>NC_060141.1:360349498-362956998 GCF_021461385.2 Schistocerca piceifrons
ATGAGTATTGGTGCCTATGGACTTGAAAATGGAGAGGATCTGCTTTTACCTCTGCATTTCGTAGTATTTAAGTTCCTGTGAGCTAATTGTGATCTGACCAACGTTTTTTCGTTCAGCCTGGATTCAGTGGTCTGACGTCATTATATGTTCCACTGTTGTGCGACTTTAGTACACTAGTAATTCTTACTTTATAGTTTCACAGAGAAATGAGTAAAAACTTATGCTTTAACAACATTGGCAAATTATATTTTCCACAACAGTATTTTTATTACCGAGCACTGTTATGTCTACCTGGCACAACCGGGTCTCTGAACCTCTCATCACAGACAGAAGAAGCTAATAAAGGAGAACTAAATGTAGTCTGCTTGTCAACTTTCATTTGCTGTTTCACAGGTATTATGTCTTTGGTTCTTATTATTCTGTACAATTTACCAAAAGCTATTATAAGATAATAACGTTTATCCTCAAAAGAAAACGAAAAAAATACGACTCTTCCTTCCCTCATCGTATTTAGATACATTAAACAGAAATTTGTTAGAACCCCCTACACATCGCTCCCACAGAGATCATGAAGACGAGATTAGATTAATTGCAGTATGCACAGAGCTATTTAAGCTATCATGCTTCCTGCGCTCCATACGAGAATGATATGGGGGAAAAGCTTTAATAACTGGTACAATGGGACATACCCTCTGCTACACACTTCATAGTCGTTTGCAGAGTATACAGGTGGATTTAGATATTCCGACTTCTTATATCTTCGATGGTATCTCATAACCTCATTTTCACTGTTCCCTACTGAGCTCAGTAAAATGACATTGTTTTGACATTTCATGTAGATTTAGATATTCTAACTTTTTATATCTTCGATGGTATCTCATAAACTCATTTTCACTGTTCCCTACTGAGTTAAGTAAAATGACATTGTTTTGACGTTTCATGTAGCGTGTATACATCACATTTTGATAGAGATATCGCCTTCTGTTTGATTGATGCTCAATGTGGATTGGGCTTTATTTTTTCTGCACACTACTGTTGTGCTTCACGACGAAGATGTTCAGCAATGTTTTGACATGCAATTATCTGAGGTACCATAACTCTATATGTAGATGAAAGATATTCGTCATATGAAAACACCTGCTGGTGATTATAAGTGATGTAAATTTTATAGTCTCTTGGGAACAACCTCAGTTATGAGAAACATCACGGAATATGATGTTTTATGGAAGCAACTGCTTAGAAGAGAGCAGTTCCATATGTAAGTGTAACGACAGGAGAAAGAAAATTTCATAATGATTTAAGCCATAATAATAAAAGATGGATGAGGGTTAACGAATAAATGAAACAAAATATTCATGACTACTACTATTTTCATTCGCTATCGTCTTATGGCACTGTTTTATTGGGTAGATCGTCATTGAGGAAAATAGTGCTTTTTGTACACAAGAATGTAATAAGATGGATGTAGGATGTCCACTCCAGTACAATTTATAGACATTTAGCCATACTGATAAAAGCCTTATGACACATTTACTAGCATATGAAGTTTGTTGCCAACAATCACTCATAGTTTGAAAACAACTGTAACATTAATAATTATTAAATAAGGAGGAGAAATGATTTGTACTATTAATCACATAGCTTTAGTATGGCACAGAAAAGCAAAAGATATAGCTTTGACTAACTGGTCAGTGATGTAAAGAATTTAATTGATGATTAGATTAACTTTAAACGTGTACTGAAAACATACCTGATTGACGACGACTTATACGCTACAGAAAAAATTCGGAATGTGTAATAGTATTATTGTGTGTATGTACATTTGTGTGTGTGTTTAAGTGAGGGAGAGAGACACATTGAACATGGCTATGAATAAATCAGTGTATGTACATAAAAGTAAAGCTTAATTTATCATATAAATACTCAGCATGTTACTGCTGGTGATAAGACATGTTACAATTGTAAAACAGACTCCTACCTACCATAGCAGATCATCCAAGTTACGATACACGATATCTGCAAATAACTAACTAAGCTACATGTAAAGGCAAATGTACACCCACCATCACGTCACATCAAGTCATGTCATGTTATGTCATGTCACATCACTTTCAAACATTTCACAATGCGTTTCAAATGGGGGCATTCACTCAGGCTGTCAATGTGCCAGCACATCACATCACGTCACGTCAAGATACATTGGGAAGAAAGTTTTAATGATTCTATCATCTACTAAAATCGGAAGTTAACCTGTTTTCGACGTATTCACTCCTGTTAAGGAGCATATCCACTAGCATGTAAAGCTGTGGTCACACACACAACAAAAGTGTCATCACAGTTAGTGGCATACTGCAGTTGTAACGAAACTGCAAGTGTGAACTCCCAGTTTTCAGTGGCACAACTTAGGGGATGCAACATTTGTCATACTACAAAAGTTCACCTTTGTTGTCCTTTATGACACTGCTTTCCTTCCACTGCTACTCCCTGGTAGCTGTATTTCTAAACACATTCACTTCGTCCTAATTATCATGGAGTAATTGCTGCTATACGCGATTCGATTTCAATATGTATTCGTTGTGGTACTGAAAAAAGTCAAAACAGTTATTGGCAGGTACACTTTTGCAGCTTCTGGCACTACAAGAACAGCAACCTATGTTTGATTTTTTGCAGCAGTGCTGTGTGTGTGTGTGTGTGTGCAATATTTGCAAACATACGACAGATCCTACAGTCTTAAAAGATTTTTGAATGAATAAAGAAACTTAATATATATATATATAACCAGAAAAGCGAGTCATATAAGCTTGGTAATTTGTGAGATCAAGCATTGCATAAATTGTGGATTATATGGAGGAAATAGTTCGAGAGTGTGATGTGGCAGCTGTTAACCTAAAAGTTAGTTATTCAAAATGCCTATATCAATGAATAGAATAAGATTCTAAAATCATGGAAGAGTGACATGTCTGCCAATGATATCTACAAGCCAGCTGTTGGTTAGTTTGCCATTGCAACAGCATTTTCTTCTCTGAGTGCTATTTATTTTATAAAAGTGTTTGTTTCCCCTAATTTATCCCTGTGCGAAATCTATTTTCGGATCCCACATTTGGGTTTCGTCTTCCTTGCATTTAACAATCGTCACAGCTCTAAGATCACCTGCACCATAACCTTTGTACCCACCCATATTATTTCAATTGACGCCATATTGAAAGCTGTGCAACTATGTAGAATTTGTGACATCTTGTATGAATGGTAGCTCACAATGACACTACAACAAGTCACAAACTGTAGCGCCACATTAGAAGCATGTATTAACCTGGCTTAACATTTGGGTTGTGCCTTCCTTGTATTTGTCTCTTGTCACAAGTATAATCCTATAACCTGCATTATAACATTAATATCAGCTCATATGATTTCAGTTGACATCATGTTGAAAGTTGTGAACTACATAGAATTTATGACATCCTGTGTGAATGATTGTTCATAGTGCCACTACAGAAATCCCCAGGCTGTGACATCTCATTAGTTGCATTAGCTGCAGTGTGAAATAATTTTTCAAACTATCGACGTTTATATATATATATATATATATATATATATATATATATATCAAACGACAGATATAAGGGTATAAGTAGATCCCATTTACCTTATCCATTATGTTTTTTTCTTGTAGAACTAGTAAATTCATAAACAATTGTATTTTTCTCCTTAATTAGAGCTGACTCTTTTTACTTCAAATGTTATGTTATTGTGTTGACAAGGCAGACCACAGATCTCTTGTTATCATGGAAATTAAATTAGACAAAAACCATAGTAGCTATAATGAAAATTGTATAAATAATGAAAAACTAAGTTTATATTATCAAAACACAAGGAGGCTAAGGAACAAGTTAGATGAAGTCCATGAACATAGATGTTGTTGATGTTATTAATAAAGTTCATACATAATGTTTTCGTGAACGTCATAGAGACATGAAGACGAAATGATGAAGTTGATTGATTACTGTCTAGCAAGGCACTGTTGTAGAACTATCTAGGGGAAAGGTGTTGTTTTAATTTATATATAAAAAAAGCAAATCATATAGGGCTTTAGAAACAAATAGCCAATGTATGGAGCAGCATACTGAAATTTGTGGAGTAGAAATTAGTACAAATGATTTGTCAGTTGTTGTGTTAACACTTTATGGATCTCCTGCAGGAAACGTGAATGTATTCCTGAGGTGGCCAGATACTCTTTTATTCAACTGACGTCAAAGTCCAAGAACTTAATAATTGCAGGTGATTTCAGTGTCAATTTTGTAAATGAGAACAGTGTTAAAGTAGATTTAGAACATCTGGTGGATCCTTTTAACCTGGCGATATAGTAGATTTTCCGACGAGGGTACTAATAGCTGTCAAAGTCTGGTTGACAATTTCTTTATAGATACGTTGAGATTCAACAGTGTCAGTGTATGTCCAGGTGTTAATGGCCTTTCTGACCATGATATTCAATTGCTTACACTCACTGATATCAATCTGTGCAGTGGGTCTGTGAATTCTTGGAAATATTTTAGGATAATAAATGGTGAGACTCTTAAAATTTCAATTACAGTACGCAAGAGGTAGACTGGAGTCCAGTTTTCAACAAAACTGATATAAATAAAAAGTATAATAGGTTTTTAAATGAATTCATGTTGCTTTTCGAAACTACCTTTCTCAAAAAATAAAAAGAAACAGCCCTGTAGGGACTAGCAAGAAAACATAGCTCACTGCAGGAATGAAAACATCCTGAACAACAAAGAGGATGCTATATAATTCTATCAGAACTTGCCATGACCCAAAGATACAGAAGCACTACAAACTTCACTGTAACACGTTAAAAAAGTAAATCAATGTAAGAGTATGTGCATAAAACCAGAAACTGTTAAATTAGAAAACAAAATGAATACCACTCAAGATGTGATAAAGAGGGAAACTAGCAGAAAAACAGGAAGCAGGACACACATAGAAACTAAAAAAGCGTAACAATGTTATACAGAAACCTGAAGTTGTTGCAGAGATATTAAACAAGCATTTTTTACTACAGCAGAGAAGGCAGGCTGTAGAGGATCTTAGGATGAAACAACACTTCTTCTACAGGAAACTATTAGCAACAGAACAGTGCAGATTTCTCTGTCACATGTTACTTTAAATGAGACTGAAAGAGTAGTTAAGTCAATAAAAATAAAAAGTATGTTGATGTGGACAATATTTGAAGAAAAATATTGAAATATTGTTATAAATACGTAATTCAAGTCTCATATAACAAATTCAGTGCATCTCTGCAAGAATGAATTGTCTCTGATAAATTAAAACTGCCTGTAGTGATGTAGCTTTCTAAAAAAAGGTGATAAAAGTACTGTCACAAACTATTTCCCAATCTCCCTTTTAACTCTATTTTCAAAATTTTTTGAAAAACTTCTACGCAGAACGGCTGTCGATCACCTAAACCTTCACAATATCCTTAACAAAAGTTAATTTGTGCTGGTCTTTCTACCAAACAAGCAGTACCCACTTTTAACAATCAGATTTTGGGAGCCATTAACAAAAAAATATGTCACCAGTAGGTAGTTTCGTGATCCCTCGAAAGCCTTTGGCTGTGTAAACCATCAAATTCTTTTAAAAAGGCAGAATATTATGGTTTAACAGCTACTGTCAGTTCGTGGCTTCAGTCATAACTTAAGTATCGAAAGCAGTCTGTAATGCTGAAGGGCTTATGTGGAGAACGTGCATCATCTGAGTGGGGCACATTAACTTCTGGTGTGCCACAATGCTTTATTTAAGGTTCACTGCTATTTCTTATATTCATTAATGACCTCCTACTTTGTTCTAATACAAATAGCAAATCTCCCTTTTCGCAGACGATGTCACTATTCTCATTGACAGATTGTCAGAAAATAGCATTGAATTAACTGTGAACAAAGTTTTCACTGGAATATTAAACTGGTTTTCTTCAAATGGTATCTCACTCAATGCCGGTAAAACCCATTATATGTGATTTCACATCTCACAAAGAAAACTTGAAGAAATTTATATAAAGTGTAGAGATCTGTCGCTACATAAGATTGATGATACAAAATTTCTGGCCTCTTACACAGACAGCAAATACAATTGGTCAATCCACATTCTTTATGTTCTTAAAAGAATAGCTCAGCAAATTTTCAGTCTGAATTATCCCTTTAGTGGCTGAAGCATATACCATTGAGGCTTCCTACGTTAACTACTTTCATTCATTAATATCTTATGCCATTATACTCTGGAGGAACCAACCTCTCACAAAAAGATTTTCACTGCAAAAAAAGCCATTAGAATATGGAACCGTGTCCAGGATAAACATTCTTGCAGGAACGTGTTTTGAAGGTTGGAGATCCTTACCATCGCCTCACAATCTATTTTTTTGTTCAGTTTTGTCTATAGTAGCTCTTCTCTCTACAAAGACAATAGAAGATGTCACAACTACAACACAAGAAACAAAAACATTCTGCATATTAAACTAAAAAATCTTAATTTGCCTCAAAAAGTATTTTATTACTCCATATATTCATATAATTATTTATTTTAATGTTTACCATAACTTTGATCCCTTATGTATTAGTCTACCTCCCTCAGTGAAACACAGTTTTCCATTAATTCGGTGCTGTTCTGTAAATGACATTTAATTTCCATTATGTCGTTATTATCATGTAAGTTATATTTTAACTATATAGAATTTGACATGTTCCATATTGTTGGAGTCACTCGCTATCTGGTTCTACAGAACACAAAAATATATAAAAAATAAATATGTAATGAACATTGCTTCATCAACTTACGTTTTTACTTACATATACTATGGATGTCAGCTCTGTTCTCGCTTTCAGATGTCTTACCTCGCTTGTGGAAGAACATTAAATGGAAAAAGAAATGTAAATGTTATGGAACGTATGCAGTTTACCGCAAAACAAAACAGAATAATAAATTAATGATTAGGAAGAAAAAGAAGTGGAAAATCCACTAATGTGATACGAGTGAGGGCGGTGAAAATGAGTTAACCTCAGATGTTGGCAGACGAGGTCACTGTTAAAACTTTCTTCATTATCGGGATGTGATGTGACGTGATGGCCGTATGAATTCGTCTGCAGTGAGAAAAAAGAAATCCAACTCACAAAAGCACAAAATCCACTACTATGACATGAGCAAGCTCGGCGAAAACAGGTTAACTTTACATGTTAGTAGACAGCTTAACCATCATACTTTCTTCTCGAGAAGCCCTAACGGGACATGACGTGACGGTCCATTGACAGATTGTGTGACTGTTGCCTTTTGAAATGTATGTTAAATATTTTGATGTGACATTCTCTCAGGATGAATCGGCCTTCAGTGCGAGAAATATCCAAATCGTCATGGAAATTTTGCAATTTGCTACGAAAACAGAGAACAATACTAAAGTAACAACTGAGAGGACACAAAAGGGTTAAATACTCTGTACTATAACATGAGCATGTAGTTGTCACCATAGGGAAGTTAATAGAAATACACAAACCCAAAATGATGGTTGATGAAAAGCGCTTTATTACTAGTAAGACTGCACAAGCTGAAAGCACATATTTACAGTTCAGTAGTCAGAGCCAGATTGTTGGAAGCAAAGAATGTATGTGTTAACCCTCCCCAGGACTACATCAGAGAGGTTACTTTGTCAGAGGTTGCCCATTTGCAACATTTGTCGCCCACTTCGCAGACTGCAGTTACCACAGACCACCTCGCATCCCGCCCCCGCCCCCCAATATGGAGTTTAGTTGAGTGGGGGAAAAGCAAGTCGACTTCACTCAGTCCAGAATGTAATCCTGTAAGTGCTGTGGTAGAAGGCCTGGGCGGGCAAAACAGGAGTGCTATTCGTCGTCCTGACGCGTGGGTGCGGGTACAGCTGGAGAAGATGTTTGTTTTTCGATGTGGTGCGCTCATGACGTCACGTATGAAATAGACTTGCTTGATGATGTTGATCAATAATGGTGCAAATCCTGTTGTGTCATCTTTAATGCCGTAGCTTTGTAGGATCTTTTCAGCGATGTGGAATCACCTGGCCGCGTATTGAGCTGGTAGACTGGTAGTTTGTGGGCCGATCCATTTCTGAAATTAATCCATAGCTATCACGTCCCCATTGCCTGGGCACAAGCTCGGTGGAGAGAACTCGCGAGGTGTTACCAGCACAGTAGTAACTATGGTAAACATTTCACACCCAGCTGGTTGGTCTTAGTAATTAATGGGGAATGGGCTTTCATATCCATTGACTGGTGCAGATGGAACTGATAACATGCGCGAGTGTCCGTCATGTGAAACTGGATGGAGAACAGGAATAAAGTCTTGTTGTTGCTATACTCTGTGGCTTTTTTGTGTAAAATCACCGATACTGAGTAGGGCCTGTTGTTGTGAGTATTCTTCACATTAATGGATACCGCTGACAGTGGTGGTGACACAACATGCCAGAGTTACACTTTCACTTTTTAGTCTGGCCTCTTACCACATGAAAATCATCGCATTGAAGATTCCTATTTTGCATGATTTGTCTCACACTGTGTTGTCCTCGTGGTTGTTGCATTGTTGGGTGTAGTGTAGCATTACTATATGTACTTTATAGACGAAAAACTAACTACATTTGCTGTACTCCAGGGTTACCACTGTAGTTATCGCCATAGGGAAGTTAACACAGGTATGTGAACCTGAAATGATGTGTGACAAAAGAGTCTTCATTGCTAATAACACTGCTCCAGCTATAAGCACATATTTACAATACACTTGTCAGCGTATAAGTCTGTGTTGACCGGCCTCAAGCGGATGTCGGAGAGATTACTTTTTCAAAAATTGTACATCTGTAATGTGTTAATTGTACATCTGTAATGTCTGCAATACCCACAAGTGATCATGGCGAAAATAGGTTAACTTCCAGCTCGCTAAGTAAACGAAGACTCCGTCAAAACCTTCTTCCTGAGAAGCCTTCACGTAACATGATGTGCTGTGGCAGTTCGTTGGCGATCTGTGTGAATGCCGCCATTTGAAAAGCATTGTGGAATGTTTTGACGCGACTTCTACATCTACATTTAAATCTTTACTCTGAAAACCACCGTGAGTTGCATGACAGAGGGGAAATCCCATTGTACCAGTTACTAGGGTTTCTTCCTGTTCCATTCACGTATGGAGCACAGGAAGAATGACTGTTTGAATGCCTCTGTGCATGCAGTAATTATTCTAATCTTATACTCACGATCCCTATGTGAGCAATACATAGGGGATTGTAACATATTCCTTGAGACATCATTTAAAGCGGTTCTTGAAACTTCGTTAATAGACTTTCTTGAGATAGTTTACATCTATCTTCAAGAGTCTGCCAATTCAGTTCCTTCAGTAACTCTGTGACACTCTGCCACAGATTAAACAAATATGTGATCATTTGTGTTGCTCTTCTTTGTATACGTTCAGTATCCTCTGTTAGTCCTATCTGGTACAGGTCCCATTCCATTGAGCAATATTCTAGGATGGCTTTAATAAGTGATTTGTAAGCAGTCTCCTTTGTAGAATAATTGCACTTCCCCTTTATTCTACCAACAAACTGAAGTGTACCATCTGCTTTACCCACTACTGTGCTTAAGCGATCATTCCATTTCATATACCTGTAGAGTGTAACACCCAAGTATTTGTATTAGTTGGCCAATTCCAACAGTGACTCATTGATATTGTAGTCATAGGATACTATGTTTCTGCCATTTTGTGGAAGGCACAGTTCTACATTTCTGAACATTTAAAGCAAGTTGAAAATATTTGTACCACTTTGAAATCTTATCAAGATCTGACTGAATATTTGTGCTTTTTCTTTCGTCATCTAAAAAAGCCCAACGTCACTATTAATATTGTCTGCAAGGTCATTAATATACAACACAAACAGCAAGGACCCCAACACACTTCCCTGGAGTAAGCCCAAAATTACTTCTACATCTGGCGATGACTCTCCATCAAAGATAACATGCTGTGTCCTCCCTACCAAAACGTCCTTCATTTAGTCACAAATTTCACATGTTACCACATAGTTGGGGTGCTGAGTCAAATGCTATTTGGAAATCAATGTATGCTGCATCTACCTGACTGCCTTGATCCAATGCTTTCAGTATGTCCTGTGAGAAAAGTCCAAATTGCGTTTCACTTGATTGATGTTTTTGGAATCTATGCTTGTTGGTGTTGAGGAGGGCGTTCTGTTCAAGGTACATTATTATTTTATATTCTGACATAATTGCTGTAAGAATTGTGACCAAAATATAAGTTAAATATTTATTTGACACTACAATAGTCATAGTCACAATACACAAATTTAAAAAAAAGAAAAAAATTGCGTATTGTGACTATGGCTTCACAGTTGTAGTGTCAAATAAACATTTAAGGTACCTTGTTATGTTTGAGCTCAGAATTACAACAAATTGATGTAAGGATATTGGATGGTAGTTTTGTGGGTCACTCCTTGTACACAGTTGTGACATGTCCTTTTTTCCAAGAACTGGGTAGTTTTTTTTGTTCAAGGGATCTATGACAGATTGTTGTTGGAAGAGGGGCTAACTAAGTCGCAAGTTCAGTATAGAATCTGACATGGATTTCATGCTTGCAGTATGTCATGAGAGAAAATTGAAAATTGGGTTTCACATGATTGATGTTTGTGGAATCTATGTTGGTTGGCGTTGAGGAGGACATTCTGTTCAAGGTACGTTATTATTTTATATTCTGACATAATTGTTGTAAGGATTGTGACCAAAATACAAGATAAATGTTTATTTGACACTACAATAGCCATAGTCACAGTACACAGATTTAAAAAAAAAAAGAAAAAAATTGTCTATTGTGACTATAAAGAAAAGGTGTTACGTGTACATGTGTCAGAAAACGCTTAATTTCCATGTTAGAGCTCATTTTAGTTCCGTCAGTATGTACTGTACTTCCTCGATTCACCGCCATTTGGCCCAATTGAGGGAAGGTAATGTTGACTTCGGTGCTTGTGTTGACATGCGACTCATTGCTCTACAGTACTAGCATCAAGGCATTGTTGGTGATGTGTTGATTGGGCCCCATGTTCTTCCACCTACGCTCAAGCACGTTATCATGATTTCATACGGGATACTCTACCTGTGCTGCTAGAACATGTGCCTTTACAAGTACGACACAACATGTGGTTCATGCACGATGGAGGTCCTGTACATTTCAGTCGAAGTGTTCATACGCTTCTCCACAACAGATTCGGTGACCGATGGATGGGTAGAGATGGACCAATTCCATGGCCTCCACGCTCTCCTGACCTCAACCCTCTTGACTTTCATTTATGGGGGCATTTGAAAGCTCTTGTCTACGCAATCCAGGTATCAAATGTAGAGACTCCTCGTGCTCATATTGTGGTCGGCTGTGATACAATACTCCAGCCTCCAGGGCTGGATCAGCGAATCAGGGATTCCATGCGATGGAGGGTGGATGCATGTATCCTTGCTAACGGAGGACATTTTGAAAATTTCCTGTAACAAAGTGTTTGAAGGCACGCTGGTACGTTCTGTTGCTGTGTGTTTCCATTCCATGATTAATGTGATTTGAAGAGAAGTAATAAAATGAGCTCTAACATGGAAAGTAAGCGTTTCCGGACACATGTCCACATAACATATTTTCTTTCTTTGTGTGTGAGGAATGTTTCCTGAAAGTTTGGCCGTACCTTTTTGTAACACCCTGTATATAATTCTGCTTGGTTTAGTTGTCGTTTGTACTTTGGTCATTATTGTTGTCACAATCGAATAATTGCACCATGGTCACTGAGACCAGTTTCGATGTGGACATCTTCAAAGAGATCAAGTTTGTCAATGCCACAAGATCCAATACAGTTTCACCATAAGTGGAATTCTAATCTATCTGTTCTATGTAGTTTTCAGAGAAGGCATTCCCTAATGTCACACAGGATGTCATACTCAACACTAAAATAACTGTAATTTTCCCAATTAATTGGTGAACAATTAAAGTCACTACCCATGATGACAGTATAATTGAGGAAATTACGAACAAGTGAACTGAAGCTTTCTCTAAGGTTTTCAGTTACATCAGGAGACAAGTCTGGGGGGCGATAGAAGACTCCAATTATCATTTTATGCTCACCTCTCATACTGAGTCTTGTCCAAACAATCTTACATGCAGCTTCAGTTTCTAACTCAGTGGATTTGAGTGTCTCTTGCCTACTGTGACAAATACACCAACTCCATTTCCCATCTGCCTATCCTTTCGATATGCACTTTAATTTTTCCCCAAAATCTCACTGCTATCAATTTGTGGTTTCTGTACCTAGTATTATGTGAGCTCCATTTCTTCTCATGAGCACTTCAAACTATGGCTCCTTGTTGCGAATGCCTCAGAGGTTTTCCATTAGGATTTTAATGCTTTCACCTGTGGGAGGCATTTATTTCGATCTTACACTGATACTTCTGTGTTTAACTGGATTGGATGGAGAGTCCCCTAATCAAAAAAAAAAAAAACCTTGTGTACTTTCCACACACAGTTCGCTACCTGAGTAGCAGCCTGTGATGTGGGGACCCTATAGTTCTCAACCCTACGGTGCAAGTCCAGTAAGTCACAACCTAGCTTGTTACAGAAGCTTCAAAGTCTATCGTTTAGCCATTCCACTCGACTCAGAAGCAAAGAGCCACAATCAGTTCTGGGGACAATGCTGCAAACTGTGAGCTTCGTTGTAACTCCATGTGCACGGCTGGTCTTCTCAACCTTCTCTGCCGGTCGTTGGAATGAGCCAAGTATGATCCCAGAGCCCAGACGACCGACATCATTTGTTCCAACATGCGCCAAAATCTGCAGTCGTTGCACCCAGTTCTCTCGATGGCTGTTGGAATTGTCTCTTCAATGAGGCCGCAGCCATACACACTGAGTACACCTGACATCCTTTCCTGTCCCTTGCTGTTTCCCTGAGTGGTACCATCATTCACCATATGTTTGAACTGCTGGTGAATAATAGACCTCTATACTTTTGCATTTGCCTCCTCTTGACCCTGGACAAAACAGGTGAAGTGGGCCCCACTATCTCAGATTCAGTTTCAGTGAGACAGAACACCTCAAACTTGTTGGTTAGAGGGATCGGTACAACAACCTGAGTCCTCTCTGGTCCCCGTCCACCCTATACAACATACGTAGATCTACCACTGATACGCCATTCGCAGTAAAGTGGATGGCTAATGACAGATCCCATACTTTCTGCAGAGGAGATAGGATCCACATGAGAGGATAGCACTTGTGGTACCTCTGGTACCAGTACCACAGGTACACGACTCTTGGGAGCTCTTCCAACACACCAGTTTCAGCAACTGCCAATCGTTTGACAGAAGTTAGGGCGATTTCCAACTGCTTATGAACTTCAAGCAATTCATCGCATGTTCGCAAACAGTATTCACAGTGGGGCTGCATTTTGGCTGGTGTAATGTATTACAAGGCAGTGAAAAAATAACTTTAAATTAAGTCTGCTGATTATATTTTAATCTGTTGCACTACAAAGTTGCTAATTGCCTATAAGAATAGAAGCAAACACAAAATGAAATTCCTATTAAGGTAACACGAAAATCTGTGGTAAAAATTACTGGTTTCCTAAAACTTTTTGAGGTTCATTATATTTCCAGCATGAGATTTTCACTCTGCAGCGGAGTGTGTGCTGATATGAAACTTCCTCGCAGATTAAAACTGTGTGCCGGACCGAGACTCGAACTCAGGACCTTTGCCTTTCGTGGGCAAGTGCTCTAGCAACTGAGCTACCCAAGCACGACTGACGCCCCGTCCTCACAGCTTTACTTCTGTGAGTACCTCGTCTCCTACCTTCCAAACTTTACAGAAGCTCTTCTGCGAACCTTCCAGAATGAGATTTTCACTCTGCAGCGGAGTGTGCACTGATATGAAACTTCCTGGCAGGAGAGCTTCTGTATAGTTTGGAAGGTAGGAGACGAGGTACTGGCAGAAGTAAAGCTGTGAGGACGGGGCCTGACTCATGCTTGGGTAGCTCAGTTGGTAGAGCACTTGCCCGCAAAAGGCAAAGGTCCCGAGTTCGAGTCTCGGTCCGGCACACAGTTTTAATCTGCCAGGAAGTTTCACTATAGTTGTTTGCAAACTCGAATACAAAGTTATTTACGATAGATGTAGATAATATACAGGGCTACTTATCTTTAAGGGAAAACCAGATGTAGCACAATATGTTAGTTACAATATCTGCTACTGTAACTAAATCAAAAACGCCCATTTACTACAAACTGCTCGTGGATTATGCAAAGGACAATGGCAGCTTTCGAAAATTCTCAAAAATTCACGTTTATTTGAGTTACTATACAATGAAATTCAGAGCTGATGCATTCTTGTCAGAACTGTGAACCACAAACACTGATCTGCTACTCAATAAATTACGTATCCAGGCCATTCATACTGGTAACTTCCAAAATCATAGTTTTTTAAGTGTCTGGAAATTATAAAAAAAATTATCATGTAACTGACCAATGAAATTAGAGAAAGATTGTTTTGAATGAGGGCAGGTCTTCTCTTCTCAAAAATTTTAAAAGAGCACAATTAAGTTTAAGCCCTTAATCGACGATAACAGTATGAATTTACTGCAGCAGTCGCCAATGTGTTAAATTTCGCAATATATTAAAATACGAATGGGTATTGATACAATCAATGAAAGATTATACAGAAACAATGCAATCAGTAAAATAAGCGAATCTAGACTCTTCAAATCGGCACATGGTTCTTGTACACCCGTTCTCACCCAAAGGAAAATTCTCTTACCTGATTCTGTAAACAGTCCTACACTGGCGTGCCAAAGAAGAACAATGCAGCATGAGTTAAATGTAAATGGAAATGTTATGCGACTTTTTTTCTAATGTAATAAACTTTTATTTACAAGTTAACAATACATTTGTGCAGATGAAAATATCTCTAAGTTTCTTGTGTACATTTTCCATATAGTTTGAGAGTCTTTTTCTTTTGCTTTCGCTATGGTTGCTTTCTGATACACGAATTTGGCATTCAAATAAACTATTTTGTTACTTTTGTTCGCTTGCTAATTGATTCATAAAGGTACTGTGGTTTTTATTTTAGTTACAATCCTTTAGGTGTCTATGGCGATGGGGCATAGACTTTTTCTTTCAGTTTTTGTTTTGTTTTGACATTTGGAGTCTGCTAATGCTGTCATTGCAAAATTGCTATAATTAGGGAGAGAACTGATCTGGCGCCATAAAGTGGCATTTCTTAAGTGTTGTTTGTAATTTTAGCTTACTGACTATGACATACATCTAATGAACAATGAACAAGACAAAATAAGTATAAATATGAGCAAGCATATAAAACAGGAAGGTGCTATATGTGATTTAGTGAGAGCTAGTCATGAATGGTGGTTGAGAGAAAAAGAGAGGGGGTGGGGGGACAGAGAGAGAGAGAGAGAGAGAGAGAGAGAGAGAGAGAGAGAGGAGCACATTGACATACGATAAAAAAAGAATCTTGGCAACTTACATAAACACCTTCGTTGTGGCATGTGATGTTTCTCTGATTTGTTGGTGCTTTAACTTGATGTGCAATATAATTGAGCACAATCAGATCTTTTCTTGTGTCATTAACACTTTTTCCCAGTGGGGTGATGGAATTATTTTGTGTCGCACTATTTCACCTGGGGAAACACTGTATATGCGCAGCACACATTTTACACACGTACACACTTTGAAGATGCATTTTTAGGAGTGTTGGAGGGTGGGAGGGTATCTCTGGCAGCAACGACGAGGGCGTGAGTGGTTAGTGAAGGGGGTGGTGTGGCGGCGGTGGAGGCGGCGGCGGCGGCGGCGTCGGTCGCGGAGTGTGGGGACGGGGGGCGTCCTTGAAGGCGGCATCCAGCGCGATCTACAGATAGCTCTGGAACGTCTGGTGGTAGTTGCTTTTCTGCCTGGCTCGCTTGTGCTCCTCCCAGAGATCTGTGAGGAACTGCACTGCATCCGTTTGCTTTTTTGCGCTTATAGCATGCGCTGTCATCGCTAACATGGTCGCGATGCGGTTGGGTCGTGGGAAACTTTTTGCAGCAGGGACCGTGAGAGCTGTGACTTCTATAGTTCGGTGGTCTGCCCTGTTCATGTGTGCCACCATTCTTCTGTAGTCTCCTGCATCTCCTGGTTTGTCCGACATGTGAAGCGGTGTTCCAGAGAGTCTATCTGGTAGCACTCTTCGCAGTTCGATGACTCGCGCATACCGATGCGTGCTCGACGCTCGTTCGTGGGTATGGCCTTGTGTACGACTTTGTACCACGTGTCTCTAGCTTCTGGAGGTATGGCTCTTTCCGAGACATTCTTCCAGGATTGTGGCCAATCGTGGTCTGGAAGATTCGTATCTATCTTGCTTCTACTTTGTTAGGGCCTCCTGTTGGGTAGACCGTTCGCCGGGTGCAAGACTTTCGATTTGACGCCACTTCGGCGAATTATGCGTCGATGGGGATGAAATGATGACGATTAGGACAACACAACACCCAGTCCCTGAGCGGAGAAAATCTCTTAGCCAGCTGGGAATCGAACCAGGGCCCTTAGGATGACATTCCCTGGCGCTGACCACTCAGCTACCGGGGTGGACAGCGCGCATTTATCTCGGTGAAAACTGCTAAAATGTGTCGCACCAACAACGCCCGTCTTCTGCCTGTTGCAGCTAACAATGCAGTGACCGCCAGTGTGAATTGGGGTTTACGCATTTGTGTGATTTGTTGTATTGATGTCGAACTCTCAGTCATATTCTTATTATAATTTCAGTTCAGTATATTTATGTTACAAAGTATTCATGGATGAAAGATATAAAGTATATTTACGATAGGAATTTGGTACATCTTCGATGATTGACTGTGAAATCTTTGGTAAGTTGTTGTCAGAGATGTAGTTGGGTGATGAAACAATCGGCAGGTAGTGGAGAATCATGTTTTCAAAAGTCGGTCTGCGTATGCTTTTATTGTGTAGCAATCGAAAGGTGCATCTGTTGACTCATGAAGCAAATCAATTGACGCTTTTGAAAGTTAGGAGAAGGTACATTGAAGTATTAGGAACAGTAACACCAAGGAGTTTCTATACTAGGACTATAAAGTATGATACGCCGGGCGTGCGATGTCTTCACTCAAGCATTCCAAGATATTCTGAAGCGTCGAGTGATCATGACAATAAACCACCGAATGACTCCTCGTACAGAAGTGGTAGTGGAAGTGATGATGACCAACCCACTCCGCGCCCTTTGCCGACGACTGTTGCTGTCCCGGAGGTGTGGCCAAACGTGCCTTTAATAGCTGTCAACAGGACGCCGCTCTTCCCACGTTTCATCAAGATTGTGGAGGTGAGACGCATAAACTTATGAATGACACAGCAGTGCGTTAATGTCAAGCACAATGGTGAGTTTTGCAATCGAAGCATCCGTAACTCTTTAGAAACAGTGAACACCACATTCTGTTCGCGTTGACTGTAAAATATTATGGCAGATGTTTTCTCTGTTGGTTCATGGTGCGCTTTCGTAACTGAGCTGCATTAGTCACCCTTGATGCAAATGTGTTGCTTATTAAGAATTATAGCCACTGGAAGCTATGCGTGCTGGTAGCTACCATTGTTAGTGTGAGATTTTTTAGTCATCCGTCGTATGACACAGTTTTCACCCTCATTTTGTGTATAGAACATATGTTCAATACCCGTCAGTACAGTCTTTGTCATTGCAATATACAAGAGAATAATGTTTTTATTGAATATGTGCTATCCCAGTTCCTTTGGTTAATTATAAGGAAATTCTTGCTAGGAAATTTCCATGCCCTTTTCTCGATGGACTATGATATTTTACTTATGAATCTAATTTAAGTTGCGTCATAATACCTGCAAAATGTGTTTTCCCCGCTTCACTAAAAGCAAGAGATTCTTCCAATATTATAAATTACCTTGTTTTCCTTGTCGTTGGAAGATTATGTACTAGTACATTGTTCAGGCTTGCTTTTCACTTGAATCATCTCTCTGTTTATTTATTTCTGGTATGAGTATTTTCTGTTGATATTATGTGGAACAAATCAGGTTACAAGTGTCGTACTGGTAGTCTCGTCATAAATGAAAATCTTGTATTGATGTGCATTGAATTATAGTTTTGTTTTGTTTACAGTTTTACTTAATGGTCATTCTAGTTCATGTTGTCTTAGGCCTACCTTATATGCTGCCAGATGTTAGAAGGATATAACTGGTTCTCATTATGTCTGGTTTTGGCATGGTGCTTTCTTTTTTAAATGCCTTATGTTTTTTATTTAAACTATGTCAGTGTGATGTCTCTTACCATTTATTTTAGTTGTTTTTATGAAGGCCAGACCCCTCTCTACAAGTTTGTTACCTTTTAGAATGACAGGAAGCATGATGACATGATAATTATATGCTTCATCCCTCCTTTGTCAAGTCTCTCATGCTTTATGTGGTTTTGTCCTTTACAGAGAACATGGCACCATTAGTAAGCTTTAATTTTTTATGTTCTTACTGTCCCGTAACATCGTCACACCATTACACTTTATGCATCACATTTGTGTGCAAATTGTTGAGTTTGTCTCCTTCCTGTCAGTTGTTTTATCATGAGATTGCGAGTGTCATTTATTTTCATATGTGGTACATATAGTTGCCAGTGTGTTAACAGCATTGTTTACAAGATTGTTTTAGCTGTGGTTGCTAACTGTATGTCTTTTCTTTTCTTTGTCAGGTCACATTTGTAATGTGGAAGACTTCCAAGTTTAATAATGTGTGTATTAGTGCAGCATGTTCATTCTGTTCATTATTTTTAATTTTTATATTCAGTCTCTTACTTAAAAATATTAAAATACTCACTGTAGAGAGCTCTTGCTTGCACTGTTAACATGAGTTGATGTAGACTAAACGTCCATACCAGAACATGAAAAATTTTTCAGTTTGCTTGTGCTATAAATGCTGAAGCTGTGAGGTAGCTCACATATCTCTCTCTCTCTCTCTCTCTCTCTCTCTCTCTCTCTCTCTCTCACACACACACACACACACACACACACTTTAAGCTTTTAGGAAGATTTAGATACATACCTTCACATATTCTGTTATGCCTATTTTTAAACTTTAATGTTGTTGTTGTTGTCTTCAGTCCTGAGACTGGTTTGATGCAGCTCTCCATGCTACTCTATCCTGTGCAAGCTTCTTCATCTCCCAGTACTAACTGCAACCTACATCTTTCTGAATCTGCATAGTGTATTCATCTCTTGGTCTCCCTCTATGATTTTTACCCTCCACGCTGCCCGCCAACACTAAATTTGTGATCCCTTGATGCCTCAGAACATATCCTACCAACCGGTCCCTTCTTCTTGTCAAGTTGTGCCACAAACTTCTCTTCTCCCCAATTCTATTAAATACCTCCTCATTAGTTATGTCATCTACCCATTTAATCTTCAGCATTCCTCTGTAGCACCACATTTCGAAAGCTTCTATTCTCTTCTTGTCCAAACTATTTATCGTCCATGTTTCACTTCCATACATGGCTACACTCCATACAAATACTTTCAGAAATGACTTCCTGACACTTAAATCTATACTCGATGTTAAAAATTTCTCTTCTTCAGAAACACTTTCCTCGCTATTGCCAGTCTACATTTTATATCCTCTCTATTTCACAATCCTCAGTTATTTTGCTCCCCAAATAGCAAAATTGACATATTACTTTAAGTGCCTCATTTCCTAATCTAATTCCCTCAGCATCACCCAATTTAATTCGACTACATTCCATTATCCTCGTTTTGCTTTTGTTGATGTTCATCTTATATCCTCCTTTCCAGACACTCTCCATTCTGTTCAACAGCTCTTCCAGGTCCTTTGCTGTGTCTGACAGAATTACAATGTCATCGGCAAACCTCAAAGTTTTTATTTCTTCTCCACGGATTTTAATTCCTACTCCAAATTTTTCATTTGTTTCCTTTCCTGCTTGGCTCAATATACAGATTGAACAACGTCGGGGACAGGCTACAACCCTGTCTCACTCCCTTCCCAACCACTGCTTGCCTTTCATGTCCCTCGACTCTTATAACTGCCATCTGGTTTCTGTACAAATTGTAAATAGCCTTTCGCTCCCTGTATTTCACCCCTGCCACCTTCAGAATTTGAAATAGAGTATTCCAGTCAACATTGTCAAAAGCTTTCTCTAAGTCTACAAATTCTAGAAACGTAGGTTTGCCTTTCCCTAATGTAGCTTCTAATGTAAGTCGTAGGGTCAGTATTGCCTCACATGTTCCGATATTTCTACGGAATCCAAACTGATCTTCCCCGAGGTTGGGCTTCTACTAGTTTTTCCATTCGTCTGTAAAGAATTTGCATTAGTATTTTGCAGCCATGACTTATTAAACTGATAGTTCGGTAATTTTCACATCTGTCAACACCTGCTTTCTTTGGGATTGGAATTATTATATTCTTCTTGAAGTCTGAGGGTATTTCACCTCTCTCATACATCTTGCTCACCAGATGGTAGAGTTTTGTCAGGACTGGCTCTCCCAAGGCTGTCAGTAGTTCTAATGGAATGTTGTCTACTCCTGGGGCCTTGTTTCGACTTAGGACTTTCAGTGCTCTGTCAAACTCTTCACGTAGTATCATATCTCCCATTTCATCTTCATCTACATCCTCTTCCATTTCCATAATATTGTCTTCAAGTACATCGCCCTTGTATAGACCCTCTATATACTCGTTCCACCTTTCTGGTTTCCCTTCTTTGCTTAGAACTGAGTTTCCATCTGAGCTCTTGATATTCAAACAAGTGGCTCTCTTTTTTTTTTCCTGTAGGCAGTATCTATCTTACCCCTAGTGGAGATAAGCCTCTACATCCTTACATTTGTCCTCTATCCATCCCTGCTTAGCCATTTTGCACTTCCTGTCGATCTCATTTTTGAGACATTTGTATTCCTTTTTTGCCTGCTTCATTTACCGCGTTTTTATATTTTCTCCTTTCATCAATTAAATTCAATATTTCTTCTCTTACCCAAGGATTTCTACTAGCCCTGGACGTTTTACCTACTTGAATCTCTGCTGCCTTCACTACTTCATCCCTCAGAGCTACCCATTCTTCTACTACTGTATTTCTTTCCCCCCATTCCTGTCAATTGTTCCTCTATGCTCTCCCTGAAACTCTGTACAACCTCTGGTTTAGTCAGTTTATCCAGGTCCCATCTCCTTAAATTCCCACCTTTTTGCAGTTTCTTCAGTTTTAATCTACAGTTCATAACTAATAGATTGTGGTCAGAGTCCACATCTGCCCCTGGAAATGTCTTACAATTTAAAACCTGGTTCCTAAATCTCTGTCTTACCATTATATAATCTGTCTGATGCCTTCTAGTATCTCCAGGATTCTTCCATGTATACAACCTTCTTTTATGATTCTTGAACCAAGTGTTAGCTATGATTAAGCTATGCTCTGTGCAAAATTCTACCAGGCGGCTTCCTCTTTCATTTCTCTCCCCCAATCCATATTCACCCACTATGTTTCCTTCTCTCCCTTTTCCTACTCTCGAATTCCAGTCACCCATGAATATTAAATTTTCGTCTCCCTTCACTACCTGAATAATTTCTTTTATCTCATCATACATTTCATCAATTTCTTCATCATCTGCAGAGCTAGTTCGCATATAAACTTGTGCTACTGTAGTAGGCATTTGCTTCGTGTCTATCTTGGCCACAATAATGCGTTCACTATGCTGTTGGTGGTAGCTTACCCGCACTTCTATTTTTTTATTCATTATTAAACCTACTCCTGCATTACCCCTATTTGATTTTGTATTTATAAACCTGTGTTCACCTGACCAAAAGTCTTGTTCCTCCTGCCACCGAACTTCACTAATTCCCACTATATCTAACTTTAACCTATCCATTTGCCTTTTTAAATTTTCTAACCTACCTGCCCGATTAAGGGATCTGACATTCCACGCTCCGATCTGTAGAACACCAGTTTTCTTTCTCCTGATAACGTCGTCCTCTTTCAGAAGTCCCCGCCCGGAGATCCGAATGGGGGACTATTTTACCTCCAGAATAGTTTACCCAAGAGGACGCCATCATCATTTAACCATACAGTAAAGCTGCATGCCCTTGGGAAAAATTACGGCTTTAGTTTCCCCTTGATTTCAGCCATTTGCAGTACCAGCACAGCAAGGCCGTTTTGGTTAATGTTGCAAGGCCAGATCAGTCAATCATCCAGACTGTTGCCCCTGCAACTACTGAAAAGGCTGCTGCCCCTCTTCAGGAACCACACGTTTGTCTGGCCTCTCAACAGATACCCCTTCATTGTGGTTGCACCTACGGTACGGCCATCTGTATCGCTGAGGCACACAAGCCTCCCCACCAACGGCAAGGTTCATGGTTCATGGGGGTAGGTAAACTTTAATAGTCCCACTGAAAATAGAAACACAAGGACAAAATGTACTTCAAACCACTTATGCGTTATTGAAAGTAGATTTCAAACTCTTTTCTATTGAATTCATTTCTTAAGATGTGCTAACATAAAATGACAAATCACAAATTACTGACTCTCTTGAAAAGAAATGGAGAGTCTTTTTAAATCATCATCGGAAATTTCTGTTTTTGTTTCCGATGGTGTGATTGAAAAACAAGACACATAATTACATTATTTTTTAATTTAGTTCCTTTCTCCTGTTTAATAAACATGGTGCTCTTTAAATACTTTTCTTCTTTGTGCTAGTTTTTTGCATATGTGCTGCAGTGTCTTTAATTTCTCTCCGCACTCACTAACACTAAACACGCAGTGTCATGTGTGTCACTAAAGCTTTGGTTCCTGGATGTCGCAATGTCTCTGTTGATGATGCTGATGGGATGAAATCCACTTGCAATTTTGACAGTGGACTTTTGTAGAAAAATTTCACTGAAATTCAGAGGCCAAGCACTCTTCCTCTGACAATGTGTGTGCCCTGTAGATCCAGGTCTTCATGTTACTATTCAGGGCAAGATGGTAACAGTTTTTTACATAGAGGTGTAGATCAGGCTGGGTTGGCTTGCTAATGGGTCACTCCAGTGATCATGAGCCTCCTGCTCCTTGAGCTTCAACTTTCCTGAAATTTGCTGTGGATGTAGACCCATCCTAAAAATGAATCCATACAAAATTTCAAATCATGAACTTGAATATATGACAAAGAGTGGCCTGCTTGTTGGATGGCTTTTTGATGAATCTTTGTGAAAACGAACAAAACCCTATGTTTGAAGCTCTTTTATTATAAGGCAAGAGCAAGTCGGAAACGTATTACTTTTAGGTCCTGGATAACTTTGAGCTGTGAATCAGAAAAATACAGTGTGACAGAATGTAAAGCATTTTTTGAGCCAACAGAATGCATTAAAGTGACACAAAAAACCTACAGAGAAAAGTCCACAGATTTTTGACAATCTTTGGGGTCAGATATCTCTGGGAGGAAAAAATGCAAAGGAACTAGCCTACAACTTGGCACATTTGTTGATGATGCCTGGGACATGATTCTGTTAGCATATCTTCCTGCTTAGCCAATTGTTTTTGATTATGCTCAACACAAACATGGTGTCAGATTTAAAATTACAATGAATGAGCCAAGGTCAGATGTAAATATTGCAGAAGGATCATTTCAGAGATTCTGATTCCTGGCACCATTGTCAAGAGCACAGTTTTCTGCACTAGCAACATCCTACAGCCTGTTCAGCAAAGGGAAATTTTAGGTTGAACTTCAACAAATGTCATGTGTAATACATTATGATTACAACACGATACCAGTTGCTGAACTCATAAATTCAAGGCAAGGAAGAATGACAACTGGTTGATTAGTGCTGGTGTCTCAACTAGGCATAAAAACCATGGAAATTTGGTGACTCAGACAATTCAAAATCATTAGTTTCGTCAGTGTCTGTCCCTATCCTAGTAGTGACCATGTATTGTTACAGAGGCAAGATGGACATGATGTTATTAGCAATTATTACTTATCTTGTTACGTGTAGATGGCCATGCTTGCTGGTTTCTTTGTTGAGGCTACAAAGCCTCAGTTGGGTTTCTTACCATGATTCCCAAGCCGTCTTTGTTGGTTTCTTTATTGAGGTTCAAAAGCTGCATTTAGGTTTCTAGCCTTTGTTCCCAAACCGTGTTTGTTGATTTCTTCATTAACGTTCCAATCCCCTTGCGAGTTCGGGTGTTAGAATATGCCCGAGGTTTTCCTGCCTGTCATAATAGGCAACTAAAAGGAGTCTCCATCCTTTTGGCTTACTGAGGTTTGGTCCCCTTTCTGGGTTTGATCTCCATCTTTCCAAATTTTTATGAAGTGTGGGCCATTTGGGAAAGGACGCCTTACGTGGTACACTATATATCCCTCGTGTCTTACGATCTTCTGCACCTAATATTGTCATGGCACTACAGCTCCTCCCATATTCCAGCTATTTAAGTGAGGACACCTTGGGGGGTGCATACTCTCCATTGATTGTCCACTGTCCTCTTTTGTCCCCGTGACAGTGTGGGATTTCCATGCATGTAGTATCCAGCACAGTAGCCAGTCAGCCGTGGTGAGGCCGTCATATACCCTCTTGGTTGTAGCCCTCTGACAACACAGGGATTGCACTGCTGATACGTGAGCTGCAAACTTTCCACATGTGCCAAGTAGTAGATGACCATCTTCTTGGGGCATCAGGACTCCTGGCAACAGCCATCGCTCCATGTGGCCTTTACTGTGGCTGGGTGGTGCCCGTGGGGAGAGCCCTGACCAGAGTGGGTGGCATCAGGGCGGATGACATGCAATGAAGCGGACCAAGTCATTTCTTGCTTTGTGGCTGCAAAGCTTCTATTTTTTGTTGATAACCTGGAGCACAAGTTTGAGGAAATGGCAGTGCTGTACAAAATGAGAAATGGGTCGGTCTTGATTCAGACGGCAGCCTCAACCCAGTCCCAGGTGTTGCTTGCCTGTGACAAGTTTCTGCCACTCCCTACAAGAGCCTCAGCATGGTCCAGGGTATTATTTTCCTTTGCGACCTTCTCTTGCAGTCCAGTGATGAGCTACACGCCAATTTAGAACCCCAGGGTGTTCACTTCATCTGGTACATCTATAGGGGACCAACAGAGAATAGGATTTCCACCAGTGCCTTCGTCTTGACCTTTGAGGGTGATACGTAAAACCATATGTACCTCCCACTATGCGATGCCTTAAGTCGTGGACATTCGGGCACATGTCCTCCTAATGCAATTTCAGCGCCAAATATAGAGACTGCAGACGTCCGCTGCATCTGAATACTCAGTGTCAACTGTGGAGAGAACCACACCCCCCTGCTCACTGGACTGCACTGTACTCAGAAAGGAGGAGAAAATTATGGAGTACAAGATCTTGGACCAGCTGACCTACCAAGAGGTTAAACGGAAATATAAACGATTGCACCCCATTCACTTGACATCTTCATGTGCTGCAGCTACATCTTCACCACCACCCTCACTGGCAACAGTAGTTCCCACATCTCTGCCTCGTACAGTGGGCCCTCAGGGCCGCCCGAATACATCTGCCCCCTTGGTGGTTGGGGCACCTCTTCTTCCATTGCTCCCAAAGCTCCCACTTCTGGAGCAATAACCCCCCAAAATGCTGGAGACATTGGTCCCCTTCCCCCAGCCGGAGAAGTGACAGCCTCCTCTGGCTCCTTTCGCACGGAAGATGTCTCTTGGAATTCTCCCTTCCAAGGTCTCCACCAGTGCAAAAATGGACACTCGCCAGTGGCTGAAGGAGCCACAAGCTGCTGGACAAAGGGCTTCACAATCTTCCTCAGTGCCTGAAGCTACTTCAGGGAAGTACTCCCAGGAAGCCCCTAACGTGAAGTGAGAGAAGAAACAGACGAAGAAAAAGTCTGCTAAAAAACAGGTAATTCTGGTGGCCCAAACACCACCACTGCCTACCAGTCCTGCATCTGAGGACAAGGTGCACATTTTAGTGTCCCTTGAGGACCTGAATGTTGTCAGCACCTCAGTCGCAATGGAAATGGATACAAATACTCAACCTGTGGCAGCAAGTGATCCTGAGGCATAATCTGCCTCTTTGGTCACTTCATGCTTTCCCCGACTACAGCAAGCGTCATTCTTCAGTAGAGCTGTGGTGTTTTTTTCTCGACCTGGCTGAGTTACAACTTTTAAGCTTTACACCTCCTTTTTGCATTGCATTTCAAGAAGCTTGGTTTCTGGCAAAGCAGACCCCTAGCTTTCGTGACTGTTAGGAGTATTACAAAAATCGTACTGACTGTAACAGGATGTCAGATGGAGTCTTTACCTCTGTATATAGCACACCTGTGCCCTTTTAAACACATTTAGAAACTGTGGCTGTCAGTGTGAGGACAAAGCTGAACATTACCATCTGCAACATTTACCTTTCTCCAGATGGTGAGGTACCACACCCTGTATTGGCTGCTGTAATTTCCCAACTCCCCCCACCTTTCCTATTTCTGGGTAATTTTAATGCCCATAACCCTTTGTGAGGCGAAACCAGGATTACTGGCCATGGGAAAGATGTCAAGAATCTACTAAATCAACTCGTCATTTACCTCCTAAATACAGGTGCCCCCACTCATTTAAGTGTGGCACATGGCACATTCTTGGCCATTGATCTCTCCATTTGGAGTCCTGGCCTTCCGCCGTCTATCCACTGGAGAGCTCATGATGACTTGTGTGGTAGTGACCATGTTCCACTGTCTCTGTCCCTCTCCCACTGTCACTCACCTGGCTGCTTGCCCAGATAGGCTCTCAGCAAGGCTGACTGGGACGCTTTCACCTCCACAACTACCATTGAATCTCCATTGCATGGCAACATCAGTTGGGTGATCCAGACCATCACTAATATCATTGTTTCCACAGCTGAATCGACAATCCCTTGTTCCTCGGGTTGTCCCCAGGGGAAGTCAGTGCCTTGATGGTGGTTGGAAATCGCTGCGGTCATTAGAGACCGTAGGCGGGCCCTGCAATTTGTAAGTGTCACCCGTCCCTATAGCTTCTTATTGCCTTCAAATGGCTCTGTGTCCAGGTCTGTCAACTCATCAAACAATGGAAGTAGGGGGTGTTGGGAATGATACGTCTCCACGATTGGAACACGAACTTCTCCTTTCCAGGTTTGGTCCAACTCAGACACATTTATAGATATCAGGCCTCTGCCAGTATACCTGGAATTTCCACAAACGGAGCTATATATATGTATGCCAATCCATATGCAATCACAGAGAATCTTGCCGAGCATTATGCTCACACCTGTGCATTTGAGAATTATTGCCCTGCCTTTCATCTCCTAAAATAGCAGGTGGAATGACAACACCTATCTTTTGCTCTAAACCATACTGAGCCATATAATTCTCCCTTCAGTGAGTGGATATTTCCCGGTGTCCTTGCTGATTGTCATGACACACCCCCTAGACCAGATTACATCCATTCCCGAATGATTAAACATTTGCCAGCAAATCACTTGCCGCCTTTTCCAGGCATCAAAACCTTATTGCCGTCTTTTTTTTATCTGATGAAAGCTTACGATACCACTTGGTGAAACCATATCCTTGTTACTCTGCCTGAGTGGAGTCTGTGGGACCCGCTCCCGATTTTTATACAGAACTTTTTGTCTCTCCAGACTTTCAGAGTTTGAGTTGCTGCTTCACACAGTTCGCCCCACATCCAAAAGAATGGGGTCCTACAGGGCTTCGTACTGAATGTCCCACTCTTTTTAATTGCCATTAATGGTCTCGTAGCAGCAGTGGGGTCCTTAGTATCCCCCTTCTTATATGATGACTATTTTTGTATTTCCTTCTGCTTCTCTTTTATTGGTGTGGCTTGATGTAGACTGCAAGGAGCCATACAAAAGGTGCAGTCATGGACCTTCACTCAAGGCTTTCAGTTTTAAGCCGTCAAGTCTTGCGTCATGCATTTCTATCATCATCATTCTGTCCACCCACATCCGGAACTTTACCTTGATGAAAAACTACTTAATGTAGTGGAAACTTACTGATTTTTGGGACCGGTCTTTGACACCCACTTAACTTGGCTTCCTCATCTTCATCAGCTTAAGGAAAAGTTCTGGCGGCATCTTAATATTATGAGATGCCTGAGCCACACTGACTGGGGTGCTGATCTCCCTACACTGCTGCTGCTGTACAAAGCTCTTGTGCAGTCCCGTCTTGACTATGGAAGCCTGGTGTATGGTTCAGCATCATCTCCAGCGTTGTGGCTGTGGACACCACTGTGGAGTTCAACTCGTGACGGGAGCTTCCCAAAGGAGCACAGTGAACAGCCTCCTCTTGGAAGCTGGCATTTCTCCGTTGCAGATCAGGCGAGAACAACTGCTTCCAAATTATACTGCCTACACTCATAGTTTGCCTTGCCATCAAAATTACCATCTCCTGCAACAGTGGCCCAGATCAGGGATTCCAACTGATGTCTGTGTCCAGTTGTTTCTTACCCCGCTCGACGCTTTCTCCCTACCGGCCTTCCTGTGGTTCACCTCCATGGTCCATGTCTCGATTACGGCTTGTCTGAGCCTATCGCAAGACCCAAAAGACTCAATTCCGCCTGAGGTCCTCTGCCGCTGTATTTTCAGTGAGTTCCAGGGCTCAGATATAGTCTGCACTGATGACGTGATGGACAATGGCCATGTTGGCTTTGCTTATGCCCATATTGGACATACTGAACAGCGCTCCTTGGAAAATGGCTGTAGTGTTTTCACTGCAGAGTTGGTAGCCATCTCTCGTGCTCTGGAGCATATCTGCTGATTCTCAAGTGAGTCCATCATCTGTAGTGACTCCTTAAGCAGCCTAAAAGCTGTCAACAAGTGCTTCCCTTGTCATCCTTTGGTAATGATTATCCACGAGACTCTTTACGCCCTTGTACACAGAGGACGTTCAGTGGCCTTCATTTGGACCCCAGGACATGTCAGGATCCCAAGCAGTGAACTGTCTCACAGTCTGGCCAAACAGGCTACTGGTAAACCAACTCTGGACATCAGCACGACGGAGACTGATCTCTGATTGGTCTTATGCTGTAAAGTTTTTGGGATCTGGAATACTGAATGGGGCATCCTCAGTACACCAAATAAACTATGTGTTATCAAAGAGACTCCGTTTTCCTTTGCCAGCTCTACATTGGCCATACTTGGCTGACTCATGGTCACCACCTCTGTCGTGAGGACCCACCTCAGCGTCGCTGTGGTTCCCACATGACTGTCGTCCATATCTTGTTGGACTGCCCAATTTTAGCTGCTCTGTGGTGGACTTTTCACTTTCTTCCTACACTGCCAATAGTGATGGGAGACAATGCATCAACAGCTGATTCAGTTTTATGTTTTATTCATGAGGGGGGCTTTTTATCACACAATCTATGGGTGGACATCTGGCCTTCTCTCCCAGACCTCCACCCTCCCTCTATTTTAACTCTTCCTCACTCTTTCTTTGCTGTTTGTTCAGCTTGGTCTTCATCTTTTCGCTATCTGTGTTCCTCTTTTCTTTTAGGTTGGAGATTTTAGTGTGTTGCAGAGTGGCTGGCTCATCCTTGTCTATTCTTCCGATCAGCCAGTACTGGCTGTCTGCTATATTCTTTTAATATACCTTCTATTCCTTTGTTCCTTTTTGTGCACATTCTCCCTGTTTGACTTGCCTCTTTTGTTTTCTCTTTCTGTGTGTATTCCAGTTAGTTTTATGCCTTTTTACTTTCCCAGATTTCTTTTGGGAATGGTTTTAACCCGAGATGCCTTCGCATGAGGAAAAAGGAACTGATGACGCGATAGTTTGGTCCCTTTACTACCCAAATCAAACAACGAACCTATGAGGTTCTAAAGCCATCATTGGGTTTCTAGCCTTGGTTCCCAAGCTGTCTTTATTGGTTTCTTCATCAATGTTCAAAAGCCTCAGTTGGGTCTCTTGCCACGGTTCCCAAGTCGATATGTGGGTCTCTTCATGTTGGTTCCCAAGTTGGTGCTATTTAAAATTACTGTTTCATGGCATTAAATTTTTCTTCAGTACTGATGAATATGGCTTTTAGAAAATTATACTGACATCCTGTTCTAGTTGCTGAAGGCTCTACAGTATTCACGATGATGTACTGTTCAGTAATCCAACATTTGTCTTCTCTTTCAGACCAATAGGTGGACCAAAAGGGTGGGTCAATTTGACCAGGGCATCATTTTCTTCAGCATCAACTTTACATATGTTACCAATCCATCAGTGATTGTCATAGTTGCACACAATGTATTGGCCAGGAATAAGGCTTAAAACTGACATGAAAGCCACATTGGTGTCAGCTGACTGATAAACAGAGGCCACATAAGAAATTGTATTACTTGAAACCTGGGTAACTTGAATGCCATTTAAACTCATTGTAAAAAATTGATGATTTTTGTGAGTTCGATCTAAAGTATGGCCATTTGCAAGTAGTTCTCTTTGTAGCTTTCTTTTGTCACTTATTTTATGGCATCAGTTTACCAATCACCACTGTTGCATAACCTGGCACTTGCACTTAGGAAGCTGTTAGATGTTGTTCACGATTTTTGTCAGAAGCTCTTAGAGTTGACTCAACAAAGGGAGGAACCCTTTGCTGAGTCGACTCAAGATGTTTCTAGTGGAGAAAAGTGAACTCTTTCCAGTGTTGTGGGAAAGAACAACTTGCGAAGTGATGCTTTTGCAATATTTGCACCTGAAATTGGCTCACTTTGTGCAGTTTTATATTTGGCACAATGTTCTGATTGAGTACAATCCACAATAAGTGCTTAGACAAGAAAATATATTGGTAGTCCTGACCCAGGTGCTGTTAATATGTGTGCCAAGTTGTACTTCTTTTGCGTTTTTTCTTCCACAGATATCCAGCTCCAAAGAAGGCAAAAAATTCGAAATATTTTCTTTGCAGATTTTTTGTGATATTATGGTTCACAAAGTGTTTTACACACTTCCACACTGAGTTTTTCAGATTCAGGGCCAAAAGTTGTACAGGGTCTGAAAACTAGGGGTTCCTGGTAGTGTTCCCTTGTATTAAGAAAGGTTCAAACATTGGGATTTGCTCACTTTCTTTGCTCCCTTGTCGAAGAGCTTTTCAAATATAGGGCAACAGTTTCCAACATGTTTGGTATTATGAGCTGATTTTGCGTGAGTTCATTTCTATGGTGCTTATTGGTACCCATGGTAAATTTAAACAAAATAAAAGATGGAAGAGTGGGGATCTTTTGCAAAATGTGATAACTTGGGATGGAATGACCCTAACAGAAAACTTAATGTGTTACATTTGGGAAACAGAGTTTGCTAATCTGGAAATAAAACAGGCTCCTTTTCAGCACTGTAAATAACAGATGTGCTCATTGGTCTTGCTGGGGATGGGTGCAGAAGTGGTTCAGAGCATTAAATTTAGTGACATCTTCCAGGGGCTTTGTGAAAGGTCCGTTACAGAGTGTATGGACATCAGGTAACACCAGTGGAAGCAAGCCTCTGAATTGAGAACAGCTTGCCCCACCATATTGTATCCAAATGACACAGTTAGCACAGGATGACACGATTGTGAGTTAGGTAGTTAGTTTCATTTTCTGTGGATAATTTGCGTGATGAATCGTAATAATGTGGAATGAGTCATTTTACGAGCAGTCGACATAACGAGTCCCCAAGATTGTAATGTGGAATTTGTGTATGAAGAACAGATGGAACATCACCAATAGGCTCACAGGAATGCCAGGGAAGTGGTAGAGGGAGGATATAAAGGGAAGAGTTGCTTCCTTAACAGCTCACAAACATCAGACACACCAGTTGATAATTCTGTATGTTGCTGATGCACTCTGCAAGTCAGACACTTTAGTATTCATGTGATCACCCACAAAGATTTAGCATCAGTGGCGTTCCAGGGCACATGTTTATTTCAAGGGCACCAGTTTTGCAGTAACAAGTTGTGCTGGAGAAATAAAGAATGCAACATCCCTGAGCCACCTGGAGAACACTGCCTTATTGTAGGCATGTTTAGTCTCGGGTGAGAAGGTTTGTGTGCCTCAGTGATGTTGAGGGCGATACTGGCAGTAGCATAGATACTGGCAGGGTTACCCAAGTCGGACAAGCTTCACCAGCAGGGTGTGAAAATATGCGTCCCACAACTAAAGACAGAAAGGGCTGTGTTCTTCCAAGCAGCCCTCCTAACAATGGTTGGGTATGTGTATGCAGACCTTGGGTTTCCTGATCTGGGGATGGCCAATACTGCCGGAACTCTTCCGCTGTAAATTCTGGTCGTACCTCACGGACCATCATAAGGAGTCTCAGAGGAACGTTGTGCGCTTTGGAGAACAAAGGCCTTGGCTTCACTGCCTGGATTGCAAGGAACGTACACACCACTATAAAAATCCCTTCAACCTCAAGATATACTATGTGCTGATGAGGTGAATGGCTGTTGTTGTGGATTGGCAAGACAGCCAACCCACTATGAGAGGAAGCCGAAAGGCACGTGTTTTAGCTCACGCAGGCTGGCATGAGGTCTGGAACAGGTCAAGGAAATGAGACTAACAAAAAACGTACGTAGCTGCTGAAATACTTAACTTTAATCCATAATTGGTGAACATCGCTCTTGACAGTACATGTTTTACAGCATCAATAGTAACTGGTAATGGCGCCTTGCTAGGTTGTAGCAAATGACGTAGCTGAAGGCTATGCTAACTATCGTCTCGGCAATTGAGAGCGTAATTTGTCAGTGAACCATCGTTAGCAAAGTCAGCTGTCTAACTGGGGCGAGTGCTAGAAAATCTCTCTAGACCTGCCGTGTGGCGGCGCTCGGTCTGCAATCACTGATAGTGGCGACACGCGGGTCCGACGTATACTAACGGACCGCGGCCGATTTAAAGGCTACCACCTAGCAAGTGTGGTGTCTGGCGGTGACACCACAGCTGTTGAGGTAAAACAGTCTCTAGTGGGCAACCTCTGGGGCACCTGCCACTGCAGTTTGTATAAGTTATTGTTTTGGCATGCAGGGCCATGTCCGGGTCGACATTTGTTTCCCTATCGGCTCATGAGATCTCTGTGTGACAAACTAAATTCACATCTGGTCTTGATTGGGTGGGTGTACTGTCTGGTAGCACCGACGCTCTCCGACAGAGAGCTCGGTTGGTCAGTCAGCCCAGGAAGTAGTCTCAGAAGTAACAGGACACTAGTCTGGCATAATACTTTCATTGTAATCACGAGAACAGAGGTAACCTTGCAGAAGCTCTCAGCTCTCCCCTTTCTATATTCACAAGGGGTTGTAGGGTATTGCTGGCTGCTTGTAAGGTGTTAAATGAATGCGTGAAGAGTTTGACAGAGCACTGAAAGACCTAAGTCGAAACAAGGCCCCAGGAGTAGACATCATTCCATTAGAACTGCTGACAGCCTTGGGAGAGCCAGTCCTGACAAAACTCTACCATCTGGTGAGCAAAATGTATGAGACAGGAGAAATACCCTCAGACTTCAAGAAGAATATAATAATTCCAATCCCAAAGAAAGCAGGTGTTGACAGATGTGAAAATTACCGAACTATCAGTTTAATAAGTCATGGCTGCAAAATACTAATGCAAATTCTTTACAGACGAATGGAAAAACTAGTAGAAGCCCAACCTCGGGGAAGATCAGTTTGGATTCCGTAGAAATATCGGAACATGTGAGGCAATACTGACCCTACGACTTACGTTAGAAGCTAGATTAGGGAAAGGCAAACCTACGTTTCTAGAATTTGTAGACTTAGAGAAAGCTTTTGACAATGTTGACTGGAATACTCTATTTCAAATTCTGAAGGTGGCAGGGGTGAAATACAGGGAGCGAAAGGCTATTTACAATTTGTACAGAAACCAGATGGCAGTTATAAGAGTCGAGGGACATGAAAGGGAAGCAGTGGTTGGGAAGGGAGTGAGACAGGGTTGTAGCCTGTCTCCGATGTTATTCAATCTGTATACTGAGCAAGCAGTGAAGGAAACAAAAGAAAAATTCGGAGTAGGTATTAAAATCCATGGAGAAGAAATAAAAACTTTGAGGTTCGCCGATGACATTGTAATTCTGTCAGAGACAGCAAAGGACTTGGAAGAGCAGTTGAATGGAATGGATAGTGTCTTGAAAGGAGGATATAAGATGAACATCAACAAAAGCAAAACGAGGATAATGGAATGTAGTCGAGTTAACTCGGGTGATGCTGAGGGAATTAGATTAAGGACTTGGAAGAGCAGTTGAATGGAATGGATAGTGTCTTGAAAGGAGGATATAAGATGAACATCAACAAAAGCAAAACGAGGATAATGGAATGTAGTCAAGTTAACTCGGGTGATGCTGAGGGAATTAGATTAGGGAATGAGACACTTAAAGTAGTAAAGGAGTTTTGCTATTTGGGGAGCAAAATAACTGATGATGGTCAAAGTAGACAGGATATAAAATGTAGACTGACAATGGCAAGGAAAGCGTTTCTGAAGAATAGAAATTTGTTAACATCGAGTACAGATTTCAGTGTCAGGAAGTCATTTCTGAAAGTATTTGTATGGAGTGTAATCTTGTATGGAAGTGAAACATGGACGATAAATAATTTGGACAAGAGGAGAATAGAAGCTTTCGAAATGTGGTGCTACAGAAGAATGCTGAAGATTAGCTGGGTAGATTACATAACTAATGAGGAGGTACTGAATAGGATTGGGGAGAAGAGAAGTTTGTGGCACAACTTGATTAAAAGAAGGGACCGGTTGGTAGGACATGTTCTGAGGCATCAAGGGATCACCAATTTAGTATTGGAGGGCAGTGTGGAGGGTAAAAATCATAGAGGGAGACCAAGAGGTGAATACACTAAGCAGATTCAGAACGATGTAGGTTGCAGTAGGTACTGGGAGATGAAGAAGCTTGCACAGGATAGAGTAGCATGGAGAGCTGCATCAAACCAGCCTCAGGACTGAAGACAACAACAACAACAACAACAACAACAACGTGGTGAAGCTAAAGAAGCTTTCAAACTTTTCAGCTTATGGTGTTTGCTACTTCTTTTGCATTGTCCCTGAAGAAGCCGGTCACCAAGTGGGATACCTCCACACAAACCCAGACCACAATAGGAGAAGCACAAGGACAACCATCGCTAATCAATGGCTCCCATTGGGACTTTCCTGTTGCAGTGGAACTTAAATGGATACCGATTGCGTTTGGTGGAATTATAGCTCCTAGCCCAGGAAATACTTTTCTGCTTTCTAGAAACTCATTTTAAAGTCACTGACACACCTTCATTAAGTGCCACCGCTTCTACAGGAAAGATGATGTTATTGGAGATATGGCTAAGGGAGGAGTGACTGTTTTCATCAATAACAGATGCTGTTCCTGTCGTCTCCCTCTTACCACAGTCATATGAGCAGATGCAGTGGACGTTTCCACACCAATTAACCTTCCACTTCAAGATCCATTGGATGCAGATGCACTGAGAGAACTCTTGTGTGCACTGCCCCATCCATTCGTCTTTGTGAAAGACCAATGCACACAGTGTGCTGTGGAGCTTATCTGTGACTTGCTCCAGTGGTTGAGTTATCGTATGCTTTATCCTTTCAGAGAATACGGTGGAAGCTGTCTATAACACATTCAAAGGACCTCGAAAATTATGTTGTTGGAAGTAAGTGTCATTGTAACCGAGATTCATATTTTCAGTCTATTGTGGTGGCAAATGCTAAAGAAGAAATCAGCTTAGCCCTGTTTTATTTTACATACAGTATTCAATGTCAAGCTTACATGAATACAGTATATGCAGCAGTATCTCGAGTATACACCAAACTTCTTTACTTAGGGGTGAAGTAATGGTTTATTTTATTTTGCTGTCTATTTGCCCAATACACACTTTCTAAATTATGTTCTGTGTTCATTATTTAATTTGAAATTTCACTGCTCTGTCTCCTAACTGCATAGAACATGTTCACAATTCTAATGGCTTCTTAAGCATCACTTGCAGTAGGGTTAGGCACTTTATTTATTTCTTTTGCCCCTTCTTCTTTGTCTGCCTTGCTCACTTCAGGGTAACTTTGGCTGTGATTCTTCACTTCATTTGCAATTTCATCTTCAGTTTGTGCTTTGGTTTTAACAAGATTATCATCTATTGTTGCATACATTCCATAGTCGTGCTGATTTAGAATATCACAGTTGATTCCTGGCAGGGTGTGGACAGTGGCAGATCAGCAGCATCATTGAACATGTCTTCAGTTTTGGTGGCATTTATTTCTTCAGTTGCGATTCTTGATGGTTTGGGCCGTGACCCGTCTGCGTGCATCTTATCGCATCCATCATGTAATGGAACAATCTTGCATTTTCTCAATGCATTACTTTATATTAACACTTGTTGCATAGATCATGAATACGACATTTCATAATGATGTGGAACATGTCAGTTTAATCTAAATTTTCATACCACTTTTTTTTACAGTTCCTGATTTACTTCATATCTAAAAATTCATCTATTGAGTAGAAGGAGTTGTCATTCAGAATTTGTTTTTAAATGTTGGTTGGCTGTCAGTCAGACTTTTAATGCTATTTGGCAAATAATCAAAGATTTTTGTGCCAACATAATTCACCCATTTCTGTGCCAAAGTCAGACTTGACACACAATGGTGAAGATCATCCTTTCTTCTAGTGTTGTAACTACACACTTTGCTATTATTTTTGAATTGTAATGGGTTATTAATAACAAATTTCATAAGTGAATATATATATATTGTGAAGGTACCGTAAATATCCAGAGTTCCTTAAATAAATGTCTGCAAGGTGATATTGGGTGGGCTCCAACTATTATTCTGATTACACGCTCTTGTGCAATGAATACTTTTTCTCTTATTGTATCATTTTCAGTAATATGAGCTTATGTTAGTGGCATTTCAGGCTCCTAATTACTCCTTGGTCCATGAGCTGGAAAAAACTTATCATATTTGCAGGAAGAAAAACAAACTTCATATTTTCCAGGCTCCCGACCCCAGTGCCTTATTTCAGCTTCAACTAGATTGGAGACCATCCAGGACCTTTTATTAGAATTGTAGAGCATTGGCTGAATTTTTTTTTTTTTTTTTTTTTTTCACATGATTCAAACACCTAGGATTTTTTTATTTACCTACCACGAGCAATTTTTCTTGTCAGTTCTATTTGTGTTAGCACAAACCAGAACTGTTAATCATTCTTTGGATAACTGGCTGCCAACATGTTTTTCACCCTTGAATTTCATGCAGGTCTCGTCTGCATTAAAAATGTCATACTGTGCATATCCTTCACAAAATGTAGGCCACACGGTAGTGATCCATTGTTGGATTACTTCAGTATTGACACTATTGACCTCACTGCTCACTTTTCTAAAAGTAATGCTGTGACATTGCTTGAATTTGTCAATCCAGCCACTACTGCATACAAATTCATCTTTTAATGTCTTGGCAAATTCTTCTGCTTTCACCATAACGAAAGGTCCACTAATGGGTACATTGATACTTCTCTGTTCCTTAAACCATTCAAGCTGTGCTTCATCCATGCCACTACATTTAGCTTTTTGTAACCGATTAATTTTAGGTCCATTTTCTTCAAACACAAGAACAATTTCATACTTGTTTTTCCAAATCGTTTGGACTGTGGAGTTTGAGGCCAAGTTGACGACACACATCAACCTTTTTAGCTCCATCATCGATTTCATGAATCACTTTCGGTTTTTCTTCCACTGGCCATGCTGTTCTAAATTGTAACAAATTGTTATAGAAACTGACATCCTGTGTACTGTTAACGAGTGCTGTGATTGTTATCATTACTTTACTATGAATGCGCTGGGGTATAATGAGGTGAGGAATCTATACTACACATATTGTTGCTGGAAGAACAGAGAGAAGAATATGCCAGGTCATAATATTACAACAACAGACTAATACAGTACATTGATTCTTGGAAAATCTTGTTGCTAACTGAGGCTGAAAATGATGTTATATATGAGGTACATGTGTACACATTTGTCTTATTAAGAAAGGGTGAGAAGTATGTTCCTTATGAGGAATAAGGCAGTACCACAGAAATCAGTGTTATAGCCAAGTTGCTGTTACATCTGATGTCTTTATAAGAAAGTTCAACTGTATCTGCCTTTTGAAACGTGGTCAGATGATTCTTTTCTACAGCTTCAGGATCATCTTCAACCACTCACCTTTGTTTCTTCTCCCCAGTTATTGCAGTCTTATTTCAGTGGGAAGTGGCTTCAGATTTGCTTTCTGGTGATCACTTTCACTTGTGGTTTTGTCTGCTGATTCAGACATTGGTCAAGAGGAAACCTTGAAGATGGATAGGTCAAAGGGCCTGGAAGGTGGATAGGTCAAAGGGCAGTCTGGCTGTGATACAGTGAACAGACAACTTTCAACAATAGTATTAGACCCAGGGTATGACGGACCACATCGCCTAAGTGATACGACGAGCTGCTGCAGGTTTCGTTCCTCAGTTTAGCATCCATCTCAGATGTTGGCCTGTCCCTTGGCGGAATGACGAATGTCGCTCAGCAGTCAGAGCTAGGTGCGCAACTTTGTGGAAATTTAAACACCCCTCAACTTGAGGTCTGTAGCAAAAGAGAGGTGAGTTATCAAAGAACAGAAGAGAAACTTCTGAAAGGACTTTGCGACTTCGATTATTGGGCCACTTCCACTGTGCAAGTTTCGGTCTCAGTAAGGCAGATTTCAGGCAAAGACAGTACACCTCCCCACAGGGCCTTGTTGAGAAATGGGGTGTTGGTGGATGCCCATAGAGACATGGCTCAGGTTTTAACTTGCCACTTTTTTATTGTCACTGTGTCATCCTGATAAACTTCTGCATTCCCCATGTTTCATAGGAGCACTTCTTCTCATTAAATGACCTGGTCTATGATCTTCCACTCTCCTTGTGGGAATTGGACTCGGCTCTGTCTGTGACTGGAGATGATGCTCCAGGACAGGATCTGATTCATTGTGTCATGCACCATCATCAGTAACCTAGAGCCAAAGTTAAACTGTCTTGTTTCAATCAAATCTGGTTTGATGGACAGCACCCCATGACTTGGAAGAGGCTACATTAATTCCATTACGGAAACTAGGCAAGAATCATACTGACAGTTACTTGAGTGTACCCCTTACTCTAAAGCACACGGTCAGCTGCTCCCTGTCTGACATCTCAGATCATCTGTGCCAGGACCAGTGCAGTTACTTCTACTGGAGACTGCGATTCAGGATTCCTTCATACATCAAAACCATTTGGTTGGTGTGTTCTTTGACCTACAAAAAATTGTATGACTTCCTTGGAGGTACAACATCCTTCACCAGCTTCATGAATGGGGACTATGTGGACATCTGCCACTTCTTATCCAATCCTTCCTTGAGGACTGACACTCTGGATATTGTGGTTTTGCTGCCTTGTGTGATGGCTATGTTCAGGTGAATGGGATCCCCAATGCAGTGTACTCAGTGTCGTACTATTCACAATTACCACAAGTGGCATCTTCTTTGTTGTCACGAGCCCTGTTAAATGCTGTTTGTTTATGGATGGCTCCTCAACCTTCTACTCTTCCTCTGATATTACAGTGACAAGGAGCAACTACAGCTGACTTTCAGGAGAGTGGCTCAGACCAATGCAACTGGATTTAAGTTAGCAACAGAAAAGAATAAGTGTGTCAATTTTAACACTTGGTTGGGTACCTGGACGCATTGGGATATAGGAAACTGAGGTAGCCGACAAAGCAGCTAAAGAAGCATGTCGAGATGGTGGTGTATGTTGCAGTGCTGTCCCATGGGACGCCATCATTTATTATTTGACAGAAACTGAATGGTTGGAGGTGGCATAAAATAAACTGTGATAAACGACTCTGCATGTGGGGACAGCCTTCGCCCCCTCCCTCCTCCCCCCACAAGAATGGCATACTGATTTTTCATCAGTGTGCTGATGACCATGAATGTTGAGCACTCCACATCCAAATTCATCATCATCTAATTTCCCCATATTGTATTGGTAGCAGCCCCTTCAAACTCTATGCTGTAATTTACCAATAAATGCTCATCCTCTCCTGCTCCCAAAATCCCTATAAGAAGAAAATTCACTTGAAACTCTCGAAGAACACTCCTCAGTAAATGCCCAAATCAAATCCATTAATACTGGTTTTGCCCATCTCCCCACCACCCTTGAAATGACATCTGAACACCGGGTGCCTGACACAACAGCCCTCCTCACCCACAGACCCACCAGAGATTTACCACTGCCAAACTTTCTTTTCCCAAATGAATATTTATTTATTTATTTATTTATTTATTTATTTATACTACAGCCCCCAGCCTAACCAACTTCCTCCTATACTTAGTAAATTATGAGCAAACTTCCCTACTAAATGAAAACAATTTCTAAATGGCTTGGTCACTGATGTCCATCTCATGAGCACAAAACTCAATGGACTACCGACAGCAAAAGTAGTAAGTCATTAAATAAATTTCATGAATGGCCACCCTAGAATTCTCGAACCAGGAACCCCTCCATATAGACCGCCACACATTATCCTGGTGACAACGCCACATGTTCTGGTCCCTTGTCGGAGACATAGCAGCTTTGGTCAGTTTCATTTCACCTCCACAAACCTGACACCTCATATATTGGGTAATTACCTCACATACTGAGTAATGAATATATACCTTCCTTTGGGTTTTTATTCATGTTATAAATACAAAAATCCTATGCCGTAAATCAGTGGTAGCATTCACACTTTTTTCTGTTGATCTAGTTTCAATTACTGTTGAGTAGCACCAATTTAAACTGACATGTATTAATTCCATGGAAACGTCTTCATTGCTAAAATCTTTCTTTATGGCACATTTCGAGTAATCATCATGAGTTAAAATATGCTTAGGATAGCTCATACAAGTGAGCAATACAAGAAAATGTCCGATCTCATTTGCATTTGCCATTAAGCAATTATTTTGTGCTGTCTGGCATGTGAAGTCTCAAAATAACATCTTTTGCTGCAGAGTGAAAATCTCATTCTGGAAACATCCCCCAGGCTGTGGCTAAGCCATGTCTCTGCAATATCCTTTCTTTCAGGAGTGCTAGTTCTGCAAGGTTCGCAGGAGAGCTTCTGTAAAGTTTGGAAGGTAGGAGACGAGATACTGGCAGAAGTGAAGCTGTGAGGACGGGGCGTAAGTCGTGCTTGGGTAGCTCAGTTGGTAGAGCACTTGCCCACGAAAGGCAAAGGTCCCAAGTTCGAGTCTCAGTCCGGCACACAGTTTTAATCTGCCAGGAAGTTTTAAGTGAATGTAGCTCTTCAAGGCTTTACTTGTAGATTCACATGTTGCAGGGATTTTTTCTGAAAGTAACTACGGAGAAATTGCAATGCTGTATTTTAGATCTGCATAAGCTCTTCCAATAGCTAAGAACCAACCAGTCTTTCATCATCAATAACTACACTTTTCGTGACACTGTTTCACTTCACAGTCAACGGAGTGACCAAATACATATTTCGTTTTAAATAACTATGTGATTGACATTTCAGCAAGCTGAGGTGTAGGGCCCAGCTGCCAACCATGTGATCACAGTATTGCCTCTTCTGTAAGTGCATTCAGAGCTTTTGCAAGTGCGGCTAGCTGCATGCCGGTAATACTAACCTGCCCGACCCTCCACCACTGCAATTCACTCACAAAGCTATTTTGGTCTAAGTATACCAATGTAATTCTCAGATTATTGTGACAATATTTGCCACCCATTTATTTCAGTAATGTCATACAAATTAACTGTGTTCATTTTAATAATCTTTCTGTAGTGCACATTGTTCTTTTTCTCACATTACATGCATCCAGCAGTACCATCAATGCAATGCAGATTATTTTCTGTTTTGGTAACACAGAGGGCATGACTCGTGCATGCAGGTGTTCTCCATAGAAACCAAGAGCTGAGTGACGAACTAAGGAGCTGCATCAGACTTTGTTGGGCTGACCAAGTCAGATTGTAGGGTGCTTCAGTTGAAACAGTTTGTCAGAGCAGATAAAGCCTTTTGTTGTGATGTTGTACTCATGTGCCTATGCTATTATACATCTTTCTTTTTAGAAAGAGACGATGTTTTCTCCAGCTTTGCAGTTATTTCTGCATTTTCCTGCGATAGAGATGAATAACTTGATAGAAAATTGTAACAATAGAAATATACAAGTTTCTACAATGATGGGGAGCAGGGTCCAATATTAAAGACTGGTTCATGGAAGGTGCAAAATGTATGCAAGAAGTAAGTGTATCATATTCAGAAAGCTGTATGTGGGATTATGAAAATGAGAGTACACTAAAAGCTACTGGACTGGTTAGCTTTTATCGAGGATTCTTAATACCAATAGAAGTAACAAAAATGTGGACTTCATTGAGTCATCTCTGCCTCCTTAATAGAATCTTAGAATTTTACAATTTCAGTGTTATGAAAAGGATAGATTGTTACTCACTACAAAGAGATCATGAGAGAAACAATGAAAAGTCTGTTATACATTTAAGCTTTCAGGCAAAAGGCTTCTTCTGAAGTAGAAAACACACACACACACACACACACACACACACACACACTCACTTCACCCAAGCACGATTCATGCTCACATGACCACTACGAGGTGCATTCAAGTTCTAAGGCCTCCGATTTTTTTTCTAATTAACTACTCACCCGAAATCGATGAAACTGGCGTTACTTCTCGACGTAATCGCCCTGCAGATGTACACATTTTTCACAACGCTGACGCCATGATTCCATGGCAGCGGCAAAGGCTTCTTTAGGAGTCTGTTTTGACCACTGGAAAATCGCTGAGGCAATAGCAGCACGGCTGGTGAATGTGCGGCCATGGAGAGTGTCTTTCATTGTTGGAAAAAGCCAAAAGTCACTAGGAGCCAGGTCAGGTGAGTATGGAGCATGAGGAATCACTTCAAAGTTGTTATCACGAAGAAACTGTTGCGCAACGTTAGCTAGATGTGCAGGTGCGTTGTCTTGGTGAAACGGCACACGCGCAACCCTTCCCGGACGTTTTTGTTGCCGTGCAGGAAGGAATTTGTTCTTCAAAACATTTTCGTAGGATGCACCTGTTACCGTAGTGCCCTTTGGAACGCAATAGGTAAGGATTACGCCCTCACTGTCCCAGAACATGGACACCATCATTTTTTCAGCACTGGCGGTCACCCGAAATTTTTTTGGTGGCAGTGAATCTGTGTGCTTCCATTGAGCTGACTGGCGCTTTGTTTCTGGATTGAAAAATGGCATCCACGTCTCATCCATTGTTACAACCGACGAAAAGAAAGTCCCATTCATGCTGTCGTTGCGAGTCAACATTGCTTGGCAACATGCCACACGGGCAGCCATGTGGTCGTCCGTCAGCGTTCGTGGCACCCACCTGGATGACACTTTTCGCATTTTCAGGTCGTCATGCAGGATTGTGTGCACAGAACCCACAGAAATGCCAACTCTGGAGGCGATCTGTTCAACAGTCATTCGGCGATCCCCCAAAACAATTCTCTCCACTTTCTCGATCATGTCGTCAGACCGGCTTGTGCGAGCCCGAGGTTGTTTCGGTTTGTTGTCACAAGATGTTCTGCCTTCATTAAAATGTTGCACCCATGAACGCACTTTCGACACATCCATAACTCCATCACTACATGTCTCCTTCAACTGTCGATGAATTTCAATTGGTTTCACACCACGCAAATTCAGAAAACGAATGATTGCACGCTGTTCAAGTAAGGAAAACGTCGCCATTTTAAGTATTTAAAACAGTTCTCATTCTCGCCGCTGGCGGTAAAATTCCATCTGCCGTACGGTGCTGCCATCTCTGGGACGTATTGACAATGAACGCGGCCTAATTTTAAAACAATGCGCATGTTTCTATCTCTTTCCAGTCCGGAGAAAAAAAATCGGAGGCCTTAGAACTTGAATGCACCTCGAACTTCGGCCACTGTGGTCGGACTGTGGAATGCAGGTGCACCTGATGGGAGCAGCATCTGGTGTGGTTGGGAGGGGTAGAGGGAGGCATGGGGCAGGGAAGAGAAGGGATAGTAAGACAGGAATGGGGAAGGTGTGTTGCTGCTTGTGGGAGTGTGCAGGGATCTGATGGGGACAGAGTAGGGCTGCTAGGGATAGCCGAGAGGTATTGGGTGGGGGAGAAAGGGAGCAGAAAAGTAGAGAAGTACAGGAAGGGGGAAAAGAGAGACAAAGGTTGAGGCCACGGGGGTTGCGGGAAAGCACAATTCATAAAATAGCTCGTGTCGGTAGGAAGGATCAAGATTGCACAGGCTGTGAAGCAGACATTGAAGAATCACATTGTGTTGCGCTACATGTTCAGCAACTGGGTGGTCCAGATGTCCATTGGCCATAGTTTGTCAGTGGCCATCCATGTTGACAAACAGCTTGCTGGTTGTCTCGGCCACATGGAATACAGCTCAGCGGTTGCAGCGTAGTTTGTAGATCATGTGACTGCTTTAACAGCTAGCCCTGCCTTTGACGGGATAGGTGATGCTTGTAACTGGGATGGAGTAGGTGGTTGTGGCAGGATGTGTGGGGTAGGTCTTGCATATACCCCCCTGCGGGTTTGGGGGTTAGAATAGATCTGCGGTATTCCTGCCTGTTGTAAGAGGCGACTAAAAGGAGTCGCCAACGTTTTGGCCTTAATGTGCTGGTCCTCTTAGGGGTTTGACCTACCCTTTTCAAAATTCTCTGTTAGTGCGTACCATTTGGGGAAGGAAGCCTTACGTGGTGTATCGCAAATCCATCTTGCCCTCAGATCTGGCACACTCGATGTCGTCATGGAGTTGGACTTGCACCGAGCTTCCGGCCACTTCGGCTGTGGTGTGCTCAGAGTAGCATACACTCCCTCCACTGTGCGGTTCCATCTTTGACCTCACGATACAAATGGCTATTCGACATCCGAAATCCAGCACGGTAGCCAGTCCGTTGTGGTGGGGTTGTCGTGGCTACACAGGGATCGCACTGCTGATGCCTGAATTGCTACCCCCCATGTTTGCCAAGGAGTAGATGCCTTTCTCTCTGAGGCATCAGGACTCCTGGCAAAGGGCGTCCTGCTGTGGCTGGGTGACGCCCATGGGGAGAGCCCTTGCTCGGAGTGGGTGGCTTCAGGGCAGATGACCCGTAATGAAGCGTGGTACATCATCTCTCGCTGGTGGGCCTCCACCAGCAGTCTCTAAGCGATCGAGGTCTAAACTCAATGGCAAGAAATACGATATGAGATCATTTCCCTCCATGGCCACTCCATGGGTGGAACGCATGGCTTAAGAAGGCAGTGAAGTTTATTCACCCTGGTACCTTGTCTGTACGCGAGTTAATGGTGAATCATTTATGTTGATGAAGCCTCAGTTTTATGTGGAGCATTTAGAGGACAAGTTCGGGGAGGTGGAGGGCTTGTCCAAAATGCGCTCTGGGTCAGCATCCTCTGACCAGTCACGGAGGTTGCTCACTTGCGACAAGTTATGGGATGTTTCAGTTACCATCACGCCCCATAAGAGTTTAAACATGGTCCAGGGTCTTATCTTCCACGGGGATCTCCTTTTGCAGTCAGACGATGAACTGCGCGCCAACCTAGAACGACGAGGTGTTCACTTCGTCCGGCGCGTCCATCGGGGTCCGAGGGATAATCACGTAGCCACTGGTGCCTTCATCTTGGCCTTTGAAGATGATGCCTTAACCGTAAAGGGCAAGGTGATGGTCTACCGCTGTGATGTGAAGCCATATATCCCTCCTCTGATGTGGTGTTTTAAATGCTGGAAGTTTGGGCATATGTCATCTTGCTTACTTCTGGTGTCACGTGTCGAGATTGTGGACGTCCTTCGCATCCCAATACTCCATGTGCCCCGCCTCCCATCTGTGTTAACTGCGGAGAACACCATTCCCCTTGCTCTCCGGACTGTAGGATTTTCCAGAAAGGATGGAAGATAATGGAATATAAGACTCCGGACCACATGACCTACACTGAGGCTAAGCGGAAATATGAGAGACTCCATCCTGTGCCAATGATATCCACCTACGCCGCGACTGCGACAACAGTTCTACCGTCTCCCGCTTCGTCGTGTACAGTTGGTTCTCTGATCCGTCAGAATCCATCTGCCCCCTTGGTGGTGGAGGGCACTTCACTCCTTGTCGCTCCTGCTCCATCTACTTCAGGAGCAACACCCCCACAACCATCGGGGACATCAGTTCCCACTTCCTAGCTGGAGAAGCATTGTTACTGCCGCAGAATCTGCCATTCCCTGTTCTTCTGGGTCCCCTTGGCGGAGGACTATGCCTTGGTGGTTGTCTGAGAGTGCTGAGGCGATTAAAGGTCACAGGCGGGCGCTCCAGCATCACAAGTGGCATCCCTCATTGGAACACCTCATCGCCTTTAAATGGCTCCATGCACGGGCCCACCGCATCATTCACCAACACAAGCAGGAGTGCTGGGAAAGGTATGTCTCCACCATTGGCCTCCATATCCTTCCATCCAGGTTTGGACCAAGATTAAGCGCCTCTATGGCTATCGGACCCCCGTCAGCGTCCCTGCGCTTTCACTGAATGGAGCAGTTTGTACTGACTCTGACTCAATTGCAAACTGCTTAGCAGAGCATTTTGTTCAGAGTTCCGCTTCTGCGAATTACCCACTGGCCTTCCGCTCCATGAAAGGGTGGTTGGAACGTCAGAGCCTTTCATTTCACATGCGCCACTCTGAATCCTGCAATGTTCCATTCAGTGAGTGGGAATTCCAAAGTGCCCTAGCTGCTTGCCCTGATACAGCTCCCGGGCCAGATCGCATCCACCGTCAGATGCTCAAACACCTCTTGGTGGACTGCCAGCGACGCCTCCTAGTCCTTAACAACTGTATCTGGGTTGGGGGTGAGTTCCCGTCGCAGTGGCGGGAAAGCACCATAATCCCCATTTTGAGACCTGGCAAGAACCCACTGGAGGTGGACAGCTACCGCCCCATTAGCCTCACCAACGTTCTCTGCAAACTACTTGAACAAATGGCAAGCCGGAGGTTGTGTTGGCTCCTGGAGTCTCGGGGCGTTCTGGCTCCATCCCAGGGTGGATTCTGCCAAGGCCACTCAATGACAGATAATTTGGTGTGCCTTGAGTCTGCCGTCTGCACGGCATTTTCCAGGCGCTAACATTTGGTCGCTGTCTTTTTTGATTTACAGGCCTACGACACTACCTGGCGCCACCACATCCTTGCGATGTTGCATAAATGGGGCCTTCGTGGCTCGCTCCCGATTTTTATACAGAACTTTCTCTCCCTCCGTACCTTCAGTGTTCAAGTATGAGGCTCCTTTAGCTCCTCCCATATCCAAGGGAATGGGGTCCCGCAGGGCTCTGTATTGAGCGTTCCACTGTTTTTGGTCACTATAAATAGCCTAGTAGCAGCTGTAGGGCCATCAGTGTCGCCCTCCTTATACGCTGACGATTTTTGCCTTTATTTTAGTTCCTCAACCACAGGTGTTGCTGAACGCCAACTACAGGGAGCCATTCAGAAAGCACAGTCATGAGCTCTCGACCATGGGTTTCACTTCTCTGCCGACAAGACCTTCGTTTTGCACTTCTGTCGGCAACAGACAGTCCACCCTGACCCTGTCCTTTTCCTTGATGGCCATCTGCTACGGGTAGTCAAAACGTATCGCTTTTTAGGGTTGGTTTTCGACACCCAACTAACATGGCTTCCCCATAGTCTTAAGCTTAATTGAAAGTGCTGGCGGCATCTTAACACCCCCCGCTGCCTGTGCAACACCACTTGGGGGGTAGATCGCTCTACATTGCGCGGCTCTACAAAGCCCTAGTTCAGTTGCGACTTGACTATGGGAGTGTCGTGTATGGCTTATCAGTGCCCTTAGCATTAAAGCTGCTTGATCCTGTGCACCACTGCGGGGTCTGTCTAGCGACGGGCGCTTTTCGAATGAGTCCAGTGGCCAGTCTCCTAATGGAGGCTGGAGTCCCTCCATCAGGTGCCGCCAACTGCTCACCCACTGTGCAGCTCACGTCCATAGCTCTCCTCAGCACCCGAACTACCGTCTTTTGTTCCTGAGACTTGTGGTTGCTCTCCCGGAATGGCGGCCCCAGTCAGGGATAAAGATTGCTGTACGTGTTCGTTCCCTACTGGTGGAACTCGAGTCCTTACTTTTCCAGGATCTCGTGCGGATCCATACACAAATGCCTCCATGGTGTATGCCTCGGCCGAAACTACGGCTGGACCTATTGCGCTTTTGTAAGGACTGTTCCTTCTGAGGCACTCCGCAGTCACTTCTTGTCCATCTGTGATGAATCCCAGGGTTCTGAAGTCATCTATACTGACGGCTCCCTGGTTGATGGTCGCGTAGGCTTTGCCTATGCTCACTCAGCCCATGTCGAACAGCGCTCCTTGCCGGATGGCTGCAGTGTCTTCACTGCCGAGCTGGTGGCCATCTCTTGTGCCCTTGAGCATATTCGTTCCTGCCCCGGTGTGTTCTACATGGTATGCAGTGATTCACTGAGTGGTTTACAGGCCATTGATCAGTACTACCCACGCCATCCTCTGGTAGTTTCCATCTAGGAGTCGGTTTATGTCCTTGAACGATCTGGTCGGTCAGTAGTCTTTGTATGGACCCTGGGGCATATCGGAATCCCGGGAAATGAGCTTATTGACAGCCTGGCCAAACAGGCCACTGGTAAGCTGCTTCTGGCGATTGGCATACCCGAACCTGACCTCTGTACAGTGTTGCGCCGGCTGCAAAGTTTTCGGGATTTGGGATGCTGAACGGCGCAGCTTAGTTACACCCAATAAACTCCACGTCATCAAGGGGAGCACAAATGAGTGGAAGTCTTCTCTGCGGGCTTCTCGCAGGGACTCTGTGGTCCTCTGCCGCCTTCGCATCGGCCACACTTGACTGACGCATGGCTATCTTCTCCGGCGTGAGGCCCCACCATGTTGTCGCTGTGGCTCCCATGTAACAGTGGCCCACCTTTTGGTGGACTGTCCACATCTCGCCGCTCTATGGTGGAATTTTAATCTTCCTGCCACCCTTCCTTCTATTTTAGAAGACGACGCCTCCATGGCTAAATTGGTTTTACATTTTATACGTGACTCTGGTTTTTATTCTTCAAGTTTTACTTCCTGTTTTTTGTCTCCCCATGCTTTCTATCCTAGTCCTTTTAGGTCAGAGATTTTAATGTGTTGCAGAGTGGCTGGCTCATCCTTTATTATCCTTGTGATCAGCCAGTCCGCGTTGTCTGCTCTATTGTTTTAAGCTCGTCTGCCTGTTTCTTGTATGTCTGTGCTCTTCTTGTCTTCTATTGTCCCTGGTGTGTTCAGCTCCACCCCCCCCCCCCCTCCCTCCTCCCCCTCTCGGCATCCTGTGGTGTCTCTTCTATGTTTTCCGTTTTAACCCATGGACTTGGTGCAATGGAACAAGGGACTGATGACCATGCTGTTTGGTCCCTTTCAACCTTAAACCTCGTTACCCCCACCACATTGCTGCTCCCATCATGCCCAGTTGCAGTCCACAGTCTGTCCACAGCAGTCAGACAGTGATATTATGTGTTTGAGTTTGGTTGTGGAATTTGTATGTATGTGTGTGTTTTCTTGCATATAGATCTGTTCCAGATATATGAGCCGTGAGGCAAGGGATTGGGAACAGGAGAAGAGTAAGGATGAAGAAGGATATTGCATACATCTGGTGGACCATTGTGGGAGGGGTCAGAAGTATAGTGGGTAGGATATTCGGATATTCCTCATTTCAGGACATGGCAGAAGGCAGCTGGAATCCTGGTGGAGAATGTGATTCAGTTGCTGCAGTCCTGGATTGTGCTGAATCACGAGAGGAGTGCTCCTTTGTGACCATATGGTGGTTATGTGGGAGGTACAGGGGCATGAAAACTGACAAGTTGTCTGTCCATGTGAATGGCCACCAAAAAACTGCAGCCAGGAGACAGCTGGACCATCCAATTTCTGAACATGGTGCCCAATCCAGTGTGGTTCACTTGAGTGACAGCTTCACAACCAGCACCATCTTGATCCTTCCTACCAACTCCGTTTTTTGTAAATTGCCCAGGTGGGAGCTCTCCCTGCTCTGTACCACAGGTTCTTGTAGCCCGTCTGGCCTCAACCATCATGAGTCCCTGTCCTCCTCCTACCTATCCCCTTCCCTGCTCTCACTTCAGCACTACACAGCATTCTATTCTGCCAGTGCACCCACTAGCCTTCCCTCCTTGCCTTCTTCTCTCCTTTTTCACTCCCATTCCCCCTCCCACCCCCTCTGCCCCCAGGCCTCCTGACTGCACCTAGCAGCTCTACCATATCCCCACTTTACCCTTGCATGCAGCACTACACCTTCCCCCAGCCCCTACCCTGCTATCCCTTCCCCTCCCCTCCCCACCCCACACCTCCTCGTTACCCCCACCACATTGCTGCTCTCATCATGCGCAGTTGCAGTCCACAGTCTGTCCACAGCAGTCAGACAGTGATATTATGTGTTTGAGTTGTGGTTGTGGAATTTGTGTGTGTGTTTTCTATTTCAGAAGAAGGCCTTTTGGCTGAAAGCTTAAATGTGTACCAGTATTTTTATTGTGCTTGTCTGCGACCCAATTGAGTAGCAATCTATTCTTTTTATAATATTGTTGTTATTCCATCCTTGTCTTTCCATTGTTTGATTTTATTATATCTGTATTCTGATGCTGCATTCACTGTTGCTTGAATCATAATGAAAGATGTATAAGTATTTCTTCTTCTCTTTTGCTTTCAGATATCAAACCCACAACTTGTTGACCTGATTAGGAAAAAGGTCAAGTGGAATCAGCCATATGCAGGCGTTTTTCTGAAAATCAATGATGAGTGAGTGTTACTTGTTTACACTGTTGTTTAGTTTATAAGCGTTAGTACAGCTACATGCACTCTGCATGTTTTACCTCTCTTGTATTCAGGACAGGTAAACAATAAAGATTTATCATACATAACAATGGTTAAAATCAATAGTTAGTATAATGGTATTTACTATCGATTCTAGTGGTTTTGGAAAGAGGATGACCAAGTGCATAAGTTCTTAGTGTGTATTGTGTTTATTACTTTATTGAGAATCAGAAATATAGGAGAGTAGTGCAGTTTGCTTTTTGTAGAGGAAATATTGCAGGATTGAAAGTAATTGTCTTGCTTCTGATGTGTGTTGTGAGACTTGCATTCACATGTGCCAAGGTGGTATCAGTGATTCCAAAACAGACAAATGTCACTGCTGTATTATTCATATAGAGAACTACCTGACCGTATATATATGTAATATGCATATAACTGATTCCACATTACTTGACAGGTGAACTAGTTCTATGAAAGTAATGTTTCTGGATCATCTGGACACCACCATGTGACAGTGTGCATTTCTTCCCTCACCATGCCTGCCACAAAGGTTTTACTGTTTGGAGCCCAAGAGTAAATGACAAAGTAAATAGTATATGTAATTTACAGTGATCCTCCCATTTTCCTCTGTGGCAGTAATGGAGATGGATACCCTGAACTACACCTGAAAAATCATGTTTTTTCCTCATCTCTTCTATGATACTAGAAAATGAAGTTGAAATACATTGACATTCTGTTGACAGCAGTTATCTTTTTCTGTCAATCAGACCCACACATTTGAAAACTGTGATATGTTTGAAGTCCTTGCATGAAGAACTTGTTGACATCTCTTTCACGTGACTAAGAAAGGTGTTCCTAGACATTTTGTGCAGCATATGAGTGTCTGACTGGGTATGACTGTAGTTATCTCATTAGCATAAAGATTTTACAAGGTGGGCGGTGACTATCTTGTCTTACAGTAGGGTAAAGATCAGTGTGATGAAGGAGTTCATTTGTTGTCAAAAACTGATTAATTTTTTCCTATTGTCAATCAACTGTTCCTAAGAAGATAGTGGCCAGTAGAAATATGAAGCTGTTATTGCTGTGGACAGTAGACCTCTAATATGTAGAGATAGTCATTAATTGGAGGCGTTCTACATTGGTCAGATGGAATAAGAAGAACAAAAAGACTGAACAACTTTGTGTACTTGTTTTGACTGTCTTGTGTAAGTGTTGTGGAAGTATTTTTTTCTATGGTGATGTACAGCTTCTTAGTTACCAATAATTATCAGTAAGTATAAGTGTTGGATAAGTATTTTTCCTGTAGTGACATGCAGCTTCTCAGTAACTAGTAATTATCAGGAAAAGATTTCACTTAGTATGTTATTTTTCAGTTTCCTATTATATAAAAATTACATCAGTGCATTACATACTCCATGATAAGTTGCTGTGGTGATCTAGCATTGCTTTTGTCATGGTGTGTTACATTGACAGTAATATAGTCATCCTAGTCCCTTTTGTTGCTGTGTAAATAGGTTTCACCTTGGGCATTAATAAGCACTTCAGCTGTATTTAGTCCTTTATTATTAGATCAGTACCGGTTTTGTGGCGCTAAAAGCCACATTTTCGGGTGAACATATGACTAAAACATTAAAGCAGAAAATCTCTGAACCTTTTTACCCAACATTCATTGTCCTTCAGAACCAAACACCACTAAAAGACAGTATGTCATACAATGAAACAGCCAGATTCCAATGTAGTGGATGGGTTCGCTCCTCCTATCTATAAGGAATCGCAATCAGGGGTCATTCACCACAAATAAGACAATAAGTTCAGGACATTAGAAACACAATTGTTTTCTCTGCATGTGTTTGGAGCAGAATATACTTGAGAGAATTATCCTTTGAATAACCACCTTTGTTTCTTCACATTTCCATTCTTTCTGTCTCAAGTCTCTTCTTCAAAGAGAAAGAGAAAGACTTCGAATTGAGTAGTGGGGGCATAGTTGTGTAGCATCTCCGTTCTTGATGGTCGTCAGCTTTGAAAGTTAATTTTATTTGGTGATGTACTGGTAAGTGTATGGAAATCTTTTATAAGTACTGGTGTTGCATATCCTGCAAGATTGTGTTGTTTATATACAGGAGACGCATTAACATTTAATGTAAGAAAAAATTGTGACGCACTGAGCACACATATTTTTAGCAGAATTGTACAATGAGCCCATAAAAGCTTTTACCAGACATACATTTTCTCCTGCGTGGAATACTTTGTGTGCCACCGTACATAGCGGGTATAACGGAAAGTGTTCTGACTCCACCACACTTTACACGGGTAGCGTGTGATAGGTGGTATGTCCTTGTACTATGAACAGCACTATGGCTTGTGACACAAGCTGTGATTTTATTGAATTGGAAGGTGTGTTTTGCTAGTGCCTGTGTTTATTTTGTGAGTTTGTTTATTGTGTTATAAGTGAATGTTGCAAAGTTGAAAGCTGCAACAATAAAGTGATGTTAGGCATTACTGTTAGAAGAAGAAAAACAATAACAACAACAGCAGCAGCAGCAACAACAACAGAAATTGCACATGTGTTTTGTTCCAACCTGCAGATCTAGCTACAGAGAAAGTAAAGGTAAACATTTCTTTAGAACTCGAAAACAAGAAGTTGAATTTTCGACTTGTCACAAAAGCAAACTTGTTTGTCATTGACAGTAAAAATGTTAAAATTCTAAGACAAAGGTGGTCTCTAGAACCAGGAGTGGTTCCTCATTTATTTCAATATTATGAAAAGGATATTTGTTACCCACCATAAAGAAAAGGTGCTGAGTCTCAGATAAGCACAACAAAAAGACTGTCAAACAGAGCTTTCGGCCAAACACCCCTTAATCGGATTACACACACACACACACACACACACACACACACACACACACACACACACACACACACACACACACGCGTGCGAGACCACAGTCTCTGGCTGCTGAGGCCATTTATTTTCATAATTTACCAAAATATCTATCTAAACACTCACAAAAGAAAAGCTGCCGCGAAGAAAACGTTGAACAAGAACATATGTTATCCCTCAGTGTTTCTTCTGTTCAGGAAAGTGGACAAAATGCAAAATGAATCAGTACCACATGCAGCAGTAAGTTAATGAAAAAGAACAGTGAAGTTTAAGAATGGGGAAGTTGTACTATTACATAATAAATTAAGAACAGCTAATGTCAAAATAATTCTTCTGTGAAGACAGCTCTCAGACAAAAATTGTAAGATGGCTCAGTCAGATCTTCTAAATCATTCTAAACTCAATACGAGATAGAAAAAACATAGTAGACACTATGATAAGAATTGTCAATTGAAAAACAACAAGGGAATCCAATATGGTAGTGATTTTCTTCTGGACAGCATGATCTTAAAAATTAAATCACCCAAAGGATACAGACAGTGTTTGAAGCATGGATTGTGGCCACTTCCTTGCAAAACAAATCTCCTAAATTTGGTAAAGGTTTTTTAAGTGCCAAGAAGAATTGCATTTAAATAACACTTCGTTGAAGGTTGATGGTTTCATAAATTTAGGGCAATATTCTCCAGATGATTGTAAGAATAAATGTTCAGTCATGCTCTGGTGTTTGTTTGTTCCTCTGCTGGATCCACCTTGTTGCCATGTATGCAAGTCACAATGTAGTTCGTAGCGATGTTCTGTCGCAGATACTGATTCAAATAATTATCCAGCTGGAGCAAGCCAGAACAAGAATTATTGCATTCACCCCTGATGACAGTCAATTGAATAAAAAGATGTGGTAATGTCTAGGAATAAGTGGCATAAAAATGCTTGCTCTATATCAAATCCAGTTTATGAAACTAGACGAATTTGGGCGTTTTCAGAAGCTATTCATGTAATAAAGTGCATAAGAAATAATTTTTGTGATAAAGCTGACATATTATTTAACAATGAGATAATCATCTATATTTTTTATTGCAGTGTGTGTGAACAAGGTAATGCCCTAGATTTTCCAGATTAAAAATTCACCCCAAGTTAACTTCCACCCACTTGGATATGACATCATGTCAACAAATGATTGTAAGGGTAGCTGTAAAGTTATTCAGTAACTCGGTAGTCCATGGCGTAAAATTCTTCATGGATATTGATGTGATAGCGTTCAGAGACAGTGAATGTGTGGAATCATTCACTAGATGTATGAACAACTTAGTGGACTCACTTATCTCTTCGTTTCGTAAGTTTGCTTTGCACAAAAACTCATAAGCTCACAGATGGAGAAGCACTTTTGCTGATAAAAATTACAGCTTTGCTTCTGAAAGAACTCTCCGGTCTCTAAGCGTAACCATTGAAAGTGCATTTGGAATATCTGAATACTTGTGGAAAAAAAGGTTTGAGCTATATCCTGACAGCAAAATTTAATCAGTATCCACTTGAACGTCATTTCGGATTGTAAGGTGTCTGAGCTGCAATAATCATCCATCAGTAGTAGACTAGCTTCCACATGTTACTGTTACTGTGTGTTTGCATTCCTGTTACACTTTCATTATCTTTTGATGGAAACTGTGAACATAAACATGAATTCTCATTGACGTAATACGTAAGAAAGATGTGGACATTAGCTAGATATTCACAGTAAAAGAACAGAGTTCTGGAACTGGAAGACATAATTTAATAAATGCTGTGTTCCATATAACTTCAAAGTGGCTCACCCAATCCACAGCATATATACTGTAGAGTCTTGAAAGCTCTTCAGCAAAAGAAAGTTTAGTTTAGTACGAGGTGTGGCTAGAAAAAAACCGGACTAGTACTGGTGAAACAATAAAACGAATGCAATAAGGCTGAAAGTCGCGTGACCTGTCACGTGACTCTCGCTCCGCCTACTGCTCGAGTTTCATCTGCCTCCTGCACTCAGTCTGCCCGTGGCGTCTGTTTTAAGTAGTTGACGTTTTGTCTGTGCGTCGGAAAATGTTGAGTGTACAGAAAGAACAGCGTGTTAACATCAAATTTTGTTTCAAACTAGGAAAATCTGCAAGTGAAACGTTTGTAATGTTACAACAAGTGTACGGCGATGATTGTTTATTGTGAACACAAGTGTCTGAGTGGTTTAAACGATTTAAAGATGGCCGCGAAGACACCAGTGATGACACTCGCACTGGCAGACCATTGTCAGCAAAAACTGATGCAAACATTGAAAAAATCGGTAAACTTGTTCGACAAGATCGCCGTTTGACAATCAGAGCAGTGTCTGAGTTAACAGGAGTTGACAAGGAAAGTGTTAGGCAGATTCTTCATGAAAGTTTCAACATGAACAAAGTGTGTTCAAAAATGGTTCCAGAGTGTCTCACAATTGAACAGAAGGAACGCCGAAGAATGATTTGGTCTGACATCCTGGAAAACATTGAAAGTGATCCCACCTTCTTACAAAATGTTATTACTTGCGATGAATCGTGGTTTTTTACTTACGATCCCGAAACTAAACGCCGATCAATGCATTGGAGAACTCCTGGTTCTCCACGACAAAAAAAAGCACGAATGTCAAAATCGAAATTCAAGGCAATGATGATTGTTTTTTTTTTTGACATCAAAGGGATTGTGCACATTGATTGGGTACCAGAGGGACAAACAGTGAATCAGCATTACTACATTAGCGTCCTGGCTACCCTACGTGAGCGAGTACGGAGAAAACGGAACGATTTGTGGAGAAAAAAGTCGTGGATCCTTCACCAAGACAATGCCCCAGCTCACAGTGCGTTGTCAGTGAAGACGTTTTTGGCAAAACACAACATTCCCATCTTAGATCATCCACCCTACTCACCTGATTTCGCCCCCTGTGACTTTTTTCTTTTCCCTAAAGTCAAGTCAGCTTTGAAAGGAACTAGATTTGAGACTGTTGAAGCAGTAAGATAAAAAGCAACGGAAGTAATGTATGGACTTACCGAAAATGATTTGCAGCATTGCTATGAACAGTGGAAAATTCGTATGGAGCGGTGTAGAGACCGAGGAGGAGAGTACATTGAAGGAGATAACATGAAATTGTAAATAATTGTAAATAAATGTTTTTTCCAGCATCAGTCCGGTTTTTTTCTAGCCGCACCTCGTATCTGGCAGGTTATGTGGTGCACCAGGCAAGAAGAGTCACAAGATGTCCAAAGTGTTTGTGCCTTCTATTTGGGAATTTGTTTGACATGCCACTCTCTTTGCCTATGTCTGTTAGAGATTATGGTTGTTCTACAGGAAAGCCATTGCTCACATACCCACCAGAAGGCATTTACGGTTGTTTTAACGGGAAGCCATTGCTCACGTACCCATCAGAAGGCATTGTTCGTACCCAGGTGGAAAATATCATCCCAGTAAAACTCCATGAGGACAGTTTATGAGGCAACATTTTTTATGAATGTTTAAATAGTTTGGATCACATTGGTGTTGAAATATCAAATGTTGAATGCTGCAAAGATCATTCCTAATCTGATTCTTCATTATGTGAATTGCTGTTGTCTCACGAGTGTTGAATTAGGAAGAAGCTGAGGTTTTCAAAAACTTCCGAGACTGCCTGGAAACTACCTAAACTAGCTGACAACAGTTATTCATCGGCATAAGTTAATTAAATTTTCATGTACTTTTCATTTCATTACATAAATTTCATGAGTGAATCAGTTCACATGCTGTGTTTGCTGTAGCAACATATACTTCTGTGGATCATAAGTGGAGTAACTGATATTTATCTGCGGGACCAGGGGTCTAGGGCAATTAGCATATTTTCTCTTCTACACTGTACTGTATAAAACTAGACTTATAGCTATGGAAATCATTATAATTCTTTTAATTAACGAAAAATGTTTGTCAGATGATTTAAATCTGTGAACATATCTGCCTGATTTGCTTATCCTTGGCAGTATTTTAGATTATTGTGCTCAGTAATGATGGTGTCTAATAATAAATGCATGTTAAGTAACACTGCGTATTAAGTACAGTAAAATTTCAGTAAAATTCTCTTCAAGTCTCCATGGCAGAATTACTTATGAAGCTGGAGAACAACTAAGAGGGAAGTGATTTGTGGCATCATAGAGGCATCTTCTTTAATAAGTAACATAAATATGCAACTACATAAAGTATTTCAAGTATTGCAAAAATAATGGGAGGAGAAAAGTGCAATGACTCATTGTGTTGTTAAGGTGTTGAGTAGTAGATAGGCACATAAACAAGACTGAAAATGTTACAGAGTTTTTGAACAGTGTACTTCTTCAGAGCTAAGTAGAATAGAATACAGAATACACCACACATGCACGGCGACATTGTCTCAGCCCAGTACATGGTGCCATCGCTGCAGCACAACTGGGTGCTGATATAGTCAGCTAGGGCACTGTAACCATGCAGAGGCAGAGAGGGAGAGAGATAGATAGATAGAGAGAGAGAGAGAGAGAGAGAGAGAGAGAGAGAGGCTAGGGCACTGTAACCAATGCAGAGGCAGAGAGAGAGAGAGAGAGAGAGAGAGAGAGATTTTGTGTGTGTCTTCATTGTCCAGTTCATTAAGATGGACATTTGCCCCCACCACATGTCCATGAGAAAATATTTATACAATTAGTTCAATAGACTAAGGTCGCTTTACTCAGTAATTGATAAACTGCCCTTAAAAACTTTGACTTTACAGAAACAGTTTTCAATTATGTCAGCCTTTTGTGGCAATGCACACAACTGAAATGAAATTTGGTGTCCCCAGGAGGCTAGGAGGCTCTGGGACCTCAGATTTGTTGATGGTTTGTCTGTTTGAATGGCAGTTAACTCACATTTTTTAAGCAACAAGGATTTGGAGCTATGGTGATGGCAGTTTCTCTTACCCGTATGGGTTTATGTGAATAACTAACACCAATCCCTATTTACTGAATTTCAAACCAAGACAAATTAAATTTTGGATTGTATAGGACTTGTCAGCCATGAATTTTGAAAGCAGCCCCAATTTCTTACTGGTCTGTTAAATACACTGCTGGGAAAAATAGTTCACCTGGAAAGATGATGATGATTTTGATCCAATAATGGCATATACCCCCAGGGGGATAGTAGATGTACTGATAATGTTTTCAAAATCGTCCGCCAACAGTTAGCGCAGTGGCATAGCTGCCCATTAATAGGGAATGTTCACAGCCAGAAGGGTGAGTGTGATGCAAATGTGTGAAACAAGCAGGCATCCAAGCTATGGAGACACACTTCTGCTTTCTTCAGCCAACTGAGTGAGTTTGGAAGGAGTCAAATTGTGGCCTTCTGAATGGACCTTCTGGAGAATTGTCACACAAGTTGGATGTGCTGTATCAGTTTTGCAACAGTGCTAGTATCAGTGGTCACATGAACATTCTCTCATCTGTAGGTGAGGTTCTGGACATCCACGCAGCCCAGATGCCCACCAGGGTCATTACATTGTAAGGGCAGTAGTGGCAGATTGTACAGCTGCCACAGTACAGATAGGACGACTTGTGAGCCCAAAGGTGTTAACATGAAACTTGTGAAACTGTTATTAGCAGTTGGACTATAGGCAGGCACATCTCTAGCCACACACACCTCTAGCCTATCTTCCACTCACACCACAGCTTCAACATGCTTGGCTCAACTGGTGTGGTAAGATGATCACTTGGAAGATGGAATGGCATGCTATGGCCTTCAGTGATGAAAGCAGTTTCCGCCTGCATGCAAGTGATAGTCATTTGCGCATAAGACATAGACATGGTGAACACTGTCTTGTAAAGTGCACTCGTCAGACACACACTGGCCCTACCTTAGGCCTATATGGTCTGGGGTTCAATAAGCTACAACTCTCATTCAACTTTGGTGTTTCTGGAGGGGATGCAAACCAACACTCAGTATGTGCAGAGTGTTGTTAGACCTGTTCTTGCAACAGGAAGGTGATGTGTTGTTCCAACAGGATAATGCTCACCCACACACTGCCCGTGAAACACAGCATGCTCTTCAGGATGTGCAGCTACTTCCCTGGCCATCACAATCTTTGGATGTGTCTCCAATTGAGCATGTGTTGTATTATAACAAAAAAAAATAATTAAAGGAAAAAATTAAGGGAATTGATTGGTATTTGTCTTTTTACTTGCAATAAAAAGAGAATATTAGTACAACTGCATTATTATGAAATGTTCTCCGTGTATGAAATTGTGCTCTTGTTCTTTCACTTGACTTTGCATCATTTCTTTTCTGTGTGTCCATCACTAACTATATATAATTCTCATCTACTGAAAGCTTCTCCTTCTGTTAATTTTACGACAATATGACCGTGGACTTCTTTTCGTCCATTTCAATTGTAGATGCAGGCAGCCGACTCCAGGTAAAACCAGTGCCTCTCAAGATGATATAGAATATGAAGGCATTCTTCTTATCTTGGTTCTATTTCACGTTAATAAAAATACTTAATACTGTTATTAAGTCTTCTCTTATTCAGAAACACATGTGATACAAAACACTCATAGCCCGTCATACTGCGAGCAGTATGGCTTAACAAAACTTCTACATATGAGAGAGAGTGAAACAAAATCATGCACAAAAAAGTGAATGATGTTTTAAGGTCATTTGTCTGTGCTTTACTGTGCATTCGTAACTAATGTCTTTGCCGATGCTTATAGTCGGTCTTTGATTATATCTTTATTGCCGTTTCATTTTTAAATAAATTTTAACTTTACCATGTCCGGGGGTTCTTTCGCCATGTACCTACACAATTGCCCCCACACTGTAGGTTGACATGGTATGGAGACGGACACTGTTTTTGTATGTGCATAACTTATATTTACGTTTGCCAATAGGGGTTGATGCTCTTTATTTGTTGGCTTCTCTTTTATTTAACGGAATGGATATATCAGCTTATCCTATGTATGTTAAAGTTCTAAAAAAAATTAAAAGATTATATACATAATATGATAGTTAATTACATATTTGAATTTAGCACACAGACAATAATGTTCAGTTTGCTTTGGCTTCGTTGCTGGGTTTTGCGCCTGCGCACTAGTCTGTTTGGCGGCTAAGCATGAGCTGCTAATGGTCAACGTGCTAGTTGCTACCGTCGTACATGTGTGCACTCATTTCTTAGTGTTAATTTCACATTTAGTGTCACACTTCCACCTGAGTATTACATATTAAAGGATTGCCATGGCGTTTTTCTTCATTCTGGGTGTAGTGTGTGTGTGCGCTTGTCTTTCAAAATCCGATGCCGTGACAGAAGATGTCCATTCTTATGTCTCGGGCATCATTATTACCCATCATACTTGCATTTTCAGCTGAGAGAACCCTGGCCAACAGCATCCGTTGATGTGGTAAATACTGGCTCGAACAACTATAGTTCACTTATTAATGTGTCAGGCATTGTGAGACACAATACTCAGAAATTACTTCGTTGCGCACGTATGTTAATGTCGCCACATTTCACCATCCACTTTGTTGAAAGACTCATATTGCTGTCAAAAACATTTCTGAGGAAATGTTACTCGTACAATCATGGACTAGTTGCCAAGGAACTCTTTATTTCATGGAAATGATGTGTAATGACTAATCATGCATCTACTATCATGTTGTTTCTTCATGTACTAATGCTGTTTACTTCTATTCACATGTAGCTTAGTGTTTATTATGATGGAGTTTCAACCATCGTAGACTTATCTTTCTCAAATACATGGAAATGTCATTATTTATGCTTTTGTGTGACACGATAAAAAGTTAGTTGGTTTTTGTAAAATCACATGCATTAATGTTTGTTTACTTTGCAGTGAATAGGTACTGGTAAATGTCATGGAGCTATACTGCAACAATGCATATTTTCATTTTTCATTTGCCTTACAACCATTGTATAAATATTCTTTTAGCTAAATTGTTTATTCAAGGTGCGGCCCGTTTCATCATTTGGTACCTGCTATTCTCTACATAATTCTCTTCCTCTGCACCGTGACAATGCACTGGTTGCTGAAATAAAAAAATAAAAAAAAAATACTTAAAACTAACTTAAAGCTGTTTGCATTATATAGCTTAGTGACCACTGATACATTTTGTCATTATATCAGTCAGCAAAGATTTCCATACTTTGTTTAAATTCATAGACATTCATTCATTCATTCATTCTGTTACCCTTTTTGATCTTTTACCCTGCAAAGAGAATTATTTGGCGTTTCCTATGGTATTTTATCATTTCTTCTTAGCTTACATATCTTTTATATTTCTTCATAATGCTTCCTTTTGCTTGTAAATATGTTGTATATAGCATAGTATTTAATTAAATCTCTGTGTACATCTATCAATAGGTTTCTTAGTTCTTAGACAGTAGATGTAATTGCTTTGTATTTCCGTTTACTTTGTATTTAAGTTGTGTACTTGTACATATCGCATGCCTATTTAGTTACGCCTTCGGCCAGTCTGTCGTGCATGTGCACAGGGCAGTGCCTCCTCTACTACTACTGACGTCAGCATGTATTGTTGAGCGTGCATAGCTGAGCCAAAAGCTAATTTTGTTTATCATTTTGCTTCATGTGAAGTGGTATATAACTTCTCGCTCCTGTTTATTTTATGCTTATGTGTACAAATCAAAGAATTACTTATACCTATACACATTACTTTGTCCTAAAATACACTCCAGAAAAAAATACACTTAGAGTTATGTACATTACGTACAAGTATCTTGTGGTAAAAGGAAAAATGCTGCCTTGCTTCATCATTCTATAAAAGCTTTTATATCTTTGTGACAGTGGAGACCCTTGTCTCTCTCTGTTTTCTCATAGACTAATCTGTACATTCCAGAAATTATATATGGTCCTGAATAGAGTAATTGCCACTTCTTATTCAGTTTGCCAAATTTTGTTGATTTAGGGTGCATCTGTAAGAGGACTCGTTGCCCTTCAAAAAATTGTGTAACACATTTCAGTTTCTTGTTATAAAATTTCTTTCTGTACTCGGCTCTGTTTTTGAGTGTAATCTTTTGATTTTGTCTTGTAGGGTCATTTCTGTTGTGGGTACTTTTGGTATGGGCGACTTCCACTCACTTGTCCGGCTTGTCCGGAACATCAATTTGTCAAGTGTGAAACATGCTGAAGAATGTGGAAGGTTATTGACAACTTACATGAAAGGAGTTATGTATGCTACCCATCGAGTATGTTTGTGAGGGGTGTATGTCCTAATAAACCAGTTAAATTCTTTAAAGACTTGTTTTATGGGACTTGCTTCCTGGTTGAAAAAGCTGTCTAATATGTTTTGTGCCCTGTGAGGTCATAAATTGCTTCCACTTTCACCCAATGTAATACGAAGCATTATCAGTTAGTAGTACCTTTGGTTTACATGTTCTTTTCAAATAGTTTTCTTCAATTCTTTTTCTGATGTTTGTGGCTGTTGCATTTTTAATGGCATACATTTTGATCTGTTTCGAGAAAATATCGTGTAGTGCCACTATGTATCTTACACCTCCTTTACTTCTTGAATATGGACCAGCTATCTCCAGGGATACTATATCCAGAGGTTTTTTTTGGGAGTATTGGGTGTAGTTCAGTATATTTTGAAACATTGGACTGTTTTGATTTTTGACATATTGTACACTTTCTTAATACCTGTTTGACTTCCCTTCTCAAATTTGGAAAATAACAAAGTGTTGCAATTTTTTCGGTACATTTGCCTACTCCAAAATGTCCCCTTACTTCATGTGTGTGTCTTATAAATTTGTTGATATAATCTTTTCTACTACATCTGTGTACACACACACACACACACACACACACACACACACACACACACACACACACACACACACCAACCATTGGTCAGATTTTTCATGTTTCCTATGAAACAAAACACCCGTGTACGCGATCTTTCTGTTGTATAATTTTCATTCACTTACAAAACTTATGGTAATCAGACTGTTGTGTTGTACCTTGCATTAATAACGTTTTGATTTCTGCATCTTGCTGTGTCAATTCAGTACATTCATCTAAACCTTGTGGTAACCTAGACAAGGCATCTGCAATAACATTTTGACTTCCTTTAATATAAATGATCTTGAAATTGAATTCTTGTAAATATAGACACCACCTAGGTAATCTATGTTGCAATAGTAAATGTTAAGAGGAATGACAGTGACTGATAGTCACAGTAAACTTTTGTATTCTTACCCCGCAAAATATATTCAAACTTTTTAAATGCACATATTACAGCTAAACTTTCCATTTCTAAGACAGAGTAATATCTTTCTGCTTCTGATAATGTTTGACTAGCAGAACTGATGACCTTGGGTACTTCTTTACCTTCACCTTCTACTTCTTGCCTCTGGAACAAGCATGGCCCCAGCCCCTTAGATGAGGCATGTGTGCATAGCCAAAAATCCTTGGACATGTCGGTGGCTAAGAATGTTTGTGTTTTGCATTCTACAACTGTCACTGGTACCTGCTGTAGAACTTGTGACAATTTATGGATAAATACCGATGGGTTGTGATTTGTTCACTGTAGCCTTTGTATTATTTATGTACATATTTTGAGATCCAGTAATATTTTCTTCTAAAAGATTGTGGATCTTATCTTCCGCAGCTTGTAGGTTAATGTTTACCTTGTTAACTATTTCATTTTCTTTTTTCTGAATAGCTTTTTCTACTACATCTGCGTGTAACTTACAATCAGTTACTAACTGCTCTGCAATGATATTACTCTTATCTAATGTACCTACCTCAGGTGTTCTCTCTCTCCTTCTTAGCACATGTTTAGTCAACTTCTAATGTTGCTACCCTTAAAGTAAGCTCTTCCACAGCTAGAGGTAGTCTTTGTTTAGTTTGTTAACCACAGTGGTTACATTTTTTTACTGTCGAACACAGCTGGTTCCATGTGGCTTCAATGTTTGTATTGGTGTCTGTGATTTTCTTTATCTTTTGCTCTACTAGATCATGATGTTCATTAAAGGAATCTACCTTCTGTTTTAACTCCGTAATGTTACTGTTAACTTCAGAAAGTACTTCGTGCTTTACTTGTTTTTTCATATCATTCAATTTTTTGTTGATTTCAGTGCGAAAATTTTTGGCTAAGTCATTGAACTTCTGAGAGACTGTCTTGCAAATCTTTGAATACTTGTTTTTGTTCTTGTTTCATTATATTTAGATCTTGTGTAACAGTGTTTTGTTGCTGTTTCACTGTGTTTGAAATTGGTTTGAATTGAATTGAATTGAATTTTATTTGATCCTGTAAGATTACATTGTGTACAGTAAATGTACGTGTAATATAGGACATGCCCAAGTATTAACATTCATTATCACTTATTTTTCTACACCTTTAGCTTACATTTTTACATCACTGATAATGAATAACAATATATACAAATTTAATGGCATAAGTATTCTGCAACACTGTAAAACTCTTTTTCAATGAGATAGTTTTTAAGTTTCTTTGGAAAGTCATTGTGAAGTACACTATCTTGCAGGTTTTTGGGCAAACTTCTTAGTAGTCTGATACCAGAGTACTGGGGTCCTTTTTCTAGCATAACCAGTCGGTGGAGTATGCTCTGTACTTCATTCTTCCTTCTTGTATTGTGGGTGTGTACACTAGCATTTGTAATCCAGTTCTCACTACCTTTTGTGATGCATATTATTGTTTTGTATATATACAACTATGAATAAGTTAAGATACCTAAATTCTTGAAACAGTTTCTGCATGTTTCAGAGGTCTTTCTTCTTAAAATGGTCCTAATCGCTTTTTCTTTTTTTTTTTGTAATGTGAACACTCGTTTTGTCTCTTGTTTGTTTGAGTTTCCTCACACAGTCACTCCATACTGTAAGTATGGTTCCAAAGTCCACGATACACTGTACACAGAAGGTTCTTGTCTGAATACTGTGATAGCTGCATCATTAAGAATATGACAGAGCTCAGTTTCTTACAGACATTATTAATATGTTTTTTCCATTTCAGTTCATTATCCACAAGAATACCTAAGAATCTAGCAGATTCTACTTCTTCCAACCTTGTTCTATCAACCTCGAAATTCATGTCTACAGCCTTTTCCTTGTTTTTAAACACCGCATACATAGTCTTTTTTTAGATTTATAACCAGTTCATTTTCCAACAGCCATTGAGCTGTGGCATTTGCAGATATGTATGCTCTTCTCTCAAGCTGTTCCATATTTTGGTCACTATTTAATGTTCATATTATCTAATTTCGTATTTATGTTAGAAAATAACTGCCATAGCAGTGTGACAGTTATACTGTTGTGGTTGCTGTCAGCTGTTCTTTCCAAGTTAATGTTTGTGTTGTGAGCAAATGGTGTTTGTAACGTGTTGTCAAGAGCCATGTTTGTATCGCTCTCCAATGTTTCACTCATGAGCAGTATATCGCTCTGGGAGATGCGTGACATTCTCTCTTCAATTGTAAACATTGTGTCGTCAAAGTTATTCTGCTGCGGAGCATTATTTGTCAAACCTGCGACACTCAACTCTGACCTTAAACTTTCTGTGGTAGGCATTCATGGCACCTGAACTTCAGTTGTTCGATCGCGTAGTTCTATGCCATCTTGGCTGATTACGTTTTCGCTGTTGTTATCAACAATGGACATATATTTTTCTGCCATGTTGTATGACTATGCAAAAATAAAAATTTCACAAAAAATGGAAACATTTCATATGCTAATTATTACACTTGATAATTGTAATTTACGCGATGTCAAAGCCTGTTTTACGTCTACTATGACATGCAAACTATTGTGTTGCAATTCTTTGTTTTACTGACAACGCATATAACACTGAAAAATTTTTGTAAATTTTCCACTATAAAATTCAATAAGGGAATAATGAGGAAAAGGTTTCTATCTACATCAAAAGATGCACTACCAAGCATAACCGTGCAAGCAACTTGCATAGCAATCCCACCTTTTCTGTGCCGAACAAAACAGCTTACTATGGAAAATTTTACATAACCTGGGACCAGCTCTTACTTCTTTCCAAAATTTCTCCTCTGTTTTTGCCTTTTTGCTTTACTTGCTCCCCATTGTGATTCATGCAAACAGAAAATACAGACAATTAGTTTTTATGATTAATAACAATGTCATAGAAATTTCTTACTATAACAATAGTTAGCGAACCCTACTTACAACCGGTGTCGTCAAGTCGTGGCACTTAGGTCACCAGTTGTATTATAATAATAAAAAATATAATTAAAAGGAAAGAATAAAAGGAAATTTGATTGTTAATTGTCATTTTACTTACAATAAAAAGAGAATATTACTACTACTACATTATTATGAAATGTTCCACGTGTACGAAATTGTGCTATTGTTCATTCACTTTACCTTGCATCGTTTCTTTTTTCTCTGTCCATCACTGTATATATAATTTAATTATATTTCTCATCTACTGAAAGCTTCTCCTTCTGTTAATTTTACGACAATATGATTGTGGACTTCTTTTCCACCATTTCAATTATAGATGCAGGCAGCAAACTCCAGGGCACACCAGTGCCTCTCAAGATGATATAAAATATGAAGGAATTCTTCTTAACTTGGTTCTAATTCATTTGAATCAAAATACTTAATACTGTTATTAAGTCCTCTCTTACTCAGAAACACACATGATTAAATACACTCGTAGCCCATCATACTCCGAGCAGTACGGCTTAACAAAACTTCCACATTCAAGAGAGTAAAACAAAATCGTGCACAAAAAAGTAAATGATGTTTTACGGTCATTTGTCTGTGTGTTACCGTGCATTCATAACTAATGTCTTTGCCAACACTTATAGTCAGTCTTTTGATTATATCTTTATTGCTGTTTCATTTTTAAATAAATTTTAACTTTACCATATCTGGGGGTTCATTTGCCATGTGCCTACACAGTGTGGATTACAATGGGATGAAGTGACTCGTGTGACTCGTCAACCAACAACTCTTTACCGTACTACATGAACAGGTGGAGCAGGCATGGCATAATGTTATCAGGTGATTAATTCGGTCAGTAATGACTATCTTCATACCTGAGTAGAAATGTGTTGTGTTATACATATCACGCTACATGTGATGGTACAGTAAAAATCATTAGTAATTTTGGCTTTTTCAAACAAATAAAACTGTGGTGTGTAAAGAGTACCATTGAAGTGTACATACTGCACATGAATAGAGACACAGTTACATATTTTCCTGGATTACTGAAAACTTTTTCATGACTACGCCACAACTTGTAAGCTTTCCTTTGTAGTATTTGATACTCACTGCTGATAGACAGTATCAGAACTTCTTATGTGGGAAAGCAGCACAGTAAATGGGAAGCACTTCACATAACCTCTTAGGGACTATTTTTGGCTTTGGAGGAGTGACTTATAAAGGAGCATATTAACAAAGTATTACTGTAGAATTTTTGTTAATAATGAGTGCTTCTTGTTAAAGTTCTATTACACTGATACCAGGAAAGAAAAGTTATATGTGCCTGCAAATGTTTCTTTCATTGTATCTACTGCATTAAGAATATTTGTAAAATGTTAACATCTCTTTCACATTTTGTTCCAGAAACACATCAGATGTTGTCACTAATGTCTCGGATGTCTATCGCATTGGGACATTTGCACAAATATATGAGATGCAAGATCTTGGTGACAAATTGAGACTTGTTGTGATGGCCCATCGTCGTATAAGACTTCTGGGCCCACTTATTGATGAGGTGGAATCACAGGGTGAGATGGCTTGCCTTTATATTCAACAATCTATAATGTCTTCTTATTTGACTTTTCATTTTGCTAGTCTGGCAGTCTTGTACTATGTTGACTCGTTCACTTCTTCTGTTGTTAGCTTCACATGTATGTGGACTGAAATTAGTACCATTAATTTTCTTGTTTCGTGAGAATAGAGTAGGCGAAGCAGTTTTCTTCCTCCCATTTTTTCCTATCATCATCTCTATATTTTTCACTCTGTTTCATGCTGTAATAAAATTAGTGACCCTTACCTACAAGTTAAGTCATTATGGAATCCGAACATTTTTCTGTAAACAGCACCCCTTCCACTTTAACAGCCATTAGTGCAAAACCAAAAAAGTAGACAAATCAGAAATAATTGCTACAAAAGGTTTTGTCATTTGTGGCCCAATACAGGCTTCCCCCCCCCCCCCCCCCCCCCCGCCCCCCCACGACCCCCCTCCCAGCAGAGTTGTGCTTAGGTCATGGGGGTTGAAAATGTATTCTCGAAAGGGGTATTTTTGCAGTGTTATGGTTATATCTCATAAAAGACACAAAATATTGAAAACATGGTGCTATTAGAAGTTTTAGAGCATTAAATTCTGCTGTCAGTGAGACCAGACGCACATTAGTGAGAGCAGACACATATTTGTTGGGCCACCCGTTCCCATATTAGTGCTTTTCATATTCATGATTTTTTTTTTTTAAATTTAACGTTTAGGTAGTATCATCTAAATCAACCCACCTATCAATAAAGCAGTCCATACAAGAGTTATAGAAGAATAAATTATGCATTTGATGAGACAAAAGTGAATTTTTTGGACCACGTGTTTACCTACAGATCCACTTTAAAATTTGACTATTTCTCAACAACAGTGAAGCCTGTTTAGATTGCAGTTCTTCAATAAGTGTTATTTACACTTTTAACATAGTACTATAGCATTCCAATGTACTTGTCTTGAACTTAGTGAATATAGTAATGCAATAAAATATTAAAATTATAGAATATATAAAAAGAAAATATTAAAAAAGGTATCATATAGAATACGATGAGATTCAGTTAACTGACATGAAGACGGACTTGAAATCAATTGGTGGTGATTATATTTCATAACAACAAAAATTGTAGTTAAATAGTTAAAGGTAAGAAGATGAAAAGGTGAAAAAATAGGTTGGCACACAAATTTCACAGACGTCAATGTTTCACTGTTGTTGGGTCGTTTGGCTTCTCGAAGTTTGTGAGCTCCTCAAAGTCTGTGATTTTTGTCGCTCCATATATGCCACTACATCTTTGTCAACATCTGGTTCATCAGTTTCATCTGGTTGGAGGGAATTAGTGCAGGAGTTCCCATTACAGTTGGCACAAATCAGTGCACACTTATCCCAGTCTGTCAACACCTACGACCACCAGCACATCCCTTGTTGCATTTGCAGAAAATTGTAGGGGTATGAACGGGGTCAAGACCAAACTTTGAAGTCTCACATCCCCAGAGGAGCAGATCCATCTGGTGTCCTAACCACATTCGTACTTGTAGGTAAGTTGTCAATGTTGGCAGGGCTGCTTCAGATGTTGGTGTTAGGGATGCCAGGTTGAATAGGTTGAATTCGGATTTCACAAGGGCTTTGGCAAATAGTTCGAATTACAATTTATCTACAGTATCTCCTACCCTGCCTCCAGAGAGAGTTGTTAAAAATTGCACATCAGCTTCAGCAATAGCTTTAGCTTGAGTGCCATGCTTGAAGAAAGTTTTGATTTCTTCTAAAGGATATTTATTGTTGACCGACAGCTTGACCACCTTCTTCTTGCCCTGCTTGAAGAGCGCTGAAGTTGGGTCAAATCCACTTATGGCGTGGAGAAATATGCATGGTCTTCTGATGTTGTCTGCCAGTTTGAAGCTGTTGAGACCAAATAATTTTGGTGGGGTCACTCCTCTTTCCGGTTTTGAGAAATGTGTGTTTGCTGATGGTTAACGAGACGCGCTTTATTTCTGTCATTGGAAAATAATTGCTCCTGAGTCATGATCATGACCATTAACTTGCTAAAGATGACCTCAGGAGTAGTGTGTCTTTTGCCTTGGCGGAGGCACTCAGCATATTTAGGGCTTGAAACACCACACTTGTTGCACTTTGGTATTAGTGTCCTTTTGGGTAGTCAGTGTGTTTGGTTGGGATTGTTTGGAATGTTTCACCATTTTTTCACACAGCACAGTGGAGAAGAAGTCCACCATAGATGACAGACGCTGCTCCTTCCAGATTTACCTCAGAAGCTGCTCCTTCCAGATTTACCTCAATCAGTGCTGTGAACAAGTCATATAAGACTGACTTGGGAGTCTTCATCATTGCAACTTCATCTAATAGAGAGAGGGGATGAGTGCTGGCTCATAACTGTAAACTGCAATGAAAATAGTCCCTATTCTTCTCCACAATCTACACAGTCAGTGTGAGTTGATCCAACTTTAAGGTGGAGTGCTCTAGAAATAGGTGGTCCAAAAAATTTTTTTTGGTCTCATCGAAAGCATAATTTATTCCTCTATAACTTTTGGGTAGACCATTTTATTGATAAATGGGTTAGTTTAGATGATATACCAGAAAGCAAAAGTTAAAATGAAAATGTTTCATATGTATGTAAAGTTTGATGAGCACTAGTATTTGAATGGCTGGTCCAAAAAATATGTGTGGGGTATCATTGAATGCAGAATTTGATGCCCCGCAAATTTTAATAGGATCTTGATTTCAATATTGTCAGACCTTTATGAGATGTAACTGTAAAACCATGAAGCACAACTCTGATGGGGGAGGGACCTAGGATAGTCATAATGAGGCACAAATGAAGGCATTAAAACAGTAAGACCTTTCATAGCATTTATTTCTGATTTGGATTTTAAGCCTACTGGCCTACAAATACAATCGATCATTTCAATATCAGATCTAAAATTTGCTCTCCCTCCCCCCTCCCCCCTGCTACCCTCTCTCTCCCCCCCCTGCCTACCCTCTCTCTCCCCCCCCTGCTACCCTCTCTCCCCCCCCTGCTACCCTCTCTCTCCCCCCCCCTGCTACCCTCTCTCTCTCTCTCTCTCCCCCCCCTGCTACCCTCTCCCCCCCCCCCCCCGCTACCCTCTCTCCCCCCCCCCCCCCCGCTACCCTCTCTCTCTCCCCCCCCCCCCGCTACCCTCTCTCTCTCTCCCCCCCCTGCTACCCTCTCTCTCTCTCCCCCCCCCCCCCTGCTACCCTCTCTCTCTCCCCCCCTGCTACCCTCTCTCCCCCCCCCCCTGCCACCCTCTCTCTCCCGCTCCCTTCCTCCCTCCCTCCTCCTACCTTCAACCCTCCCCCCCCTCTTTCCCTCTCACTTCCTTTCTATTCTACCCCTCTGCCTTTTCCTCTTTCCTCCCTTCCTTTCTCACCTTCTGCCTCTTCCTGTCTTCTCCCTTCCTTTCTCCCTTCTGCTTCTCCTCCTCCTCCTTCTTCTCACACCTTTCCACCTCCCATCTCACATCATTTATTTATCATTTTCATAATGTTCTACAACATGTGTGTATTCACAAAACATGGAGATAAGTGAGAGGGGAAAGGAGACCCAATTTCCTCTATGTATATGATTAAGTTATCTAGTTGGTACACAGGATTTATATTTTAACCATAACTTTGTAATAATTTATTCTTTTTCTCCTTAATCAACCACCTACACATACATCTGTAGTCTGTGAACTACTGTAAATTGGATGACAGATGGTAATCCCATTCTACTACGTAAACAGATGGTAATCCCATTCTACAGTGTATCTAGGTTTCTTCCCACTTTATTCACTAATGGAGATTGGAAAGAATATTTGCTTAGATGCCTCTTTGTTAACTGTAATTAATCTACCCATGTGTTAAAGGTCCCTACAGAAGTGATACGTAAGGTGTTTTAGTATATTCCTTGGTTCCATATTTTATACTGGTTCTTGAAAATTAGGAAGCAGGGTTCCTTGGTGTAGTTGATATTTATCTACTAGTGTCTACCAGTTCAGCTTCTTCAGCATTTCCGTGGCACTCTCCTGTGAGTGATACGTTCTGGCAAAAATTTGTGCTACGCTACTTCGTACATGTTCAGATCTCATGTTTCACATATTTTGTGTGGTTCTCACATAGACTTAAACAATATTCTAAGGTGGGTTGCATAAATATGTTGTAAACATTTTCCTTTGTAGGCCGATTGCATTTTCCCAGTATCCTACCAATGTGCTGAAGTCTGCCATCTACTGTACCTGCAACTGAGATGGGATCATTCCATGCCATATTCTTATTCGTTGTTACACCTAGGCATTTGTACGAGTTGACTATTGTGATAGAGACTCCACAGAAAGTCAGGGATGACCGCAGAACCTTCCGAGGCTGGACTGACTGGCCAGGGTCGTCAGCACTGGTTTGGCGAGTGTGCACAGGGAGGACAACAACGAGATGAAACTGGACAACAGAGATGTCATGGCAGAATAACAAAGTCCAGGCGAGTAGTCCAAGAGCAAAAACCTAAGATGTAGTGAAAGCTGAGACCAAACCAATGGCGTGCAAGGAAAACGATATGCGAGTGCAGCGGATACATGAGTGGAGACAAGAGTTGCAGTGCTGATAGCTTTGTATTACGTCCACGAGCACTGAGTGGTGGGCAAGAGAGGCATGGCCCTGTCTGGTGGCTGCAGTAGAGTTCCATTTCCTCCAGAAGGCTTTCGAGGTCACCAGCTGGGAAACTTGAAGCAGATGCATAGGCCAGAAGCATTCTGAATGATGCTTCAGAAGGTGGGCTGGTGGCATGATTGGTGTCCTGCCACTTTAAGTTCTTCCGGCTGGTATGAGGTACCGGAAGTATCTGGCAAAGTACTGGGTTGTGGCAGTTTAGGCAACAGTGGCCAAGGTTGCGGAGGCTCTGTGCCTCCATCTGGAGCCCAGGAGTGCAATTTATACACATGCAGTTGTGGAATTGGCAAAGGTGGGCATTCCAGGTCCATTAGAGCCACCAAAGGTGATGCAGGTGGAAGGCATAGGTGGAGTTGGTTGGACAGTAATCCAAACCCATTGGAGTGTCAACTGTTATTGTGATTGATTGACAATTCATACAGTAAACAGGTGTTGGAATGTAGGTGTTAAAATTATTAAAATATAAAAGTGAATGAAAAGTCCAGTAGTCCATTGTAGCTGCATTTATTTAAGTCAGTTAGAGACATACACAGTCGATTTCACAGCTTTTGAGTTGCATCTTTTGGTCGTATACTTGCTATATCATATAATATAGGGAGTAGTTACAGAATGCTGCAGAATAACAGTTGATGTGGCTAGGCAAAGCTCTCAGCCGTCCTCAATTGATAAAACAATAATCGATGCTGAATGTCATATCTGTGTTACAATCACTGTCATCACTTTACTGATTAAAATATGTTCCTGTCTGCCTATGTCAAGCAACAAACTGTTATCTGTAACAACTGTCATAAGGCACCACCCATGGGTGGTAACCACCACAGCCTATTCCACCCATCAAGCTCCCCATGAGCATGCCCAAACTGCTGTGCCCAATGGATAGCTTCCAGCATGTCTGGTCAAGTGTTCCTGGGGTTGTGGGGCTAGGAGATGAAGGAGAGTATGCATCTACCACCCATGGAGCATCTCCACTGGACTACGTTCATGGATGACAGTGGTCCGGTATGTGCTCAAGAATATTGTTAGTGCAGCTGTGGTGGTGGTGGTGGTGGTGGTGTTTCCCACAGTTTTTAGCATTTACTGTTTAAATGCCCACACCACATACTCTGCCTTATCTGTGGAAGGAGTTGTAAAAACTTGAGACCACAGGGCGGTCAGGATGATGACACTATATCTGCCTCAGTGTCAAGCAGGAGAACATCAGTGATGACCGACAGATGGTAGGAGAGGTGTGCCCATGCCTGGAACTCCAGCTTGGCATTCTTCAAAAAATATATGGGCCACCTGTGGAGTACATAGTGCATGATGTGCTATAAGAACAGTCAAGGTGCGTGTATGCTGCAGTGTAAGCAGTCATAATGGGAAATTCTTGTGACGTCTGTTGCTATTCCGCATCTGCATGGAAACATGAGATTTCCTACTGGACACACAGGTAGGCGAGATAGAGCATCTGCATTAGCGTTTTATGCTTTGTGCTTGTATTTAATGGTATAACTGTAGGAGCTGAGGAAGAGCGCCCAACACTAGAGCTGTTTTGCAGCCCAGTCTGGAAGACGTGAGGGCAGCCAGAATAGTGGTTCAAATGGCTCTGAGCACTATGCGACTTAACTTCTGAGGTCATCAGTCGCCTAGAACTTAGAACTAATTAAACCTAACTAACCTAAGGACATCACACACATCCATGCCTGAGGCAGGATTCGAACCTGCGACCGTAGCGGTCGCTCGGTTCCAGACTGTAGCGCCTAGAACCACACAGCCACTCCGGCCGGCCCCAGAATAGTGGGTTCTGGTCAGTACTGAGAGCCCTGGGGAACAATTGCCTGAAGTTCATGCAGTGTCACATGATGCATGTGGGGAATGGCGTCCCCTTGCCCCGACAGCTTATGATAAATATTTTGGAGATGCCGATCTTTCCCTCAACAGATTCAGTGCGACCAGCTACCCAGACAGTCCGCTCGTATGTGTGATGTGAAGTAGTATGGACATGACGGAAGACCCCTGCAGTCCATGCCGCCTGGAGTGTGACTGGTTGTACTTATCAATATATCAGAAACTGATGGTCACAGTGCCGCCATCTAGTAAGTGATTAACAAATAATTCCCCACCCGCCCAAGGGCCTCATGAGCTGCTCATTCGCTGCCTGTGCAATTTTAAAAATATTGTTCAGGGAAGGATTGTCCAGCTTGAGGACTGCCATGCATACTACAAAATCGGGAGCCAGTTGGACCATGACTTCCCGAATTAAAGTTGGTATATGAGGTTTTGGAAGCTTGGCTCACACAAGTGAAATCACAGTAGTGACTCAGTCCTTGTAAACCAGCAACCTGGGAGCAATTCTACTGTCTGGTGATAATTATGAAGTTCGAGTCATTGCGCATTTCGTAGACTGTGAGTGCGACTGGATTGAGAGGGTAGACAACTCTTGCCTCTGTGGAAGCTCAAGAAAGGAAGAGCAACTGTTGGAGAGAGTCATCAGGGACCTGAAAAGTAGTGAACTGCTGTTTCAGCCACTGTAAATTAAGTGCCCCAATCCTCTTTGGGATTATTAAAAGGCGGAAATGTGGGTGGGCAAAAACAAGAGGAAATGGGCTGTGGAGGCTGCACAGCAGAATAACAAAAGGTCAAATGAGTAATCAAAGAGCAAAAACCTGAGACATAGCAAAATCTGAGACCAAACCGATGGTGTACAGTGAGAATGATATGAGTGAGAGTGCATCAAATACACAATTGAAGGCAGAGCCATGTTGTCGCTGGTTATATAGTATGTCCGTGAACACCGAGTGGCTGAAAAGAGGTGCATGGCTCTCCAGCCAGCACCACATTAGCGAGATGAATGCTAGGAGATGAAACAATGCTGTCTAGTGGCCACAATCAAATTCCAAGTCCTTTGGTGGGATTTTGAAATCATTGGCCGGGATACCAAATTGATTCCAGTTGTGAGTCACTGATATTGTAGTCACAGGATAATACTTTTCTTTGTGATGTGCACATTTAATATTTTTGAACATTTAAAGCTAGTTCCCATTTTGTATCACTGTGAAATCTTATCAAGATCTGACTGATTATTATGCAACTCTTTTCGGTTAGTAATTGGCTTTTAGATAACTGTGTCATTTCCAGAAAGCTTGTAGTTTCTATTACCGTTGTGTGTCAGGTCACTAATTTACAATATGAACAGCAAGGAACCCGACACACTCTCCTGAAGTTACTTCTACATTTTTCAATGAGTCTCCATCCAAAATAACAGGCTGCATCATCCCTACAAAGAAATGCTCAGTCTATTCACAAATTTCATTTGCACAAATATCCTTTGATACTCTGTATGGCCATACTTTTGTTAGTAAGTGTTGATGTGATACAGAGTCAGATGTTTTTCAGTAGTCAAGAAATACTGCATTTGCTTGAATGAATGCCTTGATCCTTGGATTCAGGATATCATGTGAGGAAATTGTGAGTTTATTTTTAGACCAGTTTCATTACTCTGTCATGTATACAAGCTTCTGGAAGAATGATCTTAAATAGCCTCTTGTAGTTGGCCCTCTGCTAATACCTCAACAAGCTGGATTTTGTCCTGGTAAAAGCTGCACTGGACAACTGCTGAATCTTATGCAGTTCATAGAAGATAGGTTTGAAGCTCATAAGGTGACAGGGGTGGTATTTGTTGACTTATGATCAGCCTACGACATTGTCAACCACTGGCTACTACTACTCCAGGTATACAAATGACCAAGGATTTTAGCCTAACTAGGTTCATCATAGCAGTTCTGCAAAACAGCAGGTTCTTGAGTGACATTCAAGGGCAACACAGCCTATGAAGACTACAGAAAAACAGTCTTCCCCCAAGGAAGCGTGTTGGCTCCAGTCGTATTCGACATGTATACAAACAATGGACCTATTGCCCCCAACACCAGGAGTTTCTGGGATGCTGATGACCTTGCTCTTGCCACTCAGAGCTCAGATTTTGACTCAGTGGAGAACACTGTCAAGAGTGCCCTTGAAAACCTATCAAGATACTATGGCACAAATCAGCTTAAACCAAACCTCTCGAAGACTCAAGTGTCTCCTCTGCATTTGAGAAATAGGTTGATGATAGTATGGTCAGGAGTTGAATTACAACATTGCTACAATCCAAAATACTTAGGAGTGACACTGGACAGATCTCTTGCTTTCAAGAGACACTGCATGAATTGCAAGTTGAAGGTTTTTGCCAGGAACAATCTGTTAATAAAACTGGCCAGATCACAGTGGGGCTGAACCTGAAACCATTTGAACCTGTGCACTTGCATTACCGTATTCTGCAGCAGAGTATGCTTGTTCTGTTTGGTATAATTCATCACGTGGCAAACAGGTAGACATAGGTAGGTCCTAATGACGCCTGCAGAGTTATAACAGGTGGTTTGAAATCTATTCCTGATGAATGGATTTACCACCTTGCAGGAATAGCACCATCTCCCATTCAAAGAGAAATTGTGGTGAATAAAGAATGAAAGAAAGTGGAACAAGAAAAAAACCATCCTCTGTATGGGCATAAACCGCATTCGCAGCGATTGAAGTCAAGGAAGAGTTTCCTTAGAACATCAAAGGTACTTACTACCACTACTGAAAACAGCAGGGTGCAGCTTTGGAGGGATAAGACTTCCCTTCCCTTTGGTTGAAAAAAGTTTCTGAATCTCTGCCTCCAAGACATGACGTGAAATGGATGACCTGGAAATCTTTGAATAGGCTGAGATCAGGAGTGGGTAGATCAAGATTTTATCTGGCAGGATGGGTGTACATAACCAAAAACAATATTAAATGTGATTGTGGAGAAGTCCAGACCATCCAGCACATGCTTCAGTGTCGCCTGTGCGCAGCTCCGGTATTGAAGAAGACCTCCATCAAGCAACAGAAAAGGGACTGGAAGAGGCCAAGATTTGGTCAAAGACTGTATGACATGCTAGCTGTGCATCTATATATGTTTCCGTCATGAGAGGGGAAAAAAAAAAAAGATCACATGACTGTTGCTTCCGCTATCCCTACTGGATGGCAAGGAGGAAATTATTATATTCATAATAACTCACTATGTTTGAGCTCAGATGATGATCTAAGATTTTACAACAGATGGATGTCAGTGATTTAGATATTAGTTTTGGGATCCCTTCTGCTACCATTCTTGTAGACGGGAGTGAACATTGCGTTCTCCCACCTATTGGTCACAGTGTTTCCTTTGAGAGGGATCTGCAATACATTATGGTTAAATGATGGTCTATGGTCTACTTCAGGAGCAAGTTCTTTAGGCATTCCATTGAGCCATGTAACTTTATCAATTTTAGTAATTTCCCAATACCACTGACGCTAATAGTAAATAATACATCTTTGCATCGATGCAAAAAAAAAAAAAAAAGGCGTTCAATATTGATGCTTTTAATTTGATACCCTCAGATTCAGTTCCTGTGCCTTACTTTAGTGTCTGTGCCAACTTTGATGCCAGTGATTGCCTTTATGTAAGATTAGAATTTCTTTGCATTTTGTGTTAGGTCTCCTGATAAAGTTCTGCTGCAGTAGTTATTAAAAGTTTCATGCTTTACACTTCCAAACAAATTTCATTTAGCGTCTGTACATCTATACTCTTATGTTTTGTTTTACATCTATTGCGCAGTATTTGCTATCTCAAGTTCCTGTATTCAGATCAAATACTACTGCTTCTTTATGCAATTCATGTAAATCTTACAACTTATTGTAGATACTCTTCATACTTTGGTAATCATTGTTGCTATAACCATGTCATGATCACTCATAACAGGTTCATTGTATGTGCTAGCGAGCTGAGATTTTCTGTTAACTTTTTATTTACATATGGGAGTGAGTCTAGTGATCAATAAAGAGATGCAGTTGTAAGTTTATGTTCAGTTTTGAGTCTGATGTTGCCCAAAAAAATGTAGTATGCATTATCTTTTTAGTGAATTTGAGCTTTTCGTCCATTGCAACAAAAACACCACTTCATTCGCATGAGCCTATCCTTTTCATGTATTCTTAGATTTATACCAGAAATCTAACTGCTTTCAGTTTCACATTTTGGTGAAGGTGCCATATATAGGCATACCATTGTTTTATGATAAAGCCCTGTGGATAGACTTTTAGTAGTAGCTGTCCCAGCTTGTAGGCAGGCATCTTTGATTTTGTCATATGCTAGAAGTACAAAGGGTGTAATTAACGAGTACACTACGAGAATAGTTTTTTTAACCATATAACATAGTTTTTTTCCGCACTTTACAGTGTTCTAGGAACTGTCACAATTTAGTACTCCATTTCACTTGTAAAATTAGCATCTTTGGATTAGCTTCCTGTTGTTGAAATATTTGGTTGATTGGTTGTACAATGGAGGAATACATACAGCACAGTGTTAAAGATAGAATCCTCAAAACTTTATGAAACTGGAGAAACTTGTGGCTGCTTGTATAGGCATGAACACTTTTTTTAAAATTTTGTTCAAAGACTATTAACAAAAGAAGGGCAATTAACCTTATCATGGTTCTCAGCCCTCACACCTGATATTGCAGTGACACAGAAAAACAATTTTTACACTCATTGTAGCAATTTTTCTAAACTTTTGCAGATTTATGTGAAGTATGTCAACCTGTCTGCTATCACAAAACTTGTTTGTGCTGTGGACTTTCAACTTAGTGTTTTGCATAGTTGTGAAGTAATAGTCAGAAATGGACTGATGTTTATGAAAAAGGAGGAAGGCATGGTGATGTACTCAGTACACACACACACACACACACATATATATATATATTTATCCTGCCAACTGGTTATACTGTAGATTGTACCATACAGGAAAACAGTTTCTGCTTCAGGTTATCTATAAAGAATTCGGTGCAGACATAAAACCATCATTATTGCTTCTTTGAAGAACACTTTTGTGTTTCCTTTATGTCATTGTAATTATTTCAGTAACTAGAAGCACTCTCTGCATGTGCACTAACATTCAGATCAATACTAAATGCTCATTGCACACTCTGTTTCACAAGGGAGAGTCAGAAGTAGCTGAATAACACTCTCTTCACACTGGACATTTACAGATATCTGCATGAAACAAGAGAAGGTGTAAAAAAAATGCTGCAGTGGTTTGTGTATGTATCTGAAGAGATATACACACACCACACAGGAGTGTTTTACACTTTCTTCTTGTTTCATGCACATAACTGTAAACATTCAATATGACTGGAGTTGTGTGGGTCACTATAGAAACAAATTTTCTAAATGAGAACAGTCTGCTACACTAGTTATTATTTGGATTAAATTTTCCATTTATTTTGCATTCTGCACAACCGCACAGTTTTGGCAGTGTTCAGTGTAGTCCTGGTCCTTTTGGGCTATTATCTATATAAATGCTGGTTTGCTTACTTTTATGTGAAATCTTCATTAATAGTGACAGTTCATTGACCCATTTTCTCTGATTACTTACTGTTAAAAAGAAAACCTTTGTTGTTATAATTCCTCGTGTCAGATACCTTGTTACAGGAGCAAATCAGAAGAGACTTGGTTTGCTAATTGAAGATTGCACTCACACTGCAAAGTAATCAGAGAGAATAAGCTCATGAATTGTCACTACTGCTGAAGATATCACATAAAAGGAAATCAACCAACTGTCATAAGGACAACATGTTGATGCAGAACATGAGATACCATGCAAGAAGCACTGTCAAGAGCCATTACAAAATGGGTACATAGTTGGGGAATTTAAAGTAAAAAGTTAAAATCAGTTCAGAGTCTTGCTGCTAGATTGGTTACTGATGAGTTCGATCAGTACAGGAGTATTACAGAAATGCTCTGTGAAATCATATGGGAATCTCTGGAAGAAGGAAGACATTCATTTGTGGAACACTATTGCCAAAGTTTAGAGAATTGGCATTTGTGACAGTTTACAGACTTAATCTGTTGTCACCAATATACATCTCACATAAGGACCACAAAGCTAAGATAAGGGAGTTCAGGGTTTATAAGACGGCAGCTAGTCAGTTTTCTCTTGCTACATTTGCGAATGTAACAGAAAAGAGAATGACCATACGCCAATTAAAATTATTTTGCGTGTGACGTTTCAGTGAGTCGAGCAATAGGGGCAACCACCATCCAATTGTAATTCGTCCTTGAGTGTCGTGCTCACTGTGTTGTCTGTTTTTAGTGCCTTGTGAAGCGAGCTGGTTGCACATAGGCAACAGTGCATCCTGCCACTGCAATCTGTCAACCACAAAGCAATTTTAATCAAAGTGTAGTAATGGTACGAGGTGCCCTCCTTCATGCATAATACGGTAGCTTGAGGAGTACATGTGGAATCCACCAAATGACATTCAGTGTGGAAAACTCAGAAAATTTGTTTTGAAATCACAAAAAATAAAAAAAGATAAAAAGACTGTGATAACAGTCAGTGAGATAAGGAAAGGACAAACTGAAGGTAGCAGCATATACAAAACAAACATTGGGGGCAGCAGTAGAAAGTTAATGTAAAAAGAAAGGATGCAGAAGCCTCTTTCTCTTTCTTTCATATTTTTCCTTTTTCATCTCTATTCCAATGTATTGGGGAAAGTTGTGAAAGATCCGCGCGCGCGCGCGCACACACACACACACACACACACACACACACACACACACACACACACACACTCTCTCTCTCTCTCTCTCTCTCTCTCTCTCTCTCTCTCTCTCTCTCTCTCTGTCTCCTCCTCTCCCCTTCCCTCTCTCCCTCCCCCCACTCTTTTTTGGGGGGGGGGTTGTTTATTGTCCATACAATGTTGCAGTTACTGCATTGTAGAGTATCGTCAGCTTTTGAGCTAAAATATAATCTTCTGAGTCCACTTACTTCAGCTCCAGAAAGTCACATTCGCAAATAATTACACACACATGAGGGGGAACGGTAGGGGAATACAACTTAAAGATGATGTATCTAAATATTTTAGTGAATAAGGTGGCAATAGAATTAACTGTAATTTTTTAGCCTAAATGATATTTCAGTCTGATAATGCAATTTAATTTTAGATGAGACAGATGTAGATCGCCGGCGTCGCAAACGCCGTAAGAAGAAGAATAATAATGTTGAGGAAGGACAGATAGTTGCTACTGAATCATCACCCCCATCATCACAGCAACAGCAATCATCACCACCACCACCAGCAGGAACTGTAGATACACGTGCTCAAGCTGCAGAGGATGAAAAGCAGCAGGCAAAACCCATACTTATGGTGGAGGTTGAAAATGTAACTCATGAGAAGTTTCGCCAAACAGAAGAGGTCAAGGTATGGGCATAATAGAAATATGATTTAATTCTAGGGTATCACATTGGAATATGTTAATGATTTCAGATTAGATATTTATTATTGTTCCCCCCCCCCCAAAACGTTTTGGAAATTGATGTATGTGTAAAATGTTACCCATAGGCCCCACTGTTAGTTGTGTTTTGTATTGCACGGTAAGCATAACCACCACAAATTTCCAACATGGTTGTGTTGTAATGAGGTTCCCACACTCATTTAATGTAACATCTCATTGCTAAAGTTTGGAACATAAGTCACCCACATGTCTGGACTGTGTTGTATAATATGTATGTGCCTACTCTTCCTTGAACACTTGCTCGGTGTTCAGGTCAGGGATGTAGTTAGGATTTATAAGTGGTGTGGGCTTGAGAATAATGTATTCATGTTCAGAAAAAAGAAATCATATCAGTTTATTTTCTTGTAGTGAGGATTGCCAGGTGTAGTGGAAGAGGGGCGGGAGGTTTGTAACTTCATTAGCCTCAGATGAATCTTGGAGGAAACCAGAAGAGATGTCTGTTCTCTGTGGTCGTGACTCTGAGAGCACTTCATCTCACAAGTCAGATGACCTAGAGCGTGAGTTGATTGGTTGATTTGGTTGATAAAAGGTTGGACTATTCTGGCATGAACCACTTACTTGTTACCGTATCAGCGAAAGGTGAGCGATGAAAAAGTGGTCTTTTTGTAACATTTAAATAATAAAAATTTGTGACTGTTGGACAGGAACATGCTAATTGAGAAAGAGAGAGAGATGCTACAATTAGACATAGTAGAGATCATGAAATGAAATAGAAAGTGAACACAGACTTCTAGTTATATGACTAGAGAGCAATAAGAACAGCACTAACTTTAAATTTAACAGACACTGATATCAATATATACTGAAATTTTGTCAGCTAATGATGGAAAGGAATGAGATGGATCATCAATATAAATTACTGTCACCAGATGGGTTTCCCTGACTGTTATCTCTACTTTAAATTAGCGGATAATGCAAAGATAATAAGAGGCATTGGTGTGTAATTTTTGAAAAGAAAATAATAATTTATTGTATTAAGTTTTTGATTGAAAGAAATTTGAATTTTTGTCGGTATATGGGTTGCATTATTGCTGTTTCAGTCATGAAATTGCACTACACATAAAGAGAAGAAGAAGAAAATACACTTTCATTAAAACTGTTCATTAAAGTAATAAATTCCTATAATCTCTGTACAGAGCAGGTCATTTATAGAAGTGATTTATATTTTTACACCATGATTGATGATGCATTGGCAGCTGCCTTTATGCCTTTTTCTCCAGCGCTTTTTAGTGGCTCAGTAGATAAATAAAGTTTAAAGGTATTTTTTCACATTTTCCCCAAAGAGAGCCTCGTCAGAATTTAGAGGTGCACATTCATATGTACCGTTATCTATACCACTGTATTATCATTGAAGTGATTAAGTGACAAAGGAAAAATAAATAATACAGTTAGATGAGCATACATGCAAAATTTGTTATCTTTACATGCTCCCTACATATTTAAAACTTCTTGGCAGATTAAAACTGTGTGCCCGACCGAGACTCGAACTCGGGTTCGAGTTCGAGTCTCGGTCGGGCACACAGTTTTAATCTGCCAGGAAGTTTAATATCAGCGTACACTCCACTGCAGAGTGAAAATCTCATTCTGCAAACATCCCCTAGGCTGTGGCTAAGCCATGTCTCCGCTATATCCTTTCTTTCAGGAGTGCTAGTTCTGCAAGGTTCGCAGGAGAGCTTCTGTAAAGTTTGGAAGGTAGGAGACGAGATACTGGCAGAAGTAAAGCTGTGAGTACCGGACGTGAGGCGTGCTTTGGTAGCTCAGGTGGTAGAGCACTTGCCCGCGAAAGGCAAAGGTCCCGAGTTCGAGTCTTGGTCGGGCACACAGTTTTAATCTGCCAGGAAGTTTCATATCAGCGCACACTCCGCTGCAGAGTGAAAATCTCATTCCCTACATATTTGTTCTATTTCGTTTGTCCCCACTGGCTACTGGAAACAGGAATTTGTTAATGAATGGTTACAGCAGCCAGTAGTCTAGTATCAGTTTGCTTTCCACACTGTGTGAGGCAAGTATCTAGCATAGGTTTATAGGTGTTAAGTTAATTTGATATCATTATTTGCATTTTGTTTGGTGTTGCACTGTGTTTAGGTTCAAATCTTTATTGATTTCTGCAGCACATTTACATTCTATGAGGATCGAGATACAAGTGTTGTTACTTTTATTTTGGCCTTGAATGAAGTGGAAGGTACAAACGTAAACACAAAGTTTATAAATCTCTCTTAAATAAGAAAATCTTAATTACACGTAATATTGCAAATCTTACAGGTAGTTTCCTGTTAATGACCCAGTCTTTATTTATTCTTTTTCTGTTGGTTATCGGTGTGTGACGCTGAAGTGTCACTGTCTGTTTTAGCTATTTGTCCCCATACTGCAATCCATTCGTGCTACAAGGTTGTTACAGTTATTGGATGCAGTAGATGACCGATACCATTGTTCGGCTTGTTGAGAGTTATTGTCTGATATGACATTATCACATAAAGCAGGCACAAGCACAGTGATTTGTATTCAATGCCATTACCCTCCTGGGAGACTATGATGACCCAACAGTCTTGCAGTGAAAGTTGAGGAGGTACAAGACATGAGAGATCCGGCACTCATATAGTCAAGTAATACACTATGCAATCTTCTTTACACTCCTTTCATTGCTTCTGAGTACCCATGAAGAGCACATGTCACTCAGCAGTGTTCTTGCACAAATATAGCATACTTCGCAGGGGAACTCACCATTAAGTTTACACAGTACCTTGAATTATTACATATAATGTTGCTCTCATTTCATAAGCTACTCTGTACTTGTGCCAAACTTTTCACATCATCCAGTGCCTAATACTGCATCCTTCACTACTTCCAAGAAAATATTGCCCATGTCCTCATGTGATATTTTAACATAATTGATATGGCCTTAGGTCACTTTATCAATACACCTTTGTTGCACGACATTTTAACCATTACTCATCACATTTGTCTCTGATTGGTAAATGTTTATTGGCGGCATCATTTTGGCTCTGCTCTTCACAATTCTTTAGTGGGTACACAATATCTACCATGTACTTCATTATGTATACTTTGTCAACACGCACCGAGTAAGCTAACATGTTGGTCGAGTAATACTTACAAACTTCATTCTCTTTCAAGTAGAGATCACAACCCATACTCCGGTTCATTACACTGCGTGCAAATAGCAAGCATTTTTGAAGAGGTCTGATCAATTTATAACTGAATCTCAAAGACTTGGAGGAGAATAGTCCACTTGTACTACCTACTTGAGAGCTAAGTCCAATACTACAAGCAAGGAGATACATGCAATTTTCTACCAAGAAAATAGACTTCTACTTGCTATAGCAAAGGATTATATTAGCTTCTATAGGCACTAGATACTCAGCAAGCTTAGTTTTCATAATCTTATATTGCATTGTGTTGCGTTTATGACACATTATAATTCAATGTGAGCTTGTATTATGTTCACAGTGTACATTTTGTCTTTGTCGTTGAACCATGTGGATGACTTTACATCACAAGTTATGAGTTTAACTCATTAAAAAAAGAAAGTTTATTTTTGTTGTGAAGTACTCGGTACCTTGTAGTTCTAGTTAAGCCACTAATACGTGTGGATAATGTGCATTTACATTATGAGTTTTGTTGTCCAGGTTTTTCTTATACATACATAAGAAAGGTCTGTCCACCTCACCAAGTGGGGTGGTTTAGTGGCTAGCACACTGGTCTCGCATTCGGGAGCACAGAAGCGTCCGCAGCTCGTGGTCTAGTGGCTAGTATTGCTGCCTCTGGGATCACGGGGTCCCGGATTAGATTCCCAGCTGGGTTGGGGATTTTCTCTGCCTGGGACTGGGTGTTTGTGTTGTCCTCCTCCTCCTCCTCCTCCTCCTCATCCTCCTCCTCCTCCTCCTCCTCCTCATCATCATCATTTCGTAACAGTGGCTGGATTGTACTGTGAAACAAACTGGACTGTGTAAAAATTGGGACTTTGTACGGGTGCTGATGACCGCACAGTTGGGCATCCCACGAACCAGACATTACATCACGTCCGGCGACCATCCTGATTTAGGGTTTCCATGGTTTCCCTAAATCGCTTCAGGCAAATGCTAGGATGGTTCTTTTGAAAGAGCACGGCTGACTGCTTTCCCCATCCTTCCCTAATTTGATGGGACCAATGACCTTTCTGTTTAGTCCTCACCCCCTAATCCACCAACCAGCTGTCCATCATGGAGGTTCATTACTTTCAATACATGTTTAAAAAGAGTGGTATCTTGCTCAAATGTATTAAGTATACTAAAGCTCTATACAACTAGTGTGCCACAGTGAAGGGTCATTGGCCACAACACACAGTGTAAGCAAGCATGTTCAGTCTCTTCACATTACTATTTTATTTCTTTCTTCTGAAGTAAATCTTAGGTGTGATTAGTGACTCGGGGTCTTAGTTTTGATTTCATGATAGGCTTGAGACATAAGGACACTTCGGTTCAATTTGCATTCAACTTTATTGTCAGACTGCCATAACTTCACCTGTTTGCCTCCCCAACATTCACTGTGTCGGTTTTTAAACGTTCATTCCATTGGGCTTGCCTCAGGATGGAAACAGGATATCACGATATGTTTTATATCCTGAACCTTTAAAAATTTATTCCATTTGTCACTCATAAAATTTGAAACGTTGTCTGTTGCCAATTCTCGGCAAATGATCCTCTGATGTTCTCCTGATAATGAGGGCCAAGGTTCAGTCTTTGTGGCATACACCTGGCGATATTTTGTGAAACCATTGTATAGAGCAATGATGTACTTCACTCCTTCCTTATGCCGTGGCAATGGCCCTTTGGCATCGAAAGATACCTGTTCTAACAGTTTGGTTGGAACAATGGGGTGTAATTCATTCGGACAAGACTGATTTGAATGCTTTTCTGGCTGATAACACTCAACATTAAAACCCACTGAACCCAATACCAAATGTTAAGAAAATAGCAATAATTTACAATTTTATTGGTGCACTTGTATATACCATAATGTCCCCTAGCAGGATTGGTGTAATTGATGAAATTGTCTACACACCATCTAGAAGATTGTGGGGTATGACGGTGAAATAATATTTCATTATGCATTCTACCATTATTGCTTTGTTGAAATTTTTGTTTAACTACCTTCCACCGAAGATCAGCATCTTGCAATAAGCTCATGTTCTTACACATTTTTAGGTAATATGGACAGTGTGTGCCATCATGCATGAGTAGGACTAGAAAGTTGCATGTTGATTCAAGAGCTCTGTGAACTTGCTAAACCCTTGTGGAAAACATGAAAGGGTGTCCATGATGACATTTTGTTTTCCCTCTATGTAAATAATCTCAAAACTAAATTCTTGTAGAAAGTAACACCACTACGCCACGTGTGCATGGAGCTATTTACAAGTTAGGAGGAATGACAATGCCTCATGTGCTTTCTCCGTAGGTAATATTCAAATTTCCTAAAGGCCCATATGACCGCTGAAGCTTCCAGAACTGTGTTACAGATTGTGCCTGTTTGCATTCAGTGAGTATCCTACTTGCAAAATGTATTGCACAGATGGTACTCCTACCTTCTCTTTCTTTAATTTGAACGTAACCCTGAGAGGAGGTATCCATGGCCAAAGAGAAATCTTCATTCATGTCTGGACGATGCAGAAAATTTGCGTTGACTGATGCTTTTTTAATTGCTTCAAAATCGTGTTGACACTGTGCCACCCAGAACCACAAGGAGTTTTATGTATCATATTCAACAAGCTGTCACTGTTCAGTAGTTGGTTAGGTACAAAATTATGAAAGATTGAGGCCAGACCAAGGAATGACTTGAGCTGTTGCTTTGTCTGTGAGACTGGAAATCATTTAATTGCCTCAGTTTTGCTTTTATCCAGATGGAGAAATAATATAGCCTAGAAATTTTATTTCCTGTCTAGCAAATTTTGACTTCTTCAAATTTATTGTTATGTTAAAATGCAAAAATCTATTGAGTACCTTATCTACAAGTTCTACATGTTCCTTCCGGGATTTGGTTCAATTAAAGAGATTGTCCACTAATGCAGTTACCTTGTTCAGTAGCTCTGGACCAAGAACACTATCCAGAGCTGAGATAAAAATTCCTGCACTGATATTTAGTCCAAAAGGAAGGACATAGAATTGAGAACTTCTACCTGAGCAAGCAAAGGCCATATAAATCCTACTGTCCGGCTAAAGGGCAACCTACCAGTATGAATAGCTCAAATTTATACTTGTTAAGTATTTGAGTTTATGAAATTTGGGTATTTGTTCATCTAAGTTTTCTTGTTTTGTTGATCACTTCACACCTAAAATGAGATGAATGCTGCCATCTGATTTTGCCACTGTGAGAAGTGGACTGCAGTACAGAGACTGCGAAGGTTCTGTTATTTGCCAGTTAGTCTCCCGTTTGATCCATTTCCAGACTGCCTCTCTTTTTGCCCATTGCATGACATAAGACAAATGACAAAAGCTCTGGTGTGGTAACCCTATATATATACATATACACCCAAATCACTCCAGATAATTTGCTAAATACAGGAAGGTATTTTGAGAGAAAGTTAAATCATTCATTCCTCTGCCCCACCGTTAAGGATAGTGATTTGTGCACCTTTTCCTGTGTTGCTTGTACCTCGATTTGTGATTCTATTAACAAGTCCAATTTTGTACGTTAACAGATAACACTTCTGGGTAGGTAAGCTGTAAATTTATTCTCTGGCAATACTTATTGTGTAGTGGTTTTGTTTGAATCAGTTCCAAGGGAACTTTCTGTTTTGTCAACATACAGATAACATTTACCCTTATCCAAATCTAATCGTGCCCAGTGTTGCTATGAAATTCCATTCCCATAATGCAACTGACTAATTTGTGTACGACGAGAAGCAAATGTTTTACTGTCACATTTCCCTTGGTCACAGGAATGAGGACATGTCTTTACACCTTGCAATTTATTACCCATCGCACTCAGTATCTGACAATTTTGTGAATTTAGCGCCAGGAATGTGTGGACATAAATGGCCGTGCTGATTCTGTGAATGGACCTGTTGCTATAAAGTTGGCAGATGAACCTGTATGGAGAACAGTCTGAATCGGAATACGACCTATCTGGGCATTGGTCACAGTGTGTACTATATCTTCCCCCACTTGCTTGCAAGGTACATCATTGTCACATAGTACGTCTCTAATATCTTGGTCATTTTTGTATGTGAGGAATTGAATGTGTTGCTCAGTTTGCCCTCGCCTTGTCCTTCGGCCATCGCTGGAGTGCTTAACAAGGCCGATTAGAGTTTTTCATAGGTTTTGGCAGGATGGCACTACTGTTGTCTGTTTCTTCCATTATATTTACTGTGTACCTCCGCTTACTCCAATTGGTGTTCCACATGGGGATGTGAATTTTGACTAGCACAGCTCACCTGCTTGCATTGTGCTGACTGGGTATTTCCGAGTCTGCCATTACCATGTTTCCCCAAGTTACACCTGGAACACCTTGCCAGCTATGACCACGGCCATTGTCATTATTTTTATGGCCTCCTCAGTTCTGATATCCAGGGTTGTATTGGTATACTCCACTTACCCTGTAATTGTTACTTATGCGGTAATTTGCAGTTCCCTGTTTTTGTTATTATTATTGTGTATAAGTGGAATGGGATGGTGCCAATTGCCTCAGTCATTATTATTGTAGTTGGCATTGTTGGGGTTCCCATTCCCCCTTGCATTATTGTGCATATTTTTTATTGCTAGCTTGTCCCATTGTGTCTTCATGACTGAGATCAGTGGAATCCAACAGAGAAAGAAAGTATTTCAAATCTGTCTCAGACAAGATTTTCTCTGATATTTGACGGTAATTTCCCTTCAAGAATCTGGAGCACATCTAGTTCCAGTACCTCATTTTGTTAATATTCTTCTCACAGTACCCCAGTAAGCCCCTTTATTTACTGTTGCAGGGTTCTGTGTTGAATACCTCCCTTATAAGATGTTCTTGAGCTCAGTCTGACCAAAGTTTGCCTAAAAAGGTTTGTTCAGATTATGCGTATGTTCGGCATTGCTCCGTTACATCTGCCACCCGCAGTAAAGCATCTCCTTGGAAGAAGGCTACCACATAATGTATTTTTTGAGCCTCTTCCCAATTATGTGATAGTGTGTTATGGAAAGTTTTTATAAATACCTTTGGTGGCACCTTTTTGATTCTGATGATAAAACCTGAAAAACGACATTTTTTCAAGTAATACAGATGAAGGTGAGGGTCCTACCCACGGGGTTTTGTGTCATTGGCATAGGTGATATTATCTGGTAGTTTACTTGATAAGTTGTTGGCGTCTTTACCTCATTACCAGTACTATAATCTATTTACATGGCATTGTGTATCGGAAAAGGTGTGTACATACTTTCTTGCATGTGTCACAGATTTTTTTTACATGTTAAATGAATTAAGTTGGATTTGGTTTGTGTGCACTTATGTTACATGGCACTGATTCAGATGGCAAGTGCTGCACCGCAGCTTCATACTCCTGTCTGCTTTTACTATGCTCTCAGTTTCTTTATCAGGTACCATTCTTGCTGTTTTCTGTATACAGGTTCAATTCTCGTGTACCACCTTTCATGTGATGGTAGAGTCACCGCACCTAGCTTATGTGATTGTTTAGATTTTTTTTACAGTTTAATGAAACCCATTTCCTATGATAGTTTGTGCACTCTGCCTGGAAGTTCATTGCGATTCGATTATAATTCAGACACTTTTGTTTGAACAGTAGATAATTTGTTTGTTCCATCTTGGGATGCGCTACTTGTAAGGAATCTTGTTTAGCCACGAGATCATCTAGTTGACTTGTAATTTTGTTCCTCAAGCACCTGGGAGAATTTGCTGTTCATCTGACTGTTAATTTGTGTGAATTCATTATTGATTTGCGTAAACATTGAGTGTATGTATTATATTACTAAATTCACGCCACCTGCATCATGTAAGTCCAAATTGCCTATAATTGGTGACATAAAATTCTTATTGAAGATCACATGGTTTCCCAGGATGGGCTTTGTGGAGTATCCAATCCTGGTGCCGTTTCTTTCTTTACATCGGTCTGTAAAAATGGGTTACCATCTTGTGGCTGCAATGACATGTCATCGGCACTTTCTATTGTTACACACATTTTCATTCAATGTTGTGCCAAATGTGGATCACATTGTTATGTGTGAGCTACTGTTGCCCTGGTACAATGTATTTCCATTTTCAGTTATTAACTCATTTTTCTGTCGTGATATTGTCTGAATTCAACCGAGCATTTGTGCTCAGAAAACTACTCATTACTCGATTTTTCTTTGGACATGTTGTTTGTATTCTCAACTTTATCCAGTATAGTAATTAAGTTATTTTCATTCAGTGGTTTTAGTTAAAACTATTGTAAATAATGTCTACAACAATGGCTAACAAGCAAAGAACAGAATAATTTAGTCTTTACTGTTACGCCTCAACAGTAAAGCATCTACCGTCAAATGCTTTAGCAACCAAACGTTCTGCCATTATTGAAACACTGTGGATTTCCAAAACTTCCTTGTCAAAATTGATCCTTCAGGCAATTTTAAAAGGCTTTGAGGTCATTTTACAATTTTGTTTTCTCACTTTGCTGACTTTCTGTCTCGAACAAAGTGTAGTAATTGTACCTTATTTTTTCTCGTTAGTATTGTTTGCTCTTATCATTCTTATTTTTGTGATAGTGTCCAAAAATGCATATGAAAGGAAGAATTTTACATTGCTAGTTTACATAAATTGATATTTTCATCTAGCATTATTATGCTCACAGACATTATGGTCACCAATTGTAGTGTAATTTTTAAAAAGGAAATAATAATTTTTATTAGAGAAAGTTTTTGATTGAAATAAATTTGAATTTTTGTCAAATATGTGAACAAATGCTTAAAATTTATGTGCAGGGCAGGCCATTTATAAAAGTGATTTGTATTTTTGCACCATGATTGATGACGCAGTGCCAACTGCCTGGATGCTTCCAGTCATTTGTCATATTTGTATTCCAGATTATGTATCTTCTTCTCCGGCAGGTTTTAATGGTTAAGAGGATAAATAAACTGAAGGACAGACAGACAGATTGTAGAATTCTTGCGTAAAAATTTCTCAGTTCACTTGCCATGTCAAATTCAGATGAAATTCCAAGCTTTCAATGATATCCATCATCATCTTCGCCAGGGACTAAAACTGACTGTCATGAACTGGCAAGATTTCCTCTTTTTATACCCACAGAATGGCATCTGATTGGCTGGATTACGTCATGGTGGTGCAGGCAGAGGTGGCGTTCTCTACATCCAAAGATTTTGCTTGTGCTCTCTTTTTAGCATTGCTTGCAGTGCCATCCATCACTTCAGGCAGGGTACTACGAGAAGTATTCCTGTGTGTTTTTTCCTTGTATAGTGCACACTTCTAAGCATTGTTAAATGTCTGTTGAAGTTGTTTTCACAGAGTCAGATTTCAACAGCTTCTCTAATCACAGAGTCCCAATAGTTTGCAGGGTAAGTAATTATTCTCATATGTTCAAACAAAATCTTGGGCTTATTTAACAGGCTGTGCTCTTGCCAATACTGATTTATGCAAATCCCTGTATTTAAGGTGATGTTGAAGATTGGCAACCAGGTGTATAGACTAGCCCGTGTAACTCTTACAACACTTGCAAGGAATGTTATAAATTCCCAGCACTCTCATCCCGAGATTATCTTTGACAGGTTGCAAAATTTCTCTAATTTTTCCTGGTGACTGGAAGACTGGTCTTGATTTCTTGTCTGCTCAGCACTACCTATCTTGCTAGTGGTTGCACTGTAGAATTGGAGCTACGCTGTGTGTTGGTCCTCTTGGCTCGTTTGGATGGTGTTGCGTCTTGGTTTTCTCATCAGCACTGATCTGATGTCACGGAGAAGAATACCCATTCCTTCTTAACACCATCTTAAGACGTTGAGGAAAAGAAAAAAAAAAAAAAAAAGAGTTTGTCATTACAGACGTGTTTTACAGTCAGTTGTAACAATACACAATAGTACATTACAAACTCTGTGCATTCCATGGCACCAGGAGACTTGCCAAGAATCGACAGTAATGTGACATGACACCGAATTATTGTCCTTTCCAGGAGGATGAAGTGTGAAGAGAGACCATAGTGTGAGTTGAGCACCCATTCAGAGTGGATGTTACCTGACTTGAACAGCTCTTTTAGGTAAAGACTGCAGTTCAGCATGGAAGTAATGCCTGACAATGCCACAAAGGAGCTTGTGGAAGTGGTAGGAAATGCTGCTTTACTGTATTAAATGGGTGATCAATAGGTACATACACTCAGACATAACAGAGTTGCAATGGCCGACATGCATCGATCTGGGCCACCTGTCGGTGTGCGTATGGCTCTGCTCGTACCCAGATTGCCCATTGCTTGGAGAAGACAGAAGATGGATGCTTCAGGAATTGGTATTGAGAAGACAACAAATCTGCATGATTTTATGCAACAAGCTACACATGTGTAAAGTTGGTGCAAACTGGTTGCTTCATGCATGAAATGGAGAAATGAACACACATGAATTTTGTCAAGTGCATCTAGTGTGTTACAGGAAGGAGGGAGACAATAAGCTTGTGGGAATTGTCGTCATAGATGAATTCTGGGGCAGGACCTATGGGACAGAACTGAAACACTTGTCCGTGGAATGGAGTCGTCCAGGTTCACCACGCAGGCAGGAATTTCATTGCAATCCCTCTCCTTCTAAGTTAATGGTCATCATAGCATATGACATTAGACGAGTGATTTTGTGTAATTTTGTACCACATGAACAAACTGCTAATCCACTGCACTACTATCGCACTTTCCTTCAATGACACCTATGATGGACTATTGAGGAGAAATGTGTTGAACTTCTACATGATGTGTTGGTTCTTCAGGACAGTGTGAGAGCCCATACAGCAGCATGTGTATGGAATTTGCTCATGCATTGGCGATATGAAGTACTGGAACATCCACCATATTCACCAGACTTAGCACCTCGCAATCAAGACCTCATATGAAAACTGAAAGAGCCATTGCATGGAACATGCTTTCGAACAAGTGAAGACATTGCTGCAGCGGTGACGTGTGAGATACAAATATTTGCTCGTGGTGAGGCCATGGGTATTTCGCATCTTCCACGGCATTGGCGGTATGTGATGGATTCATTGGGAGACTGTTTCAAGGAACTCGCAAGTTGTCACAGGTTCATGTTCCTACCCTGTACTATTGTGTACTGTTGCAATTCAGAGTAAAATAGTGCTGCGTACTATTGCGGACTATTGCAGTCTATTGCAGTTGATAGTAAAATACATTTGAAATGACAAAATTTGTTTTGTGTTTTTTCTCATGCTATATCTTTATTGTGGTGTGTGTGTGTGTGTGTGTGTGTGTGTGTGTGTGTGTGTGTGTGAGTGAGTTTTCACCCATCTTCCTACATGTAATGTTTACATATGAACTAACCTTCCATTTGCATATTTCAGAATTTTTTAAATTTGATACCATTTTCGAGAGAAAAAAAAATTGCCATGACTTTTGCAATGGCCCTCGTATAATATCACAACCATGCCATTTTACCCCTGTCTGCTAGTTAGAAATGGTGGACACCTTGGACCAAGTTAGATACACACTACAGTTCAGCAAGAATTTACAGCAAAGTTTCATTTCATAACCTTTTCAACAGATTCTTGATATGGGAAATATTTGTTAAAGACCAATTAAGGTAGAGCAAGTGATCATTCCACAATAGGGGCAATATTTACATGATGGAATACATTTATGTGAGTAAGACAATTATTTGCCGAGTTTGCAGCTGCCTCGTTTGTTGCATCAGTAAACTGTATCAGACACTGAAGCGGATGGTGGGAATTTCAGACAGTTGGCAGTGTGTCCACTCATAGCAGAGAATGTATGGTCCTGGGTATTATGGATCTGGCAACATTGATATTAGACCATGATTGAATGAAAAAGTGCGTTTTTTGTAAAGAATGCTGTTATGGTTTGCAGAATGATTCTGATTCATTTAAGGAGAAAGTTTGTGCATGTACAATCACAGGAACATAGTTGGAGAGACTAGTTTTCTCCTTGTGTGGTGAGGCCTCAAATTGATGTAGGTGTTCAGAGCTTCGCCCACTTTGTTAGTGATCACAGTACTACAGTCATATTTTAGAGTTCGTGAGATGACTTACTACAACCATATGTGCCAATTTTCAAATATGCTGCCGTAAGATGTAGTACATGCTGTATTGTGGTGTGGTGGTTAGCGCACTGTTTGATGTGCTGTGGGCTGTCAGTTAAAACCTGAGCATCAACTGTTATTTCTGGAAGCTTCTTGAAATATCTTATGTTTGTAATGTTTGTACATTCTGGAATGTTTGATGATGTTTGTATAAATAGATGCTCTCTCTGTCCAGGAGTTCTGTTGTGTTCTAGTTGTACATTGATGTTCATAGCAAATACACTTTCAGTGGCAGTGTTTTCAGATTTGGGCTCAAGTGTGATTGCAATGTGGCACTGTTTGGTGAAGGTTCCAGGTACTTCAAAATATCTGCATCAGTGTGGCTCCAATTAGGCAATATAAAAGCTATTGCCTGCATGGTCAAGAACTGCAATACAAGCAGTGCATCGTTCCAAAGGTCCATGTATTGCAGTCCCAATGGGTTCCAGAACAACAACAAAGCAACTGCACATCAGATACGCTGCCCGGATCTGATGAAATGGCTGAAAGTGTTCAGCCGAGATTATTTGGCAAATCATGTACTTTTACTTGGGTGCCAGAGCCAAGCAGTGTGTCAAGAAGAATGAAGAGAAGCACAATAGCTGGGATATATTCCATGCCGAATTGAAGAAAATGTTTGATGGCAATCAGCAGCAAGTCCGCTTAGCGGAAGAATAATTGAAGAACTGGTTACAATGTCATGGAGAAATGATACAATCATACATACAGAATATTTTGGCCACATGCCTCAGTGTAAATCTGAATGTGACAGAAACTGACAAAAGTCACACCTGCTGGAAGGTGTCACAGAAGACATGTACCAAACTCTACCGTTAAAGGATGTCACAGTGACAGAGGAATTGGCCAAGTGGTGCTAGCGCATTGAGGAACTGCAACAGAAAAGAGTTGGATGAAAGAAGTATGTGATACTCCTGAGTGGGGGTCTTTATGGCAACTGTGGAACACCAGAAATACCTTGCCTCTCTCATACAATAGCTAGGAAGAGAAGACATGGAACATTGTACGCAGCCAGTACTGTCTGACAGAGTAAGCAAGAGACGGCAGCTTTGAGTGTCAACACCATGCGTGAGGAGGTAATATAGAATGTTGAAGAAGAGATGAATCAGTCTCTGCCACCAGACAAATCGAACTTACGCTGTGGACTTCAAACAACAACCCAATACCCTAGCAACATGTATACAGCCAACCAAGTAGGGCCGATAATTCTCTGCAGGAGAACAGGCATTTAGAGGACAGAGGACAACACGCTGGTACATTTCCACTGAGGAGAGCCCTGGAAGATAAATTTGTAATGTTGTCACTGAAATGTTGAAGGGAGTGAACCTGGAATACCTTATAATTCTTAGTAGCTAGCTGGTGCAAAACAGCTGTGTGCTTGTTGCCAGAATTGTGCATGGTGCATTTCGTAGATATATATAATTATAGTAAGAAAAGTTGTGACAGACCACTCAACTCATTGAGTCATCAACAGGGATACACAAATGAGAAAGAAAACTTACTGGCCTTCGGAATAAGTCCTTTGTTGAGTTACGAGTACCAATACGTACACACACGCAGGCATACACGCATAGTTGACGGGTGGGGTTTGTTTCGGATATGTTGGTTAGAGGGGAAGATAGGCGGGAAGCAGGAAGAGGGGTTGAGGATTAGTAACTAGCAACTCTGAGGGAGGCAGCAGGTTTGCTGGGTAGGAATGTGGGGGGAAAGGGTTACAGGTGCACGCACAAGATATGTGATGGACGCGTACCAGAGCCGGTGGGGTGCAGCTCATGATCAAGTTGGTGTGGATTGGGAGGTTGTGACAGGATAGAGAAAAGAAAAACTATTGGGTGTAGGGTATGGGGACAGCAAGCTATCAGACATTGGTGCCAAGAGTGTTATGAGAGCAAAGGCTGTGTTGCAAAGATAACTCCCATCTGGGTAGTTCTGAAAAGCTAGTGGTGGAGGGGAGGATCCATATAGCCTGGATTGTGGAGCAGCCATTGAAATCGAGCATGTTGTGTTCAACTGCATGTTGTGCAACTGGGTGGTCAACGTTGTTCTTGGCAATAGCTTGGCAATGGCCATTCATTCTGGTGGACAGCTCGTGGTTTGTCATACCGACATTAAAAGCTGTGTAGTGTCTGTGGCAGAGTTCGTATATAACATGGCTGCTTTCACAGGGGACTCTACCTCTGATGAGGTAGGCTAAGCATATGACAGAACTGCAGTAGGAAGTGCCGATTGGGTGGGTAGGACATGTTTCGCACCTTGGTCTTCCCCAAGGCTATGATCTTGCCGCTGGCAATGGGTTGGGAGTGGGAGTAGCATGGAGATGGATTGGGATATTGCGTAGGTTGGTGGATGATGGCATACTACTTTAGGAGGGGCGGGAAGGATCTTTCGTCAAGCAACAGTTCCTCCTTGCTCTGTCCTGTCAACCCCTCCCAATCCACTTCCACACCACCTTCATTGTGGGCCACAGTGATCTGGCTCTGGTGATTGTGCATCTTATTGTAGCCTGAGTGTCATGCCATTCCTCCCTCCCACATTTCTAGCCCGAAAACCTGCTGTCTCCTTCGAGCAGCTAGCTACTCACCCCCAACCACGCTTCCTGCCTCCCACCTTTCCCCCCCTCTACCCACATTACCCGACACTACTTCCACCCCACCCTAGTCCTCCAGCTGAAATGCAATTCCAGCACTGTGTGTCCAACCAGCACAGTCTAGGGACACGGGTGTGGTAGAGAAAGAGAACCTATTTCAGTATTAAAAATTTTTATCGACGTTGTTGTTGAAATTTGAAAATATAATTGGATAGATAAAATATCTACTCACCAAGTGGCGGCAGGAGGACACACATATAAAAAGTATTACAGTATGCAAGCTTTTGGAGCCAGTGGCTCCTTCCAGCAGAAAGGTTGAAGGAGAGGAAAGAGGCTTTCCCTGACCCAGGTTTCTGGTCGACTTTTCCGAACTCTACCCCTTTTCCTGAACCTACCCAGAACTTTTCCTTCACCCCTCTTTCTTTTTCTTCAACCCTTCTGCCAGCAAAAGGAGCCACTGTCTTCAAAAGCTTACATACAGTAATACGTTTTATATGTGTGTTCTCCTGCAGCCACTTGGTGAGTAGATTCTTTATCTATACAATTACAATATATTTTCAAAAATTGATTACTTTCACTGGTATACCAAATACTGTGGTATTTTGTGCTCTGATAAAGGAAATGAAAACACTTTTTCATCTTGGCCACAGATGTTGCTGCCTGCTTGAAGAAAGCAGGAAAAGTGCTTACTATTTTCTATCCCAAATTAAAGCATGTAATTTGTCCAGCATGTGCTGCACAGAGAGTTGTAGAAGAGTTAAGATATCTGTATCCTGAGGTGAATGTTATAATTTCCAGTTTACACAATGCCATTGCATTGTTAAAATTACTTGGAGGGTAGAGTGCATTCAAAATTACTGCGCAGGCAGTGTGATAGGGGAGGGACAATAGTAGTGATGGGGCTTCTCTTATGGATAGCACAATGCTGTAGGGAAGTGTAGTTCTACAGCTGAAGCCTTCACACTTTCACCTATCTTATAGAACTTCTATGCTACAGCTGATGAGTTGGCAAATGATTGTACTTGCAGATTATGTCTATACAACTAATAATGTCGCAAATACAAAAATTCAAAATCAACAATATCTGACTCAAGTACTGCAAATAAAAAAATAAGGGTCAATCAAAGGAAAATAAAAGTCCAAACAAACACTGCAGGAAGGATATCTCAAAAAATAAGAATATTAGGAAAAGGATAGGTTGCTACGCGCTCTAAAGATGATGCATTGAGTTGCAGACAGCCACAACGGAAGATTGTTACACATTTAACTTTTGGCCAAAGCCTTTCTTAGTAAGAAAACACACACACACACACACACACACACACACACACACACAAGCAAGCACATCTCATGCACACATGACCACCATCTCCTACTGCTTGGACTGAAAACATAAATAGAAAAAAATGTAGTGGATGAAGTTTCAAAGACAATGCTGACAGTTTAAAATAAAGAACATGTAGAGCATTAATTACTGACCTTCTGATAACGCGCTGTCGTCAGAAAGTAAGGATTGAAACTCATTATCATCATAGGTGTCAAAGGATTCACTAGAATAACAACTTTTATTTTGCCATTAATTTTTCATGCTCGGTATATTTCTTTTTGATGCCTTCGAGGTGTCTGCAAACTGCTTCTCACTGTAACTCAGTGACAAGAGGCAAATTTTTCCTTGGCTAGCTTCCAGACATTGTCGAGCTTAAAAGTAACATTCTTGACAGTAACACAGTTTTTTACTTGTGCTTATATCAATCCTGTTGCATTTAATTCTGGCAATGTTATGTCAGTCAGAGAACAGAATGTCCATGTGCCAAAAGCTTGCCTACAGTTAACACATTTTCAGTTTGACGCATTTTGTTAAGGCACATAACTCAATTTTTGTGTTTCATTGATAAAATTTAATATCATGATAATTTAACCATTTTGGCATGTCAGCTGTCTATTTGTACATTGTTTGTGTGTTTTCTTCTAGCGTATTGCCATAACTCACATTTTTAAGTACAGTAATGGAGTTGCTTGGACAGTTTGGTATTAATTTCTGTTCCAGACACCTAATACAAAAAAGACAGTAATCGAGTAGAGCTGCAATACTGCTTTATGCAGGCATTTGAAGTGAATGTAATGTCTCTAATAGCATCCTTGTCTCTGGTGCATCCTTGAAAAATTTGCAACATTTATCTCTTCATGGTAATCCTTCATTTTACTCCCCAACTTGAATGTTAAAAGCACATTTGGAACAAAACCAGAATACCTCCTGTAGGGTGGACCATTTACTCATTTTCAGCTGGGAATAAATTTATTGCATTGTGCACAACTATACATTCACAAGATATGCTTATTACCTGTGTGTACTACAACGAGATATCCTTTTGCGAGAGGTTTGTTTATTTTGTCACTTGATCCATCTGACAACTTTTTGAATCTAGTGTGAACGCTATGACTGTATCTTTTGGTATACAGGATGTTACAAAAAGGTACGGCCAAACTTTCAGGAAACATTCCTCACACACAAAGAAAGAAAATATGTTATGTGGACATGCGTCCAGAAACGCTTACTTTCCATGTTAGAGATCATTTTATTACTTCTCTTCAAATCACATTAATCATGGAATGGAAACACACAGCAACAGAACGTACCAGCGTGACTTCAAACACTTTGTTACAGGAAATGTTCAAAATGTCCTCCGTTAGCGAGGATACATGCATCCACCCTCCGTCGCATGGAATCCCTGATGCGCCGATGCAGCCCTGGAGAATGGCGTATTGTATCACAGCCATCCACAATACGAGCATGAAGAGTCTCTACATTTGGGATCGGGGTTGCATAGACAAGAGCTTTCAAATGCCCCCATAAATGAAAGTCAAGAGGGTTGAGGTCAGGAGAGCATGGAGGCCATGGAATTGGTCCGCCCCTACCAATCCATCGGTCACCGAATCTGTTGTTGAGAAGCGTATGAATACTTCGACTGAAATGTGCAGGAGCTCCATTGTGCATGAACCACATGTTGTGTCGTACTTGTAAAGGCACATGTTGTAGCAGCACAGGTAGAGTATCCCGTATGAAATCATGGCGGTGAATCGAGAAAGTACAGTACATACTGACGAAACTAAAATGAGCTCTAACATGGAAATTAAGCGTTTACGGACACATATCCACATAACATCTTTTCTTTATTTGTGTGTGAGGAATGTTTCCTGAAAGTTTGGCCGTACCTTTTTGTAACACCCTGTATATGATGGATGTGCCATCTTTACGATAATTTCCTACTTACCGTATTTACTCGAATCTAAGCCGCAATTTTTTTCCGGTTTTTGTAATCCAAAAAACCGCCTGTGGCTTAGAATCGAGTGCAAAGCAAGCGGAAGTTCTGAAAAATGTTGGTAGGTGCCGCCACAATTAACTTCTGCTGTCAAATATATGTAGCGCTACACAGGCATGCTTTGTAGGCTCAAAGATAAATACTGGCGCCAAAACCTCTGCGTCAGTAAATAAATTTAAAAAAAAGGTGGAAGACGAGCTTTTTTTTCTCCGTCCCGAGTTTCGACCACTACATTTTCATACATTATCCAACGAAGTAAATACAAATTCCATATTGTTCATCTTTGAATGTAGTAGAATTTCAATGTACTATGAAAATCAGACTGGCAAGACTGTTTGGGATGTTTTTCAATATGGCCAACTCTACGTTCTGAATTTTTTCCTACCTCTGAGAAGAGATGGTTGCTAATAGTAACCTGATGAAATGTGAATCACAAGCAGTATTCTCTTCACCATTCACCATAAGAATAATACGAATATAAACATTTTGCCATGTGTTCTTCCGTGTTTGTTGCTATCTCATTTAAATCCTGTCTGCCTAATAAACTACGAAACTAGAGTGAGACAACAGCAAACACGGAAGAATACACTTATAGTGTCATGTTTATATTTGTATTATTCTTAGCCTAATAGTGATACAGTCAGAAATGAACCACGGCAACTGACTAGATTATTTCGAGTCTCAAATTTCAGGCGCGGCTTAGATTCGGGAAATCCTTTTTTCCTTTGTTTCAAGTCTCATTTTTCAGGTGCGGCTTAGATTCGAGTGCAGCTTAGATTCGGGTAAATACGGTAATTAAAGAAGTCAAAGCATTTAAATCGTATATCTAAACATTCAGCTAGTTGCTGCCTGTTATCTGATGCCCTCTTCCACGTGGTAAATGCTGTACGATGTGAAATGAAACAGTGCAAAGTCCAGGTTGGAATATCAACAATATTATGAAAGGGGTAGATTACTACTTACTGTAAAGAGGACATGTTGAATTGCAGGCAGGATGAAAAGACTGTTGTGTGTTAGCTCTCGGCCAAAGCCTTCTTCAGAAAAGAAAATGCAAATGTTCACACAAGCAAGCATACCCCACACATACATGATTGAGCTACCTCCCGCTACTCTGACCAGACTCTAGCCTTCATACGATGTGAATTATATGAAGATTTAAACATCTCAACAAAATAGGAACAAAATAATAATACCTTCGGAAGCCCATCTCATGTAATAGGATTGTAATGATAAACTGTCTCCTTTAAATGCGGTATTTTCTCTGATTGACAGAATTAGTGGTTTTAATGTCGGGCACTGTTTTTGTGTGATCAAAACTAACGTAATATAAAGCTCTCTCTCTCTTCCACATCTTTCCAGGATTAGGGAAGTCATGTGAAGTACCTGTAGCTGTCTCTTTCTTTATTCTCTTTAGGTGTGTGACAAGAAACGACAGTGGCTGTTACCACCCTCTCTAGCATACTTTTTAATGGGATTTTTACTCCCTCATTTGTCTCCTCTGACATAAATTTTGTGCAAACTTTCTCCCGTTTGTTACTATGAAGCACTTTCCATCCATGTTCTGCGCTTCGAGACTGTGATGCCATTCTGTGTAGAAGCAGCAAGAATGTGCAAAGTACACTAGTCAGTGGGTGACACACAATTCACAACTGACTGGCAGAAAAGCACACAGCTCAGCAGGCAACATGCAACTGAGTCAACTACCCCTCCAGAACAAAGGAATGGACTCACCCTGGTGTCAAGACGCGAATCTGTTTTTGTGCAGAGACTAAGGTATAGCTCTACAACTTTTCAAGGTGTTACCATTAACAGGTGATTTAGTTAGATGAGGCACTTGGCTTCAAGCTATATGTACTCCAATTACAACTTGGAAAGTGCTAAGAAGTTACCTTTTCTGTACTATGGTGATATATTTAGGCTACCAAGTCTGATTGTACAGAAAACTGGAAGTTTTAGATTTTACATAAGTGCCTATGATGCACTTCATCCACATATGAGGGTAATTACAAAAGAAATCCTCTCAGTTCATGAGATATGACCAAAACATTTTCCTAATTGAAAATGTGATATTATCTGTAGAGTATACCATGCTCATACTAGTAGGTTTAATTACTAACGAAACAATTAATGAAAATGTGTGTGTCTACAATAGTAGATTTTTTTATATGAGTTTTCCTTAGTCTGAACACAGAGGCATTGTGCAGCATCCTGGCTGCCATTAAAACATGTGGGGTGTTAAGAATACAGAGCTACAATAAATAATACGGTACTTCGTATGTCAGTTTCAAGCAAACTATTGGAAGGAACAGGAGTTTCTATAGTGTCTTTTCTCTAAACATATTGTTACATTCCCCCATGAACCATAGACCTTGCCGTTGATGGGGAGGCTTGCATGCCTCAGCGATACAGATAGCCGTGCCGTAGGTGCAACCACAACGGAGGGGTATCTGTTGAGAGGCCAGACAAACATGTGGTTCCTGAAGAGGGGCAGCAGCCTTTTCAGTAGTTGCAGGGGCAACAGTGTGGATGATTGACTGATCTGGCGTTGTAACACTAACCAAAACGGCCTTGCTGTGCTGGTACTGCGAATGGCTGAAAGCAAGGGGAAACTACAGCCGTAATTTTTCCCGAGGGCATGCAGCTTTACTGTCTGGTTAAATGATGATGGCGTCCTCTTGGGTAAAATATTCCGGAGGTAAAATAGTCCCCCATTCAGATCTCCGGGTGGGGACTACTCAAGAGGATGTCGTTATCAGGAGAAAGGAAACTGGTGTTCTACGGATCGGAGCGTGGAATGTCAGATCCCTTAATCGGGCAGATAGGTTAGAAAATTTAAAAAGGTTAATGTATAGGTTAAAGTTAGATATAGTGGGAATTAGTGAAGTTCGGTGGCAGGAGGAACAAGACTTTTGGTCAGGTGAATACAGGGTTATAAATACAAAATCAAATAGGGGTAATGCAGGCGTAGGTTTAATAATGAATAAAAAAAATAGGAGTGCGGGTAAGCTACTACAAACAGCATAGTGAACACATTATTGTGGCCAAGATAGACACGAAGCCCACGCCTACTACAGTAGTACAAGTTTATATGCCAACTAGCTCTGCAGATGATGAAGAAATTGTTGAAATGTATGATGAGATAAGAGACATTATTCAGGTAGTGAAGGGAGACGAAAATTGAATAGTCATGGGTGACTGGAATTCGATAGTAGGAAAAGGAAGAGAGGGAAACGTAGTAGGTGAATACGGATTGGGGGTAAGACGATAAATAGTTTGGACAAGAGAAAACTGTGACTGATATTATGTATGTGATCGTTAACTGCAACCTTAAATTATACCACAATTACAAGCAAACCATAATGATTTTTCTACATATTGGACTTTACATTACTGCCATACAGGCATTTGTAGTTACTGTATCTCAATGGTTTGACATGTCCCCAACCACAACTCTTTTTTTCTGTTTGCTTCATTGCTCTCTTGACCTAATTAAATTTAAATTCTCTGTTGTGAAGTTATGTTAAATGTTGTGTGTCCACACTGAGTCATTTCAAATAGCTGCAAGGACAGGTCATGAAGCTATCATTGAAATTGAACAAGACATGTTAAGATATGTTTATGTAAAGCGATGAGTACCATATTTTTATTTGTCACATCACAAGAACTACTGATGCTAAATGCCCGCAAGTTTCTTTTAAAGATTTGGGGGATTTACTTACTAAATGACGTCTGTATGTTTTGTTAATACCAAACATGTTGGTGATGATTAATAGGTTGAGAAGGTGTTTTTTGAAGTTTTCCTAGCATGTTTGTTAACATGGCTCTGTTTGATGCCTGAGTACAGTTCAGTACAGTGCATTGGCCTTGTAAGATTGTAGACTACATACAAACAGTTTTACTAAGTACTTATCTGTAATCATGAACCCACAGCTTGAGAAGGGAGATAGAGTGTTGTGTCATTTCCAATAGAAAACAAATGTTTCCTTGCTGTTACACAATGCAGCAGCTGTTTCTGCTTGTGGAAAATTGTGCCACAGATTGTGAGTGCAGCACAATCTCATGGGAATCCTTTTTTTATTGTGACCTTACTAAATATCGCTAGATATATGTCTTTTCCCCCCCATGAACCATGGACCTTGCCGTTGGTGGGGAGGCTTGCGTGCCTCAATGACACAGATAGCCGTACTGTAGGTGCAACCACAACGGAGGGGTGTCTGTTGAGAGGCCAGACAAACGTGTGGTTCCTGAAGAGGGGCAGCAGCCTTTTCAGTAGTTGCAGGGGCAACAGTCTGGATGACTGACTGATCTGGCCTTGTAACATTAACCAAAACGGCGTTGCTATGCTGGTACTGCGAACGGCTGAAAGCAAGGGGAAACTACAGCCGTAATTTTTCCCGAGGACATGCAGCTTTACTGTCTGGTTAAATGATGATGGCGTCCTCTTGGGTAAACTATTCTGGAGGTAAAATAGTCCCCCATTCGGATCTCTGGGCGGGGACTACTCAGGAGGACGTCGTTATCAGGAGAAAGAAAACTGGTGTTCTACGGATCGGAGCATGGAATGTCAGATCCCTTAATCGGGCAGGTAGGTTAGAAAATTTAAAAAGGTTAATGTATAGGTTAAAGTTAGATATAGTGCGAATTAGTGAAGTTCGGTGGCAGGAGGAACAAGACTTTTGGTCAGGTGAATACAGGGTTATAAATACAAAATCAAATAGGCGTAGGTTTAATAATGAATAAAAAAATAGGAATGCGGGTAAGCTACTACAAACAGCATAGTGAACACATTATTGTGGCCAAGATAGACACGAAGCCCACGCCTACTACAGTAGTACAAGTTTATATGCCAACTAGCTCTGCAGATGATGATGAAATTGTTGAAATGTATGATGAGATAAGAGACATTATTCAGGTAGTGAAGGGAGACAAAAATTTAATATTCATGGGTGACTGGAATTCGAGAGTAGGAAAAGGGAGAGAAGGAAACATAGTGGGTGAATACGGATTGGGGGAGAGAAATGAAAGAGGAAGCCATCTGGTAGAATTTTGCACAGAGCATAGCTTAATCATAGCTAACACTTGGTTCAAGAATCATAAAAGAAGGTTGTATACATGGAAGAATCCTGGAGATACTAGAAGGTATCAGACAGATTATATAATGGTAAGACAGAGATTTAGGAACCAGGTTTTAAATTGCAAGACATTTCCAGGGGCAGATGTGGACTCTGACCACAATCTATTAGTTATGAACTGTAGATTAAAACTGAAGAAACTGCAAAAAGGTGGGAATTTAAGGAGATCGGACCTGGATAAACTGACTAAACCAGAGGTTGTACAGAGTTTCAAGGAGAGCATAGAGGAACAATTGACAGGAATGGGGGGAAAGAAATACAGTAGTAGAAGAATGGGTAGCTCTGAGGGATGAAGTAGTGAAGGCAGCAGAGATTCAAGTAGGTAAAACGTCCAGGGCTAGTAGAAATCCTTGGGTAAGAGAAGAAATATTGAATTTAATTGATGAAAGGAGAAAATATAAAAACGTGGTAAATGAAGCAGGCAAAAAGGAATACAGACGTCTCAAAAATGAGATCGACAGGAAGTGCAAAATGGCTAAGCAGGGATGGATAGAGGACAAATGTAAGGATGTAGAGACTTATCTCCACTAGGGGTAAGATAGATACTGCCTACAGGAAAATTAAAGAGACCTTTGGAGAAAAGAGAACCACTTGCATGAATATCAAGAGCTCAGATGGAAACCCAGTTCTAAGCAAAGAAGGGAAAGCAGAAAGGTGGAAGGAGTATATAGAGGGTCTATACAGGGGCGATGTTCTTGAGGACAATATCATGGAAATGGAAGAGGATGTAGATGAAGATGAAATGAGAAATATGATACTGCGTGAAGAGTTTGACAGAGCATTGAAAGACCTAAGTCGAAACAAGGCCCTGGGAGTAGACAAATTAGAACTACTGACAGCCTTGGGAGAGCCAGTCGTGACAAAACTCTACCATCTGGTGAGCAAGATGTATAAGACAGGCGAAATTCCCTCAGACTTCAAGAAGAATATAATAATTCCAATCCCAAAGAAAGCAGGTGTTGACAGATGTGAAAATTACCGAACTATCAGTTTAATAAGTCACAGCTGCAAAATACTAACGCGAATTCTTTACAGACGAATGGAAAAACTGGTAGAAGCCGACCTCGGGGAAGATCAGTTTGGATTCCGTAGAAATGTTGGAACACGTGAGGCAATACTGACCCTACGACTTATCTTAGAAGAAAGATTAAGGAAAGGCAAACCTACATTTCTAGCATTTGTAGACTTAGAGAAAGCTTTTGACAATGTTGACTGGAATACTCTGTTTCAAATTCTGAAGGTGGCAGGGGTAAAATACAGGGAGCGAAAGGCTATTTACAATTTGTACAGAAACCAGATGGCAGTTATAACAGCCGAGGGACATGAAAGGGAAGCAGTGGTTGGGAAGGGAGTGAGACAGGGTTGTATCCTCTCCCCGATGCTATTCAATCTGTATATTGAGCAAGCAGTAAAGGAAACAAAAGAAAAGTTCGGAGTAGGTATTAAAACCCATGGAGAAGAAATAAAAACTTTGAGGTTCGCCGATGACATTGTAATTCTGTCAGAAACAGCAAAGGACTTGGAAGAGCAGTTGAATGGAATGGACAGTGTCTTGAAAGCAGGATATAACACGAACATCAACAAAAGCAAAACAAGGATAATGGTATGTAGTCAAATTAAGTCGGGTGATGCTGAGGGAATTAGATTAGGAAATGAGACATTTAAAGTAGTAAAGGAGTTTTGCTATTTGGGGAGCAAAATAACTGATGATGGTCGAAGTAGAGAGGATATAAAATGTAGACTGGCAATGGCAAGGAAAGCGTTTCTGAAGAAGAGAAATTTGTTAACATCGAGTATTGATTTAAGTGTTAGGAAGTCATTTCTGAAAGTATTTGTATGGAGTGTAGCCATGTATGGAAGTGAAACGTGGACGATAAATAGTTTGGACAAGAAGAGAATAGAAGCTTTTGAAATGTGGCGCTACAGAAGAATGCTGAAGATTAGATGGGTAGATCACATGTCTAATGAGGAGGTATTGAATAGAATTGGGGAGAAGAGGAGTTTGTGGCACAACTTGACTAGAAGAAGGGATCGGTTGGTAGGACATGTTCTGATGCATCAAGGGATCACCAATTTAGTACTGGAGGGCAGCATGGTGGGTAAAAATCATAGAGGGAGACCAAGAGATGAACACTAAGCAGATTCAGAAGGATGCAGGCTGCAGTAACTACTGGGAGATGAAGAAGCTTGCACAGGATAGAGTATCATGGAGAGCTGCATCAAACCAGTCTCAGGACTGAAGACCACAGCAACAACAACATATGTCTTTGCGGAAAAGTGTGAGACTGTAAATTCAAAGGTTTGAGTTTCAATACTCAGTTGTGTGAAAATGATTTCTGGCCCCAATTGCTTCTTTTATCTCTGGGGTGCCTTGTGTATGTGCAGAATGTAAATTTTCACATCGGCTCAGAGTCTTTGTCAGATTAAAGATCCTCTTATGACACACTGCAACAAATTTGAACTTTGTGTCTTGCCACAAGATGAGAGTATGTATTCTTTACTAAATCATATACACTGATTGCAAAAATAAAATCAGAAGTGTTCCACCACATACCAATTTTTCTGGGGAAGATGTGCCGCATGTACCACTTTCAAGAAACTTGGAAATGACTCGGTAACAGTACAGGAGGTATCTGTAGTTGATTAATGTACAGGTCATGCAACAAAAGTAATTTTTGTATTACAAAACATAAAATAAAAAGAAAATAGTTCAAGAAAGCTGAATAAGTCGTGAAATGTTCTTGCGATTTAGAAATTTTTACCTGGAAACTTCCAGTTTATGGATGGATGGTGAAACTTTTTGTAGGAGAGTCCTTTGCTAATCCACCAAAAGTTTAGTAACCGTCTTCCCTTATATCATCTTTCCTTAGCAGCAATATCTTGGTGAAATCATTCACCTTGTTTGTCACTCACATCTCCAAGATTAAGTGGAAAGAAATCCAAATGGGATTGAAGGAAATGTAATTTCATAGACATGTAGCACTCCATAACCTTAACAATCTAGCGTGTGTTCCCTCTAATTCTCAGACATTACGTTTGCCAAGAAATTGTAGCATACATCTTTAAAAGTTAGCCAAACAAACTCCTCATTATTTGTCAGCAGCTGTTCAAAAATAATATCTTTCATCAAGCCATTGGTCTGAGGCCCATTGAAAATCCCTTCTTAATTTTTTGCAGTGCTTATTGCAGGAAACTTAGATAGTAAAAATTGAAAACCTTAGCCATCTTTGCCCATTACTTTCACAAAATTCTTGATGAAGCCCAATTTCAGATGGAGTGGCAGTAACAGCACACTGTCTTTGTCAGCAGGGGGTTCATGCAACATATTTTTTTTCAGCAGGATTGAAAATTTCTGTCAAAGGCCACCCTTTGACTACATAATGGTCTTTCCTTGCCCTACTATCCAGTGACACAAGAAACAGCAGTATTTTGCGTAACCAGTCTGCATTCGCAGTAGTAGTCCCAGAACTTTGAGATTGCCACACATTTTCCATTTCTGATTCGAATAGCCAGTGCACTTCAGGAGTAGCCTCACATTCTCATAGGTTTCCTTTAACTGTTTGTGTTGTGTAAGGGAACAGCTTTATAACTGCTCTTTCAGGAACCTGTAAAAATAGACCCCATTGTTCTGGATTGTGGATCATCCCAAATTTTGTAAGCAGCCCATTTATGTCATTACAGCATACCAAAATCTCTGTTATTGAGAAAAAAGTGGAACAACTAAGCTGTCGTTTACGGAATGTGATATTAGTGTTTGATTGTTACAAGTTCTCTTCTTGAAGACGAGAACCAAATAATTCTGCATGTTTCTTTGAAAGATTTAGATCTCTTAAAAAGTCATTCAGTTCTGCTTATGACAATGGCTGTGGTTGTAGCCGCACTGCAGATGGCATGTACACAAGATCTTCATGATCTGTTGGTTTGTCACTACCTTCGTTTGTTTCATATTCCAACGACCATTCCATTGGTGGTTTTGAAACTGGGAGAGAATCAGAATGCGGAACTGGGCAAATTACAGATTCCAAATTTCCATAAGAAATTGCCATTTTGATTTACTTGAGTTTCTTTTTACTTTCGTTAACCAAAGTAGCTATCTGCTATGTCTCTAGGTTCCCTCCGCTAATGTGGTATGGCAAATGGCATAGACGGGTGGTTTCCATGCAGCCAGCCTCTTAAATAGCAGGAGCAACATGAGCAACAGTTCTGTGGTGCCCGGCACTTACCCTCATCTAGCTTTTGATTCGAAATACAACCTATAGACCTTTCTGACAACGGTTGAAGTGGAACATATTTGAGAGTAGTAAACTCGTCATACACATAACAGAAAAGACTTAGTGAATTAACACACGTCCTAGACATCACTGAGTATTCTACACGTCAGCGGATGTACAGGTCAAGACTTGTTACTGTGTGATTTTATAGTGAGATAGTCAATAGTTAATCGACTGAGACAACTGCAACTTCCCTTTATCTACCCCTAGTGGCTGTCTCCCACTACGATCTCTACTCCCACCACGAAGTAATAATATTCCTAAAATAACAGAATGTAATAAGTGCTGCGACAGTGTAAATAATGCAGCCGAGTGCAGATAAAATTGCATTTCCAGAAGAAAGTTTAGATGATAGCGAACAGTGGTTTTCACCATTGTCATCAGAGCACTGAACTACATAACAACCACATATTTTTGTTTTGCGGCTATTGTTACACTGTGTAATTAGCTGTGTAAATTAGTCCAAAGGTTGAGGAACTTTATCATACCTAGTTGCCTGGTAAAGCTCTGTGCTGTTGAAACAGAACCGGAACTTCAGTATTAGGTCAGCTTGAGTTGATCTAACAGTTACACTAGTCCATCATTCTGGGGGGGGGGGGGGGGGGGGGGTGCTCTAATGAGTTTCTGAGCGCCTGAGAAAATCTGAAAGTACTTTGATATATCTACCATTTGTATAAGAATAATAATATTTGTTAGCTAAGTTTAGTTACCTGTTCTCCTGTGCTAAAATGGTTAACTTTACATTCATAATATACATATTATTGCTTAGTATAGTTGTTATTAAGATATGAAATTTAGTTTCTTTGTTTTGTTTTTATGTCTGAGAAAAATTGTCATTATAAAATGTTCCTTGTAGTGTCGGTAGCTGGACCGACACCGTGATGTGGATTGCTGAAAAGGAAAGCTTGACTAACGCGGTAGCCGATAGTGCACGGCATACAGCAGACGGGCGTGAAGTCTGGAACATGAGAACTTATAAATGAATACGAAGAAAAGTATGTAGATGCTTTTTACTTAACTTTTATTGATTCCTTGGAATACATCTCTCTTGAATACTCGTACGCTATAGGCACTGATACAAATGGCTCCTTGCTAGTTCGTAGCCATTAACTTAGCTGATGGCTATTCTGTCTCTCGGCTAATGAGAGAGAAAGGCTTCATACAACTGGGCGGTAGCTAGGTTCTCGTACAACTGGGCGGTAGCTTGGTTCTCGTACAACTGGGGTCGAGTCCACTCTCGTATCACGAGACCTGCCTTGGTGGTGGCGCTAGGTCTGCGATCACAGTGGCGACACGCGGGTCCGACATGTACTACATGGACCGCGGCCGATTTAAACTACCACCTAGCAAGTGTGGTGTCTGGCGGTGACACCACATTCCTCCCCCGCAAATCGGCGAACGGTCGTGTAATAAGGCTTCCGCCCGCCGTGGGGAGGACCACATGTTGACGTATGCGATGAGGTGGGGAGCCTAACAACAGGCGAGGCTGTGCCACCCGCACCCGGCCATCCGGTCCGAGGGGAGCTAGGAAACGCCTGCAAAACTAGTCCAGGGTGCACGTCAACATGCGGTGTATGCGCCCGTAAAGAGACAGGAGGTAGTGAAGGGTCGACCTCCATTGCGTCGGGGTAGCCGACGCGCGATGACGTCATGTGGTCCGGAGCGGGCGGGCGTTCCATGGCGGAGGACAGCTGGTCACGGGAAGCGATCGGCGGCGCGTGACCCTGGGAGGCGCTTGGCGGCTGCAACGAAGCGTCGAAAGCGGTCGGCGGCGGCGGCGGCTGCTGCTGCTGCTGCTGCTGCGGCGGCGGCGGCGCGTCGCCATGGGGCAAACTGGAAGGCATCGTCGGTAACACCTGGGGATGAGGCGAGCCAGTAGATGGGTCCCCAGGGCGCCGACCAGACGGCACCGTCGCTGAAAGCAGACGGGGAGCGGCAGAACCCGAGCGACGACAGAGGCGCAGCTGATTGAGATGCCGACGCACCTCACCAGAGGCCCCCAAAACCAAATACATCGCGCGGCCGAGGCAGCGAAGAATGCGCCCTGCGAGCCAACGCCGTGAACCTCGATAGTTGCGATAAAATACAACGTCGCCTGGAGCAAAAGCAGGAGTCTGCCGCTGCGCAGGAACCTGATGCGGCGGATGCAGCAAAGACATCAAGGTGCGATGAGGACGACCGTGGAGCAACTCAGCCGGCGAGCGACCATCTCGGGGCTGAGAGCGATACGAAGACAAAAAGAGCAACAATGCGTCCTCCCGAGAATGCGACTCTTTCAATTTCAACATCTGTGACTTGAAAGTCCGGACCAATCGTTCAGCAGCACCGTTGGACTGAGGCGAAAACGGCGCGGATGTCAGATGTTGAATACCATTGGCCTGGCAGAAAGCCTGGAATTCTGCGGACATGAATTGTGGGCCATTGTCGGAAACAATAGTCTGCGGAAGACCTTCAATGCAAAAGATAGCAGACAACGCTTGGATGGTGGCGGAGGACGTCGTGGAAGACATCCGGACAACAAAAGGAAAATTACTGAAGGCGTCGACCAGAACCAACCATCGAGCATTCCAGAATGGACCAGCAAAATCAATGTGCAAGCGTTGCCAAGGGGAAGTGGCTTTTGGCCACGCAAAGACTTTCCGCGGCGGTGCGGATTGTTGTTCGGCACACGCCGGGCACGAAGAACACATATTCGTAATCGCAGCATCGATTCCGAACCAAGTACAGTGCTGACGAGCAAGTTGTTTCGTTCGCACTATACCCCAATGTCCTTGATGAAGAAGCCGTAAAACAGAGGACTGTAACGAACGTGGGACCACGACTCTGGACTGATCATTATCAGAACGCAACAACAAAACACCACGTCGAACAAGAAGTCTCTCCTTGTGAGCAAAAAATCGGCGAACCAACGGATCCTCGATCCGAGACTTTGACAAAGGCCATTGCGTAGCAACAAAACGTAAAACAGTAGCAAGGACAGGGTCAGCAGCTGTGGCTGTAGCGACACGACGAAAATCAATCGGAAACGATTCGACCACTTCATCGGTTTCCGAATCAATGAACATGCAAGCAAGTTCGGAAGAATCGAATGCTTTATCCTCAGCAACAGGCAAACGGGACAACGCATCGGCGTTTCCGTGCTTAGCAGTGGACCGATACAAGATATCGTAGCGGTACTGCGAGAGGAAAATAGACCAGCGAATGAATTTCTGCGCTGTACGTGGAGGTACAGGCTTGGACGGATGAAAAAGCGATGTCAAAGGTTTGTGGTCTGTGATGATGGTAAAGTGACGACCATACAAGAAATCATGGAACTTAGTAACACCAAACACGAGAGCCAAAGCTTCTTTCTCTATCTGTGAATAATTTCTTTGCGCAGACGAGAGCAATTTGGACGCAAAGGCAATAGGGCGATCATGGGAGCCAACTTTGTGCGCAAGTACAGCACCGATCCCGAAATCCGATGCATCTACCATCAACAAAAGGGGTTTCTGGGGATCGAATGGCGTAAGGCAAGTATTAGAAAGCAACGCCGATTTCAACTGGCGAAAGGCGCGTTCACATTCCGGCGTCCAGACGAACGGAACACCTTTACGGCGTAAGCGATGAAGCGGAGCTGAAATGGAAGAGGCATTGCGCACATATTTATGGTAATAATTAATTTTACCCAACACACTCTGTAGCTGTTTCACATTTTGAGGGGAAGGCAATTCTTGTATGGCACGGAGGTGCTCTGGACTCGGATGTATGCCTTGGGCATTAATGACATGTCCCAGGTATGGTAAGTCACGAGCAAAAAACACACATTTGTCCTTCCTCAAGCGAAGACCATTTTGCCGCAAGACCTGAAATAATGTTCGTAAGTTCGCAAGATGATCTTCTTCTGTCTGTCCGGAGATCACTATATCGTCCAGATAGTTTGCCGCAGTAGGGACCGACGCACAAATAGTTTGTAAATATTGCTGAAACAAGGCAGGGGCGGATGCACACCCGAATGGCAGTCTTTTGAAGCGGCACAATCCAAGATGCGTGTTAACCACCAATACGCGCTGGGATTCGTCGTCCACCGGTATTTGCAAGTACGCATCGGCTAGGTCCAACTTTGAAAAATATTTTCCCGGGCACAGTTTAGCAAAAAGATCTTCCGGGCGGGGCAAAGGAAAAGTAGCAGTCACTAGCTGTGGATTCACTGTGGCCTTGAAGTCCACGCAAAGTCTCAATTTTCCGGAAGGTTTTGGCAAAATTACTAAGGGTGAGGCCCAGAGAGAAGCTTGCACACGTTCAATTACACCCTGTGATTCGAGATCGTGTAACGTTCTTGCGACCTCATCACGCAATGCGTGGGGAACATTGCGCGCCCTGAAAAATTTCGGTTGCGCGTTTACCTTCAGTTCTAAATGTGCTTCATAGTTTTTAGCGCAACCTAAGCCCGGTGCAAAAATGTCTGCAAATTCGTCACACAGCCGAGAAACACTGTCTGTAGGCACAGTCTGATTCACTGATAGGACCTGATTTACAATAGACATGTTAAACAACTTAAATAAATCTAGACCAAATAAGTTCACTGCAGAAGAAGAACGAAGAACGTAAAATGACACAAGTTTTGTTTGTCCCTTGAATGTTGCAAGAAGGCTGCACTGTCCTAACACAGGAATTTTCTGTCCGGAATATGTAGTTAGCTTAACATGTGCGGCACGCAACGGAGGTGCGCCCAGTTGTTTGTATGTGTCGTGATTGAGCAATGAAACTGCAGCTCCGGTATCGAGCTGGAATGGTATCACTTTGCCTTCAAAGTCTAAGTCCACAAAAAGTTTATTGTCCTGCTGACGACAAGAGCGACTGTTTTGTGCAATTGGAACAGACACTGGTACAGAATCACTTGCTAATTGACGTGATTTCCGGCGACGTCGACGCACAGTTTTTGTGGGACGATCACTGTTACTGTTAGAGAAAGTGTCACTGGACGAAGTGGAATTAACGACATGAATGTCCATAGGCGAAGGTCCACGAGCCTGAGTGTCCTTGGTTCGATTCCGGCGCGAAGCAAAGGGCCTGGAATGATTGTGATTGTCTGATCTGAGCTTTTTCTGGCAAACACTTTGAACATGTCCTTTCTTATTGCAGAAAAAGCAAATAGCTTGGCGTGACGGGCAATGTTCACGCGAATGTCTAGTAGCACACCGCGGGCATGATTTCACTGCATGTGCGGGCCGGCGCGGCACACCTGGCGTAGCACGCGGCGGTCGCTGTGTGTCCGTGCGCGAGGCCCGGTTACCGGGCCGCGCAGCGCGTCCTGCGGGCCGGTTAATGTTACACACGGCTGGCGAAGTTTCAAAAGATTCCTGAGCACAGTCAAGTGTGTCCTGTCTATCCAATATGTCTATCACTTGTTGAAGGGAGGGATTAACAAGTTTCAAAATTTGCTCCCGTATGCGAACATCAGAAACGTTCTGTGCAATTGCATCACGCACCATTGTATCTGAATAAGAAAGACCACAGTCACATTCAAAGGCACAGTCCCTAGTAAGTCCTTGCAATGTTGCTACCCACTCCCTATTAGTTTGACCGGCCGTACGTTTTGTACGAAAAAACGTATACCGTTTTGCAACCACATTAACTGTTTCTTTGAAATAGGCATCTAATGCAGACAAAATTTCCTCGTAGGACAGAGTTGCTACGTCTCGTCGGGGAAACAATTTCACTATCACACGGTATGTGGACACACCGACACAAGAAAGCAAAAACGGCTGCCGCTCATTACCTTGAATTCTGTAGGCAGCCATGTGAAAGGCGAACTGACGAGACCACTCTTGCCAGGTCTCATCGGCTGCCACGTATGGTCGAAAGGGAGGTGCAACAGCGTTCAGTGGCAGCGGTAGCGAAGAAGCGGCGGCGGCCGCATCGGTTTGAATGGTACGTTGACCCTGGACGAGCTGTCCAAGGGCATCCAGTAACGCCTGCGTCTGCTGAGTCTGCAAGCGATAAAATTCGGACAGTACATCTGGAGAATGTGGCGAAGCCATGACACAAATAAATGTAAGCAATCAGAAATAAATGTAAGCAATCAGAAAAAGGTCCTATCCCATCCTCGTCGCCAATAATTGTAGTGTCGGTAGCTGGACCGACACCGTGATGTGGATTGCTGAAAAGGAAAGCTTGACTAACGCGGTAGCCGATAGTGCACGGCATACAGCAGACGGGCGTGAAGTCTGGAACATGAGAACTTATAAATGAATACGAAGAAAAGTATGTAGATGCTTTTTACTTAACTTTTATTGATTCCTTGGAATACATCTCTCTTGAATACTCGTACGCTATAGGCACTGATACAAATGGCTCCTTGCTAGTTCGTAGCCATTAACTTAGCTGATGGCTATTCTGTCTCTCGGCTAATGAGAGAGAAAGGCTTCATACAACTGGGCGGTAGCTAGGTTCTCGTACAACTGGGCGGTAGCTTGGTTCTCGTACAACTGGGGTCGAGTCCACTCTCGTATCACGAGACCTGCCTTGGTGGTGGCGCTAGGTCTGCGATCACAGTGGCGACACGCGGGTCCGACATGTACTACATGGACCGCGGCCGATTTAAACTACCACCTAGCAAGTGTGGTGTCTGGCGGTGACACCACATTCCTTATCCAGGGTTACTAGAAATATTAATTTATTGAATTCATTTAACAATAATATGAAAAGGACATACTGCTACTTACCACATAGAGGAGGCTTTGAGTCAGACAGGCAGCTTTTGGTCAAAAAACTTCTTCTTCTGAGTAGAAAAAACACACACACACACACACACACACACACACACACACACACACACACACGCACGTGCGTGCGCGCGCGCGCGGCCACTGTCTCTGGTTCTGGGGCATGACTGCGGTCTGCAAGTAGTGCTTGTGCGAATGTGTATGTTTTTAATTTTGGTAACTGGTGAGGAGAGGAGGCAGACTTCAATGCATTACAAACTGCTCCGCATGTGGGGACAGCCTTCATCACCACCCACAAGATTGACGTGCTGACTTCTCATCAGGGCACTGATGACCATGATGTTGAGTGCTCCTCACCTAAAATCATCATCGTCGTCGTGTATTTTGGAAGGACATTTTTCCAAAAGCTTAAATTTTTAACAGTCTTTCTCATTGTGCTTAAATGTGATTCAGTGTCTCCTGTGTATGGTGAGTAGCAATCTAACCTTTTTATATTGTTGTTACTCTGTTGTGGACTCCCCATAGTTTGAATTCATTTAAGTTGCTAAGGATTACTAATATAGAAATGGCTTTTACTCAGAAATCATTATCTTCTTTTAACAGGCTTTGACACAAGAGCTGATAAAAACAATTCGCGACCTCATTAATTTGAATCATCTTTACCGTGATGCACTGCAACAAATGCTTCACCAAGGTGAACGTGTGGTTGACAATCCAGTGTATCTATCAGATCTGGGTGCAGCTTTGACAGGTGCTGAGCCTCAGGAGCTTCAAGAAGTTCTGTCAGAAATGGATGTGAGTACTATATTCTGTACGTTTTCTGTTGTCTCCTGTATGTACTAAACCATGCTATAGTGCAAGTTGTTACATTCTGCTATCTGCCAGACTACAATAGATTCTTTTGAATCTTCTCTCTTCCTTTGCTTTCTGTATCTTAACTGTTCACTGCAGTACTCTCATACCATGTAAAAAAATTATTCAAGGAAGGAAAGAATTTTTCAGACATCTTAGCTTTCCAAAGTTCCCATTTAATGCCGCAGAAACACAACTTCATAGTGAAGAACAACTGAACTACACTGCCGAAAAAAAAGTACACCCTTAGTTCGCTCGAGATTTATTGTTGCAACAATACATATGGAGTACATGAAATGATTACATTTACAGATCAATAGCACAATTGGGTCTGGGGTACCAGGTATTGACCTATGCTGCAACATCCATATTACTACGCGGTGTAGCCTGCCCCATGCGACAGTGCGAGTGCTGACTCTGGCATCCAGTCAGTTGTACAGATGGCAAATACTGTCCTGGGATATGTTATACTGAGTGCTGGTTAGCATTACCTTCAGAAACACCGAAGGTGTAAGAGAGCTGTAGCTTATCACACCCCAGACCATTAAGGCTTGGGGTGGGGCCAGTGTGTTTTGGATGAATGCACTTTACAAGACAGTACTCACCAAGTCTACGTCGTATGCACAAATGACCATCACTTGCATGCAGACAGAATCTGCTTTCATCGCTGAAGGCGATGGCAGACCGTTCCATCTTCCAAGTGATCATCTGACAGTGCCAGTTGAGCTGTGTGCATTGATGCTGTGGCACGAATGGAAGACGGGCTAGAGATGAGTGTGCACATAGTCCCATTGCTAATAACCATTTCACAACAGTTCATGTTGACATGTCTGGGCTCACAAGCTGTTTGATCAGTGCTGTGGTAGCTATATGATCTGTCACTGCTGTCTTTACAATAAGACGATCATGGCAGGCGTCTGTGCTGCATGGCCATCCTGAATCTCTTCTACAGGTGTGAGAGTAGTGTGTTCATGTGGCCCCTGATACCAGCCTCATTATGCAACTAATGTATCATGTAAAACATCTATGGCAGTTCCCCAAAAGGACCATCCCACCACTCGGAGGGCCACCCCTTTAAAACCTGCTTAGTTGGCTGCAGGAAGCACGAGTGCATCCGTGGCATTGTAGCCTGCTTGCTTAACACCTTTGCACCACACTGAGCTTTCTGGCTGTGAGCATCCCTGTTAAAGGGTAGACACAGATGGCACTCTGGTAGCTATGCGACTGTGCTATCTGTAGGTGGATGACATTGAAACCTTTTATCAGTACATCTAATATCACACAGATGCCATATGACACCATCAGATCAAAATCTACATTGTCTATCCAGATGTACTATTCTTTTTTTTCTGGCAGTGTATTTCAGAGTATGAGAAAATGTAAACTATATGGGTAAACCATACTGCATAAAAAAATCTTGAAATGTTCACTTGATAATTATAGTGATAATGTTATTGGCACTTACTGTTAAGCACTGTGAGGTGTACAAAGTTGCTGCTGTTCTACTAGGTGAGATGTTTCTGAGTTCATGATGTTGCATTGGGTGAGTTTCTTTCTGTGTGCCATACTCTCTAACAAGTACCTTTCTTACCTGTTCGCAAAATTAAAATCAATGTACATTAATCTTGTGTTATGGTAAGAAGATTACTTTGTACAGAAGTAGGAAAGACAGTTGTTCCTGAGCTCATTCGTCTACTAAAAGTGAAATTGGTGATAAAATCATGTATACATCTCTCTAATATTAGACAACATCCATTACTTCACATTATTTTTTCCATTATTATGTGCATTCATGGTGCGTGTTGCATTAGGTTTTGATAAAAATTGAAAGCCAAAATTATCAGACCTGTTTTGTAGTTAATAAGTACTTTCTTGTTAGGGAAATGCAGCAGTACCTTACTAAGTCTCATTTACAATGTACCTTTACATCTGTTTTTTGCATACAGATACCCAAGCGCCTTATGCTGTCACTTGCTCTGCTGAAGAAGGAATTTGAGTTGAGTAAACTTCAGCAAAAGATTGGGCGTGAAGTAGAGGAGAAAGTGAAACAGCAACATCGTAAATACATCCTTCATGAACAACTGAAGATAATAAAGAAGGAACTTGGCCTTGAAAAAGATGATAAAGATGCCATTGAAGACAAATTTAGGGAGAGAATTAAGGTAACTATGGGAGGTCATCATCTTTATTGCTGTTTAGTGGATAACAATTGATTCTCTGTTGTTCCATATTTCCTTAATGTTGTGTTTTATCCCCATTCTTTCTAGACAGTGTTGCTTTGATTTACCATTAAGTAGAATTTAATTACAAATAATTGGAAAGCATTATATTAAAAGCTTTTGAAACTTGTTTAGCAACATTGCATTTATTTTTCAAATAACAGGATAAAACAGTGCCGAAGCCTGTGATGGATGTTCTGAATGAAGAACTGCATAAACTCTCACTGCTTGAAAGCCACTCATCAGAATTCAAGTATGTACAGTTATTCCTTTTTTGCAATTGGTGAAGTTTTATTTTGTACATTCATCAAGTAAAAGTCATCTGCAATTCACTTTAATACTATTCAGTGCAGTTAAGTGACTGGTCAAGGAGTCGTTGCATCAAAGTCTGTTATGGTATTCATGTGGCCTATGCTCAGTTTTCAATCTGGCTTGTATGTTTAGGGACTCTCCAAGAACACTACTGAAAAACAATATAATGACGACTAGGAAAACTGTTGTCTTATTCCTTTCTCAAGATTGGTGCACCATAATGAAGTTGCATGTCTTAGAGTGTATGTCATTGAATGGATTGTGTATTCTGTATACCATTTGCTCTATATTAACATTGAGTGTGCTGGTATACATATGTGATATGAACAGAAATGAACTGAAGATTACAAGTATTTATGTATTTATTTTGTACAAACTTTCAATTTACTGCTATGAAAACCACTTCTGCATTGTGCATCACCAGTGGTTTCAAGAAAAAGTAGAAGATACCACAGGTATTTTGCAGAGTAATAAAGTGTTAACACTTAGCAGAAGGGAGAGGCTGAACAACAGAAAATATGGAGAAAAGTGCCTGTTTGTAGAGAAATCACATATGTTACTGATGGCATTAAATGATGATAATAGGTAGTGTTACTGTCATCCCAAATTCGTAAAATTGTTTCAATTAGTAATAAAGACTCTGGTTTGTGTGTAAAGAGGTGTTACTTTTGATTAATATGAGATTGTGGGAACTAAACTGTACTCCATCTGAACAGGCCTCGGAAAGCCCAACAGTACTTGCCGGTTGCCATGTTGTCCTCAACCTATAGGCGTCACTGGATACGGATATGGAGGGGCATGTGGTCAGCACACCACTCTCCTGGTCGTTGTCAGTTTATGAGAGTAGAGCCACTACCTCTCAATAAAGTAGCTCCTCAGTTTACCTTAAAAGACTTGAATGTACTCCGCACTTGCCAACGGCACTCAGTAGACTGGACGGTCACCTGTCCAAGTGCTAGCCAAGTCCAACAGCACTTAACTTCAGTGATCTGACGGGATATGATGTTACCACTGCAACAAGGCGGCTGGCTGATACTGTGGGAAACTGCTTCAAAATATTTGTGTCAAGATCACTGGTACTTTAAACCCGGCTTACTTTTGTTGATAGCCTCCGTACATGTTTAGGAATATGTACATCCCAATAAGTTAAAACAGTGTGATGACTTACCTGCGAAACATGGAAAGTAAGGAATTCTCGAGGAAATTTTATTTATTGGAAAATTCAAAAGACACAGGGAATTCTCAGAGATGCTGGGCAGTTCAACTGTTCACTGACAGAACAAAATATACTAACAAGGGAACTTATCGACTGTACCTAGTATTGTCTTGAGAAAAAACAAGAGCTAGATATCAACGTCTACAACCAATCTTAAGCAAAAATTCAGGGCATTATGCTGATACTATGCTGTTATGGCCCCCTCAATGTACAGCTTTTAAACATTTGTGTGCTCTGATTGTTTGTCAAGCACCCCACTTCATTGCAGCTGTGTAATGCCCAAACGCGCAGTGCTCTGAAGTGAAGTGACAACAGCGAGCTCCCCAAAATGTGAAATGTGAAGAGCTAGGGAAGTGGAGGATGGAATAAGATGAAATGCGACACATATAGTATAACTCTCACAAATGTACTCCATTTTAATAGTATCAGCTAGTATCAAAGAAGATAACAAGCATCAATGAAATTCAAAATTAAATTATACTACACTACATGTTGAAAAACCTTCTTATTCATTACCACTGCAATCATGAATTGCAATATAAAAGTGTTCAAAGCAAAGGGATTTTTGACACCAGCTACACATTAGAAATTGCACACTTTGACATAATACCTGTGTCAAAACAGTATTTCACTAGATGTTCACAGTATTGTGGCCAGTCACTGGTGTAGTCACTTCAGTACTATGTGTACTGGAAGACTGACCTAACTAACGGTGTGCATAACTGCCTGTGAAGAAGTGACTGTATTTGTAGGATGGTGTTATGCTGACCGAAGTTTACACAGACATCCAGAAATGCTAAACATCCGGACAAATGCCTTGAACATGTGGGAACCAAATATGTCCAGCGGTTGGCCAAATCTTCTACCACCTGGTGGTATTGTCAATATAGAAATGGTCGTGTCTTGTACTCTGTGTCTTCATGCACTGACAAACTTCTGTGACCGGAAAAAGAGTCCATTATTCAAATTGATCTGTTGTTGTCTCAGGTGATTTTATAAACATCTCTTGTCACCACTTCTGTGACTGTTCCTTGTTTACTTTTCCAGAAGATAGGCAACAACTACAGTATTGTCTGCAAAACAAATTTTATTTGACATGCGGATCAAATGATCTGGTCGGCTCCTTTAAAATAAAAAACAGAGGTGACTGCAAGTGTCCATCTGCAGATATTGTTGGCATTATTGTGTAGCTATGAGTCATGTTATTGATTGACTGAAGGATTGTTATGACATCTTTTGTCCCTTTTCTCACAAGAGTTCGACCTGATGTCATTTCTAAATTAAACCCACTCTGATCAATATTGTAAACATTCTGTTTACTGACTGGTTCTGTAACAACTCTGGTGTTGGTGACAAATTTTTCACAGGCAGTAATTATGGCTATTTCTTTAGATAGCTTTTTTGTTGTTGTAAGAAGGGTTATTCTTTTGTGATAAAATACCATATTTCTTGTTGAAGGCATAAACCCACCCTGCAGATGCCTTGAAATTATTTAGGTCCACCTCCACTGCTTCTTGAACACTGTACTTAACGTTGCGGATCATGAACTTATCGCTGTATGCATTGTTAAATATATCTAGACAGATTGTATACACTTTTGCAAGCTTTCAGTGATGCATACCATTGTTCTCAACATAATTATTCCAAACATACAGATCCCTTCTCTATTTTAATAATTTAAAGCTCTTCTTGATGACCTTGAAAGATAGAGTCCCCTTTTCTAAAAGTCAATGGCCCGTTGCATATATTCCTGTGTTACAGACACAGGCAAAGAGATATTCGATGATTTTACATCATCAAAACAGCCTTCACCATCACTGATGTGCTTGATTGCATGGCCCAGCTCTGTTGAAGCAGTGAAAGTGTTTAATGAATGTAACGGTTGTGAAATGGCAGCTTCATCATTGCCCTTGTTATCCTCTTGTAGACGTGCACCAAACGTCAACCCACTATTTTCTTCATCTATGTAATTTTCTACGATTTCTGCAACGAAGTTGAAAGACGTATGGAAACGAATAAAGAAAGTGTCATGTGCTTTCATTTGCCATGTATAGAATTTTATCCAATTACTGCAAACATTGATCTTTACTGCTCATGACTTTTAAGACTTCCAGTTCTTTGACATTTAATGTTTCAGTTTAGCTGTCTTTTCATAATGCTCTTGGAAGAGTTGCACAACAGCTTGTTGGTTCACTAACATCACGACCGTGCAAATGTTTAAAAGCTGTACATTGAGAGGGCCATACCTGCGTTGTATCTGCATAATGGCCCGAATTTTCCTGTGAGATTGATTGCAAGGGTTGATATCTAGCTCATATGTTCTTTTCTCAAGAAAATATGAGGTCAAATTGATGAAGTTCCCTAGTAAGTTCTGGATTATAGTGGAGTGGCGCAAAAGAGAAGGGTGGGACTATGCATTGGTCATGTGCTTGGTGCTTCACACCCAGTTATAGTTGAGCCAGGAAGCGGCGCGGCAGCCAGCAGGTTCGCTTCACTGCATGGATGGCAAATATGCAAGCCAACTGATTTGTAAGCTTTCTCAAATGATTTAAAAGAACTACTCGGTAAAAGAGTTTGATTCTCATGTGTCAGCTTCATGATGAACTGAGTGTCAGTTTGTTAATGGCCATAGATATTGTGATATTCGTGATTATGAAAACAACTGAAAGAATTTGGAAAGTTTGCATTGAAAAATAGAGGTCACCATGAACTTGCATTTGGTGCATGGTGGGTCATATATTTCTGCATATGAAATTTAGCCAACATACTGAATTATTTTTCAAACTTAGAAGGATATCAGTATCTATCACCCGTCTCGAGAAAATGGATCATATGTAAAGCACTTTATCCTGAACTCACGCACCAACCAAAAAAGTCAGATATTCATAACATTCCTCGTATGTCTTAAACTGTTGGAGATATTGAAACAAGATTGTGGCAAATGATGGTATGTGATGAGGAGAGTATTTGGTCGTATTATTAACAGGCGAAACTTCCATATATGACTAATATTCAAGTAACTAAAGATTTTTCCACTAACATAATGTAATATTTAATGACCATCAAAGCTGATGAAATGAGAATTGTTATAGGTTCCTACAAACCAGAGGTAGTTTGTGACATTCACAACAGGATTCATAACTGTTGTAAGAATTGTGGAGTCAACTATGAAAGTGTTGTGGGATTACCTCCAGCAACTCCACATGTGGGTGCCTTCAGGAGATGATTTTCTAAATACTTTAAATGATTCATATAATGTACAGAACTTTCCAAATACAGGTGGTGATGTTGGGGGATATGAAGAAGAAAGCAAAGGTTGTAGATTTTATTCTTCTAGTGTATTTCGCTTGATGGAAGAAGGGGAACTTAAAATACTGCCAGACTGCCCTTACAAAAGACTTCTGTCGTGTTGCCTTTTGTATTCATCGCAGGTGAGGCATATCCATAGTTGAGGGATTCTATCAAATCTCAGATGTCGATGGTTTTTCAAACCATGGAATGAATATTTCAATAAATGCTTTTCCAGATCACAAAAATTGATTAAGTCAATAGAAACTTCACCAGAATTTACTGATGATATTGTGAAATATGCATGTTCTCCACAACATTGTCATTGACCTGCAAGGATCCCCGAGTGTCAATGAGAAACATACAGTAGACACTGTGTAAGACACGTATCAGACAGGATGAAGCTTTAATGGACCTTCAAATGATGTTGTCCAAATGAGACTGTTATGATAACTTTTCATCACATAATAAAACATGATTTTGATGTATTTATCAGCTATGCTACTTCACCTTTATCATCACATCTCGTTGTAAGACAGTGAGATAAACAAGATAATAATGAAATGTATTCTGTTCTTACAGGCTGTGATTCTGTTGCCACCTCATCACATAACTTGTCTAAAATGCATTGGTTGTGATGATAGTCGTTTAAGTGATCCCATAAAGGACACCGAGTAGAAACAGCTGGTATCGAAGCTTCCGCTGATACCATTTTCTCAGCAGTACAACTAAAGAAACACAAGTGCCAGGAACAGTACTGACTGCAACCTGCAGCAACAGCTGAACACAGCCAGCATTGCCAAAACACAGCCATAGTCACTCAAATGCTATGGTCACTGCTCTCAGAAACCACTCTGTGCTGCTCCACTCCATGCCACTCTACTTGCAGCGCCACTATAATAAAGCGCACTTCTCAGCACTGGTTTCTTTCTTCAGCACTGCTCTGCTCACTGTACTGTGCTGCTCGGATCGTGCTGCGCCACTCCACTATAATGCAGCCTAAGTAATTTTGTTACAAATCCCTTTGATTTTGCTTTGGAAACAATTGTTTTTAGAGTCACATAAGGTAAGGTGAAGAATTGCATTGAATTGCTGTAATGTTCACTTCTCAATCATGGCTCTCTTCAATGTTCTCACCGACATTGTGAATCCATTGTTGGCGGTATGTCCTCAAGCTCCAGATCAATTTCCCATTGCATGTTTATGAATGCAAACTACACATGAGAATTTGTCACATAGCTGTGAATTCATTGTTTGCACAAAAGCAAAAGCGAGGATTTTTAGTTTAAAAAAATGTAAGTATGAATCCTGATTGATTATTCACACTTCAGTTCTGTTTTAGAGATTGTACTACAAAGTAGTCTTAGCCAACTTCCTTGCAGTGTCATCCTTCAAGTTAACAGTGACCATAATGTGAAGAGCATCCAATTTGAAACATAATTTGTTTTTGCTATCAAAGTTTATTGATATTAATACCAGTGACAACAGTTGAAAGCATATTTCTGTGAGGATTTCTTATTTACTTCAGGTTATCACACAGTGATATGGCATGGCACGGAATGGTAGTGGGGTGATGGTAACAATGGAACTTCCAAGGGCCCAAGAGCATATAATTTACAGAATTGTTCATAAAACTGTAACAAAACTGTTATTCCATGGTTTATAGATGATGATTTAATCACAAACCTCTCCATCAGTATACTCAGAAAATCATGTGATATATCCTGAGAGGGAGTGAGAAAAGACAACGATATGTGTGACAGGGGACCTTACCTTGGTCAGTGAATTCAATGAGGTTAACCAGTGGTGGGCTGCCTATTGATATCCCAACCACAACTAAAAAGCAAAATTTGGGTGGTGCAGGTATGGACCTTGGTGGGACTACTTAGGAAACAGAGTGGAAATATCTAAGCATAGATGTAAGTACATTTCGTGGAAGTATCCCTAACACTCTTCCCAATTTACAAAGTCCCATGTATAACTGACTGACTCTTCGTTTGCTAAGTCTACTGTGTGTCCCACATTGACCGAGGCACATGAAATATCCTAAGTTTGGTTCCTGCTGACGAGTGTCGTGGAGATTGCGTCATCCGCTCGTTGCTAATACTGCACACTCCCCAGTAGGGTAGGAGGGCCCCGTTATATGGCTTCTTTTGCATGTTACCCTTCTGGAAGGTTCGATGATGGTGCACTGTGCATGGCTGATCATGCAGTTAGTGTATGATGCCAACCATATTTGGCTCTTCTGGAACATCGCCTCGTTGCTAACCTGTAAGCTATGGGTAGCCAGCATCTGTCATTGAGTCCAAATATTGGTTTGCCACTTCCAGTGCTGAAATAAGCAGCCTACTGCCTCTGGCCAGGAATGACTTTCTAAGCTCTTTTAATGAACTGGTCAGCATATTTTAATTTTTATGACACATTTAGTATTCTTCTTTGTGGGTAGTTGAGAAGCTGGCTTGATAACATAAAGGAAGGGTGTCAAAATGTTTTTGGAAGTTTGAGAGAATACGGAAGTAAATGAAAGTGTTTCCATGTTGTTGTTGTGGTTGTTGTTGTTGTGGTTGTTGTTGTTGTGGTCTTCAGTCCTGTGACTGGTTTGATGCAGCTCTCTATGCTACTGTATCCTGTGCAAGCTTCTTCATCTCCCAGTACTTACTGCAACCTACATCCTTCTGAATCTGCTTAGTGTATTCATGTCTTGGTCTCCCTCTTTGATTTTTACCCTCCACACTGCCTTCCAATGCTAAATTTGTGATCCCTTGATGCCTCAGAACATGTCCTACCAACCGGTCCCTTCTTCTTGTCATGTTTTGCCACAAACTCCTCTTCTCCCCAATTCTATTCAATACCTCCTCATTAGTTATGTGATCTACCCATCTAATCTTCAGCATTCTTCTGTAGCACCACATTTCAAAAGCTTCTATTCTCTTCTTGTCCAAACTATTTATCGTCCATGTTTTACTTCCATACATGGCTACACTCCATGTAAATACTTTCGAAAACGACTTCCTAACACTTAAATCAATACTCAATGTTAACAAATTTCTCTTCTTCAGAAACGCTTTCCTTGCCATTGCCAGTCTACATTTTATATTCTCTCTACTTCAGGCATCATCAGTTATTTTGCTCCCCAAATAGCAAAATTCCTTTACTACTTCAAGTGTCTCATTTCCTAATCTAATTCCCTCAGCATCACCCGACTTAATTCGACTACATTCCATTATCCTTGTTTTGCTTTTGTTGATGTTCATCTTATATCCTCCTTTCAAGACACTGTCCATTGCGTTCAACTGCTCTTCCAAGTCCTTTGCTGTCTCTGACAGAATTACAATGTGTTTCCATAGTCTGACTGAACATCTGCATGTCACATGTCAGGATGTGGGCTTAGAATGTACAAAAAACAATTGATACTACATGCTTGCCATATGCCAGAGTGTGGTGCAACATGACGTGGCAATGTGCTAGCCACTTAAGATATGATTGTGATCCAACAACAATTACAGCTCCTTGTGTGCCATTCTAGACTGTATTGTGCTGTCTCACAATTGTGTATCCGATCCCTTGGATTTATTTCTTGGCCACACTGTGCCAGACCTTAAACTTGGAGCAGCATGAGCTAAATGATAACGTAAGACACCCTGGGCTGTATAAAACCCCTATATATATGTTAATTAAAAAGCAGTATGTTGTCTTTATGTAGAATAACTGCCAGATAAAATACCACTTCAGTAACTTCTTTATGAAATTAACACGTGTGTAAATGTTTAGAATTAGTATTAATAAAAAAAAGTACAAAATATGTCCACTGCTACAGCCTTGGAAATGTCAGATGGGGAATGTCAAATGGGGTAACAAAAGAAAAATCATCATTAGGAACAATGATGCTGCTAAGTGTAACACATCCAACAGCTGTTTTTTAAATAACGATATCTTGTGAACTACTTATGAAATATCACTGTGTGTTACGTTGTAGGTGTATGCTTTTTTTGTGGAAGGGGGCAGGGGGTAAGTTGCTTTTGTGTGCATAAAACACTCCAGTTCCTTTTCCCAGGGCTAAGATCATTCATCCGAGTTGTCGGTAGTAATGCTTTTTTTCTTTCTTTCTTCCTCTTCACTGTCCATATTGACAAGAAGGTAGGTTTTACAACAATGTAAAAGACATTTGTTCAGAATTAATGAGATCCCATGGGAGAGAAACCTATTCCACCTGGTATGCAAGATTCATGAGAGTTGCGAGATATCCTCAGGCTTCAGATACAATGTAATTATTCAGATTACAAAGAAAGTAGATGCCTGCAGATGTGAATATTCCTGAACTATAAGTTTCAGACAATGGAAAAGCCAGGATGGAATAACGATAATAGAGACCAGTCTCAGTGGCCAGATGCAATGGTCTTGTGTGTGTGTGTGTGAGAGAGAGAGAGAGAGAGAGAGAGAGAGATGTGCTTGCATGAAGGTCTTTTGGCTGAAAGTATACTTGTTTAGCAGTCTTTGTTGTGCTAATCTGTGACTTAACATCTCCACCATGAAGTGAGCTGTAATATTCAGGAGTTGTGGTTGCAAAATGCTGCCACAAATTACATACATAAGATTGGAAAAAACTGGTATGAGCCAATCTCGAGGACGATTAGTTTGGATCTGGAGAAATGCGAACACACTGACCCTGTGATTACTCTTGGAAGATAGGTTGAAGGGTGGCAAAGCTATGTTTATAGAATTTATTGATTTAGAGAGAGCTCGTGACGTAGGCTGGTATGCACACTTCAAAATTTTGAGAGCAGCAGAGAGAAAATACGTGAAACAGAAGGTTACTTATAACTTGTACAGGAACCAGACTGGAATTGTTAGTAGTGAAGGGCATAAAAATTGTAGAGAGATATTACAAAGCATGTGACTAGAGTAAACAAATTCAAGTGGAAGTAGGCTGCAGTAGTGACAGAGGAAAAAAGGCTTAAGCAAGATAAACTAGCATTGGGACAGCATCAAACCAGTTTTCAACAGACCTTTACATCAGAATTATATGTTGAAATGAGTGTCTATGTAATGGTCATCATTTTGGCTTAGGTCAGATAACAGGGAAGTTGTAGCTAAATTTGTAATAATTACAGCTAACTATAGATGTAATAAGTAAGATTATCTTAAAGAAAAGTTCAGCTGGATGAAATGACCTACCCACTAGAGTGCTAAAACAGTTTCTAGTATAATATCAGGATCTCTCTATGTAATAATTAGTCTGTCATTCGAAGAGTGCTTGCCAGTTACACTGAAGTCGGCGTATGCAGTAGTAAACATGTTATTCCAGAAAAGCTCGAAGGTAGATGTAGGAAACAACTGATCAAAAGTCTTCTCCCAATCTTTTCAAGCTGCAACTCAAATCCAAAGTGTTATAGAAAATTCTAGTAGTATCCCTTGAAATCAGTTTGGCTTCCAAAAAGACGAGAATAAGATATTGTTATTAATGAATTTATTCAGAAAATGTATTTATCTTCAGACAAGTCTCGAAAGTCACAACAGTTTCCTGTAAGTTGTATGAAGTGAAGAAGAAAAACCATAAGAACATATTTTGAAAAAAATTAACAGTCGCTTCAAGAGATACTTCTGAGAAAAATCTGTATGGGGAATCAAATGAAATCTGTGACTTCATTGAGGATCTTAGTAGGGAGCATGCAGCATATATAAGCAGATGTAGATGTTACTTCAGGTGTGCCCCAGGGAAGTGTGGTGAGGCCTTTGCTGTTCATGTTGCATATTAATGACTTGGCAGACAATATAAATAGTAGCCTCAGACTTTTTGCTGATTATGCAGTTTTCTGCTATGAAACGCTATCAGAAAAAAGCCTCACAGATACTCAGTCAGATCTTGAAAAGATTTCCAAGTGGTGCAGAGATTGGGAACTCAATGTAAATCTTTAGAAATGTAAAACCGTGCACTTCAGAAAACACAGAAACAGTGTCCTATAACTAAAACAACAATGAATCACATTTGAAATCTGTCAACCTTTGTAAATATCTGAGTGTAACAACAATTTGTTGGAATATGAAATGAAATGATGAAGTAGGCTCAGTCATAGACATTGAAGAAGATGGCAGACATTGATTAGTAGGATATTAGAAAAATCCAATCTGTCTATAAAAGAGATTGCTTTCAAAACTCTTTTATGAACAATCCGGATATATTGCTCAAGTATGTATGGTATATCGTATAGGACTAACAGGAAATGTTGAATGTACACAAAGAGGACAGCATGAATGGTCACAGACTCGGTTGACTCATGGGAGGGTGTTTCGAAAATAATGAGAAACCTGAATTACTGACACATGCAGATAAATAATTATCCTGTGAAAGCATAATTAGAAAATTTCAAGATGCAGTTTTAAATTACAAATCCAGGAATATACTAAAACATCCTACCTATTGCTCCCTCAGCGTGGGTGCATGTGAGATTCTATTCACACATAAATAGAAGTATGCATACCATTCCAATGTTCAAGATGTTCATTTTGTTAGCATTAGAGCCATTGATGTTATTATTTTGAGACAAAGCTAAAATTATCAAAAGAAGCACAAGTGTTGGGTTAGTGAATATGTTTAGCATTGTTGTGTATCTGAATACTGTAGAAGAAATAAAGAAGGCAAGTAGAATGCTGTTTATAAACCTTACTTGCTGGTCATACAGTGAATTCACACTAATATTTCATCTTACTGGACCAATGTCAGCAAAGGAGTATATGGCATACAGAGATGCTATACTGGTACTGACAAGCATAGCCTTCATACGTTGATTTCTTACTGCTGGGGACAGTTGCAGCAGTTTGATGATCCGGTGCTCTTCTTCGAATTGTACAAGTTGTGTACCTGTTAGAAGTACGAAGTCTTTTTTTATTGGCCAGGGTTGACTTTTGTTTCCAGTTATACTTATTTGTGAGGAATTGTAGACTGTAATTTCATTTCATTCCAATAAGTCAGTGAAATTAATCTACCAGAAACAAAAAATTGCATGATTAATCATTGTCTAAAAATTCTTTATGTTTCTCATTAATCCTTTTGACCATTATGCTAATGCAGGGGAAAATTGAATGGGTTTGACAAATGAATTTTTAACTAATCATTGGTAATTTTTTTAAAAAAAGCAGGAAATGAGTAGAACTGCAGTCAGGCACACAATTGTATCACAAGTCTCCCTTCCTGAAATGAGGAAACTATGTTGCCTGCACATGGTGACCCTGATGTGCACAGAAATTAGATACTTGTATGACTTTGCCTCGTTTGAGCACTCCCATGCAAGTTTGTGCTACGGCTGCATGCCCCTACTGCACATGGAAGACTGCATTTTAATTGCAAGGACAGAGGCATTTAAGCAGTCACTCTTTCTGTGTGCCATACACAAATGGAACCGGTAGTAGAATGTGGAGTATCCTCTCCAGCACCCTTCACTTAGGTTTATGGAGTAAAGATATAAAGGTGTTGAAATTAAAGTGGCAATTGCAGTAACAGAAGCAAAGCTTGCAGAAGATGACAGATGACTTTTCAGCTCAGACAGAACAGCAGGTTGCGGAAGTACAATGCCTTGGTGGAGAAATCTGGGACAAAGGAAAATTGGGAAGTTAAATGGGCCTAGTACATATGTAAATCAGTTTAAGATGCCTTAGGAAGTAGGTGCAATGCTCTAGAAAAGGGGTTTGCAAATAATTTTAGTTTGGTGTCTGGATACATTCTAAATTTTTATAAAAAAGAAACCCTCATGTTCCTTATTAATTTTTATTTTCATGTGAAATGCAATAGATTGGTGGAATTGTATTTATCTGCAGTCTTGAACCAGATTTTTAAATTTATATTTACACAGGGACCAGCTTATGCGGAGAGTATCTAGAAGGGGCGTGGATATTAATTTTCAGTGAGCAATATTGGTTCTTCAAAAAATTCATTATTGAAAATGAAGTTTCATTAACGTAGTATGTTGTGGCGTAACAAGACAGCCACGCCTCTCGGAAGTAGCCGAAAGGCACGCGCTAACTCACGCAGGCTAGAGATAGGTCTGAAACGGGATACGTAATGAATGCTATAAAGAAAAGTACGTAGCTGCTGGAATACTTAACTTTAATCCATCCTTGTTGTACATCGCTATTGACGATACAAGTGAGACTCTATAGATACTAATGGCGCCTTGTTAGGTCGTAGCCATTGACTTAGCTGAAGGCTATTCTAACTATCTGCTCTGCAAATGAGCGAGGCTTCGTCAGTGTGCATCGCTAGCTCTACGTCGTCCGTACAACTGGGGCGAGTGCTAGTAAGTCTCTCGAGACCTGCCGTGTGGTGGCGCTCGGTCTGCGATCACTGACAGTGGCGACACGCGGGTCCGACATGTACTAATGGACCGCGGCCGATTTAAAGCTACCACCTAGCAAGTGTGGTGTCTGGCGGTGACACCACATAGTAGCCAGGCAAATGGGTAATTTTTTTGCAATTTCCATAGTGTTCTGGGACATGTTTACTCCAAAATTCTTTGGCGGATGAAATTTTGTATGTTTGCAAGGAAATGTGTTCCTGCAGTTCTATTATCTCCATTTGGAGTAAATTGTTGGAAAGGTAGAAGAACCGCACAACCACATCAGTCCTTTCTGCCACTGGAGAAACTTCAGGAGCGATTTTAAGAATTGCAGCAACTTTATTTTTTTATTTGCCAAAAATGTTCAGGCACTAATAAATACTGTTGTTCTGCAGTAAGTAAGAATGACTGAATCACACTCAGATATGAACTCCTGAAACTCTTTGAACTGTCTGTGATGAAGAGCAGAATGAGACCTTATAAAATTAATCACCTCTATCGACCTGTCCATTACTTCTTTCAGAGTGCCACTAAGTTTTCCACAAAGGGCTTCTTGGTGAATAATGCTCTGCTAAGATAGCAGCTCAGCATTCTTATCCTTGATTCTGTTTTTCAGGCCCTTTTCTTTGCTGATCACTGGGGCACTGTCAGTTGAAAGTGACACCATTTTATGATAACTAATATTTGATTTTGTCAAAGTCAACAGAAGCCTTGAATGAATCTTCTCCGCAAGTCAGCAATATTGCTAATAGTTCTTCCCTAAATGCTTTACTTTCAATAACCAAAAATCATTTGAAAGTAGAATTTGTTCGTCTTCAGTGATGTCACATCATTCAAGTAGTATGGCATAGCAGGGGACTGTCTGCAGAAGTTTGAGCAAATTACTTTTGTTGTCAGCAGCCAAAATTTTGGTTTTTCTTGGATTCCTTCTTGCCGACAATGGAATACTTCAAATTGCGGCGCTCCTAAAAGTGTCGCAGCCACTTCCAACATATATTTTTTTAATAACTCAGATTCTGAAAATGGCATCTGGTGTTTATTAAGCATCCAATACGCATGCAACACTGCTTCAGTAGATTTTTCTTGCCTGTTCATATAGCAGCTTAGTAAAGCCAGTTTTATTTTTTAAGAAGCTAGGTATGTCTGAAGTTTCTTTGGATAAGCTCAAATACTTGGAGGAAAAATTAGGATGACAGTGGTGATGAGTTTTTTCATAATGTCACTTTAAATTGGTACTTCAACAAGAGCGACAGTTTTGTTGCATATGAGGAAAACTGGAACAGTTCGAGGCCTATCAGGTGACGTAAAACACTATTGTTCAGTCCATTCAGTCAAAAACTTCTGAGTGTCACTATCAACTTTACACTTTTTAGCAGTCACCTACATGCAAAAAAACGTTATAAGCCTTGACAGTAACAAAACAGTTTGAGAACAGCTCTGTACAAGATCGCAACAACTGTAACAAAGTGACGATAAAGTTTGTTTATTGTATTTACAGGATGATAGTTATTGAACCGTATGAAAATAAATAAATTAGTTACAAACTACAGTGTTGGGTTATGACATGTTCAATATGCCTGCCATCATTGGCGACAATGTGGCACATACGAATATTGAAATTCTGCCTGACCCACTGAAGTGTTGGAATATCGATGCTGTTGATGAATGGCTCTTTTCAGCTCTGCAATGATTCTGGGGTTATTGCTGTACACATTGTCTTTAATATAACCCCACAAATAGGAGTCGCATGTGTTCAGATCTGGAGAATATGGCAGCCAATCGAGACCCATGTCAGTGGCCTCTGGGTACCCCAGAACCAGAATACCATCTCCAAAGTGCTCCTCAGGACATCAAACACTCTCTTGCTTCGATGGGGTTGAGCTCCGTCTTGCATGAACCACATCTTGCCGAAATCGGGGTTACTTCGGGTAATGGGGATAAAATCATTTTCCAGAACTGTCACGTACTGTTTGGCAGTCACTGTGCCATCAAGGAATATCACACTGATTATTCCGTGACTGGACATTGCACACTACACTGTAACCCATTGAGTGTGAAGAGACTTCTTGATCGTGGAACGCGGATTCTCAGTCCCCCAAATGTGCCAAATTTGCTTATTGGTGAAACTATCGAAATAAAAGTGGGCTTCATTGCTAAACGATACCAAATGCGCGTACTAACTCCCATCATGCCCTGCAGCAAACTGCCCAGTTTGAACATCCTACCGCAAACCGTTCGGAAGTTCTGACGATTTTATTTCTTATAATTCAGTAATTGTTACCCTGTTATTTTGCTCTTTATAAAAATTCTGCTACCTGCCACAAAGTGCATGCCATTGCATAATAAACGAATTGCTTCCATGTCAAAGTGTATGTTGGTGCACTGCACATTGTATGCGTGTCCAGAAGATAAAATTGGAATTTCACATCAAAGTTTCATAAATTGGCATTAGGCTTTTGTTAAAGTTGCGTGCTCTGATTAAAAGAGGATTCATAGGTTGCCAGAGTCAGAGATTGATTTATAAAATCTACTACTTCGTTCCATAAAATTCTTTGGGTGTACAGAGCTTTTATGTGGATCAACACAACATGTTGTGTTGATTCGCCACCAAGCTCCCTTCTGCCCCCATCTTTCTTGTGCTACAGAATGTAGCAACTATGTATTTAATCTACATACTAACCATTAACAGCTCAAATCAGTCACACAACTACTTGCAAAATACTATAAAATGATAAGGGTGGAGCTCAAATGAATTGTTTTGGTGTTTTTTTAAGTAATTTGCTTGGGTAATTTATACTTTCAAATACATTTTGGAGGGCCAGTTGCCAACTGTGGCTCCAGAATATATACTGCTGATGCCAATTTCCAAAATCCAAGATATGACAGAGCAATATCCTGAAAATAAGCATTTAAGTAGCAAGGCATGTGGAAGATTTTGCTAAAATAAATGCAGAGATGAGGGATGCAGAATTAAAAAAAAAAAAAAAATAATAATAATAATTCGATGATAGTTTCCTTAGTGTGTTACAGTTCTAACAAATAAAGTCATCAGGTGGCATTTACTCAGAGAATGTTTTACAGTTTTATTATGTCTACCTGTATTGGTGAACTGAAAAAGATAAGATGAATTTTGTCCGTGGATACTTGCAGGAAGAATCAGGTGCATGGGCTGTCATAACTACATAAAATCAGAATAACTGTCTAGCATTCAAAGACATTTTCTTGTTTTGGTAATGGATTTCAACCAAACGCTGGGCAGTGAATTCAGCATTATTGAATACAGGGTCAAATCCACATACCAGTATCACACCAAAGGAATGTGTAAATATTGGGACAAAAACTCATATCTGAGGACCAAGTAGAAGATAAAGAGTAAGAGTTTGGCTCCACAATTAGCAGTTGCAGAAGAACTGGCTATGATTATATGTTGAGATTCTGAAACATTTGTTTACTGCTAGTAAAATTGAATCAGTCAATCATGAGCGAAGCTGTTAGACCAAAAGTACTAGGAATGATGGGAAATATTTGGGGTCATGAAATAGTGAAGATCATCATTTCCAACATGATGTGCTCCCACAATAAATTATGGATGAAAAGATAATAAGCAGGGGGAGAAGCAGCTGCACCAGTAAGAGAGAAATCTGTCCTGGGGATTCGGTCAAATATGGTAGCAATGAGGAAGATATGAAAGAGTATTTGAGAGAGCTGGAAATAAACATACGGGTGCTTTGACCATTACTTGGGTCAGGAAGGGTCATGAAGATGAATAAAACCATACTGGACAGACTTTAACAGACTATGCCCCTGACAAAGTATTACAAGATTTGTGCTACGAAGAACAGGTAGGAATTAAAGAGCTGGTAATGCCTATTGTGGAAACTAAGTGATAAGATTGGAGATCAACACATTGACTGATATTGGCTGTGCAGTTTCAGCCATTTGATCATAATTTTATCAGTAACTAATGGAAATAGAAATACCACCAAACATGCCCTGTGTATGACAAGAGATATGCAAATTCTGTTCGAAATAAATGTAGGAAATGAAGGAACAAGGGTAACTAATTTTTACATTGCAGCAGATGAAACATTAACAACACATCTTTCTGCTCCCCTATCTCTTGGTAAATTTTGTGCTTAAGGTAAACAGATTGAGCTCGAAAAGAGCAAAGCTTGATTTTCACCTGTGTAATTAGGTATTTGGATAAGATGTGAAACAAGATTAATGCCAATGGAGAACTACACTTAAGCAATCGTATAATTACAAATTAATATGGTGTGGCAAGTGTGATGGGAAGTGGTTCAACAACTCTTCCACAACAGTGAATATTTTATGGATAATTCTGTTTTGTGCATTGTATGCTATAATTTATTATTATTGTTGCAATATCTGTTTCAGTGTAACGAGAAATTATTTAGACTGGCTTACATGCCTTCCCTGGGGTTTAACAAGTGAAGAAAACTTGGACATAGAAAGAGCAATGGAAATCTTGGATGAAGATCACTATGGTATGGAAGATGTGAAGAAGAGAGTGCTTGGTGAGTTTAGATTCTCTATGGAAGTAGTTTAATTTATAGTAAAAGGAATAATTAGAAGGTTTTACTCACAGCAGGGAGGCATGTTACTCTGCATCAGAAGGACTCATGAACAAGAAATCGCTTTACTTGCCCAGCAGTGGGATCTTGGAATATAGTTGTTGTATATTAAGTATGTGTTTATGTGAATGGTTCTTCTGATGTGTAATTTTTAAAACCTGCTGTAGGATGCCCATGACTCCTGTAGAAGTTAATTTTTTACAATGTTGGGTAGTCACATAACAAGCATTCATTTTATGGTATATACATTCTACAGTTAGGTAAAGCATGTTTACCTCCTGTTATTCATAGAGCCTCGATTACATTTTGGATGAGTACTGTCTTGTGCAAACTAAAGGGTGAAAAAAGTTTGCATGACACCTATGATTTTTATGCTGTGCCTTAGTAACTTGTGTCTCTCTCACTGTTGTTGCTACATGTTCACATTTCCTCTGATTAGGTATGCATTCATACACATCCAGCATTATGGTTGTAAGTTTGCTAACATATGATGGGGATAATGCACTGAGACAAATCCTTCAAAGACTGTTGTACATGTCTTGTGTCTGTCCTAAAGATCAGTATTACAAAGACTTAACTAGTAATGGCAATACCAGCTGGTAAAGCATGCATATTCATCCAGGTAAAGCGTGCACATTCATCAAAGTATCTGAACCTTATCTTAGATAGCTATCAAAATCGAGGATCATTATGAATGTACAGCCAAATGCTGTAGCAAGAAAAAGGATCCTAGAAAAATTGATGCGGCAGAAGATAAAATGAGAACCAATGGCTTGTGTTTCTCTGGAGTCAAATATGCCTGCCCAATCTGGAAAAGATCTGCGCATGTGAAAAAAGTAGATATTGTGCTGTGTAGTAGCTGATTACAAGGAGACACCAGTTCCCTACAACCTGTACAAACCAGCAAACACTTCTGCTTCCACAGTGCACTGACCAGCTCATAAAATACAATGGGAAATCCAGGCAGCCCTTTCACGAAAGGCATGCCATTTATTGGTCAGAGGAGACATTTGTTGTACCAGAACTAAAATGAAGAAAGACTCTCAGTGAGCAGTTGTGATACTAATGAAGACCAGCTTACCAAGATTGGGACATCAATGATGAATAGAATGTTCTTTTTGAATGTCACCAGGTCTAAGACATTAAGCACATCTTAGAGTGCCTTGCTTTTTAAAGTGTCCTGCTGTGTGGTGGCATGATTGAAGTAACACTGTTTATTGAACATGAACTCAATTGAGTACAGTTTGAGGACAAAGTTCATGCAAGTTGTAAAACTGCGAATGTACTTTTGTGATGATTGAAAAATACAACGGAAATGAATTTCTGTGGTGATTAAATAATACAATTGAAATTACCTTATGTGCCAGTTATGTTGCCAATGCACACAAGGACGATGTCCTAATTGTTGGTAGAGGTGATTAGCAGTGATAGCAGGGTCTTCCAGATCAGTGGTTGCACAGCATTACCTGGGAGTCCGGTGACAGCCAAGATGGCAGTGTTGGTGCCCTTGGCATAGTTTCACTATGTGGCTGGTGATCTGTCTGAAAGCTAAAGTTGAGCTGGCTGTCGAGGGACTCGGCGGTGACTTAATTACTCACGTGGAGCAACACAGGCGTGCAGCCATGTGGACACATTTTTTAGTTCTCCTTTATTAGGTATGCATTCATACATATGATTTAAAGTTGTAAGAACACGTAATTAACAGAAGACTGAACTCTCATAATGGATTAATTGTAATGCATAGCTACTTAGGTTTTGAACTGCTGATCATAGGCTGTATATAAGAATGAGAAAGCCTGTTATTCAGTTGTAATGTACACAAGACATATAGCGACATGGCTTGCCCCTCTCACTCTCTTGTACCTTGTCTCACAGTGCCAAATGCTCTGTTCTCAAACAAGGTGATTTCTTCTTTATGAAGGCTCAGTTTTTTCCCAGTACTTAATAAAACATATACATTTATATTTTGTGTGAAATGACCCTAATGTGCCATACACTGTCTATTTCAAGCTAGTGTGTGTGTGTGTGTGTGTGTGTGTGTGTGTGTGTGTGTGTGTGTGTGTGTTTTATAGATCTCTGATGTTTGGTGTTCTTTATTTGACAGAATTTATTGCTGTAAGCCAGCTCAAAGGATCAACACAAGGCAAAATCTTGTGTTTCCATGGACCTCCTGGCGTGGGCAAAACAAGCATAGCACGCTCAATAGCACGTGCTCTCAACAGGGAGGTATGTAATTATTTCTTGTAGAGTGATTAATAATACTAATTGTACCTGAAACAGCAGCTTCACAGTTTACCAAATTCACTTACCTCTCCAGCTTGGTTGTAAAAGAATGTTGCAGTTTGTAAATGTGATTGGCCCCTTAAAAAAAGCCTTATTGCAGCGGTTCCCAACCTTTTTCGACTTGCGAATTCCTTCTGTGTTGGGTGAATCACTGGCTTGAAATATACATACAGTAGACATTCATAAAATTCAGTTCTGAGCAAAAGATTTAATAACCTTAAATTAATTTAAAACCTTAACTTAAAGTTACAGCTCACAAGTTATGCAACATGTGGGCCTGGTTTCCATTATAACTACTCGCCTCTTCTGTGGAATTCAGTGAGAAGGTTGTGCCTGAAGTCAGGAACCACAGAAGTTAAAGTCTCAAATCACTTCCAGCACAAAGTCTTTTTCTGTATTTATTTTTGAAATAGAAATGAGAAGAAAACAACTGTCCACTCAACTGTGGATGAAAAGGGTTATACAGCCATTATGGCTTTATTTGCTAACACTGGGAACTCCTTTAAACTTAACCAGAAAGCAGTTAATGACAAACTTTTCTGTAACTGAAAACCAGTGGAAATTTCAAGAGGTTGCTCTTTTTCATTTACGCTTAATGTGTATTCTAAAACTGTTGACTCTTCAAAGGGATTGTGAATCCAGTTGTTGTTATTGGACATAGCACGGAAATATTCTCTGAAGTTTTTTCCTGAGTCTCTTCAAATGTTCTTTAACCTTGTTCTTGGCATTTTTGTCCAAAGAAAGATGATTGTCCACCAGGAAATTATGAATGGTATCAAAGCATGTAGTTTGATTCCTATTGAAATACATTTCCCAAAAATTAAGTTTTTTAACAAATGATTTGATAATGTCTTGAGCAGTATAAATGTTTATATTTGAGCTGTGGAGACATAAGTTTAAACCGTTAAGTTTTGAGAAAATTTCTGCCAAAAAAGCTAAAGCCTGATCCAGATTTCACCTTCCTTGTACTTAGAGTTGTGATAGGTGTGGCTGGTGAGAAAAATGTAAACTTCATCTTTAAGTTCACACAGTCTGGAAATAGTTCTACTTTGAGATAGCCACCTAACTTCAGTGTGACACAATAAATACTTATAAATGCTTTGCGTTTCCTCACAAAGAACTGCGTAGATGTAGGAATTTGTAGGGTGAGCCTTAATAAAATTAATTTTTTTCACTGCATCGTCCAGCATAGATTTCAAACCATTATGTGTGTGTTTAGAAACAAGAGCATGTCTATGAATGGAACAGTGTGTCCAAGAAGCATTTGGCACTAACAGTTTCACTTTGACGACACAGTTGGCATAGCACCCTGCCATAGATTTTGTACCCTCTGAACAAATATGTGCACAGCGAATCCTTTCTATTGAATTTTTGTTAAAGTATTTGTCGGTTAACTTAAATATATCTCCTCCCATAGTTCTCTCTTTTAATGGTCTGCAGAATAGTAGCTCCTCTTCTACAGACTCCCCGTGAATATAACAGACAAAAAGTAACAAAATTATTAAATTGGCAATATCAGTTGATGTGTCAAGTTGAATAGCAAAAGAACAGGCACAGACTCTTTCCAAAATTTTATTTTCAACATAATGTAACATCTATTGAATCCGGAGGTTGATCGTATTGTTGGACAGTGATATCATATTGACTTTTTTGTGGAAGATTTTCCAAGCGTTCATTGTACTACATTATTTATACATAGCAATACTATAACTTCAGCTATTGAATGAGGTTTTCAGTCAGAACAATTCTGTAACTATCATGATAAGATGCTTCAAGAACATTCTTATTGTCACTGTTTGAACCGGATACAAAAGTACTTAAATTCTATTACTGTTCATTAGCCTTTTGTATTTTAAAAAATCAGAATATTTGTGTACATGGGTGGGGTGTTCAGTTTCTAAATGGTGTTTAAGAAGAGAAAGTTTCTGACCACTGGTAGCAAGAATGTCTCCACAAACAACACACTGTTGTCTTTCACAGTCCCTGTCACGTACATATGAAAATACAAGCTCAATGTAATTAGGCCTAACCTCAAAACATGCCATTATGGAAAAGAGTTTTGATGAACCACTTGAAATATTCTGCGAACCGCGTGGGAGTTCGTGAACCATAGGTCGGGGCAGGGGGTGGGGTGGTGGGGGGAGAAAAAAAGAAACACATGCTAAGATAGTTTTTGTGTTGTGTCGTGTTTATTGGATGGCATATTATAATTTAATTCATTGTTTATTTACACCATGTGTTTGAGATTCAGATATTTACTTAAGGTAATTGAAAACTGCGTTAGAGATATTTTTTGTGGACTCAGTTTGAATTCGCGTTTCACTAATCCCAAAGTCCATTATTGTTGTTGTCACTTGCAGAGGAAAATACACTCTCTTCAGTTGAGTTGTACATAGCAATGGCTATGTCAGTGGAAGAATGACAAATTCGTAGATAAGTAAAGGAAAAACATTACATTATTATGAAAAGGAAAGTTGCCACTAACCAAGATGCTGAGTTGCAGATTATTGGCACAACAAAAAGACTGTCACAATATAAGCTGTCAGATCACACACACACACACACACACACACACACACAAACTCACACCCATGAATGCAGCCTCTGGCAGCTGAAGACAGCTTAAGCCACTGTGTGTGTGTGTGTGTGTGTGTGTGTGTGTGTGTGTGTGTGTGTCATCTATTTTCGACAAAGGCCTTGATGGCCGAAAGCTTATATTGTGAAAATCTTTCTATCTGTGACTCATCATCTCCGCTCACACACACACACACACACACACACACACACACACGAATGCATCCTCTGGCAGATGAAGTGTGTGTGTCGTCTATTTTCGACAAAGGCCGTGATGGCCGAAAGCTTATATTGTGACAATCTTTCTATCTGCGACTCAGCATCTCCGCTAAATGGTGAGTAGCAACTTTCCTGTTCATAATATTGTTACATTCCATCCTGGATTTTCCATTGTTTGAATAACAGAACATTTGTAGGCATGTTGTATATATATGCGAGCCCATTAGGACTACGCAGAGTACTTAGTGGCATGCATTTGCCTTTCTTTGTGCCCATACTTTTTTCATTCTTTTGCTGTGGGCTTCTTTTCTTTCTTGAGACCACGTTGTTCCAGTCTTCTTCTTTGGTTTCTCCTCTTGGTCAGCTTGCCACTTGTGAATTTTGGAGCTGAAGATTACCCTGTTTTGGATATCCTCTGGTGTAATTTCTGCTAGTTTCAGATCTGTTTTGATTTCGCCTATCCATTTCATTGGGTCTGTTTTAGATTTACTCCTGTTCTCATAGAATTCAACTATTTGCTTTGTAAGTCTGTCCGGATTCTTTCTTTTGATGTTTCTATAGAATCTTAATCTGCATTTTCTAGTGTCACTGTGAATATTAGAGTATTGTTTGATTTCCTATTTGTCTCTGAGCCGATACTGTTCATCTACAAGTTTTGGGTCTAAAATTTTTCTTATGATCTTCCATTCCTTTTTCTGAATATTTTCTATGTCTGTTTTTCTGTTTAAAATTAGTGTGTCTGATCCATATAGGCATTCTAGTTTTATGACGGTATTGTAATGTCATAGTTTTGTGTGCTTGGAGACACATTTTTTCTTGTAGACATCTTGAGTGAGTCAATAAGCAGTGTCCATCTTTTGGCATCTGACTTCAATGGCTTTCATTTCTATTCCATTTTCCTGAATCGTTTCACCGAGATATTTAAATTGTGGGACTCGTTTAATTTTGCAAAATTTTGTCTCCATGGACGTTGGTGCTTGTTTGTTGCAAGTCATGTACTCCGTCTTTTCAAAAGATACTTGCAGGCTGACTTTTTCGCAGTTTCTTTCAGGAGTTCAATTTGTTTTGTGGCTGTTGAAACATCGAGAGTTAAGGTGGCTAGACTGTCTCCAAATGCTAAGCCATCTACTGTAAATTTTCCTGTGCCGAGAGTAATTGGTTGGTCAATCTTGAGGACTGATTTCAGTTTGGGCCATTCTTGTATCACCTTTTCAAGGACGCAGTTGAACAGTAGTGGAGAGAGTCCATCTCCTTGTCTTACTCCTGTTTTTATCTGAAAAGGTTCTTAGATTTCCCCCACAAATTTGACTTTAGATTTTATGTCTATCAATGTCTGTTGTATGATTGCAAGCGTTTTCAGACCTAAACTGTGTTCTTTTAATATTTGGAATAATGATTGATGATCAGCTGAATTGTAGGCTTTTTCAAAGTCAGCAGATGTGCAAACTACATCTTTGCCACTTATTCTCTGATGTCTTAAGATTAGTTTTAAGTTCAGAATTTGCTCTGGACTTGAACAGCCTGGTTTGAATCCTGCCTAATATTCTCCAATTTTTGGTTCTAGTTGTTGTTGTACTCTATCGAGAAGGCATTGGGATAGAACTTTGTAAGCTACTGATATCAACTATAGGGGAACCTATAGTTGTTTACATCCAATCTATCTCCTTTCTTGTGTAGAGGATGAATTAATGCATTTTTCCAGTCATCTGGAATTTGTTCTGATTGCCAAATGTCTTCTGTTATTTCGGTTCTTTCTTTTATAGTATTTGGGCCCACTGATTTGAGGATTTCTGCTACAATTCCATCTTCACCTGCAGCTTTATTGTTTTTAAGATGTTTGATCTGGCTGGTGATTTTCTCTACATCCGGTGATTATGAGTTTGGGTTTGTGGACTCAGGTTCCTGAGGCGGAAATCTTTGTGTTGGTTCTGGGCAGTTCGTCAGTTTTTCAAAATATCTTGCAAGTCCTTTGCAAGTTTTGTGATTGTTCAGTGCAAATTGCCCATTTCCTTTCTTGAAGCAAAGATTTTGTGGCTGATATCCTGTGAGTTTTGCTTTGAAATTCTTGTAGAAATTTCACATGTTGTTTCTTTCTAAGTCTTTCTCGATTTCAAGTAGCTGGCCCTTTTCGAATTTCCTTTTGGTCTTTCTGATTAATTGGGCTGTCTCTTTCCTTACTGACAAGAATGTTTTGTAATTCTGCTCAGTCTTTCTGCTGTTCCAATTGCTGAGTGATTTCTGTCGAGATTGGATTGCTTGTTCACAGTCTTCTTTCCACCAATTTTTTGTGCAGTTTTGATTAGTTTGCTTCCGAGTTGCTTCCAGTTGTAGAATTCCAATTGGTAAATTTATTTGATTTTAACTTTATCAGTTAACCCAAAGGGGGGAGCAGTGCTATGTGTGCCATCTGTCTGTGGATCTTGTAAACTTTGTTCTGTGTGTTATCACATTTTTAAGTGTTTTTCTAGTGTATTTCTGAGACAGCGATTGGGGACCATTCCAGAAATTGCCCGAACGAGTGAAAACCTGCCAAAAAACCACACTCAGATGGGCATTTGCAGCCGACCAACAGCTTTCAAACCTCTGGGCAGATTCAGTCTAGTGTATTTACTCGGATCTGAGCCACACTTTTTTTTCCAGTGGTTGTAATCCAAAAAGCTGCCTGTGGCTTATAATCGAGTGCAAAGTAAGTGGAAGTTCTGAAAAATGTTGGTAGGTGCTGCCACAGCTGACTTCTGCCATCGAATGTATGTTGCACTACACAGGTATGCTTTGCAGGCACAAAGATAAAACTGGTGCCAAAACCTCTGCATCAGTAAATAAATTAAAAAAATAGGGAGAAGACAAGCTTTTTTTTCTCTGCCCAGAGTTTCGACAACCACATTTTCATACATTAGCCAACAAAGTAAATAGAAATTCCGTATTTTTCATCTTCAAATGTAGCAGCCTTTCAAATATTCGTAGCACAAAAATAAATTTCTTTACTCTAAAATACCAACAATGCACAAGGCTTTAGGATTGTTGCATGAGTTGATACGCTGGGGCTCATTAAGATTTCATGTAGCGGCACCTATTGCTTAGTGGAATTTTGTAAAGTGCTTGTTGGTGTTAGTGAACCATAATGAAGCGCTTACATTATAGTGCCAAATTCAAGAGGGGAGTTGTTTCTTTTGCGGAACAAAGTTCTAATCGTGCTGCAGGTCTGTGATACGGGATTGATGAGAGCAACGTCAGATGATGGCAACTGCAGAGAGAGAAATTATTTGAATGTTCAAGTAGCAGGGAAGCATTTAGTGGCCCAAAGTGTGGCCGATATCATGCACTAGAAATGATTTTAAATGAATTTGTTAAGGAAGAGCGTCAGAAATTCGTGCCTGTGAATGCCGAAATTTTAAAAATTAAGGCACATGAAATTGCTAGAGAGCAAAAAATTGAAAATTTTAAGGCTAGTCGCAGATGGATTGATCTGTTTATGAAGCGCTGGGGTCTTTCACTTTGGAGGCGAACTTCAGTTGCACAGAAGCTGCCAAAAAATTATTAAGAAAAACTTGTGGAATTTCAGCGCTTCATAATTAGGCAGTGCACAGAAAAGCAGTATCTTCATGGTCATATAGGAAATGCTGACCAAACTCCTGTATATTTTGACATGCCGTCAAATTATACAGTTGACGCCAAAGGAAAGAAAGACATAAGTGTTCTTACCTCACGGTGTGAAAAACAGTGGATGTCAGTCATGCTTGCTTGCACAGCAGATGGACATAAATTATCCCCATTCACAGTTTTCATGCGAAAGACTTTACCAGAATTGGAAGTGTATCCAAAAACTGTAATTGTATGAGCAAATGAAACTGGGTGGTTTTTGGAGGACATGGTGCTGGAATGGATTAGGCATGTGTGGAATCGTCGTCCTGGTGCAATGCTTGGTTTACACTAGTGATCTCTGGTTTGTGCAGTCTGTTGGTATTAGATGCGTACGAAGGCCATACAGCACTTGCAGTAAAATGAGAATTAGAGGAAAGCAAAATGGGGGCGGGATGATGTCAATTCTGCAACCACTTGACATCTGTTTGAATAAACCATTTAAGAACAAGCTTAAACGCATGTACACAGAGTGGCTTTTGAAAAGCGACAGACAACTGACACCAACAGAATGTGTAAAACACGCGAGTTTGTCGCAAGTGTGCCAATGGATTTATGATACATGGAAGTGTGTTCCAAATCAGATTGTGCAACAAGCATTTAAAAAACGTTCGATACCCAATGCACTAGATGGTACGGAGGACGATGCTCCACATGAAGAAATGAGCAACAAAGAATCGAGTGGTAGTGATTCAAAATCATGACTGATATTTTAAACATTTCTTATAGGATGTATTACAATCCTAATAAAATTTTGTTTTAAATTTCAATGTTTAATTTCTAAGTTATTTTCATTCTTATTTTATAAGTGTTGCTACTCTGCATTGCACAGGATAGAAAAGTGTGGAGAGCTGCATCAAACAAGTCTACGGACTAAGGACAACAACAACACACTCTGCATTTGAAGTCATAACTAAAAATCTACTACGAAAATCTGACTGGCAAGACTGTTTGAGATGTTTGTCAAAATGGCCAACTCTACGTTCTGAATTTTTTCCTACCTGTGGCAGGAGATGGTTGCTAATAGGAACTTTTATGAATCGTGAATCACGTGCAGTATTCTCTTCACCATAAGAATAATAAGAATGTAAACATTATGCCATGTATTCTTTTGTGTTTGCTGCTATCTCATTTAAATCCTGTGTGCCTAATAAACTACGAAACTAGAGTGAGACAACAGCAAACGCGGAAGAATGCCGCTAGCGGTGACAGGTCGTAAACACTCACTATTAGAATGTGACAAACAATGCATGACACAGTACAATAATGCATTTTCAGCTTAGTGTCGTAAACACCTATAACAAAGAGAATGACACTTATCAGATCAAAGCAAAATAAGCAATCGATTCAAAGCAGATGAAGCACGTGAAAAAGGAAGGATAACCGTATAAATACAGACGGAGCACCTTATGCGTAGCAATGGGTATGTGGAAAGCTTAACTGCTAAGCTTAAGACTCGAACCAAACTATTGTAGCTGTATCTTCATCCATTCAACCTAAATTGTGTCCCATGTTACAATGGACCAACTTTGTTTCGATTTGGAGGTGTGGTCTAAAACTTTTCTCTCCCCTTGAATTTCGAGTCTCAAATTTCAGGTGCGGCTTAGATTCGGGAAAATTTCTTTCCTTGATTTCAAATCTCATTTTTCAGATACGGCCTAGATTTGAGTAAATACGGTAAGCCTGGCTCACCATGTGGTCTCAGAAGCCAGCGTGCTGCACTTTAAGCTATTCAAACAGATAGATATTATAATGGTGCTGTTTGCAAATGTGTGTATGTGTGTGTGTGGGGGGGGGGGGGGGATGTTAACTTGTGAGAGATTGTGCTGCTGACTTCACTGTTTTATAAAAATAACTGTACACTATCTGTATTAAAAAATGAAAGAAAATGTAAATGCTATGCCAGTGTAAATGGAATTAAAACTTATTCTTAGTTGATGCAAGACTATAGAAACTATCTTCTAACTATTTTTGATTGAGATACAGCTTGTCCATAATAAAATAAATTACCAGTGACATTAGAACTGCTGAAAACAAAACCAGACATGGCAAGAGTGGTCAAGTGATAACCATCAAATTGTCGCAAAAGTCATGACACTCAGCCTTTAAACATCCTCAGCAGGAAAGCTAAATGTAGTTGATGCTCTGTTCAGTTGTCATTGAGTTTTGGTGCTGCCATGTAAACAACAGGAAGTGGTTACTTAATGCTAACATTCTGTTCCTGTGAGCGATTGATGTTGTGATTGTAGGTGCCGTCTCCCCACACCCCCTCCCCTCCTCCAAATGAAATTAAAATTTAAGTGTGTGTCAAAAGGATAGTGTGATGAGAAATGGTGGTAGTTTATTAATCAAAGTAGACAAGATACTCAAAATTGAAGCTGCTTGCTAGATTGTTTGGGCAAGACTCAGTATGAAGGTTGAACATTAACTTATTATATGGATCCTCCTATTGACAGCTGGACTGAAAAATTAAGAGAAGACCTCAGCTCTGTAGTATGTAAGTTCCTCAGACATACTGACATTATCAGAGGTGACTTTAATCATCCAACAAGACACTGAGAAAATTACATTTTTGTAAGTGATTGATGTAACAAGGTGTTCTGAGAAACATTATTAAATGTGTCTTCTGGCAACTGCCTATAACAGGCAGTTTGAAATACCAACCATGAGGGGAAAAGTATTTGACCGAATAGACATGTCTACAATAAGGGTAGCAGAAGTAAGACACAGGACTACTATCCATTGTCTTTGACATCCATTTGTTGTAGAATCTTTGAACACATATCGAGCTCAGACATAATGAAGTATCTCAAACAGAATGACCACCTCCACACCAAACAGCATGGATTATGAAAACAGCACTCATGGGAAACCCAATACACACATTCTGAAAGCCAGGAATCAAGGTGTTTGGTAGGTGCAGTATTTCTTGACTTTTCAAAAACCTTGTAATTGGCACCACACCTACACTTATTATGATAAGTATGATCGTGTGGGATATCAATTGACATTTGTGACTGAATTTTGGTAGGGAGGTCACAGCATGTTACCTTGGATAGACTGGCATTTTCAGATGCAGAAGTAACAACTGATGTGGCTCAGAGAAGTGTATTGGGATCCTTGGTGTCCATGTTGTACATTAAGATGTTGCAAAGAATGTTGACAATAAACTCTGACCTCATGCAGATGATGAGAAGTATTGTCTGAAAAAAGCTCCACAAACATTCAGATGGATCTTGATAAGCTTTCAAAATGGTGGTACCTTTCTTCAAACATTCAGATACATAAAATTGTCCTTATTACAAAATGAAAAAAAGTAATATTGTTCAATAACAATATAGGTGAGTCACGATTGGAATCAGTCAACTCGTACCACAGTGTAACAATTTGGAGAGATATGAAATGCAATGATCACATATGCTCAGTTGTGGGTAAAACAAGTTGGGGATTTCAGTTTTTTGGTAGAATAGTAGAGAGATGCAGTCAATCTACAAAGGAGTTTGCTTAGAAACCAATCGTTTGACCCCTCAAAGAATATTGTTCAAAAGCGTGGGACCCGTTATAAGTAGGTCTATTGTTTGATCCATGGGAGAATATCAGGGAGGTGCTGAAGAAACTGAACTGGCAGACACTGGAAGATACCCACAAACTGTTGTGTGAAATACTACATACAAAGTTTGGAGATCAAATTTAAGTGATGAATCTAGGGATATATCACAGTCCCCTATGTATCGCTCCCATAGGGATCATGAAGGCAAGATTAGACAATGTTCAGAATGAATTTCCTCTCTGCACCAATTTGAAGCTTTCTGGCAGATATAAACTATTTGCCAGACCAAGACTTGAATGTGGGATCTTTGCCTAGTGCAGGCAAGTGCTCTACTGACTGAGCTATCCAAGCACAACTTATGATCCCCCCTCACAGCTCTACTCCTGCATGTACCTCATTTCCTACCTTCCAAACTTGTTCCAGATTCAAGTCCCAGTCTGGCATACACAGTTTTAATCTACCAGATTCAAGACTAGACGATTATATTACGCACAGAGGCGTTTGGAAAATCATTCTTGCTGCTCTCCATACATGAATGGTATGGTAAAAAGTCCTGATACGTTGGGATGTGCCCCGTGCCTGGTGTGCAGAGTATGAATATAAGTATTGGCCTGCAGCTGTTCACACTAATAAATTAATTCACAGCAGTATGGTTTAGTTACACACATAATATGACCAGGCTTATGTTTATTACCGTGACATTGGATACTAACCAAATTCATCTCATTGTGCTAACCAAATTTACCTCATTGTGACAAATTGTGAGAAGCATTGAACGTTACATAAGGAGAAACAAAAAGCCAGTAGTATTCTGTAACTGTCATAGATGCCGGAGGTATTTACACAACTACAAGAAAAATGCCAAATTTTTCTATATTTTTGTTGATAACTACCAATTTTTTGTTACAGTGTTAAAAACTGCTGTTTTGCACAATTTTTTGTGTTAACATTTAAATGAAATTTTCATGTTCCTGTGTCATCAATAATACCACCACCACCACCACCACCACGTGACACCCATTGCTAAATACAGGCCTCCCCCTGACTTTTCTACCCATTATGGGCTCCTGCTGTTGACTTCCATGTTACTCCTACATGTTTCCTAATGTTGTCTGTTCATCTTCCATTTGCTCAAGTCTCAAAATTCAGAAAAAGCTTCCATCGACCATCCATTCTCACTTGTGTTTGTCCTGTCCACCTCCATTTCATTTTCATTACAGTAATAATTATGTTATCTAATCCAGTGTGTTTCCCAACCCCATTTATTTGTTTTCATGTATTTTATAATTATTCCCAACACAAATCTTTCAATCTACTGACCAACCCATAGTTTGTTAATATTTTTTGTGTTTACATCTCATTGTCATAAGTCAAAACTGATGATACACACTTACGCAAACAATGTGTTTCAGTCGCATCAGTAGTTCTGCGAGCTTAATTTTATCCCTATGTACAGTATATTATGGTCAGGCCTCCCTGTGTCGGGCCTCAGTGCCCAGAGACAGTGACCATGTGTGAATGTTTGTGTGTTTTCTACATCAAAAGAAGGACTTCATTCAAAAGCTTTAATATAAGAAGCAGAACTTTGTTGTTGTTGAAGGATAATGTCAGTAGTTGTGTGTCTTGTTTCGTGTGTTCTCAGGTAGTTGTTGTTTCAGTGTTGTAATTTGTATCATTTAATTCTTTCTTGTTCACAGTATTTTAGATTCAGCGTTGGAGGTATGACTGATTTTGCTGAGATTAAAGGACACAGAAGAACCTATGTAGGTGCTATGCCAGGAAAGCTGATTCAGTGCTTGAAGAAAACAAAGACAGAGAATCCTCTTATACTGATAGATGAAGTGGACAAGATTGGCAAGTAAGGTCTAGTATATAATATGACCACTGTTAAAATCTAAGAGAAATGAAATTTAAAAAAGCAAAAAAGTAGCACGATATCAGTTTGTGAGGTAAGGATTTTTAGTTCTGCTATTCATTTAGTGGGGGAACATCCCAGCTTCAGTAAGGAGCTTACCATCAAACTTCTTGGACCTTGCTTTTCATAGTCAGTGTTGGTACCATGTGAGCTTACAAACACAACTCCCACCTCAGTCTCGCAGCTTCAATTTTGTCAGTACCTTTCTGCTACTTTCCAGGTTTCACAATAGTTGTTCTCAAGAGCTTCTTCAAGCAACACTTCTGGAAGGAAGGATGTTGTGAAGAACAGGCATAGCCCTTGCCTAGGGCTTGTTTGCAGAATGATTATTTCATGTGCACTATTTTGGAACTTCCTGTCAGAAAGGAAGTTGTAAGGATGGGTCACGAGTTGAGTGTGGATAGGCCTAGTCCAATTTGTTAGTGTAGTGGCTGTGAGACAAAGCTCTGCGTTTGAGTACCAATCCGACACAGAGTTTAAATCTGTCAGGAAATTTCTGTACAGTGCACAATGCAATACAGACTCATGTATGTAGCCATCTTTTTTATTAATGTAAATCTCTGCCCTCTGTAGTGATTAGGTGACCATTCTTACACTGGTGTTATAAGCAAGACACCTCTTTTGTGAGATGATGGGCCCAAACTACTGTTTTGATTTTACTTAACATGCTGAATTTGTTAGTCAGCCCACAATCATGTTTGTGTAATTTAGTGAGTTGAGTCATTTCTTGTGTGTGTGTGTGTGGGGGGGGGGGGGGGGGCTGCATCTGTGCGTGCATGCATGCTGACGTTTCCCCAAGAGCTGATGGTTTATTTGTGCTTGTGAAGAGCATTATGGAAGAGAATTCTCATGATATTTATGTTGTCCAGTCCTTGCAGCAAAACTTCAATTTTATGGCTTTTACCATTTATTATTCCAATTTCCTGGCCCAATGAGCTTGAAAGCCCGCTAGAAAACACAGGTCTAGATGACAACCAGTAGGTGGCGCTCCTAAAATTTTCAAGCACTGCTGTCACCGCCTCAGCGCTACGTGTTGGCCTCACTCTCGTGCCAACCCATCACTGCTTGCGGCTGTGCTGTAAAGCTAACTGCCCAGGGTCCCAGACATCTGTCATGTTCTGACTATGCTCTTGTATTGATCTTTGCACTCATTGGTGTTTGGTTCCTGATATTGCTATGCCTAGGCTCTCTATTTGGTTCTCTCTTATGACTTATTATTCTGCCATGTTGTCTTCATTGTCTGTCCACCACTGTTGTTGTCTTTCCGTGTTTTTCGGCATCTCACCATTGATGCCCTCGGCTGGTCTGCTAGCGTCTCCTGGTCATGTCTGATATGGTACTATAATTATGTAACTCCGTACACAGTATATTGTAAGTGAGCAACAAGGGAAAAAGAGGATGGGCTTAGAGGGATGGATGGGACAGATTAACTGAAGTTATCATTTAAGAAGAGTATTGGTAAGACATAGTTTTATTTTCATTAATTCCATTCCTCCTGCTTGCAAAACTTACATAGCTTGTGTACATTAAGTCATTTTGTGAAGCACTGGAAAAATAAGTAAAAGGTTACCAAGACTCAAAAATTGTCATTTACCAAACTGAATGTTTCGCTAGAAGTGCTTGGAGTTGTTGCAGCCCGGTGTGTTTCTTCTTCCTTGCTTTTAAATTGTAGAACTAACTCTATTCTGCTGCATTCTCATACATCTATTTATCCAAGGGTCAGCCATTGACATTTATATAGCTTAATAACATAATATCTTGTTATGTGAACTCAAAAAATAATAAGACATTTATGATTTGATTTTTAGGGGTTATCAAGGAGATCCCACCTCGGCATTGCTGGAAGTATTGGATCCAGAACAAAATCACAATTTCTTAGATCATTATCTAGATGTTCCTGTTGATCTTTCAAAGGTAATTCACATGAATTTGCATTATCTAGAAAAGTACGCTTGTATTATGGTGAGCACATTTATGAAATTTACTTTTCTGCCAATTATATTTCAGGTGCTTTTTATTTGCACAGCCAATGTTACAGAAACAATCCCAGAGCCATTGAGAGATCGAATGGAAATGATAGATATGTCAGGTTATGTCGCTGAAGAGAAGCTTGCTATATCAAAACAATATCTTGTTCCCCAAGCAATGGCAGAGTGTGGTCTAACTCAGGACCAGGTATGATTTACTTTTACTCAAATTAGGTGTAATTACTACTGTGTGAAATAATAAGTTTGTGATATGTTTAAATCATATAATCTGCTATGTTAACAAAATAGTATGACCCATAAATCTCTTATAAATGCTCATTTTAATGAAGAATGCCGTTCAGCCCACACAATAGAATACCAAGCAACAGCATCTACAATAAGAAAATAGCAAGCTAAGGAGCATATACAGTTAGTTCGTTGTGTGCTGTAGAATCACTCATTATAGCTATATGTGGGTTAAAGAAAAGTAAAATGCTGTCGTCAACCTTTCTGTCAAAACCCTGACCTTTGCAGACATCTCAGTACTTTCTAAAGGCCTCACATTTAGCCCAAAATTTAAGTGCAGCTATGCTGGACTTGTACAATGCTCTCATTCCTTTATGTGTTGTCTGAAGGGGACACAGTTCTTTGTCATGCACTCCACGAATAATAGCCAGCCAAAATACCAAATAGAACCTGTTTAAAACAGTTCCAACCTCCCTCCATCTGTGATCCTCCTCCTCCTCTTCTGCCTAGTCACATTTCAGGAGTTCCTCACTACTAATCTGGCCTCACCATCTTTTCCTAAATATCCCCACTGTGGTCATGAATTGTGGTGACTGTGTGAATGAGGATCTCCACCAAGTTCTTGGTACCTCTGTATATAAACCTTACAAACATGATCCCAACCCCTCCTCAGGGCCTTAGGTCCCTCCTAAATCCTGACACCTGAAACCATCTTCCTCATCACACAAGGAACCTCTTGGACTCCTAACTTTTACATACTCCCCACTGCACAAACCCAACCAGACACTTTCCCCTACTGGTCGTCCCATTGTGGCTCGTTACAATACATCCACAGAACGAACTTTTGCCATTGTTGGCCAACACTTCCAAACTATTGTCTGTAATCTCCCCTCTTACATCCAAGACACTGCTCACTTCCTTCACACCTTTTATCACTTTCTGTCCTGTTACCTCCTGACTCCTTGATGGTCACTGTGCGCATGATGTCCTTATACACCAATGCCATGCCCGTGACCTTATGGCCTTGGAACCTTTCCCAGTGTCATCCTGATACCAAACCACCATCTCTTTCATAATCCTCGTGGCCCACCACTTCAATTACTTCACTTTTGGAGATCAAATCTGTAAACAAATCAGTGCTGCTGCTGTGGGTACTCACATGGCACCATCCTTTACCAAGTTAGTTATGAGCCATCTGGAGGACTACTTCCTATATCCAGTCAAAACCAAAACCCCTTTTTCTGGTTCAGATTCATTGATAACATTTTCATGTTTTTGTATCATTGTGAGGACAACCTCACTTTCCTCCATATCCTCAACATGCACTCCCAAATCCACTTCACCTGGTCCTTGTCAACTCAATGAACTTCCTAGATGTTAATCTCACCTTTGAGATGGCTCCATAAATACGTCTGTTCATATCAGCACATCACTCACCCTCCACTTTGACAGCCGTCACCTGTTCCATGTCAGAAAGTCTCTTCCTTACAGCCTCTCCCCTGTGGGTGCCATATCTGCAGTAGAAAGCAGGAGTTGTCAAATAAGCTAGTAACGTTGTCAGTTCCTTTATTGACAGCCAATATCCTACCCATCTTTCCCATGTCATCTTCTCCTCTGACACCGGTAATCCTGTTAAACAGTCACTGACCACCACTTCTCTGACTATCCAGTATCACTCCAGCCAGGAAAAGCTCAACCACAACCTTCATTAGGGTTTCAACCACCTCTCCTCATGCCATGAGGTGAGTGATATCCTACTGAAAGCCGGCCGGTGTGGCCGTGCGGTTCCAAGCACTTCAGTTTGGAACCGCGTGACCGCTATGGTCGCAGGTTCAAATCCTGCCTCGGGCATGGATGTGTGTGATGTCCTTAGGTTAGTTAGGTTTAAGTAGTTCTAAGTTCTAGGGAACTGATGACCACAGAAGTTAAGTCCCATAGTGCTCAGAACCATTTTTTTCCTACTGAAAATACTACCCGTGTCACCTAAAGTAGATATCCTTGTCTGTCCCTTTTCCAATCTTGCTTGCACCCAATTCTACACCCCATGGATCATTCCCTAGTGAGTGACCGAAGTGCAAGACTTGTCCCATACACTCAAGTACCAACTCCTACCGCAACCTAGTCTGAGGCATTTTCAACTCTTTAAAAGGCAGGACAAGGTGTGAAAGCAGCCGTGTTATATTAGCTACGCAGCAATTGGTGTGCAGTATTCTATATGGGCATGACAGCTAACCTAATGTCTACTCACACGAATGGCCACTGCCAAATGGTGGCCAACCATGAATTTGACCATCCATTTGCTGAACATGCGGCACACCACTACATAGATGGCTTTAATAGCTGCTTCACTATGTATGCCATCTGGATACTCCCTTCCAGCACAAATTTATCTGAAATAGGCAGGTGGGAATTGTCTCTCCAGCATATTCTGCATTCTCGCAATCCCCCTGGCGTAAACCTCTGCTTACCTGTTTCTTTTCCTTCTGTTGTCATTCCTACCACTCTATTCCTGTCCAGATCTTGTACTGCCGTCTCCCACCACTCTTCCTCCCCCCTCCACATGTGGAAATTCTCTATCCCTCTCCCCCCTCTTGCCCTTCCTCTTTCCCCACTGCCTATCCACCCTTATACTTTCTCTCCCTCCTCCCTATCTCCATTTACACCTCAACCATTCTCTAGTTTACCCCCTCCCTCTCCCCTCTCTGCCTCTTTCTATATCTCTTTTATGGTGTACTTCCACAGAAAACTCCTTTCGTCTTGTTGTGCAGCCACAGAGTCATCTGTGTCTCACACTCCTTCCTTGCACTACATTGCTTGCGTCCTTCCCAACCCCTCCCCACAACCATCAACCCAAGCAAGTACAAACACCAGTCTGCTATAGGTGAATGGTTGCCTTTCCATTACTTTATGTAATGTAATAGTATCGTATAGATTATGTGTGAAATGGATATGGAGTTGTACTGGCTTGAGACTTAATCAGCCAAACACTACTCATATTATACAATACAATTCATGTATTGAGAGACAGTATTTCTGGAAACTGTAAAGTTGACATTAGGCATTAATGATTTTTTCTACTTGATGCATACAAAACATGAGACATACTGAGATAGCTGCTAACCGAAGAACATCAAAAGAAATCCAAATAGTTGCAAACATGAAAAGCAAATTAACATGCTCATTTTTGTTTTGTTGTATATATTTCTTGCAAATTCAAAAGACATTGTAACTGCATATGGCTTTCAAAAGACATTGTAACTGCATATGGCTAATTCCCCACCCCCACCCTGCCAACCCCTCCCCTGTAAAACACACACACACACACACACACACACACACACACACACAGAGGTAAATTATTCTAGAACAGGAATTTCTGATCATCTGTTTGGCAATCTTAAATTCCTGACACAAAAAAAAGTTGAACTTCAAAAATACAGATGCCCCCTTCTCCCCCTTACACCAACTATTCCATACCCAAATCTCCGTTTCGAATCTAGAAGCATATAATACCGCAAAGGAAGAGATATGTTTGCTGATGGTAAACAAACATCTTTTTCACTGTTATATTTATTCATGGATAAATAGGAAGGTGTGTGTGTGTGTGTGTGTGTGTGTGTGTGTGTGTGTGTGTGTGTGTGTGTGTGTGTGTGTGTAAAACATATTACATTAATAATTTGTAAACAAGCTCCTTCTACAACAGTATGATTTGTTACACAAATTGTCTATAGAACAAGTAACTGGGTCAACATTAATTTAAAGCATCTATGTTTCAGATAACTCTTGAAGACAGTTCACTTAATACTTTAATAAAATCGTACTGTAGAGAGAGCGGCGTGCGGAATTTGCAAAAGTACATCGAGAAGGTGAGTGAGTATATTTTGCTAGTTAAGTTTTCCCATGTGAAATTTTGTTTTCAGGAAGGTAAAACATTAATGCATGTAAGTGATATGTACTTAACCATTTAACTGGGGGTTAGTTTTGTAGGGAGCACCATTACATTGGGGAGCCATCTCCAAAGTACCCTTTCTCTTGAAATTTGAACCTCATGTCCAATCATGATGACATCAAAGTAGCCTTTCTCATCTCAGAAACCTCCAAATAAATAACGTTATTGGATATGAAAGCAAATGTTTGGGTGGGAGTGCCAGTGTGGCACACAGTTTTAATTCATCATAAAGCTTCAATACATGGGCACTTGTCAGAATAATAAAAACACCAACTATCCAAAATAGTATCTTTGTGAGGTGACCACACTGTTCCTGAATGTTCTGTGTCTTTTGTTTGTTACTGTGGTGAAGCAGACTGTTCTGCAGGGCACATGCAATACATATGTAGACTTGATTATTGGTACCTTTGTGGAAACATATGTTAGTCAAAATGGTAGGCTGTTTTGGCTTTAAATCAAGGCAGACTGTTGGAGATGGGAGCAAGTATTGAACCAAAAGTGTTGAGTGTGATGTTGGCATACATAATATTTGGTAGAACGAAATCAGCCAAAATTAGTCGTGGGTGAATATTAACTCTGTCACTGGGTTCACTGAGCAGTGGAGTGTCACCAAGAGTCTGAAGAGTTGAGGTGACACTAGTAATGTCCAAAATTAATCAGCATCTCAACCAACTTGAAATCTTCATCTGACCCAGCCAGTTCATATATGGCTTCCATATAAAGAAGATTAGGTGTGGAACTGCCTACTTTCTAATACAAGGTGACCTTGTAATAAGGTGGACTTCACTTTCATAATATTTTATTAGTCGTATTCTTACTCTCCAAGTATAATTTCAAGTATTATATGCGCATATAACATTATATTTTATTGGTGTTATTCAGGAACAAAGGTGCAGTCTTCCACTGTGATAATTCTTCCTCATCTACACTTTTATTCCTTTATTCCTCTTCTGTTTATGGATTGCAGTCCACATTTCATGTCTGCACAGTAAATTCTCCCAGTTTGTAGATTATCTTCTTCTGTATTTGCTAGAGAAGACCAGCTATTTACAAACTAACAAACAAATATTAGGTGTTCACACTGCCCTTTCCTTGAGGACATGTCTTTTGTTAGGGCTCAGTCATTAATTCCTCTTTAAAAAATTAACATCAAGGCATTAGAACTTGTCATCAATAACAGTATTGCACAGCAATGTTCAGTGAGTGAACTGATAACATTCAAGCAAAAATTTTGTAATAATCACCCCAGGGCATGCAGTACTTCTACTTATTGGATGAAAATGTCATAGTTCTTTACACTTGTCAATTATCAGGATTTTCTCAACATGGAAATTCATTCATGTCAGAACAATCCTTGACACAGGAAAATCCTTTTCTGACCTGATTTGTCCAATAGCATTCCTCCCCCATATGATAAAAATGTAACCAGCTGCTTCTGCTACCTGCACCCCTGCATTAAACCCAAAGCAGACAATATATCCCAAGTGTTATTCCGCCTACAACTATTTTATAACACTTAAACAACTTTCATAAAACTGAAGTATGCAAAATCTACTGTATGACAAGTACTATAACTTTAAGTAGGGAAATGTCACATGATAAATACACATCTAGCAATTTACACGCCTTGTGTAACTGCACAGTGTTCACTCGATTTATCAAAGTTATTTTGCGCAGAAAATCAAAGTACAAGAAGAAACAATTTAATACTATAGTAAGAAACACTTAAATGCTGACAATGTGAGAGCAGAAATGTGCTGAAGTCTGCCATGCTGCTGTCATCTGTCCAGGCGTCAAGGCAACTGTCGATGGGTGGCCGGTGGTCACTGTTGAGTGAGGAAAATCGCACGCAAAAGCTGTTGTGGTCTTGACACACAGTTATGAGGTTTTGCTAATATTAGTTGAAATGTGCCATGTTATTTTTGGTATATAATTTGCAAATTATATATTTGGTCACTGTTGTTAATTAATTTCTGACATGGTGTATGATTCACTGTCAGAATTTACCAGTATGTGTTCTGTGTATCTTCAGACTTTGTCACTACTGCAACTTCATCTGTGCTAGCTGCACTCTTATGAAATGACACTAAACTCTTCTTTGACATGTATGCATATATTGCCTCTTGTTGTTACACACATAAGAACATTTCATTTATACATGATTTACAGGTTGCAATGTAAAAAGCATGTCATGACATTCCGTGTAACCCATATGACATTCCTTGTAACCCATAAGACTATTGGACAAACTCTTTAGACTCAGCACATTTATCGTGACAATGCTGATGTGACAATCCTCTCTTCCATGGACCCTCAGTGCACTTCCTAACAGCAAGTGCCACAGTACACAGACAACTATCCACATCGCCCTGACTGGTGGATAAGCTGTGTCTGTTCCAACTCGTGAAGATGCATGTAAGAAATACAAAAATTCTCCCACAGAATACCAATCAAAATGGCATACATAACTAACACGAAAACATACTCCCAAAAGTCACGGACATCAGTCATGGTATACCACATCACTTTCCTTGAAGTGATATTTACACTTCATATCCTCCCATTGAGACAAATGATGTCATGACATTTCTGTCATCTAAATAAACAAAGGATTTTCTTGAGTATTGAGTTAGAACAAACTTTTTATTTTCTAACATTGAATAGTTACATAAGTGGAACCATATACAAATTTCACTTTTGAGATATTAAATGTTCTTTTACAGTATTTATTTTATGAAATCCTTTACCATTGCAACATAGCACCATCATTTATATTTTACATGTGGCTTATCCACATAGACTGATATTCATTAATCCCTGTGTTATATTTTCCACTGAGTAACTTGGGTTGAATGTACCTCAGTGTCTTCATTAGTCATTTAGTCCTTCGTTATGAACTGTCATCCACATCTGAAGCGATAGTCACTGCATTCAGTGACTAGGAACTGATTGTACTTAATTTCTTTTGATGTTATCTGCTTGAATTACTCACCCAGAAGAACGGCAAACAAGTTGCCTAGGTATTTTATATGGATTTAACTCCATCATCTTATAACACCTTATTCGAATTCTGCACGTGTACTCAACTGTGCACACAGTTACTTAAACTTTTTTTCAAAGTAATTAATTCCTCATTGTGCATTGCATTTCATGAGGTAAATCATATTTAAATGTTTCAGTCATAAGTTATTTATGCTTTTTGTCAATTTTTCTCTATTCAAGGACTAGTCAGAAAGATAATTTCTAATTCAGTAATATATTGAGGATAATTATTTATAACTGGGCCCTGTCTACTTGTATGTGATGTAATGATCAGTTATTATTGCTTATGTAATCTTTTATCTACATTGTCAGGAGGTTATGGATGCATGCTACACTCCGGTGGTCCTATTAAAACAGGTTTTACTTAAATGGATAACTGAAGGATGTTTGTGATGCAAACTATTGCATATGGAAAGAGAGATGATAGTCATGGTACTCCAGTTAGAAAAGACAGAAAGGAAAAAAGAGAACTAGGAACTTGGGAAACAAAGAAGAAAAGAATCCGTACTCCAAAGACAGATACCCATCCCACACACCACCCCAAAGACCCCTTCCTTAGAGGTAGTTCACCGGGAGGCCTGGAGGATAAAGATATATGCTGATTCTACAGAACAGACTATCCCGATTCACCTCCACAGGCCCTGGAAATTGTCTTTGATGCCCTACTATTGATATTTTGTGGAGAGAGTAGTGGTGCAGTGATAGCCTCTGTACTGCTCACTAACTTAATGTCTGGGAAAATTCTGACTTACAAACTTTACCTCTTACTGGATCTCAACCTCCAGCAAATAAGATAGGCAAGTCTTAGTCATAGTTACAGTCACATCCGCTACAAGTCGTATCAGCCCAACCATTATGCTTATGCAATCACAAAAGGTACAAAAATCCCTAGCATAAATTTCTTAGCAAACAAGCTTACTGTTAACCCTGTGAAAAATATGCAGTCTACTACAAAATATGCGAAAGTATATTTGTGTATTACACCTGCACAAAGCACCATAAAAAAATCCAATGGTGCAGTATCGTTGGCCTACTTTTTTACGAGATGGTTTTGCTAGACAATGCAGACTGAGTGGGCTGGCGCAATGGTTAGCACACTGGACTTGCATTTGGGAGGATGACGGTTCAAACCCAGCTCCAGCCATTCTGATTTAGGTTTTCCTGGATTTCCCAAAATCACTTCAGGTATATGGCGGGATGGTTCCTTTGACAAACAGCATGGCCCATTTCCTTCCCCTTCCTTCCCTAATCTGAGCTTGTGCCCCGTCTCTAATGACCTTGTTGTTGACTGGACGTAAGACACTAATCTCCTCCTCCTCCGAGACATTGTAGAACATTCAGAGGTATCTAATACCTTAGTTTGTTGCTGCACCACCACTTACCCAGAGAAGTTACACGTGTAGGACAACTCGCATCCTTTTTTGTTGCTTGGACTGAACATTATCTACTGATTATTTGTCACCCTACAATTCCCTTCTAAAGCTCAGATACTTGGGCCAATATTGAAAATCTAGCTTCGAGCTCAGGTAAAGTAATCTACATTACAACTTTGGAGTAAGCTTCAAAAATGAATGGTATTCTCCTTTTATAGGAACTGTCAAATACATATCTTGATGTAGAAAGATACTCTCAAATAATACTTAATTTCTACAGCGATAATGTCGTTACATTCTCCATTGTGGTGTGGGTCTTCCATCTATTTGTCCATCCATACACTTGACAATTACTTCAATTTATGTAAAAAGGTTCATACGTAACTACCAGCCACTTTCATTATAAATTTACTATGATGCTGCAGTTTCAGATGGCCCTATTTGAGTTGCAGTAGGCATTAGAAACTAAAACTATTTATTAGCACCTCAGATCATCATACTTCATTGGGGCGCTACCGATCTCTTTTACCCCGCTCAATGTGACATCACTAACAGCCACAGTTTGCATGCCATCTGCTCACAAAGTTTTTATATTATTTATTTAATATGGTATACTTAACCTTTGCAATGTATGTAGTATGTAAAAGTATCCAATATCCCAGGATTTTAATAATTGAATAATTATGCCTCTAAGCTTAGTTTGGGACGTTTTTTTATTTTTATATCCTGCGTGCAACATTTACCTGCAGTGGAGATGACAGTTGACTAATATACCATTAGATCACATCATCTCCCCGATTACCTTTTGAAGAGGGGAGAGACTTTTTTAATCACCTTTGTGTGATACCAATATCTAGAGCAGGCTCTGTAAACGTAAGAAATGTCAATTATAACACATTTAATCAAAAATTTCTGGGTTATCTTTCATGATATAGGTCATGTAAATTAGTCACAATGGCTAGACTGGTTCCTCTTCATTATGGCTCAGGAACACATTGCCACTCACATAGTATTTATCCTTTATGTGTTTCACTGATGCTAGATAATATCTATGTAATAGGATGTGCATAACTGTACCAATCACTAGAAGACCTATAACAGGACAATTATTAGGAAACTCATTTATAGAAAATAGGATGGGAGGAGGAAAAGACACTGCCACATGGAAAATCAGAAATGAAGTAATGTAGTAGATAATTCAGCATTAACGGTCACTGCTCCCTCTAGTCCATACAACACATAGACTCTCCTGAGATCTAAGGCACTTAAATATTATTCCTACATGCAAATGGCATTGAAAACGCACCCCAAAGAGCTTTTCTGGACACATCAGTTGATCACATTTCAGTTTGTTTAATATATGCACAAAGCCATTGACACTCCACTTCAAACATGCCTTTTTTCTTTTAATTTTACTTAAATATCTGAAATTTCTGTTTTTATTTTTCTTGTGTATTTTTTACTGATATTTCATTTTGAATTATTCCTGAAAGTTGTCCCAGGAAGAAAATTCTTCTGAGTCAGTAGTTTCCCATTTGGTTGTAACCCTTTCCAAATAACTGAGTGCAAAATCAACTTTCTTTGAATCATCCCACCACTTAGGAAGAAACTTGGAAAATACTCTTGAAAAATAAGTTGCATGAACATCACCGTCCAGTTTAAACATTGGATACTGTTTTGATAAATTAGTGCTTGCTCCCAGTTCCTCTATCAGTTTTGCTAAGAATACCAGTCTACATTCGTTCTCATTTTCTTAAACTTTTTTTTTGTTTTTTCGAGTTAGTTCCAGAGTTTCTGAATTTCACCCTTCATTCTTTCTCCCCAATGGAATAAGATGAACTGACATGATTGTATCTTTTCCTGTACTGCTTGTTCTATTAAATCATTAACCTGCCCCTCCAAACTTGCAAGAGTGGATCCTGCGAGTATAGTTAAATCAGAATCTTTCCCATATTCTAAAATATTTAAGTGGACTTCTGTGTATGATATCTGCCCATGAACATCAGAAAATTCCTGTTCCACAAAATCTTAATCTGTTTCAGCTCATTATTTATTTCCCCGAATTGTTTATTGACTTTGTTTCTTACCAGATTACATTGTCTGATTGTAAGTCCTCTTTTAAGTAGACAGAGCAGTTTGTAATGGTGCTATTTTATTGTTAATCTCTTGTATTTTGTTATGCAACACTTAATCTGAAGTTATTGCATGTACACTCTATTGTAACTGCAAATTCACCGCAAGAGATTTTATGCTAGCATTTATAGTGCCTATATTAGCTTTTTTACTGTTTTATTTTGCATATATCTCTCCAACCTAAGCTTGGATACTAGCATTTAGCTCCTTTATATTGGTGCTGAATTGTGCACTAGAAGTTTTAAACCACTCTTACACACTCACCTCCATGTCTCTCATCACCATGGGCACACAATCACATCAATAATAGATTTATAATTAACTTACCACTGACCCCATAATATTAGTACAGGGTGTATACGACCCAGGACAACCGGGAGACCCGGGGAAAACCCAGGAATTTTTTAGAATTCTGGAAATTTTTCATTGTTTGAGTTTTCAGTTGAATTTTTGTAATTTTGACTGGTAAGAACTGATACTCTAACAAAGGATATTACTATATCCCGCTACTGCAGAATAATACTGCAGTAATAAAACGTGAACGAGAGAAAAACGTGAACGAGAGAAAAACGAAAACAAAACTTAATTTTCAAAGGAAATTCGCAATATACAGTAACAAAACTCAGTGCTTATACAAGCTTCTGCCAACAGTAAACTGTGTCAAAGGCTTTAAGAATACTATGCAGTGCTTCATAACAACGAATTGCCTCTGATGAGTGTGACATCACAACTGTTTACATTAGATTCGTTTGATCACTTACAAGCGGGCTCATGCCCATGCGCAGTTGAGTCGCATATGTCTAGTACCTTTTCTCGCTTCTGCCTACAGAAATGTGACCATTGGCTATGACGCAGTGGCAGCAAGCAGCCAGAAGCTACCTCGAAAAATTTTACTGGTGCGCCAAAGCTGCCGGATTCATGCATGCGCAGCGGACCCGGATCTTTAGAGGGGGGTGGGGGTTAATTCATATTCTTTAGGAAAAAAAAACCTTGTTTCACAAAGCTCCTAGCATCCAGCGCACATTGGTCTATTGATTATTCATATGATTTTAAACCCATCCCTGTTGGTTTTCAAACATTTCTGAATGCTTGCATAGTGTACGTGATGTCTCTGACAGGGGAATCCTCGTCCCATCTAGAAATAAACTTTCCCGCCCACAGAGAGGGATGGGGCTATACGAGCTGAGCGGAATAAAACTGAACGGATGAATGCCAGTCACTTTTTGTTTATGTGCTTGACTGAGTTTGCGAATGATCAGCATTGTCGTAATTACTAGCGAAATCCATAAATTCAGACTACTAGAGTGGAAATAAACGACTAACAGGAATAATAGGTAAGAAAGATTACATATTATTTTCTCGGTGTATCCAAGACAGTGAAATTTTGACAGAAAATTTTTGGACACGTCACTACACTAGTAAGGTCCAGTTGTACAGTCCCTGGCCAGCAGTCACTTAAGTTATATTCTGGGAGTAGCACGGAAAACACGTTGTGCGAACATGTAATAACGCCTGACCGGAGAGTAATTGTGGGATAACTAAACTGATGATTGTGGCAGGGTTAGTGAAGTTAACTGGAGAATAAGATTTGACAATGACAGGAATAGTTACAGAATTAGTGATCCCAAATTTATATGAAAATTTCGTACTACTGCTTTTTAATCACATGCTTGAGAAACTGGAGCGTATGAATGAAATGTAAAACTACTTCCTAACATAAAGCTTTTTGATTGTAGTAGGCCCAGTAGCCATTTGATGTTGGTACTTTGTGAATTACGTCCTGTCATGGTATAAAAACGACCTTTTGTGCCAAAAGTCATGTTTATTTGGTGTGTGTTACAATTGCTGCAATATTAGAAAGGCCTATTTTGTTTTATCTATCAGACAGTGACAAAATAGACTTAATCAGATAGAGAAACCACACCAGTCTTGGGTACTATTTGTATTAACAGCTTTTTTGGTATTAGACAACGACATTTCGATTTTTCATGTAGCTAAACATTTGACAAACTTTGTAGAGGCTATAGATTCTTTTGCAGAAAGGAAAGTGCGCCATGTAAAGCTGTAGCAACATAACAGAGAAAAAAAACTGCTATGACCTAAGGATTGATGAAATGTGTACTGTCTTGTGTGCTCTTGTCTTTACTGGTTTTATGTATTCTGTATTTCATTTTATGTTGCACAAAACAGCAAGTTAAGAAATGTCACTTTTTATTAATCTTTTCCATGAGAGAGGCAATTTATTTGAAATGAAGTGTTTAATTCCACACTATTGGCTAGTTTCAACTGTTCGCTGCATTTCAAGCGCATGTTTTCATCTTCTAGTACTTATGGCATTATGCCATAATAAAGAGCCAAACATGAGATAATACTGTACTGGTACTCCAAGAGAATTTGCATCCAGAAAACCACACTGAAAAGCTTAATATCAGGTCAAGGCCTACTTCATTGGGAATCTGGACATGCAAGTGTGCACTTTAGTACGGTTCATGAAATTCTGATGCCCTTCGAGTGTCCTCTGATGTCTTATTTCTCTTATGGCATAATGTGAGATCTTTTAATGTTTTACACATACGAACATATGGGCTTCCTACGTCATCGTAGCTGCACAAGCGTGGTTGCGCCTGTTATCTGGCACTCTCTGGTGACTGCTAAAACAAACCTATTGCTAACAGGTTGCTGGAAAATATTTGGAACGGTGGTTTGAAAAGTGTTACTAACAAAGTATTCTTCCTTTTACACAAAATGAACTATGTGGGAGAATATATGGTGAATTTCTTAATTTCAGAGCATGTGACTCTCATTTTAAAAAAACAACTCTTTGATGACAAGCCATTTAGAAGAATTTTGAGCCCAGAAGATCAGATATTTATGTTGTTATTAGAAATTTTACTGGCATATTTGTGTGATATATCTAAAGTGTAACTCACACAAAAAAGCTTAGCTTCTCTTGTAACTTATTAATCTTAAGAGACCAATATTATATGTGAAAGCTATGCTTTTCTTGTAGCACCACTATGTATATTAATTACCATTAGCTTTTGCTGTTTGTGTGTTTGCGCTACTTAACAGAGCTGTCACTATTGGCTGACTACGTCACGTGTCCTACGCTCTGAATATCTGCTGTCATCAACTGGCAAGATCACGTGACACGAGCTATGACTGACTTGCAAAAGTGCATCGCAGTCTCAATTTCTATGCTTCGGAAAGTAACATGTGGTGATTGGTGGAATTCGAATTTATACTTTCGTAGTACGAAAATAAGAAGAGTACATGTTACTGCACATCAAAGATGTTTCCAAAACGTGTTTTTTTCCCCATGAGTTTTGTTTTTGAAAGCGCCAGGAAATTCTATGCCGGTATATAAAACCATAACCATTCAAAGGGTTTACAGTTCCGAGGGAAAGTATAATGTCACTTAACTGACCCGGGTGAAAATGTATTTTTAACTGAGAAATCCGGGAAAAATCCAGGAAATTTTTTTCGTTGCCCACGTATACACCCTCTGTTAACTGTCACAGTGTATTTCCATACTCTATGAGGCAAAATTAATAACTTTGATTATCAAACATTCATAACTACTACATAACACACCACCACCACAGTTAACAAACAAGGAGTTAGTGCAGCTCACACTCATAACGTCGTAATACAGACTGTTAGCTGAAGTAACATTACCAGCTAGATGCGTTGTTGACATTTGGTGTGCGGGTTGAGCTGCCCTTGCTGATGACCGATGAGCCAGACACACTTCTTGAGTGAGAATATGTGACAAATTTAATAATGAGTAGCCAACAAATTTTATTTCTTGTGAGATTCCCTGCCTCCAGGAGTTTGTGCTCTCACAAGCATGACTGATGCAAAAGGCCTGTGTCAGGGTGCTAGACCCCAGTTGTCAGCTGTCAGGCTCTAGCTCCCTGAGACAGTGTGTTTTGCATTACAGGGCTAGGACTTTGTCAAAAGCTGTAATATCTTTCAGATTTTTTCATTGTGCCTGTCTGTGACACAGTGCCTCCTCTGTATGGTGAGAAGCCATCTGTCCTTTTCATATTGTTGTTTTCCACTGTCTGATTTTGTGTACTACATTAGAATTTTATGAATAAACTAAGCATCCGATTTAAAGTGACTGGTGGTATATTTACACAGAAATGTGGATCATATACATTACACTCTGAATAAATGTTATGGAAACGATAGTCTGTTACAAGTGTTGTGAAACAAAAGTACTGGGCATTGGTGTGTAGATGTGTAATATGTGACAGCACTCCACTTTAAGTCTACTAGTGTGTGTGTTATTACTTCCTTCCCTGTTTATTTCTCAGGTGTAACTATGATGTTTTGTGGTACATAAATGTCTTGCATAATTTGGCTATAATGCCATTCTCTTCATAATTTCTTAATGATGTTTGTGTTGTGAAATATAGTAAGCTTTTTCAGTATGTAAAGCTCTTTACATTAAGCTGCACATTAATAGCTACTGTTTCACACATAGACTAACAACAAGATTCTTTCTTGTGTAACCAAATAAGATGACACAACGGTTGAGACACTGGGCCAGCATTCAGACTGAGAGAAGTTCAAATCTCAGATGAACTGTCCCAATATAGGTTTTCCATTGCTTGTTTAAATCATACAAGGAATCACTGGGATGATATTTTAAAGAAGGCCATAGCCAGTTTACCTGATACGTGGCCTGTTTGTCTTTGTATTCTATCTATTATGACTTGTAGACAGATTTTATTCCTTGATAATTTTTCCTTGTCTCATGGGAACAAGTGTCATTTTTTAGAAGTGCTTACATTGTCATTTTAACCAGAAAATTTTGTTGTGGGTCTTGTGTGACAGACGTAAACAAGTACTTTTTCCACTAATCGTGTGTCTTAATTTCTGATTGTATCCATTTGCTTTTAACATATACATTTCAGTAAATTATTAACAGGTTCTTCGCAAAGTAGCATTCAAGATTGTCAGGAAGGAAGCAGAAAAAGTGAGCGTTACACCAGAGAACTTAGCAGAATTTGTTGGTAAACCTGTGTTCACTCATGATCGTTTATATGATGTCACACCTCCAGGTGTAGTCATGGGTCTGGCATGGACAGCGATGGGTATGTAGCTGCATAATGAATTTCTTATTTCAACAGTTTCCCTATCTTATCAGGCACTTCGATACAATCTTCATTATTTTATGGTGTATTATATGTACCATAACAAATACACACAGAATGATGAGAACATTAATCACCATAGTTCTTATTTGAAATGCATTCAGTCCTGATTAACCAATATTTTGCATCATTTCAGTCAGTTGTAGATGGAAATAATATCAATTTGAGAGAGAGAGAGAGATTCTGAGTCTGCACATGTCTGTTATCATGTAATTGTATTTCAGGGGGATCGACATTGTTCATTGAGACTATGACACGTAGGCCACCAGACACTGATGGTGAGGGATCATTGGAACTAACTGGTCACTTGGGAGATGTCATGAAAGAATCAGCTCGCATTGCCCTGACCGTTGCACGACATTTTGTTGCAAATGATGAAGCAGCTAAAAAGTTCCTCAATTCAAGTCACCTTCATCTTCACGTACCAGAAGTGAGTATTTTCAGAGTGTCTTAAGTTACTCACTGAGAATTTGACATTTTCTGTTTTGGACTGGTAGTAGTTATCTGTTATATCTTATACTGAATGATATCTTAAAATTTCAGTGTTTTAGTATCTATTTGTTTGCAGGGAGCAACACCAAAAGATGGACCAAGTGCGGGCTGTACAATTGTCACAGCATTGATCTCCTTAGCAAAAAATACTCCTGTTCGACAGGATGTAGCTATGACAGGCGAAGTGTCTCTCACAGGCAAAATCTTGCCAGTTGGTGGTATTAAAGAGAAAACCATTGCGGTATGTATCTGAAGCATTACCTCAACAATAAGATTTTTTGTGAGATGGGTGGTAAATAAAAACTGAATACTTGTTTAATTTCTCATTACAGGCAAAAAGGGCAGGGGTGAAATGTATTATCCTGCCAGATGAAAATAAGAAAGACTTCAACGACCTTGCCAAATATATAACAGATGGGCTTGAAGTTCATTTTGTAAATCATTATAAGGATGTTTTTCCAATTGTTTTTCCAGAGGCAAATGCCAGTACAGCTTCTGTATGAATGTATTGTGCATAACTCTTTATACGTATATATACTGTAATATATGTGAAATAAAATGTTATTTTTTGTTTATATATAAAGAAACTGAGTGTTTTTTTATGTATGAAATGTTTAATGGGAAACATTTTAGCATATTTTTAATTAATTTTGTGAGAAGTCGGAATAAGAAATGAAGAACTGGATACTCCAGTCATGAGTATATATAAAAGGAATAGTTAACAAATCTTAAGAAATAAGTAAACTATTCTGTTTTGTTGCCCTCTTGATTAAAACACTTTTTTTTCAGTGTTGCACATATATTGTAATCCTTTGCATCCTAATGCTTTGGACAGAGGGTTCCAGTTAAGCTGTGCTTTGTTATTGTAAAACTTTTCCGAAAGCCAAAAAAAGATGGGCAGTTATTGTTTATTACAGGCATTATGCTTTGTGCTGAGTGGAGTGTCCCATTTAAAGACTGACTGGCAGCTGAGGCACAACATCAAATTCCAAGGATTGAGTGGCCTTAAAGGCCTTTCCACTGTGAACAAATGGGTATCTCGTAAAGCTACAGCCTTCTCGGTGGCTCAGGAATACAGAAAAATACCTGGAAACATTCTCAGTAGTCTTCCTAAGAAAATCCAGTGTGTGAACTGCTAGGGAACTGGCCATGAACAGTGGTAGACTCTGGGAGAGAGTGTGAGAACAGCACCTGAATTCCAGTCCTCTACGCTGGCTGCCACCCTTTTCAAATGGAAAATGGAAATGATTGTATGGCATTGTTGGCCAGGAAGCCCCATTCGAGTGAGTTCAGCTGCCGTATTGCAAGTCCTTTTTAGTTGACACCACTTTGGCAACTTGCGAGTCAGTGATGATGAAGGACACACAACACTCAGTCCCCTGCTGGGAATCGAACCCAGGCCCCCTGCGTGGTATTCGGTAACGCTACCGCTATGCTACGGAGGCAGACACCCTTTTCAAAACTGGATCGGAAAGGTTGGCAGCCTGTATCCAAGACTAACACAAGGGAGTACTCACTGTTGATTATTCTTTCCAAATTGAACCCAGCAACGGCAAAAGGATAAGACAGGAAATTCAGACCCACAGAGGACAAGAGTGGAGGGAAGAAAAGCAGATCTGCTGAACTTGGACAGTCTGTGATCGTTCTGGGGAAATTTGGAGGTGATTTGAAGAGCAGTTGAGAGGGTGGTTTGGACATGATTAGAGATGTTTGTGGTGATTTTGAGTTCAGGCTGTGAAACTCTGATTCAGAGATCATTGTGTGGTTATTGAAACTTTCATCCTGATTCTAGACAGTTCATTCAGAGCTTTTGAAGATGTTTCTGAGTTCTTGCTGAGTTCACTCAGATTAATTCTGTGATGGTACTGAAAATCGCACAGAACATCCTTTCAGAAGATTTTCATGCTAGGTCTTGCTTAGAGAGTCACATGCTACTTCCCAATGTCTTACTCCCACATTTCTGGATGCTGCCTCTATATAGTTTAATTAGTGCTGATAGTAGACAGTGCATGTGTGGTGGGAGCCAGCAAGTGACCTCTGTGGCTAGAATAATAGAGCTGTGTTGACAGCTCAATAGCAGATTTACCTGGAGAGCAATCAGCCAGGACACAAGGAATGAGAGACAGGTTTAAAGTGCTCTTACGGTCAGAGATACAGAGATAAAAAGTGGCAGCTGTCAACCAACAGCCACGCAACACCACATTGACTTGCATGTAGGTCGACATGTCATACCAATGTCACACCAACTCACTTATGTCTTCATCTACACCCAATTACGTCATATGGCGAGATACAGTGGTTAAATCATGCTTGCATACCCAGTTACTGGGTCGTTATTATGCCGAGTTGTATTGGCCCTGAGATTTTTGTATTGACTACATTTTCACTTACAGCATGGGGCCAATCCATTTATATGCAGCCTTCAACACAATAAACACACAACAGTGGCTTCAGTCTATGAAAACAGTGGCTATATTAAATAGTAAAAGACACACAACTGAATGGAATGAATACTTACGCTGTCCCAGTATGTAGTCAGAGTCCAAATCATTCACACATTGGTTCAAAAGAGAAATGCATAAACAACGCCACAAGTTACTAGTGAAAATCGTAATTGAGTCACTCAGATAACTGGGAATATGGATGGTGGCGATAGACTTCTCTATGTGATGTCACTTGAGTAATGCATGAGCACAGCCTTGGAACAGACTAATGTAATTCAGGCAAGCCATGCATTCCTAAACTTTTGTTTAGATGTTTCTCATGTGTTTAGAAGACTTTCACGGAGATGTTAACTTGTTAAGAGTGGTATGTGGACTCTTTACATGTATATGTTTATCATGTGTTAGCTGAACATGGATTCTGAGATGTGGGCATGATGGTAGATACCTGCACATTGAAGAGTGGGGTGAGGCTGGCCTTATAAAATATATGAACATATTGTTATTTCAGAAACCACATTTGGTTGGAAAATCAGCTATGTTAGAGTTACTAATTTGTGTGAACTGTATGTTATGACATTAGCTTGGTTTACAAAATACGGAGTGCTTTAGGAAAATATAAAAGATCGAGAAACTATTTTTGTCCTACATCTGCATTGGGAATAATCCATTTATGAGTAAAAGCACCAACTGAGATTTATGATTATTGATGCAAATTTATGCAATTTTGTAATGACCGAATGAATTTGTGAAAAGTGTCATCTGACTCAGAAAAATCAGGCAATAAAATTACAGTAGGAAATTCTGGAATCTGTAAGTACAATGGATCAGTCTTTGGTGGAAAATCTAGGTGCTTTTGAACTTGTAGCATTAATTACCCAGTAATGCAACTAGTTTCACAGAAACTGAAATTCAGTACTCCAAGGGTGGGCTGCCAGCATTTCTAGTGAATGGCATCAACATTCCCAAAATTACATATCAGCTGACTCAAATCTGCTGTGTTGTGTTGCAGTGAGACGTGCGGCATGATCAGCCCCAGTTGAACCGCTCTGTCACGAGGGTAAATATGGAGTTGGATCAGTTGTGTAGGGCAGCCACTCTGTCAGACATTGGATTGGTTCTTGTCGAGGCTATTGATAGGGGCCTACATCTCAATAGGAAAGGGAAGGGTAAACTGGCAGGGGTGTTAGCGAAATCCATAAGGGGGGACACTGGTACTCATGGATGTACCTCTTTTTTAGACTAATTATGAGTGTCCAATGAGAAGTTCAAGCAGGCAGGTGCTAAAGAGGTCCAAAATTCACAAGATTCTCACAACAGGAAAGTAAATAATGATGTTACCACATTTAACCAAAATATTGGTGGATTAAAGAAAAAAAGTAGATTCTCACAAAAGTAAAGTAAAAAATAATGTTATCATTTTTCACCAAAATATTCCGGGATTGAAGAATAAAGTAGATGAGCTCCTGGTTTGTTTAGATGACATTGAATCTGATAATGTAATAGATATACTATGCTTGTTTGAGCATCACATTGTGTTTGATATGGAAAAGGTAAATATCAGTGGTTATAAACTAGCTGCATATATGAGTAGAGAGAATAAGGTGAGAGGAGGAGTTGCCATGTATGTCAAAAGTTATCACTGTGTAAAAAACTTAGATACAAAAAAGTTTTGGCTAGAGCAACATATAGAAGCATGTGCCTGTCAACTTAAACTGAAGGAGGGCTCTTTTATAATTGTAACAGTGTATAGGTCCTGTTCAGGAAACCTCCATTTATTCCTGGGAAAGCTTGGATGCCTTGTTGTGTTATCTGTCAGATAGGGGAAAGCAAATTATTATTTGTGGGGACTTAAGTGTTGATTCACTGAAAGAGTGTAATAGGAAGAATGAACTGGAAGTCTTGCTCGGTTCTTTCAATTTGACATCTGTCATTAATTTTCCTACTCGGGTAGTAAAGAACAGCAGTACATTGATAAATAACACTTTTATAGACCAAGATAAGTTTAAAAACATAAATGCTTGTCCTGTTGAGAATGGCCTTTCTGATCATGGTGCTCAGCTGGTTACAGTATCTGACATAGCTCCATTCAGTAATTCAAAACTACCCTCCAAAGTTGTGCGTTCAGTTAATGACTCAAGAATTAGAAATTTCAGAGAAAATCTTCAGCAATTAGACTGGGATGAGGTGTACAAGGAACCCGATGCTAATTTAAAATATAACTTATTTCATGATACACTTGTAAGAGAATTTGAAAACTGTTTCCCCAAGAAAGTAGTTAAATCTAATTATAAGAAAACATGCAAAAAATCTTGGCTTACTAAAGGAATAAAAATATCTTGTAACCACAAAAGGGAACTGTATCTAACAACAAGAAAGAGTAATGACCCAGAAACAGCTAAATATTATAAAAACTACTGTGCTACATTAAGAAAGGTCATTAACAAGTCCAGAAGCATGTGCATCATGTATGAGATTAATACCTCTGATAACAAAATCAAAACTATTGGGAATATTATTTCAAGGGAGACAGGGCAACCAAGAGTACAGGATGACGACATTACCATCAAAGCGAATGGAAACTTGGCAAACAACAAGCTGGAAGTCGAAAACATTTTGAATAATCATTTTTTAAATGTTGTAGAGAAAATAAGATCTAACTGTTCATTAGGAGAAGCAAGTCAGTTAATGGAAGAGGCCTTACCCACACCATTTGATACAATTGAAATTCCACCCACCTCTCCTTCTGAAATTAGGAAGATGATAAACTCTCTCAAGAATAAAAGCTCACTTGGAATGGATGGCATTTCCAGCAGGATAATAAAAGCTTGTTCCCAAGAGATAAGTGGGATTCTTAGCCACACATGTAACAGCTCTCTGAAGCAGGGTATTTTCCCAGATAGACTGAAGTATGCCATTGTTAAACCACTGCATAAAAAATGGGATACGTCTGATGTCAACAACTACCACCCAGTCTCTCTTCTGACTGCCTTATCCAAAATTCTTGAAAAAGTAATGTATTGTAGAGTAGCTTCACACCTTTGTAAAAATAAAGTTTTAACAAAATGTCAGTTTGGTTTCCAGAAAGGTTTTTCAATGGAAAATGCTATATATACTTTCACTAATGAAATGTTAAATTCTCTGAGTAACCGGAAGTCACCCGTTGGGATTTTTTGTGATCTCTCAAAGGTTTTTGATTGTGTAAATCATGGATAAGCTCAAGTACTGTGGTATGAATGGGACAGTGCTCAAATGAAATCATACCTAGCTGGAAGAGTGCAGGAAGTTGAAGTAAGCAGTTCACATAATAACTGGTGATTTCTCAAACTGGGGATCAATCAAGAATGGGGTGCCGCAGGTTTCGGTCTTGGGTCCTCTGCTGTTCTTAATATACATTAATGACTTGCCATTCTATATTCACGAAGATGCAAAGCTGGTACTTTTTGCCGATGATACAAGTATAACTGTCCCACCCAACAGACAAAAATTAACTGATGAAATTGTAAATGATGTTTTTCAGAAAATCATTAACTGGTTCTCTGCAAATGGTCTCTCATTAAACTTTGACAAAACACATTATATATAGTTCCACACAGTAAATGGAATGACACCATTAATAAATATAGACTTCGATCAGAAATCGGTAGCTAAGGTAGAATATTCAGAATTTCTAGGTGTATGCATTGATGAGGGGTTGAACTGGAAAAAACACACTGAAGATCTGCTGAAATGTTTGAGTTCAGCTGCTTATGCTATTAGAGTCATTGCAAATTTTGGCGATATACATCTCAGTAAATTAGCTTACCATGCCTATTTTCATTCTTTGCTTTCGTATGGCATATTCTGGGGTAACTCATCATTGAGTAAAAGAGTTTTCATTGCACAAAAGCGTGTAATCAGAATAATTGCTAGAGCTCATCCAAGAACATCCTGCAGACACTTATTTAAAGAGCTAGAGATCTTCACTATAGCCTCACTTATGAAATTTGTTATTAACAATCTGAACAAATTCAAAAGTAATAGCAGTGTACATGGCTACAACACTAGGAGAAAGGATGATCTTCACTTCTCAAGGTTAAATCTAACTTTGCCTCAGAAGGTTGTAAATTATGCTGCCACAAAAGTCTTTGGTCACTTACCTAATAGCATCAAAAGTGTGACAGATAGCCATATAGCATTTAAAAGGAAATTAAAAGAATGTCTTAATGGCAACTCCTTCTACTCATTACATGAATTTCTGGATATAGTAAGTGGGTAATTTCCCAAACCCCAACAAAAAATAAATAAATAAATATTAAGTGTCATGTAATATTTTTTGTAATGTAATATCTTGTATAGACACCTTTTATTAACCTGACACGTTCCACATCATTACGAAGTGTCATATTTACGATCTGTGGAACAAGTACTAATCTAATCTAATCATATTGTCTCAGAAGTAGTTGAGTAGCCCCGTGGTGTAGTGGTTATGATACTAAACTGTTGCATGGAGGGTCGTGAGTCAAAACTCACCTGGAATGTACTATTTTAATTTCTATATTCAGTTCGAGTACATTCTAGAAGTATCCACAAATGTCAAGAATCATTGTACTGGAATGTTCTGTAGCTTTATATATACCATATGTGTTCTGGCCGGAGGCAGTTCGCTCCATTCTCTTGTATGTGCAAGTGCTGAATAAACCTTCGTTAAGTGAAGTTAGTGTTCGTCATTCATCTAATTATACCTTCTACAATGTAACATTATTCTGAGGGAGACGCTGGGTATTGGAACTTGTGATAGCGCACATTATTGACGACACAGTGGCTCCCATCAGGCCACGACAGAGCCGCCGTTTACGTGGTGAGAAACCTGAGTTCGAGCCATATTCAACAGATCGCGATCTACTGGAGACACAAGCAGAAGAGGATGTTATGATGAAAGCAATTGTGTGCTGCCACATGAGACATCCTTCCGGGTTCTCTGGTGACAATGTCCAAGATCCAAACAAGTGGCTGAAGATACATGAGCGTATAGCCAAATTTAACAAGTGGGATGACACCTTGTGTTTGGCTATTTTTCTACTTGGAGGGCACTGCCAAGCAATGATATGAGAACAACGAGGAGAAGTTCACGAGCTGGGAAGTATTCCAGGTGGAACTGCGCAAGTATTTCAGCAACACACAATGACAGAAGTGCAAGGCTGAAGATTAATAAGTGCAGGGCACTGCGTCCAGGAGAAACTACAGCATCCTACATTCAAGACGTCTTGGAGCTGTGTAAAATAGTGGAGCCTAGAATGAAGGAGGAAGATAAGGTTGCACATATCATGAAGGGTGTTGCTGAGGACATGTATCAAGCCCTACTCCTGAAGGAGGTTTCGACAGCTGACGACTTCATAAAATGGTGCCAGTATATCGAGACAATGTATCAAAAAAGAATTGCATGCAAGAAGTTTGAAACGCTTCCAAATGTCGTATAGATCTCTGTGGTGGAGGAAGCAACTGATTTCACAACTGTTCTTCGTCAGATACTGAGAGAGGAAGTTCTTGCGGCACTTGGATTTGCACAGCGAGCAATAAACTGAGATGCTTCAAGAGGTCATAAGGGAGAAAATGGAACAGACATTGAACCCAATCTCTCGTCCTTCATTTCCCTTTAAAACGGTAAAAAAGTCAGGCCCCAGGAAAAGTTATGTTCCTACAATGCCACGTGACGAAACTGTTTGGGCACCAAGGAAGACTGATGTCTGGGAGACTCAGGATAACCAACCAGTATGTTTCCACTGTGGAAAACCAGGACATGTGGTGCACTATTGTCAAGAAAGACGACGGATATTTGATGACGCCCACACCAGAAGACAGCAGACTGATCTTAGCCGACGCCAACTCTGGGACAACGAAGATGAACAGGAAGATGTGGGTGCAGAACGTCATAGGTCACCATCACCACAAGCTAGTGGCTGGAGAGGAATGCTCCCCAACACGCCGATCAAGTTCTCCATCGCCATTTAGAAGTTCCAGCCGGCGCAACCGGGAAAACTAAGGGTGCGACCTTCCTTGGAGGTGAGGCCACTGAAGAGAAAAATCCTCCGCCGTCAATCACTACAAAAATGATAGGAAACTATGTTGATATCTTCATTGATGGCCGACCAGCCCAAGCTCTTGTGGACTCTGGAGGATCATATTCAGCCATTTTGGAGACATACCGTCGCCAGTTGCAGAAAACTGTATTCGTTGACAGCAAAACATCTCTGCTGAAGGTGGCTAATGGGAAATATGTAAAACCTACTGGAAGATATGTCATTTGTGTGGGTATAAGTGGCCATACACAGCCCTTAGAATTCATCATCTTACAAGAGTTAAGTCATGACGTCATTCTCAGGTGGGACTTTTTGAAAGCTTCTCAGGCAATTGTAGATCGTGGTCACTCGAAGATTTTGCTAGATGAGATGAGATACTGTGGACAGGAAATTGGGCATCTGAGTGTGTGGAGACTATGTGTACTGGATGAACTGATCATTCCTGCAGTCAGTGCTAGAAAGGTTACTGTCACGTGTCATGCCATGCATCAAACCATGGATCTTGTAGTAGAATGTAAGAGAAGCATACCACTGGAGAATAACTTGGTCATCCCAGCCTCTGTCATCTCATTTAAGAACGGATTCAGCTAATTGTGCATAGTTAACTGTCGCCGAGAACCGCAGATCCTTCCAAGACGCATGTGTGTAGCAAGCACTGAGTCGTTAATTGAAGAACAGCTGAGCATCATAGAAACCTCCCATGCCAAGTCTGTGGGCAAAATTAGCGCTACCACTAAGAGACAAGACCTAGTTCGACTATCACTAGATCTCACTAAGGAACAACAGAAGAAACTACTTGCCATTCTTCAAGAGTTCTCTGAATGCTTCAATCCACAGGTAAAGAGCGAAGTAGACAAATCGATCGTGAAGCACTGGATTAGCACTGGAGACCATCAACCAGTAAGCCAGAGAGCATACCATGTGTCAGCAACAGAACGTCGACTAATTTGCGACGATGTAGAGAAAATGATGAAAAATGACATCATTCAGCCTTTGCAGAGCCCATGGTCATCAACAGTGGTCCTCGTCAAGAAGAAGGATGCCAGTTGGCACTTTTGTGGTGATTACAGGAAGCTTAATAAGATAACTAAAAAGGATGTTTACCCTCTTCCACGAATTGACGATACACTAGATTGTTGAAGAGGGCTAAGTTTTTCTCAACCATGGACATGTACTTGGGATACTGGCAAATCGACGTACTGAGGCTGATCATGAGAAAACTGCATTCATCACCCCTGAGAGCCTGTATGAGTTTAAGGTAATGCTGTTTTGTTTGTGTAAAGCACTAGCAACTTTTGAACGGATGATGGATAATCTTCTATGTCACCTGAAGTGAACAATGTTTCTTTGTTATTTAGATGACATTATAGTGTTCTCTGAGACATTTGATGAACACACAAAAAGACTGAGGGCCATTCTTAAGTGTCTCCAACAAGGCAGACTGAAATATATCCAAGAAAGTGTCTCTCTTGAATCAACATAAATCAAAATACTTGGACACTTTGTGTCAAACGAATGTGTGCGACCTGACCCAGAAAAGGTGAGATCTGTAACGGAATTTCCTATTCCTAAAAGTATTAGAGATGTGAGAAGCTTCCTCGGAGTATGTTCTTATTACCGTCGTTTTATCAAAGACTTTCGTACCAAAGCCAGGCCACTTTTAACCTCCCCCTCACTTATCGACCTTAATGACAGTGAAAAATTAAACTGCGTGTACCTAATGGAAATTTGGGAAAAGCAATCGTCACCGAAGTCAATTTGTCGGTAAAGAGGGAGGAAAGGGTTACATCTAAATGAAAGGAAAAATGCAAATGAAACTGGTGGAAATTAATTTTGAAAAGGTGTAAAGTTAATAAAGAAAGTAAATGTGCGGCCATTACGTTAGCAATTAACTAGCGGTAATTAGATATTTGAGATTTGGGGGAAATTACGGTCGCCAGTCCTAAGGAGAATTACTATAGTAACTGAAAAAAGAAAGGTTATTACACATATAATTAGCACTAGAATCGTGGCAACTGAAGGTTGACACGTGTAGTGTGAAAACTGAAAGTTTGTCAGAAGTAATAAATTTCGCTACACTCTGACTTAATTTAGCAAAAGAATTAATAAAACCGGAAAATCGAAAGTTAATTTAGTGACTGAAGTTAATAGTGAGCTTTCTTTCTGAAGCACATCGAAATTCAGTAAAATACGGTTAGTCTTGGACTACCTCAACAATCATTTCAAAAGCTACTTGAACCTACGCAATTTAGAAATAAGAGATTTAACTTTGAACTTGAATTAAATGATTCTGAACAATTAACAATAGTAAAATTTAGTACGTACCAAGCTGAGCTGCAGTCACAGGTAAGCTAAAATACGGTAACAAAACTCGCACTCTTAATTTGTGCTTGTGTAATCTAAATATTGTAGCCAGCTATGAATACCTTAACTGAACTTTGAAATTAAAGCAGTGAAATCGAATGATGCTGGCGTTTGAATTTCAACGACACTCGGGTTCATTCCGGAAAAGGAAGGGACCCTGCTTGGTAATGCAATTGGGACAATGAGCAACAAAGGTTCATGCTACCTTGCTGTAATTTTGTAATTTGAACAGTTTGAAAAGCTGAGGTCTGCCATACAGTTCTAAAACTTTACGTGCTTCCAGTCTTCCTTGATGGTTGATTGAAGGTTTGAAGCCGTCGATCGAGGAGGTGGCGACAGTCACTCATTGTCGGCCGTCGCTGTTGCAGAAGCTGGATGTTGGCACGCCTTCTTCTCAACACGGTCACCAGGCAAAACGGGCTCTTGATGTGCACCAGCTAATGCTTCCCGTCCGCGACACCGTGTCAGAAACTATCATAGCAAGTCGAGTGCAATTACATGCTGCCCAACCCCGAAAGCGCGGCAACCCGCGGGAGCTTCACACAACACACCTGCTCCACTGCACCACCCCAGCCAGACTCTCTCTGCCCGTGCTCCACGCGCCAGAGTTAACACTACCAAAGATCCTAAACACTTTGGTTCTCCACACGACCTATCGATGTATTCGTTGTATTCGTTCGATAGCATAGTTTTTCCTAGGCCAGACCCAGTGTAAAAATACAAATAATCTTTACACAACAAACCAATTATACATCGACATAAATGCATATATATACAAATAGTAAAACAATTACAATATACAAAGACACAGAAACGTCATATATTCAGGTAACAAAATAAGGAAAAAAAATCTATAGTACAATGGGTGTAAATAGAAGGATATGCATTTCCGGCGTTACATGTGCCCCACATTGTCTGAGGATGTTCGTGTATCGTAAACAGACTCAGAAAATGTCCCAAAAAGGAAAAAAAAAAAACAGCGGAAATGCATATGCTCAAAACATCAAGAAAATTTAGCATTAGGCTAATTAACCATAAACCAATTTTTAGACCATAACAATTGAGTGGAGACACTCCTAATCTTATTCCACTCTGTCATCTTACACAAAAGAAAACAGGTTGACAACATATTAAAATTCATAGGAAACGTAGAAAATGGTTTAGCTATTCAAAAAATCAAAATTCTTAATGATATTAAGAAATGTACTACTATTTACAAAATTAATCAGAGTACATGGTCATAAAAAACTGGTATATCAAAATACGCAAATTAATAATTAATTATATTTAAAAACAAAGATGATGTGACTTACCATACGAAAGCGCTGGCAGGTCGATAGAAACACAAACAGACACATACATACACACAAAATTCACAACAAACTGTTGCCTCATCAGGAGAGGGAAGGAGAGGGAAAGACGAAAGGAAGTGGGTTTTAAGGGAGAGGGTAAGGAGTCATTCCTATCCCGGGGAGGCAACAGTTTGTTGCGAAAGCATGAATTTTGTGTGTATGTATGTGTCTGTCTGTGTTTCTATCGACCTGCCAGCGCTTTCGTATGGTGAGTCACATCATCTTTGTTTTTAAATGTATTTTTCCCGCGTGGAATGTTTCCCTCTATTATATTAATAATTAATTACATAGAATACACATTTTATATAACCTTTTCATAATTAATATTCTCGTCATGAGAGTCCACTTAACGCTAAACAAGAAAATAATATACAGCAGATCGAAAAAACATAAATATTGACAGCAGAATTCTTTCACATCAGCTGTCCGGGAAGAAAAGCAATTCCGCCTTCCGTACTCGCAAGTGCAAAGAATGCCGACAGCGGCACATGAGCCGACAGCGGCTCCGCCTCGCCAGTATTGTTGCGCCCGCCTCTGCGGCACGCTTGATCTCACTCGCCTGTGTAACGGCATTTTCAGAACGTCCGTTTCACTGAATTCTTTTGGAAAAACTCACTCCCGAGTAATCTCAAGGAGTCCATTAATACTATCACAGTGGATAACTCAACACTGTCCATCATCACACGCATGTACTACCCTGAAACTTAAAACAGCGTCTAAGTACATTGGCAGTTACTAGTAAATCACATATTCATGAAATCTTACAGCTAGTTACAAAATCATATTTACATTCCTTAATCTGTGACTCAGCTGAAAACTTAAACTAGCAGCTTGGATTTTTCAATTGATTATTAATCAATTCCTCTTAAATCATTTAGTCAAAATTAATTACTTATTAATTACAACTTCTTTAGTGTCCTCTTGGTCAGGCAAAAGCATGGCAATCTAGCAAACCTTAAACCTTACACTCTATATTTACATACTGTACAAATTACCCATTCTGTGGTATTAATCAATCCTAGGTTGGTACAATTTCAAGTCTACAATATTCCGTATACCTAATAGTTTTCCAGAGCTTGGATACTCTAAGCAATAAGCATTTGTGTGAGGTATACCAATGACTTTATATGGTCCATTATAAACAAACTTAAATTTAGAGATTTCATTGTCTATCTCGCTCGATTTCTCATGAGCTTTTATAAGTACTAAGTCTCCGATTGCAAAATTAGCAAAATGCGCTTTAGCGTCATGACGACGTATGCGAGCATCGGCTTTTAGCTTCATTACTTCTCGCAAACGATCTTTTTTTCACACCAATACTAATGTCAATCCGTGGAGGGAATTTGATTATATCTTCCACTAAACTTTCCAATTCACTTTCTACACTATTGTCAATGCCGAGATTCCTCACATTACAGTAGTTTAAATTCATACCTACATCAATACTATCCGGCCAGTTAACAATGTGTATAGGCTGGTATTGCCTATGCACACCGTCTCCTGCCTTGTCAAAACTAACTACTATTGTTTTATTTTGTGACGTACATGTCAAAGTTTTGCTTTCGCAATTAATCACTGTACGGTACTTTAATAGCCAATCTAACACGATAATTACTTCTGTAGTTAAGTCTGGCATGACGACAAACTCTTGTTCAAATCGTGCCCCACATATCTCGAAGTTGACAAAAATCTGTTTTGTGACCGGTTTACTGGCCTTCCCAGTAGCACTGATAATTTTCACTCCTGTTACTGGCATAACTACGATGCCGGGTCTGTCTTTTAGTAACTCAAATATTTTCCCAAATACAGCACTCAATTCTGCACCAGTGTCAATCAACACGTTTAGTTGTAGGCCGTGCATATTAACAGACACTAGTATCTGTCTACACTTGTCCTTGACTGTTTCTTTATTTTCACACAGTAAATCCTCGTCTATATCCAGGTCATTCCAGAAAAAACCATCCAGCTTTGATCCTAAATCCGGCTTATCTGGCGGCTTTTTCAGCCTCTGTTCACATACAGTTTTAATTTCAACACGTTTGTCCTGAGGCTTAGTCTGTAGCTTCGCCTCCAATACCGAAACCTTTTCCTGTAACTCGTCAACTAGTGAGTGTTGCTTTGCCATCAATTCACTAATTGTCAACTTCGTTGATTCCTCTTTGGTCAGATTGATCTCATCTGCCAATCTACCTGGAGGAATGTGCCCAGTAGTATCTGCAATTACTTCCTCTGGATCTGCGCCACCCACACTGCTACCGTCCGACCGTATAACGTCAGCTCTAACCTCATACACGCTGTAATCTACGTGCTTTTCTACCAATCGTGTCCCTACACCAAAATTTTTGTAATGTGTTTCCTTAATACTCTCGCAATGTTTAAACTGGAGTTTTGCGTCGGATGGGTCGGCCACTCCTAACAATATAACTTTCGGTAAAGTCTGCTGGTCAGGGCCAGAACTTTCCGTTACTACTTCAACATCCAACTCCTGCGGGACGAAACACGACGAATCTTGCTCGTGCTCCCCATTAACATCAACTATTTCTGGTAAAGTCTGCCGGTTGGGGCCAGAACTTTCTATCCCTTTTTCACAAACACTATCTTCCTGCGGGATGAGACGCGGAAAATCCTGCATGCGCTCCCCATAAACACTTCTCCCATACAGGCCCCTATAATCTCTTAGTTCGTCATATAAGCGACTGAACTGCCTTAACCAGACCTCATCCCTCTCTGCATCCCCTCACTCGATGACGGACGTTTTATCTGACATCTGATCTTCTCTCAACACTTGCGAATCATTCTTAAACTCAATCTCCAGTTCCGCTGTGGGTATTACAGCTGCCACTTTATAATCGATTTCCGGAACACTACTTAAATTGTTCTCTCTGACAGTGAATGTACTTTCTACTGCCGTGTTTACAGCTGATCTACTACTTGTGGGCGCACTCCTTTCTCTTAACACTGGCACACTCTCCCGCCGTTGATTATTCCATACGGAATTTTCATAACGACAACACCTGGGTTTTCTCTTGTTATTGGGCCTCCAAAATTTCTCCACGCCCAGTCGGCCCCTCACCGGCGCGGCTAATGGTTTCCCTGTCTCGTCCCAGCAGATACGCTCCCCGGATGCTGCTGAGGCGGCTGATCACACCCTCTGGTGTTATTACTATTCCGCGAAGCCCGTATCACGCTAGTATGATACTGGTTTCCATCATTCCTGTTATTATTTGCATTGTACCGATTGTTATTACGGTCCGAACCATTATTGTTATTGCTGCCATGGTTGCGGTATGCATTATTCCCATGGTTATCGTTGTGGTTGCTGCGGTACCCGTTGTTGTTACCACGGCCTCTACCACTATCGCGATTATTGCGCCAATTGTCCTCATCCTCAACTCTTTCCAGGAAATCATTGATTGTCCTGTAATTGCTTCCTATGTAGCGTTTTGTATCACCAGGAAGCTTCTTGTAGAGTTCCCAGACTATTTCGCATTCCGTGCGGCGATCACGCAAATATTCCAACTTGCGGATCCAGCTCTCACGAAACTCCTTCATCGAGCCGTGCGAATTCGCATCGAAAGGCCTCGATACGACAAATTCGCGCCAGACACTTTGCTGTTTTTGCTCTGACCAGTATTCAGCCAGAAACAAATTTTTAAACTCGTCAAAAGTCAGGTTGGTAATGTTGAGGTTTAAGCCCCAACGCTTGGCATCACCAGCCAACACATCAATAACCGCATTAATTTTTCTATCATTAGTCCATGATCTGGGTAAAACTCTTTCACAATTTTTAATGAAATCCGTCGGGTGTATACCGCCTTTTTTTAAGGGGTTGAACCGCTCCTATTTCGTCAACAATTCTGAACTATGTGCACAGATTGGCACGTAGCTCTGTTTTTCGTCAAGTTTCTTTTCTAATTCCGACACTCTCGTAATTACTTGGCAAGTGGTTGTCACAAGCGTTTCCACTTCCCTCTGTTTCTCTTCGCAGGTATTAGCCTGCTTTGTCACTTTGGTATCTACTTCGGATACTAAAGCCTTTAAAGTTTCCACCTTCTTTTGATCCTCTTTTTTTCACTAATTGAATTTGTTCCGTCACCTTATTCTCAATGATCGGAGCAACTGCTTCTCCTACACTTTTCTCGATTCTGCTAATTTTGGAATAAAAACGAGTACTTATGCTTGCAATTTCCGCCTGAACGCCTATCATTTCCTGTTTAAGATTACCGATTTCAGTATTAATCACAACAATATCTTCTTTGATTTTATCAACTTTTGTGTTAACAACTCCAACATTGTTGTTAACAACATTAATAGCTTTGTTCTGATTGTCTAGCATCCGTTCAATATTTTCAGACTGAGCTTCTTGCTTGGCAGCCTGAGCTTCTTGCTTGGCAGCCTGATCTTCTTGCTTGGCAGACAGAGCTTTAATTTCTGCCGATTGACTCTCAATTTCGTTAATCAAAACATTCAATAAATCAGTTAAATTCCCGGAAACTACTGGTTTTACTTCCGTAGCGGCTTCCTCTTTAATTGTCGTCCCCCCCCCCTCCCCCCCCCCCCCCCCCCCCCGCCCCCGTATTCGTCATCAAGGGATTCAGATTTCAATTTCACTTCCGATTCCGAAACATTTTTTAAAGTTTGGAGTTCCATTTCTGCTCTTTGTTGCCTTTCGGCGGTCGCGTCTTTCATGCTAGCCGCCTGCCGCTGAACGATGGGTACCGCGGTGCGCGTTTCCCACTGTTCGACCGACTGTTCCATATCCAAGTCTACCAAATTTTGGCAATTGTTGCCTTCACTCATTGTAATAATTTTCAATATGAATGCCAAATCTCAAATCTAATTAGGATTCCTCACACTAATATTATTGCTGACGTATCGACCATTTCGTAACCAGTACTTTGTTACGAGATTTGCACAATGCAAAATTCGTGGCCAGAACAACCTCAAATCTGAAGATTGTCCTGTCACCAGGTCGCCACGTGTAACCTCCCGCTCACTTATCGACCTTAATGACAGTGAAAAATTAAACCGCGTGTACCTAATGGAAATTTGGGAAAAGCAATCGTCACCGAAGTCAATTTGTTGGTAAAGAGGGAGGAAAGGGTTACATCTAAATGAAAGGAAAAATGCAAATGAAACTGGTGGAAATTAATTTTGAAAAGGTGTAAAGTTAATAAAGAAAGTAAATGTGCAGCTATTACGTTACCAATAAACTAGCGGTAATTAGATATTTGAGATTTGGGGGAAATTACAGTTGCCAGTCCTAAGGAGAATTACTATAGTAACTGAAAAAAGAAAGGTTATTACACATATAATTAGCACTAGAATCGTGGCAACTGAAGGTTGACACGTGTAGTGTGAAAACTGAAAGTTTGTCAGAAGTAATAAATTTCGCTACACTCTGACTTAATTTAGCAAAAGAATTAATAAAACCGGAAAATTGAAAGTTAATTTAGTGACTGAAGTTAATAGTGAGCTTTCTTTCTGAAGCACATCGAAATTCAGTAAAATACGGTTAGTCTTGGACTACCTCAACAATCATTTCAAAAGCTACTTGAACCTACGCAATTTAGAAATAAGAGATTTAACTTTGAACTTGAATTAAATGATTCTGAACAATTAACAATAGTAAAATTTAGTACGTACCAAGCTGAGCTGCAGTCACAGGTAAGCTAAAATACGGTAACAAAACTCACACTCTTAATTTGTGCTTGTGTAATCTAAATATTGTAGCCAGCTATGAATACCTTAACTGAACTTTGAAATTAAAGCAGTGAAATCGAATGATGCTGGCGTTTGAATTTCAACGACACTCGGGTTCATTCCGGAAAAGGAAGGCACCCTGCTTGGTAATGCAATTGGGACAATGAGCAACAAAGGTTCATGCTACCTTGCTGTAATTTTGTAATTTGAACAGTTTGAAAAGCTGAGGTCTGCCATACAGTTCTAAAACTTTACGTGCTTCCAGTCTTCCTTGTTGGTTGATTGAAGGTTTGAAGCCATCGATCGAGGAGGTGGCGACAGTCACTCACGTCGGCCGTCGCTGTTGCAGAAGCTGGATGTTGGTGCGCCTTCTTCTCAACACGGTCACCAGGCGAAACGGGCTCTTGATGTGCGCCAGCTAATGCTTCCCGTCCGCGACACCGTGTCAGAAACTATCATAGCAAGTCGAGTGCAATTACATGCTGCCCAACCCCAAAAGCGCGGCAACTCGCGGGAGCTTCACACAACACACCTGCTCCACTGCACCACCCCCGCCAGACTCTCTCTGCCCGCGCTCCACGCAACAGAGTTAACACTACCAAAGATCCTAAACACTTTGGTTCTCCACATGACCTATTGATGTATTCGTTCGATAGCATAGTTTTTCCTAGGCCAGACCCAGTGTAAAAATACAAATAATCGTTACACAACAAACCAATTATACATCGACATAAATGCATATATATACAAATAGTAAAACAATTACAATATACAAAGACACAGAAACGTCATATATTCAGGTAACAAAATAAGGAAAAAATCTATAGTACAATAGGTGTAAATAGAAGGATATGCATTTCCGGCATTACACACTCCAAGAGTTGTTAAAAGCTGATGCTAAATTTATCTAGGGTGGTGCTCAACAAGATTCTTTCCATGTGCTGCAAAAAGCTCTAACGATAGACCCTGTACTTGGTCTGTATGCTGAGAGAGCACCACACAGATGCCAGTGGGTATGGGATTGGTGCTGTTCTGGTGCAAATTTCGGATGGAAAAGAGAAGGTTATATCCTATGCTTTTAGGACACTTACAAAAGCAGAGAGAAATTACTCAACTACAAAAAGAGACTGCCTTGCTGTGATCTAGGCCATGTGCAAATTTCGACAGTATCTCTATGGAAGGCCATTCACAGTTGTTACAGACATGTCTTAAGGATCCCACAGGACAACTCGCGAGGTGGCCATTACGTCTTCAAGAGTATGACATTACCATAGTGTACAAAAGTGGAAGAAAACACCAAGATGGCGACCGTCTCTCAATAAACCCTGTGGTAGACCCTCAAGACTTTGATGAAGATAGTGACTGTCTCGCTGCACTCCAGGATCTCTCTGCTGAGCAGAAGCAGGACGCTAAGATACCTAAAATTATGCTTGCCTTAAATCGGTCAGAGGATGTGACAGGACAATTTAAGGCAGTTAATGGATTACTTTGCTAGAAAAACTTCAATCCGTTTGGAAAGAGGTGGCTACCAGTGATTCCTAAACACATGTGCTTAGATGTTCTACAGAAATTCCATGACACACCTTAGGCCAGACATTTAGGATTTATTAAGACATACGATAGAATCTCCAAGAGATTCTGGCCAGGTTTATTTAGGAGTGTCGCACTGTAGATAGTGCCAGAGGAGAAAGGCAGTTCCTCAGAAATCACCTGGCCGAGTCATACCAATTCCACCAGCCGAAACGGCTTTTCACCATGTTGGGATTGACCTCCCCAGACGATTTCCAATGTCTGCTAGTGGCAATAGATGGATTATTGTTTGCACTGATTATCTGACATGCTATGTCATTACAAAAGCTGTGAAAATAGCCGAACATCTGAGGTAGCCAAATTCTCATGGAAGACGTTGTATTAAAACACGATGCCCCAAGGTCGTTAATTACCGATTTAGGGAAAGTTTTTCAATCAAATCTTGTGACAGAGATAAACTATCTGTGCAAACATTATTCATCACGTGCTGACTGCCTAGCCTCCACAAACTAACGGGCTTACTGAATGCCTTAATAAGACCTTGGCCGACATGCTATCAATGTTTGTCAGTGTTGAGCAGAGCAGCTGGGATGAGGTGCTACCTTTCTTGCGTTTGCCTACACCACCGCCAAACAAGACACCACAGGATGTACGCCATTTTTCCTGGTGCGTGGGCGTGAGGCGACTACGACGATGGATACTGTGTTTCCGTTACATCTTGATGACGTGGACGACGACTACATTGGCCAGTTGTTAACCAGAGCTGAGGAAGCTTGGCAGTTAGCTCAACTCCACAAGCTGCAAACTCAAGAAAACAATCGCTGAAGGTATGATGTGAGCCACCAACCTGTTGACTACCAGCGTGGTGACCTCGAATGGATCTTCACTCCTGTTCAGAAGGTTGGTCTCTCTGAGAATTTCCTCAGGTGCTACTTTGGACCTTAAAAGGTTGTAAGACGGTTGTCTGATGTTACTTATGAAGTTGAAGATTTCGACCCCAACGCAAGATGACGAAAGATCAGATATACGGTCCACATCCTTCGAATGAAACCCTACAAGGATCCTGCCACCTTGGGTAAATTAGAAGATCCAGTGACAGGCAACAAGCAGAAAGGTGACGAAGAGCATAGCAGCAAAAGAAGTTCTAAGAAGATTACCACCAGGGTGAGCATCGGTTCGGAAGTCGGAGTATGCAGGACTGGTGTCGTCATTCCTGGACTAGAACAACGTAACACCGAGATGCTGTTCTCTTAAGGAGGGAGCAGTGTTGTAGAAGGAGCTGAGTAGCACCGTGGTGTAGTGGTTATGATACTAAACTGTTGCATGGATGGTCGTGAGTGCAAAACACACCTGGACTGTCCGATTTTAATTTCTATATTCGGTTTGAGTACATTTTAGAAGTTTCCACAAATGTCAAGAATCACTGTACTGGAATGTTCTTTAGCTGTGTATATACCATATGTGTTCTGGCCGGAGGCAGTTCCCTCCGTGCTCTTGTATGTGCAAGTGCTGAATAAACCTTCATTAAGTGAAGTTAGTGTTCGTCATTCATCTAATTACACCTTCTTCTACGTGACATTATTGTTTAATTATCAGTATTTCCAAGAAAACTACATACACTACTCGAATCACCACATTGAAACGGGAAATCCGGATAATGAATTTAAGTGAAGTGAAGTCTGTCCAACATTTTGATAAATTAAGTTACACACTACAAATATGCTTCACAGGTACTTCAGTGCAAGGTGAAAAATGAATATAAAAATAAATTCGTAATAAGAGTGAAATGATACCAGGTTTAGGTGGTCCCAGCTTGCTATGCTACAAAGTGCACAGGAAATATCATAGAATATGTAGTCAGTGCCAGCTGTGTTTCTTACAAAACAGAAAACTATTAAGCCTTTTACAGCATGAGTTCAGGAGGTATTGATCCATCCTAAACCATGTCATCCTTCTGAAGGCAACTATTTCAGTGTGTGCGCATTATATTATATGATACACATTTCTGTGTGCATAAAATGTTGTGGTGGATTATGAGAACACTTAAGCTCTCCACATAAAAATGCACTAGCCCATACGTCTGTGTGTGGCTAAAGTTTCAGTTGAAGGTGAGATATCAGTTAATGCAAATATTGATGATAAACTAAATTTGTTTTAAAATGTGTTCTGCTATAAGAAAAAGTTCCTTTTTTGCATGAGATACTCTGTGTTTAATAATGCACTGTTCAGCGTATATTATAAATTATTGATAATGGAATAGAATTATATTTGATCCTGTAGGATTTCATGGTGTACAGTGAATGTGCATGTAATTAGGACATGTCAAAAATACAAAATCCTTCATTATCATGTACTTCCTATCTGTTCTAACATCATTGATTCTAGTGAACAGTACTTACAGAGTAAATGTGAGCAGTATTCCTCAACACTGTAAAATTCCTTTTCCACCGATAGTTCTTTGAATACTTAGTGTTGCATACATTGTCATGCAGTTTTTTAGGCAGACTTTTTAGTACTTTGATACCTGAATGTTGGCGTCCTTTTTCAAGCATTGTCAGTCAGTGGTATATCTTTGTATGCCATTCTTCCTCCATGTGTTGCGGGTGTGTTCATTAGCATTTGTAGGAAAAAGTTAAGATGCCTAGTCTTTTGAGGCAGTTTCTGCCTGTTTCAGAAGTCTTTCTTCTTAATATGATTCTGGCTGCTTTTTTTTTTTTTTTTTTTTTTTTTTTTTTTTTTTTTTTTTTTTTAAAAAAAAAATGTGAACACCCTTTCCATTTCTTGAATGATTGAGTTTCCTCCTATACCACTCCATACTGCAGGTGTGATTCGAAGAGTCCATGGTATACTGTGCACAGAAGCTGTTTGCATACTGAGCAAGCTGCCTCATTATAAATATGACGGAGCAGAGTTTCTTATAGACAGAATTAAAATTTTGTTTCCATTTCAGTTTGTTATTCACAGTAATACCTAAGAATCTAGTGGATTCTGCTTCTTCTAGTCTCATTTTATCTATCTCTAAACCCAGGTGCACAGCCTTCTCTTTATTTCTGAACACTTTTTTAGGTTTATGTTAAGTCTATTTTCCAGGAACCATTGGCTGTGGTGTTTGCAGATATGTAGGCTCTTCTCTCAAGCTGTGCCACAGTTTGGTCATTGTTCAGTATTGTCATGTCATCTGCATACAATATTTTCTCCCCTTTCTCTTCGACACCTATGCAATGAACAAACAGATAAAACAGCAATGGCCCCATTACTGATACCTGCGGCACTCCATATGTGATGGTTTTGGTTTCTGACTGATAATGCATCCCCTATTGACACATATTTCTTCCTGTTGCATATGTGTGGTTCTATCCACTTCCCTGCTTGCCCTAGAATACCATAGTTTCAAAATTTTCCTATCAGTACTTCATGGCAATAGTGTCAGCTGCTTTGGAGAGATCCAAAAACATTGCAGATACAACTTGTTTTTCATCTAAGGACCGTATAACGTATTCTGTCAGACTGGCAGTTGCTGATTCCGTAGATGTACTCTTTCTGAAACCGTGCTGTGATGGTATGAGAATGTTGTATTTGTCCAGGTAATGAACTAATCTATTATACATAAGCATTTTGAAGATTTTTGAGTAACCTGATATCAGTGAAACTGGCCTGTAGTTGTTGGGGTCATCCTTATCTCCTTTCTTGTACACTGGTACCACCTGGCTTGTATTCAGTTTTTCTGGAAAAAATTCTATCTCTGAGAGAGCTGCTTGGTATGTCCAGCAATGGTGACATTATTTGCTCACTTACTTGCTTTGTGGCCTGATTTGATATTTCGTCATCACCAGCTGATTTCTTGGACTTCAGTTTCTGTATAATTTTCCTCAGTTCATCTTCTGTGACCGATTTCAAGAATATGGTTCTGCTTGCTTTTTGTGATAAGTTGGTAGCCCTTTTTTGTGTACTAATTATTTCCAGTTTTAAGTTCTCTACCACATTTATATAGTTATCACTGAGTATGTTATCTATATCTCTACCACCTTTAACCATTGTGTTGTTTATTTTTATTGACCTGATATCCGTTTCTTTGTTTGATCCAGCTGTTTCCTGTCTTTCATCATTAATTGCGTTCCAAGTTGCCTTTGTCTTATTTCTTGAGTTCATAATGGTAGCATTAATTGCTCTTGATTTTGCCTATCATTTTATTTTTCTATACTTTTGTAGCATTTTATGATTTTCAACTTTTTTTACCCCTCGGTCTCAGACCCTGCAGCTTCCATTGAAGTTCTGTTATTTCACTGGTAATCCACTTTGTCTGATCCTGCATCTTTTCTTGTCTCTCTACTTTGGGGAATGCTACATTAAAATGGTGTTTATCTGTTGTAATAAATTAATCACATTTTTCATTTACATTCCGCATCTGTAGGGCTTCATTCCAGGTTTCCCTGCTTAATACTGTTTTAAAGATGTTAATATTTTGTTCACTGATGTTCCTGATTTCTTTGATTGTTTGTTTTGGTTCAGATATTATGTTCTTACTTCTGCAGAAGCCGATCAGCTGTCTGTGACATTCAGATGTTTCTGTTTTGACTACATGTGACTCATAGTTATTTCTACTAATATTAGTAAAGCTGTTGTCAATAGCTGTCTGACTTTGAGAAATCACTCTTGTTGGTGCAGATATTGTTGCCTCCATATTGTATTGTATTAACAATTCTTCAAAATCTTGTCTTTATTTTGATTCTTGACCCATATCAATATTGAAGTCTCCACATATAACAATGTATTTCTTCATATTCATTCTTAGTAAGTTGGCCATTTTTTTCAGAAAGATTTTAATCTTGTCACTTGGTGTACATAGAAAACAATCTAAAGTTCTACACCAGTAATTTCATAGTCTTCTCTAGCTATTGGTAATCTCACAACTTTACTGTTTGCAGTATTTATGGGCTTTCCTGTTTTAATATATATAGAAACTCCACCACCTTTATGTTTACATCTACAGAAGTAATTGGATAAGATATAGTCCTTTATTGTTGTGTTAGCTGTCAGGGTTTCAGTTAGACCATGTTCACTGGTACATACTATGTCTGGTTGTATTTCACTTAAAGACTACTTCTGCTTCTAGTTTCGTGTTGCCAACGTATTGAATATTCTGATATAGTACTTTTACATAACTGTCTTTTGTTGACTTATATGTTGGAACTGTATTTTGAGAGCATATTCTGTAGTCTCTCCTTTTTTGTGTGATGCTTCTAGTTTGCATTTTCAGCTGCAGCAATTGGTTTTTCACCTGCGCCAGGCCATATTAGTTTCCCTTTCTCCTGATTATTTTGCAGACATCTGTAAACATTCTGCTGAGTGTTATAGACCCTAATCTGATCGAATGTCCCCTGCAGTCTCTTAAGTGAGGAAAAGGTGGGTACAATGCTGACAGATATGATTCCAAATCATTCCCTTTCCTGACTACACCACGGAAGGGACGCAGGGCTAAAGATCATGGACAAACATATTCTCCTCAATAGTTTGTGCCAGGTCTGATGTGGAATCCTTTTCAACAACAAAGCCTCTGTTTTTTTGTAGAGCACTTAGAGGATAAGTTTCGGAAAGTGGCGGAATGTCCAAAATGCTGAATGGGTCAGTTTTGATAAAAACTGCATCCCCTGCACAGTCACATGCATATCCCAGTTTCCATCACCCCCCATAAGAGCTTAAACATGGTCCAGGGGATTATAGCCCATAGAGATCTTTTCTTGCATTGCAATGAATTGTACCCCTCCTCCCATTTGTGTCAACTGGAAAGAGCGCCATTCCCCCTGTTTGCCAGACTTCAGTGTTCTTCAGAAAGGATGGCAATAATGGAATATGAGACCCAGGACAGATTGACCTATACAGAAGCGAAAAAGAAATTTGACCACCTAAAACCTATGTACGTGATCTCATCATATGCTGTAGCTATGATGACGGTAAACATGCCAGCTGTGCCTTATATAGTGGGCCCTTAGGGCCACCAGACTATGTCTGTCCACTTCATGGCTGGCAGCACTCCTCCACCTGTTGCTACCACCCTAACATGTACTTTGGAAGCAACGCCACTATCCCCCCCTCCCCACCTCCTCCCCGCTATTAGGGACATCAGTCCCCACCCATCAGGCAGAGAAGGAACAACCTTCTCTGGCTCCTCTTGCAAGGAAGGGGTCCCTCGGGATACTACCTTCCAAGGCTTCTGCTGCTGTGGAGCCAGACACCAGCCCGAGGCTGAAAGAGCCATAAACTGCTATTGTAGGGCTTCACGTTAATCACCTGTTCCTTAGGCAGACTCAGAGAAGCCCTCCCAGCCACAGAAACCAAAAGAGAAGCAAGAGGACAGCAAGAAGAAAACCGTAAAGAATAAAGAGATCCCGGTGGCCTTCACACCACCACTTCCTGTGGGTTTCAATTCTGAGGATTAGATGGAGATCCTAGTATTGCCTGAGACCACAAGCACTCGACACATGACAGCAGGTGACCCTATGGTATAAGTTGCCTTCTCAGTCCCTTCACGCCCTCCCAGTACACTGAAAGCTTAATCCTCCAGTGGAATTGTGGAGGTTTTTTTCCCCACCATGTGGCTGATCTATGGCAACTCATAAGCACTTCACCTGCTTTCTGCACTGCACCTCAGGAAACTTGGTTTCCAGCAATGCGGAACCCCACCTTTCGTGGCTGTCGGAGGATATTACAAGAACCATACTGACTATGACAGGGTGTCTGTTGGAAATTGTCTACATATCTTTGACTCTGTATACAGCGAATCTGTGCCTCTCGAAACAGTTTTAGAGGCTGTGGCTGTCAGGGTAATGGCAACACAGAATATTACCGTATGTAATGTCTACCTTCCCCCAAATCGTGAAGTACCTCAATCTGTATTGGCTGCACTAGTTTCTCAACTCCCTCCACCTTTCCTAGTTTTGGGTGATTTCAATGCCCATAACCATTCTAGGGTGAAACTATGAGCACTGGCTGTGGCAAAGATGTTGAAAATCTACTGACACAACTCAATCTTTGTTTTTTTAAGTACAGGTGCTCCCACACATTTCAGTGTGACACATGCCACATACTCAGCCATTGATCTTTCAGTCTGCAGTCCTGGCCTTCTTCCATCTATTTGCTAGAGAGTTCACGATGACCTGTGTGGTAGTGATCACTTTCTCTACCCCAGCCAGCATCACTCCCCTTGCCGCCTGCCCAGGTGGACTCTTAACGTGGCTGACTGGTTTGCTTTCATCTCTGCTACCACTGTTGGATCTCCACCACATGAGAATATCAGGATGGTGGTCCGAAACACAACTATGGCCATTGTTTCTGTTGCTGGCTTGACAATCCCCTGTCCATCAGGATCCCCCCCACCCCCAATGGAAGACAGTGCCATGGTGGTTGCCAGAAATTGCTGAGGTCATTAGAGCTCGCAGGCAGGATGCCATCATAAGTGGCATTCATCACTGGAGCACCTCATTACCTTTAAACGGCTCTGTGCCTGGGCCCATCAACTAATAAAGAGGCAGAAGCAGGAGTACTGGGAATGGTACGTTTCAACCATTGGATCACGTACCTCTCCTCATGTTTGAACAAATATCAGATGTCTTTATGGATTCCAGACCCCTGTAGATGTACCTGGGATTTCCATGAATGGAGCTATCTATACAGACCCAGACGCAATCGCCGAACATTTGCTGCATATTGTGCTCAAACTTATGTGCCTGAGAATTATCAGCTTGCCTTTCATATCTTTGGAATGAACTCGCTTATCTTCTACTACATGCCACCTTGAGCCATACAATACTCCATTCAGTGAGTGGGAATTTCCTCAGTACCCTTGCCCATTGCCCTGATACAACTCCAGGTCCAGACAGTATTCACTATCAAATGCTTAAACATCCTTCAGTGGATTACCAGTGCCATGTCCTTGCCATCTTCAACTGCATCTGGAGTGAGGGCGAGTTCCTGTTACAATGGTCAGAAAGTGTCATTGTCCCGGTGCTGAAACCTGATAAGAAACCCCTAGAGATGGCCAGCTACTGCCCCATTAGTATCACCAATGTTCTGTGTAAGTTGCTTGATCTGGCAGCTGTGTTGGCTCCTTGAGTCTCGGGGCCTTCTGACTCCATCCCAAGTGGTTTTCATCAAGGCTGCTCCACCACTGATAGTTTGGTACAGCCTGGGATCCATACAACCTTTTCCTGGCATCAACACTATATTGCTGTCTTTTTTACTTAAAAAAGGCTTATGACACAACATGGAGACATCACATTCTCACTACATGACACAAGTGGGGTCTCTGGGGCCTGTTCTTGATCTGCATACAGAATTTTTTGCTACTCCATACTTTCCGAGTTCGAGTTGGTTTTTTATGCAGTTCTGCCCATTGCCAAGTGAATGGGGTCCCGCAGGGCTCTGTACTGAGTGTTCGTCTCATTTTAGTTGCCATTAACAGTCTAGCAGCAGCTGTGGGGTTCTCAGTATCACTTTCCCTACATGCTGACAATTTTTGCATTCACTTTTGCACCTCTAGTATTGGTGTTTCTGAACACTGGTTGCTGGGAGCCATAAGAAAGGTGCAGTCATTGGCCCTCACCCACGGCTTTCAGTTTTCAGTTGCCAAGACTTGCATCATGCATTTCTGTCATCGTTGTACTGTCCCCCTATATTCAGAAATTTACCTCAATGACCGACTACTTAACATAGTGGAAACTTATTGCTTTTCAAGTCTGGTCTTCAGTGCCCATCTAACTTGGCTTCCTCACCTTCATCACCTTAAGCAACAGTTCTGGCAGCATCTTAACACTCTTCGCTGTCCAAGTAACACTAGCTGGGCAGCAGATCACTCTACTCTTCTGCCGCTCCATAAAGCTCTGATACAATCCTACCTTGATTTTGGGAGTCTGGCTTACGGTTCAGAATCATCCTCAGCACTGCGGATACTGGACCCAATGCACCTATGTGGGGTTTGGCTTGTGACAGGAGCTTTCCGGACTAACCCTGTCAACAGCCTACTCTTGGAGGCTGGGGTCCTTCCTTTGTGGATCAGGTGCCAACAACTGTTTGTTAATTATGCCACACATGTTCTTAGTTCACCTGAGCGTCCAAATTACTGCCTCATCTTCCCAAACAGGCTAATCCATCTCCCATAATGCTGGCCCAGGTCAGGAATTATGATAGCAGACCACATTCGGTCCCTTCTTTCTGAACTTGAGTTTTTCCCTCTACCACCCTTTTATCCAGGTGCTGTAGCTATTGTCTATACCTTTGTCTAGACGTAGCACAATACTCAAAAGACTCAGGTCATCCTGAGGCCCTCTGCTGGTGCATTCTAGGGCTCAGAAATAGTCTATACTGATACCTTGATGGTAGATGGACACACTAGCTTTGCTTATGCTTAAGCTGGACATTAGCAGTTCTCCTTGCTGGATGACTGCAGTGTTTTCACTGCAGAGTTGGTAGCCCTCTCTTGCACTCTTGGCATATCTGCTCCTGCACCAGTGAGTCCTTCCTCATCTGTAGTGACTCCCTAAGCAGCCTACAAACTCTTGACCAATGCTACCCTCACCATGCTTTGGTAATGACTATCCAGGAGTCTATTTATGCCCTGAACAAAGTGGACATTCAGTAGGCTTCATCTTGATCCCAGGTCATATTGGAATCCCAGGAAATGAACTTACTGACAGGCTGCCCAAACAGACTACCTGTCAACTGACTCTGGAGATCGGCGCACCAGGGGCACATCCTAATTATGCCCAATAAATTATGTGCTGTAAAGAAGACAACAAATATGTGGAGGTCACCCACAGGAACTCCATTGTCCTTTGCTGGCTTCTCATCAGCCATACTTGGCTGACTCATGATCATCTCTTCCAACATGAGGACCCACCGCAGTACAACCGCAGTTCTCGATTGATAGTAGTCCACATCTTGTTGGACTGTCCCAATTTAGCCACACTGAGGTGAACTTTTTAGCCTTCCTGACATACGACCTATGGTGTCAAGTGACAATGGCTGATCTAGTTTTAAGTTTTATTCGAGAGGGGGGCTTTTATCACCCAATCTAAGAGTAGATGCCTGGCCTTGTCTCTCATGCCCTCACCCTACCCACAATTTTTACTCTTCCTCTTCATTGTGGATTGTCTGTTCAACTTCGTTTTGAGATGTGTCTGGACTTCAGCCTATGCTTTAGACCAGAGGTTTTAGTCAGTTGTAGAGTAGCTAGCGAATGGAGATGGGTGTGTTTATAAAAAAAGGAACAGATTACCTTAGTAGTTTAGTCCCTTTAAACAACAAACCAAGCAACACAACCTAGCAAAGAACAAATTAAAAAACAGCTCACCAATGAAGGTCTTTCCTACTCACATGAGCCATAAATCATAATTTAAAATGTTTAAAAATAGAAAGTTGAAGATGTTGGATTGAACCACTACTGAATACTGTCATCCAGTGACATGGAACATGTCAGTATACAGTACGAGGGCATTTGTGTAGGTACCTATAAGGTTCACCTGAATAGAAATCAAAATGTATTAATTCATATAGGTGCCAAAGATATATTAATTCATATTATGCTGCATTAGTGTAATCTGAGAAGGTGGCGGGAAAATTAAAAACACTGTACCTTCAGCTTTTTTAACAATACCTCTCTTGTTTTAATGCTTGTAACATAGCTATTGTGTTTTTGCCTGCTGTAGTGTACAGATGTATTTTGTTCTATATGTACCTAATGAATATAAAGTGGCTAGCTCATGGTTAAAAAGTATTTTATTTCTATGAGCTTCAAGTACACCTGTTCTCCTCTTGTGCATCATGAACCAATACACCAAATTTTTGGATGCACAGGAATAATCTTCAAGAAGATGATTGCTGCATTGTCACTGGTATTGTCATTCTACAAGAGAGAAGAGAAAATTATCATTAATAGGAAGAAAACTTTCAAAGTTACTTATCCCTGCTTCATGTTGCAGAAGATTGAAAGCAGTACCTATCGTCAAGCCCCAAATGGTGCTTGTGTAAAAAGAAAAACTTTTGACAGGCACTGTTGATTATGCTTTTCGCATTATACCTCTCTTCTTTGTCAAATTGTGTTTTTTTACAACATGCTGTAACATCTGGTCTACTGAGATACACCCTTCTTGTGTGCCTATGGGCTGGTTGAGGGAGAGGATTATGTCACGACTCAGTGTTATTGAGATAGGTCAAAGTATGTGCTGGGAACACTTCCATTGGTTTCCCTGGTCAGTAGAGCTGTGGCCATGTTATGTTCAGTCTGATGATCCCTGTAATAGCAGCCGACAGGTGGAATGTTGATTTTATCGCAAGCTGTCCCATCAATTAGTAACACATTACTATACACTTCCAGTCTCTTTGCCCCTGTCAGCAATTCATAGCAATTCAGTACTGCCACTGTGATGATATACATGGAAGAGATCCAGTACTATTCCATTTGCTGGAAGTAGGGTTGAGGCTCCTGAATGTCACACAGACAATTCTGGGCATCTGTTTTGTTTAGGTACAACTGAACTGCACATTTGCCCAAGCCAGTTTGGGTAGCTGGGGTTGAGCAGATTGAAATCCTGTTCCTCTGGCAGTGCTGTCATTACCATATGCCTACCCTTGTTCTCCAGTATTAGAAATACTTCCCCTGTCCTGGTCTGTACAAACTTTTCCAGAGTCCCCCTCCTTAATGGATACACATGATTGGTGAAACACCAGAACCCTGACGTCCAATCACAACCAGGAAAGAACCAATATGGAAAGTTGTGCATTGTCTGTCATAATTTCTACTGTTGCTGTGTGATCACACGGGGATAAATTTTGCTTGTGTGACCCTGCAACAAGTTCCAACTTGGGTGGCAGCTCATTCTGCACTTTCTACAATCTAATCAGGTACTGCTTTGTTGCTCATAAAGTTGAACTAAGCTGTCCATGTACAGCATGCTGAGTGACTTCCTGATGTAAATGTTGCATATTTTCATTCAATAATGTCATATGGCATAATGTTCTGGGGTAACTAATCTTTCATGACTCAAAAATGTGGTATGAGAATAACATATGGTGCTCACCCACAATCAACTTGTAAGCATCTCTTTAAGGAGTTGGGCATTGTGACTACTGCTTCAAAATATTTATTCCTTCATGAAGTTCTACATCTACACCTGCATCTATACTCGACAAACCACCACGAAGTGCATGGCAGAGGGTACATCCCATTGTACCAGTTATTAGGGTTTCTTCCTGTTCATTGGCATATGGAGGGCAGGAAGAATGATTTTTTGAATGCCTCTGTGCATGCTATGATTATTCTAATCTTATTCTCATGATTCTTGTTGTTGTAAAGAGTCCACTATAGTTCAAAAGAGAGAGTGGTGTACATAATTACAATACTGCAAGTACATAATTACAATACTGGAAGTACATAATTACAATACTGCAAGTACATAATTACAATACTGGAAGTACATAATTACAATACTGGAACTAAAGATGACATTTATTACTCCATATTAAGAGTGTCTTTAGCACAAGAAGGAGTGTACAGTGCTGCAACTAAAATTTTTGATCATTTACCCTGTGCTATAAAAGTCTAACAGACAGCAAAATAAAATCTGGGGGAAAATGATGTATTTTCAGCATGTAGCCATCTTCACAAGTTAATTTGAGATGAGAATGTAAAATGAGTTGTTCAACATTGATATAAAATTTTGCACAAAATGATCCATGCAACATGAAACTATCAGTAACTAATTGTATTCAGCTATTCTGATGATCTTCTGACAAATGTTTTATGTTATACTTTCTGACATGTTTCACACCCATGAGAATCATCTCATTTTTTGGGTCTATGGAATGAAAACTGAATCTAATCCAACTAATGTATGTGAGACTATGTAAATTGTCTACTTGTAACTGTAAACACATTTATTTTGTAAAATCAACAATGTAGATCATTCAAGAATGTTGTTAGTAGCTATACAAGCAAGAGCTACAGAGGCAGCCATGCTTTTATGTGTATCAAAATTTGCTTAGGGTCCGTGTAAGTATATCTCGTATTTTTATCATTTCTTTTCAAAATTACATGAATTTATATTTTTTTCTGTGCAAAGAAGTGATTGTAATAATGGCAGAAAAAGTTGCTTGTAAGCCTAAATGGACCCAGCATAATTGTTTCAGGATTTGATCAGAGCTTCGTGGGCCCTCGTCAAGTGGAAATATGATGACTGGCAGTCTGTTTTTAGGAGTAAATGGCGACATGTTTAAGCAGTTTATTAGAATGTTCACTCAAATGAAACATGAGTTAAGTTGCAAAATAGAAGAGAAACTAGAAGAGGTTAGCACTAACATAGAGTATTCAAAAGTAAAGTAAAAAATGAAACTGGGAGTCACAAAAAGCAAACTCAAAAGTGAATTGGATGACAAAAATGTCAAAATTGATTAAAGGCTTACATAAGTCATAACTGAGCTAAAAAGAGAGATACTAATCAACAATAATCAGGTTATGGAAATGAGTCAATGAGATTAATGAGCTGAAAGTTACTGTAGAGTCCAGGACGGGGACAACTCAGTGCTCATGTGGGTGTAATAGATTGTAAAATCAAAAATGAAGAATTAAATTTGTCAGAAGAGAGAGAGAAAAATGCGAAAAATTTGGAAACCATTAATAATGTCGTGAAACAGGAAAACCAAAACCTGAAAGTAAAGATCGCACAGACTAAACAGTGTTTGGAAGAAAAAGAGGAAACTTACAAAAGTCACATTCACAAACAAATTTCTGTAATTAGTAGCTAAGTTGATGATGCAGGAAAGCTGTTAATTGTAACATACATGAATGCAAAAGTAATGTATTGTATCTGAGTAGAAAATTAATAGGATTACAAGGAGGTGTTGCAGTCAAACTTTTATCAATAGCTGTTAGCTGTGGTGGCGTTGGCGGGGGGGGGGGGGGGGGGGGGAAGAGCAATTAAAAGCTTTCCTAATGAAAGAAATGTGCAGGCTGCAGGTTTTTTACAACATTGTTGTGATAATTTTTCATTTGAGATGACTAATGACTTTAAAATAACATTTGTAAAGACGTTCATGTATGGGGACACACTTTCATGGGTCAGTCTTTATATTTCAGATGTGTCAAACAGTGATTTTGAAAAAAAGTTTTCTGAAAAAATTTTGTTTAGAATTAGAGCAAACAAGAATCAAAAGTGAGTTTTTAAATGGACTAATACACAGTTAGGGAAGTGGGAGTTGAAAGATTTTTTTAAAAACAGATAAGGAGTTTGGTGCATTTGGACAAGCCTTTTGATGAATTAGCTCAAATATATCCTTTAAAGAGAAGATTACCTGGGAAACTACAGTGGGGGTTGGTTACTGGACTTGATGATTCTACTGATCAGATTTTAAAGTATGTTGATAAGTTAGACAGAACATTTGGAAGGAACAAAAGGCCACATAGTTAACCAGAGCAATTTTTGTAGTCCATAGCATGGAGGGTGGAACCCAAATTGCAGTGGGGGGTTGTAGCAACATATTGCAGTTATATGTAGATGATCAAGAGTTGATAGTAGTCCAGAGATGTTACTGAGGTGGCAAAGGAGCTAAGTACTTACATTTATTCTTTGTATTTACTGGTTATCAAAGCTCTGATTTTGTTTTTTGAGAGAAAATAAATGCACAGTTTTTGTTCATTATGAACTAATAATGTAATTGTTGTATAATATAGAGAACTGCTACACTGGTGACCCCAAGTGAAGAAGAAGAATACACTACAAGTCACATACAAAATCATTTTAACATGACAATATTGGAACAACATGAAGATATGAGTGCACAGTCTTCTACTTAACAAATGAATAATTTTGCAGTGTCAACAAGAAGCAAGACTACAGCATTACGTTTGCTGAAATTTTGGACAAAAAAGTGGGTTATGAGAGTGGAGAACATTTTCCAGCAACATGATGTGAATAGTGATAGTGACAAGTTAAGCTACGTTTCCATGAATATGGGCCAAGAGCTAGTGGAGGTAGTGCAAGATCTCATCACGAAGCCAGTTCTTGTGCAGTCTTATCAAACTTACAAATATACAGTCATTAAATGCTTGATAATGTCCCATGAGCAATGCATGCAGCATGTCTTGTTTGATGAATTCCATCAGAATTACTGCAACATTTGGGCAACGTAGCAGGACATAGCTTATTTTCAAATGAAATATTAGGTACAATTTGGCTCAGCTGTCTTCCAACAAATATTGGACTAGTACTGGCAATCCACAGTGATTTGTCACTGTCAGAACTGTTGGAAAAAGCTGACACAATCTTCCAGTTTTCACCGGCAACTCTAGCACAAAAGATAAGCACTGCAGTTAATGGGGTATCACAGTATAAATCCCGTGAGAACAGCATAGGAAAGTTGAGTGTGGAAACCATGCATATAGAGACTAAGAAAGAAGACAACAAATTTTTTACAACCTTGAGAGACCTGCAGCACTGTTTTATGATATTTGAGGAAGATCCATCATCAGTCAGCACCCAAGGTAGGCAGATTTTCCCTACAGTATGGTTGCAGGCCTCATTTGAACAAGGGAAAATTTGGTAGTGTGGAGCTGTATCACAGTAGGTTCAGTGAGCAGGCTAAGAAGTGCAAACAGCCATGCGGGTACCGAAATGCCAAGAGCGGCCAATATGGGACGTTATCAGCTACCAACAACAATCTTATCACCCTGAAAACTTCAACAATGGACAGAAGCAACACAGCATGACTGTCATGTGAAGTGCTATCCAATGAGACATGAATACTAAAGAGAGGTGTATTTTTGTCAAGGACACGCCGAATAATGAAGTATGCCTTGTCGGTAGTGGATAAGAAGCTAGTAGTCTTCCACAACATTGCGTAATGACAGCACAACTCAAGTGTTTGTATTCACTGAAGGCAACAAACGAGGTGGTGATACCCGTGTTTGGGACAATTCAAGCCTCAGTGACGTTTAGTCCTGAAATTCAAGCAGTATGGAATTTCATCATGGCTGCAATTACTCACCCCACCTTGGGGGTGGATTTCCTGGAAAATTTTAAGTTACTAGTTGATATATATAATCAAAAACTAATCACTAGTGATTTCTCTCATAAAATTTGTGCTACCAAGGTGGTGGAGTAACAAACAACAGCAATTGCAATCAAGAATGAATGATGACCCATTTCGACAAATAATGCCCAGCTACCTGGAATTAGTCACTCCGATGACACAGCAGAAGGTGAGTCAGCATTCAGCAATGCACTACATCAGATTGGTGCTTGGTCCATCTGTCTATGTGCCAGCTTGCCACCTAGCACCAGAGAAGTACACAGCAGCACTTTGATAGATTGTTGGACCTGGGGATTGTATGTTGTTTGGATGACCCCTGAGCTTGCCACTACACTTGGTGAGTAAGAGAGATGGTACATATAGACCCTGCATTGATTTCAGGGTGTTAAAATGTCAGGACAGTGCCTGACCATTATGCAGTCCCAAGTATCTGGGACTATGTAGGTATGTTACAGGGTGAAACCATATTCAGAGCCATTGATTGTAATAAGATGTACACCCAGATACGTATGGCCCTTTTTGATATTTCTAAGAAATCAGTTATGATGCCTTTCAGGCTATTTGAATTTCTGTTTATGCCATCTAGATTATGCAATGTCACACACACATGGTAGCATTTCATAGATGATGTCTTATGCGAATTAAATTTTTCTTTTGCCTTTTTGTTTTCATTGGGCAAGGAGGAACACAAGAGGCATTTATAGCTACTATTTAGTCGCCTGCAAGAGTTTAATTTCCTCCTAAATCTTTATATAAGTGTGTTAGAAAAAAAAGAATATCTCATTTCTGGGGCACAAGGTAATAGCAGAAGGTATAAAGTCTCTTCCAGAGTGTGTACAGACAATATTACATGTATGCCAACCAGAAACATCCCAAGGGTTATGTCATTTCTTTGGAATGGTAAACTTTTACCAATGTCATTCATCACATGGTGCAGACATTCATGCACTCCCTAATGCCATACTGGCAGGCAAACATATTAATGGTAATCATCTGGTACTGTGATCATAGCAGACGACAGGACCTTTCTTCAAGCTTAAGGAGTCTTTATTGTTGGCTACTCTGATGTGTCATCCTAGTCATACTGCAGAAATGGCCCTAATGGTTGACACAAGCCAGACTGCCGTTTGTGTGGCACTGCAGCAGTGGGTAGAAGGAGTGTGGTAGCCACTGGCATTCTTCTCAGGAAAGCTTAAGTCAGCTCAGATTTTATGGCCAGCCATCGTCAGGGGACTATTAGCAAAGTACACTCTAGCTCAGAAAAAACAGAGCAGCATGAACGACTAGAGATAGGACGTTAACATTCACAGGACAGATATGTTAGTGTGTTCTGCATAAATGAGTAGCATTTCAGTCGCTTCAGTTCAGCATGTGTCCTGTTGCCTAGTAGGCACAGGGTCCGGCATGGAACCCAATAACTTGTTCCATCCATGATGGCATTGATGCATATAAGGCATGAATGACATCCTGTTGTATTGAATTCACCTGGTCCTGAAGTTCATGTGTTGTGGTTGGCACATTGGGTCACAATGCTGCACCCATTGTTTCATCATATCCTACACATTTTTCAGTTGGTGACAAGTCTGGTGGTCCAGGGCAAGAGACTGACATCCTGTGACACCAAGGCGTGTGTTTGTGAGGCAACATGTGTTCATGCACTGGCTTGCTGAAAAATATCATCTGGGGTATTGTGCAGAAAGGATATGGCTACGGGCCGCAGGATATCACTCACGTAGATCACATTCATCACACTGCCCTGGACATGCACCAACTGTGTTTTGTGGTTGTACGCAATAGCACACCACATCATAAGGCCTTGAGTTGGCACTGTATGTCTTGTGTAAAAGCAGTCACTGTGATGGTGCTTCTCCTGTCTGTGGCGAACCAAAATGCAACCAACATTTTTGAACAAACAGAACCTGGATTTGTCTGAAAACACTGTCTGACACCATTCCTGTCCACAGTGACATTGTTCCATATACCATTGCTGTCCAGCATATTTCTGCACATTAATGAATGCTAGATAGTCAGAGGAGAAGTGGATGACACACACGTAACCTGTGTTGTAATAAACAGTGATCGACTGTCACCCCTGATAGTGTACGATCAGAGCAAATGTGGACACAGCTCTATCCTGCAATGCCATTAGGATGAGGTGTCGATCTTCTTGGCGGGTGGTCTGGGTGGTGTGACCTGACTCATCTGACCATGTTCTATGGCCTTCTGTGAACAATTCTGCTCACACTTGTTGCACTGCCGAAACACTTGGTCCTATATGAGCAGCAGTTTTCCAAATGGATGCATAACATTTTCTGATGCCAATAATGCACCCTCCTTCAAACTCACTGGTTTGACGGTACAGTTTGTGCACATATCTGTTAGGCATCATGCATGTCTGCTCAAGTCACACTGATCCATTACCTTCAGTTTGGAGTGACAATGAGAGCCCCAGGCACATTTTACTTGTGGGTGGCGCTGCACTGCAATATCAATGTTGACCTTGAACCCATGGGCTGACATTATTCAAATGGTAATCATTTTTGTAGAACATACTCATGTACATGTCCTGTGAATATTAATATCCTATCTGTAGTCATTCAAGGTGTTCTGCTTTTTCTAAACATGAGTGTACAAAGCAATAAGATATTTCCATACAAATTTAGAGGCAAGAGCCTGTGCTATTTATACAGATCACCATCCACTCACCAATGCCTTTGAGAGAATCAACCAAGAGAGGTCCCCCCCTCCCGACCTTCACAAGCTTGTGTGGCAATACAGGGAGTTTCCTGGCCAGCTACTGCTTTGGCACAAAAAGCAGACAAGGAGTTGCAAAGATTAAAGGAAGACAAAGATTTGAGTTATGAACTGAAAGAAATTTATGTATCGGCGGCACAAGCTACACTGTGGTGAGACGCAGCTTGTGATCAAACTTGCCCTTACATTCCTCTATAATATCGCAAGACCATATTTCACATAGTCCACAACCTTTCACCTGTGGTAATTCATGCTTCAGCCCATGTGGTTACACAGTGCTTTACTTGACCAAACACAGACAAGGATTGTCAACAACTGTCAAGAGAATGTTTACAGTGTAAGGTTGGATGGCATGTTTTTTTTTACAGCCATTGGTGACATAATTACATCAGCCACAAAATTTACCCATATACACTCCTGGAAATTGAAATAAGAACATCGTGAATTTATTGTCCCAGGAAGGGGAAACTTTATTGACACATTCCTGGGGTCAGATACATCACATGATCACACTGACAGAACCACAGGCACATAGACACAGGCAACAGAGCATGCACAATGTCGGCACTAGTACAGTGTATATCCACCTTTTGCAGCAATGCAGGCTGCTATTCTCCCATGGAGACGATCGTAGAGATGCTGGATGTAGTCCTGTGGAACGGCTTGCCATGCCATTTCCACCTGGCGCCTCAGTTGGACCAGCTTTCGTGCTGGACATGCAGACCGCGTGAGACGACGCTTCATCCAGTCCCAAACATGCTCAATGGGGGACAGATCCGGAGATCTTGCTGGCCAGGGTAGTTGACTTACACCTTCTAGAGCATGTTGGGTGGCACGGGATACATGCGGACGTGCATTGTCCTGTTGGAACAGCAAGTTCCCTTGCCGGTCTAGGAATGGTAGAACGATGGGTTCGATGACGGTTTGGATGTACCGTGCACTATTCAGTGTCCCCTCGACGATCACCAGTGGTGTACGGCCAGTGTAGGAGATCGCTCCCCACACCATGATGCCGGGTGTTGGCCCTGTGTGCCTCGGTCGTATGCAGTCCTGATTGTGGCGCTCACCTGCACGGTGCCAAACACGCATACGACCATCATTGGCACCAAGGCAGAAGCGACTCTCATCACTGAAGACGACACGTCTCCATTCGTCCCTCCATTCACGCCTGTCGCGACACCACTGGAGGCGGGCTGCACGATGTTGGGGCGTGAGCGGAAGACGGCCTAACGGTGTGCGGGACCGTAGCCCAGCTTCATGGAGACGGTTGCGAATGGTCCTCGCTGATACCCCAGGAGCAACAGTGTCCCTAATTTGCTGGGAAGTGGCGGTGCGGTCCCCTACGGCACTGCGTAGGATCCTACGGTCTTGGCGTGCATCCGTGCGTCGCTGCGGTCCGGTCCCAGGTCGACGGGCACGTGCACCTTCCGCCGACCACTGGCGACAACATCGATGTACTGTGGAGACCTCACGCCCCACGTGTTGAGCAATTCGGCGGTACGTCCACCCGGCCTCCCGCATGCCCACTATACGCCCTCGCTCAAAGTCCATCAACTGCACATACGGTTCACGTCCACGCTGTCGCGGCATGCTACCAGTGTTAAAGACTGCGATGGAGCTCCGTATGCCACGGCAAACTGGCTGACACTGACGGCGGTGGTGCACAAATGCTGCGCAGCTAGCGCCATTCGACGGCCAACACCGCGGTTCCTGGTGTGTCCGCTGTGCCGTGCGTGTGATCATTGCTTGTACAGCCCTCTCGCAGTGTCCGGAGCAAGTATGCTGGGTCTGACACACCGGTGTCAATGTGTTCTTTTTTCCATTTCCAGGAGTGTATATGTAGATATCATGGGGCCTTTGCCGTTTTTGAAAAGATATGGGTGCCTCTTTACAATGATTGATCACTCTGCACAATGGCCAGAAGCTGTATCGAATACAAATATCTCAGCTGAGACTATGGCTAGGAACTCTTTGGATAGCCATATTTGGAGTCCTCACCACAGTGACAATTGGTCATGGATATCAGTTCGAGCTTTTTCAGAGCTTATGAAGTTATGTGGAATCTTCCATCTTAAGACTATAAGCTACCATCCTGCCATCCATGGCATCATAGAAGGACTACATAGAACTCTTGAGGTGGCACTCATGTGCCACCAAGAGGTGTGGATCAAAGTGTTGCCAGTAGTGCTGCATGGGCTACAAACTGCTGTAAAATCAGATATTGACCTTGTGCCAAGTGAACTGGTTTTTGGCCAGCAGATCCATATTCCCGCCAACTTAGCAGAGCAACAAAACATAATGATGCCTTAAGCTTGTGTGTTACCAGATTTCTTACAAAAATTACAACGTTCAATGCAACAGCTTCATCCAAGGATCCCTCTTTGCCATGGTACAAAACCTGTATTTATTCATAAGGATCTTCATCAGTGCTCAAATGCATGGTTATCAGTAGATGCAGTCAAACCACTATTGTGCTCCCTGCATGTGGGATCTTACTGAGTCTTGGAGCATAAGTCTCATAATTTTATCAAGGAGCAACAAGGCAAGGCCATGACAGTATCGGTAGAGAGGCTAAAGCCAGTGTATATGGCCTAAGAAGAGGATGCAGTGCCTCCTACAGCACATGCAGCCACAGACAATCAACATGGTGGAAATGCATTAACACCCAACAGTACGATAGTTTTAAAAACTCTGCATGTGGGACCTTACTGAGTCTTGGTGCATAAGTCTCATAATTTTATCAAGAAGCAGCAAGGCAAGGCCACAACAGTATCTGTAGAGAGGCCAAAGCCAGCATAAATGGCCTGAGAAGAGGATGCAGTGCCGCATACAGCATATGCAGCCACAGATAATCAACGTGGTGCAAATGCATTAACACCCAACAGTATAATAGTTTTAAAAAATGAGGAGAAAGTTAATTCACATATGTATCAAGAGAAGGAGGACAAGCAGCTGATTGACTGCACAGTTCAAGTGCCAACAGAGGTTAGGATGCAGGCAGAAAGGAAAGTCATACCTCAGTGCCCCTACACAACAGACGTTCGGTTATCAGTCAATCACAACCACGTGAACAGCAACCAAGACCACAGGCACTGACTGTGAGAGTGGCAACACATAATGTGGCATCTGGATCAATGATTGTACTTCACAGAGTAGTGTTATCTTGAGTTGGGTGTCAAATTTAGCCTACATTTCCAGATGTTCCAGGTGCACTAGGTTTCCAGAAGAATATTTGTATTATCAGGGAGAGGAAATAGCAGCTAGATTGTGCAGAGAATCACCACTCAATGGTAAATTCATGTATTCATGCCTCATATTCAAAAGCTGGGGAGGGATGGGAAGGCAGGAGGGTGTTCTGTGGCGGCATTCTATAGTGATATGCAGATGATCGAAAGTCGACAGTAGACAAGAGACAGTACTGAGGTGGCCAAGGAGTTCGGTGCTTGCATTTATTCTTTATATTTACAGATTGTCAAAGCTCTAATGTTGTTTTTGAGGATAAAATAAATGTACAGTTTTCATTCTATATGAACTAATAATCTAGTTATCATAGAATACAGAGAACTGCTACAAGGTCATGAGAAAAAAAGATGGTGGAAAATACAGGAAAAAAGAACAGAAGGGATTATAATTGGAATGGCAGAAACAGAAAATAGGAGCAGAGGATTTGAAAACAGAAGTAGGCCATGAGAAGGAAATAAGAGACAACAGTGTAACTGAAGTCCAGATAATGTGTCTCCTGCTACAGTTGCTAGCCTGATTTTGATACCAATTACTTGCCCCAAACAGCAGGTTCCCAATGGATAAATCCTGAGTTTCCCTGTCTGTTTGCTGCAAGTAATTGGTATCAAACTCAGGCTATCAACTGTAGCAGGAGACACAGTGGGAGGAGAAATTAAGGGTTATATGAATGAAATAATTGGAGGACACACCAGATAAATAGGGTTCATTTGAAAAGAAAGTTTTGGAGGCTATGAGTGATGGGATAAATAATGCAAAGAATATTAATCTTATATGTATTGAACAGGTGGAATTAGATTATGAAACTCAGAAACTTAAATAATCAGTCAGAAGATACAGTTGTCAAGGGAAAGGTTATGTTAGGTAACAACTACGATGAATTGGTCTATGCAGTTTAATGTACAATAGGGAAGACAGTGAAGAGGACAGTGATGCTGATTCTTATGTAATTACTGGTAGGGCTGATGATCATACAGAAATGGAGGAAGAAGTGTTGACATTAAATGGTAATGATGCTGTAGATGATGTTAGTGTAAATAACGATTATAGCAATGAGGGTAATCTTGAATACTTGGTGCCCTGCAGCTTTCAGATATTTATTAAAAGACTTCTTTTATACACGATGGGCTACACTAGAAATTATTTTATTGGCCAAAACAAGTTTTTGGGTTTACAACCCATCATCAGTGGCATCTGATATAGAGGAACAAGCAACTGTGTGTCCATCGATTTCTACAAACTGTTAACTGTACATATATAGCAGTAATGTAAGTCTACTTATTTTATGCACTTCTATCGCAATGGCATGCTTGTTATTTACTATGACAGGATCTGAAATACGTCCTGTACCACAGTACACAGTTTGTCATGTACGTTACTGCTGTCAAATTTTAGACAGTGACAGTTCTTGATAATGTCTGACAGAACGGTTGTATAGAGCAAACATGGAACTGGCTGGCCAAGTATTCTACATTACCCATCTTTTGTTATTTCTAAGAATATAAGAACAGTTTTTAAGTTACTGAGAGTAACATTAGAGCCCCCTTCACTTATGCAGTTCCCATTAATAAACTGATTGATTTCTACAGGTTTTTGATCATCACTTGACCTGTAGCTTGACTCCTCCTGCCTATCAGGATGAAACTTGTCTCAAAACTGTTTTATTTTGGCCTTTACTTCCTCATTCTCATTACTGTATTTGTAATTATACCATTCCTGCCCAAAAATTTTAGCCAATTTATTGTTTTTTACTTGTATCCCCCTTTCTAGTTGATGCATTATTAATATCTACTGACAAAATATGTTTCTAGTCGATGCGTTATTAATATCTACTGGCAAAATATGAATCTTATTATTTATACTATCAGAGTCTTCACTTCCACAGCATGCCTCATCAACACTATCTAAATTCTTCTAATTATTCTTTCACCTCAACATAAATCATCACATCAAGTTGCTCATCATAATTACTCTGAGTTCTTAAAAGACATCCTCTGTACACCATGAGATCCACTATAAATGTTTTATTTGCCAAAACCAATTTTCAGGTTTATAACCCATCAGTGGCATATGATACAGAGGAACAAACAATTGTATGTGCATCGATTTCTACAAAATAATAACTGTACATATATAGCAGTAATATAAGTCTGCTTACGTTATGCACTTCTGTAGAATGACATGCTTGGCAGTTAATATGACAGGATCTGAAATATGCCCTATAACGCAGCACACAGTTTATCATGTACATTATTGCTGTCAAATTTTTGGCAGTGACAGTTATTGATAATGTCTTGACAGAACTGCTGTATTGAGTAAACATGGAACTGACAGGTCAAAGAGTCTACATTATCTATGTTTTGTTATGGTCATATGTTCTTATAAATGATAGAAGATGGGTAATGTAGACTCCTTGACCTGCCAGTTTCATGTTTACTCTGTGTGACAGTTCGTCAGACATTCTCAAGAACTTTCACTACCTAAAATTTGACAGCAGTAACATACATGACAAACTGTGTGCTACGTTATAGGACATATTTCAGGCCCTGTCATATTAAGTGACAGGCATGTTATTGCCATAGAAATGCATAATGTAAGTAGACTTATACTGCATAGACATTTCAAATTTGAGTGAAAATATTGCTTTGAGAAAGGACTGAAATCTGACAATGGATACAAAGAAAATACTAACTGTAAAAATTACAAGTAGAATCATGTTTTGTAATATACTAAAAAAGGCTCATAGACTGTAATCACTATAGAGACCAAAGAAAACTCAAGGCAGATTAATATGTAGTCCAGTAACAAAAGTGATGTATCTCCAAGAGAGAGCAAAATTTTATTTACATTACTCGCTGTACAAATTTTTAATTTTGTTATGTTAAGATTTATGCTTAAGACTTACGAGGCACTAAGAAAACTGTATCAATATTTATTGCAGTTACTTATTCTACACCAAGATTTATGCTGTAATCATTGAACAATGATACCTAATGATGTTTCTAAGAATAACTTAATGATTCATGATAGTTGTGTTTTGTTCTGTTAAAGTTTTTTTGTTTTTCTTGTGTCTGTGTTGAAAAATATGATTAGAACTTAGTTTTTTTCATAAATTTTACAGAGCTGAAATCACATGACCAGTGCAAATAACTCATGTGATCATGTATACTAAAGTAATGTTGAGTCATTTCTATTCTAAATTTTTGCCTGCATTTTGTTTTCTTTTATATGACATTATACAGCCTCAGGGGGACATACAGTCTTGGTATGTCATGGGCATGTCGAGCATAAGACCTCCTAGCTATGTAGCATTTTTCTTCTGTTTTCATTTACAAATCCTGCATTTTCTAACCCTGTCAGCCTGTCAAAATTATCTCTCACTGTCACAACTATCAATTCTTCTTAAATTAGTGATCATTAGAAATCACTTTGGAAAACATATGACTTATGGTATGATGACAGTACAGTATCTAAAGATTTTTGTGATTATTACACTATTTTTCTTATTTGTTAACCATGATACTATGTTGTATATTTATTACAAGTCGTGGAGCTACCTGATGTTTGCTGAAACAATTATCTCTTTTTATGTGGGGATTTTATATTCTACAAACCAAAAAAGTTGTCTTCTGGAAACTATCATATGATACAGCTGCCATATTCTTTTGTGTCTCCACAGATGTAAAATGTTGTTGCTTTCAAATGACATGTCTCTCATACATCACTTATTGAAACAGTTAATACTCAGCTATTTACTCTGTTGGACAGTAATATAATACCCCTGTGATAAATCAATTTCTATCATTTGAAAGCTAGTACAAGAGAGGAGAAGATGCACTCAAGAATACTTGTCTTACATTTTGCCCAATGTACGAAATTTACTTTTGCTATGTAATAGCTGATGTTGAAATTTATGCAGTTTTTTACTCTTCCATCAGACAGAGTGAGGTGGTGCAGTGGTTAGCACACTGGACTTGCATTCGGGAGAAGGACAGTTCAACCCAAGTCCAGTCATCCTGATTTAGGTTTTCTGTGATTTCCCTAAATCACTTCAGGCAAATGCCGGGGTGGTTCCTTTGAAAAGGTATGGCCGATTTCCTTCCCCACCCTTCCCTAGTCTGATGGGACTGATGACCTTGCTGTTTGGTCCCATCCCCACAAACCAACTAACCAATATTGCATCAGTAATGACTATATTACTTCTGTACAAAACTCAACCACTTCCAATGCGTTTTCTGTTACTTGATGAAATTAATCTTCTATGCAGGAAGCTGGACATAGTCTGCATTTGAGCATATGATGAACAGTCTGATCTTCTCCGCAGATACGCTGAATATCATCTTGATCATCTTGCTAAATTGACCTTTGCTCTGCCAACTCCAGATCTCAGCCTATTCAGGAACTGCAAAGTCATCCATTTCTCATCATAGACAGGAAGTAAAGTTTCAGAAACTCTTTTCCATCCTGGGGAAGGGAGTGTCATAGCTCTCCATAGATGCAACCTATGTTTTTTCAGCAGTGGTTCTAAGTGCCATTGATGTTCAATGGAAACTCCTCCTTTACTTCAGTTGCGAGTGCAGTTCATACCCATGGGTTCTCTCCTGCTTCAGTGTCTTCCTTTCCTCTTTCAACAGCTCTTTGTCTTCGAACACCTTTCCTGCAAGGTGATAAAGTCATCTGACTGGACTGGATTTCAAGCATCCTGTTACAGTTTTGCAGGTGTCATTGAGAGCTATGTCCACCTACTTGGCATTTGTTGAATTATACCAGGCAAGACATACAAACTCCGCCGCAGAGTAATGTAGTGCCATTGCAGAAGTTCATATAGTCTCTGGTTGACTACTCCACTGTGATCTGTTCAGTTTCTGTAGAAAACTGTTCCTGGTAGAATCTTTTGACTTACAGTTCATGCAATGCTTCTTGAAAGTAAGAGTAAGAGAGTGAGTTGCATTTGCATGAGTGAGTGTGTGTGTGTGTGTGTGTGTCTGTTGTTGACAAAGGCTATTGGCCGAAAGCTATAAGTGTGAAAATTTTTTTGTGTCTATCTGTGACTCAGCATCTCCGCTATATGGTGAGTAGCAACTTTCCTTCTCATAATATTGTTACATTCCATCCTGGATTTTCCATTGTTAGGTCTATCAAGTGTCACTCATAGATTTTTGGGGTTTCATGATGTTCCACTTCAATAACTGACCATACTGTCTTTAATTTGCAACTAACTTCTCTGTTTCTCAAATGAAAAACATACGCATGTGTCTTTGAGGGATTTGGTTTAAGTTGGTTTGTGTTGTAGTATCTGGAAAGTTGTTAAAGGGGATTAATGAAGGTCTTCTTCACTGATTCAAAATTTGTACTTTGGGTGGCTAGAGTAAGGTCATTGCCATACAAGAAGCTCCTGCAGTTGGATGATATGTGTTGATCATTCATTTACATGCTGAACAGAAATGGAGCCTGGAGCCAGCATACTTTCCTGTGAGAGCCTGTTTTGCTGTAGTTTCCATCACCTATGCTGTTTTTGGAAGTCAGTGAAAGACCTGTATTTTCCAAAAGAATGGCATAGAGTGTAGCTAGCCTAAAATCCTTGGTCATGTTGTAGACCTTGACTAGTAGTAGCTGGTCACTGACAATATCATACACTGCTGGTAAGTCAACAAATACCACTCCTGTCACCTTATGAGCTTCAAGCCCATCTTCTGTATATTGTGTGAGTTTTAGAAGCTGTCCAGTACAGCTCTTGCCAAGTCGAATACAGTTAGCTAAGCTATAAGTGATGGGGAATTAAAGATGATAGGGTATTTAAAATCTATCTTTCCAGCCATTTGTAAACGTGAATTAGTATTGTGACTGGTCTAAAATGCTTTGGATTAATTACTTTTTTGCCATGTTTCAACAAAGCAATCACTCAGCTCTTCCAGCATATCTTTGGGATTTGGCTTCTGCTCACACAGTTGTTGAAAAGTTGGAGAATCCATATCTTTGTTGTTAAACCAAACTGTTTCATTATATCAGTTTGTGTGTGTCCAAACTAGCTGTTTTTCCATTTTTCTCTGTTTCATAGTCTTCTCTAATTCTTCCATGCTGAATGATGATATGAGGTCACTACTCTCCTCTTACTCTTCTCTTTGCAGTCCTGTTTTTTTGTGGTTTGTGGATTGCCTTCTCATTCAGCAGTATGTGATGTGCTATTTGATTGGCAGTTATACTGTGATGTGCAGTGGTCTTAGTCGGATCATTGCTTAGACATCTCAGAAGTCTCTAAGCTTTATAGCTGTCTTTTCTCAAATCCAAGTTTTCTATAGTTTTTATCCGGTTATCCCTTTTTGTCTCCCTTGCAGAGGAAATGAGCTTGTTTCCTGCTTCCATCTGCATCTACATCTACATCTACATCCATACTCCGCAAGCCACCTGACAGTGTGTGGCAGAGGGTACCTTGAGTACCTCTATCGAGAACCCTTCTATTCCAGTCTCGTATTGTTCGTGGAAAGAAGGATTGTCGGTATGCTTCTGTGTGGGCTCTAATCTCTCTGATTTTATCCTCATGGTCTCTTCGCGAGATATACGTAGGAGGGAGCAATATACTGCTTGACTCTTCGGTGCCGGCCGAAGTGGCCGTGCGGTTAACGGCGCTGCAGTCTGGAACTGCAAGACCGCTACGGTCGCAGGTTTGAATCCTGCCTCGGGCATGGATGTTTGTGATGTCCTTAGGTTAGTTAGGTTTAACTAGTTCTAAGTTCTAGGGGACTAATGACCTCAGCAGTTGAGTCCCATAGTGCTCAGAGCCATTTTTTGACTCTTCGGTGAAGGTATGTTCTCGAAACTTCAACAAAAGCCCATACCGAGCTACTGAGCGTTTCTCCTGCAGAGTCTTCCACTGGAGTTTATCTGTCATCTCCATAATGCTTTCGCGATTACTAAATGATCCTGTAACGAAGCGCGCTGCTCTCCGTTGGATCTTCTCTATCTCTTCTATCAACCCTATCTGGTACGGATCCCACACTGCTGAGCAGTATTCAAGCAATGGGAGAACAAGCGTACTGTAACCTACTTCCTTTGTTTTCAGATTGCATTTCCTTAGGATTCTTCCAATGAATCTCAATCTGGCATCTGCTTTACCAACGATCAACTTTATATGATCATTCCATTTTAAATCACTCCTAATGCGTACTCCCAGATAATTTAATGGAATTAACTGCTTCCAGTTGCTGACCTGCTATATTGTAGCTAAATGATAAGGGATCTATCTTTCTATGTATTCACAGCACATTACACTTGTCCACATTGAGATTCAATTGCCATTCCCTGCACCGTGCGTCAATTCGCTGCAGATCCTCCTGCATTTCAGTACAATTTTCCAATGTTACAACCTCTCGATATACCCCAACATCATCTGCAAAAAGCCTCAGTGAACTTCTGATGTCGTCCACAAGGTCAGTTATTTATATTGTGAATAACAACGGTCCTATGACACTCCCCTGCGGCACACCTGAAATCACTCTTACTTAGGAAGACTTCTCTCCATTGAGAATGACATGTTGCGTCCTGTTATCTAGGAACTCTTCAATCCAATCACACAATTGGTCTGATAGTCCATATGCTCTTACTTTGTTCATTAAATGACTGTGGGGAACTGTATCGAATGCCTTGCGGAAGTCAAGAAACACGGCATCTACCTGTGAACCCGTGTCTATGGCCCTCTGAGTCTCGTGGACGAATAGCGCGAGCTGGGTTTCACACGACCATCTTTTTCGAAACCCATGCTGATTCCTACAGAGTAGATTTCTAGTCTCCAGAAAAGTCATTATACTCTAACATAATACGTTTTCTCGAAACTTCAACAAAAGCCCGTACCGAGCTACTGAGCATCTCTCCTGCAGTCTTCCACTGGATTTTATCTATCATCTCCGTAACGCTTTCACGATTGCTAAATGATCCTGTAACAAAGTGCACTGCTCTCCATTGGATCTTCTCTATCTCTTCTATCAACCCTATCTGGTACAGATCCCACACTGCTGAGCAGTATTCAAGCAATGGGCGAACAAGCGTACTGTAACCTACTTCTTGAAAGGATTTTCTTCACATAAGCTACTGTAGTCTGTGAGTGGGATGACACTGCCAGAAAAAAATAGTACACCCGAAAAGACAACGTCAGTTTTGATCCAATGACACCATATGCCTCCAGGGGATAGTAGATGTACTGACAATGCTTTCAACATAGAGCACTATCTGTGTCTGCCCTTTCAGGGAATGCTCATACCAGAAGGCTCAGTGTGGTGCAAATGTGTGAAACAAGCAGGCAACCATGCCATGACATGCACTTGTTCTTCCTACCGTCAACTGAGTGAGTATGAAAGTGGTCAAACTGCGGCCTTCCAAGCAGTGAGAGGTCCTTTCAGAGAATTGCCACACTAGTTGGACATGATGTGTCAGTTGAGCATGGATGCTGATATCACTGGTCACATGGACATTGTCACACCTGTAGATGAGATTCTCGATGTTCACACACGATTGTCATGTTGTAATGGCAGCAATGTCAGATTGCACAGCTACCACAGCACCGATATTTCAGCTTGTGAGCCTGGATTTGTCAACACGAACTGTTGTGAACCCGTTATTAATAGTGTGACTAAGGGCATGCACACCTTCCACTCACGCCACAGCATACACATGCGTGGCTTGACTGCTGCCATCAGAGGATCATTTGGAAATAGACTGGCACGTCTGGGTCTTCAGCAGTGAAAGTAGATTCTGCCTGCATGCAAATGATGGCTGTTTGCATGTATGATGTAGACCTGGTGAGTGCAGTCTCACAGAATGCATTCATCCAAGAATCACTGGCCCCACCCTAGGTCTTATGGTCTGGTCTGCATTGTGATAAGCTACAGCTCATGTTCGCCTTTGGTGTTTCTGGAGGAGACACCAACCAGGGCTTGGTACATGCAGAATCTTGTTACACTTGTTATTTTGCCGTCCTTGCAACACGAAAGTGATTTGTTGTTCCAACAGGATAATGCTTGCCCACACGTTGTGCATGAAACTCAATGTGTTTTGCAAGATGAGCAGCAACTTCCATGGCCAGCATGATCTCCGGACTTGTCTCCAATCAAGCACATGTGGGATATGATAGGACAAGAAGTGACTTGTGCAACTCATCAACCAACAATTCTTACAGAACTATGTTCGCTGGAGCAGGCATGGCATAACATATCCCAGGGCAGTATTAGCTATCTGTATAATTATCTGGATGTTAGAGTCAGTGCCTCCATTGCCATCTGTGGAGGTTACACCAGATACTAATATGGGTGTCAGTGTGGGTCAGTACGTGGTACTTCAGAACTGCTTGTGCTATTGATCTGTAAATGTAATCATTTCATCTACTCCATATGCACTGTTGCAACAATAAATCTTGAGTGAATTGTAAACCTCTAAAAGGGCACATTAAATTTTTTCCCAGCAGTCTATATCATATACACTGTAAAAATAATTCTTTACTTAAAAAGGTTTAATATCTTTTTTGAATGCATTTACATGCTTGGTGCTCTTAATAACTTCTGGCAGCTTATTGTAGAATGCTACACCTGAATGATATGCACTCTTCTGCTGGCACAGTTTACATGAACATTTTTCCTTAACCTAGTGTGGTGCTCATGAACATCAGTGTTTGGCATAAAGCCATTCTTCTTGTTGTTGTTTTTACAAACAGCATAGTTTCTAAATGTAAATGCAAACAAGAGGAAGAATACTTAAATCTCTAAAAAAGGCTTACCTAAAATAGTGTTTTCTTTGTCTCTTGTTCTAATTACTCTCTTTTGCTTTCTGAATGTTGTTAAGGCATGAGGGTAATCACTCCAAAAGGTAACACTATATCTTAACTACAAGTGAAAAAAAGCCACTGTTTTTGCAATTTTGTGAGTTGCATTGCTGGATAACACTCTGATTACATACATTAACTTTGGGAGTTTCAAGTTTAAGGAAAATATGTGAGAATTCCAGTTTAGACTTTCTTGCAGACAAAGGTCTAGAAACTTTGTCACAATGACATTTCGAATTTCCTGGTTGTTCATGTGAATTACTGACATCCTGTATTTTTCATTTTGCCAAGTCTGAAAGCATAAAGATGAGATGTAACTTTGTGAGACATAACTTGTTATTATAAAAATTATCAGGAGTGAGATATGAACTTACTGCAAATAAGTCTCATTGTAATTATGAAGTTCAGATGAGTGGTGTAAAACAGATACTTAGCTTCTTCTTATTTGATATCCTGGTGATCATGATAAGAATACGAATGGTAAAACAACAGCAAACAATGTGACTTGAAGTAACAGGTACACCTTTAAAGGTTTATAACACATTTTATTACTCAGAGCAACACAGGTAGTCAATTGTGAATAATAGCTCAGCAGTGAACTTCAAACTTGCCAACTCACATCCTTGTATACCCGTTTAAACAATTGTGCTTTTGCTCAAACAGCCCACGGGTGTACTACTGCTGGTCCATAGTGTCCAATGGGCACAATATTTCGGCAATCAGACATGTCGCCATTGTCAGGTGTGCTGATGAACTGAGCTATTGTTGAAATCACAGTTTTCGGTAATTACAGTTGAAAAGTATTTCATAGCATCAATTTGATGTATGTACAGAAAACAATTAGCATTACTATTTGCTTCCCACATACAAATTAGGCAGAAAACAATGATAACATTTGAATTTATATCAGATATGTGGAATAAATGACTTTGACAATTTAATTATTTACACAATAACAAAATGAAGTGACCAGAATGACTGTTTGCTGAAATGAATCTTCCTGGCAGGTTAAAACTCTGTGCCAGACTGTGACTCGGGACCTTTGCCTCTCGCTGGCGAGTGCTCTATCAAATTCGAGTCTCAGTCTGGCAAACAGTTTTAATCTGCCAGGAAGTTTCAAAATAAAGTATGATGTTCCCACCATGTTTTCAACGACAATTTTAATAGAGCTTGCAATTAAGATTTACACTACTTATCTATTTTACACAAAAGTATTTTTTGACAATTTGCTTATATGTATTTGGTTTTGTTATTTTGTTAACATCACGTAGTTGCTTCTAATATCAATAAGCTTTGATACATATGTTGCTTATAAAGATGGACCAATGACTTATGCATTTTGGCCAATAAATAAAAATGAGCAACATAGTACAACACCTTTTCATTATATGTTAATTAAAACGGCATACAACACTTTCAGATGTTACTACCAACTGAGTTTTACGGGTTTGATATGTAAGTACTTCATAATCATTTACATATTACATACTCCACTAGCTGTAGGTTATTCTTTGTTTATATTTCTGACATTATGATTATCTCTTTTTTTGTTTGATTTGGAAGGGTGCAAATGATATAATTAGTGTGTTAAGGCAATATACAATATACATTCTTCGAACAGTGCTTGAATTTGGGTGGTAGTTAGCCCTCATGAACTAAGAGTTGCGGTAACGATCTGTTCAATTTTCTGTCCATTCTGACCCATTATGTTACAAAGCATAATTTTGTATGGGTTTTTTTAGATTAGATTAGATTTACTTTCATTCCAATTGATCCATAGTGAGGAGGTCCTCCAGGATGTGGAACATGTCAGAAAAACAACAATACATGACAAATATTTAAACTAAAACAAATAAGCTAATGTACCATTCCACAGGTCCCAAGTGGAATGATCGTCATTTTTTAATGAACACTAAGAGTCATTTTACAAATACTATTGCACTGAATTTAAAATAAAAAAGTTTTATATTTATTTATAAGGTAAGAAACATGTAATACAACTACTGTAATACTTATTTACAATGAACACATTACTGCACTGAAATGGTGCAGAAGTTAGATTATACTTACACACACACACACACACACACGCACACACACACACACACACACACACACACACACACACAAATTTTCAGTGAACACATTACTGCACTGAAATTGTGCAGAAGTTATGTTGTACTTATATACAAATCAGTTGGTTTTCCTCAGAAATTCATCAATGGAGTAGAAGGAGTTGGCCACCAATAAATCCTTTAAAATGAACCTGTTTCTATACAGTCATTGGGAAAATTCATCTATGAAGACACTGCAGAAGTGATAAGATCTCTATTTTTTGCTTCAGTAAGTAGACTGGTATCATCTGCAAATAGTACTGCTTCTGCATTCATATACATGAGGGCAGGTCATTATTGTACACTAGAAAAAGAAGTGGTCCTAAGTCAGAGTTCTGCAGTACATCATGTGACCATAAGGAATGCTCTGAGAGGTAGTTATGTGTTTGACTCTGTAAGCTGAGACTGCTTACTTTCAGCCACACATCTGGCACATCTAACACACCATTACAATTAAGTTTGTTTTAGAAAACTGAATGATCTGTAAGATCAAAAACTTTTGTCAAATCTAAGAAACCACTTCAAAATCTGGAGTGTTTGTCAACTGCTTTTAATATGTTGTTTAAAAAATTAAAAGCAGCACTCTCAGTGGAATGCTACACTCTGAAACCATCTTTGAACACTGATAAAAGTACAATATTTTCATGTGTTCATTATGAGTATGCAAGATTGCTGTATTTTTCTATGTACCGTTGACACAGTACTGTTGAAAACAATATGCAAAATTCAGTTCATTATTTAAATGAATGAAATCATTGCAATAACTGCATGAATTTATGTGAGAAATGTAGCTTATACATTCAATCGAAACACCAACTGCAATACAGAAGTATTTGATTTTTTTCTGTGTGATATTGTATTTAATAAGAATGTGAGTACTCTGCCTTCAAACACCTGTTCTACCTTATATCTTATCCACCACAGCTACAGATGATGCCTTGTATATAAAGATTTTGTGCTGATTATGCAGTTGAAGATAAACAATATCTTTTTATGAATTTACAACTATTATTTGTGATGTGTGTTTCATTTAAGCAGATGAGCACTGATTGCCTCTTGTCTGCAACCTGCTACCTTTATCTTGACTCAGCCTTATGTTATGACTGGGTATGACTTGTTGCTATTTTGGTATAATATGTTCATGATAGGAGCTCCAGCAGACTCAAACAGACAGCCAAGGGACTGATACATATATGAGATGCCAAGCACACTCAAGCCAGCAAGAGACAAGATACTGAAAACAAAGATAAGGATGACCTGAGATTTATTTTTAGAAAGAAGAAGAGGAAGAAGCTATTCTCTAATTTGAAAGATTGTGAAAGATTATAAAATTGTGTCACATATTACACATCAGAAATGAAAGTTTACATAAACATAATAGAAGCAGTAACAGTTTTGTAGAAATGTGATATAAGATATATTTTACAGAAGTAAAAGTTAGGATAGACAACTGACATTTTCATTGTGTATTTTCAGCTTGCTTACATGATTAGAGTAAGTAACGAATAATATCTTATAGTTGTATCTCCACAAATTACCAAGTGTTTACTGACATTATTTGCTTTAAAGGAGAATGCTTGTAATATAATGTCTGATTAGTATATTCTGTAATTTTTTAAAGTTTAATATTGTGGTTCAAAAATGTATACTAAAATAATTTTTGTCACAGTATCAGTCTTTAAATTTTGTTATGGTTTATCAGAAAACTTTTACTTTTGCTAGTACATTTTGTGACACAGTGGCTAGAATTTAAAATATTCCATTTCATTACACAACACAATATCAGATATAAGAAATTACACCCATAATAAAACACAACTGCCTTTACAAAATTTATTGTAAGAATTCTTCTATCTGTCACTTTTCTATACATGTATATTTTGAAATGCCAAATTGCTTCATGTGTTGCAGGCTTGTAGTATCTCATTCATAAATTTTATGCAAGAGCTACTAGGAATGGGGAGGGGTAATATGGCAGTATGGCCACTTGGTCATTCCAGCAGTTGGCAGAGAAGGTTGAGAAGACCAGCCTTGCATATGGAGTTTCAACAAAGCTCACAATTTACAGCATTGTCCCCAGAACTGATAGTGTCCCTTTGGTTCTGAGTCAAGTGGAAGGATGGAACAAGAGACTTCAAGGGTTCTGTGACAAGGTAGGCTGTGACATCCTGGACCTGTGCCACAGGGTTGAGAACAATAGGGTTCCCCTAAATTGGTCAGGTATGCACTGCATATCAGAAGCTGTTACTTAGGTAGCTGACTGAGTGAGATGTGTGTACACAAGGATTTTTTAGATTAGGTGACTCTCCATCCAATCCAGACAATGATATCTGTAGGAAACCTGGACATAGCAGTGTAAGATCAAAAGAAATGCCTCCCACAGGAGAGAGTATTAAAATCCTAATGGTGAACTGCCAGAGCATTCGCAACAAAGTGTCAGAGTTTGAAGTGCACATGAAAAGCAGTGAAGCTCACTTAATACTTGGTACAGAAAGCTGGTTGAAACCAGAAATTGATAGCAGTGAGATTCTTGGGGAAAACTTAAATGTATATTGAAAGGGTAGGCAAATGGGAAATGGAGATGGTTTATTTGTTGCAGTAGACAAGAGACTCAAATCCACCAAGATAGAAATTGCAGCTATGTGTGAGATTGTTTAGGCGAGACTCAGTATCAGGGATGGGCATAAAATGATAATTGGAGCCTTCTATCACCCACCAGACATGTCTCCTGATGTAACCAAAAACTTTAGAGGAAACCTCAGTTCACTTTTTTGTAAGTTCCCCAACTATACTGTCAGAGTGGGTGGTGACTTTAATCGCTCTGCAATTAATTGGAAAAATTACAGCTCTATTGGTGTTGGGTGTGATAAAACATCCTGTGAGGCATTAGTTAATGCCTTCTCTGAAAATTGCCTAGGACAGGTAGATAGGAACTCCACTTATGATGAAAATATATTGGATCTCATTGCAACAAATAGACCTGACCTCTTTGAGGATGTCCACATCAAAACTGGTATCAGTGACCATGACGTGGTTTGGACAACAATGATTACCAAAGTACAAAGAAGAACTAAAACAAGCAGATAGATTCATGTGTTCAGTAAACTAGATAAAACAATCAGTAGTGTCATATCTCAATGCGGAACTTGAAGCTTTCAGCACAGGACAGGATCTAGTAGATAAACTGTGGGTCAAGTTTAAAAGAATGGTTGACCATACACTGGATAGATATGTACCCAGTAGAACAGTTCATAACAGGAGGGAACATCTACGGCCTACAGTCACAGTAAAGTAACTTCTAAAGAAACAGAGATTACTGTGTAACAGGTGTAAAACAAAGCATAGGGCAATAGATAGAGAGACACTGAATGAAATGTGTTTGGCTGTAAAGACAGCAGTGCATGATGCCTTCAGTGACTACCATAGCAAAAGATTGTAGAATGATATGTCATGAAACACAAAGAAATTCTAGTCATGTGTAAAGGCTGTTAATGGCACCAAAGTTTTAGTGTCCAGTCCCTAGCAAACGACACAGGAACTGAAACTCTGGATAGCAAAGCAAAAGGTGAAGTCCTTAACTACATTTTAAAATGTTATTTTACAAAGGAAAACCCAAGACAATTGCTCCAATGTAATTACATTGGGGCAACTACTGAAAAGATGAATGAAATACGTATTAGTGTCAGTGGTGTTGAGAAACAGCTGAAATCATTAAAACAGAACAAAGCTCCATGACTGAATGGAATCCCTCTCTGATTCTATACTGAATTTGTGGCTGAGTTAGCCCCTCTTCTAACTATAATGTATTGTAGATCCCTCACGCAAAAAATCATGCCCACTTCTTGGTTAAAGGCACAGGGCACACCCATGTACAAGAAAGGTGGTAGAAGTACCATCCAGTATCCTTGACATTGATTTGATGTATCTTAATCAGAATGACCTCATCAGTGCCAATGAGCATGGATTCAAAAAACATTGATCATGTGAAACCCAACTCTCACTTTTCTCACATGACATACTGAAAGCCTTGGATCAAGGCAGTCATGTAGATGCAGTATTTCTTGATTTCCAAAAAGCATTTGACTCATTACAGCACCTACACTTAATGTCAAAAGTGTGATCGTATGGAGCATCACAGGAAATTTGTGACTGGATTGAGAACTTTTTGGTAGGGAGGACAGAGCATGTTATCTTGGATGGAGAGTCCTCATCATATAACAGATGTAGAGGTGCCTTATGGTCCACAGGGAAGTGTGCTGGGGCCCTTGCTGTTCATGTTGTATATTAATGACCTTGCAGGCAAAATTAATAGTAAAATGGTGCTTTTTGCAGATGATGCTGTTATCTGTAATGAAGTATTATCTGAAAGAAGCTGCATAAATATTCATTTGGATCTTGATAAGATTTTATTATGGTGCAGAGATTGGCAACTTGCTCTAAATATTTAGAAATGTAAAACTGTGCACTTCACAAAATGAAAAAGTATTGTGTCGTATGACTGTAGTATTGATGAACCACTGTTAGAATCGGCCAACTCATGCGGATACCTGATACAACACTCTACATCTACATCTACATCTACATCTACATGAGTACTCTGCAATTCACATTTAAGTGCTTGGCAGAGGGTTCATCAAACCACAATCATACTACCTCTCTACCATTCCACTCCCAAACAGCGCGCGGGAAAAACGAACACCTAAACCTTTCTGTTCGAGCTCTGATTTCTCTTATTTTATTTTGATGATCATTCCTACCTATGTAGGTTGGGCTCAACAAAATATTTTTGCATTCGGAAGAGAAAGTTGGTGACTGAAATTTCGTAAATAGATCTCGCTGCGCCGAAAAATGTCTTTGGTGTAATGACTTCCATCCCAATTCGCATATCATATCTGCCACACTCTCTCCCCTATTATGTGATAATACAAAAGGAGCTGCCCTTTTTTGCACCCTTTCGATGTCCTCCGTCAATCCCACCTGGTAAGGATCCCACACCGCGCAGCAATATTCTAACAGAGGACGAATGAGTGTAGTGTAAGCTGTCTCTTTAGTGGACTTGTTGCATCTTCTAAGTGTCCTGCCAATGAAACGCAACCTTTGGCTCGCCTTCCCCACAATATTATCTATGTGGTCTTTCCAACTGAAGTTGTTCATAATTTTAACACTCAGGTACTTAGTTGAATTGACAGCCTTGAGAATTGTACTATTGATTGAGTAATCGAATTCCAATGGATTTCTTTTGGAACTCATGTGGATCACTTCACACTTTTCATTATTTAGCATCAACTGCCACCTGCCACACCATGCAGCAATCTTTTCTAAATCGCTTTGCAACTGATACTGGTCTTTGGATGACCTTACTAGACGGTAAATAACAGCATCATCTGTGAACAACCTAAAAGAACTGCTCAGATTGTCACTCAGGTCATTTATATAGATCAGGAACAGCAGAGGTCCCAGGATGCTTCCCTGGGGAACACCTGATATCACTTCAGTAGGGATATGAAATACAATGATAATGTAGGCTCAGTCATGATTAAAGCAGATGGTAGACTTTGCTTTATTGGTAGAGTACTGAGGAAGTAAAATCAGTCTACAAAGGAGATTGCTTACAAATCACTCGTATGACCAGTTCTAGAATGTTGCTCAAGTGTGTGGGACTAACAGGGGAAATTCAATGCATACAGAGAAGGGCAGTACAAATGGTCACAGATTTGTTTGATCCAAGGGAGAGTGTCACAGAGATACTGAAGAAACTGAACTGGAAGACTCTTGAAGGTAGACATGGACTTTGTCTATTAACAAAGTTTCAAGAACTGGCTTTAACAGATTATTCTAGGAATGTACTATAATCATCTACATATTATCGTAGGGATAGTGAGGATAAGATTAGAACAACTACTGCACACACAGGGGCATTCAGTCAATCATTCTTCCTGCAATCCGTACACCTACATTAATAACACACCTTGGACAAAATTATAAATCCCACAGAAAACAAAAATACATTGCATGTACTCTCTTCATTACTTTTTGCAGTCTCCAAAAATTACACCATCCAGACATTAATGCTACCTAACTCCATTATTATACTACAACACAACACAAAATATCCACATAATCACTCCTCATTTCCTCTGCCTTAATCTGTACAGTACTTCCTGCACAGGTTGCCTGACAGCTTCTTGCTCACCCTCTTTGTCACATTCTTTGCCCTTTCTCTATTCCATGAATATTGATCTGAGTGGCAATTAAGACGAAGCACATTGAAATGGTTATGTATGTCCAACATGAACTATCACTGATCTAGTTGACAATTGAAGCTTGATGTTTACTGGTGCTGTTGTCTCTATCATCTAGTATGGTTTCTGGTACTATGTCATGAACTTTCTTGTTTTTCCCATAGGAGTAAAAGGGCTTCACAACATTACCTTATGCCCTACTGTATACTGTGGTAACTTTCCTGTGCACCTTCTCACTTCCTCTTGCCATTCCAAGGCTTTAGGATTCAGTTTCTACACACACTTCCATACCTCCCTTACATCCTGGCAAAATTGCGATTTGGTTTCTTATCCTTACCAATCTTTGGTCTGATCACTTCAAATGTTGAGGGCATCTTTTACCCATACACCATCTCATAAAGCGATAGACCTGTACCAGTGTGAACCTACAAGCTGTATGCTGCCACAACAAAAGTACATATCCCAGTCATTGTGGTGAGAATCTATATAGCAATTCACCATCTTACCAAAAGTATGATGCACATGTTCTGTTCTGCCATTAGGTTGCAGATGCGATGGATTAGTTCTTAGTTTCCAAACCTGTTGCAAATGACACAGCAGTTTCATCAAGTCTGTTATGACATTTATCCCATTGCCTGTGATACCATTCCGTATACATCAAACATGAGCAACCAGCTGTTAACCATGGCTTTTGCCACAATAGTTGCTTGTTGCTTTGGGATGTTGATTATTTCCACCTTCCATGAAAGTAGTCAATAATTGTTAAAACATAATGGTTTCCCATTGGAGCCTAGTCAAACAGATGTAGAACACACATCCCTATCATTTCAAATGGTTTTGTTGCTTCTGATAACCTCTTAAAGACACTTGCTTATGGCTCATCCATTCTCTGCACACTCTGTACACAACTCTTAGCATACTGGTCCACATCTTCCTTCCTTTCTTTCCATTCTGTGACCCTCCAATTTGTTGTCCTTTGATTTCTCTGCCCATATAGGGTGTGGTCGTATGTTACCTTGACACTTCTTTCTTGAGCTTAGCTGGCAATATGTCCACTTTTTCCTGCCTTCCTTTCAATGGGAAAGATTCTGCTACCCTCCATTTTGTTGCCCTCTGATCTTCACGCCCAGATAGCATGTGGTCACATGTTCCCCTTAACCATTCTTCTCTGAGCTTAGCTGGCAACATCATACGTGATCCTAACCTAATTGTCTTACATAATTGGCTGTCACACACACTGAACTAAGGCTGCATCATGTACAGTTTGCTGTCAGCATCAGCAGTAGGTGCTGCTTGCTGTTCAGTGCCTACTCTACTGCTACCTTTCTGCTTGACCCACCTACATTTCAATGATTTTGACCTGGCTTATGCATAAATTAATAATCAGATTCACTCAACCTCAACACCATTCTCATGGGCCTTCTAGAAGGGCCATTCAACCCCGATAACCACTTCAGAGCTGCATGATCCATAACTACTATGAATTACAATTACTTACCATATACTAAACTGAGCATCTCCCTTTCTGTCATGGAATAGTTTTTTTCCCTACTTTAATCCACTGTCACAAACTGTAAACCACAGGACATTCTACACCATTCATTACCTGATTCATAACAAGCTTTAATGCTTGATTGAAAGCATCACACTATAGCACAAACTCCTTCTAATAGTTGAGGAAAATCAACACTGGAGTTGATGTCAAAGCCTTCTTTAATATCTTGAAAGCAGCATGGCAATCCTTCATCCATTTGAATTTTATTTGTTTATTCAACAGTTGTGTGGGTAGCTGTGCAGTATCTGTGAAAACTTTTACAAATTTCTGGTAATAATTGGAGAGCCCTAAAAATAATTGTAGATCTTAACCCATCCTAGCAACAGGAAAATCCTTTACAGCTTGTACCAACCTCAGATCTGTCCTCATCCCTTCTTTGCTTATCACACACCCTAAGTACCCTATTTCCTCTAGGGCAAAATGACATTTTTCATATGTAATGTAAGATGTTTTATGTTTATTCCTTGTCCAGTTCTGCCCTGTCTGTTCCCACCATTACTCCTATAATCCCACTGATGGTTTCCACCTGCCCCATTATTACCCCATTGAGGTTGTCTATATTGCCTCTGAACATGCCCTGATCATTCGTGCTTATAACACTTCACGTTAGTAGAAAATGCTCCTCACTCATTCCACACCTCTGAACTATATCAGTTTCCTCAAATGCTGCAGCCTACCTGACAGCAATTTTTAATGTCTTTCAAGGTACCCATTTGAACTCATCTAGATATACTGGATGACCAGCCACTCATGATTATGTCAATTGCCCTATGTTCGGGTTCCTGGAACATAATCTTACTCACCTTGCCATTGTCCCCAATTCACATTTTTGGACTCTGATCTCGAATGTTCTGTCTGCGAATCCTTCTAGTGATTCACTGTGTCTCTTTATCACACTACTTATCTGCTTGTGAAAAACTCTTGTGCTCTTTTATTTTTTATACAGCTGTAGGAGGCCAACCTTTAACTGTTTAAATGCCTCTGCATTCCTCAACCCCTCTGTACACTTGACAAACACTTTTGTCTCCCTAATTAACCATAATTTGGCTACGTGCAGCAACTGAACATCCAGCCAACCTCCTATCATTGCTGATGACTCCAGGTCATCTAAAAAATACATTACGTCCTTAGCTGACTTACCAGAAATGAGAGTAACTAAGTTGGTGGCGGTCAGATCTTTCAGGGAATCAGACTGATCAACTAATGCTAACTGCTCATTCTAAACCACAATTTGCTGTAATAACTCTGGCTTGTGTACTCCAAACAGCACTACATCATTAAGTAAAAACTGCATTGCATCCTGAAAATCCTGGCTCCTAGAGTCTGTCATTGTGGAACCTTTAAGCTCCATGTGTAATCCGGTACAACATAGTACCAATTCACACTACTCACACACTTACAATTAGCACACAACAACTTTCACTCTATGTCTTATCAACAAAACCTAGATTCAGTACACTGCCTAGCAGTGTGGTCATAATGGCAGCATGTGGAACATTACACCAATACTGATTGTGCACAAGGTGCACTATGCCCTACAGGTTGCAATGAGAACACATCACCACCTGCAAACAGTGTTTGTTACAGTACCAACAATACCAACAAAACTCTAATATGTCTACTGACTGTATTAGTTTGACTAACGTAACCTTCAGCTTCCCATGCAGTCTCATCTAGATCCCATTTCTTCAAAACACACACAAGTAGAAAATCAGTTTGCTCACTCATCCCACTGTATGACAATTGCAAGCTGTGGCTAAGACGTCATGGTGTTTGGGAGCCAGACATTCTGAGGTCCCCTGATGTTGACACCAGCACTTTGGATACCATCTGAAGTGGTACAGGGTTGTATGACAACTTCTAGTATCTGAGTTTGGGCTATGGCAGTGTGGTAAATCCATGGGAATAAACCACTGGTAGCCTAGAGAGCATCAAAAGTTGAAACACCTTATTAGCACTCACTTGACTACACTGGTAGTCAGTGGAGGTGCCAGCCACACCCTCTTGCAGCATGTGGTAGGGTTGTTGCATGGCATGGTGAGCTGATGGCTACTGCACTGTGATGTTGGCACCCAGGAGTACTGACTCCAGAAGCTTACGCAGCGGCATGCGGCCCTGTTAGTGGGTCATGACTGCTCAAGGTTGGAGCCAGCAGTGCCGAAGATTAGCAAGATGCCTGCCAGACTTTGTATATGGTGTTCACAATTTCCAGATATGTCAATTTCTTTCTTTGCTTCTGCTTGGTGTAATGAAAACTGTATTATTCTACAGTCTTTCCTTCTCATTCCATCCAGTAGGTCTGCCCTGACCGAAGGCTTGAGGTGACTTTTTGTAACTTTCCCTATTTCCTAACTCTTGCCAATCCTTTCCTTTATTCTTCTGCCTTTCTCTTTGATACTTCTCCCAGGAAAAGGAGTCACAGGCTCTGAAAGTTTGCTCATGTCCCAACTTTTATATGTGTTTTCTTCTGCTGCTGATATTACAGAGGTTGGACAAAAATATGGAAACACCATGAGGAATGCATTCTTGAACATAAATGCTGATGTTAGCCTAGCCTGCACATTGTGTTGTAGCATTTGACCATGAACAACATCTTTGGAATGCCCTCAATATGTTGCAGGTGTCAACTGTGATCAGAACAGCATTCTGTGAAGTTGTGAGTGCATTATGCCATGGCTAAGTGAATCTGAACATGAGCAACTTGTTGGTGCTCGCATGATGGATGTCAAGGTAGCTGAGGCGTTTGGTGCTTGAAAAGGCACCATGTTGGAGATTTATACTGCATATCAGGAAATTAAAAAACATCATTTGCTAAACCACAATGCATATGAAAGTGTGTGTTTAAGTGATCATGACAGACAATTATTCAAGAGGACTGTGAAAAATATAAGAGGCCAACAGCTGCAAATGTAACAGCAGAACTAAATGTTGCACTTGCAAATCCTGCCAGCACTGAAACACGAGGGGAACTCCATAAGCAGGGAACTGCAGGGTGGCTTGAATTTCAAAACCACTCATCAGAGATGCAAATGTTCATAACAGGAAAACATGGTACCAAAGCTGTAAAACCGGGAGTTTGAAACTATAGAAGAAAATCATCTGGTCAGATGGTTGAGCTTACATTCCAAGAGTGAAACATGATAGTTTTCGGTGATGATTTTGGGAGCCATATCATGGTATTCCATGGACACTGTGCAATGTGGCATCACTGCCAATGGTTATGTGACCATTTTGGCTGATCAGGCCCATCCCATGACACGTTTGTTCCCCAATGGTGATGCTAAGTACCAAGATGACAGAGCCCCTGTTCATATAGCTTGGTTTTGAGGTCATGATGATGAATTGTAGCATCTTCCCTGGCTGCTGCAGTCACCAGATTCAATATTGTTGAGCCTTTGTGGTCTACTTTGGAGAGAAGGGCACATGATCACTATCCAAGTCCATCATCATTACTGAACTTGCCATTATTTTGCAGGAAGAATGGTATAAGATTATCTTGAAAACCATACAGTACCTGTATTTATCTGTTTGGAGATGACTGAAGCTGTTTTGAAAACCAGCACTTTTTCAACAACACATCAGCCATCGTATTGTGTTATGTTTTTGGTGTTACCATATTTTTGTCCACCCTTGCTTATTATATTTTCAGACATTTATTACTGTCATTGATTAACTCTATGGTATGTACCATAGGGTGAAAGTATGCTTGTTTCTGATATAGAGGATGAATAGATTAGATATTGTTAAACACAACCATACATGGTGGTTTTCTATATATTTGAAATGCATGTCTGTTGTTTTTGGTTTGAAATGGTGATTTAAAAAAAAAAATGTTTTATCTTAATGTTTATTTTAGATTCTGTTGTGAATTTGATTTTGGAATGCATGCTGCTCAACTTTCTAGCTGACTCTCCACCTGCTTAGCTGGATGGTAACATGTTTGCCTACCATGCTGTGGGTCCGGGTTTGATTCTCGCCAGGTTGGAGACTTTTCTCAACTTGTGTACTGGGTGTTGTGTTGTCTTCATCATCATTTCATCTTCATGTGCAAGTCGTCCAATGTGGCGTTATCTGAAATAAGACTTGCAACCCGGTGGCCGAGCTTTCCCAGACGGGGCCTCCCAGCCATCAATGCCACACGATCATTTCACTTTTTCCAGCCAACTTCTGTATTTGCATTCTTTTCCCTCTGTGCTGAATGACTGAGTCATCAATGTACCTTTTATCTATACTGTGCTCCTAATAATGTCTGAAGGAACCTTCAAAAAGGTCTTTTCTAACTGGTTAGTATAGATATTTGCTATGCTTCACCCAGCTAGAAGAGGAGTGCAAGTGAGCTACAGCAGAAAGCCACCCTTGTTATCTGGTCCATGTTGTCTCTTCTAGTAGCTTGAAGTGTAATGCCATCAACCCTTTGACATATCTAGCACAAGGATTACTCCTTTGGTCCTTTTATTGTAAAGACTTTACTCTGTTTTGAATATGGTTTTACTGCTTTAACAATCTGTAGCCTATTTTTATATTTTATGAGTAATTGATAGAAATATTATTGTAAATTTGTCATATTTTATGGTCTTCATAAGTAAAGGTTGTCTCACACAGGATGCATGCATCTAGGACGAAGAGTAGGGAAATAAAAGAATACATAGTTGTGTCTATAATTCCCTAATTTTTTGGTACTATGTTTAGTACGACAACTCATGCCATCCATGGTTATGACCAACATGTATTTTAATAGAACTTTACTTAACTCACAAGTAGACCTAGTGAAAATATTTTTACTTGTTTTAAGGTCTTACTATAAGCTTTTTATTTTTCCTTTTTTAGCATCAGAACATTGCCATCATGGGATGAATACAATTATGTTTGTGTCATAAAATGTGATTGTATCAAAAATAAACAAAGCCGCCATCTTCTTAAACAGAATGTCTTTTTTTCCAAAATCTTTATTATTTTAGTAATGGTATTTTTGGTGAATTGATTTATTACAGTAATAACAATGTATTTACCACAAATTTAACAAAAAGCATCAAACATATAGAATATTAAGAAAATGTTTCTATAAATACACACTGTATAAATGAGCAGTATTCTGAGCTTTTTGTGTTGGGAATGTGTTGTGCATGAACAATAGTATCATGTCAGTGAATCACTTGGGGTGATATATGAGGCAGTGTAAATAATATATTATCACAGACTTGACTTTGTTGAATTTGGCAGTGTTTGTTGGCCAGTGAAAGATTTCTGCCTGGAAATCTGATATTATTGTGTCATAATTCTGGTACAATAAAAAGTTTACAGGGTGTTTCAATAATAGCATGAATAAAAAAGAATATAAATAATACTACCACTAACAGCATTATCATGCCAAAAACCCCGAGAACAGCACGTATTGCCTGGAATGAAAACAAAAATTGATTAGTACAGATTAGTGTATTATACCATTGCCTGGAATAAAAGATTAGACAAGTATATTAACGCAAGTGAAGAGTATTTTGAAGAGGACTGAAGTCTTGTGCTTAAAATGTGAATAAATAAGTAAAAAAAATTAATTTGGTTTCTTTTGTGTATCCCCTGTGTAAGAAGTGTGAAGCCCAGGTTATGATATGGAAGCAGAGAATGAAACCAGTGCTCCAAATGGTATGGCAGTGAACTCTGAAAATGAGAAAAAATGGCATGAAAATCCACGCCTGCAAACAAAAAATTTTTGTGACCACAAAATAATCCAGGGTTATTCAAAATGGTATAAACACTTTCAAGTGATAGTAAGACATGTTTGCATTGAGATTAGGCACTTCATGATTACACAGGTATGTATGGAAACAGCAGCTTGGGAAGTTTTTTGCTACATTGATCTCCAGCAATATGGCTACCAGTCCAACGGAGAAGATGTTTTGTGTAATTAACGCTGAAATTGCAAGAATACAGTGATCATTTCATTTTTTCAAAAGGGTGGTGCTCCATTGCACTTCCTAGTGATGTCCAAGCATTCTCAGACACAGACCATTAGGGTGCTGGCTTTATCGTGCATCAGATGGCAATCTCTCATTGCTGGCATGGGCACCGTGTCCTCCCATACCTGACTCCGTGTGAGGTTACATAAAAGACACTGTTTCCACACTTCCACTTTCCCACAACAGTGCTCACTTATGAGGATGTATCAGGACAGCTGTGGCTGATTCTCATACGGACACTAGGGTGAGTGTGAGCAGAACTGGACTGTAGAGTGGATGTGTACCATGCAGGTTCTGGTTTACTCACTGAAGATTTGTGAACATGGCACAAAGAACTTCTTCAGTCATTGTTTCCCAAAATATAAACATACAGTACCTAACCTCAATACAAACATTTTTTACAATCACTTGAATGTGTCTTGATCTTTTTGAGTAACTCTGTATGCTGGAGAAATCTCAATCAAAAACTAAGATTAACTTATCATAGCTAGACTTTACAGTCATGTAAAATTGTGTGAATGGCATTGTTATCACTTTTTGGCTGCAAAATTATTTATTTGTAAAACCCAATATTACAGTTTGACTTTATGGCTGTTATGAAGGGAAACAATTCTGCTTTAGCTCATGTCAAAATCTAAAAAAATCATGTGATGTGACATAGAAGCTGCTTTCATCATAATGTGTTCCTGATTACCATGTATCTTGTGTATTTCACTTTTGAATTGCAGTGTAAATATGTCGCTCACATTCTGGCCAATTTTTGCTTCATCCATAATATTGGGTTGAGTAAATAACTCCATATTTATTTTATTTTATATAAAACAGAAGATGGTTTAATCACATGTTGTTCTGTGAACCCATATGCATTTTAAAAATCTCTGTGTTAACTGCTCGATTTAATTGTGTTATAAGTATATTGCTCATATTCCGCTTTATTTTTATTCAATCAATTTTTCATACATTATGCATTTAATGGAGAAATCCATGTTAACACCTTTTGATAGAAATCTTGTCATGGAATGAGTATGTAATTCAGCATTGAATAGTGTTGGTTTTTGCACTGAGTACTGGTATGCTTTGTAGTCTAAATGACAGAGTATGTAGCTGTTGTACCAGGTACCATCAGGCAGCAAAATATTCTAAATTGAAGTGCTTATTTGTATATCGGATTGTATGTTAAACTGAACATACTTCCACTGTACTGAATGCAACTGCATTTAGTAAACACCAGTTGTATAGAATTCACTAGTAGTGCTGAAAGCATGCTTTTAAATTTTCAATTGAGTGGGAGGATGATTTTAGTACATTGATTTCTGCTGAAAAACGTGATTTGTAGTATCACTATGACTACAGAGCATACTCAGTGACAAGAAGCCACAACATTTAAAGGAGAATTACATATTCATTATGTGTCAAGATGTTATAAAGTTGAATACCATTCCTGCCACAATCTGCTAACATGAAGTTGTCCATTAACTGAGAGGAACCATGAAAAATAGATGTGAACAAAAATAAAAAAGAACACAAACAACACACTTACAATGCATTTAAATAAAGCAATTTTGTAAGCAGGAACAAAGATACCTGAGTCCACAGGACACCATGTGATCAAACCAACTGCTGTTTTATATGAAACAAAAACAAATATGCAATCATTTACTCCACTCAGTATAACAGATGTGAGGAAAAACATATTTACATTGCAATTCAAAGAGCACAGTACCCAAAAGAAAGTCATAATCAGAAGCACAATCTGATGAGACCAGCTTTGTTAATTGTTGCTGCTGTTGTTATGATCTTCAGTCAAGAGACTGATTTGATGCAGCTCTCCATGCTACTCTATCCTGTGCAAGCTTCTTCATCTCCAAGTACCTACTGCAACCTACATCCTTTCTAATCTGCTTAGTGTATTCATTTCTTGGTCTCCCTCTATGATTCTTACCCCCACACTGCCCTCCAATACTAAATTGGTGGTCCCTTGATGCCTCAGAACATGTCCTACCAACCAACCCCTTCTTCTAGTCAAGTTGTGCCACAAATTCCTCTTCTCCCCAATTTTATTCGGTACCTCCTCATTAGGTACATGATCTACTCATCTAATCTTCTGCATTCTTCTGTAGCACTACATTTTGAAAGCTTCTATTCTCTTCTTTTCTAAACATTTATTGTCCATGTTTCACTTCCATACATGACTACGCTCCATACAAATACTTTCCAAAAATACTTCCTGACACTTAAATCTACACTCAATGTTAACAAATTTCTCTTCTTAAGAAACACTTTCCTTGCCATAGCCAGTCTATTTTTTATATTCTCTCTACTTTGACCATCATGTTATTTTGCTCCCCAAATAGCAAAACTCATCTACTACTTTGTGTGTGTCATTTCCTATCCTAATTCTGCCAGCATCACCCAATTTAATTTGACTACATTCTATTATTCTTATATCCTCCTTTCAAGACACTGTCCATTACGTTCAGCTGTTCTTCCAGGTCCTTTGCTGTCTCTGACAGAATTACATTGTCATTGGCAAACCTCAAAGTTTTCATGAAACAAAAATAAATATGGAAGACTTTAAATCATCCAAGCAGCCTGGCAGCAAACTAAGGTCATGTTACCAGAAGTCCCTGTATGAATTTCACCCCATAAGTTACACTAGTGAGTGCGGCTTAATTCAGCTAACTCCACACTTGGCAATACATCCCCCTCCCACTGTTAACAAGCAGAAGCACTCTGTGTAAATAGCCAAAGATGTGACTGCAGCCAACAGTAACTCTTAATCTGCAACACCTTCCTCCATTGCACCAAGACTGCTAAAACTATTGGATATTAGTGACTTATTTATATAATTATGCAATTAGTTTGTGTTTGTAGTGCTACAAACTGGGGGAACAAAGGAAGAACTCAGTGGATGCCAATAACTGATGTCAACAGATTTTAAATCTGAAGTCTTCTAAGATGTTTGTAGAATTGTGCTGGACATCTAGAGTCATCAGAAAGTGTTTTGGGACTATCTCTGAGTAAGCTTTCCATTAAAATAGTTTTCTGTCCCTACATGCATAAATGCAGTTACTTAGAACTTTGAGACTGAGACATTTCAGAATAGACATTAGGTTTGAGTACACAAAAGAGTTCATAATATTGAACCATGCTAGAAACTTTATCAAGACAATGTCAAAAGACAATTGGAAGACTTTTTTTTTTTGTATTTCTACACCAGCTATAATGATTGCACCAATGCCTTAACCACAATTTAAAAGCAAATAGTTCACTGTTATTGCTGTCCATCACCAATAGTAGCCTACAAGAAACTATACAATAGCCAAAGAAATTGGGTCATGAGTTTCAAATGACACTATGCTGTAATAAGAAAATTTATTTTGAAAATGGTTTGGTAGGTGAAACTAATGTGAAATCACAACAAAGTAGTAATAATAAAGTTATAACTCATGTTGTTATCACTCCAGATGATTAAACTCTTTTTTATCAGTGGTACAAACTCTAAATCCTCACATCCTGTGCTGAAATCTAATTCACATTCTGCTTACCAACTTGCAATTGGATAAAAGTGGAAGTATGTGATGAAATTAAATCAACAGCAAATTAAATGGCTCCAGATTAGTGATTAGAGATACATGGACTTGATATTAATTACTTCTCTGGGCATATATAAACTAGATGTTTATTAGTGGTGTTCTTCCGGAATGCCTAATTAAGACAGTAGTCATTCCATGTTACAAAAATGGTTATAAATCTTGCACTAAAAATTACTGTTCAATTTTTATGGTACCTGTTTTCTCCAAAATAATCAAATATAGTACACAAAACCAAATTTGCACACATTTCTCAAAACACAATGTACTGGCTAATCGACGGTATTGTTTTGAGTTGCAAGTTATCAACAGTTAAAGCCATTGAAAATTTCTTTTGTACAGCACTCTTTTGAATCCAAACTGTTTGCTAGAGCCATGCAAGTGGACATGAGCAAGGCATTTGACTTTGTAGACCACAGAATAATACTGGAGAAACTATGGTGTTACGGCATTAGGGATCTGAAACTCACTCTCATTAAATACTATTTTAGTAAAAGGAAACAGATTGTAGTGTGCAATTATTAAAAATCATAGTCCCTGAGTGTTACTAGAGGTGTACCTGAAAGATCAGTGCTTGGACCACTACTGTTTATAATATTAATAAATCACCTGTGCAGCAACATGCCTGCTTTATGCAGATGATACTGCTTTCATAAATTCTGGAAAGGACATAAATAAACTGAAGACGCAAAGTAAAGATTATCTCAGGTTATTCGAAATGTTGTTTGAAGCCAATGAGTTAGGTATTAACTATGAAAAGAATGTAGATACTTCTTGCAGCCTTATTTTTTTCAATTTGTGCAGTGTTGATCTCGAGTCACATAGACTACAGATCTCAAATGTTTTCCCCAAAAATTACATACGTCATTTTCTTAAAAAGAGGTTAATAACTCCTATTGTGCCTTATTTCATTGCCAACTAAGATATGGCTTTCTTCAATGGAGTAATTCTCCAGGAGGTAGGAAAATTTTTTATTTGGCAGACCAAATTACAAAAAGTAACATCCATGGAGACTAAAGAATTACTGATAATGACAGTCCCATCTCTTTTTAGATGCAGCTGCCTTTGTTACTTAAAAAAATCCTTAGGCAGTTGGTTCATAATGATGATAATCATCAAACATTAAAGACAGACTTACCTTCTACTTGACTTTTAAAAAATGCAAATACGAAAAAGGCTAAGGCTTTTCAGCACATTGCTTGTGCAGGTGCATGCTGATTTTCTTATTTCACTCAAAAATGGCTGAAAGGGAACATGTTTTATCCTCTTGAGCCTCACTCAGGCTATAACCCATAACTGTAGGTGCCATATCTCCTGAATTATGAACTGTGTGTCGTACAGTGCTATAATTTTGCAGGTACATTCAGTATTATATGTGGATACTGTCTGCAAAATGTGTTGTGAGTAGAATTACTATTAAATAAGTAATAAATTGAAATGTATGCTGGTGATACTCAGGCTTCATCTCGGAAATGTTAAAGAATTTTAAAACTGTTAAAAAGTTGACCTGCTTTACTAAATAATTCATAATAGTGTTAGCTTGTAACTTCTTTTTATGCATTTCTATCCTTTCTGGTATTTTTCTTATGTACATAGTAAATATACAAGTAACTAAATAATGCTAGCAAATGTTTTACTATTAACCACACTGGGAAATTATTGTGTGCCATATTTCTTTTACTGTGTGAACCTAAATAAGCAACTTAACAATGTTTAGAGCCGTATTCTTTGTATACAACATTTGTAATATGGCTGTTGAACCACAGCAGGTCTTCTTTGTCCCTCCCATGTGGAGCAATCTTTGTATATAACTGATGTTGTTTTATGATGTATGTACTTCAGTTATGTGTAGTATGGTGGTGTAGTGTACATAAGTATGTTTCCTAATATGTCAATAATACTTTATAAAACCTCTTGTACATTACTCATGATGGCATCAATTGCATGCAAATACTTAAAGATAGATGACTGAATAAATAAATATACTTGCCAGAAACTATAGTAGAATTGATGATTCCCAACTTTTGTGACTTGAAAATCTTACATCATTATCTTTAAATAAGAATGATTGCAGGAGATATAATACACCAACATCCTCTTTGCATTTGAAAAATACGTGACAAATCTTCAAAGATTAAATAAACTTAATGATGGGAAGATTGAAGGAAGAGTTGTGTTGAAAACTAATTTAAAAGCAAGGAAAAGTACATCTGTTTATTAAGTGACAAAGAATTCGAGCAATATTTGATTTCAAATTTGTGTGTTATTGTTGACACTTTTTATTCATGTATGATGAATAAATGTTCTGAATAACTATTTTTATTTGTTATTCAAGAATAATAATTTTTATCTGTTTTCATTACTCATCATTCGAGTAAAATTTGCACAATTCCAATGGTAAGGGAAATTCAATGTTTATGTGCACACAGGAAATTTGCAGCTTATGTGCAAGTGTATGCAGGTGTCTGGCAGATGAGTGAGATAACACCTGTGGCTATATTGTCATGTACTCACACTCACCTGCACACTTGCATGGTTGTTGACAAGAACTGACTCAAATGTGTTATAAGACAAGGCAGCAATGGTCATCTTTGGCAACTTCTGCCATGGTATGCAAAGTTAATTCATGTTATCCCTTGCACAGCACAACCACATGCATGCCACTTAGATCTGCCTGCCATCACATAACTCTATTCACATTAACCAAGACTAAACTGAATAAACAGTTGTAAACTCATTCCACATTGTTTTGATATGAGAATCATTCAAATGATCTATGGAGCATGTAACTAACTAACTAGCTTACTTACTTATATACTCCTATAGTCAGCTGATTTTTTAACAACAAGATGAGATGTAGCTGACAGGACAACCGTATTCTTGGACAAACTTTGTGCATGAATCTGAGAGTATGAACAAATTTGCCTTTGTTCCATTTACTGACTTAATGTAAGACCAAAACTGCTTTGGATTTTCTGTCAAGTCAGTAGATAGAATATTACTTTCAAATTCATTGAAAGCTTCATGCAGGACTCTCCTTACACAAAATGTTGGTGTTATTCAGTTTTTATGTGTCTATGAGACTTTGGCTACATTTAAATTGAAGCTCTATTTGCTTTTTTAACAGCTTTCTAACATGACTGTTGAACCACAGCAGGTCTTCTTTATCCCTCCCAACTTTTCTCAGCACATATTTATCTAAAGTGTGTTCAACAGTACTCTTGAACTTTACGCATTGATATTAAACATTTTTAGTGCTGGGGATGAGATTTTCATGCTGATCACTCAGGTAATCTGAAATCTGTTTCCTATTGTGTTGCTAGGGAGGGAGACCTTCCTACCTTTCTTTGTAGTCGTATTCAGAACCATATGCTTATGGCCTTACAGTCACTGATTCCATGTTCTACACTGAATTCTCATCTGTTTGTCGCCAACAGATCTGAGCTGTTACCTTCGCAGTTCAGTTGTCTCATTAACTGTTCAAGGTGATTTTCAGGTAAGGCATTTAGAACAGTTTCACTAGAGTTTCTTTCCCTACAAGCCACCCTAATCACTTGAGTCTCCCAGTCTGTATGTGATAAGTTGACATCTCCACCTAACACTACAACATGGCCAAGAATTTTTTGTAAAATATTCTCCAGGTTCCCCCTAAATGTTCTGGCACTACTGCTCAAGAGACAAGTGGTTTATTAAGGCATTGACTGACCATGTTTGAATTACATTTAATACTCACTTTACACATTTGGAATCTGTGCTAATCTCACTAGATATTACTATATTTTTTATCACTTAAAACATGCCTGCATTTTTCTGCAATATATATTCTACTCGGAGTTTAGAATTTATTGCTACTAATATCTGGTTTCAGCCAACTTTCTGTCCCAAGTATTATGAGGGCATTATTACCATTTATTAGCAAGACTAGTTCTGGGATACTTGCATGGATGCTCCTGCAGTTAACTAATACTAGATTAACATTTTCTTTCTCTGATCTGCCATGAACAATGTTACTCTCTTTAATTAATGAGGATAGAATTCTTTCCTGTCTAAATTCAGAATATATCTTATTGGGCCTGCAGAGGGACTCCTCTATTCTAAAATAGCCAGATGTACATATCAGACATACTCTGCTGCCCTACTAACTGCTTCCTGCATGTAGTGCATGCCTGATCTATTAAGGGGCTCCTACAATTCTCGATCCATTAGTGGAAGTCTACATATCTGCATCAAAGGTCATCACAGAATTTTCTGAGACCCTGGTTGGAGCCTTTCACTCAGCTCCAAACCAGAGGATCATGACTAGTTTTGGGAATAATGCTGCAAAATGTTAGCTCTGCTTGTACCCTGCAAGCGAGGCTAACTGTCTTCACCAAAGCTGCCAGATGGCCTGTAAGAATGTTGGATGGCCTCTGAACCCAGGCATCAGGTGTAATTTGTGCTGACATGAGCCACAATTTGCAGCCAGATACATCCAGTGTGCTCAATTGCTGCTGGCAGAGCCCTCTCCGTATGTCATGATGTGACCCTCTGCCAGTGGATACAGTGAAACATAGCAAGCTGGAATTTAAGCTGCTGTGTCTCCTGCTCCCCAGAATATCTATTTATTTTTTCATTGTATATCTAATATAGCTGCACACATAATAGGTACTCTGTGCAGGAAGGTGTAAAATTAATATTTATACATAGTCTCATTTAAGCATTAACTCAATTTCTTATATTTAGCTTCCTGATTACAATGATGCACTTACTTTAACTAGAAGTCTAAGTAATTAAAAGGTCTAGGTAATAGAATTTATCATGATGATATATGTAATCAAATAACTGAAATGAGGGACATCTTACCCAAGATAATTCCCAACTCTCCTAAAGTGGTGTTCAGTTGCCAACCCAACCTCCACAACATCCTGGTCCATCCCTATGCTACTCTAAATCCCACCCAGATGCAAGACCTGTCCAGTACACCAGCCAGCATGTCCTATTCCAGTCCTGTCACAGGCTTATACTACCCCATTACAGGCTGGGCCAACTGTGAAAGCAGCCATGTCATTACATAAAATCTCCTACAATCATTGCACAGCTTTTACATTGGTGTGACTACCAACCAGCTGTCCACCAGGATAAATGGCCACTGCCAAACCATGGCCAAGAGCAAAGTAGACCACCATGTGGCACAACATGCAGCTGAACATAATGTGCTTGATTCAGCCTAGGCTATCTGGATCCTCCTTTCCACCATCAGCTTTTCTGAACTGTACAGATGGGAGTTATCCTGAAAACAATATCTCCTTTCCCAAAATTATCCCAGCCTCAACCTACAGTAACCTGCTGTCCCCACACCTTCCACCCAGAAGTTTCTAACCCCTCTGTCCTATCACCTCCTCCCTACACATGTTCCATGACCTTCAGTGTCCACTGATCACTGCCAATGTACCCACCCGACTTTCCTGTTCCCTTCTCTTCTCGTTTTCTACTCCCCATTATCCTCCCCCTCCCTCCCTGCCCCACCACAGATTCCTGACACACCGGGTGGCGTTGTTGTCAGGCCTCCATCTATACCACTTTTCTCTCCCCCCACCCATACCCTGCTCTCTCTTCTCTTCCCCCACCCCCTCCAGATTGCTGCTTTCATTCAGTGTGACAGTTACATTCTGGTCTGAGCTGCCAGAAGTGGTAGACATGTGGGCATGAGGTGTGCTTGCTTGCGTGAATGAATGTGTTTGTGCTTTTTCTTCTGAAGAAGGCTATGGCTGAAAGCTAAATATGTAACAGTCTTGTCATTGTGTCTGTGTGCAACTCAATATGTCATCTTTATGGTAAGTAACAATCTATCCTTTTCCTTTTATTGTTGATACATAAGTACTGTATAAGATATTAAAGCTATTTGAAGGATACAATTAATTCTACACTCACAGAAGTTTTTGGCAGTAAAATGCAGTATATTTTTAAAACTCGTTACGTACATGATGGACAAATAAGCCATGCTTTGTCAGTCATGCACCATCTTGCGCCCTGAAATGTAAGAAGGTCATCTACCATGGAACATACGATATTTTGCAAACAAATTGGGTTTCTTTAATGTCTCAATAATTTTTCTTGTCTTGGAAATGGAAATTTTTGTTATTTGCCAACAGCTTCTACTTCAAAATGTGTTTAGCTTGTAATTGGTTTTTGATAATACTTCTTCCTAATTTGACTTCACTTACTGATAATTGGTACATAGTAGATCAAAGATGTAACACACAAGCTATTAAATACATATTGACAAGATTTTTCTAATTGAAATCTTTTTAAATTTGAATAGAACATACAGTCCTAAGTTTATGATCATGATGCATCTTGAAACACATTTTGATATTAGAAATACTTATTTTTTCGCAGTAATTTTTGTAGTTTCAGAACAAGTCCATGTTGCATGTAAAGAGAATGCTGTCAGTTCAAAATGAAGTAGGAAAATATATGAAACATCTATAATAGGGCTGGCAAGAGGTGGAAGACTGAAAAGTTTTCCAAGGTACAACTCTCTCCCCTACTAACACTGCATCTTTCATGGCTTTACTTTAGCTTCTGATTTTATTCTTCATTTTTGCAATGTTTGTTTTCTTTTGATTTTACTGTCTTTTTGCCAGATTCATGCTTTCAATCTTACAATCTGTTTCTTCATGGCCTAAATCTTTTGCTGCTTTCCAGGAAAAAAATTACAGGAGAAAGATGGAGGACCCAGAGTATGAGAAAGAGATAAGAGTAGCTTTTATTGGCTAGGTTTGGATAGAGTAGAAAAGTAGCATGGGGAGTCTGAAGATTTCCTGATTTGCAGCCTGCACCATTTCTAGATTTCCAATTTGTTGGTCAAAAGTTTTGGTTCATAATTTTATGTTGCTGGAAAGTTCTCACTTGAACAAACCAAAAAATCTGGGGTTGAAAGGGAAAATCCAAACGGAATAGGTTAGCAAGTGGGTCCTACCCTCATCAAAGGCAAGGCAGCTCTAAAAGAAGCCACTCTTTTTACCAAATTCACTGTATTCAATCCTAATATGATCAGGAACAGATTATCCTCCTGGGTGAGTGGCCACCTTCAAACCATAGCAATTGGCCACCTACACCACATGGTACAGACATGATGTTCAACATGATATGGTAGACTCCAGTCTCTGCTTTACAGCCTACGCCACTGAATTCCCCCTCTCACCGCCCCCCTGCCCCCCACACACCCTCACCCCTACCCCACCTCCTCTCCAACACTTCTGAATGTTGCAGATACAAATGCTCTCTTTAACATATTCTTCATTCCCCAAGACCACTGGCCTCAGTCTCTGCTGCCCCTTGCTTCTTTCACCCCACTGCCCCTCCTCCTCTCCTATTTCCATCCCATTTCACACAACATCCTCACACCCTTTTGCTTTCCTACCCCCATCCTTCCTCTTCAACCACAAGGGTGATTTGATAAGTGTGATAAAAAAGCAAGAAAAAATGTTTTTTCATAAATAACTCACCTTACCTGTCAACAAAGTCTCCTTTGAGGGATATACACTTGATTAACTTGGTACACCATCAAAAAATAGGTTCTCTCAAACTCCTCAAAATACTCATTGACTACGACTATCAGTTCTCATTTGACAAAAATTTCTTCCCAGCAAGCCAGAGTTTTAAGTTATTGAACAGGAAGCAGTCACTTGGGGACAAGTCTGATGAAAAGGGTGGATGAGGAACCAATTAACTACCCAGTTCATGCACTTTCCCCATTGTTATCACTGATTTGTGGGATGGCGCATTATTGTGGTAAAAGATGACATTTTTGGGTGCCACCCTTGGTCTTTTATCAGTCAATGCTAGTTCAGACAATCCAACAATGTAGCATAATGGGGTGCAGTTATGATTCTGCCTTTTTTCAGGTCATCTATAAGGAGTAATCTTTGGGAATCTCAAAAATACAGTGGGCATCACCTTACCACTGACAAAATGGTCTTTGCCTTCTCTGGTGTAATTTTACTAGACTTTGTCCATTGTTTTGACTGCTGTTTTGGCTCTGGTATGTAATAATGGATTGTTTCATCAACAGTCACAAAACAGGGCAAAAGGTCTTGTGGAGTGTGATTAAACATCACCAGACATTGTGTTGAAATGTCGTGCCGGATGCTTTTTTTGGTTGTCTGTGAGCAGTCTTGGCACCCACCATGCACACAGGTTTTTCAAAACCATTCTCCATGCAGGATACCATGCACTTTCTCAGTTAAAATGCCTACAGTCTCAACACTCTCATAATTTTTATTTAGCAATCTTGCATTACCATATAACGGATTTTGAAAATGGCCTCCTTGGTGTTGACCTCAACTGGAAAGCCAGAGCACACTTCAGTTCTTGTCCAGCCTAATTTAAAATCATTGATCCAAAAGTAAATGGTCTTCAATGATGGTGCTGAGTCTGACTGAACTTTGTCCAATTCTGATTTGATTTGTGCAGTAGTCCAACTCTTCAAATGAAAATGTTTAATAAAAGCACAAAACTCAGTTTTTTTCCATTTTCAATTGCAGTAGACACACTGACCAATTCAGGCAGCAGTATGAACTGTGTGTGGTACATTGTTAAAATTCTTTATACAATCTTTGGAAAAGTCAAGCTTATTAACCATGAAGGTCCAACAAAAATGATTCATTCTTTCATGGAAATTTACTAGACTTATCAAACTACCCTCACAGAACTTTTTCTTATCTTTTTCTCTAGACCTTTGAGGTTTTGCCTGTAGTCTCCCTTATTCTTGTGTTCCATGCCAGCACTATCTTTCCTGTTGTCCTCCTGCCCTTTTCTTTCTCTTCTTTCACTCCCTGCCCCTACTCCTCAGTCCATGCCTTTCAATTTTCTTCCATTTAAAGTAAACAGTTTTCTCACTATTTTGTATCCTTGTCCATAGCTCAACTCCATTGCTCTTTGATAAGAATTGATCCATACTCTAATACGTATTATATTGCATGCTTGGTGTTCATGCAGATAATGTGTCTTGTTGCAGACATAAACTACTGAATTCACTCAGTTATGTCACAAACACACAAATTTTCTTGATGTAATTGTTTCATAGTATCTTCCCTTGATAAGATTTAGATTATAGCATTGCAAAGTTACACTGGAACCAGTCATGTGATTATATGAAGTGGGAAAGTCAAGAGAGATCAGTTATAGATGAAGAAAGCTGCAGGCTATTATGAAACTAGTATAAACTGCAAAAGTGGAATTTATTTAGGTGAGAAGCAGCTTATAAAAAGCTTGCAGGTTCCCCTTTGCAACACTGATTAAGTATATTGTTCCCGCGTAAAGCTGTAATAATAGCGGAGGCCAATTGTGCCCAATTTGGCATGTCCTGTAGGGGAATGTAGTCTGTTCAACTTGTGTACCAAAACTGCATTATAAAGACAATATCTAATTATCTTAGGAAATGTTCTCTGAAAATTTCAAGCATCAGTCATCATGCAGTATTTTAGTGGTGCAGTAAAACTTCTTGTGTAGCAATTATCCTGTCTTCCACCCTTGTACATTGGCTCCACAGGGACGATGAAAATATTGGTGCAATCACAGTAAGTATGGGAACTTGTGTTTAATTAATCACAAGGGGAAAAAGTTAATAAGCAGTGAAACTGGAAAATATGCTCCACAGTGGTCTCCACTGTGATTTGTAAAGTGTGCTTATAGGGTTAGTAAAGGAAGAGTTGATTATGGCAAGGTAAGAAATACATTTTGAGGCTTACACTTTCTTGTTTCCATTCACCTTTGAAGTTCATTTAAGAGAAAGACTGTAACAATGTTTTCAAATGTTCCACAGGTGCTTTTTTGCTCTGAGAAAGTGTCTAGATTTTCACTATACTCCATTTAAATTAATTAGACACTGTTTTTTAACTATTGTATTTTTAATCCATTACCTTATCCTGCCAATACTTGTTTTTCAGGCACCAGGAGTATCCTTCACTAGTAAATGTAACTGATATGTACAGTGGAATCCATAGTTTGGGTATTATTTGGTAGAGTGCATTGTCCAATTTCTTCCTCAATAAGAATGATTTGTGATTCATTAGATCTCGCATCTGAAATAATGGAATAAAAGAAATTCACTTTCAATTTAGACATATGTGTTTACTGAAATTTACCAAAGCTGTATATTTTATACAAGGGTAACTTACTTCATAGTAATTGTACATTGCTAGATCACAGATTGCTTCTGCATCTTTGTTTCTTATCTCTGAATATTTAGGAAGAACTTTAGAGAAATCTTCATTGTACTGTTGCATCAAGTTGTCCAGTATTAAGCAATCTTCAAAACCCTGAAAAGTATGACGATTTAAAATCAGTGTATGTGACAGAACAAAGCATTGTGTGCCTTAAACCAAACCAGAAATAATCCATGCAGTTAAAATTAATGAGAAGAACGCAGTGACTATGAAGCAAGTGACTGCCCAGGCCGTAGGAAATTTATCACCATACTCTGCAAACCATGACAGAAAAGCACTAGTTGTGTGTCTTTCCAGATTGGTTTCTCAAAACACTACAGTCTTGCTGAAGAACATGAATACTGTACAATGCTTGTGGCCCACAGGTATCTGGAAATTTGTTGCATATGTATAATTAACAAAACAATAATGCCCTTACAATCAGTGCCCTACAATATAGAGAGCTAAATTAAGGAAAGAAATGCATATGCTTGTTGGAGGAATCATGTATCATGTATCTTTCCTGAAATTATACAAGAAAACCACAGAACAATTTCTGAGGATGGCTGAATTGGGATTAAATTTATACTTATACATCCATGTCTTATCCATTGGGCTACTCCAGGTTAATCTTCACAGTAAAAATCGAGCAACGCAGAACATTAACATCTTTGGGTTTGTCTGTGTATAAAGTCACTGTGTTTTCAGAAATAATATGTGAGATGAGTTCTCAGACCTTTTGTCTGTGTTAGCAGCTTGACATCTTGCAGCTATCATCCGTAGTAAAAAGAGATGAACACTACATATCTACTCCAGGTACTGTGCTTATAGATTTTCCATCAAACATAGAAATAGGATTCACTTGTGTAATTATTATGCTTTTTTGATATTTTCTAGTATGTGTCAGTGCCAGTTTCATAGTTGTCTTCATTGTTGGCTGGAAATACACTGAAATGTTAATCTGAGAAATATTTAGTCATAGTCTACAGTCGCACAAGGGAAACCATTGGTGCTACATTAGGGATCCTAAATTTGTTGAGCCATTCAAGAAATTGAGGCTCAGATCAAATGAAAACTGTAAGAGTTTCAGTGAGGTATAATAATTTATGAAGATTTTACTTAACTATCATCTCACATAATTTGCCTCATTTTTCTTTGATATCACAAAGCTGTTTCAAACTTGATTTAGGGTAAGTTGTTAAACAAGAAGTACAGAATCCTCTGACCAAATGGAAAGTATGTCTTAGGGAAATCTTAAGAGTTCAACCCCCCCCCCCCCCCCCCAGAAGTACCTGGAGAATAAGTTATAAGCTGATCACCTTAAAAGTACACAGACAGAATGCAATACAATCCCAGTGACACCACCACTGAAGACAGTCACTGTGGAAAATAACTCATTGGCTTCCTAAACAATCTAAATAGTGATCACAAACAAGAATACAGTTCACAGTGAAGGAAGACTTTGTCCCCATCTTTCTGGCTCCGGTGGTTACAGAAATATATGTCAGACTCTTGAGTCACACTGTGGTTCCAAATTCACTTTCACTGCACAAAATTTGCAAAAATAGCTAGTGAATTGTTATTGGACATTTATCAGGACCTGATTAATATACCTGTAAAATGTTAACATTTTAAGCAAAATATAAAATGCAATATCTGAAATACATAGTAGAACATGTGCACTTACACTTCATGCAGCCATGCACCATAGCAATGAATGTTTAGGCCAACCTTTCTGACAGAGGTACCCTAATTTATATTATAGAAATACAGTGCCATTACTGTTTATACTCTCTAGGAAGTATTCAGTGCTTAACACAGCACCCTACATGAAAAATATGCAAATTCAGAAATAAACTGCCTCCACAAGATCTCTGCCATTTCAGTGATTGGAACATCAACAATGACGATACTTGACGTTGACCAAAAAAGAGTGTCTCACTAAATGCCATACGTAATATGTGTGCAAAATTGTAAATGTGACAAATAAATTTGCTGCTCTAGAATTCCAAGGACGGAGCTGTGAAATTAGCAGTAATGAAAGTATGGTTTCCCCCTACATCCCAGTTCATGAACAGGTGAAAGAAAACACAGCAAACAAAACAACATTGCTTCAAATTCCTTTCTGAGAACTGACTCAGTTTGGTAAACAAAAAAACAGTGAATGTGAAAATAAGCAATAACTGGTCTGTGTTACAAAGAAGAAAGAAACAAAAATCAATGTTTTTGGAGGTATTCACACCAAGGGAATTTCTCAGTAAATGCAAGTCAACAGTAAATCATCAACAGTTACAGTTATGATTAAACCACAGTCTGGTTTCAAAGAAGTGATGGAAAACATTGTAAAATATTGTCAGGTGGGACAGTGTTGTAATATTTGCTGGAGCGAAAGACATTTACGGAAATAATACTATGAAAATGTATAAACTGTTCTTGAGTCTTTTGCTCAACTATCAAATACAAATATTATACGTGTAAACTTTGCCCACAGGCATGGTCTATCTGAATGGCCTTGTGTAAATAAGGAAATTCACAAAATTAATGTTAAACTTAGAAGTTACTGTAGGGTTTTCAGTCATGTGAAATTAAATGATTGAAGCACATTTGATAGAGAATGTTTTACTACTCATGGGCTTCACTTAAACAGTAATGGGAAGACCAGGTAAGAAAACTTAATAAAGGAATCAATTACATGTAATTACAAAATGATAGTCAACGAACTGGGGTGGTACAAATCTCCAATAGGAATAACACCATTGTCACCAGCACAAATAGCAGTAGCGCTCTGATCAGCTATCCAGATGACAGTAGCAACAGAGGAACCTTCTACAGAACCAATATTAACAGCTGCAGCAGAACCAACATCAGTAGCAGTAGTTACAACATCAACAACAAACCAACCAAAGTCACTGGCATTCGGAGGAACAGCACACAGCAGCAGCAGTTGTCAACCCAGAAGTAGACAGCCACCCTTGTGAAGCCAGGACTTTTGGTGGAGTCAAACAGTGAACAACACCACAACTGGGAAATAGTTAAGTGTTTGAAAGCAGAGGAATCTACAACAATGTATGAGAACTGTAAAAGGAGTAAGAAATTGTAGTAACAGATTGTAAACATATAGGCCAGGCAGATCATTCAAATCCTCTAAAGATTATGAGTTTGAATATTCAGTGTCTTAAAAATAAGTATGTTGAACTTGAGATAGCAACTAATACTGATTGTTTGTGTGTTATGGAACATTGGTGTAAGGGCAATGAATTAAACAGCACAAATTTAAGCCAGTATAAACTTGCAGTCCATTCTGCAGGCAAACCGCCAAAGTTGGTGGTGTATGTATTTATCTAGATCCCAAACTTAAATTAAATTTAAAATCTGAGGTTAAATCATTAAGCATTGAAAAGGTTTTTGAAGCAGAAGTTGTTCAGTCGTATAATTTAAAGAAGAAAATAATTGTTGCAGCAGTTTAGAGATCACCATCTGAGGACACTGAAGTCCTTCTTAAGAAATTGGAAGTATTCCTCAACACTTTTTCTAATGAGAACTCTACCTTAATTCTTTGTGGTAACATTAATATTAATCTCTTGGTCCAAAGTTCAGTAAAAAACAAGTTTCTAGACATATTAAAAAGTTTCAACATGTTTCTCCAGATACCAGATCCCACTAGAACAACACACTCCAGTGAAAGTTTAATAGATAACGTCTTTCGCAATGTGGTCAAAAATGAAGTGACAGTAACAAATGGGAAAATATAGGATTATTGGATCATAACTCAGTAATCCTTAATCTGACTGCAACTACTAAGAAGGAAACTATACTACAAAATGAGTACAAACAATTTTTCTCTACTGAAAATTGTAAGCAGTTCAAAAGCATCTTAAAAAATGAAGTTTGGTCAGAAGTCTTGGTACAAACAAACACAAATGATGCTTACAATATATTTGCTTCCCCGTTTATGACAAACTTTGAAATGTGTTTCCCAAAAAAGCTTGTGAGTTACAGTTCATCTGGATCCAAAATGTCAAATTCCTGGATTACACCAGGAATTAAAAAGTCACATGAAACCATCAAAATATTAAGTTTAAACTAAAAACATGTCATGATCTGCAGTTTGTTGAGTATGTGAGGACCTACAAAAAGACTTACCACAAAAGAATAGCAAAGCAAAATTATTATTCAATGGTAGATTAATAAGGCAGGCTTGTAACATGTCCAAAATGAGGTGGGAAATTATAAAAAAAAAGAAACGGACGGATGAACTAAGGAACAGGAAATTAATCTCAAAAATAAGGAAAATATCTCCACAGGAAAAGAAGTCATAACTGACATGTAAACAATTAATTTGTAAATATTCCTCATACTTTAAGTAGCCTGTATAAACAATAACCAACAGTGATGGCTCCAATGGTAAATATCAGCATGATGGCAATCTCAACAGATGAATATGAAGTACTAAAAGTTATTAAAAGCTTGAAATTCAAAATTTCATCTGGGGTGGAAGAAGTATCAGTAACAATGAAAACATTTAATTAAGATGACGGTGGTCCACATTTTGTTGGAGTGTCCCCTTTTAGCTGTGCTCAGGCAGACGTTCGCACTGTCTGACACCCCTGCCCTTTTAACAGATGACACTGCCATGACAGGCTTAGTTTTGCATTTTATTCAGGCAGGGGGCTTTTATCACTTAATCTAAGTGTTTGTCTTTTTTTGTGTTGAGTCTGGCCTTTGGCCTACAATTTTAGACCGAGTTTTTAATGTGTTTCTCGGTGGTTGGCTTTTCTTTTTTTGTCTCTATGGTCGGCCAACCACTGTCACACTCTGTATGATTTTAATTCCTTTTGCCTGGTCTCTGTCTAAGTCTTTCTTGTCCTGTGTCATCTGCTGTCTTTTCCATTGTTTGTTTTTATTCTGTGTGGGTGCTTGAAATTTTGGAAAAAGGGACCGATGACCGTAGCAGTTTGGTCCCTTCAGTCCCACAAACCAACCAACCATTTAATTAAGAAAACTGAATCATGTAAAGTCAAACCTATACTGCATGTAGCAAACTTATCTTTTTGTGAAGGGATATTTCCTGATAGGCTTAAAATCTCTAAAGTTATGCCACTATACAAAATTGGTGATGGGCACAAAATAGAAAATTACCAACCTATATCTTTCCTCCTGGCTTTTTGTAAAATACTTGGGGCATTAATGAAAATCAGGGTTGCAAAATATCTAGAAAAACAGTGAACATGGTTTTTGAGCAGTGTACAGTACAGAAACACCCATCTTTGATTACACAACAGAAACAGTAAGAAATTTGGAGTTAAATAAACATGTTGTTGGAATTAATTTAAATTTCTCCCAAGCTTTCTATACTGTGAAATACTACTATGGAAACTTTAGGCAATAGGCATTAGGGGTACTGACAAAAAATGGTTTGAATCCCACCTGCAAAATGGGTCACAAGTTGTTGAGCTGATGTCATCTCATAATTTTCATAATTTTAAACTTATATCAGAACTAAAACTAACTGAAATAGGTGCTCCACGGGGTAGCATACTGGGTCTGTTGCTATTTCTAATTTATATCAATGATATACAGGTTCCAGACAAAATTCTGTTATTTTCAGATGACACAAGTATCAAGTCAATTAACAATATAAAAGAATCATTGTGTACTACAGCAGAAAAAAGTGCTCTCATAGTTACAGTCATCATTTTATTCAAATAACCAGACTTTAAATACAAAAAAACTAACTTTATACAGTATGAAAGTAAGCATCAAGAGGAAAGTACGTGCATGATGCTGGAAAACAAAAAAATAGAAAAGGTGTGTAGTGCAAAGTTTCTGGGAATGTGAACTCATCAGCATTTAAACTGGAATGAATATGTCATATATCTTATTGAGAAAGGCAGTTAAGCATGTTTTGCTTTAAGAATAATATCCATTGTATGCAGCCCAGAATGTACTAGGACTGTATACTTTGGCCGTTTCCAGTCAGTTGCAAGCTACAGCATAAGTTTTTGGGGCAAAACCAAGTCAAGCTTAAAAGAACATTTTATTATAGAAAAAAGAGCTATTCGTTTCATGACTCACACATACCACAAACACACTGAAGACTCTTATTTACACAGCTAAAGATACTAACACTACCATTTACATATATCTTCAAATGCCTGGGAATGATCTGTAAAACTCAATGTAATCTTCAAACAAACTCTAGTTGATACAATCACAAGACATTGTAAAGACTTCTAGATTTCCTGTGTGGCAAAAACCAGAAGTCAGAATCATGTATGCCACTTAGGCATAAATGCACTTCCATCCAAATTAAAGTGCTGGAAGACAAAAGTAAATTCACGCATGAAGTAAAAAAATAGCTGATGGATAAACGCTTCTACAGTGTCAATGAATATCTGTCACAGACAATAAATTGAAACCTTTACTTGCTTTCAATAATTTAAATAAATTTAAATTTTTTTCAAATTATGAAATATTTATAGAAACTCTGTTAAATGTTCTCAATACAGTTTGTGTATAAGGCGCAGTTAATGTCCTATGTATGTTTGTCATGAGTATGTGTTTTTCTGTGTATTAAGTGTTTGTTCTCTATTTAAGCACTATGGGTATGTAATTTGCTTTGCTTGTTTATTACGTTATGGTTGTTATCATGTGTTACATACGAACATTCTAATGACAAATACTATATCACATGTGTGATCTTTTGAATGGTGAATAAAATAAATAATAAACATGGTGACTACCATGTGATCATCAGCAGCCATAGCAGAAACACGTGCCTGATGCTGTGTGTATGGTGGTGGCCACAGAAATGTTACATGCATAGAGCTGCACACCTGGCAGTGAAACAGCCTTCACTAAGTATGTGGAAGTCAATGTGTTAAGGCCAGAGAAGGAAAAATGGTGTCCACAAGCAATGACATGCTTACACATCTATGGGAAAACCTATCTTATCATGAATAAAAGATCGTGTACACTTTCCGGGTTACGGGACTGGAGTAAGTGGTGGTGGGAAGGTGCACGGGACAGGTTTTACACTGGGGGCGGTTACAAGGGTAGGAGCCAGAGGGTAGGGAAGGTGGTTTGGGGATTTCATAGGGATGAACCAAGAGGTTGCGAAGGTTAGGTGGACAGCAGAAAGACACTCTTGGTGGAGTGGGGAGGATTTCATGAAAGATGGATCTCATTTCAGGGCAGGATTTGAGGAAGTTGTATCCCTGCTGGAGAGCCACATTCAGAGTCTGATCCAGTCCCGGAAAGTATCCTGTCACAAGTGGGGCACTTTTGGGGTTCTTCTGTGGGAGGTTCTGGGTTTGAGGGGATGAGGATGTGGCTCTGGTAATTTGCTTCTGTACCAGGTTGGGACGGTAGCTGTGGGATGCGAAAGCTGTTTTCAGGTTGTTGGTGTAATGGTTCAGGGATTCTGAACTGGAGCAGATTCGTTTGCCACGAAGACCTAGGCTGTAGGGAAGGGACTGTTTGATATGAAATAGGTGGCAGCTGTCATAATGGAGGTACTGTTGCTTGTTGGTGGGTTTGATGTGGACGGATGTGTGAAGCTGGTCATTGGACAGATGGAGGTCAACATCAAGGAAAGTGGCATGGGATTTGGAGTAGGACCAGGTGAATCTGATGGAACCAAAGTAGTTGAGGTTGGAGAGGAAATTCTGGAGTTCTTCTTCACTGTGAGTGAAGGCTTGTCTGACTTTTGGCATTACCCCCAAAGGCCTCACACTTAAAGTTCCCATCTCTGGCTGTAACCCTTCTTTCCATCAGTCCCTATACCAGTTCCAAACTGAACAATCCATTGCCCTCACCCACCTAACCCTTCACCTACACATCAACTCAGCCAATGAACACACCCGTCAACTCCTATCCCTAATAAAAGTCCTCAATCTTTCCTCTCCCACATCCACACCAGCTGTTCAGAGTATCCTCCTACAGGCCAACTGCAAATTAGAACAGCATGCCACCCTCCACCTCAAAAAACTATCCAATCTCCTGGTTTCCCACCTCTGGAAAGGCAACTCACTCACCCTCCACAACCTTTCCAGCAAACCTCAACCTCCTCTCATTGCACACAGACCCAGTCTCTCCCACATACTCAAACTCCCACTTCCAGCTCCACTTCCCCCAAAACCTCAAAATTCTAATCAACACAATCTGGAACCACAACACCCTAATTCAGTAGTTAACCTTTCCTCCAAACCTCTCTCCGACTCCGAAACCTCTGTCCTATCCAAAGGCCTCACCTTCAGTCCTACTCCCAGATTCAACCAAACTGTGCTCGTCAAAGATGTACTGTCCTACACTCGTACTCTCTGCTGGAAATATCATTTTACCATGAAGAAAAATAATCATAATCCTACTCCTAATGATCCAACTCCCCAAGACACTATCCAAATTGAACCCTGCCTGGAACAGTTCCGTCCTCCGTCACAGCGGGACCCACCTCCTCTTCCTCAAAATCACCCTCTCCAAATATTCCAGGAATTTCTCACTTCCAGCCTTGCCTCTCAGTCCTTCTTAAAAAACCTTAATCCTACTCCCAACATCACCATTGCTGAAGCCCAGGCTATCCGTGATCTGAAGGCTGACCGATCCATCGTCATTCTTCCGGCGGACAAGGGTTCCACGACCGTGATATTTGATCGTCGGGAGTATGTGGCTGAGGGACTGTGTCAGCTTTCAGACAACACCACATACAAAGTTCTCCAAGGTAATCCCATTCCTGATGTCCAGGTGGAGCTTCAAGGAATCCTCAGAACTAGATTACAAAACAGCCGACCCGTTGCAAAGGATAAAGTGCTCTTTACCTAGGTTTCGATAAGTATAAACCTATCTTCTTCAGAAGTAATCCTGAGGAAAATGAACATCGTGATTTATATGAAAGGTATACACATAAGTCAAGATTAGAGTTTAACATATATTAAGAGAATCTTGTGTTACAAAATATGAGAAGGATTTCTTGTACTTACAGTATTACATTAACATGGAGTGCTACGTCGCTGCCATTTTTACAAAGATCTCCATAGCTCCATTAGTCAGAATCAAATAAAGCCCTAAGAGTAGGGTTTGTCAAATAAATAAAATTAAGTACATGGAAGTTGGAGAGCGCATTAGCAACTGAGTAAAATCGGCCTGCGTGGTAGCACTGCGGCCAGGGCAGGTGGCGCTCAGGTCGCGTACTATGTGCCGATTGGGGTACTGAAGCAACATGTAAAATATAAATATTGATTGCGTCCTAAGATAGAGTGACAGTAAATAAAAGGAAAGCATTTAACATTCCCATTATGACAATGTAGGAACCTTAGAAACAATAATGTAGAAACATATTTCAAAAAGGTAGGTGGCGCATACGCCATGAGTTACATGCAGTGGCATATACAGCCCAAAATAAAACTATATTACCATATTAGTGAAGCACATAGAACGTATATAAATCAAAACCTTAAGAATAAACAGTAATGGCATCCTAAGACATAAATCATAAAGCTGGTCCACAATCCAGCTAATACATATTCACTGGGATCCGAGGTTTTGGGATAAGCGAGAATTACATGAGGGCCAGTGTAGTGGCAGCCATACATCAAGAGTAAATCACATTGCATAAAAGGTAGTGAGCTTAGAGATATAAAAATACATTATAGCTTCTTGAGGAAATAGACAACTGAGGTTATCAACATTAATGTTATGAATTAAATAGTACGGGTTTAAAGCCTTCAAAAAATTGTCTACAGGCAAGGTTCAACTGATCGTTGAGTATATTACCGTCTTTGAGCTCTAGATGTTTAAAAATAAATAACTCTTCCCACAGATCTAGTCTCCGTCCTTTAACTTGCCTGTGTAGGATAACCGTGTCTTCTAACTGTTTAGGCGTATGGCCGGCTATCAAGAGGTGTTCAGCAAAGGTAGAGTTGTGAACATTAGCTCCTTTTTTACCTAATAGATGTTCTTTATATCGTGTTTTAACAGCTCTGCCTGTTTGACCAATATAATATGAGGGGCAGTTATTACAGGTTAGTTTGTATACACCTGAATTAGAAAACCAATCGTTAGCAATTTCTACTGAATGTATAAGATTTCTTTTTAGACTGTTGTCTGTAGAAAAGGAGACGTTACAGTTATATTTTTTATTTAGGAGACGTTTAATCCTATACGATATATTACCCAAGAAAGGGATAGAAATAAATTTTTTAGTTTCTGTGGTATCTGTGGGGAGGTTATTACTCAAAGTCGAACAATTTTGGGGAATTTTCTTATTAAGCAATTGATCGATCATATTCTGGTTGTATCCATTATTAACAGCAATTGTTTTGATGACATTCAATTCCTTTTGTTGATCCGCAGGTGATAAAGGCGTGGTTACCATTCGGTGAATGGCGGAATGAAAAAACGCCAGTTTGTGCGCTTTAGGATGAGTTGAGTCAGCAGGAATGACATTATCTGAATATATTTCCTTGCAGAAGATATTGAAATGAAAGGTATTATCTTGTATAGAAATTGTTAAATCTAGAAAATTAAGCTCACGTTTATCATTTTGAAGTTCTTTTGTGAAGGAAATTTTTTCATGTAAACCGTTGAAAGTGTTGAAGAGCTGCTCTAACTCATGGTCATTGCCATCAAAAGCAATGAAAATGTCGTCCACATAACGTGCATAATAGCGGATTTTTTGGTGTAATTCTGAACTAGAATTGAAAAATGCTGTTTCCAGGGCGTTAATGAAAACCTCTGCTAGAATACCGGCGAGGGGGCTGCCCATTGCCAGACCATCTGGCTGCATATACATTTTCCCATTAAATGTGAAACCTTGCCTGTAGACAATTTTTTGAAGGCTTTAAACCCGTACTATTTAATTCATAACATTAATGTTGATAACCTCAGTTGTCTATTTCCTCAGGAAGCTATAATGTATTTTTATATCTCTAAGCTCACTACCTTTTATGCAATGTGATTTACTCTTGATGTATGGCTGCCACTACACTGGCCCTCATGTAATTCTCGCTTATCCCAAAACCTCGGATCCCAGTGAATATGTATTAGCTGGATTGTGGACCAGCTTTATGATTTATGTCTTAGGATGCCATTACTGTTTATTCTTAAGGTTTTGATTTATATACGTTCTATGTGCTTCACTAATATGGTAATATAGTTTTATTTTGGGCTGTATATGCCACTGCATGTAACTCATGGCGTATGCGCCACTTACCTTTTTGAAATATGTTTCTACATTATTGTTTCTAAGGTTCCTACATTGTCATAATGGGAATGTTAAATGCTTTCCTTTTATTTACTGTCACTCTATCTTAGGACGCAATCAATATTTATATTTTACATGTTGTTTCAGTACCCCAATCGGCACATAGTACGCGACCTGAGCGCCACCTGCCCTGGCCGCAGTGCTACCACGCAGGCCGATTTTACTCAGTTGCTAATGCGCTCTCCAACTTCCATGTACTTAATTTTATTTATTTGACAAACCCTACTCTTAGGGCTTTATTTGATTCTGACTAATGGAGCTATGGAGATCTTTGTAAAAATGGCAGCGACGTAGCACTCCATGTTAATGTAATACTGTAAGTACAAGAAATCCTTCTCATATTTTGTAACACAAGATTCTCTTAATATATGTTAAACTCTAATCTTGACTTATGTGTATACCTTTCATATAAATCACGATGTTCATTTTCCTCAGGATTACTTCTGAAGAAGATAGGTTTATACTTATCGAAACCTAGGTAAAGAGCACTTTATCCTTTGCAACGGGTCGGCTGTTTTGTAATCTAATTACGTGGACTGTCGCTGTTACGCAGCTATGTTTAAAATAATGAAATCCTCAGAACCTTAGGCCCCCTACAAAACCTTTCACCGGACTCCATCAACCTCCTGACCCCACCGACACCCCTCACCCCTACCTTCTACCTACTTCCTAAAATTCACAAGCCCAATCATCCTGGCCGCCCCATTGTAGCTGGTTTCCAAGCCCCCACAGAACATATCTCTGCCTACGTATATCAACACCTTCAACCCATTACATGCAGTCTCCCATCCTTCATCAAAGACACCAACCACTTTCTTGAACGCCTGGAGTCCTTACCCAATCTGTTACACCCAGAAACCATCCTTGTAACCATTGATGCCACTTCCTTATACACAAATATTCTGCACGTCCAGGGTCTCACTGCGATGGAGCACTTTCTTTCATGCCGATCACCTGCCACCCTAGCTAAAACCTCTTTCCTCATTACCTTAGCCAGCTTCATCCTGACTCACAACTTCTTCACTTTCGAAGGCCAGACATACCAACAATTAAAGGGAACAGCCATGGGTACCAGCACGGCCCCCTCGTACGCCAACCTATTTATGGGTCACTTAGAGGAAGCCTTCTTGGTTACCCAGGCCTGACAACCCAAAGTTTGGTACAGATTTACTGATGACATCTTCATGATCTGGACTCACAGTGAAGAAGAACTCCAGAATTTCCTCTCCAACCTCAACTCCTTTGGTTCCATCAGATTCACCTTGTCCTACTCCAAATCCCATGCCACCTTCCTTGACATTGACCTTCATCTGTCCAATGGCCAGCTTCACACATCCGTCCACATCAAACCCACCAACAAGCAACAGTACCTCCATTATGACAGCTGCCACCCATTCCACATCAAACGGTCCCTTCCCTACAGCCTATGTCTTCGTGGCAAACGAATCTGCTCCAGTTCGGAATCCCTGAACCATTACACCAACAACCTGAAAACAGCTTTCGCATCCCACAGCTACCGTCCCAACCTGGTACAGAAGCAAATTACCAGAGCCACTTCCTCATCCCCTCAAACCCAGAACCTCCCACAGAATCCCAAAAGTGCCCCATTTGTGACAGGATACTTTCCGGGACTGGATCAGACTCTGAATGTGGTTCTCCAGCAGGCATACAACTTCCTCAAATCCTGCCCTGAAATGAGATCCATCTTTCATGAAATCCTCCCCACTCCACCAAGAGTGTCTTTCCGCTGTCCACCTAACCTTCGCAGCCTCTTGGTTCATTCCTATGAAATCCCCAAACCACCTTCCCTACCCTCTGGCTCCTACCCTTGTAACCGCCCCCAGTGTAAAACCTGTCCCGTGCACCTTCCCACCACCACTTACTCCAGTCCTGTAACCCGGAAAGTGTACACGATCTTTTATTCATGATAAGATAGGTTTTCCCATAGATGTGTAAGCATGTCATTGCTTGTGGACACCATTTTTCCTTCTCTGGCCTTAACACATTGACTTCCACATACTTAGTGAAGGCTGTTTCACTGCCAGGTGTGAATTTTGTGTGTGTGTTTGTGTTTGTTTATGTGTCTATCAACATACCAACGCTTTCGTTTGGTAAGTTACATCATCTTTGTTTTTAGATATATTTTTCCCACGTGGAATGTTTCCTCCTTTAAATATGTCTGCTTGTGTCTGTATATGTGTGGATAGATATGTGTGTGTGTGTGCGAGTGTATACCTGTCCTTTTTCCCCCCTAAGGTAAGTCTTTCCACTCCCGGGATTGGAATGACTCCTTACCCTCTCTCTTAAAACCCACATCCTTTCGTCTTTCCTCTCCTCCCCTCTTTCCTGATGAAGCAACCGTTGGTTGCGAAAGCTTGAATTTTGTGTGTGTGTTTTTTAATTGTGTCTATCTACCAGCACTTTCCCGTTTGGTATAGTGTGTGTGTGTGTGTGTGTGTGTGTGTGTGTGTGTGTGTGTGTGTGTGTGTACCAATAAGTTAATAATCTTGCTTTGTGGGGACTAAATATAGATAGGCAACCCACAGTGATCTCTGTACTATCTGGATGGATAAGTGTAACATGGTAACAGAAAGTTATTACCAACTTATTAAATTAAAACTGTGAAAGAACATTTACTCTGCAGGGAAATGATACAAATCTGCGACGCTACTTCCAGAATTCTATTTTCTGTCATTTTGTACACATCATTGTGTTGTCAAAATAGACCATGAGTAGTACCTAGAAATGCAGTTTATCCTCCTGAATTCTGTACATTACCATGATAGAAATGCTTTGACATCTTCACATTATAGTAACTGCCAACATAAAAGCTAATTGGCAATGCAAAACTTCAGACACCAACTACGTAAACATATCCAGGGTGACTCAAAAAGAACTTTACAACTTTGGAAAGATATAGAAATTTATTGAGATAACTTACAGAATCAGTAGAGGTGCTATTTTGCAGCAAACAACCTCAAGTTTCGTGTAAAACTGTCAAGTGTCATTTTGGTTTGATGTGACTACCATTTGTAATGTGGCAAACATCCCACAGGTAATTAATTTCTTCCCACACTCATTGCAGCAAATTGGTCATAACTTGTGCAATGGCAGTGTAGATTCAATTTTTCAGGTCAGCTAAATTGTTTGGTAGGGGAGGAACATACACACAGTAGTGGATGAATCCAGAGACAAAGAAATCCAGTGTTGTCAAGTCTGGATAGTGAAATGGCCATGCAATTGGCCCTTTACATTCAGTCCACTGATCAGGGAAGTAATTATTGAGGAAAACTCGAACTTCTGTGAGGAAATGAGGTGGTGCATCACCTTGTTGGAAGTAAGCCATCCCATCTTGGTCATCTTCATTGGTCTGTGGATTTAAAAAGTTTTCAAGCGTATCCAGGTACAGCGAGCATGCTCTGCACCAGTGAAAGTGCCCATTTTAACTATGCACCATGCTGGTGCTCCTTGTGGCAGAATGGGGTTGCCAAAAAATGATGCATCTGTTGATTCTGTAAGTTATCTCAATAAATTTATAAATCATTGCAAAGTTACAGTCCTTTTTAACTCATCCTCTATTTCACTTTAGACTGAGAAGTAGTTTCTATTTAAGAGGCATTCCCATATCATATATGGAACATTTGTACCCCTTGGTATGCAGTGTGACTTTTTATTAATATTAATAGTGTTAAACTGAAATGTGTAGTAATACATGGGTATACTGAACAAAATAACAACATAAATCTTTAAATATAATGGTGTAGTTAGTCATGTCACCCTCTTCCTCCTCAAGTAAATCATCAGCATTGCATAAAGCTATGAAACTCTCTCTATCACTGAATTGACAAACTAAAGGATACTCAAAAGCAGGTTAAGCAACCATTAATAATGAAAAATCCCATCACAAAACCATTATGTAATTATTGGATAGATCTCACCAAGCAGCTGCAGAACACACACAAAAAAGATCATAGTTGTGCAAACTTTCAGAACCAGTGGCTCCTTCTTCTGGCAGAAGGAAGAGGGGTGATGGAAAAGGACTGGAGACATCTAAAAAAAGAATGAAGGGTCAGGGAACAGGGAAGACTTACCAGATGGGATTGGATGAGGAGGAAAGTCTGAGACTTTCCTTTTCTGAGTCTTTCCTTTTCCTTCACCCCTCTTCTTTCCTCTTCACCCCTTTTGCCAGAAGAAGGAGCCACTGGCTCTGAAAGCTTGCATAATTATAACTTTTTTTATGTGCATGTTCTGCTGCTGCTTGGTGAGTAGATTTTTTTATCTATTCAATTACATTACATTGTCAAAAATTGATTGTTTTCATTGTAACATCACAAAAATATGTTTTATGATGTGTGTAAAACATTCTCTACATGTTGACATGTTAAAATTTTCACTCTCATTTTTAATGGTCTTTCTCAATGTTTTACTAGAACCCATCTTAAATATCAGCATAGTTCACTCAACATTTTTATCATCAGAAGGTGGCATGTCCAAGCAGCTACTGTCAACTTTTTCAAGAGGTATTAGGAATGTTTATTGTTTCAGTTTTACAAACTACATGTACTAAGATGTTTGGCTGCCACTACTTTCAAATTATAATGTAATGTAATAGATATATTCTGTCAGATGAAGGATCCACTGGCTATGAAAGCTTGCAAATTTGAATATGTGTGTTGCCTGCCACTACAATTCAGTTGCATTATATTTTCAAGCATTGATATAGTTCTACAGAACTGCCTCTATTTGTTGCACTAGTTTTGAAACAGTTCATACTGTTCTTTTCCAGAAAACTGATACATCCAAAGTCATACATTCATGTGGTACAGAATCAGGAAATATTTTGTTTTGCATTCTAGTAACACTTCTGTTCCTTCACTAACTACAATTTGATGGCCACCAAGTACATGGATATTTGCCATGTATGCTCAGATAACTGCAGTTTGAAATCTATTTTAGGGAGGCATCATGGGCTGTTTAACAACCCATGCTACAGACTGTGTGATGAACCAAACTGCTACTATCTGGGGTAAATATTTTATATGGATCACAAAGACTGTCTGATTGTTCACTGGCAATATTGACTGAAGTCTTGAGAACTCTTGTGACATATTGTCTGCAAGTGAACTTATTGTGTCAATCTCAGGCTCTGAGATTCAGGAACTTTCATTTCATGGGCAAGAACACTGTGAATGAAGTTCTGCCAAGGTTTAGCGTTGTACATGTATACTGCCAAACTCTTCACTTCCTGCGAGCCTACTGTACTATAAGAAGGCCATCAAAGGCCCTACTGCTGTAAGTATGTGGGAAGTTGGTATTCCTGCCTAGGAGAAAGAGTTTTTTGATGAATGGATGACAGGAATTTGGGAAATGACTTCAGAGCTAGGGGCATACCCAGCTACTTCTGCAACCACTCCTCATTAAATTAAGCTTTGCTAAATAGAGAATAAAATGGACCACAGAAAATTAACTACTTCAGCTCTATAAATAAATAAATAAACAAAAAATCTTTTTATTTTGGGTGCAATAAATAATAAATGTCGTGTGACTAAAGCCTTCCGTCGGGTAGACTGTTCGCCAGGTGCAAGTCTTTCGATTTGACGCCCCTTCGGTGACTTGCGCATCGATGGGAATGAAATGATGATGATTAGAACAACACAACACCCAGTCCCTGAGTGGAGAAAATCCCCGACCCAGCCGGGAACCAAACCCAGGCCCTTAGGATTGACATTCTCTCGCGCTGACCACTCAGATACCAGGGGCGGACTTTGGGTGCAATAAAAACACCATGTGACCAAAAGTATACAGACACCTGGCTGAAAATGACTTACAAGTTCATGGCACCCTCCATCAGTAATGCTGGAATTCAATATGGTGTTGGCCCACCCTTAGCCTTGATGACAGCTTCTACTCTTGCAGGCATACTTTTAATCAGGTGCTGGAAGGTTTCTTGGGGAATTGCAGCCCATTCTTCACAGAGTGCTGCACTGAGGAGAGGTATCAATGTTGGTCGAAGAGGCCTGGTATGAAGTCGGCATTCCAAAACATCCTGAAGGTGTTCTATAAGATTCAGAGCAGGACCCTGTGCAGGCCAGTCCATTACAGGGATGTTATTGTCATGTAACTACTCCGCCACAGGCCGTACATTACGAACAGATGCTCGATCATGTTGAGAGATGCAATCACCATCCCCGAATTGCTCTTCAACAGTGGGAAGCAAGAAGGTGCTTAAGACATCAGTGTAGGCCTGTGCTGTGATAGTGCAATGCAAAACAACAAGGGGAGCAAGCCCCTTCCATGAAAAACACGACCACACCATAACACCACTGCCTCTGAATTTTATTGTTGGCACTACACATGCTGGCAGATTACATTCACTGGGCCTTCGCCATACCCACACCCTGCCATCAGATCACCACATTGTGTACCATGATTTGTCACTCCACACAACACTTTACCACTGTTTGATCATCCAATGTTTATGATCCTTACACCAAGCAAGACATCATTTACCAGCATGATGTGTGGCTTATGAGCAGCTGCTCAACCATGAAATCCAAGTTTCCTCACCTCCTACCTAACTGTCCTAGTACTTGCAGTGGATCCTGAAGCAGTTTGGAATTCCTGTATGATGGTCTGGATAGATGTCTTCCTATTACACATTACAACTCTCTTCTACTGCCGGCAGTCTCTGTCAGTCAACAGATGAGGTCGGCCTGTACTCTTTTGTTCTGTATGTGTCCGTTCATATTTCCACTTCACTATCACATTGGAAACAGTGGACCTATGGATGTTTAGGAGTGTGGAAATCTCACATACAGGTGTATGACACAAGTGACAACCAATCACCTGACCGCATTCGAAGTTTGTGAGTTCCGTGGAGTGCCCCATTGTGCCTCTCAGAATGTCTAATGACTACTGAGGATGCTTATATGGAGTACCTGGCAGTAGGTGGCAACACAGTGCACCTAATATGAAAAAAATGTATGTTTTTGGGGAAGTCTGGATATTTTTGATCACATAGTGTATCTGAGGATAGTTTACAGGAGTTGGAAGAGGATTTGAATAAGATCAAATGGGATACATATGATTATCAGAAGAGAGACAACAAAAGAAAAACCAAATAATATCAAAACTGAAGTGTTTGTTTTATTACAGAGAAATAGCTGGGAAGAAATTCAGTTGTGAACTGTATTGTAAACAAGAAAAGTAAAAATAAGTTTCAGATAGTGAAGGTATCTCAGACAGAAAAACAAGCTTTGAACCATGATCATTTTGCTGATGGCACTATACTCTTCATTTTGAGGGCAGATAAAACTTCAATAATAAATGATTGAAAGTACACCTTATAATCAATTATAAGACAATAAAATAGTACCAACTGTCAATGAATTCATGAGACCACTTGAGAAAGTTTTGTATTTAGGGCAGTCAAAGATCACAACTGGATGGACAGCAAAGAAATACTCAGATATATATTATCACCATCTTACAGAATTATTACAAACCTATTAATCATCACAGTTTATAATAAATTATACTTTACACTGTTTAGTGCATAAAAGCTCATGTTAACAAATGATTGTTGTAGTGAATGCTTGTTTAGTAACACTGAAACACAGAAAACTACTTCATTCAATTACACGTTTTTCATCATTTGTCCATCCTCAGTAATGTTATTAAGTCAGTTTTTCATTTTAGGAGGAATCAATATTATTGTGTAAATATTAACAAACATCTTCAGCAGTTCTCAATAACACTTTATTTTCTTTATTTTTCTGCCCTCATTAATGTTATTGGGTCACATTTATACTTTAGTTGGAATTCTTACATGAATACAGACGGAAATCTTCAGCAGTTTAAGATATTTGCATTTCAAAATTAATTTCTTGTTATATTACATTTTCCTCTCATACATAAAATATCTTTGTGTCAATCAGACAGATTTGTGATTTTACTTATCATTGATTGATGTGCAGAACTCAGAACATTATTTAGAAAATGAATCCCTCCACTAATGCGGAAGTAGGTTACAGTGCATTTACCACTTATTTTACGGGTTGTGCAACTCTATGAAGTGAAATATGAGAGTATTTGCTACAGCACAGATCCTGATCTTGATGAAATTTACATATACAGTAACATCTGTGGACTGGCTTTGAATGTGCTGTAATTCATAATAAAGTACTTAGTTTCAGCATCTTAAGTTCTTATTTGTATATTGTTAGCTGTTCACATCTTTCAAATAATGTAAAAAATCATTCAAATACTTATGAGGAGCAACATAAGCACTTGCTATATAGCTCAGACGTATTTAATGGCATGTCTTTTGTAGTCTCAGCTAGATAAAAGAAATAGAAAGCACCTTACACTGAAAGACTTACCGCATTCATTCCCTGCCCGTAAAAGGGAACCATTGCATGGGCTGCATCTCCAACTATAATGACTGAACTGCCAACATGGTAGGGATTGCACTACAACATAAATATTGTCTGATCATTCCTATGCTTGTGGCTAATAATATCACATATGTAACTCATCATGCTGCAATTGGTTTACTTATGATTAACAAAATATGTGATGTAAAAAAGCAGTAAAAGCTCATTTCTGCATCCAATGTGGTAACAAATGGGTACCAATTTAATTTTCCAGAACGTTTATCAAACTCTTCAGTTGAATTGTATACAAAATCTGTTAGCCAAAATCTGTATCTTGTGACAGGACTGATTATCTTCCATTACTCTGGCAATCAAAAAATACTGATATCTCTACTGTTATGTTTCTAAATAAGATAGTTATTCTATTATGATAGGAGTTCTTATAAACTATCAGTAAGTATCAACTATAAATAATTCTGTAAAATAGTAATAGAAGAAGAGAAAAAAAAATAACGTTGTGTGTCATGCCCACTTATCTAAAGATAGAAGAGGTGATATCTGTAGATATATGATATAAATGTCTAGCTCTGTATATAAGAGTTTGATTTCAAAAGAGGTAAATCATGATATTTGCAGGATTGCTGTTATTATTTTTATGGTATTATCTTTACAATTCTTGTCAACATTTGCAATAATTTTGGTATGAAATATGAACTCTGATATGAGTGACTATGCTGGGGAGGGGGGGGACTTACAAACACACCTTGCCATGAAGAAATACATTGAAAAAAAATGAAAAAGAACAGATGGCACTGCAGACATACACACCTCATAGACAGATATTACTATACACTTAGCTTTTTAGACATTGGTGTAGCACATGCTTTGCTGCTTTGGAAATATCTTTGGTGCCTGGTTTGGTAACATGGAGGCATGTGAGATAAAATTTGGCAGAAAATGTGTATAAAATTGTTGTGGAAAAGTTACCTTATTTAATGAACTGGAGAACTGCTTTTGACAGAAGATGTTGGAAATTGCTACCAAGTGTTCCATGATTTCTGTGTTGTTTAAATGATATTAATCTCAAAATGCTGAAAACACCTTTTTGATGACCCAGTATAATTATTACTACTGAATCAACAACATATAAGATTAAATCAAACAATGTAAACTCCAGGTAGGAATATCAACAAAGTAGGAATAGATAATTGCTACTTATTGTAAAGAAGACATATCAAGTTGCAGACAATGATTAAAAGACTCCTACATAGAGCTTTTGGCCACAGTCTCTGTCAGTAAAGAGGACACACACACACACACACACACACACACACACACACACACACACACACACACACACAAGCAAGCAAGCACACCTCATGCACACACAACCACCAACTCCTGCATCTCCGCCGGATTACAACATCATGTGGGATGCAAGCAGCAATCTGGAGGGGATGGGGAAGGAAAAGGCATAGCAGCATCCAGGTGGGGAGGGAGACTTGCAGGGATTAGAATGATGACAGGTGCAGTGTCAGGAGGTTGTTGGGCAGGGATGTGGGGAAAAAAGGAACAAAAAAGGAGAGGAACAGGGAAAGACAAGTGAATACATTGGCAGAGGGCTACAAATTAACAAGGTGGAAGATGAGAATGGGGAGGAGATGATAGGACAGACAGGGTAGGGGAACAATATGTTACCATAGGTTGAGTCCAGAATAATTATGGGAGCAGAGAATGCGTTGTAAGGATAACTCCCATCTTCACAGTTCAGAAAAGCTGGTGGTGGGGGGAAGGATCAAGATGGCTTGGATAGTGAAGCAGCCATTGAAATCTACCATGTTATGTTCAGCTGCATGTTGTGCCACAGGCAGTCTACTTTGCTCTTGGCCACAGTTTGACGGTGGCTGTTCATCCTGGTGGACAGTGGTTCGTAGTCATACCAATATAAAAAGCTGTGCAGTGATTGCAGCAGAACTGGTAAATGACATGGCTGCTTTCACAGGTGGTCTGGCCACTGATGGGGTAGGATAAACCTGTGACAGGACTGGAATAGGAAGTGCTGGATGGGTTGATTTGGTAGGTTTTGCAGCCGCATCTTCCACAGGAGTGTGATGCTTGTGGCAAGGGGTGGGGGTTGGAATCGTCATAGGGATGGACTAGGATGTTGTGGAGACTGGGTGGGTGACAGAACACCACTTTAGGAGGAATGGGCGATATCTCTGGTAGGATGTCCATCATTTCAGGGCACAATGCTAGGTAATCAAAGCCCTAGTGAAGAATGGGGTTCAGTTGTTCCAGTCCAGGGTGGTACTGGATGATAAAAGGGACACTCCTTTGTGGCTGGTTTTGGGGATGTTGGGAGAATTATGTTGTGAGGGGAAATTGCAGGGGATATCTGTTTGCAGACTACTTCTGAGGGATAATGCCTGTCTGTGAAGGACTTGGTGAGACTGTCAGCATACTGAGCAAGAGAGTTTTTGTCACTGCAGATATGCCCTCTCCGGGTAGCCAGACTATATGGGAGGGATTTTTTGGTGTGAAAGGGATAACAGCTGTCAAAATGCAGGTACTGTTGGTGGTTGGTGGGTTCAGTGTGGACAGAGGTGCAGATGGAGCCATCAGAGAGGACATCAACATCTAAGAAGGTAGCATGCTGGGTTGAGGAGGACCATGTGAAATGGATGGGAGAGAAGGTGTTGAGGTTGTAAAGGAATGAAGATAGAGTGTCTTGGCCCTGGGTCCAGATCATGAAGATATCATCAATGAACCTGAACCAGTCTAGGGCCATCTAGAGGAGACCTTCATAGCCTTCAGAAACACCAAACGTGCTCATACTAACTTATGCCTTTTGCCTTATTTTTTAAGGGGATTTGAGAGAAATTTTAGTTGCACCGAATTTCCTGTGTAGCTCTACTTTCTCTTCTAAACCAACTGCAACAATGTCAACACTGATTTTTAAAAGAATAATTATTATTAACTACATCAACAATGTAGTGAAAGATAGATTGCTACATATTGTAAAGAACATGTGTTAATTTGCAGACAGGCACAATTAAAAGATACTTACACAAAGCTTTTGGTCACAGTCTTCATCAGCAAAACAGAAACACACACTCATTCATACACACAAGTAAGCATACCTAATGCACTCATGACCATCAACTCCAGCAGCTCAGACCCATCTCCTTTACAATAAGTAGCAATCTGTCTTTTCTGACATTATTGATATTCCTACCTGGAGTTTTCATTGTTTTGACATTAACTATGACACATGTAACCTTCATAATATTCCCATCCTCTTTGGTAGAAATAGATTCATCTTCTGTTGCTTCTTTTCCTATTTCAGTTTTAATTATATTTAATTTTAATTCGATTATGGTATATTTCAGTCAGATATACACATGCCTAGTTTTCATTTATTTATTTATTTTTTGCAATGTTTCCTTACCATTTCAGTACTTTTGTGCATTGAGAATTTGTAAATCTGTTTCTCTCCCTCTCTCTTTTTTCTCTGTCGCCCCTTCCCCCTTCCGCCCCCCTCCCCTCCCCATCACCGCCACCACCACCACCACCACCACATCGAAGGCACTCTCATAACCATGACAGTAGTGATTTTCCTTTTGTTCTGGACCACTGTGTTTAGTAATTTGGAGACACAGCTTTCAAAGATGGACATGAAACTACTGAGAAACATGTTTACATTAATGCTAGCATGCAGTTAATTATAGATTTGACAGCTTTCTATACCTTTTTGTACTTTCTCCAATGTAATTGTTTTTTCCCATTAACCAGCATTATTGCTTTTCCAGATTGTTTCTCAATAGTATATAGAACCAAGTTACACAATTTGGCTAACTTTCTGCCATGTGATGTGACAACTAGTTACTGTTGATTAAGCATATATTTTTTTTAATTTCAGCTTCTTGCATAAAATCATTATATATCACCATACTAACATCCTGAGCCGCAGGCTTAAAGTGAAGGCACCAAGAATATTAGCATGTTTGAGGAGAATGGTCTAGTGATGTTTAGGGCCATTTTGCTTCAAGTATCTGGCAGTTATTGATTTAACATGAACAATGGAAAAAGTTCATATTGTGTTTTCCAGCAACTCCAGGCTTTTTTTTATGGAGGCCATGTTCTAGTTTCGACTTGGAACATAAACATAAAGTAACTCTTTTGCAACGAATGTAATAACTATCATCAACCAAATGCTGAATGTATGCTTTTCACATGCACAATTCTGGGCATATTATGCTTCTTTTCAGTAATGTACTAAGTTTATGACTTACATTCAGAAAAGTATCAATAGTCAAAAACTGTTGAACTATGTGTATTGCCTCTATGTTAATAACAGCCCAAAGAGAAAACACAAAGAACAATGTAGATATTAAAAGGATGCTAACTCACTGACTAGCCTTTGAACTTGTTACCACTGGAACAAACAATACATTGATATACTGTACAATAAAACCTGATTACTGCTGTATCCTTGCATTAGTCACTGAAAAGCTTATAAATTAAATGTGAAGCAAGGGCATCTTGATGTAAAAACATGATTTATTTGCATTCACAACAAACCTTAATGGAGATTAGTGGTGAAGGCTTTGTGGAGAAGTAGTCCTTGATTAACCGCTCAGTCCCAATGAGTGGCAGTGCATCGGGAAAGTGTTGTTCAAAGAAGTCTAGCAGTGCTTTGGTCGTGTCAAGTGCTTCAAATTGTTCGAAGGACATGAAGAGAGTTACAGTCCATGAGCAGTCCTGGTTGGGCAGGGCGATCATCATAAAGGAACCTCGGGGCCAAACATGCAGGTACTGCTCAGCCATTGCAAACTGTGGACATTTGACAGCATACCTCAGAAACAGAATATTTTATTTACCAAAATATATAAGCTGTGGGTGAGCTAATTACTTGTTCATGCAATTCTTTGTAGTGAATAATGTAATATCATTCCATTTATATTAGATTTCAAGATATTAAAGTGATCTTGTAAATGAAAAGTTTTTACATTCACTGCACTGTATATCAGTGTTGGCTGAGTGTAGAATAACTAATTACAGACATCAGTTTCACATATAATGCGATACTTGTTATCCAATTAGCAAATAATTTTAATATAAATCCATAACAATGATGGAAATTCCTGGGTGGAAATGTAAAATAAAAGGAAAGACAACCACTCATGTATAGTTAACTGATGTGTGATGTATAGAAATATGCAACAGAAAAAAGTATTTACACTAGCTTTCAAGCTCTCACTCCCTCTAGTAGAAGTACATGCATTTACTCACATAACCACACAGTTATCCAGACGCACACACCCATGGCCATGGCAACATTAATTGTTAATTATTGATAGTAGTAGCCTGGGCAGATGGAGGTGGGGAAAGGGTAGGGAAGGATGCATAAGATGTGGAAGAGGTAATGGGTTAGTGCAAGGCAGGGCTGTCAACAAATGACTCGGCAGCTGTACAACAAGACGAAAGGAGTTTAATATAAGAGGCAGAGCGAGGGAGAAGGTGGAAAAGGGAGGGGAGGATAGGAGAGGAAGGTGGAAATGAGGAAGGACACAGAGATAGGAGAGAGGATGGGGAGGGGGGAAGGAATGAGAGGGAGAGGAGAGGAGAGGAGAGAGAGAGAGAGAGAGAGAGAGAGAGAGAGAGAGAGAGAGAGAGAGAGAGAGAGAGAGAGAGGGAGAAATCCCCACATGGCAGGGGAGGAAGAGTGGCGGGGAAAAGGCAGTATATGATCTGGATGGGGAAGGAGTGGTGTAGGCAGAAGAGAGAAGGGAAAAGGTAAGGAAAAGCATTAGGAGACAGGTTAGTAGAGATTTAGGCCAGAGGGGCATGAGTGTAGGATATGATGGAGAGGCAATTTCCACCTGCATATTACAGTGCTGGAAGGAAGTATCCAAACAACTTGCAGCGTGAAGTAACTGTTGAAGTCATTTGAATTATGCTGCACAACACATTTGGCAACTGGATGGTCAAATTTATGATCTGCCACAGTCTGGTGGTGGCCGTTCACATGAGTAGAAATTTAGTTACTTGTCATACCCACAAAGAATGCCAAACAGTAATTGCAGTATTTCTGATATATGACATGGCTGATTTCACATGTCCAGCTTTTTATTGGATAGGAAATGCCAGTGATTGGATTGTGGTAGGAGATGGTGAGTGGATGTATAGGACAAGTCTTGCATCCAGGTCAACCGTAAGGGGATGAACTATAGGTTACAGGATTGAGAGCAGGATTGGAATAGGCGTGATAAGGATATTCTATAGGTTGAATGGGTGGCATAACATAACTTTGGGTAATGTGGGTAGAATATCCTCCCCCTCAGGGCATGACAAGAGATAGTCAAAGCCCTGGTGAAGGATGTAGTTGAGCTTTTCAAGGCCATGGTGATACTGCATAATCGAAGTAGTGCTGGTCAGTGGCTGGTTAACAGGTTAACTGATGTCAGAGGAGCAGATAGCATGGGAGACATGTTTGTGGATGCTCTGGGTAGGCTACTGTCTGTCAAATAAAAGCTCCTGCTTTCTACTCCAGGTACTGCATTCACAGGTGATGAGGCTTTAAGGAAGAGACTTTTTGACATGGAATGGTGACAGCCTATAAATAAGTTGGCATATGGTGGTGCAGTGTGAGTACCCATGCCCATAACATCGATTCATTTACAGATTTGGCCTTCAAAAGTAAAAGAATTGTGGGTCAGGATGTGGTTTTCTAGGAGTCTATGAAAGAGTTGGTGGGATGGTATCTGGAGGACATTGGGAAAGGTGTGTTCCATCACAGCAAGGCAATGGACATGAGGGACATTTGCATATAAAGACATCACACCCACAGCTATGTGCTAGGAGTCTGGTGATAATGGGACAGAAACTGTGGAAAAGTGGTGAAGGAAGTGAGCTGTCCCTTGAATGTATGATAGAAAGTTATGAACAGTAGTTTGAAGGCGTTGGTCAACAAATCTAGAGGTTCATTCTATGGTAGCATTGTACCTAGCCACAATGGGATGACCAGTAGGGACACATGAGGGTTGAGTTTGGAGAGTACATAGAAGGTAGGAGTGCAGGACATTGCTACTGTGAGGAGACAGAGGGATTCAGGTGTTAGGTTTTGGGATGGACCTAAGGTCTTGAGGGGCTGTGGAGGTCCTACTGGAATTTTGGGATAGCATCAAGGTTGTAAGGTTTGTACGCAAAGTGTCAGAAAGTTGGTGGAGACCATCAGCCACATAGTCACTATGATCCAAGAGCACTGTGGTGGAGCCTGTGTCTGTGGGATGGATAATAAGGCCTGGATTGGTTTTCAGGTTACATACAGCTAGGCGATCTTTAGAAGTGATGTTGGACTCTCTGGAGAGGGATTTAGCAAAGAAAGGTGAGTCCAGGTTAGCTCCTGAGAGGTTGCCAGGGGATGATTGGATGGAAGGGCAGGAGAATCATGGTTGGAGGGAAGGTTGGAACTGTTTTAAACAAGAATCTGTGTGGGGTTCTGGTTGGCTGGTGTCAGTGATATGTGTTTCCACAGTGAAGAATGAGTAAAGAAAAAGAAGGTCATTTACAAGGCTAGCACATCTGAACTTATGTTTAAGGCTGAAGGTGAGGCCTTTAGAAAGTGATGAGACTTTTGCAGGGGACAAGTTTTGGCGCAAAAGGTTGAAGAGAGTGTTACAGGGTGGGTATTCAGGAGCAGTGTGTTCATGGAGGGATGAAGTTTTTGGGAATGTGGTAAGTGGAATAAGTCAGCAAGATATAGTCTACAAGCTATGATGGTTGGACAGGGGTAGGGGGGAGGGGGTGATTAGAGATGGAGATTCTTTCCATACATAGGACAGAAGTAGCTAGGATAGCTTCTTCAGATGGTCCTGGGAGCTGTTCCAACTGTTGAAGAGCAAGTGTTTCTATTGCAGAAATAACATTCAGGAAGTTGTGCTCACAGAGTAAAAGAATCTGTGTGGGGTTCTGGTTGACTGGTGTCAGTGATATGTGTTTCCACAGTGAAGAATGAGTAAAGAAAAAGTAGGTCATTTACAAGGCTAGCACATCTGAACTTATATGTTTAAGACTGAAGGTGAGTCCAGGTCAACAATGATTTGAACTTATAAATAATATGTTCTTTGTAATAAATTACACTCAAGTGATTAAATTATGATGCATTATTGTCCATTTTACCCATATACACGAGTAGATGTTACTTCTTGTAAGAATGTTCAGAACTAACTGGCAACTCTCTTTGTATTTGAAACCTCAGATGAAATAAAGGCAAGCAATACAAATGCAAGTTCTTCATATGTGATGCAAATTTTGTTAGTTGGACAATTTTTTGTTAATGGAAATTCATTGCACAACTGGTCATGTAAATAAAAGTGTTAGTTTTATTCTCTTATATTCTGCTCAGTGACATGCCATGTTAGAGGTCAAAGGTGAGGCCCATAGAAAGTGCTGAGACTTCTGCAGGGGCCAGAGTTTTGGGAGAAAGGTTGACAACAGAGTTATGGGGTAGGTGTCCACCCAATCATTCCACACTTCAAACCCATGCATAGAATTTCTCCACCTGAGGACTAAAGCATTTTACAATGGCAGGCTTGAGGTCCTTGCCATCTACAAATCATTGTTCACCAAACCATTATTTCAAGTGCTATAAAAGGTAATTCACAGAATATTGAATCTAATCCTTGATAAGTGCAGCTGTCTGTGGACATCTGTAGTCATGGAGGTTCACTATTCTGGGCTACAGTTCCTGCACTGTTGATTTTGGATGGCATGTCCCAGTTCAGTGAATATTTTTGAATACACATCAGCTGCAACTGTTGACCACTATTCCAAAAAATTTGCAGTATCTGAACTTTCAGTGCCAATTTTGTTAAAATAGTGATGTGACCAACATGAGAAAATTTCGTCATTTGGATTTTCAGCTCCTTGTGTTTACTGTGTTTGTAGTTAAAACTTTAGGATGTAAGGTTCACCAGTTATGCAAAACACCATTTGTCTTAGTACCTCCGTAGACAATCTCATCTCTCTTATGTTTAGCAAAAAACACATCACGCCTTCCTGATGTTTACTCTATTACTTATTCAAATGGTGTATATCAACCTAATATGATCTAGCACAGTCACAACCAATCATGTTATGCTACTTTATCAGTAGTAGTGTTTTGGAAACCACATCTTTCATGGCTGATTTACATTGTCTCAGCCTGGGATCTGCTTCTACCTTACCATTTATTATTGCCATTAATTACCATAGCTATGTCATTCGCCAATTAAGACTGGATAAATTGTGTCAGTGTCACAGGGTTAATATTATATGAACATTGTAATACAAAAAGCAATTAGCATAATCATGTATAATACCGGTAATACAGAACAAATTTACGTAAGTATAGCATAACACTTAATGACATATAGAGTAAGAAATTTTTAAAAAGTACATGTTCACTTCATTTCATATAGCAGTGCATTGTTTAGGAAGGCCAATTTGCTGTTCCACTGTCAAAGGACTCATTTAAACTGTACAGTGGTTTTCGGCATATGTTTTGTGAGATCTTTCCCTGAAATTTCACCAAGTTCAAGGGCTGCATTTTAGCATTTAGATGGTTGAACATTTTAATTGCTTCTGTTGGAAAACTGTCCCTTGTCATAGAGAGTCGACAGCTTGGGATATCATTGTCTTCCTTACTGCACATGTTATAATTTTGGACGTCATTCCTGTTGGTGAATGATCCATGATTATCTTTCCCCTAGGTAAGACAGGTGAAGACATATTGACTGAAAATTGTTGTCACTCCTAGATATGTGAAGATGAGTTTCCTGCTTGATGTTAAGATTCTTATCACTTTTTTGTAGTAGTAGGAGTAGTAGAACTTTTTGCATCTTGTAGAGTGACCCCATAGTAACCTGATCTTTCAAGCAACTTGCCATCAACTTTCATGTAACATCTGCAGCATATGAACCTATTACACACTTTTTTTTCTTTTAGTAGCTGTATGCTGGCTCCTTGAAAAAAGGAGGTGGGGGTTGTCTCAGCAGCCAATGTGCTAAAAGCGAATTGTAAGCTTCTGCTCCCACTATACCTCCATCCAGGGGTCAAGTAAAAGTGTATGATGAATACAGATGTGGGGGGAAACTCGTCAAGAAAGCTCAACATGTGCAGCGGTTAGAGCAGTACCAGAGACAAACTCATAATATCTCATCAAATCAACAGTCTTCTTGTACCTAATCATTGCATACTCTTGTGCAACAATGTACATGCAAGTTTAACAGATTTCCTGGTAAGGAGAGAGAGGAAGGGGGCAGTCAGAAATGTGCATTTGAAAATGGTGTGTGTGTGTGTGTGTGTGTGTGTGTGTGTGTGTGTGTGTGTGTGTGTGTGAGATAGAATTTCCTGTGGATTGAATTTGCATGATTTTGACAGTTGCAGAATTCTGGAGAAATTGTCCCTCCCACTCTTCTACAAATAGACGTAATTTTTAGAAGAGGCTAATGTTTTCAGCAATACCAGGATATCTACATCTTCATCTGTGATGGTAACATTATCATAGTCAACAGCTTGTCATATAGTGGTGTTCATTATAATCACATTGGCGTCTTCTATTTACTTGTCCTTTGCAGCTGTTTCTGTCATCAGCATTGAAATGAAGTCCCTTTTGTTGGCGTTGTTTGACTACAACAATCATTGTGACACTGTTAACAGCTGTAGTTTGTGAAATTCCTGAGGATTCATTTCATCTTTTAGTCTGATCATGCCCTTGAAGCACTCTTAGCCTGCAGGATGTGGGATTGAAACCTGCATGTCAAATTTGTAAAACAACTGTTTCCGTTTTTCCATGCAGCAGTTCATTTGACCCATGTAGACATGACCCATGTACACCTGACCACAGAGTAGATCCTAATGATGGTGATGAAGAGTTATGGTGATCACTGTATATCAGATAGTCTGTTGCCTCAATAGACCTTGAGTATGCTATGCCTCAAAACTTCCATAAGCAAACAGAGATGTTCACCAAAGTATGTTCAGGAACACCTGAAAAACTTGCAGATATGTTGGTATCTCAGAATAAAGTTGCACAAATGTATAGCCACCTACTGGTTATTTATAAAGTCACTTGAGTCATTGTTTTGAATCAGTAGTAATCTTACTGTGAGTGAAATCAAACAATAGCTTCAAAAATTGTTGCTCCCTTGCAAAATGTGTGCTGTAATTTGATTTTTGTGTGCAAAAGTAGTTAGAGCTGCTCATCTTCATCAGGAATGATTCGACACTAGTGGTCAGACATTAAAATGGCTACACAAATGTGCATGATGTAGATCAGAGTGGCAGGCCGAGAATTCATGAAACTGAGCAACAAGTGGCCCAAAACCAGTGATCTGATTTATGACTGGTGCACTGGCTAATAAATTTTCTCATTGTAGGATGTAAAATCTACCCACAGCGATGCACTGTTCAGCAGCTTGCTGGATATTTGTTTGGATGTAGATGCAGGCTACACTGCGTAACACAATTAAAGGGTCACTTTTTCGAAACCCCTTAACAGTCTCCAATTGTGATGCAGAAGTTTGACATTTGGCTCCTATGTGCCTAAAACCTGTAGTGATGCGAATCCAGGGCACCCTGCAACATCATCCTTGGACTTGACAACCCTTCAAACATCAGTGTGACACGAGCAAAAAAATGTCTACAGCTCAGGCAATCATGTGAGGTTTAAGGTGTGATAAGCATGCCACATTGGCACCAAATTTCACCACAATTTTGCCCAACGCCACCATGAATGTACCACACTTTCTCTTATCCATATTTAACACCCTTTCTTGACACCTTTGCAATGGTGATCACAATTGCAAAGCCCAGTGTTGTAATCACGCTGTTTTATTATGGGTAGCCATAGGAAAACCGCTCAGGGACGCTTCGGCATAGAATCAACACAGAAGAGACTCCGGTGGTGGCATAAAGAGCATCAATGAAACCACCCCTTCCGACAGAGGCGTTCATTTTCACACATTTCACACTCTAAAACGAAGTTTACAGTGCCATCAGCAACAGGAGGATTTTGACAACCCTTGACGCTGTTGACAGCCCTTGGAAGATTCAGCCCTTCTCTTTTCAGTCCTCCTGTTTCCTGCCCTCCTCTGGCATGATCACAAGTTGCGCTGCAACATTGACAGGTGTGTGAATAAAACAGCAAAGGGCCCCTCAAAGGTTCCTCATTTAGTTACTGTAGTTAGTTACATGTTTCAAAGATTATTTGAACAGTTCTTTTATCAAAATGAAATGGAACGAGACAGTTTTTTGAATATGTATACATTTTTAGTGTTAACATTAACGAACGCATTATTTTTAGTGCTAGTCATACCACTACCATACACTTAAAAACTAGTTCTTTTTTCAGGTTATCAGTAATAAATAGAAATTAGTTCATCGAATAGAAAGAGTGGTCCAGGAGCAATTATCATAAGTTAGATTTAATACTTGCTTTGTTGCCTATCAGAGATTTTATGTTAATGGGTAAAATATATAAAAAAAAATTGTTGCTACGTATTGAACTGCTACTGATAGCTTTAATAATGCATAGTAAAGGTTACTTTTTCCTCTAATGTAGTAGTTTTGGACATCGCTATTCTTCTCAAATTGCGATGGATAATTTGTGACGAATGTATGTCATTGTGACAGTGCAGTTAAAATGCCTAACTTTATATGAAAAAAATACAATTCATGCTGGGCTGAATCTAACCAATGCCCTACCTAAAAGCTTCACAGCCCTTTCTACTAACAAATTGAAAGACTAGCTGAAAAGAATTTTAATTGCAAACCCTTTGTACCTCCTAGATGAGTACTTTAACCTCATGGAAAGTGCTTTGTAAGTGTGTCAGGCTCATAGTGCTAAGTAACTCACAACTGATCTATTGTTGATAACAACAATTTGTAACACTATTATTTGTATATTACCAAATGCAAAATGCATGAAAATGTAAAATTTATGAATACAAACAAATCTTTAATTTGTATCTTATAAACTGGCGTGTTCAGAAGAAAATCTGTATGATGTCCTGAAATTGCATTATTTCTAAGGATTGTATTTGATTATTTGATGTTGAATTAATATTATTAACTTCCTGAAGAGGTAGGGGAGACTGGGGCACATTGAAGAATATGGAAAGATGACTAATCACACAGTTTGTGTTTATTCTGATAGGTAGCACCACATTATGAATATTGCTAGTTCCTCACAGCGATACATTAAAATCTGCAACAATTGAGCCACTCCTGCCAATTCAGTATGCGTTATGTGCTTGTTTTCTACATTAGCTGACTACATTGCATTCCTGTTGACATACTACTGGGGAAACTAGAGTTTTATGGGGTGAGAGGGAGCACTTTATCTGTGATAAATTCTTATTTAAGTAACCGAAAACAATTCGTTTCAGTCAGAAATTTAAATTCTTCCATCATGGAAATCAGCACAGGTGTACCACAAGGGTCTATCCTTGGACCCTTCTTCTTCATTGTCGCTATTAATGATTTATCTAAAAATATAGCTCACCCTGTTGTGTGTTATGCTGACAATACAACACTACTTACCACACATCAGAACATTTCAGATCTGAACAACCTAACAAAAGAAACACTAGATAAGGCCCTGGACTGGTTTGCAGCCAATAAGCTCCTATGCAACCCTGACAAAACACAACAACTTTTAATGGGAACATCAAATGAAGTAGGCAATAAGTCAGTAAAACTCTTAGGTATTCACATTGAGTCAAAACTATATTGGGAGGAACATGTCAATCATGTATGTGAAAAAATATCTCGGGTGGCATATCTTCTCTTGAAACTAAGGGAGGTAGTGAGCTTGGAGTACCTCAGGGTGACATACTTTGGGCTATTCCAGTCACATATTTCATATGGTCTTATTATATGGGGGCACTCCCCTCACATCAAAAATGTATTGAAATTACAAAAAAAAGTCATACGTATAATATGTAAAAGAGGTCATAGGGAGCACTGTCGTCCTCTTTTCTCCAGACTCAGAATACTTACAATTATAAACTTATACATCTATGTGTCTGTACTCTATATTAACAATAATATTTCAGAATTTATAGCAAGAAGCAACTGCAAACTTTACAGATAAAAATGAATCAGCGGTTAGTGTTAATGCTCTGGGATCACTGTAACGCTTTATAAAACCAAATTGTAAATCATTAGGGCTGTTTTTTTTTTTTGTTTGGTTATAAGGTTTTTCCAGTTCGGTTATTAGGTTATCTGTAACTGAACCAAGCCGCTACGTTCATTCATGGTTTTACTATCGTTTGAGATCATTATCGTAGCACTACTATTAAACAACAGAGAAAACTGTTACTTTTCAGAATAAAACCGTATGAACAGTGCCTTGCAGTGAAACTTTTTGACGGTTTCAAATTTGTGATCTGGATCTGTACTGCACATAGAGTCCGCTACCTTAAGCTGAATGCCGTTGGGCCAGTTGGTAGAGCATTGCCGGCGAAATACAAACATACCGATCGAATCTGTGCCCGGTACACATTTTTAGTCTTTAGGGAAATTTTGTGTAGTATATAACATTAATGTTGCTTTATTTCTATCGATAACCGTATCGTGACATTCAGGTTAATGTTGTATTATTAGTTTCGAGTTTTCGTTCGTCATTACATACAGTTAAACAGATTCCCTCACCCGAATCCTCTAACAACTTATAAAATTCCTCTCCCTCCTCTTCCACCTTGAACACATCTGAATAGTCTACTTTACCTGTAAACTTGACACTATCCACCCCCTAGTTTCCACCTGTTCACTGCTCCTGGTACTCTGACCCGCCTCTACCACAACATTATTCGCCCAACGCTACATCTCCACATTCTCCACATCCTCTTCCAATGAAACTTTAATCGCCTTCCCTTACATGATCATGAAATCTGCTCTGATATAGACGCATCCTGTCAGTATTAAACAAAACCCACCCCACATGCCCCATTCATGGCTTCCTTTCTCTCCACTCCTCTTCACCCAAGGCTTCGTCCGGAATGGCATCCCTCTTCACTCTTCTGAATTTCTCCTCCACACAAAACCCTCTTACGCACTACTCGAACAGTTACATTCCCACGATGGCCCTCTTCCTGGCAGTCTAGGTCCACTCATCACTTCACTCAAGTATGTCTCTATCTTAATCAGTCAACAAACAGACATTTTACTTTTTTTAATTTAAGCAATTGGCCCTCTGTCTTTTATCTTCTGTGAAACATTCATCTGTGTCAATCTTTTACTTAATCAACAAATCCGCGTTTTATATTTTTAATTATGCAGCTGAATACAAACATTCAGTTTGTCACCCACCGTGTCCAATTTTATAATATGTTTTAAACTTTTTACTCTCATGTGGCTTAAGAGCGGCGACTTATATCAGGTGACAGACCTCCTCCCCCCCTCCACCCCAATCACCCCCCCCCCCCCCTCCCATATGGGACGAGGGGAATGAAATGACAAAGGAAAAATAAAACAGTTAAACACAGAAAATTGTTACTTTAGGCTAGTGAAACAGTTGAGGCTGGAAACAAAATCAATATTATGTTCAGATCACTGTTTTTGCATAGCTCTATCCCTGGTTATATGTTGACATTTACTGTTTGATTACCAGGCAACTGAGTCAGCTGCATACACAAAAATATCTGTTCTCGCTTTATCATGTTCAGCTGTATTTCAGAGATTCCTGGTTCCACTCTGACACACAGCAGTTTGTGGTTTGTGGTTAGCTCTGTTGATTCTTGATCACAAGTCTCTGGATTCAATTCCTAGTCGGATCGAGGATTGTCTATGCGCAGCACTAGGTGCATGAGCATTGTTCCCATCACCATTTTACCATCACCGATGCGCAAGTCTCTGAAGTGGTGTCAAATAAAAAAAAAGACTTTTACCTGGCTGCCGAACATCCCAGGTGGGGTTTCCCCGCTAACAATGCTATGTGATTTCTGACACACAAAACCTTTCCACAGTATGGACGTTTTCACTCGTGACTGCAAGTTACGGGGTGACTATTTCCTTGTACGATCTGTTTCTAAAAGAAGTTGGCCAGAAAAACTCACTCACTAGCGCCTGTAATCATGGGGTCACAAATATTTTCGAGAGACATTGCACCTTTTTCAGTTATTAACACCTGCAACGGAGAAGGTGTTCTGAAAATCTTAAGGCTGATGTAAGCGTGAGTGCTTCCTACTCTCAGATGCTACTTTTACGTGAACACCAAAATCCGGTTTTCCGTAACCCGATTTACCTAGATAATTTCTGACTGGCCATGTAAACACTCCAGTATCGATTCTGGAAACGTGGTTTCAGCTGCTGGATTTTAACTTCCGCAATCGGTGTTCGCGACTCCTTCCACTGCTCCTATCCACCTGTTGTGAGTGAGTTATTAGGTCGCTACTTACTTTTTAAATTGTGGTTAACTGACAAGCACCGCACAACTTGGCGCGAGCGAAAGGTTAGACCTCAATACATCTCTTCTGCAACACTTTAACAACATTGAAGAACACATAGTTTTGCAGGAACAGTGGTCTACAAAAAGTTTCGATTTTTGTTACTGGCCTTCAATAATCATTTCCTCTCTCTACATGTACCTGCTGAATAGGTGCAAATCTGAAGTAAATACTACAGTATGAAACTGATCTATTAGAAGACAATTTTATAATAATCTGGATACTCGTCTACCATACCACGGATCCTCTCCAGGGAACTTCGCCTCGGCGAAGCACTGTCCATGCGAGTGGAGAGGCTTCCGTATCTGTGTGAAGTTAAGGGCTATGCCGAAGATAGAGGACCTACTGCCGGAAAGGCCTTAGCTGATGGATCAGTCTAAGAGTGTCCCACAACGCAACGTCCTGTCTTCCTTATCCACTCCTGGTACTTACGCAGTTCCTTTCCTCAACCCAAGGTGTGATGCGATCCGTGCTGAGGGGTGTGTGGCTCATGGGAAGATGTGTCACAAACAGAGCCTCAGGGCTACTGGGCGATCTCCCTGAGTAAGTAGCCTTGCACCGAGCGTGGTTTCCTTGGTGTGGACCGTGTAGATCCCCAAATCTCGAGCGAGCAAGATAGACACGACTGACGAAAATAATTTAAAACAAACTGAGGGCAAACTGAGACCTCAGACACCCAAACATCGGGGTCAGGACTGATGGAATGCACTACCACTACTAAATCAGAGTCTAGACCTGAGCAAGAAGTGGGAACTGTAACTGAAAAGTTGGAGCAGATCAAGATTAAAGCCTTGTCTGGGGCCCAGAGGAGGAAACTTCTCAGGGAACAGAAACAAAAGGAAGGAAAAAAATGGCTTCCGAAACACAAATGGAGGAAATTATAAGGGCTGGAGTCCAAGGCCCCCAAGATAAAACTGCCTCAGGTTGAAGGGGATACACAGACCCCCACAATGTTAAAGACAGGTAACAAGAGGATAAGGGAGGAATCTAAGACTCCCTTCTCTCAGGATAAGCGAGCCCAAAAAAGCCGAGGCAAGAAATAGGGGAACAGACCTATAGTACTGCAGTCTCAGTTTTTAGGGTGACAGCTATCCAAGAAGGCTATCCACTGGTAGGCATCACCTTGCAGCAGGAGGAATTCATACAGACGGCCCTCTTTGAAAAGATTGGAGGGGTTTGGGACACTGGTACAGGACCTAATTTCTGGAGGGTCTATCTAGCCTGCAGTGCCCTCATTTCTGTCTGTGAGGGGGTGCGTATTGTGGAATGGCTCAAGGACAAGGTGCCAATGCTATCCCTGTGGGAGGATGCGAAGCTGCTGGTCAAGACGGCAGCTGAGCTTCTTAAGACCGCAAAGGTATCAATATGGGTACCAAAGATCCTTAAAGATTTGTCTCCAAAGACTCTTTTCGAGAAAATAGGGGTCCATAATGCAAAAGTCCCGACTGAGGATTGGAGAGCAACCAAGCAGAAGGCTGTACCGGAAGGACAAACCCTGGTGCTGGAGGTTGGAGAGAAGTCCCTGAAGGCGATGTGAGAGCAAGACCTGAAATTGTTTTTTAGAGTTCTCCCAGGCCGCCGTCAGGGTAATCAATGACCTCAAAGGAAATGATGGCAGCAAGATGGAGACTTGAGGTGCTGGCGGTGGAGGTTGGAGAGAAAACCCTGAAGGCGATGTGAGAGCAAGGCCTGAAATTGTTTTTTGAGTTCTCACAGGCTGCCGTCAGGGTAATCAATGATCTCAAAGGCAATGATGGCAGCAAGATGGAGACTTGAGGTGCTGGCAGTGGAGGTTGGAGAGAAAACCCTGAAGGTGATGTGAGAGCAAGGCCTGAAATTGTTTTTTGAGTTCTCACAGGCTGCCGTCAGGGTAATCTATGACCTCAAAGGCAATGATGGCAGCAAGATGGAGACTTGAGGTGCTGGCGGTGGAGGTTGGAGAGAAAACCCTGAAGGCAATGTGAGAGCAAGGCCTGAAATTGTTTTTTGAGTTCTCACAGGCTGCCGTCAGGGTAATCAATGACCTCAAGCGCAATGATGGCAGCAAGATGGAGACTTGAGGTGCTGCAGATTAATCTGCAGCACAGTAAGGGGCCACCGCTGCCCTGAGCCTGGGGGGCGGGGGGGGGGGGGGGGGGAGGGGCAGGAAGTGGACGTGGCCCTGATACAAGAATGCTACTAATATAAAGGGGGTGTATTGGACCTCGGAGGTTCGAGTCCTCCCTCAGGCATGGGTGTGTGTTGTCGTCCTTAGCGTAAGTTAGTTTAAGTTAGATTAAGTAGTGTGTAGGCTTAGGGACCGATGACCTCAGTAGTTTGGTCCCATAAGACCTTACCACAAATTTCTGTGTTTTCAGGCCTTGGTGGCACTGGAGGTAAGCCGATTTCTACTAGAATCTCCAGAACATGCATTTATTTGAGAAATGGAATTTCTTTCATGCCAATGTTGGATTTCTGTTTCCTGGACCTGGTGACCATCAGGATGCAGCAACATGAGGAGAGTATCATGAGAGAAATTGCTTTGGCCTCAGCATACCTTCATTACAAAGACAGCTCTCCTCCTCCTTTGGAGGTGAGGAGACTGACGGAAGCTTGCCATCGGCAAGGTGACCAACTGTTGGTTGGATGTGATGTAAATGCCCACAACCTAGTGTGGGGTAGCAAGGACACCAACAATAGAGGTGAGTACCTTCTTGAATTTCTCTTGTCTAACAACTTGGAGGTCCTGAATAGGAGTGATGAGCCTATATTTAGAAACAGCAGAAGGGAGGAAGCAATTGACAAAACCTTTGGTGCAATGATGATGGGCAGCTATGTCAAACAATGGCATGTGGCGTTAAAGCCATCCTCATTGGACCACATGTACATTAAATTCAAGGTTGAAATGGGAATCAGACAGACCATGGCCTATTGCAATCCCAGGAAAACAGACTGGGAGACATATAGGAGGCACCTTGACTTAAGCTTATCGGAAATTAAAACCTCAATAAGGAATCCAGTAGCGTTTGAGGAAGTAGCAGAGGCTGTAGCCTCTGCCATAGTGACCCCATACCAGGACAACTGTTCAATCACCAAGAAGTGCCCAAATAGGAGTGTGCCTTGATGGAACAATAACTTGGAAACGCAAAGAAGACAGGTACAAAGACTGTTTAACCTTGCTAGATGTAAAGGACAACGGACAAAATATCGTGAGGCCCTTGTCAACTACAATCTTGCAGTTAAACAAGCAAAGGAGGCATCCTGGAAGGCATTCTGTGAGGAAGTAGAGAGCACGGGTGCTCAAGCCAGACTTCACAAAATCCTCACTAGAGTACCAACTAATCCAGGAGGCACGCCAAGGTTAGGAGGATTGGGAATATACAGAGACAGCACATGAGACGCTGGAGTTTCTCCTCAAAACTCACTTTCCTCAATATGCTCTGGCAGATAACATAGACCAGAATGCGATCCCTGAGAGAAAATTGTTATTAGTCACTCGAAGAAAGGACTGGAAATCAGCCAAGGAATGTGTCGACTTCAGTAAAATCCAATGGGCAGTGGGAACACTCCAACTGTTCAAGTCATCTGGCCCAGATGGAATCGTTCCAGTCTCTGCAACAAACAGGAGAGAATCTTATAAGAGTCCTGTGCAGGTTATTCAGGGTTAGCCTTGCAGCAGGAATCATTACCAACGCCTGGAGGGCAGCGAAGGTTGTCTTTATTCCAAAGCCAGGGAGAATTAATCATACCAAGGTCAAGAATATGAGACCAATCAGTCTGTCCTCCTTCATTCTTAAAACATTAGGAAAACTGGTTAATGTACCATATATGTTGGGGAGAGGAGGCTAACTAGGGCTCCTCTACATTCAAACCAACATGCATATCAACCAGGTAAGTCATGTGAGACAGCTCTCCATCAACTCATTGGGAAGGTGAAGAAAGCATTTCACTTTCAGGGAATAGCCCTCTGCATCTTACTGGACATCGAGGGGGCTTTTAGTAACACAACCTTCGATTTGATGGTTAGGGCAGCAGAGGTGAATGACCTAAGGACCACTATATGTAAGTGGAGTAGGGCCATGCTTAATGGAACGAAGGTAGAGGTCACCATGATGAATGAAAAGATGGTAATTAACACCACTATAGGTTGTCCATAAGGAGGAGTTTTGTCCCCTTTATTGTGAAATCTAGTGGTGAACAAACTCACTGAGGAACTAAATTCCAGACAACGCTTTTGTCATGGATACACAAATGACCTCGTCATAGTAAAACTTGGCAAATTTACTGACACAGTTAGAATATGGCACAAGGAGCGCTGTACATTGTGCAAGACTGGTGCATTAAACAGGATCTAAGGGTTAATCCTAAGAAGACTGTTGTGGTACCATTCACGAAGAAGCATATCCAACACTCAAGTTGGAATCTAAAGCTTTTCAATGAAACTCTGCCTGTGGAGGGGATAATGAAATATCTAGGGGTAACCTTAGATGAGAAACTACAGTGGACTCCTCGCATTAAGAGAATCTGCTCCAAGGCGAGAGGCACTCTAGTGAGTAGCAGAAGGGCTTGTGGCAAAAACTGGGGTCTAAGCCCCAGAGATATGCACTGGATATACACTGCGGTGGTTAGACCTAGGACCTCCTACAGGGCCATAGTGTGGTGGAAGAAGGTAGAACAGTAGGTTGCAGCTAAGGAGCTTGCTAAGGTGCAGAGACTGGCCTGCTTAGCCATAACAGGCGGAATTAGCAACACACCAACCGCTGGGATGGAAGCCATGGTGCCGCGCGGGATTAGCCGAGCGGTCTAGGGCGCTGCAGTCATGGGCTGCGTGGCTGGTCCCGGCGGAGGTTCGAGTCCTCCGTCGGGCATGGGTGTGTGTTTTCGTCTTTAGGATAATTTTAAGTTAAATAGTGTGTAAGCTTAGGGACTGATGACCTTGGCAGTTAAGTCCCATAAGATTTCACACACATTTGAACATTTTTTTTTGAAGCCATGGTGGACATGCCTTCACTACACCTTTGGGTCAAGTTGAAGGCAGACTCAAAATTGGCAAAAAAATAAGTTGGGATATCCAGAATCACACACTACTGATGACTGGCCATAGGAATTTCAAAAACCCCTGCAAACAATGGGTATAACTGAAGAAGACCCTGAATGTAGGATCTGCGATGAGGGTGAAGGAACTGCATCAGACCTAATCATCGAATGTACGGCATTGGAGAACAAGAGACACAGACTTTTGAGGGCAACTAGACCTGAAGAAATTGTGTCTAACAAAGAATTGGTAAAGGGACTCCTTGCACTATTTAAGGGCATTGGTTGGCTTTACTAGATATACGGGGAGCGATACCGCGCAATAAACTCGATTTCGTTGTGAGCTGTGGTGGGTTTGACCAAAGCTGTTTTAGCTTCCCTGCCAAAATCAAATGAAATCAAATCAATACCGTGGATTATCTGTGGAAGCAACGACCAGAGCGTTTAACTAGCGCAGTATGAAATTAATTTTTAAGAAGTGAGAGCTAGCGGGAAGTTTTATAATAAACTGAATAATCGTCTAGCCTGTTGTATTGCGGCGGCTGTGTGTTAGCATGCTCACCTTTCCGTCGGCGGTGGGCGGTATGCAGAGCTCGAGGTAGCCGTGCTCTATGTAGCGCTGGCTGTACTGGAACAGCGGCGCCTTCATCATCTGGCGGCGCACCGCGGAGAAGGCGCCGTCCGCGCCCACCACCAGCGACGCGGACCTCTGCACCTGCGAGTTCTCGTCGCCACTGCAAAAGAAAGGGGCGTATGGTGGTGTTGGCTGCGGAATCCCGCAGGGCTATTCATTTGCTTTGCCAGGAATTTTTCCTTGGTCGGAGAACTGGGTCGAGATGCACTTAACCTTGTGACGCCAACTGTTGAGCTACTTGGCCGATTAGTAGCGGTTCCAATGTCGAGAGACACGACGACGACCGGAAGAGCGGTGTGCTGACCACGCGCACCTCCATACCGCACCCTATGACGCCGTTGGCAGAGGATGACAGGGTGGCCGGTCAGACTCGATTGGTCCCCCTAGGCCAAATCGTGGAACTTTACCTTATTCATTTGCTTAAATGGAAATATTTCCTTCTTTTGCCTATAGTGCCACAATTTCTTTGCAAAGTGTATATATCTATCCTCATATGCACGTTTGTGTGTTTTACCGTGGTAAAGGCAAAACTGTCGTCAATCCGGAGGTTGGTTTGAACACCGTAGTGCTTTGCTGGCATGGTCCTATCGTAAGGGATATACCGTTGCCTTTCTTCGACTCACGAACTGGCTAACCCAGTTAACAGTTTATTACGGCCAATCTCAGCATTTTTCATCTTAGTAAGGATTGCCAGATGTGAAAGAAGTGGCAAGTGAGCACAGAAATCCTGTGGACTTTGCTTTACCACCAAGCCATCGAGGTTCACGTTTTGCTGTGGATGGCTTAAATAAAATAGCAGGAGAGAGAGGGGAGAGGGGGAGAGAGGGAGAGAGAGAGAGAGAGAGAGAGAGAGAGAGAGAGAGAGAGAGGGAGGGAAGGCGGGAGGGAGGGAGAGGGCGGGGAGGTTCAGAATTCAACGATCATTTCATACCAATGTCACGAAAAAAGAAACAAAAATTGTAGCAGATGAGGGAGTAAGTCAGTGTGGAATTGCTGAACGGCCCATCCCAGCATTTGATGAAGTTATTTAGAGCAACCATGGAAAAAACTGAATCAGGATAACAAAGAGCATGCGAGTTCACTGCCTTGATCACTGCTTCAGAATGACCGAAAGCATAGAAAAGTTTAGAAGAATAGCAATACAGTTTATAACATTTTTATTAGAACAACAACTGATACCGATAAGGAAACTTCGGAAAAGACGATAACGATATGTAATTTTGAAAATCTCCTTCTAAGATTTCCAGACCACATCTTCTCAGGTGATCATTGGAAAGTATTACCCCCTCTACATGCAACTCACGCTACGGGGACTGCGGTGAAATTAGAGAGCCTTGTACATGCACAGGATGGTACAGTCAGTCTTATTTTATCTAGGAGCGAAATAGATATATGGGGAGGGGGCGTACTAACAATCGTGCAGCCTGTGTCTCACTGACTGTTGACACAAGCGTGCTTGGTGGAAAAATATTTAAAGAAACATCGCTCACGGAGTGCCTTCCTCTTGCTCTTTTTTGTATGTCTGCATGGGCCAATGTGCTTCATTCCTTACTCAACGTCACCTCGTACTCTTTCTGTATCTTCTTAACATCTGAGTAAACAGCTGCTCTGTAGTGGCCAATATCTGTTGGCTTCTAACAACAAGTGTTACGTGTAAAATGAACGGAATGTCCGCCAGTGTCTGATTGTGAATGACAGTTTCAGATCTAGTGAACACAGTGGGCAGGAATGTCAACGATGAATGAAACAACAGATAATAAATTGAAACTGGTCGACGTCGTCTGTTAACGAGTTAGCCAGTTTTTGGGCTACACGTTTGTGCACACTGCTCTGCTTGCTAATGTAACGAACTACTGCCTAACTAATGGCTAGCCGAAGTTGATACTTGCTTCACTTACTAATGATGTTAGGTAACTACTTCGGCGCCAGCGTGAACAAAAGAGGAAAAAGATACAGTCTTTTACTTTCTTGCGATCTCATCAGCTTCACACTGCTCGCGAAATGTTTACTTATAACTAGATAACAAATGCATAGTCGTGTCACTGAAGTGAGATTTATACTTTTTATTGTAGCATTTTACGAAACTGGATGTAAGATGGATTCACCACAGCCTGTACCAGAAATGACGATAAATTCTATTTCAAGAGTTTCATCACATGCTTAGTTTTCTATGTTGCTTATCATAAATAATCGTGATAAGTTAAAATACTTACGATGTTTTATTAGAAATGAAGAATCTATTACCTACAGACATTTTTATAACAATTTACTTACACTTGAAATGTCATCTGGTTTTCCTTGAAGTTGATTGCAACGAGTTTATGCCTGAAGTGCAGCCTCACATTGGGATACTTCTCAGTGGCTGAAAACAATCGAAGTTAAAGCAGTTAATATTTTTCAACAGGCTTTGCACAGGTACAACAGAAAACACATGAGATATAGTTTACTTTTTAATTATTTTCAATAAATACGAGGGCATGCTGGAAAGTAATGCTTCTGAATTTTTATATGGAAATTCTTAAAGTTTTTTAAATAAAAGAAACGTTATTAACATTCTACAACTTTAGTCTCCATGTCTACACATTTATTTCTCAACATAGTCATCCTGGCCGCGAACGTATTTCTTCCAGCGAGAGACCGGTGCGTTCATACGTGACTGTAGAACGTTTGACTTTGTTGACGGATCGAGAATCTCACCTCTGCTTGCACCTCTTCATCACTATTGTGTTATACTCGGAGGTATAGCTACTCGACCAATAGAGGCGCCTGCCCTCTGCAATAAAAAATCTGAGTGGATGGACCATCGATGAACTTGAACGGGTGTCATGGGACATCCGCATTGAACAAATCCAACGAACACTATCGAACAAAATGAGATTTTTTTTTAAAGAAAAGGGGTAGCGTCTTTGATTCATAACCAAAACGTCTTCGGTCCCGGGTTCGAATCTCGCCGCTGCGTTAATTTTGATTAATAATCAGCATTGGTGGCCGAAGACTTCCGGCATAAGAAGTCATCCTCATTCTGCCAACAGCCTTGTCAAAGAGGGCGGAAGAGTGGACAGAGGTTCAGGGTACTCTCATGTCCTAGGGATGGGAAACTGCCCCTAAAGGCGGAAAAATCAGCAATGATCAACGACATGAGGATGCATTAAAGACAAGTAACGTGTATCGACAGGACATGTGGCTTGTAACTGAAGAAGTGTCATGATGATCTCTCCATTGGCAAAAGATTCCGCAATAGTCCCCCATTCGGATCTCCGGGAGGACTGCCAAGGGGGAGGTTACCATGACAAAATCAACGAAAGGATAACGTTCTAGGAGTCGGGACGTGGAATGTCAGAAGCTTGAACATGGTAGGGAAACTAGAAAATCTGAAAAGGGAAATGCAAAGGCTCAATCTAGATATAGTAGGGGTCAGCGAAGTGAAGTGGGAAGAAGACAAGGATTTCTGGTCTTATGAGTATAGGATAAAATCAACAGCAGCAGAAAATGATATAACTGGAGTAGGATTTGTTATGAATTGGGAGGTAGGGCAGAGAGTGTGTTACTGTGAACAGTTCAGTGACATGGTTGTTCTTATCAGGATCGACAGCAAACCAACACCGACAACGATTGTTCAGACGCAGTGTATGAGGATATTGAAAGGGTAATACAGTATGTAAAGGTGGATGAAAATCTAATAGTCATGGGGGACTGTAATGCAGTTGTAGGGGAAGGAGTAGAAGAAAAGGTTACAGCAGAATATGGGCTTGGGACAAGGAATGAGAGAGGAGAAAGACTAATTGAGTTCTGAACAAGCTTCAGCTTGTATTACAGAATACTCTCTTCAAGAATCACAAGAGGAGGAGGTATACTTGGAAAAGGCCGGGTAATACGGAAAGATTTCAGTTAGATTACATCATGGTCAGACAGTGATTCCGAAATCAGATACTGGACTGTAAGGCGCACCCAGGAGCAGATATAGACTCAGATCACAATATAGTAGTGATGTAGAGTGAGCTGAAGACATTAGTCAGGAAGAATCAATATGCAAAGAAGTAGGATACGGAAGTACTAAGGAATGACGAGATACGGTTGAAGTTCTCTAAGGCTATAGATACAACAATAAGGAATAGCTCAGTAGTCAGTACAGTTGAAGAGGAATGGACATCTCTAAAAAGGGTCATCAAGGAAGGAAAACATAGATACAAAGAAGGTAACTGCAAAGAAATCATGGGTAACAGAAGAAATACTTCCACTGATCGATGAAAGGAGGAAGTACAAAAATGTTCCGGGAAACTCAGACATACATAAATACAAGCCGCTGAGGAATGAAATAAATAGGAGGTGCAGGGAAGCTAAGGCGAAATGGCTGCAGGAAAAATGTGGAGACATGATTGTCGGAAGGACAGACTCAGCATACAGGAAAGTCAAAAGAAACTTTGGTGACATTAAAAGCAAGGGTGATGACATTAAGAGTGAAACGGGAATTCCACTGTTATATGCAGAGGAGAGACCGGATAGGGGGAAAGAATATATTGAAAGTCTCTATGAGGGGGAAGATTTGTCTGATGTGATAGAAGAAACGGGAGTCGATTTAGAAGAGGTAGGGGATCCAGTATTAGAATCAGAATTTAAAAGAGCTTTGGAGGACTTAAAATCAAATACGGCAGAAGGGATAGATAACATTCCAGCAGAATTTCTAAAAACATTGGGGAAGTGGCAACAAAACGACTATTCACGTTGATGTGTAGAATGTATGAGTCTGGCGACATACCATCTGACTTTCGGAAAAGTATCATCCACACAATTCCGAAGACGGCAAAAGCTGACAAGTGCGAGAATTACCGCGCAATCAGCTTAACAGCTCAGGCATCCAAGTTGCTTGCAAGAATAATGTACAGAAGAATGAAAAAGAAAATTGGGGATGCGCTAGATGACGATCAGTTTGGCTTTAGGAAAGGTAAAGGTACGAGAGAGACAATTCTGACGTTGCGGGTAATAATGGAAGCAAGACTAAAGAAAAATCAAGACACGTTCATAGGATTTGTCGACCCGAAAAAAGCGTTCGACAATGTAAAATGGTGCAAGATGTTCGAAATTCTGAAAAAAGTAGGGGTAAGCTGTAGGGAGAGACGGGTCATATAAAATATGTACAACAGCCAAGAGGGAATAATAAGAGTGGACGACCGAGAACGAAGTGCTTGTATTAAAAAGGGTGTAAGACAAGAATGTAGCCTTTCGCCCCTACTGTTCAATCCGTACTTCGAGGAAGCAGTAATGGAAATAAAAGAAAGGTTTAGAAGTGGAATTAAAATTCAGAGTGAAAGGATATCAATGATACGGTTCGCTGATGACATTGATAACCTGAGTGAAAGTGAAGAAGAATTAAATGATCTGCTGAACGGAATGAACAGTCTAATGAGTACAGAGTATAGATTGAGAGTAAATCGAAGAAAGACGAAGGTAATGAGAAGTAGTAGGAATGAGAGCAGCGAGAAACTTAACATTAGTATTGATGGTCACGAGGTAGATGAATTTAAGGAAATCTGCTACCTAGGCTGTAAAATAATCAATGACGGACGGAGCAAGGAGGACATTAAAAACAGACTAGCAATGGAAAAAGGGCATTCCTGGCCAAGAGAAGCCTACTAATATCAAATCTCGGCCTTAATTTGAGGAAGAAATTTCTGAGAACGTACGTCTGGAGTACAGCATTGTATGGTAGTTAAACTTGGACTGTGGGAAAACCGGAACGGAAGAGAATCGAAGCATTTGAGATGTGGTGCTACAGACGAATGTTGAAAATTAGGTGGACTGATAAGGTAAGGAGTGAGGAGGTTCTGCGCAGAATCGGAGAGGAAAGGAACATGTGGAAAACACTGACAAGGAGAAGGGACAGGATGATAGGACATCTGCTAAGACATGAGGGAATGACTTCCATGGTACTAGAGGGAGCTGTAGGGGGCAAAAACTGTAGAGGAAGACAGAGATTGGAATACATCCAGAAAATAATTGAGGACGTAGGTTGCAAGAGCCACTCTGAGATGAAGAGGTTAGCACAGGAGAGGAAAAACTCAAGGTGTTTTAAAGTTTGGCAACAAATGAAAATCGGATAGGGTCACGTCAAGACTTGACAGTGAACCCGAGGCATCGGTTTGTTGCAGATGCCGCAGTACTCGCTTGTGGTGTAGCATCATCGTGCTAAAGGAGAGTGTGTTCCATGTGTGGACGAACTCTTCGAATTCGAAACTCGATTACAGCACACTGTTTCTCACGCAAGGACATAGTTACATTACACACCACCATATTACTTTTTACAATTCGGAGCCCTCTGGTGGCAGAGGGCTGCAATTATGTAGACATGAAGAATAAAGACGTAGAATGTTCACAATGCTTGTTTCATCTTAAAAACATTAAAAGTTTCACATAAACAGTCGAAGCTGTTACTCTTCAGCATGACCTTGTATATGTGTTGTTTGATCGTAAACTCTGTTTACATTGTTAACGTGTTGCTAGCAAAATGTGTCTTTTGTTGGTTTAAAGAAGAAGACGTGTGTAATAAAATGACTAGTTATTTACCTGAAACCCACTACCTAGATTTATTAAAGCTTTCTTGAATATGAACTGCTACTGGGTCTTTGGACAATTAATTCCAAAAACCTAGTCTCTGTTCCAAACCTTTCCTGTTGTGTTTAGGCACATATACCATGGAATGTACGAGTATCTTGTATTAGCTTTATGTACTGCTCATCCTGTGAGCAGTTGTTACGGATGATAATTATCATATTGTGTTTTGAATGACGGCAGCTAGAACCTTACCTCGAATTCTAAAATTTTCTGAGACATTGAGCTTAAAAGCTGTAAAATGTTAAGGGTTTCTATTAGAACTAAATTACTACATTTCTTAGTTCTAGTCTAAAATCCTCCTGATTGTCCTCCGTGCAGATGAAGGTTCATTAGGACGGTTTGTGAAGTAAGGGAATCCTTGCCACGAGCTCCACTTGCTCTCTATTCACGATGACATTTTGCCCTCTCTATCCGCAAAGCCACGTGCCTTTCCGTGGTTGCAGAATGACCCTAGTCGTCCCACCATGGGATGGAATGTCTCCTTCTATGTTCTGTAGCCCTCTCAGCGGCAGGGTGGATCATGAGGGTTACGTGATCCTACAATGCCTGGACGCAGCCTTACGTTCAAATACAGTCAGTTGCGTCAAAAGCGTCCTTACCAAATATCCATCGTGGATGCTTCTATTAAAGCACTGTCCTGTCTAGAAGGCGTAACCAGATCGGGAAGTGTTTGCCATATAACGACCTCCACTGGGCGGTGTGACGATAGAGAATGGTCCCATAGCAGTTCTGAAGTGTGTTCTCTATCCCATGTTCAGAAGATATTGCTCAACTGAGAAGAGGCTCTCAACAGCTGGAGGCTGGGAACGGGTTGCTGTGGAGCACCATAGCACACTATGTGCATTAAGGGAGTAGGACGTCAAACGGACCGACTAGGAGCAGGAAGGCACCACAGGACATTTTAATTTCCACTGTCTAGACACTTTTACAAATAAATTCATAAAACTTTGTCAGCATAACCAGGAAGTAGTCGGGATTAACACGCATAACAGTAGAAGTTCAAAAAGATAACAAAATAAATATTTTTACATGTGAAGTTTCATCATTTTTTGCTTACTATTGTTTGAATTTGTTGCTGCAGATACGCTTTTCCTCATTAGTAAGAGAGATTCATTGATGCACAGCATAGCATACTTACAGGTGTATGAAAATCTAGAATTTATTTAATTTATGAAAAAATGAATGAACTGTTACACTTTAAACTTCATGTATACAAAAAAACTCAAATTTTATATTTAATTAACTCAATTATTACCACAGTTTTTAATAGATTGGGAAAATTTTAGAGTTTCATACACCTTTAACTATGTTCTGCGTGCCGTGAAAATTTCTTCGAAGACTCTCTTTTACTTTTGAAGAGAAGTGTACCTATAGCAACAAATGCAGCCAATAGTAAAGGAAAAAATGATGAAATTTCACATTAAAAAAATTATTTTGTTGTTGTTGTTGTTGCTGTTGTGGTCTTCAGTCCAGAGACTGGTTTGATGCAGCTCTCCATGCTACTCTATCCTGTGCAAACTTCTTCATCTCCCAGTACCTACTGCAACCTACATCCTTCTGAATCTGTTTAGTGTATTTACCTCTTGGTCTCCCTCTACAATTTTACCCTCCACGCTGCCATCTAATTCTAAATCCCTTGATATCTCAGAACATGTCCTACCAACCGATCCCTTTTTCTAGTCAAGTTGTGCCACAAGCTCCTCTTCTCTCCAATTATATTCAATACCTCCTCATTAGTTATGTGATCTGCCCATCTAATCTTCAGCATTCTTCTGTAGCACCACATTTCGAAAGCTTCTATTCTCTTCTTGTCTAAACTATTTATCGTTCACGTTTCACTTCCATACATGGCTACACTCCATACAAATACTTTCAGAAACGACTTCCTGACACTTAAATCTATACTCGATGTTAACAAATTTCTCTTCTTCAGAAAGGCTTTCCTTGCCATTGCCAGTCTACATTTTATATCCTCTCTACTTCGACCATCATTAGTTATTTTGCTCCCTAAATAGCAAAACACATTTACTGCTTTAAGCCTCTCATTTCCTAATCCAATTCCCGCAGCATCACCCGATTTAATTCGAATACATTCCATTGTCCTCGTTTTGCTTTTGTTGATGTTCATCTTATATCCTCCTTTCAAGACACTGTCCATTCCGTTCAGCTGCTCTTCCAGGTACTTTGCTGTCTCTGACGGAATTACAATGTCATCGGCGAACCTCAAAAGTTTTTATTTCTTCTCCATGGATTTTAATTCTTACTCTGAATCTTTCTTTTGTTTCCTTTACTGCTTCCTCAATATACAGATTGAATAACATTGGGGAGAGGCTACAACCCTGTCTCACTCCCTTCCCAACCATTGCTTCCCTTTCATGTGCCTCGACTCTTATAACTGCCATGTGGTTTCTGTACAAATTATAAATATCCTTTCGCTCCCTTTCCTGCCACCTTCTGAATTTGAAAGAGAGTATTCCAGTCAACATTGTCAAAAGCTTTCTCTAAGTCTACAAATGCTAGAAACGTATTTTGTTATGTTTTTGAAATTCCACTGCTATGAGTGCGAATCGTGATCCTTCCTGGTCATGTTGACAAAGTTTTATGAATTTATTTGTAAAGGTATAAACAGTGGAAATTAAAATGTCGTGTGGTGCTTCTCCTGCTCCAAGGCGGCCTGTCTGACGTCCTATCCTCCTTAAGATACCCATAGAGACCAAAACTGTTGCGAAAGTGCGTATGTGAGTAGTGGGAAAGTCTGGTCAACTGGTTCATGGGGTAGCAGACAGAGGAAACACGGCGACTCAGCGGAGCAACACGTTGTTGCAGTGGCCTACCCTGTGTCAGTAGTTTCAACTTCCCCGCTTCGTCTTGAAACTAATTAAGTTCCACTGCAGTATGGAAACCGTCTTACGGATAAAGGTTTGCATTATTCCCCATGCGGATGGGGGTACTACGAAGACAGAGAGACTTGCTGATCCCAAGAGAAAACATCAAAATCCATTTCACCTGATTACTGTTCTTCTCACTCAGTCAAAAACTGTGTAGCGTGGTCGGATAGCTTTGACCCTGGCTTCTTAGCATTCCGTAACTTTCCATTACACTTCTGCTTTTTTGGGGAAAATAGTGTCTTTGAAATTGGGGATAACTTGTAGGTCTCCTCTCTGTCGACCTGTATGACTATCTTGAGCCCATGCCAATGGCATTCGTTGGTGTATTATAGGATATCACAGGTCTACATTTGCGTAAACTCTTGGCATTTCAAGTGTTCTTATCACATTCTGCTGACAGGAATTGTATCGAGATTTCTCTCTTTTCAGATGATTTTTATTCCGCTACACAAGCGAACGATGTATCAAACACAGTTCATTATGCTGCATGATAAATTTTCTTGGCTTTAGAATACGCTTCAAACCTGTACCTCTCACATATATTTTCTTCGATGTGTGCCTTTCATACTCGATTCCACATTGAATACTCGCCCAAAAAGTTTAGGCTCTTGCTGGACATTGGATAAAAAAATCCCTGTCTCTTGTGCGGCGTGGACACATATACTCTTGTAGCCCATCCCTTAAATGTGCTGACGATGTGTACAAAGCGCTGAGATTTGAAACAGCACATGGGATCAGCGATGTAAGGCCTTAATTTGAGGTGGATAAAACTAGCCGTTACGTGTTGGGGCAAAGAAAATGAACTGAGTTAAATGCGGCCGTATTCTAGAACTCATCGTTAAATTTGTATTGTTCACATTGATTACGTCTCCTCCTATTCATCCTTCACTTGCAAATACACTTCTGGAATTTGCCACCAGGTACATTGTGACAATCTTGCAAACGTCATCTGGCAGCAGACACGGGTATTTGCGTAGATCCATCGGCAAAGCATGAGAAGTCACATCGTATAGATCTTCGATGTTGCTGCCATTAGGCCTGTGCACGACACAACATTCTTACTATAGTTTAAAGTCTTGCGAAGCTCCTTTACTACTGAGTAATCCCCCAGCGGCTCTACATACTATATTTGCGTAGACTGACTGTTGCTTGCACTGTGTCCCATTTCGCAGACGCTTCACTGATTTCAGTGTGTGTACAAAGCACTGAAGACCTCTTCGCGTAAAGAAGAGACGCACCTTTTCAAATAACCCTCTTTTCATTTGAAAAAAAAATTTAGAACATTTGATGTTCTATTACAGTTGAGTAATCTTTTCTGAACTGAAGTAGTTAGTGGGCTATTCAAAACGCTTGCCATTTGAAAATACATTTTATTCAACACAACATATAAAAGTTAGCAAAAATAGACATAATGTCTTATGGGATAACAGCAATCAGTGATTTTATAATGTTACTTAAAATCCGCCTTGATCGCAAATTTTTGTTTTATTCATATGACCGGTTTCGGTTCATTCAGAACCATCTTCAGATCTGATATTTCAGTTACAGGATTAACCCGTCCAAATCCAGCAACTTTCACATGCTACGTCACATATGTGAAAGTTGCTGGATTTGGACGGGTTACTCCTGTAACTGAAATATCAGATCTGAAGATGGTTCTGAATGAACCGAAACCGGTCATATGAATAAAACAAAAATTTGCAATCAAGACGGATTTTAAGTAACAATATAAAAGTTAATTACATCGCGTAATTGTAAACTGCAAAGAACATTTATATATCAACCATTTATTTGAAGTTCGGAGACAACACAAACAATCAAAGAGTTTACACTGCACATAAAATGTAGCAGAAGATTTGCTGTCCATATCGCTCCCTCTACCAAGCATCTACGATATTTGGTGTCGTAGCATACGCGACACCCAGAATGAGTTGTGACTGGAGGCTTACTCGGAAGTACAGGTTATGGTAGGGGAAGAATAGGTGTACTCGATATATCCACGTGGAATCACATGTAGGTGGTGTCTCAGTGGTGGCTGTTGTCCCTGAATCGGCGTGTCTTGGTGGGGTGAAGGCTGGCTTATGTTTGTCGATGTATATGACGGAAGAGACATTGACGTCAATGTCGAATGTTCTGTCGTGGAGTGTCAGTCTGTGTATGGGCCATTGTTCAGTGGTTAGAGTGGTTTCCGAAAGGCATCATGTCGAACGAAAACCTGTCTGCAGGAGTGTAAGTCATACAAAACGAATAGTGGCTGGATAGAATATTCTTTTGAAGCACCCGGACAGAGCTCGGGAATTCGTGAGTGTAGACGTTGTGCAAGGTCTGTGGCTCCAATAATATTGTTTGGCGTGTTATCAAAGAATCTCCAGGCAGTCGACGTGTTTGCCCATACCCTAACTCAGGCGGTGCCGCATTGAGGTCTTCTTTGAAAGCTATTTGGAGGCCTAGTAGGACAATGGGGAGGGTGTCAGTCCGATGCTCCGTGGATGGCATCTCAGTCAGGCATTAAATTGTAGATGGAGCTCTTCCACGAAACCGTTAGCAACAGTGTGATAGGCACAGATCCGAATTCGGTTGATGTCAAGCAATGTTGAAAGTGCTTAAAAAAAGGTAAGACGAATTGTTTGTCCTACGAGTAGCGGTACAGAGGCAAACTCTGACGCGAGCAATCAAATCACGAAAGAAGCTGCTGCTGTTGCATCCTTCGCTGGATAGGCTTCAGGTCAATGAAAGAAACCATCATTCGTTGTCAGGCAGTATTTATATCCTTCTGACGGTGGTAAAGGTCTAATAATAACGATGTGGACGTGTTCAGATTGTTGACTCGGGGGGGGGGGGGGGTTGAAAGTACCGACTTGAGTTGTAGCGCCCCGAGTTATTTTGTTGCGTTGATAAGCATTGCACTAGTGGGCAAATGCCTTGCAGTCCTTCTAGATATTTGGCCAAACAAATGCCTTTTCCTCTTGTCGTACATTAGCCCTTACTTCTGGATGAGAAAGACTGTGAAGAGAGAAAACTGTCTGCTTGTGGAAATCTGTTGTAGCAAATAGTCACACTAGTAACGTTGAAACGTCACAGTATAGCACTACGTTCGAGCATGATATCGGAATATATCGGCGCTATAAACATGATGATATTTCGAGGAATGCCTTCAGTCTGTTCTCTTTTTCCTTGGCGCTGCCAAGTGCTTTGAAGTCAAGTTCTTTCGCAACGGCTTCACTGAGATAATGCATCTAATGGCCCATTCTTCTCACCATCAACAGCTCGAATATCCGTAATTAACTGCGCAATGAAGTACAATACCGCAGCTGGCGCGGTGATGCCATGTCAGAAAGGCGAACGTGTATGGCTTATGATGTGCGGAAGAGTGAAATGTGTTGAGTGAATGCACTGACCTGTATTATATGTCTAGTTTGCTATTTCCGTTGCATATATCATTTTAATACTGACTAAGCTTTTTATACCTACCCTTTATATGGGCTCTTTAAGACGAGTCAATACAAGACGCCCCAGAAATGTTGAGATGAACTTCGATGGGCTGTAGAGGGTGTCTTGAGGAACAAACGGAGGATAGGGGCCTGCGTCCGGAAATGTCACCCAACGACGCTACAGAAGTTATAGGCGCCGGCTCCTGTCATTAAGCCACCCCTTCGGCAGCAAACGTGACTCCGTACGCTGACAGTGACGGACCGTTGGCGAAACGTCTCGCAATGTTGTTTGTTATTCTGTGGTCACGACCGACTACCACGATAGCCAGTGGAGAAGATGGAGCTAGTAGCTGCATAGAAAGGCCTTGTCTACTATGAATGCGATGCTTTGTTGCCTCAGTGGATGACGGTTTTGGACATGAGTTTCCATTCGCAGTTTATTTTTCTCCTGAAACCCTTTAAAACCTCCAACGTTTTTCGGTATACAGGAGTAAAATAAACTGCAGGTGGAAACTCTTGTCCGAAATCTTCACCCGCTAAGACACAGAGCATCGTACTCATAGGAGATGGTTCAAATGGCTCTGAGCACTATGGGACTTAACATCGGAGGTCCTCAGTGCCCTAGAACTTAGAACTACTTAAACCTAACTTACCTAAGGACATCACACACATACATGCCCGAGGCAGGATTCGAACCTGCGACCGTAGCGGTTGCGAAATTCCAGACTGAAGCGCCTAGAACCGCTCGGCCACAACGGCCGGCTCCAACTTCTCCAATGGCGATCAGTTGCGATCACTGAATAACAAAGATTGCGAGACGTTCCGCCTACGGTTCGTCAACGTACAAAGGCACGTTTGCTGCCGAAGAAGTGACCTAGTGGTAGGTGCTGGCGCCTAAGCCTTCGACGCTCTGTAAGTCGTTGGGTGACGTTTCCGGACCCGGTTCCTATCCTCAGTTTATTCCTCAAGACAGCTTCTACAACCTCTGGAAGTTTGTAGCAACATTTCTTGGACAGTCTGCATGTGATTACCGATATTAATGGTTTGCGTCATTCTCTTAGCACCTTTCGCCCACAGCCGGGTTGGGGATTTTCTCTGCCCGAAGACTGGGTGTTTGTGTTGCCCTCATCATTTCATCATCATCATCATCATTCATGACAGTGGCTAGATTGGACTGTGTAAAACTTTGACTATGTAAACATTGGGACTTTGAACGGGCGCTCATGACCGACAGTTGAGCGTCCCACAAACCAAACATCATCATCATCATCATCATCATCATCATGACCCTTCACCCATCGTCGATTTTTTTTTGTGTCTTCTGACTGGTTTGATTCGTCCTGCCATGAATTCCTCCATTGTGCCAAACTCTTCATCTCGGAGTAGCACTTGCAACCTACATCCTCAATTTCCTGATGTCTTAACGTATGTCTTATCATCCTGTCCCTTCTCATTGTCAGTGTTTTCCACACGTTCCTTTCCTCTTTGATTCAGTCCTTTCCTCTTCTTATCAGTCCACCTAATTTTCAGCATTCGTCTGTAGCATCACATCTCAAATTCTTCGATTCTGTTCTGTTCCAGTTTTCCCACAGAACATTATTGCTTAGTATTTAGGAACATTTTTATATATTATCCGTACCCCAGTTTTAGTTGAGCTTTTATCTTTTGTTTTCATCTTTTCATTGTTATGCGTTTGGCCACGTACGAACGTTTATTAGAGCATTATGTAAAAATCTGAAGTAAATCGGTCAAGAACTTTTCGAGATTTTTGGCAACTTTAAACAACGAGTTGTCTTTGTACATATAGTAGTACAGATGATTCCATGACGTTATTCCACAGTTGACAGACAAAATTGCAACCATATGTGCTGATTTTATTAATTATTATCAATTGATGTCATGATATTTCCAGAACGATCTTTTCATTCTGTTGAAGAGTTCTTATCAATTGCTGGCTGGATCGTTTGATTAAAATCAGTGTCTGCCTCTGCTGATTACTTGATTTCCGTACTCCCTAATAGAATGGGAGTAGGCAAGACAACAACCGGTAGCAAAAGCAGTTACAGAAGGTCGGTAAGTAATACCTCTCTTGCTCCGACTTTCAATAGTAAAATAGTTACGTCTTAGAGTAATGGCAGAGAATCAGCAGTTCTGATCAGTCGGTATGAGAGAACAAGAACCTTGTACGTGATTTTAGCCTGTAGGATTCCGATCAGGTCTCCGTCCCCTCGGGTGCTCTTTCTCTAAGCGGGAACGTCGCTCGGGATGTGTGCGGCACTAAACGGAGTTGCGTGTCCCCGCAGTCCTGTGGACTGTGCAGGCGCCAAGCTCACGTCGCCGCCATGGCGAATGAGAAGGTATGCCGCCTTTACTTGTCTCTAACACTACGCATCACTGAATTTGCTACTTGATGGAAAGAACGCGTGTGTTATGTAATATGGTGCGCTGATTCCGATTTTGCCATCAGAAATGTTGTGGGCGTGCGGATTTAAAGTTATAGCTAAAAGTCATTTGATATTAAAAGCCCTTACATTGGTTAATGTGTAGCCTCATCAAGGAGCCGTGTTTGATGTACGATTGTTTGAGTGAATGTGTACGTGTTTGTATTCTCAGTGTGACTCTGCTTTATGCCCCTGTGGAAAGATACGTGTACAGCAGTAAAATCAAACAGGCAGACTTGGACAAGTTCTGACTAGTCCGTGACAAGTTTTAACTTGTCCGCGAGCTACAGCTTGCAGGTAGGTTTCAGCATGTTTTATAAAACTAGTTCCCGTGCAGTTTTTCTTGGTAGTCCACCAGTCTGATTCAGAGGTGACTGGAGAATAGTTCGTGCCAGCGTAGCTCTGTGTTTTGTTATCAACAGTCGCAGTAACATGCATCGAAGTGATTTCGTATAAGACGATTCAGTAACTCAGTATAAGGTGATTCAGTCAACGATAGGTGAATAGACGCTCTTGTCTGATTTGTCCGACTGCTTTTGCTACATTTGTGGCAAATATACAATATTTGACCAGCACAAGAACATGAGTAGAAGGCTACCTATAGCTTACAAACATTACTCCGGATGTGAAATCGGAGATCAAACAGAACTCTGGCTCCTCATCTCTGTTGCACTGTCTGTTACTCCGGCCTAGCCTAGCGATTAAACGGCAAGCGAAATCGAATGCCTTATGCTGTTCCCATGATTTGGCGGGAGCAGAAATGTCACCACTCGGATTGCTATTTCTGCTTGACCAACGTATTCAGTTACAGCAAAAAGAAGTCAGAAATCGTGTATCCAGAATGTCAGTCTGCACTAAAGCCTGTGGCGCATTGTACAGATTACAGATTACCAATTCCTCCTTCATACAATGCAATGACTAACGAAGAAGGTGATACTAAAGGCAATGACAATCACGCTGGAGCTATGGAATACACGAGTGATACCGACAATGACATTAAAGAGCCATATGTAAGCAGCCAAGCCGAACTGGACGATCTGGTTGGCGATTTGTCCCTGTTGAAAGAAAAGTCTGAACTGTTGAGTTGCAAGAGTGTAGGAGTGGAACTTATTCGAGAAAGTGCTACAGTTACGCATTTTCGAGATTGCCACATGAAATTCGCAGCATGATATGCTGTTGAACGCTGAGTTTGATTCTGTCGTGACGTCATAGGACTCATAAAGGAACTAGATAACAAATACCTAGCAGAAGAGTGGAAACTTTTTATTGACTGTAGCTCAAGCAGTCTCGAAGCTGCAGGACTACAGAATGGCAACCGGAAACCATCAATTGCTCATGCTGTGGGAATGAAGGAAACCTACGATTCAATGAACACCCTCTTGATGCTGCTGAAGTACTATGAGGTTAATTGGAATGTTTGCGGCGAGCTGAAGATTGTAGCCCCTCTGTTAGAAATGCAGATTGGGTTTACAAAACGCATGTCTTTTTTTGCCTGTGGGATACTCGCGATGACAAGAATCACTACAAAGTGAAACATTGGTCACCCACAAATTCACCTGTAGTCGAACAATACAACATTCAACTTTTATCTCTTGTAGATCGTAATAAGGTTTACCTATCTCCAGTCCATATGAAACAGGGTATTATGAAACAGCTTGTTGCAGCGACGGATAAAACAAACCGTGGTTCTCAGTACCTAAAAGGCAAGTTTGGAAATACGAAAACTGACGCAAAATCGAAAGCAGGAGTCTTCGTTGGACCAGAAATTCGAAAGTTGATTCGAGATCCACATTTCAGATTGGAGCTCATGGAACGAGAACTAGCAGCTTGGGACGCATTTGTGCTTGTAGTGCACAACTTTCTTGGGAACCACAGAGCAGACAACTATGCAGAAATTGTGGGCAACTTGCTAACAGCCCTCCAGCACTGCTGTTGCCGTAAGTCACTAAAGATGCATTTCTTGCATTTGCATCTCACCTCCTTTCCGTCAAATATGGGATTCGTGAGTGACGATCACGGTGAACGATTCGACCGGGAGATGTCCAACATGGAAGCAAGATATCAAGGACGCTTCAGTCCGAACATGCTGGGGTATTAGTGTTGGTTTTTCCAGAGAGCAACAGGAGATGTTCACAGGCGGAAATCAAGAAGCTCTACACACTTTTAAACCAAGCCATTGACAATCTTAATGTAATTAAGGGTCCCTGACTCATTTCAGAGGTAAATAAATATTTGTAATTCACTTTTTGATTATAATATTTATTGTTTTCATTCAAAAGTACTCATATTAATTTCTCTAAAATTTTTTACATTCGCAATTCAACGTACTTAATAACATTATCCTTGATAACCTTTGCACGCACATAACTTCCCCCCCCCCCCCCCCCCTCCATGAACCATGGACCTTGCCGTTGGTGGGGAGGCTTGCGTGCCTCAGCGATACAGATAGCCGTACCGTAGGTGCAACCACAACGGAGGGGTATCTGTTTAGAGGCCAGACAAACGCGTGATTCCTGGAGAGGGGCAGCAGCCTTTTCAGTAGTTGCAGGGGCAACAGTCTCGATGATTGACTGATCTGGCCCTGTAACACTAACCAAAACGGCCTTGCTGTGCTGGCACTGCGAACAGTTGAAAGCCAGGGGAAACTACAGCCGTAATTTTTCCCGAGGGCATGCAGCTTTACTGTATGGTTAATGATGATGGCGTCCTCTTGGGTAAAACACTCCGGAGGTAAAATAGTTCCCCATTCGGATCTCCGGGCGGGGACTACTCAAGAGGACGTCGATATCAGGATAAAGAAAACTGGCGTTCTACGGATCGGAGCGTGGAATGTCAGATCCCTTAATCGGGCAGGTAGGTTAGAAAATTTAAAAAGGGAAATGGATAGGTTAAAGTTAGATATAGTGGGAATTAGTGAAGTTCGGTGGCAGGAGGAACAAGACTTTTGGTCAGGCGAATACAGGGTTATAAATACAAAGTCAAATAGGGGTAATGCAGGAGTAGGTTTAATAGTGAATAAAAAATAGGAATGCGGGTAAACTACTACAAACAGCATAGTGAACGCATTATTGTGGCCAAGATAGACAAGAAGCCCACGCTTACTACAGTAGTACAAGTTTATATGCCAACTAGCTCTGCAGACGACGAAGAAATTGAAGAAATGTATGATGAAATAAAAGAAATTATTCAGATAGTGAAGGGAGACGAAAATTTAATAGTCATGGGTGACTGGAATTCGGTAGTAGGAAAATGGAGAGAAGAAAACGTAGTAGGTGAAAATGGATTGGGAGTAAGAAATGAAAGAGGAAGCCGCCTGGTAGAATTTTGCACAGAGCACAACTTGGTTCAAGAATCATAAAAGAAGGTTGTATACATGGAAGAATCCTGGAGATACTAGAAGGTATCAGATAGATTATATAATGGTAAGACAGAGATTTAGGAACCAGGTTTTAAATTGTAAGACAGTTCCAGGGGCAGATGTGGAGTCTGACCACAATCTATTTGTTATGAACTGTAGATTGAAACTGAAGAAACTGCAAAAAGGTGGGAATTTAAGGAGATGGGACCTGGATAAACTGAAAGAACCAGAGGCTGTACAGAGTTTCAGGAAGAGCATAAGGGAACAATTGACAGGAATGGGGGAAAGAAAAACAGTAGAAGACGAATGGGTAGCTTTGAGGGATGAAATAGTGAAGGCAGCAGAAGATCAAATAGGTAAAAAGACGAGGGCTAGTAGAAACCATTGGGTAACAGAAGAAATATTGAATTTAATTGATGAAAGGAGAAAATATAAAAATGCAGTAAATGAAGCAGGCAAAAAGGAAACATTTGTGGCAGTGAGCTCGTGTCGCGGTGGTGGCTGTAGGAAACGCGACAGCGGATCTGGCGGCGCGCGTGTTTGAAAGTGCGGCCAACTGGATAACGGTCGATATCGCAGGGTCCACGGCTTCGTGGGGTGTGCGCCACACTCGAAACCTACCATCAGCTCTTACCACTGAAACTCATCTGACTAGGTCATGGTTTTCCAGCAGCATAGGGTCCAGCCGATATGGTCATGAAGCCATCGGTCGTCAGCTCCCATAGCCCATTAACACTAAATTTCGCTGCACTGTTCTAATGGATAAGTTCATCGTACGTCCCACATTGATTTCTGCGGTTATTTAAGGCAGTGTTGCTTGTCTGTTATCACCGACAACTGTATGCAAACGCCGCTGCTCTCGGTCGTTAAATGAAGACTGCCGGCCACTGAGTTGACCGTGGTGAGAAGTAATGCCTGAAATCTGGAATTCTCGACGCACTCTTGACGCTGCAGATCTCAGAATATTGAATTCCCTAACGGTTTCCGAAATGGGAAGCCCCATGCGCTAGTTCCAACTACCATTCCGCGTTCAGAGTTTGTTCAAATGGTTCAAATGGCTCTGAGCACTATGGGACATAAATTCTGTGGTCATCAGTCCCCTAGAACTTAGAACTACTTAAACCTAACTAACCTAAGGACATCACACACACCCATGCCCGAGGCAGGATTCGAACCTGCGACTGTAGCGGTCGCGCGATTCCAGACAGTAGCGTCTAGAACCGCTCGGCCACCCCGGCCGGCCCAGAGTCTGTTAATTCCTGCCGTGTGCCGTAGTCACGTTGGAAACCTTTTTAAATGAATCAGCTTAGTACGAATGAGAGCTCCGCCTATGCAGTGCCCCTGTGTACACAATACGACCGTCGTCTGTATATGTCGATACCGCTATCCCAAGACTTTTGTCTTCTCAGTATATGTACTGGAGCGAAGGAAGAAACCAACTTCTTTCGGAAGGACTGGAGTACGTAGGAGGAAAACACAACAGTCATGTTCACCTTAGAGTAACAAAAAAACCAATAAGAGTCTTGTATTCGATTTACTTTGATTTGGTAAACCAATCAGAGCTGATTTTTTTTTTGGTTTAATAACGTATACAGGTTTCTTTTAGTGCTCCTAATGATGTGCATTGTAAGTACAGGTACTACGATATAAGAAAAGCCTAATTTTTCTCATTGTGGTACAAGTATGAGTGACTGCAGAATCCTCAGTAGAACAAAATAAATTTCCTGATGATATACATAGCGAAAGAGACCTAGTATTGTGTGGGTAACTGGTAGTGATGACTCTGCAGCATAAAACAAACAGCTCCACAAGCACACAGTCGAAAAAAGTAAAAAAAAATATTGTTGTAAGTATGAGCCTGATTGTTGTATCCATTCAATAAGTGGTTTAGTTAAAAGATCTTGGTTTCTAAGTCACGTAATAATATTTAGTACTAAGCACTATGTTAGATATTTCCCATTATCTTTGTCCATCATATGTCTTCTGGGAATATTAGGTGCTTTATCTCTCGTATATGCAAATTAACATTATTAATACATATTTTTACTTTGTTAGTGGAAACATGGCTATATTCTCTGCAAAAAACGTCATAATATCGGTCAAAGTACGTCGTTCAAGAACGTGAGGTTGGACGATTGCTTCACTGTACTCTCGTTCCCTATAATTAAAAACAACATAATCGACTCCCTTAAACAATGACTGCCATTTTGCCACAGCACCATACAATATTTCACTGTCTCCTCCTCATACACCGTGTAATTGCATACTTCCTGGCGTGTCGCAAAAGCAGTCGGGCGCCGACACCACACAGTAACACACCGCTGTCGGGTTGGTTGCTAGTCAGCCCCTGCTTATTACGTCACGTTCCGGCCCCGCCATTTGCAGCGCGACCTGCAGAGGACCTTTGTGTACACCGGACCAAACCATAGAGGTCGTTCCTGCCACGAACCTTTTGCTGCATTCGCCAGTGATACGTGCAGCCAATCAGGAGGAAGTGTACCTCCGCCGCGCGGGCATTTAGGACCGCGCCCGCTCCAATTACAGCAGTTACGATGCAGCTAGCCAAGGCAAGTTTGCTCCAGATCTAGCGCCAGCTCGGCTGCATGCCGCCTTCACCTCGGCAATGTGCTAGCGGGCCTATTGGTATTCTATGTGAAGATGGTATCTGTCCGAAAGAACAGATAGCATCGGTGACCATGCAGCTCTCTTAGAATGGAATGATAATTAAATCAAGACCCTAAGCTGTCGACAGGCGTTGACATACATTAACGGGGACAGTTGAAAATGTGTGCCCTGACCGGGACTCGAACCCGGGATCTCCTGCTTAATTGGCAGACGCTCTATCTATCTGAGCCACCGAGGGCACAGAGGATAGTGCGACTGTAGGGATTTATCCCTTGCACTTTCCCCGTGAGACCCACATTCCAAGCTTAATGTCCACACACCACATTCGTAGTGCCCCTGCCCATTACACTCATTAATCAAGGCAGACAATCTTAACGAGTCCCGTAAGAATTCGGGCAATGCGTGTGCATCCAGCACAGAAGAAGAAGGTCAATGGCCCGTTACCTTTAACTATATGAAGATGCATACGCATTGCCAGATCTCTTACGGGACTCGGTAAGTTTGTCTGCGGCGAGTAATGAGTGTAATGGGCAGGGGCACTGCGAATGTAGTGTGTGGACATTAAGTTGGGAATATGGGTGTCACGGAGAGCCAGCAAGAGATAGATCCCTGCAGTCGCACTACCCTCTGTGTCCTCGTTGGCCCAGATGAATAGAGCGTCTGCCCTGTAAGCAGGAGTTTCCGGGTTCGAGTCCCGGCCGGGGCACACATTTTCAAATGTCCCCGTTGATGTGTGTCTACGGCTGTCGACAGCCTAGGGTCTTGATTTAATTATTATTTTATTGGCATTCTGTCAAAATCATTTGGAAAGACTAGAAACTGTAACTCGTACAGGTCGTAACTTACATGTTAGTCTGTTCCAATGTGCTCCGCTCAAGAAGAGCGAGGACTTAAACAGTTGGTAGTCAAAGTAGTGGAGAACGAACTCTGACTGTAGAAGCTTTCATTGTGTTGATTCCTGAACCAAGACTTGTATTCCCAGTACTTGCGTTTAGTAGTGCACTTGTTTTCCTGTTAGGAAAAGATACAAAGTTTGTTACTTGTTTGTGACGGTCAACGGAGATCATTTGCTTTGAATTCATTGTGCTCTGAAATATAGAGGATGAACGACGTGCTTGTGTGTTTCCTGCGGAAGTGTTAAAGTACCGGACACTTCATTTCCAATACAAGGCACCAATACGCCGCTCCTTACGATTCGTCCGACAACGTCATGCGAACATCTGAATTCGACGGCGATGAAACATCGTCCACCGACGCATCGTATTCGACCTGTACGAATGGACAGTATTTAATGTGAAACTTCCTGGCAGATTAAAACTGTGTGCCCGACCGAGACTCGAACTCGGGACCTTTCTTTCAGGAGTGCTAGTTCTGCAAGGTTCGCAGGAGAGCTTCTGTAAAGTTTGGAAGGTAGGAGACGAGGTACTGGCAGAAGTAAAGCTGTGAGTACCGGACGTGAGTCGTGCTTCGGTAGCTCAGATGGTAGAGCACTTGCCCGCGAAAGGCAAAGGTCCCGAGTTCGAGTCTCGGTCGGGCACACAGTTTTAATCTGCCAGGAAGTTTCATATCAGCGCACACTCCGCTGCAGAGTTAAAATCTCATTCTGGAAACATCCCCCAGGCTGTGGCTAAGCCATGTCTCCGCATATCCTTTCTTTCAGGAGTGCTAGTTCTGCAAGGTTCGCAGGAGAGCTTCTGTAAAGTTTGGAAGGTAGGAGACGAGGTACTGGCAGAAGTAAAGCTGTGAGTACCGGACGTGAGTCGTGCTTCGGTAGCTCAGATGGTAGAGCACTTGCCCGCGAAAGGCAAAGGTCCCGAGTTCGAGTCTCGGTCGGGCACACAGTTTTAATCTGCCAGGAAGTTTCATATCAGCGCACACTCCGCTGCAGAGTGAAAATCTCATTCTGGAAACATCCCCCAGGCTGTGGCTAAGCCATGTCTCCGCATATCCTTTCTTTCAGGAGTGCTAGTTCTGCAAGGTTCGCAGGAGAGCTTCTGTAAAGTTTGGAAGGTAGGAGACGAGGTACTGGCAGAAGTAAAGCTGTGAGTACCGGACGTGAGTCGTGCTTCGGTAGCTCAGATGGTAGAGCACTTGCCCGCGAAAGGCAAAGGTCCCGAGTTCGAGTCTCGGTCGGGCACACAGTTTTAATCTGCCAGGAAGTTTCATATCAGCGCACACTCCGCTGCAGAGTGAAAATCTCATTCTGGAAACATCCCCTAGGCTGTGGCTAAGCCATGTCTCGGCATATCCTTTCTTTCAGGAGTGCTAGTTCTGCAAGGTTCGCAGGAGAGCTTCTGTAAAGTTTGGAAGGTAGGAGACGAGGTACTGGCAGAAGTAAAGCTGTGAGTACCGGACGTGAGTCGTGCTTCGGTAGCTCAGATGGTAGAGCACTTGCCCGCGAAAGGCAAAGGTCCCGAGTTCGAGTCTCGGTCGGGCACACAGTTTTAATCTGCCAGGAAGTTTCATATCAGCGCACACTCCGCTGCAGAGTGAAAATCTCATTCTGGAAACATCCCCCAGGCTGTGGCTAAGCCATGTCTCCGCATATCCTTTCTTTCAGGAGTGCTAGTTCTGCAAGGTTCGCAGGAGAGCTTCTGTAAAGTTTGGAAGGTAGGAGACGAGGTACTGGCAGAAGTAAAGCTGTGAGTACCGGACGTGAGTCGTGCTTCGGTAGCTCAGATGGTAGAGCACTTGCCCGCGAAAGGCAAAGGTCCCGAGTTCGAGTCTCGGTCGGGCACAAAGTTTTAATCTGCCAGGAAGTTTCATATCAGCGCACACTCCGCTGCAGAGTGAAAATCTCATTCTGGAAACATCCCCCAGGCTGTGGCTAAGCCATGTCTCCGCATATCCTTTCTTTCAGGAGTGCTAGTTCTGCAAGGTTCGCAGGAGAGCTTCTGTAAAGTTTGGAAGGTAGGAGACGAGGTACTGGCAGAAGTAAAGCTGTGAGTACCGGACGTGAGTCGTGCTTCGGTAGCTCAGATGGTAGAGCACTTGCCCGCGAAAGGCAAAGGTCCCGAGTTCGAGTCTCGGTCGGGCACACAGTTTTAATCTGCCAGGAAGTTTCATATCAGCGCACACTCCGCTGCAGAGTGAAAATCTCATTCTGGAGTATTTAATGTGATCGTCTGCTTCCACGGTGAATAATCGACTAACCACGCCGTTCATCATTAATACTGAATTCATTGGAAACAAATATTACAAGACCTCTGTGTACAGTAGTCAACAGCTGAACGCTTTATGACATTTATGGTGCCGGACCTGCTTTCAACAATCCTTTACGCTATATAGGAATATGGCTGCCGATTAACCCAGTCGAATTCTTCGAATAAAATAACTACATGTATCTTAGATTGGTACCCACACAAATCCAAAGTCGCAAGAAAATAGTATGCACACGACATCCTTTCGTCCTACAAGCTTTTCAGTTAAAGTGGATTTAGGTGGATTTACCAATACTGGTACAACCAAACAAGTATAGTTGCCGCATACGAAAGGTGTGATCCAAAAGCTCGCATTATACCAAGACACGACTTCAGTAGTCCAACAGGAATCTGGTAGATTAACGCTTATGGTAGGTTAACGCTTCTTCCGCATCAACGCTGACAATAATCGTTTTCACTCCTAACTTTTCCACCACTGTCGCAACGCATATCACTGCCATTAACGCTTTCATTAAATGAGATTAACGTTTCACCTTGACTGTTGATGTTATTACTACCGATCTGGCGGTTCAAACTTGGATTTTGATGGAAAAATATTCACCGAATCTTTTAGTTTTAACGGCAACTTCCTTGTTTCGTTCAACAGCGCGTTTCTTATTTTGTGCTCCACTCCACGCCACTCAATGTGTTCGAGAGAGTACTTTAAAAATAAAATAGTGGCTAACAGGCACAATGGCGGAGACTGACAAGCAAAGCTGCTTCAGCTTTAAGACTAATCGATGCGACTCATAACTACACAGCAGTTGCGAGCAGCAACATGAAGAGTGGCTCTCCAACTAAACTTAGCAATGAACCAGACGGTACGCTAGTGACAGTACTGCTGGCTGCTGGTCTTCTGTCTGTGTATTCAAAGTACATTCACTTTTTTTATTTCAACCGAATCTACCGGAAATACAAGGGCCAATCGAGGTCTCTAAGGCTGGATGAGCATGGCCTATAGGGATATCTGGTTTTTACTCTTACTAAAAAAAGTCAAAGTTAGTCCCATATCCATAAAATGACCGTCGGATGCAAAAGTAGTGATCACGCATTACTGTCGTGGACAGTCCTTACAGAGTTGGTTTGTCATTTCCTTCTTCCAGATTTTATGTAGGTGAGTTATGTGTTTATGTTGATCGGAGACTGTGTTGAGTACTTGTGTTATGTTTGTGTTTTTATGGTTGTTGTGGGTTACAGGGAGGGAGGAAATGCCCGACAAAGCGAACCGTCCCTCGGTCGTAGCGGGAACTAACCTGATCACGTGACTACGTGCCACGCAGTTATATTCAAAATTTTACCTCACAGTGCAAGTACGGAAAGTGATAAGAGAAACTGCCTTCTCGGGAAACTGAGACAGGCGAGCTGTTCACGTCAGTAAGTTTATTGGTGATGAGATGGAGGAAGGAGTGACAGTGCCGATTGAAAAGGGGACGGAACGTGCAAGAAAGGTGTTAGAGTCAATTGTGTGCAAATTACGGAAGAAGAGGCACCATGTTGAGCAGAAAGGGATTCAGGAAATCTCCAAAGAAGAAGACCCAAAGAACACCCAATAAATATCCCACTGCCGAACGAATAAACGCATTTTTTAGGCAGAAATTTCTGCGATTCTGTGAACAATAAAAGGCTGTACCAACCTGGAGAAACCTTCACAGCATGTGCCGTACACAACTGGACTTCAGGTCTTCAAGAAAACTCCAGGATAAACTGATCTGTCTATGGAGGTTAGGTTTTACAAGGTGCCAGAAAAATCGAAACATCACGTTCGCGAATGGGAAGAGATACACTCGCTTACAAAGAAGCCAAACACCCAGAAGTCATTGTCGGATGAAAATTTAACTTCGTGCACATACACACCATAAACAGTTATGTAAATGATTAGAGTTTCAATTTTTTGTGATTCGTAGGACGGCCACGAGAGTGCATTGGTACTGTTAGTGTTTATCGCTGTTACCAGGTATATGAGAGATATATAAGAGATGTGTACAGCGTCAGATGTGAAAGACACGGAGATGCCGAGTAATCGTGTGAGACAGCTTTAACAGCACCTGATAGTATTTAAAAGGGGCATCGTTGTGGATCTCCATTTGCATTTTGGTCGAGGCGTCGAACATCCAGACTCGTGGGGCATTCGGATGTGCAGTGGCCAATGCCGGACTGCATGCGATCGTGGCGGTAGGCCTACTCGTTGCCAAGGTTTGGTGGACCATTTCGGACCACCGAAAGGGAGATTCGCCGTGTTCTGTACCAAGCACATCTGCACCGGTTATCCGAGAACAAATAATGGTCTCCCTGCAACATTCTGAGTCACCTCACACCATTGATCGCAGAGTAGCAGCAACTGGAGTTGGGAATCTCCGTCCCATGCGTAGGGAGCCGTTAACACATCACAAATGGCGGGTTTGGAGTGGCGCCGTGCCTTGGGAACATAGCCTCATGATGAATGGTATTGCATTGTGTTCAGCGATGATCACGGTTCTGCAGAACACCGGATGACGATCGACAGTCACCCCGTTTACATGGGGCTCCCAAAATCGGATTTCGTAAACAGATTTTGCTATACCGTTCTGGGTGGTCACGTAAACACTTCAAAATCGATTCTGGAAATCCGCTTCTAGTTGCCGGTTTTCCAATTCGGCAGTCGATTGTCGCTCCCATGTAAACACAACCAGCTTTGAAACGTGCTTGAGCTATCAGGTTTCTCTTGTTTTTAAAAATTTCTGCCTAATATGACTGGAGTGGCTTTTTGCACAGTGAAAGATAAGGAGAAATATTAGACTGAAGCTTTTTTCACCTCATGTAGTTGAAGAGAAATAGCTATTGTGCCGACACAATTAGAAATTATAACAGCTGTTTTCCAGGCGCCATATTTAACCGGGCTAGCAGACTGTAACATGTAAACACGACAGTGAAAAACGGTTTCCCAAATTCGGGTTTTGTCTTTCTGAAGATGTGTCGGTTGTATATGTAGTGAGTGAGTGAGGCGGCGACCTGGGGGAAGGTCCCAGTCTTACAGTGCGTCGGAAGGCACAGCGGTGTTACTCATGGTGTGGGAAGCCATAGGGTATGACTTCAGATCACAGCTGGTAATGACTGAAGGCAGTCTGACGCCACAACGGTGTGTCACGGACATCCTGCGTCCTTATGTGTTGCCTTTCGTGCGACAGTGCCGTGGTGCAATTTTTCTACAAGAAATGCTCGTCTGTACATGGTACGGGTCCCTATGAAATTTTTGCGAGATGTTAAGGGACTGCCGAGGTCAGCAACATCCCCGGAACTGTCTCCGACAGAACACCTGTGAGGGCAGTTCTTACGTCAATTCCGTGTCAGTGCCAGTTTTACTTATTGCTTATTTAACATGACCAGTTTAGGATCTTAAGGCCCTCTCTTACGACAGACCAGGAGCAACACATACACAAAAAGTTACACAACAATCTGAGTAACTGTAATTTGCATATTAATAAAAACAAAAATTGACAATAATTGTTATAATAAGAACAATAACACTAATAATGATTATAAAATAATGCAGGAATTAAGAATGATGTTAATTAGTTGCTACATAACAAACCGATGTTTCGCGGGAAGTAAATAAGTGCTCCGCGAAAAACGATTAATAACATGGCGTTATTTTTCGAAATTTTTTCTAATTGTTCAAAATTTTATTATGATGACTGTGTTATTAGGTATGAATTTGAACTGAAGTAATCACAGAATAAAACAAATTTTCCTCATTTTTATTAATTTTATTAACCTTCAAAATAAACAAGGTGTTCCCTCAAAGTATTAAGATTCTCAAAGTGCTGTCAGTGAGCAAACTCTGAAGGATGAAGCAGGCCGTGGCCCAGACGGGTAACACCTGAGTCGTGCACGGAAGCCGCTCAACATCCACAACAGACTGCCCAACCCTCCTCTTCTCCCCCCTCATTCGCGCCAGTGAGACTGTGCGTAAGTAGTAAAAGGGAAAGCTGAAATTTTCACGTCGTGGTAGAGAAATAGCATTGATATTAATGACATATTGTTTTTGTTGCATTGGTCAGTGTTAAGCAATAAATCTGGTCACGTACTATCTTAAATCGAGGAGAAATTTTGTTTAGGAGGTTTTTTTAAAGCAATAGGGTTACTGAACGTGTCTTTCAAATGGATAAATAGAAATACCATGCCAACACAAAATTCATTTCTTTGCAAGATTATCGCTAATAGAAATTCACCCAACGTTTTTAACATCTATGAAACAGGAAACTGAATTCAAAGGCGTCCAAATTTCTCTTTAAACTGATTCATGTGGAGGAGGTTACAATCACAGATGTGGCACTGGGAAATAGCTGACGCTGTAAGCAAATCAGACGAAAGAGTATGGTACATTTTACATGAATAAGCATGTACTAGAATGATTTGTGCAAGATCAGTGCCGCATATGTTGAATTCGTACCGAAATTTTGTTCTCAGCAATGTATTAACGCTTCTAAAACGTTTAAAGAACGCCGTATTCATCAAGTTAAGTTTCTGATTGAACAAAATTATTAAAAAAATATTGCGTGCAGTTGGATCACACTGATAATTAAAAGTTACAATTCATATGAATCTAACATATGTAATGCGTAATGTAGATAACAGAACGTCATCAATAAGAAAATATTAGTTGTGGGGGCTCTATTATAATCACAACAAATAAAAGATAATGTAGAATCACAACTATGGTAGTCATATGTCGCCGCTCGCAAAATGTGCACATTGGGGTTCACTACATACCATGCCTATTATAGCATCTATATTTCACTCGTATAAAATTAGTAACACCCTTGGGGATGGTCTGTAATGACCTCTACAATTTGTGACTGACACTATTACACCTGTCATGTCGTATGATATGTTATCGATGGTCACGGTCGTAACAGAGATCCAAATGATGTTTTTATTAGTGAAGACAGAATATTATCTGTGTTAAGTATAGTGTGTTGAGATTTTATCTGATTTTGACTTTAAGGGTTAAATAATTATGCAGAATTAACTAACATTCATGCATTATAAAACTACTATAATGCTCTTACCTGTCAGTAAAACTTCGTTGAGGTAACGTCTGCTGATAGAGTATATACACTGCAACAAAAATTTAGTACTAATAATATATTTATACAACAAAATAAAAATTATTAATTATACTTTTGATAAACAATTTTCTTCTTAATGTCTTATTTCCTTAAGACTTTGCATCGTATGTAAGATGTTACACGATTTTGAATGAAAGACATTTATTTAATGTTGCACAAAATGAAAAATGAATCAGACGTACATGCTTTGATATGTGTAATCGTAAAATAATTCGCAAGTCTATAGCAACATCACAGAAAGTTACTTAACTATTCTGCAGCCGCAAGTCTATAGCAACATCACAGAAAGTTACTTAAGTATTCTGCAGCGGACGATATACACTAATGGAAATGGAAAATTTTATACCATGAACAGCTTAACCAAACGCTGGTAAACTCCTGCTCCAGTATTTCAATGCTTGTGGGATATGTTGATTAAAATTTTAAATTTATGCGTGTTTATTTTCAGTACATAAAGAAGTTTGTCCTACAGATGAAGAATGATGGGAATGCATGATGGCTATTGGGCTTCTCAGGTAGAGATCCACCATTCAGCATGGTCTTAGAGAGAATCGCTCGTACGAAACTCAGCTTGCCCTTTTCTCACATGATATACTACGAACCATGGATGAAGGCCAACAGTCAGATTGCATTTTTGTAGATTTCCGGAAAGCGTTTGACACGGTGCCCCATTGCAGACTGTTAAAGAAGGTACGAGCATATGGAAAAGATTCACAGATATATGAGTGTCTCGAAGATTTCTTAAGTTGTAGAACTCAGAATGCTGTCCTCGATGGCGAGTGTTCATCAGAGACAAGGATATCGTCAGGAGTGCTCTAGGGAAGTGTGGTAGAATCGCTGTTATTCTCTGTATACATAAATGATTTCGTGGAGAGGGTGGGCAGCAATCGGCAGCTGTTTGCTGATGATGCTGTGGTGCGCGGTAAGGTGTCGAAGTTGAGTGATGTAGGAGGATACAAGCTGACTTAGACAAAATTTATAGGAGGTGTGATGAATGGCAGCTTGCTCAAACTGTAGAAAAATGTAAATTAATGTGGATGAACAGGAAAAACAAACCCTTAATGTTCGGATACGGCATTAGTAGTGTCCCGCTTCACACAATCATGCCGTTTAAATATCCGGGCGTAAAACTGCAAAGCGAAATTAAATGGAACAAGCATATGAGGATTGTGGTAGGGGAGGCTAATGGCCGACTTCGGTTTATTGGGAGGATTTTGTGAAAGTGTGGTTCATCTGTAAAGGAGGCCGCATATAGGATGTAATGCGACCTATTCTTGAGTACTGCTTGAGTGTTTGGGATCCGCACCAGATCGGATCAGAGGAAGACATCGAAGCAATTCAGAGGCGGGCTGCTATATTTGTTACTGGCAGGTTTGAATGAAAGGCAAGTGTTACGGCGATGCTTCAGGAACTCAAATGGGAATCCCTGGATGGAAGACGACTTTCTTTTCGAGGAACACTACTGAGAAAATCTAGAGAACCGGCATTTGAAGATGACTGCAGAATGATTCTCTTGCCTCCAACATACAGGTCGCATAAGAACTACGAAGATGAGGAGGTATACGTATAGACAGTCGTTTTTCCCTCGCTGTATTTGCGAGTGGAACAAGAAAAGAAATGACTAGATGGATTGCTGAGTGTCGATGTAGACGTAGATTGCAACACAGGATGTCCAGCTCACGTACACAATCATCCTAACACCATCTTTCGGAATTATTGGCATGAGGGTCATGGGATTGTCATACCGAGAGGTCACACAGACAATTGGCTCTAATGTAATGGATACATATCTCATGACAACAATGTGGCAACAAGAGTAGGCAGGAAAATATGGCAAGATTGTTCGAATGGCTCTGATGAACAGATGGATAACAGCTGAAATCCGTGCAGAGGTGACATGCACAGTGTCACCACGAACCGCAGGCAGTAAACTGCTGGAAGCTGGGTTGAAATCTCTATGTGATATGCATCGCTGATGCTATACTACATGCAACAAAGTCATGCATGTTGTAGAACTAGCGTCAAATGGAACGCTATGTAGAATGCCGGAGTGTTGAGCGATAATTCTCGCTCTAGTTTGTAGCAGTCAGATCGACGGCAAAGACTCCGTAGATGGCCTGGTGAGTCGTCACAGGAAGTAGCAGTTCCCGATTTCCCTACTTCTTTAACTCCTGGAATTGTGCCGTAGGAAACTCGATATGAGAACAGGACTGATTTGCTAATTATTGAAGGCAGGCTGAATTCACGTCAGTGTGTGACAAGTATGGGAAACCTTGCTGTCATACACTTCACGAGTATCGACTGGCCTATTCCAACAGCATGATGTAAGACTCCCCGTTACCGAGTGAATTCGCGAAGTGGTTAGCACGCTGGACTCGTATTTGGGAGGACGACGGTTCAAACCTGGGTCTGGACATTCTGATTTAGGTTTTCCGTGATTTCCCTAAAACGCCTCAGGCAAATGCCGGGATGGTTCTGTTGAAAGGGCATTCCGACTTCCTTCCCCAGTCCGATGGGACCGATAACCTCGCTGTTTGGTCCCCTTCCCCAAATCAACCAACCAGCCAACCAAGACTCCCCGTTCCAGCTAATACCAAATACGCCTCGAGGTAAGCGCGGATCCTTTACTGGCGTGCCTGTCCCTTGATCTATCACCATTAGAGCATGTCTGATATGCGATGGGAAGACTGTAAATTGAGGCGATACTTGACGACCAACAGCTGAGTGGTATGGGGCCGCATGTTGTAGGATTTAGCATTGCTCAGTGTCTAACATACAGGATGATTCCGTGATGATGTTCCAAAATTTCACGGATGGTGGAGAGAGGGAAACGTACTACTTTTACGTAATGGATCCTGGTCGGGCAACAACTGAGTCGAAAGTTATAAGCGAAAATGGTTCTTATATATCTGAAAGTGGAATACATATACCGTTATTGTTGTTGCTGCTGTGAAACACATCTGTTACTCTGAACAAGTGCTCATAGCTCTTAAGGTATGCTCTTTACAGCCTATGTTTACTGAATATTTTTTCCTTGTTTTGGTCCATAATACCTCGTTCCAAAATATGAAAAGCAAGGAGCTTGCAGTAGAAAATGTCCACTGTCAGAGGCATTAGAACGATTTCTGGTTATAACTTTCGACTCGCTTTCTTCCAAAAAGGGGTCCCTTAGCTTAAACTGACAAATTTACCCGTCTCCGTCGCTAAAAGTCTGTAACATCGTCACAGAATCTAACTACAAGATCGACAAGCATGCATGTGCGAGGATTTTTGCAAGCATGGACAAATCCCCTTCGCCTTCACTCACTACAAGCCTGCTTGTTCAAGCATTAGTTTGCTCGTTTTGTCCGGCTTCGTCGTTGTGCGTAAAAAAATGAGAAAAAATGATGTGTGGTGTAAAGACTCGGTAATGAAACAAAAAACTTATTCTCACATTAAATTGCTTTGTGAGGTGAAGATATATCCACACGATTTGTGTAATCAATTCAGGATCAATATAGAAACATATTTGAATCTCCCTATCAATCATTGCACCATTGATTAAAAATTTCTTGCTAGCCGATTGGGCTATGGAATCGCAAACATTGTTAACTTATGAACCTCATTTGTTCCTGCACCAAATTAACAAATACTTTCCATTTTTCCCTCCTATAGATCTGGAAGAATTTGTGTTTTTATTACAACATGTCTGCCTGTGACAGCTTCAATTGGTTTGTATTTCGTTAAAAGTAATAGGCTTTCGATTTACGGTTTCTGAAGCCAGACTGGATTTCATTTACTCTGCTCGTATAAAGCTATTCCAGCAACTGACAACTGATTTGCTTCATGTCGCTCGACGTAGGACCCCTTCGAAGATTACCTCACAACTGAAGTTTGGTTGTGCTAGCATGCACATTTTCGGTACACACGCTCCATTATTCTTGCGTCGTTAGCCGGCCGCTGTGGCCGAGCGGTTCTAGGCGCTTCAGTCCGGAACCGCGGTGCTGCTACGGTCGCAGGTTTGAATCCTGGCTCGGGCATGGATGTGTGTGATGTCCTTAGGTTAGTTAGGTTTAAGTAGTTCTAAGTCTAGGGGACTATTTTCCATAGTGCTTAGAGCCATTTGAACCATTTTTGAGCCGATGTCTCGATGTTAACGGCGGTACACGACAAGCACACTTGGACTGCAAATTCGCATCCACAAGACGTCTGAAAGTCTAGGGGACTGATGACTTCAGATGTTAAGTCCCATAGTGCTTAGAGCCATTTGAACCATTTCGCGTGTCGTTATGCTATTTCAAGACTGCATAACTGATAAAAGATCAGCCTTTCAGCAGCTGGAACTGCCCGATTGATTCCCGAAAATTACCATACAGAACAATGGAATACGTTTGCAGAAAGTTCTTGAGCATACATGCTCGTCAGCCTTGCAGTTACATGTGTGGTCACCTTAAACTGTTGTGCTGCGGCATTAATTTCTGCAAGTGAGAAATAAAAGTCGCTTTGTGTGGTGTTACAGAGTGAAACGGTTTTGTTTTGTATTTGTGTTCTAACAATAGCCTGATGTGCGGTGGCAACGTACGTATTCAGGATCGTAAATTTGTGGAGTGAAAGTTCGACCGGTGTGACAAGAGGAAATGCGCTGATAGTTTGAATGAATTGGAGAAACAAATAATCCGGAGGAGCGCAATTTTTACTCCAGTTATAATTAGGAACGAATGAAGAAATCAGCGCAAGTTAAAAGATCTGTTTCTCCTGGCGTATACACTGTTCAAACAACTTACGGGCTTGCAGCCGGGCGACGTCGTCGACAACTGGCAATATTTCGACAGGAGCGCTCCCTGCCATGTCCAACGCATAACTGCATCAAGTAAGCTCTCTGCAAAGGAATTTAAAACCTCGATTTGCATACAAACTCAGGAAAGATAACGACTTTTTACAACACCTGAGTTAAATCCATCGGAATATTTGTTTGCCGATGGAGGTGGAAAAGGATGGCTGTCATCCCTTCCTTGATATGTTGGTTTGGAGGGAGGTTGATGGTACGTTGGGACACGCCGTTTATAGGAAGCCTATTCACACTGATTCATATCACCATCCCGCTAAACGTGAAGGGGTACTTCGTACCTCGGTTAACAGGCCCTATGTAATCTCGAACCTTGAGAGTTTCTCAGCAGAATTAGCCCGTCTCGAAGTTATCTTTCGTCAGAATGGTTATAGTGAAAGACAGACCAGACGTGCGAAGCACTATCGATCAACTGTGCACCGGCTGAATGATAATACCGAGGTGACACTAAAGTTTACAGCCTTTTTGCCTTACGCATGGAACATTTCAAACAGGACTGGTCGTATTTTGCGGAAATATGATGTGAAGTGTGTTTTTCGACCACTAAGATCAGGGTCCTTTTAGGTTCCGTAAAGTATTATCTTGGTTTGCGTAAGGCAGGTGTCTACCGTATTCCTTGCAGTTTTGGCATGTCATATATTTGTCAGATTCTCAGGACTGTAGAGGACCGGTGTCCTAAGCATAAGCGGCACACACGCTTATAACAGCTCTGTAAATCCGCCATTGCAGAACAGTCTTGGCATCGGTTATCCTATGCAATATAACAACACAGATTGTGGCATGCACTTCCAGCTATTGAGAAAGTGTAGCTATTGTAATTAAATCAGCAGTAGCCTTATAAACAGATAAGGTCGTTTTTGTTTAAATTCTGCTTGGATTCATGCTCTCTCCCTTGCCAAAAAACAGAGGGACATAGTTAATGCTATTTCACCCGTTGATTATTATTTTCACTATCGATAACGAATGACGTCGGCAATCTTTGATGTGTTGTGATGGCTGATGGCGCTGGTGGGTACAGTGTGTGTGTGTGTGTGTGTGTGCGAGAGAGAGAGAGAGAGAGAGAGAGAGAGAGAGAGAGAGAGAGAGAGATCTTTCCGGAGTTTCAATGAAAACCGAGATTTTAAATACCCTTGCATAGCGCTTACGTGCTGCAGCTATGTCTTGAAAAGGGCAGTGTGTGCTCCTGTCGAAATATCGCCAGTTGTCGACGACGTCACCCGGCTGCATTCCCGAAAGTTATTTGAACAGCGCAAGGTGGTCCAGCCGCGAGGTAAACACCCAGCAGCGCAGTAACTTGGACGCGACGAACTGCTGGAAGCTTTAGCACGTATTCAAAGGCGCATATTAATTTGTAAATATTTGGTCGCACAAGGGAAATAGATGTGTTTAGTTTATACTTTGCAGACTTACAGAGAGCGATCAATGCTGTCCAAATCAAACTGGTTTCATTCCTCGTTCGTGATTTCAAGAGACTAGTTTTTCTTTTCAAGTATTAAATATTGGGTGCATCATTAGAATTGACTTTGCAACTAAAAGTTATTGTTTGTGTCACTGATGTCGATAAGACTACAAGAAAACCTCGCCCTACGTTATTTCACTTGCTAAATGCAGTTTCCATATTTCATCAGCAGCAAGGACAAATAACTTTTTAAAGCAACCGTCTAAATTATATTACAGTGTTCTGATGGAGTACTCGTATATGTGAATATGATATTGTGAACAGCCAATACAATTTTTCTGGGTTTGTGACCACACTGTCAATATGTAAAACTATCGACGTTCCGGTCACTGTTGCAAGTGACCTTCAGAGTGTTTTTGTTTACTGCTGAATGAGAAAACTTTGTTTCTTATATAACTGCAGACTGGGTTGTTATCTAATTCTAATTCTGGCATTATATGGGTCACCGTACACATCTCCTGTTTGCTGAGGGTAATTTCACTGTACTGCGTTACAGAGAAGAGATTTTACGACGAATACTGGGACGCAACGCCAACGTTTTGGTACAGTTTCATCTTGAGGGTGATAACTTGGGTGTTGTCGTGCTGTTCTCGTGAACATGTTCCTTCAGAATAGTAGAATCATCAGAATAGAGTGGCCTGCGTTTCCTCCGAACGTGAACCCAATTAGACATGTAAGGGATCGACTAAAATGAGCTGTTTTCGGACATTGACAACAAGGTAATCTGCCCGGCTTTCCAAGACTCGCCATTGAAGAGTAGGACATTTCTACCAGGCTGGATTGATGATATCATCGATGGTGTGACACGATGGATTCCAGCTTGCATCCGAGCAAAGGCACGTTCCTCCAAGTACTGACATTTCTCAGGAGTGCAGTGGATACCCCTCCCACCCCCGCTCCGCCCCTTGGGAAAAAGGCGATTTTGGGTTATTCAAATAGAACGACGAAAAAAAATTGCAACACAAAAAGTTATGAATGCAGAGTAATGAAATGTCGGGAATAGTTTTATCTAGGTAACATATTAAGTGATTAACATTGCAAGATCACAGATTATTAGTAAGTGCGAGATAAACCATTGAAAATGTGAAATGCAGGTATATTAACAACCGGCGAAACCATCAGAATGTTGAATGCAAGCTGGCAGATGAGCACGCTGTGATGGGATGGTGTTCCGGGCATGTTGCTGTTAGTCGATCAATACAGGGACGATTAACGCCGTGTGTGGATGATGCTGGAGTTGTTGTTCGATGGTGTACCATATGTGCTCATTGGAGACAGATATGGTGCTCGAGAAGCCCAACGTATCATTTCGATACTTTGTAGAGTGTGTTGGGTTACAACAGCGGTATGTGGAGGAGCGTCATCCTCTTCGAAAACACTCCTTGGAATGTTTTTCATGAATGGCAGCACAACATGTCGAATCACCAGACTGATGCACAAATTTGCGAGACAGAACGAGTGGGATAACCACGAGAGTGCTCCTGGTGTCATACGAAATCGGACTCTAGACTATAACTGCATGTGTAGGTCCAGTGTGTCTAGCACACAGGCAAATTCGTTGCAGACACTCAACTTGCCTCCTCCTAACTAACAACACTGGCACCGAGGGAGAACTAGCTTTCATCAGAAAACACATCAGACCTCCTCCCTCCCCTCCAATATGCTCTCGCTTGACACCACTGAAGTCGCAAATGGTGCCGAACGGGATTAGCCCAGCGGTCTAGGGCGCTGACGTCATGGACTGTGCGGCTGATCCCGGCAGAGGTTCGAGTCCTCCCTCGGGCATGGGTGTGTGTGTTTGTCCTTAGGATAATTTAGGTTAAGTAGTGTGTAAGCTTAGGGACTGATGAACTTAGCAGTTAAGTCCCATAAGATTTCACACACCTCTGAACCTTCGAAAATGGTGATTGTTTGGGGTCAACGGAATGTATGCTACAGATCGTATGGCTCGGAGCTGTCCTTGAGGTAACCGTTTTGTAATAAAAGAACTTTCTGGCAGATTAAAACTGTGTGCCCGACCGAGACTCGAACTCGGGACCTTTGCCTTTCGCGGGCAAGTGCTCTACCATCTGAGCTACCGAAACACGACTCACGCCCGGTACCCACAGCTTTACTTCTGCCAGTATCTCGTCTCCTACCTTCCAAACTTTACAGAAGCTCTCCTGCAGAAACACACCAAGCAACTTTCGTTTATGTCGCACAATTTCACCTTGGTGGTGTAATTTTTTCCCCTGTCAGTGTATTTGTTTCTTTGATTTGGTGATCTGGACACAAATGAAATATATAGGGATGCATGACAGCTACTTTTTGTTTTCTGTGCCACGAATTTCGAAATACAGCGGTTATCAGAAACTTTCGTTGATGTGTGTACATTATGGAGAATGATGTGTGTAGTAAGTATCCGGCCTCCACGTGATGAGGCATGCACAGGGCGGGAAGAGGTGGGGCGTGTGGTGGCTTAGAGTGATGTGGACGCGCCTGGTTGTCGACGGGGTCGTAGGGCACGGCGGTGAGGGCGCCGGCGCCGGCGGCGTGGTGCACCATGCGGCCTCGCAGCGCCACGCCGTGCTCGGCCACGAGGGCGCGCTCCAGGCCCAGCCGCCGCAGCGCCGCCTGGCCGCGCGCCGACAGCGTCAGGTTGATGGTCCGGCCGCGCACGTGCTCCGTCCGCCGGATGTCTGCAACACGGCACACACCTCCCAGCTCAGCTAGCACCTCCTCACACAACTCACAAGCTGTTTCAAAAAGATAAGTCCGTGTTCACAAGAAATGAGAAAGAAAAGAAAACACTGAAAACAGTAAAAAAGCAAACAAACAAACAATCAAACAAAAGTACCAACCGCTTGTATTCTGTACTGAGGTGACACTTCTCTGCTATGCCACTATGACATGGACTTCCGCTGACCCTCCTTTTATATTGCCTTTGAATGACATGCACTCCACTTTGCCTTTCGGATCCGCTTACTCTTCCCCACCCACATCCTCTACCAACTTATAAAATTCCCAAGCCTGCTCATCCATCTTGAACACCTCCGAATATCCTACATTACCCATAAACTCGACACTACCCACCCCCTAGTTAGATCATTGAGATCATGGTAGTCCACCGCACCTCTCCCACCACATTCACTCAACATTACACTTCTACACCCTCCACATCCTCTCCCAACGAAATTTTTCTCACCTTTCCTTACCCGATTTTGAAATCTGTCTTAATATATAGGGTGTAAATTTTAAGTTGACAAACGAGATTAACTCGAAAAATAAGCTTCACAAGGAAAAATGTGTAGAATGCAAAGTTGATTATTTTCGAGGGGGACATCTGCTGGTGCTAAAATTAGCCCGCCCCCCCAGCAACTTTAAAATTTCAAAAGGGAACCCCCATTTTTTTGCATAATCAGATTCTACATAAAAAACTACGTACATTTTGTCTTTAACATTTGTTTTGATTCTTGGTATTTGGCGCTGTAATTCAAGAAAATCCATTTTCTCATTTTTGCGTAGAAAATGGTTTCGGATGAATAAAAAATACTTATTTACTTCGTAAACTTTGAATCGCTAAAACTAAAACCCTCCCTCTTTCCCCATAGGGTGGGGTTTGAGAGTTTTACAACTGTTGACATAAATATTAATTTTTTCCGCAGATTCGAATAAGTTTTGTTTGTTTCGTCGTAAAACTCTAATTCCTCTCTCAGACCCCACCCTATGGGGAGAGAGGGAGAGGTTTAGTTTAAGCAATTCAAAATTTACGAAGTAAAGAATTGTTTTTTGTTTATCCGTAACCATTTTCCACGAAAAAAGTATTTGTCACTTCCTACTATTACAAAATATATATACCATAAAACACTCTTTTAGTTACACATCTTTGCTATATAATAACAAAATCGAATAAAATCAATGGGAAGCAACTGAGATTTTCAGCGGCAGACTGCGGCACAAATACTGCTTCACTTAATCTGTGGGTATTTTTAACATCTTCGATCCATTTGCTATATTATATCTGTAAGTTCTGTGGTTAATTCACTCCATTATAGTCCAAATCTCAACATAACCTTTTGGCTGTCTTACATGCCACTGCACAAAATCAAATTCACCAGTGCTTTTCCCTAACAACCATGGAGAAGACACCTTTCACCTGATGATGATGATTAACCATCGAAACACATAGTAGATATAATAAATTTTTGTAACTAACGCAGATTTATATATTTTTTCATTTAACTGTCGCAGCCTTCATTTACATAATCCATTGGATGTATTCGATACGTGTTTCAAGAAACTATATCTACTACATGAATGAAAACAGAAACCTGCAATAAATTTTAACACATCTACATGTACATTGGACTCTGCAGACCTCCGTGACGTGCATGGCAGTAGGTACTTGACATGGTACCACATGTTAGGGTTTCTTATCATTCCCAACCCGTCTCAAGTGCGGGAAGAATGACTGCTTAAAAGGATCTCTGCACAATCTGATTGGTCCGATTTTGTCTTCACCGGCCTTATAGGAGTGTCAGTTAGGGGACCCCAAAATATCTCTAGATTCTTCATTTAGTAACGGTTCTTGTAAATTTTTAAGCAGGCTTTAGCAGGATAATCTGTGTCTACGTTCAAGAGTCTGTCAATTCGGGTTTTTCAAGATTTGTATGTCGCACTTCCGTAAGTGAGACAGACTTGTGTCCATAAGTGCTGTTCTTCTTTGCTTAAGTCCAATATTGTCTGTTGGTCCTGTTTCGTGTGGGTCACTCACACTAAAGCAATATTCTAAGATAACACGTACAAGTGATCTGTAAGCAGCCTCATCCGTGGCATGATTGTTTTTTTGCCAATATGCTGCCAATTCGTGTTCTAAGTCCTCAGCCATTATTGATCAACATTAAGGATTTAGGAGACAATCTGAGCTGCGCTCTTAGACTGCTTTACCTACGACTCAGCCTATGTGATCATTCCATTTTATATCCCTACAATCTGTTACTCCAAGATATTTAAACGAGTTGACAGATTACGATTGTGACTCAGAGATATTGTAGTCAGAGGATACTATGTTTCTTCATTTTGTCAAATGCACAATTTTATAATTTTGAACATTTAAAGTAAGTTAAGTTTTCACGCCGAAACCCTTTCGTATGGAAAGTACACCAGTGGCAAGACTGAATCAATACCTTCAAAACGTGATAATAGTAGTGAAGTTACTGATGACAGTGCTACTAAACCACTAAACCAGAGTTATCGAACACGGATGTACGAAATTCTCCACCAAAGAAGAAGAAGAAGTAAATATTCCAGAAACCGAATCAAGAACATCTGCCAGCATGAGTAACTTAGAAGCAGATATCCTCGGTGTAGCGAAATTGCTTAAATCACTTAATAAAGTAAAGGCCTCCGGTCCAGATTATATAGCATTGAGGTTCCTTTCAGAGTATGCTGATACAATGGCTCCATACCTAAAAATCATGTACAACCTCTCGCTCGTCAAAATATCAGTGTTTGTATACTGGATACTTGCAGAAGTCACACCAGTACCCAAGAAAGGAAAGATTGTACGACTGATCCGCTCATTTACAGACCAATATCACAAACGTCGATTTGAAATAGTATTTTGGAACACATACTGTGTTTGAATATTATGAATTACCTTGAAAAAAAAAAAAACGATTAATTCAGAAATAGGCAACCCGGATTCAAAAAAATATCGTTCTTGTGAAACATGACTAGCTCTTTCTTCTTACGAAGTAATGAATGCTCCGATAAGGGATGTCAAAATGATTCCATAGTTTTGGTTATGTAGAAGACCCTTGACACTGTTCTTCACAAGCAACTTCCAATCAAATTGCATGTCGACGGATTACCACCTCATCTGCACGACTGGATCCGTGATTTCTTGTCAGAAAAGTCACTGTTCGTAGTAACCGACGGAAAGTCATCGATTAAAACAGAAGTAATGCCTTGCGATTCCCAAGGAAGTGTTCTTAGTCCTCAGCCATTATTGATCAACATTAACGATCTAGGAGACAATCTGAGCTGCGCTGTTAGACTGGTTGCAGATGATGCTGTCATTTACCGTTTTGTAAAGTCATCATAGAATCAAAACCAATTGCAAAATGATTTAGACGAAATATGTGTATGGTGTGAAAAGCGGCGATTGATTTTAAATAATGAAAGTTGTGAAGTCATCCACATGAGTACTAAAAGGAATCTGCTGAATTTCGGTTACGCGATAAATCATATGAATCTAAAGGCTGTAAATTCAACTAAGTACTTAGGGATATCAGTCAGGAATTACTTAAGTTGGAGTCTTAACATAGATAATTTTGTGGGGAAAGCAAACCAAAGACTATGATTTATTGGCAGAATACGTAGAAAATGCAAAGGGGCCACAAAAGAAACTGGTTACACTACGCTTGTCTGCCCTCTTCTGAAGTATTGATCTGTAGTCTGGGATCTGCATCATTTAGGACTGATGGAGGACATTCATTAAGTTCAAAGAAGGGCAGCTCGTTTTGTATTATCAGGAAATAGAGGAGAAAGTGCCACGGATACGGTCCCCAAGCTGGGGAGGCAATCGTTAAAACGAAGGCGTTTTGCGTTGCAGTGGGGTCTACTCAAGAAATTTTAACCAACTTTCTCCTTATTCTCCTTAGGGAGTGAAAATATTTTGTTGGTATCCCTCCTCCCCGCCGTATAGGGAAAAAGTATCATCATAATAAAATAAGAGAAATCAGAGCTCGCACGGATAGCTTGAAGGTGATTCAATGGGGCCTCTGCAGGCGCTTGATTATGACTTGCAGAGTAACCATGTAATGGTAGATGTAGAAGTTGCCAATCTTTGCACTACTTTAAAATTTTATCCAGATCTGACAATATTTTTGGAGCATTTTACAGATCTCACTTCATTACGCCGCGTGGGATTAGCCGAGCGGTCTAAGGCGCTGCAGTCATGGACTGTGCGGCTGGTCCCGGCGGAGGTTCGAGTCCTCCCTCGGGCATGGATGTGTGTGTTTGCCCATAGGATAATTTAGGTTAAGTAGTGTGTAAGCTTAGGGATTGATAACCTTAGCAGTTAAGTCCCATAAGATTTCACACACACATTACAGATTTGCGGAAAGCTTGAGGTTGCTGTTAATATTGTTGGCCGGGTTATTAATATAAAACACGCAGATCAAGGATCCGAACGCCATCACCCTGCGGTACGCCTGAAGTTAGTTCTACTTGTGTCGGTGACTTTCAATCCAGCAAACATTTAGGACTCCAAAACTTTTATTTTCAGAAGAACTTTCCGATTTTACATGCATGCACAATGCACATGCACCTTGGGGCACTTTTTACAATTGCTTTTAGCATCAAAATTTTCATTTACATTTCATAAATGTACAATGAAATCTGCACAGAACGCACAACAAATATCCAGATGATAATCCAGTTCGTTCCATGGCATGCGAGCAAGTCCAGAGTTCTTCATTCACTGCTATTGCTAGCGACATCGCAATTCACCCCGACGTGTTGGAAGGGGAGGCACTTACAAGGAAACTTCACCAACTTGACCCGATATTTTAAGGAGAAAAAAAGCACACATGTTAGATCTCAGACCCAGCTAACGATACAGGGTGAAAATTTGGACCATAATTCTGACAGTACGGAATTATGACCTTCTGAAAGTGCAGCGTTTAAACTTCAGCGCGCAGCAGTTGTTCGTAACACGCTCCGCGCCACAGCAGCCGCCAAATGACCGGGAGCGAAGTACTGCGCAACGGAGTGACAACCAGACACCTTCTATTCGCGGGCTGTTGAAGGCAAAGAAAGAGAAGGGGCGGAGAGAGGAGGCCACGTTTGCCCAAGAGGCTATAAAATTTTATTCAAGAACACGTTATTCTACGCCAGAGCTAGTAAGTAATATGAGCATGTAGTATGTCAACATCATGTATTCAGCTGCCCCTATCGATTCGATATACAGTATGTAACCCGCACTACATCTGTTTCAGGTAGGGTATCTATGCAACCCGCAATATGTCTCCAACAGAAAGGGTATCCAAACAGGCGACAGTTACGTAATCGATATAAGTGCCCTCTCTGAGCTTTGAGTGACTGTAAGCAAACTTAATCATACCGTAAAGAACAAAAGTGAGACTTGGCTATGAGTTACACAGTATTTTTGGATCAAGATACACCGTACTTCTGCCATATTTATCCAAGTGTCTCCCAATCTTTATTTGAGTAATAAGCGCGGTATAGTCATACAGGTTTTGGATGTCGCTGTAAGTTTATTCCACTCATAGTACTTAGTCTTCCGTAAATGGTTCAGATGTTATATACCAGAAAATTGTTATCTCCTGTTAATATCGTTGTTACTGATGGTGAAACAAACTTTATAAGCAACCATCCTTACAAAAGAGTAAGTATTATAAACGGAGGTTACAGAGTCATGCAAAACGTGTGTAACTACACCGCTAATTACACAAAGAAAGATAGGAGACATTTGGATAAGTTTGGGAGACGTAAAGAATATTTTGGTTCAAAACTACCATGTATCTCATGATCAGTCCTCTCATTTTTTACAGTATAATTCCGGTTGCTAACAGTCTCCCAAAGATCTGAGAGAGAAGTTTTATCGATTATATGGCTGCCACCTGTGTGGATTCCGGTCCTGATACAGACGTCTTGCGGGTTGCATTAAACGATCTGCTAGGTGCAGCTGAATCACCTTGTGTATGTTCAAAATCATTTTCTCGATATTCTTGTATTAACATTTTACAGCTAGATACAGGCCTCAAAATCAAACTGGATTAGCCTAGCTGACTGCAGAATTATTATGAAAAGAAGTAATTTGTATTTACAATTTGATCGTGTCAATCTCGTTGAAGATCAGCGTATCTGTTGCAAATGTACTTCACGTTGACAATGGTTACTTTAAATTTCAAAGAAAATAACGCACCACAGCTACTTCTTTAGTGACACACTAATCAGTTTCATTCATTTAAACTGTGCTTGTGAATCGCAACATAAAATGTTTGAAGCAGAGGGCTCTCTGGCACAAGCTACAGATTAGAAACTGCGCCATTTGACACGTGAACAGAGCATATTAACAATGTGAAAACAATAATTCATCAACTTACTCACTCTGTTGTATGGTACTTCACGCTCAGGAATCAGGTGGCTGTAGTGGGTTGGGCCGAGCGGCAAACGTCTGGTGCGCTCGAAAGTTGAACGCTGTACTTTCAGAAGGTGTAACTGCGAACTACCAGAATTATGCTCCAAATTTTCCCGCGGGGTAGATTGCTGATATCTTACAAACGTGCTTCTTTCTCCTTAAGATATGTGGTCAAGTTGGTGACGTTTCCTTGTTAGACGGAGTCTGTTACAAAAATGGTTCAAATGGCTCTGAGCACTATGGGACTTAACTTCTCAGGTCATCAGCCCCTAGAACTTAGAACTACTTAAACCTAACTAACCTAAGGACATGAAACACAGCCATACCCGAGGCAGAATTCGAACCTGCGATCGTAGCGGTCGCGCGGTTCCAGACTGTAGCGCCTAGAACCGCTCGACCACGCCGGCCGGCGAGTCTGTTGCAGAAACCCACAAAAAGACCATAAGGTTAGACATCCTTAAAGACCAATGATGTAATGCAAGACCCGTAAGTCATTTGGGGCCAGAAGTGCACCTGTTAGACAGATAAGGGTAAATTACTTTTATTGCAGTTTTATCACCATCTCGACTCGACGATTGACACACAATGGAAAATGAACGTCTGCACCACCGAGAGCCCTAACAGAGACCACATCAACCGCCAACTTACAACTGGCGCTAAAGTAAACTTTAAACTTCGATGCGTAAGTTCAAATACACACCAAGTTTCAGTCTTCGTGAGTCGTGCTTGCGTAGCTCACCCGGTGGACCATTTTCCCACGAAGAGGAAGGGCCGAGTTCGAGTCTCGGTCCACCACACAGTTTTAATCTCGCAGAAAGTTTCATTTCGCTGTTTGATCCGCACAACTTTCACTTTGTGTCAGACTTCGAAGATTTCGCTTCCTTCTCAGCAAGACTTAACTTTATATTCTAAAGGGACTAATACCGCCGAGTTTTGGAACGAAATTTACAAGTTACTTTTCAGAGGAGTATTCTTTTAGTTAACTTTAAGGCAAGGAGAAGGCGTATGTTGTGCAGTCTATTTCTGGTGATTCTCCAATGTACTTAAACCACGCTTCTATTGTTACGAAGTTACGTCATGTTCTTGAGACTGAGTCAGTTGTCAGACTATGAATAAATGTGTGATATCTGACTTTTCCACATAGGTTATCTCCTGGGTACTAGATACAATAGCATTGTTTCCTACATCCATCCGATTCGCTTTATATACCCTCCACTGCTAGTGCTGCCTCCTGCCGACTGTGAGTGGTTCCTGCACGTTGATGTCGAACAAAGGCGGTGGTCACATTAATGTGACTGAGCTGCGTATAAATGCTTTGCAGTCAGGTTAAAACCTATTAGTAAGGCCGTTCAACTTACAGACTTTATTAATAAATATTTCTCGAGAATACATAAAAATCAGTTATTACGATAAGCACACTATTTACGTTTTAATGTATTAAAAGCAATAAGGATATCGACAAGTGTGTCCATGATTAAAACATGCGACTGATCAGAGAAAAAGGAAAAAAAAGTACACGGAATCACAAAGACATGTTATTAGTCCGGCAGAGAGCATGCAGATGGTGTAGCCGTTGGGGCGTCTCCGCCACGTTTCTCCCATAATGCCGTGTGGCCAGGGCCTCCTGTCCGGTAGACTGTTCGCCTGGTGCAAGTCTTTCGAGTTGACGCCACTTCGGCGACTTGCGTGTCGATGTAGATGAAATGATGATGATAAGGACAACACAACACCAAGTCCCTGAGCGGAGAAAATCTCCGACCCAGCCGGGAGTCTAACCCGGGCCGTTAGGCATGACATTCCGTCGCGCTGACCATTCAGCTACTAGGGACGGACGTTTCTCCCATGACGTGCTGCGAGTTGAGCGGTGCAGTCGTCGTGTACTGGGAAGAGGGCCGCGTAGGAGCCCCACAAACCATTTACCGATCGAGTCCAACGCACGTGTTCTCGCTGTCCCGTCACTATCGCCTTGGCCAACCAGAAGCGACAACTATCAGTTTAGTCAGGCGGCAGTAGCCGACCGCGACGGACGCAGCAACAGATAAGTAACCGCATTTGTCATTTACGAGTTCCTAACCAGGAGAGAATTTTTATTATATCGTCTGTGTGCTTTAATAGTATAGTTTCTTGTGTTTCTGCGTGTGAATTTAACATCTAATAGCCACAGTTCTCGCGTTTTCGTTTGCGTCAGAAAGTAAACAGATTTTGTGACATATTACAAGTTCCAAATCAGGGTCAAATTATTTAGTTCAACCTGATTGCTTCGGTAGTTAGGTTTTTGAATATCTGCGTATTACTAGACACGGTTCGAGCGTTTTCGTCAGGATATACAGTAGAATTGCGCAGCATGTGCCGATAGTCCGTTTACCTGCATATTTTAGTTTTCCATGGTCTTTAGTATGGGCAGGGACTGCTATTGTTGTGTGCGGAAGAGAACCGAGTTGGTGACGCTTCGCTCTCAACTTCAGGCTGTGATGGCTTCGGTTACACAGCTTGAGGCTGCAGTGGATGGGCACAACTGTTGTGGGCAGGCCGTGGGGATCCAACGGATGTCCAGCACGTCAGAGTCCTCCAATCGGTCCTCACTGGTGGCCAACCCAGTAACTGCTCGCACTAAGTCTGACTCCTCACCTGTGGTCGAGTGGGAGGTCGCCCCGGGGCGAAGCAGGTGGCAAAAGACTTCCCAGGCGGCCGCACATAAGGCCTCCCCGATTTGCCTGACAAGCAGGTTCCAGGTGCTGTCTGTGGCTGACACTGTCGCTGAGCCAGAGTGGGAGGTCGCCCCAGGGCGAAGCAGGTGGCGAAAGACTTCCCAGGCGGCCGCACATAAGGCCTCCCCGATTTGTCTGACAAACAGGTTCCAGGTGCTGTCTGTGGCTGACACTGTCGCTGAGCCAGATGCTGTCACCTGTCTTGTTTTAGAGGAAACCACTCAGCCTGCAAGATCCGGGCAATCACAGAGGGTGGGATTATTGGTAGTTGGGAGCTCCAACATTAGGCGCGTTATGGGGCCCCTTAGGGACATGGCTGACAAGAAGGATAAGAAATGTGCACTCTGTGTGCATACCGGGAGGAGTCATTCCAGATGTGGAAAGGGTCCTCCCGGATACTATGAAGAGCACAGGGTGCAGCAACTGCAGGTGGTGGCTCATGTCGGTACCAATGATGTGTGTCACTTTGGATCAGAAGAGATTCTCTCTGGTTTCGAGAGGCTAATAGAAGTGGTAAAGGCTGCCAGTCTGGCTTGCAAGATGAAAGCAGAGCTGACCATTTGTAGCATAGTCGACAGGACCGATTGCAGACCTCTGGTACAGAGCCGAATGGAGGGTCTGAATCAGAAGCTCAGACGGTTCTGCGACCGTGTAGCCTGCAGATTCCTCGACTTGCGCCAAAGGGTGGTTAGGTTTCTGGTTCCGATGAATAGGTCAGGTGTCCACTATACGCAGGAGGCGGCTACACGGGTAGCAGGGGCTGTGTGGCGTGGACTGGGCGGTTTTTTAGGTTAGAGGGTCTCGAGAAAACACAAGAAGGGCTGCAGTCACAAAGGGTGCAGGCTGAACACAGGAAAAACGTATATACAGGAACCATTGGTATAACAGTTGTAAATTTTCGTAGCTGTATTGGGAAAGTACCAGAGCTCCAAGCGCTAATAGAAAGCACTGATGCTCAAATCGTTATAGGCACTGAAAGCTGGCTAAAGCCGGATATAAGCTCAGCCGAAATTTTTGTGAAGAACCTAACGGTGTTCTGAAAGGATAGGCTAAATACGGTTGGCGGAGGCGTGTTTGTTGCTGTCACAAGTAGTTTAACTTGTAGCGAAATTGAAATAGATACTTCCTGTGAGTTAGTATGGGCACAGGTCATTATTGGCAACCGGAATAAAATAATAAAAGGATCCTTTTACCGACCTCCGGATTCAGATGATACAGTTGCTGAAAGGTTCAAAGAAAACTTGAGAGACAATCCCCACTCATTCCAAATTAATAACATAAGTGTAGACCAGATGTGGATTAAATTCAAAGAAATAGTATTGGCAGAGATTGAGAGATTTATACCAAATAAATTAACAAACGACGCGGCGGATCCTCCGTGGTACACAAAACGGGTTAGAACACTGTTGCAGAAACAACGAAACAAGCATGCCAAATTTAAACAGACGCAAAATCCCCAAGATTGGCGACCTTTTACAGAAGCTCGAAATTTAGCGTGGACTTCAATGCGAGACGGTTATAACAGTTTCCACAACGAAACTTTGTCTCGAAACCTGGCAGAAAATCCAAAGCGATTCTGGTCGTATGTGAAGTATGTTAGCGGCAAGAAAAAATCAATGCCTACTTTGCACGATAACAATGCAGATACTATCGAAGACAGTGCTCCCAAAGCAGATTTACTAAACACAGCCTTCCGAAATGCCTTCACAAAAGAAGACAAAGTAAATATTCCAGAACTCAAATCGAGAACAACTGCCAACATGAGTAACGTGGAAGTAAATATCCTCGGAGTAGTGAAGCAACTCAAATCACTTAATAAATCAAGTCTTCTGGTCCAGACTGTATACCAATTAGGTTCCTTTCGGAGTATGCTGATGCATTAGCTCCACACTTAACAATCATATACAACCGTTCGCTCGACGAAAGATCCGTACCCAAAGACTGGAAAGCTGCGCAGGTCACACCAATATTCAAGAAAGGTAGTAGGGGTAATCCACTAAATTACCGGCCTATATCGTTAACGTCGATATGCAGCAGGATTTTAGAGCATATATTGTGTTCGAACATAATGAATTACCTTGAAGAAAACGGTCTATTGACACACAGTCAACATGGGTTTAGAAAACATCGTTCTTGTGAAACACAATGAAGTGCTGAGTGCTATTGACAAGGGATTTAGATCGATTCCGTATTTCTGGATTTCTGGAAGGCTTTTGACACTGTACCAAACAAGCGGCTCGTAGTGAAATTGCGTGCTTATGGAATATCATCTCAGTTATGTGACTGGATCTGTGATTTCCTGTCAGAGAGGTCACAGTTCGTTGTAATTGATGGAAAGTCATCGAGTAAAACAGAAGTGATTTCTGGCGTTCCCCAAGGTAGTGTTATAGGCCCTTTGTTGTTCCTTATCTGTATAAACGATTTTGGAGACAATCTGAGCAACCGTCTTCGGTTGTTTGCAGATGACGCTGTCGTTTATCGACTAATAAAATCATCAGAAGATCAAAACCAACTGCAAAACGATTTAGAAGAAATATCGGAATGGTGCGAAAAGTGGCAGTTGGCCTTAAATAACGAAAAGTGTGAGGTCATCCACATGAGTGCTAAAAGGAACGCGTTAAACTTCGATTACACGATAAATCAGTCTAATCTAAAAGCCGTAAATTCAACTAAATACCTAGGTGTTACGATTACGAACAATATAAATTGGAAGGAACACACAGAAAATGTTGTGGGGAAGGCTAACCAAAGACTGTGTTTTATTGGCAGGACACTTAGAAAATGCAACAGACCTACTAAGGAGACTGCCTACACTACGCTTGTCCGTCCTCTTTTAGAATAGTGTTGCGCGGTGTGGGATCCTTACCAGATAGGACTGAATGAGTACATCGAAAAAGTTCAAAGAAAAAAAATTCAAATGGCTCTGAGCACTATGGGACTTAACTTCTGAGGTCATCAGTCCCCTAGAACTTAGAACTACTTAAACCTAGCTAACCTAAGGACATCACACGCATCCATGCCCGAGGCAGGATTCGAACCTGGGACCGTAGTAGCCTCGTGGTTCCGGACTGGAGCGCCTAGAACCGCTCGGCTACCCCGGCTGGCTATTATTGTTGTTATTGTTATGATTATTATTATTCGAAGTTAGCCAACTAAAGACCAAGTGAGGCAGATGCTTTAAATCATATTCTTTTCCTATTTTTTAGGGTTCGAACCTCAATCGGCAAAAACGGAACCCTTATGTATCAAGTACTTCTCCGTTCCGTTCGTCTGTTCGTCTTTTCTTTACTCTTTTTTTATTCAAGAGCGGATAGAGGTATCAAGTTGAAATTTATGTCAAATGCTAAGGTCTACGGTCCCTTGGCGGAGTAAGAAATATAAGCATCTAAGTAAAGGCACTCAAAAGATATGGCCAATTGTCACATTTTTTGATACTCGCCAACTCACTCATAAAATTTTTTGTATGAACTATCTATATAGGCTACACAATTAAATGTGTACTGAATCCTCGGAACGCCAGTCGCACTCGCATTCGTCCGGTTTTTTGGCTTCCCAATACTTCTTCATTCTGGCTGTCTGTTGTTTTCTTCTTTCTTTTGATCGTGCTGCTCCTCTCTTTTTTTGTATTTTCTTGCAGTTAATGTCTGTTTATTATGTCTTTGTCTGTTTTCCCAACTCCTGTAGATTAACTTCCGTAAAAGACGAAAATTGAGTTTATGCATTTTTGTCAAAGAAGTTGAATATTATTTTGTCAGGTTCTTGTTATCCATTCTTTTCAAATGGCCAGAGAATGTAGTGTACCGGTTTCTCGACGTATCTATATTCAGATTTTCCATACACCTTCTTGTTGTTTCTCAGCTTCTAAATACAGCTTTGATATTTTGAACCAAAAATTTTGTAAATTGTTCTTGCTTCTTTCTTTACCAAGTTATTTAACTGCTTGACTGCGTTTATGGCGATGCTTTCTGAGGCATGAAGACTCCCTGTTTGAATCATCCCTTTGTAATGCTTCAATTTTGTACTAACAGGTAAGGATATTTTATTGTACAGGGGGTGGATGAAAATATGGAAACATCAAAAAACAACTCCTCATCATCTCTAAAACGGTGCAGGGAAACCGTCACCATTCAAAACAGCTTCCAGTCATATTGGAAGGGATAAATACAGGTCCTGTATGGTTTTCAAGGGAACCTTGTAGCATTCTTGGCAACGGCCTTGCCGCAGTGGATACACCGGTTCCTGTCAGATCACCGAAGTTAAGCGCTGTTGGGCGTGGCCGGCGCTTGGATGGGTGACCATCCAGGCCGTCATGCACTGTTGCCATTTTTCATGGTGCACTCGGCCTCTTGATGCCAATTGAGGAGCTACTCGACCGAATAGTAGCGACTCCGGTCAGAGACAACCATCATAACGACCGGGAGAGCGGTGTGCTGACCACACGCCCCTCCAATCCGCATCCTCAGCTGAGGATGACACGGCGGTCGGATGGTCCCGACGGCACACTTGTGGCCTTCAGACGGAGTGCTTTTTCATACCATTCTTACTGCAAAACAACGCAAGTTCAGGTAACGATGATGGAGACGGATACTGACCACGCACCCTTCTTTCCAAAGTAGACCACAAAGGCTCAGTAATACTGAGATCTGGTGACTGTGGTGGCCGGGGAAGACATAAAAGTTCATCCTCATGCTTACAAAACCAGTCCTGGACGATGCAAGCTGTGCGGACAGGGGTCCTGTCGTCTTGAAACACAGGATCAGCGCTAGGGAAAAAATATTGTGCAATGGTTTGGACCATATCCGCCAAAATGGTCACATAATCCTTGGCAACAATGCGAACTTGCGAGGTAACAATGGGCCTCCTGGAGTATCACGATACGGCTCCCAAAATTATCAGAGAACCTCCTCCATGTTTCACTGTTGGGACGTAAACTCGACCAGAAATTGGGGACAGTGTGGAAGAAGACTCATCTGACCAAATGACATTCTTTCATTGGTCCATAATCCAGGAAATATGGCTTTGGCACCACATTTTCCTGCTACCGGCCTTGCATCACTGAGGAGTGGTATTAGAATTCCATCTCGCCCTCCAGTTCCCTGCTTATGGAGCTCCATTCGTGTTCTGATGCTGATAGGGTTCGCGAGCGAAACATTCAGTTCTGCAGTGACTTTTGCAGCTGTCATCCTGTTATTGGTCTCAAAATCCTCTTCAGTGACAGTCTGTCACTATCATTTAACACACACTTTTGTCCACGTTGTGATTTGCTGGATGATGCTTTTCCGCTTTCCCCGTATATGGTATAAATCTTCCATATGGGGCTCTTTGAAACACCAGTCACTTCGGCTGCCTTGGTTACGGAAGCACCACCATTCCAGCACCAACAACTTTCCCACATTCGAGTTCACGTAACTCCAATGTAATGCATTCGCAACTACACAAAACACTGCTCTGGCCACGGCTGACACTCGCAACGTACTGAAGACACTACACAGGTGCTGTTCATAGTAAAATACAACAGCGGATCCTGCTGGCTTGGCTTGCATCTGCATTTATGATCAAGCATGCTTTTCTTGCGGTGTTTTCGTATTTTTGTCCAACTCCTGTACGTGATTGTCGTTAAATGGAATGCTATTTCCATTTTTCTGGCGCTGTTTATGTTAACTGCTTTGTCCAGCTTGTGCACCCTTAATGTTGGTCATGTTACGGATTTTTCAAAACAGATTTGTAATCCAGTTTTTCTTCTACTTCTCGGAGAATCTGTTTCGTTACATCGCCGCGCGGGGTAGCCGCGCTGTCTAGGGGCGCCTTGTCACGATTCGTGCGGCTTCCCCCGTAGGAAGTTCGAGTCCTCCCTCGGGCATGGGTGTGTGTGTTGTGCATATCGTAAGTTAGTCTAAGTTAGATTAAGTTGTATGTACGCTTAGGGACCGATGACCTCAGCAGTTTGGTCCCCTAAGACCTTACCACAAATTTCCAGTTTATTTTTTTTATTTCGTTGTATCGTGTAGGCTCTCTACTGAGATTGCTAAATCGTCAGCAAAATCTAAGCAGTCATTTTGCACGCTCTCTCTCTCTTTCTTCCAAGTTTAACTTACATTATTCCCTTTTTTCTGTTCCGGAGTTTGTTTTTTGTGACTCTAATTTTCGGATTCTTGCGAGATGTTTAGTAAACGTCCCTTTTAGGATCTTTGTAACATATCCATGAAGCGATCTATGTTCATGATAGTGCCTTTAATTCTGCCATATGTGTCCCAAACGCAGTTTTGTTTTGCGAGTATATGGTGCTCCTGAAATAAAATTTGAAAACTCCTTCCGGTCTGCCCTATGTACCGTGTACAGCAGTCATTGTACTTAATTTTATACACGCCTGAATCCCGAAACTTGGTCCTACCATTACAGATTTAATGCTGTAGCCTAAATTTTAACATGATGTTAAACCTATTTTTGCATTTGCTTAACGAAAGCATCTCTCGATTTTGTTGGAAGTGATTACGTTGCTGAGAGGTCTGGCTGCATTCCATGTCTTGGGAAACTCCCGGTGAACGGTCTTGGAACCTGATACTAAAAACCTGAGCCGTATCTCTTTACACAGATGAAATACACTCTCCAGCTATGTTCTCCCGAACAGTGGACATATGTGTACAATATTCTAACTCTACCTCAAATATCAACAAGAAAAACTTTTCTGAATATGTTTGAAATATCTGCACCATCGAACACATTATAGTTCTGACCTAGGTGAATGTTCATAAATCTGTGATCACGTGATGTGGCATCTGTTGATAATGTCCTTAGAAATATGGATGTATTGGCAACATATAGAAGAAGCTGAGGAGTGATAATCTCTAAAATATGAATTAAGACAGAGGTAATTAGCAAGGAACATTTCATCATACAAAATTGGCAGTAACATTGAAGTATTAGATCCCATCGACGGCTGGTAGAAAATTCAGAATCTGATTCTCTCATACGATCCAATTTCTTAACTGGCCCAAATAGAGTTCCGTAATAACATACTCTAAACAGCAAAGGGATAATTAGAAAACTGTGAAAAAGGAGTTCTAATGGCATAAAACGTTGATCAGTTGAAAAAATAGCCTGCGAAAAAGAAGTACAACGCTACCCACCTACGTAATCGAAATCACTGTAATGGCTGTGCGATGGCGCTCGACTCCGAAGAAGCCGGTTCGAACCCTGGTGATGGAGCAATTTTTCACTCCCTGTGTTTGGCCGGCAAAGGAAGGAGAGGTGGTGGCGGATAGTTCCTGTTCAGCAGACTTAGTCCAACTGTACTGAACTGAATTCCAAACTTCTCCGAATTGTATTCCATAATCTTGCAGGCCTGCATCAGAAGTAGTATCGTTTTGTCTGCCAGTATTTCGGCTGATGTCCTTGTAGCCAGCTTAAAGGTGAGTAACTGGCAGAATTCAAATCATTGACACCTTACCGGGCAGTAATCGAAGTAGAAATAATACTATTCTCAATGCATGCCCGAAAGAGACTAGAATATTCTATCCACCGGGAAACATTCTCCAGAGAGTTTTATGGAAAGAGGGGATGTGGAACTGCTGATGGTAATCCGTCTGTCGAATGAAGACTTTAAGCACAGCGGACTCCTTGGCACAATTCGATAGGAGTGAGCTATGTGCCGGTACCTGGTTTCTCCCTCTCCCTTCTCCTTCCATTATGCGTAAACATACCTTCACTGTACGATAACAATGATGATGCTACTGATGACAGTGTCACTAAAGCAGAGTTATACGGTTTTTCGTAATTCCTTCACCAAAGAGGACGAAGTAAATATTCCAGAAATCGAATCAAGAACATCTACCAACATGAGTAACTTAGAAGAAGATATCCTCGGTGTAGCGAAATTGCTTACATCACTTAATGAAGACAAGGCCTCCGGTCCAGATTATATAACACTGAGGTTGGTTTCAAAGTATGCTGATACAATGGCTCCATATTTAGCAATCATGTTCAACCGCTCACTCGGCGAAATATCAGTACCTGAAGAATGGAAAGTTCCATAAGTCACACCAACACCCAAGAAAGGAAAGACTGTAGGAGTAATCCGCTAAATTACAGACCCAGATCACTAACGTCGATTTGCAATAATATTTTGGAACACATACTGTGTTCTAACATTATGAATTACTTTGAAGAAAACGATTTACTCAGAAAATATCGTTCTTGTGAAACATAACTAGCTCTTTATTCTCAAGAAGTAATGAATGTTTCGACAGGGGATGCCAAAATGAGTCCATACTCTTAGTTATGTAGAAGGCATTTGAGACTGTTCCTCACAAGCAACTTCTAATCAAATTGCGTGCGTCACCTCAGTTATGTGACTGAGACAGCTGCCGAGCCGAGGGGACGCGCAGCAGCAGCAGCAGCAGCAGCAGCAGCACTTGTCTGATAAACAGTAAATTAATGTAGTCTTTGTTCTTTTTTCACTTGCTTCTGTAAAGAAGTGAACTACACGTGTGTATCTTACTGTGTAGACTCGTGGTTAGAAAATTAATCGCACTTTTTGTTTTTGCGTAAATCTTTTGGTTACCGTTCTTGTATTACTATGCTGGTTGGCTAAGTATAGAAATTTCTTGACACAATAATTTACCAACAGCCGTATGTACTGTACAAATTTATTTTATGAACTTCATATGTGCTACTAGTTTCGGCATTACATTGATGCCATCTTCAGGACCCACACGTCATAGTCGTAAAATCGCTATACACGGACTCTGTGTCGCCTGGCCACCAAGAGCTGTTGCATAGCGATTTGAATCACGGATCCAGATATATGGCTCCTTCCGTGTATAGCGATTTTACGACTACGACGTGTGGGGCCTGAAGATGGCATCAATATAATGCCGAAACTGGAAGCACATAAGAAGTTCATAAAATAAATTTCTACAAAGCATACGGCTGTTGGTAAATTATTGGATCAAGAAATTCATGACAGTCGTTGTCCCACAGTCCATAATGCAACTACAAAGATTAAGTATAGAAATTGCCATAACGACATGTTATAACGTTATAAAAACTGACATGCGCCTTCAATTTTAAAACTTATTAAATAAAATGGAGCATCTACAGCCGTCCTTACGATGTTACTTATAATTTGGCTACCAGTTTCGGTATTTCAGTTCACTATCTTGAGGTCTTAACTGACGCTGAGAGGGTTAAATTCAATCCTATATGCGATTCATCAGTGGGCAACATAGATGAACTGGTTTTGGAGGACTGGCTGTAACAACGATGATGTGTTTGCAACCAAGTTTGCAGTTGATGGTTGGAAACATATCGCACCTCTAGCTACTGCCTTAGCGGATGGGTATTTATTCTGCCCTGTAATGTTGATTACTCGTCAAATTCGATTTACTCTTCCAACAAAATTCGAATGAAATAAAGGGCTGCGGAGGTCGAACAAAGAACCGATTTCTGGCATATTTTCCTGTACATAATAGAAGAATTAGGCGGATATTAAATAAACCTCTATGCAAAATGCATCAAGATTCGTGTATTACAACTCCCCAAAACAGCCTTCGGATTATCTGCACTGAACGAAAGCAAGGAATTTACAAACTTAATCCTTTCTCTGCAAAAATGTGTCTGAGACAAGACACTGATGAGTTTAAAGTAATTAGTTGTCTCGTCAAAACATACTTATAGCAACGTTTCCTGTACACCGCCCACGCAAAGAAGAAAAATACTATTGTTTGACAGTCTTTGCGATGTAATTAACAGTAGCTTTGAAATGTACATGCTGGTAATTACCCCCTTATCATTTCCTCACTGGTTTTTGGGAGCCACGTATTGGGCTTACGAATGTTCATGACTGTTCATAAATGCAGTTGTCTCCCACAAAGACAATGTTTCCCAAGCCTGCATCCCATAGTTTTCCTGATGACAATTCACTCTATTCACAACAGGTACAATATATTAATTTGGGAATTGATTACATAAAAAGGTATCATTATTTTTACTTGTTATCATAATAATTATTGTTTTAAATAGCTGAAAATAGTATTTGACTTAGTTCTTAAGGGGAAAAATTAAGTGTCCCTTACCTTCTCTGTACTCATAGAGATCAACCTGGAATCCTCTCTTCGCAAAGAAGCAAGCACTCAGAGAGCCCACCTAGAAGAATCACGAAGAAAGACAGTCATTTACTTTTAGGAAGACATCTTAATAATTGTCACAAAACATATGACCAATGCTGCTCTTATTTTAGTTGCGAGATTGCATATTGTATCAAAAACACATATTTCAAAAAAATAATTGTTGTAGTTAGCCACCTGCAATTTTTATCAACGTTTCTGTAAACAAAATATTTCATTTTCATTCAGTGTATGTCATCACAAGAGACGATATCAAGATAAGTTTCAATCCTATTGTATGATACTCACAGTAAGGTTCTTATTTGTATAAGTGTTTTAGATTACTCCAAAAGCTATCAATATAACTTGGAATTTTTCGAATATTTAATGTACATCTCAATGTCAAGCCTTCATTGTCACTCTTCATGCACTCTCATAGATATGTAAGTATTTATATATCTAGAGCAACTCAATTCGAAGACAAATAACTATCTGCTCATATGCTTGGTATGACATTAGATTCCTTAAGTTTATACACTCTGTGTGTGACATCCACTATTTAATACTGCCTTTACATTATGTCTGGTACAAATAGGAGCTTTATTCAGACTTCTAGGTTGTCATCTATCACGAAATTCAATTACTCAGTATCGGGTAATAGGGTAAAATACTTCAATAAAATGCATACATGTGCATCGTATTCATTTTTAAATTTAAAAATGTGGACTAGGATTGTAACTCACAATCCAAATTCATTCTTTCATTCAGTTATCCATCAAGCTTAACGGATTCCCGTGAGGGATAAGCAAAGAGTCAATTTATACACTGAAAAAGTGAGGCAGATTTGGGGAAATTCATTAATAATCATATTTTATTGAGCTGCTATACACTTTTTGTGCTTACTGATACTATATTAACCAAAACAAAATTTAACACGGAAGCGTCTACGTTGAAAGCATTGCCGTTGTTTTAATTAGATAGTTGCTTTCTAAGTGTGATCGCTAGCTTAATACGACATGACTGCATTGGTATCAGTAATGGAACTGTAGCTAACTATATGCAGTAAGAATAGGGACCTGTTTTCAGTTGACATCGCTACTTTTTATACATGTAACAAGATTCTTCAGTTCTTGAATTTACTTAGACCACATGTAGGAAGGGCCATTGCTAAGGTATTTTCACAATTTTCTGTTAAATTTGTAACGACCCTAGTTATTGCGTTATCTGAAATGGAGCCTGATGTCGACCTTCACAATGAACTTTAGAAAAGGAGGAAAACTACATGCTAAAACTGTTTTGATGTCTTGTCTCACGATAGTTTAAATCAGAGTTAACCCGAATCTTACCGTGGTACTACATGTCAGGGCTACTTCGCTTTCCAATTGAATGTGGAGCACAGGAAGAATTACTGCATAAATGTATCTGCGCATACTGTGATTAGTCTAATTTTGTATTCATGGACTGTAAACAAGCAATACGCATTGGGCTGAAAAATGTCACTAGATTCTTCACGTAAGTTCCGCTTTAATAGTGCTTACATTGATCAAGCTGCCAGGACTGTTATGCAAATATGCAATCTTTGGATTGAGCAGGGCCATACTCTGTGGCATATAGGACGTCAACGGCACTACACAGCTAGCGTCCAAGAGGTCAGGCATTTGATTCGGCAGGAGTTTGGGATCGTACAGCCATGTCAAGTGCCTTGAATCAGGAAATTGTCTTCATACCTGTACCAGGGGGTTATAATTAAACTGACAGTGTGGCGGGTGCTGCAGTGCAGGACATTGGAACATGGTAGATACGTTCGTTAATCGGTGTGCTCCTGGAGTATGCCGAAAAAATAAAAATTCCACTTTCTGCAACCATGTGAAAGTATGGCGTTGTAAGTGGCCAGAATGAGGTATGGGTGCAGGAGAAGGGGAGGAACGATCAAACACGTGATAACGTGGGTCTGGCACGTGAATTAGGATATGGTCACAAGTCACAAGTGTTCAATATGGTCTCCCGAGCCAGCAACATGCTGCATCCATAATATGGCATCATCGACAGTTGCTCGCAGCATGTCTGGTGTAATCTGAGCGATATGTCGCCGTTTATGTTTCAGATCGGGAAGAGTCCGCATACGTCCCTGATAGACAGATCTTCCAGATATCCCCACAACCAGAAGTCACATTGATTTCGGTCAGGGGACCTGGAAGACCACACATCTTGAAATTTTCTAGGGATTATATGGTTGTTACCTAAGGTTCTCCGAAGGAAATCTTTCACCTGGCAAGTGACATGTGACATTCCCTCATCTTGCATGAGAGTAGTGCTGTGGACACAGTTGCGTTCTTGCAAAACTGGAATCAGGTGTTGCACAAAGAGTTCTTCATCATGTGCAGATCTCACTGTACACCTAACAGGGTCAAAATGTGTAATCTCCTCGATGAAAACTGGACCGAGAATGAAAGAGCTTGTGATACCACACTACACAGTAACATAAGCCGAGTGCAGTGCATGTCCCTGCAGAAGATATGGCAGCGTAGAACCTTGTATGGAACAATTCTGTGCATTCACGCCACCATGCAGAGCAAAATGTGCCTCGTCCTTCCAACGAATATTCCCTGGCCACATGTCATCCATTCCGATGCGTGCCAAAAAACGAAAGGGCAGTCATGGCGTTGTACCCTATCCTCGGGATCCGTTTGCTGCATATTCTGAATCGTGTACAGATATCAATGTTACATGCGCCGCAAAATCTTTAGAACTGTTGACTAGAAAGAGACGATTTCCGTGACACAGCTCGAACACCAGCTGCACGATCTGCTGCTGCTACAGCAACTTCTCCAACAACTCCAATGGGAATGGACCACCACCTTCTTTCAGCTGCACCATATAATTCAGCTACTTCCTCAAATTTCTTGAACATGTTCTTCAGTCCATTTATTGATATGGAGCCTCTTCGCAGCTGTTTCTGTCGGCGATATTCCCGCAATGCAGCGCTGCTACTGCAGCTGTTCTGATAAAGCAACTTTACCAGCAGTGCATGGTCTTTCATTTCAACATTCATTGCGTTTCGTACAAAAAACGTTAACTTTCGTAACTCTTTACACCAGTAGCCACTTCACCAAAGAAACAGCATAATGACATTGAAACAGAAGACATTTTACATTTGACTGCTTACAAGGCAAAGTTTTAGCTGGTGACAGAAACTGGTACTGAGCCGTGTGCGGCTCGCGTTCATGCCGTTTGTTCTTTGGCATTTTGTCACGTCGAGTGGCGTCTTGTTTCTTCTTTACTTACTGGTGTAACGAAGTTGCTGACTTGCTTCCTTGAGTGGCAGCAGCAGCGTTTATCGATACTAGTACGGTCGCTGGTATTTCCAGGTGGTGGTGGTGTGTATGGTGGTCAGTCGGTTGGGATGGAGCAGGGAGGAAGTCTCCATGGCGTGAACCAGGCCGGGACCGCTGGCGGCGTGCACGTGCTGTCAGATCGTGAGGCGCAAGCCGCGAGAGCGACAAAGTTCATTGCTCACCGAACCTGGACGCTGAAGTTGTGTGATCTGTTAACCTGTTATGAAACCTCAACTAGTGTGACCTCTCTTCGTTCATTTGCAGGTTGTTACTCCCTGCGCTGTTCGGGCTAGCAGCAACGTTTGATGTGTTGGAGGCGGCGACATCTTGCAGCCGTCTTCCTATATTGTGATTAATTATTAAATTGACTGTTACTCGCCAGTGAAGTGCACCAGCAGTATTTTCTGCCCTGTGGCCGTTAACGCCCCAGTTACCTGCCCTGGTCGTTAGCGTAGTTTTCCGGCAGTGTGCTTTTCCTCGTCGTGTTGATGCTATCCGGCACGGTGTGTGACAGCCTTTACGTTGTTTGAGTAGAGTGGTTATTGTTCCCTTGGCTGTTCTTAGACGCCAATTTCTGAAGACGTAATGCTGCTCATATCCTCGTTTTCGGCCGATATTTTCCATCGTTGGGCTGCTGGTAGGACGGAAGGGATTTGGTTATATTGTTGGTCGGTCCTTAGCCGTCCTTATTTTGGGTTGCCATCCAATTACATAACTTCAGCTCTTGGCTATCTGTCTCACCCCACCTTATGTTTCAGCTACCTTCTCAGGCTGACCCTTGGAACACTTCTGAGCACCACTTGTTCTGTTTGTTTTAGATTGTGATTTTCATTTTAGTTTGAAGTATTGTGCGAGGCCTTCTGCCGTGTATTAATTCAGTTCTTTTTAAATTTTACATAAAGGCCTTCAGCCGCGTTAAATTAAAATTTTGAACATTGATTTTATTTTTTAAAAATAATTTTTCTTAAAACTTGTTCTAGCTGAAATTGTTTGTAATCCAGGCCCTAAGCCATCAGCTGTTCGATGTGTTATGTGTGGCCTTCAGCCGATGATTTACGTGAACCCCTTTTAATAGGGCCTTCAGCCGTGTGTATTCTTTAAAGGAAAATTTTTTATAAGAAGGAAGGGGTTTATTTTAAATTGTTTGTCTGACTTGTTTTTCAGGCCTTCAGCCGTTGTTTCAAATTTGTTTGTGGCCTTCAGCCGTGAAATAAGTTAATATTTCTTTAATTAGGCTTTCGGCCGTTCTGTTGTAAGTTTAAAAGAAATTTCTTGGTTAGAAAAATTGTTATTAATGTGTTTTAATTATAGTTGTACTTCAGACATGTAGTGTAGGCCATCAGCCGATAATTGTTTTCAATTGCATGTTTTTTTTTAAAAAAAATTTACCTTCTATTTTTAATTGCTTTTGATTTCTAAGCCAGGCCTTCAGCCATTCTTGTATTTGGTGTGGTTTTGAGCCTTCAGCCCAGAAAGAATCTCAAGTTTTCTTTAACTAGGCCTTCAGCCGTATTGTCTAATTGTGATCTTTAAAAACAATGTATAAATAAGTGGTTCTTAGACAAATAAAGTTCTTTACTTTTGAATACATTATGGGAGTGACAGTGCTCAATGTGTTACAAATATTTACTATAAAAACAGTCTTGATCACGATTTATTTATTGAGGTGACCGGTTTCTACCACTACTATGGTAATTTTCAGACCATTGAGTAGGAACCTCTTTCTGCTGGAGAATCACTAGAGTAGTGATTCTCCAGCAGAAAGAGGTTCCTACTCAATGGTCTGAAGATGACCACAGTAGTGGTCGAAACCGGTCACCTTAATAAATAAATCGTGATCAAGACTGTTTTATAGTAAATAAAGTTCTGTGTTTGATTGTGCAACTAACAGTAGTTGTTTATGACGCCATCCACAATCTAAACCCTATCCTGTGCGCTCTCTGAGTACCTACCAACCAGGTTTCAGGTACTACAACTTTTTTGATCATACGCCACGAGTGCACCGATTAATGAACATATGTATGATGTTTTAGTGTCTGCCACGTATACATTGATTAGCCAGGACATTATGACCACCGACCTACAATTGATATAAAACCGTCCAGGCGACAGCAGCGTCACCTGGCGAGGAATGACTGCTAGTCAGACATACGCCTGGTACGTCTAGTATCAGTGAGTGCACTGTGCGTATGTAGAATGGGATAGGCTTTGATCTATCGGAGTTTAACCAAGAGCAGATTGAGATGGCCTGGGGGCTCTGCACAAGCATGTAAGAAACTGCACGACTTGTCGGATGTTGGAAGAGTTCTGTGGCGAGAGTCTTCAACACATGGTGAAGATGTTGTGGGGTTGGGCAGTCACCCATCATTACAGATGTCGGACGTTGTATGCTGGTCAGACTGGTAAAGCAGGAAAGGCAGTGAATTGTGTCGGAACTAACATCAGACTTTAATTCTGGGCAGAATACAAGCGTGTCTGAATACAGAATGCACCGAACACTACTAACGATGGGCCTCCGCAGCCGACAACCCATGCATGTGCCAATGTTAACTCCATGACATCAGCTGCTACAAGTGAAATGGGCATGTGACCATCGGCACTGGACGTTTGGCGCAGTGGCAGAGCATTCCATGATTTGATAAATCCCGATACCTTCTTCATCATGCCAATGGGATGGCGCAAATCCGTCGCCTTCCAAGTGAACAGCTCCTTGACACCTGTACTGCGGGACGGAGACAGGCTGGAGGTGGAACATTCATGTGGCATCGATATGTCCAGTGTACCTCGTGCATGGCACCATGATGGCCAAGGAATATCGTACACTGGTTGCAGATGATGTGTAACCCTTGACGACGATCATATTTCCTGATGGCAGTCGTATTTTTCAACAAGATAATGCGCCATGTCAGAAGGCCAGGAATGTGATGGGGTGGATCGAGGAACACACTGGCAAGTTCCAATTGATGTGCTGGCCCCAAACTCGCCAGATATGAACTCAATCGAACATCCAGAATGAGATTTTCACTCTGCAGCGGAGTGTGCGCTGATATGAAACTTCCTGGCAGATTAAAACTGTATGCCCGACCGAGACTCGAACTCGGCACCTTTGCCTTTCACGGGCACACAGTTTTAATCTGCCAGGAAGTTTCATATCAGCGCACACTCCGCTGCAGAGTGAAAATCTCATTCTGGAAACATCCCCCAGGCTGTGGCTAAGCCATGTCTCCGCTATATCCTTTCTTTCAGGAGTGCTAGTTCTGCAAGGTTCGCAGAAGAGCTTCTGTAAAGCTTGGAAGGTAGGAGACGAGATACTGGCAGAAGTAAAGCTGTGAGTACCGGGCGTGAGTCGTGCTTCGGTAGCTCAGATGGTAGAGCACTTGCCCGCGAAAGGCAAAGGTCCCGAGTTCGAGTCTCGGTCGGGCACACAGTTTTAATCTGCCAGGAAGTTTCAGTCGAACATGTCTGGGATGTGCCTGACCATTGTGTCACTGTTTGTCCTCCCCTTCCCCAGAATTACGCGAATTAGGTGGTTTGTGTGTGCAGATATGGTGTCAACTCCCTACCAAGTCCTCATTGCTTCCATGCCATGATGCGTCACTGCTGTTATCTATGCCAAAGGTATACATACCGGCTATTAAATAGGTCGTCATAATGTTCTGGCTGATCAGTGTACATTTCACATGGCTGCACTCAGAACATTGGCAGTTTAATTGTAACTACCTGATATAAGATCATAGGCTTCTGCAGGCAGTGTCAGTGTCAGTAGAGTTGGTATTATGCGACGTTATTATTAGATATTGAAATAACTAAAACGCTTACATTGTAGCCAACTTTGCAGTGGTTTTCTTCCTGAGGCGGAACGTTGCAAAGTCGGTCGAAAAGTAGGCGCTTTTGTTGTTTTAATATCTCTCTAATACCTAGGATGATTTTATTAAAAAAAGAAGTGGGCTGATTTGCAAGACAGAGGTAGCCTTATGGACAGTGCCACGACTTCTGAAGCACTGCTGTCTGTCAGCACGATGATTATTGCTGTGGCTTTTCTGAGACGGCAATGGAGAGAGACGAGCCTACAATGGTCTACCTGAAAACAGTGCTGGATACTGGAGAGCCTCTGTGTCTTTTCACGCTAGTCCTGGTTTTGCGTACAGCATCATTATGGACATATTACTGGGTGGTCGATCCAAGTGGAACGAATTTTGCAAAGTTGGATTTGTCAGCATCACATGGACTCAGGCGTGATGGGTTTGGATGGCACTGAGTACACTAGACGATCACCTCTGGTGGGCATAGCTGGTAAATTGGACAGCAGAATTACCTTTCTGATGACCAAGGTGAGTGACTGTATCTTTGAGTTCTCTGCAACACTATCTTCCATCTTGACCTACCTCTATACAAAGGTATAAAGGGAGTTTACGTGTACAGCCCATTCTCCAGATATCTCATCCACTGAAAACATGTGGTCATGAGTTACTGAGATATCAGGACACAACAGTTCTCCGGGTACTACCATTAATGAAATCTGGCATGAAGAAGTAAATGAATATTAGAACCAGTGCTGGAGCATGAGGGTGGAATCTGTCCACAGACAAAGTTGGCTGCCTGTCATTGGACTGTGTAGTTGGCAGCTAGGGAACTGTGTCTGTGACGACAGGGTCTGCATACGCCAAAACTGGAATAGACTGCAGGCAGTATTACAGCCTGACTATGACAACTGTGTCATTGCCCCATTCCAGACTAATAGCGTGGCACACCAACACCACAATTACTGTGAAGCCAGCATGGAACAGCAGTATTTAAATGTGGCCAAACCAGTTCACCATCATCGAGCAGCCAGGCAGTTATGTGATGCTGAATGGGTGCTGTTCCATGCCACACTGATGATGCAGACACCTCTATGTCAACTGGGACATGAACTACTGCCTGCCACATAAGCAGCTGGATGCCAGGTCAGCCCTACCATCCCAGGAGTATGACAAGTGGGTCCAGTTTTCTCTGCCATACTGGGGTATCAACTGAAGGCCGCTACACTTTGCACCCTGAGGCTTGATACAGCCTGACATCTTCGCAGTAGTCCCTGATGACCTTGGTATCTCCGTGAACACATTAATGGAGCAGCTCCGTTATTACAGCTCCGAAGTAATGACCTTAAACTAGCACAATAAAGCAGTATTTGTAGCCATCCTCGTCCTTCAACGACACAATGCATCATTCGTCAGCAGAGAATGCAAGCCCACAAAAAGCCATCTTAGACACACTGTTACAACTGGCATCACAAGTTTCTTCATCTACCTCCACCCTATTAGGATTGGTGTCAGAGGAGGGTATGGCTATCAGTGGTTGTCATGAGGACGTCAGGCTACATCATGTCCCAGAGCTGGGAGTGTAATTGTCTTGATATGTTGGCAAGGGCAGAGATGGGTGCACCATCACCTCATAGTCCTGCGAGAGCAGCAAAAGTGAGACTGCTATAGGAACCAGGTGCTTAGGTGACAGGCAGCAGTTTATGTGCTGGTGAAGATAGAGGTATCTGCATCACTGGTGTGGAGCAGCCCAGGCTTGAAGTTACATAACTGGCCAGCTGTTCAGTGATAGCAAGATGGTTCACCTGCCTTTAAACACTGTCACTGCATGCCGATTTCACGGTTGTGGTGGTGTTAGTTCAAAATGGTTCAAATGGCTCTGAGCATTATGGGACTTCAAATCTCAGGTCATCAGTCCCCTAGAACTTAGAACTACTTAAACCTAACCTAACCTAAGGTTCAAAATGGTTCAAATGGCTCTGAGCACTATGGTACTTAACATCTATGGTCATCAGTCCCCTAGAACTTAGAACTACTTAAACCGAACTAACCTAAGGACATCACACACATCCATGCCCGAGGCAGGATTCGAACCTGCGACCATAGCGGTCGTGCAGTTCCAGACTGAAGCGCCTAGAACCGCTCGGCCACAGCTGCCGGCCTGGCGGTGTTAGTGTGTCGTACTGAATAGTCTGGATTGGGGCGACGACTTATCTGTTGTAATTGGCCTGTAATAGTCCCTGAAGGTTGGCCCAGCTTCAGCACATGGGCACGTCATCACAGCAGGGCCAGTTAAAGGCTCAAGTGATGCAAGCCGCCAATCGGAGCAGCAGGCAGAGAGGGGTGCCAGAGGCGCCACAACAGTGAGATTTCTGTAGAAGACGTATTACAATTAATTGCGCCTGCTTGACCTGCCAAACTGAGAGGGACGCCAGTGACGTCCAAGTGCATGCTTTGTATGCAGTGCGTATCACAGTTAGCAGGAACCGGTCCAGTTGTGAAGCTGCTGACCATCCATTTCAGTGGTCAGCGTCCGACTTAGGCTGTCTGGTTCTAAGTCATACTTAACATCTCCCCTTATAGAGTCAGTAGATCAAAGAACTCTCACAAATATTTGACACAGAACTTTTAACGAAGGGACGTCGGCTAGACGGTCAGCAGGCCGCCGGCCTACCGGCATCTGAAACCCAGCGCCGGGGCGGGAGGTAAACCGGATCCCCGGTGGAGGCGGACGGCGAGTTGGGTTGCAGGGCAGGCCAGGGCAGGGCAGCCGTGCCGGCCCGCCGTGTCGCGCGTTGCATAACGCGGTGCGGCTGTCGCGCGTGGCGGGCCGCCCGGCCGCGGCCTTGGCTGAAGGCGGCGCGAGTGGCGGCGACGGTGAGCGCCGTTGCGTGGCGTGTGCCCTGCCCGCGTCTCCCAGAGCGAGCCCGCGTCAAGGGCGGCCTCGTGCCTCGCAGGACTGCGTTCTCGAAAACTCCACCCACAGGGCGTCACTCTCGGTTTTTAATTTACTGTCGCTTCATTATCACTGACATTAAATGGGGATCTTCCTCCCTCCCTCAAAAAAAAAAAAAAAAAAAAAAAAAAATGGTTCAAATGGCTCTGAGCACTGTGGGACTTAACATCTGTGGTCATCGGTCCCCTAGAACTTAGAACTACTTAAACCTAACTAACCTAAGGACATCACACACATCCATGCCTGAGGCAGTATTCGAACCTGCGACCGTAGTAGTCGCGCGGTTCCGGACTGATCGCCTAGAACCGCTAGACCACCGCGGCCGGTCCTCCCTCCCTCCATCACGAACCTTCACATCTACCCACGTACAGGGATACGATACAGCAAGTGATTCATTCGTTTTCATATTTCTTATCTTCCAGAATATTACATATAAAAATATACTCTAAGACAAATCAACGGCGCACCACGAACACAAACAAATCACAATCTCAGAAGAACTGGTTGATTCATTCAAGAGAAAGAGCTTCACAAACCGAGCAAGTCTGTAACCCGTTGCCCCACATCTATCCCTTAAGCAAGCAGTTTCATGGCTTGGCAATGATTGATAGAGTTGTTGGATGCCCTCCTGAGCCGTGTAGTACTAAATTATGTCAAATTTGCGCATTACATCGTCAAAATCCCGAGATGGTTAGAGGGCCCTGGCCATAATGCTTCAAACATTCTCAGTTTGGGACAGATCTGGTGACCATGCTGTTCAAGGCAGGGTTTCGCAAGCACGAAGACTAGCAATAGAAACCATCGCCGTTTTTTGACGGGTATTATATAGCTGAAATGTAAGTCCAGAATGGCATGCCAAGAAAGGTAACAAAACGGGACGTAGAATATCGTCGACGCACCGCTGTGCTGTAAAAGTGCCGTGTATGACAGCAAAAGTGGCCCTACTATGAAATGAAATCTCTTCCCAGACAGTCACTTCTGATTGTCGGGCTGGTAGCCCACCGCCGTCTGGGGCGTCTCCAGACACATTTTCGTTGGTCATCGGGTCTGGGTTCGAAGTGGGACTCATCACTGAAGACAATTCTACTCCAGAGAATGAGTTTCTAGCCCGAAGACGTGTCTGGAGGCCACCCCAGGCAGGTTTGGGATACCAACCTCACTGTCGCACGTCACAAGGCCCGAAAACCAGCGCTGATGGTCTGGGATGCCACTTCTTTTCATAACAGGACCCATTTCGTTGTCATCCGCGGCACCCTTGTTGCCCTTCAAGGCAAGTCATCCTGGGCTTTCGTTTCAGCAAGATAATATTCGTCTGCAAACAACGAAAGTTTCTACTACCTGTCTTAGTGCCTGCCAAACCCTACCTTGGAAGGCAAGGTCACCGAATCTCTCCCTTATTGAGAACGTTTGGAGCATTGTGGGCAAAAAACTCCAACCAGTTCGGTATTTAGATGATCCAAAGTGCCAGCTGGGCAGAATATGGACCGATATCCCTCAGGAGGACATCCAATAAATCTGTCAATCAATGCCAAGCCGAGTAACAGCTTGGATAAGGACTAGAGGTTGACCAACGCAGTATATATTTGCTCAATTTGTGAAGCTTTTGCTCTTGAATAAATCATCCAATATTAATGAAACTGAAATCATTTATTTGTCTGTGTATGTGCATCACCTCTAAAGATTTCCATCCTATTCGAATAATTGCTTTGCGGTACTTCTTTTTTTTGTCTTTGAGTGTATAATTGATACATGAATAGAACCGTAAAACCCACTGAGTTTGCATTGTGCGTACCACTTGGTGTTACGAGAATATAACGACTTAACACAATGGCGACAAATAAAGAAGAGGTTTTGTGTGTTGGAATATGCGACACCTTCATTTAATCCGGAAAGGTTAATAGTCACAATGTGAGAGTGTTGGGCACTGAAAATCCTCGTGGAATTAATGTCTTCTCTGCAGTGTCACAGAAGAAGCACATGGGCCTTCTTTCTTCCGTGAGGAGGCTGTGACGGGTACCTCTTGTCTCGATATTCTGCAGTTGTGCTCACAGCTGATTCCGAGAACTGCTTAGTGGTGAAGATGATGTGCTCCGTTCCCTTAGTTCCCATGTCACCTGACTTAAAGTCTCTCTCTGTTGGGGCTGTATCAAGGACATTATTTACGTACCACAGTGCCAAGAACACTGGAACAGATCAGGTAACGCATTAGTGCTGCTGTGATGACCATTGACAGGATGTTGCTTCATAAGGTACGTAACGAACTTGGCTACCGCTTGCACGTGTGTCGTTTGACCAGGGCGGCACTCGTGGAACATTTGTACAGTGCAAAATGCAAACTTTGTGAGTCTACGGTACTATACACGGATCATTCATATTCATACATGTAATACTTTGGAAAGCATAGAGCTTTTAAGAACCCATAGCAATAAAGTCTCAAATCCACAAATCTTGTGGATGTGTGGATATACACACCTTACAGTCTGTGATTTGCCCAAGGTTTCAGGTCCACGGATTCATACAAAAATCTTTTGTGACGTTAGTTTATTATTATTCAACACAAAATAAAATCAGATTGCTCCACTTCATTACGGTGTTGTCAGTGTCGACAACATGTTTATTAGAATCGAATAACCTGAACCAGTTGCTCTTGTCACTCTGTTCGTAACTGGCCTCACTCACTCAAAACACCCCACAACTGCCTAATTTCAGTTGAGGCATCCTCTTTCCTTATTGTGTCAGCAAAGTAGTAAGTCAGAATTATGAAGTGCCTTATCATTCGTAAAATTTTCAGTGTCACTGTAAGCAAATTTTCAGAATGACAATTCTGTTGCCCTTACAGATTGGCCGTTCTGGTCACATGCAAATAGCAGTCATAAGACACACATAAAAAAGTTTTGCACCACTCCAGTTCCCAGAACTCCATGGGGTAGACGTTGACTGTGGATATTGTATCACAGCACAGTCCCTTTGACTGTTCAGAGATGTCACTAAACTCGCCCAAAGATGTAAACAACCAGGCATGAGCAGCGCCTATTAGATGGCGGGGGTCCGACAGCCAATCAGTTCCAGCCATTCCACCAGAAGGAGGTACACAGCTCGTGTTGTCTGTAGTTCAACCATGCCTAGACAGTCAATACTGCGGTTCGATCGTGTCCGCATTGTTACTTTGTGCCAGGGAGGGTTCTCAACAGGGGGAGTGTCCAGGCATCTCGGAGTTAACCAAAGCGATGTTATTAGGACGTGGAGAAGATACAGAGACATAGGAACTGTCGATGACATGCCTCGTTCAGGTCGCCCAATGGCTACTACTGCAGTGGATGACTTCTACCTACGGATTATGGCTCGGGGGAGCCCTGAAAGCAACGACACAATGTTGAATAATGCTTTTTGTGCATCCACAGGACGTTGTGTTACGACTCAAACTGTGGGCAGTAGGCTGCATGATGCACAACTTCACTCCCGACGTCCATGGCGAGGTCCATCGTTCAACCACGAAACCATGCAGCGCGGTACAGAAGGGCCCGACAACATGCCTAATGGACCGCTCAGGATTGGCATCACGCTCTCTTCTCCGATGAGTGTCGCATATGCCTTCAACCAGCCAATCGTCGGAGACGTGTTTGGATGCAACCCGGTCAGGCTGAACGCCTTAGACACACAGTCCAGGGACCGCAGCTAGGTGGAGGTTCCCTGCTGTTTTGGGGTGGCATTATGTGGGGCCGACGTACGCCGCTGGTGGTCATGGAAAGCGCCTTAACGGCTGTACAATGTGAGACTGCCATCCTCTGACCGATAGTGCAAATATATCGGCAGCACATTGGCGAGGCATTCGTCTTTACGGGCGACAATTTGCGCCCCCATCGTGCACATCTTGTGAATGACTTCCTTCAGGATAACGACATTGCTCGACTAGAGCGGCCAGCATGTTCTCCAGACATGAACCCTATCGAGCATGCCTGAGATAGACTGAAAAAGGCTGTTTATGGACGACCTGACACACCAACCACTCTGAGGGATCTACGCCGAGTCCCCGTTGAGGAGTGGGACAATCTGGACCAACAGTGCCCAGATGAACTTGTGGATACTAAGCCACGACGAATACAGGCATGCATCAATGCAAGAGGACGTGCTACTGGATATTAGAGGTACCGGTGTGTTCAGGAATCTGGACCAGCACCTCTGAAGGTCTCGCTGTATGGTGGTACAACACGCAATGTGTGGCTTTCATGAGCAATAAAAAGGGCGGAAATGATGTTTATGTCGATCTCTATTCCAAATTTCTGTACAGGTTCTAGAACTCTCGGAACAGAGGTGATGCAAAACTTTTTTTGATGTGTGTATGTTAACAGAGCATCGATGACTGATAGAAGAGCTAAAATCACAGAAATTAAAAATCACTAGGAAAAGGTCAAAAGAAAAATCACTGTGTTGACAAAAATAAAGTGAAACACCCACAAGACGTTTCCGAATGTCAATATTACTTCATACACGTACACACCATGACTGGCTATCTAAGTGATTAAGGGTTGCAATTGTTGTTGTTGTTGTAGTTGTGGTCTTCAGTACTGAGACTGGTTTGATACAGCTCTCCATGCTACTCTATCCTGTGCAAACTGCTTCACCTCCCAGTACATACTGCAGCCTACAACCTTCTGAATCTGCTAAGTGTATTCATCTCTTGGTTTCCCTCTATGATTTTTACCCTCCACGCTGCCCTCCAATACTAAATTGGTGATCCCTTGATGCCTCAGAACATGTCCTACCAACCGATCCCTTCGTCTAGTCAAGTTGTGCCACAAACTTCTCTTCTCCCCAATTCTATTCAATACCTCCTCATTAGTTATGTGATCTACCCATCTAATCTTCAGCATTCTTCTGTAGCACCACATTTCGAAAGCTTCCATTCTCTTCTTGTCCAAACTATTTATCGTCCATGTTTCACTTCCATACATGGCTACACTCCATACAAATACTTTTAGAAACGACTTCCTGACACTTATATCTATACTCGATGTTAACAAATTCCTCTTCTTCAGAAACGCTTTCCTTGCCATTGACAGTCTACATTTTGTATCTTCTCTATTTCGACCATCATCAGTTATTTTGCCTCCCAAATAGCAAAACTCCTTTACTACTTTAAGTGTCTCATTTCGTAATCTAATTACCTCAGCATCACCGGAGTTAACTCGACTGCATTCAATTTGTAAGTAGGCTGTTTATGTTTTCTCTATGTAAGTAGGCTGTTTATGTTTTCTCTATGTAAGTAGGCTGTTTATGTTTTCTCTATGTAAGTAGGCTGTTTATGTTTTCTCTATGTAAGTAGGCTGTTTATGTTTTCTTATTGGCAACGTTACATAGCGCTCAATATGAAAATCACTGGCTGTGCTGTGTGCAGTCTGTGGCTAGTTTACATTGTTGTCTGCCATTGTAGTGTTAGGCAGCTGGCTGTGAACAGCGCGTAGCGTTGCGCAGTTGGAGGTGAGACGCCAGCAGTGGTGGATGTGGGGAGAGAGATGGCGGAGTTTTGAAATTTGTCATGAACTGCTATATTTATATATGATGATATCAAGGTAAATACATTGTTTGTTATCTATTAATATCTTTCATTTGCTAACTATCCCTATCAGTAGTTAGTGCCTTCAGTAGTTTGAATCTTTTATTTAGCTGGCAGTAGTGGTGCTCGCTGTATTGCAGTAGCTTGAGTAGCGAAGATTTTTGTGAGGTAAGTGATTTGTGAAAGGTGTAGGTTAATGTTAGTCAGGGCCATTCTTTTGCAGGGATCTTTGATAGTCAGATTGCGTTGCGCTAAAAATATTTTATGTCAGTTTAAGCACAGTCATGTATAAATTGTTCAAAGGGGAAGTTTCATATGGCAACCCTGCCAGGATACCTCACTGGAATCTTCTGATTTTTTGTTGTAGTTTGTGTAATTAGTGTAGATTTTGTTTATTGCTAGCGCGTAATTGTAGAGAAAATCTCCTTTGTAGTTGCAGACTTTCATTGTTGTACAGTAAAACAGTTGTGGCATGCATGTAGATTTGCACCAAGTATTTCGCAGCTGCAATTAACTAGATATTATTTTCAGTGCTATGTTAATGTGTTCTCTTATTTTTTATCTTCAAATTGTGTTTTTCTGTGTTGTCGTGTGAAATACTGTGACAATAATGGCGTGTGAAAAACGTAATACTAGGCTCCAAAGTAAACTGAGAAATGACAGTGAAAATGAAAGCAGTGTGTTAGCGCCACCGAGTAATGAATTAACTGATGTTCAAAGTAGTAATTTGGTAATTGTGCATAGGGAAATGGAGCGGGCGGCAAACAATGGCATGGACAGTGAAACAATTAGTGAAGAGGGAAGCATTATCGATCGATCGGTCGGCAACAGCTCGCCTCAGGAATCCAAAATGACAGGACACAATTTTGCAAATACTGTAGATTCAGGTTTTGCGTCCTCACCGTTTTCCCAAATGAGTCAAGACACGTTTTCCGCTTGTCAAAATGTGAATGTTGCCGGTGCAAATTCACTGCCGAAAAGCACTGAGGAACATGTTTCAGACACCAGTGCATTGTTATTACAGTTAATGCAACAAATGGGACAAAAGCTACAAACGTTAGACACAACACTTGAACAAAATCAGAAACAAATGGGACAAAATCTTCAAAAGTTAGACACAATGGAACAAAATCAGAGACAAACACAGCAAAAGCTTCAAAAGTTAGACACCACACTTGAAAAAACACGTGAAGATTTAACTACTGAGTTACATAACATTGAATCGAAATGTCAAAAAGTCTGTAATGACGTAAAAACACAAATTTGTGAGCATTTTCAACCTATTTTTTCGCGGCATGAAAATGTATTACAGAATCACGAAGCAGCCATAAAAGAACTGCAAACCATTGTTCGTGAAAATCACGACACCTTGCAAGCTAAAATTGACTCAGTTGCATCTACCGATTCGGTTACGCAACTTGCAAAAACTCAGGAAAACTTAAAGGACACAGTAGATACTCTGAAACTTGGTTCAGAAAAACATACAGAGGAAATAATTTCACTATCGGATAAAGTAGCCGAACTTTCAGATCAGTTCACTAACTTATCTACAAAGGTAGATGATGATCTGAATAGCACAACACCTGTAGCCTTCACTGACACAGAAGAGTATGAACAAATAAGAAAATCAAACAAAATCAAAATCAAATCAATACACGGTACAAAAGAGAAATCTGGGAAGTACAAGATCAGTTGACGCAGGTAATACAAGAATTACGTATTTCAGAGGACACTCGCGCTCCAATACGGGAAGAGGGACATAGAAATACGGAACAACCACAAAATAATAACACAGGACACTTTGGAAATTATGAAAGAAATTGGCAAGGCGCATTGGATTTTGAGATGGAACCGCCGAAACGAAGTAACAATGACCGACATGCGACTCGCCGACATGACGATTTTGACTATAAGCTGTTCATTACTACACGTAAATTCAAAACATTTAAGAATTCTGGCAACGACATTCATCCACAAGCATGGCTCCATCAATTCTCTCATTGTTTTCCTCCCAACTGGTCGTTAGAACACAGATTAGAATTTATGTGTGGCTACTTGGAGAATGAACCAGCTGTAAGAATGCGATCGGTAATTCACGATTGCCACAGTGAAGGAGAATTTTACCATGCCTTCCTCTCAGCATATTGGTCTCAAGCCACACAAGACCGAGTAAAACATGGTATCATAATGATGAAACATTTCGAACAATCTGAATTCTCCAGTCTTGTGAAATATTTTGAAGACATGTTGCACAAGAATCAGTACCTGTCAAACCCATACAGCCCCTCAGAACTCATCCGCATTTGCTTAATCAAATTACCTGAACATTTACGACATATTATTTTGGCAGGACGTTGCAAAGAAGACATTGAGGCTTTTCAGGGACTCCTACAAGAATTAGAAATTGACACAGACAGTCGCAGGATGCGAAAACAGGAAAACAATCACAACAGGTCACATCCGTCACAATTCCGTGACAACAGAATCAATAACTGGCCACGACAAGCCTATTCTTACAACGCAAATCGTGACCAAAACAGACACCACCCATATGACAACCATTGGCAGAGTAATAGTTACAGAGAAAGATCACATTTCCGTAGTAATGAATATGACATAGATAACCATAGAAACAGACAATATGGTAATCAGAACTATTATTATCAAGGGAGACAGAATAATTTCAGAGGCAACAGTTCAGCGCGCAGTTACGATTCAGGGAGAAATTCTCCACCACGTGACCGACACGAAAGAAACTGTGTAAACTACCGACAAAATGACAGACCTGAATTCCATCAGAACTGGCGAGCTTTAAACAGAGCTGGGCCCTCTCGGCAAGGCGAATTTGTGGAAGTTAGGCCTCCTAATCCCAGTAACAACGCGCGGCAACAAAGAGACAGACAATGACTCGCACCGCAGGCATACACATGCGCCGGCTGGCTCCGAGAAAAATAACATTATATCTGGTACTGCTAATGAGATTTTAATGCAGCACTTTGGTTTACTTGAAAATACATTCTGGATTTGAAGTACTTTCTGCGAGATACCAGATGACACAGTGGTTAGTTTACATGATAGCTACACGATTTTATCACGACGCTACTAATGAGTGACAATTTACAATGTTGCTTTTGCGGTGTTTCTGTTTTATATCCGCACAGTTTTTCTGAATTATTCTTGAAAGTAAAACATGTTTTAGTAGTAACTTTTGTGGTATAGCTACAATGAGATAGCCTTTTTCGTAGCACAACAATACGTTACATTTTAGTACTTTCTTGATCACGGTAAGGTACGTAATAACTACAATATCTATACGCAAAGCATTTCACTTTCGTTTATGATGAGGTAAGTACATTGACTTCAGCAGAACTTTGCTTACAGAGGACGATAACTATGAGACTTCCACAGAATTATCTTGCAGCAAGATGCGCATTTAGCGCTACAGGACACGCATTTGAGTTATTAATTTTGTACTTAAACCATTTATTTTTCAAGATTTTTTAATTACAAAGAAAGTTTTCCGTGATACATTTCATTCCATTGCTGTAATCTGTAACACCGGAGGGTATAATTACATTAATCCTCAGGGGGGTACACGCTTACTTTGTGTACCATGTGTGTGGCAACCACAAGGAACCCTAGCTAATATGGTATTTGCTTATACAACTTTACACATCGGTACCATATTTCTCTAACATGTAAATTACACAGCTATCTGATCATTTAACTGAGAGAGACAAACATTTATTTTGCTATATCAGTGACAGATGTTTACGTAATTACACAGTTGGATAACTTCACACTTATGAAACTGTATTTTGTCTGTACTTTGTAAACTGTTCATATTTTTTCGGAATCATTGTCATACTATGAGAGCTTTGAATGATGTATTTGGTAAGGGAGCATGATTTTAAAGTACGTTTGAGGTAGATGACATTATTGAAATGAGCAGAGAATATTTTTTAGGTTTTGAAATTATTGCAGAAAGCTACGACGTTTTTGAGATTTGACTGAGGTGTTATGATGTTATTATTACGACGACGATGTGTACTATGCTGTTGAGATATGTTTATGATCAATAAGATGATGCTACCGTATATGAGGAATAAGAAGTATGTTGGAAACCAAGAATCGTACTTTAAGAGTTATGAAATGTGCGTAAATGCGTGACTGTATCACAATGCTGACGAATATTTTATTTGGACACTTATATTTATAGGATTTTCTTTCTACAGATTTGCAACGTTAATTCTTGACCTGTGAAATATTTTTATATGAGACTGTCACTGTAGCAGAAACTGCTGTCGTAAATATTTCCGTAAGAATGTTAAGTGACCACCTGCACGTAATGTGTCGCGGGCACCCACCTGGGCGACTGCCGCCCGAAAAAAAAGCCATTAGCCTTTCAGCGGCACAGGTAGAAACAAAAAAAAGGGGAGGCCATTATCCTCGCGTTTTTATGCTTTGGTTTGCGTAATTGCTTATTTCATTTGACATCTGTTTTCCAGCTGTGTTGCAGCATTGGTTTCATAAAATAAAATTAAATGCATTTGCTAATATGAACACTTTCTGTCAACAGATCTATTAAATAATAATTTTGTGATCCACATTCTTTAAAAAAGGAGCACTTGGAAAGGAAAGAACAATAAGAAGGGACTAGTAACAGTAACTGCATACATAATATTCTTTTCAAATACATGGTAATATTTCTTTTACAATAAGTTGTTGTGGTGCACCACTTTAATTACATAGACATTAAGATGTGAATATACATTTCCCTTATCTGCATTGTTGTTTTTACTGTAATATTTTTTCTGCTTGAGCTATGTCATGTTTAGGTATAAGTTACAGCTGTTTGCCAGGCATAGTGCTGCTAAATTTAACTTTGTATTACTCTGTTAAGCTTTTCTTGTTGCTGCACATTGGCTCATATTAGTTGTAATTTTGCATTTTTTTCTGTTAATTTAGATTTACTGTAGCTTGCTTTGCAATTTTCCATTTTTTTGGTCATTGCTGTTTGTGTTACTTGTTTTGTGCTGCTGCATTGCCTCGTCCCTTAGTTTAGCATCTGAGCTCAGTAGATTTAAGTTAGCTTAAGAGGGGGTAGATTATATAAGAGAATGAGTTGCGATGAATTGGAAGAAATGCATTGATAAGTTAAACGAAAAAAGTACAGAAAGCAGGTATAGATGGTACTTTTGGGAATAATGATGAACAAAGGGTGATCTCCATGCAAAATACTGCAGTAAAACAAACCCTGTCCTTTCCTTTGGTGTCATCCCTCTATATGTTTGTGTACCCTTGGGTATTTATGTTTTTCCTGTATTTATATGTTTATCTGATAAGACTTATGTTGTAGAATTTTTCTAATACTAAGCTACATTCACTATGATGAGGAATACTGTTATCCTCAAACATAATTTGCATTTATAATATGTTATTTTCTTTGTAAAGATGTTTAGACATTATTTATTCTGTTTTGTTTTAATGCTCATGTGTGAAATTGATGTTTCAAAAGTTATTCTGATCTTTTATGTATTTACTAATGTCATAATTCCTGTAACACTGATGTATATGTTATTTCGATTCTTTTGTAAAGCCCATATTACTACAAATGTTATCTGTATTATTATGTTTTTAATGATGTATTTTGTACCTTTGTAATTGTATTCTTATGTTATAAAATTGTAATTGTCACCAGTTCATGATATTATTAACTTGTTAGTTACATTTCACTGCACACGTTTCTGTTGGTCATAGTATATGGACAATATGTGAGAAGTTGGGACTGTTAGTGTTTGCACATGTGTTAATAATTCAGCAAGGGACTGGATAACAGCATTGCTTGTTCTAAGGACAATTTCAAAAACTTTGTGAGTGCACAAGTGGTGGTTTATGGACTTGCTATATTATCCGCAAGACTCTTCAATGGTGATTGTGCACCTGCACAGTCACAACAGATGGCTGCTGGCTATCTCTACAAGGACTACAGTGGGTCTGCATCTTTGATGACCCACCAATACCATTATTTCTACAAGGACTGCAGTGGGTCTGCACCTCTGGTGGCCCACCAATACCGTAATCTCTACCAGGACTACAGTGGGTCTGCTCTGTGATGACCTACCTACCAATATTCTTCAAAACTTCGAATGACTCTGCTGTGGGTTTGCTCCATTGTGGCCCATTACCTGTCAGCATGTCAAGAGTCAGCACTGTCTTTCCATTGGAAGGACAACACTACTTCTTCAAGACAGCATGGAAATCCACTACTTCTGTGTGCATTTTCTTTTACTGTTCAGACTTTGAAAAAAAAGGAAAAACTCTGTAATTTTACTGTGATGAATCAGGACTGTCTTTATAGACTGTGAGAAAATTTTAGCTTTTGACCAACATTGTATCAATAAGTGTGTGCATTTGATTTCTTTGTTATTGTAATTATGAAAAATTTTATCAAATCATTATTGGCCACTGCCCAAAAAAAATTTGTAAAATTTTTTGTGGGGAGCATGGGGGCTATGTAAGTAGGCTGTTTATGTTTTCTCTATGTAAGTAGGCTGTTTATGTTTTCTCTATGTAAGTAGGCTGTTTATGTTTTTACATTGTTGTCTGCCATTGTAGTGTTAGGCAGCTGGCTGTGAACAGCGCGTAGCGTTGCGCAGTTGGAGGTGAGACACCAGCAGTGGTGGATGTGGGGAGAGAGATGGCGGAGTTTTGAAATTTGTCATGAACTGCTATATTTATATATGATGATATCAAGGTAAATACATTGTTTGTTCTCTATTAATATCTTTCATTTGCTAACTATCCCTATCAGTAGTTAGTGCCTTCAGTAGTTTGAATCTTTTATTTAGCTGGCAGTAGTGGCGCTCGCTGTATTGCAGTAGCTTGAGTAGCGAAGATTTTTGTGAGGTAAGTGATTTGTGAAAGGTGTAGGTTAATGTTAGTCAGGGCCATTCTTTTGCAGGGATCTTTGATAGTCAGATTGCGTTGCGCTAAAAATATTTTATGTCAGTTTAAGCACAGTCATGTATAAATTGTTCAAAGGGGAAGTTTCAAATTATCCTCGCTTTGCTTTTGGTGATGTTCAATTATCTGTGCCAATTGGGCTGGCTAACAGAGTGCATTAGTAGTGTTAGTGTTTGGTGTTATTACGAGGCCTGGTGAGATATGTAAAGGTCGTGAACGGTTCCTGTGAAGCGGTGCTGTGTACTCATGTGAGACACCCTCATTGGTAGTTGACAGTGTTTCAAAGAGGTTCATTTTCGATCTCTATTTGGATGGCTAATCCAATCGCGCAATGTCTAGATCTGGGGGGCATTCAACTCTGACAGTGGCCCGATGCTGGATTGCATGGGGACGTGTGGACAGTCATACTCGTTGTCAAGCTTACAGTCGACCACGTCTGACCACCAGATGGAAAGATTGCCGTATTGAGAACAAAACACATAGTGACACCTTCACATCTGCGCCTGGCACCAGAGAAACTGATGGACTTGCTGCAACATTGTGTCATGCTTACCATTGGTCATAGACTAGCAGCAACTGGACTAGGGAATCACCATCCCATGTAAAGGCTGCCAGTAACAGCACAATACAAAAAGCTGTGTTTGGTATGGTGCCGTGACAGCATAGCATGAACTGCCGATAAATGACGTCACATTGTGTTCAGCGATGTATCACAGTTCTGCAGTACCCTAGTTGACCATCTTCGGCGAGTGTGGTTGTGACCTGGCGATAGGTCCCATTCTTGCAACGTTTTGGTGAGGCACAACAGTGTTACTCCTTGTATTGTGTTGGGAGCCAACTTGTATGACTTCAGGTCACGGCTGATAGTGATGGACGGGACTCTGATGGCGGAAGGAGTATGACACCAACGTCTTGCGTGCTCATGTGTTGCCCCTCACCTGACAGTGCCGAGGGACCATTTGCAACAGGACAATACACGTTCATTCAGGGCACGTCTATGAACTGTCTGCGTGATGTTGAGGAACTCCAGTGGCCATCAAGATCCTTATATCTTTCCATAACAGAACACGTGGGGGACTATGTCGGTGTCCACCTCGTTCCAGTGTCAGTATCCTGAGCATCAATCATCAGTGACAAGAATTGGGTCAACTTGCCTCAGAAGAGAATACGACTTCATGGACCCTTCTAAACCAAATCAGCGCATAAGTTACATCAAGGTCGCCGGCCAGAGTGGCCGAGCGGTTCTAGGGGCTACAGTCTGGAACCGCGCGACCTCTACGGTCGCAGGTTCGAATCCTGTCTCGGCCATGGATGTTTGTGATGTCCTTAGGTTAGTTAGGTTTAAGTAGTTCTAAGTTCTAGGGGACTGATGACCACAGAGGTTAAGTCTCATTGTGCTCAGAACCATTATTACATCAAGGTCAGAGGATGTGCAATGTCTTATTGATAAGTGGGCTACCACGTCGTTTGCAAATTTGATTCGATATTGTAAACACTGACACACCCTCTCATCCCGTGAATCTCGTTTCGTTTTCTCCTCCCCGTCTAGATGTTTCACTTCTTTTGTCAGGCAGTGTATCGACTCTCATAACTCAAACTCCAGAATGATTTTGATCGAAAAGGAAGTTGAGCAGTGTTTTCATATCAGGTTTTGCGAGATCGGACCACGGAAGGTGTCCCCCAAAAAACTTCTTACGTCACTGCAAAGGGGAATACGTTCTGGCTTCTAATAAATGCTAGTAACATTGGAGATATCTTCTAAATTGGAAACCAAAAGGGGAAACTTCAATCAAACGAAGAAAGCTGATAAAATAAGTACATGTAAAAAAAAGTTGATAGGAAAAGAGAGACGGATAATTTCGAGTAATTTTATGCACAACGTCAGCCACATACTTCTGCAAAGGATTTAACACAAAAAATGAACATATCATTTTTCTGTTTTTCGCGCACTGAAGTAAGCAGGGAATGAGCCACGAATCAGAACTAGAAAGGTGATACTTGTTGCTGTTGACATAAGGCAGCGGACGACGCCTCTGAAAATGATCCCACCTTCTCTTTGGTGAAGGATATATACATTCTGCGGCTAATGTGGAACACCGCAAACCCCGGTCCCACGGCATATTTATTCGAACGGAGCAGCCACGTGTTGCAGGTATCAGTGTAGGACTGAGGCCGCCGCTTGCGTAACCGAAGGTCTGGAACGAGCACGTCCCGTACTACTTGTTCTGTGTCTCCATGAACAATCAGGAGAATTGGATTAGCGCGGGACAGAATTAAAGGGCGCTTCACAACTTCCTCTGCGGAAATGAGGCTAAACGGTTGGGTGCCATACATGTAAACATATAGAGTGGGCACAGCAGCTTCTGCAAAGGCTTTTCGTACTGGAGATGCACCAAGTATTTAAAATAATGACAAATGTAACCAAATCAATGTAGTATACATAAATTAGTTTTTCAGTGTAAACTTTCTGTTCTTTAGATAATTCAAACATTATGAATCACCTCGAAGGAAACGATCTATTGATACGTAATCAGCATGGTTTCAGAAAACATCGTTCTTGTGCAACGCAGCTAGCTCTTTTTTCGCACGAAGTAATGGCCGCTATCGACAGGGGATCTCAGGTTGATTCCGTATTTCTGGATTTCCGGAAAGCTTTTGACACCGCTCCTCACAAGCGACTTCTAATCAAGCTGCAGGACTATGGGGTATCGTCTCAGCTGTGCGACTGGATTCGTGATTTCCCGTCAGGAAGGTCGCAGTTCGTAGTAATAGACGGCAAATCATCGAGTAAAACTGAAGTGATATCAGGTGTTCCCCAGGGAAGCGTCCTGGGACCTCTGCTGTTCCTGATCTATATAAATGACCTGGGTGACAATCTGAGCAGTTCTCTTAGGTTGTTCGCAGATGATGCTGTAATTTACCGTCTAGTAAGGTCATCCGAAGACCAGTATCAGTTGCAAAGCAATTTAGAAAAGATTGCTATATGGTGCGGCAGGTGGCAGTTGACGCTAAATAACGAAAAGTGTGAGGTGATCCACATGAGTTCCAAAAGAAATCCGTTGGAATTCGATTACTCGATAAATAGTACAATTCTCAAGGCTGTCAATTCAACTAAGTACCTGGGTGTAAAAATTACGAACAACTTCAGTTGGAAAGACCACATAGATAATATTGAGGGGAAGGCGAGCCAAAGGTTGCGTTTCATTGGCAGGACACTTAGAAGATGCAACAAGTCCACTAAAGAGACAGCTTACACTACACTCGTTCGTCCTCTGTTAGAATATTGCTGCGCGGTGTGGGATCCTTACCAGTTGGGATTGACGGAGGACATCGAAAGGGTGCAGAAAAGGGCAGCTCGTTTTGTATTATCACTTAATAGGGGAGAGAGTGTGGCAGATACGATACGCGAGTTGGGATGGAAGTCATTAAAGCAAAGACATTTTTCGTCGCGGCGAGATCTATTTACGAAATTTCAGTCACCAACTTTCTCTTCCGAATGCGAAAATATTTTGTTGAGCCCAACCTACATAGGTAGGAATGATCATCAAAATAAAATAAGAGAAATCAGAGCTCGAACAGAAAGGCTTAGGTGTTCGTTTTTCCCGCGCGCTGCTCGGGAGTTGAATGGTAGAGAGAATGTATGATTGTGGTTCGATGAACCCTCTGCCAAACACTTAAATGTGAATTGCAGAGTAGTCATGTAGATGTAGATGTAGATGTAATTGTTACCGATACTAGCACCATAATAGTGAGAACTGACAATTATAATCAGTGGTCACATGATGTTCAGCATCCGAAGATGAATCTTTAGGGCTCGTAATGCACCATGCTGATTAATATAAACCGTGATTTTTAACTTTGTTTCTTCCATATTTTACGAATGTACTTCAGTCCCAACTCCAATATGAAACAGGCTGAACAAAATGAAGATGTAGCAGTACCGATTTTAGGTTAGGAAGGAAGGATGCTTGTAGTCTCACTTTCCACTATACTCCAAGTTATTAGAGACTGAACAAGAAATCCGTTAAACAGTAATGAAATAGTTGAAGGAATCTTTCGACGTTCACCCACAACGTTTGAAACAAAGCAAGGAAAGCCTGTAGCAGGACATGTGCCGAGTTTTGAGACAGTACCTTAAAGCACTGCGCTACCTCGCGCAGTATAACACAAAACTAATGTAACAAGCACACCGAAAACGAAAATATTACTTTTAGAGAAAAAAATAAATTGAAAATAGTAATCTCTTCTACAGCATTCAGTTATTAAGACGCTTATATTCAGAAAACTTTTTCACTTACCAATAAAGTAGACTGCTGCAAGAGAAACCTTTAGATTAAGTGCTACTTATTTTAAGTTCCGTAGATCATATTTGCTATATCTCACACGATGTGTAAAATGCCAAGTGTTTTACAATATATTTGCTTATCGAAAATAGGATTACACGCTCGTCTTATAAGTGAATCTTAATAAATACTGAATCTTGGAAAACGTAAAAGAAAGCACAAATGGTTTTACAGAAATTCAGCTATGGAGTAAAAGTTTTCAAACACACCTGGTTTCAACTTACTTTTAAAATTATTTTCATAGCCTGTTAGTACCTTTAATTCATATCCTAGCTGGTCAAATATTATACTTTCTTCTGCTACAGAGTAATGTCAAGTTATGAATAGGGGAGGCAAATTTTGTTCTTATGTTTTGTAAATGTTAATGTCCTTACCACACTATAACTAGCTTCTAACAATGAATTTCATAAGAGTTAATATGTTATGAGGATATCTTTAGTGTAAAGAGTTACTTACATGAAGCTCAAGAATGTGCAGCAGATGTTATACTTGCATAATTTTGCTTTGCAGTAAATGCTTTATGTTTAAGTGTGGCATTAAAGTATTAAAATATGCAAAATGAAATAATTTTCTGACGCATCACTAGAAGCATCAATCTGAAGTGAAAATGTTGTTAAAATTTAGCTTTTAAGGCGGTATATAAATTGTTATTCCCAAATGAAGTTTTTATCAACATCCACATCTGTGAATTCCTAGCATGCAAGTTTGACATACTCCATTGTTAATGATGATGTTATATCCTAGTTCCTATAGAACTAAAACAATTTAGATTTATACACATAACTGATAGAACGTTTACAAAATACAAATGAATAGCTTCCTTCTGTTACTATGTTTCTGCTGCGGTGGATTGCTACTACCACCATAAAATGAGAATTCAAGTAAAGGAACAGGCCCATTATCGAACTCTGAAACCAGATTTGACACCATTTTTTGGAAGACTCTTTATCATGAAAACAGTTTGAGTCTTCTCACATGACTGTATTTCCAATGAGGAAAATAAAATGTCAACCAATTATAAGTGGTAATTACTTGTTATATCTAGTAAAACATACTAAAAAAGAAAGGCTGGTGAAGGTTTAATGCCTCGTCGACGATACAGTCATTAGTAGAAGCTCGGATTGGGAAAGGAAATCCACTGTAAGCTTTTAAAGGAACCATCCTGGCGTTCCCCCATAAGTGCTTCATGGAAATCATGGAGAAACCGAATTCTGAATACTTGTCTAGTGTATTACCAATGCTTCAAAGTAAACTTCAGGTTGATGGCATTTTATCTTTTAGTCCAAATTTATTTCCCAATTTTAGAGTTTGGTGGCTGCTTTCATAGACATTACAGTCTAATTATTTATGAAAACTAATTTTCTTCATCATTTCATGTAGTTCTTCACGAAGAGTCCTATTTTTTCATCCTTTATGTTCATTGTTTAAAATTTTACTATGTGTACCTCTACTGCAGAAGCTTTTACTTTTATCCCAACTGACTGTTGTGGGAATGGTAGGTAACACTCACATCGTTCTTTCATTTATGTCTTCGAAAAATTTCTACTTAATTTGATTTTTTTCTTTACTGGGAAGGAAACGTTAAGATGAAATCATACAGTAACAGTTGGTTAAAGTGAAATTATATAGTAACATTTCTAAAAGTAAAACTGAAGAAAAACTTGAAAAATGAGTAATGTGAGAATTTAAGACTTTTGTAGGCTACTACCAGTTCTGAAATTGGCTGCTAAATTTATATAATGAAATACCAATGTCAAGGTTATCAGAACATTGTGTACACTATGAAATGATCCGAAAGAAATTCCTGACAGAACAAGATACAAACCACTGAGACATAATGCTAGATACCAAATGGATTGTATTCTAGCCAAACAAATATGAAGAAATAAAATTAACTCTAGAAACTCCTAGCTAAGTAGTCATTGAGAATGATCACATAACTGTTATAGCCAAGTGCAATATCAGGTTGAAAAAAGCAGTACAAAATGTATTATGTCATCCATAGTTTCTTTGGCCATAATTTATCCCTTTTTCCTTGCTTATCTGTCTCAACTCTAAGGTCTTCATCTTTGTCTTCCTATACACTACTGTAGTTGTGTACAGAATGACTAACATGAAGACATATCTGAACACTTAGGAGTCGAGACAGATGAGGAAGGAAAAAGGGAGAAACTCTAGACAGATAAACTGTTGATGACAAAGTAAATACTGAATCTCATAAGTTACAGAAACATTTAGAAAGAAGAAAAACAGATTTTGAACGAAGCCCTGAAGTAGAAAATCCAATAACCCAGAAGTGCAGCAAAGAAGATAGTCAGATAGGAAAATAAACAGTGGGGAGTACAAGACCTAGTGAAATTATGTACAGTGTTTCAAAAAGAAAAAAAGAAAATCTACCAGTAAAATACAGAACACAGAGTAACATTATTCGATTTAATTACTATTCTCTTATAATCTGTAAAAATAACTGATGGGTAGAAGAAATATAATAAAGAATTATATGATGGATAAGATGTCAGAAATATTTCAGAAGAAGAAGAAAGTGAACACTAACTATAAGATAAGATATGAACAATTCCTTAAACAACTTTAACAACATGAAAGTGATAGATATATGTAACCCCTACTAAATTGTTAAGTAATGCCAGGAAGAAAGTGAAGAACAGTCAAAATAAGAGAGTGAGATATTAAGAGAGGAGTTTACAAAAAATAAAGAATATACCACATGTAAAATGGAAAAATCGTTATAGAATCGTATACTTAAAACTTTTTGCTAAATTAGATTAAACAAAGCCTTAAAGTTGAGGCTAATTTTACTAGGAGAAAATGAACTTGACTTTAAGAAATATAAACAATCAAAAGACACTATAATAGCACTGTGAATTATATCAGATAGAGGTACTGAAATTGAATTTATCACATATGATACGTTCAATAATGCAAAAATCGTTATCGACAGAGTGTTAATAAATATTGTTTGAAGAACTGAAAAAATTGGTACAGTCTGCAGAGGTAAAATACTGATTCTAAGTTTATATGAAAACTAGATTACAGAAACTGACATTCATGGCGGAATACAATCTCTAGCAGAAGTAGTGCATTATAAGGCTGTTCTCTCCCAAACTATTTATTGAATTTTTTGATAGAAAGTAGAATACAGAGAATAAAACATCGCATAAAACCTGAAAATTAATGGTAAATAAATAAATTCCCTTAGACCTGTGGAAGATGTAATAATTGTAGGAGATTCCAAAGAGGACATTAATTACTTAGTAACAATTACGGCTAATGTCCTAGACAACCTTAAGGTAAGGATAAACACAAACAACACGAAAATCATGCTGACAGAAAATTCCGACAGATAAATGAGGTTAATCCTAAAGAAATGAAATACGTCTCTAAAGCAAGTAACAACTTATGTTGTTTAGGTAGGAAACTAACTGACAAATCAAGAATCTGAAGTATATTTGTTGCGTTCAGGAGAAATGTAAGAATACGCAAGATAGCGCTGACCCTACGATTTAGACTGACGAACGGCAAACCAACATTTATAGCATTTGTTGATTCAGAGGAAACATTTCACGATATTGACTGGAATAAAGTCTTTGAAGTTCTGCACGTAGCAGAAATAAATACACGGAGTGAAAGTCTATCTACAACTTTCACAGAAACTCGACTGCACTTGTCACTCAAGGACATGAAAGGGAAGAAGTATTTGAGACGTGCGTGATACAGGACTGTAGCTTATCCCCCATGTTTTGCAGTTTGTACATTGAACGAGCAGTGAGAAAATTAAAGAGAAGTTTGGAAGAGGAATGAAAGATCAAGGTCAAGAAATAAAAACTTTAAGCTTGCCGATGTCGTTGTAATAGTGTCAGAGGTGCAAACGACTGCTGGCCGGAATAGACAGCGTCTTTAACAGAGGTTGTGACATGAACACCAAAAACAGTGAAACAAGGGTAACGGAACTAGTCGAATTTAAATTATGCGATACTGAGGGAATTGGGTTAGCAAATGAGAAACTAACTGTTGTAGACAGGGTTTGCTATTTGGGCAGCAAAATATCACAAAGGCTGAAGTAGTGAAGACATAAAACGAGGGCTGGCAATAGAGAATAAAACTGAAAAAGAGAAGTTTGTTAAAGTCTAATATACGTTGAGGTAATGAAAGTCGTGAGAGTGTGATATGCACGTGTACAGATGATGGTAGTATCTCGTACACGAGGTATAAAAAGCAGTGCAATGACGTAGCCGTCTTTTGTTCTCAGGTGGTTCATGCGTAAGGTTTCCGACGTGATTATGGCCTTACGGGGAATGGTAGTTGGAACTAGACTCAAGAGACATTCAATTTCGGAAATCGTTAGGATATTCAATATTCTGTGATCCACAGTGTCAAGAGTGTGCCGAGAATACCAAAGTTCAGGCCTTTTCTCTCGCCATGGAGAATGCAGTGGCCGACGCTCTTCACTTAACGACCGAGAGCAGCGGCGTATGAGTAGAGTTGTTAGGTCTAACAGACAAGCAACGCTGCTTTAAATAACCACAGGAATCAATGTGGGATGTACGAGGATCGTATCCGTTAAAACAATGCGGCGAAATTTGGCGTTAATGGGCTAAGACAGCAGACGACCGACGCGAATGCCTTCGCTAACAGATCGAAATCGCCTGCAGTGCCTCTCCTGGGCTCTTGGTAACATCGGTTGGACCCTAAGCGACTGAAAACCATGGCCTGGTCAGATGAGTCCCGATTTCAATTGGCAAGAGCTGATGGTAGGGTTCGAGTGTGGCGCAGACCCCACGAAGCCATGGACCCAAGGCGCTGTGAAAGCTGGTGATGGCTCCATAATGGAATGTACTGGGTCCTCTGGTCCAAGTGAACCGAAAATTTACTGGAAATGGTTATGTCTGGCTACCTGGACAACATTTGCAGCCGTTAATGGCTTTCACGTTCCTAGACAATCACGGAATTTTTTTTTTCTTTTGAAGACAATGCGCCACGTCACGGGCCACAGTAGTTCGCGATTTGTTCGAAGAACATTCTGCACAATTCAGGCGAGTAAATTGGGCACGCAGATTGCCCGATAGAAATGCCATCTATTATTTATGGGACATAATCGAGGGTTCAGTTCGTACACAAAATCTTCTCCTAGCAATACTTTCGCAATTATGGACGGCTATAGAGGCAGCATGGCTCAGTATATCTTCATGGAACTTCCAGCGACATGTTGAGTTCAGGACTCGTCGAGATGCTGCATTACGACAGGCAAAAGGGGGTCAGACACTCTATTACGAGGTATCCCATGACTTTTATTGTAAATTTAAGTGTTTTGAAATCTTTCGTGAAGATGTTTATCTGAAATGTAGCGTTGTATGGAAACGAAACGTTGACGATAAGCAGTTGAGACAAGTGGTAATGTAAAAGAGCGCTGAAGATTAGATTGGTAGACTGAATAATGAATGAGGAGATATTACTCGAATTGGAGGACACATCCTGAGGCATAAAGGAATCGTGGATTTGATAATGGAGGGAAATGTGCTGTAAAAATTGTGCAGGGCGATCAAGATTTGCCTACAATAAACAGTTTCAATTAGATGTAGATTGCAGTAGCTATGCGCTGAGGGAAAGTCTTACACACGATAGACTAGCTTGGAGAGTTGCATCAAATCAGACTTCAAAGCGAAGACCATCACCACAGTAACAACACCTGCAGACTACGACATCCGCTGCCCAAGGTCATCATAAACCCAAATAGCGAAGTGGTCGGTAGTGTTCTAAGCGAAGAAGAGCCACATTGAGTCTTTAGTCTGACTTTTACGGCAGGCAGACGAACCGAAGAGGAGATAACCAAATGAATCATCAGAAGGAGTAAGCGAAAGCAAATCTGGCCACAGGCTCAGAAGTGGCGCCGCTACAACAAAAGGGTTGAAATGCTCAATGGGAACCTTTTCCCGCCATTTCCCTCTTCTAAAGTTGTACCAAGGCTATCCAGAACGCAACCTCTGTTTCCTTATAGCTCGAGAGGTAGATGGGGGAGCTACATCGCTCCTGTACTGAAGTGAGCAACAGCTCAGTATGAGTGCAGCTGTGTTAACGCGAACGTCGTCCCGTCGCTCTTCCGTCTTTAGTAGTAACTCATTATGTGTGCAGCAATCTAATGCCAAGCCAGTCCTGAGGACTGCAAAGTAATAAATTCTTTACTGGCAAATGAGAGACGACGGCATTCATGTTAACGTTGTTCTGTTTATAGGGAGAACTTAATGAGTGATGAAGCGTCAGTACCGTCTTGTTAAAACTAAATACTCATGAAGACGAACGAAGTGGCCAGGCACCTGCAATCAACGATCGTTCAAAGAAATAATGAGAAACTTTGTGGAAGCAAGAGTTGCACAGAATCATATCTTTCCAATTCCCAAAATTTCTTGTGCTATTATACGTGAGTTCATCAAAGAAAAGTAGTTCACTCTTCTTCCTGAGAACTTAAAACACAGTGAATCATTTTTTCTTCAACTGTCATTGACAAGAGAGCGCGTTTCATGTCATAGGTCAGACAAACCAGCAATAAGATGTGCAGTGTCATAGCGTGTCAACAAAATAGAAACATGCCTACCAGAGTTTCTTTGCCAGAATGTTGTGAAAATGTTTACTTTCTTGGGATGTGGAAGGAATTTTTTTTTTCAGAATTTATGCAACGTGAAACGAACATACACTATGTGATCAGAAATATCCGGACACCTGACTGAAAATGAGTTACAAGTTCGTGGCGCCCTCCATCGGTAATGCTGGAATTCAGTATGATGTAGGCCCAACCTTAGCCTTGATGAGAGCTTCCACTCTCGCAGGCATACGTTCAGTGAGATGCTGGAGGGTTTCTTGGGGAATGGCTGTCCATTCTTCACGGAGTGCTGCACTGAGGCGAGGTCTCGATGTTGGTCGGTGAGGCCTGGCACGAAGCTGGCGTTCCAAAATATCCCAAAGATGTTCTATAGGATTCAGGTCCGGACTCTGTGCAGGCCAGTGCATTACAGGAATGTTATTGTCGTGCAACCATTCTGCCACAGGCAGTGCATTATGAACAGGTGATCGATCGTGTTGAAAGATGCAGTTGCCATCCCCGAATTGTCTTCAACAGTGGGAAACAAGAAGCTGTTTAAAACATCAGTGTAGCCATGTGCTGAGATAGCGCCACGCAAAACAACAAGGAGTGCAAGCCCCATCCATGGAAAAACAGGACCATACCATAACACGACCGTCTCCGAATTTTGTTGTTGGCACTTCACACGCTGCAGATCACGTTCACCTGCCATTCGCCATACCCACACCCTGCCATCAGATCGCCACATTGTGTACCGTGATTCATCACTCCACACAACGTTTTTCTTCTGTTTAATCGTCAAATGTTTACGCTCTGTACACCAAGCGAGGCGTTGTTTGGCATTTATCGGCGTGATGTGTGGCCTATGAGCAGCCGCTCGACCATGAAATCCAAGTTTTCTCACCTCCCGTTTGTCATAGTACTTGCAGTGGATCCTGATGCAGTTTGGAATTCCTGTGTGGTGGTCTAGATAGATGTGTGCCTATTACACATAACGACCCCCTTCATCTGTCGGCGGACTCTGTCACTCAACTGACGCGGTCGATCTGTACGCTTGTGTTCTGTAGGTGTCCCTTCACGTTTCCACTCCACTACCACATCAGAAACAGTGGACCTAGGGATGTTTATGAGTGTGGAAATCTCGCGTACAGACGTATGACACCAGTGACACAAAATCATCTGACCACGTTCGAAGTCCGTGAGATCCGCGGAGCGCCCCATTCTGCTCTCTCACGATGTCTAATGACTACTGAGGTCGCTGATACGGAGTAATTGGCAGTAGGTGGCAGCACAATGCACCTAATATGAAATAGTATGTTTTTGGTGGTGTCCGGATACTTTTGACCACATAGTGTAGATACTGAAGTCTGCTACTCATGAAGGAAACCCAAAAGGTAGTGAGTTATTAACGTTCGATGTTGCGCTTTTGCACGGCAATCGTCGCCGTCACTTCTTGAGTCATTTCGATTAAGCATATTTAATTACTTAGCCTGTGACTCAGATTCAACTTTTAATGATTACTGCTTCTCCATTCGAATGCTATGAAACTGATAGAGTATTTCACGACATTGTCACTGGCTGTATTTTCTGAAAACAGACATCTTAGTACGTATGAAGAATGCTTAAATGCAGCTGATGGTCACGTGAAAATAACTGCGAGCTCTGATCAAATATGCTTACTTCTTGGACAGCCCTCGTATTGACTGCGAAGAACGTCAGCACTGTAACGCAAAAATATTTGCTCTTCGCTACTGAGAAATGGGCATTCTCAACAAATGATTTTTTTTAAAGAGGGGACCACAGTTACTCGAAACTTTTTTAAATAAATTCCCGTCACTTGACTGTAAATTACTATTCACTTATTTCACAGAAGTATGATGTCGGCTTTATAGCTACTCTCAAGTGCGAGTTTAAATGTCACAAAATGTCCAACATGCTTGAAAGACATGTAATCACCGTCGAAATAACACATATCTGGTCTATACTTATTTTTATAAACCTGTCGTCGTATTACAGGATATGAGTACATTTCAATGATGCATAATAAGGCTAATATAGAGCACAACGAACAAACTTTAAGAAACTGTTGTGTGTATCTGACAGTTAGTAGATAGCTGTGACCTGCATTCATCACGTCCACACAATCTATTGACTGTCAGATACACATTACAGATTGCTAATGTTCATTCGCTGCGCACAATGTCAGCCGTATTATTTATCTATGACAATATGTACTCATATCCTGTAACTCGACAACTGGTTTGTAAGACCAGATATATGTTATTTCGACGATGACATGTAATTTACTCACGTGGGATATTTTTTGGCGTTTGAGCTTGCACTTGAGAATACCTAGATAGACGAAATCGTGAATGTCCGGAATTTCTTTCAAAAGAAATTCTCGACGAAGCTCATTGAAATCTTCAGTTGATTGACGTTACGACGTTACAATCTTTCCCCGATTCTACGCCCCCATACAGCGGCCATAAAAAAGTGTATTCTGTTTTCTGTATTAAAGTGATTTTTCTGGTTTGTGGTTTATTGGCATACAGGCTGAATCCGAATTAAATCGAAAATATTTACGGTTTTCAGCTACATTTTCAGGGTGTTTTGGAATAAGGGACCCGTGGTCGCTCGTCGCACAGTAATTGCGTTATGTTTGGTGTCTCACCCCATTTTAACTTTGTATCTGTTTTGCACTACAAATATCTGTCCAACAGTGCACTGTGTCTTTTGTTCTGAAACAAACTGGTCATAATCACTCACGGTGGTTTCCGCTGACAACGGGAACGACTACTATTCGTGCGGTCCAAGCTGAGACTCGGCGCGGTGGCTGATGGTAGCGATCGTAAACGGTTCTGAAATTTACTGTTGCTCCCATCAGCCACCGCGCCGAGTCTCAGCTAACAATTTCGTGTGGCTCAACGGTCTGGTGCAAGTCTTTCAGTCGCTTGGCCTGCGTGAGTTCACTTTGCACTTTGCCTTTAAGCTTGCGTTCATTACGGTTCGGATTTGTTTTTCCATCACGTTCGTTGTACGTGCATGCAAACAGGATACACAGCAGTGTGAATAGGTTTTGCTGATGAGTTGGCCGACGTGCACCTAGTACAGGGGCTCAGAGACGCTGGGCGAGAGCCGCAGAATGCCGCTACTCCACAACGACAGCACCCACATTGCAGTACTTCTGCACCTCTTTATACGCGCCTACGAGGAGCCAGAGCCTTCCGTGTTACGGTGACTGAATATTACAGGATTTACACTGTCGTGAAAGTATTTTAACAGGAACAAAAGCAACTGGGATAACAAACCATTAACAGAAACAAAATTGCATGTTTACTCTGTAACTAGCTGCCAGAGACTGTGGATTCCCTATACTAAAATACCCAGAAAATATCCGCTACAGACTGGATATTCCACCTGGATCCCTGAACAACTTCCGAAATCTTGTCGGTGGAGTTAGGTTTCACACTGTCTGTCTTCTCCTGGAGCCTCGTATCGTTACACAGATATGGGAAGCTAGACTGTCCTTGCCAGTTATTTCTGTAGAGATTAGAGATTGTAGTTGTAATGTGAAAAAAAATTACCAATTTTTTGAATGGTAGATGTAAATACAAATTTTGATTTTCTAACAGAACTGACTATCCATTATTACGTTAACCTGTCACTGAAGGCACATCAGTTCTGATTTCGGTACGGTATACAGCACTAATCAGAATAATTTTTCGTTAGCTTAATAGTTTGATTGGAAGTTTGTCAGCGACAGTGATAAGCTTGGTGTTTCTCATTCCTTTAATATTGAAGCATCAAAGAAGTCTTTCTCAAGGACATGTTTTGGAGAAATTGGATTTTTTCAAACAAATATCTACATGATATGCCTAATTATGGGAAGATTGTTGCAAATGGGTCACTAATAAAAAGTAATCTTTCAGAAGTCTGTTTGAATAAGGAGCTGTATTGTACAAATGATGGAGCTATGGAACTATATATTTTCACTTCCCATTGAAAGACATTCAACCAGAAATAAACAATCTTTGAATCGTATCGCTATTAACGTATACAATGAGACATATTTCCAAGTTTCTTGTTTCCGACGCAAAACTGACAGTTAATTGTAGCCCTCGCACCCTCGTATTGACGATGGAACACACAATTTGAAAACATATTTTCGATGATATGAATTCTGGTACTACCGGTATATAATACTGTTATAATGCCTCTACTCACTATCTTTTATTGTTTTTGTTGCGTCGGACGCGTTTCGAGCTATAATCCACTCTCAAGTACTACAGTCTATGTTTTCTCGTCTTACGCTGGTTCAGTTTTCATAACGTACGGTACTGATGCTTTCTCGTGATGTGAGCTTTCTCGTTGCATGCATACATATACGGGAGGTCTTTCAAATGTGAAGGCAGAAGCGAGATGAAAAACTGAAGCAATACAAGCTAAAGAAACTAAAACTACAGTCCCTATGAGTGGAGTTTAGGTCGACTCGAGTGAAAAATAACAGAAACACTAAACAAAACTTGGTTGGATACTTTTTCATGTTATTAAATACCGAGTCGCAGTGAATCCACACGGAAAAGTGTTAGTTGGTCAGTTGGTCAAAATTTTATTTTTATACCTTGGGCAGAAAGGAAATCGTTAATTGTATAACTGTTCTTAAAATCATTCACAAGTTCGGCTAAATACAAGAGTGATGAACATATTACGTATCTGTGCAGGCCTGCTTTACTAGAATCTTTCCATGACAATATGCGGTTTACATTGAATGATACATTTTCGTGTGTGTTTAATACTAACTGATACTGAGCCAGAAGGAACTTAATGTTAACAATTTATCCACTGAAAAGTAATAAAGATGCTTGGGAGACCACTTACGAAACTCTGCTAAGCTTGTCTTCCTCTGTTTTCACTAAATGGAGCATCGTTGCCCAGTATCAGTCAACGATACGAACTTTTTGAAACACTCTCACTTATAAAAGGGGGCGGCGATGTGCACCCTGTGTACCAGGGAGCTATCCGTTTCTATGAGTACGAAATACTTTCGTTGTGTCTCGCTCTAACATCACACAATATCTCTACTTACTCTTAGTTACTAGCTCACATCTACCTAAATGTAGGAAAACTACCACATATCCCTGAGCAATTTCGAGCACGGTAGAAATTTGCACTGATTAGAAAACGTTGAGACGCATGATGATGCCTAATTCCAAAGCGTTGCAGAAACTTAGGAGGAGTTTTACTTAAATCTAGAGACAGGCGTTTTGCTGCAAATTTTCAATGATTTTGCTTAATCACTTCACGCACTGACAGTGCCTTAACATCTAGAGTATCAAATGTGGAAAACACATACAGCTGGACATATGTGACGTTATGATCTTTACTCTCTGTAATACCTGTACGTCGGACCTGGTGATCTAGCGGAGCCCGCACGGCAAATCTGCGTCTCCGGTCAGAGGGCTGGCTGCCTTTTGTAATAAAAAAAAAAAAACAAAAAAAAACAGTGAAATATTCAACGATTAACGTGAAGAGGTGTCACGTGACGTCCGCCGAGACCAAATGATGAGAACAATGACGGACAAAATGAAGAGGGAAAAAAAATGGTAAAGTGCGTGCCTGGGAACAGACGGCTCGAGATCGAATATCGCCGGACCACGGATTTTTCAGTCTTAGTTTTAACCCAGCTTTCATTCGGAAATTGTGTTAAACTGTAGGTCCTCTTTCCCCGGGTGGATAACTGGGGTATGTTAGGGACACGCAAAGTGCCGAAGTGGCGTCCAGTGAAAAGACTTGCACCAGGCCACTGAGCACATGAATAATAATAATAATAATAATAATAGTAATGATAATAATAATAATAATCACATCACATCACAAGCGGATGTACAATACTATCAAATACAGAATACCCCAGAAGACATGAGAATGTAGCAAAAATAATACATCAACAACTTCCCATACAACATAAACTAATAAATCAACACGTTCCCACATACAAGTATGCACCACAAAATGTACAGGAGAATGATGAATACAAATTATACTGGAACAAAACAATTATAACAGATAAAACAACACAAGATAACAAACCTGACATCATATTCACCAATGAAAAGAAGAAATTAACACAACTATTCGAAATATCCATACCCAATACAACAAATATACAGAAGAAAACAGGAGAAAAAAATTGAAAATACTGCCCACTGGCTGAGGAAGTCAAGGACATGTGGCATCAGGATAAAGTTGACATTATACCAATTATACTATCAACTACAGGAGTCATACCACACAATAACCACCAGTACATCAACGCAATACAGGTACATCCAAACGTATATATACAACTACAGAAAATCTGTAATTATTGACACATGTTCAATTACCCGAAAGTTCCTAAATGCAATGTAACATATACCGTACAGTTAAAAGGAAGTCACGCTTGATCAAGGTCCGCGTCACTTTCCATTTTTAACCAGACATAACGTCTGAGAAAGGAAATAAATAATAATAATAATAATAATAATTATTATTATTATTATTATTATTATCATTATTATTATTGACGGGTACTTTATGTACAACGAGAGCAAGATGGAACAATCAGTGACGATTCTCGCACATCTGAAACTCAGAACAACTTGGATAATCAGGTCGTACTAGCGTCAAAGAAACGGCCAGTGTGTTAAGCTGATTTTAGAAAACTTGTGTTGTTATCGAAAATATAGCTAGTTCAATCGCTTGTATCCCTGCGAGGAAAATAAATATCCAATGAACAATAAGTTTATTTAACAAGACAAGCTGTGTGAAAGTATGAACTTCGTATAAATGAAACAAAACGCCTTTAATTAACACGTTGTAGGCAACAGTTGCCATTATCACTTGATAACTCTCAATGCAGAGAGTTCAGTATGTATCAGACAGCCCTAGAACCTGTAAGTTCAAGCTATTAACAACTCGAAGGTTCGTTTGAACAACACGTTACTTTACTTAGCGTTCGTTCTACCTTTAAAGTGATTTACCCAACTTGAGCTTAAAATACACGTCATGCAACGGTGAAGCTAGGCGTTTTTCACATATGACAAGTCACTGACACTGGTAAAAAGAAGCAATAAGTAAAGGAAAACATCTAGAACCAACTAAGAATTGAACCACAAATCTTTTAATTTGCAATCAGAGAATTACTTAACTTTCTTAGCCACCGACCTTCGCCCCATATCTTGTAACAGTAATGTAGTCAAGCAACGACAACCAATGGATACGCATAGTGTAGTTTTTAAAACATCCAATAATTTTAACTGGGAAACCAACTAGTTCATATACTCTTGGAGTACAACTAATTACAAATATAGGTGATTTACAAATGAAAAAGAACGCGTTTACTACGCATAGTTTCATTCACTATTAACTCTGTTTTTACAATGTTAGAATTTAACAATATTCTTATTCGGGAATTGAATTACATAATCACGTTAATCTAAGCACACCATTATTTTCAGATGATTATACAGTACAAGACCGGGAAGATGACATTTAGCTAGCGGCATATTGGCTAAACAAAATGCATAGAGACTACAACATAAAAAATTTCGTAATTTAAACCGAAACTTAAGGTCTTTCAGGATAAATACCCAATATGATTGGACACAGTAATTAAGAAGGAAATAACTAAACAGATGTCACGTTTTAAATACCATATCTGTCACACGGATTATGATTATGATAATGATGTAGCTGAAATTCAGGCAATAAATGGAACACCAATTTAACTACCAAAGCTGAAAGGATACAAAAATCAAATTTATAGAATTATGACGATACTATTACTTGGAAGCGAGTGCAAATAAAAGGAAGATGATAAAGAAATACAAGCGTAGTAATATCCTCAGCACTTCTCCAGAAAATTGAGTTATTTACAGTGATATATTATCTGAAAAAACTGTACGAATATCCACTCTAATATTGCTAAAATTTCAAAGTATTGAACATACTGGCAACTTGCTTTAAATGTTTAGAAATGCAGAATTGCGTACTTCACGAAACGCAGAAAAGTACTACCCTATGAAAATAATATTAATGATCGAGTCAACTCGTATATACTCATGGGTGCCACTCGTCGTAGGAATATGGAATGGAATTTATCATTGAGGGTAAAGGGTACATGAAAAGGTGGTTTACTTAGGATCATTGGTAGGATATTGTGAAAATACAGTCATTCTACAAAGAAGACTGTTTAAAAACCAGTTTTGCTTCCATCACACAGCATTTGTCGAGCATGTGAGATCACTACCAAACAGGACTAACTGAACTAACTGGGGATATTGAATGTACGCAAAGAAGGGCGTGAATGGTCACAGGTTTGTTAGATTTGCGGGAGAGCGTCACGAAAATGTCGGAAAACCTGAATTGGTCGACACCCTGCGACAGACGCCGACAGTGTTGTCAAAGTGTACTTACGCAGTATCGAGGAAAAGTACTAAGTGAACTGTCTAAGAATATGCTGCAGGAACCACAAAGAAATGATTAGTGCACAAAGCATTTACGACCAGTCATTCTACCCGCGCTCCATACGCGAATGAAACGGGGAAATAACCCTAACATATGGTAATGTGGATAGAACCTCCACAGTGGTTTGCAGGAGGTGGATGTAGATGTGGATGTAGACGTCGAAGCAGCAGAGACGAGATTTTTGAGGGGAATGAACGACTGCACAAAAAGTGATTTAAATTTATAAGAATACGTTCGTAACTAGTCGAATGTACTGTACATGCTACTAGAAAACCCAGCAATGCTTTTCAATTGCTAAATTCGTATGGGAATTGGATATAAGTTACATCCTAAAGTCCTTCTTCCCTTCTATCTGCCCATCTATCCCTTCTTTCTAACTTTGTCCACCTCCTCCTCCTCCCCCCTCTCTCTGCGCATCATATCTTCCCCCCTGTCTGTATTCAGCTCATCTTTCGCCCTCTCTAAATCTATTTCCTCAACCCCCTTTTTCACCCTTACCCCTATCTCTGATCTTTGTTCTAAGTGCAAACAAAACCTTTTTTGTTTCAACAGAATACCTGCACATTGTTATTTATAAAATATATCACCTGTGTTCGCCTGAATGTTTACTACTGTATCGTGTAAAAATTTGAAGTAAATTAGTCAAGAATCTTCCGAGATTTTTGGTAACAACGTATCTGTTTACGTATTACACATATTATAAAATTATACGATATCATATGTATTATTAAATAAACAGTCTATGTCCGTCTGAACAATCATTAGAATATCATATAAAAATCTGAAGATACTCAGTCAAGTACTTCTCTAGATTTCTGGTACCAACTTTAATCAACGACCTGTCTTCATATATATTAGTATAAATATAGATTAGCGGAAACAGCTGAATTTGGAGATAGGTGTGAACAACATATCAATAGAAAGAGAGATCAAGAACCATCCAAGAAAATCCTGAACTTTAGGGTGAGTAAAATGAAATTGGCCCGAATAAGACTGTTGCAGTTTTGAGCCTTGTTAATGGTCAGCAGAACTAAACGTCACAGAAAATGCTGGAAACAGTGATTGGGGTGCACTAATGGGTTGGTGTCACATGTCTCTGCTTGCGCATCTCCCGCATGCTCTGTTCCAATCGCGTCACTGTATCATTACGTTTGTGTGTGTGAGAGGAGCAGACACAAAATGATACTGACGCTAAAACAACGCATGTTCATTGTCGAGTATTCTGTGAAGAACAATTCGTCCAAACGATTGCGAACTGTTTGCGCTAGAGTTTAAGACACGAAGTGTTTTGGCAAAGCTTCCATCAAAGTCAGAAATGCAAGAGTTAATGTCAAAATGGTGTGAAACGGGTTCTGATTCCCTGTTTGCATTAGGGTGACGAAAAGTTTATTACTATTATTACTATTGTTGTTGTTGGGGAAATTTAACTTACATTGGTAACTTTTAATAGATAAGTAAGTTAACAGAGTGATATCTGATTTTAGTCCCAGAACTTAGTGTAGAAATCTCTTTGAAAGCCTTATTTACTGATTACTTTATTGGTGGTTATCCATATTTCTCTCTTAAAAATAGTACAAAGTAGGATTTAAATGACAGGAGTTCTTGGTTACAAATAAAAATACATGTTTCAGTGTTTTTGCAATTTCTACCCTCAAGGGGTTGAAGTAAGGGAGTAAATGTTTTTTTGAAAATATTTCATTGTTGTTGTTGTGGTCTTGAGTCCAGAGACTGGTTTGATGCAGCTCTCCATGCTACTCTATCCTGTGCAAGCTTCTTCATCTCCCAGTACCTACTGCAACCTACATCCTTCTGAATCTGTTTAGTGTATTCATCTCTTGGTCTCCCTCTACGATTTTTGCCCTCCACGCTGCCCTCCAATACCAAATGCCTCAGAATATGTCCTACCACCCGATCCCTTCTTCTAGTCAAGTTGTGCCACAAATTATTCTTCTACCCAATTCTATTCAATACCTCCTCATTAGTTATGTGATCTACCCATCTAATCTTCAGCATTCTTCTGTAGCACCACATGTCGAAAGCTTCTATTGTCTTTTTGTCTAAACTATTTATCGTCCACGTTTCACTTCCATACATGGATACACTCCATACACTTTCAGAAAAGAATTCCTGACACTTAAATCTATACTCGATGTCAACAAATTTCTCTTTTTCAGAAACGCTTTCCTTGCCATTGCCAGTCTATCTTTTATATCCTCTCTACTTCGACCATCATAAATTATTTTGCTCTCCAAACAGCAAAATTCATTTACTACTTTAAGCGTCTCATTTCCTAATCTAAAACCCTCAGCATCACCCGATTTAATTAGACTACATTCTATTATCCTCGTTTTGCTTTTGTTGATGTTCATCTTATATCTTCCTTTCAAGACACTGTCCATTCCGTTCAACTGCTCTTCCAGGTAATTTGGTGCCTCTGACAGAATTACAATGTCAAAGTTTTTATTTCTTCTCCATGGATTTTAATTCCTACTCCGAATTTTTCTTTTGTTTCCTTTACTGCTTGCTCAGTATACATATTGAATAACATCGGGGATGGGCTACAACCCTGTCTCACTCCCTTCCCAACCACTGCTTCCCTTTCATGCCCCTCGACTCTTTATAACTGCCATCTGGTTTCTGTACAAATTGTAAATAACCTTTCGCTTCCTGTATTTTACCCCTGCCACCTTTAGAATTTTGAAGAGGCGATTCAAGTCAACATTGCCAAAAGCTTTCTCTAAGTCTACAAATGCTAGAAACGTAGGTTTGACTTTCCTTAATCTTTTTTCTAACATAAGTCGTAGGGTCAGTATTGCCTCACGTATTCCAACATTTCTACGGAATCCAAACTGACCTTCCCCGAGGTCGGATTCTACCAGTTTTTCCATTCGTCTGTAAAGAATTCGTGTTCGTATTTTACAGCCGTGGCTTATTAAACTGATAATTCGGTAATTTTCACATCTGTCAACACCAGCTTTCTTTGGGATTGGAATTATTATATTCTTCTTGAAGTCTGAGGGTTTTTCGCTTGTCTCATACAGCGTGCTCACCAGTTGGTAGTGCTTATATCATTATGAAAGCATTTTTAAAGCTAAGTATATGAAAATCTGTCTTTACTTCTCGGCTAGAAACAAAAAATACGTTTTTCAGTGTTTCTGGGAATTCAACCCCTAACGGGGTGAAATAGGGGCTGAAAGTTTTCATAGTAATGTGTAATTAGGCAGCCATTTTCGAAGATAAATCTATGAAGATTTCTGGCTTCCCTGTTAGAAATAAAAAAAGACGGATTTCACTATTTTTAGAAAGTCAGCCCCTAAAGGGGTGAAGTAGGGGATGAATATTTTTAAGAAAATATTTCGTTACATAAAGGTAATGAAAGCTATGCCTATGAAAATTGATATTTCACTTCTCGGTTAGATATAAAGAAATATGTGTTAAGTAATGAATGTTTGCACGGAAACATCACCACAAGAGCGCAAAAGGCAATATTAACAGAAACCTTGGACTACGTCTATCAGAATCGCTTTTGGTCAGAACTACATTCCGGAAAGACCATGCTTCTGTGGTCCTAATTAGAGTGAAAATTTAGAAGGTGTTGCTACTTGTGAACAAGAAAAATTTGATTAAAGAAAAACGAAAAAAATATCTGTGAGAAGCTTATAGTCTACGCGAGCGAAGCAGCGGGCACTAAGCTACTTTCCTGCAAAAGCGTAATAAAACATTTCAGACACGTTTTTGAGCAACCGCCAGAAAACTAAATATCACATGCCGAACTGATATTTTGTTTTGTGCTCCTGTGGATGCGACAAACTACATAACCCACGAAGCAAAATCAAAAACAGGAAAGTACATAAGAAGTATAATTATATCGTCTGCAAAAATAATTAACTGTCAGTACAGTGTTTCAAACTGTTCGTTACACTTTCACTTGGCCAAATGTAAAAACGATAATTATCACATTAACACAAAAGTTGTTCAGTTGTGTCAAAATCAGTGCTTTATTTCAGCTATAAATGAGAAAGACTATGACCATCGGCTCCACTTCATATAGTGCGTAATCACAGAAACTCGTCTTTTCGCCCACCGCTACATGACTTCGATGTTGGTTTCAAACCTCAACACTGCAGAGATAGTGGCGTGCACAGCCTATGAGTATCTATGGCCTAATGTTCTAGTGACGTAAAGTGCGCGCAGCGCTGCTGTTCTGCGTGTGGTAGATCTGTGCATTACTGCTTTGGTAACAACATACCTAACAGTTGTGTCAGGTGTTTAACATTTTTCCAGCTGACACATAATTTTTTGAATTAGTACTAAGTAGTGAGGAGTATGGACTAGAATGGATTTAACAAATGGCCGAGCCCTTTTTTCTCCTTCTGTTTCGTTTAAGTGCTTACTATGAAAGACAAAATTACGGCGTGTCTAAACTGTGGCGTGGTGGTCGCAGGTGGCGAAATTTTTGTTGTTACAATAAAATGCTGTGGTTTCTCATACTTCTACTAGGCGAGAAAAATATCTGCGTTCACTGTGCTCCGAATTTTGGCCTAGTTAAACGTTAAGTTGATTTTCCGTAGCAGTAGATACCTAGATGGGGGAGAGCCAAATGGCATTACGTAAGTAATTATTTATTAAAGTGTCCGACTCCAACGCAGCAGTCCAAAGAATAGCACTCCACCTGCAAGTGGCTGTTGCGCCATCACAAACCTTACGAGAGGCTTGAGGAGTGATTCATACGACCGCACGAGGAAATAACCTTCAGCGCTACGAGTAGCTAGGGCAGTTAGCGTTCGCCAATCCGCTGTCTCGTGGGGCTTGCTGGATTCAGCTTCAGATCTAGTTTAGCATCGAACCCTGCAAACCAGTGGTCGTCAAATTTTTTTTCTAAGAGTACTGACATAGTGGACCGGCACCTTGGGCCGCATATTTATCGATCTCGTTATTAATGGTAACCTACATAAATTAGTGTCTCATGAGGCCACAATAGACTAGCTACAGTAAGAGTGCGATAAATTGTCATTTGTACCAATCTTTGTAAATAGGCACCATTCAGAACACTTCGTGTTGACTATCCTCTGTTCCATATTGCTGCCACCTCAGCGACCCCAAAGTTGTGACACTAACGAAGTGCTGTCGTGCTGTCCGTGAGAGCGAACAATTAACTGATTAATAACAGTAATTTTACTTATGTAATATGCGACCGCAAATTTTACTAAATGTTTTGAATGTCATTTTTCTACTACTCATTGAATTGTATTACAACAACCTTAATTTAATTTCATATTTCTCGCTACAAGTACCTAGCGCATTTGAAGATCATCGTTTCTATAATGTGCATTCACGAATGTTTGTTATTGCCATGTCAAAATTTATATCATAGCCGCTGCTTGATACGTTCGCATGCTCCCGTGAGTTGTCAGTCCTGGAAGAGAAATAACGAAATCTTCTCTCTGTCAAACCCTCACACCCGTAGGAGCTGTGATTCTTACCCTCTACCGTGAGGTAAACGGCCAACTTTACTCAGATGAAGGCCGAGTGAACCAAGGTCAATTAAAATTAAGCATAGTTTAAAATGTTACTGTTTCTGTAAGTATTTTTGTTTGTTACTGAGAGTGAAAACTCCGCTCTAAGTTCGTAGCGTAAGTTGACGTTCTTGAATTCAGCTGTTAGTTGCTAGACGCTTGCTAATACACGGAAGAGCGAAAGAAACTGGTACACCTGCCTAATGTCGTGTAGGGCCCCCGCGAGCACGCAGAAGTGCTGCAGCACGGCGTGGCATGGACTCGACTAATGTCTGAAGTATTGCTAGAGGGAACTGACACCATGAATCCTCCAGGGCTGTCCATAAATCAGTAGAAGTACGAGAGGCTGATTGCAAGGCATCCCAGATAGGCTCAATAATATTCATGTTTGGGGAGCTCGGATGCCAGCAAAAGTGTTTAAACTCAGAAGATTGTTCCTGGAGCCACTCTGTAGCAAATCTGGACGTGTGGGGTGTCGCATTGTCCTGCTGGAATTGCCCAAGTCCGTCGGAATGCAAAACTGACACGAACAGATACGGGTGATCAGGCAGGATGCTTACGGACGTGTCACCTGTGAGAGTCATATCTAGACGTATCAGAGGTCCCATATCACTCAACTGCACACGCCCCACACCATTCCAGAGCCTTCACCAGCTTGAACAGTCCCCTGGACACGCCCCACACTATTACAGAGCCTCCACCAGCTTGAACAGTCTCCTGCTGACATGCAGGGTCCATGGATTCATGACATTGTCTCCATACCCGCACACGTCCATCAGCTCGATACAATTTGAAATGTGACTCGACGGACCAGGCAACATGTTTCCAGTCATCAACAGTCTAGTGTCGGTGTTGAAAGGCCCAGGCGAGGAATAAAGTGCACTTATCAAGGGTACACGACTGCGCCTTCGGCTCCGAAAGCGTATATCTATGATGTTTCGTTGAGTGGTTCACACACTGAGACTTGTTGACGGCGCAACATTGAAATCTACAGCAATTTGAGGAAGGGTTGCACTTCTGTCATGTTGAACGATTCTCTTCAGTCGTCGTTGGTCCCTTTCTTGCAGGATCTTTTTCTGGCCTCGCCGATGTCGGAGATTCCATGTTTTACCGGATTCTTGATATTCACGGTACACTCGTGAAATGGTCGTACGGGAAAATCTCCACTTTATCGCTACCTCGGAGATTCTGTGTCCCATCGCTCGTGCGCGGACTATAACAGCACGTTCAAACTCACTTAAGTCTTGATAACCTGTCATTGTAGCAGCAGTAACGAATCTAACTGCGCCAGACACTTGTCTTATATAGGCGTTGCCGACCGCAGTGCCTTATTCTGCGTGTTTACATAACTCTGTATTTGAATATGCATGCCTATATCAATTTCTTTGGAGCTCCAGTGTATGAAATGCGGCTGAAAACCAAGGGCTGCACCGAATGCTTCATTCGTCCACTGCTGTAAACTGTGGATACTTCTACGTGCACAGTGGCAGCGTCAAGATAAATGTATGAATACGTCGTATGACGGGTATGAGATGATCACAGGTTGCCGTCTCGAAACCTGATGGTGGTATAATCTCACCTTCAAGTTTGACGAGGCAGTGAATCGTCCCGATCACCAAATTGTATTCCAGTGTGCAGTGAATAGTTCCACCCGTTTCCGGGATGTCTTACGGAGAGACTCCCGAAGAAACTGTGTATGGTGATGTGTCCGTCGGTTTAAGAAGCTAAGCCCGCTGGTGCGTGTTTGTGAGGAGTAGACTAATTGTTCGCTAGACGTAACATAAACACATGTTTACAGCGTACAACGATGTTTTCCACACTATAATTAAAGATCCGGCATATTGAAAGACTTGCGTCACCTCCTGAGACACGCGAGATAGTTATTATACCTAACAAACAGGTCACAGGTTCAAACAATGATATACGTATACGAATTAAAGCTTTCCAAGGCAAAAAAACACTCTTAAAAATAAAATAATAATTGTTTCCGGGTGGAATCTAGTCTTTTCAGCACGACTTGTTTACCGAGTGGAATTGTAGCCAGCAGATGAAATGAGTTACAGAAATTTCGTGAAAGGTACTTGCAATGACCTTTAAAGTACCCGAGTAACAAACTTCACTTTTATGATTATCGTTTTTACCGAAAGTGTGGTCTCTTTTAATTATGTAGGCCCTCGTCTCAAAACTATTCTGAAAAGTTTCTAAAGTCAATAATTGTCACTTATTTTCGTTTTAGTGACTGGTGTCTGGAATCTCTTTCAAAACGTTTTTTAAGCGTGCAAGATACACATCATTGCGAAATTGTTCATGGCGGGTAGGACCTTTGGTCTGTTAAGAAAGAGACTAAATCACACTTGGCAGTCCACGAAGCTGTTCAAACAAAACTTTCTTAAGATTTAAAAGTTCTGAAAAGCTTCCAATTTCTGGATTTAGTGTCTTTTGGAAGAAATTTCTAAACATTCTGTTAAGGAAAACAATCGTGAGCAGTAAATACCGTCAAGGTGAAATCACGAGAGCTGCATAAACATTCACTAACCCACAGTGACGGCGGTCAGTATAAGAAATAATGTGCCGGTGTGTACAGCAGCTGTGAGACTAGACAAAAATTCTGATAAAGACGCAAACTTAATTTCGAAGAAAAATATATAACTTATTCTGATGTGTTGGCAGAAGAGCCAACACTGTGTTGCTAGAGGAGGCCGAAATGCATGCGTTTAATTACACGCTGACTGGCGCGAGGTCTGGAACAGTTAAGGGAATTAATAGTAGCAAATAAAGTACGTAGTTGATATAATACTTAACTTTAATCCACAATTGGTGTACATCTCTCGTTACTGTACAAGCTTCACAATATTAATTATCAAATGCTATGGCGCCTTGCTAGGTCGTAGCAAATGACGTAGCTGAAGGCTATGCTAACTATCGTCTCGGCAAATGAGAGCGTAGTTGTCAGTGATCCATCTCTGGCTAAGTCGGCTGTACAACTGGGGCGAGTACTAGGACGTCTCACTAGACCTGCCGTGTGGTGGCGCTCGGTCTGCAAATCACTGACCGTGGCGACACGCGGGTCCGACGTAAACTACCGGACCGCGGCCGATTTAAAGGCTACCACCTAGCAAGTGTGGTGTCTGGCGGTGACACCACATATTCACAGTTTGTTCCCACTATTTCATTTATAATTGGTGCTCTTGACACACATGCCACTTCGCTCAATACGCCATCCTAATGCCGGAGATGTTCCTCTTCCGCAACGCATTCGAGTTTGATGCAGACTGCGCCTCCTGTGCCAACTTCTTCACCTCATAGTGGTACTTACACCCAATGTCCTCGATTATTTGTTGGTATATTCCAAACTCTGTCTCCCCCTACTGTGTCCCTCCCCTCCCTCTAATACCTCGTGGCTGTTCCTTGATATCGTTAACACTTGTCCTATCATGTTACCACATCGTATAGCCAAGGTTTTCCATATTTTTCATTTGTGTAAGATACAAGGCTCCTAAGTGAGAGGCAAGGGACCACAAAGCCCTGATCGCATGCTGGTTTGGGTTTCCCGTAGTTTCTCCAATAAACTTCATGCGAATAACTGCTTGTTTTCTTAAAAATGCCCTTCCCTTTCTTCCAAAAAGACTAGCCCAGCTTCTACAAACTATGAAGACAAACCGTGACTTTTTTGTCTTCCTTCTGATTCCTTCAAGTAACGGATTACCAGACTCTGCAGAAGCCAGCAATGATAGCCTGAATCTCGATTGTAACCCTCGATGACGCGCCCCCTTCCATTCAAAAATCAAATGGCTCGGGGCACTATGAGACTTAACTTCTGAGGTCATCAGTCCCCTAGAACTTACAACCACTTAAACCTAACTAACCTAAGGACATCACACACATCCATGCCCGAGACTGGATTCGAACCTACGACCGTAGCGGTCGCGCGGTTCCAGACTGTAGCGCTTAGAGCCGCTCGGCCACTCCGGCCGGTTTCCCTTCCATTCTCTGAATCTCTTTCTGAAATACGAGGAAATTTCAAAAATAAAAGTTATCATTATCATGGCAAGCCATGCAACTTTATTGAATACTACTCTACACTTCAAACTGACACAAGGATATGAAACTATTTTTAAACATAGTCACAAAGTCTTTGTGAACAACAGTCCAAACGTTCTACCAGTCATTCAGTTCGTTGACATAGAAATCCGCTCCTTAGTCACGGAGTAAATCGACAAACGCTGTGTGAACGTCCTCATCATGCCAAATCTTTCATTTCGTTTGTTCTTTTATCTTACTGAAGAGATGGAAATCACGCGGTGCATCCGATCAGCATCACCTACGTCCGTGCGGCTTTGGTCAAATTGCTGGCACCATTTCACTGCATCTCGCCGCTACAATGCATTTGATCCACATATTGCCAGAATTTAATGGTGAATCTGTTTGCAATTTAGACATTTTCCCGACAAGAATCATACTGTCCTGCGTACTTCAGCTTGGGAGTACGTGTCCAGTTGACGCGCCATTTCACCGCCTTGCTGTGATTCACATATTATCCGTAAGACAGCAGAACTCTGTCTGCAGGAAGCAAGGGACATGGTCTCTCTTCTGACCAAGCGTTACTCTTGTTTTGTAATAGCCTTAGCGTGGGAAGATACGTGTAACTTACATCCTGAAATCTCTACATGTTAATCTTCTGCAATCACGAGTTTGTGTTTGTAAACCATTAGTCACGTTCAGTTGCAGCCCAATAAAAAAATCTCGCTATGTTACGCACTTAATGATGTTAGTGATGAAGGCCGAAATTCTGTCAAATTCGTGAGAGGTGTCTTTAGGGAACCAGTCACCTGACAACCTAGGAATACGCAAGTAAGATTGGAAATGCAGTCCCATGCTTCTTGACAGAGCGCAGAGCGTATGGTCCTAATGAAGGTGGTTTGCCATTGCCTTCCTCCGATCGTAACGGGGATGAATGATGATGATGAAGACAACAACACCCAGCATCTCGGGGCAGGTGAACATCCCTGACCCCGCCGGGAATCCAACCCGGGACCCCGTGTTCGGGGAGCGAGAACGCTACCGCGAGACCACGAGCAGCGGACTAAGTAAATATAAAATTTTAAAATTTTAGACTAGTAAAAAGTCGTAAGATTGTGTCATACGTACATCGTGCCTTGAGCGGCCGACCGCTGGTGACCGAGCGGTTCTAGGCGCTACAGTCTGGACCGCATGGATGTGTGTGTTGTCCTTAGGTTAGTTAGGTTTACGTAGTTCGAAGTTCTAGGGGGCTTATGACTTCAGCAGTTGAGTCCCATTGTGCTCAGAGCTATTTGAACCATTTTTTTTTTTTTTTTGCCTTGAGCGATGTACGAGGGCAGTTCAATAAGTAATGCAACACATTTTTTTTCTCGGCCAATTTTGGTTGAAAAAACCGGAAATTTCTTGTGGAATATTTTAAAACATTCCAGCTTCGTCTCATATAGTTTCATTGACTTCCGACAGGTGGCAGCGCTGTACGGAGCTGTTAAAATGGCGTCTGTAACGGATGTGCGTTGCAAACAACGGGCAGTGATCGAGTATCTTTTGGCGGAAAACCAGGGCATCTCAGATATTCATAGGCGCTTGCAGAATGTCTACGGTGATCTGGCAGTGGACAAAAGCACGGTGAGTCGTTGGGCAAAGCGTGTGTCATCATCGCCGCAAGGTCAAGCAAGACTGTCTGATCTCCCGCGTGCGGGCCGGCCGTGCACAGCTGTGACTCCTGCAATGGCGGAGCGTGCGAACACACTCGTTCGAGATGATCGACGGATCACCATCAAACAATTCAGTGCTCAACTTGACATCTCTGTTGGTAGTGCTGTCACAATTGTTCACCAGTTGGGATATTCAAAGGTTTGTTCCCGCTGGGTCCCTCGTTGTCTAACCGAACACCATAAAGAGCAAAGGAGAACCATCTGTGCGGAATTGCTTGCTCGTCATGTGGCTGAGGGTGACAATTTCTTGTCAAAGACTGTTACAGGCGATGAAACATGGGTTCATCACTTCGAACCTGAAACAAAACGGCAATCAATGCAGTGGCGCCACACCCACTCCACTACCAAGAAAAAGTTTAAAGCCATACCCTCAGCCGGTAAAGTCATGGTTACAGTCTTCTGGGACGCTGAAGGGGTTATTCTGTTCGATGTCCTTCCCCATGGTCAAACGATCAACTCTGAAGTGTATTGTGCTACTCTTCAGAAATTGAAGAAACGACTTCAGCGTGTTCGTAGGCACAAAAATCTGAACGAACTTCTCCTTCCTCATGACAACGCAAGACCTCACACAAGTCTTCGCACCCGAGAGGAGCTCACAAAACTTGTGGACTGTTCTTCCTCATGCACCCTACAGCCCCGATCTCGCACCGTCGGATTTCCATATGTTTGGCCCAATGAAGGACGCAATCCGTGGGAGGCACTACGCGGATGATGAAGAAGTTATTGATGCAGTACGACGTTGGCTCCGACATCGACCAGTGGAATGGTATCGTGCAGGCATACAGGCCCTCATTTCAAGGTGGCGTAAGGCCGTAGCATTGAATGGAGATTACGTTGAAAAATAGTGTTGTGTAGCTAAAAGATTGGGGAATAACCTGGTGTATTTCCATATGTTTGGCCCAATGAAGGACGCAATCCGTGGGAGGCACTACGTGGATGATGAAGAAGTTATTGATGCAGTACGACGTTGGCTCCGACATCGACCAGTGGAATGGTATCGTGCAGGCATACAGGCCCTCATTTCAAGGTGGCGTAAGGCCGTAGCATTGAATGGAGATTGCGTTGAAAAATAGTGTTGTGTAGCTAAAAGATTGGGGAATAACCTGGTGTATTTCCATATGTTTGGCCCAATGAAGGACGCAATCCGTGGGAGGCACTACGCGGATGATGAAGAAGTTATTGATGCAGTACGACGTTGGCTCCGACATCGACCAGTGGAATGGTATCGTGCAGGCATACAGGCCCTCATTTCAAGGTGGCGTAAGGCCGTAGCATTGAATGGAGATTGCGTTGAAAAATAGTGTTGTGTAGCTAAAAGATTGGGGAATAACCTGGTGTATTTCAATGCTGAATAAAACAACCCCTGTTTCAGAAAAAAAAAGTGTTGCATTACTTATTGAACTGCCCTCGTACATATACGATAAATAAGAGTCTAACGTTCCGTCAAAGACGAAGTCGTTAAAAAGGGGGACAAGGAAATCGGCCCTATCCACTCTAAATTTAAGAAACAAAAGGAAGCTTAGACTAGGTGGCCGGATGTGGATTTAAATCTCATTTATTCTGTATTATACGCAATATCTCAACAAACTATGTAAAAATACGATGCCTGAAAGCATTAAACTTAGTAAACAGCTCCCAGATACACTCTGTACGCCTGATACATACTATGTCGGAGAATTTTTGCTACTAATTGCAATATATGAGTGAGATAAGGTAAAAAAAAAATATTTTAATAGTATATAGCGTTGTACTCGAAAACATATGTGACATGTTGTAGTTGGTCTAATGCTAGTGCCACAAATGATATGGTTTGAGCCTCTATACGTAGTGGGATTTTTTTGTAATATTGATATTATTTTCAGGGCTACTTGTCGTGCAATACCGACGTGCCACAGGACGCTCCTCTTTTTACACTATTCTCCTTTAGCTTTATACACTGCAGTGTAATCTGCTGCTCTGTTATCCGACTCAGATTCTTTTCCTGCTATTCTCCGGGTTTGTCCTGCGCTAATGATAGGTGATTTTTTTGTGCTAATCACTTCTTCCTTAAGCTTAGTGAATTTCTCAATATGCAACCCTAATCAAACTTTTCGTTTTACTTCCAAGACAACACAACTTAGGCTTCTAATACCTCTGCTTGAAAGGCGTGAAAATTATCAAGATTTAAAAATAGAGAGCTTCAGTCAATACACAATGGTCGGTCACAGTACTGGGTTACGAGGGGGTGCTGAAAAATAACGCCTCCGAAATTTTCATCTGAAAACTCTTAAAGATTTTAAAATGAAATGTCTTTTTTCTTCATGTCTAGATATTTATTTCTCAACGTAGTCACCTTGGTTACGGATGCATTTCTCTCAACGAGGGAGTAGTTTGCTGATACCGTCACTGTCGAATGTTTGAGTTTTTTGTTGGAGCCACAAGCTCACCACTGCTTGAACAAACCCGGGCGAAGAGTAAAGCGAGTTTTATTCTTGTCAATAGTGTCCAGCTAATCACGGAGGTCCAGTGTGGTCTCTAATTATCGTATGAAGCGAAATTTGACAGGTATGCTAATGCGTTAATGCGGAACCGATTTACACTGGAAAGAAATTAGTTTCAGTTTTGGCCACCACAAGCAAATCTGGCGTAGTACGGCATCTCGTCGAAGTCTTCAGTGTTCACATTGAACAAACTGTGTAAGTGGCAGTTAACAATAAAATCAACATTTCGCTGCTGTACCATAATCACAGCCCACAATGGACCTCTGTGAGTATATGCACTTAAATTATGACCACCCGCGCTTGTGTGAATGGAACAAGTTGTGTTTGCAAACAAGAAATTCAGCTCACAGCGTCAGGACTAGCCTGTTGCGGAGATATTTTAAGTGGAAGATATCTAAGGAAATACAAATACCCTGCTACGAGCCACTGGAGACTATAGGTACTTCATACCAAAATACTCAGAAAATATCCCTAGGCAATCTCTGAAATTCTGTCCGTGGAGCTGGTGTTTACAGTGTATACTGAAAAATTTTTGCTTTGACAAAGTGGCGTTTTCTGACTCCACAACAAAAGCAGCAATTCAGTAGTCAGGACAGATCCTTAACTTTGAAGGAGCTGAGCCACCTTCAAGTACACTGGAGGAGATATTTGGCACACTTGGAAACAGAATTGCACTCACTAGGTCGGCGAGCAAGGGAACGAACAAATCAAGTTTCTATGTGTTTCTCTTCGACGAATTACAATAAAAAAGGTCTTCTCAACTGTCTGATCTTGTGAGGAGTGTCTGAAATTAAAAGATAGATTTATTAACGTGAAATATTTTTGGAAATACGTTAGAATATAAAATATCTTTATTTCAGTAGCGTCGAACCTTTATGGAAATGTTCCGGTGCGTTGTGGAAAGTGAATTACTAATCATTAAGTGTTGGGCTAAGAAACTGAAATTTTCGATATGGACAAGGATGCAGTTAAAATAAGAAAGTATAATTTCACATTTTTCATTTTCTCCTTATTGCAACATCATTGGCAGAGGTGGCAGAGGAGGAGAAAGCATTTCCTGTCTCTAGCAAGAGTGGTCATAGATTGAAAGCTTACAGCAACAACCTGTAACAGAAGCATCTCATGTTGATGACTGTATCCTTTCTCGTAGACAGTGAAAGAGAACATACGTTTTTTTTCAGTTATTAACACATAATACAAACAACAATACTTCTTTTTATAACGTATCTGTTTGCACCTCGGTACTTTTGGAAACGAGATTTCTTAGAATCTATGAATTAATATAAATCAATAACTTTTTGAATACAAATCCTGGTCATCAATATACGTCCATTTTTTTCCAAGTTAGACGATAGCCTTAATATGAAGCTACGTGTTTTGAGTGCTATCTTTACAAAGTTTTTACAGTGTTTCTAACAGTCGGCTTCGAAGAATTATTTTTAATCTTCCGTTCTTTGTGTCTTTATGACTCTTTTCTCGACACTAGTAGTAATTTGATACTCGTTTGCATCTTTATACTATTAGCACAATATCTTCTGTGTGTTTTTGTCTTTTAAATTTATAGTGCTCATGGAATGGGAAAAAAGGTGGGAATTTAAGGAGATGGCACCTGGATAAACTGAAAGAACCAGAGGTTGTAGAGAGTTTCAGAGAGATCGTTAGGGAACGATTGACTAGAACGGGGGATAGAAATACAGTAGAAGAAGAATGGGTAGCTTTGAGAGATGAAAGAGTGAAGACAGCAGAGGATCAAGTAGGTAAAAAGATGAGGACTAGTAGAAATCCTAGGGTAACAGAAGAAATATTGAATTTAATTGATGAAAGGAGAAAATATAAAAAAAGCAGTAAATGAAACAGGCAAAAAGGAATACAAACGCCTCAAAAATGAGATCGACAGGAAGTGCAAAATGGCTAAGCAGGGATGGCTAGAGGACAAATGTAATGTGTAGAGGCATATATCACTAGGGGTAAGATATATACTAACAACTCCTCCCGAACAGGCCATGAAGGCCCAACGGTACTGACCGGCCGCCGTGTCACCCTCAGCTCATAGGCGTCACTGGATGCGGATATGGAGGCGCATGTGGTCAGCACACCGCTCTCCCGGCCGTATGTCAGTTTCCGAGACCGGAGCCGCTATTTCTCAATCAAGTATCTCCTAAGTTTGCCTCACAAGGGCTGAGTGCACCCCCTTGCCAACAGCGCTAAGCAGACTGGATGGTCACCCATCCAAGTACTAGCCCAGCCCGAGAGTACATAACTTCGGTGATCTGACGGGAACCGGTGTTACCACCGCGCAAAGGCCGTTGACGAGATAGATACTGTCTACAGGAAAATTAAAAAGACCTTTGGAGAAAAGAGAACCACTTGTATGAATATCAAGAGCACAGATGGAAACCCAGTTCTAAGCAAAGAAGGGAAACTAGAAAGGTGGAAGGAGTATATAAAGGGTCTATACAAGGGCGATGTACTTGAGGACAATATTATGGTTATGGAAGAAGACGTAGATGAAGATGAAATGGGAGATATGATACTGCGTGAAGAGTTTGACAGAGCAGTAAAAGACCTGAGTCGAAACAAGGTCCCGGGAGTAGACAACATTCCATTAGAACTATTGATAGCCTTGGGAGAGCCAGCACTGTCAAAACTCTACCATCTGGTGAGCAAGATGTATCAGACAGGCGAAATACCCTCAGACTTTAAGAAGAATATAATAATTCAAATCGCATAGAAAGCAGGTGTCAACAGATGTGAAAATTACCGAACGATCAGTTTAATAAGCCACGGCTGCAAAATACTAACACGAATTCTTTACAGACGAATGGAAAAACTGGTAGAAGCCGACCTCGGGGAAGATCAGTTTGGATTCCGTAGAAATGTTAGAACACGTGAGGCAATACTGACCACACGACTTACCTTAGAAAATAGATTAAGGAAAGACAAACCTACGTTTCTAGCATTTGTAGACTTAGAGAAAGCTTTTGACAATGTTGAATGAAATACTCTCTTTCAAATTCTAAAGGTGGCAGGGGTAAAATACAGGGAGCGAAAGGCTATTTACAATTTGTACAGAAACCAGATGGCAGTTATAAGAGTCGAGGGGCATGAAAGGGAAGCAGTAGTTGGGAAGGGAGTGAGACAGGGTTGTAGCCTATCCCCGGTGTTATTCAATCTGTATATTGATCAAGCAGTAAAGGAAACAAAAGAATTATTCTGAGTAGGAATTAAAATCCGCAGAGAAGAAATAAAAACTTTGAGGTTCGCCGATAACATTGTAATTCTGTCAGAGGCAGCAAATTACCTGGAAGAGCAGTTGAACGGAATGGACAGTGTCTTGTAAAGAGGATATAAGATGAACATCAACAAAAGCAAAACGAGGATAATGTAGAGGCAGCAAATTACCTGGAAGAGCAGTTGAACGGAATGGACAGTGTCTTGTAAAGAGGATATAAGATGAACATCAACAAAAGCAAAACGAGGATAATGTAGTGGAATTAAATTGGGTGATGCTGAGGGAATTAGATTAGGAAATGAGACACAGTAGTAGATGAGTTTAGTTATTTGGGGAGCAAAATAACTGACGATGGTCGAAGTAGAGAGGATATAAAATGTAGACTGGCAATGGCAAGGAAAGCGTTTCTGAAGAAGAGAAATTTGTTAACATCGAGTATAGATTTAAGTGTCAGGAAGTCGTTTCTGAAAGTATTTGTATGGAGTGTAGCCATGTATGGAAGTGAAACATGGACCATAAATAGTTTAGACAAGAAGAGAATAGACGCTTTAGAAATGTGGTGCTACAGAAGAATGTTGAAGATCGGGTAGATCACGTAAGTAATGAGGATGTACTGAATAGAATTGAGGAGAAGAGTAATTTGTGGCACATCTTGACTAGAAGAAGGGATCGGTTGGTAGGACATGTTCTGAAGCATCAAGGGATCATCAGTTTGGTATTGGAGGGCAGCGTGGAGGGTAAAAATCGTAGAGGGAGACCAAGGGATGAATACACTAAGCAGATTCAGAAGAATGTAGGTTGCAGTAGGTACTGGGAGATGAAGAAGCTTGCACAGGATAGAGTAGCATGGACAGCTGCATCAAACCAGTCTCAGGACTGTAGACCACAACAACAGTGCTTGTGAGACACCGGGTGGTTTGCATGTAATTACCGAATCATGGCGGTTATTTAAAATTTTCTAGCAAAATCGGATTTGGGCAACTTCCATGGAAGCTACGAGTAAAAACTAGCCAATGGAAAGCTGCAATCTCTCCTTCCTCTTTAGTTGTGAAGGTGAACCAGGACAGGTTTCAGACGGTCAAGGAGGTACACCAACAACAACGCCTCGTTTTTATGCGCTTTTTCATACTCTTTTGGGGGAGCCCGACTGTTACAAGTAAAACAAAAATAGTAACCTGGTCATAACAACACATCAGAAAACCGGATAGTTGTTAACACTGTTCATGAACATTTCGTTACAATTTATTATGCAGATGATACGGTTTCGGTGCAAAGACTGGCTACTAACACGCAATATTAGTAAATGTAATGTAATGCATGTAAGCAGACGGGAAGATCAAATACCCTTTGACCATACGATTTGGGAGCACTCTATGAACATAATCATAACCCTCAAGCGTAAGAGTATCTGCTCCCAGCTTTAAAGTTGAATGACCGCTTAATATAGCTGTAGGGAAAACAGATGGCAGACAGTGGAAGATAGTCCACGATAGAGGCCCGTTGTAAAACCATCATTGAGCAAATCTTAAGCTGGTCTAATGGAATAAATAGAGATGAAGCAAAGAAGAGTTGCGTAATTTTTCACCACAAGATAGTCACAGGTATGTTCAACAAACTCCAACGGGTGACGCTACAAAAACTGGGTTTGTACATCTTGTAGAATATTTGTTCTCAGACATCACTAATCCTATGTTTCAGTTCGATTCAAAAAGCCTATTGGTTTCCTCAAAATGGAAAAAAAATGGTTCAAATGGCTCTAAGCATCATGGGACTTAACATCTAAGGTCATGAGTCCCCTAGACTTAGATCTACTTAAACCTAACTAACCTAAGGACATCACACACATCCATGCCCGAGGCAGGATTCGAACCTGCGACCGTAGCAGCAGCGCGGTACCTGACTGAAGTGCCTAGAACCGCCCGGCCACATCGGATGGCCTCAAAATGGAATTCATGTAATGATCGCAACAGCAAAAACAGAGAAATTTAAGTTCATACAGTAGACTGCCGATAACTGTTCTTCCATGTTATATGGGTTAACGTCGTCTTTTGCCGCCCTTCCCCCGCACCAATCGCGAATAGTTGATGGGTAAATGCTTCTGGTGCACTACACAACATCGTGAGAAAGCTGCTATGGACTTTGGAACGAATTGACGGGAACTAAGTTTGAAGTTCTGCGCATGTCCCTCAGAACTGCTGTGATGGCACATACGCAAAAGCACTGTCCGTGTAAAACAAATGTCCGTATTTGTGTTCGGCACAAAATTTTATATTATAGCAAGTGACCAGTAGACACCTTCTCGTCTAAAGAATATGAATATTCGTTCTCCCTATTTTGATTACTTAGCTTTATTTTTAGTGTTCAGCTTACCCGAGACCGGAAGATTAGGAAACATTGGAATGTATGACTTTGTACTATGTTAACAGTGTTCTCTTACTTAAAGGATACCCTTGAATTTCTACTTCAATGTATACTAAAAGCTCCTCGATTGGCTCACTGCTGATAGCAAACTTTAAAGTTTTACACACGGCTGATGAGTTTTTCTAAATTATACAGTCTTACCATGATAATATTTATACAGTATAATCTGTTTCATGAGACTCGGAAGTACGGCTCTTAATTGTATTGCCTGAACAAGTGCGACCCATTGACTGAAAATCAAAAGTAGGTGCACTGATAAGAGGGTTCCAGCCGTGGAACTCTTTAGCGCTAAGTCTGTCCACAAGTATCTTTCCTTTTTTGGATGGGGAAAGACATGATAGAACGCCAACTTGCATTCTGTTTCCATTACATATTTTCATCTCCCCTTACGTCCTATTAGTGCTGTTACAAAGACACTCCATTAAAACTTACAAAGACGAAGATTCGTGATAAGTTCAGAGACCAGTTTCATAAGTACGAGGAAAGACAAGTAGCTTGACAGCCCGACGTTGTTACGTGTGGCGCTGCCGCTGGTGACTAGCTTTTGCTCTACCCGTATTCCAGCAGACTGTGTTGGAAATGAGTGGAACTATCGTTTAACATGGCATCCGATGTACTCGTATTTTAGTCTTTGATTTTTTTTCTGTTTACATACGTAAAACTTTTCTCGGAGTGAGCGTCTCGTTAAGCAACGGAAATCTCTTTTTAGAACCTTGAACCTTCTAATTACTGTGCTCATGGCTACGTAATTTAACTATTAAAATATTTGTTTCTGAGACATTTTAAATATCAACACATACTTTGTTAGTAAAAAAGAAGGGCTTCTATTTTTTCTCATAGTATAGTAGATGTAAGTTAGCATTGATTCTAATCTGTTTATTTCCACACAGATGGAAAGAAAGAGATAATGGACAATAATATCTTTCACTACAATTATTCACTGAATTAATAAGCTTGCAAGCAGATTCACTACGACAAATTTTTAAGTAAATTCTCTAAAGGTGTTTCCAGTGCCATTACTGAGTGAGATTTTTATTCTATGTAGAAGCTTAAATAGAACATGTTCTCCTAAGCGCGTGAATATAACCTGTAGTCTGAATTATCTCAGAGAACTTTCGTTTATGAAAAACAGTATTATTTGTATAAAAGTTTCCAGAGTTGCTGTCACTATGATGAACAGAGAACTAGTGCTTGAATGCGCTGTGAAAGTCCAGTTGGAAGTGAATTTATTTGTTACTAGGAACCTACCCCGACTTCTCACGGGACCACTAAATATCTACGGCACGACGTCTTGTCTGGCGTAGAGGTAAGAAAGTATTTACACAAACGTTCCTCGCGAATCGTCTATCTATTAGTGAAAACCATTTCAAAATTCCTACATTACTTCCTGACATTAACTTTCACTTACAGGCATAAAAACAAACGGAGGGTCTTTACATTACAATATGTATTGTTTCGGAGATAAAATGGAGTATTACGTAATACGTTGTATCAAAAAAATGGTTCAAATGGCTCTGAGCACTATGGGACTTAACATCTGTGGTCATCAGTCCCCTAGAACTTAGAACTACTTAAACCTAACTAACCTAAGGACATCACACACATCCATGCCCGAGGCAGGATTCGAACCTGCGACCGTAGCAGTCGAGCAGTTCCGGACTGAGCGCCTAGAACCGCTAGACCACCGCGGCCGGCAATACGTTGTATCGAGACGAGGGATGTATTATAGTATTTTATTCAGTAATAATGTAGCTGATTTCAAGAATGCTTTCTTAAATTTACCACGCTGTGACTTTAATTGGTATTTATACTCATTTGACACGCATTCCGAGTTCCCTTTCTTATAAAAGAAAAGAAGGAAGAGAGAAGAGGAAGGAAATGTGTTTCCAGGTATAGCAGCGTAATATACTGTTGTCAAAAATTTTTGGCATGCATTGTATTACTCTCATCTCACGAGTTACGAATAAATTACTGTCCCTGATTTTCCCATTTATATTCAACTAAAAGCGTCCTCAAACACAGTATATATTTCCAGAATGAGATTTTCACTCTGCAGCGGAGTGTGCGCTGATATGAAACTTCCTGACAGATTAAAACTGTGTGCCGGACCGAGACTCGAACTCGGGACCTTTGCCTTTCGCAGGCAAGTGTTCTACCAACTTTTTTTCTTTTTTTTCAGTTTGTTCGGTATTTTTCGTTGCGTTTGATCTGGACGGACGTCACAAGACATCCGTTCAAGTTGATCGTTGATTCCTTTACTCAGTTTTTTTTTTTTTATTACAGAAGGCGAGCAGCCCTCTGACCGAACATGCTGAGCTACCGTGCCGGCAGTGAAAACTCTTTTCTTCTGAATGGCACGTAAGCTTGTGAGTGGTTTTGTTCTCCACTCTTGATTAAAAGCAACAATTACGTACCTCGCTGGAAGAGCTGATTATTTTTAAATATTTCGCAACCAGTCATTGCATCCCTTTCACATATAGTAATTACTCTTGCTCTTACGGGAGACACGATGGATTTTTTTCGTTAAACACGCACTGTCGCACATACGGCAATCACCTGCAACGTAGCAAAATTTTCTAGGTTACGTTTAGAACCAGTAGCTAAAACGAATAGTGTGGCAGGCGCGGCTTGAAGGGACTGATTATGTAGAGCATTCGTCCGAGAAAGGCAATGATTGCTTTCCTTTCACAGGTGTTCACTACTTTTTGTAACATGGGTAGTAAGCAGAATTTCTTTTTTTTCGTTATTCGCTATGAAAATCACGTGCGAATACGCCGATCACCAGCAGAAAAGGAGACGGAATTTTAATTTCTGTAAACTATTGATAGGTAAAACTAACAGTGCGGACCACGTTATTAGATGTTATGCTTAAGGTGTGCATTGCGTAGCTTTCACGCATACTTTCTGCAGGTAATTATTGATTACCTTCGGCACGTGACAGTTGATCAGTCTTATTTCCAGGCGCTAATGACCGCGCAGTTGAGCGCCCCACAAACCAAACTTCATCAATCTGATTTAGTTACTGGTACGAGCACTGGGGCCTAATGAACGCGTACCATTGTGCTGACCATAGGAACGGGGCTGTTTTGCATGTTGGTGACCAGTATCGCATTTTAAGGAGAAGGGACGTGAAAGGCGAATCCTGGTTGCGGAAATTTTGTTAAAATTTTTGTTCGCGTTTGACAGATTATATCAACAGCGACGGACTTTTTAAATTGTTTAATTTTTTGTGTAGTGTACAGCCTCAACGTGTTTTGTTAACGTAGATATGGTCCAGGTAGGCTGTATTATTATTATTATTATTATTATTATTAATATCATCATCATCAACAACATCATCATCATCATTATCTATGAGACAGGCCAATTTCAACCGTTGGTCATGATCAAGCACGTATCTTAAGCTTCCAACTTCATTTTACAATAATAATAATAATAATTAGCGTATGGCATTGGTGGCCGGGAAACCCCTCGCGGGGCGGTTCTGCCGCCGCTCCACAAGTTCTTTAACGCCACTACGGCGACTTGCGAGTGAATGAGCATGAAATGAAGACGAAAGACACACACCACCCAGTCATCTCGAGGCAGAGAAAATCCCTGACCGCACCGGGAATCGAACCCGGGTCCCCGTGCCCGGCAAGCGAGAACGCTACCGCAAGACCACAAGCCGCGGACTATATTATAATATATAGCTGGTACAAGTCGACAGGAATACATCTTACTTCCGTGCGCATGTGGCACAAAAACAATATACTGTTGTACATGGTTACGTCTGTTACCCGACGGCTAATCGACGTAACCATGTACAATAGCATCTTGCAGCATATTGTTTTTTGTGCCATAGGGACCAGAAGTAGGATGTATTCCTGTCGATATGTACTAGCGATGTATTATATTGTAAAATGAAGCTGCAAGCTTAAAACACGTGGTTGAAAACGACCAAAGCTTGAAATTGGTCAGTCACATAGATAATAATAAAAAAAATAATACAGCCTACCTGGACCATGTTTTCATTCACAAAAGTGACGGGCGTTGTTAAGTACGCGGTTTAAGCTCTTCGCTGGTAAACGTCGCTTACCTTTTGCGGGTATTCATAGTTTCCTTTTCGCAGGTGGTCTTTACTTACCTCTGGCATCAAAACATTGCTCAACCTGATTTAGTGGATGGCACAAATGTGGGAACACAGAGTGCAAATGCCATCGCGGTGCAGGTAAGCCCTTATCGAACAGGGTGTGCCACACTTCAGTGACCAGTTCGGCGCTCTGGGGACGGACAGGGGTGCGGAAGGCGAGCTTTGGCTACGGAACTCACCAGCCCGCCTCCGACGATGGCGACGGACCGGGGCTGCGGCGCCAGTCTCGCTGGGAACGCCGGCATGGCGGCTGTGAGCGTCTGGTGTGGAGTGAGTGGTGGCTGCCGGCGGCCGGGGCGCGCGCCCGCTGCAGACTGTGGCGTCGCCGTCCGGCTCTGCATCGCGGCCGCCGCCGTCGTCGTTGCCGCCGCCGCTCCCCGCCACCCTACCCGGCGCGGGAAGCGCGCTCCAGGGGCTGCCGACCGCGGAGGAAACGCGATCCGCGCCCTTCCGCCAATGGCACGCCGCTGCGCCTTCCAGACGTGGTCCAAAGCCGCCGGACACTCCCACCAATAGGGCGCTGTGAAGTAGCGGAAACATAGAAAAACGCATAACACACTTCCGCGTGAGTCTGAGGCAGACAACTACATACACATGCGGGGAAAAAGGTTCCCCAGAACACACTGTCTTTTTCTGCGGGCAATACGCGAACAATAGACATACACAACACTTAGACTACACAGATACAGACATAGATATACAGGGTGTTACAAAAAGGTACGGCCAAACTTTCAGGAAACATTCCTCACACACAAATAAAGAAAAGATGTTATGTGGACATATGTCCGGAAACGCTTTATTTCCATGTTAGAGCTCATTTTAGTTTCGTCAGTATGTACTGTACTTCCTCGATTCACCGCCAGTTGGCCCAATTGAAGGAAGGTAATGTTACTTCGGTGCTTGTGTTGACATGCGACTCATTGCTCTACAGTACTAGCATCAAGCACATCAGCACGTAGCTTCAACAGGTCAGTGTTCATCACGAACGTGATTTTGTAGTCAGTGCAATGTTTACAAATGCGGTGTTGGCAGATGCCCATTTGATGTATGGATTAGCACGGGGCAATAGCCGTGGCGCGGTACGTTTGTATCGAGACAGATTTCCAGAACGAAGGTGTCCCGACAGGAAGACGTTCGAAGCAATTGATCGGCGTCTTAGGGAGCACGGAAGATTCCAGCCTATGACTCGCGACTGGAGAAGACCTAGAACGACGAGGACACCTGCAATGGACGAGGCAATTCTTCGTGCAGTTGACGATAACCGTAATGCCAGCGTCAGAGAAGTTGCTGCTGTACAAGGTAACGTTGACCACGTCATTGTATGGAGAGTGCTACGGGAGAACCAGTTGTTTCTGTACCATGTACAGCGTGTGCAGGCACTATCAGCAGCTGATTGGCCTCCACGGGTACACTTCTGCGAATAGTTCATCCAACAATGTGTCAATCCTCATTTCAGTGCAAATGTTCTCTTTACGGATGAGGCTTCATCCCAACGTGATCAAATTGTAAATTTTCACAATCAACATGTGTGGGGCTGACGAGAATCCGCACGCAATTGTGCAATCACGTCATCAACACAGATTTTCTGTGAACGTTTGGGCAGGCATTGTTGGTGATGTCTTGATTGGGCCCCATGTTCTTCCACCTACGCTCAATGGAGCACGTTATCATGATTTCATACGGGATACTCTACCTGTGCTGCTAGAACATGTGCCTTTACAAGTACGACACAACATGTGGTTCATGCACGATGGAGCTCCTGCACATTTCAATCGAAGTGCTCGTACGCTTCTCAACAACAGATTCGGTGACCGACGGATTGGTAGAGGCGGACCAATTCCATGGCCTTCACGCTCTCCTGACCTCAGCCCTCTTGACTTTCATTTATGGGGGCATTTGAAAGCTCTTGTCTACGCAACCCCGGTACCAAATGTAGAGACTCTTCGTGCTCGTATTGTGGACAGCTGTGATACAATACGCCATTCTCCAGGGCTGCATCAGCGCATCAGGGATTCCATGCGACGGAGGGTGGATGCATGTAACCTCGCTAACGGAGGACATTTTGAACATTTCCTTTAACAAAGTGTTTGAAGTCACGGTGGTACGTTCTGTTGCTGTGTGTTTCCATTCCATGATTAATGTGATTTGAAGAGAAGTAATAAAATGAGCTCTAACATGGAAAGTAAGCGTTTCCGGACACATGCCCACATAACATATTTTCTTTCTTTGTGTGTGAGGAATGTTTCCTGAAAGTTTGGCCGTACCTTTTTGTAACACCCTGTATACACAGCAATAAGAGACGAAGAACAATGGACACAATTAAACGCACTGACAAACAGTATTTCAAAAACAACGCATGAAGAGTACATGCGGGCACGACATTACAGACATGCCTATGTGCAGCGTAACAACAATCTCCAGAGGATGGACAGCGATACCCACAGTGACAGCGAAAATAGTGACAATGAGGAGGAACAGGAGGAGGAAGCTAAGATGTGACAGTAAATAAGCAAAAGTGCTGGCGATCTAACCAAGAAAACACCAAATGCTGTACATGGATGGGCACCTAAAGTAGTTAATATATAGGATTAGTAATAAATGGGATATGCAATATTATTTCTCTACTAAAAGCCATTTGTGTGTGTGTGTGTGTGTGTGTGTGTGTGTGTGTGTGTGTGTGTGTGTGTGTATGCGACTGGCGGTCAACGGCTCGAAGAAACCATTCCAAGGTATTCACCGTCAGTCACATTCGGTGATGGTACTAACAAATCTCGCCTCTATCCTATCTTCTTTTTATATTCTTTTTAAAAAACAACAAAATTTTATTTATATTTCAACCTTAAATTATTGTTATTCTGAAAAGTATAATTCTTTGTAAATGTTGTAGATAAAACAAAAGAAAAGAAAACTGTAAAAAGATGAAAAACGAAAATTGTAAGATGTACGACCTGTTTTAAACATCAGGTAACAGGTCTATAATTTGGCAACAAATAAATAAATAAATAACATACTTCCGCCAATAAGATGCTTTCGATTATGTTCCTCGACAGGGAGAAAAACGGCTGTTTCTGAACACGACTCGAACTGTTCGAACAGCTTACGTTACAATTTGGGAAGTCTCGGGTTATGTTAGATTTTTGATCGGTTTTTGTTAATCTTAGCGCCATTAATGCACTGTGGAATTTAGCAACAAAAATAACTGTGAAACACAGACGGAAATATCATCTACGATACAGGCAATAAATAAATAAATAAAAGAATGAGATTTTCACTCTGCAGCGGAGTGTGCGCTGATATGAAACTTCCTGGCAGATTAAAACTGTATGCCCGACCGAGACTCGAACTCGGAACCGTTGCCTTTCGCAGGCAAGTGCTCTACCACCTGAGCTACCGAAGCACGACTCACGCCCGGTCCTCACAGCTTTAGTTCTGCCAGTATCTCCTCTCCTACCTTCCAAACTTTACAGAAGCTCTCCTGCGAACCTTGCAGAACTAGCACTCCTGAAAGAAAGGATACTGCGGAGACATGGCTTAGCCACAGCCTGGGGGATGTTTCCAGAACAGCTTCAGTAAAGTTTGGAAGGTAGGAGACGAGATACTGGCAGAAGTAAAGCTGTGAGGACCGGGCGTGAGTCGTGCTTCGGTAGCTCGGGTGGTAGAGCACTTGCCCGCAAAAGGCAAAGGTCCCAAGTTCGAGTCTCGGTCGGGCACACAGTTTTAATCTGCCACGAAGTTTCATATCAGCGCACACTCCGCTGCAGAGTGAAAATCTCATTCTGGAAACATCCCCCAGGCTGTGGCTAAGCCATGTCTCCGCAGTATCCTTTCTTTCAGGAATGCTAGTTCTGAAAGGTTCGCAGGAGAGCTTCTGTAAAGTTTGGAAGGTAGGAGACGAGATACTGGCAGAAGTAAAGCTGTGAGAACCGGGCGTGAGTCGTGCTTCGGTAGCTTAGGTGGTAGAGCACTTGCCCGCGAAAGGCAAAGGTCCCGAGTTCGAGTCTCGGTCGGGCACACAGTTTTAATCTGCCAGGAAGTTTCAAATAAATAAAAGATTGCAATCAAGAAGCCGGCCGGTGTGGCTTAGCGGTTCTAGGCGCTTCAGTCTGGAAACGCACGACCGCTACGGTCGCAGGTTCGAATCCTGCCTCGGGCATGGATGTGTATGATGTCCTTAGGTTAGTTAGGTTTAAGTAGTTCTAAGTTCTAGGGGACTGATGACCTCAGAAGTTAAGTCCCATAGTGCTCAGAGCCATTTGAGCTATTTTCGTAATCAAGATTCTGTCGAATTTTCGAGCTCATCCTGCTATCTAGTGATGTCTGATGATATTATCTTCAAAAAGAGTCTCATAGATGTAAATCTTCTCGCGATAAAAATTGGTCCTTATTTGCGATATTTTTTGTTACTTGGACATTTAAATCTTGAGCGTTGCCGTCTTGTTTTCAGACTGTTTAGAATACTGTATGGTGGTGAACGAAAAATTTCTGTGAAAAACTGTGTGGAAATAGTGCACTAACAGCAGTTGAGAGAGCCACCAACCAGAGACACGAAACATGATGGAAAATGTAAATACAGAAACGCACATAACCTCTACCCACGAAACAGTTCTTCACAAATAAGCAATAATTTTCTTCATGGCTAGTTTGCAGATAACATGCTGTCATAAAAACGACGAGAAAGAGCACAAAAAACCGGTGTATAATAATGCAGTTCATTTAGCGATGTAATTTTAAGGTCAGTGTCAAAATAAAACAAAGCAAACTGCATACATTGTAATTCTTAGGCCTAAAATAGTTAAATTATTATAAATTTATATTATATTTTACAGAAATAAAAATTTGATCCACAGGAGATAACACGAAGATGTCGAAACATTCTGGGTAACTACACTGTGATCAAAAGCGTCCGGACATCTCGCTGAAAATGACTTACAAGTTCGTGGCGCCCTCCATCGGTACTGTTGGAATTCAATATGGCGTACGTCCACCCTCATCCTTGACGACAGCTTCCACTCTCGCAGGTATACGGTCAGTCAGGTGCTGGAAGGTTTCTTGAGGAATGGCAGCCCATTCTTCACGGAGTGCTGCACTGAGGAGAGATATGGATGTCGGTCGGTGAGATCTGGCACGAAGTCGGCGTTCCGAAACATCCCAAAGGTGTTCTATAGGATTCAGGTCAGGACTCTGAGCAGGCCAGTCCATAACGGGAATATTATTGTCGTATAACCACTCCGCAATAGGCCGTGCATTATGAACAGGTGCTTAATCGTGTTGAAAGATGGAATCGCCATCCCCAAATTGTTCTTCAACAGTGGGAAGCAAGAAGGTGCTTAAAACATCATTGTAGGCCTGTGCTGTGATAGTGCCACTCTAAACAACAAGGGGTGCAAGCCCCTTCCATGAAAAACACGACCATGCCATAACACCAGCACCTCCGAATTTTACTGTTGGCACTACACACGCTGGCAGATGACGTTCACTGGGAATTCGCCACACCCACACCCTGCCATCAGATCATCGCATCGTGTACCGTAATTCATCACTCCACACAAAGTTTTACACTGTTCAATCGTCCAGTGATTACGCTCCTTATACCACGCGAGGCATCGTTTGGCATTTAGTGGCGTGATGTGTGGCTTATGAGCAGCCGCGAATGTTTTGGGGGTGTCCCGATACTTTTGATCACATAGTATACACTAATTGTGTTTGCAGAAGGCGAATTTTCAAAACAACCCAATTTTTAAATCGCAAACACGGAAGAATATCACAGGAGCTTCAAATCTTAGTAAAATAATTATCTGTAGGGTAACGTTTATATTTCTTATTCTAATATGTGTACAGGGAGTCAACTGCTTATTTGCAACCTACTTGGTAAATCGTTACCGCCTCTCATAACCAAATAAAATATTATACTGGGTGCAGGAAAGTAAAATTCTTTGGGGACAACATTTTCATTTGTCTATTACCTTTACTTAAAAATGAGCATAAATTTTTATATACCCATACATAGCAGTTCTATATGACAACTGATATTGTAAATTTGTTCAAACACAATAGGAGTTTGTGCAGTGGTGGGATTTACTGCTATTTCCTCCAGTGTTTTACGAAATTTGTCAAATTGTAAGCAGAGCCAAGCTTATTACTGTGGCTAGTTCGTAGTGTCTTGCGTCCTCCTTGCACTAGCTCCGCGCGAGTCAAATGCTACGTTCCAACAAGCACGATTCGGTATCACACGCTGCAGTGTATCGGGAAATCCCGTTCGTACGCCAGTATCGCTTGCCCACCTCTAGGGAGAAGCGCGTGTTTAGTGGACAACTTATCCTTGCTCGCGGATGACACCCATCACAGGGAAAATTACCGCTCTTGCGTAATAAGTAGTTACTCGAGGAGGAGTCAAGGGATCGTTGTTAGCGTAACTGTGTATTACGCCAATAAATGCCCAAGTGCGATCGCAATGAAGGAAGGACCAGAGCTCCAATGTCCCATCAACTACCCCGAATTACGTTTTACATGATTTGTCTCAATCTACAGTGATTGAACAAAAATATGGAAACATTGCGAGAAAGGCAGATACTAGCCAAGAATGAAGATTGCGCGTTGTATTAGACACCTGTGCAATCTTCTCAATATTCAGCAAGCTTCAGTCGTGGTCAAGAGAGTGTTTTGTCTAGTTGTGACTGACTTGTGTCGGAGCTAAGTAAAAGTGAACATGGGCAATGTGTTGGTGGTCATATCGTGGATGCTTCTATAACCAAGGAATCCAAAGAGTTTCATACATGAATACATGAAATGTATTGGCAGCTGCGAGTACGAACAACCGTCAGCTGCATAAGGGAACGACGTCCCTCGAACCCGGATCTCCCACTTTACGTAATCGGTTGGCCTAACCGCTGTGGCTATCTGCGCACGGCTCTCGGCCAGACCCAAACTTCCACTCATTGTCGTTCCTGCGTCACAAACTGTACTCACAGACACGTTATGTAATTCCGGAACAGGGGAGGACATTTTAATTGAAAGTCGCAATGTATCTTTGGACATGCACGCAGCATTCTTTTAAACAGCGCATGCACAGCAACATCGTATCGAAGAGTTTAGTGTTTCTACAGACACCATATCGAAGATTTATGCCGCATTCAGAGAAAATGTGAAAAACATCATCTGCTAAGTCACAAAGCGGAAGTTCTGTTGAGTGATCGTGAAACATGGTCACCGAAGAGGACTGTGACGAGAAATCAGAAGACGACAGCAGCAAAAGTCACTGTAGAACCGAGTGCCGCTGTCGTGGACCCTGTGTGCACCAAAACAACACGAAGGGAGCTCCATAAGCAGGAAACTGCAGGGCGGGCAGGAGTTATCTAACCACTCATGAGTGGTGCAAGTGCCCGTAACAGGAAAACGTAGCGCCGAGGTCATAAAAACTGGGCTTCCGAGCAATGGACGAATGCCGCTTGTTCGGAGGAGTCTTGTTTCACATTGTTGCCAATCTCTGGCCGAGTTTACGTCATAATAGTGAAGCGTAGCGGGCGTTCGGCGGTGGTCGGTTGGTTGATTTGGAGGAGGAGACCAAACCGCAAGGTCATCGATCCCAGTGGATTAGGGAAGAATGGGGGAGGAAGTCGGCCATGCCCTTTCGAAGGAACCATCCCGGAATTTGCCTGAAGCAGTTTAGGGAAATCACGGAAAACCTAAATCAGGATGACTGGAAGCGGGTTTGAACCGTCGTCCTCCCGAATGCGAGTTCAGTGGGCTAACCGCCACGCCACCTTGCTCGGTGTTCGGTGATAATTTGGGCAACCGTATCGTGGTATTCCATGGGCCCTGTGGTTACTCGGCAAGGTTACGTTACAGACGAGGATTATGTAACCTTGGCTGGTCAAGCACATCGCATGGAAGAATTTTTGTTTCCCAGTGCTAATGCTGTGTTCCAAGGCGGCCGCCGGTGTAGCCGAGCGGTTCTAGGCGCTACAGTCTGGAACCACGTGACAGCTACGGTCGCAGGTTCGGATCCTGCCTCGGGCAGGGATGTGTGTGATGTCCTTAGGTTAGTTAGGTTTAAGTGGTTCTAAGTTCTAGGGGACTGATGACCTCAGATGTTAAGTCCCATAGTGCTCAGAGCCATTTGAACCATTTGGTTCCATGACGATAGGCCGCTATTCACACACCTCGTACCGACCAGAACTGGTTTGTGACCGCGAGGATGAATTGTCGCTTCTCTCCTGGCCACCACAATCACCAGAGCTTGATATTATTGAGACTCTGTGATCTACTTTGGAGTTATAGCTGTCCACCTCCATAACCGTTCCCTGAACTTGTCGTAGTTCTACGGGAAAAATCGTACGGGATCGTTATTTACCCATTCCGAAACGACTGGAAGTTGTTTTGAATGCCATCGATATTCCTATACCGTATTGGGCATGGTAATGTGTTGTATTTGGTGTTTCCGTATTTTTGCACATCCTGTAAATATTTAATTACGGCTTCTTCAGTGAGGGTACAGTTAATTACCTTCTCTACCCGTGCCCAATGTCCAGCTGAGCTACGATCCTTCCTGATGACCTCGATACAGAGTCGTAACGTAATACCCCAACCCGCCCACCTCAAATATTGCATGCTTTTTTTTACCCCGAACCGATATTATAACTGATATATTTCAGTCTAACTTATCTATCAAATACGACATCTTCAGACAAATGCTTATTGGTTTTTTTCGAAAAGGTCAATGCCAGTTCACTCCTCAAGCTTGACCAATTGAGTGAGTTCTTTACCTCTAATTACGTCGATGGGGACCAAATGATAAACCCTAAAGTTTACTTTCGTATGCAGCTAAATGCGGAAATTCCTAAAACTGGTCAACAGTATTGCAAGAACGATGCAAAAGACGTTGTTGAAGGTATGTGACCCGAATGAATGTTTTCGGGATTCACACAAGTCACATGATTCCAACTGCAAGAGCTTTCGACTGAATATCGTAAGCGGTGGCGCAGTGATTGATGGAGTACACCTGTATTAGGAAGGAACGGGATTCAAATGCTAGTTCAGTCATCCAAATGTAGGTTTTTAGCGGTTCCTCTATATCGGTTGAGGCTAATATAAAGTAATTTATTTGAAAAGCTTGATTTTTTCCCACACCTTGTCTCATCCGAGCTCATTCTCTACATCTTGTCGCCGTTGACACATTGAGATTTAACCTTCATTTCTTTAGCCTCGATACTTACCGTGGTTTGTTAAGGTGGCTATTGACTGCCTCCTGTGCGAGTTACCTGAAAGGTGCTCAATGACTTCCTGACACCGTTATATCTATCGTGAAGCCACTGAGGTTGTAGATATGAATGATACATGCATAGTGTTATTTTTTGTCACGTCTTAAACGGTCTACTATGTGCTAGGTTCGGTTTTTTAAATGAATATTATAGGTCCAGAATGAATCTATTCACTCTGCAACGGAGTGCGCACTGCTTGAGAGTTCCTCGCAGACTAAAACTGTTTGCTCGACCAGGAATTGGAGAAAAAACCTTGCCTTAACACTGAGCTATGCAGGGCTAATTCGTTATACAATACAAGTAAAAAAACCCACCACAAAGGAGTTATGCAAATTGGAATAGAATTAACTGGAGGAGAAGTAGAATGAAATTTTCACTCTACAGCGGAGTGTGCGCTGATATGAAACTTCCTGGCAGATTAAAACTGTGTGCCGAACCGAGATTCGAACTCGGGACCTTTGCCTTTCGCGGGCAAGTGCTCTGCCAATTGAGCTACCCCAGCACGCCCCCTCCACACAGACGAGGTACTGGCGGAATTAAAGCTAGTATTTGGAGACGCTTCAGTCATCAGTGGGGTACCAGCCTGTCACCCTCCATTGTCTAGGGTTACATTTCAGCAAGGTAACGTCCATTCGCAGACGACGAGAGTTTCTACTGGCTATCTTCGTGCTTATCAAACTTAACCTTAGCCAACAAGGTCGCTGGGATCTCTTCCCAGTTGAGAACATTAGGAGCAGTATGGGCAGGGCTCTCAAACCAGCTCTGGATTCTGACTATCTCACGCGCCATTCGGGCGTAATTTGGCACGATATCCCTCAGGAGGGCATCCAACAACTTCATCAATCAATTCCAAGCCGAAAATTTGCTTGCACAAGAGCCAGAGGTGGACCAACGTGTTACTGACTTGCTCGAGTAGTGAAGCTCCTTTTCTTGAATAAATCATCAGACCTTTTTAAAATTATAATCATTTATTTATCTGTACATATATGTCACATCTACCGATTTCCGCCCTACTCTGATAATTCCTTAGTGGTGTGTACAATTTTAGATTTGTCTTGGAGTGTATATAATACCTAGGGGATGGAATTTTGCGGTGTAGGCCTCACTGACGAACAGCAAAGGGATATCATTCGGTACCAAATGACTGATTTAATGTGTACTGTAACTTCATCGTCTTTGAGTAAAGAATAATAGTGATAGAAAGTCTAGCTGGCGTTAGTGGATGTACTTACAACACGTGTACGTCGGGGAAGTGGCTTTTAATGTGTGGCCGTTTGATCTCTTTAGCCTTTCACTGAAAAGTATGAGTGTTTGACGTTGTCACTGGTGACTAAAGTATTGTTTCCATCCAGAGTCCACTAATACAGCTTCAGCTTCGCGACGACTCAGCTACAAACCGTCGTCTTTAAAGCAGCAAACGAGTCGCCTGTCTGTCTGACGGTGGAGACATGGCCAGATATAATTCCATGTCAGTTTCCAACAGCGATTCCTGCTGCGCCAGATTTTCCAATATGGTGTAAGTGCAGTCACTTGCCACACTCTTTCCGATGCTTCTCTGTCAGACGTTATGAAGAGAGTCGCTTAAAGTCAATGACAAATTATTAGCAACACGGATTCATGGGCTTGCAGAACAGTTTGTTGACGTTAAAATTTCTCCTCTCGTTCCTTTTGACTGCGTAATGTCATCACATTGTTCGATACCAGAGCCTGCTGCCACCGTTCCTTATTCATTTCGTGAGATGACAACTCCTTTCTCCACGAGGGAATGGTTCCAAATATTATGACACTTCCTTGCAACCAGAGTAAAAGGTGTGTGTTGCGATAAAAAGCAGTGAACTACGCCCGTCAGTGGTGGTAGTGAAGCCTTGAATCTTTAACTGTGCAACAGGTATAATTCTTATGCCACAGCATATAATTTAGAAAACGCAGTTTGACTCGTAAATGTTTTTAGAAATAGTCGTAAACATACGCACACACACACACACACACACACACACACACACACACACACATACACACACAGATGCACGAACGCACACACTTTCAGAATATAACATAACTGAAGAATGGAAGTGCGTAAGTATTATCTAAATACTAAGCAGTGAGTAACGATTCATCGTGAAAGTCATTCTGAATTTAATAAATGTTAGCTTTTTGCTTATAGTGCACTGCTTTGCTAATGAGGATGTTTCCTCAGTTTTGTAATCATTAACTTTAAGTTCAAAGAAATAAGAAAGGCATCAGAACCAACACATATAGATAATTGCCACCTAACATCATAGCAATCTGCGAGAAGTCCACACAGTATATTTAGCAAGCAGCGACTGTCAAATCAACATTCGTCAATCTACGTTGCTTGCATCTGAAGCTTCATGCAATGGGAAGCTATTTATTACTTATGTCGTTGCTGCAAACCAATATGTGATTGGTTGGTGGGTTGATGGAGTTACGGAACCATACTGCGAGGTCATCAGTCCCTTCACCGTCTCTGTACAGAACCAGAAATAATCCTCAGAAGGAGGATACTAAAGGCGAACCCTGGGTAGCCCAATTGTAAGCAAGATACAATAAGACAAAGATAAAATCAAGGAGGAGAGTGAGAGGGGGAAGGTGGGCGAACCGCTCTGCCCAGAATGCAGTTGGAGGTCTCTGGAGCATGGTATGTGGTGGGAGACGCACCCTCTGCATCCCACTAGCACCACCTCGCCGTCTGTAACTGCAAGGTAATAAGCAGCGCAGACAAGACGATAAAATTTTAGGAAAGATAAAACATTAAAAACGCCAATCGCGAAAGAACAAGGAGAGTAAAAAGGTAGAAGGGCACTGGCTAGGCCAGACCGCTGAGCAGCTGTCTCCAAGGGACCCCTGGGCCAGAGCAGTCGAAGGATGCACCTCCAATTCCTCAGGTGGCTAATGACGCCAAAGTGCGTCATGTCACTGAGAAGAGTAGAAACCACCTTCATGAGTGAAACGTAAAACCAGGTCTGTCACTTTGGCTTCGTTCGCTAGTACCAGAGGTAGCGTGTTATTTTAAGATATTGCCGCAGAGCAGTCAAATTCTACATCTAAATCTACATTTATACTCCGCAAGCCACCCAACGGTGTGTGGCGGAGGGCACTTTACGTGCCACTGTTCCAGTCGCGTATGGTTCGCGGGAAGAACGACTGTCTGAAAGCCTCCGTGCGCGCTCTAATCTCTCTAATTTTACATTCGTGATCTCCTCGGGTGGTATAAGTAGGGGGAAGCAATATATTCGATACCTCATCCAGAAACGCACCCTCTCGAAACCTGGCGAGCAATCTACACCGCGATGCAGAGCGCCTCTCTTGCAGAGTCTGCCACTTGAGTTTATTAAACATCTCCGTAACGCTATCACGGTTACCACATAACCCTGTGACGAAACGCGCCGCTCTTCTTTGGATCTTCTCTATCTCCTCCGTCAAACCGATCTGGTACGGATCCCACACTGATGAGCAATACTCAAGTATAGGTCGAACGAGTGTTTTGTAAGCCACCTCCTTTGTTGATGGACCATATTTTCCAAGCACTCTCCCAATGAACCTCAACCTGGTACCCGCCTTACCAACAATTAATTTTATATGATCATTCCACTTCAAATCGCTCCGCACGCATACTCCCAGATATTTTACAGAAGTAACTGCTACCAGTGTTTGTTCCGCTATCATATAATCATACAATAAAGGATCCTTCTTTCTATGTATTCGCAATACATTACATTTGTCTATGTTAAGGGACAGTTGCCACTCCCTGCACCAAGTGCCTATCCTCTGCAGATCTTCCTGCATTTCGCTACAATTTTCTAATGCTGTAACTTCTCTGTATACTACAGCATCATCCGCGAAAAGCCGCATGGAACTTACGACACTATCTACTAGGTCATTTATATATATTGTGAAAAGCAATGGTCACATAACACTCCCCTGTGGCACGCCAGAGGTTACTTTAACGTCTGTAGACGTCTCTCCATTGATAACAACATGCTGTGTTCTGTTTGCTAAAACTCTTCAATCCAGCCACACAGCTGGTCTGATATTCCGCAGGCTCTTACTTTGTTTATCAGGCGACAGTGCGGAACTGTATCGAACGCCTTCCGGAAGTCAAGAAAAATAGCATCTACCTGGGAGCCTGTATCTAATATTTTCTGGGTCTCATGAACAAATAAAGCGAGTTGGGTCTCACACGATCGCTGTTTCCGGAATCCATGTTGATTCCTACATAGTAGATTCTGGGTTTCCAAAAACGACATGATACTCGAGCAAAAAACATGTTCTAAAATTCTACAACAGATCGACGTCAGAGATATAGGTCTACAGTTTTGCTCATCTGCTCGACGACCCTTCTTGAAGACTGGGACTACCTGTGCTCTTTTCCAATCATTTGGAGCCCTCCATTCCTCTAGAGACTTGCGGTACACGGCTGTTAGAAGGGGGGCAAGTTCTTTCGCGTACTCTGTGTAGAATCGAATTGGTATCCCGTCAGGTCCGGTGGACTTTCCTCTATTGAGTGATTCCAGTTGCTTTTCTATTCCTTGGACACTTATTTCGATGTCAGCCATTTTTTCGTTTGTGCGAGGATTTAGAGAAGGAACTGCAGTGCGGTCTTCCTCTGTGAAACAGCTTTGGAAAAAGGTGTTTAGTATTTCAGCTTTACGCTTGTCATCCTCTGTTTCAATGCTATCATCATCCCGGAGTGTCTGGATATGCTGTTTCGAGCCACTTACTGTTTTAACGTAAGACCAGAACTTCCTAGGATTTTCTGTCAAGTCGGTACATAGAATTTAACTTTCGAATACACTGAACGCTTCACGCATAGCCCTCCTTACGCCAACTTTGACATAGTTTAGCTTCTGTTTGTCTGAGAGGTTTTGGCTGCGTTTAAACTTGGAGTGAAGCTCTCTTTGCTTTCGCAGTAGTTTCCTAACTTTGTTGTTGTACCACGGTGAGTTTTTCCCGTCCCTCACAGTTTTACTCGGCACGTACCTGTCTAAAACGCATTTTACGATTGCCTTGAACTTTTTCCATAAACACTCAACATTATCAGTGTCGGAACAGAAATTTTCGTTTTGATCTGTTAGGTAGTCTGAAATCTGCCTTCTATTACTCTTGCTAAACAGATAAACCTTCCTCCCTTTTTTTATATTCCTATTAACTTCCATATTCAGGGATGCTGCAACGGCCTTATGATCACTGATTCCCTGTTCGGCACTTAAAGAGTCGAAAATTTCGGGTCTGTTTGTTATCAGTAGGTCCAAGATGTTATCTCCACGAGTCGGTTCTCTGTTTAATTGCTCGAGGTAATTTTCGGATAGTGCACTCAGTATAATGTCACTCGATGCTCTGTCCCTACCACCCGTCCTAAACATCTGAGTGTCCCACTCTATATCTGGTAAATTGAAATCTCCACCTAAGACTATAACATGCTGAGAAAATTTATGTGAAATGTATTCCAAATTTTCTCTCAGTTGTTCTGCCACTAATGCTGCTGAGTCGGGAGGTCGGTAAAAGGAGCCAATTATTAACCTAGCTCGGTTGTTGAGTGTAACCTCCACCCATAATAATTCACAGGAACTATCCACTTCTACTTCACTACAGGATAAACTACTACTAACAGCGACGAACACTCCACCACCGGTTGCATGCAATCTGTCCTTTCCAAACACCGTCTGCACCTTTGTAAAAATTTCGGCAGAATTCATCTCTGGCTTAAGCCAGCTTTCTGTACCTATAACAATTTCAGCTTCGGTGCTTTCTATCAGCGCTTGAAGTTCTGGTACTTTACCAACGCAGCTTCGACAGTTGATAATTACAATACCGATTGCTGCTTGGTCCCCGCATGTCCTGACTTTGCCCCGCACCCGTTGAGGCTGTTGCCCTTTCTGTACTTGCCCAAGGCCATCTAACCTAAAAAACTGCCCAGCCCACGCCACACAACCCCTGCTACCCGTGTAGCCGCTTGTTGCGTGTAGTGGACTCCTGACCTATCCAGCGGAACCCGAAACCCCACCACCCTATGGCGCAAGTCGAGGAATCTGCAGCCCACACGGTCGCAGATCCGCCTCAGCCTCTGATTCAGACCCTCCACTCGGCTCTGTACCAAAGGTCCGCAGTCAGTCCTGTCGACGATGCTGCAGATGGTGAGCTCTGCTTTCATCCCGCTAGCGAGACTGGCAGTCTTCACCAAATCAGATAGCCGCCGGAAGCCAGAGAGGATTTCCTCCGATCCATAGCGACACACATCATTGGTGCCGACATGAGCGACCACCTGCAGATGGGTGCACCCTGTACCCTGTACCCTGGGAGCCTGTATCTAATATTTTCTGGGTCTCATGAACAAATAAAGCGAGTTGGGTCTCGCACGATCGCTGTTTCCGGAATCCATGTTGATTCCTACATAGTAGATTCTGGGTTTCCAAAAACGACATGATACTCGAGCAAAAAACATGTTCTAAAATTCTACAACAGATCGACGTCAGAGATATAGGTCTATAGTTTTGCGCATCTGCTCGACGACCCTTCTTGAAGACTGGGACTGCCTGTGCTCTTTTCCAATCATTTGGAACCTTCCGTTCCTCTAGAGACTTGCGGTACACGGCTGTTAGAAGGGGGGCAAGTTCTTTCGCGTACTCTGTGTAGAATCGAATTGGTATCCCGTCAGGTCCAGTGGACTTTCCTCTGTTGAGTGATTCCAGTTGCTTTTCTATTCCTTGGACTCTTAATTCGATGTCAGCCATTTTTTCGTTTGTGCGAGGATTTAGAGAAGGAACTGCAGTGCGGTCTTCCTCTGTGAAACAGCTTTGGAAAAAGGTGTTTAGTATTTGGGCAGCTTAGTAGGATGTGGGCCACTATTAGACATGCACCACATCGTCTAATAATGAGAATGTGGCGTGGCTGTTGATCAGCTAAATGTGACCAATTGGAAGCAGACAAAGGACAGTGGATTCCTTGCGAGAAATACTAAGGGAAGACTGCCACTTTGGCGTGGTCTCCTTTATTGTCCTTAGTTTGTTTACGGTGTACAGGGCGAACAATTCTGCGTTCCAGACCTCCAACAATTGCCAGAGTAGACTGAAAGTCCAGTTCTGGGACCTCATTTTCAAAATTGGCGTCTTGGTAGCCAGTTTTGCCAAGTGGTCGGCATGATCATACCCTGAGATTCCTACGTGTCCAATGGTCCAAACAAAGACGAATTGCCATTCAGCTTCATGGAGGTCATAACGACGATCCTGGATAGTTGTGACTAATCGGTGACGAGGATAGCACTGGTCTATAGCCTGAAGGCTGCTCAAGGAGTTGCTGCAGATTAGGAGTATCTTGTCAGTGTAAGAACGAGCATCTCTAAGAACTCGTTTGAAGGTAACCAACTTAACGATGACCGCACTCCATTCATTCGCCAATGAGCGTACTTCACTGCACCTTGCATGTGTGTACACAAAACTGGTTTGTTCATTGGCCATTGAGCCTTCAGTGTATACTACTTCCGAACCTGGAAATGCATCGAGGATAGCCAGGAGCATGAGGTACTCACAAAAGAGCTGTGGGCCCCCTGGAGGGCGAGGGAGTGGCAACACGTGGTTTCCCATATATTGAGACCAGAGTACAATCTTCCAGCCGCAACTGTGAGTTCTTTGAGTACGGGAAAACATCGACAGCATACGGGAATCAATTTAAACAAGTCCTCGAAGATCGCTCAGCGCAGCCCACTACCACTAAACATATACTTCGGGGGTGCACAGCGCCTTTTACATCTAGATTTGCGTGCGCAGCCTTACAAGATACAGGTAGTGCAAAGCTTGAGACCCACCGACATGGTCGCATGTGATCGGTTTTATTATACATTTCTGGAAATGTTGGCAGTAATCCAGAATTTTCTGACAGCTTGATGATGACTGACGAGGTAGCCTTATTGTTAGGGGCAGTTAACAAGCGAAACTGCCGTTTTCGGAGCACAGAGGACCCGCAGCAAATCCGTGTACAGGCGTTACACGGCCCGGAATTAACGGTGTGGTGTGGGCACACTGCAGCTGGGATCGTCGGTTCATATTTCTTTCGGAACGGTAATAGCGCGACATGTACTTTGACTCCCAAGCGATATGTGTTCATGAATCAGAATTTTGTTGTCCCTATGCTACGACAGCATACTTGTCCAATCACGTGGTATCAAGAGGACGGTGCAGCTGTACACAACGCCTGACTCTCAATCGAAGAACTGCATGAACGGTTTCCTGGACGTCTCATCTCCCGATTTCGTGATGTGATTTGGCCGGAAACGTTCACCTGATATGACGGCCCCCGATGTTTTCACCCCCGATGTTTTCCTCTTTGGATATCTTTAGTCCACAGTATCCGAAAATCGCCCTACAAACCTCCACGCGCTTGAGACCAACATCTGTAGAGAAGTCGCCGGTACTCCTGTTGCTGTACTGGAGAACACTTTGCGTAACTGCTTCACAGCTCATCTGTATGAATGCTCTGATAAAGGCTGTGCTCATCTGAGTGATATGATCTTTAAGAAGTGAGTGGTATATACCTTACGAAAGCCCAAAGAATCACTAACAGGTCTGCATTTATAAATCATGAAGACCTGTTTTAATAAAGCTTTCGTAAACAGTTGAAAAAGGGCGTTCTTTCTGGATAACCCTGTATATTTTTTACCGTTGATTTACAAGTCTACTTGGGACCTAAAACAAACAGATAAAAATTTAATTTTACCATGAGTAATCAGCCTACTACGTTTCCAGTACACGTTTTTAAACGATACAATGGCTCTTTCATAACTTAGGGGAGGATAACAGCTTTGGATCTGTCACACGGCTCATTGAAAAGATAATATTTGTCAGTATATTTAGCTTTCATTGAATCATGTTTCTCAAACCTTAGAGGTCCCATTTTATCGGGCGGTTGAACATGTATCTAAACGCGGAGTGATCGCGAGCAGATGATGCAGAAATGTAGCCAGCAATCCCGTAAATACCCTAACTAATTGGCCTAAACTTCACCACAACAAGTAATTTAAATGATCTCACCCAATCCATTAATATTCGTAGAATCTCCACACCAGCACAGAACTCTCCAGACAAAATCAACCTTCCTCAAAAGCCGCAAAACTGGACAGGACTACTATAAATAAGGCACGAGGAACTAGAATGACGAATGCTATGTCCATCAAATACTACCTCGTGGCTTCTAAATTGTGGAGGCTTCCCACTGGCCGAAAGACAAGCTGACTCCCCAAAGATGCCAAATCCCCTCAGTGACCATGCAAAGCTGTTGCTCAAAGTGCTAACATCGATTAGTCGAAGCTGAGTATAGCAGACTGCGTAAAATATTGCAAAGATAATAGTCGCGATCTACTAACAGTAAAATACACTGTTCGGTCATATTAATGTGACCACCGCCTACGTTCGACATCAACATGTAATACCCAGTCACAGACGACAGGTGGCAGCATTAGCAGTGGAGGATATGTAAAGCGTGTCTGGGGGACGCAGAAAACAATGTTGCAATTGTGGTAATGAAGAAATAGAGCGATTTATTTGACATCGAAAAGCGCATGATCATTTGCTTTCGGGCCAAGGATGGAACCATTTATGAATTGGCTAAGATTTTACACTGTTTGTGTGTCACCATAGTGATGCAAAATGACGCTATCCATAACTGGCAAAATGACGCGTTCCATAACCGGCGCCGAGGCAACTACGGTGCACCACAGGTCATAGATGACAAGGGTGTACGATGGCTGTGAAACTCTGTACAGGCGAATAGCTGTGGAGTTGCTGAGTAACAGACCACACAGATGAAAGAAGGAGGTACTCCTCAACGGCTTATCGCTGCCTCCCCCTCTCTACTCATCTCTTCCTTCCCCACCTCCCACCGCCCTGCCCTCCTCCTCCCCCTCTTTCACCTCATCCTCCCCCTCTCTGTCCATCTCCTTTTCCTTTTTTATGCCCAATGCCTCATCTCAGCCAATCTCCTCTTCTCTGCTCACTTCCTACCCTTTTTGCGCACCTTCTCCTTTCACTCTCTGTCCATCTCCACGTCACCCTCTCTCTATCCATCTTCCTCTTTCTCTCTCTGTCCATCTCCATGTCCTCTCTCTCTGCCCATCTCCTCCTCTCCCCTCTCTGCCTGTCCTTTTCCCCCATCTCTCCCCATCTCCTCCACCCTGCCTTACTTGTTCTCTCATCCTCTCCCACCCCCACCCCCTCACCAGTCTAACTTCCCCTGACTCTTTTCCCAATTCCTGCTCTCCCAACTATTTCTATCACTTCCTCCTCCTCTTTCTGATCATCTACGCTTGCTCCCCCTCTTTGTCCTTCTGCACTGCATCTCTCTGTCCTTTTCCTCCCCCTCTCTCGGTCCAACTCCTCTTACCCTTCTTCCAGTCCCCCTCCCCCTCTCACCCTTTGTCCATTTCTTCTTTCCCTCTCTCTGTCCATCTCCTGCTACCTATCTCCTCCTACCTATCTCCTCCAACCTATCTCCCTCTGTTCATCTCCATCTGCCTCCTGTAACTGTTCACCTTTTCCTCCCCACCACCTAATATTTATATCCTTCTGCTCCCTCTCCTTATCCATAGCCTCCTCCCCATAACCCTCTCGCTACCATATCCTCCTGCCTCCTGCACCTCTCTTTCCCCTCTTTTTCCCCTATCCATCCCCTCCTGCCCTTTCTGTCCCTCCTCTCCTGCCCACACTCTTTATCCATCCTTCCTCTATTCCATGCCTATTCATACATGTAGCCCCTGCAAAACAGATATATAAAGCAGACGGATACTATTCCGATACAACACGCTTTTTGTGTAGAGCAGCCTCTGTATCGGGGGCTGGAAAACTGTTTCTTACCCTGGACATGAAGGCTGCCTTGCAAAGCTGGTCGATAAGACAGGCCGATACTATTTCGACACAATACGCTGGTTGTGAAAGGCAGGCTATCAGCAGGGGCTGAAGAAACTGTTTTGCCTGTATCTCCATTCCTACCGGAGCTAAGAGATTATAAACTTCACAGTGCTGATACTCATCAAGTTTACTTTTCGTGTACTAGCCGTGGTTAAAATCTGTCCTGAGGTTCGAGATACTGAACATACATACTACAGTTTTATGCATAGGTCATTATCGAGATAATTTATAACTTGGTAAGCTCTGGAGTAAACATTCTTGAACAGTTTATGAAAACTTTAAGGAGCAATAGTCGATGAAGAAGAACAAACAGCTGTACATGAACATCAGAGAAGAGAGGAATGTGTAAAATTGCATCTTCTACGCGAAGATGATTTCTTCAGTACACATTGCTTTGTAGCACTATGGTCGCATTGTGGCTTGGAAACAACCATAAGATGAGTTTAAACTACAAGAGGCGACCAAAAAGTTAATGTTTGAGGGCATTGCTGCAGGTGTATATGTAACAGAGAGCTGGGTATATAAGCACTGATGTGTGGGCAAGGGATTAGTGTGTTATTCGTGTCATTTCAATGCGTGTGCAGTAACTACTGAAATGTGAACTATGGCAACGTTATTACCAAATGTATCCAAACAGGGCCAATGTGCTTCCAAAGGGCAAACACCGGTAGACAATCATTGAATAGTGAAGAAGGTGTATGTAGCAGCATGTCTATGGAAAACCACCGTTATGCAATGGAGCGCCAACTTCTGTGCTGGTCGTTCTGGGAGGCCACATGTATATAGCGAAAGTTTCTATTTCTTGTCTTCATACTTCTTAAAGACTCTGGCCAAGGTTACCGGATCTCCCCCCCTCTCCCCCCCCCCCCCCCAAATTGAGAATGTTTTGAGTATTATGGGCAGGGCCCTCGAACTATCTCGGGGTTCTACCATACGAGATACGAGATGGTAGAATTTGGAACGATATTCCTCAGGAGGACATCCAAGAACTCTATCAATCAATGACAAGCCGAATAACTGCTTGCATGAGGGCCAGAGGGGGACCAACACGTTACTAAGTCGCTCATTTTGTGAGCTCTTTGTAATGAATAAATTAGCTAATTTTTCTGAAATCGGACTCATTTGTTTGTTCGTAGATGTGCATCACATCTACTGATTTCCGTACCATTCGGACGATTCCTTCGTGATGCGTCGGCTTTTCTTTCCTTGGTAGTGCCTGAATGAAGTGTTGCCCATAATCTACTGCCATTTCACATAGGAAATTCTAAGCCAACAGAGCTACAGTAACCTGCAGGAGAACTACTGCTTTGTTCAATAAAATCATGACCAACCCATGAGACATTTTCTTGAATCGGCATTGGTTCATTTTGAACAAATGAAGTACTCATAGCTGCCACTATGTTGCATAAAGTACAATGTGGATTGACAGTTGCTCAATAGGAAGATACAGGCTCAAGCTCTAGCATGACACATGATCTGAATCTAATTGAAGTAATATAATGTTATGGGGTGAGACATCACATTTTCGCATAAGACCGAACAAAAGAATAAACAAAGGAATTCGTTACACTTAAACGAAGAGAAAGTAATTTCTGATACTTGAAGCGATCGTTCACTACAAAGAACATTTGTGATAGGTTAAAACTGTGCACAGGATCGGGATTCGAGCCCGGAATACTACACTACTGGCCATTAAAACTGCTACACCAAGAAGAAACGCAGATGATAAACGGGTATTCATTGGATAAATATACCACAGTTCATCAAGAGTAGTGACTGGCGTATTGTGACGAGCCAGTTGCTCGGCCACCATTGACCAGACGTTTTCAGTTGGTGAGAGATCTGGAGAATGTGCTGGCCAGGACAGCAGTCGAACATTTTCTGTATCCAGAAAGGCCCCTACAGGACCTGCAGCATGCGGTCGTGCATTATTCTGCTGAAATGTAGGGTTTCGCAGGGATCGAATGAAGGGTAGAGCCACGGGTCGTAACACAAATGTAACGTCCACTGTACAAAGTGCCGTCAACGCGAACAAGAGGAAACCGAGACGTGTAACCAATGGCACCCTATACCATCACGCCGGGTGATACGCCAGTATGGCGATGACGAATACACGCTTCTAATGTGTGTTCACCGCGATGTCGCCAAACACGGATGCGACCATAATGATGCTGTAAACAGAACCTGGATTCATCCGGAAAAATGACGTTTTGCCATTCGTGCACCCAGGTTCGTCCTTGAGTACACCATCTCAGGCGCTGCTGTCTGTGATGCAGCGTCAAGGGTAACCGCAGCCATGGTCTCCGAGCTGATAGTCCATGCTGCTGCAAACGTCGTCGAAATGTTCGTGCAGATGTTTGTTGTCTTGCAAACGCCCCCATCTGTTGACTCAGGGACCGAGACGTGGCTGCACGATCCGTTACAGCCATGCGGATAAGACGCCTGTCATCTCGATTCCTAGTGATACGAGGCCGTTGGGGTCCAGCACGGCGTTCCGTATTACCCTCCTGAACCCACAGATTCCATATTGTGCTAACAGTCATTGAATCTCGACCAACGTGAGCAGCAATGTCGCGATACGGTAAACCGAAATCGCGATAGGCTACAATCCGACCTTTATCAAAGTCGGAAACGTGATGGTACGCATTCCTTCTCCTTACACGAGGCATCACAACAACGTTTCCAACTGCTGTTGGAAATCGGTTGGAAACTTTCCTCATGTCATCACGTTGTAGGTGTCGCCACCGGCGCCAACCTTGTGTGAATGCTCTGAAAAGCTAATCATTTGCATATCACAGCATCTTATTCCTGTCGGTTAAATTTCGCGTTTGTAGCACATCTTCATGGTGTAGCAAATTTTAATGGCCAGTAGTGTATATTAGCCAGTATGTAGCGTTTTCTATGCTATTCTTGTTCTTTAGTTTTATAGCTATCATTATCAACACTGATGTTCCAGCGTTAGGAACATACAAAAATTACGAATATTGTTTAAGGCGTGATTTGATACCCTTTAATTTTCCGTGTAGTTTTAGGCTTACACTGGAACCCGTGCTTTCCATTATAAAACATATCCACTTTGTGAAATGCGAGGAAATTTGAACGTCACTGATGAAGCGAACTGAACTGCCACCTGTTCCTAACAGAACTGGTTTGTAAAATAATCCCAGCTGGAGTGGAGTGCCCTTACTTTCAACCTGCCTGAAAAATACTAGTACTCATGTGTGTAAAACACATATTACGCTCGAGTTAAACCTTCCAGGACGTTGTACAGAAATCAGATTTGCTAGATATTCTTGAATGCTGCAGTAATGCACGTATGACCAATTTTTTAAGAATATTGAAACGAGAAACTGTAACAGAACAGGAAAATAAGAATACAACAACCCCAAATTATAAAATAAATGAGATAATAATAAATATCTTCTAGCAGTTATGCTCGGTCATGGTTTTACGGTATGGTAACGTGATGTTTTGTGACTGTATTTACATTAATGTCATAAAAATCCAAATAATCCCGTTCTTCTGTTGATCCAATAAGTCACAAGTGATCGGCCTTTACTTTGTTTGAATGAGTACGACATGACGTTATAGCTCTACTGGTCAGCGTTCAGAGACTCCTGTCGTCCAAGTCACCAGGCTACGCCCATGCTTCTAGAAGTTTGAGTTTACAGCGCTTGATTGCTACAACTCGGCCGCAGCCGGTGGAAGGACAAGTTTGATCACGTAGCAGCACCAGCCGGTCTTCCACGTCGTAGCGTGACCTCGTACTGTCTCCCAGCTACGTACTCTACGACGAATGGTACGTGAAAACGGGTCGCAGGGAAGGTGAGAAATTGGGTTGAAAGTCCCGTTGACGAAGATATCTTTACAAACGTAGCCCAGAATTGGGCTGTGGCAGGATAGGGCAGGAAATCGGCTGTGTTCGTTTCAAAGGAACCGCACTAGCATTTGCTTTATATCGATTTAGAGCACAACGGACCAGTTATACCTGGACGGCCGGACAATGATTTGAATCTCTGCCCCTCTAAATGTAGGTCGAACGTCTCAACTACTGAGCCATTTTCTTCTGTAATGCTCGTATTTATCACATGCCAAATCTTACTGGACGCATAGGTTTCCCAAAACTGATAATTTAACAATAATGCTGATTTATTCTTTCTTGAAATGATTTAAATAATCCACAGAGGTACGTTAGACTACTTTCATCATAAGTTTACAACTTATGATTTATATAAAAGTCGTTCACGTTAGAATAACGTTTATTGTACATTCGAATATTATAAATGTTGCATAGTAGTAATATCCAAGCTATAGTCTATTTGGTAGCGGACGGATCCCAAAATATTTGGTGCTTTGCAACTCACTTTAGCTAGGGAGTCCATTTGTTGTTCTAAAGATGAAACGGTCTCACCATCCTTCGTGTATCACCCACAGGCATAACTGATGACTGTTGATTGAAGTTACTATTGTAACCGATGTTATAAGTCTCCCTACTGCACGAGGTAAAATTACGTAAGACAAAATTTTTTATACATTATTCCGAACAACAATGTAATACCTGAAGAGTTTGCATCAGAAAAGGTAGAAGCATAATATTAAAAGTAATAAGAATAACGTTATTTAAAAAACAAAGAATTCTGTATGCTTGTAAGTAAGCTCTATACTGGTAATGTGCAAGCCATAACTCAGAAAATCCTTATTCTTGTTCCCACTGGTTCGCTGGATGACTTGTCTTGTCAGTATGGATTCTTTTAAAGTGTAAAATAGATGTATAAAAAGGACTTCGTATTATTCTTTCTTAGTAACTGATCACCTACGTATGATCCTGGGATTCTCATTTTTCGTACACTTTACGCTGACTATTGTTGCATAAGGAACTGGAGACTAGCTACGATATTTTGGGTCAGAAAGTTAATAAATGTTTTCATGCGGTAAAAGTGGTAGAATTTTAAACTCTAAATACCAGTGACAGCGAGAGCGTAGAAAAATAGTATAAAATGCAGAAAAATAGTAAACTTAATATTATTCGAGCGGAAGCTCCTATTCTCGTAGCCAAGATAACAAGAATATTTGCGCTCTTCGGCCTGGCTTGTGGCTGATTTAAATATTATTTTTGAACTTAAGTTGCTTAGCTGTAGGACGATGGTAATTAAATATTGGGGATCTTTCATGAGTAGTGAGTAATAAATTAACAAAAAGGACAATGAGACTGGGCGCCTGCCTTTTTATGAGTTTCCTCCATACGAGGCACTACATAGCAACAAAAAAAAAAAGTTTTACGCAACAACCCAGGCCACGTCGTAACAGCTCTGAATAAATCCCAACAATATCAGGTAACCTCATAACTGTTGCCCTTCGAACGTGGGCCCGAAATAATATAGTGGTAAGTGGAATATTTAATGAAGAAAAATAATTTTGTGATTTTTTTTTTTTAAATGTGTTTCTCTTTCATATATGTGTATGAGGCACTGCGCCATACGTAGACCTATGACGAAGGTGGACTCGTAAACCACAAATGAGAAAAGAACTACAAACAACTATTCCTGGCAAACTATCACAATTAATGACGCCGACTGAAACCGCAGCAAAACGTAAGGACACTGGTGTTTGCTATCACGCCTTCACATACCATAACGAATGTTAGTGAAATTCTTTGATTTTCCGTTTTGCATTTTTAACAGAAAGTTTTCCTCACTGATAAATTTAAACCATCAAGTAGCAAAATTCCGAGATATGTACATGACGAACGAGTGTATTATAGACTTTCTTTAGGTAACACGGACTGGCAGATTAGTGACAGAAAATGAACAGCGCATTCTACGTTAAATATTAATTTTAATATTATAGTCAAAATATTCCCTTATTTGCACCAACTAAAGGTGTTTGCATGTGATGAATCTTTACGGAATAGAAAACTCCGAGATTGTCAAACTGAGGAAGCAAGATAAAACCGATTTGAGAGACCTGTCTACGTAATTTAGGTTCAACTGAAAACATTCGCGATTGTGAAGGCGACGAACCAGATAATACCCGCTCCATGTCGAGTCAAGCTGAATAAGAGAAAAGCGAAATTAAAGACACAGAAACCACTCAGCGTGAAATTACAACTGACGCAGATACAGAACTATATGTCGTTCCATTGTTGGAAAACTGGATATTGAGGAATGTTGGATGTAAGTCGTCGGTTTTGACAAGTGACATACGAAACGTGTGATAAACACCTTAAACAATATGGCAACTATAACATGATGTTACGATTTTCTTCAAACTGGCCATCTCAACCAGCTATTTTTTTAAAGTAATACATATGTTTGCTTCGCCAACGGACTACCGAACTGACCTGCCAACCTAACCTATACCTCGGGCTAAGTTACAGATCAATGTGTCACCATAAACAGTTTTTTTCACATTTCTCGACTTTCTCCAATCAAAACAAAACTGAGAATATATGCACCGAAGGGTGGCTTGACAGGCGGCATTAACATTACGTCACTTTCCAAAGACAACGACTCGTAACGAACATTCCTCTTGACCCGAAAAACGTTGGTGAGCACGAAACTGTAGCAGTTCTGCACGAGCAGACCTCTTTGCGGAACGTTTCAGAAAATTTGAAGTGCGTGATGACGAAAGATAACGTAAATTACAGTTAGAACTAGATAAAATAAAGCTAGAATTTTTATGTACAAAGGATGTCGAATGATGTGGATCGGGGTTTACCTGAGCAGATAACTAAATTGAACACAGATGTACCTGCGTTACAGTCAGCACAGGAAGACACTGAGTTGATCGTGACTCTCGAGACAAGTCACTAAATTAAAACTCGAAAGTAAGCAGTATTTGCCGAGCAATTAGAAGCACATAATGAAGCTTTAGAAGTACGTATATACAACTGCGTTTAGGAAAAAGGTTGGAGAAATCAACGAACATGTGCCAAACGAAATTTCAGCCATTATCCAAAGTGTCAGCTCGGAAATCGCGTTCGGTACTGGTGAAACAGCAACCGCGATTAAACGCGTATCTCAACAGATAAAAAATGCAATAACTAGAGAGGTTCCACAATGGAAAAGGGAGGTCGATGAACGTTTATCGCTCATTGAAAAAGAGGTATAGGCCAACCGTAAATCAGAAGTAGACACACAAAATAGTTCACCAAAATTCAATATGTTTGGAGCAACGTCTGGAAGCGAGCGGGAATGTTATGAACCACAAGCGAACAGAGTGGAAAACACAACAACTGCACTGCACCACTGTAGAGTCTTAAAACAGAACAGAGCTTAATAAAACACCGAAAGTTCCGAACATTTTCCGCCGAGAAACTAACGCCGCATCCGGTGATTTTTATAAGAGAATTCCGTCATGTACTGTCGCGGTGCTGCTTTGAATATTAGAAGACACAGTTTATAATTTCACATACAGTAGGTGGCGCTGCCCTATGGGCTAACGACGCTGCAGAAAATTCTCACATGCGAAGAGGTTGAAAGAGCCTTTCTTGCAAAGTACTGGTCTCCTGGTGTACAGGAATATTTACGTAAACATGTACACAGCCCTGAGATGTACAACCATAAAAAATGCATCAGCAAAACACATTATTGGAGCGAACCGATTTCTTACAAGAAAGTGCTCCATATGCGGAAAACAAAGCTACCAATACATCTCAGAAAAAAATTAATCCATACCCCGGGTGATGATTCGAAACAATTTTTGTCTATTAGTGATTCATTAGCTATCGTACAGGAAGATGTCCGCTTGCTTAGCTGGGTGGTAGGTAACGTGCTTGACCCCCGTGCAGCAGACCCGAGTTCGATTCCCGACTGTGTTGGAGATTTTCTCTTCTCGGGGAGTGGGTGTCCTGTTGTCCTTATCATCATTCCATCCTCATCACCGGCGCGCAGGTCGCCCAATGTGGCGTCGACTGAAATAAGACTTGCACTTGGCGGCCGAACTTCCCCGGATGGGGCCTTCTGGCCAACGATGCCATACGCTCATTTCATACAGGAATAATTACGACAACGCGTATTCAGGAATAACAATAATAATGGTAACGGTAACGGTCAAAACAACACACTTGACCTCTTAGCCACAAACAATCCAGAGCTAATAGAGAGCATCATGACTGATACAGGGATTAGTGATCACAAGTTCGTTATAGCTAGGCTCAATACCGTTTCTTCCAAATCCACCAGAAAAAAACGCAAAACAATTTTATTTAAAAAAGCGGATAAAGTGTCACTAGAAGCCTTCCTAAGAGACAATCTCCATTTCTTCCGAACTGACTATGCAAATGTAGACGAGATGTGGCTCAAATTCAAAGATGTAGTAGCAACAGCAACTGAGAGATTCATACCTCATAAATTGGTAAGAGATGGAACTGATCCCCCATGGTACACAAAACAGGTCCGAATGTTGTTGCAGAGGCAACGGAAAAATCATGCGAAGTTCAGAAGAACGCGAAATCCCGAAGATTGGCTAAAATTTACAGACGCGCGAAATTTGGCACGGACTTCAATGCGCGACGCCTTTAATAGATTCCACAACGAAACATTGTCTAGAAATTTGGTAGAAAATCCGAAGAAATTCTGGTCGTATGTAAAGTACACAAGCGGCAAGACGCAGTCAAAACCTTCGCTGCGCAGTGCCAATGGTACTGTTACTGACGACTGTGCCGTTAAAGCGGAGTTATTGAGCACAGTTTTCCGAAATTCCTTCACCAGGGAAGACGAATGGAATATTCCAGAATTTGAAACACGAACAGCTGCTAGCAAGAGTTTCTTAGAAGTAGATACCTTAGGGGTTGCGAAGCAACTCAAATCGCTTGATACGGGCAAGTCTTCAGGTCCAGATTGTATACCGATTAGGTTCCTTTCAGATTACTCCGATACAATAGCTCCCTACTTAGCAATCATATACAACCGCTCGCTCACCGATAGATCTGTACCTACAGATTGGAAAATTGCGCAGGTCGCACCAGTGTTTAAGAAGGGTAGTAGGAGTAATCCATTGAACTAGAGACCTATATCATGCAGTATTGTTTTGGAGCATATACTGTATTCAAACATTATGAATCACCTCGAAGGGAACGATCTATTGATACGTTATCAGCATGGTTTCAGAAAACAACATTCTTGTGCAACGCAGCTAGCTCTTTATTCGCACGAAGTAATGGCCGCTATCGACAGGGGATCTCAAGTTGATTCCTTATTTCTAGATTTCCGGAAAGCTTTTGACACCATTCCTCACAAGCGACTTCTAATCAAGCTGCGGGCCTATGGGGTATCGCCTCAGTTGTGAGACTGGATTCGTGATTTCCTGTCAGGAAGGTTGCAATTCGTAGTAATGGACGGCAAATCATCGAGTAAAACTGAAGTGATATCAGGTGTTCCCCAGGGAAGCGTCCTGGGACCTCTGCTGTTCCTGATCTACATAAATGACCTGGGTGACAATCTGAGCAGTTCTCTTAGGTTGTTCGCAGATGATGCTGTAATTTACCGTCTAGTAAGGTCATCCGAAGACCAGTATCAGTTGTAAAGCGATTTAGAAAAGATTGCTGTATGGTGTGGCAGGTGGCAGTTGACGCTAAATAACGAAAAGTGTAAGGTGATCCACATGAGTTCCAAAAGAAATCCGTTGGAATTCGATTACTCGATAAATATTACAATTCTCAAGGCTGTCAATTCAACTAAGTACCTGGGTGTAAAAATTACGAACAACTTCAGTTGGAAAGACCACATAGATAATATTGTGGGGAAGGCGAGCCAAAGGTTGCATTTCATTGGCAGGGCACTTAGAAGATGCAACAAGTCCACTAAAGAGACAGCTTACACTACACTCGTTCGTCCTCTGTTAAAATATTGCTGCGCGGTGTGGGATCCTTACCAGGTGGGATTGACGGAGGACATCGAAAGGGTGCAAAAAAGGGCAGCTCGTTTTGTATTATCACTTAATAGGGGAGAGAGTGTGGCAGATATGATAAGCGAGTTGGGGTGGAAGTCATTAAAGCAAAGACGTTTTTCGTCGCGGCGAGATCTATTTACAAAATTTCAGTCACCAACTTTCTCTTCCGAACGCGAAAATATTTTGTTGAGCCCAACCTACATAGGTAGGAATGATCATCAAAATATAATAAGAAAAATCAGAGCTCGAACAGAAAGGTTTAGGTGTTCGTTTTTCCCGCGCGCTGTTCGGGAGTGGAATGGTAGGGAGATAGTATGATTGTGGTTCGATGAACCCTCTGCCAAGCACTTAAATGTGAATTGCAGAGTAATCAGGTAGATGTAGAATCCAAGTCTATAGTGACAATACCCTCAGCGGAAAAGGACCAAATGAAGAATCTATGAATAACAGAAATAGTAATGGTAATCACTGGCACAATCATCAGTACAGCAGAAACCAACAGCAAGCAGCTACCTGGGCCTTTGCCAAGAGAATTCTGGTCGCAGACATGCACCAGAAGCCTGTGATAGGAATACTGTAAATCTGAATAACCCAAACACGACAGGAAAAAATTGGCAGGTTAACCAACTTGCATTGTGGGTAAATAGTAAGGGAAGTCCACAATCGCAGACTATACCGATGCCAATAACAGAAACTATAAGTAGTCCTGGCAGCAACCTAATTGCAACCAACGACAAATGAGCATGACCATGTCATTGTTACTCGTCCGGGAGGGGGAGGGGGGCGGGGGGGAGGGGCGGTGCATGCTTGCTCCTAGCTGCGAGAATTCTGCCGGGAGTGCCGCACGTGGAACCTGCAGGAAATAGCCATGTCGTGTCTTTATGACACAACCTAGCCAGCCACAGACATGGCTGCTCAAACATATCTGTACAGTCAACTTGCAAGAAATGGCCCAGCTGTGTTTCTGGGACACTACCTAAACAGCCACAGGCACGGTTGGCTAAGCACGTCTGTGCACACGGTCTGCAAGAAGCGGTCACACCTGCACAGAAACAGGCAGCAGCATCCACTCACGGAGAAGACACCAATAAAAAATTGTATAAAAATTAAAAAATTTGTAAACGATGTTTACCAGACATACCATACATAATACCCAGCTGAAAATACTTGTGATGGACTATTAAACTAATCAACAGCCATTTTGTATCTGGGGTATGATACATTAACTAGTACCGGTATGTATTTTGATGTGTAGAATCCGAATGTACCTTTCAAAAAGTTTTTAAAGATTTTTTATTTTTCGTATTCAGTATTTCGCTTTTTGCTGTTCTTCTGTTTTGATGTTTAATTGTTTGTGTTTGATTTGCAGAGGAGAGCTAGAGGATCTACAAATCGTCAGTAAATGGTTGGTGTGATAATCCAGTGGTGTGGAAGAGATCCTCAGTGAGTGAGTGTTTCCTGTGAAAGATAGTACAAACTTTTTTGCGTTTAAAACTTACACTAAGAAAAATGGCACCTCGTAAATCTCATTGCTGTCGAAACCGCCCCGACAACTTTTGTTATGTGTGTGAGAAATTCACTCCAAAAGCCCAAAGAAAACCAATCACTGATTTGGTTAAGAAGACACATAAACTGCATTTTAATTGTCCTGTTGGTGATCAAGATAAAAATTTTGCACCTCATATTGACTGCATAACCTGTACTACAACCTTGACCAAGTGGGTGAAAGGAAAACGCCAGGCCATGCCATTCGCTGTTCCGGTGGTGTGATGTGAGCCTAATTACCGTTATTCAGACTGTTACTTCTGTCTAAGAAATATTTCGGGACATTCAAACAAAACTAGACATAAAGTAAAGCATCCAAATGTATTTTCACTGCATTTGCCTGTGCCCCAAGATGAGGGGTTGTCTGTTCCTGTCTGTAACTTGAAAGCCACGGAACCATACACCATTTCTTTGTGTATCAGGAAGTATTGAACATATAGAAGAGTACTGCTCTCAATATCATAACACTTCGTCTCAGTTCTTTAATCAAAAGGAATGGAACGATTTGGTTCGCAATCTAAAACTTTCGAAACAGCAAGCTGAACTCTTGGGGTCGGGACTGCTACAACTCAACCTTCTGACTCCAGAGACAAAAATTTCCTGTTTCAGATCAAGAGGTGCTTCCTTCGCTCAATATTTCGATATGCAGAATTCAATGTGCGTTTGTAGAGATGTCAACGGTCTGATGATGCAGGTAGCTGTACAACATAAGCCACAGGAGTGGCGACTATTGACTCCAGTAAAACCAGCTTGAAAGCAGTACCGCATAATGGCAATGCATTTCCATCGGTGCCTTCGGTTTACTCAGTAGACATGAAAGAAACTTATGAAACCATGACTTTGTTGCTGGAGGCAATCAAATATAAGGATCATGAACGGCAGCTTTGCAGGTTTACAGGCTGGATTCACGAGAAACTGCTGCGTTTTGTGACTTTGGGACAGTCGTGACGCCAAGAACCACTGTACAGCCAAGGAATGGCCTGTAAGGATGTCTTATGTTCCTGGAAACGTAAAAGTAAACAATACCCTATTGGTTGAGCCCGATAAAATCATTTTGCCTCTCCTCCATATCACGTTGGGCCTTATCAAGAACTTTGTAAAAGCTCTGGATAAAGAAGGTGAGCCTTCAATCACTTAAAAGAAAAGTTTCCCAAATTAAGTGAGGGAAAGCTGAAAGAGGGTATACTTGTTGGACTACAAATAAGAAAATTGAAGAAAGATCCAACCTTTGATACCAAACTCACAGATATCCAATTACCTGCTTGGTCTTCTTTAAAGCAATTGTGAAGGGCTTTTTGGGTAACAGAAAAGACAAAAACTATGTTACCATTGTGAATGATCTGTTGGACAACTATAAGAACAAGGGATGTAGAATGTCTCTTAAAATTCACTTTTTACAATCTCACCTTGATTCTTCCCGGAAAATTTGGGAGCCGTAAGCAATGAGCTTGGTGAACGCTTTCACCAAGACATTCTTACCATGGAACACCGTTACCAAGGTCATTGGTACCATTCGATGATGGGTGACTACTGCTGTGGTCTTGATAGAGCAAAAGAAGAGCTCCGTCGTCGCATTTTTCAAAAACCGAAGAAGATTAAAGGTGAAAATATCATCTGAATTAATTTGGGCCTTTTATTGGCATCATGCCCATATATACATACTAAATAGTATTGATTTCAAACGTTCTGAATGTGTATTTTTGTTTGACTTAATTGTGTCAATTGTCGCTATTCCAATTTTTTATTCTGCTGTGTATCTAAGAAATGTGACGTCATACAGATTAACTGATTTTACCAGTGTATTAAGCATCCCATTTACAAACCAGATTCAGAAAAAAGTTTGAATTTGTTAACTAGTGTTATTACTCATGTATCGGCTTGAACTGATTTTTTGGGAATGCTCAAGATGAAAAATACTAGTAACGTAAAATTTAAAACAATTTTGGATTGAAATACTTAATATGAAATGTACTAAGGCGGTAAAACATACTAATTTTCAAAATATTTAAGATGAAAATACTAGCAACATAAAACCTAAGATATTTTTGAAGCACTTAAGCTGCGATATATTCATATTATAAAACTTAGAATACTCCTGAACGTACTTAAGTTCATACGAATTTAGGAAGATGTATATTCGATAGTAACAATTCTGTGAAAACCAGTTTCCCTAATAATCAGAAGTAACACCGCATATAACCTGCTCAGTTCAGGTTTTGACTTGGGTTTTGCTGTGATCTTTGCCCAAATGGGTGAGCGAATGTTAAAATTTCCCCAAGAATTTGTTACAGTTATTCTGGGACAGTGTTATTGGTGATAAAAATCAATGTCACATCTGTCATTAAGTCAATGTACCTTAAACAAACTATTAACAGAATACACCAAGTAACACGTTTGTTGTACAATAATGCACTCTGAAATTGCCCTGTCTTAAACAAACTCTTAACAGAATACATCAAGTAATACGACGTCTGTTGTAAAATAATGCACTCTGAAATTGTCCTATATAACGAAAAAAGTGACATGAATCAATCAAAAATGTATGATGAGGGCTGCTAACTGCAAATTTCCTGCAAAACATGCTCTGTCCGGGGGACGATTGTAACCGATCTTATGAGCCTCCCTAACGCAAGAAGCAAAATTACGTACGACATAAATATTTTATACATTATTCCAAATAGAAAATGTTTGCATGTCAAAGGACAGAAAAATAATATTAATAGTAATAAGAGTAACGCTATTAAAAATCAGAGCAAACTCTATGTTTTTTTATGTAGGCTCTGTACTAGCAGTATACAAGTTATAATTTAAAAGATCCTTATTTTTGAAACTTCCTGGCAGATTAAAACTGTGTGCCCGACCGAGACTCGAACTCGGGACCTTTGCCTTTAGAGAGCTTCTGTAAAGTTTGGAAGGTAGGAGACGAGGTACTGGCAGAAGTAAAGCTGTGAGTACCGGGCGTGAGTCGTGCTTCGGTAGCTCAGTTGGTAGAGCACTTGCCCGCGAAAGGCAAAGGTCCCGAGTTCGAGTCTCGGTCGGGCACACAGTTTTAATCTGCCAGGAAGTTTCATATCAGCGCACACTCCGCTGCAGAGTGAAAATCTCATTCTGGAAACATCCCCCAGGCTGTGGCTAAGCCATGTCTCCGCAATATCCTTTCTTTCAGGAGTGCTAGTTCTGCAAGGTTCGCAGGAGAGCTTCTGTAAAGTTTGGAAGGTAGGAGACGAGGTACTGGCAGAAGTAAAGCTGTGAGTACCGGGCGTGAGTCGTGCTTCGGTAGCTCAGTTGGTAGAGCACTTGCCCGCGAAAGGCAAAGGTCCCGAGTTCGAGTCTCGGTCGGGCACACAGTTTTAATCTGCCAGGAAGTTTCATATCAGCGCACACTCCGCTGCAGAGTGAAAATCTCATTCTGGATCCTTATTTTTGTTCACGCGGGTTCAAACTACACAGTCGTAATTATGTGGAAAAGGCGTTGTTTGCAGACTCGTGTTTACTGGAACTTTTTTGCTTCAGTTATCGTATATTTACACTCTGTCAGTTTTCATTAAGAAGTGTGATACACCGTGCATAAAAATTCTGCACTTGGACTCTTCTGGTGCCCCTTTCAGCTGGGCGCCACACGTGGCCTCTCGAGGCAGTAAACCAGCCTTGACTGTAGTTGCACTGAGTCCGACGCCCTTCCCTGAGAGTGCTTATTAGTCGTTTGTTCACATCTTAACGATGAACAAAGCACATCCAGGAGTGAACAAGTTGCTATAAAACAACGATAACCTACAAAACTGCTGCGCAGCATATTAACGAGCGATGTGTCTGCCGCGCGGCGAAACTATTCACTGGTCTAATTGTACTGGCGTGTGGATTTCTCCAGTTAGGAATCCAACCACTCATAGATACAAGCGTCTTTTCCATCGCTCTGCTTCACTGTGACACGTGACATTACTTAGTTTAAACGATGTGTCGTTCATTTTTTAACAAGCAAAACAGCAACAAATTGTGTGTGCCGTAGACCACCGTCTTTAGTTGAGCTGAAAAATGGTTCAAATGGCTCTGAGCACTATGGGACTCAGCATCTGAGGTTATCAGTCCCATAGACTTAGAACTACTTAAACCTAACTAACCTAAAGACATCGCACACATTCATGCCCGAGACAGGTTTCGAACCTGCGACCGGAGCAGCAGCGCGGTTCCGGACTGAAGCGCCTACAACCGCTCGGCCACAGCGGCCGGCATTGCTTGAGCGTCTGCACTGCAAATTAGTATCGAGCAGAGAGACACTACTATACGAGCCCTATCATAGTACAGCTTTAGAATTCTGTTATTGGCACTCGGACTGATCTTAACAGATTAACTGCGAGGACAACATCCACTTGAACGCAGCAGAATATAGGAAAAAGACCTCATCTGAAGGTTGCATAAGTCACTTGAACAAACACCTTAGAAATAACAAGACGCAACATGAAACACGAACGGATGACTTCAAAGCGTAGACTTAATGAAGATGCTATATTAACCACAATTCCGCATTCTAAATAACCGTTGAATTTTGCCATTTGGGCCGGCCGGAGTGGCCGTGCGGTTCTAGGCGCTACAGTCTGGAGCCGAGCGACCGCTAGGGTCGCAGGTTCGAATCCTGCCTCGGCATGGATGTGTGTGATGCCCTTAGGTTAGTTAGGTTTAATTAGGCGACTGATGACCTCAGAAGTTAAGTCGCATAGTGCTCAGAGCCATTTGAGCCATTTTTTGCCATTTGGAATCTATCATTTGAATTGATTTCAATATATAAAAAATGCCTTTCTTCCACGCACGATTAATGAAGTCCACATTCCATTAAAAGTCGCGGGCTCGTTTACATCGGCATGGACATTGTTGCTGAACAATGAGCGCAGATGTTACCTCACTGCAGTTTCTATCTAGTTCGATTCAAACGTCCATTGTGCACCACAGAGAGGTTCGCTGTTAAAAGTTCTGAGAGCATTTGTTCCAGGAGGTCTCTGGCAACGTACTGATTCCTCCCACACACATCTCGTGAAACGACCAATATGGTAATACTAGAGAAATTTGACCCCATACGATGATATACTGACACTCGTTTCTCCGAATTTTTGCAAATGAAACATGAATGAGGGAAATGCTAAGATACCGAAGTATGCGTCACCACATACCGTGAGGTGGCTTGTGGAGCCTATGTACAGATTTAGTCAACAAGCCAGTGTAATAATTAAAATACTTCTTGTCTACAATGGGGAAAACGAAAAACGAAAAGGGGTTACTCCTCTGTGGCAAAGGTGGTATTGAATACACTCTCATGACATAAAAACAATGAGACTAGCACTTTTCAGTGATACGCATCAGTTCTATCTTAGCGTGAAATATGTTCCTAGCATGTCGTATCCGCACGCTCTGGAATGAATCCCTACTTACTATACTATTCTTCATCCTTGTTCACGGTGGTATTTACTGAACTGCAGCTTTGTTAAGGGGAACAAATTAAAGGGTTAAGGTCGTCATAATTTTTACAGGACGTTCTTGGGAGGCAGTAACGTGTGTAACTTTTCCAAGTGTAAATTGTAAACTTTTCAGAGCGGCGAAAGAAAAATATTATCCGGAAGAATGTATGTTTAGTGGTGTCTGCGCGCATCTATATTTATCATTCGCTATTATCACACAGTCGTGTAGCTTGACCCATTGCATTAGCGTGTTACCCACATTTTAAAACGTCATTATGCCTACCATCTTGTGCTTAGAACAGTTGGCATTAAAACAGTACTGCGTCTTGCATATATTTTCACTGGACAATTAACATTAAATAGGGCACTAGCGGCTTCTACTCACCTCTGACGCAACCGACTTGATAAACGAGGTACTACACAAGGGCAGTGAAAACAAATTTTCTTTTTTTCTTGTTCTCGGTTACAGCAAGTAATATCATATTTTCTAGCATCTCTGGCACAGTTTGGTAAAATTCTTGAATTTCTGATCAGCGATGTATATTTTCTCTGAGATGCTTTTGGGATTGCAGATGCCACGACAGCATTTGGAATAGATGTCTAGGCACTCTTACATATGAAATGAAACTTTTGCCACAGAAGATATCCGTGTATTTGTTTCACCAAACGACTGTAGCTACATGAGAATGTCGATACGACAATGCGTGAAGGCAACGACTTTACCAGGAATACTTCGCTTTGTAAGGTATCTACATGATGAGTAGTGGCAGTTTCGTTTGTGATATTTGTCACACAAAGCACATTTCCCGAGTACACGTATAAAGGAGAATCTCTTGATTCCTAAGTTTATATTGTACTCAATTTGGGCTGGCGAGCACTCTTCTCTGTCGAGCGTTGGTTGAATCGATTGTGTTGACTTGGCCGAGCTGATGTGGTGACCTTATCTCGGAATGCTGTTGTTGCAGCTTGGAATATATTAAATAACGTAACATCTGGCTATGCAGTAGTGTGCTCCGACATTGCAGAAAACGGAATGTAGCGTTAATGGAGTACTTTAGTTTTGGTTCATCAATATTTTAATTCGTGCTTTAACTATTAGAACGTTGTTGGAATCAAGATTATAATAGTGTTCATGAACTCAAGAAAGGATCACATCACGCTGTTACCCCTTTTCTTTTAAGATATTGCATGTAAGAGTTAATTTCGTAAAAGTAAGAGGAAGGTTTAGATAAAGCTTTCATTTCATAAGATTTAATTCTATATCCAGAACTATTGCTACTGTACATAATAATGATTAATAATGTGCACATATTCACATTCTCTAATCCGGTTAAGCAATATACAAACGAGTGCCAATAGTTTTCAATAAATCGTGAATTTGCAAAACTACTTAAGTCCACATTTTCATGGTTTTGTGTTATGGGCACAGCAATGTTCGAATACCCAACACGCATCGCTTAATACCAAAGAGACTTTAGTCCCTAACTTTTGAACATTATTTCTAGTAACAGAACATTCGTGTTTACCGGCGAAACAGCCTTAGTTCAGGACTTAAGTTGTTTGGTATGTCAGGTAATGATAATTAACAGATTCATGTATAGCTCTAAGTTGTTAAAACATCTATATTACTTTTGTTTGTGTGGTAGACCTGCGGTACGTTAGTTGAAAACGAAAATGGCGTCTCTTGATGTATTGGTCTTGCTGAAAATAAAGAAAACAATGACCATAATAGAAGAGAGCTACAATAAAGCGTGCTAAGGTTAAAGGTTTGGAGCACGTAAATCATATGGGGAAGTTAGTTTCAGCTAGGCAAACAGGACCTGCTTGCGGGTAAGCAATTTGGATTTAATTTTGTTTCACAATTTTGTTGTACACATCGTTGTAGCTTACTGAGACTGGTAATTACTAGTAATGCAGACTCTTGTTTACAAAAAATTGTCATATATTTCAGATGCAGGAAACAATGTCTCAACTTGATTTCCGAAAATGCATTGTTAGAAGCAGTTAATTACATGAACAATTTTGACACTAAGAACGAACAAGATGTGTTGTTACAGGATCAAACTGAAAGTATTGCCATAAAAAGATGAAGAGGAAGGGAAGACGAGCCTGGTACTAGGGCAGCTATGTTCAAGTATTTTGCTGAAGATTCAGACAATCAGATAGAGGTATGTAAGAAAGCCTTCCTCAGTGTTTATTGTGTTACTGAATCCAGGATGAAGAGATTGTGTAAGCTGCTGCTTCGTGGCAAGTCTCCTAAAGGCCAACGTGAAAAAAACAAGCCAGGGAAAGCCAAAGAGCCTGATATACTTGCTCCTATTCATTCCCATATCGCGTCATTTCCAACTAAACAAACCCACTAGGGAAACACAGATGTTTTCCATTTAAACAGCGAACTAACTGTGAAAACAATCCATGAAATGTTTCTTGTCAAATATCCTGATAGTAATGTGCCTTACCAGTATTATCACAGATATTTCAATAACCATTTCCGTTTGAGACTTGGTAGGCCCAATGTAGACACATGCATTGCGTGTGAAAAGCTGAATGTTAAAGTGAAAAGCGGTGCACTTAATGATTGTGCTAAACGAGTAGCTGCACCAGAACTCCTAGTGCACAAACATCGCAGTAAAAAGTTCTACAAAACACTAGAAGATCCAACCAAGTTATGCACTGAGAGAGGATTTCTTTGCTTTAACATATGACTACATGCAAAATGTATGCTTGCCTAAGATACCAGTTCAGGACATGTATTATTATCGTCAACTGACAATTCCAGTTTTCTGTGTGTATAACATGAAAACTAATTCTGTATCCTCCTACATCTACCATGAGGGGAAAACTAAGAATAGTCCAAATGACGTATGCAGTTTTCTCCTCCATTATTTCAATACCTGTGTCTCATCTAGTGTTAAAGAACTCTGGTTGTTTTGTGACGGCTGTGCAGGCCAGATCAAGAACAACACTCTCATCAGGTTTTTAATGGCTATAAGTGCTCAGCGGCGTTTTTTGAACATCAGACTTCTTTTCCCTATCAGAGGACAGGACACTCCTTTCTGCCAAATGATAGGGACTTCGCAGTAGTGAAAAGACTACTGAGGCGTGAGGACAGACGCTGCAGAATGAAGGAACACATAGTCAGCTCTAGCGCTAAAGGAAATTTTACAGTTACAATCGTTGAAAGTGAGAATGTTCATGATTACTACAACTGGTGGCCATATTATTACAAAAGAAATGGCGGTTTTATAGAGACGTCTGTCAAGAACGTTCCTAGAGATAAAAAGGTATCTTTCACTGTTTCAAATTTTATGGAATTCTGCGTTTCTGTAGAACAGATCGAAATAGTTGTGGCAAAACCATTCATAGGAGGAATAATTCAACATTATTTCATCCTTGGACCAACATATTCACACGTCCCAGAACTATCATACACACATACTTATCCAAATGGTGTGTGTCCAGTCAATGAAAATAAAATTAAAGCTGTACGCAAAATGCTCAAGTACATTCCCGACTGTAATGAATCAAAGCATTTTAACAGAAAATTCCAGATTGGGAAACAAGGGCAAATGAGTAAAATTGCAATTTCGTTTTGGAAACTTTGTCCTGCATGTTTATTTCCCTGGATGATTTACTGTTCTGTGTATTATGAATGTGTTTTTCAATAAATAAAATACATTATTATGTGTTTATATGCCAGAATTTTATTACATAAGGAGAAAAACGGAAGTTAATTTGAAAAACGACCAAAGTCCTTTTTTAAACCAAAATTTGAGCAAGATTGATTTACAAGATCATGCTTTTGTAATGCCAGTCTTATGTAGTTTCGATGTATGTAACATATAATGCAATATTTTAGTGCAATATTCGCTTCAGTAAGATAATAAACAGTTTTTTGTTGTTTCTGAAAATGTACCTCTAAGGACTTAAGTCGTTTTGCAAATTCACGATTCTGAGACTTCACATTACCATTGCCTATTCACAAGGTTTTAAAATCAGATTGTTTGGACATGCAGCGCATTTCTCGTGATCCGTTTAATAATTTATAACCTGCTGACGCTTGGCATACTTGCGTTGCAATTAGCAAGATTTCTTTGTGTAATAACAAAAACAGCGTGATTTCTTCCATGTTGCAGATGACTATAATGGCGTTGCATAGTACAGCTATGTTTCCCTTGTTGCACGGCTAATCTATGTCATTGTTAGGGTCGAGTTCAGCAATTGTTTACTGCATTTAGGGAACAGTGAGGACAAAATTCAGATTAAATTCAGTGATGTGATATTCTGGTTTACGTATCAATGTTGTACGATTAAAAGGGTTGAGTATATGTTTTGTATTATAAGTACAAGGACAAAGATTACGCATCAAAGTTTATACAGTTTTACAGCAACCTCGTCTAAAAGGTAAGATCTTAAGGCGTCATGGGGACGCATTTAACGTACACAACTTTAGGTATAGAGACTCTAAACACGAAAGTTTCACGTAATTACAGGTAATGGTTATATCCAGCCACCAACGAGCATAAAATTACACCACGTAGACACAAATAGGAAAGTTAACATCAGAAAATATAATGTGAACCTTCTTGCTTAGGATACGATCTTATTTGTCGTTTTTTGGTTTAGCAGTGAGATGAGAAGCTCTATCCTGCTACTGTAACTGCAACAAAAATGCTGTTTGTGTACTCTGATCTTTTTACCTATGTATGGGGCGAAGAAAAAGTGCCGCACTTGGCGGTCGGCATGCAGTTTCTCATCGTTGTTCAAGAAAAAAATGTATCTAGAAAAACCTACCACCGCAAATAGGTCTAACAGAAATGCTATTTACAAAACGAATTTCTCGCAAAGCTGTAACTGCGTGCACCGTGGCTAAGAACAGGTACCATGAACTCTGCGCTGTACCGGAGCCAATCCATTAGCTAAGTGAGACGAGGCAATGACGTAGGGAACGGAAATACAGAGTTGTGTTCGCGCTAGACCTTTTTTTTTCAATTAAAGCATCAAATTTATCTAATTTACACCTCCACAGTGCGGTATCTTTTGCATTTCTTTCTGTTACTGTTATCTTTATTTAAATATTAAGAAATAAAATGAACTTCTTACAGACACAAACCACCACTTTATTTCATCCATGACACAAATTAACCCAACAGAAAATAATAGTGGGTACAGTAACATCGTCTACATCCAGTGAGGTACAAAAAACACAGTAGATAGGATACACTAGATTGCATATTACGCTACTCGCAATAATTCCATTCCATACGTCTGATGTCATGGCTTATCTTCACAGAGTTGGTACTTACACGCACAAGCAACATTCACTTTAGAGAAGGTTTTCAAACCAACCTCCTTGCATTTGCAAACACTTCACCACTCGCTGGATCATACTTCGCTGGACCCTACACAACACAGCAGCATCCACCAATACTGAAGTGGCATGCATGCGAGTTATTATGTCGTGTACACCCAGGGATGGACGTTGTTCCTTAAGTGTACACACAAATAAAAAACCTAGTAGAGTAAGATTCGAGGAACGTGGAGACCAGAACATTGGACCTCCACGACCAATTCATGTCCCTGGAAACGTTTCATTTAAACAGTTACGCGTATTCATTCCAAAGTGTGGCGGTACATTATCATGCAGAAACCACAGTTGCCGCCAAGACCAGATGAGACATTTTTTAATGTGTCAGGTAAAGTATTGCGAAAAAGCTTCCGATAATGGGCGCTTAAGTTGCCCGGCAGTAGGTAGAACCCAAAAAGCACTTCCTCCCATGATTCCACCTCACAGGCTTATGCCGAAACGTGCCTGAAAGCCACATTCACAGGTGACATGTGGGTTGTGTTCCGACCAACAATGACTGTTGTGGAGGTTGAAAATGACTTCACGAGTGAAGCTGGATTCGTCAGTCCTTATCATGTTATTTATAAAATGTTCATTATACTCATTTTTTTCGTGCAAAAACCATTCACAAAACTGTACTCGTCAGATGCGATCTTCTGCCGCTAGTGTTGAGTTAACGTGCAACGTTGTGGATGCAGTTCTTCATAATGCAATACTTCAACAAACATGCTTTGAGATATGTGGAACTGCCTTGCAATGTCACATCTACTACGCCAAGGTGACTGGTGGATGATTTCAAGAATAGCGCGTGGAGTACTTCTAGTCCTTGGACGACCTCTGGCTATTACCTATGGACAATGATTACAGGTTTCCCGAAGCTGTTGCTCCAGGCAACAAAAAACATTCTTATAGGGATGGCGCCTTTGACGGTACCTTGGAGCATACGCACGAGCAGCCGTAGTATTAACTCGATTATCGGATGCACGCAGCAACAAAAGCATATCGATGTATTTATCGTTTGTGTACTCGATTGGGAAGCCATCTTCCATGAACTTGAAAGGACCAGATATGGTCGTACATGGTGCAGTTAGTAGACACATGTATGCAGTTTAATGATCCCACTGTCTTGTGGTAGGCTATTGTCATGTCACAAGAAGATGTCCTGCTTATAAACGATGCGAACTAGGGATTTGGGTTTGATATCCGAGGAGTATACTAAGTGAGCTACGACGGCTGGTACGATAGTGACAGGTGGTACACAGATTAGATTAGATTAGATTAGTTTTTCGTTCCATAGATCCGTGTTGAGGAGATCCTCGTGGATGTGGAACATGTCAATTTTTTTTTTTTTTAAGCTGAAATAACAATACTAATAGTATGAATACATACATCATTTGTTTCTATTAAAAAATTCGTCAATGGAGTAGAAGGAGTTGGCCACTAGTAAGTCTTTCAGGCTCCTTTTAAACTGATCTTTATTTGTAACTAAATTTTTTATGTTTACTGGCAAATTATTGAAGATGAGTGTTCCTGAGTAGTGGACCACTTTTTGAACTAAAGTAAGTGCTTTTAAGTCCTTGTGCAGATCATTTTTGTTCCTGGTATTGTATGTATGAACTGAGCTGTTTGTTGGAAAAAGAGATATATTATTTAGGACAAATTTCATTAATGAGTACATATACTGAGAGGCAGTAGTTAGTATACCCAGTTTTTTGAAGAGGTTTCTACAGGACGTCCGTGAATTTACTCCACAAATAATACGTATTACACGCTTTTGGACTCTGAAAACTTTTGATTGACTTGAAGAGTTACCCCAAAATATTATACCATATGACATTATGGAATGAAAGTAGGCAAAGTATGCAAGCTTTTTCATTTTTATGTCGCCTATGTCTGCTAACACTCGAATTGCAAATACGGATTTGTTAAGGCGTTTCTGCAGTTCTGTGGTGTGCTCTTCCCAACTGAATTTATTATCAAGTTGTAATGCCAGGAATTTAAGGCTGTCAACCTCTTCTATCTACTCTTCTTCGTATTTTATGCATATGCTGGGTGGAAACCTCTTACAGGTTCTGAATTGCATATAGTGAGTCTTATCGAAGTTTAATGTCAGTGAGTTGGCTTTAAACCATTTATTAATATCCTAATGAATACAAACGAATTAGGAAGTTCTCCAGTAGAAAGTTAAGAGGTAGATACAGTGATAGGTCGGGACGTAGTACACAAGGAGAATATTGGGGATGTTTGTCAGATAATGATGGTATACCAATTAGTAAGCCCTCTAGCTGTTTGTGGAAGTGAAACTATATCTGTACAAATTTGTCAAGAGCTGCCATGTGGAGTTGGAGACTCATACAACTAGAATAAAAACTAGGACTGAAAATATATAGATAGAACCAGTTAGGCCAAGAATAGTATTTACAAATGGAGACAGAGTAAGGAGAGTAACTTTCATGGATTTAAGAAATACTAAAGAAAGGGGTAAGGAATCGATCTTAGTGAAACCCAATAATGTCTTGTCAACAACAATTAGATTCAATGATCCAGGAATTATGATGTCAAGTACAAACCCTTGAGGGCTATTTGGACTATCGAGCAGTACATAATAAAGAACAGTTGACTAGATTTCAGAAAGACTTAAGATAATAACCAACTTGATACAGCTGTCTAATAAATCTGAAAGATGTGCTGACACTGTACCACAAGTACTGGTTGTTAAAAGTTTTTCCTTTTATTTGTTGCATAATATACAATGTGGAAACTTGTGTAGGAAACCAGTGATACAGGCTTACAGCAAATTTAGGAGTAAACTTTGGTGTAGAGAAATGGTGGCAGGTTGTCGTGTTAAACAGCAGGAATAGCTTGTGTGCACTGTATTAGGGATGTGAGATTATCAAAAAAGAGTGAGGTTTACGCAGAATTGTGCATATCTTTTATGGATTTGAGATTATTGGAAAAAGAGTCAGGTTTAAGCAGAACAAAACTTCATTACCAGACGTAAGTGCTGCTAACCTTGTGTAAATAAAGATGGCACATTGTTGGTATGGGGATCCAATAGCTCTTTTGTTGGTAGACCATCTGGCGACTGGTATGCTCCCAGCCAGGAGGAACTTTAATTTTTATCTCGAATTTCACTCCTCTGTTCTTTCGTCTTTCTTATCCATCAGTTAAAGAAACTGTAGTGGATATCCAGTGAAACTGTTTACTGAGTGACATAGGGAGTGACAGTTATGTACAAATGAGTAATTGGTTTAACATAGGTGAAAAAGATGAAAAGAGACTTCTTAGAGGAGATTATAGTGTGCAAGAGCAAGTACATACAGTGGACCTTGACAGCTAACAATTTCATTTAGCATAAAATATTTTTAGTCCAGAGTGATGCTATAGCAGCAAATATTTTAACTGTTGATTAATTTGTTACATTTTCTTTTGTCAGTGTTACAATAGTGTATTCTTACTACAGAATTAATTCTTATCAGATGCTGCCATGTGTATAGAGTTTCTTTAATTACAAGATACTGTGTCACTTATAAGTTAGTGTGAGGTCCTGTGTCAGTCATAATTTAGTGTGAGGTCCTGTGTCAGCCATAATTTAGTGTGACACTATGATGGTATGGATGAGATTTGAAATAGGTATTTGTGTTAAAATTATTGTATACTTGTTCAGAATAGGAAGTTCATTATATAATACACATCATATTTGCAATTACCTACATGTCTGTCATCTGAGGACAATATGGTGAATTAATACACCAGGAATTAAAAAATCAGAAAACAAGAAGAGGCAGATTTATGAATTTCACCTGTTGCTCTTTCTTTTGTTTTTACACCTGTTTTACTGACCATCACAAGTATGGCAAAGTCTCTTGCCTTTGGAATTTTTGAAGGGTATCCATGGGAGGGTATTATTGCTCTATAATGATACGTGCAGTGCATTCTCTAAGAATTTTACATAGTCTTGATGAAGTTATTATTTTGGTGGTACCTTGGTAGTTTTTGAGTAAGGAATAGTGTGAAAAGGAGTTGGCAATAAAGTCTGGAGGATTTTAAAGAAGTACTAGAGTTTAACAAGAGATATATAATATTCAAGGCAAAAGATGATAGCAGAAGTTTTTAAGCAAAGACATAAATGTATGTATAAGGTGTGTAATGATGTTTTTCAAAACAGAGATGAAAATATATGCTGATGAATTGTAAGGCACTATATGACTATTATTATTCCATGTGGAAAGTTGTTCACTGGTTGTTAAAGCACTACTATAGGTATCATAGAGAAGAATTTATATGCAATGTTGATTTTAGATAAAATAAGGGAAGTGGGAAGGTTGTGATGTTATTTCTTATAAATGTACTGAAGCCTATTGTGAGATGACAGAGCATTTTATGTTTAACCAAGATCCATTGTTTCCTTACAGTTTTTTGATCCAACAATTTTTTCCTCTACTGCTGGAAAGTTATAGACAGAGGAAACAATGAAAAGACAAGATTGGATGTCCATGGACACCTGTTTACAAAAAATTAGCAAGCTATTTGAATATAAAAATATTGCTGTTCATATCTTTCTGGTCAGTATTTCATATTAACTCTTCAAAGAAGGTAACAGCTTCTGAGTCTACCATTAATATGACTGGTAAAACTGAACCCAGGTTGCTCTACTGTTACATGATTGTCATCAACATTTCTGTTATAAAGGTATAAATGATTTAAAGAGTTTCTCTACCGTAGTATTGTTACATGTAGACCCCAAGACATGCTGGACTAGAATGAAAGGCCCAGTTGATTGACTTGGCCGACTTTTCCTTTTAAAGATAAGTTCTTGTAATACATGTACTGTTGGTATGCACCTCCCATAGATATCAAAATCAGTTGATCATTATTCCTTTCTCCTTGATCTAAAGCTGTAGATGTGTTGTAGTTTGGTATATTTGTGTAGGTAGATGTTGTGAGTAGAAGAGAAATTTGAAAGTGATTGCAATAAATAGTTATCTTTTGGTGGTTGTTCCCAATAACTGAAAATCTAAAAACTCAATTACTACAAATAAAAATGGCACAATACTTAAAGAATTTGTAATCATTTGCTCAATATTTTCAAGCCAACATGTGACTAGTTTCTCATTGGCAATTTGAATAATGCATCTTGAGATGTATATTATTACTGTCAATGTTCATGTCATAAAATACCTTTATTACAGTATGTGATATGTACAAAAATGTAAATTACTGTGATATAAACTTATACATTCTTGTTTCAAGAAATATCACATTGTTTGTATATCAAATAGTGTATATTTGTTGAGTCAATATTATGTCCCAGCTTAGAACATATATGTATCAATATAGTCACTAATTTCCTTCATTTCATGTTTCATGTATAATGGACTAGCATGGAGTGTACTCACTATTGAAGAGAGATGCATGCATGTGTTACCTTCAAATCAGCACTTGTATGGTGGCTATTATAAACACAGGAACCTGAGGTCGAGTTTTGATTCACATATGAGAGAGCTGACATTGTTGTTATTTTCTTGATATTAAATCCTTGAATTGTCAGAGAAGGAGCTGGCTTTATACTTCCATCCTCCCTGAGCCTGTCATTAATACACACATATGCACCATTCTGTTCAGTTGTGTCTACTTCTGCCAGCAACTGTATCAGTGATTCAGTGTAATAGTCACCAGTACAAATTGAGACTCATTTAATAGTGTGTCCTCTATAAAATAAAATAGTACATTCAGTAATACATGTGCTTCATCTGACATTTTCTATGAGATAAACATGTTCACCTCCCATTGCATGACACTGACCTATATGTATTTTGGCCTTCAAATTAGCAAGGCGGTTTATATTTTTCAAAGTGTTTAATTCTTTTAACATTAACATGGTGTCAATAATCATAAATTATTCAGCTTATTTGTTTACCCAAGATTTACATTTTCTTCTCATAGTTCCTCTTATTGTTAGAATTTTGCACTCATGATAATGTACACATTGTACTATTCCATACAAGTTATTCACTGTTGGAGTTAGTCTTGTTGAACTGCTCACAAATGTTACATTCACAGGTCTTGTATTCAATAACTGGTGACATTATAGCTACTTCGAAGAAATTCTTGATTTTTACCTTTTTATATTACATTACCATTACACATACATATTCTACATCTACATCTACATGGATACTCTGCAAATCACATTTAAGTGCCTGGCAGAGGGTTCATCGATCCAGCTTCACAATTCTCTATTATTCCAAACTCGTATATCTTTCCGTACGAGCTCTGATTTTCCTTATTTTACCATGGTGATCGTTCCTCCATATGTAGGTCGGTGTCAACAAAATATTTTCCCATTCGGAGGAGAAAGTTGGTGATTGGAATTTCGTGAGAAGATTCCGTCGCAACGAAAAACACCTTTCTTTTAATGATTTCCAGCCAAATCCTGTATAATTTCTGTGACACTCTCTCCCACATTTCGCGATAATTCAAAACGTGCTGCCTTTCTTTGAACTTTTTCGATATACTCCGTCAGTCCTATCTGGTAAGGATCCCACACTGCGCAGCAGTATTCTAAAACAAGACGGACAAGCTTAGTGTAGGCTGTCTCCTTAGTACGTCTGTTACATTTTCTAAGTGTCCTGTCAATAAAACGCAGCCTTTGGTTAGCCTTCCCCACAACATTTTATATGTGTTCTTTCCAATTTAAGTTGCTCGTAATTGTAATACCTAGGTATTTAGTTGAATTTACGACTTCTAGATTAGACTGATTAATCGTGTAACCGAAGTTTAACGAGTTCCTTTTAGCACTCATGTGGATGACCTCACACTTTTCGTTATTTAGGGTCAACTGCTAATTTTCGCACAGTTCAGATATTTTTTTCTAAATCATTTTGCAGTTTGTTTTGATGTTCTGATGACTTTATTAGTCGATAAACGACAGTGTCTTCTGCAAACAACCGAAGACGGCTGCTCAGATTGTCTCCCAAATCGCTTATGTAGATAAGGAACAGCAAAGGGCCTATAATACTACCTTGGGGAACGCCTGAAACCACTTCTGTTTTACTCGATGACTTTCCATCAACTACTACAAACTGCGACCTCCCTGACAGGAAATCGTAAATCCAGTCACATAACTAAGACGATATTCCATAAGCACGCAATTTCACTACGAGCCGCTTGGGTGGTACAGTGTCAAAAGCCTTCCGGAAGTCCAGGAATACGGAATCGATCTGAAATCCCTTGTCAATAGCACTCAGCACTTCATGTGAACAAAGAGCTAGTTGTGTTTCACAGGAACGATGTTTTCTAAACCCATGTTGACTGTGTGTCAATAGTCCTTTTCCTTCGAGGTAATTCATAATGTTCGAACACAATATATGTTCTAAAATCCTGCTGCATATCGACGTTAACGATATGGGCTTGTAATTTAGTAGATTACTCCTACTACCTCTCTCGAATATTGGTGTGACCCGTGCAACTTTCCAGTCTTTGGGTACGGATCTTTCATCGAGCGAACGTTTGTATATGATGCTAATGCATCAGCATACTCGGAAAGGAACCTAACTGGTATACAGTCTGGACCAGAAGTCTTGCTTTTATTAAGTGATTTGAGTTGCTTCACTGCTCCAAGGATATTTACTTCTACGTTACTCATGTTAGCAGCTGTTGTCGATTCGAATTCTGGGATATTTACTTCGTCTTCTTTTGTGAAGGCATTTCGGAAGGCTGTGTTTAGTAACTCTGCTTTGGCAGCACTATCTTCGATAGTATCTCCATTGTTATCGTGCAGAGAAGGCATTGATTGTTTCTTGCCGCTAACATATTTCACATACGACCAGAATCTCTTTGAATTTTCTGCTAGGTTTCGAGACAAAGTTTCGTTGTGGAAACTGTTACAGACATCACGCATTGAACTCCGCGCTAAATTTCGAGCTTCTGAAAAGGATCGCCATTCTTGGGGATTTTGCGTCTGTTTAAATTTGGAATGTTTGTTTCATTGTTTCTGCAATAGCGTTCTAACCCGTTTTGTGTACCAAGGAGGATCAGCCCCGTCGTTTGTTAGTTTATTTGGTATAAATCTGTCAGTTGCTGCCGATACTATTTCTTTGAATTTAAGCCACATTTGGTCTACACTTATATTATTAGTTTGGAATGAGTGGAGATTGTCTCTCAGGAAGGCGTTAAGTGAATTTTTATCTTTTTTTTGAATACGTATATTTTTCGCTTATTTTTCGAGGATTTGGGGATTACAATATTCAATCTCGCTACGACAACCATGTGTTCACTAATCCCTATATCGATTTTGATGCTCGTTATTAAGTCAGGATTATTTGTTGCTAAGAGGTCAAGTGTAAGTTGTTTTGTAAGTCTGCTACTTTAAAAAACAATGATTTTTATTCGGTTTTGTGTTTGTTGGATGAATGTGTGATATCATTTTCTCATTTATCATATATTCAAATATCAATATTTCCTTTTGGCATAAAACTGTGAAAGAATTTCTTGAATATTCGTTGCTGTATTTCTTAGAAAGAAACATTCTGGAGAATTCTTATTTAGAAGGGTGCAGGCAATGTAAGGTTCCTAGATTATGACAAGTGGCTGTTTTCGTTGTGAAATTTGCCACAGAAAACGCATTTCTTGAGTACATCACAGACATAGACTTGCCTGTGGGGTACATGCTAAGACTCTGTGGATTCCGAAGTTTAAATTATAGTCATGTAGTTAGTCTGCTTTGGTAGACACTCATGTGTCGAGCCTTTGCTGAACCAGATGTGTTGACTTTACTAACTTGGCGTGCTTATCTGATCTTGGAATGCTGCTGCAGGTGGGAAGATATTACATAACGTAAAATCTCGATATGCTGTTACTGCAGCTTGGAACTATCTAATAACGTAATATCTGGCTATGCATTCTCGTGCTCCGACACTACGTAAAAAAGAATGTCGTGATTACGGATCATTTTTACTTTCAGTTTGTCAATACTGTAATTCGTGCTTTAACTGTTAGGTCATTGTTCAAGCACTTGAAATATGCACAGACTCAGGAAAGAATCACATTACTCTTTACATCTTTTCTTTTAAGGTACTGTAAGTAAGAGAAAAATGTTTTTTTTTTTTACTTAGTACTGGCTGCATTTGTTGTTATAGGTACGCTTTTCTTCATAAGTAAGAGAGATTCTTGGATGAATTTTGTACATTATATAAACAATACTTACAGGTGCATGAAAATCTAGAATTTTGAAAATCTATTAAAAACTGTGGTACAATTGAGATAATTAACTATAAAATTCGAGTTTTTTCTGAACATGAAGTTTAAAATGTAATAGCTCATTTATTTTTTCATAAATTAAATAAATTCTAGAGGTATTTTCACAAAAATGCAAAAGAAAGGTTTAGCGAAAGTATTCATTTTATAAGATTTCTGTTGTATATACAGTACTTTTGCTACTGTCCGTAACAGAGATCAGTATGGCGATCATGTGCGCATTCCCAAATTCGATTAAGTAACATGCAAGTGAATGACAATAGTTTTCATATTATTCATTTCTCAGCCTTCACATCCCACCTGACTATTCAAAGTTTTTAAAATCAGATTTTTCGGACATGCATTGCATTTTGCATGATCTGGTTACTAATTTTAACACGTAATGGTTATAAACAGCCACTAATAAGCACGTAGACAACCACACAGATAGGAAAGTTAACACCACGAAACGCACAATTTCACTATGGAACTGCGTAACAGACAGTATGCATAGATCTTGTTTACCTGCCACCATGCAAAAGATTACCTGCTGAAATCTATTGAGATGAAGTGACATTCAGAATACACAGGGAATATATGGCACTTTACTACCGTTTGCCTGATAATGTTTTCTACATCAGACAACGAATCCACTCTTGAATATGGGGCGTCAGAAAGCTCCCACGCTGCCGCTGAGCCCTCATTTTGTTCTTCCAGCTTTGTATCTAGCGCTCTGTGTGAATTTGTTGCCGACTTCTTTTTGCATCCTACGCCTATACTTCGCAGTCCAATGTTCGCAACATGGCACAGGGCATCCTTGTGTAAACAGCAACGGCTAATCACTTGAAGTAAAAGCCATTGTGTTCTAATTTTTGTTTTGATCACTTATCCGTTCAACAAAAAGCGAAAGAAATAGATGTTTGGCGGTGAACTGGGTAGCATTTGGTTAATAGGCTGACTATATTTGTTACCAAATGCAGAATTCGACGGATAAAATCACCAGTACTATATCCCAAGGTACCTGTTTACTCATCCTGAATTTTACGCAACATCTGAAGTTCCATCTATTAGTATGCGAGTAGTCGTTATGAATGACTGTGAATCTGACGCAGAAATTATTACCAACAATATAATTTTTGTGCACTTGCAGGTGAACTATGTAGCAAAATCTCTCTGACGAATTGTTTCAGCTCATATAAATTCTGTAATTAAAGTGAGAAACAGAACGTTTACGGGGATATCCGCAACCTCTCAGCTGAGAGCGCATTACATGACAAAGAAATGGGGTGATGCAGCATATTTTTTCGGCCTCAGAGCGCAGACTTGTTTGCTCCGCATACTGTCGTAAGGCAAACGAATGGTCGCAGTCCTAGCACGTAAGGCATTAACGACTTTACTTCAGGACTCTTGTCCAAAACTTGGTGATTCGGAAAAGTACAGAGCCCACGCACAGTGTTGCTATGAAATGCAAAGCCTTAAATTCATCAATTCTCAACGAGTCCTCATCGAATGAGAAAGCACCACACTGAAATACCGTGGTATGTCAGTTTTCACGCAGGGAAGAAAAAGGCACTCCATATACAGTATAGTCGCCATTTATGGAACCAGTGTTTGTGAAAAAGCCACGTGAAGATTTTCGGCTGAAGGACTGGGTGAATAGTGGGAAGAACCTTGCGCTTTAGAAAGCGGTTGTCAGTGGCGCTGTTGGACAGAATGTCACAAGACACCAGTATCTGACTGTAGTGGGAATGAGAAACATATCACACAACGTGCGGATAGAACGTTCTAAACACGGCAGCTGCCTGTGCTAACGGTTGCAACGGGCTGTTGCAGCTTCGCGTACCCGACTAGTATTAGGTTGGTGAACAAGTACTTAGTGTTTTTGTTTTGCATGTTGGTATTCCGGTTGCTATGGGTTCACTTATCGATTTTTATTTATTTTTTTATTTGTAGCTCACTGTTGCTGTTTGAGTTTACATGTTGTCATTTTGTCATTTGGAGATAGTGAGTGAAGCTGTGGACGCTAGAAAATGGAGTACCAAATGCAGAAATCGAAATTTTTCCTACATATTCTTCTGTTTGAGTTCAATAGAGGGGCGACAGCAGCTGAGGCAGCCAGAAACATGTGCGCCATATGTGGGGCGTCATTCTTGAGCACGGCAAGAAAATTAGTTTTCTCATTTTAAGGAGATCGTTCTGACATTACTGGCTCTCCACACTCAGGAAGACCTTCGGGGTTTGAAAAAGGTCATTTAAGCGTATAGTACACAATGATCCACGCCAGTGCACTCGAGAACTGGCAAATGTGGTGAACTGTGATCATACAACCATCGTGCGACCGCCAGAATCACAAATATCAGCAGGTGGCCATATGTTCATCTCTGCTTGCACATCATCAACTGTACCGTGAACAACACCGATCATTCCTGTCCTGTATCGTTACTGATGACGAAAATGGTGTCTTTACGCTAACATAAGGAAAAGAAAGGAATAGTTGAGCCCAAACAAAGTAACAACTTCCCATACAAAGACCTACGCACATCCGCAAAACATAATGGTATGCATCTGGTGGTAGAGCGACGGTGTACTACGAATTGCTTCCCCCAGATGTAACCATTACTGCTGACAGTTATTGTCTTGCAGACACAATCCAAGAACAACGACCAGAACGACTGCGTGAAGTGATGCTACTCGTACTTCACAATAACACCCGCATTCTGTTAGATTGACAAAAACATTATACAGGAATTGGATTGGGAAGTCATTCCGCACCCACCTATTCACCTGATCTTGTGCCCTCAGATTTTCACCTTGTTAGTTGTCTATTGAACAACTTTGACTCTACGAGTTTTTCGTCTCGACACTGCGTGATTTCTACAGTTGCAGAATGGAAAAGTTACCCCAGTTTTGGGAGACTGTTGTAAATAGTGATGGAAAATATATTAGTGATGACTTAAGTCTCTGCTATTTGTTGTGCTTATTAAACTTATGGAGAAACGCTAGGAACTTATGCACCAACCGAACAATAATTTCTGCTCAGGGCTGTTCTAAGGAAGTAGCAAAAATGTGGGGAACTGAAGAGACTGGTACAAGAGTATGGCCGCACCACGCGAGTCGAAAGATAAATGAAAAATATGTGGGTCGCTGCTAGAGTAACTTAATGAATGTAATCTTTCTAATCAACTTTTTCTCATAAAATATTATTATCCACCTAAATTTTTACGTGCAGGCCACCACTTCTGCCACCGATAATTATGAACTGAGGAATGGGTGAAACAGCATAACTGAAACTGAACATTCCGTTAACATGCAGGTCATTAGGGCTGGAGCACTAGCTCCTTGCCAGTATAATAGAGGGCAGCATCTCTTCTAGAGTTCCTTAAACATGCGTCGCAGAATTCGTGTGAACTTATTTAAAGGAATCACTGAACCATAAATCAGGGAAACTATGCAGGAGCTGGAAACTCATTTGACCGATCACTGCGCCACCTCGTTTGGTAGTTTCGAAACCAAGAGAGGTCACCGCTTCCCAACTCCGGAGATCGTATTACAGGAGAAGAGATATTTCGCCTTATTGCCGAGAGACTCCGTGTTCTAGATTTCGGAAAACCACGAGGAGAAAGGCCGTCTCAGAAGTGACACCTGTGGTTTGAGCTACGAACAGTGAGTCAAGACTGTGGTTACCGCATCAGAATTATATCGGCATGACAGAAAGCAGTTAATGACATATGCATCACGGTTGTTGTATCACGCCAGTGTTTATGTATTTGCGATATTTATGAAATAATTTATCATTCTTACGGAAGATGCTAGCTTTTTCAATAGCTTCCTTTACAAAAATTGGCATGTACGTAACCTTCCCTTACCTCAAATCCTCAGTTGAAATAATGCTTTACTCCAACATTCTGGACTCATCTTAATGCCAGAAATATAAAATAATTTTCTCGGTAAGTACGTGCTGTCGCACCTCAGAGCGGTAAGTCGTGTCAAGATCGTAAATGGTCATGCCTCTTAATACCGTGCTAAAGCGAGTTAAAACTCGTGGGGTTTTTCATCATATGGACATTGGGACCCGTGAAAACATTTTTTATTTAATTTTATGTTGTGAATAACACTAACAACAATCAAACGTCAATAGCCATTCAAATTATCTTGAGAATTATAACAATTAAAAAGTCAAGAAAGATGTTTCCAAAATCTGCATAGCTGTATGAAGGTGCTTTATTCGCAACTACCGGTTTCACGTCAGTGTAGACGCATCTTCAGCTTTGTAATGGTTATGTTTCCGTAATGTAGATGGCGAATTACGTAGTTCTGGAAGTTATCCGCTTTAAGAGTCAAAACATATTGTTGGGCTGTCGTAATGAAATTATATGCATCCAAAAGATGTTTGTCGAAATGTACAAAGTGTCACTGCTAAATGAGCCAGGCCAGATAACACCACGTAGGGCGTATTATAAGATCCAGTAGACATCAGTTGTACAAAACCATAGCAAATAAAACTTTAATCCCGTATGATAAGCGTACTTCTGCGTATTGCTAAGAGGACGATGTGGTGTAAGGAGCATATGAAGACTAGCAATACACTTTTTTCCGATGCCTGGTTTATCGTCGTATTTCCTTAAGAGCGAGCAAAAATTTAACAGGACACAGAAGATGGTCTGCTGAACAATTTGAGGTAGGGAACCTGGGGTCGGAGAAGTCAGCTTAAGGAGACAACAGGAATAAAATCACATTACTGTGTACATTTTTATTTACATTAGTCACAGTTAACTGCAAATACAGTCATTGACATAATGAACGTACCATGTGTACTGTATATTACAAAATGTGCTGAGTTGACGACCATCAACCTCAATGCAAGCATGACATCGGCACTCTGACAAATATGCCTGGTGTGTTTCGGAATCACCTCACAGGCAGCTACAATTCTGACAGCTAATTCCACCTTCGTATCAACTAGTATCTTATGAACAAGTAACTTTAGATATCCCCATAGGAAATAATCAAGATGATGCAGGTCAGGTGACCTCGCAGGCCGTGGAATAGGACCTCTTCTTCAAATCCACCGACCAGGATGAGACGGTTGCGGAGATCCACAATGAAATGAGGCAGTGCACAGTCACGTTTTATCCACCTCCTATCACGAACAGCCAAGGGCACGTTCTCCAACTCAGGTAGAACTCTTTGCATGAACCTCAAGTACGGGTTGCCATTCAATCGGCCAGGTAGAAGATATGGCCCAATGAGACCCTCGCATACTATGTAGGCCCAGATATTCACAGCACGAGAGTTTTCGTCATCCTCCACATGGCTATTTCTGCTGTTCGAAATACCATCACGATCAAATGAGGCCTTGTCAGTAAACATCACGTTTTGTAGGAAGTCTGGTCGATCAATCCATTGTTGGAGCAACCTCTGACACAGTGCGACCCTTGGTGCAAAGTCAGTCACTAGCATTGCATGGATTCGTTGTGGGTGATACGAGTGAACTGTTGTTCATGGAGTATTCGCCACACGCTAGTATGTGCAGCGCCCATTCCACGGGCAATACAACGAGTACTTGTAGTGGGATCCGCTGCAACACGTTCCAGCATCTCCTCTTCAAAATGTGGTGTACGAGCGGTTCTCATGTCACCAGGTTCTAATGAACCAGTCTCCCGCATTTGTCGTTCGAGAGAAATAAACACTCGTCGTGACGGATGGTGCCTATTAGGAAGTTGTTCCTTGTACAGTCTTTCACCGAGAGATTGCAATACACTACTCCATAACAAGGTGCATGTCTGTGAGTACCGCGAAACTGTACCGGTACTGCTCCATCGGATCGTACAGCACGTCTCTAAATAGCACTGAGTAATTAATGAGTCTGTCGTTGCTTCATTGCACTTTCTGCCATGGAACAACGTAAACACAATGCAACACAGTCACCTTAACACGAAATCTGCATCATGACTTCCTAGTAATCAGGCTCGTACTTCTTGTTTCCTTGCAGGCAATGAAGAATGTACAGTTGTGCTCAAAAGTATCCGAACGATCTGAATTGCATTACGCCTGATTCGCATGCAACCCACATAACGCAGCTGTCTAGCAGGTCCTCTAATCACTCCTCGGTACAGTCGTTTGGCTATTGAAAATGGTTCCAACAAGTCACCACTAGAAAACACTGCTCTGTATCGCAATAACTCAAGATGCTAAGTAATACCACGATACTACAAATATCAGGGAACACCTTATCACAGATAACACTGTCCTTAAGGCTTGTAAGCTCACATTTATTACAAAAAATGGCATACCTGTAATGTTACCACTCTCATTACTACGTCAGATAGGTAATGCACGTAGTAAGTTCGTCGCATTCATGATTTCCTCTTCAAAGTAACGTAGCGTACTTATTATGTAACACAAAATGTCATTAAAAATTTAAATTATTCACGAGCAGCTAGTTGAGAATATGCATGAACTTCAAATGACACGACGAACCGTCTCTTTCTGCATATGGATTCAAACCCAGGTCATCCAGACTAAGTAAAGATTTCGTGACTGACGGAAAGTAACAGTCATTCCTGACTAGGCATACAGAGAGTGATATACCTCAATTTTAGACAGTATCAGTTAGCAAATATCAACTTTAAATTACATAACGTAAACATTTTTAACGGATGCGAATTCCTACCCAGCGTCTCTTGTCCCTGTTAACGAACTACGAGAGATGCTAAATACTGCTTGTTCACAAGTAACTTACTGCTTGAAATGCCGTGATGTAAGGTTTTCTGTTGGAAAGGGATTCGAACCCAGAACCTAATCGGATTGTTATCGATCAGCTGTGACGTATCGGATTTCCTCGGCAGTTGCTAGATGTTTTAACTTAAATGGTGAGACGAAGCATTAATTTTTTCGTTCCCAGGACTCCAACCCGGCACCTATCGCTGTTATAATCTAGAGAAAACGAACGCGAAATAGGGTCTGTTACACCAGCAGCGACATGTGAGCGTGTTTGAACTAGAAATAATTTGACGAAAAGTCCAGTGCTGGCTGCGAATCGCACCCCACATACATCGTTGGTCACTGCACAAAAAGAGACGTCAGCTACCGAATTTTTCTCCACCAGCATCTCGGAATAACATCCTTGAACTTACAGTGATCTCGCAAATAGTTCTGTGTCTCACTGGGAGTCAAAAACGCCAGATAACGTTATTGTTGACAACGATTGAAAATACATTAAAATTCAAAATTATTATCCACCAGCAGATAGGTGTTCTCATGCTAGAGCTTGTTAATACATAATGAAAACTTTAGTGCTAGGTCAGGATTCGAACCCTTTCACGCGCCACATGTGGATATGTTGAGGAATCTGCATTTTGAACAAACAACAAATTGTAGTCGAGCTCTGTTGTCACGAAGGGATCAAATTCCGCGTTAAGGGCGGTATGAGTTGCATTTCCGGTTCAGAACCAATTTTTTCGACATACAGAAGCTCAGATAAAAGAAGGAATAAGCATCCTGTGATCCTACATAGCGTTTGTCTCATCACTAGAAATAAATAACTAGTATAAGAAAGGTTACTGGTGACAGAATTTCTACATGTCACCACTCCTGACTCTATTGTGGTTCATCCTAAAGTCTACTTGGTAGAGAAGGAATACAATCTTTAATGTGAATTTCAGACCACAATGCCATTATACATTCTTCACTTGGCGTAGCCAGAAGAGAATAGAATCTGTCTCTCCATATCAAAAATCATCAGCAGAAGTTGGAATCGAACCCAGACCATAAATAAATGAACCTATCATCGATTCAACAGACCACCAAAGCCTCCTCTCTGGGACTCATTTTTCTATCATAACGCCGTTGCGCTACACAGGGTGAGAAGTTTGACACACTGGCTCCCTGTGGTGGTTTGCAGCATGTTCAGTACATTCATTTATTTGGCTGACCGAATCGCCATGAACTAGCTGCCTCGGCTGCCCAGTGCATACATTCAACTCTATTTTGTAATAACCAAAATAAAATCATGTAACTGCTATCTACACAGAACTGTCAACATTGTAGGATGCAGAAATTTAAGTAGGAAGTGTTCCTTTCCACTTGAGCTACTCTATTACGTTATCTGTTTGTTGAAAACGTCGTGCAGTGCAAAAGAAAAGCTGTAACTGTCTGTCTCTCAGAAGTCTAGATCTGGCCTTATGCATTATCTCTCAGCACTGTGGAAACGGAAGTTCTGGAGGAACTGTTCTTGATTTCTGGTGCTGCTGTAGCTATGTGCCAGCTAGCAGCGTAATGGTAAGTGTTGCACTCTGTATATAAATCGTTGCGAGTTCGAGCGTGATAACTGCTATATTTTTTAAAACGCAATTCTGCTGTCTGCTGAAGTTATCAATCTAATGGAACTATGAACATAATTCCCTTCACTTCTCAACCCAAAATAGTCGCATGTGGAAAAAGGGCTAACCTCTGCGACATTTTGTTCTTTTCAGGTTTAATAGATGACCAGGGTATTTCTAAACTTTTATATTATGTATGGGGAGAGCGCATCGTGCCAAAATACGTCAGAAAAGTATTTCCTACATTAGCTGTCATGTGGCAGTGGCATTTTATTTTTCTTCAAACCTTGTTTGAAAGCTTTAACTCAGAACGAATTTTCTACATGCATGTAATCAATAAACTGCATGTGCATTGTCAGACTGTTATAGATAACATCAGAGAATTCTCATTTATCGTTGATGATTAATTTCTCTCTCATGTTTACTATTGTTTAACAACACTAAAAGAAACCCTACAAAAATTGTGAACTGTATTACAAGAAATGAAGTAAAAGTACCCACGATAAACCATACGACGAAAGTCTGTTTTAATAAACCTGAGTATCTGTACACTGGCGTGCCTCTATTGGCACGAATTAGTAAAATACTACTCACTTACATTTTGATTGGGTCTGTGTTTAATTGGTATGCTGTGTCATACTCAAGAGGTGTGCAAATGTGGCATTTCATAAATAAGGTTATGTATTCCCAGAAACCCAAAATTTCTTGTGAGTAGGGGAAAGAGGCGTTACCTGTCGTGCAGCATTGTAAGATTTCACCATTGCTCTATGAGCCGAAATTATTTTCTTGGCATTTCCTTATCGATGTTTGATCTGACTGCTTGTAGCTCTTTCAAAGAACGGATAAAAACGTAATCGTCTGCGAGACTATAATCACTAACCATTACATACGCGTTTTCACAGGTCAGCATATTACCACAGAGCTAGTGAAGAGGTATGTGTCTTGGCTACCTCTTACGAGGTCAATAGTGACTAGAACTCGTAAACCACTATTTAAAGGACGAGATTAGTTGCGATTTCCACGTGCCACGACTTTCCTGAGCTGAAAACCGTAAATTTACAATCTTTTGTTACACCTCAAGCGATAATAACTCAGATTATTCAATGGAAATTACAGGAAAAATCAAGTGAACTTTGAGGCTTAATTCAGTGCACAGCAGAAAGCAACTCGTCCATCACAGAGTTGCCAAGCATACCTAGCCTTGTTACGAAACCTCAGTTACAGTACCAGCAGGAAGAAGATGAACCGATGTGATCCTACAGCGGGCTGGGAAGTAACCGTACCTGGCGTCTCAAAGATGCGGCTGCTACGGCCTGGAATACGTAATGCGTCTGATTCGCATTTCTGCAACTAGGTTTAGCGACTGGAGTATAGTTACTAATAATACTCAGAACTGACTGCAAACTAAGCATCATAAATCAGTAACTCTCATAGTTGTTTTTATATTTCTTTCGTAAGTGTACTCAAAACTAAGAAACTCATTCACGGACGTTTTCGTGCCTCACCGATAGTCGAGCACAACAATCAAATAAAAAAAAACGAATGTGTGTGTGTGTGTGTGTGTGTGTGTGTGTGTGTGTGTGTGTGTGTGTGACAGAGAGAGAGAAAGAGAGGCAGAGAGAGAGAGAGAAATCAAAAAGAATGAGAGAGAGAGTATAAAAAAATTTTTGTAAAGAAATTGAATCATGGTATGTAAAGAAATCTTTCATTTAAAATGACGCGTTCCACATCATTACGAAAAATTCGTATTCATGATTTACGGAACAAGTACTAATCTAATCAAAATCTAATCTAATCTAATCCAATCATATCATATTGCTGACTAGGCATGAAGAGCCACGAATTACGTAAATTTTCGCCAATATCAGTAATCAAAATCTAACCTCAAAATAAAAGACGACAGTTTTTGTAATAAACCGAGACTCTTATCAAGACCCATTTGTCCCTGTTAGCTAACCACGAAACATGTCTGATATACCGCCATTCAGAAGTAACGAATGTGCGTGCATTTGCAGATGAAGTGCATGATGTGAAGTTCTGTGACAGAGATACGAAGCCAACACATAATCGGATTGTTAACTAAGCAAACTTCCCCATGAACCATGGACCTTGCCGTTGGTGGGGAGGCTTGCGTACCTCAGCGATACAGATGGCCGTACCGTAGGTGCAACCACAACGGAGGGGTATCTGTTGAGAGGCCAGACAAACCTATGGTTCCTGAAGAGGGGCAGCAGCCTTTCAGTAGTTGCAGGGGCAACAGTCTGGATGATTGACTGATCTGGCCTTGCAACATTAACCACAACGCTCTTGCTGTGCTGATACTGCGAACGGCTGAAAGCAAGGGGAAACTACAGCCGTAATTTTTCCCGAGGGCATGCAGCTTTACTGTGTGGATAAATGCTGATGGCGTCCTCTTGGGTAAAATATTCCGGAGGTAAAATAGTCCCCCATTCGGATCTCCGGGCGGGGACTACTCAAGAGGACGTCGTTACCAGGAAAAAGAAAACTGGCGTTCTACGGATCGGAGGGTGGAATGTCAGATCCCTTAACCAGGCAGGTAGATTAGAAAATTTAAAAAGGGAAATGGATAGGTTAAAGTTAGATATAGTGGGAATTAGTGAAGTTCGGTGGCAGGAGGAACAAGACTTTTGGTCAGGTAAATACCGGGTTATAAACACAAAATCAAATAGGGGTAATGCAGGAGTAGGTTTAATAATGAATAAAAAAATAGGAGTGCGGGTAAGCTACTACAAACAGCATAGTGAACGCATTATTGTGGCCAAGATAGACACGAAGCCCACGCCTACTACAGTAGTACAAGTTTATATGCCAACTAGCTCTGCAGATGATGAAGAAATTGAAGAAATGTATGATGACATTATTCAGGTAGTGAAGGGAGACGAAAATTTAATAGTCATGGGTGACTGGAATTCGAGAGTAGGAAAAGGGAGAGAAGGAAACATAGTAGGTGAATATTGATTGGGGCTAAGAAATGAAAGAGGCAGCCGCCTGGTAGAGTTTTGCACAGAGCATAACTTAATCATAGCTAACACTTGGTTTAAGAATCATGAAAGAAGGTTGTATACATGGAAGAATCCTGGAGATACAGAAGGTATCAGATAGATTATATAATGGTAAGACAGATATTTAGGATCCAGGTTTTAAATTGTAAGACATTTCCAGGGGCAGATGTGGACTCTGACCTCAATCTATTGGTTATGAACTGTAGATTAAAACTGAAGAAACTGCAAAAAGGTGGGAATTTAAGGAGATGGGATCTGGATAAACTGAAAGAACCAGAGGTTGTACAGAGTTTCAGGGAGAGCATAAGGGAACAATTGACAGGAATGGGGGAAAGAAGTACAGTAGAAGAAGAATGGGTAGCTCTGAGGGATGAAGTAGTGAAGGCAGCAGAGGATCAAGTAGGTAAACAGACGAGGGCTAGTAGAACTCCTTGGGTAACAGTAGAAATACTGAACTTAATTGACGAAAGGAGAAAATATAAAAATGCAGTAAATGAAGCAGGCAAAAAGGAATACAGACGTCTCAAAAATGAGATCGACAGGAAGTGCAAAATGGCTAAGCAGGGATGGCTAGAAGACAAATGTAAGGATGTAGAGGCTTATCTCACTAGGGGTAAGATAGATACTGCCTACAGGAAAATTAAAGAGACCTTTGGAGAAAAGAGAACCACTTGTATGAATATCAAGAGCTCAAATGGAAACCCAGTTTTAAGCAAAGAAGGGAAAGCAGAAACGTGGAAGGAGTATATAGAGGGTCTATACAAGGGCGATGTACTTGAGGACAATATTATGGAAATGGAAAAGGAGGTAGATGAAGATGAAATGGGAGATACGATACTGCGTGAAGAGTTTGACAGAGCACTGAAAGACCTGAGTCGAAACAAGGCCCCGGGAGTAGACAACATTCCATTAGAACTACTGACAGCCTTGGGAGAGCTAGTCATGACAAAACTCTACCATCTGGTGAGCAAGATGTATGAGACAGGCGAAATACCCTCAGGCCTCAAGAAGAATATAATAATTCCAATGACAAAGAAAGCAGGTGTTGACAGATGAGAAAATTACCGAACTATCAGTTTAATAAGTCACGGCTGCAAAATACTAACACGAATTCTTTACAGACGAATGGAAAAACTAGTAGAAGCCAACATCGGGGAAGATCAGTTTGGATTCCGTAGAAATGTTGGAACACGTGAGGCAATACTGACCTTACGGCTTATCTTAGAAGAAAGATTAAGGAAAGGCAAACCTACGTTTCTAGCATTTATAGACTTAGAGAAAGCTTTTGACAATGTTGACTGGAATGCTCTCTTTCAAACTCTGAAAGTGGCAGGGGTAAAGTACAGGGAGCGAAAAGCTATTTACAATTTGTACAGAAACCAGATGTCAGTAATAAGAGTAGAGGGGCATGAAAGGGAAGCAGTGGTTGGGAAGGGAGTGAGACAGGGTTGTAGCCTATCCCCGATGTTATTCAATCTGTATATTGAGCAAGCAGTAAAGGAAACAAAAGAAAAATTCGGAGTAGGTATTAAAATCCATGGAGAAGAAATAAAAACTTTGAGGTTCGCCGATGACACTGTAATTCTATCAGAGACAGCAAAGGACTTGGAAGAGCAGTTGAATGGAATGGACAGTGTCTTGAAAGGAGGATATAAGATGAACATCAACAAAAGCAAAACGAGGATAATGGAATGTAGTCGAATTAAGTCGGGTGATGCTGAGGGAATTAGATTAGGAAATGAGGCACTTAAAGTAGTAAAGGAGTTTTGCTATTTGGGGAGCAAAATAACTGATGATGGTCGAAGTAGAGAAGATATAAAATGTAGACTGGAAATGGCAAGGAAATCGTTTCTGAAGAAGAGAAAGTTGTTAACATCGAGTATTGATTTAAGTGTCAGGAAGTCGTTTCCGCAAGTATTTGTATGGAGTGTAGCCATGTATGGAAGTGGAGGATAAATAGTTTGGACAAGAAGAGAATAGAAGAAGAATACTGAAGATTAGATGGGTAGATCACATAACTAATGATGAAGTATTGAATGGAATTGGGGAGAAGAGGAGTATGTGGCACAACTTGACAAAAAGAAGGGACCGGTTAGTAGGACATATTCTGAGGCATCAAGGGATCACAAATTTAGCATTGGAGGGCAGCGTGGAGGGTAAAAATCGTAGAGGGAGACCAAGAGATGAATACACTAAGCAGATTCAGAAGGATGTGGGTTGTAGTAAGTTCAAATGGTTCAAATGGCTCTGAGCACTATGCGACTTAACTTCTGAGGTCGTCAGTCGCCTAGAACGTAGAACTAATTAAACCTAAGTAACCTAAGGACATCACACACAGCGATGCCCGAGGCAGGATTCGAACCTGCGACAGTAGCGGCCACGCGGTGTAGTAAGTACTGGGAGATGAAGAAGCTTGCACAGGATAGGGTAGCATGGAGAGCTGCATCAAAGCAGTCTTAGGACTGAAGACCACAACAACAACAACTAAGCAAAATAAAATGTTACGTATCGGTTTTTTCTTACCAGCTGCTAGGTGCTTGAATCTAAAATAAGGATATAAATTTTTGTGTCTGAGCGACAATCGAACCGCACACCTGCTGTCCTTCTTTATCATCCATGAATACAGCTTAAGTAACAATTGCTTACTCACCAACAGTAAGATGTGTGCGTGTTTGTCCAGAAACAACGACAGCTATTGCAATTGTTGGCAACACATGAACAGACATTAAAAATGCACGTTAATTTTCACTATCAGGCCGGTGGGCATGTGATAGAGCTTGAAATGAAATTATGAATAATTTTGTACTGGATCAGGAATCGGACCCACATACTTACTTTTGGAGGAGACCTAGAGAAGATTGCTGTCCCGGGGGAAAGGATCGAAATGATTGAACTATACTGTTCCGAGAGATTCAGGTCCTCGAAATAGGAGATACAAATTCCAATGACAGTCCAGCACCAAATTTTTCAACGTCTCTCGTTCAATCAAGTACAAGTAAAATAAGAGCCCTGTACCTTTAAATGCTTATAAGTTCATCAAATAAAATAACATTTTCTAATGCAAATAAGTTTACTGGCGACAGTATTTCTGTTTACCAGCACTCCGCCTATGTCATTTCCCAATGTAAACCGGTTCTGCCCAGTTGGTAATGAAGAAACGTGATGTTTAATGCGGATTCTGGATTATAACGTTTTTATCTTGAGGTTACCAGAGGTGAAGTAAATCTGTTTGTGCCTCATAAAAGTAAACGATGTGATTAGCTTACAAAATTGGTCAAGGTGGAAAAAATGCGAGTCTATTGAATGGTTAAGTAGAAGCACGCTTCTGACGTGGAAATTATGTTATTCTCATGACAGCATGATGTAAAGACTCTTCTACGCATCATAGCCTCGATGTGAAGCCATTTTGAAATTTTCACTAATTCAGCAGATTTCTTAGTTCGAGAAAATCCACTGTGAAGTGTGAAGTTGCCGGATAATTCGGTAATTACCGTAATTATTACTGTCATTTTCTTCATACCCTTACTGGAACAGTCTGGAACCATGCAACCGCTACGTTCGCAGGTTCGAATCCTGCCTCTGGCATGGATGTGTGTGATGTCCTAAGGTTAGTTAGGTTTAAGTAGTTCTAAGTTCTAGGGGACACCCATTTGAACCCTGCTGGAACACATGTGCTGGAAGATCATTTAATGCCTTTTGGTCATTATAGAAGAAGTTGCCCAAGAACAGGTTCTTTCTCTGTCTACGAAATCCTTTTCATGTTAATATCAAACATCAGCAATTACCGTAGATTACATTACAAATAAAGTAATCGATGAAGACGTTGCATTTCTTCATTTACTTGCGCCTAGAAATGGCTGTCAACTACTGCCAAACCAGTAGCCAAGGGATCCGATATACGTTGCTGTCAGTTCTTCCATATGATTTGGTCGACCCGACCTGTTTCAAGTTGTGTGTGACAGAGAATGTTTTAGAAAATAAATTGTTTCCCTTTGCAATAAACAGAAAGATTTTCATTCTAAGCTATCCAAGTTCAAAATTTTCGCAATATTAGTTCAAATTTAATATTCGCTACTAATGTAGGAAAATATTTCACAGTCGCAAAACCCGCATCCGACTCATTGACCTTACACTTAGCCGCTGACAAATTCTAGCTCAGAGTGACACCAGTTTAAGTAACCTAATGTTGCGAAGACTGTTTGCCAGTGTTCTTTCTCACAGGAAAATACGCAATTCACTCATTGAGCTCCATAAGTACACTGTAATAGCAATTTCTGTGTATATGCAATGCATACGGATTGTAGAATTTAGTGGTGCTCTCTCTTCCACTTCTGTATACAATATGCCTGATCTAAACAGGCCCTTCTATCATTACAGGCCGTGGGCAGTGCAACAGGGAATTATGTTCAAAGTTCCATTAGATTGATAACTTCAGCAGACAGCAGAATTGCGCTAAAAAAATGTAGCAGTGAACATGCTCGAACTCGCGACGTTTCATATACAGTGTGCAGCACTTACCATTACGCAACTAGCTGACACATAGCTACAGCAGCTCCAGAAATGAAGAACAATTCCTCCAGAACTTTCGCATTCCACAGTGCTGTGAGATAATGAATATGGCCAGATCTAGACTTCTGAGAGACAGACAGTTACAGCTTTTCTTTTGTACTGCACGACGTTTTCAACAAACAGATAACGTAATAGAGTAGCTCAAGTGGAAAGGAACACTTCCTATATAAATTTCTGCATCCTACGCTGTTGACAGTTCTGTGTAGATGGCAGTTACGTGATGTTATTTCGGTGATTACAAAAAAGAGTCGAATGTATGCACTGGTCAGCCGAGGCAGCTAGTTCATGGCGATTCGGTCAACCAAGTAAATGAATGTACTGAACATGCTGCAAACCACTACAGGGAGCCTGTGTGTACCAATTCTCATCCAGTGTGGCGCAACGGCGTTATGATAGAAAAATGATTGTCAGAGAGCAGGCTTTGGTGGTCTGTTGGATTGATGATAGGCTCATATATTTATGGTCTGGGTTCGATTCCAACTTCTGCTGATGATTTTTGATATGGAGAGACAGATTCTATTCCCTTCTGGCTACGCCATGTGAAGAAGGTACAATGGCATCGTGATCTGAAATTCACATTAACTATTATATTCCTTCTGTACAAAGTAGACGTTAGGTTGAACCACAATAAAGTCAGGAGTGGCGACAAGCAGAAGCTCTATCACCAGTAACCTTTCTTATACTAGTTATTTATTTCTAGTGACGAAACAAATGCTATGTAGGGTCACAGGATGCTTATTCCTTCTTTTATTTGAGCTTCTGTATGTCGATAAAATTGGTTCCAAACTGGGAATACAACTCAGACCGCCCTTACGGAATGTGATCCCTTCATGACAACACAGCTCGACTACAATTTGTTGTTTGTTCAAAACTGCAGATTCCTCAACATATCCACATATTGCGCCTGAAAGGGTTCAAATCCTGGCCTGGCACTAAAGTTTTCATTATGTATTAACAAGCTCTAGCCTGAGAACACCTATCTGCTGGTGGATAATAATTTTGATTTTTAATGTATTTTCATTCGTTGTCAACATTAACGTTACCTGACGTTTTTGACTCTTAGTGAGACACAGAACTATTTGTGAGATCAGTGTAAGTTCAAGGATGTTATTCCGAGATGCTGGTGGAGAAAAATTCGGTAGCTGACGTCTCATTTTGTGCAGTGACCAACGATATGTGTGGGGTTCGATTCGCAGTCAGCACTGAACTTTTCGTCAAATTATTTCTAGTTCAAACATGCTCACACGTCGCTGCTGGTGTAACAAACCCTATTTCGCGTTCGTTTTCTCTAGATTATAACAGCGATAGGTGCCGGGTTGGTGTCCTGAGAAGGCAACAGGGACAATATATGCTGGTTAGGAATTCACATCCGTTAAAAATGTTTACGTTATGTAATTTAAAGTTGATATTTGATAACTGATACTGTCTAAAATCGAGGTATATCACTCTCTGTACGCCTAGTCAGGAATGACTGTTACTTTCCGTCAGCCACGAAATTTTTGCTTAGTCCGGATGACTTGGGTTTGAATCCATATGCAGAACAAGACGGTTCGTCGCGTCATTTGAAGAGGAAATCATGAATACGACGAACTTACTTCGTGCATTACCTATCTGACGTAATAATGAGTGTGGTAACATTTCAGGTATGTCATTTTTTGTAATAAATGTGAGCTTACAAGCCTTAAGAACATTGTTATCTGTGATAAGGTGTTCCCTGATATTTGTAGTATCGTGGTATTATTTTACATCTTGAGTTATTGCGATACAGAGCAGTGTTTTCCTGTGGTGACTTGTTGGAACCATTTTCAATAGTCAAACGACTGTACCGAGGAGCGATTAGAGGACCTGCTAGACAGCTGCGTTACGTGGGTAGCATGCGAATCAGGCGAAGTGCAATTCAGGTCGTTCGGATAGATTTGAGCACGACTGTACATGTAAATAAACAGCACAATACATGTAAACTTGTACGCATGTCAGTTGTAAAAAAGATGGAAAACAGTAGTGCTAGACAAAGCGGTAGACAAGTTTATTCTCCTTAAGCTGGCTTCTCCGACCCCAGGTTCCCTTCCTCAATTAGATCTGTGGGGCAGTCACTATGTCCTATTTTTGTACGCTCTTATGGAAACACCCCTCCTCATTATGAACATGAACGCGACATCTGTTTATTTGATCTGTGATAATGTAAACTGCGATGAAATGTAAATCCTTGACCATTTTGCATTCGCAGAAGGACAGATGTGGCAGAACTTTGTGTTCAGCAAACTATTCACGAATATATTCTGGCAAATTAAAATTACTATTATAAATAAGAAGCTGCGTCTGTACTGGCGTGAGAACGGTAGTTGTAAATAAAGCATCTTCATACAGCTATGTGGCTTTTGGAAATACTTCATCATTCTTGACTTCTTAATTGTTATAATTTTATGTTAATCTGAATGGTTATTGAATGTTGAGTGATGTTACTGTTATTCACAATATCTCTGACCTGCGGTTGCCCTCTCCAGAAAGTTGCTTAATTTTATGTTATTTTGCTCAGTTATTCGTCGATATGATCTTAATTGCATTTGTATCTTTTAAATCATTGACTTTTTGGTTATGAGAGCTTGTAGATAAGTCGAGAATGACTGATGGTGACTGGGGTGGTGTGAGTTCCTAAAGATATCGTGTGGCTGTCGTGGATTCTCGTGTGTCACGATCTAAATTTAACTGGATTACTGAGGGCAGCACGAGGGCTAAATAGGCAAATGCTGTATCGTGTGTCCTATTGACCAGAAAACTGTAAGCGCAATTACACTCCGTAATTGTGTGGTGCCTGTTTAAGTTTTAATGTCTGAATGTATACTCCGATATTAAAACTTCGACGACAAAGCGGACGAGTAAACAATATGACGTTAATCATCATCAAATCCAAGATCGCTGAGTGCCATTACCACCAGTAATTATTGTCACGAAATATTTTAGTCCAGACACGAAGTAAAACGCGGGCTGTGCAGAGACTTTTGTGACTGACTTATCCAAAACAAGCTCTCATAGACACAAATTGTGTATTAATTTCTCTCTACTTAAAAATGAAAGATCAGACGTAGCATTTGTAAATATTGTTGGTTTCGTAGATGATAAAATTATTTTTATCTTCCACTCTGTTTACTAAGTAATAGTTACTACTGGAAGTTATTTAATTCATCATTGACTTATACAGAACAACAATTTCTTTATAAGTTTATTTAGAAATTATTTTTTTCGTAACTCGAAACAGACAAATGATAACTATGCAAGCTTTTAAATTTAATTCCGCCTGTAGTACAGATCGTTAAATGCTTGTGATTAAAGTGACACTGTCGTTACACCAACATCTTCCTAGCGGGCTTCACAATCAGTCGACTCAGTGTGGGTCATACACTCACAGCTACAACTAGCCATTGCCTTCGTTAGACGCAGCGATAGCTATGGTAATGTCAGTAAAGCGGAGTCACCAAATACGGTTTTCCGAGATTCATTCAACAAAGAAGATGAAGTAAATATTCGGGAATTTGATTCGAGAACTGCAGCGAACGTAACGGTGTAGAGGTGCAACTTAAATACCTTAATAAAGGTAAGTCTTCCGGACCAGACAGCATAGCAATTAGTTTTTGTTAAGAGTATGCTGCTGTACTAGCTCCACATTTAGCGATCGTATGTAACCGCTTCCTCGACGAAAGATGCGTACCTAAAGACTGGAAAATTGCGTAGGTCACTCCAAAACTCAAAGAAAATAGATGTAATCCGCTGAATTACACATCCATATGACTGGCATTGATTTTCAGTGGGGTTATATACTATTATAATACTATGAATTATCCAGAAGAAATCTTCCAACAGACACATAGCACAGATTCAGGAAATATCGTTCTTGTGCAAAGCAACTTGGTCTTCATTCTCATGAAGTAATGAGTACTGTTGATAGGGGATCTCAAATTAATTCTGTATTTCTAGATTTACAGAAGGCTTTTGATACCATTCCTCACAAGCGACTTCTAATCAAATTGCGTGCCTGTGGAGTATCGTCGCAGTTGTGGGACTGGATTCGTGATTTCCTGTCAAAAAGGTTATATGGTTCGTAGTAATCAACACAGAGTCATCGAGAAAAACAAAAGTGATACTGGCGTTCCCCAAAGAAGTGTTATAGGCTCACTGCTGTTCATGATCTATATAAATGTTTTAGGAGACAATCTGAGTAACTACCTTAGATTTTCTGCAGATGATACTTTCATTTACTGTGTTGTAAAGTCCTCAGATGATCAAACCCAATAGCAAAGTGATTTATACAAGATGTCTGTCTGGTGCGAAAAGTGGCGATTGACCCTAAATAATGAAACGTGTGAGGTCATACACATCAGTACGAAAATAAATCCGTTAAATTTCGGTTACACGATAAATCACACAAACCTGAAGGCTGTGAATTCAACTAAATACCGGGAAATGACAAAAACGAATAACTTAAACTGAATCGATCATATAGATAATGTTGTGGGAGAAGGTGCACAAAATACTGTTTTTTATTTTCAGACTCTTAGAAGTTGCAATGGGTCTACTCAAGAGATTGCCTACACTAAGCTTGTCCGTCATTTTCTGGAGTACTGCTGCACGATATGGGATCCGTACTAGATAGAACAGACGGAGGACATCGAATACATTCAAAAAGGGGTAACTAATTTTGTGTTATCGCGAAATAGGAGACAGAATGTCACAGATGTGATACACGAAATGGGGTGTCAAAAATTAAAACAGAGGCTTTCTTTGTTACGGTGAGATTTTTTCACGAAATTTCAATCGTCAACTTTCATGCTGACGCCAGCCTACACTGGGAGCAATGGTCATCATAATAAAATACGAGAAATCAGAGCTCGCACGCAAAGATTTAAGCGTTTGTTTTCCCTACACTCTGTTCGAGAACGGAGCGGTAAAGAAGTAGTGCGAATGTCATTCGATGAATTTTCTGCAAGCCGCTTAATTTTGAATTGCAGAGTAGTCTTGTAGATGTAGTGGGCTGTGGACTACGCCTTGTACTGATAACGCCGTGGCATGAACATGAGCCTTTGAACTGGGGCCTACTGCAGGCTGACATTAACCGATTCCTGTCCACCCCGAAGGGGCCAATGGTTCGCAGTTCGCGCTCGGGTACTTGCTGGAACTGACTCACTGCGAGCTGCTGGCTGGTCTCTGCATTTATGCTTTACTTACCAAAGGATTTTATTTCTATAGTTCGGATAGCCTTGAAACACGAAAAAGTACAGCAAACAGTGTATCATCTTTCCGTTCCTATTCATGTACAGAGTGATTCTTCTTATTACAAAAGTATTTTACTTAAATAGTGATACTGACTTTGACTAGTAGATGTTAAGATTCTGCAAGTCGTCGGAATGTTCACAGCTTCAGAGCTACGAAAGAGCTTTATTGGGTCAGTTCTGCTCTACAGACAAAATGCAGCATTGTTTCATTAGAAATTACAAATCTGATGCCTTTTTGCCTTTGGATAACAAGATTACGAAAACACAATTGTCATTATTTTATGAACCGCTTGAAACTACTCATATGGAGTAAAATAGATTGTAAATATATGTAATTTACCTTTAACACATCGACAGATAATTAAGGTGAAGTTTACCACTTCACTCTGAACAGGGATACGAACAAAAATATGGTACACTATATGCTGTGAATAATTTTCATATTTTACAGGTGTTGAAGAGGTAGAAAATCCTTTATTAAGTTTCCATTTCAGTCGTTCTCTATTAAAAATACGATGGGGTACAGTAGTCTTCCAAACCTTCTATACAATTGGCGATTTACTTTTGTCTGAATTGTTAAGCATTTCTCATTCGAAGAAGCATCATCAGTTGTGAGAAACGACCACATTTCTCCTGTTGACTGATATAATTTTGCTTCTTTTGCCAAAACAAAGAGGCGACGAGACAGGTCTATACCTTACAGAAAACATCATCGTGTTGGTTTGCAGAAACATAACAGAAGACATTTCACGTTTATTTCATACTAGCATATTCTGATTTTGCTATCTATCGATGATTTTTAAAAAATTGCTATATCGAATTGCAAAACTTAAATAAAAACTATAGCTTTGTTATATCGATGCAGATAAGAATGTCCTATGTCTAACACATGGCAAAATACTCGCACTCTCCACTTCACATGACTTCATTTGCCCAAATCTCGTTTCAATATTTTTAACAGGTTGCGAGACATGAGGTGTTTTATGAATGTTTCATTCGCACATGTGTTCAATCGGAAGTGAATGGACTACATCAAAATCCTTTTTCTTATGCTTAGAGACAGATAAAGATCTCCTCCCAAGTGTAAAAAGAAAGTTCAGTCTCTTAGCTAAATCTCATATACATCAACATATGGTGTAATATGCACCAAAGGCAAAATCATAGTGATCCATATTTGTCATTGCAAACTTTTCGAATTTTGTGTAGTTAGCTTGTTTGGGGGAGGAACCAGACAGCGATGTCATCGGTCTCATCGAATTAGGGAAGGATGGGGAAGGATGTCGGCCGTGCCCTTTCAAAGTAACCATCCCGGCATTTGCCTGGAGCTATTTAGGGAAATCGCGGAAAACCTAAATTAGGATGGCCGGACGTGGGACTGAACCGTCGTCTTCCCGAATGCGAGTCCAGTGTGCTAACCACTGCGCCACCGCGTTCGGTTTTTGTGTAGTGTCTTCCTTAAATGCGAGTATCACTATGAGTATGATCATTAGCGAGATAATGGACGCTGCTCCATGAATCTGGTGCCTAAAGCTATAAGTAATGGAAAAATATTTTTCTTTTACTGAACAGTTTACGTAAAATCGTGTGAGAACGACTGCAGAGCTCACAGAGCTCGAGTGACGCTCTAATCGTTATGGGATTGCTCCACCTTGACTAGCAGGATAACCTGCGTTTTCCGTGTGCACCCATAGGCCCGTGTAGCTACGCTACACGGCTCGGCGAGTCGGCCGTTACTCCGCAAATACCTCCTCTTCTTCGTATTCTGCACATTTTCTTGCAATGCTGGATCACTTTCGGATATCGAAGTAAAGCAGTAAGTGTACATAGTTAACTCACGGACACTGTCAACTAAGAACCCACGAACAGAAAGGACGTATATCACTTCACACCGATCTGCACCGCTAGACAGATAACGGGAAACAGAGTTTGGGTGCCCCTGTATGCCAGTGGCAGCGTTCTCCCGGGAAAGGCCACTTCCCCCACCAAAAGCGCTGCTCGCTCTTGAGTTTACAGACAGACTATACCGGCTTTCTTTCTGTTCTTACGCTTACGGGATGGCCGACCGCCGCTCGCGCCTGCAGCCGCTGCGCCCCTGCTTGCAGGCCTGACATAGCCATGTGTGTGCCCGCCGAGGCACTGACACCGCTCCTGCGCTGCGGCCGCATTTTCGGCCCGCCGCCCGTGTGCTGGTGGCCGTCTTCTGCTGCCGCATGCTGGATGAGTAAGCACTAGCGCCCAGGGTCATCGCACGCCACAAGGACACTGCCTCCTTTACACGTATGCATTCTGATTGCTGTTACCACTGCAGTTATGATTCCACTATAGTAGAGGAATCGATTCTTCGTACCTCCAGCGCCGTCAACCATCCTGACCTTCAGTACTGTGTAAAAAATATTATTTAAAAATAAAACTTTATGTCGCAATCAGGGGCCACACTGGCAGAGATAAACCGAGATCACTGTCGATCATCTTCACTATCATTTCGTACTGCACCAACAAAGCGCACCACAAAATTGAAAGTGTTCCTCATTCATTTATTGTAACTTTGCCACAAGCTTGTAGAACAGAACACACACGCACACATGAATGCAGATTACAAAACTGTTAGGTTGAAATTTTGCGTATAACAAACATTTTTGATTCGAAGTGGGTGAACCGTCCATTCACCATTATATGGCTTGCACGCTAGCCTACCATTATCTGTGACTGGATCTCACGGCTTTGAACTGCAGCAAACGCGGCATCTGAATATGGCATTCGATGGTAGAGCTTTTTAGAGTTTCATTTACATTTTTACGAGAGTTGTTAGGTTCACGCAGCCAGTTTTTTTCTCGTAAGCAGAGTACTTGTGTGTCCATGAAATCACATGTCAGGCATGGACTGTCTAGTATTCCCAAGAGTCGTTGTAAAAAATCGCTAAAATCAGGGAAAGGGATCACTTGTGAGATTCAAAGTTGTACCAGCAGTACAGCTAGAGCAAAAACTATGCGTATGGAGCTATCATCGATTAAGATTTATATACCTATGGGTCACTAAATACTGCAAAAAGAGAACCCAAAACAGCGAAATTATAAGACAACAGCTTTTCTACTGCATGATAGCAAGAGTCTCCTAAAACCCATCGATAACCGACTAAAACCATACATGCACAGAGAGTGTCCAAGGTAACAGGCACGGTTAAGAAAGGGTAGAGGCACCAGGGACCAAATAGCAGATTCAGAAGAAGCTGAAAGAATATCAGCAAAAGCAGATGTAGTAAAAGCTCAGAGAATATCAACAAGACTTATTCATGTGCTTCATACACTACAGCAAAGCATTTGGCTCTGTAAGCCATTCAAAAATGTGAGGACGGACTGAGTTTTATGGGAATCCCAGTGCATCTTATACAGCTAACCAGAAATCTGTACAAAAACCAAGAAGCAACTGTAGAAATACAGCAAGAATACACAGAAACTTTTGGGATAGGAAAATGTATCAGATAGGAACGTATACTATTTCCGTTTCGTTTCAGTTTGTGTAGTGTGTGTAGTGAAAACTGCGGGTCTAACAGATATGTAAACTGCTTTTAAAATATGATGTGTCTGATGAGTAACTTCGGATATGTGAGTGATACAACACTTAAAGCAGTCAGCGAAGAAGACATTAACAGTACACTGAGAAAAACACGAAAAGAAAGTGAAAAGTGGGTATAAGGCTGAGTTTGAAGAAAAAACTTTGGCAACAGGAATGGAAACTAAAGTAGTGATAGATTGATTGCAAAACCATCGAGGAAGATAGCAGGTCCTTAAGTGTGATTTGGAGAATAGCCACATAGATGTAGATGAAGCCGATAAATACGTATTTTTAGAACGTATGGTAGCAAACAGCATTCTCCAGTACTGATGAAATAAGAAGAATACGAGTTGAAAAAGCCACTAGAATTAAATTGTGCAAGTTTCTAGAGGAAAGGCAACCGTCACTTCTGACTAATATACAGATGGTTGACACTGTGATCATTCCCCTAGGTTTGTGCGGATGAGAGACGTGTACAATGAAAAAGGTAGATCGCAAGAAAGGCGATTCTTTTCAAATTGTGTTTGGAGCAGGATTCTGAGGATTTTGTGGACAGAAAAAGTAAAGAATAAAACAATTCCGGAAGAACTAAAACCTAAACTATCGATGGAGAACAAAATACTCCAGATGACATTAAGGTACCGCACTTTAGTGGTATCATGAGAACACGAGACTCACTAGAAAAATGTGTAATCCTGGGAAAAAACGGAAGTTCAAAGACATAGAGGGAAACTAAGGAGAAAGTGGATAGACGACATCAGAGAAAGAACTCGGAAGGCCCTTGAAAGATCTAAGAACCAAAACAACGTCCAGTGCATCATGAAAGGAGATGGTTGATCATGTCACCAGGGGTCGCAGGCGACGTGCTGGATCACAACAATAAAAATAAATTTTTAATGCCACCAAATAATAATATTAACAATGTAGGAAAATATAGATTGCTATTTACCGTAAAGGAGACACGTCAAGTTGCAGGTAGACACAATTAAAAGACACATACATATAGCTTTCGGCCACAGCCTTCATCAGTAAAAGAGGACACACACACCTTTCACCACACACAAGCTAGCGCACCTCACGCACAAACGACCGCCAATTCCGGCGCAAGATACTGAAGTTGGCTTGATAGCTTGTGTGTGGCGAAAGGTGTGTGTGTGTCCTCTTTTACTAGTGAAGGCTGTGGCCGAAAGCTATATGTACGTGTCTTTTAATTGTGCCTGTCTGCAACTTGTTTTCTTTACGGTAAGTAGCAATCTCTCTTTTCCTACAATGTTGATATTCCTACCTGGAGTTTCCAGATAATAATTTCATAATTTCTGGGTTTTATGTCCTCATAAATGTTGATCTGTTTGGCTGATCGACCCAGCATATAAGTTAGAGAGGAAATTAATTTAATTTTGTTGGTTATGTTGCACGTGGCATAGTATCAATTATGACTGACATTCAGACGACAACACTTTAAAGAAAATGGGCTTTGGTCATCAGTTGCCTGCCCAGTCAGTTCTACTATTAAAATATGCTTGAGCATCCCAGTTTTGTTATGGCTTCTTCGTAGAGAGGATCCCTCCAAAACACGTTTCTAAACTGAAAACTGTTCTAAGACGGTTCGTATTGTTTTCTTGATTTCCATGTCTCGTTAATTACGACATTTTTTCGTAAACAAAACAGCTAGAAGGCAAATTGCAAGTAGGCTGTTTAGGTTTTCTTATTGGTAACGCCATGTAGCGCTCTATATGAAAATCACTGACTGTGCTGCGTGGAGGCTGTGGTTGGTTTGCATTGTTAGAGTAATATTCGCCATTGTAGTGTTGGGCAGCTGCATGTTAATAGCGCGTAGCGTTGTGCAGTTGGAGGTAAGCCGCCAGCAGTGGTGGATACGGGGAAGTGAGATGGCGGATTTTTGGGAATGGATAATCTGGAGGTATGTCCATCAGAAACAGTACATTTGTAAGAATGGATGACATAAACTGCTATATATATTATGACTATTAAGATTAATACATTGTCTGTTCTCTATTAATATCTTTCATTTGCTAACTATGCCTATCAGTAGATAGTGCCTTCCATAGTTTGAATCTTTTATTTAGCTGGCAGTAGTGGCGCTCGCTGTATTGCAGTAGTTCGAGTAACGAAGATTTCTGTGAGGTAAGTGATTTGTGAAAGGTATAGGTTAATGTTAGTCAGGGCCATTCTTTTGTAGGGATTATTGAAAGTCAGATTGCGTTGCGCTAAAAAAATATTGTGTGTCAGTTTAAGCACAGCCATACATAATTTTTCCAAGGGGACGTTACATACACTCCTGGAAATTGAAATAAGAACACCGTGAATTCATTGTCCCAGGAAGGGGAAACTTTATTGACACATTCCTGGGGTCAGATACATCACATGATCACACTATCAGAACCACAGCCACATAGACACAGGCAACAGAGCATGTACAATGTCGGCACTAGTACAGTGTATATCCACCTTTCGCAGCAATGCAGGCTGCTATTCTCCCATGGAGACGATCGTAGAGATTCTGGATGTAGTCCTGTGGAACGGCTTGCCATGCCATTTCCACCTGGCGCCTCAGTTGGACCAGCGTCCGTGCTGGACGTGCAGACCGCGTGAGACGACGCTTCATCCAGTCCCAAACATGCTCAATGGGCGACAGATCCGGAGATCTTGCTGGCCAGGGTAGTTGACTTACACCTTCTAGAGCACGTTGGGTGGCACGGGATACATGCGGACGTGCATTGTCCTGTTGGAACAGCAAGTTCCCTTGCCGGTCTAGGAATGGTAGAACGATGGGTTCGATGACGGTTTGGATGTACCGTGCACTATTCAGTGTCCCCTCGACGATCACCAGTGGTGTACGGCCAGTGTAGGAGATCGCTCCCCACACCATGATGCCGGGTGTTGGCCCTGTGTGCCTCAGTCGTATGCAGTCCTGATTGTGGCGCTCACCTGCACGGCGCCAAACACGCATACGACCATCATTGGCACCAAGGCAGAAGCGACTCTCATCGCTGAAGACGACACGTCTCCATTCGTCCCTCCATTCACGCCTGTCGCGACACCACTGGAGGCGGGCTGCACGATGTTGGGGCGTGAGCGGAAGACGGCCTAACGGTGTGCGGGACCGTAGCCCAGCTTCATGGAGACGGTTGCGAATGGTCCTCGCCGATACCCCAGGAGCAACAGTGTCCCTAATTTGCTGGGAAGTGGCGGTGCGGTCCCCTACGGCACTGCGTAGGATCCTACGGTCTTGGCGTGCATCCGTGCGTCGCTGCGGTCCGGTCCCAGGTCGACGGGCACGTGCACCTTCCGCCGACCACTGGCGACAACATCGATGTACTGTGGAGACCTCACGCCCCACGTGTTGAGCAATTCGGCGGTACGTCCACCCGGCCTCCCGCATGCCCACTATACGCCCTCGCTCAAAGTCCGTCAACTGCACATACGGTTCACGCCCACGCTGTCGCGGCATGCTACCAGTGTTAAAGACTGCGATGGAGCTCCGTATGCCACGGCAAACTGGCTGACACTGACGGCGGCGGTGCACAAATGCTGCGCAGCTAGCGCCATTCGACGGCCAACACCGCGGTTCCTGGTGTGTCCGCTGTGCCGTGCGTGTGATCATTGCTTGTACAGCCCTCTCGCAGTGTCCGGAGCAAGTATGGTGGGTCTGACACACCGGTGTCAATGTGTTCTTTTTTCCATTTCCAGGAGTGTATGTCGACCCTTAGCCGAGGAAACCTCACTGGAATCTTCTGATTTTTTTCTTGTAGTTTGTGTAATTAGTGTAGCTATTGTTTATTGCTGGCGCGTAATTGTAGAGAGAATCTCCTTTGTAGTTGCAGTCTTTCATTGTTGTACAGTAAAACAGTTGTGGCATGCATGTAGATTTGCACCAAGTATTTCGCAGCTGCGCTTGCAATTAACTAGATATTATTTTCAGTGCTATGTTAATGTGTTCTCTTATTTTTACTCTTCAAATTGTGCTTTTCTGTGTTATCGTGTGAAATATTGTGACAATAATGGCGTGTGAAAAATCTAACACTAGGCTCCAAAGTAAACTGAGGAATAATAGTGACGACGAGCGTAGCTTATCAGCACCACTGTGTAGTGAATTAACAGACATTCGAAGTAGTAATTTGGTATTTGTGCATAAGAAAATGGAGCGGGCGGCAAATAATGGTGTAGAAAATGAAACAAGTAGTGAACAGGGAAGTATTATCGATCGATCGCTCGGCAACAACTCGCCTCAGGAATCCGAAATGACAGAACACAATATTGCAAATACTGTAGACTCAGGTTTTGGGTCCTCACCGTTTTCTCAAATGAGTCAAGACACATTTTCTGCTTGTCAAAATGTGAATGTTGCCGGTGAAAATGCACTGCCAAAACGCATAGAGCAACAGATTCCAGACACTAATACATTATTATTGCAATTAATGCAACAAATGGAACAAAATCAGAGACAAACATAGCAAAAGCTTCAAAAGTTAGACACAGTGGAACAAAATCAGAGACAAACACAGCAAAAGCTTCAAAAGTTAGACACAATGGAACAAAATAGGAGACAAACACAGCAAAAGCTTCAAAAGTTAGACACAACGCTTGAACAAACACGTGAAGATTTAACTACTGAGTTACATAATATTGAATCGAAATGTCAAAAAGTCTGTAATGTAAAAACACAAATTTGTGAGCATTTTCAATCTATTTTTTCGCGGCATGAAAATGCATTACAGAATCACGAAGCAGCCATAAAAGAACTGCAAACTATTCTTCATGAAAATCATGAGAACTTGCAAGCTAAAATTGACTCAGTTGCATCTACCGATTCGGTTACGCAACTTGCAAAAACTCAGGAAAACTAAAAGGACACAGTAGATACTCTGAAAATTGTTTCAGAAAGACACATGGAGGAGATTAGTTCATTATCAGAGAAAGTAGTTGAACTTTCGGATCAGCTAAATAATTTATCTACGAAAGTAGATGATAATTTGAATGACACAAAACCGGTAGTCTTTAATGACATAGAAAGGTGTGAACAAATTAAGAAATTCAAACAAAATCAGAATCAAATTAATACGCAACACCAAACAGAAACCCGGGAAGTACAAGATCAGCTGACACAGGTAATATAAGAATTACGTATTTCAGAGGACACTCGCGCTCCAATACGGGAAGAGGGACATAGAAATACGGAACAGCCACAAAATAATAACACGGGGTACTTCGGAAATTATGCAAGAAATTGGCAAGGTACACCGAATTTTGAGATGGAACCGCCGAAACGAAGTAACAATGACCGATATGCGACTCGCTGACATGATGATTTTGACTATAAGCTGTTTATTACTACACGTAAATTCAAAACATTTAAGAATTGCGGCAACGACATTCATCCACAAGCGTGGCTTCATCAATTCTCTCATTGTTTTCCTCCCAACTGGTCATTTGAGCACATATTAGAATTTATGTGTGGCTATTTAGGAATGAACCAGCTGTAAGAATGCGATCGGTCATTCACGATTGCCACAGTGAAGGAAAAATTTATCATGCCCTCCTCTCAGCATATTGGTCTCAAGCTACACAAGACCGAGTAAAACATAGCATCATAATGATGAAACATTTCGAACAATCTGAATTTTCCAGTCTTGTGAAATATTTTGAAGACATGTTCCACAAGAATTAATACCTGTCAAACCCATACAGCCCCTCAGTACTCATCCGCATTTGCTTAATCAAATTGCCTGAACATTTACGACATATTACTTTGGCAGGACGTTGCAAAGACGACGTTGAAGCTTTTCTGGGACTGTTACAGGAACTGGAAATTGACACTGACAATCGCTTAACGCGAAAACAGGAGCACAAAAATTACAGGTCACATCCGTCACAATTCCGCGATGACAGAAATAATAACTGGACACGACAAGGCTATTCTTACAACGCAAATCGTGACCAAAAGAGACACCACCCATATGACAACCGTTGGCAGAGAAGTAATAATTACAGAGAAAGATCGCATTTCTGAAGTAATGAATATGACAGAGACAATCATAGAAACAGACAATATGGCAACCAGAACTATTTTTATCACGGGAGACAGAATAACTTCATACGTAACGGTCCACCGTGCAGTGATAATTCAGGGAGAAATTCTCCGCCACTTAACCGACAAGAAAGAAACTACAGGAACTACCGACATGACAACAGACGATATAATCATAATGACAGACCTGAATTTCATCAGAACTGGCGGGATTCAAACACGGCTGGGCCCTCTCGACAAGGTGAATTTGTAGAAGTTAGGTATCCTAATCCTAATAACGACGCACGCCAACAAAGAGACAGACAATGACTCGCACCGCAGGCTGGCTCAGAGAAAAATAACATAGACGCTAACCTTGAGAAAAATGCCAGTATTCTTTACCGACGTATACCGCATGATAATTGCGTTCAAGTTAACTCTGAGCACTAGGAAGAGTAAAGGTATATACCACATTTCACATGTAAAACCGTTTCTTGAGAGATAATCTGCTTTTTAACTTTGTTTTTTCCATAAAAGTTTTCACTTCACATTTCTAGTATCCGTTGTCACACTTAGAAACTGTTAACATGCAACTATGTTTTAAAATTAACTATCCAGTCTAGAACCTAGGGAACATATTTAGACAGTAATTACGAATGCATTGTTATAGTGAACAGACACAGTGTTATTGTGTGTGTACATTCTTGCTTGTTAGTTGCACGGTTACGTAACGACTATAAGGCTTACATACTTAGAACATATACTGCTAATGGGATTTTAATGCAACATTTTGGTTTACTTGAAAATACGTTCTGGATTTAAAATACTTTCTGCGAGATACCAGATGACACAGTGGTTAGTTTATGTGACAGCTACACGATTTTATCACGACGCTACTAATGAGTGACAATTTACAATATTGCTTTTGCGGTGTTTCTGTTTTATATCTGCACAATTTTTCTGAATTCTCCTGGAAAGGAAAACATGTTTTAGTAGTAACTTTTGTGGTATAGCTACAATGAGACAGCCTTTTCCCTAGCACAACAATACGTTACATTATAGTACTTTCTTGATCACGGTAAGGTATGTAATAACTATGATATCTATACGCAAAACATTTCACTTTCATTTATGATGAGGTAAGTACGTTGACTTCAGCAGAACTTTGCTTACAGAGGACGATAACTACGACACTTCCACAGAATTATCTTACAGCAAGACACACATTTAGCGCTACAGGACACGCATTTGAGTGATTAATTTTGTACCTGAACCATTTATTTTTCAAGATTTTTGAATTACAAAGAAAGTTTTCCGTGATACATTTCATTCCATTGCTGTAATCTGTAACACCTGAGGGTATAATTACATTAATCCTCAGGGGCGTACACGCTTACTTTGTGTACCATGTGTTTGGCAAGCACAAGGAGCCCTAGCTAATATGGTATTTGCTTATACAACTTTAGACATCGGTACCATATTTCTCTAACACATAAATGACACAGCTATCTGATCATTTAACTGGGAGAGACAAACATTTATTTTACTACATCAGTGACAGATGTTTACGTAATTACACAGTTGAATAACTTCACACTTATGAAACTGTATTTTGTCTGTACTTTGTGAACTGTTCATATTTTTTCGGAACCATTGTGATACTATGAGAGCTTTGAATGATGTATTTGGTAAGGGTTCATGATTTTTGAAGTACATTTGAGGTAGATGACACTTTTGACATTAGCAGAGAATTTTTTTTAGGTTTTGAAATTATTGGAGGAAGCTACGACGATTTTGAGATTTGGCTGAGGTTTTATGATGTTATGATGACGATGTGTATTACGCTGTTCCGGTATGTTTATGATCAATAAGCTGATGCTATATGAGGAATTTGATTATGCTAAGTATTAATTATGATAAAATATTGAAGAAGTGTTGACGAATATGTATATGTGTAATAAGGTAAAGAATAATGAGTAGTGGTTAGGGACTCTGACCAGTGAAAAAGGATGTTGGAAACTGAGAATCGTACTTTAAGAGTTACGAAATGTGTGTATATGCGTGAATGTATCACTATGCTGGCGAAAAGTTTTTGGACACTGTTATATTTACAGGATTTTGTTTCTACAGATTTGCAACGCAAATTCTCGACCTGTGAAATTTTTATGTGAGACTGTGACTGTAGTGCAAACTGGTGTCGTAAATATTTCAATAAGAAAGTTAAGTGGCCACCATCACGTAATGCGTCGTGGGCACCCAGCTGCATGACAGTCACCTGGAAAAAAGCCATTAGTGCGTGCCTTTCAGAGGCACAGGTGGAGAAAAAAGAAAGAGGCCATTATCCTCGCTATTGATATTTCTTTCTAGAAAGAATCGCAAATATGACACGCTCAAACTTGAAAACATATGATTACACTGTGGAGCTCGCTATTTATGATATTTACTGAAATGAAATGATGAGAAACATTTCACGTCTATTGTCTTGCTAGTTGAAAGATTGTTTACTGCAATATAGAATGCCATACGGCTAGTGAATGACGTTTCACGCCTTGCTTTGCCTATTTTGTTTAATATCTAGTTTCTAGCTGCACTGCAGCATTGATTAAAATAAAATTTTATATATGTACTAATATAAATATTTTCTGTCTACAGATCCAGTAAATAATAATTTTGTGATATACTTTCAAAAAATGAGGGAGCACAAAAAGACATTTCCCTTCACAGGAACTGCATACATAATTTTCTTTTCAAGTACTTGGTAATTTATTTTGTAGAATAAGTTGTGGTGCAGCACTTTAATTACATAGACATTAAGATGTGAATATACATTTCCCTTATCTGCATTGTTGTCTTTAGTGCACTATTTTTTCTGCTTGTGGGTTCGTCATGTTTAGATGTAAGTTATTTCATTTACTGCTGCTTGCTTTGTCAATTTCCATTTTTATGTCATTGCTGTTTGTGTTAATTGTTTTGTGGTGCTGCTGCATTGCCTCGTCCCTTAGTTTAGCATCTGAGCTCAGTAGATTTAAGTTAGCTTAAGATGGGGTAGGCTATATAAGAGAACGAGTTCTGATGAATTGGAAGAAATGCATTGAGAAGCTATATGAAAATGGTTTGGCCAAAAAGGATTTTGAAAGAGGATATGATCAAAAAAGTAGGGTTTAGGGACAACAGGTTTAGGTAGGATTTTCTTGGAAATAAATGATGATGTAAGATAATGGGAAAAATAATGAGGTAAGAAATATGTGAACATATAAATACAGAAAGCAAGCTTGGATTGGATTTTTTTGGTGGAAACAAATGTTGAAATAAGACGAAAGATCTATGGAATGAAGTTTTGGGTTGGACTGCAGTACCAAATGTTACCCTGAAAACGAACCCTGTCTTTCCTTTTGCATTATTCCGCTATGTGTTTATGTACCCTTGTGTATTTGTCTTTTTCCTGTCTTTATGTGTTTAGCTAATAAGATTGACGTTGTAGAATTTTTATGATAATATGTTATTTTCTTTGTAAAGATGTTTAGACATTATTTATCTGTTTTGTTTTGATGCTCATGTGTGAAGTTGATGTTTCAAAATTTATTCTGATCTTTTATGTATTACACTGATGTATAAGTCTATTTCTATTCTTTTGATATGTCTATTTCTATTCTTTTGTAAAGCCTGTATTACTACAAATGTTATCTGTACTATCATGTTCTTTAATGATGTATTTTGTACCTTTGTTATTGTATTCTTATGTTATAAAATTGTAATTGACACCAGTTCATCAAATTAAGTAACTTATAAGTTACATTTCACTGCACACGTTTCTGTTGGTCACGGTATATGCAAAATATGTGAGAAGTTTGGACTGTTAGTGTTTGGACGTGTGTTAATAATACAGCAAGGGACTGATTAACAGCATTGCTGGTTCTAAGGACAATTCCAAAAACTTTGTGAGTGCACAAGTGGTGGTTTATGGACTTGCTATATTGTCTGCAAGACTTCTAAGGACAATTCCAGAAACTTTGTGAGTGCACAAGTGGTGGTTTATGGACTTGCTATATTGTCCGCAAGACTCTTCGATGGTGATTGTGCACCTGCACAGTCGCAACAGATGGCTGCTGGCCATCTCTACAAGGACTACAGTGGGTCTACACCTTTGATGACTCACCAATACCATCATTGCTACAAAGACTGCAGTGGGTCTGCACCTCTGGTGGCCCACCAATACCATAATCTCTACCAGGACTACAGTGGGTCTGCTCTGTGATGACCTACCTACCAATATTCTTCAAAACTTCGACTGACTCTGCTGTGGGTTTGCTCTGTTGTGGCCCATTACCTGTCCTCTTGTCAAGAGTCAGCACTGTCTTTCTGTTGGAAGGACAACACTACTTCTTCAAGACTGCATGGAAATCTACTACTTCCGTGTGCATTTTCTTTTACTGCTCAGACTTTGAGAAAAACAGTGCTATTCTACTGTGATGAACGATCAGGACTGTCTTTATGGACTGTGAGAAAATTTTAGCTTTTGACCAGCATTGTATCAATAAGTGTGTGCATTTGATTTCTTTGTTATTGTAATTGTGAAAAAATTTTAACAAATATGTATTGGCCAGTGCCCAAAACAATTTGTAAAATTTTTTGTGGGGAGCATGGGGGCTATGGAAGTAGGCTGTTTAGGTTTTCTTATTGGTAACGCCATGTAGCGCTCTATATGAAAATCACTGTGCTGCGTGAAGGCTGTGGTTCGTTTGCATTGTTGGAGTAATATTCGCCATTGTAGTGTTGGGCAGCTGGATGTTAATAGCGCGTAGCGTTGCGCAGTTGGAGGTGAGCCGCCAGCAGTAGTGGATATGGGGAAGTGAGATGGCGTATTTTTGAGAATGGATAATTTGGAGGTATGTCCATCAGAAACAGTACATTTGTAAGAATGGATGTCATGAACTGCTATATATATTACGACTATTAAGGTAAATACATTGTTTGTTCTCTATTAAAATCTTTCATTTGCTAACTATGCCTATCAGTAGTTAGTGCCTTCCATAGTTTGAATCTTTTATTTAGCTGGCAGTAGTGGCGCTCGCTGTTTTGCAGTAGTTCGAGTAACGAAGATTTTTGTGAGGTAAGTGATTTGTGAAAGGTATAGGTTAATGTTAGTCAGGGCCATTCTTTTGTAGGGATTATTGAAAGTCAGATTGCGTTGCGCTAAAAAAATATTGTGTGTCAGTTTAAGCACAGTCATATATAATTTTTCTAAGGGGACGTTTCAAAATGTCTACAATTTCAACAAAAGAAAGTTCCAATATCTCTACCAAAGAATCCTGACACCTATTAGTTCACACAAACATTTGAAGTTTTCACCAACCGCTTTTACGGCGACTTGAAATTTGCTGGGGACACCTTTAACGAGTTGTCTTAGTCTGTGAAAAAGAGGCAATTCATCCTTCCTTAAGAACCGCAACCATAGAAGGTAGCGATGTTGTATACTGGGGTATGGAGCGAAGCTGACGTTCTCATCCCAAACGTGTCTCATTGGGCTCATGTCGGGATTGGGCAGCGCAGTGGATTTGGTTCAAATGGTTCAAATGGCTCTGAGCACTATGCGACTTAACTTCTGAGGTCATCAGTCGCCTTGAACTTAGAACTAAAACCTATCTGACCTGAGGACATCACACACATCCATGCCCGAGGCAGGATTCGAACCTGCGACCGTAGCGTTCGCTCGGTTCCAGACTGTAGCGCCTAGAACCGCACGGCCACTCCGGCCGGCCCCAGTGGATTTAAGGAATGTTATTGCCCACAAATCATTGCCTCACAAATGATACTTTACGCCAGGGCGCGTTGTTACGGTGACAGAAACAGTCATCGTCTGCGTGCACTTCCTCTTCTGCACGTAGTACGCAATGCGGTAAAACGTTTTCACTCTATTGCGCATTTAGCATTTTCTTAAGCGTAATAAGAGGACCACAACCGAAATACAACAAAAAAGCACGTCCATACCGTAACACCACTTCATTCGTACTACACTGCTGACGCTACATTGATGGCAGGTGACGTTTTCTAACCATTCGCTAACCCAAACCTCCCATCGGGTTACCACAGGCTATGGCCTGATTCATCACTCCAAATCACACGTTTCCAGCCATCCATGGCCCACTGGCGTCACTCCTTAGACAGTGTCGAGCGTCACTTAGCATCGACTACGGACATGTGTGGCTTATTAGGAGGTGCTAGACCACTGCAACCAAGTCGTACTGGCTCCCTACGCACAGTCGTTGTTCTAGCTGGACCGTTGGTACCACTTCGAAACTCGCGAGCGATTCCTTTCCCTGATGTCATGCGATTTCTTACAACGACTCTTGGTAATACTAGACAGTCCCTGCTGGTGATCAAATGAGGTCTGTTTGGTCTTGGTTTAGCCGTGGTTGCTCCTTCGCGATTTCACTTCGCACTCAGATGACCATCAGCCGACTTGGGAGGGTTTAAAACTGTTGAAATATGCCTGATGGATTTGTTACGCAGACTATGTCCAATGAAGACTAGTCCTCGTTCGGAGTCACTGAGCTCTCCTGACCGAGACAGTCTGCTGTTATTGTTTCTCCACTAACAACGTAATAAACCCGAGGCCTTTTATACTTGCGTCTTTATACTTGCGCCTTTCATATATCTAGCGGTCAATTCCGCATTGCATAGGGATGCCCGGATATTTTTAATCAGACAGTGTAGTTGTGTACAGTAGTTTCGAAAATACAAGAGAAGATAGCCACGGGCCGGCCGCGGTGGCCGAGCGGTTCTGGGCGCTTCAGTCCGGAACCACGCGCCTGCTAAAGTCCCAGATTCGAATCCTGCCTCGGACATGGATGTGTGTGATGTCCGTAGGTTAGTTAGGTTTAAGTAATTTTAAGTCTAGGGGACTGATGACCTCAGATGTTAAGTCCCATAGCGCTTAGAGCAATTTTTGATAGCCACGGGATGCTTCCTATTATCGTGTCGGACCTCCTCTTGCCCGGCGCTGTACAGCAACTCGACGTAACATGGACTTAACAAGTCGTTGGGAGTCCTCTGCAGAAATGCTAAGCTATGCTGCATTTATCGCCGTGTATAACTGCGACAGTGCTTCCAGTGCAGGATTTTGTGTACGAACTGAGCGCTCGATTATGAACCATAAATATTCGACGGGATTCATGTCGAGCGAACTGGGTGGCAAAATACCTCGCTGCAGTATCCAGAATGTTCTTGAAACCTATTGCGAATAACTGTGGCTCGGTGACATGGTGCATTGTTGTCCATAAAATTCCATCGTTGTCCGAAAATATGAAGGCCATGAATGGGTGCAAGTAGTCGAACACAACCGTTTACAGTCAGTAATCGATTCAGTTGGACCAGAGGATCCAGTCCATTCCATGTAAACACAGACACACTATTATGGAGCCACCAGGAATTTCCACAGTGCCTTGCTGACAATTTTTCGGGGTGCACTCAGCCTCGTGATGCCAACTGAGGAGCTACTCGACCGAATAGCAGCGGGTCCGGTCAAAGAAAACCATCATAACGACCAGGAGAGTGGTGTGCTGACCACACGCCCCTCCTATCCGCATCCTCAGCTGAGAATGACACGGCGGTCGGATGGTCCCGGTGTGCCACTTGTGGCCTGAAGACTGAGTGCTTTTGCTGACAATTTCGGTCCATTGATACGTGGGGTCTGCGCCACACTCCAGGCCTACCATCAGCTCTTAACAACTGAAATCTGGACTAATCTAACCAGGCAACGGTCTTTCCAATCGATGTGGTCACGAGCACAGAACAGGCGCTGCAGGCGATGTGCTGCTGCTAGCAAAGGCACTCGCGTGGTCGTTTGCTGCCATAGCCCATTAACAACATTTCGCTGCACTGTCCGAACGGATACGTTCATCATATGTCCAACATTGATTTCTGCGGTTATTTCAAGCAGCGGTGTTTGCCTGTTAGCACTGACAACTCCACGCAAACGGCGTCGCTCTCGGTCGTTAAGCGAAGGCCGTCGGCCACTGCCGTTGTTCGTGGTGAAAGGTAATGCTTGAAATTTGTTGTCCTCGACACACTCTGGACACAGTGGACCTTGGAATACTGAGTTGCCTAGCGATTTTTCAGAATGGAATATCCCATTTGTCTAGCTCCAACTATCATTCCGACTTCGAAGTCTGTTAATTGCAGTCGTGCAACTATAATCACCTTTTCACATGAATTCCTTGCGTACAAAGGACAGCTCCGCCAATACACTGCCCTTTCATACCTTGTGTACGCGATACTACCGCTATCTGTATATGTACATATCGCTAGCCCATGACTTTTGTCACCTCAGTGTATGTGTGCGACAACAACAAACAAACATGGCAAGAAATAAACATTTATTTTCGTGAATTATAAATACAGAAATGTAGACATTAAACAGAAAGAACGTAATTATATTTTGCCTTTAATTTACATAGAAACATAAAAATATAAATGCAGAAAGGGGTGTTAGAGATCAACGTTAGTAAGTGTGATATGGCGTCTAAGGGGGAGGGCGCCGTAAAGTGGCTCAGGCGAGCTGTGGCAGCCAGCGCAGGGGTCCGACCTCTTGCAGCAGCAGCCGGACTCCGCCCCACACGAGCGCAGCCGCCGCCGCCACCGCCACCACCGTAGCGCCCGTCGCCACCCGCTGCATCACCTGGTGGGAAAGAACACCACAAATACAAGTTACTGTAACACCTCTCTGCAAGCGGCCTGCTGTCGACAGACTAGGTCTATACAGGGTCGATATTTTAATAATCTAAAAAAATAGGAGAGCAAAAGAGGAAGATTAATTCCTCATTCGTAACGAATAAGGCACTGTCATGGGACAGTCTACGACATTAGATACGAAGCTCATTTAGAAGAGACGCCACCATTCTAATAAGAGGGCTATTCGGAAAGTGAGGTCCGACTGGTCGCGAAATGGAAACCACAGTGAAAATCAAAAATTTTTTATTTCCAACAATTAGCTACACCTTCCAGCTGCTTCTCTAGAAAGACGCCGCTCCGACTTACACATCTGGAGTAGCGTTGTACGAACTTCCGACTTTCCAATACCCTCGTCAAAGAAAGCAGCCGAACGTGCTTTCCGACGATTCACTACGCTGGTCTGCAGTTCACTGTCTGTAACAAAATTCTGTCTTCAGAGCCAGCGGTTCATGTGAGTAGAGATGAAACTCAAGAGAATTACCTACTGTACTGAAGGTAATCAAACACTTCCCATCAAAAACGCTGTAAGAGCTTCTTCATTGCCTCTCAGTGTGGCCAAGAATTGTCATAAAGAAGGAGACGCATGACAGTTATGTTATGTCGGCTGGATGGCATACAGCCAAATTTCTCACCAGGCCCACATACTTGACGGGAGACACTATTTTCTAGGCAACTTTACGTGCTCACTGTGTGCTCAGAACTGAAAAGAGTAACGTGACGCGGTCATCGGGCGTATTAGAGATACTGCTCAATACATCTGAACAAAGCTTCATTGGATTTTCACTGTGGTTTCCATTTCGCGCCCGATCGCACTTTACTTTCCGAATAGCCCTCTTAAAATACAGCACGGAAATTATTTGCTGCGCCTATGCCACGACATTCCACTTTCGTTACATCTTTAAACACCTTCCCCTCAGACACCATGAAACCATTCTCGATATCTCCTCTTCAATTCCAAATGAAGGTTTCAACCGATCCTTTCGCCGCATGGCTGCAACCGTAGGCTCTTCCTATCTGAAGGTGTCCCATAAAGAACGTAACTTTCAAAATGCCAACAGTTTCTGTACCAGTAATTCGGCAACTCTGACAGTGGCAGCTCATGCGAAATTATACTATTGTGCTGCACTGTAGTGGCTTATAAGAGTTTGACACAGCGGTACAAATTGTAACTAAACCAAGTATGTTAATATTACGTATATAAACTGATCTGTTTTAATATATTAAAATTTTGTAATAATAGTTTAATATTATAAGGAGTAAAATAAAAAAATTGTTATCTGTGAGAGTCGAACCCATGTTTGGAAATTACCAGTCTACACTTAGACCAGTCACCCATGGCGCTTTAAATACCTCTCATACTCTAGGCTTGGACAATATACCAAATGCGGTGTAAAAGAAAAATACTGACCTTTTGAAGTCAGTAATCTGTGCCAAACGATTGACTTTAGATCAAATATTTGTTCAGAACAAGATCTGCCCTTCTTTAAGCCACCTTGATATTCATTTAAATTACTCGCCAGTGATCTTTTTACGCTGTTTAGCGTATATTGCAAAATATGTTACATGCAACTGGTTTAAAGTAAATTACTCTGTCGTTGTTAACATCCTGTTTACTACCTTTCTTCTTTAGTGAATGTATCAAGGCTACCTTCCACTCTCGTGGGAGTTTTTCTGTTTTCCAAATTTTCTCAGAAATAAATTTTATCTCATTTTTAAATTTTTGTAGAGACATTTCAAAACTTCTGCTGTAATAGTCTTCTATGCTAGCGTTCTTCAATTTCTTTGGTAATTGAGGGTAAAGCTTCACCTGGATTTTCATGAGTGTTTGAGTATTCAAGCTTATGGAGTGGTTACGGGAAATTGAGAAGCTGATCAAAATCTTTTGCAAGTATTTCGAAATTTTCAGTGTTATGTAAGCCAAATCAGTAAGCCTAGTCCCACGCCCCTCTGTTAGATTTTAGATTTAAATTTGAAGTACATCTACCAAACTTTTTAAATCTCACCTTCTCCTCTAAAGATCTACCGCAAAAGGGTCTCTCTAACAGATCATCTAACAAAACCACTTTCATACTAAGTTTCCTCATAAACTGGGTTGTTTCACCACTGTCTAGCCTATAGTCTTTTGACTTCCATGGGTAGTAATTGTAACTAAATCAAATGTATTAATTTTACATATATAAACTAAAATGTTATTTTTGAATTTTATAATTAATGGTTCAACTTTGGAAGAAATGAGAAAATGTTGGTATCAGCAGGAATTGAACCAGGTGTGCAAAGTACCCATGTATACTTCAGAACACTCACCCACTGTGCCATCACAACGGTCTTCGAAAAGTGCTCATACTCTACGCTTGTACAATATGCTACATCCAGTTTCGAAGAAAAATGGTGAGCTGGTGGTGTGAGTAACGTACCACTCAAGGTGCCAGAAGGAATGACGTCACATCAGCGCATGTACAGCGGAAAACAAACAGTTGCGTCACCTCTCTGAGCTGATCGTACTACGGGCGACCGTCATTTCAGCAATCGACACTGGTTTCTAGTTATCGCGGAGAGTGCGCTACAGAACATGTTTTCGTCCATTTTATTATCATACCAGCATGCATTTGGAGAGAAATGGTGTAATCTTAGTACGGTTTCCGGCTCGCATTCGAAACGAAGTGGCATATTTTACAGTGTGCTGTAGAGCATTAACTTATGATAACAGGCCGCCACTAAAAAAAGACTGAACACTGCATATTTTGACCTGTTCTCTTTGTGGCTAGTGGAGTGATTCGTGTCAGAACAGCATGTCACCGTACTGAAAAATTAGTACAAACATGGTGACTGCTGTGCATAGATTGTCCACGAACGCCGTGGAATGTTTGGCCAATGTAATGGACTGAGTAAGTTGACTATGATGAGAATGACTGCTAATTGAAGAAACTCGATTTAGTTGTGTACATTAAAGCAGCGCGGGATTAGCCGAGCGGTCTGAGGCGCTGCAGTCATGGACTGTGTGGCTGATCCCGCCAGAGGTTCGAGTCCTCCGTCGGGCATGGGTGTGTGTGTTTGTCCTTAGGATAATTTAGGTTAAGTAGTGTGTAAGCTTAGGGACTGATGAAGGTTCCACACATATTTTTTTTGTACATTAAATCCACAGAGAGCCTTCGTGTTAGTCGGTCTGCGGAAACATCGTCATCGTGAGTGATAATGTTGCTGTAAGTTTGGTGAAAACTATTCGCTGACGTTCACAGCAAATGTGTAATCCCTGAACCAGCATACAATGAATTATGAAAGACAATCGGCATCTTTGCGTCTATAAAATCCAAGTGTCACAAGAACTGACGCTATGCGAGCACGAAAAGCACTGAGTGCTTGCGAAAGAAAGAGTGGATAACAATTTCACAAAGTAAGTAATGTTCATTCATACGGTGCACTTTCTTTTGAGAGGCTTCGTGAACTGGGAAAATTGCAGGTTATGGGACACGTAAAACCCTTGATTAATCATGGAGAAGCAATTACATCCACAACGAGTGTGGTGTGGCATTTGAGCTGAAAGAGTAACTGGGCTATACTTACTCGGAGATGGCGCTGGAAACGCATTAACAGTGGACGGCGAACATAACCGCAGTATGTTAAGAGAAGTTTTGTAGTCTGAAATGATCGTATGAATTCTCAAGAAGTTTGGTTTCAACAACATGGTGCAACCTGTCGCACGTCGATTGCAACAACCTACGTGTTACATGAGATGTTTCCTGGGTGGGTAATTTCAGGTGACGTGGCAGTAATATATAAATTGCTTCATATGTACAGCGAGAGTCAGAAGGAAAGGTACATGCTTTGAGGAATGATAGTATTAGCGATTCTGAATAAAAGACTTCATATGGGCAGATGCCCTATTCCGAATGGTTTCCGAGATCGAACGCATTTAACGTACATTGCTATTTATTTTCTGTATTATTCAGACATCTTCATTGTTTACAAAGTTCTGCAGCAGTGTAGAGGAAATTAAGACGAACACTTTGATAAACGACAATTTTGGTTCGTCAATTTGGGAAACTACCTCACATTGGCATTCAAAAACTATCTAAGCTATTGCGCATCCATGTCACGCGAGATTTTCAATGTTCACTAGTTCTCTTCACATAGACTATTAGCCCTAGAGAAAAAATGGATAGGGCCCCCTTTATAGGAAATTTAATGTAGTTTAATTTCATACTGGAATAGGTTTTCGCTGGAGGCCACGGTTTTCGAGTTACTCAAGAAAAACGCGTTTGAAGGTCAACTTGGTACGATTTTCTTGAATAATTCGAAAACTAAGGCCTCCAGCGAAAATGTATCCCGATAAGAAATTTAACTGCATTAATTTCTTACAGAAAGGTCTAGTTCATTTTTTCTTTAGGACAAATAGTTTGCGCATAGCGAGGTAGAGAATGTGAAAGTCTCGTGTACGGTTTTTAGACGGTGTTGCAGGCTGCATATAACCCAACTGAATCATATATATATATACACACAGTACAAGAACAAACGGAATTTTTCCTAACCTTTTCATACACCATGAGCACGTCGGCTTTTTCTGCACAATGAACAGATTATATATATAGTTAGCCAATGAACCTTAGAAAGTACATTTTTTGTGCAAACATACATTTTTTAAACGGAACAATAACTACTGACATTAACAAACTGAAAGTAGGATGGATCGGAATGTCATTGGAGTTGGTTGCAGGATTCTAGATAACGTATTTTGAAAAGTTCCCACACCGACACTATTACAATAAGTATGGTAGCACACACTAAAGAACAGCAGAAGTGCATATACTTGTTATGTGGATATTGACCATCACAGGTTGTCTTCAAAATTACCACCGGCAGCAGGACACACGTTCCGAATTTGGTATGGAATGAATGTTGCACACGCATTTCTTCGGAGATGCCCGAGCAGGATGCAGTAATACGTCGTTGCATATCATCGGATATAGTTGGTATGTCCTTGTAGACAGCGTCCTTCAGCTTTCCTCGCAGAAAAAAAGTCTACAGGCGCCAAATCTGGGGAACGGGCCGACCAAGATACAGATACAGAAGCAATTCATGAAGACATGGTGTAGAAATTCGTGGACTATGGGCTGGACAGGTTCCTCCTAGTCTGCAGGGAACCGTCTTCTAGCCTCCGTGGAAGATGGTCTGTTAGGAGGCTGCGATACTTGTGCTCGTTCAGTGTTCCGTCTATGAAGAACGGGGCTATGAGCTGATGGTTGACTATCCCACAGCACACGTTTACACTCCATGGACGCCGACGCTCCAACTGACGAAGTCCACGGGGATTGTTAACAGACCAATAGTGTATGTTTCGGCGGTTTTCCTGGCCCTGACTGGTATATGTGGCTTCACTACTAAACAAGATATATGGTACACATGGAGTATACTGTCTTAATACTCATGTACAGAAGTCAACACGATTCTCATAATCGTTTCTATGTAACCCTTGATAGAGAGAAATGCGATAGCGATGGAACCTACGTATGTCGATGGAGAATGGATAGGGCACTTGCCTGACTCATGCCACTTCCTCGTGCGATTATGCGGGAGTGAATCAACAGTAGCAGCAGCCAAAACATTAATTTCCCCCTGTTCTGTCGTCACTTGTTTCCTTCTGTTATGTTGTCTAGGTGTTACACTAACACTTTCATGTAACTGGTTCAAGAGTTTGATAAATAACTGCTGAGATGGTTGACGTCCATTGGGATATCTTTCCGCACACATAGTACAAGAACAAATGGCAGTTTTCCTAACCTTTCCATACACCATGAGCATGTCGGCTTTTTCTGCACTCGTAAATCCCATATTCCACTCAGGACCTACTACTTGGACTGTCGTATACAGAGTCACTGGCAAGTTTCAGTGCACTCAAGGAACACACAAGCACACTGCAAGCAAACATCACAACATCGTACCTAGCAACTACGCAGGTTGAATGGTACAAATAACTGTCGATGCGAAAACTTTTCAAAATACAGTAGAACCTCGTTTATCCTTCAGCTTTGGGACGAGGCAACGGTCGGAACTCTAAAAAGGTCGGCTAATCAGGGGACAATGAAACAAATCATATACAGAGCTCAAAGCAATTTAATGAATGAAAATTAACTAAAAAATCATTTCTAATAAAGAAAAAGGAAAACAGAAGATTCTAGAAACTGACAACCTATTTAAAGAAATGTAAAACGTTTTTTCGTCCAGTTTCTTAAAACTTGACTCCACGGCTGCAACGCGTTGCTTCTTTGGCCACAAAGTGACCAGAGCTGTAGCGGTTGCCTGTTGTCCCAAATATTTGAGGGCGGTCTAGTATATTTATGAATGCTCTTGGTTTCTTAGATTATCCGATTACAAATAACGGCAGTTTATAATCACCACTTGAGTTGAAGCATGTTGCAATCTCAGCCTATACTTTGCTAGTTTCGTGCCTGTGAATGTCTCATTCTTTGACGGAGCATTTCATTATTTAGTTCAATCCTGTCAATGTATAATTGATCGGTTACCAGTTTATTTGCTGAGTTTACTTTTTTAATAAACTCTATCTGCATCATCTTTAACAGAAAGTTTTGCAGCTGATATAACAACCTTCCTAACGCCGTGAAGGTTTTTCTACCGGGAATTCTTGGAATTCGTCTTTCCCCCTCCCCCACTCCTTTTTGGTGCAACTGAATAGCTTTTGTTTTGTAATGGGGCCCGAAAGTGGAGTCCCCTTACGTCTTTGTTGACGAAACCAAACACTCACGGCGTCATCCAGGAGCTCAAGTTTTGGTTTTTTTCAATGCTTTTCTAGTTTTCTAAGGCATTTTCACAATCTACAGTCAACGAAAAAGCTTCAAGATCTTTTCGGTTCTTTTCCCAGTCTTTAATGGGTGTCACTTGAACATACATTTCAGAAGCTAATTTAGTAACTGACTCACGTTTTTCAAGTGTTTGCAGAACACTTAGTTTCTGTTCGATTGTGCACACAACACGTCTACTGTTCTGATTTATAACAATTTTTAGTGTTTCTGGATCCCTTACACTACTTAATTACAACTTCATGAACTGTATAGAACTACAATGCGACATTGAAATAAAACGGTATACAGTAGCAAACTTAAAAAGCGCACAAATAAAGCAGCAGATTAAAGAGTACAGTAAACCCCTAAGCAGAACGTATAGTGTTGCCTTATGCACATTAAAATCATAGGACCTCTTTTCTTCAGTGAAATGACAAATACAGCCATTCCTTGTCTTGATACGTTGCAATTATTTGTTGTGGTGCAGATTCAGACTTAACCTTTCAACAAGATGATGCGTCACCTCAATGGAGGTTAGATCTTCGTGCCTATTTGGTTACAACATTTTCAGGAAGATGGATCGGGTGTAGTGGTCCCATCAACTGGCCTCAGGGATCACCCGACATAGAACCACTGAAGTTCTTCCTTTGGCGTTATGTCAAGGACCAGGTTTATCAAACACCAGCGAACGACATCACTGCGTTACGGCGGAGAATTACTGACGTCGTAACATCCATCCCTCATGAAATGTTGATCAACACATGCCTGGGTATCCTTCGGACGGTGAAAGGAGCACACATCGAAATTTATCAATTGAGTGTGTGTGTGTGTGTGTGTGTGTGTACACAAAAACCCGCATATGTTACAGGTCCTTCAAGATAAAAGACATGTGTCGATGTGTCATATTTTCTGCCTTATGTCTGTTTTTCATCAGAAAGAAGTATTTGTTTTAACTTCAGATAACGAAATATCTCGTAAACGACGAAGCGTAATGAAAAAAAAGAAAGAAAAAGAAAAAAAGTCTGTGCTACCGCTGCCACCTCCTATCTAGCCCTCTTTCGTGACCGGCGTCAACTTTGTCTTTTTCAAATGGGAACCCCCAATTTTTATTACATATTAGGATTCGACGCCAAAAAATACGTACGGTTTACTCAAACGTTGTTTCAAATTCGTGGCAGATGACGCAGTAACCAACAAATATGAAGTGGTCATTCTTGCAGTTAAGAACCGACACATTTTATTCTGTAGGTATCTACGATATAAATAAAAACCGTTGTGTTTTAACAGTTGACACTGATGTTCAAACGTTACTTGAGTGTTGTAAATGTGATAGCACAGAACAAATATTCGTAATACAGCTAGACATACACATTTATGGCAAATAAGATCCTTGTGCGGTAACGTAGTTTACTGTTTTCTAAGACGTTGATGTGGCGAGTGCCGTGGCCGCCCTCGAACCCTGCCATCAGGGTGACTGATTTCGTTTTGTGGTTCCATCCAACCATCGTAAGTTTTGCGATGACCACTAAACGACGACCGACGGAATGCAATCCACAACCTTTGGAATAAGGTAAAATGTCCATGAAGCGATAGTGACAGGAGCATCTGCCAAGGATACTCACCGCAATCAAGCATCTCAATAGTGAGAGGCGAAGGGACTCACGGGAATCGAGCACCCCAATTGTGGGAGGCGAGGGGACTCACCGACGTCAGGCGTCCCACTGGGAGAAGAAAACTGTTACATCCACGTCGTGGTTCGTGGGCCACGCTAAACGTAGTTTACAACCAGGCTCTGAAACGGCTAACCATATTGTACAATTAAATTTGCAACACTAAACTAAAGTTAGAACATAAATACCAACCGTTAGAACACAAAGGTTTACATTTACCTCGTGAATGAAATGTTGAATCAAATGCGTTGATTCTTAATTTCAAAAACAGTCACACTTGATACCTGTCGACTACAGCGCCATCTACCATGAATGGAAAGCAAAGATTTGAGTAAACTGTACCTTATTTTTGTGTAGAATCCGAATATGCAATAAGAATAGGGTGTTTCCATTTGAGAAATAAAGTTAACGCATGAGGCGTGACTGGAAGGTGGCCAGTTGTAGCACAGACAGATTTCCCATTTGCTGATATTAACTTCTCATTTAGAAGTTTTTTTTTCCTACTATGCGTCGTGTTCCACATATTTACTTGTCTCAAGATTTATTGTTACAACAGAGCATATTGTGTATAAGAAAAGATTACATTTACAGATCTATACACAAGCGGTTCTGAGGTACCAGACGTCGACCCTTGCTGACACACATAAATTAATACGTGCTGTAAAATCCACGGGTGGCAATGCGGGAGCTGACTCTGGTATCCAGTCAATCCTACAAATGGCGAATACTGTTCTGGGATACGTTATGCCACGACTGCTCGAACTGTTAACGTAAATCTGTAAGAGTTGTTGGCTGACGGCCTGCACGGGTCACTTTTCGTCCCATCATACCCCACACGTACTCTAATGGAGACAAGTCCGGAGATCGTGCTGGCCCGCCAAGTTGATGCACGCTGAGTTTCACGTGCAGTCTGTGGCCGAGCATTATCCTGTTGGAACAATGTATCCAGAACGGGTTTACAGCATTCTGGACGTTCCGAGCACTGACTAGCGTCCCCTCTAGAGACACCAAAACAGAACGAGAATTGTAGCTTATTGCACTCCAGACCAGAACGCGTTGGGTGGGCCAGTGTGCCATGGACGAATGAACTCTACGAGTCAGCTTTCATCACTGAAGACCACGGCGCGCCATTCCACCTTCCACGTGATCTGACGACACCAGTCGAGCCCTGCACATCGATGCTGTGGCGTAAGTCGAAGACGGCCTAGAAGTGTACGTGCTCATACTATGACTGCTAAAATAACCTGTTCGCAACTGTTCGTGTCGTCACGTCTGGGCTCACAAGCCGTTTTATCTATGCTGTGGTAGCTGTATGATATACCACCGCTGCTTTTACAGTATGACGATCCTGGCAGGCGTCTGTGCTGCGTGGACGTCCAGAAGGTCTGCGGAGATGGACACGGAGAGGTAGGGAGGAGGGCTTAGACAGAGAGACAGTGGAGGGGGAGATGGACAGACACCTGGCAGACTTATTAATTGGACCTGGATATATATACTGTTGTGGACTGGCAAGACAGCCAATCCACTGTGACGGGTAGCCGAAAGGCACGCGTTAAGCTCACGCAGGATGGCGTGAGGTCTGGAACAGGTAAAGTAATTAAACAAGCAAGAAAAGTACGTAGCTGCTGGAATACTTAACTTTAATCCATAATTGGTGAACATCTGTCTGTCTGTACATGCATCACAAGATAAATAGCAATTGATAATGGCGCCTTGCTAGGTCGTAGCAAATGACGTAGCTGAAGGCTATGCTAACTATCGTCTCGGCAAATGAGAGCGTAATTTGTCAGTGAACCATCGCTAGCAAAGTCGGCTGTGCAACTGGGGCGAGTGCTAGGACGTCTCTCTAGACCTGCCGTGAGGCGGCGCTCGGTCTGCAATCACTGATAGTGGCGACACGCGGGTCCGACGTATACTAACGGACCGCGGCCGATTTAAAGGCTACAACCTAGCAAGTGGGGTGTCTGGCGATGACACCACATATACCGTGGTGAAATGTCGCCACAACGGTCGATATAAGACAAGAAAGAAAGTACTGATTGCACAAAAGCGAGTAGTAAGTATAATATGTGGCGTTCACGAATGGATGTCACGTACGTACCTCTTCAAGGAGCTAGGCATTTTAACTGCGCCGTCAGAATACATATTTCGCAAATTAAATTAGTCATAAATAACAAATCACAATGTGAGAAGAACAGTGATGTACATACCTACAACACTAGAGTGACACTGGCGTTTGTTACCCATTGTAAAAGCTGTCTGTGTCTCAGAGAGGAGCTCAATATGCAAAAATAAAAATTTTTGATCATTTGCCCAATAACGTAAAATGTCTGGCAGGCTGCGAAACAATTTTTTAATGTAATTTGAAATCATTTGTCCCGGACAACTCCTTCCATGCGGTTAACGAATTTCTGCTTAAAGACTGGTAGCCAGCAAAAAAAAATTAAGTCTAGTTGCATGAGCAAGACTAAAAATGTGTTCATTAATGTTAACAATAATCATGTATACATATCCCGTAAACTGACTCGTTCAACATCATTTCGATAAAATAATCGCTCCAATGATCTATGGAACGCGTAACTAACCAAGGAAAGTCCTCACAGTTGGGAATTCTTCGGGCAGCTCTCAGCTACAAAGTGCTGCTGGAAAAAATATAAAAACGATAGCCGTCAACATAGCTCCGTTTTCTCGATACGGCACTGCAAGGACAGTTCACATTATTTCATTTACAATTGCAGATTGGAATAAATAATCACTACACATATGGGAAGGAGGAGACAGACAGAGGGGGGGGGGGAGGGGGGAGGGCTGAGGATGATATGGTTATGGAGCGCGAGAGGATAAGATGGGCAGAGAGAGGAGAGATGGACAGATAGAGGTGAGGAGGACATAGACAGAAAGACGACGGAGGGTGTGATGGACAAAGAGACGGGGGTGCAGGAGATGGACAGAAACGTGGCACACGTATTAAGTGGACACCACACCTCAGTAGTAGATACAACACTAAGGAATGACCTCAATGTCGGAAACCGCTTCGGAAAGTTTTCAATTGTGCAGCGATATCGACTACAAAATCAAAACGATATCCGTGTACATAGCACCAACAACGTTCAGGCGTTTCCACAGAAACTGCAACAGAGTGGCAACAACACTGAGACGTTTCCACAGAGACGTTCACATATTCTACTCACCTGGCGTCGCGAGACAGCGACGCCGGAAATACAGAAGCGTCCGATCTTACCCGTCGGCTTTGACCCATGACGTCACAAATACCGCGGAAACGACTATAAACAATTCCAATATGGCGGATATAAAAACATCGCATACGTATTGTAAACACTGAAATACACAAGTTTCACAAAAAGCCTAATGACTGTAACGGGACAAGCGTGGGAAATTAGGGGTTTTTGGGTGCGGAGAAACTAAATATACAGAAATGTAGCCACCGACCGCCATTCAAAACCACGCAAAACAACGAAATAAATCAACATCACAAAACTGACCAAATACCAAAAAACACATTCCTATCCATAATCGGACACTTCCCTTAACCTATATAGCTCAACAGAACCTACCGATCACATCCCCCAATAGAAAACTAAGAAACGAAAGCTTCCCTTACACCTACATACATCGGCACTTATGCAGTTTAGCAGGTACGGAAAAAATTTTTCATTTTTTTTCAAAATTTGATCATCATGTGTCGTTATGCGGTGGGGGGAGTCTGCAGTGCCCCCCCATCCCCCCACAGGCTTCATTAGTGTCAAATCAATATTTTCGAATCATAGGCGGCCGCTGCCGCGGCCGCATTCCAAAAAAAAAACTCCCAACCTAACATCAAGTGGGCTACGCTACAGATCAATATGTTCATCAAATTGCTTCATATTACGTATACATGTTCATTAGTGTCAAATCAATATTTTCGAATCATAGGCGGCCGCTGCCGCGGCCGCATTCCAAAAAAAAAAACTCCCAACCTAACCTCAAGTGGGCTACGCTACAGATCAATATGTTCATCAAATTGCTTCATATTACGTATACATGTTCATTAGTGTCAAATCAATATTTTCGAATCATAGGCGGCCGCTGCCGCGGCCACATTCCAAAAAAAAACTCCCAACCTAACCTCGTATTCAGGGCTACGCTACAGATCAATGTGTAGGTCCCTTACGTCACGGGTCAAAGCCGACGCGTGACATCGGATGTTTCCAACCTATACCCAATACACAAAACATACATAAATAACAAAAAAAAAAAACGGAACTTACCTCAAAAAACTCACTAATAGAAATTCCGCTTCAAATCCAACACCTGAGCAACAGAAAACTGACCCCACCACACGAAACAAACGAAACAAACGAAAACCATGAACACACCACCAGAGAGCACGACAAACAAAAACAAGACATCTACAAACACGCCACAATCGCAAATCAAACTCCGCGCCGTAATGACGTCACACACCACAACACGCTTACGTCACGGGTCAAAGTCGACGGGTAAGATCGGACGCTTCTGTTGACCCGCGACGCCTTGCACGCTGCTTATTCGGATCCATTGTACGCCGCAGCGACAGCAGTATTACGTCTAAGGTAATAAAAAACGGATAAACTTCGTTAATTTGTTTCGACAAACCAATAGCAATGTCGTTCATGCCACATGGTTCCACGTTGTACACAGTACAGTACTGCCAGGTACAAGATACAACACACAAGTCCATTGGCCATCGACAGCTCCAGCAATGCTGAAGCGTTGCCATTGAGACGTGCAAAATTGGCGTCACTTAATAGGAGGACGCAGACGCGTGTAGAAACTGCGGTCTCGAGTACATGGCAATGACGTTTTCTCGATATGGCATCGCAAAGATAATTCACATTATTTCAGTAACAGTTACAGACTGGAATAAATAAACACTCCACATTTCCCGCGCGGAGGGACAGGAGAGGAAGAGGTGTACATAGAGAGGAGAATGGAAAAGATGTGTGTAATATATATGCCGAAAATTTACGCGGGCGAAGCCGCGGGGTGAAGACTATTTTTGTAAATAAATTTGTATGTTATTATGCACTCAAAAGTTACGTTGTTCACGGGACGTTCTTTACATCCCGTCTCGTGACCGTTACCGATACCCATCCCACATCCTATTCCATAGAACTTCCATCAAACTACCTTATCTCTTTCAATTTCTTCCGCAATAAACGTTCCAGGAGCCCACAATACTATCATCCTCACAGAATTCAGGAATACACGCATACCAACGCCTCATCAAGCGCCACTTCATCGGTTTCAGTATTATCAGTGTAATGTCATGCATTTTCTGGTTTTTTATTCAAAGGCTGGCAACATGGTCACTGCCGGTCTTCCCCCTCACTGGAGCATGTAATTAACAGAAAAATAAAAAATATTTGCAGCGTACAAAACTCTAATAAACAAAAATAATATGCAATCGACGCAGAAAAATCCAGACAGAAAGCTAAATAATCTGCTTCAATACTAGGTCAAAACTTATTAGTCATCTCATTTCATTCGCTTATTACAGTATTTCGCATTCTGATGCTTAGGTCACTACTGCTAAAATATTGCGGCAGCTTCTTTGTATGCAAAATCCATCCTTCTTTCTTATCGAGTGAATTTACTGGTGAATATTTCATAGTAATGTGCATTCTTTCAGCAGAAGTGCAGCTCTTCCTAGGGACTCAAGTGAGAAGCCTTAAACGTGTTCTTGACCCTAGGAGGGCTTTAGAAGTTTCTCCATCTTACAGGAGAAAATTAACCCTTTGCATGATTCATTCGCAACTACTACTTGCAATTACTGCTTCATAATGATCTATATCCAAGTTTCTGCTTCTCCATGATTACTTTATCTGATGATGGTATTTTTTCATGAATTCTGCAAATAGATAAATTACATTGATTTGGAATTTTAGTTCGTCAAAATCGAAGCTGCCTTTGGGAATATGTTAGATATACAAAGTATGAATAGCAGTTTCAACTGGGTTGGAAAAAAAAATAAAAAATAAAAATAAAACCGGCCCATAAAATATTTCACGCATTTTAAGATAGGCAACCCAATTTACATCATACTCGTGTGATGTAAGTTACGTTGCTCATTTTAAGGTGCGTGAAATATTTTCTGGACTGGTTCCATTTTACCCAAAAATGGTTCAAATGGCTCTGAGCACTATGGGACTTAACATCTGCGGTCATCAGTCCCCTAGAACTTAGAACTACTTAAACCTAACTAACCTAAGGACATCAAATACATCCATGCCCGAGGCAGGATTCGAACCTGCGACCGTAGCGGTCACGCGGTTCCAGACTGAAGCGCCTTTAACCGCACGGCCACACCGGCCGGCCCCATTTTACCCACCCGATATTTGTAGAACATAGGTGACCTAAAAGTGACATGAAATATGTATGGCAGAAATGGTTAAATCATCACTCCATTTGACAAATGTGCAGTCAATTACTTGCTTGTAAAAAGGGAACAGGTTAGGACTACAGATGTAATTTTCTGAACCACAGTTGCGTTTTACAAAACTGTCATCAAAATCGTGAAAAGTGAACCTTTTAAATTTAAATCTCACTGTTTCCATGGCTGTAATATTTGCGTTCTTGTTTCCTGAATTTTCCCGTATACAATATTGGATAGTGTTTACCCGCCAGGTTAACCGAGAGCGCTAATGTGCTGCTTCCCGTACTAGGGTAGGCGCGCCAGTCCCGGACCGAATCCGCCCGGCGGATTAAAGACGAGGGCCGGTGTGTCGGCCAGCCTGGATGTGGTTTTTAGGCGGTTTTCCACATCCCACTAGGTGAATACCAGTCTGGTCCCCACGTCCCGCCTCAGTTACACCACTCGTAGACATCTGAACACATTCACACTATTTCATGGGTTACACTAGACGCAGACAGCTGGGGTACACTAATTCCATCCCAGGGGGGTTGGGGTGGCGGCAGGTAGGGCATCTGCCCCCCCACTTGACATTAACCTTGCCAGATCCGTTCCCAACCATGCCGATCCTGTGAAACTGCAGGGTAAAGGCTCAAGCGAAAGAAGAAAGAAATAAAGAAGAAGACAATATGGAATAAAGCATTTGTGAAAATATGCTTTTTTCTTTTTAATCCCATAAACTTGCAACGGGCTATAATATAGTAATAATTAACAAGCGTTGAGATGAACTATGCAGTTATTCTCACCTCTGCTTTATATGGACCAACAGCGGCTCACTACATAGTGGAGCACATTCTGCCGTCGTCATCAAAGCTAACTATAACACTTCTACTCTTGGGTGGTTCTGAGGCTCTGAACTGGAAAACACCCCTCATGTGTTCTCTACTGAGGCTTCCTGTGCCCTACTAGCAGCTCGCCTGATATTTGGCTGAAAGGTCTGACTCCAACAGCCTGCTCTCTTGTTAGAGGAGCGGTGTGAAAAATTATAATATTAATAATAATAATAGTGATTCACGAATTTATTCATTAAATTTCAAGTGAATGAACAGATAAAATTTTTTCTGTTAAATTGGACTTATAAAGAGCTGAATAATAGCATTAAAGAACAAAATAACTAGGGATAATTAATAAAAATTTTCAAGAGTTTATCAAGTTATCCCTGTTCACGTTAAGAAGTCTCACTGTAAGTGATCCTCACGTGCGATGCTGGATCATGAATTCTGTTGTATTAATTTCAGTTTTACCCGAGCTGTACACATTGTGTATAAAAGTAAAATTTGACATTGTGCATGTTATATGTAAATGTTGACGTGCACGTGGTGTAAATTTTATACGTGTTCCAAAATTGTTTCATAAATCACGACATTATATTGAATGATAAGGCGTTTGACTTAGACCTAAGAAACATTGTAATTGCATGTATGTTGGGAATTACCTGGATTCAAAAATTTTAGTTGTTGGTTTTATTCTACCGTAACGAACGTAACTGTTACCTCGTAAACTTCTCAAGGTTATTGTCATACCATATTCCTACACGAAATACCTTAAGTAATTATACAGCCTCCACAGTCATGAACATAGAAATTGAAAACAGAATTTTATGCAATACGTCCAAACTTCCCAAGAAGTCTCTTGATAAATCTGAATCTGGCATCTGCCTCCCCAACGACTATACAGTATTTATGGAACCACTGTACCTAATGTCTACCTTCGGACAGGCTCTCGTTTATACCGGGAACTGACCCACTGACATAGCCATTCGCGTAGTCATACAATGTCAGACCCTTTCGTTCGTTTACGCGCATTACTTAACATTTATTTACAATCTTTAATGTTGATAGTCTGTTACTCATCTGTTGCTAACGATAATATATTAATGAGTGTATGTCATACCTATGTGCAACTAAATAACTACAATTTATTGTTTTTCCAGATGCATTTGCTCTTAATTTATTACCGTATTTTCAATGAACTGCCGCACACAATATTTTTTCGCTTAATTGCATAGTGAAACTTCCTGGCAGATTAAAACTGTGTGCCTTTCGCGGGCAAAGGTCCCGAGTTCGAGTCTCGGTCGGGCACACAGTTTTAACCTGCCAGGAAGTTTCATATAAGCGCACACTCCGCTGCAGAGTGAAAATCTCATTCTGGTAATTGCATAGTATTTAACACACGTATTCTTCCATTGTACTTAAAAACTAAAAACTGGCAAACTCTTGCTCAGTACATATGTACTGCAGATGCATGAACTGTTTGTAGCTCACAAATATGAACTGAGCAAGAAAGCAACGAGGCCAGAACTGATTGTAACTTATAAATACGGACGCAGAATATGTAAGTTAAAAATAAAAACATTTACGGATCTCAGGCCACTGAAGATGTCTCAATAAATTAAGTTGAAATAAGTCTAAACAAAACCTAAATCACCTTCATTCCATTTCACAGAACTGAGTTAACCTAAATCCATGAGTATATTACATTTGTTTGTATTTAGAGTCAGCCGCTAATCTTTGCACAAGGCACTGATTATCTGCAAGTATCTCTACACTCCGTAACGTATTTCTAAGGCTCACTGTGGGACTATGGGATAATTAAGAAAGATGGGAATCGGAGCGTTTGGCATGTGGTGCTATAGAACAGTGTTGAAAATTAGACAAGCTGATGAGATAGTAATTGAGAACGTCCTCCACAGAAACGCGAAGAATGGAGCATATGGAAAACACTGAACAGGAAGATGGGTCATATTTTAAGACATTAGGCAATAACTTCTATGGTACTAGAGGGAATTGTGGAAGGTAAACAAATAATTGAAGACGTATGGTGGAAGTGCTACACTGAGATGAAAAGGTAAGAGGTTGACACAAGAGAGGATTTCATAGTGGGACGCATCAAACGGCTCGCAAGGGTGACCACACAAAAAAAATTAAAAAAATAAAATAAAAATAAATAAATAAAAATATTCACCTCCCTGAGACGTCTGCGAAAACTTAATAGTGCCAAAGCCGTCCACCAAGTAATACATGAGGTATATCGTGAACAGCAGCGACCCTATCACATCTCCTTAAAGTAAGACTGATACAAGCTTTGCTGCTTACGATGTCATCCCACTTAAAACGATATACAAAGTTCTGTCTTCTAGAGTCTGCAAACTAGTTGCATAGCTGTTCCAACGTTTAGTACTCTGTTTACCAGGTGACGATATGCAGTTCCTTTGATAGGTTTCTGTAAGTAAAAAAAATACGGAATCAGTTGAACTCCATTATTTACTGCAGTTTGGGCCTCATGAACGAGCAAAAAAACTGACTTTCGCATACTCGGCACTTATGAAAACTATGGTGATCTCTACATTGGGAGTTCTGTCGTCTCCAGAGAACTCACGTTCTATAATTCTACAAGTAATCGAACGCCAGTGAGTTAGTTATATAGGTCTGAATGTCGGCCTTGCAACCATTCTTACAGATTGAAAAAACTTGCGTCTTTTTTCAGTCACGTGGCATGCTCTGTTGTTTCAGCGACCTATGGGAAATTTATCTTACACGAAGTCCAGTTCCTCTGCGTATGCAATTCACAATATAGCGGGCATCCCATCAGGTTCTGTGGCTCTTCTTCTGTCGAGTGATTTTTTCAATTCCGCTCTGAGTTACTTCTATTCTCGCATCTGTACGATGGTCAGTCGTAGTACGTACACTGTGATCGTCTTCAGTGATAGCTACGAAGGGCATAATTTAGTATTTCTGTCTTCATCACCTTCCGTTTCGGTAATGTTATTGTCAACGAACACATGGGTAGAGGACTTCGTTTCACGAAATGATTTTACGTAGAATTAAAAGCTTCCGGATTTTTTGGTAACTCATGAGGTGAATTCTTGCTTTCAAATTCAGTGGACGGTTCTTGTTTGTCTATCTTTACGACAGCTGCTGGTTTAGAGACTGACCGCACTTGTACCGCTGGCTGTACTTTATGCGGATGAGCACCCGCTCATCATACCTACTAATGTGTCTGCCTAGACTCCAACCAGAATGTGAACTATTGTTGGTTTCACGCCGCTATATATTGCCGAGTTCGGTTTCAGAAGGCCACTATGCACATTGACGCTGTTTTGTTTTTCCGCGCTCGCAATGACACTCCCTGAACGCGAATTCCCGTAGCGTTTTCCAAGCCTAGTAGATGTGATGGCCGGCGAAATTTAAATAAATTGACTGCTGTACCCCAAGTGTTATTTAAATTGAAACCTCTATCACTGTCAAGTTTTCTTTCATTTTTATTTTGATAAAAATATATAGAAAAATAACAAGAGACGGCGGCTTCAATTTAAATAAAGTTCTGGGTCTGGAACTCAACTTATCATAATCTCGCCGGCCATCTCATCCACCAGAGTTGGAAAACGCGGAGAGAATTTTCGTTCACGGGATATCAGTGCGTGCTCGGAAAAACAAAAGAGCATAGTGGGTGTCGGGAATCGAACTCAGCAATAAATAGCGGTGCGACATCAACAATAATTCACAGTCTGGTTGGAATCCATGCACCAAGTACGCATAACAGCAAAACTTGCAGCACCGTAAGAAGACGGCTGTGTTGGTGGTCGAAATATTGTGCATAAAATGGAAATAGCAGCTCGGTTGAACATCTGGAAGCACTCCATTAATCAGTCGCACCGAGATGGCCTGAGATGACCACATGTGTGTTTCCTGTCGTTGGATTTGGTCAAGCAACAACTGGCCTGACGGGAAACGCGGCCGCTGACGCTGCTGCGAAGGCTGCAGTCCTCGTACCTCGGCCCGCTAGTTCCGCCATTCCCTCCGATGACCTCGGTGTTGCGCTCCGTCAGCAGGTGGTATCGCTTTAGCATCATCACTGGTCTTCCTTTCATGGGGACAAGCTCCAGAGAATTACACTACTGGACATTAAAATTGCTACACCAAGATGAAATGCAGATGATAAACGGATATTCATTGGACAAATATATTATACTAGAACTGACAAGTGATTACATTTTCACGCAATTTGGGTGCATAGATCTTGAGAAATCAGTACTCCGAACAACCATCTCTGGCCGTAATAACGGCTTTGATACGCCTGGGCATTAAGTCAAACAGAGCTTGGATGGCGCGTACAGGTACAGCTGCCCATGCAGCTTCAACACCATAACACAGTTCATCAAGAGTAGTGACTGGCGTATTGTGAGAACCAGTCGCTCGGCCACCATTGACCAGACGTTTTCAATTGGTGGGAGATCTGGAGAATGTGCTGGCCAGGGCAGCAGTAGAACATTTTCTGTATCCAGAAAAGTCCGTACAGGACCTGCAACATGCAGTCGTGCATTATCCTGCTGAAATGTAGGGTTTCGCAGGGATCGAATGGATGGTAGAGCCATGGGTCGTAACACATCTGAAATGTAACGTCCACTGTTCAAAGTGCCGTCAATGCGAAGAAGAGGTGATACGCCAGTATGGCGATGACGAATACACGTTTCCAACGTGCGTTCACCGCGATGTCGCCAAACACGGATGCGACAATCATGATGCTGTAAACAGAACCTGGATTCATCCGAAAAAATGACGTTTTGCTATTTGTGCACCCAGGTTCGTCGTCGAGTACACCATCGCAGGCGTTCCTGTCTGTGATGCAGCGTCAAGGATAACCGCAGCCGTGGTCTCCGAGCTGATAGTCCATGCTGCTGCAAACGTCGTCGAACTGTTCGTGCAGATGGTTGTTGTCTTTCAAACGTCCCCATCTGTTGACTCAGGGATCGAGACGTGGCTGCACGATCCGTTACACTGGTTACAGCCATGTGGATAAGATGCCTGTCATCTCGACTGCTAGTGGTACGAGGCCGTTGGGATCCAGCACGGTGTTCCGTATTACCCTCCTGAACCCACCGATTCCATATTCTGCTAACAGTCATTGGATCTTGACCAACGAGAGCAGCAATGTCGCGATACGATAAACCACAATCGCGATAGAATACATTCCGACCTTTATCAAAGTCAGAAACGTGAAGGTATGCATTCCTCCTCCTTACACGAGGCATCACAACAACGTTTCACCAGGCAACGCCAGTCAACTGCTGTTTGTGTATGAGAAATCGGTTGTAAACTTTCCTCATGTCAGCACGTTGTAGGTGTCGCCACTGGCGCCAACCTTGTGTGAGTGCTCTGAAAAGGTAATCATTTGCATTTCACAGCATCTTCTTCCTGTCGGTTAAATTTCGCGTCTGTAGCACGTCATCTTCGTGATGTAGCAATTTTAATGGCCAGTAGTGTAAATCTCCCGCAGCGGCTTGGTCGCGCTCCTCTCGGCCCTCTCGCCGCGAGGAGGTCATTTCAGCTCGGCTGCTTATTGGTCACTGTCTTTTCAGCCATCGCCATTTGTTAAATGGTGATCCGCCATGATCCCCCACCACTTTGCGCTCATCCCCGGTTCGCCACTTCCTGACGGAATTCCTCTTTTTAACAACTACGTTTTGATTTATGTTTGCCGTCTGAATGATCGGCCGCTTTAGCTAAAGACGCGCGGACTGTCGACAGCGTTTTATCTTTTTATCCGTCGTAGCAATATGGTGTAGGACATTTAATCTTTAGTTCAAGACCTCCATTGTCTTTATGGTATATTTTATGACCCTTTCTCCAAGAGAAAGTCCCTGTTTTTAGCTGTCTTTCCTTCCGCGAATTGGGCGTAATTTTTAGTCGCTTTCAACTCCTTTTTCGTCTTCGTTTTCTACGGTTCTGACATGGGCGCTTATGACATTAGTTGTTTTTGCGCACATAGAGTGAAGGAATGGAGCCTTGTTTCCTGAAGCTCATCATGGTATCATCAAAAATATCGTTCAAGGAACAGTGGGAGGGAAGAATAAAAGAGGCAGATCGAAACTAGAATACATCGAGCAGATCATGAAGGATATCAGATGCACCACCTATACCGTTGTCAAAGGGAAAACCGAAGACAGAAGTGGATGGCGAGCTGCTGCTAACCAACCTGATGGTTGGAGACCAAAGAATAAGAATAATAGGAAGAGTCTGGTGCTTCAGTGTTAACATTTGCATACCGTTTTATGGCGGTGTGCGAGCGGCCTACCTTGTCCTGCCAGTGCTTGTTCTGGAGGCACTTGTGGTAGCGCATGCTGCTGAACGTGACGCTGGTGTAGAGCGGCACCCACAAGGCCGGCATCAGCCGCTGCAGCACCAGGTCCACCCGCTTGCGGATCAGGAACGACGAGCGCGTCACCAGGTCCCGCATCTGCAACCACACAGGCGCGCCGCGTCAGCGGCCTTAATGGCGCTTGCTCTGCGTCGTCTTTGTCAAGTGCAGTTTCTTTTGAAGGAATGAACATTAGACAGGAAAAGTAAGGACCGTACAGCAAAAAAAAATGGAAAGAGTATGTACTTTAATGTCCAGTCGACGTTTTGCTCCTTAGTGACTAAACATAACACCACTTTATAACGAATTGATCGCGATCATCAGGATGATCCAAAGTGGAATGGCCTGAATTGTTTTAAGAAAATCACCTTTCCCTTTTGGAGTTTTTCATAACACCGTCCGCTTTCGTAGTTCAGTGGTCAGCGAGTTCGGCTGCTCTCTTGAAGGTGTAGACGTGCAAAATAATTTCTGCACAATAGGTGTTGACTTTCATTCTTTCAGTACAATACGCAGTTACCTTCGTCTGATGTCAGACATGCAGATCGTCCGCGAGGTTGTCACAAAAACTGTTTTGTGTCCAAGTAATCTGCATTCGTTTCCTTAATAAGGCGACACATCATGTAGGGCGTTTTCTACGTTTAAACGACACTCATGTAGAGATTCCTTTTTTCCTTTCATTTTTTAATTAGACTTCTGCCTCGTTCGGTGTGACCCGTCACGATTGCCTCACTCTGACTTTGCTAGTCTCTGCTTTATATTCTCCTCGCTTCATCTGTCATTCGTTATTCTGTCTGCAATGTAATAGAATTCCTTCACTTAGTCTCCTACATCGTCACTAATTGTAATCTTAAGATTATCACTAATCTCATTTCTGCTACTTTTCATTACTTTCGTCTTTCTTGGGTTTAATCTCAATCCACATTTTATGGACAGCAGACTGTTCATTCCATTCAGTACATCCAGTAATTCTTCCTCACTTCCACCGAGGATGGCAATGTCATCATCGAATCTTATCATGCATATCACTTCATCCCAAACTCCGTTACTTTTCATTCTGTGTACAGGCTGAACAATTGGGAAGAAAGGCTGCATCCCAACCTTACGCTCTTTTCAATACGAGTATTTGTCCCTTGATCTTCTATTTTTATTCTTCCACCTTGCTTCTTTGAAGTTACCTTCCTTGTACTTTTACTATATCTGCGCCTTACAATCCAATATCTGATTTTTGAATCTCTGTCTCATGTCGTAATCCAGCTAGTATCTTTCCGTGCATCTATGCTAATTACAGGTGTACTGCTTATGAGTCTTGGAAAGTTTATTTGTTTTTAGTAGCTGAAATTTATTTCAGGATCGAGAACTCTTTCTCCTCCCCCATTTACGCTATGGCTCGCGAATTCTTCCTAAACTATGGCTTCTATTACTTTTGCAACTACAGCGTTCCAATGCCCCATGGTTATTAGATGTCCTCATACACTCCCTCTGTATTTTCATACTCTCCTTGTGACGTTCGCTTGTAAATCTGAACTGTTATTGCTGGCGTTTGGTTGTTGACAGTTACGATGAGAGTAACAGTGTCACAGATCTCTTCTCAGTCATTCGGAATTAATTTGCTGAATGCGAATCGCTTGTCGGCAGCTGTATCGGGACTCGAACCCGGATTTCCTGCTTGTCCCGATCAGTCGCCTCAACTACGTCGGCTATTCTTGCAAGCTCCCTGAGCCGACCGAGACGCCGGCCGTTGTGGCTGAGCGGTTCTAGGCGCTTCAGTCTGGAACCGCGCGACCGCTACGGACGCAGGTTCGAATCCTGCCACGGGCATGGATGTGTGTGATGTCCTTAGGTTAGTTAGATTTAGGTGGTTCTAAGCTCTAGGGGATTGATGACCTCAGATGTTAAGTCCCATAGTGCTCAGAGCCATTTGAACCAACCGACCCAGACGTCCATATGAAAACTGTCTACATCTTTATAAGGTAGTCCATTCAATTCATCACTTAATCATTACTTGAATTCCCGCAACAGGGAGAACGAGAAAACGAAGAATCGAGACTAATGCTGTTATAGTTGTATGGCCAACTGTACTTGGAATACAATTTGAGTCTTACTGGTTGCTTATTTTATATCTTGTCTTCCTGTTCATGACGAATCCCACGCCTGTTGCACCGTTTTCGACTGTTGTTGATATTACCCAACATTCGCCTGGCCAGAAATCATTCTCTTATTTCCATTTCATTTCGCTGAGATCTGAGATGTCACGCTCTGACTCAGAATATTACCTTTTCATTAGCTTTTCAATATTTTTCTCATGGATATCCCTCCCCCTTCCCCCTCCCAGGCAGTCCTCTCCCGGAGATGTAAAGTACATTACAATAAACTTTTAATGTAACACATTGTGACTAGAATGACATTCCTGTGACCTGCGATTACTGATAGTAAAAACAAAGGACTTATCTCTGTCGTCAGTTGAGAGACACGGTTCACGTTATGCTAACACTTACTTGTCGACCTTGGCTGCAAACGTTAGATATGAAGGAGAGTGGATCTTACCTCGATGTAGTTGTACATGGCGAGGTCGACGATGGCGTGGGCGTCTGGACTGCGCAGGCGCGAGAACTCGAACAGCGCCTCGGCCTGACCTTTGGAGGCGAGCAGCTCGTCCAGCAGCAGGCAGTCCTCGAAGCCCTGCACAACAGGTTCCAAGCAGCTGTGAGGAAGGTTAGTGTTTAGCATGTCATCGGCGACGAGGCCACTGAAGACACAGCACAACCTCAGAACGGCGGAGAATGGGAAAGGAAGCTGGCCGTGCTCCTTCAAAGGAATCATGTCGACATTTGCCGAAAGCGACCTAGCGAAATCTAGGCCTGAATGTCCGGAAGGGGATTTGATCCGCCGGCCACGCGAATACAAGTCCAGTGTGTGACCTCTCCGTCATCTCGCTCGGTTGAATAGTCGGCCCACTACGAACCAGCCACGGGTTAGACGTAAACAGCATTAAGGGACACTATGAGATATGATCAAGAAACAACGCGAGTTTTTTAATTTCGCGAGCGCCTGATCTAAAAAAAAGTGTTTTTTTGCCTTGTTGATACACGTGTTCCAGATATATGTTTAAATTTGCAGTTGCTTTGAATATTTATTTTATTGTTGGCAGTCGAAAGGGTTATACGAGTTTTCGAGTGCTCGGCATTTCGGAAAAGATGTATCAAAGAATTTTCATTAAATTTTGCTTGAAAAATGGAATAAAGCGCAGCACTGCATTCTAAATGTTTATAGTGTCTTTTGGCGAATCTACTACGAGTAAGGCAAGAGTTTACAAGTGTTATAAACGTTTATGACGACAATGTAGCAGAAGCAAAGAAAATGGTTCTGGAAAATCGCCTAATCACCATCACAGAGGCTGTTGATGATGTCTGCATATCCTGTGGCTCATGACAAGCAATTTTTTTTCGGAAGTTCTGGACATGAAGCGTGTAGCAGCAAAGTTTGTTCCGAAATTGTCGAATTTCGACTAAAAACGACGTCGCGTAGACATCACCCAGTAATTGTTGAATAAAGTCGACAACGATCGTGAACTTGTATAGAAGGTTGTAACAGGTAATGAAACATGGGTATACGGGTATGACGTTGAAACCAAAGCCCAGAGGAAACTGCCTGAAGAGATAAGCCCGAAAAAAATTCGACAAGTTCGATCACATGTGAAGGTCCTCCTAACTGTTTTCTTCGATTTCAATATTGGATCGTGAGTTCCTACCTTATTGTCGCACGCCCAATAAGGAATACCACCTGGAAGGTAAACGCCGTTTGTAAGAAGCAATCTGAAGAAAACGATTACAATTGTGGCAAAACAACTCATGGAGATTACATCACGATGATGCTCCCGCTCATATCTCAACGCTTGTTCGTGAGTTTTTGGCAAAAAACCAAAACCATAATGGTGCGTCAGCCATCGTATTCGCCAGATAGGACCTGCTGCGTCTTCTTTCTAGTCTCGAGGCTGAGGAGAACTATAAAAGGATGTCGTTTTGCCAACATTGATGAGATAAAAACAGAATCGCTGAAGGAGGTGTACGCCATAACGAAAAGTGAGTTCCACAAGTGCTTCCAAGATTGCGAAAAGCGCTAGAGCAAATGTATTACCTCTGATGGGGAGAGCTTTGAAGGGAATAAGTTGATGTTGATGAATAAACACAGATTATTTAAGAAAAACAAGCATTCCAGTTGCTTTTAGATCACAGTTCGTATGAACTCTGGGCATAGACTCCTGATAGACTACAAGGAGACAGTTTACCACCTGATAGTCTTGTTTCTGGTGATTTGGTGCTGCACTCAATCTGCCTGTCTGTCTTTTGCGTGTACAGAAATGTAGAAATTAGAAGTCCGGAGGCGGACAACCACACAGCAAAGAAAGCGAAATTGAAAAAGTGAAGTCATGACCAGGTAAACTGCTTTTGGCCGAAAATGAGATTTTACCATCATTGCATAATTTGAAAACTGCTCGACCGTATTGTGGAAGATTGACACATGTCCATGGGAACAATCAAGAATGACATAGGGAATGGACTTGTCGATGTCGGCTGTTTGGGGCAAGAACCAGACATGTCCCGAAATTGTCTTGACATTGTACCAAACAGCAGTCAGATTCTGTCATGTGAAAGGAGTAGAACGCAACGCAGTTATTTCTCCAGCGTCATTTCTGAGCATAGGAGGCCACACAAAAAAATTTAGGTTTTTATTGAATTTACGTTATCTAGCAAATTCCGTTGCTGGGCTTTCGGTAAGTGAAAGAGTAATTTAATGGAAAGTTTATTGTATGCTGTCTCTGTTTGTTATAATACAGTTTTGATACGTTTTCATAGTATTTGTCACATGCAATTGTAGTGACAAATGGCAATGATGGTAATTGAAAGAAAACGGTCGGTACAGTTCATTCTTGTTACCTTCTGTCTGGTTGCTAGTCGCACAACATGTCTGAACATGACAGCGATTTAAGTGCTTCAGAGAGTGAGTATAAAATCGATACGAGCACTTCTAGTTATGAAACAAGTGTCCCAAAATCTCCTAAGAAGCGGTTGCAAAAGATAAGTAAGACCCACCGTGGTTTAATAACCGTGGTAAACTGCTACGTAAAAAAAGAGAGCTTCAACACAATTCAACAAAAGTCTATATCTAGCTGACAACAAAACACTGACCGAAGTGAAAGTGAGCGTAAGGAGAGCAATAAGAGTGGCGTTCAATGACTTTCAAAATGAAGTTTTGTCAGCCGACCTGAGTAAAAGCCAAATGCGGTTTTCGTCTTACAGTAAGTCAGCAAACGGTTCGAAATCCTCTATTCATTCACTCAATGACCAAACGGGCACAGAATCGGAAGATAAGAGAGAAAAGGCCTAAATAATAAATTCTGTCTTCCGAAATTGTTTCATCGCGGAAGATCGTAATACGGTCCCTCCTTTCAATCATCGTACGAACGTCGAATTGGGACATATTGAGAATAGAAAAATAGCTGCAATCGCTTAGTAGTGGAAAGGCATCAGGATCAGATGAGATATCTGTAAGAGTCTACAAAGATTATGTGAAAGCAGCAGTTTATCGTTGATCGCTGGAGCAAGGAATGGTAATTGGCGACCGGAAAATAGCGCAGGTCATCCCCGTTTTCAAGAAGGGCAGTAGGACAGATGCCCATGACTACTGGCCTATGTCGTTCACGTCAGTCTCTTGTAACATTATGGAACATGTTTTATGGTCAAGAATTATTACATTTTTGGAGAACGAAAATTCCCTCTATAAAAATCAACAGAGATCTTGCGAAACTCGGCTCACTATGTGTCTCAATGAGATCCATAGCGCTATAGACAATAGGGATAGGTTAATACTATCTTCCTTGATTTCAAGAGGGCATTTGACACCGTCCCACACTGCCTTTTAGTGAAAAAAATACGTGCTCACCGAGTAACGGACCAGATTTGCGACTGGATTCAAGACTTCCTCGTTTATAGAACTCTATTATTACTTGCAACGGAACAAAATCGACAGATGTAAAATAATTTCCGGAGTCCCCATGCAACTATGAAAGGTACGTTACTATTTACAAAGCATATAAATGATCAATTATATTGCATTGGACGTCTTTTAACACTATTCGCTAATGATGTGGTTGTTTACAAGAAAATAGCAACACCAGAAGATGGCATAGATTTGTAGAATGATCTGCAGACGACTGACGAATGGTGTGGACCTTGGCAGTTGACCCTGAGCGTCACTAAATGTAACATTTTGCACATACATAGGGAAAGAAATCCACTACTGTGTAACTATACTATTGATGACAAATTACTTGAAACAATATCTACCGTAAAATATCCAGGAGTAATTATCCAGAGCGACCTTAAGTGGACTGACCATGTAAAATAAATAGTAGGAAAAGTAGATGCCAGACAGATTCAAAGGAAGAATCTAAACGATTCACCCACGAGGGAGGGGCCTTACAAGGTGCTTGTTCGACCGATCATTATGTGCTGTTCGTCAGTCTGTGACGCTTACCAGGTAGGACTGATAGAAGAGATAGACAAGATCCAACGAAGAGCGGCACGTTTCGTCACAGGTTCGTTTATTTGGAGCGAAAGCGTTAAAGAGATGCTCCATAGACTCCAGTGGCGGAGGCGTTGTGCCTCACGGAGAGGTTTGCTGTCGAAATTTTAAGTGAGCAGTTTCCAGGAAGAGGACAACATATTACTTCCGCCCATGAAATGAGCGCGACGGGTGAACTCGAAAAATTAAAGCTAATACAGAGGCTTGCCGACAATTATTCTTTCCATGCGCAATTCGTGAGTGGAACAAGGAAAGAGGGATCATTTAATGGTAACGTCAACCTCCGTGACGTGCCTTGCGGAGTGTGACGTAGGTGTACATGAAGATGCTGTCTTGTTGAAAGCTGATCACACTTTTGTCATTTGTTAAATATTGATTTAATTTCTTCGGCTTTAGTAAAATGTGGAAGTTTTCCTCTCACCCACACATTCTGTACACCTACATAGGACCATCTTTGCGACTAATTTATATCCTAATGAGTGTTATTTACGTTTCCCATTTACAAAGTCTCATTCTTTTGTGAACAGATTGACAATACGTCATATTTTACTGTCATATCATCCTTATCTGACATGTAAAATTGATATTTTATATGGAAACGTTTTCCACCCGTTCATCAATTTCACCGCTATTTTGCTATTTTAAGTTAAACGAACAATAAATAAAGACATGTAGTACGTACCTTCCTGCCAATTTTTCCAGCTTTAATGCTGTGCAACACTAACAAGTAACTAAAATTCTGACTTTTAATTTTCCGTAATTGGATTGAGTAACACTTTTATCAGATATCAGCTTCTTATTTCCCGACATTATATTGTAATAAATCGTACAAAATGATGTGTTTTTATAGTTCTTTAATTCACCTCTTCCTCGAAACTACAAACTTTTGTAGCAGTTGAGTTATAATACGGAAAACACCAGGCACGTCACTTTAGCTTCAGAACGATGCAATTCCCCATGGCGTAAAAAGGTATTCCGGCATGACATCCAGTGCAACACATGAGTTATTAAGTGGAAAACAAGACAAAATCGAAGATCGCAGATAGTTTCAAACTGTTTATTGGTGCGCATGCTCAGTAGGGCCAAATTTCAAATCATGTGAAAGTGTGCTGCCACAGAGTTTACCAGATTTTGCAACACCGTGGACTGCGTGCATGAATTTCTTTGCACAGGATAGTCTTGACGCCAAACATGAAACTACTCTATCTACGGGGAGATCGTCTGTATAGAATTTACGTGCTGAGAGGCAACAAGCTATTTCCGGAGACTCTCGCTTCATTTAGGACTAAAGTGACTGCTAACCATTCGTGATCCGCTACAGAGGGGAGGACCTCTCATGTACAATGGGCTATTGGCCTGATAGTCTCGGGTGCCACTGGGTATCATGGCTGTGCTACCCTCAGTTGCGAATTACTCATTGAAGAGCTGAAGAACAAGAAACTGTTCCGTTCCATCAACGGGCTGTTGTAGCTGTCATCCAAGACCATGCTCATCTATACGTTACAATGATTGTGCAAGGCCTTTTCTGTTTGATGGATCACAATTACGCCTATTCAGTTGTTACTCATGTAGTATGTTCGCGAATTTTTTCATTCAGTCCTAACGATCCTTCAGCAGTCGGAAGCGAGGAACTTTGGAACCATTTAAGAGATATGTAGAAAACCTTGGTCAGATGCTGGGAGGGGAAGAGGCTCCTATTGTAGTTGTTCTCGTCTTCAGTCCTAAGACTGGTTTGATGCAGCTCTCCATGCTACTCTATCCTGTGCAAGCTTCTTCATCACCCAGTATCTACTGCAGGTTGCATCTTTCTGAATCTGCTTAGTGTATTCATCTCTTGGTCCCCCTCTACGATTTTTACCCTCCATGCTGCCCTACAATACTAAAATGGTGATCCCTTGATGCCTCAGAACATGTCCTACCAACCGATCCCTTCTTCTAGTCAGGTTGTGCCACAAACTCCTCTTCTCCCCAATTCTGTTCAATACCTCCTCATTAATTATGTGATCTACCCATCTAATTTTCAGCATTATTCTGTAGCACCACATTTAGAAAGCTTCTATTCTCTTCTTGTCAAAGCTGTTTATCGTCCATGTTTCACTTCCATACATGGCTACACTCCATACAAATAGTTTCAGAAACGACTTCCTGACACTTAAATCTATACTCGATTTTAACAATTTTCTCTTCTTCAGAAACGCTTTCCTTACCATTGCCAGTCTACATTTTATATCCTCTCTACTTCGACCATCATCAGTTATTTTGCTCCCCAAATACCAAAACTCCTTTACTACTTGAAGTGTCTCATTTCCTAATCTAATTCCCTCAGCATCACCCGACTTACTTCGACTACATCCCATTATCCTCGTTTTGCTTTTGTTAATGTTCATCTTATACCCTCCTTTCAAGATACTGTCCATTCCGTTCAACTGCTCTTCCAAGTCCTTTGCTGTCTCTGACAGAATTACAATGTCATCGGCAAACCTCAAAGCTTTTATTTCTTCTCCATGGATTTTAATACCAACTCCGAACTTTTCTTTCGTTTCCTTTACTGCTTGCTCAATATACAGATTGAATAGCATCGGGGAGAGGCTACAACCCTGTCTTACTCCCTTCCCAACCACTGCTTCCCTTTCATGTCCCTCGACTCTTATAACTGCCATCTGGTTTCTGTACAAATTGTAAATAGCCTTTCGCTCCCTGTACTTTACCCCTGCCACCTTCAGAATTTGAAAGAGAGTATACCAGTCAACATTGTCAAAAGCTTTCTCTAAGTCTACAAATGCTAGAAACGTAGGTTTGCCTTTCCTTAATCTATCTTCTAAGATAAGTCGTAGAGTCAGTACTGCCTCACGTGTTCCAACATTTCTACGGAATCCAAACTGATCTTCCCCGAGGTCGGCTTCTACCAGTTTTTCCATTCGTCTGTAAAGAATTCGCGTTAGTATTTTGCAGCTGTGACTTATTAAACTGATAATTCGCTAATTTTCACATCTGTCAACACCTGCTTTCTTTGGGATTGGAATTATTATATTCTTCTTTAAGTCTGAGGGACTACCAGATGGTAGAGTTTTGTCAGGACTGGCTCTCCCAAGGCTGTCAGTAGCTCTAATGGAATGTTGTCTACTCCCGGGGCCTTGTTTCAACTCAGGTCTTTCAGCGCTCTGTCAAACTCTTTACGCAGTATCATATCTCCCATTTCATCTTCATTCACATCCTCTTCCATTTCCATAATATTGTCCCCAAGAACATCGCTCCTGTATAGACCCTCTATATACTCCTTCCACCTTTCTGCTTTCCCTTCTTTGCTTAGAACTGGGTTTCCATCTGAGCTCTTGATATTCATGCAAGTGGTTCTCTTTTCTCCAAAGGTCTCTTTAATTTTCTTGTAGGCAGTATCTATCTTATCCCTCGTGAGATAAGCCTCTGCATCCTTACATTTGTCTTCTAGCCATCCCTACTTAGCCATTTTGCACTTCCTATCGATCTCATTTTTGAGACGTTGGTATTCCTTTTTGCGTGCTTCACTTACTGCATTTTTGTATTTTCTCCTTTGATCAATACTGCTTTAGTTATTTTGACTTGGACATAAAATGATTATAGTATAAACCTGGATGAATCAGACACGTATCTTTTCTTCGTGTAATAACCGGTAATTCGGAAGAACTTTTTATCCATTTTATGGCAAATGTATGAAGTAGTGTAGAAGAGCTACTTTGTGATGAAGAGGTTGGCACAAGAAAGAAATTCATGGGGACTGCATCAAACGTCGAGGCGTTGATGACTCAAGAAAAGAAGCAAACTGCGCAATAAAAGTTTAATGCACGTAGGATTTCACATTAAGTTATAAGACCGTTCAAAACGATTCGACGAGCTTTGAACGTGGTAAGAAGCAACAAAATGTGTCTATGATTTTTCAGCCCTCCTGTCTCGCGCCCTCCTATGGTGTGATCAAAGATTGGTGCAACATTTACATGTGCGTGAAGAAAACCGCAAAGTGTACTACGACGATCTCTCAATTTGGTAGTACCTTCGGTGCCACCCACACACCTTTGTTTAGGACGTTAAGAACGTACCTGTAAGAGACTTCGACGCCCATTCAGCTCAGTGGTCACACGTGGCTGCTCTAACGCCTGATGGCAGGCAACACGTTAGTCATTCATTAGGGCGACAATTACGGGCTTTCTAAAAAGTGATACTTTTTTCGCAGTGTATAAACATATACAGAATTATTACTCAGACAATGGCTGTGTGCATTTCCAATCATTTTGGAGAAGGGGAAACTCTGATAGAGGAACATGAAGAAATGGACGCAAAAAGATACGCATACAAACCTCGAAACCATTGATAACGAATAAATTATTTTGTAGTGTACTGCTTTTGATACTAAGTAATCTCTCTTTGCTTTCTCGCCGAGCACGCAGTTTTAATTCTTCAGAAATATTTGAAACGAAGTTCTCTTATTCAGAGTTGTTGTCAAAGAGGATTTTTCTGAGCGAAAATGTATTATTTTTGAAGTAATTTTTTTCAGCATATTTAATTCCGTCAACCCATTGGTGTGGCCGCAACGTTCTCTTAGATTAACTTTGCCCATATTCAGCAATCGGTATTGAAATTAATTTCGGTGTTTTCGGAAATAAAATTTTTGTATTTGACGCGCCAGATGCAGTCGACAACTGCCGCTAGAGTGCTGTTCAGTTACAGATTAAGTTTCTAAATGTTTACTAACCAACCATGTTCACATCAGCTTCCATCTCGCGTGTGAGCACAGCCAAATGGTCATCGTTTTTATGTCGATTGCTGGGAGGACATGTATGGTTGTGGCGCGCACAAATACCAAGCGGGTGTGTGAACAGCGCTCATAGACTGTAATGGCGATTGACTATTTGCATTAAAACTCTGCAATAAATTCCACTGTGGTTCCACTCATCTTAAGAATTGAAGAAGTGGTGTTAGTGAACATCTCAGTTCAACACGGTTTGTTTTACTGAGTCCGTGTGTGCACCTTATTTCTGTGAAGGCAGAACATCGATTGCACATTTCGTTTTGGAAAAATTCACGGTGGTAGTTGATTCGCCCTATACATAAAAGTTAATTAAAAATTCTCTTCGTGTCTTATTACGAAGGTTACTGTATGCTAAGAGAAATTATTATTTCTCAGATAGCTAGAAAGGCGGCTAATTTCGTAGGAGCAAGTCATTACAGTTTTCCAGGAACTAGTTTCAGATTCTATCTCGTCCTACAACACTCGCTTGATTTCCTTCTAGTCGTTTCATGATGTATTTTAGAAATTCCTAGGCAGGTTGGTACAGCCGACATAAGGTTTGGGAAAAGAAACGTATCTAAACCACATAAGGAAACCGAATGTTAGAACTGGAGTTATCTCCTGCAACATCGCTTCAAGAGTAGATATTACTACCATATTGTCATCTGAGAAACTACGGTACTATTCGATACGACTGTTTAGCCCAAGAATACTCACCGCATTCATTCCTTGGCCATAGAAGGGGACCATGGCATGCGCTGCATCCCCTATGATAACCGCGGAGCTGCCCACGTGGTACGGTTTGCACTGTGCATACAAAAAAACACAATCAGTAAAACTCACTATTAGTTCAACATATATCATAAAACAAGCGAGATAAAATTCTTGCTGCTGGAATACAGAGCATGACATAGTGTATGTTTTATTGCTAAACACAGGAGCATCATGAGAACCGCATGCTCAGGTAACAAAACTATAAACGCCAGTTAAGAATCTGACATTCGCGAAGAAAACGTTAAAGTCATTCAAACGCCTTAAGTTAAGCGCCGTAATTTTTCCAAAGCAGAGTCAGTATGGTACAGCAGTCTTTGCTAAACGTTACACAAGAGTTAAAGACACTGTGTGAAGATCACAAGAAGAAAAATAGTTTAAGTGAAAGAAAAAAGTCACTTTAAACCGTTTAGTTCTGTCACGTGCTGCTCCGATATAACTGGAGTGTCTCCTGTCCGTGAGCAGTCAAATTAAGGTGCCCCCATTCATATAACGCACCGTCGTCATCGGTTACACATGTTAATGGGAATTTTCAACCTTTTCAGGATTCTTGTGTTTGAACAGTGGCAATTCTGAGAACATTCGAGGCATCCAGTAGGCATTTTTTCATTTTATTTTCTTGAAAGATGATTCGAGGTTGACAGAACTGTACAGATGAGAAAAGCTTATTATGTCCAATACAACCTAGTGGTACTTATGCACGCTGATATAAAGGAGCGTTCGATCGTCTAGTTTTAGTGAAAATTTCTTCTTTCTTTATGTATTTGTTCTTGTTTTGTTAGTGAACGGTAGAGGATGAAATAGATGCTATTCAACTGATAATTATTTTTTAAAATGCCGATAGTGTACGAATTTTTCGTGTGCATTTCTAGGAAGCCGTCGTACCGTTTGACTTTTAACGCAAAAACTTAAGATAGATGGACGGACGGAGTACGAACTGCCATTCGCATTCAACGTCAACCAAACTCCCTTAAACTCACTCTTGTAATAAATGTGAAGTTCCCTACTGGAAACCTCCAGCCGCTACTACAATTTGCTCTAGGAGGTACAACTTGAAACAGTATTTCCGCCGAAAAGTAGCTCACTTCTTACACAAAATCTTAGCGAAATCTCCGATGTAATATCCGACCCCAAACTCAAACCTTTGAAAACTCTACAGCGTCCACATGAAGCTTAAAGCGTCCGGTAGAACTATGCCTGAAGTCGAGAGTTCTTCATGCCTCTCCGTGTCATTTCCGTAGGGACGGTGTAGGCAGGTAAAGCACAACGCGCACGGAGGCATTACGGACGTCATTCTTCCCGCACTCCACACGTGTTTGGGACGAGAAGAAACGCTAATCTGTGGTGCAATGCTAAGAACCTTCAGCCGTGCACTCTAAAGGTTTACACAAGATGCTTGTAGATTTAGGCATAAATTCTAAACTATGCTTTCCAAGGGAAAAAATGAAATGATCCTATGGCATTTGGCCGGGAGACCACGTATGCTATACTTCAGGCGCCTGGTGCAGCTCATTCGATTTAACGTCACTTCGTGGACCTGCGCGTTGATGAAGATGAGATGAAATGGTGTAGACAATACAAACAAGCAGACTCCTAGCGAATAAAATCACCGAAGCTGCCCACAATTGAATCCTCTATCCCGGAATCTATAGGCACCGACGCTTACCAATAGACCCCGAGCTGGGTGGGTATGCTCTCCTAGGAAAGACTGTACACTCGACTTATTACTCCATCATAGAATTCACAAATTCTTCTGAACGAAAGTCTGATCTCTGAATGTACTCATCTACATCTAAATATGAGTAATTACTCTGCAATTCACAATTAAGTGCCTGGTAGAGGGTTAATCGAACCACCTTCAAGAAATTTCCTTACCGTTCCACTATCGAAGAGCGCGAGGGAAAAACCAACACTTAAATTGTTAATAACAATAACACTCAATACTCAATAACCATTCAAATTTTCCTAAAATTATAACGATTAAAAAGTCAAGAACGATGAGGTGTTTCCAAAAGCCTCATAGCTGTAAGAAGGTATTTTATCCGCAACTACCGGTTTCACGTCAGTATAAACGCTTCTTCAGGTTTATAATGGTAACATCTTCATAATGTAGATGGACAATAACGAAGTCCTGAAAGCTGGAACTCCGTAACTGCCAATATACAGTATGCAACTGTAACCATTATAAACCTGAAGATGCGTCTATGCTGACGTGAAACCGGTAATTGCAAATAAAGCACCTTCGTACAGCTATGCGGCTTTTGGAAACACTTCATCATTACGACCTTTTAATTATTGTGATAATTTGAATGGTTATTGAGTTTTGAGAGCTGTTATTGTTATTCACAATGTCTGAGCTGTGGTTGGCCTCCACAGAAAGTTGCTTGAAACACTTAAATCTTTCCGTGCGAACTCTGGTTTCTCTTACTTTACTATGACGATCATTTCTCCCTATATAGGTGGGTGCCAACAAAATATTTTCGCATTCGGAGGGGAGAGATGGTGATTGAAATTTCGTGACAACATCCTGAAACAATGAAAAACGCCAATATTTTAATGATTGTCATCCCACTTCCCGTATCATATACGTGGCACTCTCTCCCCTATCTCGCGATAATAGAAAACGAGCTGCCATTCTTTGAACTTTTTCGATGTCCTCACGCAATGCTATTGATGCCGAACCCATATCACACAGCAGTACTCGAGAAAAGGATGGTTAAGTGTAGGCTGTCTCTTTAGCAGAACTGTTGCATTTTCTAAGTGTTCTTCCAACAAATCACAGTTTCGGTTCGCTTTAACCAGAATGTTATTTATGTGATCGTTCCAGTTTAAGTTATTGGTAATTGTGTGATTTCTCTTTTAACCGAAATTTAGCGGATTCCTTTTAGTGCTCATGTGGATGACTTCCCGCTTTTTATTATTCAGAGTCAACTGTCACTTCTCGCACCATACACGTATCTCGTCCAAGTCATTTTGCAATCGGTTTTCATCATCTGATGATTTCAAGACTTTAAACGACGCACCTTCTGCAAACAATCTACATAATAGGGCAGTTCAGATCGTGTCCTAGATCGTTCATACACATCAGGAACAGTATAGAGTCTACAACAGTTCCTGGGGAATGCCAAATATTACTTCTGATTTACTCGATGACTTTCCGTCAGTTACTACCGACTGTGTCCACCTGCTTAGCTGAGTGGTACCGGCATGGTAGCTCAGCGTGATCGGTCAGAGTGCTGGCTGCTCTTTGTAATAAAAAACTGAGTGAAGGTATCAACAACAAACTTCAACGCATGTCATGTGACGTCCGATACGACAATAACGAAAAAAAAAAGTGGTAACGCGTCTGGGTACCACGCGGCGGGCCCGGATTCGACTCCCGGCCGGGTTGGAGACTTTCCCGCTCGTGGGCTGGGTGCTGCGTCGTCCTCATCACTCATCATCATCGACACGCAAGTCGCCCAGTATTCTGAACAGTATTATGTGTGGATGCCCTCTATAGTCACGCCAGTCTGCAATAATTGTCCTTGATTAAAGTGCTTTTCGAGGAGGTCATTTCTTGTTCTTTTTCATTCATTACAACCCAAGTTGTCACTTTTGCGCAGTTATCGGCGCATTCGAAGCTCTCTGCGTCCTTGTGAAGAGACACTCTCCCGATCACGCTCGCTTTCAAATGCACATCGTCTCTTCTGGTGGCAGCCGAGAGTATTACGCCTCTGCTTCGCTCCATATTGCAACATCGAAATCAGTATTAAATCCAAATCCTAAGCCAGGTTCGCCAATGAAGTAAAACTCTTAGAACTAAAAGCACATTTATTACTGACGCCATAGGGCAGCCTGGACGGAACTGACGTCCTGGACAGGGAGTGTAGCTATTTATGCAAACATCGAATATCCCAGGCTGCTGGTATTTATACAAACATAAAATAATCAAGAATATATCAACTTCACAAGCATAAGATATTTCAAGAACTTTCCAGAAATGATAAGTGCTAATTAAAAATAATTGCTGTTGTTCGGGTTTGAACTGGCGACCTGCAACACACCAGACAGCAACACTAACCACTGCGCCACACTGCACCAGGGCTCGTGCCATTCCTCCCTCTCGTAGAAAAACAGCGACCCGCTGTTTCAGAAGTTTTCATTGGAGCCGATTACGGCACCCTGGATCTAGATCTTGTCAATAGTTCTCTGTATGCCGGTACTAGCGGGTACTCGCGTTCCGGTCGTGTCAGTACAACCTCTTCGTTATGATGAGCGTCGAAGGTAGTTCCTCCCGCCAAAGTTCCACTATTGTCGAGAGAGTCATCAGTTTCTTTGAACCTCTCATCGTCGTTCTGCGCCTCTGGGCTGTAATAGCTTCATGTACACGACATGGATGACTCTTCGCTTTTGTCTTCTTGAAGAAGTGGTCGAAACCGTGGACTTCATATGCGACGCAGGACCAACATGGCCCAAAGTGCCGCTTCAGTGTCTTTTGCTAAAGTCCAATTTTCCCCAAATGTCAATTCTCCCGCGCTGTATCTCAGTGTCCGATGCTGAGCTTTATAGTGCTCTCTGTATTCCTTCTGCGACCACTTGCTGTATGTGAGCCAGCTGCCTTGCTTCTTCACTCCCACTGATGAGGTGTTCCGCGAAGTCGTCATGAGTATTATTAGGCTGAAATGGGAACAGTGCATTCGTTGGAATTTCGGCCTCACGACAGTGGAGGAGAAAGAACCAGTGTGAAGCCTGTAGTATCTTGCTTCGCTATGTTTTAAGTGTTCGTCACGACAAGCAGTACTCTGTCCCAATGTTTCTGTTTGACGTCAGTGTACATCGAGGGCAGTTCTGCCAGCATCTTATTAAAGCGTTCTGTGAGGCCATTAGTCTGTGGACGCTAGGCAGTTCTCACTGTGAGTGATATCGCACTATGAAATTATTTCTGAAACCAGTCTCGACTGGAGAACGTAACCACGGTCAGAGATCATCACACGGGAGCTCCGAGCTTCAAAATTATGTCGTTTACAAGAAACTTCTCATTTTCCGGTGCTTCGGCTTTGCTTACAACATAGCGGATGAGATGTCAGTGCAGACTATTATCCATGGAATCACGTATGTCAACCTAGGAAATCTCCCCAAGAGATCACTTCAAATTCGATGGAATGGCGGTCCTGCAGGCGGGATTGCTCCCACAAGTATCAGAAGTAATTGCGGCACGTGCGTCCGTCGTTTCCATGCCTTACGGTGGCTCACGTAGTCTCTTAACGGAGCGGAAGAGACCTGGTCAGTGATATCTGCTTCTCATTCTGCCTATAGTCTTCACGAGACCTAGGTGACCAGACGTTGCATCTTTGTACAGTGTGGCGTAGTATTTAGCGTCGTTGGCTAGTGGATCCCCAGTTCAAACCTGATCAGCAGCACTTCTTTGATATTCAATGTTTACCGATCTAGAAAGTTCCTGAGATATCTTACGTTTGTATTTTCAATAAATATTCGATGTTCGTATTAAGAGCTGTAACAGCTGTAGTCTCCCATCGCGGAAATCAGCTCTGTTCTGGCTGTACGTTGGTGTCAGTAATGAATACGCTTTCAGTTCTAAGTTTTTTGACGACTCTGTCCTCGGATTTGGACCCGATTTTGATATTGGATTGAAGTTATTTGGTGGAGGCGAAGAGTATTTCAGAACGCCTACGTCAATGTGGCTCCGATTAAACAACGTAAAAGCCATCGTCTACACGGACAGGAACGAATATACAAACAGTACATCGTTCCTAAGATTCAGACACTCAAAAGACAAATGCATTACAAAACAGTAGAAGCAGTAAGGCTCCTTATAGATATGAATGCCAAGTAGGGAAAGGAATCCAATGTCACTGTGTGCATACCGGGAGGGGTCATTACAGATGTAGAAAGGCTGCTTCCGAACGCCATGAAGAGCACCGGGTGTATCCAGCTGCAGGTGGTGGCTCTGTTGCTACTAACGATATGTGTCGCTTTGGATCGGAAGAGATTCCCTCTGATTTCGGGCGGCTAGCTGAAGTGGTAACGACTGCCAACCTTGCTTGTGAGGTGAAGGTGGAGCTCACCATCTGTAGCATAATTGATACGAATCGACTGTGGCACTTTGGTACAGAGCCGAGTGGAGGGTCTGAATCAGAAGCTCACACGGTTCTGCGGCCGTGTAGGCTTCAAATTTCTCGAGCTGCGCCCTAACATGGTGGGTTTCCGAGTTCCGCTTAATAGGAGAGTGGTCCACAAGAGACAGGAAGTGGATACACGGGTAGCGGGGGCTGTGTGGAAGGATGGTTTTTATGTTAGAGGGTCTCGGGAATGTACAGAAAGGCCGTCAGTCTCAAGGGTGCAGAGCAAACACAGGAAGGTAGACCTAGCAACAATCGATATTGTAATTGTAAACTGTCGTACTAAAGTTGGAAAAGAAGCAGACCTCCAAACACTGAATTTCAAATCGATGTAGGCACGGAAAATTGGCTAAAGCGGGAAATAAATTCGGCCGAAATTTTTACGAAGGACCAAAACGTTTTCAGAAAAGGTAGATTAAATACAGTTGGTGGTGGAATGTTTATTGCTGTCAGAAATAGTTTACCATGTAGTGAAATTTAAGTAGCTCGTCTCCACGAGTTACTAAGGTTGGTTGGTTGTTTCGGGGAAGGAGACCAGACAGCGAGGTCATCGGTCTCATCGGATTAGGGAAGGACGGGGAAGGAAGTCGGCCGTGCCCTTTGAAAGGAACCATCCCGGCATTTGCCTGGAGCGATTTAGGGAAATCACGGAAAACCTAAATCAGGATGGCCGGACGCGGGATTGAACCGTCGTCCTCCCGAATGCGAGTCCAGTGTCTAACCACTGCGCTACCTCGCTCGGTAGCTACTAAGGATAGAAGTTATATTTGACAACCGGAATAAATAAGAGGTTTCTTTTACCAACCCCCCCCCCTCCCACCCTGACTCGGATGATACACTTTCTGAAGAGTTCAAAGAAAACTTTAATCTCATTTCATATACGTACCCCACTAATACAATTATAGTTGGTGACGACTTCAATCTACACTAGATACGTTGGCGAAAATAGATTTTTAAAATCGGTGGTGGCTAGACTGAATACTGTAGTACCCAACAGTGCCACTACAGTACAGAAGAGTTACTAAACTGAGTGTCCTGAAATTCCTTTACCAAAAATAAAAGCAAAATATATCTGTTTAAAAAAGGGCATAAAAATTTGCTTGAAACCTTCCTAAGAGACAATTTCAACTACTTCCAGTCTATATAAGTGTTGATCAGAGGTGGTTTCGATTCAAAAAAATAGTATCGACGGCATTTGAGAGATATATAGCAAATAAATTAATAATTGATGGTACTGATCCTCATGGTACACAAAATAGGTCAGAACGTTGTTGCAAAAGCATCTAAAAAAGCATGCCAAATTTAAAAGAGCGAAAAACACTCAATATAGGCAGAGTTTTACTGAAGATCAAAATTTAGCCCGAACTTCAAGGCGAGATGCTTTTAAGTGTTTCCACAAGGAAACCGTGTCTCTAAATCTGACAGAAAACGTTTACAGACTCTGGTCATATGTGAAGTAAATTAGCGGCCAGAGGCATTCACTACCTTCACTGTGCCGGCCGTGGCGGCCGAGCGGTTCTATGCGCTTCAGTCCGGAGCCAGGCGACTGCTACGGCCGCAGGTTCGAATCCTGCCTCGGGCATGGACGTGTGTGATGTCCGTAGGTTAAGTTAGGTTTAAGTAGTTCTGAGTTCTAGGGGACTGATGACCTCAGATGTTTAGTCCCATAGTACTAAGAACCATTATACCTTCACTGTGCGATAACGACAGTGACGTTATTGACAACAGCGCCACTACAGTACAGCAGAGTTGCTAAACTGAGTTCCCTGAAATTCCTTTACCAAAGAAGACGGAGTAAATATTCCATAAGTCGAACCAAAAATAACTGCCATCACGAGTAACTTAGAAGTAGATATCCTCGGTGTAGCGAAGCACCTTAAATTATTTAATAAAAACGTCTTCGGTCGAGACTGTATACCAGCCAGGTTCCTTTCGGAGTCTGCTGATTCAATAACTCCGTACTTAGCCATCATATACAACCGGTCACTCGTCGAAAGATCCGCACCTGAAGACTGGAAAGTTGCCAATGCCCAAGAAAGGAAATGGGAGTAATCAGTTGAATTACAGACCAATATCACTAACGTCGATTTGCAGTCGAATTTGGAATATGTACTGTGTTTGAACATAATTAAATTCTTTGAAGAAAGTTATTTATCAACAACCAACCAACTTGGGTTAAAAAATATCGTTTTTGTGAAACACAACTAGCTCTTTACTGTCACGAATTAATGAGTTTTATCTACAGGGGATGTCTGATAGATTCCAAATTATTTCAGGCGATATCTATCTGACCATGTTTATCTTTTCCAAGATCCAGAAACAGTTGTAAAGCGCTGCCTATAGATAATGTAGCAGACGGTAATGAACTTGATTCCCCGTTAACATCACGTAGCACCGTTATCGCGTTTGTAATCTCTATAACAGTTTTTTGTTCTGTTTTCGTGCTAATAATTGCCGGCCTGTGTGGCCGAGCGGTTCTAGGCGCTTCAGTCTGGAACCGCGCGACCGCTACGGTCGCAGGTTCGAATCCTGCCTCGGGCATGGATGTGTGTGATGTCCGTAGGTTAAGTTAGGTTTAAGTAGTTCTGAGTTCTAGGGGACTGATGACCTCAGATGTTAAGTCCCATAGTGCTCAGAGCCATTTGAACCACCTTTTTTTGCTAATAATTTCTGAGCTCAGAAAGCTATTTTTTCGCAGACATGTTACTCGATTTCGTTACTTTCATCAGTAAAATATATATTTGTAATGTTGTGGGTTACATAGTAATACTTAGACAGTTAAATGAAAACGAGACAAACGGAAAAAAGTAAGTATTCAACCATTGTCGGCATAATTGTTCATGCATTTATTCCACTGTGAAAGAAGACGGAAACTGCTTTCATGGAAAAATGTTTGCAGTTGCCTCCGGAACCATGGTTGTACCCAGGCGTGTACATCTTTGTCCGAAGCAAATTTGAAGGCAACGAATGTCTTTCTTGGGAACTCCAAAAATATAGAAATCGCTTGGAGAGAGACCGGAACTGAATGGTGAATGTGTAAGGGGTTTAAAGTGAAACTTTTGCGGCATAGTCGAAACAACAGTCACGCCAGATCAAGGGAACTGACAATGACCTTCTTTGACTGCGAGGGCCAGCTGCTCATTGACTTTCTGGAACAGGCCGCCACAATTAATGCACAACGGTACGTGGACGTTTTGCAAAAGTTGAAGCGCGCCATCAAAACGAAATGCCCGGGAACGTTGACGGTCGGCACCATTCTGTTGGAGGACAATGCCCTCCGATATTTTGCCAAAGTTCGTTCGACTAGGCTGCGTACGTTCCTCTGGGAAGCCCTTACACACGCTCCATAGGGGCTCGGTCTTTCTCCACGCAATTTCCATTTCTTGGTGTCTTGAAGAAAGAATTCGTGGCCGTAGATTGGCTTCGGACCAAGAGGTAGACGCTTCGGTACAATCGTGGTTCCGTAGGCAGCCGCAAACACTTCTACATGTAGAAATCGACCGTCTTTTCTCACAGAAGAAAATTTATTAACAGTTAAGGCGTTTATTTTTAAAATAACAAACTGTTAACGTACTTTTTGTCCATCTGTCCCATTTTCATTTGACTGTCCTTTACATATACTATCACATGCTTTCCTCACGCTATACAATAGAGATCAAGAGAGTAAAGTAAACACCGATCTTTGCTATTCAATTTCAGGAGAGCGTGATCGACTCGACACAGTACCTGGAGGCTGTAAAGCTACACCGAAACCGCTAGGTGAGATTAAGGTACGGATCGCGGTGGGCAGGAATCGGTCTAGCGGTCACGGAAACACGAATCCGCCCTGTGGTCATCAGCGGCAGCGGCGAGCGGGCCGCAGTTTGTTCCACAGGGGGACAGCTCGTGAGCTATTTGTGATTACGAAAGCTGTCCAACCCGAGGGGGAGCTGAGACAGTCATCAGGTTTCGCAGCCTGTCTGCGGTGATATCCCTGGTCTCCTTTTAGAGGGTGTTAACCTAATGCAATGGTGAAAAAATAATTTCACTTTCTTGCATTTTCTGAGAAATCAGAGATTTGAAAAGTTTTCATGCAAATATATTTCCAATTTTCTGAGTTATGTCGTGTGACATTTGGTGTTGAGTAAGTGTGGCTCAAAGAGATTTTCCACATCATTCCCTCGATTCACAGAGTGCATTCAGTTTCAAGATTGAGTGCCAGATCTTTGTTTCTATGTAAACTTCTCTGAATTCATTGTGTACTTTATGTTCAATTGAACCACTCAATGCAGTTGCATGGGAAAGATGCCCTACAAGAAAATTCTTTTCCAAAGGTTCTCTATGTGAATGGAAATTCTGCCTTTAGTGGTGATGATACGTCTTATAACCCATGGAGGGAAAGGGTGTGGAAGCAGGCTATTGTTGCATTGTGAATCTACAAAAACACTGATGAAGCCGAATAAAAGAAAACGTGAATACAAGTGTATGTTGGTACTCAGAAACAAACGAATAACGCCAGATTAAACAGGAAAAGAAGCATGGGGAACAAGAGAAAAAACTCCAGGAATAATGACTAGGGAGATAACTTGTTTTAAAGCGTATCATTGAATATAATGTGAATTTTGCATACCTTTTTAAAAGTGTTTTTTCTACAGCTTACATGTTTCTTACGTAACTCACAGTTCGTCAAAACATTCTTATTGGAACTGTGTGAAATTTTGATATTAGCTTTATGTTGTTCCCAGGTATAGTCCATCATTATGTTTTAAATCAAAGACATAAAAATTTAAATTTGAGACACACAAATAAAAATATTTCAAAATAATAAAATTAAAAGTGTGTAAAACACAATTTCGTTTCCTTAGATTCTATCCTATGCATTTTAATCAATGGATCATAACTTTCAATTTTCACCTGTTAATATTTTTTTCCAGGAAAAATGTTCATAATAATTCAGCTACAGTAATGAAACCAGTAACATTTAAAGTTGGAAGTATGTTACACTGCAATATTTTTGAATTAATCGCTGTTAATGAGATACTCACGTAAGCGCCATTTGAGAGAAATTCTAAAGAAGATGACTAAAACTTTTATGAGAAAGTGAATCTTGAACCTTTTCAGTTACATTTAAAATCAGGTAAAAGCTCCCATAAGCTATGTCACACTGCCTGACCAATGAAGCTCTCGGAAATAACATACACGTAGATGGTTATCATGCAGTACTTAGTCGATGGAACACCGTCGGCTGCTGTAAAGTTTCCGTACTTTGACAGCTAGAAGGTTAAATATCGATAATTATTTCCAGATAATTTTTCGGTCAAATTTCCCTACTAACCATGGACCTTGTGCTGGTTAGGTGGTCTTTCCTCCATGGTACCGATAGCCGCACCGGAGCTGCAACCACAACGGAGAGGTTTCTATTGAGAGACCAGACAAAAAAGTTGTTCCTGAAGAGGAGCAGCAACCTTTTTAGTAGTTGCATGAGTAACAGTCTGGATGATAGGCTGACTAATCTTGAAACATTTGCCAACATCAGCCAAAATGTGAACCGAGCGAGGTGGCGCAGTGGTTAGCACACTGGACTCGCATTCGGGAGGACGACGGTTCAATCCCGCGTCCCGCCATCCTGATTTAGGTTTTCCATGATTTCCCTAAATCGCTCCATGCAAATGCCGGGATGGTTCCTTTGAAAGGGCACGGCCGACTTCCTTCCCTGTCCTTCTCTAATCCGATGAGACCGATGACCTCGCTGTTTGGTCTCTTTACCCTAACAATACAATCCAATACAAATCCGAAATGTGAACGACTGAAAGCAATGGGAAACTACATACGTGATTTTTTTTCCTAGGAGATGCAGCTCTGCTGTACGATATAATGATATTGTCCTGGGTAAAAAATTGTGGAGGTAAAATACTCCCCCTTCGGATCTGAGGGCGGGGAATACTCAGAATGATGTTTTCGGGGAATATTCAGGATGACGATGTCACAAGGAGAAACATAACTTACGTTCTAGGGATTGGAGCATGGAGTGTTAGATCCCTTAAACATGTAGGTAGGTTAGATAAAGTAAAAAGAGAGACAGATAGGTTGAAGTGAGACAGTAGGAAACAGTGGATTGCGGTGGCAAGAAGAACATGACTTCTGGCTTGGTCAGCACAGGGCTATTAACACAAAATCAAATAAAGGTAATGGCAGAGTAGGCCTAGTAATGAATAAGGATCACTAGTCTCGCTTTGATCCGAGACACATGGGTATAACCTCTCTGGCCTCCAAAACCAAAGATTAATGTCCTGTTGCCAACTAACAAGACCGGCTGTGTTCTACTTCCAGCGTACCTATAGTATCTGAAGGCCAGAGATACAACGTACTTCTTAAAACACAAAAAAATCGACTTTGAAGATTTGTGAGCCCTGTTAGTAGTAAAGATTTTGGAGCTTTTTCTGATAGAACCGTTTGTAACTGAATGTGTAGCGGTCGAGTCTTGAAATTGCGAGACTGCTGGCCGATTCTCATTAGACGGAATTCTACACTCCTGGAAATGGAAAAAAGAACATATTGACACCGGTGTGTCAGACCCACCATACTTGCTCCGGACACTGCGAGAGGGCTGTACAAGCAATGATCACACGCACGGCACAGCGGACACACCAGGAACCGCGGTGTTGGCCGTCGAATAGCGTTAGCTGCGCAGCATTTGTGCACCGCCGCCGTCAGTGTCAGCCAGTTTGCCGTGGCATACGGAGCTCCATCGCAGTCTTTAACACTGGTAGCATGCCGCGACAGCGTGGACGTGAACCGTATGTGCAGCTGACGGACTTTGAGCGAGGGCGTATAGTGGGCATGCGGGAGGCCGGGTGGACGTACCGCCGAATTGCTCAACACGTGGGGCGTGAGGTCTCCACAGTACATCGATGTTGTCTCCAGTGGTCGGCGGAAGGTGCACGTGCCCGTCGACCTGGGACCGGACCGCAGCGACGCACGGATGCACACCAAGACCGTAGGATCCTACGCAGTACCGTAGGGGACCGCACCGCCACTTCCCAGCAAATTAGGGACACTGTTGCTCCTGGGGTATCGGCGAGGACCATTCGCAACCGTCTCCATGAAGCTGGGCTACGGTCCCGCACACCGTTAGGCCGTCTTCCGCTCACGCCCCAACATCGTGCAGCCCGCCTCCAGTGGTGTCGCGATGGGCGTGAATGGAGGGACGAATGGAGACGTGTCGTCTTCAGCGATGAGAGTCGCTTCTGCCTTGGTGCCAATGATGGTCGTATGCGTGTTTGGCGCCGTGCAGGTGAGCGCCACAATCAGGACTGCATACGACCGAGGCACACAGGGCTAACACCCGGCATCATGGTGTGGGGAGCGATCTCCTACACTGGCCGTACACCACTGGTGATCGTCGAGGGGACACTGAATAGTGCGCGGTACATCCAAACCGTCATCGAACCCATCGTTCTACCATTCCTAGACCGGCAAGGGAACTTGCTGTTCCAACAGGACAATGCACGTCCGCATGTATCCCGTGCCACCCAACGTGCTCTAGAAGGTGTAAGTCAACTACCCTGGCCAGCAAGATCTCCTGATCTGTCCCCCATTGAGCATGTTTGGGACTGGATGAAGCGTCGTCTCACGCGGTCTGCACGTCCAGCACGAACGCTGGTCCAACTGAGGCGCCAGGTGGAAATGGCATGGCAAGCCGTTCCACAGGACTACATCCAGCATCTCTACGATCGTCTCCGTGGGAGAATAGCAGCCTGCATTGCTGCGAAAGGTGGATATACACTATACTAGTGCCGACATTGTGCATGCTCTGTTGCCTGTGTGTATGTGCCTGTGGTTCTGTCAGTGTGATCATGTGATGTATCTGACCCCAGGAATGTGTCAATAAAGTTTCCCCTTCCTGGGACAATGAATTCACGGTGTTCTTATTTCAATTTCGAGGAGTGTATTTATATTCATTTGCTTTCTATATTTTCATTAGCCCCCCCCCCCTCCCCCACCCACTGAACCATAGACCTTGCCGTAGATGGGGAGGCTTGCGTGCCTCAGCGATACAGATAGCCGTACCGTAGGTGCAACCACAACGGAGGGGTATCTGTTGAGAGGCCAGACAAACGTGTGGTTCCTGAAGAGGGGCAGCAGCCTTTTCACTAGTTGCAGGGCCACAGTCTGGATGATCGACTGATCTGGCCTTGTAACACTAACCAAAACGGCCTTGCTGTGCTGGGACTGCGAACGGCTGAAAGCAAGGGGAAACTACTGCCGTAATTTTTTCCGAGGGCATGCAGCTTTCCTGTATGGATAAATGATGATGACGTTTTCTTGGGTAAAATATTCCGGAGGTAAAATAGTCCCCCATTCGGATCTCCAGGCGGGGACTCCTCAAGAGGACGTCGTTATCAGGAGAAAGAAAACTGGCGTTCTACGGATCGGAGCGTGGAATGTCAGATCCCTTAATCGGGCAGGTAGGTTAGAAAATTTAAAAAGGGAAATGGATAGGTTAAAGTTAGATGTAGTGGGAATTAGCGAAATGCGGTGGCAGGAGGAACAAGACTTCTGGTCAGGTGAATACAGGGTTATAAATACAAAATCAAATAGGGGTAATGCAGGAGTAGGTTTAATAATGAATAAAAAATAGGAGTTCGGGTAAGTTACTACAAACAACATAGTGAACGCATTATTGTGGCCAAGATAGACACGAAGCCCACGCCTACGACAGTAGTACAAGTTTATATGCCAACTAGCTCTGCAGATGGTGAAGAAACTGAAGAAATGTATGACGAGATAAAAGAAATTATTCAGATAGTGAACGGAGACGAAAATTTAATAGTCATAGGTGATTGGAATTCGATAGTAGGAAAAGGAAGAGAAGGAAACGTAATAAGTGAATATGGATTGGGGCTAAGAAAAGAAAGAGGAAGCCGCCTGGTAGAATTTTGCACAGAGCACAACTTAATCATAGCTAACACTTGGTTCAAGAATCATAAAAGAAGGCTGTATACATGGAAGAAGCCCGGAGATACTGACAGGTTTCAGATAGATTATACAATGGTAAGACAGAGATTTAGGAGCCAGGTTATAATTGTAAGACATTTCCAGGGGCAGATGTGGACTCTGACCTTAATCTATTGGTTATGAACTGTAGATTAAAACTGAAGAAACTGCAAAAAGGTGGGATAATCGGACTAAACCAGAGGTTGCACAGACTTTCAGGGAGAGCATAAGGGAACAATTGACAAGAATGGGGGAAAGAAATACAGTAGAAGAAGAATGGGTAGCTTAGAGGGATGAAGTAGTGAAGGCAGCAGAGGATCTAGTAGGTAAAAAGACGAGGGCTAGTAGAAATCCTTGCGTAACAGAAGAAATATTGAATTTAATTGATGAAAGGAGAAAATATAAAAATGCAGTAAATGAAGCAGGCAAAAATGAATACAAACGTCTCAAAAATGAGATCGACAGGAAATGCAAAATGGTTAAACAGGCATGGCTAGAGGACAAATTTAAGGATGTAGAGGCTTAACTCACTAGGGGTAAAATAGAGACTGCCTACAGGAAAATTAAAGAGACCTTTGGAGAAAAGAGAGCCACTTGTATGAATATCAAGAGCTCAGATGGAAACCCAGTTCTAAGCAAAGAAGGGAAAGCAGAATGGTGGAAGAGGTATATAGAGGGACTATACAAGGACGATGTACTCGAGGGCTGTGTTATAGAAAGGGAAGAGGATGTTGATGAAAATGGAATGGGAGATATGATACAGCGTGAAGAGTTTGATAGAGCACTGAAAGACCTAAGTCGAAACAAGGCCCTGGGAGTAGACAACATTCCATTAGAACTACTGACATCCTTGGGAGAGCTAGTCCTGGCAAAACTCTACCATGTGGTGAGCAAAATGTATGAGTGAGGCGAAATACCCTCAGACTTCAAAAATAATATAATAATTCCAATCCCAAAGAAAACAGATGTTGACAGATGTAATAATTACCGAACTATCAGTTTAATAAGTCACGGCTGCAAAATACTAACGCTAATTCTTTACAGACGGATGGAATAACTGGTAGTAGCCAACCTCGGGGATGATCAGTTTGGATTCCGTAGAAATATCGAAACACGTGAGGCAATACTGACCCTACGGCATATCATAGAAGCTAGATTAAGAAAAGGCAAACCTACGTTTCTAGCATTTGCAGACTTGGAAAAAGCTTTTGACAATGTTGACTGGAATACTCTCTTTCAAATTCTGAAGGTGGCAGCGGTAAAATACAGGGAGCCAAAGGCTATTTACAATTTGTACAGAAACCAGATGGCAGTTATAAGAGTCGAGGGACATGAAAGGGAAGCAGTGGTTGGGAAGGGAGTAAGACAGGGTTGTAGCCTCTCCCCGATGTTATTCAATCTGTATATTGAGCAAGCAGTAAAGGAAACAAAAGAAAAATTCGGAGTAGGTATTAAAATTCATGGAGAAGAAATAAAAACCTTGAGGTTCGCCGATGACATTGTAATTCTGTCAGAGACAGCAAAGGACTTGGAAGAGCAGTTGAATGGAATGGACAGTGTCTTGAAAGGAGGATATAAGATGAACATCAACAAAAGCAAAACAAGGATAATGGAATGTAGTCTAATTAAGTCGGGTGATGCTGAGGGAATTAGATTAGGAAATGAGGCACTTAAAGTAGTAAAGGAGTTTTGCTATTTGGGGAGCAAAATAACTGATGATGGTCGAAGTAGAGAGGATATAAAATGTAGGCTGGCAATGGCAAGGAAAGCGTTTCTGAAGAAGAGAAATTTGTTAACATCGAGTATAGATTTAAGTGTCAGGAAGTCATTTCTGAAAGTATTCGTATGGAGTATAGCCATGTATGGAAGTGAAACATGGACGATAAATAGTTTGGACAAGAAGAGAATAGAAGCTTTCAAAATGTGGTGCTACAGAAGAATGCTGAAGATTAGATGGGTAGATCACATAACTAATGAGGAAGTATTGAATAGGATTGGGGAGAAGAGAAGTTTGTGGCACAACTTGACAAGAAGAAGGGATCGGTTGGTAGGACATGTTCTGAGGCATCAAGGGATCACCAATTTAGTATTGGAGGGCAGAGTGGAGCGTAAAAATCGTAGAGGGAGACCAAGAGATGAATACACTAAGCAGATTCAGAAGGATGTAGATTGCAGTACGTACTGGGAGATGAAGAAGCTTGCACAGGATAGAGTAGCATGGAGAGCTGCATCAAACCAGTCTCAGGACTGAAGACCACAACAACAACAACATTTTCATTACCTGCCAAAAAAGCAAAGCACCAATAAGGAGAGGAGGGAACTAAATTAAACATCATGAACGAGAGGGTATGCGAAGTTACACCAGTGATTACAATTCGTGCTATATTTACAAAGAACTTGACAGTCTGAGCCCACTTATCAGTAGGATGTTGCATCTCGTGTGGCCTGTTTGCATGTACAGATTCGATTATGAAGCGTGTCACAGGGCTGTTGATGGTCTCCTGAGACAAGTACCATTTGCCTGTGGTAAATGGTATTTCATATTTTGGAAACTGGCACAGGGACAGAGTTGACGTCCTTGACCCCAAACATCTTCCATTGAGGACAGATCTGGGGATCTTGCTGGCTACAAGAGCATCTCAGAATCACGCAGACAATTGATAGAAGCGCGGGCCATGTGTGGACGAGCTTTGTCCTATTAAAAACTGGCACCGAGATACTGCCACACATGAGAACGCAGGACGTCACTTCTGTTGTCCTGTCATAGTTACCTCAATCACTACCAGACGTGACCCGACGTTATACAAAATGTTCAAAGGTGTGTGAAATCTTATGGGACTTAACTGCTAAGACCATCAGTCCCTAAGCTGACACACTACTTAACCTAAATTAACCTAAGGACAAACACACACACCCATGCCCGAGGTAGGACTCGAACCTCCGCCAGGACCAGCCTCGCAGTCCATGACTGCAGCCGACGTTATACCTGGTGAGGCCCCACACCATGACGTCAGGAGTAACGACACTGAACCTCTCTGAAATAATGTAAGTATGGGACATCTCGGCACGTCGCCGCAAAACTCACCGACGATGGCTCAAAATGGTTCAAATGGCTCTGAGCACTATGGGACTTAATATCTGAGGTCATCAGTCCCCTAGACTTAGAACTACTCAAACCTAATAAACCTAAGAACACACACACACACACACATCCATGCCCGAGGCAAGATTCGAACGTGCGACCTTAGCAGCAGTGCGGTTCCGAACTGAAGCGCGTAGAACCGCTCGGCCACAGCGGCCGGCCCGACGATGGTTATTCGGGATAACGCAGAACCGCGATTCATCGTGGAACACAATTCGACGCCACTCACCAGAAGTCCATGTTCCCGGTCAAGACTCCATTCAAAGCGCAACCTTTGTTTTGTTCCACTAGCGGCAGCCTGTGCATGGGACGGTGATTCCCTACTCCCACTGCCGCTGGTCCTCGAGCAATGCCGTGGCATGACACGGAAAGTTATAGGGTATCCATTACTTGTTCTTATATTGCAGGCGCAGATAAGAAGGGCCTACGACGTCTTTGGTGGACAATAAGGCGACCCTTCCTTGTGGTGGTCAGACCTAGTCGACCAGAACCTTGACGACGAATATACCTACCCTCACGTTTCCAAGCAGTGCAATATCGGGGGCCACTGTCACATCCAAGACTCCAGAACTCACGACTCAACTATTGGCCAAATGAGAGACTCACAATTCGGCCTATTTCGACTCTGTAAGATGCTGATAACGCTATGTCACACACCTACGTGCCATCTCCGTGTCTTTCACATTTATCACTGAATATCTGACGCTATTCACGCCCCTTATATTCCATGTGCGGCCCGGTAACAACACTGGACACGCAGAACACTAATGCACCATTGTGGTCTTTCTACCAGTCACACAGAATGTAGCCCTAATCATTTACACAACCGCCGATGGTGTGTATGTGTGAGAACTTACATCGACATGTCTGGCAGTGTAAATCGATGAAAAAATCTGTCGTCTTTATATCGATATCTCCGTATCATACTATGTTCGAGGAGAACTATGAGATAAAAATACGAAATATATACACCAAGGAAACAACAACCTCCAGGTCGTTTTCCTCTGCGAAATTAAGAAAGGTTGGCTACAATTAAAGGAACATTGTATGTAGCATAATTAGATTTTTGGTCTTCCGGAAGCAGCAACGTTTACACACTCAGCTATCGGAATTTGATTCTACCTGATTATGCAAACAACTTCTGTTTTGTTTAACGCGTGCCTTCAGGATGTTTTATACTGATAAAAATTTTCTCGAGCTTCCAACCGCGTGAAGTGGTTAAACATCCATGAGCTGTCGGCCAAGTGATGTCATAAGAACTCAGACCAGACAAATACGGGTTGAGGGGGCGGGGGGGGGGGGGGGTTCTACGAAACAGGAATGCCTTTTGAGATAAATTCCGTGGTGGAAGGGGCCGTGAGACATTGGATGTTGTCATGATGCAGCATCCGCTTGTCTGCAGTGTACGGTCTCTCTCGAATCACCCTATTCCCTAGTGTTTCAAGGACATCTTTGTAAAACACTTGGTTGGAAGTTTGTCCTGGATGAACAAATTCTTTGTGGACAATACCCCTACTATCAGAAAAGCTAATCAGCATTGTTTTGATATTTGATTTGCTCATTTGAGCTTTTTTCGGTCGAAGAGATGTCTATGTTCCACTCCTCACTTTGCCGCTTTGTCTCAGTACTGTACTCAAAAATCCAGGACTCAGCACTCGTGATCAGATGACTGAACCATTCGTGGTCATTGGCAGTCCTCTCAAGAAGATCAACGCACACGTTTCTTCGACTGTCTTTCTGTTCAGCTGAGAGGTTTTTGGCTCCATTTTTGCACAAATCTTTCGCATGTGCTAATCTTCGATCAAAATTTGATGTACAGTGAAACTATTTAAGTTTACAAGTCACCCATTATTCTTATTGTTAAACATCGGTATGATCTCACAAGAGCAGACACACGTTCGACGTGTTCTCGGCCTTTCAGAAATGATTTGCGCCAGCGAAGACTTTGTTCCCTTGATAAGGATTCTCTCGACACACTGAGGCAAGATATAGTATTGTTAAGAGACCTCTGAATGTGCAGAAGGTGTTTTCGATGTACATACAGCAACACGCCACAGTTTGGCAGAAAGCGCCTTGTTTGATATTGTTTTTTAGGGTACTTCATTGACAACACGAAGAGAGAGTTAGTAAACTTATGAGTTTTGTTTTCACACCAAACTAATATCTAAAATCATAAGTAACTATGTAAAATTTCTTCAATGGCTTTGTCTTAGACAGCCCTATAAATGCGCTCACTGCTTGTGATATACTTCTGGTTCCTAAGACTTCATCTTCTGCAAGAGATAACGTTTTTACTTTTTGGGCAATCGTTTGACACGAGCGAAGGCTCCTCCTGAATCACACAATGGGTTTTTGCCCGAATTTTCACAGCCAAACGCAGCGTGGGAAATGGAGTATCGAAATGACCAGGGTGAGGTCTAATTTTTAAAGAAAAAAGGATTAACAGCTTATAAAGCGCAGAGATTTTGCGCAAAGAGAGTTACACTGCTTTGATATGTAACTGTCAAAAAGGTTTCTTTCCAATGGAGTACTAAATTTAAGATATTTCAAAAACAGAAGACGCTAGGAAGGCAAATGAGGTGTCAAAGTTCATCTCTTAAGGGAGCAGCTATTTTGAGTAAAAAAGTTACATTGGTGTGATATTTTATTTTTAAAATGGCTTCCTTTGAAACAAATACTAAATTTAAGACATTTCGAGACTAGCAGGCACTAAGGAGACAAACGAGGTGTCAAATGTCTTATTATTACAAGGCCTTGTTAAATTTGCGCATAAAAAGTTACACTGATGCGATATGTTACTGTCAAAATGGTTTCCTTCGAATAAAGATTAGGGATATTTCGAGAGCACAAGACGTAGGAAACCAAATGAGATGTCAATAAGATGCTTTATAAACAAATCTTGAAAATAAAAGAAATTGATAAAAGATTGTTCAAACGTGTTGTGAAAAGGTTTTTCTAAAAGTACGATATAAAATATAGCAGAGAAACGCTTGACGTGCCTTTGATTCACGCTAGATCTAATGTACAGCGAATGAGGCACGTCAAATGTTTCTCGAATCTATTTTATTTCTTATTTTAGACAAATCAAAGAACTTATGTCACCATATTCATCGAGATATGCTATGTTACTGTCGTTAGTCGCTTGTTCGTCGTTTCACTTTGCTGTCATCTGATTTCGTGAGCGTTCATACAGAAAAAGAAATTCAGGAAGACTTATACTCATCGTGTTAATTTTAAAGTTGGAATTGTAGATGATGGCCCGATTTTTATGCGTTTTACAGTTTTACAGCTTGTCACTGACGAAGTGATGAGTTGGTGTGATGGATAGCAGCTGGCTCTTAATGTAGAAAAATGTAATTTAATGCAGATGAGTAGGAAAAACAAACCTGTAATGTTCGAATACAGCGTTAGCAGTGTCCTGCTTGAAACACTCACGTCGTTTAAATATCTGGGCGTAAAGGAAGGCGAATGGTCGACGTCGCTTTATTTGGAGAATTTGAGGAAAATGTAGTTGATCTGTAAAGGAGACCGCATATAGGTCGCTAGTGTGATCTATTCTTGAGTACTATTCGAGTGTTTGGGATCCGCACCAGGTCGGATTGAAAGAAGACATCGGAGCAATTCAGAGGCGAGCTGCTAAATTTGTTACCAGTAGGTTCCATCAGCGTGCAAATGTTACAGATATGCTTCTGGAGCTCAAGTGGGAAGGGAGGGAAGAAGACGTTCATTTCGAACAACACTACTGACGAGACTTGTCAAAACTTACCCTGAAATTTTTTGCACAGGAAGAAGACAACGAAAGAAATGCGCTGTCCTAATTTAAGCTGCTAAGAGACACTGCAAATATTAAAAATATAGGTGAAAATTGCTAAATTCGTAGCGCACCAGGCGGCGGTAGAAATGTACATACCTATAGGCGCTGTAGCAACTGCGCATGCGCAACTAGGCGCACGCACGCACGCGCGCGCGCACACACACACACACACACACACACACGAGGTCGGGGGTACATTTGTAAACAGGAAACACGACGCAACCCGATCACAATTTATAAAGGACGATTCAGGTTACTGTTCGTTGATGGTTTGTCTGATACCACAGTACACAGTTATTATTCTCACGAATTAGCCACTCAAGTAACATCTATTACAAATTATTAGCCACTCAAGTAACATCTATTACAAATTATCAGTTGCTTTTTGCAGAATTGGTAAGTATTGAAAGTACAGATAAAGCTGAATTAACATTTATTGTGCTTTCTTAAGACATGCCCGCTAATACCACCTTTTTTTTCTTCCAGTTTCGCAGTAATGTGGAATCCAATTAACTTTCTCAATTTAGCAAATGATGAAATATGAAGAACGTGGTTTCCAGGCGAAATGACTTACTTATTCTGAGGACGTACATGTGTCATTTGTTAGTTGATTTCCTTGACATGATATCGACATTTCGTTTGAAATTGTGGATACGTTAGAAGAAATAGAAAATAATTGTGATTATTCTATGGATTGTGGTTCGGACGATGTCAGTTGTGACAGTAATAGTTCTGAAGAATATCTTCCAGACCTAAAAAAAACGCACTGCAATAGCTTTCAGCGACAAAGAAAAGGCAGTGAAATATTGGTTAAACGAAGGAGGGAAAATAAACGCTTGAATTTATGCAGTGAGCAAAGGCGTTTTCGTTACGTAAAATCGAAGCGTGAACTGTACAAATTGAAGAATGAACGATATGAAGTAATAAATATGCGCCAAACGCAAACCCAGAACCATCTGAATGAAAAATTGTTCGAAAGATTCAGTGTTCCTTGCGAGAGGCTATGCACCGTTACCGATGGTGATCTACGAAACTGAGCACGCCGAATTGCATCTGATATGAACATTGCTAATTTCCAGGCTTCGTCCACCTGGCTAGCAGGTTCAAGAAATCGTACCGAATAGGAGGTCGCGAAATTACCAAGTTTACGTCACGTAAACGTGTAGAGCAGCTGCCAGTGATAGACCATGCTGTTCAGAAATTCATAGCTGACATAAAGACGAAACTTGCTGTTATCCCTGCAACTGCTGTTTATTTTGTTAACCAGTCAGGTTTCGTGAAAGGACTGCGTACACACCGCACTTCATTTCAGGCTGAAAAAAAGACGGAGTCCGTTGCCCAGTCAACGAATGCAATGACGCATTCATATACGTTAATGCCAGTATAAGTATGAATGGTTTATTGTTTCCGCAGCTGCATATCAGTCTTCAAGAACCGCAAGGCAAAATAGGACCAAAAATTAAAAACATGGACTGTTCAGTTGCAAAAATCTTGTACTCGACGCATGAAAATCTGGTAAAAAGGGAAAGAATAATTTTCAACATTACGTTCGAAACGTATTCCTTCCAGCTGCAAAAAATAATTCATTGCTTTTGTTGGATTCATGGTCTGGACTCAACGAACGCCTGTGTTTATGTGGAGGACGACGAAAAATCTGTAGATGTAATGTGGATTCCGCCTGGAACTATTAGTGCGATTCAACCCTTCGATAAAGAATTTTTTCGACAATGGAAAGCATTTTTCAGGAAATTATCAGACAACATCATTTCTGATACCTCTCTCTCATTTCAGGTTTATCAGTGGAACAGTATTCTTAAGCTCCAGTCATTTCTGCATTAGCAGTTTTCTTCGCCACGCTTTACGAATTTGATCAAGTATGATTGGTATGCAACGCAATATGCAGAACAACGGCCGGGGCCATTTCTGACTCCTTCATAGTTCTGTCTAAATAAACCTACTGGTTACTGCGAGGTGCCTGATTGCATCATTTTTTCTTTTGTGCGGTGTGCCTGGTAAAAGAAAAATGTTTCTTTTTGTTATTCAATAGACACATCGTGTTTTTGTGATAACTACATGGAATAAACAAAGCACTGTTTCACTGATAGTCAAATGTACAACATCCAAATATTATTATAAGGAATGGCCTACAGTAATTGTTATAAAATGTAGTACTGCAAGACATTTCATTTCAACAAATTACAAGTCCTCATTTATGGAAGTCGTCTGTGACAGCAAATACTGCCATGATTTTATTTTCTCTGCCAGCCAGAATTATATGTGCAAGAATTGAACTGTCAATGTGAAGTTATTAAAAAAAATGTTTGTATAGTTTAAGCCAGATTTTCACTGGAGCAAACAAGCTAACAAGTAACAGCAAAAGAGAATTCTGTCTGGTGCACCCGGTAGACCTCTTGCAGGTCTTTCAACTGGACTCCACTGCAGCTACTTACGAGTCCCTAACCTGTCCCAGTTACGTAGTCGGAAAATGAAGACCTGCAGTTTAACGTGGCATAAGAACCTCATCTCTTTCGTGGCCACTCCAACATCTGTGAGAAGTGAATGTTCGGTTAAATATCATGGTGTAAGAGCTGTGATCTGAACGGGATTTTATCCCACGCTCTCTGGATCACGAAGCGCGCGCTTTGCCACTAGACCATTTTTGTTTTTTATTTGAAAGAAAAGAACAAAATAGTATATGACCACTAGACCTTACACGCTCAGTGGAAACGGTAGCTGTGTCACCTCTCGATATGATGCTCGACGTCGGTAATTAGTGTTCTGTTTATAAATTTCCCCTCAATGGTAACGAGAAGCCAGGGAAAAATGGTAGCCGACATACAAGGCAAATTTTGGACCAGTGATAAGGAGAGATGGAGATGCAATTCCGTGTAAAATGCACGATCTCCACGCATGTCACGCTTCCATACAAACTGAGACAAATTCTTCCTTCCCTGCGCCATTTTGCATACTCCATCTAGAACAGTGCGCCGCCATGCAAAGTAATCCTCACTGAATAACATGCAAAGTAATCCTCACTGAATAACATGCAAAGTAATCCTCACTGAATAACAAAGTTTCGCATTATGGCTCTAACAAGATAGAGTTGCATCATGTATGCCAAATATTAGCTCCAAAAACTAAAAAATTAAAACACAATGTTCATAGGCAATGTTCGCTACCTCGTGATCTCTTACGCCCCTCTAGTATAAACGATTCTACCCATATACAAGCGAATGGTAGTGAATTTCCAGCAAATGCTGATTCGCACGTGTTCGCTTCTATTCACTCCATTGTAAACCAGGCTTTGGGTGCTTAAAATCTGTGTCTGTGAACCCCGGATAATTCCGCAATGTGGCGCTGCGTGAGTGATTGGCAGAGTCACGCGCTAGGCGGGCAGGGCTGTAAAAACCGCTGTTATGAGCTGTTCTTCGCGCGGCAAAAATGTGTAACTTCAACATTTTATACAAAATACTTGCAGTGCCTCTTAGCAGCTAAAATTTTGGCAGTTGTTTTCTTCCTGTGTAAAAAATATAAGGGTAGGTTTCGACATGTCTTATTGGACCACCGATGTGAGAAAGTTTAGAGAATCGGTATTTGAAGCTGACTGCCCAACGATCCCACTGCTTCCAACATACATTTCACGTAGGGACAAGAAGATAAGATACGAGAAATTAGTGTTCACGCGGAGGCATAAAAACAGTCGTTTTTCACTCGCTCTGTCTGCAAGTGGAACAGGAAAGGAAACGATTAATTGTGATACAGGGTACTCTCCGCCACGCACCACACGGTAGCTTGCGGAATATGAATATAGATCTAGAGACATTCTATGTTATTGTCGCTGCTCTCTTGTTTGTCGTCTTGTTTTTGTCCACTGTGGCGATAATTTTGAGCATTTTGTGCAAGTTTATGTGATACAGGGCCTGAGATAAACATATTTGATGTGTGTGTGTGTGTGTGTGTGTGCGTGCGTGCGCATGAGGGGAGAGAGAGAGAAGTGTAAAGAAGGAGAAAGTGCTCTGGGGCGGGGTGAGAAGTTTTCGGACAACAGAGGTTTTTTCAATACTACGATTTCTTTGAAGAAATGTCTTTTAATTGTGTCGAATAGTGTTTTGTTGTATGTTCACTCAACACTTTTTTTGAGTTTTATGTGTGGAAGTTCTCCACAATTGTGCATTTTTAGTAGATACTATTGGTTTATCTGAGGGTCTTCAGATTAGTTTCGATATTATTTGGGTAGTGGCTTTCCTGTCTCAGACGATCTGCAAAAATTGAGAGTGTACTGTCACCTTACGAGACTCTGAGGTGCTCAGGCTAATTAGTTCTAAAATTCCTATCGGTTTGGTCTGTGTAAATATTGGGTTGCGTTGGTGCGTTTTTCCACAAGTTTAATAAACGGTACAGATGGATACTTTAGTCATCAATAATATATTCATTTTCACTATTTACAAGTCTGGGGAACTTTTCGATTCTGCGACTTTAGTAATCACGTGGTTTTGAGGCGAAGAACTCGTCGAGCCATATTCAAAGCGAATTTTCATCCGGAAAAGAAGTTCCTTGAAGGCTGTTCGATAGAGAGCGGAAAAGCTGAAAATCTGGGGGCGCAAGATCAGATGAATAAGGTGGCGCAGAATGATTTCCCGACCCAACTCCAGTATAGTGTTTTCTGTCTAGCAGAATGCGGGCGACCGCTATCGTGGAGTAGCATCACTTGCGCAATCTTCTGCGCTTTTTTTCTAGGATCCATCTGCAAGACGTCTCAGTTGTTGACAATACATGTCAGCAGTGATGGTTACACCTCGGGGAACCAATTGGTAGTACACTACGCGGTCGCTGTTCCACCAGATGCGTAACATTATATTTTGTGCATGCGCGCAGACCTTTGTACGGGGAGTTGCTGCTTCGTTTGGGCTCAACTACTCCTTTCCTTAGCATTTCCTGTCACCAATAACGATACAGGATAGGAATGGTCGGTGCTGTTCACAAGCCATCTGATGAGAGATGCACATAGCGGCCAATGGCCTATTTTTTGTTATTTTTGCTTAGATCAGGCCGTTCCCACACACCCGATTTTTGAACCTCCCCGTTTCATGCTAGTGTCGCACGACGGTGGAATGACCACAGTTCATCACATTTGCCAGTTCCCAAGTACACTGCGTTTAAACGATCGTCATAAAACCCCCGAAGGCCTTCCTGAACATGAAGAGTCACAAATGTCAAAACGATCCTCCTTAAAATGAATAAACCAGGGAATAATTTTCTTGCCATGCTCTGTCCAATGGTATTATCCCCGTATAGGGCGCAAATGTTTCTGGCTGCGTCCGCTGTTGTCATCCCCTATTGAACTCACAGAGAAGAATATGTAGGAGATGTTCCGATTTCTCCACTTGGCACTGCATTTTCTTGCGTCCACGGCTCCAATCACTATTTCCAAATGACAAAGTAACATCATATAGATTCAAATAGCAACAGTGAAATAGTGAAATACAAATAAAAAATCAGTTTCGATAAATAAACCTCTAGCAACCGGAACATCAACATGCAAAACAAAAACGGTAAGAACTTATGCATCGTCCTAATAGATTGAATGAACTACAAGTTAACTGATAAATGGCACATTTGTTAAATTTGTCTGCGGAGATCCTTATATTATCACTTACCACTTTTTCTGATAACACGCTTTCTATTTCATATTTTGGTTTGCTAAAACAATTCATTGAGTCAGTTTAGTTACTGTTGTTGTGGTCTTCAGTCCTGAGACTGGTTTGATGCAGCTCTCCACCCTACTCTATCCTGTGCAAGCTTCTTCATCTCCCAGTACCTACCGCAACCTACATCCTTTTGAATCTGTTTAGTGTATTCATCTCTTGGTCTCCCTCTGCGATTTTTACGCTCCACGCTGCCCTCCAATACTACATTGGTGATCCCTTGATGCCTCAGAACATGTCCTACCAACCGATCCCTTCTTCTCCCCAATCCTATTCAATACCTCCTCATTAGTTATATGATCTACCAATCTAATCTTCTGCATTCTTCTGTAGCACCATATTTCGAAAGCTTCTATTCTCTTCTTGTCCAAACTAGTTATCGTCCATGTTTCACTTCCATGCATGGCTACGCTCCATACAAATACTTTCAGAAACGACTTCCTGACACTTAAATCAATACTCGATGTTAACAAATTTCTCTTCTTCAGAAACGCTTTCCTTGCCATTGAGAGTCTACATTTTATATCCTCTCTACTTCGACCATCATCAGTTATTTTGCTCCCCAAATAGCAAAGCTCCTTTACTACTTTATTTGTCTCATTTCCTAATCTAATTCCCTGAGCATCACCCGACTTAATTCGACTACATTCCATTATCCTCGTTTCGCTTTTGTCGATGTTCATCTTATACCCTCCTTTCATGACATTCTCCATTCAGTTCAACTGCTCTTCCAAGTCCTTTGCTGTCTCTGACAGAATTACAATGTCATTGGTGAACCCCAAAGCTTTTATTTCTTCTCCATGGGTTTTAATACCTACTCCGAATTTTTCTTTTGTTTCCTTCACTGCTTGCTCAATATACAGATTGAATAACATCAGGGATAGGCTACAACCCTGTCTCACTCCCTTCCCAACCACCGCTTCCCTTTCATGCCCCTCGACTCTTATAACCGCCATCTGGTTTCTGTACAAATTGTAAATAGCCTTTCGCTCCCTGTATTTTACCGCTGCCACCTTCAGAATTTGAAAGAGAGTATTCCAGTCAACATTGTCAAAAGCTTTCTCTAAGTCTACAAATGCTAGGAACGTAGGTTTGCCTTTCCTTAATCTAGCTTCTAAGACAAGCCGTAGGGTCGGTATTGCCTCACGTGTTCCAACATTTCTACGGAATCCAAACTGATCTTCCCCGAGGTCGGCTTCTACCAGTTTTTCCATTCGTCTGTAAAGAATTCGCTTTAGTATTTTGCATCCGTGACTTATTAAACTGATTGTTCTGCAATTTTCACATCTGTCAACGCCTGCTTTCTTTGGGATTGGAATTATTACATTCTTCTTGAAGTCTGAGGGAATTTCGCCTGTCTCATACATCTTGCTCACCAGATGGTAGAGTTTTGTCAGGAGTGGCTCTCCCAAGGCTGTCAGTAGTTCTAATGGAATGTTGTCTACTCCCGGGGCCTTGTTTCGACTCAGGTCTTTCAGCGCTCTGTCAAACTCTTCACGCAGTATCGTATCTCCCATTTAATCTTCATCTATATCCTCTTCCAGTTCCATAATATTGTCCTCAAGTACATTGGCCTTGTATAGACCTTCTATATACTCCTTCCACCTTTCTGCTTTCCCTTCTTTGCTTAGAGCTGGGTTTCCATCTGAGCTCTTGATATTCATACAAGTGGCTCTCTTTTCTCCAAAGGTCTCTTTAATTTTCCTGTAGGCAGTCTCTATTTTACCCCTAGTGAGATAAGCCTCTACATCCTTACATTTATCCTCTAGCCATCCCTGCTTAGCCATTTTGCAGTTCCTGTCGATCTCATTTTTGAGACGTTTGTATTCCTTTTTACCTCCTTCATTTACTGCATTTTTATATTTCCTCCTTTCATCAATTAAATTCAATATTTCTTCTGTTACCCAAGGATTTCTACTAGCCCTCGTCTTTTTACCTACTAGATCCTCTGCTGCCTTCACTACTTCATCTCTCAAAGCTACCCATTCTTCTTTTACTGTATTTCTTTCCCCCATTCCTGTCAATTGTTCCCTAATGCTCTCCCTGAAACTCTGTACGACCTCTGGTTTAGTCAGTTTATCCAGGTCCCATCTCCTTAAATTCCCACATTTTGCAGTTTCTGCAGTTTTAATCTACAGCTCATAACCAATACATTGTGGTCAGAGTCCACATCTGCCCCTGGAAATGTCTTACAATTTAAAACCTGGTTCCTAAATCTCTGTCTTACCATTGTATGATCTATCTGAAACTTGTCAGTATCTCCAGGCTTCTTCCACGTATAAAACCTTCTCTTATGATAAAAGAAGGTTTAGTTACTACAGTTTGTTATTTGTTGGTACATAGGAACTAAAGGCCACGCTGTCGTCTATTTCACCCACACAACAACAGCAACAACTGTGAGAGGAGGTGAAGCACAAAAGGGGAAGAATGAATGTTACGAAGGAGAAGTAAATGTTACAGAAGGAGAGCAAGCAGCACAATGATTGCATATGGAAATACACTGTCGGAAAGAAAATCGCAACATCAAGAATCTGGGGGAAGTAAACGAAAGTTGTAGGGCGTATTTGTACATCTGAAAGACGGTGTCTATTCAAATTTCGTGCCAGTCGCATAGTAGTTTAAATACGCTGTAACGACCGTGAGCGATAGTTACCTTTGGGACTGGACGAGGTGGATTGATGTCCGTCAAAAATGCCTTTAAGGCTACAAAGCTGCCGTTATCAACACGTCACTGAGTTTGAACGAGGTCGTGTAATAGGGCTACGAGAAGCTGGATGCTACTTCTCTGATACTGCAGAAAGGAATGCACCCACTGTACGTTATTGTTGGCTGCGGTGGTCACGGGAATGTAAGGACGTGAGAAGATCGGGCTCCGGTCGGCGACGTGGCACCACCATGGTATTCGGCAAATGGCTCTGGCCCATCTTTCTGCATCTGCAGCAGCATTTTGAGCGGCAATTGGCACCACAGTGTGGCTCAACGTACTGTTACAAATCGGTTACTTTAAGGACAGTTCCGAACCAGACGCTCTGCAACGTGCATTCCTCTGACCAGACACCACCGCCATTTGCGACTTCAGTGGTGTCAGTCGAGGGTTCATTGGAGGGTAGGGTGGAGATCTGTTGTGCTTCGTGATGAAAGGTGGTTCTGCCTCGGTGCCAGTGGTAGCTGTGAGTTGGTTAGGAGGAGGTCAGTTGAGGGTCTGCAACCAACCTGTGTGCGTACTTGACATATTTGGCCTACATTGGAAGTTATGATGTGGGGTGCGATTTCGTACAACAACAGGAGCACTCTCATAGTTAACCCACGCATCCTGACTACAAATTTGTACGTAGCTCTGGTGATTTGACCTTTCGTGCTGCCATTCACGAAAAGCATTCCAGAGGGTGTTTTCTAACAGTATAACGCTCGCCTACGTATCGCTGCTGTAAGCCAACATGCTCTATAGAGTGTCGGCATATTGCTTTGACCTACTCGACCACTATATCTGTGTCCAATTGAGCACATGTTGGACAACCAGCATTAACCGTCCCCGTATTGACCGACTAAGTACTACAGGCATGGAACTTCATCACACAAACTGTCACCCAGCACCTACACAGCACAATGCATGCATGTTTGCAAGCTTTCATTCAACAGTCTGGCGTTTACTCTGGTTAGTAATTTAGCAGCTTTTCACAGCAGCAGTGGCTTATCTGGCGCTTACAACAACCTGTGATCTTGAAATGTTAATCACTTAAATATGTTACCTAGACAAATGTATTACCGTAATTTAATTTTTCCACATTAATTATTTTTTAGTGTTGCGATTTTTTTCCCATCACCGTATTATTTAGCATTTTTTCTGTTTGAACGCTTCTTCATCTTATATTTTGCTTTTGTTGAAACGATTCAGTGAATCAGTATACTTTCTATACGCTGTTATTTATTTGCACATTGGACCCAAACGGCCACGCTGTTGTCAACTTAACTTATACAACAGCAACAACTGTGACAGGAGATGAATACCAAAGGGGAAGGAATGAATGTCAGGAACGAGAAGTAAAAGGTACAAAAGGAGAGCACGTAGCATAATGACTGCAGATGGAAACATAAGATAAAAGAGAAGAAAAATTAGAGTTTAGAGCCGAGGCCGACCACTTACCTTAATGGAGACGAGAGGCGACGGCTTGGTTGCGAAGAAGTCCTTGACGAGCTTCTTGCTTCCGATGAGCGGTATGGAGTCGGCGAAGTACTCGCCAAAGAAGTCGAGCAGCCTCTGGGGCGTGTCCAGCGCCTCGAACTGCTCGAAAGGCATGAAGAGCGTGACGGTCCACGAGCGGTCCTGGTTGGGCAGCGCGATCATCATGAAGGAGCCGCGCGGCCAGATGTGCAGGTACTGCTCCGCCATCGCGAACTGCGGACACGGCGGCCATTCTCACCTACATCCTCTCACCAGGTAGGCTGTTGCCACATTGTTTAAGACCCTCATTCGTTCCACATGTATCACAGGGAGGCTGTTGTCTCACTGTTTAAGACCCTCATTCCTGCCATATGTATCATTTGGCTTCCATTCATTCGTACATCCAACGTTCCTAACAATACGTTGTGGAATACCTTAAAAGCTTCTTTAAAAATTTCGAGAATTGTCACCGGAGGATCGTGCACCACTCCACTCTATTCATCTATCTCTCTATCACATAGTTCATCGATTTATACAAAAAATGAATGAAGGAACTCTCATACACTATTCTCTGTACCGACGCAGAATCACCTAAGGACGAAACTTACACAGTTTAGTTGCTTTTACATCACATCTATGAACCTGGCATTCCTTTGAAATTGCTAAATATTTACGCGATTTTTATATATATATATATATATATATATATATATATATATATATATATATATACTGATCTCCTCTCTGCTCATCACCTCCTCCCCTTCCTCTTCGTCCATCACGTCTGCACTTTCTCCAACTATCTCCTCCTCCTCCCCTCTCTGCCCGTCTCCTCCTTCAATTATCTATGTCCAGTCTCCCTCTCTCCGTCCATGTCTTCTTACGCCCCCCCCCCCCCCCCCCAGCAGACGGGCAGTGGGTGAGCTGGCCAAAATCTCTGACTCAGCATATGTCAGCAGCTTGGAGCAGTATCATATTACAGTATTACATGTCATACTGAACGCCATTCAGCGCACATGGCAGATCACCTAAGGGAGGGGAGGGGAGGGGAGGGCAGAGGTAGAAGAGAGGAGAGGAGGAAGTCATCCAGTGTGAATCTAACAATCTACCACACTCCATTTTGATCTCACTGAATAGGTGTTATTCGAGGACAATGATCTGCTGTGAGATACCTCATCGATTAATATATGTAAGAAATTACTATTTATAAACTATCTGGTCGATTGGAGGGAGCGTCGGTGCAGACATCGGCATCGCGCTTAGCTTGTGCGCTGCTGGCGCTCGAGTTTGTGACGACGTCTATAGCCTTACACATAAATTAAACTTGTAAACATTTTTAATTACGTTGCCAGGAGCCCAAGAAGCATTATTCCTACGCACACATAAATATACACTCCTGGAAATTGAAATAAGAACACCGTGAATTCATTGTCCCAGGAAGGGGAAACTTTATTGACACATTCCTGGGGTCAGATACATCACATGATCACACTGACAGAACCACAGGCACATAGACACAGGCAACGGAGCATGCACAATGTCGGCACTAGTACAGTGTATATCCACCTTTCGCAGCAATGCAGGCTGCTATTCTCCCATGAAGACGATCGTAGAGATGCTGGATGTAGTCCTGTGGAACGGCTTGCCATGCCATTTCCACCTGGCGCCTCAGTTGGACCAGCGTTCGTGCTGGACGTGCAGACCGCGTGAGACGACGCTTCATCCAGTCCCAAACATGCTCAATGGGGGACAGATCCGGAGATCTTGCTGGCCAGGGTAGTTGACTTACACCTTCTAGAGCACGTTGGGTGGCACGGGATACATGCGGACGTGCATTGTCCTGTTGGAACAGCAAGTTCCCTTGCCGGTCTAGGAATGGTAGAACGATGGGTTCGATGACGGTTTGGATGTACCGTGCACTATTCAGTGTCCCCTCGACGATCAGAAATGGTGTACGGCCAGTGTAGGAGATCGCTCCCCACACCATGATGCCGGGTGTTGGCCCTGTGTGCCTCGGTCGTATGCAGTCCTGATTGTGGCGCTCACCTGCACGGCGCCAAACACGCATACGACCATCATTGGCACCAAGGCAGAAGCGACTCTCATCGCTGAAGACGACACGTCTCCATTCGTCCCTCCATTCACGCCTGTCGCGACACCACTGGAGGCGGGCTGCACGATGCTGGGGCGTGAGCGGAAGACGGCCTAACGGTGTGCGGGACCGTAGCCCAGCTTCATGGAGACGGTTGCGAATGGTCCTCGCCGATACCCCAGGAGCAACAGTGTCCCTAATTTGCTGGGAAGTGGCGGTGCGGTCCCCTACGGCACTGCGTAGGATCCTACGGTCTTGGCGTGCATCCGTGCGTCGCTGCGGTCCGGTCCCAGGTCGACGGGCACGTGCACCTTCCGCCGACCACTGGCGACAACATCGATGTACTGTGGAGACCTCACGCCCACGTGTTGAGCAATTCGGCGGTACGTCCACCCGGCCTCCCGCATGCCCACTATACGCCCTCGCTCAAAGTCCGTCAACTGCACATACGGTTCACGTCCACGCTGTCGCGGCATGCTACCAGTGTTAAAGACTGCGATGGAGCTCCGTATGCCACGGCAAACTGGCTGACACTGACGGCGGCGGTGCACAAATGCTGCGCAGCTAGCGCCATTCGACGGCCAACACCGCGGTTCCTGGTGTGTCCGCTGTGCCGTGCGTGTGATCATTGCTTGTACAGCCCTCTCGCAGTGTCCGGAGCAAGTATGGTGGGTCTGACACACCGGTGTCAATGTGTTCTTTTTTCCATTTCCAGGAGTGTATGTAGTAGATCCTACCCCTGTTTCCTTATATCCAGATAGCCGAGACATGCTGTGAATGTCAGCTCTGTCACGAGGCAGATACGATCACAGCGCCCGTGTGAGGAGGAATGAAATTATTTGTGTGATAACACAATAATTTCCTACTAAAATCATTTTACTAACGGATATCGAGAGATCACCTACCCAGCGGCTTGAGAACTTCCATGACATCGCAAATAATGTTGTTTACAAGAACACCAATAAATATGCTGTGAGTTTCATCCAGTGGTTGTATTCGAAAATCCACGATCTAGTGACGGTGAAGTACTGTCATTAAATGAGTGGTATCGTCTATGTGCTACCTCAATGGAGACTGCTGCTTTATTCCACGGAAAAACCCCCTCTCTCTCGCACTCAGTGATAGAAAACCTTGCTCAGCTTGTAGAGACGCATATTAACTGTGTGGATGTGTAAACAGTGTCAACGTCATTTATATGAAGTTTGCTGTTCATATGGTGTAATTGGTTTGTGTCTACGCCAGATCAAGGCACGAAATTTTAATTGTAACTACCATGTACGACCATTATGACACAAGGGGTTTATTTTATAGGACTACTCTGCGAATCCCTACTATCATGTGTTCCTCAGATCGAGGGTTCACTACACTGCCTGAAAACCGTCAAGATATACAGCTACTGGAATACCGAGGAGCTCTCTCACATTCGTCAAACGAACGTAGTGTGTGTTCTTAGTGTATGCATGGTACATCATCACTGCGTCAGATAGGACACTGTGGAAATAAGTTAATTATATTTCCACAACAAAGCAGTTGTCAAGCCACAAGAAGCCATAATAATCATAAAGCAATATTTATTTTACAAATTTGTGATAAATGGAAGAATAAACTACCAAATTCGTTTGCAGGTAGAGTTCATTTCAATCGTCATTGTAAAAAACAAGGTTCAGGATGTTCTGTGCTATCACGATACGATACAAAGGAGTATTGTTGTATGGTACATGAAGCTTAAGCAGACCGGTAGTATGTTGAATCTTCCAAGAACGAACTGTCAGGCTTCCTTCCAAGTATATCCGACTTGCATCTCGCTAATTAGGGATTCATAGGAACAGGTACAGATGATGGAATATGTCGAGCAGATTATTATGAATACTGTTAATAAAAATATTGTTATAAAAAAGAACAAAAGTTGTGTCGAGCAATTTTTTTTGTAACAGATATTTGCACCAACGATGAGTATCCCTCACCGCAGTCGCGATGGCCTTGGTTAGGGCATACACGCGCGACTGACACCTGATCCACACAGTCAGCCACCTCGTATAGTAGAATCAGGAGCCTCCTGACATAAAAAACGCTAGTAAACAACCACTTCAGCAAATGGCAATCGCGGGAAAATTTGATTGCTTAGAGTACTCTCTAGCGCTAGATTAATGTTAATTACCCTCCCTCGCTTCACAGCCACAGAAATAAAAAAATTATTATTAGTTAGCTATATATTGCTTTTTACGTCAATAACCACATGGTGATTGTCTTACATCGGGGAATGTTGGGATCTCACGGCTACATTTTGGCACCACCTCTTTGGTGATTACCTGTTATTATATTATTTTATACAGCCAATTAAGATGTTTTGGCTTGGGTTGTTTGTTGTTCTGAAAACATTATTATTGGTGAAATGTGGTGGTACATTTATAGTTTCTGGAGGCCGAATGTTGCAGTTTCGCATGGGTGAATACCTACCTGTTGTGATATTGCCCCACTAATTTGGCACCAAACTGATTAATTCTTCTTCGTGTGTGATATTTTTGTCTAAAAGAGAATTTAATAGCGACTACAGATAAGGGAACAAATATGGTGCATGAAAGGGACTGATCTGTGGTGCTCTCGTTAAAAGTGATTAAATAGTGACAGTTTTACTTTAGAATGAGATTTTCACTCTGCAGCGGAGTGTGCGCTGATATGAAACTTCCTGGCAGATTAAAACCGTGTGTCCGACCGAGGCCCGAACTCGGGACCTTTGCCTTTCGCGGGCAAGTGCTCTACCATCTTTTTTTTTTTAATCTCAATTTGTTCTAGATTGTTCGTTGAATTTGTTCGTGGCGGACGTCCGATGACGCCTGTTCAGGTTGATCGTTGATTAGTTCACTCAGTTTTTTTGTTACAGAGGGTAGCTAAACCCTCTGACCGAACACGCTGAGCTACCGCGCCGGCCGAACCGCCTAAAAACCACATGCAGGCTGGCCGGCACACCGGCCCTCGTCGTTAATCCGCCGGGCGGATTCGATCCGGGGCCGTCGCGCCTATCCGAGTGCAGGAAGCAGCGCATTAACGCTCTCGGCTACCCTGGCGGGTGCCATCTGAGCTACCGAAGCACGACTCACGCCCGGTCTCACAACTTTACTTCTGCCAGTATCTCGTCTCCTACCTTCCAAACTTCACAGAAGCTCACTTGCGAACCTTGCAGAACTAGCACTCCTGCAAGAAAGGAAGCTGTGAGTACCGGGCGTGAGTCGTGCTTCGGTAGCTCAGTTGGTAGAGCACTTGCCCGCGAAAGGCAAAGGTCCCGAGTTCGAGTCTCGCTCGGGCACACAGTTTTAATCTGCCAGGAAGTTTCAGTTTTACTTTAGATTTGATCCTAGAACCATTACTGAAATATTAAAAGTACAGGACGATTCGAAAAGAATGAACAGATTTCAGTTGTTTATTACAGACGAGCTATGAAGCACAGAAACATATTGCACATGTCACTGGATAAAGGAAGTTTTAAGGTTACATGTTCGCTCAGACATTACACCATACAGTCAACATGAGCACCATGCGTTGCTCGAGGAATATTGAAACGGTACTCCATTTCATTCCACACACGTATCCACAGGTCTCTGTTTATTAAACCGACAGCTTCAAGAATTCGATTTCTTAGCTCGTCAAGAGTAGTTGCCACAGGTGGGACAAAGACAAAAGATGTATCCCCACAGAAAAAAATCGCAAAATGTGAGGTCTGGTGATCTGTGAGGCCAAAAGCAATGAAACTTGTTTTCCTCCTCTTTCAGTTACAGTTTATCTGTAATAAACAACTGAAATATGTTCTTTTCCTACACTTATCGTCCAAGAAGAATACGAAGATGGTTAATGTATGATATGTTTAAGTTTAATTCACTTCATGAATAACACGACAGTATCCCTCATACTGCTTGGTCAGCTCGTGCATGCTTCACTAAGCCGTGCGCGCTCTCACCTTTCCGTCGGCGGTGGGCGGTATGCAGAGCTCGAGGTAGCCGTGCTCTATGTAGCGCTGGCTGTACTGGAACAGCGGCGCCTTCATCATCTGGCGGCGCACCGCGGAGAAGGCGCCGTCCGCGCCCACCACCAGCGACGCGGACTTCTCCACGCGCAGCCCGTTGTCCAGTCTGCAACACGAAAGCGCACGTACAACACGCTTCACAGGACCGAGATGGTTCCTCTGAAAGGGCACGGCCGATTTGCTTCCTCATCCTTCCCTAATCCGATGGGACAGATGAACTCGCTATTTCGTCCCCTCCCCCAAACCAGCCAACCAAATACGACGTGCTCCCACTATCATTTACTGAACTTTTTAGAAGACGATGATTTTACATTTGGCGTTTCGTGGGGAGACAATATTTTCTTAATTTATGGCCAATTTAGAGCTTGATGTTCTGCAACATATGCTAATAATATAAACTCAGTCACTTGAAAACGGTATAAAAGGCCGAAAACTAGGTTGTAATTAAATAAACAACAATACAGTCAAATTCGGGTGTGTTCATTTAAAAATTATTGTATGAATGTTGCTCAGAAATATCAAAAACTGTTAACCAACCAACGCTTCACAGGCTCCTCCCAAATTCAACCATACAAGCAGAAGCAAAAATACCCGGCAACTTTTTTCAGCTAGGGACCGTTTAGTCCCATAACCCCCGTCAACCAATAAATCCATTAATCTCTCAGCCAGCCGGAAATTCGTGAGCGGACAATTCCTCGAAAGGATAGCGGACTGGTTTCTTAAGTCACGGAACCACATAAACAAACTGTATCGAATGCCTCGGGTTTTCAAGAGGGGAATTAGCGTACGGAGATCATTTACGTACATAAATTTTATAAGGTTCAAATGGCTCTGAGCACTATGAGACTTAAACTACTGAGGTCATCAGTCCGCTAGAACTTTTTTTATTTTTTTTTAAATCTTTATTCATTAAAACCCAATATCATACATAATTAACCCACCACCTGAAATCATTAGTGGGTCGAACTTAGCTACAATTTACATTCCAGCAGCATTTACTTTATCTGTTATATTCTATTGTTAATATTAGCTACAGGAAGTTAGTTTAGTCTAAGGGTATCTACATTATCTACAGGTATCTTTGTGGTTTACTGTTAGTCAATCATACTATCAACTCTAATCTACTTTACTACTATTATCTACATCCTGCAGCGTTACAGGTGTGCCAGTATGTAATATAAACCTACTGTTTTGTGGCCGTGCCCACCGAGCTAACCCCAGTGGGCGTGCCCCTGGCACTGGGCTGGCCTTTCAACAATCGCTGCAGCTCTAAGAAGAAAAATTTCCTACAATCTACTTCTACAACAATAGTAATAAGTATTATATGTCATAACTGGTGTGCTTTAGTCTTAGCCGGTATGGTCGCACCCTCCCCCTAGTCCTGGATGCGTCGGATCCCGATCGTCGTTGACGGTCGGCCAGTACGCACCCTGGCGGAATGGGATGATGCGTTATGTCAAGAAATTTTGGATCCTATCTACTCGATCTCCCTTCTATATTCCCTTAGGATCTTGGCGGATACCTCGCTAGCCAGTTTATCAATGATGGTGAAGGTGGTAGAGTCCCTGATGAGATGAAAAGTGTCTGTATTATGCAATGAGTTTCGTAAGTCAGCTGCCACGTCGTCGAAAAGCGGACACTCGTAGACCACATGATCCGGTGTGCCCACTTCGGCACCACAGTCACACGACGGTGTCGCTCTTTTCCCGAACCGGCAAAGATATGCTGGGTACGGGCCATGCCCAGTGAGGAAGTGCAGCAGTCCCTTACTTGGTTGGAAATGTTTCATCTCTAGTCTTTCTTGGACGTTTGGTAATAATTGGTGCGTTCTTCTTCCTGTCTCTTCCCTATCCCAAATTTCCTGCCAAAGTTCCATTCCCCTTCTTTTAATTGTAATTTTGTCCCCCACTCTGACCCCCAAAATGTCCCTAGTTTTTTCAATTTTCCCCTTTTTCACCCAGTACCATGCAGCCTGCTCCCTTATTTTTACATCAAGGGGGCATAGACCCATGAGTATCAGTAATGCTCCCCCTGGTGACGTTATATATGCCCCCACTGATCGAAGTATCATGTTCCGCTGCACCCTCCTCACGGCCACGGCAGGAACGACCCTCGTGAGCCTGTGGGCCCGGACCCCAGACCCGTAGCCCACGATGGAGACTAGAATAGTATTATGATACAGCTTGATGAGATTTGGTGGAAGATGAAATCGTCTATGGCCGATGTTGATGAGATTGTTTAACACTTCTATTGCCCTATGTGTAGTTGCCTCGATATGCCTGGCAAAGCTCCATTTTTCATCTAGTATTACCCCTAGGTATCTAGCTTCTCGACGACGTATAACTGGCGTGCCATCCATCCTAACTGTGGGGTTTCTGACCAATTGGCCCTTTAGGAGTAGATAAGTGGATTTGTTAGGTGCTATTTTTTGCTTAGTTTTATGGCACCACTGTGAAATTAATGTCATGGTTCTCTCTATCTTCGGTTCCAGTTCCTCTCGGCTCCGACAGCCGACCAACAGGAGGAGGTCATCAGCGTAAGCTATCACCTCAAGCACATCTGCACAGCTCTCCAAGGTCTCAAGGAGAGGCTCCATATTGGTATCCCAAAAGAGTAGCCCCAGGACAGAGCCCTGTGGACACCCCTTTGTTATCTTCTTGCCCACTCTTCCGCTAGGGGATGATAGCCAAACCTCCCTGTCCACGCAATAGCTCCTGAGACAGCCATATAGCGGCCCTGGACACTCCTTCTCTCGCAAGCGAGAGAAAAGCGAAAGCCACCACAGGTTGTCAAAGGCGCCACTGATGTCCACCATGATGCCAACTATGTACTTATGTGTGGACGACCCGCAGACCTCAGCCGCCATGGCGATTGCGTCAGACACAGAACGCCCCAGCCTAAAGCCGAACTGCCTGCTGCTCATTCCACAAAGCACTCGGTGTGCCATCAGCCTGTCAGCCAGCAGCCTCTCCAGCAATTTTCCCAGCAGATCCAACAGACAAATGGGTCTGTAGGACCTGACCTCTTTTGGATCCTTATCCAGTCCCTTTTTTATTATTACGACGTTTGCTTGTTTCCGGATGGTAGGAAACTTTTTGAGGCTTAGGGCCTCGTTGTAGATTCTGGCTAGAGGTGCTACTAGTTGAGGAGCGAGGTATTGCACCACCTCCGCTATGATGCCGTCTGGTCCTGGCGCCTTTCCTCTCTTAAGTGCCTTAATGTGCTCCGCCACCTCGTTCTCCGAAAAAGGGTACACTAAGGTGTTGTTTTGATACTCTTCTAGCTGAGCTTGCCTAATTAGGCCTTGTTCTTCCGTATCCTCATTTTCCACGTCATCCGGAAGTAGGGACCGGAGAAGGACTTCAGCAGTTTCCCGCCATGTCCCTGTCATCCGATTCCCATCCCGGATGGTTGATAGTACCACAGGTGACCCAATTTTTTCCCTGGTTATTTTATATGGAATACCCCAGGGATCTGTAGCCAATTGGCTTTGGACATACTTCTACCAGCTTACTAGCCTAACCCTTTTGAGCTCCCTCTGGAACTCCTCCTTGGCATTCCTATAGATTTCCAGCCATCTCTGTTTTTCTTCCCAGACGACACTTCGCTGGTAGTACCTCCTCGCCCTCCGACTGACGCATCTGCCCCAGTTCAGCTGACCATGGTGCCGGGGAGGCCGTGACAGCCCTCCTCCTAGTTGGTACTGCTGCCTTTACCGCTCTTGTGATGGCACTAACCAGTTCTACAGCATGCCTGTCGACGTCTTCATCACCCTCCGGCCATGTCGGGGGAACAAACTCTCTTGCAAGGCGCTCCCAATCAGTTTTGTTATAATTTAATTGAAATTCCCACCCTATGTCCCAGTGGCATTCCCTATCTGTAAGCTCAAATGTTATTAGGTTATGGTCATTTGTCGTTACTTGGTCTCGTACTTTCCAGTTATTCAAATGACCAGCAAAATTTGGTGATAGTAATGTTATATCTATGTTAGTTCCTTCTCCTCCTCCGCCGGTGTAGGTGGGGGGATTCCCAGCTCTTTTATCGACCAAGTACTGTAATGACATTAATGTTTCCTCCATCTTCTCCCCTCTGCCGTCTCGGGTGCCACTGTACCACAGGGGGGACTTCGCATTGACATCTGCCACCACCACTATCTTTCTGCCTCTTAGTGCTGTTGTGACTCTTGATGGTCTAGATATGCCTCAATGTCCTCGCCATATTGGTAGTACATATTAACTAAGTGAATGACCCCGACTGGAGTCTCGAGTTCGGTTACGATACAGTGTTCATTTGAGAAATGAGCGAGCACTGTGACTCGTATGGCTTTATTTAAGACTATAGTGGTGGCTTTAGGGTGGTGGTTAACACTGGCGAAGGCTATGTTCCCCGCAAGAGAGTAAGGCTCCTGCAGACAAAGTACGTAGAGACTCATCTCATCCACCACCCTTCGTAGCTCCTGCATGACTAATCGACTATTATGTGCGTTAAGTTGTCCTATCTGTATTTTAACTGTCATGGGAAATACGTGTGTACGTATTGTTCTGGAAAGGTCTTCCTCCAGTCAAAAGCTATCCTTCCATTGGCTAGGACAGCCTGCTTGTAAATTTCGTCTAGATCGAATTTCTCGTTCCTTCTTTGAAAAACCTTTTGAACAAGGTCACGCAGGGCGCCGAAGTCAGTGGGGAGATTCATGGTCTTTAACTGTATTCTATCAACAGCCTCCATGGCCGAGAAGGTGACTTTACGTCCGTACTGGTGTCCCACCCCTAGAACTTAGAACTACTTAAACGTAACTAACCTAAGTACATCACACACATCCATGCTCGAGGCAGGATTCGAACCTGCGACCGTAGCGGTCTCGCGGTTCCAGACTGTAGCGCCTAGAACCGCACGGCCACTCCGGCCGGCAAAATTTTATAAGGAATTCATCCAAACGCACCACCTTTAACAGAAAGAACTGATAACAATTTTCGTAGGTTAAAAGCCCATACTAGGTTCTTATGCGCAGCATCTCGCTTCTCCCGAGCGACTAACATAATCCGCCTGGTGTTGTGTTATTAACGCCCTACGTTATTTTTTTCCTGTCCGGCTTTTCTATTTGCTATCTATCAGCTGGCATGATTGTGTCCTTCTCAATGCCGGTGTCTTACTTCTTGAGTGCGAGGTCGCAAGTTCAGTCTTTAATACGGCACATTTGAAAGTGTTGTGGTAACAATGCGATAGAAACAATATTAGCTCCTGATGAATCACCATGTGCATTAGGACGGGGACAGAAAAAGAGTGTCCTGGAGGTGCAGAGATCTACATCTACATCTACATGGATACTCTGCAAATTACACTTAAGTGCCTAGTACACAATAATTCTATCTTATTCCAATCTGGAACAGCGCGCGGAACAAAGAACACCTATATGTTTCCGTACGAGCTTTGATTTCCCTTATTTTATAATGATGATCGTTTCTCCGTATGTAGGTCGGCGTGAACTTAATATTTTAGCATTCGGAGGAGAAAGGTGAAGATTGAAATTTTGTGAGCAGATTCCGCAGCAACGAAGAACACCTTTGTTTTAATGATGTCCACCCCAAATCCTGTATCATGTCAGTGGCTCTCTCTCATCTATTTCACGATAATATAAAATATACAGCTCTTCTTTGAACTTAGTTGATGTATTCCGTTAATCCTATCTGGTAAGGATCCCAGACCGAGCAGCAGTACTCCAAAAAACGATTGTCTCACGTAATGTAGGCAGTCTCTTTAGCAGATCTGTTACATTTTCTAAATGTTCTGCCAATAAAAACACAATCTTTGGTCTGCCTTTCCCACAACATTTTCTATTTGTTCTTTCCAATTTAAGTTGTTCGTAATTGAAATTCCTAGGTATTTTAGTTGAATTTGCGGTCTTTAGATTTGACTGATTTACCGTGTAACCAAAGTTTAACGGATTACTTTCAGCACTCATGTGGGTGACCTCACACTTTTCATTATTTAGGTTCCATTGCCAATTTTCGCACCATACAGATATCTTTTCTAAATCGTTTTACAATTTGTTTTGATCTTCTGATGTCTGTACTAGACGATAAACGACGGCATCAACTGCAAACAACTTAAGACGGATGCTCAGATTGTTTCATAAATCATTTATGTTATGGCTTGAGTCAAGTGCGGGCACGCCAGTCGGGAACGATAGAGCAGAGAGGGCTGTGAGAAGAAGTCAGCCTATCGCACGCTGACCGACCCCTCTCCAGGACGACGACGCGACGGCAGCGGCCCCTACGCGAAGAGGACATAAGCGCCACGCTTGAGTGGTCGCGGTCAGTTCCAGAGAAGCTTAAAGACTAGCGACCCGAATAGAAGCGTCAAAGCTCGTTACTTGCTTGTACATTCCACGTAGCTCGATCTTGGAATTGTTACACTGAAGAACATTGTTTATTTCGGATGTCGCCCTTTGCTTGCGACACATCTATGTAATTATCAAAGTTACGTATTGTCATTTACTTTTTTGTAATAAACTCATTAACACAAAAAATAGTTCAAATGGCTCTGAGCACTATGGGACTTAACATCTGAGGTCATCAGTAGCCTAGAACTTAGAAATACTTAAACCTAACTAACCTATGGACATCACACACATCCATGCCCGAGGCAGGATTCGAACCTGCAACCGTAGCAATCGCGTGGTTCCGGACTGAATTATTAATACAATTTGTATGAATGTTGTCTAGCGATCCGAGAAACCAGGTTTCCTAGGCGCCCCATATTCGACGACTGAGCAGGATTCAACAGTTTATATAGACAAGGAACTGCACAAGGCCTACAATACTACCTCGAGAAACTCCAGAAATCACTTCTGTTTTACTCGATGACTTTCGTCAATAACTGCGAACTGGGAACACTCTGACAGAAAAACACGAATCCAGTCACATAACTGAGAAGATTTGCCATAAGCACGCCATTTCACTACAAGCCGCTTGTGTAGTACAGTGCCAAAAACTTTCTGAAAACCTAGAAATGGGGAATCCATTTGAAATCCCTTGCAATAGCACTCAAGACTTCGTGTGTGTAAAGAGCTAGTTATGTCTGATTAGAACGATGTTTTCAATATCCGTGTTGACTGTGTGTCAATAGACCGTTCTCTTCGAAGTAATTCATAATATTCGAACATAATATATGTTCGAAAATGCTGCTGCGTATCAACGTTAATGATATGGGCTTGTAATTTAGTGGATTACTCCTACTACCTTTCTTGATTATTGGTGTGACTTGTGCAACTTTCCAGTCTCTGGGTACGGATCTTTCATCGAGCGAACGGCGGTATATGATTGTTAAGTATGGAGCTGTTGCATCAGCATGCCTTGAAAGAAACCTGATTGGTATACAGTCTGGACCGGAAGACTTGCTTTTATTAAGTGATTTTAAGTTGCGTCACTACTTCGAGGATATCTATTTCTAAGTTACTCATCTTGGGATCTATTCTTTATTCGAATTCTGGAATATTTACCTCGTCTTCCTTGTTGAAGGAATTTCGGAAGGCTATGTTTAGTAACTCTGCTTTAGCAGCACAGTCGTCGATAGTATTTCCATTGCTATCGCGCAGAGAAATCATTGACTCTGTCTTACCGCTAGCGTACTTTACATGCAACCAGAATCTCTTTGGCTTTTCTGTCAGGTTTCGAGACAAGATTTCGTTGTGGAAATTATTATAAGGATTATTTATAAGCAAGTCGCATTTAAGTCAGCGCTAAATTTCGAGCTTCTGTAAAAGATCGCCAATCTTGCAGATTTTTCATTCGTTCAAATCAATTTTTTTTAAATAAATGTATTACACTTCACAAAATGAACATCGTCTACATTCCAGAAATGTTCGAATCAAACCATTAACTCGCACCATGAACACGGAATGAAAAATGACGCGCCACAATGATGACAGAGGTTCGCTCCATCAAGATCGAAGGCGAACTCCCTGGAACTTACAAACCATGCACGACATTTAGATAGGTATCTACTCTTGAAGAATGGATATAGAATCATATTGGTGTAACGGTGTGATGAGAACTGGTGGAATGTAATGTAATGGGATGCAACCGAATGTGAGACGGTCAACGCGGAGTTTATCGTTAAGCTGGCTGTCTTTTAAACTACAATGTCACACACTTTTCAGGAGGGATAGTTTGCTTTAGTTGTTCTCTTGCGTCCATTTCCCACTGTTGCTTGCTGTTACGTAAATATTCTCTACTACCCTTGTGCCACCACGCTCACGAGAAAGAGTCGTAGGGGGCAGAGCACCTCCAACTTCCCGCAGGACAATAAATAACTTTCCAGCCAATTTACCATCTAGATTAACAGTCGGGATAATTTTAGCCGAATGCGTTAAGACATGATGTTACTTGATGATCACACGACTCTCTCGGTACCTGTCATTTCCATGGTTCCTTTCACATGCGTTTTCTCTTCAAATCCCGATTGGTCGGAGTTGAAAACAAACTCCTTACTGAGCGATTGGATAAGTTTGTTTATCGGATCTACAAATTTTCGGGCCGATTCCGCAGTTTTCTGTGCATCGTCATATTGATGCTTCGTTTCAAATTTCGTTATCTTACGTCTTCTAAATCTGCAGCACTGTTTGAAGTCAAGCAACCATCCATTGCTTCCTTTCAAATCGTTGTAATCTATGTCGCGCGCAATTTGATGCGCATAAAGTAGTAGGTCACTATCATGCACGCCCTTAAAATTGTATCAAGCCTCCTTGCAACGCGCGAACACCAGTTTCTGTAAGAAGTGCGCCTTGTCCTCCCTTGAATTTTCGTAGTTTTTCTTATGCACTACACGGTCATATTGGTGCGGACTTATTCTAAATGTGTTCATAAGTGGTTCTGCTCTTTTTTTACTATGCTGCGGATGATCTTCTATGTAATTAATTATCTTTGGTATCCGCTCCTTGAACAACACTTGTCCTTCACTATGTTTCATTGAAGCCAGGATTCGTGGCTTCCTGTCGGACAAGTTTGATGAAACTACATGTTTTGATACCTGTTTCAATATCAGTTTCCGTTGTTAAGCACGTATCGTCGTCATTGTGCTCCTCACGAACATTATCCGTACTGTCGAACTTACACGACACCACAAATTCGAGCGGTTCTAGGCGCTACCGTCTGGAACCGCGCGACCGCTACGGTCGCAGGTTCGAATCCTGCCTCGGGCATGGATGTGTGTGATGTCCTTAGGTTAGTTAGGTTTAAGTAGTTCTAAGTTCTAGGGGACTGATGACCTTAGAAGTTAAGTCCCATAGTGCACAGAGCCGTTTGAACCATTTTTTAACCATAAATTCCACTGACTCGTCTTGCAGAAACGCTTATATTGCATCAGCCACTTCTTTCTCACTTGCGAAATTCCTTGGGTTCCTTTCGACGAAATGTTATCTTCGACTACTTTGTTGTAGACATAACGCAATGTTTTCTTTGTTTATTGCTGCCGTTTTTTGCTCGCCTTTTTATCAAAACCACTAGTACTGTAGCACTGTTGTGATTTACTCGTCGATGAAGCAGTTCAACCACGCTCTATTGCCTCATGCTGTACTCACCATTGGATACCTCCAGTACCGCCCCATGTTGCTATTACCAGCCAATATTGTGGTTGAATGGTATACAGTATGTGGGGCGTCAAATGCCCTGAACATCATTGGCCTTTTGCGACCTATCACTCAAGTGGGTCCCCCTAGACAATAATTTCGCACGATACAAAAAACATTCAATACAAGCGATAACTTCCGCTCTGGCTGTGAAAGAAAGCTGACCTATTTTGGTACGATCGCTTCTTCTTGATGTTGGAGCATCATCTTGAGATGACGGAATTACACCTTGAAAACTGGTTTCACTGAATGTGTGAGTCTTATTTCTGTGTGTCGGCTTTTTCTTTAGCTTCTTTAAACCGGGAAAATTCATTGGCGACGGACGTGAAATATCGCCAAGAGCAAAGGAAAATTCATGCCCCCATCAGTCATCCCAACTCTAACTGCACAGCTTGACGACAAATGGACGAACAGATCATCGTATCTCAAATTTCAGATTAGTGCATACTCTTTGAAGCATGTTTACACGGCGTTTGAAAAACAATATACGTCTTTGGAACGCCTATATTTATTAAACTGTACGACATACAGCTATGAAACTTGGGATGCATATTTACGAATATCTCAAGTTTAGATTGCTAAAGTTCAGTATGTACTCCACCACCGACACGAACAGAATCACATCGATATTCGAATTCCTCCCGCACTCGGGTAACCATAGCCACCGTCACTTACGTTATGGCAGGACGGATCCGGCTTTTTAACTCCTCTTGGTTCTGTGGTAGTGCTGGTATGTAAACGTTGTCCGTAATGAAACCGCACGGGGCGAAGTCACAGGGCGTCAAATCTGGTTATCGTTGAGGCCACCTGGGGAAGCGGTAAGTCGCCGGCTGTTTGACAACCAATCCAAAGCCTCGGTAGGGATTCAATCAGACATCCACTCACTTGGCGACGCCAGTGAGAGGTGCTCCGGCTTGTTGAAAAATGAAGCTGGCTCGTTCAGCCTCGGAAACAATCAGTTTTGTAACATAGCAATACACTGCTGACCGTCAACAGTGTTTCCATCAAATAAGAATGGACCGTTAACAGATGAGTGGTATAATGCACAGCATACTTTTTGATAAATCTTCTACATGTTCAGTGCCTGCATTTGTGTTCTGTAGGCAACAAATTCGCGCACTTTGATTGTTTACTTTCCAGCTAAGATGGAACGTTGCTTCATCACTGAACACGATGCGTTGTGCGGAAGTCTTATCATTGTCAATAGCACTATGAAGTTCTTCAGAAAATGCCACACTTTTGCGTTTGTCGTCGTGACGTAGAGCCAGCAACAGCTGTAACTTGTATGGCCTCATAACTGACGGTTCAAAACAAGCCAAATTGTTGTTGTACGCAGTTGTAGCTCCCGACTGGCACGACGAGTTGATTTTGTAGGATCTAGAAACCAGTTTGAATTCTTACGACATTTCCGTTGGAAACACGAAGGCAGACGGGACTCTTCCCTTTCCATACAACCTGTGTCTACAAACTGTCGATACCATCTGTGGATGTTCCACCCATTCTGAGGATCAGTTTGGTGCCTCAACCTGAAACGTCTTTGCACCGTAAACATGGAAATACAGTTCGCAAATCGAGATCACTGTTGCGGAGCAACCATTTTACAACGTGTGACGGAAAACAAGCAAACAGAAGACAACCGGAACCTAGTGGCAACAAATATAAACTAGACAATGTATTTGTTCCTCCAATAATCGAGCAGTGGCGCAGTGATCGATAATTTTGACAACAGAATACATTGTAATGCGTATATTCTCTTTGAAACATCCCGTAAAACGAAAAACGGATCCCCCAGTTGGTATGACACACTTGACATCATTCCACAACGGTCAAACGGAGGTCTGTCTCTGGTGGATAAAGATACATTGCAGTATTACGTGAAAGCGAAACAAAATTATAAGTAAGGTGCCGGCGGACACACTACGGACAATTAGTCGTTGTGGAATCTTAACTACTGATTCCACATGGAGGGTCGAGCTCCACCGGGGAAATTACGATACGAGACCTCCTAAATCAGCGGAGACATTGTCTGCTTCAATACTCTTCGCCGCGAGTGCTGTGCAGGCTTGGCAAATGCAGACGTTCAAGGGGCTTCGGCATCACTGTCTGTCTGCGTCTATTCCCGCCGGACGCATGTGCTGAAGAGAAGCGTGCCAATGATCACTTCTCGGTTTGCATAAATCGACATTATTCCGCAAACGCTCTATTTTGAAATCTGCTAAAACTGGATTGCCCCCTGGCGACCTCAGTAACGTCGTTATTACGCTAGCAGAACAAAAAGATACATAGTTGCTTCTGGTTATACCTGCTTTTAGTCAGCTTCGGTTTTTTATTATTTTGGCAATTTCCATTTCCTTCTCTTAGTTAGGAGGGCATAAAAAATAACACTGGGGGTTATGCAGCATTCGAAATGGCCCCAAGTTGTCGGAACAATGTATTACGAGATACATTAAAATTTACTGCTTAATTTTTTAGATCATTCTATTGGTATTTAAAACATATTTAATGACCTCTTGAAATATAAAGAAGTCTTATTACAGCTTGTCCTTAATAGTGAAGGTAAATCAGGCGATACAATGGATATAAATAAAGTTGGATCTAACTTCAAAATAAACGTTCTCAGCGCAACCGAATATACGAATGTCAAATAGAAAATAGGATAATTTCATCAGTACTGAATATTTAAATATTGGTGTGTATGCGTGTGTTCATTGGAGTCAGAGAATAGATTGTATTAATCTATTTATTGCAGTTCTTATTATTTTAAAACTGATTGTCCATATCAGAACTGTTTGTACATAAAAATTTGCATATGTATTTACTAACTACGAATGTCTGTCAGTTATCTCCATTAGGAAACTAGAACACACAAAATTTCACCACACAATCATTCAGTAAACACTCGACATCTGAGATGTGTTCATATTAATGACTGGTCAACGGAAGTACCAGGACTGACTAAGGAGGTGTTCATATGGAAAATTCTGTTTCTCTAACTTTATGTGTCAGCTGCAAATTAAGTACTGAAAAGAATTACTTACATTTGGAAGACCATGTTGCCTTTGTGCAAATCAGCAGCCACCAGCTTGTGGTTGAAATGTAGGCGGACGTTGGGAAACTTCTCTGCCGCTGTGAAATTAGAGCGCTACAACATTAGAAAAGATAATAAAATTATTAAAACTGACATAATATTTTACAAAAAGCTAGTAGCACTAGAGCAGATGCAATATGAATGAAGATTAAGCACGGGACGATTTCTTTACCGCTTGTCAATACGAATCCCAGCATTTTAAAGAAACAAGTTCAAAATTACGCACTGGGATTTTGGTTGCATGTCTCATACAGAAAGAAATGTGTCCACTGAAATGGTATTAGTAGTACCCGTAATAGTTGTTATTGTTGCTGCTGTTGTGTTGTTGTTGCTGGAGAACATAGCGATGTTACCGACCGACTATAGTAGGTGTTTGCTTGAATACAAATTGTGGCACTATGGGTATTTAGACGGCAATGTGGACCTGCGATCATATTTTTTTATGTCGTACGGGAGAAGAGGCAGTACTTGGAAGCCAAGAGTGAAGAATACAGTCTATAAAATTCATGACGGTTTGCTCAGAAACTGACAGAGAAACCGTGTCAACACTTGCTGTTACCAACAACGAAGAAGAGTCTACAGATATGATTTCAATGGACACATTCAGATTGAAGTCCCCGTCCGTAGCTCAGTTTCAGCGGGTGTGACTACTATGCCGAGGGCCTTGGTTCAATTTCTATTACTGCCAGCAATTCTCTTTTTTCCGTGGTGATAGGACTGGAATGTGGTGCATTCAGCCCTCTGATGCCACCTGAGGAGCTACTTGATTGAGACGTGACGTCTCTAAGGTCAAAAACGCCGACAACGCCCGGGAGAGCGGCGTGCTGACACAATGCTCCGGCTTGCCGCGTCCACTGGCAGAGGGTGAGACGGCGACGGTTGGTTGGTCGGTCGGTCGGTCGGTCGATCGGTCGGTCCCGACTGGCCCATCGGTACCATAACGTCGAGCTTTGATTGCTTTGCATAATATCTGGACGTTGTGGTCTCATAATGATTCTGGCAACTCCCTTTCTTAAAAATGAGGCTTCAATTTAATGAGTTGTTGTTCAATCCCAAGTGCTAAGTTTAGTAATAATTTAATCCTTACAGTTTGTCTCGAGCGGCCCATCGAAATTAGGCGCCTAAACTAAAAACACCCTCTGAAAGTTAAGTATAAAATAATAACTGAGCCCCTAGATTTTAGCATCTGGCTGCAGTAAAAAAATATTCTGCCGCTACGAGCGCCTCTTATAAACACAACTCAACACAGAACAAAAGTGGGCCTCAGCATTTAAAAAAATGCTGAACAGTGCGAGAATAAAATGAGAATTTTTTCATATTGCTTGGCTGCGTAAAATTAGGCTTCAAACAATGCCACGAGCTAGAAAGAGCACACACGATTTTCATCTAGTAGCCACTATCAATTAAGGCACAAAAGAATTGCAGATATTGGCTGCGAGTAGACACTGATTTAAATCAGTGGGGAACGCTGAAAATTTGTTGTGGACCAGGATTCGAACACGGTTCTCCTGCTTACTAGGCAGATGCGCTCATCGTCTTGTGTGAGTGTGTGTGTGTGAGACTTATCTCATTATCTAAGTAAAATCTAAAGAAAAAAATTAAAGTTACCCATACTCGGCACAGCCACTCTTACCCTACCATAAAAAAATGAACTATCCCTCTTCAGGCGTTGCCCGCAACTATTCCCAAAACCAAAAATTCTCCCAAGGTTATAGGCTCCAAGGGTCTATAGTTATTTTTATTATTTATTTTTTATTGCATGATTATAGCTATTAAATGTGTAAGAAAAGCGTATTCTGAGGTTGCAAATGTAAATCATTAAGACTGTGTGGCATAAATATAAACAACAAATTGTTTCATATGTCACTGGAAATAACACTGAGTCGCGCAAGAGAAAACACGATATCTTTTCAGAAAGTTAGAATTTAATAACAAATTCAAGAGTTTTAACTTCGAGAGTCTTCGATTCTGCAAAAGAATAGAAAGTACCTTGCAGCAATGTGTGTGTCGATATTAACAAGAAGAAGCATACTTTGCAGGAGCATTGCACATACCACTATACGTGAGCAACTTCTGATGTATGCGGCTAATTTATATACTAGTGCAGGAATAAATATCTGCTTCAAGCCAGTAAAATGTGTAAAGGGAAGGACACAAACAATGACAACTACTTTAAACAAGTATTCCCGATTACAATGAAGAGGCCTTTTAAGCCGCGGACATTTCGTCTGCTATAATAAAACATAACGGAGAACTGAAGACAATATGAAAGGATTTGATCATCATGCTTTAAGCAGAGTATCAGTTTGCCCAGTATACGAATGGCTATGAAGGAAGAGGAAGTGTAGCATTAACGTCCGGACGACGCTCACGCAAAATAGCGTACGCTGTAGAAGACATCCGTACCTTTCATTCATTCACTCACTCACAGTGGATGCTTCATAGATCCCACTATCAAGGAGAGCCCTCAGACACGTGGAATGAATCAATCTACACACAGAGAGAAACAGTTACAGCTGGCTACGTCTATAAAGTAAACTGACAGCCAATTACAAGTACTGCTAATGTACTCACATTCTTAACTGAGGGGATTACTTAGAGATTACTTTACTTGTACACATGTTAGCAGAAAAATCAACCACTTAAAACAAAAAGCCACTACTCTTCCTCTTATATTAATCAGCAGTAGCTTTTTTTCTACTACTTCTATGCATAAAAACACTGGCGGAAGAAGTAGCAACGCCAAAAATAATAAGAGTAAAGAAATTTAGGAAATACATTTGTTTAGGTAACATGTTTAAGTGATTAACATAGCAAGATCACACGTTAATGTGAGCGTGAGATAAACTATTGAAAGTGTGAAATCCTGGTGCACTAATAACTGGTATAACCGCCAGAATCTTGAATGTAAGCATGTAAACGTGCATGCACTGTGTTGCAAAGGTGTCGGATGTCAGTTTGTGGGATGAAGTTTCATGCCTGTTCCACTTGGTTGATCAATACAGGCACAGTTAGTGCTGGTTGTGGATGATACTGGAGTTATCGTCTGATGATGTCCCATATATGCTCAACTGGAGACAGATCTGGTGATCGAGCAGTCCAAGACAACACGTCGACACTCCGTAAAACATGTTGGTTTCTAACAACAGTATTTGGACGAGCGTTGTCCTGTTGGAATACACCATCGGCATGCTGTTCATAAGTGGTAGTACAACAGGTCGAATCACCTGATTGACGTACAAATTTGCAGTCAGGGTGCGTGGCACAATCACGAGTGTGCTACTGCTGCCATACGAAATCGCTCTCCAGGCCATAACTGCAGGGTAGGGCCAGTGTGTCTAGCATGCAGACAGGTTGGTTCCAGACCCTTAACTGCCCTCCTAACCAACACACGGCCATCACTGGCACTAAGGCAGAACCAGTTTTCATCAGAAAACGACAGACCTCCAATCGGCCCTCCATTGAGTTCTCACTTGACACCGCTGAAGTCGAAAATACGGTCATTTGAGGTCGTTGTAATACACGCTACATTCCTTGCCTCTTTGTAGTTACCGAGATGAGAGGTACTTTTTCTAGCGATTAGAGACCGTTCTTGTTTTTCTTTCCTCAAGCTCCTCTACTGCTACAGTTTTTGCGTTGTTATTCAGGTATCTGCTATCTGTCGTCAATTAAAAAAGTTACTCAATTGACTGACACATTTGCGTTCCTAATTACGCACGAGCCGTCTAAAGTAGAACACGCTGTGGTATGTTTCGGAGAGATAACAACTAGAAGCTCCGATATTGGTGACCCCGACATCATTTAGCCTGCACTACGACGAAGTAGTAATTCAATTTACGAGTGAATCAAGATTTATGAACTATGACAGATATCCCGGACACGACAGTACCTTCTGCGTCCAATGCCAGACCGGTACATAGTGCCTTTGTCACGCAACTATAATCACGCTGTATTTGGAGCAACCTTGTTCAATGAGCTTGGTTGTGCTAAGGCGTTAACACAAATTCCAGTGGTAGAGGAAGATATTCCGAAGACAGCCATCACATTCCATTTGGATTGGTTGAGAGCCTCTTTATGACATTTAGCCAACGGATTGCTGCGCAGTCATGGCACAGATTTGTGGATTCCGTACTGCAAGGTCGTCTCTACCGATTTTCCAATCTCGACAAAAATTTCTTTTTCGCCTATCACTGAGCAATAAAACAGCATTTAATTGAAGTCTGTAAACGGGTAAACAGTACGGCCCGTTTCCCACCACTGCTAAGTGCGTGTTTGGTCAGTCATATCTCAACAACTTTCGAGGACACCCTATTTCATCTGCCAGCTCGCTACCATTACCGGAAAAAGTCAGAGCCATTCTACATATTGCTCGACCAAACACTGCTAAAGAATTACGTCGATTTCTGAATATTCTAAACTTCTATTGTTGACGTCTGCTATACTCAACTCAGCTACAACAGCAACCGACCACAGCACTCACTGGTTCGAAAATCAGGGGCAGATTACCGATTCAGTGGATGGGCGCCACGACCTCTGCCTTTGAAGCAGCAAGACAGACTATAGCAGATACAGAACTCCTCTGACACCCTGGCCTGTATGCACCCCACACACTAGTAGTAGATGCGAGTCAAACAACTACAGATGCACCGTCACAACAGTTTCACAATGGCGCATGACGACCACTAGTTTTTTCTCTCGTCAGCTGCCTCCATCACAGCAAAATTCGAGCGCATTTGACAGGAAACCACTCGCGATTTACGAGGCCATCAAGTACTTTCCCCCACAACTATAAGCCAGAGGCACTTACGCATTCCGGCAAAACAACAACAGTTGCTCGCATCGGCAACACAATAAACTTATTTAACGCCGAGTTGAGCACGGACATCAGCCACGTCTTTGGAATGGACAGTGTAATAGCAGATTGTCTTTTATGTGTCAGCAGCATTTCAAGTACTATCTATTTCGCACCACACGCCAAGGTCACAGAGGACGACCAGGGACTCCAGAATCTCCTCAACGATACATCATCGCCTTCGACTTGCAACTTGTTGACATTCCTGGAGCGTATGTCAAATTATATAGTGACTTATCTACGGAAAAACCTCCACCATTCTTGCCAGCAACATTCCGCAGATGCACCTTTAACAGTATACAAACCTGTCTCATCGTGGCGTCAGTTAACACTGCGTCTAGTCTCACAACGATTTGTTTGGCCTGGAGTTCAAAACGACTGTCTAGAGCGGACTGGTACTCGCATCAAGCGCCAGTACAGTGAAGTTGCACGCTACGTGCACGCACTTCTTGGGAATTCCCAGACTCAATTACACGATTGGCTCATGTACATATTGACGTTGTAAGCCTGTTGCCTCTATCTATTGGCCAACGTTACATTTTGATCATGGTCGATTTACTCGCTGGCCAGAAGTAGTGCAAATAGGCAATACCTCCACAGAAACCTTAGTTTCTACATCTGTCTCAAGCTAAATTTTTCGATTTGGTTGCCCGATACACGCCACAAAGGAACGCGGCCGGCAGTTTGACCCTGACATGTTTGCTCACCTGAACAAATTCTGTGGCTCACCACAAAACAACAAGTTACCACCCGGTCAGTAACGGTATTATATAACGTTGGCACCGTTCACTACAGGCAGCACTCACGTGTCGTGATACCAATTGGACTACAGCTCTACCAATAGTCTTACATGGTCTAAGAAGTACCTATACTATCTGATCAAAAGTATCCGGACATCCCCAAAAACATATGTTTTTGATACTAGGTGCATTGTGCTGCCACCCACTGCCAGGTACTCCATATCAGCGACCTCAGTAGTCATTAGACATCGTGAGAGAGCAGAATGGGGCGCTCCGCGGAACTCACGGACTTCGAACGTGGTCAGGTAATTGGGTGTCACTTGTGTCATACGTCCGTTTGCGGGATTTCCAAACTCATAAACATCCCTAGGTTCACTGTTTCCGACGTGAAGGGACACGTACAGGAAAAACGCGTGACAGAGATCGCAGTTGAAGAGGGTCGTAACGTGTAATAGGCAGACGTCTATCCAGACCATCACACAGGAATTCCAAACTGCATCAAGATCCACTGCAAGTACTATGACAGTTAGGCGGGAGGTGAGGAAACTTGGATTTCACGGTCGAGCGGCTGCTCATAAGTCACATATCAGGCCGATAAATGCCATCGACGCCTCGCTTGGTGTAAGCAGCGTAAACATTGGACGATTGAACAGTGGAAAAACATTATGTGGCGTGACGAATCACGATTCACAATGTGGCGATCTGATGGCAGGGTGTGGGTATGGCGAATGGCAGGTGAACGTCATGTGCCAGCGTGTGTAGTGCCAACAGTAAAATTCGGTGGCTATGGTGTAATAATGTGGTAGTGTTTCTCATGGAGGGGGCTGGCACACCTTGTTGTTTTGCGTGACACTATCACTTCACAGGCCTACATTGATGTTTTAAGCACCTTCTTGAGTCCCACTGTTGAAGAGCAATTCGGGGATGGCGATTGCATCTTTCAACTCGATCGGGCAACTGTTCATAATGCACGGCCTGTGGCGGAGTGGTTACACGAAAATAACATCCCTGTAATGGACTGGCCTGCACAGAGTCCTGACCTGAATCCTACACAATACCTCTGGGATTTTTGGAACGCCGAATTCGTGACAGGCCTCACCGACAGACATCGATAGCTCTCCTCAGTGAAGCACTCCGTGAAGAATGGGCTGACGTTCCCCATAAATCTTCCAGCACCTGATTGAAAGTATGTCTGGGAGAATGGAAGCTGTCATCAAGGCTGAGGGTGGGCCAACACCATACTGAATTGCAGCATTATCGGTGGAGGGCGCTACGAACTTGTAAGTCATTTTCAGACAGATGTCCGAATACGTTTGACAACATAGTGTACAAGCCCGACTCAGATTCATCGGCGATGGAGCTAGTTTACAGTGAAGCGCTACAATTACCCGGAATATTTGTAGACGCACTGTCCTTCCAACTTTCTGACCGCAACCATAGCGATTTCATTCGTCACCTGAGGCAAAACATTTTCCAGATTCGCCCACATCAACATTCTCGAAATGGCACTCCTTCCACCTATCTACATATCGACGTGTAAACATGTAAGCATGTCGTGCTTCGTACAGATTGCGTCAAACCCTCCCTTCAACCACCATGGAGTTCTACAACAAGGAGCATGCACAGTGAACATGTCACTAAATGGGAAGCCTTCTACCGTCTCTACTGACCAGGTCAAGTCCGCAAATGTGTTCCAGCAATTGCGATCGACTGAGGTTGCACGACTTCGGCTACCAGCACTAGCGCCACACATGACGCTTTCCGGGCGACGTGTGTATTTCCTGGCACACTTTCTGTAGGACATTTCGCTGCCCCAGACGGGGCTGCTGTAGCGACGATTTAGCGACAATTTCGCGCAATGCCGTCAGTTGAGATTGACATCGTCTGCCGTGCTCACGCGAGCTGTCGTAGTGTTCACGCGCTGTCCGCCAGAGGCGCTGGGTTTTTTGTGTTGTGTTCTGTGACGCTACCACACTCTAATAAATGCAGTCACGGCACTGGTGTGAAAGTCGTCAACGTTTGACAGCTGGAGTGACACTTGCACTCCAAGCATTGAAAATGCAGTCACATGCGTCGTATGGATAATCTTTCTTTTTAATTATTTTCTATTTCATTAAGGAAGTAGTTGTTATATTTTTGCGTTCCAGGCTTTTATAAATTACTAATAGATACAGATGATCGTGAAATACATGTAAAAACAACCGAATCACACTGAGGCAATGACATTAGCTACAGCTTATTTATGAAGAAACACTTTCGAATATGTTTATAACTGAAGCTTATTCCACTGAAAGCAAGAAAATATAAACACATATTTCATGCCCAAGGAGCATATATTTGTGTTGCAGTCTATTAACACAGGCACTTCCATTGGCACTTAAAATTTTTTTGTGGAATTTAATGATACGCCCATTCTTACATTACTCTCGACTTTCTAATACATGAATGTTTTAGTAAATGTAATTACTTTTCTTTTAAAAGCGTATGTGTTGAAGATTCTTGCCATTTGTGACTCAGGTTTATCAGCAATTGAGGGATTGGTTTCTTCTGTAATGGGAAACAGTTTTATTGCTTTTGACGATTTACTATCACGCCTTATGATCTTCCCTTAAGCTGCAGTTGTGTTGCCTTATTTGGTACGTTAAGTAATGTAGGGATTACATTCCATATAGGTTTCGTACGTTCACATTCATTATTTGGCTGAAAGTCTAGTGAACAAAACTCTGCTTTGATTTGTTATTAAGTGAAAACTATATTATTCAGTAAATATCTGTACATTAGAAGAGAATTATAAATAAATTGTCCTGTAATGTACCGTTTCGTACCTCCCAGGGTCTTCCGGAAATTAAATAGCGAGAAATGTAGTGTCTTTTTTTGGTTACTATAGATTTCTATGGCACTACATACACTCTCCATTGTAAACTCTATATTGCAAATCAATATAAACGTCAGCATCCGCACTCATCCGATATCGTATTCAGAAGTGTCACGTGGTGGCCGCTTGGATCTCTGCTATCGTTATGGGTTACAAAAACGAGACGGAGTGTCGCAATTTCGGTTAGATTGTGAGGTCATCGTGTTCCTTGACTGGTTATACGGAGGTGACAGAGACGTTTTCTAGCGATTAGAGACAGTTCGTTTTCAGTTCAAGCTCCTCCTCTGCTACAGTTTTTGCATTGTTATTTAAGTATCTGATATCTGTCGTCAATAAAATCACTCAATTAAGTAATACATAGGCATTTCTAAACATGCGCGATCTGGCCAAAGTAGAACACACACTTGTATGTTCGGAGAGCTACGACACTATTGTCTCTATGAAAATACTGACGGCTGTAACAATGAAGATAACGTACACTTACTTTAAGGACAGGACGATGAGCTCCGATCTCTGTGAAGAAGGAAGTAAGGAACACTGACAACGAGATGATTGATTAAGCACACAGAACTAGCTTGGATGCAGCAGGGATGGGGAAGAAATCAACTGTATCCTAGGGAGCCATCAAAGCTTCACTTTAATGATCTAGACAAACCACGGAACGCGCAGAACATAGATCGTCTGAAAACGTCTTGGAAACTCCCTCCACCCGAATGTGTGTTAAGTTCTTTACTTAAGTACCTGCAGTGCCTACCAGGCGAAAACTATCAGAGTCAGATGAAAATTTATGTGCTGCAACAAAACACGATATAATTAATTTGTTAGTACGCTGCAAGATTTTCGGAAGAAATCATCTACCTTTTCTAATGAAAAAATATCGCAACGGCTTACTGTTAAGGTGCTGGAATTAGAACCTAATCTTTTCAGGTAAAATGCAATTAAAAAGAAGCTCTTTAAAGAGTTAACGCTACAGGTTTTTATCTCACAGAGCCATTTCATACTTTAAAGAATGCAGTAGGAGGATGCCTACTAGTAACATCACATTATTTGTTTGTTTTAGCTATTTATTCTGCTGAAAGAAACGGACGAGCACGAATTTCAGTTCATGAAAAATAAAGTTACGAAATAAAATGGGAAATCTTCGTCAAAGACGACGTGAATGAATTCTCCACGGAGAATAAACGATATAAATGAGACAAAAGACTCTGAAGTAAGGGTATTGTGCATTGTATACGTATGTGTGTATTGTTTTGTTTTAGCCGCATGATTTGTGACATCGGCTCCCTGCGATTTATATACGATTTTTTTTCGTTGCGTCTCTATACTACGCGTGTATACAACTGCACTGGCAGAACTACGATTTTTAAGCCGAATTGCTCCATTGCCATACTTCAGCTATACGAAAGAGATTAAATGTTTTATCAGTATTACATAAAGCACTTCGCAAATTTTTAAAGGCTTATTACGAGTCTGAAGTCTAACATTAAGTAAGGAATGGAGAACGGAAAAATCATCGGTCTAGTGTTCACAGCTGTCCGAAATTTCCTCATGACAGGTAAGACCCGAACCAGTTTCTTAAGTATATATTACATACTGTAAGCTACAATGATGCCGATATTAATTAGTGTATCACCGTTAAGCTAGAATTAAAGAACACGAAAAATACTGTATGAGGTAACGTAAGATTTCAGAAACGTTTGGTCGGGCTATGTAATTATCATTATCGCAGAACGGTATATCCATACAAACAATTAAGTCTGGATTTGGGACAATGCAACTCATATTAATATCAAAAACGGAGGTATTGTTTAACTAAACTAATATTTTCGGGCAAGTCGTGAAAAAGTGTAAGGCTGAAACAGAGACGAGTCACAATGTGTTGTAAGACTGTCATTCGTTCTCCTAAGATAGAGTTCAAGCTAAACAGAATTCATTTCGGTAATGCCGCGCGTGATTAGCCGAGCGGTCTAAGGCGCTGCAGTCATGGACTGAGCGGCTGGTCCCGGCGGAGGTTCGAGTCCTCCCTCGGGCATGGGTGTGTGTGTCTGTCCTTAGGATAATTTAGGTTAACTAGTGTGTAAGCTTAGGGACTGATGACCTTAGCAGTTAAGTCCCATAAGATTTCACACACACGTGTACATGTGAACATTTCGGTAATTTCCAAGAATTGCCGCACATCGTAGTTGAAGACCCACTATAAGCAATATACATCGAACGTTCGACTATGTCGAGTCTCGAAGGGGGAAATACGGATATTGTTCTGTATTCTGACAGCGGAACGTGGCGAGAGCAGTAAAATATTACGTGAAGGAGGTACATACGATGTTAGCGTGATCAATGTATCGGATTCTATTACGTGGAAGGAGTTGATTCCACGTCTGAGCGATGGAACGAAATGTTTGGAATTTTGTTGGGAGTATGGATGGATTTCTTCCTAGCGCGCTACGACAAACTGCGTGCACTGAGGTGCTGCAAATTCAGTTACCCGCTGCAAGAGAGAAGTCAAACTTAATTATCCTTATCAAATCATCTGCAAAAAATGCAGGAGAAGTATTAACATAACCACCAACACATGGTTTTAAAGTTCCAAATTAAGTGTTCAGCAAAGCATCATAGTTGTTAAGTGTTGAATAAGAAATTGTATTTTGGAGAAGACTGCGACGGTGTCTGACCTGTCAGTGAATACCGTCTGTTAGTATTATTGATTTTGTAGAGATCGAGGTCGTGGACTTCTGATACCAGTCGCTCGAACAATTTGATCCCTTGTGATAGTAAGAGTACTGAGATGAGATGTAACTTTTCGCTACAAATAGCCAGTGACATTTCTCTCGAGCTCGGGCTTGGCACAAGGTGAAGTGAGTGCGTTTTTCGCGCGCAGTTACGGGTCACTGACAACCCTCTATACGCCGGCGGAAATGTGCGTAGTATAACTCTCGATAGTTATTGCTGAGATCCAAGATTTGCAAGCTGCGTAAGAACAAGCTCCATTCTATTCGTGATAGACGAAGACACATCATGCTTATGGGTCTGTCTGTTATTGAACATCACAACGTACATCGAGAACCAATCATTATATAGTGTAACAGTTCTGTTTCATTAATAGAAATTAAACAGGGACGTACAGGTAGACCGAGACAGAAATGTGCTTAGAAGTTTGTTATCGGACGTTGTGAAAATTTTTTTGACAAACAATGTTATAATTATAATTACTGATCGTTTCAGCTGCAGTAATTTAACCTATACTCTTAGGAACCTGACATTACGACACATTCGTAGGAAATGTAAACTGTAGCTTTCATGTTCCGCTTCCAATAAGTAAAAAAAAAAAAACTGTTACAACCATTTACTGATTGGTTCTCGATGTACGTCGTGGTGTTCAATAGCAACTGGGATCTTTCTGTTTCCAATACGTTTGCGTCTCTCGAGAGTTGGCCTTCGATATATATCGAACTTCGATGTGAACCGATTCTTGGAAATTACTTTCATTTCCATTTCTGTAGTGCCTCATGAATTAGGAAAACGTTCGTAGGTAGGCCTATATCGTGTTTATGAACACTGTATTCTACTTAAATTCCACTCGCTGTTATGTAGTGCTGGTTCACGTGCTTTGCATCACAGGTTGTCAAATGTTTACATCACTTATAAGATCAGCATATGAATTTGTCTCATTAAAACAAAAGCATAACGAACTTTTTACAAGCTAGATCATTGAGCCTATCTTTACAGCAAAGAGGCACGGACGGGCTGAGCTAAATCCAAAAAGTAATCACTCTACGATATTAGTGCCATTCTGAGCTGTCAGTTTGGAAGTTATAAAAATGATGTAGAAGTCTGTGGTTTGGCGCCAAGCGACTGTACTTGAGCTCATCATTAACTGAAACCTTCAGGCAATGTACATAACTCTGATAAAAAATTAAATTTTTAATAATGTAGGAAGATAGATATCTGATTGAAAATATACTTCTTTTGTCTGTACACTGCTGGTTTTATTGGCTTGTGATTATAAAACAGCGATCTACGGCCGGGAAATAAATGTATTTTCTACAAATAAGGATCGCAAGGTAACTTCCAGACGACAAGTACATCCAGTTTTGATGATATTTTATTATTGCCTGGCTGGATTCACACCATCCTGCAGTCTATAACACAATATTAGGAAATGAAACTCATGACGCCGTTTTTCACACATTAATAATGTCGCAACAATGTACGAATGGTACACTCGTGTTTAGTATATCACTGCCACAACCACGATGCAATGTACGAAGTCGAGCTGAAATGGCAATTGTTTGTAGCAAATTGCAGCAAAGTAGAATAGTTTAAATTTACTCAGCACGAGCTTACATCATTATCATCAGGAATACCATTGGTGATGGGAAGCTGTCTCTCAGTACTAACAAAAGTTTGTAGATCGGCCTTTGTTTTGCAATTAGATTGCTGACTACACACACAGATTGTCGGGCCCAGTACTCGGTTATCACCTTCAGTTCCTTCCCTCCCCTCCCCTCCAGCGGAATGGTTTAAAATGTCGTCCGTTCAGCCTCATGAGGGCAACAGATGAACTTCCGAAATAAGTAGTACTAAATTGGGATGTAAGACAGGGGATCTGGAAGGGTTGCAGCAAGCTATGTGAGATTTCTGGCTTCCACGCTAACCATAATAATCAAACCTTTCCAAACTGCCTGTCGTGGCGCTTTTCACTGTGTGGCATAGTCCTGTAGACAGTATCACAAAATTTTAATTCTATCTACAGGTCTTAATTATTATTTTTGTTATGAGTTTAAGAACTGAACTGAGTAGATTTATTCCTCCGTAATTGGACGGAACTTTTTTATCTCCTTTCTTTTTACAGGAGAATAGTGATACTCGTTATCTACTTTTTATGAATTTATACGATTTATAACATTGTTAACTAACTGGATTAATTGTTCAGTTAGTGGATACCGCCATACTTAAGTAATTCATTGGGAATCCTATATTTCCCTGGATACTTCCTATTTTTATCGGATTTACGCCTCTTTGTACCTCTGCATGTGATACGGCTACATGGCAATTTCTGATATCTTCCACTTTTTTTGATAGTTCTGTATTGCTCTGTTAAACATTTAATCCATTATTCCTCATCTATGTCGTCCACTTTCAAAATTTCATTTCATTCTTTTCTCTATTAATCATACACCAATTTAACTCTGCAGCCAATAGCAGTCATGTTCCATATAGGTAGAAAATATTTGTCAGTGTACCTTCTTAAAACGATCCACTACTAGTTTTATCAGACTACAAGTTCTTTTGTAAGCTTCATAAGATTCTTGTGTTTTGAGCATCTATTACGTTGGTCAGACAATGGATAAAACCGAAAGTTCATAGCATCTATTAGTGCTTAAATTAGTCAAATAAATTGCTAGTAGAAGTTGTTATTTGTATTTTATATGGAAGAAAAACAGCTTACAAAATATTAATTCACGTTGCTGGAAAGGAGCCCCGCAATTATTAAGTGTGTGAGCTCCGAGCGACCGTAAACAGGCCCTGATCTTAATCATTAGGCTATCTGGGTGACTCAAACTTTCACTATCACTGATGATTCCATCTGTTACTTCCGAACAAACACAGATGCTCTAAGTCCAGAATAGAACATACTCGTTACACCTGGAGTTAAGCACTTCTGAACATGCTTCAGACATACAATTCCATTCATTACATTTCATTCAAATTACCGTTATACATTCCATTCATCCTCATCCAAACTGTTCTCAAATTTGATCCGTGAATTCTTTTAACAAGAAACACAACACTGTTTCAGCACATTATGTGTTACTGTTTACTGTACACTCGTACCTTTTACAGGAAGTGTTCTACGCCTCGTCGTCGCATTTGGATACAATACCTCCCTCATCTTTGTAGTGAGTTGTGTAGTCTTTCAAGAACCCCGAGATTATCCAGTAAATCCTGATAAAACTGTACAATTCCCTGCTCCATTTCTCCAGTTGAATCAACGGTGGCGTTGCACGCATCACGTTTGAGATGGCCACAAACGGAAAGATACAGAAGACTGACGTTATCTTGGATGTCAAGGTGCACACCCTGCTCGAGGTATCCTTATGGGACCATACTGGTGCGTCAGATATAAAACATCAGCAGCCAAATCTGTCGGTGCTTATCACACTGCTACTACATTAGCCAACTATGGGCCACGCATGACATTCAAGCCTAATTAGAAGGGAACTTAAACGAACGTTTACTTTTCGATTATATTTCAACGAACTATGACAATATTTCACAATAAAGTCAGTGGTTCTTTGTAACCACACATTCACAACCATCTCTCACACGAATATACGATTGCATAGTTTCGCGGCGATATGTACTGATAAAATTTTCTCTGGCTTCCAGCCGCGTCCAGTGGTTTAAAATCCACGAGCTTCGACCGAGTTCTCCTCGGCAATTGTCGAGTGGCAACTGTCGAATGATTGCTGCTGCCGTGCTTATATAGCCGCGATGTCTTCAGTGAGCCGGCCGGGGTGGCCGAGCGGTTCTAGGCGCTACAGTCTGGAACCGCGTGCCCGCTACGGTCACAGGTTCGAATCCTGCCTCGGGCATGGATGTGTGTGATGTCCTTAGGTTAGTTAAGTTTAATTAGTTCTAAGTTCTAGGTGACTGATGACCTCAGAAGTTCAGTCCCATAGTGCTCAGAGCTATTTGAACCATTTTTGTCCTCAGTGACGTCTCTAGTGCTCGTTCCAGCGCCGTAGATGGTAATGTTTACATTGCGCGCGTGTTCAACTTACCGATGGCCGGGTTCCAAGCTGTGCTCAGCTGCAGGCCGCCGGCTTCATTGAGGGTGTTGTCAGAAATTTTTAACTCGATCGCTTCTTTTATAGCACAGTCGCAAAAACTAGTAGTCCGCGTAATGACAGAACACTCGGCAAATGCAATATGGTGCCCGCTTTCTGATGCATTTTCCGCCACCGCTGATTTCTCAGTATACCGTAAGCGAAAACATCTCTCGTGTTCCACACGGTGCTGTTCAATAGTACGTACAGTCTGTCCGGTATAGAACACAGGCTTCATTAGCTGTCGAATTTCAATCGGTTCCCTAAAGAACGTATCGATTTTATCCTTCTTTAAAAGCCGGCTAATCTTTCCTGTTATTGATCCACAGCACGGCAAAAACGCAAACTTCTTCGTGATCTCCTCGGAGGTCTTCTGCTTACGTTTCTTCGGCGATATGGCTTCCGAAATCTGGAGGTTGTTGTAGCCGGTTTTCTTTATTCTTTTTTTTATTTTTTATTTTTTTAAGACTTTCCGTAAGTGGCTCTAGTAGGCTTTCAGCGTCTGAAACGGCTTCCGCTCGATGCACCAATGTCCTCAGAACAGAACTTTCCTGCGAAGGGTCGTGATAGCTGGTAGCATGCAGATATCGGTCTGTGTGGGTGGATTTCCGATAAACACTATGGTTGAGCACCCACTTTCTATCCGGCGCACGAGGACGTCTGGAAAAGGCAAGGCACCATTTGTCTCTACTTCCATCGTGAATATTATGTTGTCGTGGATGCTGTTGATGCGGTTGAAAAATTCTCTCAGCGTTTCACGCCCATGAGGCCAGATAACGAATGTGTCGTCGACGTAACGATAAAAGCAACTATGCTTTGCAGGAGCCGTGTCCAGGGCCATGTTCTCAAAGTACTCCATGAAGGGGTTGATTATAAGTGGAGCTAATGGGATTCCCCGGGGTGCACTCAGCCCTTGTGAGGCAAACTGAGGAGCTACTTGATTGAGGAGTAGCGGCTCCGGTCTCGTAAACTGAGAAACGGCCAGAAGACCGGTGTGCTGACCACATACCCCTTCATATCCGCATCCAGTGACGCCTGTGGGATTAGGATGACACAATGGCCGGTCGGTATCGTTCGGCCTTCCAAGGCCAAATGGCCGTTCGGTACCATTGGGCCTTCCAAGGCAAGTTCGGACGGAGTTAAGATTTTTTTTTATTCAATTTTTTTTAATTGGCTTCCCATCGCGACGCTGTCCGCCTGGTTAAAATAATCTCCATCATACATGAAACTTCCAAGTAGATTACAACTGTGTACCGCACCGAGACTCGAACTCGGGGCCTTTGCCTTTAAGGGGCGTGTGCTCTAGGAAGGGAGGAAACGAGGTACTGCAGAAGTAAATCTATGAGGACAGATTGTGAGTCGTGCTTGGGTAGCTCAGGTGGTAGAGCATTTGCTCGCGAAAGGTAATGGTCCCCAGTTCGAGTCTCGGTCTGGCACACAGTTTTAATCTGCCAGGAATTCCACATCAGCTCACACTCCGCTGTAGAGCGACAGAGTCAATCTCTCAAACGTTTCGCTTGCAAGGCCATGAGCAAAGTCTCAGTTTAGCCGCGATTCCGTGAAAAGTGATATAGGTGACGTACAGTACAACTGGTCAAGCATTTCCACCTGAGACTGGGCTAGTTAACCTAACCCTTTCATGGATTGTATTAATAATGCGGCACGTGGGACTTCCTCTTTTCTGTGGCTCTTGCCGGCCGAAGTGGCCGTGCGGTTAAAGGCGCTGCAGTCTGGAACCGCAAGACCGCTACGGTCGCAGGTTCGAATCCTGCCTCGGGCATGGATGTTTGTGATGTCCTTAGGTTAGTTAGGTTTAACTAGTTCTAAGTTCTAGGGGACTAACGACCTCAGCAGTTGTCCCCCATAGTGCTCAGAGCCATTTTTTTCTGTGGATCTTTAGTAGATTTTGTCCCTCATAGCAATTTTTGTAGCGCACTGGATTCTTCAGAAGATGTAAGCGGGAAACCTGTGTTATAAGTAGTTATGCGGATACCTAATTTACTTGAGATAAGTCCCTGGACGTCATTTCGATGCGTTTATTCGCAAACACCATGAAACAGTAACAGTTTGATAGTCTTAATCAAGTAATCTCAAAAAGTTAATAAATTTTGAGAGCACGGCAAAGCCGACTATCGCATAAGAGCAGGCCCCAAGTACATACCATCGCTGATTGGTGAGATTGAACATTAGTAATTTGTCTACTGAACTCACTGGTTTCCTGCATAACGATGTTATGGCATTAAAACACTGATGACCCGTAGGCTCCTACTATTATCTGCTATGTCAAAAGTGGACTTAGTAACTAATATTGAATAATGAAAATTCTGAGTTTGCGACAGAACACTTGTGTTCCCGCCACGTATTAACTGCCAAGCGATGATCGCTCTCAGGGCTCGCGTACCTGTCCCTACTCCCATGATTCGCTTCCACGCCATATGGTCCAATTTTCAGCACTACATTCTTGGGAACCAGCTCCATATTCGCTGCCATCGTATTCTGCAGCGCTGGATAACAGAGCGAATTACTTCTTCTATCTGCCGAATGCTACTAAACGTAAAATTCGGAAAATACAATACGTTCCAAAACAGAAGGAGCTTCACACATGTTTGGTGGAACATTTTTGCTTTTGTCACTACAAATTATAAATTAAAGTCTCTCAGCGCGTTTTTTTGATTATATGTGAAGGCTTATCTCAGGAACCGCTGTAGGATTTTTTTATACAGTTTTCACGAATGGTAGACTGGTTCGCAAAGAACGTTTGTACACAGGGTGAGTCAGGAGGAAGATATATGCTTGGAGAAGCGATAATATTGGGGATCCTGTACAAAAAACTTCAAATGAACATATGTCCTTTTCTTAATCGTGTCTCACGTACTGCTGGGTGAAAATCACTGGTTTCAGTGCTCGTGGTCTAGTAGCTAGCGTTGCTGCCTCTGGATCATGAGATTTCGGGTTCGATTCCAGGCCAGGTTGGGAATTTTCTCTGCCCGGGAACTGGGTGTTTGTGTTCTTATCATTATTTCATCATCATCCTCATCATCACCATTTGTGACAGTTGCAAGATTGGGCAGTGTAAAAATTGGGACTTTTTACGGGTTGAACGCCCCACAAACCAAACATCATCATCAACTGGCTTCAGTAGCACGTCCTTCTTCACCAGCACTCACATGTGAATTGAGCCAAAGCGATATTAGGCTATGTAGTGTTGTCTTTACTGACCATTTAATACACCAATGACACAGTACCTCACTGAATCCTATCCTGGTCATTGGATCGGTCGCTGTGGAGTCATTTCTTGGGGAAGAGGAACGTCTCGCTCGAATTTTACATACGTGTGTTGAAGTAAAGGACCGTACGAATGACCTCGGATCAGCAACACAGCAGCAGTCTACAAGAGCCGCAAAATGCATTGCAGTTGACGATGGACTTTTTGAACATCCTTTGTGAAGAAATGTTAAGAAAAGGACATATCTTTCCACGACTTTTTTATTCAGAATCTCTAAAACTGCTATCCCTCAAAGCATGCATCTTTCCTCCTGACTCACCATATACATAACTCATAAATATTTCGTGCAGACTGGCTGAACTAAGCTGAATGATAGTCTGCCGCCACGTTTTTCTGTATGTGTGTGAATACTAACCTAAGGAAATGCTGTAGGGGTTTTGATACGGTTTTCACTAATAGATTCACTCTCGAGGAAAGTTTGTGTAAACAACTTATAAATATTTTGGGCAAACTGGCTGAATTATGATTAAGTTGTGCCTCTTTCGAATTTCTTTTCTGGCGAGTGCTGCTAAAATAGTTTTAGTTATACTAGAATTTGTGGTTAACATTTAGTTACCTAACGTTGTTCTCTGAATTTTAATCATAACTCGTATATAGTGATACTTCCACTGTCTGTCCAGATGTTCCGACAGTAATTTTGTCCCTGGCTTGTAAAAGACTTCGCCACAGCAACTGTCTTATGAGACAAATCAGTTATTTGGCATATTTTGCATACATTTATTCAATAATATCATAAGGAATAATGCTTTGTGACAACTCATCTTTAAGAAACAAATTCTTTATTACTCAAAATAATAATTGTAGTGCTCACCCACAATCATTTGGTAAACGTCTGTTTAAGCAGTTGGCCATTTTGGCCAGTGCTTCAAAGAATATTTATTCCTTCATGAAGTTTATTGTAAAAAATCCACCGCAGTTCAAAAGGAACAATCATGTAGGTAGTTAAAGTACCAGAAGAAACAAACGACATTCACTAGTCCACATTAAGGCTATCTTTAGAACAAAAGGAGGTGCAAATGCTGCACCGGAAATTTTTTATCACTTACGCAGTGATATAAAATGTCTAACAGACAGGAAAGTAAAATTTGAAAACAAAGTAAAAGTTTCTCCTTGAATACTCCTTCTATTACGTAGAAGAATTTGTATTACTGTAGTATGCAAGAGATGGCGAGTAGGAATTATTAACTCACAAATCTATATTTAAAAGACTTGTAAATGATCAGCACGTAGCCATATCTAAAAATTAATTTGAGATGTGAATGTAAAACGACGCGTTCATTGTGTCGCAAAACGCTATGGAGCAGCAACACTGAAACAAGTGTTCAGGACATTCTTCCGAATGTTTTAGAGAAGAGAATGCACACACTTTTCTCTGTCCGGCAGACCTTGACTTCCGAATAAAAGCAACGACGCTCGGACGCATCCACCGAATTCGCTGAAATGCAAAACGCTCCCCAATATTTTGTGGAAAAAGAAATCATCACAGACGACGAGACTTGGTGTTATCTATATGAACCTATCACAAAACAAAAAAAGTACAGAAATTCACACGAGAGGTCAACGCTTGGACGAAATAACCGACATTTGAGCCAATGTGAAGCGCGAGTTGAACAACAACCCAAAGAAAGACTTCTCTGACAATTTCAAATGGGTTGGCTACTGCCAACTATTTTCCTACACCGTATTAGCAATGATTGTGTGTTGTGTATAAACCTAATTTAAAGACTGACAGCTGGCAGCAAAACATTCCTTTGGTTGTATTAGTGTGTGTGTCGGGGGGGGGGGGGGGGGCGGGGGGGGGGGGAGACTATGTAAAACATCAGAATCATTGAAGCCACAATCTTAACTTTTCGCTGTTGTTTGCTCTTTGACAATTCAGGTCCGAAACTTTTTGGACTGATGGGATATAAAACTACCCGCTACCAGCATGTGGTGTATTCTGAAACACAACATAACTCGTATACAGCGGCTGGACTAATGTCTGCTGAATTGAGGGTTAGTACCTTCTTTCGCTGACCCCCTCGATACAGGCCCTCAACAAAAATACGGAAACACCGCGAGAAATGTCTGCTTGAACATAAAATGCAGATGCTAGCAAAGCCTGCAGGTTGTGCTGCTGTATTTGCGATGTCCTCAATACACTGTGTCAGTCGTGAAAAGGATGCATTGTGTCGGAGCTAACTTATTTCGAAAGCGGGCAAATAGTTGGTGCTCATATGGTGGGAATTGTTGGGCGAGCTGGAAATCCAAACCAACACGTTGTCCGCCACAAGAAATCATGGTTCCGAAGTCATGAAACCTAGACTATGGAGAACGGAAGAAAGTCATTTGATCTGATGAGCCTTGTTTTCACGTTATTTCCAACTTGTGGCTCAGTTTATGTCCTAAAAGTGAAAGATGGCGGGGGTTAGGTGATGATTTGGGCATCTACATGGGCTCAACGAGTTCCGCAGGGTCACACTTCTGCCAAGGATTATGTGACCATTTTGACATGGTACAATATTTGTTCAAATGGCTCTGAGCACTATGCGACCTAACTTCTGATGTCATCAGTCGCCTAGAACTTAGAACTAATTAAACCTAACTAACCTAAGGACATCACATACATCCATGCCCGAGGCAGGATTCGAACCTGCGACCGTAGCGGTCGCGCGGTTCCAGACTGAAGCGCCTAGAACCGCTCGGCCACTACAATATTTGTTCCCCAATGGTGGTGCTGTGTTCCAAGACGACATGACCCGTGTTCACATAGCTCGCATCGTCTAAGACTCATTTTGTGAGCACCAGGGTGAAGTGTCTCAACTTTTCCAGTCAAGACAGTCACCAAGTTTCACTATTATTTAGCCTTTGTGGTCTACTTTGGTGAGAGGGGTGCGTGATCGCTATCCATCTCCGGTCTAGCTACTTGATCGTGCTGCTATTTTGCAAGAAGAATGGTATAAAATTCGCTCTTAAAGTATGTAGGACCTGTATTTACCGATCACGGGGCTACTGCCAACTATTTTCCTACACCGTATTAGCAATGATTGTGTGTTGTGTATGAACCTAATTTAAAGACTGACAGCTGGCAGCAAAACATTTTTTTATTCGATATTCTTGGATACAGCCGTATTGAATATCTGATAAAATACACACAAGGAAAAAAAATCGCAACACCAAGAAGGAGATGTGCGACATAAACTAATGTTGGTAGGCGCCTTTTTACATCCGAAAGCTGATGTACATTCGGATTTCGCGTCAGTCTCGTAAGAGGATGCAAATCAGATTTGCTTTAAATACACGATGTAACGGTCGTGAGCGTTAGTTACCTTTGAGATTGAACGTGGTGAGTTGATGTTAGTCAAGAATGCATGTAAGGTGACAAGGACGCCATTATCAACAGCCTGAACTAGGTCGTGTAATACGGCTACGAGGAGCTGGATGTTCTTCCTGCGATAATGCAGAAAGACTTGGCGGGAATGTAGCCACTGTAAATGATTGCTGGCAGCAGTGGTCACGAGAATGTACGGTCGCAAGAAGACCGGGTTTCGGACGGCCACATGGCACTACCAAGAGGGAAGACCATCGTGTTCGGCGTATGGCTCTGCCGCATCGTACTGCAACTGCAGCAGCGATTTAAGCAGCAGTTGGCACCACAGTGACACATCGAACCATTACAAACCAATCATATCAAGGACGACTCCGAGCCGGAAGCCTTGTACCGTGCATTCCACTGACCCCGCCGTTTGCGATTTCATTGGTGTCAAATAAGGGCTCATTGGAGGGCAGGGTGGAAGTTTGTCGTGTTTTATGATGAAAGCTGGTTCTGCCTCGGTGCCAGTGGCGGCAGTGTATTGGTTAGAAGAAAGCCAGTTGAGGGTGCGATTTCGTATGACATCAGGAGCACTCTCGTGGTTATCCCATGTATCCTTACTGCAAACTTGTACGTTAATCTGGTGATTCGACCTATTGTGCTGGCATTCACGAACAGCATTCAAGGGGGTGTTTTTCAACAGGATAACTTTCATGTCTGCCTTGAGTGGCAAACATAAGTTGGAATTGGTAGCAGGACGTGACCGGGGTGTGACTCAAGATCCGATGGCCGAGAAAAGATTAGTCTCAAAGTAAGGCGCCAGCGATCAGGAAGATTACTTATCTTTATTCTCCACCCTAAAGCAGGCACCGTCTATTGCTCTCATAACAAGTAGCTACGCAATTAAGTTCACAATACAGTTCACAAATCCACAGTGCAATCCAAATCGTAACTAAGTTCTGAGCCCAAGGTTGTCATATAAGATCTATACAATAAGACTTCGATATTAACACATCTAGCGAGCAAGAGCGAGTGGCCGTGGCGTCAGGTCTGTGCCCCCGTTATATCTTGTGGCCATAGAAGGAGCTGCAGGCAAGATCTATTGAATAGCGCGACGTCTTCAGCCGGAGATAACGCCATGAACCTCCGGTGGCTGCGACGTGAAGCTAAGGCCGACCACCGCGCATGTGTGGCCTGGCTGAGCGACGGTAGGGCGCGCGTGATTCGGTTAGGTCCGCGGACTTAGCAATAACACTCGATCACATACCACTTTTGTAACCCAACATGTTACAGAGTGTCAACGTGTTGCCTTGACCTGCTCGATTACCAGATCTTTCTCCAGTGGAGCACATCTGGGACATAATCGAATGACAGCTCCAACGTCATCCACAACCAGCATTAACCGCCCCTGTACTAATCGACCAAGTGCAACAAATATCGAATTCCATACCACATATGGACGTCCGGCACCTCTACATCGCAATGCATGCACGTTTGCCTACCTGCATTCAACATTCTGGTGGTTACATCGATTATTAATATATAAGCATTTGACACTTGCAATGGCTTATCTAGCGCTTAATTACTCTGTGAGCTTGCAATGTTATACACTTAAATGTTTTACCTAGACAAACGTATTCCCGAATTTTCATTATTCTACATTAATTATTTTTTGGTGTCGCGATTTTTTTCCGTCTGTGTATATTGAATTGGGAAAATGAGTGGAAAAGTTACAATTTCCAATATTGCTACCTACGTATAACTCTGGACTTCAGAAGTCAATTACGTAGTATTGCCGCTCTGATGTAGACCACGACGCTGGCACAGTACTGATGAGTGTGATGCATTCCCACAGGTGCCAGGAGTCAGAGGGTGTCAGCACTGCCCCCTGCTCCGCCTCCTCGCCTTTACCCGTCGATCGCAGCAGAAGCGCCGCTCGCCGACTGCCGGCCGCTGCCAGCGCTGAGGCTCCAGGAGGCCCAGAGGAGGCGAGAGGAGCCCACCACCTCTTCCAGCGCCCTCCACTTCTGCCGGCTCGCCGTTAAGGCGATCTCCTACCTGCCCCTGGCCAGGCGCCGGCTGCGGTGAACTCAACCGACACTCGTACCGCGAAGCCATTAAACGCAGCTAGTTACCTATAATGTCGGGTATCACTTTCTTTGTGTACGTCGTCTTCGTAAATGCCGTTATCACTTCGTTGTCTAAAATGTACCTAATATCGCGTACGACATCAGTCATGGAATTGAGCGTGGACACAGATTAAGATTTTGTGCGTTGTCCAGGCTCCTGCCCAAATTACTAGGTACGCGATTTTAATATGTCTCATAGTGCTTGGTTCAGCCTTCATTAGCCAGTTACTAAGCCAGACATCACCTGAATCATAGTTTTACAATTTTGACTGTTTCCATTTCTATTTCAATACTATGAAAAAATATATCGCGGAAACATTTAACACGGAAAATTGGTTAACATCAAGTAATTCTCTGATCCCGTTGAACACTACGTAATTTCAACATTCTTTCTTAAAGGAAACAAATAATTATTTAAAACGAAAGGAAGGAATAGGTCCTCTAATGAAGTAATTAGATGCTTTTTGCATCCACGATGTCACGCAGCTACACTGCTTCGTTCAAAATTTTAGCTAAGTTGAACAAAGTAAACAATGATAACCAATACTGTGACATAGGAACTTCAGAACGAAAGTTACACATGTCGCCCTACGGTAATACCATACACAACAAGAGTGGCACATTCTTTGAAGAGAAAATACATGTCAGTAGTGTGGAACTGGGCATTCTGGACAGGAATTCCTGACATCAGCATCAGAACTTTCTTATCTGCAGTTTATAATACAGTTGAAACAAGTGCCCATGTCAATCATCGTCAGCACTTCCTTATCTTCAAGACAATACCAGGAATCACAACATCTGGCCACATGCTAAGGCCAAGGACGGGAGGGGAGGGGAGGGAAGGACCCCTAAAACTCCTCACACCCATGCATCATCATCCCCGCACTCTCCCCCACCCCTACCTTGCACGTCCCTCTTCTCATTCTCAGCAGCCAAATGCGATAAAGGATCTGAACTGGCTAAACAATCAAAAATTTTGTGAACTGTATTTTCATTACTGACTTCTAAAATTAGTTTAAGGACCGGCACTCCACTCACACTGGTAAATTTCGCTTGAAGCTATATATCAATCACCATGCAATATTAGTATGAATAGAGAGCATATTTCTCTATACATAATTAAAAACCAACATTTGTTCATAAAATATTAATAACGAATTAGTAATTCGTATTTGTTGAAACTGGGTTTTAGCTTAAATACTACACCACAAATCCTGGAAAAACTAAATAAAATCAAGTTCTTTTTCACATCTTTGTTGCTCCTGTCACGAGCATATGGCTACAGTAGGAAATGAGCAATGATCATTCTCTGTACCATGATTTGTTTTGAGGTTATTACTGTCACCAATAAATATAAATGTCTGCACTGTAGAAATGTGGATAGTTCGTTCTTTGTACCATGAGTAGTTTCCATGTCACTAACATATGGTCCCACAGTTAAAAACACAGTGGAGTCGTAAATCAATTAGTTCTACATTTAAGATGTTGCAGTATTTCAAAATGTCTTCAAAATACATAGGCAGTGCAAAAAGTGCGCTGTTTATACATATTTTCTAGGACATAGTTGAGGTTAAGCACATGAAAAAAATGCTGTAAGATAAAAATCAGAATGCAGTCACACAATATTTTAAAAAGTCTGCAAAAATCCGACTGAAACCTAAAAGAAACTGCAAATTAATTTCTACATCTACACATATTCGCACTTTACCGCCTAAATTTCTAAAGTGTGTACCCTGGTGCTAAATTTCCATGCCTAATGAAGACTGCCTTTTAGGAGATAGGTCTGAGGATTCGCTGCTATAAAACTAACATGACCAGGTTTACCACTGCAGGAAAATACGTGATAGCTAAAATGCTATGCTAAGCAGGCAAACACACAAGCAAATTGACAGTCTTGATGTAAATATTTAGGACTGCTTTTCATGTAAGCCATATTTAAATTATCCTCAAGCATCTTTTCAGGAGGGGCAAAAATAATGCATTGCGTTACTCACTAGAGAAAATATAATCAATGCTATTGATTGCCAATTATTTCTATTATTACAAATGGCACAAGCATACTGAAACCTATGTTCTATAACATCAGTTTGCAATGACAACTACGTTGGCAAGACTCTCTAAAAGCTTTATATGCTGTATTATATTCCACATCTATAATATCATAATATTCCAAAACAGTCCGCAAAGTAAATTGGTAACGTGACAAGTGCGATGCTTACATTGGGTATCTAGGATTTAGTTCAGGTTTAGTACAAGAAAATGATGGCACAATATTTTAAAACACGCTGGACAATGCAATGTTTACGAAGCAGCAGTACGTACATACGAAAAGTGCGTCTTCAGTCTGTGCAACTGCATTTTGGGAAAATGATGGCTCATGAAAGAAATAAGATCTTTAGTCAGTTACACCAGCGTACACATACAGCACAAATGTCTTATTAGGGGAGGAGGGATAAGACGTTCCATTGCGATATATCGCTTAAACAGCTAATCGAAGGGAGCTGTCTATAAACACATGACAAGAGATGGTAACAGTAAGAGAAGTGACATTTTCAAAGGGAATGTCAGAGTCCATACCTTGAAAGTAAATAAAACTACTTACGTTTATAGTGAGATATCTCACAATTTGCAAGCGCATTGAAGTTCCAAACTTTAAATACTGCCGCATCAAATTTATCTGTATAATACATTAAAATGTAGACTTACCGTAATCTAAGCAGTTGCAACTTGTAAATAAATGGGTCCCGGTGGTTAGCAGCCGTAGCTCCACTGTCTGCTGCAGACATGAATTCAAGAAGCCGTCTGGGACTTCTGTCAGACTCCTGTTCTTTGATTAAACAAGTAAAATGTTTTGTTTAAAAATGCATTTTATGTACTGGAAGAATACGTGATGGTATCCTGCGGGAGCAATTACCCTAGTGCCTAGGCTCACACCACAGCTGACCAAGAGCATTTTCACACAATTGTGGTCTATGTCATCCCTCAGCACTCGCGCTAAGCACAATAAATGTGATGGCTAATACCTAACGGATAACAGCTAATGGCTAATGCCTAATCGTTAATGCCTAACACATAACGTTTAGCACCTTAACACCTAACGCATAATACCTAACACGGAACACCTAAGACCTAACACCTAACGCAAGACCATCTCTGTAGGGTCAGAATTATATGACCATCTTCCATTGCTCTAAATGGTAAACAAATGCTGCAACACGTACTAAATTGATACATAACATAAGGACGTCATAATTTTTTTTCAGAAGCACACACACCAACCACTGTTATTTGCCATAACGTTTACTTTTTTTTCTCTTCCTCTGTTGGAGGGCCGGTTACTGAGCAGACATGGCATACACACTTACAACAGCCAAGGAAATCCGTCATTGCAGAACATTGTCTTGGCACCGGTCATCCTATGGAATATAGGAGCATGGAGATTCTGGCTTGCACGTCCAGCTATTGGGTTAGTGTTATTAACGAAGCTGTTGAAATTAAATTAGAAACTAACCTTATAAATAGAGATGGTGGTTTTTGTTTAAATTCTGCATGGAATCCTGCTCTCGCACTTGTCAAAAAATAGAGGGACTGAGTTTATGCTACCTCACCTGTTGATTATTAATTTTACAATCGACAGCTTTAGACATTGGCCACCTTTCGTTTGTGATGGAGCTAGTGTTTACAATGTGGTGTGTGTGTGTCTGTGTGTGTGTGTGTGTGTGTGTGTGTGTGTGTGTGTGTGTGTGTGTGTTACAATTACGGAGTTTCTCTGAAGTTTTAAATTCGCTTACACAGCGCTTACTTGCTGCAGTTTTGGCTTGAAAATGGAAGGATGTGCTTCTGTCGAAATATCGGCAGTTGTCGACAATGTCACCTGGCTGCATTCCCGAAAGTTATTTGAAGTCGCACGTTCTTTTACACTGCAGATATAGTTCTGCAGACTTATTAAAATATTGTGAGATCTGACATTAATTTATTTGGGGGTTAAAGCGTTTTCATGTAATAAACCTCAATTAGGTCCTACATAATCAGTATAAACATCGCAATTTTTGCGCTGCCTGTGATTTTGCTGACATTTTAAAATATTGCAACAAGTTAAATATAGAAAATAAATAATTTACGACTGTCGTGTTTTTAATAGTGGAGTCATCTATTGGTAACAGTGAGAACTACTGATGTTACAAATAGTGAACTGTCCATGTTTCTTCAATGCAGCCATCTGTTGGTGGTAGTAATAACCTCAAAGAAAATTAAAGTACGAACAACGACTTTGCTCGTTTTCTACAGTGTAGCTATTCGTGATGATAGGAGCATTCATTTTCTACAGCGTAGCCTTCTGCTGATGACAGGAGCGACTAGGATGTGAAAAAGGACATGTTTTTCTTCGCGTTTTCAGGGTTTGTGGTATACTATGTAATGTACAACTCATTTTCAAGAAAACTAATTACTAATTCATTATTTAATTTTATGAGCAAATATTGGTTTTTAATTATTTATAGAGAAATATGCTGTCTTTTCGAAACATACTCCATAACTTAAAATTAAATTTATCACTTTGACTTAATGAATTTTCGGAAGTCACTAATTAAAACAACTTGACAAACGTTTCATTATTTAAGTCAGTTCAGATACTTCATATGTGGCTGTCGAGCTGGGACGCAGTACGGGGCAGGGTGTTGTGGGGGCCTTCCCCTCCCCTTCCCTGACCTCTCTTTCCCCTCCCCTCCTCGGCCAGACGTCATGATTCCTGATAAAGCCTGCAAAGGCAGTTCTGCTGCTGTACGGATAACGAGTGCATGACAATGTGCGATTGAAACGGCAAGGCAAGTGAAGCACATTCTGAAAATGAAGCACATGGGCAATACGATTCAACGTGAAATTCTGACTGTATAGGGACCAAATGCAATGCTGCTTCCAATTACAGTGAAATTGTGCCAGCACTTTGACCAAGGCCTCACTAACGTGGATAATGCTGGTACAGTCCAGGCCAAGCACCATGCGATTTCCGACCTTTCTCCATGCTGAAAGTACATTTCGGAATAAAAAGATTATGCAGCGATGAGGACACTGACACAGTGGTTCTAAAACGACTCCGTGTCCAAGAAGCGTATTTCTATCGTCAAGGAATTAAACGATTGAGAGAGGATTCCAACTGTTGTTTAGACTGACCTGATGACTGAAACTTCCTGGCAGATTAAAACTGTGTGTCGGACGGAGACTCGAACTCGTGCTTGGGTAGCTGAGTCGGTAGACCACTTGCCCGTGAAAGGTAAAGGTCCTGAGTTCGATTCCCGGTCCAGCACACAGTTTTAATCTATCAGGAACTTTCATATCGGCGCACACTCCGCCGCAGAGTGAAAAATTCTGACCTCATGAGTATTGCGAAAAACAGTGTATTGCATGTGTCACTTTGAAATGTAGCGCAACATTCAATGAAATTTACTTGGCCTGCCATAATAAAGTACAGCATACTCTTTGAATCGCCATCGTAAAATACAGCTTATCTCTGGACGGTGCTATTGTCAGAATACTTCACTCATTTTTCGAGTTCCGGTATGGGTGTCAAAATCAGTGAATTTTGCATCAAAATCGTTTCATATATATGTTATTTAATACAGGTAATGTAATTTTTTACGCGAAGTGATACAGAAATCGTGACGAAAACAAGTTGCTATCTCACTTAAATTGAAGATGGAGAATGTTTAAGGCACCTGATGAAAAACTGAGGTCGAAAACAGATTTCTTTAGGGGGTTTGGTCTGCTATTTCTATGCTGTTCACAAGTTCAAAACAGAGATCAAATTACGGAATTGTTTGAGCGCAGTATGCTCTAGCCAGACGGAAAATGCATGAGAATAGTTAAACGCGACGATGTAGAGACTTTCGCACGAACATGTTACTTTCTGGTTTACCACACGGTCCTAACGTATCACGAGATTAATGTACTGCAGTGCGTACAACTGTGATTATGACATACGAAGACATTTTGGAGAGCGTTAGGAGCTCAAAAGATCGCATCTAATTTGACAATGACCTAGACATTACAGTCCCTGTCCCTACAACATCCGAAAAGTGGAATATCCTGAAATGGGGAACATCCTGAAAAGTGTGCACAGCTATTTACTACGGATTTGAATGACGAAATGAATTAAACGATTAGAAATATCGTAAAGTTGGCCGAAAATTTGATGCTAAAAAGGACACTGCAGAAAATTATAAGCAAATTTTTCCCCAAAATTGAAAGTGATTGAAAGAACTCTGACGACACAACAGAACGTCACGGAATCATATATTCTCACTTCTCACCTCTCATGCGATAGTATCGTGGTGCCATATTTCAGCAAGACAATGCCAGTCCACACATGACATGTGTCTCCATGAACAGTCTGCGTGATATTGAGATATTCCTGTGGCCAGTATGATCACCAGATGTATCCCTGACAGATCATTCGTGGCACCAGGTCGGACATCAACTCTGTCCCAGTTTAGTATCGAGGGTATCAGAGACCAGTTACAAAATCTGTAGGCCAGCCTGCCTCAGGAGAGGATATAATAGCGTTACGACACCCTTATCAACCGAATCAGTGTATGCGTCCACCCGAGAGAGGGTGTAACATACTGATAAATGGAGTCATATTGCCAAATTCTTGGCATATTTTACTTGAGTTTGTAATCACTGAAATGACACCACATATCCTCTCAACTCGTAAGGTTTCACTTAGTCAGCTCCTTCCCTTCTGGATGCTTCACTTTTCGTGTCAGGCTATGTATTTTTAACCGAGACTCAGTTTGTTAATCACGCAATTTCAATATCTATTTATGGAACTGTTAACCATGTTTTACTTTTTCTCACAGTGGTTGGGTCTTTTCGTCCGCAGCTCGTGGTCGTGCGGTAGCGTTTTTGCTTCCCGCGCCCGGGTTCCCGGGTTCAATTCCCGGCGGGGTCAGGGATTTTCTCTGCCCCGTAATGACTGGGTGTTGTGTGATGTCCTAGGGTTAGTTAGATTTAAGTAGTTCTAAGTTCTAGGGGACTGATGACTATAGATGTTAAGTCCCATAGTGCTCAGAGCCATTTGAACCATTTTGGGTCTTTTCCTGTTTTCACTGCTAGTCAGCCAGTCACGCATATCGGGGAATAATCTTTAGAATTCTCTAGATAATTCTCATTTCAATGAATATTTTTTAACGTAACTATATTTATTTCGTTAATGCATGATAAAATGGTATGGCGCTACACGTAAATATGCTTGCTCAACATGTATGATTTTTACTATCCATTTTAATATGTTGATAAGCAACTACTGAATGTGTTGTGACTTCGTAGTTGTGAATGTGTTGTTATATAAAGATAGTTTTTCAAGTCTTTAATATGGATAAATGAGCAACTGACACAAGGATATTACTTACGAGGCAGGACTTTGTTCATCTTATTAATCATTTAGTTCATACTCTGTGAGGGTGCTGATAACCACATTGACCGATCTGAAACCAGTATCATCATTCATGTCATAAACGTACTACGCGTCCTATGTCGTCAGGAAATATTGCTACGTGTAAATATGAGCTAAGTCTTTTATGGCAAGTAATACACTTGTGTTGCGCCCAGGTATCTAGTCAGGCGAACACACAAAAATAGCGCGATATTTCAGCAACGTAAAATAATCGACTCTCGGTCACGAAGACCAACAAGAAAAGGTGGTGAATGCGATCGCCCTGTAACATTAAGTAAATGACTGGTACATCGCGATATTGGCGTTTGCGAACTATGTGATCACAGCACACCTCACAAATGTGCCGCAGGATGTATGAGTCACGCAATACGCACAACTGAGCAACGACACATTTGTATAGCCAGTATACCATATTTGCACAGTTCATTGCCGAAGGAAAAGAATGTGACGGCTCAAAATTTCTTAGCCAGACAATCACTGAGAATGTTTTGCAAAACAGTACACTCAGTTCAATAAATGGGTGCAGTGCATCCAGCTTAGCACAGTTATGGTTAACTTGATATGGCCGGATATTCGAGAACCATCCAGATGCAAACCGTGAGTATCTATTCTGAGAGGAATTTTGCGATAATGTTGTGTTATACTGGAAACTGAAAATTTTTATGTGGCACCATAGTGCAAGCCGAAAGTGCTCGGCAGTGACGTATCTAAGCAGAGTTCCTGCTTCTGTCCGCCCGAGGCCCGAGAGGAAGTTTCTTTTTAAGTTCTCTGTATATTTTCAGTTACGAAGTTCCAGGTCATTTGTTACAGAGAGCTCCGGTAACTGCTCTCAGGAATATTATACCACCATATTCATTGTCACACGAGTGTGACTTTTTACAGGTCAGTGGACGACTAATTACGTCGGAAATATGCAAGAAATGTACATCGTAATATTCTCATTTTGACTACATTTTCACAGTCGTAGGTAATTATCTTCATATTTAATATCTCTGGAAGATAATTTTTCTACCGACGATACGACCCACAAAGTACAAGATTTGATTAGTGATTAACTAATATCCCAAATTATTGAAATATGTTATAATAAAAGAATCGAATTAATTACGAGCGAAAAGAAAAGTTTCTGGAAAGGCGACATTATCATATGATCTTACCATCCTTCCAACGAACTGCATTGATACTTGTTACTGAAAAACTGGCAAAAAGTTTAGTTGCTAATGCTTCCATTGTTAATATAATTTTCAAATAATGAAGACTGCATTTTCGGATGAAGGTTATATATCATGCTGTGGACATCTGATAAAGCGCACTTCAGTTCTGCGATGGAGTTTCAAAGCTTTGTCCTGTAAACTGTTATATCCCTTTCAGTTATCACAGTATTTAGCACTGGGAAAAATCTGGAGCGCCTACGAGGTTCTGCGCTGCTTTAAAAATCCATTCCATAACTGCAACAGCAGCCGGATATTGAATTTCCTTTAATTCTGGTATTTTCATTTCCGGCGAGCTACCCGAGTTGTGACTTGTGTTTAACGTGACAGGACGGTTTTCTGAAGGCTAATACGTCCCGAACAATCACCCGGGAGAATCAGCAAAAACTTTCATTAAATAATCGTCCTTTCTCACACGAAAAAGACATTTCTGAAACATATGAAACGCGCGCGTTAACTTATTGTATTAAATCGTTTAGTAAAGATCTGTTTGTCTGTCTCTGCAGACGGTTTTCTTCTAGAAGTTAACTCGTGTCAATGTGCTTTATAACCATGATCATCTTGATCTCCCAGTTGATTCTTGTAAATACTAATTAAGAAACCACCACAGCTGTGTTGATATACATTTATTGTGTCCCAACCGAGTTCGTTAAAAAGAAGGATCTCCAGGTTAAGAAGGATCATCAAGCTACTTTGCCAACAGTCTTCATAAGAAATTCTCGTATTGGAACAACTCTATGAGGTGACTCCAAAAAGAAAAAAAAAACAGTATCTGTTGCAAAAGGATTTATTCCTAATGACGCATTTGTTACAGAGAGTTTCGATAATTGCTCTCAGGAATATTGTACAATCGAATTTAAAAGGTAAGCAGTAATTGCACTACAATTTCTAGTGAAATCTGCTTTGACCAGAATAAAATGTAGGCCTTTGTATTATTGATTACGTAAAAGCTTTCGATGAAATACGTCATCATATATTTATGGAAATTCTAAAAAATGTGGATATACATCAGAAATAAATTCGCCTTACAGAGGATTTGTATGGGAAATACACAGCACAGGTTAAATATGATAATGAGGTCACCGACTTGGTGACCCGAAAATTAGTTCAAATGAGGTAAATCGAAAATTTGCTGCATGTCATAGCTTCAAATATGAAGTTTCCCGGAAAACTTTCGCTTTGGAATACTGGGAAGCCATTTTGCAATTCCACCTCAGTGTAATTTATTAAGGCAAAGAAGGCAAAGACGCAGAAATATAATAAAGTGCAGTAAAAACCTAGGAAACTGCGGTAGCTATCTGTTCTTTCCTATGACAAAAAATGACAATATCTGTGTGCGAGACTTGTCTCAAACGAGCTGATTAGCCTTGTATTTATCTCTTCAAAGCTTTAAGAAAAGTTTGCTCAAATATCAAATGCAAATTATTAAGGTGCCAATGAAACAAATGTACAAAATCCACAATGCTTTTGAACGTGATCTGTCTGAACCAAGGGCAATGAATATGTGTAGGGGCCTTATGGACAAATCTTACAGCACACTATAGCCACATGACTGGCGAAACATGCTGGCGACCAAAATTCCATTCTGTGCATCTGAATACTTCCTACATAAATATGTCTGCTCTGTGGTACCTCCCTCTGATCACGTAAAGCTTTCCGTTTAGTTCCTCAGTCTACACCAGCGCACTTTTGCTAGTTCGCAGTCAGAGAGCACACTTGGGATATCAACAGCCCTGTCAGCATCTGAATACTTCCTACATAAATATGTCTGCTCTGTGGTACCTCCCTCTGATCACGTAAAGCTTTCCGTTTAGTTCCTCAGTCTACACCAGCGCACTTTTGCTAGTTCGCAGTCAGAGAGCTCACTTGGGATATCAACAGCCCTGTCAGCTTAACATTAAGATATTGTCGAAACACGAAGGCAAAAGAAACATTATCATCTTGTACGAACAGAAAGAGAGTGGATGGCGCATGACTGATTACTGTAATTTGTGCCAACAAACTGTTTCAGTTATTATTATTATTGTTGTTAGTATTATTATATTATTTGCGAACCTGGCAATGCTCCCCAACCGCTAAGTATGTATTGGAATTGGATGTACCTCCCAATCTCCTTCTCCTCCTCTCTTAGTCTATCTCCTCTTCCTCTCCACCGTCTCTGTTCATGTTCTCCTCCCCCTATCTCTCTTCATCTCCTCCACTCCCTCTCCCTCTCCATCCCTCTCCTCCTCCTCCATCTCTTGTGTCTATTTCCTCTATTCTCTCTTTGACCTTGAACCTTGCTTATCGTTATTAAAACAACGCTTGATTGGGAACAGAAGTCGCTTGAAATAAGTGGCTAAATCGGTGGAGATCATTGGTATTCACAGTACGAGAGAGACCTCTCCAGCTGTTGGATGTATGAGGACAATAGCTCTAATGACAGTATTTTGCATAGTTTTAATCTGAGAGCGTGGAATTACAATTCAAATTCTGTAGTATTCAAATCATAACCTGATAAATCATATTACAACTGTCCTGTTTTCCGATAAGAATGACTGCAACGAAGAAAACGAGGGAATACAATGTTGTGCACACAATTTTTGTTGAAAATTTTATATAAGGAGAAAGAATACACATGGGAGAACAATTTTTCTAATGGTTTAAATATCTTTTTGCCGTAGTTAAAAATGACTGCAGGAAAAAACCTAAACCGTATATTTTCACAGCACAACACAGTATTTTATTTCTCACAGTCGATTTAATAGAAAACATGTGAAGTACCATATAAAAATTTGAAGTAATTCGGTCAGGAACTTTTCGAGATTTTTGCTTTCAATGTCCCCCCCCCCCCAATTCTAAGTAAATTGGTCAAGAACTTTTCGAGATTTTTAGTAATAACATTTCTCATTTACATATTATACTTGTCTTCTAGCCCTTTCCCATAGCTTCACTCCTATATGTGTTTGACATGTATATTGCACATGTCTCCTCATGCCCATCTCTGTACCTACCTCTCTTTCTCCCTCTGTCTGTATGCCTCATCCTCCCATCTCTATATCCTCCTCCCCACTCTTTCTGTCTCTTTATCTCCTTTTCCCCCTTCCTTTGCTCATTTCCTTTACCTCCTCTCTCTAATCATATGCATTCACTCTGATGATATCTCTCTCCATCTCCAACCCCCTTCCTTTTCCACCTGCCCGCTGCCCATCTACGCCTTCCACCTGCCTCATGCATTTCCTCCTCCTCTCTCTCTGTCTATTTCCTCCTCCTCCTCACTCTGTCCATCCACTCCTCTATCCGTCTCAACCTGTCCTCAGTCTTGCTCATTGTAACGTGTAGCTCCTGCAATACAGTTACTAAAGCAGGCCAATGACAGTCCTGCAGCACACCTCACATTCACAGCAGTCTACACATCAGGGGCCTGAATATTATGTATTTGCCCCTGACATAGAGGCCACTATGCAAAGCAGTTCAGTAAAACAGCCTGATAGTATTACAGCTGGCCTGTCATGCAGGGCAGTCGACATGTCAGGGTCCAGAAAATTGTTTATTACCCCTAATATATAAGCTGCCTGCAAAGCAGGTTGGATTGGCAGGGCAATGCTGTTCCCACACATGCCAGTTATGCAGGGCAGACTATACACACGGGGGCGTTTTTGCCTATATCCCCGCTCCTATTGGAGCTGCAGGTTATAAACCTACAGCGCTGATATTCCTGAGGCCTGCTGTTTCTCTACCACATTTGGTTGAAATCGATCCAAGGGTTTGGGAGGAGACCCCAGACATACACCCATATTCTCTTTTTTATTAGAAAATGTTTATATATTATATATATATATTAAAAATATAATGCATGCCCCCAGCAAGTTTTTATTACAGCATTGTGTAAATTTTTAAGTAAATTGCTCTGCTTCAGAACTTATAGAGACTTTTGGTAACATACATCATTAATTTTAATATCTTTGAACGACTGTAGTTGTAGCCAAGGAGATATAATACCTCAATTGTTACAGGTGTTTCTGATTAACATGGCATGACTAAAAGTAACACAGTTCCCCACAGTACTGATAAAAAAATAGTTAAGACAACTTAAGAGAGAGAATCCTGAAGTCTACAGGTTGAAAAACTGCCAGGAAATAAGAATAAATACAGAACAGGTTTGTTTTAGTGTTCCACATAAAGTATTTGACCATTTAGGGAGATAGTACTAATAGCTTGTTCTAATAGCTTGACACAGAACAATCAAGACTGCTCGCATTATTATCTAAACATTTATGTGATTGTTTTTCGCCCTTAAGCTATGTCTTTACTATAATATTTATAGTACCTTTGCAGTGTAAGAGGCACTCCATTAACTTGTGTCAGATTAGTACAGCGTATTTTGGCTCCAGATAGTAAGTAATAAATGGGAACTGGGATACTGACAAACCATCTTACTCACTACAGAACAGAACTAATAACCCAATAGAGGTAATCTATATTCATGGCTAGCCGCATGGTCTAAAGTGCTGCTTTCCGAGCGGAAAGACGTGCCGGTCCCTGGCACGAATCCGCCTGGCGGATTAGTGTCGAGGTCCGGTGTGCCGGCCAGTATGTGGATGGTTTTTAAGGTGGTTTTCCATCTGCCTAGGCGAATACAACAGACTGGTTCCCCTTACTCCGCCTCAGTTACACTATGTCGGCGATTGCTGTGCAAACTCTGTTTCCACGTATGCCTACACCATCATTACTCTACCATGCAAACATTGTTGGGTTACACTTGTCTGGTATGAGACGTTCCGGGGGGGGGGGGGGGCGGGGGGGGGGGGTCCACTGGGGGCCGAACCGCACAATAACCCTGGGTTTGGTGTGGGACGGCGGTGGGGTGAGTGGACTGCTATAGCCTGTTCTGGGATTGTGAACCACTGAGGGCTACGGTGGGGACGAAGCCTCTCCGTCGTTTCTAGGTCCCTGGTACAATTCACAATACACTCTATCTTCAAACATACAAAAATCATTTAAAAATATATCTTATTTTACAAGAAAAAGAGAATACTTCACATTCTGAACATTAAACTCACAACAAAGCTACGACTTCTTCTAGTGAAAGGCAAACTAATTCGACGTTAGTTGAATCAGGATAACTGGAGACTGGTTTTGTATCATTAATGCAGCATTCAGAAAGAAATTAGTTTTGCATTACACAGCCCCTTTTACATAGCAGTGATTTACAAAATGAAAAATATCAGCTGATAGAAGATTGTAATCGCCCTCCGACGATCTGCTGTCGTCGACTTCTCTGACGTAAGATACTGATATTGTTATCTACTGTACATGCCCGACCTTTCGTTGTATCTACACATCAGATGGAGCAGCCACAAACATCTTCACTGTAACGGTAACTAAATTTCGGGATTTCATAACAGTAATGTTGACTTTTTGCACAGTCGATCACCCTTCATTTGATGTTGCGTTACCGAAGACAAGATGGTTAATAAGGTCGTTGGATTTTAGTTATTATTTCAGCTTCCTACTTCCGAAGTTAATACTTATTCGCACTGTTTCTAATTTTATATTATTTCTGTCCGTTTGGAAACGAAATGTTAAATAGCTTTTAAGTCACAGTTTTATGCTTCGTAATATTTCATAATCGAATCTTCCGTCATCCAGAGATACAGTTTGCAGCTTGCATATGATTATTGTTGACTAACACACACGCTATTGTGGAAATCAGGGTGGAAAGGGAGGGTTGATCCTACAATTACTCTCAACAATTACGACAACCAAAATGTCCGTGATTTTTATAGTCCGTCACTCAAAGATATTATAGCAAGCACTATGGTCCATTGCTATACTTCGATACAGTCATTCAATCTTCGTACGCTTTTACTTTCACAAAGCTAAGTGTCCAATTCTGTTCTTATTTTCAATTTAACGTCCCTTTGTGTAGTCTACAGATTCTATTATCGGTTATTCGGCATGTAATAGAGTTTAACACTGATCGCTACTTTCTCTCGCGCACACAATTTCTCAGATATTCTTAGTCCGTGACCTTACTGCAAAGATCTACCTAGCCTTCAGTATAAGTTTCAAAGTAAGTCTGTCCCGTATAAATTAGCTATAGTCACATTTCTTGCAGTTTAATAGAAGTGCCCTGATCCATCCCGTAGCATATCACGCGGAAATGCCAGCTATATCGCACGCCTAGCTACATAGACTTATTCAGAGCGCAGATAACAAGACAAGAGAAACAACAATACCCGCGCATGGTTTATATTGTAGAATTTAGAAACAAAACTAGCCGCGTTGAACCCTTTTTGATTTCAGAGGAGCTACTTTGCTGCGGGCGTAATTCTGATGAGACATTATATATCACGATATTATCGATCACCCCTCCCCTATATGAGAATAAACATGATAATATTGTTCTCAATTAAAAGAGTGGTTATATGCTACAACTAAAGTAGTTTTTACGTTAGCATCATCCACAATATTGTGGGGTCCGACGTTAATATTATCGTATAGCACAAATTTTGTGATTTTAGATTGTCACCTCTGCTTCATCTATAAAATGGAGGATGCAGTAAAAGTCACAAAAAGCTTTGACGCCTCCTGAGGATTCACATTAAATTTCCAAACCCTTATTCAAGGTATGACTTTGTCTGACGTTAATGAAAGCTAGTATCGAATTATCATCTTTAGTTTAAGTATATTTGATACAAGTACTTTCAGTAACATACAATGACGGAAAAAATCAGGAAACCAAAAAAAGATGGTTGGTTTGAGGGATAAAGGGACCAAACTACAGGGTCACCAGTCCCTTGTTCCAGACGCAAACAAGGCTCGGGGTAAAACAACTCCCAAAGTATGTTTGAGAAAGTAAAAGGAGCAAAATGAATGCGACACCACACCTAAAAAGAAAACGAATGGTCCGAACAAAAAACGGGGAAAACATACACCATAAGGAAAAGTAGAAGACTGTATTAAAACCACAGAGCAGATGATCTGGGCTAAAGAATTAATATAGTGTAGTGAAATTTCGGGAATACGTTTGTTTTGGAACATATTTAAGTGATTAACATTGCGAGATCATAGGTTGAAGTGAGTCCAAGATAAGCCACTGCAAATTTGGAATGCTGGTACTATACATTAATAACCGATGTAACTGCTAGAGTGATGAATGCAAACAAGCAAACGTGAATGCATTGTGTTGTACAGGCGCCGGATGTCAGTTCTGGGATGGAATTGCGCGCCAGTTGCACTTGATCGGTGAACTCCAGGTGTAAGTCCAGTGTGCTGGTTGCAGTGCCTCAACTGGTCTCCTCCTAACCAACACACGGCCATCGCTGGCACCGAGGCAGAACCAGAGTGTATCAGAAAACACGACAGGAATGGTAAATTCTGGTTGTGGATGACACTGGAGTTTTCACCCGATGACGTCCATCTCCAGGTGATCGAGTAGGCCAAGGCAACATGTCGACACTGGGTAGAGGGTGTTGAGTTACAACGGCGGTATGTGGGCGTGCGTTATCCTGTTGGAAAATGACCTTGAAATGCTGTTCATAATGTCGGCACAACAGGTCGTATCACCAGACTGATTTTCAGTTTTGCAGACAACCACGAGATTGTTCCTGCTGTCACACGATATCGTACCCCACACCATAGCTCTAGGTTTATGTCGAATGCGTTGGTCGCAGGCCCTCAACTCGCCGCCTGTTAATCAAAACACGGCCATCGCTGGTAGAACCAGCTCTCATCAGAAAACACAACATACCTCCACCCTGTTCTCCAATGAGCTCTCGCTTGATACCACTGAAGTCGCAAATGTCGGTGGTTTGGGGTCAGTGAATGATCCCTACAGGGCATTTGGTTCCGAGCTGTCCTTGAAGTAACAGATTTGTATCAGTTCGTTGTGTCACTGTGGTGCCAGCTAATGCTCAAATTGCTGTTGCAGATGCGGTACAATGCGCCAGAGTCATGTGCCGAATATCATGGTGTCCCCTCTTAGTAGTGCCACGTCGACGGTCGGGGCCCGGTCTTCTCACCACAGCTACCAGTAATCATGTAGAGTGGCCGCATTCCTAGCAAATCTTTCTGTAATATCTCAGAAGGTGCATCTAACGTCTCGAAGCCATATAATATGAACTCGTTCAAACTCAGTGAGGTGTTGATAATGGTGTTTTCGTCGCCTTAGAGGCATTCTTGACTAACATCAACTCACCACGTCCAATCTCAAGTGTAGCTAACGCTCACGACCGTTACAGCGTATATTTCACGCAAACCAGATTTGCATCCTCATAGTGTCGCTACTAGAGGCACTCTTACGTGTCTGGCGAGAAACAGACATCGTCTTTCAGATGTAGAAACGCGTCTACCAACTTTTGTTTATGTCGCACAATTCCTTCTTTTGTGTTGCGTTTTTTTGTCCGTCACTGTTGTAATACCTAACTGAAACAAGAAACTGAGAAGATGTGTCTCAAATGATTATTCTTACCTGAAAGCAGAACTTCGTTCAGATACTTCCTCCCAACGGAATAGATGCACTGGAACAAAAGAAAACAAAGTGAAAAAAATCAGTGACAGACCAGCAAAGATTTCGTTACTCGTTGAACATTACATTCTCGTGACTGAATCATGTGAAATTCAATAAACAACATATAAACTCTTCAATAGCAAGAACTCAGGTAACTTTACAATGACATATTTAACGATTTGACATACAGTTTACACGCTACACGCGTAACGGTTTTACTTGATTTTCTGGTGAATGTAATGATTAGTTCGTTAATTAATAGATTCAATGGAGCAACATGATATAAATCAACAGAGCCTCGCAAACACAATGTCATTTTTGTATGTCAGATGTGACACGTAAAAGATACAATGTAACACAAAGTGACATACTACACAGACACTTATAGCACTCCTTGGATACTTATCGTGAATTAAGAGACTCTGAATGCAGTAGCTCATTAGGTGGTTCCCATCGCCTCAGAACTCAAGACGAGAGGTGTGTTTGGACGTTGCGTTCCCTTATTTCAAAGAGGTAAGTTCACGCAGAACAGGAATATTTCACCGAAATACAGTCCGAAAGTCCCAGGTGCTCCGTGCACATTGCCTGTTCCCTTGCTAAGTTTGATAGTGATATCTTTCGTCTAACTATTAAGATTATGCTGTGTTTATGCTGATGCTCGTGAAAGAATAAACACGAAGGATACCAGAGAACTTAATATTCCCATCCGTCGAACTAATAGCCATTGACTGTGCCATCGGCCTCGTTGTTTGACTCACTGCAGAAAGGCTCGAGATTCAACAAGGTACATTTTCAGGAAGGTTGGACTTTCTCGTCCTTACAACCTTTTGCGCATTAGTTCACCAGACCCATGGAGAAGGAAGGAAGATAAGCGTTAATATTTTGTCTACGATGAAGTCATTATACGGGAAGCACAAACCGAGCGAGGTGGTGCAGTTCGGGAATATAGTGTTTCAAATCACTGTCCGGCCATCGAGATACAGATTTGCAATGATTTCCTGAAATCGATCAAAGTGAATGCCGTGATGGTTCCTTTGACAGGGTACAGCTGACTTTTCTCCCCATGCTTGCACGTTCCAAGCTTGCGTTCCGTCTCGCAACCATAATCTTGGTTCGTTATCGGGCCACAATCTCGACTAGGGAGGAGGATTATGGGGGTGATAGCAAAATCGGCTGTAACCTTTTTATGAGAATAGTCCGAGAATTTGCCATAAGCAGTTTACGGGATCCGCAGCAAATATAAATCTGGATGGTCAGATCCGCTGTCCTTCAGACCTTAATCGGTCAATGGGAGACAAGGTAATCGTCTGTGGGCTTTTCAAAGTCGCCACTTCACAAATCAGCACAAGGAAATCAACTATAAGAGTCAAGTAGGATGTTGAACGGAGATTTGAGTCTAGATTATTATTCTCTCTTTTTTTTCCTAGACGCTGAACACCGAAAACTTCAAGAACAGAGCCACCTACTACACTGAAGCACCAAAGAAACTGGTGCAGGCATATGTAGTCAAGTGCTGAGATATGTAAACAGGCGAAATACGGCGCTGCGGTCGGCAACGCCTATATAAGACAACAATGTCTGGCACGGTTGTTAGATCGCTTACTGCTGCTACAATGGGAAGTTGTCAAGATTTAAGCTAGTTTGAAAGTGGCGTTATAGTCGGCGCACGAGCGATGGAACACAGCATCTCCGAGGTTGCGACCGATGTGGGTATTTTCCCGTACAACCATTTCACGAGTGTACCGTGAATGTCAGGAATCCGGTGAAACATCAAATCTCCGACATTGCTGCGTCCGGCAAAAGATCCTGCAAGAACGGGACCAACAACGACTGAAGAGAATCGTTCAACGTCACAGGAGTGCAGCCATTCAGCAAACTGCCGTAGATTTCAATGATGGGCCATCAACAAATGTCAGCGTGCGAATCATTCAACGAAACATCATCGTTATGGGCTTTCGGAGACGAAGGTCCACTAGTGTACCCTTGATGACTGCATAACACAAAGCTTTACACCCTCGCCTGGGTCCGTCAACACCAACATTGGACTGTTGATGACTGGAAACATGTTGCCTGGTCGAACGAGTCTCGTTTCAAATTGTATCGAGCGGATAGACGTGTACGGGCATGGAGAAAACCTCATGAATCCATGGATCCTGCATGTCAGCAGGGGTCTGTTCGAGCTGGTGGAGGCTCTGTAATGGTGTGGGCGTGTGCAGTTGGAGTGATATGTGACACCTGATACTTCTAGATACGACTCTGACAGGTAACATGTAAGCATCCTGTCTGACCACCTGCAATCATTCATGTCCATTATGCATTCCGACGGACTAGGGCAATTCCAGCAGGACAATGCGACACCCCACAGGTCCAGAATTGCTACAGAGTGGCTCCACGATCACTCTTCTGAGTTTAAACACTTCCGCTGACCACCAGACTCCCCAGACATGGAAATGATTGAGCATATCTGGGATGCCTTGTAACATGCTGTTCAGAAAAGACCACAACCCCCTCGTGTTCTTACGGATTTAGGGACAGCCCTGCAGGATTCGTGGTGTTGCGGCACTTCTGCGTGTTTGCGGGGGCCCTACACGATATTAGGCAGGTGTAACAGTTTCTTTGGCTCTTCAGTGTAGTACAAGTTCATATTTCAAGAACTGAACGTCACTCGAATACGCGATTTCTTTAGACACGCACGTTCAAGGAGAATGCGTAGGTAGTTCCTGTGAGACAAATGACGTGACGTTTATGTATTAAGAGAATATTGTTGGATTGATGGGAGACAGGTGTAGGGAGCGGTACCACACTGTAGTATGCGTTGGAGGAAAGACTTGAAGTTAATAGAGTGTGGTGCTTTAATCATTGACCTTTCGCTATTTGGCTATGCCGACATAGGAATTTCATGCTGGTTAAAGGATGAGTTCATAATACAAAATGTAACATTTATGTACGAATTGAGGGACAGAAGATGGGAAAGTCATTTCAGCAGTCCGTTGAGTCCGTGCTTGGCTTTACGACCATCAGCGTAGGCGGTGAAGTGATTGGGACGTTCGACAGTCGAGATAAAACGAAAAAACTGGCGCCTTAAGCTCGCATCCCTGATTTGAAAGTTGGCAATTAAATGAATTTTAACCGTAGGCGGTATAATGGAGAATAAACACTTGAAGATAAGGAAGGCGGATGTCACCTAATTTTGGTTAGTAATATGACTGACGAGAGAGAAATTACAAACTACCCAACAGAATCAAGACACTTCTGCACTCAGGTTCGTTAAAGCTGTAGCAGAAAATAGACGCTGCTTGTTCAGCTGTCGGAGGTTTCACACTGGAAAAGTGTGCATGAGACCTAGTTTCCAGTTTTGGTGATGAGCTCAGATTAGATGGTTAGCGGGCACTGCTTATATAACCTGTTCCTGTTCTGCTGACTTCTCTGGTGGACCCTGAAAAGAATTAATGATCGTGTGGCAGTGTTGACCAGCAGGCCACATCCGGGGAAGTGCCGCCGCCGAGTGCAAAGCTTATTTCAGGTGACGCCACATTGGGCGACTTGTGCGTTGGTGATGATGAGTGCAACACACTCAGTCCACGAGCGGAGAAAATCTCCACATCGGCCGGAAATCGAACCCGGGCCACTGCATGGTAGGCAAACAGGCGGACCTTGGTGGGCCCTACAAACCTGCAACTGCCACACGCTCATGCCTAACCATCGCAACTGTTTTCTGTGTGACACGGAGTTGCAATTACGACGCCCTTTAGTTAAGCAGTGCGTTAGAATTAGCGAAGAGCAGTCTGCCTGCCAAACGTTACGAATATGTCTCGAAATCGTAAGTCTTTAAAACAGTGGAATATAGACCATGAGATCATAACTAGAATGGGCAGTGTGAATAAATAGTAGTAGTACCTGAAAGTACACACCACGAGCTACACGGGTTACTGAACAGCGCATGGCAGACAGTACATCATATTAATACTATCCATTTTCTATCACATTCTGTTCAATGTGATAATACCAATTTCAAAAAAATGCAGATGCTGACAAGGGTAAATACTATCGAATTAGTAGTTTAATAAGTCACGGTTAAAAAATACTAACACGAATTCTTGACAGAAGAATGGATAAACTGTAGAAAACGACCTCGGGGAAGTTCATTTTGGTTTTCAGAGAAATGTAGGCTCACGCGAGACAGTACCAACCCTACGACTTCTCTGAGGGGATAGGTTAAAGAAAGGCAAATCTACGTTTATAGCATTTGTAGACTTAGAGAACGCTTTTGACAACGCTGACCGGAATACTCCTTTTGAAAATCTGAAGGTATCAGGCGTAAAATACAGGGAGCAAAAGGGTATTTACAACTTGGTACTGAAACCAGACGGAAGTTAAAAGAGTCTACGGACAAGAAACAGTAGGGAGTGAGACAGGGTTGTAACATATCCACGATGTAATTTAGTCTGTACACTAAGCAAGCAGTAAGGAAAACCAAAAAAAATGCAGAAAGAGAGAAGAAATAAACTTCTGACGTTTGCCGATGACATTGTAATTCTGTCAGAGACAGCAAAAGACTTGGAAAAACAGTTGTTCGGAATGGAAAGCGACTTGTTGAACATCAATAAAAGCAAATCACGAATAATGGAATGTAGTCAAATTAAGTCAGGTGACGCTGAGGGAATTAGATCAGGAAACGAGATACTAACGTAGCAAATGACTTTTGCTATTTGGGCTGCAAAATAACTGATGATGGCTGAAGTAGAGAGGAAGAAAATGTAAACTAGCACGGCAGGAAAAGCGTTTCTGAAGAGGATAAATTTACTAACAGCGAATGTAGATTCTGAAGGTATTTGTCTGGAGCATAGCCATGCACGGAAATGAAATGTGGACGATAAACAGTTTAGACAAGAAGAGAAGAGAGGTTTTTGAGACGTGGTGCTACAGAAGATTGTTGAAGATTTGATGGGTGTATCGAGTAACTAACGACGAGGAATTGATTAGAATTGGGGAGACAAGAAATTTGTAGCACAACTTCACTAAAAAATAGGTATCGTTTGGTAGCACACATTCTGAGACATCAAGAGATCACCAGATTAGTATTAGACCGAAGTATAGGGGATAAAAATTGTAGATGGAGACCAAGAGATGAATACAGTAAGCAGGTTCAGAAGGATGTAGGTTGCAGCATTTATTCGGAGATGAAGATGCTTGCACAGGATAGAGTAGCATCGAGAGCTGCATCAAACCAGTCTTCGGACTAAAGATAACAACATATTCCACTCGTGTATTTAGTGAGGGGAAAATGTCTGTTCCACGCCTCTGTACGTACCCTAATATATCATATTCTCATAATCTCTACGTGATAAATGAGACAGATGGCAGCATGATGGCCGCACCGTCTTCGTCGAACTTAGCTTCTCTAAATTTAGGCGTTATTCTTTCGTAAGAACGACGTCGTATTTCTTCCAAGGACTCCTTTGTGCTATACCGCAGTGATACGATACTAAAAGCGCTTCTCGATTATTCTCGTTGAACTAGGTAATGATTCTAAATACTGGAACGACACTCTAACATTGGTCACACTAGCTTCTTCTTTATGATTTCTTTTACAGGTGCACTGCATACTCCGAGAAGCCATCCAAGCAATCTCTGTCTTCGTTTCGCATCCCCTATTACTGGTTTCACGTCATCATCTCGTTTGACATCGTTTGTTAGTGTTTAACTTAAATACTTCTGCGATGTGACGAGCTCAATATCTCGACCACTAATCGCATAATCAGATACAAGGTTCTTTCTCTTACTTATAGACGTTAGCTTTCATCTGTTCCCATTATCTCAGGTGGCAATTTTGTCGAAGTCTTTCTGCACTTCAAGAACGATATCTTCCTGGACGAAACAGCATCGGACAGCGGACTGTCTCATAGTATTGCTGATCCTGTCTGATAAATCGTTTATTTATGTTGCAAACATTGGGGTCCTGTCACGTTTCCTTGGGACACACTACGCTACTTTTGTTTTTAGGAACATTTGCAATCTAGTATAGGGAACTAGATTTTATTGTGCAAATATTTACCAAAGCAATTACATATCTTCGACGATAGTTCGTATACGCGTATTTTGGTTAACAGTAGATGACGTGGCACAGTGTCGCAATTCTTTCCGGAATCTAGGAAGATGGAATCGAACTGTTAATCTGGCTTCGAATGCTTTCTTTTTTTTTTTAAAAAAATATTTATTACCCTTTTATCATTTTGTAAAATACATATCAAAACCATCATCATCTTGCGAGTACAGAATTCTATAGCTGGCGCAGCAGATCTCTCGCTTCCAGCTCCTCCTAGGTCGTCCACGCTTCCTTCTTAACGTTGGGGTCCACTGCCACACTTTCTTTGGCCACCGGCTATCGTCCATCCTATGCAGTGTTCATATCATTTTAGAGGTTTCATCTGTATGGTGTCTATTATGGATTTCCCGACACCTATCGCTTCTATTATGTTGGTATTTGGTACACGGTCCAACTTGAAGATACCACAACGTTGTCTACAGAAGTCCATCTCTACTGCAAGCAACTTGTTTCTCTGGCGCTTGTTTACTATCTACGTTTATACTACGTACGTAACGATGTTTTCAACAACTGGACGATATATTACCTGTTTGGTACTTTTTGTTACTTTTTTATTCCATAGGACCGAGTTCAGTTGTGTATGGTCCTCCTGCCTTGTTCTTTTCTATTATTTATGTCATTTTTACTTTTTGCGTTTGAGGCTGTCATAGCCCCAAGACACTTAAGAGAATTGTATCCCCTGACTCCAGATCCTCTATGTTACTGTCGCAAACCTTCAGATATTTGGTTTTTCTGATGCTTATTGCGAGGCCCCATTTTTCATACTCCTCTATTAATTTCCGAAGTATGTACCCAGCATCATCCTCGTCTCCTACTACGACGACCAGGTCATTAGCGAAGAGAAAAGTGTATAAGATTTCATCTACCACAGGGATCCCCATGCCTCCATATTTGTCCCTCCAGGCTTTAAGTGCTTCCGCCGCATAGATTTTAAATAGCGTCAGTGATATAGTACACCCTTGGTATACACCATTAGTAACAGGAGACCTTGGTTTCAGTGAATTTCCTACTTTGACGACTTTCACACAGTCCTTATGGAACTGTTTAACTGCTTTGATGTAAATAATAGACATAGATTATTTTGTAATACCGTATCATAGGCTTTCTGCAAATCCACGAAGACTAAGTGGGTATCTCTTCCTCTGGCATTTCTCTTCTATGCCAGATTCCATAATGTGAATGTTCCATCAACACATGAGAACAGATATTATTCTTTCTTGACTACGTGGTCTCCTTCCAGTTATTTTTCAATTATTCGTGATTTTTGCCAAGGTTACTTTAACAGTTTTCTGAATGCTTGATTGCAATTTGATCGTCGTTGTCATCATCTTCTTTCTCTCCAACAGCATCTTCATTCCTATCATGTTGGCTACTTCACTACGCTCCTGTTTTTGCATAAAAAACGTTTTTCCTCATCAAGCTCTTCTGCTTTTTCTCTTTGCAGGATGGTGCTTTGCTTTCCTCCCAATTTCAGAGAATGGCTGCTCATAACTATCAATGCCACTGAGTATGCGATAAAAATGCATTAACCTTGGAATGTGAGCAGGCACCTCAGATGCTTCCTTTCTTTTTCCACAAAGCATGCCGTTATAGATACTGTATCGACTAGCAAAGGCAAAAAGATCAAGTTCTTTGGAGGAAATCACTAGTAGCAGTCAACCAGACAAAATCACAATATCGGCGTTCTTATATCTCTTCCTCTTTTCTTTTTCCACGTCACATTTGCATCAGTTCCGGAGCTGAAATATAGTTTGCACAGTTTTGCCTGCAGTTAGCGTCTTTCGTTAGCAGCTGTGCCTGGTTTGCGATGTATACTCTACACTCACTTACTGGTCACATGTTAAATAATGCAGGGTATGTCCTATTAAGCACGTCCAGGAATTATTCTGGTTGTGGGGTAATAGTTTTCGTCTGGTTGTAGCACTGATGTAAGTGAGATATGATGTCTTAATTTTCAGCAAATCAAAGTCAAAGCAACGTTGGTCTAAACCAGTGGTTCCCAACCTTTGAAACCATTACCGTGATTGCAATACGATATTTGATATTACTGCCCCCCCCCCCCACCACCACCATAAGCTCTTAACTACACTTTACAATGAAACATAATTTTTTGAACACTTTTAATTTTAAATTGAGGAAAGATACAACAGTTTCTGTAAGTGTTTTATGAAACAACGAACTAATGAGTGAATGACACAGTCGGTATTATTTATATATGACAACCTTTTTTACCTACGACTCCTCAGAAAAGAAAGCTAACTACCCACACTGAGGGTAGGCACTTGTTACAAAACAGGCTTTCTCTGCACTATTCCTCTCCATAGTTTCATTCACAGCCTACACCCCCACTTAAAATCAACCAAGTTAAAATGTGTGCCCCTATACTTAGTTGCAGATCTCTTGGCTGCTACTCCTTACTTCTCAACTGTCATAAACTGGAAGACTTCAGGCTGCCTATGCTTTTTGTGTGACCACTCCATCTAGTAATAATAATAGTAATAATGTTAGGCCCTACAGCCGTGTAGTAGCAGTTACATAGTTACTGTTGTGTTATGCCGTCAAACACGTCGTTTATTTGTTGCGAAGTGAATAAAGTACCAATTTATAGCCTATTGCGGGATATACCTGCAACACGCAGAAAGAATTTTCTTGAGATATCTGAGCATGTAATATGATGTATATGTGTCAGTTTTTAATGCTATACTACTAAGTACGAGGGCGTTCAGTAAGTAATGCAACACATTTTTTTCTGAAAGTAAGTTGGTTTTATTCAATATTCCAAAACACAATATCATTCCCCAGTATTTTGGCTACAAAAGTCTCTTTTTCAACATCATCTCCATTTAGTGCGACGGTCTTACGCCACCTTATATGGAGAGCCTATTTTCCCGCAAGATACCACTCTACTGGTCGACGTCGTGGATAACGTCTTGCTGCATCAATAACCAACCTTACCGCAGAGTGCGTCTTTCTTTGGGTCAAACAGATGGAAATCGGAAGGTGCGATATCATGGCTATGGGGTGGATGAGAAAGTCTGATGAAGTTTTGTGAGCTCCTCTCGGATACGGAGACCTGTGTGTGACCTTGCTCTGCCAAGGAAAAGGTGAAGCTCGTTTGCATTTTTGTGGCAACGGACACACCGAAGACGTTTCTTCAATTTCCTGAGGGCAGCACATTATACATTAAGTACCCGCAGTTGTGAAAGAGCGTGTCAGCACTACCAACAGAGACGTCTAGTTGACCAACAAGGTGTTTGTCTCTAGTCCGGCGATCACGTCGAGTGAGAGTGTCCGCACGTTCCAACATCGCACAAGTCACAGCCGTGTCCGGCCGGCCGGCACGCAGGGCATCGAACAAGTTAGAGCGACCATGATGCGATGATGACAGGACGACTCGCCCAACTACACATCATGCTGTTGTTCACTACTAACTCTCAGTAGACGTACTACAAGCGCTCGTGAATATCTACGCTGTTTTGGTTTTCTGCCAGGGAACATTCAATGTCAGCTCTCTGTTTGGAACGCACTTCCGTTACAGACGCCATTTGAAGGCCACGTACAGCGCCGTCAGCTGTAGGAACTTCATGAAACTATAGGGGCTAAAGTAGGAATGTTCCACGATGTCCCACTGGAAATTAAGCATTTTTTTCAACCGTACTGGCTGAGAAAAAAATGTGTTCCTTCACTTAATGAACGGACCTCGTACAAAGTATGTTTCTGTAGTGGATGGCTTATGTGAGGAAGATGTTCATATAGTCATTTCACAAGTTGAAGCCTCCACCACACTGTGTCACGTGTTAATAATAGTATTAAAATATACACTATTGGCCATTAAAATTGCTACACCAAGAAGAAATGCAGATGATAAACGGGTATTCATTGGACAAATATATTATACTAGGACTGACATGTGATTACAATTTCGCGCAATTTGGGTTCATAGACCCTGAGAAATCACGAGCCAGTTGCTCGGCCACCATAGAACAATCGTTTTCAATTGGTGAGAGACCTGGAGAATGTGATGGCCAGGGCAGCGGTCTAACATTTTCTGTATCCAGAAAGGCCCTTACAGGACCTGCAACATGCGGTCGTGCATTATCCTGCTGAAATCTAGAGTTTCGCAGGGATCGAATGAAGGGTAGAGCCACGGGTAACACATCTGAAATGTAACGTCCACTGTTCAAAGTGTCGTCAATGTGAACAAGAGGTGACCGAGACGTGTAACCAATGGCACCCCATACCATCACGCCGGGTGATACGCCAGTACGGCGATGACGAATACACGCTTCCAATGTGCGTTCACCGCGATGTCGCCAAACACGGATGCGACCATCATGATGCTGTAAACAGAGCCTGCATTCATCCGAAAAAATGACGTTTTGCCATTCGTGCACCCAGGTTGGTCGTTGAGTACACCATCGCAAGCGCTCCTGTCTGTGATGCAGCGTCAAGGGTAACCGCAGCCGTGGTCTGCGAGCTGATAGTCCATGCTGCTGCAAACGTCGTCTAACTGTTCGTGCAGATGGTTGTTGTCTTGCAAACGTCCCCATCTGTTGACTCAGGGATCGCGACGTGGCTGCACGATCCGTTACAGCCATGCGGATAAGATGCCTGTCATCTCGACTGCTAGTGATACGAGGCCGTTGGGATCCAGCACCGCGTTCCGTATTACCCTCCTGAACCCACAGATTCCATATTCTGCTAACAGTCATTGGATCTCGACCAACGCGAGCAGCAATGTCGCGATACGATAAACCGCAATCGCGATAGGCTAAAATCCGACCTTTATCAAAGACGGAAACGTGATGGTACGCATTTCTCCTCGTTACACGAGGCATTACAACAACGTTTCACCAGGCAACGCCGGTCAACTGCTGTCCGTGTATGAAAAATCGGTTGGAAACTTTCCTCATGTCAGCACATCGTAGGTGTCGCCACCGGCGCCAACGTTGTGTGAATGCTCTGAAAAGCTAATCATTTGCATATCACAGTATCTTCTTCCTGTCGGTTAAATTTCTCGTCTGTAGCACGTCATCTTCGTGTTGTAGCAATTTTAATGGCCAGTAGTGTAGTTATTAGTAGCTAATGTAATCAGTATTAGTGACTTACAAAACAGTGGTAATACTAACGATCTGTTAAAAATAATTTAGTTTCGTGACCCAAACACAACTGAACCCTTTTGCTTTGAAAAAAAAAATTCATTTGATCCACCGGGGGGTAATTAGCTCTATCCACAAGTTGGGATCCACTGATCTGAACACTGCAGTACTGGAAGGCAGTTAACATGAACGCCTGAAGACTGTTCCGGCGTGTGACCGGTACGCAAAGTTCAGCTGTGATTGAGTGTAAGGCAGAGTAGCGTACCTGGTGGTGCTGGGGGTCGTAGAGCACGTGCCGGGTGTCGCCGGTGGTGGTGTGCAGCATGCGGCCGCGCATGGGCAGCCCGTGGTTGGACAGCAGCGCCTCCTCGAGGCCCACGGCGCGCAGCGCGGCGCGGCCCCGCGACGACAGCGCCAGGTTGATGGAGCGGCCCTGCACCAGCTGCGCCGTGCGGATGTCTGCAAACCAAGCACCGCGACACTGTACCGTAGGTCTGTGTCTGAACGCAACTCGGACTGTCCGAACAGTATACGTCACAGTTCTGGAAATCTCGGGCTCTGTTCCATCTTTTGATTGGCATGCGATCTAGTGACTTTCGTTGGTACTATCACAACGACGTATCGTAGCGTTTTTGATGTAGTGTGGAATTTAATAATAAAAATAACTGTGAAACACATACTGAATCATCTTCTACGGTGCAGGTCATGCATAACAACGGCGACCAATTAATAAATAAAAGTTTCCAACCATGATGCTGTGCAATTTTCGAGCATTCACTCATCCTGCTATACAGTGGCGTCTGGTGGTATTATCTCCAAGACGAGTCTTGTTGCTGTAGTTCATTCTCGCGACAAAAATTACAGTCACTTAAATGTGATATATTTCGTTAGTTCGATATTTAATTCTGGATTGTTGCATCTGAATGGTGCCGTCTTGTTTTCAGACTGACTAAAAAACATTATGGTAACGTTTAAATCTCTTATTCTGATATGTGAACAGGGATCGAATTGCTCATTTGCAACCTGCTTGCTAAACCATGACCGCCTCCCATAAAGAAATAAAATATTACACTGGGCGCAGTCAAGTAAAATTTTTTGAGGACAACATTTTCGTCTTTGTCCGTTACCTTTGCTTAATAATCAGCAAAAATATTTGTATATCCATATTATAGCAATACTGTATGAGCACCCACATTGTAAATTTGTTCTAACACAGTACGAGTCTGTGCAGCGGTACGATTTAATGCTGTTTCCTCCAGTGTTCTACGAAATTGTCAAACTTTAAGCAGAGCCATAGCTATTATTGTGGTTAGTTCCTAGTTTCTTGCGTCCCCCTTGCACTATCTCCGCGCGAGTCAAATGTTACGTTCGAACAAACTCGATGCTGTATCGAACGCTGCGACGTATCGGAAAATCTCGAGGCCGATCGAACGCGAGTATCGCTTGCCCAGCCCTATTGCACCACTCTGTTCCCTCCTCATTTGCTTCCCTACTCGTTTCTCTGTAAATAACAAACTCCATCCATATAAACAAAATTGCAAATGTTCGTTTCTTCAAAGCCATATATATCCCAAAGTTTTTCATCGACTGCTTGAAATTTTGGCACAACGTTGCATTCGAAAACGTGCATGTTTTCGTACACCTGGAGCGCCACATTAAAAGGGGATATATTGTTAGCAAAAATGTATTAGTTTGCTCAAAAGCTCAAATCCCCGAAAGTTCTTGACCAATTTCTCCGCAATTTTAACCCAACGTTGCATGCGACGACACGCATGTTTTTATGTACCTATTTTCCTATATATAAAACATCTTGACCGATTTCCTTCAATTTTATGCATGTTACTGCTATTAACATACGGAGACATACAGGTTCTATACTTTTAATACACAAGGTGTTTCGCAATTCATGTTACACAGTTCTAGAGGGGTCGCAGTAGATCAAGTTTTACGTAGGAACCTGTTGTGTCGGCAGCCGGGCCGACACCGTGAAGCTGAGGTGGCTGAAAATGCACGCTAGACTAACGCAGACGGACGTGAAGTACTGGAACAGGATACGTAATTAATGTTAGGAAGAAAAGTACGGAGCAGGTTTAATACTTAACTTTAATTAATCCTTGTGGTACATCGATCTTCACGATACACAGGAGACTTTAAGTACAATCACTGTATGGCTAATGGCGCCTTGCTAGTTCGTAGCCATTAACTTAGCTGATGGCTATTCTGTCTCTCGGCTAATGAGAGAGAAAGGCTTCGTACAACTGGGCGGTAGCTAGGTTCTCGTACAACTGGGCGGTAGCTAGGTTCTCGTACAACTGGGCGGTAGCTAGGTTCTCGTACAACTGGGGCGAGTCCTCTCTCGTATCACGAGACCTGCCTTGGTGGTGGCGCTAGGTCTGCGATTACACAGTGGCGACACGCGGGTCCGACATGTACTAAATGGACCGCGGCCGATTTAAGCTACCACCTAGCAAGTGTGGTGTCTGGCGGTGACACCACAGAACCCATATCCGGAAACGTCATCCAAAGTTACAAGCGCCGGAGCCCGTAAATGTATGTATATGTAGGGTGATGCACAAAATTACAGGCGCCGGTGCCTATAACTTTGACCCTCTGTAGCGTCGTTGGATGATATTTTCGGACATGGGTATTAAGTCCTCTCCACGACTTCTGGGGGTGTATGAATTGTGAAACACCCTATATTCAATAAATACATAAAATATACGAATGACACATTGTTAGCACAGGGGAAATTTCTATTTGCTTATCGGCTTATGATTAGAATACTGCTAGAGAAGCTGAATTTGCAGTAAAAAAAAACAAGGTGAAGGTCAGAGAGAGGAGGGAAGAATGGATGGACAGGAAGGTAGAGGAAATGGACATAGAAACCGGAGTGGAGGAGTTACGAAAGAGAGAGTGGCCAGGACGAAATGGAACAGTGAATTTACTCTCATTTCACATAAAAACATATCTCAATAGCAGGCTATCATTCCATTATCTCGAAAGTGTTGATTACCAGCAAAATAATAAACAGCTGGTAAACGAAGAGGCAGACGAAACACTTCAGAGATCTTCGGATCGCGCCTAAGACCGGTATTACACTATCAAATTTCTTTGTCAAATATCTTTGTCAAAGAAATTTGATGGTGTAATAGGGAACTTTGTCAAACGTTGTCAAATATTTGATCAAATCTAGGGCCTCGTTGTAGATTTGATAAAAAAAATCGCTTGTCTTCTGTTCACTGCAATGTGACATGTTACCACTTGGAGCACTAGAATCGCTCTGTCATCTGTAGTCTTTTTATAAACATTGCCGGCAAATACAATTAACGTGTACCGACAACTACAAAATTAAAAGAGATGTATGAAGCTGATGAGGCGCTTTACAACGTGAAGCACCATGAACGCAAAAGTAGATTAAGAAGATTAGAGACCTGACCTAACCAAACCTAATCTAACCTATCTCTCTGCTGTAGCAAGGAATCGGAGTGTTACAGTGAGCCTGTCTTCTGCAGATATAGCAGTTCTTGAGCGAATATTGTGCTCTGTGATATGAGGATACATTCTACTGAGCGCATACAGAAATGTATGCTCATCCATTCTCAAGTAATTGATGTACGACTTGACGTCCTTCACTATAAGCTCTAGTAACAAGTTTTGTTGAATGCTTCTATTGTGTCGTCGTAAAACCCACGACTTCACCCGTGTACGTTTCCTTTTTTTCCCCCGCTTCTCTTCCGCATGTGCATACAGTGCAATTGTGTTACATGCAACTGCTGCGGTTAATAACAAGTTGTTGTCAGCCATCTTGAACTGTGACGAAAAATATGACAGTGTACTATCCCTTTTTAGCGCCAGGTCAAAGATCTTTGACAAATATATTTGACGAATATTTGATCATATCTTTGATCAAATCTTTGACAAAGAAATGTGATAGCGTAATACTGGCCTAACTTGGATGGTGGGAGAATTGGTTCGGCTGTAAGACCGAAGCTGGTTCGGCAGTCTCGCAAGACAGACATGTTGTCTGCCTTGGTCGGTATCTGCTAAGAACTTAACTAGCAATCTCTGGTTGTTTGGACATATAACTGAGAACAATTTGATAGTAATTACACAAATACGTAATTCATTCTTTTATTTATTTTCTATGAAAGTGTAAAGAATGGAGATTATTTGTCTTTAGAAAAAGTGGATTATAATAGTGCAGTTTCTCGTGTTCTGCTAAAAAAAAGCGAGAGTCATCCCGTATTAATAAACTAACTCAAGATTTAATTATTTATGTCATATCAATTCGTCGCAAAGAGCTTGTTACAGCCTCAAGATATCGGAACCACGACCTAGTTGCTGTTTTCTGCGCAGGGGACAACTATTGAAGACTGCAGGTTGCTGAACATTAATTATAACTTACGCATTCCACTCAGCGCGGTGGAAGCAAATACGCACCTCGAGTGTACTAATATTTTAGTACAAATGAGATCAGTTACATGTCATCTGTGGTAAAACAGAGGGGATATGAAGAAGTTTTCGAGGGAAAGGGTTTATCACTCTCACGTATCTCTCTCTCTCTCTCTCTTCTTCCACTTCCCGTAAGGGGTAAAGTACGCTAGTAATCATAAAGTCTGCTCCCAATCGAATGCAGAGAGTTTTGGGAAGTATCAAATTGTGAATAGTCATTGCGGAAGAATCTGACATGGAGTCGGGAAATTGTTATCACACCTGGCAAGATCTTTACTTTCATTTCAACTATAATCGTTTCTAATTGACTGTTACTCCTGTTACTGCAAACACATTTATTTGAAAACTTGCGAAAATACTGCTACTAAGAAGTTCACTATGTGACAGTGGTTAAGAAAAACCCAATTTTTGTTTTCGAAGGATAGCCACTCCTTGAGATTGTTCTGAAAAATACTTTAAAGATTTTGATTTCGAGTTTTATTTACTCTCAGGTAATCACGACCAGTTTTGCTGTTACGCCGAGATTTGGTGTTTTACCTTACTTTTGACTCTGTATTGTCGGTAACTTGTATACACGATATTGTTAACCTCTACTCTGTAATGCGTGTTTACTTTTTTGACATTCGTTTCCTTGGTTGCTAAATTTAGCGTATTAACGTTAGAGAACACAGGGTTTTGATCATTCTAGATCTAGTTCGCTCAGAAGGTAACGAAACGTAAAAGGGGATTCCGGGAGAGGACCTTTAAAGGCAGCTAAAACAGGAACATTTCCTTTCTGTAGAACTGTCACATGTAACAGGGCCGGTTCGGAAACATTTTTTTACACAAGCATTATACTATTTGGCGCTTCCTTCCCCCCTCCCCCCCCTCCCCTCCCACAGACATTTGTCGGCCCGCTTCCTCGCCCCCCCCCCCCCCACCACGGTCAATCACTCTTTAGTTGCCTTTCCTTGAGCACTTTGTAACACCTTTCAAAATTAATCGCAATCTACTGGTCATAGAAACGGGTTATTTTTTATTTTGAAATAAGTACTACATAGATATTCCTCTGTCACATAAATAAATTTTAGAATCTTATTCCAGTTTTAAATTTAAAATAAACTTTTATTTTTTGGTTGGGATCCGCCTTGAGCGAAACACAATTTTTTCTTCTTTTACCCAGACAGGTTTCGGTAAACTTAACAGCATCGTCAGTAGATTTTTATTTTCTTTCTTGTTACCACATGCTGTGACTTTTGCGTTTTTTATGTTTCACAATATAGTTGTTTTCCTTTCACATTTTGTCAGTTTTTCTTGTTTCTCAATTATCGTCTCAGAGTTTTTCAAACAGTGACAGTGAAAGTTTAAGAAGTGCAGTTTTTCACAGTGAATGATAGTGGAGGAAACCAAAAAAAAGTGACAAACTATGAAAGAAAAACAACTGTCATGCAAAGCAAAAAGAACCATGTATGTGGTAACCGAAAGAAAATAAAAATCCACTGATGATGCAGTAATTTCAGTGAAAGAAGAAAAAACTGTTTTGACCAAGACCGATCCCATCCTAAATCAGATTTGTTTGCAAGCGAACACGGACCCAATAGCTTCAACCTCAAGATGAATATGAAAAGAAACAATTCATTTGCATTTCAGGTAATTCCTGAGACCTTTAAAACATTTAGTGGAAGCAGAAGTAACTAGTCCTACTGCATTGTTCCTGCTTTAATAAAAATGTAGAATCTGTTAAAGTAGGCGGTAAGAATAAAAAATAAAATATTTGTTATTTTTTAGTTTAATAATGGATCTTAATACAATAAAATATCTAATTTTATATTGACGAGTCTGACATAGGTCACTTTAACTACGCAAGCTACATGTTAAATGCGAAGAAAAAATTCACAGTACGCATTAAATTTTAGAATGTGGGCCTCAAAAGTTGCCGATAATTGATAAAAATAGTTGTTTTTTGTTTGCAACTGAAAATAGAAACACAATTTCTGTGCGATACGAAAGAGAGACGTTTTATTTAAAGGTCACCTATAATTCGTACAGTTTTTCAATATAATTAATGATAATTTTCCTTTGAGTAAAAACATTTTATTAAAATTTTTCCAGCATTTAGCTTAGCGAAATCTTCCATAATAGAATCTGAATCGACTGACTTCGAGTTATATCTTTCAGTGGTTATCCGTGAAGTCCATACAATCATTTTCGAGAAAGGGTTGATCAAAGATATATCTTTATCAACTTCATTTTTGAAAACTCCCTTCACCCAGACCAAAGGGTTATGGGTAAAATTTTATCATGTGGGTGACATAATCGAAAAGTTAACATTTCAGATACATTTATCATAACTAGGACAATATTTGATACCGAAGTTAGTGGCAGTTTGTAAACAAATTCGCAGTTATCTCTCTCAGCCAGTTACCAGTTCGATAATATGATGACGAGCATAGTTAGTGGCCTCATTGAAAACAATAGCAACCTTCCCCTGTTTGGGGAAACCGCGGAAACTTCTGTATGCCCCGTTCAAGATATGAACGGATACCTTTCCAATAAGCGTCAAATACACTGCTAATGCCAATTTGTTCGATTCGTTTCATTTCAAGAATTGAGCTTATATGTTCGAGACTGCAACGCTGTCAGTATACAAATTATTTGTCAGAGCTTCCAAGATATTTCACCGTCGCTGTACCGTCTTCATAGTATTATGTTAATGGAACAGTATTTTTTGAGCTCACTCACCTTCTCTAGCTTCATAGACATCCACCTGGTAGCCTCGTCGAGCAAGGAAACAAGCCGCCAGCGCCCCTACCTGCAAGAAGAAATCACTTCAGTCATTTGTACCTCTTTCCTTTTGCACAGTTTTGTACACTGTTCTACACTTAAAAAGTTGTATTGTAATACCTGCATTAAAAGTAATAATTACAAATGCAGTGAAAGTTTCTGCAAATACTTCTAACTAACAACAGAACCGTTTTAGTGTTAGTCGTACAATGTTTCTAACCTCCAGATAGGTACGAGACGTCAGTTGAGACGGACAGAAATATGCTGTTCCATGGAATGGATAGTCGTAATGTGACATTATCTTTGCAAATGTTTACAGAAGTATTCTCAGAAGACTGACTGTGTGGTTCTAAAACTAGAATAATCAGGCTTCAACGTTAGTTTTCTGTGTAGTTTCATTGCCACAAAATTAAATAATTAGTTTGCTGATTTTTATTGCCTTTTCTCGTCATACGCAATAGCCATGTTTTTTGGTGTTAAATATCTCAAAAATATGTTCTATTAGCCATCAGAAAGCGCTTGTAGTAAACTTTATAGGCTATCACACGTGACAGAAACATCTCCAGCTCGACCATCACTTTGTATAAGAACGACCATGACATTGTATAAGAAGTAATGAGACAGTTGTACGACGAAACACTCATTTTATTGACGGTAAGGATCGCCATCCCTCGAGCGGTGCTGAATGCTGAACACATTCAGGAGCTCAGACAGCATGGAGTGAGATCTGTTTTTGTAATGCTTAGGTTCTCGAGTCAGCGTCTGCTGTAACCTGTGTTTATACATTGGCGACCGCCATTATGCATTACAACGAAACACTGTGCACACAGGAATGGAGTTTTGCTTAAGCATCTGGTTCGCAGTGCAAATCTTTATAACATGAAAAACTCACGGTGAGGTACAACCCAACGGGATAAACGAACGATTATGAGCAACATTACGAGTCAGCATTATTTGGAGTATCTGTCGCAACCCAAACGTATGTCTTGTTCAATATATTACGGCTCTGAATTTAAATTTATAGTTTTTCGTCGGACCTGATCGGAACCGCGAGACCAGGACTCCCAGAGATTTGGCAAATGGGGTAAATCATGTGGGGACTCAATTATTATTTAAATAATACTTGTAAGGCTAATAATTTCTGAAAAGATACGTGAAGGTGTTTATTACAAGAGCGTGATATGAGATACATTCGCTTTATCATCATCATGACATGCAAGGGGTTTCTGGTAGCTGTGGGTAAGGATTGGGATGTAAGAAGTACTGGAGAGAATGTGATATGGAAAAGGCTGTGCGGTGTCTCTGTGGGAATGAACTGAGAGGTGGGATGTGGGTGTTAGAGGACAAGTGGTATGCCAGCATGGGAAGGATGCATTGGAGCCTTATTTTGGGATGGGATGGAATGGACAGGGTAGAGTGGTTGGTACGAAGGATAGGATTCTGGATGAGTTCACGACACGGAGGCGAACACGGCTGCATTTAGATGGGGATAAGGTGTTTTGTTATTGAGGGAAGATGGTACATGTTGATGGGGTGCAGCAGCACACCTGGGTTCTCAAGGATGAGGGAGATTATGGAGCGTTTAGATTTACATTTATGGGAGATGCAGCAGAGGTGAAGGTATTTTGAGTGTGAGAAGGCTTGGGAACTTTATGAGTTGGCACAGAATATGCACAGGGAAGATACTCAGGTACAGAAACAAGGGTGGACTGCATCTCATTGAAGGACTGGAAGGAAGTTGTAGAACTTGGGAGAAGCAAATGTTAGTACTACGTTGATATAGATAAGGATGAGATGGTTAAGGGATTTATATGATTGTTGTGTGATACAATCGGCTATTTAGTAGATTTATTTTAAGTGGGGTCACTTGCAGCTGGTTAGCAGGTGGGAGTTCATGATTAGCTTAGGCATTTTAACGCTTTAGTCGTGTGAAATGGATGGTCGTGGGCTGTCAGTTAAGGTCTGTGGGATAGAATGCTCAGATTTCTACAACTATTGCCTGAATTTTGCGGGATTGGTGGAGGGTATCATTGGTTATATTGGAAGGTGTTTCCTTCGTAGTGCTGGTATGATGTGTGCACGCTGTGTGCTGACCTAGGCGGAGCTGGCCGCAATTCGCGGACAGCTGAAGCGGCTTTTGGCTACCATCAGCCGTTTCAAGATGCTGCCTCGGTGCAGCCCTGACAAAGTCTGGCGTCTCGCGTGGGAGACCTCAGGTGTCACTTGTTTCTCCCAAGGGCTCTGCTGCCGACGCATCTTCCATTGTACTCGACGCAGTGGATCTGCCCTTTCCATGGGGTGAGTGGCGGATGGTAACGTGTTTGCCTGTCTCGGGGCGGCGGTCGAATGCGGGGGCTGGCCATCTGGCCTCGCCCATTCACGCTGGAAGTGGGCAGGTGGCTGCTCCTTCAGCTGGGTCCAAGCAAGCACACGGGGGAGGGGGGTTAACTAGTTATTGGGAGGTTCAATGTTTGGCGCATTTAGGAGCCTCTTAGGGAAATGGCGATCAGATCCAGAAAGAAAGCCATCGTCTATTCAGCTAGTCTGCCAGGGAGCCTCATCCGAGATGTGGAGGAGGCCTTGGCTACAATTATCGAGCGTACAGGGTGCAGTCATCTGCAAGTTTTGGTTAATGTAGGCACGAGTGACACATGTTGCTTGGAACCTGAGACCATCCTCACTTCATACAGCTACTGGAAGTGGTGAAAGCTGCTGGCCTCACACTCAGGGTGCAAGCAGAGCTCGCAATCTGCAGCATTGTTCACAGAGTTGATTGATACTTTGGTCTGGAGTCGAGTGGAGGTTCTCAACCAAAGGCTTCGTCGACTGTGTGATGGTCTTGGCTGCAGATTTCTGGGCCTGCGTTATCACGTGGAGAGCTGCAAGACTTCCCATCATATGTCAGCGGTGCATTACAACAAAGAAAGCATCTATTCAGGTAGCAGAGTACGTGTGGAGTGCACAGTGGACTTTTAGACTAGACAGTAGTTTAAGGTACTCTGATAAACACTTGCCAGTGGACACACAGACAAGGAAATCAGGCAGCATTCAGAGTAAGGACACTCCGACTGTCAAAATGTAATCAGTAAATCGTCGAAATATTCGTAAAAAATCTCCATAATTTAATAACCTACACGAAATTTCTCACGCTCAAATTATTCTCGGGATCGAGAGCTGTCAGAAACGCGAAGTAGAAAGCTCTGAGATATTTAGCGAGTCATGGAACGTACATTGGAAAGACAGGTTAGGCGTCATAGGAGGAGGAGCGTTCACTGCAGTTGACAAAAATATTGTCTCAATAGATGTCGAATTTTAATGTGACTGTGAAGTTATCTCGACGCGTATAACATGTCTAAGTGAAATCAAATTGATTGTTGGATGGTTATACCGGCCTCCTGGCTGCTTTGTGACAGTTTCATTCATTCAGATAATGTCTGATGTCAGTAGCGCGTAAACACCCAAATCATTCAATATTACTTCGAGGTGAATTTAACCTACCAACTATAGACTGGGACGTCTATGCATTCAATGCAGTGGATAGGGGTAGAGTGTCTTACGAGATACTTTTGAACACGTTTTCCGAAAACTGTCTTGAGCAGCTAGTTCGACTGTTCACACGCAATGGAAATGTTTTAGACCTTGTAGCTACAAACAGCAGTCGATATAGAAGAGACAGGCGATCCAGAATTACAATCAGAATTTAAAAGAGCCTTGGAAGACTTCACACCCCATAAGGCGGAAGGGATAGATAACATTCCATCAGAATTTCTAAAATCATTTGGAGAAGTGGCAACAAAACGACTACTCACGTTGGTGTGTGGGACATATGAATCTGACGCTATACCATCTAACTTTCGGAAAGACATCATCCACACAATTCTGAAGACTGCCAGAGCTGAAAAGTGCGAGAATTATCGAATAATCATCTTAACAGCTCATGCATCCACGTTGCTGTCAAGTATAATACACAGAAGAATGGAGAAGAAAATTGAGGATATGTTCGATGACTATCAGTTTGCTTTAGGAAATGTAGAGGCACCAGAAAGGCAGTTCTGACGTTACGGTTGGTAAAGAAAGTAAAGCCAAAGAAAACTCTAGACAGGTTCAGAGGATTTGTCGACTTGGAAAAAGCGTTCGATAATGTCAAATGGTGCAAGATGTTCGATATTAGAAAAATAGGGAAAGGCTGTACAACATATACAAGCGGAGAGAAAGAATGGAAGACCAAGAACGAAGTGCTCGGATTAAAAAGGGTGTAAGACAGGGATTCAAGGTGAAAGGATGCCAACGACGAGATTCGTTGACGACAGTGCTGTCCTCAGTAAGAGTGACCAACAATTATAGGATCTGCTGAATAGAATGGACAGTCTAATGGATACAGAATATGGATTGAGAATAAATCGAAGACAGAGGAAAGTAATGGGAAGTAGCAGAAACAAGAACAGCGAGAAACTTAACAACAGAATTGGTGATCATGAAGTAGATGAAGTTAGGGAATACTCCTGCCTAGACAGCAAAACAACCAATGACGGACGGAGCAAGGAGGACTTAAAAAGCAGACCAGCACCGGCAAAAAGGGCATTCCCGGCCAAGAGAAGTCTACTCCTACCAAACATAAGCCTTAATTTGAGAAAGAAATTGTTGAGAATTTGCGTTTTATGCACAGCATTGCATGCTAGTGAAACATGGACTATGGGAAAACCGGAACAGAAGAGAATCGAGGCATTTAAGATTTGGTGGTACAGAAGAATGTTGAAAAATACACTCCTGGAAACTGAAATAAGAACACCGTGAATTCATTGTCCCAGGAAGAGGAAACTTTATTGACACATTCCTGGGGTCAGATACATCACATGATCACACTGACAGAACCACAGGCACATAGACACAGGCAACAGAGCATACACAATGTCGGTACTAGTACAGTGTATATCCACCTTTCGCAGCAATGCAGGCTGCTATTCTCCCACGGAGACGATCGTAGAGATGCTGGATGTAGTCCTGTGGAACGGCTTGCCATGCCATTTCCACCTGGCGCCTCAGTTGGACCAGCGTTCGTGCTGGACGTGAAGACCGCGTGAGACGACGCTTCATCCAGTCCCAAACATGCTCAATGGGGGACAGATCCGGAGATCTTGCTGGCCAGGGTAGTTGACTTACACCTTCTAGAGCACGTTGGGTGGCACGGGATACATGCGGACGTGCATTGTCCTGTTGGAACAGCAAGTTCCCTTGCCGGTCTAGGAATGGTAGAACGATGGGTTCGATGACGGTTTGGATGTACCGTGCACTATTCAGTGTCCCCTCGACGATCACCAGTGGTGTACGGCCAGTGTAGGAGATCGCTCCCCACACCAGGATGCCGGGTGTTGGCCCTGCGTGCCTCGGTCGTATGCAGTGCTGATTGTGGCGCTCACCTGCACGGCGCAAAACACGCATACGACCATCATTGGCACCAAGGCAGAAGCGACTCTCATCGCTGAAGACGACACGTCTCCATTCGTCCCTCCATTCACGCCTGTCGCGACACCACTGGAGGCGGGCTGCACGATGTTGGGGCGTGAGCGGAAGACGGCCTAACGGTGTGCGGGACCGTAGCCCAGCTTCATGGAGACGGTTGCGAATGGTCCTCGCCGATACCCCAGGAGCAACAGTGTCCCTAATTTGCTGGGAAGTGGCGATGCGGTCCCCTACGGCACTGCGTAGGATCCTACGGTCTTGGCGTGCATCCGTGCGTCGCTGCGGTCCGGTCCCAGGTCGACGGGCACGTGCACCTTCCACCGACCACTGGCGACAACATCGATGTACTGTGGAGACCTCACGCCCCACGTGTTGAGCAATTCGGCGGTACGTCCACCCGGCCTCCCGCATGCCCACTATACGCCCTCGCTCAAAGTCCGTCAACTGCACATACGGTTCACGTCCACGCTGTCGCGGCATGCTACCAGTGTTAAAGACTGCGATGGAGCTCCGTATGCCACGGCAAACTGGCTGACACTGACGGCGGCGGTGCACAAATGCTGCGCAGCTAGCGCCATTCGACGGCCAACACCGCGGTTCCTGGTGTGTCCGCTGTGCCGTGCGTGTGATCATTGCTTGTACAGCCCTCTCGCAGTGTCCGGAGCAAGTATTGTGGGTCTGACACACCGGTTTCAATGTGTTCTTTTTTCCATTTCCAGGAGTGTAGATGGACTGATAAGGTAAGCAATAAGGAGGTTCTCGGCAGAATCGGTGAGATAAGGAATGTATGGAAAACACTGACAAGAAGGGACAGGATGGTAGGACATCTGTTAAGACATCACGGAATAATTTCCATATTACAAATAATTTTAGTACTGGGGCAACGATAGCTAAAATAGTTACATAGGATGGCTCGATAATTCATACAACGAACAGTTTTTTTTTAAATACAGATGTTAAAACTATCAAAATGGAACTGAATGAAATGTCCAATGGTCCACTGTAGCTGTATTTGTTCAGGTCACTTATAAATCCACAAACCCTTCTCGCAACTTTTGAGTTGCATCTTTGGCCCAAATATAAGTGCTATGTCGTACGTTACAGAATGCGGGAGTGTAACAATTGGCGTGGCTTGGTTGACATTTCAGCACTCCTCAACTGATAAAAAAACCATCATCAAATGATAAAAAGACCATTTTCTAAGATGAAAATTATGTCTGTGTCTGTACACATTCCGAATAAAATATTTTCTTGTCGGCCTATGTCCAGCAACAAAATGCCCTTCGTAGACGTTATTCAGGGAAGAACTGGGCCCTGTAGTGACAAAAGCGTGTGTTCGCCACGAAAATAGCAACTGACAACATAAGCTACAAACGTCCCGTGAGTTGTCAGAGCGTCAAAGCGTGTGCTGTGGCTGCCGCCCGATTAAAAAACTGTTCACTGTGTGAAGTGTCAAGCAAGGTGTAGAGGATAAACATTGTAGCAGAGGAAGACATAGATTAGAATACATGCAGCAAATAATTGATAATGTAGATAGCAATTGCTACACTGAGATGAAAAAGGTGGCACAGGAGAGGAATGTTTGGCAGGCCGCAGCAAACCTCTCATAAGACTCATGACTTAAAAGAAAGCTATCGTTGGTGTCAGTAGAGCGAAAGGGGTTAAGTGACCATGATGCTATCAAGCGACTATGGTTACTAAAGCTAATAAATCAATCAAGAAGGCTAGGAGAGCTAGTACCTCACTTAGTCAGTGAACTGACATAATTTAGTTACAGTAAAATGAACGTAGCAAAATTATAGGTGAAGTTTAAACCGATTGCGAATCACGCTCTCGAGAAGTATGTGCCAAGTAAGTAGATTGAGGACGGAAAACACCACTATTTTTCAACACAATTCGGAAAATGTTGAGTGAGTAAAGGCACTCACGGTTCAGAAGAGAACGTGCAAATGACGACAGGAAAAAATTAGTACAGATTTGTGTATCTGCAAAAAATCGATGCGCGATGTATACAAATACCACAGTCATGTTGTTGTTGTGGTCTTAAGTCCTGCGACTGGTTTGATGCAGCTCTCCGTGCTACTCTATCCTGTGCAACCTTCTTCATCTCCCAGTACGTACTGCAGCCTACATCCTTAAGAATCTGCTTAGTGTATTCATCTCTTGGTCTCCCTCTATGATTTTTACCCTCCACGCTGTCCTCCAATACTAAATTGGTGATCCCTTGATGCCTCAGAACATGTCCGACCAACCGATCCCTTCTTCTAGTCAAGTTGTGTCACAAACTCATCTTCTCCCCAACTCTATTCAGTACCTCCTCATTAGTTATGTGATCTACCCATCTAATCTTCAGCATTCTTCTGTAGTACCACATCTCGAAACCTCCTATTCTCTTCTTGTCCAAACAATTTATCGTCCATGTTTCACTTCCATACATGGCTACACTCCACACAAATACTCTCAGAAACGGCTTCCTGACACTTAAATACATACTCGATGTTAACAAATTTCTCTTCATCAGAAACGCTTTCTTTGCCATCGCCAGTCTACATTTTATATCCTCTCTACTTCGACCATCATCAGTTATTTTGTTCCCCAAATAGCAAAACTCCTTTACTACTTTAAGTGTCTCATTCCCTAATCTAATTCCCTCAGCATCACCCAACTTAATTCGACTACATTCCATCATCCTCGTTTTGCTTTTGTTGATGTTCATCTCATACCCTTCTTTCAGGACACTGTCCATTCCGTTCAACTGCAGTTCCAAGTCCTTTGCTGTCTCTGACAGAATTACAATGTCATAGGTGAAACTTAAAGTTTTTATTTCTTCTCCATGGATTTTAATACCTACTCCGAATTTTTCTTTTATTTCCTTTACTACTTGCTCAATATACAGATACATCGGGGAGAGGCTACAACCCTGTCTCACTCCCTTCCCAACCATTGCTTCCCTTTCATGTCCCTCGACTCTCGTTACTTCCATCTGGTTTCTGTACAAATTGTAAATAGCCTTTTGCTCCCTGTATTTTACCCCTGCCACCTTCAGAAATTGAAAGAGAATATTCCAGTCAAAATTGTCAAAAGATTTCTGTAAGTGTACAAATGCTACAAACGTTGGTTTGCCTTTTCTGAATCTAGCTTCTAAGATAAGTTGTGTTCCAATATCTCTACGGAATTCAAACTGATTTCCCCGAGGTCGGCTTCTACCAGTTTTTCCATTCGTCTGTAAAGTATTCGCGTTAATATTTTGCAGCTGTGACTTATTAAACTGATAGTTTGGTTATTTTCACATCTGTCAACACCTGCTTTCTTTATGATTGGAATTATTATATTCTTCTTGAAGTCTGAGGGTATTTCGACTATCTCATACATTTTGCTCACCAGATGGTAGAGGTTTGTCAGGACTGGCTTTCCCAAGGCTGTCAGTAGTTCTAATGGAATGTTGTCTACTCCTGGGGCCTTGTTTCGACTTAGGTCTTTCAGTGCTCTGTCAAACTCTTCACGCAGTATCATATTTCCCATTTCATCTTCATCTACATCCTCTTCCATTTCCATAATATTGTCTTCAAGTACATCGCCCTTGTATAGACCCTCTATATACTCCTTCCACCTTTCTGCTTTCCCTTCTTTGCTTAGAACTGGGTTTCCATCTGAGCTCTTGATATTCATACAAGTGGTTCTCTTTTCTCCAAAGATCTCTTTAATTTTCTTGTAGGCAGTACTTATCTTACCCCTAGTGAGATAAGCCTCTACATCCTTACATTTGTCCTCTAGCCATCCCTGCTTAGCCATTTTCCACTTCCTGTCGATCTCATTTTTGAGACGTTTGTATTTCTTTTTGCCTGCTTCATTTATTGCATTTTTATATTTTCTTCTTTCATCAATTAAATTCAATATTTCCTCTGTTACCCAAGGATTTCTACTAGCCCTCGTCTTTTTACCTACTTGATCCACTGCTGCCTTCAGTACTTCATCCCTCAAAGCTACCCATTCTTCTTCTACTGTATTTCTTTCCTCCATTCTTGTCAATTGTTCCATTATGCTCTCCCTGAAACTCTGTACAACCTCTGGTTTAGTTAGTTTATCCAGGTCCCATCTCCTTAAATTCCCACATTTTTGCAGTTTCTTACGTTTGAATCTACAGTTCATAGCCAATAGATTGTGGTCGGAGTCCACATCTGCCCCTGGAAATGTCTTACAATTTAAAACCTGGTTCCTAAATCTCCGTCTTACCATTATATAATCTATCTAATATCTTATAGTATCTCCAGGCTTCTTCTATGTATACAACCATCTTTTATGATTCTTGAACCAAGTGTTAGTTATGATTAAGTTATGCTCTGTGCAAAATTCTACCAGGAGGCATCCTCTTTCATTTCTTACCCATAATCCATATTTACCTACAACGTTTCCTTCTCTTCCTTTTCCTACTATCGAAATCCAGTCACCCATGACTATTAAATTTTCGTCTCCCTTCACTATCTGAATAATTTCTTTTATTTCATCATACATTTCTTCGTCATCTGCAGAGCTAGTTGGCATATAAACTTGTACTACTGTAGTAGGCGTGGACTTCGTGTCTATCTTGGCCACAATAAGGCGTTCACTATGCTGTTTGTAGTAGCTTACCCGTACTCCTATTTTTTATTCATTATTAAAGTTACTTGTGCATTACCCGTATTTGATTTTGTATTTATAACCCTGTATTCACCTGACCAGAAGTCTTGTTTCTCCTGCCACCGAACTTCGCTAATTCCCACTAAATCTAAATTTAACCTATCCATTTCCCTTTTTAAATTTTCTAACCTACCTGCCCGATTAAGGGATCTGACATTCCACGCTCCGATCCGTAGAACGCCAGTTTTCTTTCTCCTGCTATCGACGTCCTCTTGAGCAGTCCCAGCCCGGAGCTCCGAATGGGGGACTATTTTACCTCCGGAATACTTTACCCAAGAGGACGCCATCATCATTTAACCATACAGTAGAGCTGCACGGCCTCGGGAAAAATTACGGCTGTAGTTTCCCCTTGCTTTCAGCCGTTCGCAGTACCAGCACAGCAAAGCCGTTTTGGTTAGTGTTACAAGGCCAGTTCAGTCAATCATCCAGACTGTTGCCCCTGCAACTACTGAAAAGGTTGCTGCCCCTCTTCGGGAACCACACGTTTGTCTGGCCTCTCAACAGATACCCCTCCGTTGTGGTTGCATCTACGGTACGGCTATCTGTATCGCTGAGGCACGCAAGCCTCCCTACCAACGGTAAGGTCCATGGTTCATAGGGGGGGGAGAGACCACAGTCATATCTTAGCAAAATATATTGCCGAGAAACTAATAAAAATTGTCGTCCTATGTAAAATCGCTAAGCGGATAGAAGGCTTCCATCACCCGTCCGGTGTTTTAATAATAGGCATTCTTGGGATGTAGAAACAACGGGAAGAGATGGAAACAATTAAGTCGCAAGCTCCGGATGGAATTCCAATTCGATTTTACGAAGAGTTGTCTACGGCACTGGCCCCTTGTGTAGCTTACATGTATCGCAAATTGGTCGTCCAGTTCGAAGTCCCAAGCGACTGAGGAAAGGGCAGGTGTCTGTTGTATACAAGAAAGGAAAATGAATGGACCCACAAAACTGCTGGCCATATCCTTAACATCGATTTACTACACAATTCTGGAACGTATTCTGAGCTTCAATATGAAAAGTAGAATCCTTGAGACGAAAACGTTTCTGTCCGCAAATCAGCACCGTTTTGAAAAGCATCGCTTGTCCGAAACTCAGTTTACCATTTTCTCACATGATATCCTGCAAACTATGAAAGAAGGGCAAGAGGCAAATTCCAGTTGCTAAACTTCCGGAAAGCGTTTGCCACAGTGCCTCACTGCAGACTGTTAACGAGGACACAGTCGTATCTTAGCAAAATTTAAAACTGCAAGTTCCCTTTTTCGTAAATAGATCCCTCCGCGACGAAATTTTGTGTTTAAGAAATCGTTCACGCAGTAGAATCGTATAAACATACTGTCTTTTGGCCGTCGCACAAGATCCCGTCTGGGGGACTTAATATTTTCGCATTCGGAAGAGAAAGTTGGTGACTGAAATTTCGTAAATAGATCTCGCCGCGACGAAAAACTTCTTTGCTTTAAGGACTTCCATCCCAACACGCGTATCATATCTGCCACACTCTCTCCCCTATTACGTGATAATACACAATGAGCTGCCCTTTTTTGAGCCCTTTCGATGTCCTCCGTCAATCCCACCTGGTAAGGATCCCACACCGCGCAGAGGACGAATGAGTGTAGTGTAAGCTGTCTCTTTAGTGGACCTGTTGCATCTTCTAAGTGTCCTGCTAATGAAACGCAACCTTTGGCTCGCCTTCCCCACAATATTACCTATGTGGTCTTTCCAACTGAAGTTGTTCGTAATTTTAACACCCAGGTACTTAGTTGAATTGACAGCCTTGAGAATTGTACTATTTATCGAGTAATCGAATTCCAACGGATTTCTTTTGGAAATCATGTGGATCACCTCACACTTTTCGTTATTTAGCGTCAACTGCAACCTGCCACACCATACAGCAAACGTTTCTAAATCGCTTTGCAACTGATACTGGTCTTCGGATGACCTTACTAGACGGTAAATTACAGCATCATCTGCGAACGACCTAAGAGAACTGCTCAGATTGTCACCCAGGTCATTTATATAGATCAGGAACAGCAGAGGTCCCAGGACGCTTCCCTGGGAAACACCTGATATCACTTCAGTTTTACTCGATGATTTGCCGTCTATTACTACGAACTGCGACCTTCCTGACAGGAAATCACGAATCCAGTCGCACAACTGAGACGATACCCCATAGGCCCGCAGCTTGATTAGAAGTCGCTTGTGAGGAACGGTGTCCAAAGCTTTCCGGAAATCTAGAAATACGGAATCAACTTGAGATCCCCTGTCGATAGCGGCCATTACTTCGTGCGAATAAAGAGCTAGCTGCGTTGCACAAGAACGATGTTTTCTGAAACCATGCTGATTACGTATCAATAGATCGTTCCCTTCGAGGTGATTCATAATGTTTGAATACAGAATATGATCCAAAACCCTACTGCAAACCGACGTCAATGATATAGGTCTGTAGTTCGATGGATTACTCCTACTACCATTCTTAAACACTGGTGCGACCTGCGCAATTTTCCAATCTGTAGGTACAGATCTATCGCTGAGCGAGCGGTTGTATATGATTGCTAAGTAGGGAGCTATTGTATCAGCGTAATCTGAAAGGAACCTAATCGGTATACAATCTGGACCTGAAGACTTGCCCGTATCAAGCGATTTGCTTCGCAACCCCTAAGGTATCTACTTCGAAGAAACTCACGCTAGCAGCTCTTCGTGTTTCAAATTCTAGAATATTCCATTCGTGTTCCCTGGTGAAGGAATTTCGGAAAACTGCGTTCAATAACTCCGCTTTAGCGGCACAGTCGTCGGTAACAGTACCATCGGCATTGCGCAGCGAAGGTATTGACTGCGTCTTGCCGCTTGTGTACTTTACATACGACCAGAATTTCTTCGGATTTTCAACCAAATTTCGAGACAATGTTTCGTCGTGGAACCTATTAAAGGCATCTCGCATTGAAGTCCGTGCCAAATTTCGCGCGTCTGTATATTTTAGCCAATCTTCGGGATTTCGCGTTCTTCTGAACTTCGCATGCTTTTTCCGTTGCCTCTGCAACAGCATTCGGACCTGTTTTGTGTACCATGGGGGATTGGTTCCATCTCTTACCAATTTATGAGGTATGAATCTCTCAATTGCTGTTGCTACTATATCTTTGAATTTGAGCCACATCTCGTCTACATTTGCATAGTCAGTTCGGAAGGAATGGAGATTGTCTCTTAGGAAGGCTTCTAGTGACATTTTATCCGCTTTTTTAAATAAAATTATTTTGCGTTTGTTTCTGGTGGATTTGGAAGAAACGGTACTGAGCCTAGCTACAACGACCTTGTGATCACTAATCCCTGTATCAATCATGATGCTCTCTATTAGCTCTGGATTGTTTGTGGCTAAGAAGTCAAGTGTGTTTTCGCAAACATTTACAATTCGCGTGGGTTCGTGGACTAACTACTCGAAATAATTTTCTGAGAAAGCATTTAGGACAATCTCGGAAGATGTTTTCTGCCTACCACTGGTCTTGAGCAAGTATTTTTGCCAACATATCAAGGGAAGGTTGAAGTCCCCACCAACTATAACCGTATGAGTGGGATATTTATTTGTTACGAGACTCAAATTTTCTCTGAACTGTTCAGCAACTATATCATCGGAGTCTGGGGGTCGGTAGAAGGAGCCAATTATTAACTTAGTTCGGCTGTTAAGTATAACCTCCACCCATACCAATTCGCACGGAGTATCTACTTCGACTTCACTACAAGATAAACCACTACTGACAGACACAAACACTCCACCACCAATTCTGCCTAATCTATCTTTCCTGAACACTGTCTGAGACTTCGTAAAAATTTCTGCAGAACTTATTTCAGGCTTTAGCCAGCTTTCTGTACCTATAACGATTTCAGCTTCTGTGCTTTCTATTAGCGCTTGAAGCTCATGGACTTTCCCAGCACAACTACAACAATTTACAACTACAATTCCGACTGTTCCTTGATCCAAGCGCGTCCTGTTTTTGCCATGCACCCTTTGAGATTGCAGCCCACCTCGTACTTTCCCGAGGCCTTCTAACCTAAAAAATCACCCAGTCCACGCCAAACAGCCTCAGCTACCCGTGTAGCCGCCAGCTGGGTGTAGTGTTCATACTGTTTATATCGGTCATTACGGCTAACAACGTAGTACATGTTTATATCCAAAAGGAGCCGTTCTAGCGTCAAACAGTACTCAAGAGTATGAACTGGTAGATGATGTGGGCCTAGTGGGTTAGTGATAAAGCGCGTGCCTGGAAACAGAGGTTGCAGGATCGAATCCCCGTCGGACCACGGAAATGTTAATCTAGTCTTCATCTCCCAACATTGCGGTGAGTCAGTGGGAACGGAATGTGGTTCGGATTCCACGTTAAACTGTAGGTCATGTTTCCCTGATTCAATAACAAGGTTAGATTAAGGACACGTATGTCGTCAAAGTGGCATCCAATTGAAAAGACTTGCACCTGGCCATTGAGCCACAAGTAGTTATAATTACGTGTCCTTAGTGTATGAACCCATCGCCTTGGTGGAGGATCTGTTCGCGAAATACGGTCTCTATCCGAGTGAGAAGAGCGAAGCCGTAAAGCCAGGTTCGGGCGCCACTCTCTCTATAAGGCTTCCAAGTTAACAGGACACTCGTGCAGGAAACGGAATACCAGACGATGGGAGCGCGCTAAGAGGATTCGGTTGCGGTGAACGAGGAGGGCGTCGATCGACCAGCACACAACACACGTGATGAAGGTCTTCTCTGCATCCACTACATATAAACATTCCATTTCGGCTTTTAAATAACCTTACACGTAATACTTGACCACCTTAACCTCTAACCTTTATAATCACCACAGTTATTATTCCATGCCTACAAGAACACGGAGCACATGTTATGGCGCAGCTCCTTTTGTACATCTACATGGATACTCCGCAAGCCATTGTACAGTGCATGGCAGAGGGTACTTCTTTCCAATATTTATTAATTTACGTCCTCTGCAATTGGCGTACTAAATGATGGAAAGTAATTGCCTATGGCCCACAGTACACGCCCCAATCTCTCTTATTTTCACAGTTCTCACATGAGATGTGCAATGGTTGCAGAAGTTTGTCACAGTGTCTCCCTTGAATAACAGTTCTCTGAATTTACGCAACAGCATTTAGCTAGAACAGTTTCGTCTCTCTTCTGAAGATACTTTATTACAATTTTACATGGGCTATCCTATCTGCGCTTCTCAGAACTGGCAGAAAGCGAAGAGCTGACTCATTGTGTCGTGTAGGTTGCCCCCAAGGTCAGAAGTATCGTTGAATTTGTGTTGCATGTATTTTACTTCAGATAACTTAAAACGGAAGAATATATAATAGCATGCAGTTTCACTACACTGTGACTATATTTTCAGATATGCTGACATGAAAGAAAGGACAATGTGCCACCAGCAACGAGTGCAAGTTTGCGGGCGTGGCTAACAAGCAAATGAAAACGAATTCCGGTGTCTTGATTTTCTGGTCTCACTTTCCGCTCGCACACTGCACAGCAGGTCGAGCTCACAAAATAAGATAGTGTAAAGATAAATGTGAACCCTGCTTCTCTTTACAATGCCAATGTAAACTCGACAGTCACGGAAACATTCGGGTGGACAACGCAGCAGACATTTTGAAGTAATAATTTCCGCTTTGCGGATATCGGTATGTACGAGACAGCGTGTTCCAAAACGCAGCGCATTAAAATGGAGTTTGCATTTGATGTGGTCTACGGTGGGCCTTAAGAGGCTTAAGGAGACACCACTACGTCATACGAGGTTCCTCTGAAAACCCCAGGAAAGAGTTTTTAACCAGTTTTTCGTACCAAAACCGAGCTGCGTACTGCAGGACGGCTATACACAGTAAATTGTTGAAACTTTTACGATATATTCCTAAGACCCAAAGCTCGACCAATATTGAAAATTTTACTTGATATCTTTATTCATTTCCGAGTTACAGAGGTTCAAAGTTACCCTCCTTCTAAATGTAAAATACGTATGTAAAATCCAATATAAGGCGAAATCTAAAAAATAACCGCAGCAAATTGCTCAAATTTTAAGAGTATTATTATTTTAACGGTATTTGTCTAAAAGTGCCATCTTTCCGTTCTCAAAAATGTTTATTCGTTCATTGATGGATCCTTAGAAAAAAATCCAAAATATTTTGTAACATTTTTTCGTAGCAAAACCAAGCCGCGGATTCCGCGGTGGCAATGCACAGGAAATGACAAATTTTACGATATCTTTCTAAGATACTGATCTAGAATAATCTTGAAAATGTTCTTGATATATTTATCAGTTGCCGGCCGCGGTGGCCGTGCGGTTCTAGCGCTACAGTCCGGAACTGCGGGCCTGCTACGGTCGCAGGTTCGAATCCTGCCTCGGGCATGGATGTGTGTGATGTCCTTAGGTTAGTTAGGTTTAAGTAGTTCTAAGTTCTAGGGGACTGATGACCTAAGATGTTAAGTCCCATAGTGCTCAGAGCCATTTGAACCATTTATCAGTTACAGAGGCTCCAAGCTATTAGTTCGTGGGGCGGTTCCTTGCGAAACTCAAAAAGAACGTTTCTTTACCGTTTTTTCCTGCCAAAACCGAATCGCGGATTTGAAGATGGCTACGCACAGCAGATGGCTGAAATTTTTACGATATATTCTTAAGATCCCAGTACCAAACAATATCTGATATCTTTATCCGTTTCCGAGATAAAGAGGTTCAAAGTTACCCTACTTGTACACATAAAATACGCACGTAAAGTCTGGTGTGAGGCGAAAATGTAGTTTATAAAGAGACGTAGCTTGGAAAAATATGCTTGAAAGGGTCTCCGTTATCATCAGAAGAGTCCTGGCAACGCAATGTTGTAATACTGAAACACATGCAAAATTTTTGTGCACGTTAAATGTAGTCCGAGGTGTAAAATTAGTTTTGTGGTATTTCACTTTCACGTAAGTAAACTATCAAAATGTTACTGATCCATAAAGTTCGTTTCATATGTCATGCCACGCTGTAGCGACGATAAGAAGAGAACCAGCGGAAAAATACTCCTATCGGAGTACGAAAAAGGCGAAAATGCTCCTGTTTAAAAACTACTGACTGAAAATGGGGTACCAGCTGCCTCGTTCTACCTTCGTCAGTAAAAAACCGTAAACTCCGTCCGAACAGGTCTCGGAAGATCCAACGGTACTGACCTCCCGCAGTGTCATCCTCTGCCAATAGGGGTCACTGGATGCGAATATGGAGAGGCGAGGAGTAAGCATATCGCTCTCTCGGCCGTTGTCAGTTTCCGTGACCTGAGCCGCTACTTCTCAGTCAATTACCTCCTTAACTTGCCTCACAAGGGCTATCCGCACCCCGCTTGCCAACAGTGCTCGAGTGCTCGGCAGACCGGTCGGTCACCCATCCAAGTGTTAGGCAAGGCGACAGCGCTTAACTTCAATGATATGACGGGACCGTTGTTACCACTGCGGCAAGGCATGAGTACTTTCCCAAATTTTCCCAAACATTTTGACATGCGAAGCGGCAGTGGCGGGAAAGACGGAAAAGTAAAAAAGGCTGGAAGATGGTAAACAATGACTGTTGTATAGAAAGAGATAAGGAGACAACAGCAGTGAGAGAGAAAGAGAGGGACACTGCAGACAGTGAGAGAACAATGCTAGGAAAAGAGTGAAGGATCTACTGCTAGTGAGAGAGGAATAAAGAGATGCAGAAAGTGAAAGTATATGAGAGCCAGTGAGGATGAGAGACAGAGTCTGTGTCAATGACAATAAGAAAGAGAGAGATAGTGACATTGAGAGGAGACAGCATCAGTGAGAACTAATGAACGATATAGTAGCAGTAAGAGAGAACAGGAGAGATAGTGACAAGTGAAAGGAGATAGTAGTAGTAGGATAGAATGAAGGAGACTGTCTGTGAGGTAGAAGACAGTGACAGATAGAGAAACAGAAAGAGATAATGAGAATAAGTTAGGCTGAATGAGTGAGTGAGAATGGGCAAGTGGAAGTGGATGGGTATGAGCGACTTACAGCGGTGGACTAGTGGGTTTGAGCAGTTAAAGGAGCTTGTGGAAATATATGGTGAGTTGCATGTTGGAAAGAACGTGAATGTGTTCGGAGCCAAAATTTATAGGTAATATTTTTAAAGGTACTGAGAAAGGTAGAATGAGGCAGCTGGTGTCTCACTTTTCAGTCAGTCTTTTAAAGAGGAAAATATTCGACCTTTTTATGTACCGAAAGGATCATTTTTCCGTTGGTGATATTCTTATCTAATCTCCACAGAGCTGTACAGCAGCTTCAGTCTGTAATGCGTACCAAAAAATTTACACACAATAAATACTGAACATCGAATGTGATAAAATGCAGTCTTTTTGAACTTCCTTGCGGGATCTGGAGTTTTTGTTGTATAGCTCATTGTTAAATTATATCAATCCTGCCTGGTTCCAATAAAAATTCTTTGTGTGTCTGAGACCCTTCTGTTCAATATTTATTCGTTAAAAAAGTAATTTAATTTATTTTGTTGGATCCTGTCAAAGACTTTATTACAGTCAACAAAACATAAAAACTAGGAACCAAAATTTTGTTTCATCTCCTTGCATTAACGGAGGAGAGGAAAGAGAAATCTTTCTGTAACTGATGGGTCTGTTGGTTATTCTGCACGTCATCTATCATCTTCGTTCTCATGGCAGGCAAAAATCCTGGTGTACTAACATTTCTGCGTGAGTATCAGCTACAACCGTATTTTGGTAAATGGCTATTAGAGATAGATTTATTCTCTCATTTAACCCAACTATTTCTTTGTGTTTTGTTGCAGAGTAATTTCGCCGGTCACGGCTTATCTTTTTCATATGCCCTTAAACTCATATCTGAGATATTCATTTTAGGCTGTGTCTTTCTCCTCATCGGCTTATAGGTATTTACATATTTGACCTATTCCGTGTGGTTTTTATATTGCCGATTATTTAATCATCACATAAAAAATTCCATGTGTCCTCCACTTCTTTTTTCTTTGTTTGTAAAGTTTGATTTCTTTGTAGCAGTCTCCAGAATGCCTGGTTTCATTTGTTTTCATCATTTATCTGAGTTTTCTGACTCCAAAGTTCCCATCTCTGGCTTCTATATATGTCGCTGTTGAGTTCTGTGTAAATTTTCGTATGCAGTTGTGAGGTGGTCTATTTTTTATAACTTCCTTGAGAGTTTAAGATTATCGGATATCATCAACAGAAAATAATCAGACGGAAAATCTGCTTCTGGGTAAGTAAAACTCTTGATAGCAAATAAGCTAAAGGAGTATTTCCATGTTTAGAACATATGCGGTAGTATGTAATAACAAGTACCTGGAATCTTGGTAAAACTGAAGAATACAGTCTCCTCTCTTATCGTGACATTCTAGGCAAACGAACATTTTGTACACTGTCTGAAAGAGAGAGAGAGAGAGAGAGAGAGAGAGAGAGAGAGAGGAGGAGAAACGCAGCAGCACCCAGGAGCGGAGGAGGAAACGAAATGAAGCTTTACCGGTTGAGAGGTTATGTGATGTTGTTTCAGTGAGCGCAGAATTCCCAAAAAACTTGGCAGTACGAGCCCACTTATCACTACGACGTTGCATCTGCTCTGTCCTAGATCCACTTGCTGATTCGGTTGGGTACGGTGTGATAAAACGGATGTATCATCTCCTGAGCAAGCTACCCCACAAAAGTTGTAACAGGTCCTTGATATCCTGGATACTGGTGCTGCGACGGAGTTGACGTCCGAGCTGCTCCCACATATGTTATATCAGGCACAGATCTGTGGATCTTGCTGTCCATGGGAGAACCTCAACGTCATACAAGCAGATTATAGACACACGTGCCGTGTGTGGATGAGCATCGGCCAGCTGAAAAACGGTACGACGATAACATCGCGTCGCAGGTAACTTATGTGGACGCAGGATGCCCGTGACTTGTTGATGTACTGTCAGCGTTCTCTCAATCAGTACCAGCAGTGACCTCAAGCCAAACCTGTTGGCTGTCCACACCTTGACGCCTCCTCAAAACATTGCATGCTTTAGATACCACGCTCGCTGAGGGTAGTCATCAAGGGTCATACAGAAATGCGATTCATTGCTGCACACAAAGCATCAGCAATCCATGAACCACTCAAATGTAGCCGTTTGAGTTGTGGCGTTAACGCCAGACTACGCATACACATAGCAATGCCCTGCTCCAGTTGCAGCTAGACTTCGACCAATAGTATGTGATGGGACAGAATTTTGCAGTGAGTCCATTACTTGCTCTTGGATGGAAGGAGCAGATGTGAAGGCACCACGACGTGCTTAGTACACAATAAGGCGAGGGCCCTTGTCGAGCGCTACAGTCTGGAACCGAGCGACCGCTACGGTCGCAGGTTCGAATCCTGCCTCGGGAATGGATGTGTGTGATGTCCTTAGGTAGGTTCGGTTTAATTAGTTCTATGTTCTAGGCAACTGATGACCACAGAAGTCGCGTAGTGCTCAGAGCCATTTGAACCATTTTTGAACCCCTTGTGGTGGTCAGCCTAGGTCGAGCGAAACCTTGACGGCGAGTATGCATGCGCTCACGTTCCCATTCAGTCCAACATCGGACCACTTCACATCCCCATTCAAACTCTCTCAGCTGCTGACAATGCTGCCTCGAACGAATAGTCCTTCACAGCGATCACTGAATACCTGACGATCTTCATCCCCGTTTTCAAGAAGGGACGTCAAACTGATGTGCAGAACTATAGACCTATATCTCTAACGTCTATCATTTGTAGAATTTTGGAACACGTATTATGTTCGAGTATAATGACATTTCTGGAGACTAGAAATCTACTCTGTAGGAATCAGCATGGGTTTCGAAAAAGAAGATCGTGTGAAACCCAGCTCGCGCTATTCGTCCGGGAGACTCAGAGAGCAATAGACACGGGTTCCCAGGTAGATGACGTGTTTCTTGACTTCTGCAGTCGTTTAATGAACGAAGTAAGAGCATATGGACTATCAGGCAAATTGTGTGATTGGATTGAAGAGTTCCTAGATAACAGAACACAGCGTGTCATTTCCAATGGAGAGAAGTCTACCAAAGTAAGAGTGATTTCAGGTGTGCCACAGGGGAGTGTCGTTGGACCGTTGCTATTCACAATATATATAAATGACCTTGTGGATAACATCGGAAGTTCACCGAGGCTTTTTGCGGATGATGCTGTAGTATATCGAAAGGAAATGGAAAATTGTACTGAAATGCAGGAGGATCTGCAACGAATGGACGCATGGTGCAGGGAATGGCAATTGAATCTCAATGCAGACAAGTGTAATGCGCTGCGAATACATAGAAAGAAAGATCCTTTATCATTTAGCTACAATATAACAGGTCAGCAACTAGAAGCAGTTAATTTCATAAATTATCTGGGAGTACGCATTAGGAGTGAATTAAAATGGAATGATCATATAAAGTGAGCGTCGGTAAAGCACATGCCAGACTGAGATTCATTGGAAAGGAAATGCAATCCGAAAACAAAGGATATAGGTTACAGTACACTTGTTCGCCCTGTGCTTGAATATTGCTCACCAGTCTGGGATCCGTACCAGACAGGGTTGATAGAAGAGATAGAGAAGATCCAACGGAGAACAGCGCATTTCGTTACAGGATCATTTAGTAATCGCGAAAGCGTTACGGAAATGACAGATAAGCTCCAGTGGAAGACTCTGCAGGAGAGACGCTCAGTAGATCGGAACGGGCTTTTGTTGAAGTTTCGAGAAGTATATCTCGCGAAGAGACCATGAGGATAAAATCAGAGAGATTAGAGTCCACACAGAGGCATACCGACAATCTTTCTTTCCACGAACAATATGAGACTGGAATAGAAGGGAGAACCGATAGAGGTACTCAAAGTACCCCCGACCACACACCGTCAGGTGGCTTGCGGAATATGGATGTAGATGTAGATATACTCTATCAGGATTGGTAACAACAGTGATGCATTATGGTGGTCGTCATACCTCTCATAGAAAACTGCAACTCTAGTTATATACATGCCCATCGATGGTATGTACACCACTGGCCTTTAAAATTGCTACACCACGAAGATGACGTGCTACAGACGCGAAATTTAACCGACAGGAAGAAGATGCTGTGATATGCAAATGATTAGCTTTCAGAGCATTCACACAAGGTTGGCAGGTTGGCGCCGGTGGCGACACCTACAACGTGCTGACAAGTTTCCAATCGATTCCTCATACACAAACAGCAGATGACCGGCGTTGCATGGTGAAACGTTGTTGTGATGCCTCGTGTAAGGAGGACAAATGCGTACCATCACGTTTCCGACTTTGATAAAGGTCGGATTGTAGCCTATCGCTATTGCGGTTTATCGTATCGCAACATTGCTGCTCGCGTTGGTCGAGATCCAATGGCTGTTAGCAGAATATGGAATCGGTGGGTTCAGGAGGGTAATACGGAACGCCCGGCTGGATCCCAAAGGCCTCGTATCACTAGCAGTCGAGATGACAGGCATCTTATCCGCATGGCTGTAACGGATCGTGCAGCCACATCTCGATCCCTGAGTCAACAGATGTGGACGTTTGCAAGACAACAACCATCTGCACGAACAGTTCGACGACGTTTGCAGCAGCATGGACTATCAGCTTGGAGACCATGGCTACGGTTAACCCTGACGCTGCATCACAGACAGGAGCGCCTGCGATGGTGTACTCAACGACGAACCTGGGTGCACGAATGGCAAAACGTCATTTTTTCGGATGAATGCGGGTTCTGTTTACAGCATCATGATGGTCGCATCCGTGTTTGAGGACATCGCGGTGAACGCACATTGGAAGCGTGTATTCGTCATCGCCATACTGGCGTATCACCCGGCGTCATGGTATGGGGTGCCTTTGGTCTCGGTCACCTCTTGTTCGCACTGACGGCGCTTTGAACAGTGGACGGTACATTTCAGATGTGTTACGATCCGTGACTCTACCCTTCATTCGATCCCTGCGAAACCCTACATTCCAGCAGGATAATGCACGAGCGAATGTTGCAGGTCCTGTACGTGCCTTTCTGGATACAGAAAATGTTCGACTGCTGCCCTGGTCAGCACATTCTCCAGATCTCTCACCAATTGAAAACGTCTGGTCAATGGTGGCTCGTCACAATACGCCAGTCACTACTCTTGATGAACTGTGGTATCGTGTTGAAGCTGCATGGGCAACTGTACCTGTCCACCCCATCCAAGCTCTGTTTGACTCAATGCCCAGGCATATCAAGGCCGTTATTACGGCCAGAGATGGTTGTTTGGGTACTGATTTCTCAGGATCTATGCACCCAAATTGCGTGAAAATGTAATCACGTGTCAGTTCTAGTATAATATATTTGTCCAATGAATACCCGTTTATCATCTGCATTTCTTCTTGACGTAGCAATTTTAATGGCCGGTAGTGTATGTCTACGAAGTTACGTTGAGATACGACCGTGTCTTCTGGGTGTTTCACATTTTTTGTCAGGCTGTGCATATTCATGTCTGCCATTTTTCAGTAACAAAACTCATGGGACAGCGATATACGCATATACAAATGGTGGTAGTATCATGTACACAGGGTATAAAAGGGCAGTGCATTGGCGAAGCTTTAATTTGTACTCAGGTGATTCATGTGAAAAGGTTTCCGACTTGATTATGGTCGCACAGATTTTTACGTAGATTGGTAGTTGGAGACAGAAGCATGGTACACTCCATTTCGTAAATCATTAGGGAATTCAATATTCCGAGATCCATAGTGTCAAGAGTGTGCTGAGAATATCAAATTCCAGGCATTACCTTTCAACACGGACAACGCAGTGGCCGACGGGCTTCTTTTAAGGACCGAGAGCAGCGGCGATTGCGTAGAGTTGTCAATACTAATAAACAAGCAACAATGTGTGAAATAACCACAGCAATCAATGTGGGAATGTATCCGTTAGGACAATGCAGCGAACTTTGAAGTTAATGGGCTATGGCAGGAGGCGACGGACGCGAGTGCCTTTGCTAACAGCACGGCGTCCCCTGCAGCGCCTCTCTTCGTCTCCTTACCAAATCAGTTGGACCCCAGACGACTGGAAAACCGTGTCCTGGCAGATGAGTCCCAATTTCAGTTGGTAAGAACTAATAGTAGGGTTCGAGTGTAGCGCAGACCCCACGAAGCCGTGGACGTAAGCTGTCAACGAGGCACTGTGCAAGCAGATGGAGGCTTCATAATGGCGTGGGCTCTGTTTATATGGAACGGATGGGGTCCTCTGTTGCAACTGAACCGATCATTGACTGAAAATGATTATGTTTGTCTATTTGGCGACGATTTGCAGCCATTCATGGACTTGAAGTTCCCAAACAACGATGGAATTTTTATGGATGACAATACTCTATGTCATCGGACCAAGAATGCTCGCGTTTGGTTTGAGGAACATTCTGGACAGTTCGAAAGATTGGTTTAGCCACCCAGATACCACGATGTGGATACAATTGAACATTTATGGAACCTAATCGAGAGGTCAAAGAGTGCGTAAAATCCTGCACCGGAAATACTTTTGTAATTATGGACGGCTATAGAACCAGGATGGCTCAATATGTCTGCAGAGGATTTCCAACGACTTGTTGAATTCATGCCACGTCCAGTTGCTGCACCACACACGAAAAAAGGAGACCGATACGACATTAAAAGATTTTTCATCATTTTTGTCATCTCAGTGCATTGTTAGCAATAAACTGACACACGACTATGTTAAAGATTAATTTGTTCGCAATTTTTAGTATTTAATACATCCGTGAAATGAATCAATATTGATCACTTCCATTTCTATTTGGTGCATAAACTCGTAACAATTTCAATTTTTATGACTTCTCTATTTTGTTTTATATTGGTTTCTGTAGTAGAGCTTTGGATAATCATGTATTCTGGCAGACTTCGAGTCATCATGTCTTTGTAAACCTGTGTCAGTAGTAGCATTAGTCGACGCTGAATAGAGCTGTTAGTTTTGAGAAGGTGGTTCAAAAATGGTTCAAATGGCTCTGAGCACTATGGGACTTAACTACTGTGGTCATCAGTCCCCTAGAACTTAGAACTACTTAAACCTAACTAACCTAAGGACATCACACACATCCATGCCCGAGGCAGGATTCGAACCTGCGAATGTAACAGTCCCGCAGTTCCAGACTGTAGCGCTTAGAACCGCTCGACCACCCCGGCCGGCGAAAACACGAAAGTTAGCGTTAACTATTTCTGGGGGCACTATACAATTTCGGAGAGGTTGACTGGGCTCTTATTTTTTTTTTTTTTTTTTTTTTCCTTACATAATCAGATGATCGTTTTAGATTGTGAGGGGAGGAAAGCGCTGGGATGTTTGCGGACGGTGTGTGCGCGAAATCGCTCTCGGCTATTCTGACAACAGACATGAAGATGGAGACCACCGCGGCCGGCTGAGAAGGTGGTGTGCAGCATGCTTACGTATGGGCCCTTTATGTCAAGCTTTTCGGTAGGTAACCTAAGTCGAATTGGAGGCTTCTCCTTTGCCGTATATTATTGTCCACGCCGAAATGTTTATAGATGGTCCAAACTGTAAACTGGTTGCAATATTAACAAAGGATATTGTGGCACAGATGGAATTTTATTTATTACATTTAATAACAAATACGGATACGCCACTACGTGGATAAGCTTATGAGTGATTTAGTAGACTTCACACATTTATTAAAGCGATCACGTTTAAGGATTTGCATTCAGTAGAGGAAGCGTCCATTTCCATGTCCTTAGCCCACACTTCGCCCTGTCGGCGGGCACTTGACGTGGCTGATTGCAGACGGTAGTTAGTATGATGGATCTCGAGCGAACATCTGCTCTGTCAGACACGATCAATTTTCCTCGTCATTGTCCACTCTAATCTCAGCTATAAAGAATAATTTACCAACATATTATCCTCTACTGGAACAAATAAACGGGCAAAAACCTCTAAGTGATGAAGTGAAATCTAAAACTTATTCCTGTGATTCGATCGCTATTACATTTCCCAACAGCATGTCCCTGTGTTACGCAATCGCGGGACTCAATGGCATGCGCCGTAACACAGTTTCCTCAAGGAAGTCGGAAGGTGCAAGAGCGGGCCAAGTTCCCCGTATCCAGCTGCTGCCGTGTGTCCTCATATCTTTGATACCTAGAACTCACGCTTAAGATCTCGCTTCCGCTGTCTGTATTCTGCTTTCGTCCATGTCTTCTTATTAGCCATTGACCACTGTCCTACAACAGCTCGTTACAGCCGGTAGTTTGTGAAATTACTTTGTTGGTACGTTACATATTTGCTTTTACTTGTTGTGCAGTCCTTGAGAATGGCAGCCAGCGTTTTTCAGTGTTTTTGCAGCTTGACATAATGGTTTTCTTTCATATCGTTGGACAGCCTGTGTCAGGAGGAATGTTTCAAAATGACAAGTATGCTCTCTACTACAAGAGCGACTACACACTTCCGCCAGCTTACACAAGAACGAGGCTGGACACTTATGACGTAACGCCACTGCTCTCGGGTGTTGATTCTAAACTTGCAACTCATTAAACCGGTTCGCAGTGAGACCTTTGCCAAGATCTGTCCAACAGCACTGTGCTTAGCCGTTTGTTCGCCAAACTATCTTCAGTGACTATTCTTTAGAATATATCTTCGGGTTGGTATAAAAATATACTTATCAGAACTAAAGCTGAGAATTCCATACTAGCTTTTATTAACGTCAGACAAAGTCCTATCGCCAGCCGGAGTGGCCGAGCGGTTCTAGGCGCTGCAATCTGGAACCGCTACGGTCGCAGGTTCGAATCCTGCCTCGGGCACGGATGTGTGTGATATCCTTCGGTTAGTTAGGTTTAAGTAGTTCTAAGTTCTAGGGGACTGATGACCTCAGATGTTAAGTCCCATAGTGCTCAGAGCCATTTGAACCATTTGTTATAAAAATTATTGATAAACAAGTCTTTCTGAGCCATTTCGAGAACACTGAACACTATAAAATCTCAAATACGCATGAAATGTCCACTAGCAATTACACACCGCACTGTATTAGAGTATTATGTAACATGAGTCGCTTTTGCTGGAAAATTTTGTGTTTTAAATTTCTAATGTTGAGTGGTGACACACCATGTTGGAACTTTGACTGCAGGTAGCAAGAAGACAACAAGGACATTGTCAAAGGTGAATAGTTCCTAAAACTGAATCGCAGCCGCTTCGAGAACGCTAGCGACTTCCTTAAAGATTCAAGCTACTGAGGAAATGAGTAGCTTAATTTAGTGATGTGAGTGAACCTTTACTTTGAAACAAGCACTGACGCAGAGGTCCACGCCCGAGGTCAAGCAATACTTTCAAATTAGTTTGTTATTCACCGAAATAGGTAGCGACACAGTTTTCGTTAGTGATACTGCGCAATGTCCAGGAAACAGGGGATGTTTCTGCTTTATAAGTCTCTCAGATACATGTGTTAGATAAAAACATGGAAACACCATAAACTCAACACATTACCATGCCTAGCGCGGTTAAGAAAAATCGTTGGCATTCAAAACATATTCCACTCGTCTCAGAATCGATAAATACAGATCCTATATGGTTTTCAAGGTAATCTTACAGCATTCTTCCTGTAAAACAGGGGCAAGTTCAGGGAACGAGGTGGTTAGGGATCACGTACACATTTCTCCAAAGTAGCTAGGGTAGATGCGACAGTTCATCCTCGTGCTAACAAGACGGTACGAGCTGTGTGAACAGGGGCTTGTCGTCTTGGAACACAGCATCAGCTTTGGGAAACTAAGCTTGTAGCATGGGATGGGCCTGATCAGCCAAAATGGTCAAAAATGTTCAAATGTGTGTGAATCCTAAGGGACCAAACTCCTGAGGTCATCGGTCCCTAGACTTACACACTACTTAAACTAACTTATGCTAAGAACAACACACACACTCATGCCCGAGGGAGGACACGAACCTCCGGAGGGAGGAGCCGCGCAATCCGTGACACGGCGCCTCAAACCGCGCAGCTACTTCGCGCGGTGAGATGGTCACATAATCATTGGCAGTAATGTGACCTTGCGGAGTAACCACAGGGCCCATCGATTGCCACGACATAGCTGCCCAAATCACCACCGAACCCTCGCCATGTTTCACTCTTCGGACTTAAACTCGACTACAAATTGGAAACAGTGTGAAACAGGATTCATCCGACCTTCTTCCATTGCTCCACAGTCCAGGTTTTATGCCTTCGACGCCAAGTTTGCCTGTTACGGGCATTTGGATCACTGATGAGTGGTTTTGGAACTCCAGCTCGCGTGTAATTACCTGCCCAGGGAGCTCCCTTCGTGTTGTTTTGGTGCTGATAGGATTCGCTGGTGCGATATTAAGCTCTGCAGTGACGTTTGCAGCTGTCGTCTTCTTATTTTTTGTCACAATCCTCCTCAATGACCACTCAACACGCACTTTCGTCCGTGTTGTGACTTCGCGGGTGATGTTTTTCTGCTTCCCCTGTGTGCAGTATAAATCTTCGGTAGGGTGCCTCTCGAAACATCAAACATTTCACCTATCTTGGTTACTAGAGGACCCACCATACGAGCAACAATACTTAGCCCGCGCACTACTTCACTTAACTCCGACGTAGTGCAGTCACAACTACACAGAACACTGTTCTCACGATGACTGACACTTGCAACGTTTTGAGGACATTCCACAGGTGCCGTCCGTGGTCAAATTCAGCAGCACAACCTGTAGGCTTGGCCATTTATGTTCAAGCAGGCGTTTCTGGCGCTGTTCGCATATTTTTGTCCAACCCTTGTATTACATACATGTGTTCCAAATTATTGTGTTTGTAATCATTTGTCTTTTCAGTTCAGAAGTGAGCAAAATGCCTAAACAATATTTTTAATAATAGTGACAACTATTTTATGCTATATCACTTACGGAAACATTATCAGTTGTTTGCAGTTATTGCTCTTCAATAGAAAAATAGTAGAAAGTCAGAAGGCTGATTTTGAATAGCTCTCCACACCACCCAAGTGCAACGCTCTTCGTCTCCGAATTACTGCAACCTACATCCATTTGCAGCTGCTTGCTGTAGTCAAGATTCAGTGTCCCTCTACAATTTTTTCCCGCCATGTTTCTCTCCATTAGCAAAGTAACTGTTCTTTGATATTTCAGGGTTTGTCTTATCAACTGATCCCTGCTTTTTGTCAAGACATTCCGTACAGCTTTCTTCCTTGTCAATCAATTATTCATTCTACACATCTAATCATGACAATTCTTCTCTATCAGCACATTTTAAAATCTTCGATCCTCTTCTTGTCTGCACTGTTTATAGACCACGTTTTTCTTCCATATAACGCTAATTCTTAAATTTACATTCCTTATTAACTCATATCCGTTTTTCAGAAAACCATTTCTGACTATTGTCTGTCTATGATGAACTAAAACTGTGTTAGAGAGAAAATCCACAGTGAGAAGTTTAATACGCTGCCATGGCTCTTTATCTAATTAGAATATCGAAGTTTAATAGCCAGCCGGTGTGGCCGAGCGGTTCTAGGCGCGTCAGTCTGGAACCGCACGACCGCTACGGTCGCAGGTTCGAATCCTGCCTCGGGCATGTATGTGTGTGATGTCCTTAGGTTAGTTAGTTTTAAGTAGTTCTAAGTTCTAGGGGACTGATGACCTCAGATGTTAAGTCCCATAGTGCTCAGAGCCATTTGAACCATTTTTGAAGTTTAATAATAAGTTATCTGCTTTCACGCTGGTGCAAATAATTTGTCAGTTATTTTTGTTAACTCTCAAATAATTTTTGTTATAATGCGTACGTTTCTCACGTGTGTTGTCTGTATTAGGAGGCATAGTTGGCAGGAGAAAGTTAGTAAAAATCTAACGACTGTCAGTGGTAAAGACGAAAAACCGGGTAAAAAAACGTAGAAGCTGTAACGAATAAGATACGTCGCAAGAATACAACTGCTGATGTATCACTTCCCCAGTATGAACATCTGAACTAGATACACAGTAAGTCGATGTAGTGCATACAGACATATCTTTCGCCTACCAGGCTTGAAATTCGGCAAATGATTGAGCCACAAGTTTCCTGAGGTCCGATTCACATCGTTGATCGATGTGGAAGGGATACTCTAATTTTACTGATGGGAAATCGAGGAGGTAACGTCAGCAGGAGGGAAAAGTGACTACGAAATTAATAACAACAAAGTATATACAATACTAAGAGTTTATCCGAAATGAAATACACTACACTAAGGTGTCTTGAGATGAAATGCCAAGTCTAAAAGTAGAGACGATCACAGTCTATGATTTTTCTGCCAACTCAGAGCAAAATTCTAAGTCTTTCTGCTCAATAGATTGTAGCAGGTAAACATTTAAGTTCCTGGAAGACGTTGCAATCGGAACAGTCTACGCTTCCCAAATTCTGCGTAAAAAGTGACAATAACTGATCTTAAGACAACTCTGTCCGATGGTTTTGATTCCATACTCACAGACTCTGTTTTCCCTGTGGAGGAAGAAGGATTTTTTCGATGGGCAGTTGATGAGATCTGTGACGTTTTCTCACCTAGTCCCATCTTTTCTGATTTTCTGAAAAGTGCTGCTTCACTGATTTTAACTATCGTTTATTCTATGATTTATGCTCTGGCTTCCGACCAGTGTAAGCTGTAAATCATAAGCTGTTTTGACAGTTCTCTGTACACAGTGACAATATATTCCCTTATTTTATGTTTGAGTAGTTGACCTTCAACTGTCATGACAGGGACTACATATACCCGTTGTAATAGGAATCTATTTGTGTCCTTTATGTTTTGACAGCTGGTTCCCAACAATCGTAACATGAAACAAGTGTGCCCACTTCTGTAAGCATTTAGTTCTCTGTTTTATGTTTGACAAGTGTTCTTCAAGTGCGAGAACACAGCACAGTCACAGCAAACTATATGAGAGCTCCTCTTATTAATAATACTCTGAGTTTCTTTCGTTTACTGCAGACATTATGGCTGACGCTGCCCTTAAAGCGCCAGTTTTTCTTCACCAATTTTGCGTTTCTGGCAAGTTTTTAGATTTGGCTTTCTTATTCGTACATACGTCAATGATGTTTATAGGATAATGAACATTCCACAGGACATCTCTGTGTATATAGAGCGATGCCTTTTGTAATTTTGATGGCAGTGATGGTTTCAGTTTGGACTATGCCCAGGTCATTATCAGCCACATAAAAACTGTTACGTAAAACGTATGAAAATTGGGAAGTAGTGGAGCAAATCATTCTAGAAGCTTCCAAAGCGGTAATCTGTTCTCATAACAGAAGGAAGGAAGGAAGATTACACTTTAACGTCCCGTCGACATTGAGGTCATTAGATACGGAACTCAAACTCCGATTGTCGTAAGGATGGGAAAGCAAATCGGCCGTGCCCCTGCGAAGGAACCATCCTGACATTTGTCTGCAGCGATTTGGGGAAATAATGGAAAATCTAAACCAGCATGGCCGGACGCAGACTTGAACCGTTTTCCTCCCGAACGGCTTAACCATGCTCTCGAAATTTATGAACTTTTGAAAATGAATCGCTTCAAACTTACATTGTTACTGAGCATCCCGGGACTTATTTCAAGTAAATTAGCTATCCGCATGTCCACTTATAACCACTTGTAGCCTGCTTGAATCTTCTGAAGAATCCAATACGCACAAAAACTGCTCAAAGGGACAAAGTCTACAGGAGATTCACAGTAAACAGGTCGGAGGAAATCCTGCGCATCGTTCATTAAGATAATCGATGAAAGGACTAGCTTAAGTAGCGCAGTTCAGGTGACAAGGCATGAACAGTTATTCTGTTTGTCATTTATACCACGTTCTACGGAATCACCGCTAAACTGGGAAACTTTTATAAGAGTTTAGGACAGCGAGAGAATTTTGCATGATGCAGTAGAAAGTACAACGCTCAGTCGGTAGCCGAAAATGTCAACGGAAATACCGTGGTTCATGTTCACGGCAACCTGAAGGAATGGGTCCAATACATAGTAGGAAAGTACCAAAGAACCACCTCCAGTCTGAAATACAAACTACAAATTAAACGCATCATTGATCCGTTGGTGCATTGGATGTTTTTGCATCACTTAAAAAAGGAAAAAGTTAGGGAAAATAGCGACTCGGAACACAACATGCGCTTCCAGTCAGCTACAGGCCACGTTCTGTGTTGTTTGGTCCATTGAGGGCGTGCAGATTTGTCTGCCGCTGTGAGCAATGACCTTCTGCGAGGAACTCGGCTGGAAATGTCCACTGGTTGCAGTTCCCTGCGCAATGCTCACTCGGAAACTGGGCTGAGACGGATCTGCATCCGCAGACAAGAGCAGATCGCGCTGGGTTTTAGACCGATTGTCACTGATAAGGTGTGACGCTCGACTGTAGTCCCTGTAGGTTACGATCTGTTTACATCCGTTCTTGTGTCATGCTTTACGACTGTGTGTGGTAAACCATTCCTTGAACACACACTAGACAGTCCGTAGTGGTACAGTAACAAGTGAGCTAACTTCATAACGTCCAAAACTGACAGCTTTTTTTCTGTCGTTCTGTCAAGTCTCCACATCGAGCCATCTTACTGCGCTGATTGCGCAAAACCGACTGGCACATACACACTATTTAACTGCCACGACTTTAGTCAGCGTTGGAGGGTTCAAATGGCTCTGAGCACTATGGGACTTAACATCTATGGTCATCAGTCCCCTAGAACTTAGAACTACTTAAACCTAACTAACCTAAGGACATCACACAACACCCAGTCATCACGATGGAGGGTCAAATGACCGCCAGGTACCAATTGTACAACATTTACAGCGTTACAAAGTGACAAGAGCGCTCGTTTACGGCGGTGACTAGTATTTAATCCGCTCGACAGGGGTCATCCTCTGCAACTCTCTGTTACGGTAGCTGTTTGCTAGGTCCAGAAACAAGCTCTCTGAGAACCCGCGACCCTTTACTATACATGCATAAGATCACGCTGACTGGAACACACTTCTGCTATTTTAAAGTTAGCAGAGATAAAATACAGGAAATAGAAGATTATCCATAGCTTGTACGGAACTACAGTTCTGAGAGTTTAAGGACATGACAGAGAGGCAGTAATTGAGAAGGAGTCAGGAATGGTTGTACCTTATGATCTGTACACTGAGCAAGCAGTAAAGGAAACGAAGGAGACGTCTGGAAAGGGAAATTTCTGCGAAAGCAAATAAAAATTGTACACTTTTCCGATGACATTGCAATCCTATCAGACACGACAAAGGAATGGGAAGACCTGCAAAACGAAATGGACATTGTCTTGAAAACAGTTTATAAGAAGTAGGACGTTCCGAAGGTAAGTTCGGTCATTGTTTCTCAACAGAAACTTTATCGCTGAAAACAAATACATCGTGGCATCATGAACTATTTTCGGCATAGTCGCCACCGACATTCAGATATTTCTCGTAGCGTGCAATCTGTGTGAACCAATCACTCTGGTACAATGCGCTGCCCTGCGAGGCAAGAAATTGCACAGCCTGCTCCACTCAGTACCAGCTTGGAAGTGACGTCTCGAGAGTTCAGCTTTTAGTGCAGGGAACCAAATGAAAGTCCGATTGGGCAATATCTGGACTGTAGGCCGGGTGATCCACACAGAATCAGATTCGTCACTTCTGATGGGAGATACTGGATCTCCAGTCTGCAGCCCCAATCTCGCCAATCTTTCACCTGTGTTCCCTGCATTGAATGACTCACTCTCGGCACGTCACTTCCAAACGATCACTGTGGAGGAGCGGGCTGCGCGGCGATTCTTTGCATCGCACGGGACCGAATTTTACCAGACTGGTTTCTTCAGACTCATTGCACGCTGTGACAAATGCCTCAATATAGTGCAAGATGCCACACTATATCTGTTTTTGGCAATAAAGTTTCTGTTTGAGAAACAATGATGAAACTTTCTAAACGTTTCTCGTAAGAATAAAACTAATGGATAAAGGATGATACTCGAAGTAAATTATGTGATTCATATAAAATTAGACTGGGAAATAAGATATGAAAGTTAGTAGACAAGTTCTGTTATTTGGACTGCAGACTTAGTGCTTATGGCAGAAGGGAAGACGATATAAAATGCGGACTGGCAATAGCAGTACCCACAGCCATTTTGCATGAGATGTAGAAATCATTTCGTCATTCACCGCGAAAATAAGATGAGTTGCCCCCTCCCACCATTTCCCCCCTCTAGTTCAGATCTATGGCAAGTTTTTGCTTATATGGACGTGAAACATGGACGATAAACAGTACAGACAACAATAAAACAGAAAATTGCGAAACGCGCTGTTACATAAGAATTCTGGTAGTTAGAAGGGTACCTCGGACAACCAATGGAAAGATACTGAACCGATCTGGGAGAGAAGATCTTTATAGGTATTTATGACACAACTTAATTTAACGAACGGATAAACTGCAAATAGTCTGATAACAACCTCCAGAACAACAAAAAAGAAACTGATCAGTAGCGTCTACTCACTGTTGTTATCTCGTATCTATCGTGTATCCAAAAGACAAATAGTACTGCTGCGCACGTTCAAGTATTGGGAACAGCCGCTGTGAGTGGTCGTCGGTATCGATTGGCTGACCTATTCTGAAAGGAGTGAATACATAAATACATCAAAGAGAGGTCGTCCGTGACGGACATATGAGCAGGACGTAGGGGAAAAATATCTTCCTAAAAAACAGGACTACGCTCTCATATTTACGTTTCCACTGATTACAGACCCGTGTTCGGATTTTTAGTTAACCGTGTGATACCTAGCTCTGTCTGTTTGTCTACGATACCTAGAAAGCAGTACATACTGACACCTAAGTGATGCCGAGTTGCTTGAATTCCCAAAGACGTTCGATACAGTCCTGCACTACCACATAATGAAAAGGTACAAGCACACGTAATATGAGACCAGTTACGTGACTGGATTCATGAGTTTCTAGCAAACGGAACATAGTCTGTCATTCTTTACGGAGAGGGACCTTCAGACGTAAATGTAACTTCGGGCGTCCCCAAAGGGAATCTTTTAGGACCATTAGTTTCACAGTATTGTGCTACAGAAATGACCCAGTGGATGACGTCGGATGCTCGATAACAGTTTTAGCGGATCATGGTGTTGTACACAGAAAAGTCGGAACACTTAAAAATGGTTGGGAATAGCAGAACGACGTGGAAAGGATCAACGCTTGGAGCTACGATTGGCAGTTGACGCTCAGCATAAACAAATGTAAGGCGACGTGCATAAATAATCAGAAAGATCCACTGTTTGTATGATAATACGATTGCCTACCGATCACTGGAAGCAGTCAAATACAGAAAATATTTAGGAGTAGGCGATCGGAATGACGGTGTGGTTTACCATTACAGTTGCGAGAGCCTACGTTCCTTGAAGAGTCAAAACCAATATACAGCTTCCACGTATAGCTCGCGAAAAGACCATGAAGGTAACCCTTCGCGACTGGAATAGGAGAAGTGGGTGGTGGTACAGATAGTAGCCTCCACCACACACCGTAAACTGGCATGGAAAGTACAGACGTAGATGTAGAACTGGAAGCCAGGCGGCCTTCAAAATGTTTGCACAACTGTACAAATCCAGTAGAAGTACCTGATTTAAATACGACCTCATTGGAACATTACGTAACGAGATATATACGCGCGCGCCCATATACTCACACTCATGCTCATTCACTCACCAATGCACACAAGCGAGCGTGCACACACACACATACGCCAACATATTTGCGCACGCGCCCTTTTCTCTCTCTCTCTCTCTCTCTCTCTCTCTCTTTCACACACACACACACACACACACACACACACACACACACACATGCGCGCGCGGACGCGTGCACACAGGGGCATGGTTCAAATGGCTCTGAGCACTATGGGACTTAACATCTATGGTCATCGGTCCCCTAGAACTTAGAACTACTTAAAGCTAACTAACCTAAGGACAGCACACAACACCCAGTCATCACAGGGGCATGGGCGCGCACATACGCGCTTGGGCGGATTCGCGAACTCACTCGAAAGTATGCACAAGCACCGATTCGCGCACTCACACGAAAGTATGCATGCACGCGAGCGCACGCCCACCCACGCGCACTCCCACACACGCTGCGCGCCCTCGCGAGTACTCGTACACACGCACACGAACGCTGTTGCGCGTGTACCAGGACACACATACACACACAAACACACACACACACACAAATAAATGCTCACGCACACGCACGAACGTAAGGAACAGATATATTTACAGAGTTTGACTGTGAAGCAGATATATGCGATGGCAGAAACACAATGGGGAACGCGCTACACAGCTAAACCGAAGGGCAACGGCCAGAACGTTACGTAACTGGTAAGGCGGCGGCTTTAGTCGGCTGAGCTGGCGGCGCCTACCGCGGTGCTTCTAATGCGCGACTCATTGCGTGTAGGGGTCCTAGCAGGACGAACGACTGACAGAATTCGGCAAGAAGCTATAACACGATTGGCAAAAGACGCCACACGCGAAACACAAGAACAGGGGTCGCGCACAGTAACCTGAGACTGACCAGGCCCCCCCGCTGCTTGCCTCCCTTTCCAGCACTGCAGTACTCACGAGTCCTCCTCCGACGACAGCGACGCCCTCCGCTTGCTGCTCCTTCTGCTGCTGCTGCTGCTGCTGCTGCGTCATAGCTGCTGATGCTTCCGCGGCCGGAGGGAAACTGCGGTCCTGCATAAGACGGCAGGTGGCGTCCAGCTGCCCTCGAGACTACGTTCGGTGGCTGCCGCCGCAGCAGCAGCGGTCGCGGGAACCCGGCCGCGCCCCTTCTCTCGCTCCAAGCTGGCCCGACCCGATAGGCAGCACGTACCAGTTACCCATGCCGAGGTTCGTTTCTGACCTTCACGCATGCTCTGTCAGCGCGTATGTCCAAAGTACTTGCAGAAGCAACTAAAAACGCATGCCAGTTTTAAAAGAACACAAAACCTCCAACACTGGCTATGTTTCATCTACATCTACATCTACATACATACTCCGCAATCCACCAAACGGTGCGTGGCGGAGGGTACCTCGTACCACAACTAGCATCTTCTCTCCCTGTTCCACTCCCAACAGAACGAGGGAAAAATGACTACCCTAATCTCTCTTATCTTTGTGGTCTTTCCGCGAAATATAAGTTGGCAGCAGTAAAATTATACTGCAGTCAGCCTCAAATGCTGGTTCTCTAAATTTCCTCACTAGCGATTCACGAAAAGAACGCCTCCTTTCCTCTAGAGACTCCCATCCGAGTTCCTGAAACATTTCCGTAACACTCGCGTGATGATCAAACCTACCAGTAACAAATCTAGCAGCCCACCTCTGAATTGCTTCTATGTCCTCCCTCAATCCGACCTGATAGGGATCCCAAACGCTCGAGCAGTACTCAAGAATAGGTCGTATTAGTGTTTTATAAGCGGTCTCCTTTATAGATGAACCACATCTTCCCAAAATTCTACCAATGACCAAGACGACTATCAGCCTTCCCCACAACTGTCATTACATGCTTGTCCCACTTCATATCGCTCTGCAATGTTACGTCCAAATATTTAATCGACGTGACTGTGTCAAGCGCTCCACTGCTAATGGAGTATTCAAACATTACGGGATTCTTTTTCCTATACATCTGCATTAATTTACATTTATCTATATTTAGAGTTAGCTGCCATTCCTTACACCAGTCACAAATCCTGTCCAAGTCATCTTGTATCCTCCTACAGTCATTCAACGACGACACCTTCCCTTATACCACAGCATCATCAGCAAACAGCCGCACATTGCTATCCACCCTATCCAAAAGATCATTTATGTAGATAGAAAACAACAGCGGACCTACCACACTTCCCTGGGGCACTCCAGATGATACCCTCACCTCCGATGAACACTCACCATCGAGGACAACGTACTGGGTTCTATTACTTAAGAAGTCACTGAAGCTCGAAACTTGACGCGGACTTCAATGCGAGATGCTTTTAATAGCTTCCACAACGAATCTCTGTCTCGAAATCCAACAGAAAATCAAAAGAGATTCTGGGCGTTCGTAAAGTACGCGATGTTAGTGATGACAGTGCCACTGAAGCAGAGTTATTAAAAACGGTTTACCCAAATTCCTTCACCAAAGAATACGAAGTGATTACTCCGGAATACGGACCAAGAATTACTGCCAGTATGGCTAATTTAGAAGTACGTAACTCCGCTGTAGCAAAGCAGCTTAAATCACTTAACAAAGGCAAGGCCTCCGGTCCAGACGGTATACTCGTCAGGTTCCTTTTAGAGTATACTGATATAGTACCTGCATACTTAGCAATCATACACAACTGCTCGCTCGTCGAAAGTTTCATGTCTAAAGATTGGAAAGTTGCACAAGTCACACCAATACCGAAGCAAGGATTTAGGAGCAATACGTTGAATTACTGATTCATATCACTAACGCCGATATGCAGTAGGACTTTGTAACATACGAGGATACTGTATATCGTCACACAAATACATCTACAACTACATGTGTACCCTGCGAATCACATTTAAGTGCCTGGAAGAGGGTTCATCGCACCACCTTCACAATTCTCTATTATTCCCATCTCGTATAGCGTGCGGAAAGAACGAACATTTGTATCTTTCCGTATGAGATCTGTTTTCCCTTATTTTATCCTGGTGATCGTTCCGCCCTACGTAGGTCAGTGTCAACAAAATATTTTCGCATTCGGAGGAGAAAGTTGGTGATTGGAATTTCGTGAGAAGATTCCGTCACGACGAAAAACGCCTTTCTTTTAATGATTTACACCCCAAATCCAGTATCATTTCTGTGACACTCTCCCATATTTCGCTATAATACAAAACGTGCTTTCTTTAAACTTTTTCGATGTACTCCGTCAGTTCTACCTGGTAAGAATCCCACACCGCGCAGCAGTATTCTAAAAGAGGACGGACAAGCGTAGTGTAAGCAGTCTCCTTAGTAGGTCTGTTACATTTTCTAAGTGTCCTGCCAATAAAACGCAGCCTTTGGTTAGCCTTCCCCACAACATTTTCTGTGTGTTCTTTCCAATTTAAGTTGTTCGTAATTGTAATACCTAGGTATTTAGTTGAATTTACGGCTTTTAGATTAGACTGATTTATCGTGTAACCGAAGTTTAACGAGTTCCTTTTCGCACTCATATGCACGACCTCACACTTTTCGTTATTTAGAGTCAACTGCCACTTTTCGCACCATTCAGATATTTTTCCTAAAACGATTTGCGGCTTGTTTTGATCTTCTGATGACTTTATTAGTCGATAAACGACAGCGTCATCTGCAAACAACCGAAGACGGCTGCTCAGATTGTCTCCCAAATCGTTTATATAGATAAGGAACAGCAGAGGGCCTATAACACTACCTTGAGGAACGCCTGAAATCACTTCTGTTTTATTCGATGACTTTCCGTCAATTACTACGAACTGTGACCTCTCTGACAGGAAATCGCAAATCCAGTCACATAACTGAGACGATATTTCACAAGCACGCAATTTTACTACGAGCCGCTTGTGTGGTACAGTGTCAAAAGCCTTCCGGAAATCCAAGAATACGGAATCGATCTGAAATCCCTGGTCAATAGCACTCAGCACTTCATGTGAATAAAGAGCTAGTTGTGTTTCACAGGAACGATGTTTTCTAAACCCATGTTGACAGTGTCAATAGACCGTTTCCTTCGAGGTAATTCATAATGTTCGAAAACAATATATGTTCTAAAATTCTGCTGCATATCGACGTTAACGATATAGGGCTGTAATTTAGTGGATTATTCCTACTACCTTTCTTGAATATTGGTGTGACCTGTGCAACTTTCCAGTCTTTAGGTACGGATCTTTCGTCGAGCGAACGGTTGTATATGATTGTTAAGTATGGAGCTAATGCATCAGCATACTACGAAAGGAACCTAATTAGTATACAGTCTGGACCAGAAGACTTGCTTTTATTAAGTGATTTAAGTTGCTCCACTACTCCGAGGATGTTTACTTCTACGTTACTCATGTTGGCAGCTGTTCTCGATTCGGATTCTGGAATATTTACTTCGTCTTCTTTTGTGAAGGCATTTCGGAAGGCTGTGTTTAGTAAATCTGCTTTGGCAGCACTGTCTTCGATAGTATCTCCATTGTTATCGCGCAGAGAAGGCATTGATTGTTTCTTGCCGCTGACATACTTCACATACGACCAGAATCTCTTTGGATTTTCTGCCAGGTTTCGAGACAAAGTTTCGTTGTGGAAACTTTTATAGGCGTCTCACATTGAACCCCACTCTAAGTTTCGAGCTTCTGTAAAGGATCGCCAATTTAGGGGATTTTGCGTCTGTTTCAATTTGGCATGTTTGTTTCGTTGTTTTCTGCAACAGTGTTCTAACCCGTTTTGTGTACCAAGGAGGATAAGCTCCGTCGTTTGTTAGTTCATTTGGTATAAACCTCTCAATTGCTGCCGACACTATTACTTTGAATTTAAGTCACATCTGCTCTACACTTACATTATTAATTTGGAATGAGTGGAGATTGTCTCTAAGGAAGACGTCAAGTGAATTTTTATCTGCTTTTTCGAATAGGTATATTTTTCGCTTATTTTTCGAGGATTTAGGGATTACAATATTCAATCTCGCTACGACAATCCTGTTTTCACTAACCCCTATATCGGTTTTGATGCTGGTTATTAACTCAGGATTATTTGTTGCTAAGAGATCAAGCGTGTTTTCACAACCGTTTACTATTCACGTGGGCTCACGAACTGTTGCTGTTGTGGTCTTCAGTCCTGAGACTGGTTTGATGCAGCTCTCCATGCTGCTCTATCCTGTGCAAGCTGCTTCATCTCCCAGTAACTACTGCAATCTAAATCCTTCTGAATCTGCTTAGTGTATTCATCTCTTGGTCTCCCTCTACGATTTTTACCCTCCACTCTGCCCTCCAATACTAAATTTGTGATCCCTTGATGCCTCAGAACATGTCCTACCAACAGATCCCTTCTACTAGTCACGCTGTGCCACAAATTTCTCTTCTCCCTAATCCTATTCAGTACCTCCTCATTAGTTATGTGATCTACCCATCTAATCTTCAGCATTCTTCTGTAGCACCACATTTCAAAAGCTTCTATTCTCTTCTTGTCCAAACTATTTATTGTTCATGTTTCACTTCGATACATGGCTACACTCCATACAAATACTTTCAGAAACGACTTCCTGACATTTAAATCTATACTCGACGTTAACAAATTTCTCTTCTTCAGAAACGCTTTCCTTGCCATTGCCAGTCTACATTTTATATCCTCTCTACTTCGACCATCATCAGTTATTTTGCTCCATAAAAATAGCAAAGCTCCTTTACTACTTTAAGTGTCTCATTTCCTAATCTAATTCCCTCAGCATCACCCGACTTTATTCGACTGCATTCCATTATCATCGTTTTACTTTTGTTGATGTTCATCTTATATCCTCCTTTCAAGACACTGTCCATTCCGTTCAACTGCTCTTCCAAGTCCTTTGCTGTCTCTGACGGAATTACAATGTCATCGGCGAACCTCAATGTTTTTATTTCTTCTCCATGGATTTTAATACCTGTTCCGAATTATTCTTTTGTTTCCTTCACTGCTTGCTCAATATACAGACTGAATAACATCGGGGACAGGCTACAACTGTGTCTCACTCCCTTCCCAACCACTGCTTCCCTTTCATGTCCTTCAACTCTTGTAACTGCCATCTGGTTTCTGTACAAGTTGTAAATAGCCTTTCGATCCCTGTATTTTACCCCTGCCATCTTTAGAATTTGAAAGAGAGTATTCCAGTCAACATTGTCAAAAGCTTTCTCTAAGTCTACAAATGCTAGAAACGTAGGTTTGACTTCCCTTAATCTAGCTTCTAAGATACGTCGTAGGGTCAATATTGCCTCACGTGTTCCTATATTTCTACGGAATCCAAACTGATCTTCCCCGAGGTCGGCTTCTACCAGTTTTTCCATTCGTCTGTAAAGAATTCGTGTTAGTATTTTCCAGCCGTGACTTATTAAACTGATTGTTCGGTAATTTTCACATCTGTCAACACCTGCTTTCTTTGGGATTGGAATTATTATATTCTTCTTGAAGTCTGACGGTATTTCGCCTGTCTCATATATCTTGCTCACCAGATGGTAGAGTTTTGTCAGGACTGGCTCTCCCAAGGTTGTCAGTAGTTCTAATGGAATGTTGTCTACCCCCGGGGCCTTGTTTCGACTCAGGTCTCTCAGTGATCTGTCAAACTCTTCACGCAGTATCATATCTCCCATTTCATCTTCATCTACATCCTCTTCATTTTCCATAATATTGTCCTCAAGTACATCGCCCTTGTATAGACCCTCTATATACTCCTTCCACCTTTCTGCTTTCCCTTCTTTGCTTAGCACTGGGTTTCCATCTGAGCTCTTGATATTCATACAAGTGGTTCTCTTTTCTCCAAAGGTCTCTTTAATTTTCCTGTAGGCAGTATCTATCTTACCCCTGGTGAGACAAGCCTCTACATCCTTACATTTGTCCTCTAGCCATCCCTGCGTAGCCATTTTGCACTTCCTGTCGATCTCATTTTTGAGACGTTTGTATTCCTTTTTGCCTGCTTCATTTACTGCATTTTTATATTTTCTCCTTTGATCAATTAAGTTCAATATTTATTCTGTTACCCAAGGATTTCTACTAGCCCTTGTCTTTTTACCTACTTGATCCTCTGCTGCCTTCAGTACTTCATCCCTCAAAGGTAACCATTCTTCTTCTACTGTATTTCTTTCCCACATTCCTGTCAATTGTTCCCTTATACTCTCCCTGAAACACTCTACAACGTCTGGTTCTTTCAGTTTATCCAGGTCCCATCTCCTTAAATTCCCACCTTTTTGCAGTTTCTTCAGTTTTAATCTACAGTTCATAACCAGTAGATTGTGGTCAGAGTCCACATCTGCCCCTGGAAACGTCTTACAATTTAAAACCTGGTTCCTAAATCTCTGTCTTACCATTATATAATCTATCTGAAACCTGTCAGTATCTCCAGGCTTCTTCCATGTATACAACCTTCTTTTATGATTCTTGAACCAAGTGTTAGCTATCATTAAGTTGAGCTCTGTGCAAAATTCTACCAGGCGGCTTCCTCTTTCATTTCTTCCCCCCAATCCATATTCACCTACTACGTTTCCTTCTCTTCCTTTTCCTACTACCGAATTCCAGTCACCCATGACTATTAAATTTTCGTCTCCCTTCACTATCTGAATAATTTCTCTTATTTCATCATACATTTCTTCAATTTCTTCGTCGTCTGCAGCGCTAGTTGGCATATAAACTTGTACTACTGTGGTAGGCGTGGGCTTCGTGTCTATCTTGGCCACAATAATGCGTTCACTATGCTGTTTGAAGTAGCTTACCAGCACTCCTATTTTTTATTCATTATTAAACCTACTCCTGCATTCCCCCGTTTTGATTTCGTATTTATAACCCTGTATTCGCCTGACCAAAAGTCTTGTTCCTCCTGCCACCTAACTTCACTAATTCCCACTATATCTAACTTTAACCTATCCATTTCCCTTTTTAAATTTTCTAACCTACCTGCCCGATTAAGGGATCTGACATTCCACGCTCCGATCCGTAGAACGCCAGTTTTCTTTCTCCTGATAACGACGTCCTCCTGAGTAGTCCCCGCCCGGAGATCCGAATGGGGGACTCTTTTACCTCCGGAATATTTTACCCAAGAGGACGCCATCATCATTTAACCATACAGTAAAGCTGCATGCCCTCGGGATAAATTACGGCTGTAGTTTCCCCTTGCTTTCAGCCGTTCGCAGTACCAGCACAGCAAGGCCGTTTTGGTTAGTGTTACAAGGCCAGATCAGTCACTCATCCAGACTGTTGCCCCTGCAACTACTGAAAAGGCTGCTGCCCCTCTTCAGGAACCACACGTTTGTCTGGCCTCTCAACATATACCCCTCCGTTGTGGTTGCACCTACGGTACGGCTATCTGTATCGCTGAGGCACGCAAGCCTCCCCACCAATGGCAAGGTCCATGGTTCATGGGGGGGGGGGGGGGGGGGGCTCACGAACTAACTGCTCGAAATAATTTTCAGAGAATTCGTTTAGCACAATTTCGGATGTTATTTTATGCGTACCTCCGGAATTAAACATGTATTTTTTTTCGCCAATATATCGAGGGTAAATTACAGTCACCACCAACTATTATCATATGAGTCGGGTACGTGTTTGAAGTCAAACTCAAGTTTTCTTTGAACCTTTCAGCAACTGTATCATCTGAACTGGGAGGTCGGTAAAAGGAGCCAATTATTATTTTATTCCGGTTGCCAACAATGACCTCTGCCCATACTAACTCACAGGAAGTATCTACTTCAATTTCGCGACAAGTTAAACTACTTCTAACACCAACAAACACGCCACCGCCAACCGTGTTTAGCTTATCTTTTCGGAACATCGTTAGGTTCTTCGCAAAAATTTCGGCTGAGCTTATATCCGGCTTTAGCCAGCTTTCACTGCCTTTAACGATTTGAGCATCAGTGCTTTCTATTAGCACTTGGAGCTCTGGTACTTTCCCAACACAGCTACGGCAATTTACAACTGTTATACCAGCTGTTCCTGTATGTTCTTCCTGTGTTCATCCTGCACCCTTTGTGACTGAAGCCCATCTTGTGTTTTCCCGAGGCCCTCTAACCTAAAAAACTGCCCAGTCCACACCACACAGCCCCTGCTACCCGTGTAACCGCCTCCTGCGTATAGTGGACACCTGACCTATTCAGCGGAATCCGAAACCCAACCACCCTTTGGAGGAAGTCAGGAATCTGCAGCCAACACGGTCGCGGAACCGTCTGAGCCTCTGATTCAGACCCTCCACTCGGCTCTGTACCAGAGGTCCGCTATCGGTCATGTCGACTATGCTGCGTATGGTCAGCTCTGCTTTCATCTTGCAAGCAAGACTGGCAGCCTTTACCACTTCTGTTAGCCGCTCGAAACCAGAGAGAATCTCTTCTGATGATTGGTACCGACGTGAGCAACCACCTGCAGTTGGCTGTACCCTGTGCTCCTCATGGCATACGGGAGGACCCTTTCCACAGGTGGAATGAATCCTCCCGATATGCACACGGAGTGCATTATTTGTTACACAAATAAATAACCTTTTATTGTGATTGGTAGCGGAAATTTTTATACACGCTAGTTAACTTTTATTCTTATCCCCAGTTAACAATTTTTTATTTTTTAAATGACGTAGTCTTAATGCAACAAATATTTTTAGAGAGTTTACTGTTTATTTGATCTACATTGGGAAATAAGACTCACATTAAATAATACAGCTCAGCGACAATAGGCATCGATCACCCGATACAGAAGAAGTGTCTCTTTTTGCAATGATGCATCGTTTATATTACTAAATAATTAAATATTTTTTTTTTTTTACAAACGATAATGTTAATGGTCACAAAGTTCACATATCACTGCGTTTCATAGGCAAAGAACTACCTGTAAACAAAAATTATTTCAATTACACGTATTTAACGTCGTCAATACATAGATATTCATCTGGATAAAGGGGTAAAATTATTTGAATGTGGCTGTGACGCCACACGCATTCAAATACCGATTCACCCTTAACCGAATTTAGCTGTCTGTGGATCCATTCAGTCATGTCGACAGAATGACGGATTATTGTTTATCCAGCTGACTTATGTACTATTTCTAGACACCTTTCAGACACAGATAAAAATTTCAAAAAAAAAAAAAAAGAAAAAGGAGAATTCTACAGTGTTTATGGACGCTATAAGATACAATGAACGAAGCGGAATACAGTGGCTAAGGATATCAGACATTTTGCGTGACTTTACGTCGTAAATATATTATTTAGCGACTATGGCAGTTGCTATATCAAAGACTTTCCTTCTGGTATTTAAGTATACAAGCGAGTTTCTTTGGTCACTTCTTTCAAGCCTAGATATTTAATGAAAAACAACTGGGTATAGGCCATTGAAATTGTTATTATTGTTTGGCTCAAGTCTTACTCACAGTTTAGTTATTTTGTAATTTCTTAACAGTTCCTGACAAGAGAGAGGAATAATAATGTGTTTAAGCGCAAATTTTGCAAAATTATCTTGTTTATGTCTTGCTTCCATCTCTTCTTCATCTTCTTCTTCTAGTGCCTACCTGTTTCGTATGTTGGTGACCATCGTAGCTACACCACTGTTTGCTTGTTGGAGAAAGCTCCTCGCTCGTATGTGAAGTCTAGTTTCCAAGACAAGATGTTCTTCTTCTCTCTCGTTCTCTTTTAGCTGGTGTCTTTCCTTCAAGAATGTCCTGCATAAGTTTATACCTGTATCCATTCCGCATTTCATGGCCGACATTTTGAAGCTTTCCGCATTTTACCATGTTTAGGACTTGTTTTACTTTCTTCATTTTGCACTGAGCATCATTGTTAGTAATTATATCCGTCTACGGCACTCAGCATTATCCACTAAAGCGACATCTCAAATCCCTCGAGTAGTTTTCCCGTCGTCTTGGTCAAAGTTGAGGTCTCAACTCCATAGAAATGAATGGCAAATATGTAGCAAGGTGTAAGTTTTAATTTTGTTTCAGTTGAGCGGTTATGGCCCTGGAACGCACTAGCGATTTTACAGAACGTGGTTCCGGCTTTCTCAACACGTACTTTAATTTCTTGTTGGTTATCCCATTCGTTCCTAATGTTAGTTCACAGATACGTATACTTGTTTACTCTTAATGTTTAGATGACAGTTCGGTATGTCTTTCTTGCCAATGACCATTAATTTTGTTTCACTTAAGTTGATTTTCATCCCCATAACGCTCACAACTTTCACTGATTTGGGATACAAGATGCTGAAGTAGATTTCAGCTGTCAGCAAATATTACAGTATCACCATCATAGCGGATATTGTTCACCTTCTTTCCACTCGAGACGATTTCATCTTCGAAATTTTCAAGGGCTTCTTTGAAGACATATTCCAGATAAGGATTAAATAGCAGTGACGACAGAATAACAGCCCTATCTCACTCCTCGGCATGTCTTTAATCTGTCAGATTTCTCCTTTTCTACTCTCGTGGCAGCTTATTGATTCCAGTATACATTAATTATAATTCCGAGACCGTTTTTATCCGTCCCACTATTTTATCACCTCGGCCATCTCGTAAAGTTGTACTCTATCAAAAGCATTTTGACAATCAATAAAGCACACATAGAAGTCGCAGGTAATGTCTCTACTAATCTCTCTGAAGCCAAGCTGTGTAGGTGCCACTTGTTCTTCAAAACTTCGTAGATTCTTTGATTCTGTGAACGATCTTCAGAAATATTTTCAGGAGACAGTTCATCAAACTTATTCTTCTGAAATCACTACATTTTGTAGCTTCTTGTTTTTTATGCAAGATTACAAACTTCGACTGAAGCCATGCTTGAGGAATGATAAGCGAATTAAAAATTTCATTTAGTAATTCTGTCAATCATTGTATCTGTTCTTCATCAAACTTTTTAAGGAGTTCAGAATGCATTCCACTTGGTCCTGCTGTTTCTCATTTTTTATTGCACTTACTGCTCGTCTCACTTGTTCTGCTATAATATCTAGTCCTGTTTCTCCAGCGACTTTAGGTGGATCTGGCTCACCGTCGTGATAAAGTTCTTCCATGAAGTTCTTCCAACCATGAATTCTTTTGTTTTTGTCGGTGTTCTCTATAAACGTTCATCGTGCACATACTGTTCTACTATGGATGATAAAAATCACTGCAGCCACAGGTTAGCTACATTGTGGCTGTGGAATAATAGATGTTGCGGAAGCATAACAGTTGGGAGTGATGGCGTAACGGTGGTAGAAAAGGATAAAAGGGAGAGAGACAACTCCTGAAAACAATGTAGAGACTTCCTGGTATGTTTAGAAGGTAGAAAGAGAGGAGTGACCGAGGACACTTCTCAGTGAAGACAGAAAGGCCATAAATTCTCCGCGCTTGGGTAAAATTAGAGGTAGTATCTGCAGTAATGGCAGCTGAAATTAGATTTGCCGTGTGCTTTGATATAACGGATAGTAACAGAAAATGTTGATTGTGGAAAACATATTTTGTCAAATTATTATCATGAAAAACTGTACTGTCTAAGGTGAACTTTTTCAATTCATTTTCGTATGCGTTGATCACAAAATTTCGCAAGACTGTTTGCGGCCAGATAAGCTTAATTCTGTATGTTTTGACTCTATAATCGTCACAATCATCATTGTTGGACTTCTCATGCAAAAATGTGTTGTATTGTTAACGATATTATTCTTTACAATCTATTTTCGAGCATATTTTCAGCTTGTTTCGGTGTAAAGTAATAAAGTCAGTGTACACTCTATCCGCTATGAGACCGGTGATGGTAAACCCAGTAGGTAAGATAGAACTAATTACGTCAAATTAAAAGCTGAGATCTATTTTCGGATAACTCGATTGATGTATGTATTACCAGAAAGAACAATGGAAAAGTTTCACGCAGCTGCAGAGAACAGCAGGTTGTAGCGAACGGACATGAAGAACGTTTTGGTTAGCTCTGAAATACGATCAATCGCTGCTTGATAGCAGGCGTGAAAGAAGTATAAGCTAACATCTACAAGAAAAACTAGACTCAGGGTTCCAATAAGCAAGCATTAGTAACATGACTCTAAACTTGGCGACGTGACGAAAGATATCGGTGTTTTACGCGATATTTGAGTAAGAATGAGAGGTTAATGATAAACGTGAGAGGGACAGGAATATCCCCGACCCACAATTGGAGACCCAGTTCCAAGAGTTACCAGGTCTATATAGAGCCAACAAAACTAGACACACTTGTAGATATTGTCGAGGCTACTCGGTGATTTGATCAGGCTTGGCTTGCGAAACCTCTGCAGCCAGTTAACAGGAAACAGGTTACCACTGACGTCGGACTTGACTTACGTGAGAGCTGTGCCGTTTGGTGTTGTTGGATGGAGGGGTCCAGCAATGCACGACCTACTATGAACAAGAGAGAGAGAGGTAGTTTACTACTTTCGTAAGCTGATGAGCGGGACCACAATGACACATGGGAAGCTCTTGTATTTTGCTGGTGTCAAAGGGGTGCTAACTCCTTAATTCACACTGACTTTGCTAAGAAAGTTTATAATATGATACTGAAGACAGCAACAAAAAGAAATAAAGTCTGGAGATTGAAAAACATAGAAGTGAAAAATATTCGTATAGTGTTCCAGGTCTGAATATCTCTGAAGCGTAGGATTACAGTTGAAAAATATAGATGATCATAAAGTAGCTGCTTGATTTTGCATCTGCAATTTGTAAAAAGGAGTCGTATGTGAGCAGTCCCAGTATTCTAAACTGTAAATATAGGTGTCTTTTGCACGAAACGTCATGTAGAAGCGTGCGAAGTTAAGACCTCCGGCATAAGGCGACATCATTAATAACAAAAAATTTTTGGGTCCACCTAGGAAATTTTCATGTATATGGAAATACTTGAAACTGATGTGTTATGTGTTTAACAAAAACAGATCAATGGAAATCTATGAGGATTGAAATATTTATTTCGCGAATACGATACAGAAATATTACTTAGCATTTACAACTTAATATCTTTAGAACTGCAAATCAGGTAGCACATAATACATTATAAACAATTACACTATGGGAAACTCTGACATTTGTCTAGTTTCAAATAGGTTCATTAGCCATGACAATTAATTAGTCACGAAAGGCAACAGATCAACTAGAATTTAATCGATGAGAATAAAAACAGATACAACAGGTCATGATTACACAGCAGAAACTACTAGAATACTTTGTTAGACGCTAATGATCAATTAAATATATATCCAGATAAATTAATCGTCATCCTTGAAACTTATTTCTCAATGTGAACTATAAACTGAACCAGTGTAATATCTCAGAAGCTACAGTTACTAAAGGGAAGTAGAATTTAATGTAGCAAAAGAAGAAAACTACCGAAGATGCTTAACATTAGAAAAAGTATGCATCTCTTCCCATACTATAAAAAATTATTGCATTCATGACTGTTCGGTCAGTTCTTGGTAGAATGTTTTATACATTACGAATTAAAACACACACTGTTAGTAGTAGGGCAAGGTTCTTACGACGACACGCTGCATTGTTGCCAAATTTATTCACGATGGCGGCGATGACGTCATCCAAGATGGCGGCATGTAGACTTGGCAACAGCACATGACGTCATCCAAGATGGTGGATTTTGGCGGGAAAATAGGCCAATTGTGCTACGTCCACAAACCTAACGTTCAGAAAAAATGACGGGAATTTTGAATTTTGGCAGGAAAATAGACCAATTGGGCTACGTCCACTAAAATAAGCCTCCAGAAAAAGTAGGCGCGAAATTCAAATTCCAACATGATAATGCATGCCAAAACGTACTTGTCTTTATTATTATTCATTATTATTGATTATCATTTATTAACATTGATAATTATTTATTATCATTTGTTATCATTTATTACTATTGGCCTACCTCGACGAGAAAATTCACGCCAAATTCACATTCCAAAACGATAATGGCTGCAAAACCATACTTGTCTTTATTATTATTCATTATCATTCATCATTTATTATTATTTATTATCATTATTTATCATTATTTATTATTTATTATCATTTATTAATTCTTATTATTTATTATCATTTATTATTATTGGCCTACCTCCGCCGACATAGAAAATCGCGCCATAATCTCTGGAAAACCGTACTTCTATTTATTATTATTATCATTCACTATTATTTATTAGCATTTATGATTATTTATTATTATTTATTCAAGATGGTCGATTTTTGCGGCAAGAAAGCCAATTGCCTTACTTCCATAACAAAAAATCTCTCACAAATTCAAATTCAAACACGATAATCTGTCACACCTACGAAAAAAAAAGGAGACCAATAAGGCCATGTGCACTAACCTATGTCCACCTCATTCTACGAAGTTTGAACTTTCCGTCCTCACTTATTGTTTCACTCCTATGAAAATCGCGTCAAATAGTAATAAAGCGCACTTTTACTAACGTATGTCACCTCCTGTGAATTCGTGGGAAAAGGACTGAAGTATTTATTTCAAACAGTACCGTCAGCACTTGTTCTCCAACAGAGTTAGTACGCATCTTAGAGATCGCAGTCCAGTCGCCACGAGGCCTGCAGTCCAACTGAATTAGTTCATATGGTCGCCGCCGACCCGCGCCGGACCGCGCGCCACCGCCAAGCGAGCGGTCGCCTCACGTGACGGTCGTGTGATGTGTCCGCGCCCGCTGCCGGTCCAGCGGCCGCTCACGTCACTGCCGAAACCGCGTCGCAGGTCCGCGTTGGTCCAGCGATCTAAACATGTTTTCGCGGACAGTGGAGTCCGCCCCCACCAACCAGTTGGCGCCAAAACTGTTCGCTTGACAGGTTGGAACCTGCCTACTTCATAACGGTAGGTCGGTTGATTCAGCACCTGGTTGACAAAGAATGCCCTGCCGCACGTTTGGCACCAAAGTTTGCTCGAGAGCGAAATCCTCCATGACATCACAACAGGTTGTCCAGCACATGTGCTCGCCACGACGTCCCTCGCTAAGTTAATTGATCACTCGTCTCTCATTATTCAATCCACATTCTGCGCTCACCTAATCCAAATCGTCGCAAAAACACACGTCCATACACATGAGCCATCGCGCGCACCTAGCTTAGTACCTCCGCAAGTGAATGTAACAAAGTTCTCATGACTACTTAATTAATTTGATCAATTAATTTCCCTCTATGATGCGGAAAACTGCCACGTCCACCTACACTTGGAATCAATTTTCGCCACTGCCACGCCCACCTGGACTTGAAATGAAATAGTTAAAGTCCCTACCGACCACCACGTCCCTTTACCGATCCATGTTCGTTGGCTAACATATACTAATGTGTACTTCCGTTTACTAACGTGCAGCCGGCCGTGATGGCCGAGCGGTTCTAGGCGCTTCAGTCTGGAACCGTGCGAACGCTACGGTCGCAGGTTCGAATCCTGCCTCGGGCATGGATGTGTGTGATGTCCATTAGGTTAATTAGGTTTAAGTAGTTCTAAGTTCTAGGGGACTGATGACCTCAGCAGTTAAGTCCCATAGTGCTCAGAGCCATTTGAACCATTTTTACTAACGTGCACTAACGTCTACTAACCTACATTAACTTATATCACATTTTGTGTATACAAATAAGCCAAGCTTGAAGTCTGATGGTCAGTTCGCGTTTCGCTACCAAACAAAGAAAATTGTGGCAAACGAAGCCACTAACCTAAGTCACCAGTGATGTCTCAAAATCGTCTGCTTTGCCTCTCTCTCACACCACAAGCGCGAGACCGCCCACGTCACAGCCTGGACGTTTATACTCGCGTAGGACATACTCCTCTGTAAATATTCTAGCTAAACTATGACCCGAATACTGTTCTTCAATCCACATGGTCTAGGACATGGCCAGAGCACACCCCCAGTACCTAAGCCGAGTACATCGCCCACCCCACCTGTAGTTAACCGCTGAGAGACGGAGATATGTTGCAATCACATCCCTCGCGCTCTGGTAGCTACTTGCCTCGGCAATTTGATCTAACAAAACCTCCAAGTAGAAAAAATAAGAACCAACTAGAACTCTCTCATATTCTATATCGTCCCACAAATACTATACGTACATTTTATTTAGGCATCGAGTATATCTATCACTCTCATACAAAAAACACTCGCCCTGATGTACCTGTTGTCATGTTGCACAATCGGCAGACACGCAAACAGCTCCTAATTTCAGTGCACCATATCAAACTGCTCCTAAATAATGCGGTACACATAACTGTAAACACCATCAGTACTCGTCCAAATAACGCATAGCAAAATAACTCAACAGGCGCGCGCAATCAACCTGTCCCACACTAAGTCACACGTTCGACAGCTCTCAATTTGCTCAAAGGTCACTGTTCAACCTCTCAAACATGACTAGATGACAGCCGCATTCACACGTAACACCTGTCACCGTCCTAACTCAGTGCGGTCCAACACACATGTTAAGGCCGCATTCCATTGCTTGCCGGCCTATTTGCGACACATCTCCACCGTCACGTCTGTTGTCAGAATAGCCGAGAGCGAGTTCACACACACACCGTCCGCACACATCCCAGCGCTTTCCTCCCCTCACAATCTAAAACGACGATCATCTGCTACTTAAAAAAAAAAAAAAAAAAAAAAAAAAGCCCAGTCAACCTCTCCGAAATTGTATAGTGCCCCCAGAAATAGTTAACGCTAACTTTCGTGTTTTCGCCGGCCGGGGTGGCCGAGCGGTTCTAGGCGCTACAGTATGGAACTGCGGGACTGTTACAGTCGCAGGTTAGAATCCTGCCTCGGGCAGGGATGTGTGTGATGTCCGTAGGTTAGTTAGGTTTAAGTAGTTCTAAGTTCTAGGGGACTGATGACCTCAGATGTTAAGTCCCATAGTGCTCAGAGCCATTTGAACCATTTTTTCGTGTTTTCTCAGCTTATTTGTAAATTCAAATTCTTACCCTAACAAAACTTGTTCACGAAAATAATACTGAATGCGCTCCTAACCTCCTACCTTTCCAGCTCTCAACATACGCAAATGTTCTCAACCCTCCTACATGCCAGCACAACCGATTAGTCATTCTTATTCCTTCTTATCCAATTTACTGGCCTAATTTCCTAAGTGCCCGTTATCGAAGTACCATCCTGCTTTTCTTTCTGAGGCTTTCTGTGCTTACTTTTACAGAGATCGCAAAATTACCTCCACAGCCCCCTCAATCTACACACACGCATGCACGCACACATGCACACACACACACACACACACACACACACACACACACACACACGCGCGTGCACAGTCATCCTCTCTACTCATCCCATAACATAAGACTAACTCTACAATCCATTATATACAAACCCTACACAATGTAAGCCACAGTAACTTTACAATACCGACTACATACCCCAATTCTCTCCATTCCTACACACGCGACACTTAGCGGTAATCAGCCCTTCTACATCATCAACGGACGGAAGTCCCTCTCAGAACTGTTCCACAAATTCGGCGATCGCTTCCCCTCAACACAAATGCTTTACTGTCTCTCCTTCTTCCTTGCCTGCTCACTTATTTTCTACAAAACATCTCCAGACTCATAGACTACAAGAACAAACCAAAATGTTCTAAGTACAGCATCCTGTAAACCACTGAGTAACTAGAAACAAACAGACCAAAAAATGATATTCGCACTCTCTAATAGGGAAGTCGTTGATGTTATTATACTTACAGTTAAATCTTACGATCGCGGTCTCAATTGATTGGCATTCCACAACGAGCTTAGTATCGGAAATACACTCTCCTGACCGCTGTTACTCTGGAAACATCTCTACCGTCCTTACGACCTCCTCTCTACTCATCACATAGCTTAAACAATATAAACTTTACAATTCAATATATACAAAAGCTGCACAATGTAAACCACAGTAACTTTACAATACAGTATATACACATTTGACACAAAACAGTGCACTTATCCAGTATATCTCTACAGCATGCGAAAAAAATATCCTATTCCTACAGCGTCTGTATACCGCAATGCTCTCCAATCCTAGGAAAGCACCGTCAACCTGCTCTTTCTCTCTACAGACCCAACACTCAGAGCTAATCTTCCCTCTTACATCAGCGGACCTAAGTCACCCTCAGGACTCTTTTTACAAATTCGGTATCGTTCCCCCTCAGCACAAACGCCTTACTGTCTCTCCTTCCTTGTCTGTTCGCTTTTCTACAAACATCCTCAGACTCATAGACTGCAAGAACACATGTACTTTCTCGATAATATTACGCCATTTTATCTGCACTTCTCAATATCATGCACTAGGCTACACCCAAACGATCACTAGTTCATCACAATTCCCAAGAGATAGACTTCAAATTAATTCTCTACAAAAGCTGAACTTTATCTAAGTGAAGCATGCTGCAAACCACTGACTAACTAGAAACAAACATACGCAAAATGATATTTCCACTCTCGAACACCGGTCTCAGTCATATAACATATTCGAGATCTTGACTATAATTTACATGTCAACTAAGGTCTAGAGAACGGACAAGTGGTATCCAACACACCACAATCGATCTTCACTCAACTAAATAAAGGAAGCAAATCTGCAGAAGTAGTCAACCAAACAATCTACATCCCATCGTATAACACTCCAACGCAAATCAATCATCTTCTCAAATTCTCACTTGATCACCAAAGCCGCCACACACATATTATTACTTCGCTTTTCGGTCGTCTAGAGCACACCAAAGTTAACTCTTACAGATCGGTACACTCCAACAGGTCTCTGCATTCGGGCAGCTGCTCCCGTTATTTATTATTATTTATTATCATTTATTATTATTTATTATAATTTGTCATTTATTATTAGTTATGTCATGCACGTGTGTTCACCACAAAGTCCGGAGTCCAACTGGGTTAGTACACATTGCCGCCAGCAGAGGGTCTCATTCAAGATGTCCGATTTTGGTAGGGAGTTTGAATTTTGGTGGAAGCTCATACAATTCGTTTACCTAACAAAAATGGCTCCAAGTTCAACTGTGTTTAGCTCCTATCACAACCATCAGAGCACTCTGTCATCACGTAAGTTGATTACGCAATTACCATTATTCAAGATGGCGGCACCCAGTGCGAAACGTGTCACCATTCCTGAACCTGCATGCTACAGTAAAATTCCAGCTTGGCTTTAGTCACACCCTACACATCGTTCAGCTGACCCCATTTCCAGATCTTTGTGCATCTGATATCTGGAATTTAAGTCGGAGAAAGACATATCCATTACCTTCTGCAGCCTGTCTAATAAACAGAACGATCTCAGTTACTGCAACAGGACCTTGTCTTGACCATTCACTGGAAATGCGAGCGCCGCCGGCGGCATGTCAAAGCCACATATCTGTCCATCTAAACAGCCGACCACTCAACCCCACGACCAGCATGCAGAAGTGGGCTCTCTCTATACCTGCTCTCCAGCTATTGTCTAATGACATACACTGCACAAATGGATTCCTGAATAGCGCAGGTCTCTATCCTCCCCTGCATCTTCAACTCGACATGTAAACAGTGTTCCCCCCCCCCCCTCCCCAAGCCAGCGAACCCGACGTCATTCACGCTGCGCTGACAATTTCCACTCACAAATCTTAAATACTCTCATATATAAAAGCCTATTCACTCTTGTCAAAACTTACTTAATAATAAAAAAGCATACTCCCTTTCTAAGCATAGATGAGTATGCATTTAGAACAAATACACAAACATAATTCCAAGCAGAAGTCATACATATGATTAAAAAGAAAAAAAATGACCTCAATTTAGATTATTTGACATACATGTCCTAATGGTACAGTCGTAGATGAGTCGTGTCATCCACTCGCTCACTCCTTCAACACACGCTTTCACAGAACTTGTTCTACTTATATGCTACCCACCCTGTTATAATAATTTTATACAAGCATTTACGCCCCCACATACACAGACATCTCCACACTTACGTATTAGAAGACCAAAAATATTCTTAATATAATATTATAAAATTCACCTCAAACTCGTCGATATTAAGCACAGTCCTGGTACTTTAGCGTGCCATAGACCTCTGACTAACTAGAATTCCTGCCCTGCACAGACATTAACACAGACTGATGCACGACCGCTCATAGGAAACTATAACTTGCACCTCGTAAATCATATTCTTACAGTCGATAGTATAACATCGAATGATTTTAAATAAAGGACAGCCACAACACAAGGAAACTTGAAGAGCCTGGTGGCGCTGTGGCGACTTTCCAAACTACCCCCCGAACGTGATTGACGGCCTCTACATTTAAACTCATATGTCGCAATGACCCAATAGTTGATAATTCTGCGTTCCATTTCTCGTGATTGTTCATTTTGCACACAAGTACGGGATCACTGTTTTCGGTGCTAGCAACCCCAGAAGTTGCGGTCCATCAACCAAACTTTCTTCCCCAACTCAAACAAGCATTGTCACTCAATCATTATGTGGTACCCAATGCATGGATGGGATGGATAAGACACCATCGATTTACTGTAAAACAGTATTCAGGTCATAGTTTAGTTAGAATATTTACAGAGGTGTATATCTGACGCGAGTATAAAGGTCCAGGCAGTGATGAGGGCCTATTTTCCCGCCAAAATCCGCCATCTTGGATGACGTCATCGCCGCCATCTTGAATAAATTTGGCAACAATGCAGTGTGTCGTCATACGAACCTTGCCCTACTACTACTGTTCTGGTGTAATATTCTACACTTTTTATTATTTAATTCACAAACTGGTTTTCGTCTGTTACGCCATCACAAGGTACAAAAATAAATATGTTGTGCAGTGAAATTTTTATAAGTTCAAAGATTTTACATTAGTGTGTATCTAAAATGTGTCTCCATTTCCATAGATGAAAAATGTTAATATTAGAGTTAGGAATAAAACGAGAGGACTATTTCAGTAAAAATGTGATGTAAGATTATTGAAATAACATAAAATATCTGACGCTTCAAGTAATGAACTATATAACAAATTACAATAATTACACTTAAAAGAAAATTAATTGAACGACACACTTTTATTACATGTTCCAAGAGTGGCTGAAAAAAAGATCTCATCTTTAAAAGGTCCTAAATTACAAACAGGTACGAAAAGCAGGTTAGTGAAGCTACTGTGATTATACAAAGCGTATTTTTAAACAAGATTAGGGATATTATAATAACTAAAATAATGAAAAATGGGGCATGTGAGTAAGAGGGATAATTGACTACATGGCCTTGGTGGGATTATGAGTAGTATCTGCAATTGGAGGAGGTACGTAAGGGAACTGTGTCTTGTCACTTAGTATTAAGCTTGGGCGGATGGGCATATGGTTATTAATTTCCATTATTTCAAGATGGATGTGATGTAATTCTTCATGTTGCACCTTGTAACTTTGGCCATCTTCAAGCAGCTGGTCTGCAAAAGTAGAGTCTCTCTTTTCTAAGTTTCCAATTTCTGTCGTGTACCTTCAAGCAGGAGCATATTGCGCTTCCAGAATGACGTTTACAGAATTTGCCACAGTTCCAAGTGAGTTTTCTATATTCATGTTTTTTTTTCCAAAGCTAGAATGCTATGTTTACCACTGAGCAAATAGTGTCCTAATGTTGTGCACATAAAAATGATATTTTAACTTTCCTGGATTTAAGCTTTTAGCTACAATCAGTGAGACTTCTCCTAAATATGAAGTCGTACACCATTTATTGTGTTCCTGAGGAGGTGGGTTGAGAACAGGGTAAAGAAGAGAGAACACCTGTTCTTTCTGCTTTTGTGGATTATGGAGTCCACTAAGACAGGAAGGTAGCCCCCTCCATTAGCTCCGCGGTCCGCTGCGTCCTTCTTCACCCTGGACTTCCCTTTTCCTGTAGTCCTGAATAGCTGTAACCACTGTACTATCGTGAGATGATCCAAGTCTATCACGTCGTTTCAACTCGGAATGGCGGCGAAAGAGTCTCTCAACACTGATTGGAGACTCGTTATTTTTTAAATACGCCTCGACGGCAATTGCTCAATTATTTGAACTTCAGAAGGCTATAATTTCAATTTGCTGTCCTTCAATGCACCGCGCACATTGTTATTTCGCGCATATGCAACAGCGATGCCGTACTAATTGACTCAAATACTGCTATCCATTCTAAAGGGCTCCGTATAAACAACGTAATTTTTCTCCATAGTCTACACAGTAGATGTATTAGAGTTAAATTCGATGTTGATGAGATAATCGTCTCAGTCAATACAGTAGTTCATTGTGGATGAAGAACGTCATACTGTTAGACTTCGTACAAACTATGTGGGTAATAGTCATACATAACAGCCATGTACTAAATGAATAATACACGAAATCTCAAATATTTTGATCAGTGTTGCGTCATTTCGGGAGTGCCCACTGAAATAGCAACAATTTATGTTACAAACAATCACAGTGTACATCTGAATGGGATTGCAAAAGGAAAATTGGTTAAACTAATAAAGAATTACGTTTCAATTTGCTGCAGTACGCCGGGAAAGCTTTAAACATCACAATTACGTAGTTGATAGAATTTGTCTCTTTCCTGTGATACGCGTGAGACAGATAGGCCTACTTTAGAATAAAGTCAGTTACGAAGTATTCAATTCTAAGAAAAATTCAGTTACTGCCAGAATTATTATAGTAAATGGACAATGCAGGTAAGAAGATTCGTCGAACTTGTACACCATAGTGCGAAGGAATGGAGGAAATTAAAAGACAATTAGGGGAATTGCTGATATATCTTGACTGAGAATTTTTGGTTATCAAAGGGACAGTTACGTAAAAAAAGAATACTTACGTTTCCTGTAAAGGCATATATCTTATCCGAGTTCCATGTGAGGAATTCTTTGTAGATTAGAGGAGTGGCAATTCATGCCAATCTTACGTTCATCCAAAGGTACTGACACGTCACAACGTTGTAAAAAACAAATATTTCGGAACTTTGCGCAGTGTTTGAATTTTTAGGGGGCATCTTGTAATTACATTACTCTACATAGCTCCAGGTTCAGACTGTACACTCTGCTAAATCCAGTCTTTAAGAAACACATGACCTCTATTTGGCATGCAATTTGAATAGTAGTTCTCTGACAGACTCACCACGAAAAATATTGGTAATTGTTCTACTTTACAAACTGAGACAGACAGTGCGCTTTAAATCTAGAATATATAGAGGAACCGATGCGCAGTAATAGATAATATCACCATATATTGTTCTTTAGCTAATGTGCAAACTGTGGGGGAAAGTATTACTGGCCTGTCATATCGTGATGCACAAATGTGAACACTGGAAGGAGTCAGAGCAGATCTAGATGAAGATAGTTAACAACATACAATAATTAGACACGAGTTCACTTGTAATAAATACATTCGTCGTTAATACCGATCGATACAGTTGACAAGACGTCTACTACGCATACAACAAGAATGACAAAATATATTTCTGCAAATCACTAACCTTTATATACTCTTTTGTATTAAAATAATGGAAAGCGAAAACGCAATAAGCTGCCAGTTTGGATAATTAAAAGCATAGGAAGCAAGAGCTATATCATAACAGAGACAGTCACAGCCACATTACAGAATTTAGTTACAGATAAGACCAAACAGAGATATATCTTTACACCACGTAACTAGACAGATCTATAAATGAAATTTAAACTACGTGATATCAGGGAAAAAGGAGTGTGTTTAATATTTTGCTACTTTTTTCGGAAAAATAAAACTGTAGAACCGTGCAAACAATTTAATCACCATTTCCTGTCAATAATTCGCAAGTTGAATTGAAATTTTGGTAGAAGCAAGTTCATCAAATTTTACAAGCCGGTGACTTCATTCTATCTAAAAATAATTGGAAACGATTTGTCACCACCGATAAGAAAAGTAACATTTATAACTACGTGTGGTAAATTTCGACCCCAACTGCTACGTACCAACGGAAATCGTGGTCGCTGATTAGCACGCCGCGCACAATGCAAAATCACAGCCAGTGCTGAGATTACATAAAAGCGGAGTAGCAACATTGCAATAGGAACGGAATTGTAAAAAAAGAGTAACGCATGGGGTAATAAAGTACCCTTTGAATATAGTTAACGATTAATTGTGTCTTTATCGTCAGCCTGTAAATTATGTAGTCCATTATCGAGAACGGACAGACATAACATGGGAATAAAAAGTACTATTGAAAATGTGTGCCGTATTAGAATACGGCGTCCGCAATATACGTATCCGAAGCTGAGTCATTCTCCAATGTGGTATTTCATGAGGGACGTACTAGTCCCTTAAGGTTTGCTGCAAAGGCTCTCTAGGTGTTCTAAGGTAGAACAGAGGATTTGGCGACAACTTTGTCTTTTCTGTCTCGCTTGTCATATGTTTTCCCCTCTACTGTCTGGTCATATTTCCATTTTTTGGTAATGTCAGCGGACGCATGGACTGTCTGTAATTTTCCAGAGGCCGTCTATTTTGAGCAATAGACAAAGCCCCGCGTTCGGTCCTTGTTTGGCCATTGGTGACGGCCGACCGCCGTGTTATCCTCTGCCAGTGGTGTCAAGCGGATGTGCTACGGAGGGCATGGTGTCAGCGCGCATCACTCCCGGTTGTTATCGGATTTCTAACTTTGGAGGCGATATTTCTCACTCACGCAGCTCCTCGGCTGGCATTACGAGTCTGAGTACACACCGGTCCAGTCCTCCCACCAAGGAAAAATCTCTCGCAATGACACGAATCGAAATCACCTCCTTTTTATAAGAGCCAGATGGGTTGACCATTGAGCCACGGAGGCGAACGTCGATTTTGGGAGGTAACACTAAAGACAATAAGTGTTTTTTTTTTCAAATTGTAACTACCTAAGTCCTGAATATAGTTGAACAAATACCAATATGCTTTTCCCATTCTGGGGTTATTATACTATTTTGAGCATACTCTTTATTTCCACGTTTTAAGTGTTTATTCCATTTTATTATTATTGTATCTTCGCCTCTATTGCCGCACAAGTATTATCGTGCAACTAAACACTGAAATATATAGTATTAATGTTTACAATCATATATATTATTTCTGAAATCAACATCGCTATTTCCCAACACATACTAATCATACATATTTTCCTCGTTATTAATGCAGTTTTTACAACTTCCATACTAAAAAAGTCATGGTGTAATGCATGGAAGCAGGCTTTCTTCTCTTTATACGTAAAAACCTATTTTCTTTTACTAATGTGTAATTTTACAAAATAAGACTACGTGCATGCAATATTATTTCAATCGGCGATAACAATGGCTATTTTTTCTAAAAGGTTTAGAACCTAACAGAAAGAGAACATTTAGTTTACTGCTTGTCCTAGCAATTCATAAATCTGATCGTTAAAGGGATAAGAAAATTTCGGACGAAACCACTGGGACGACATGACATACGATTGCAACATATCACAAAGCGTCCACTGACAATGAACTATCATTCGCTCGTCTGATTACTTCCACAGCATTGTACTATTCCACTTTGATGGGAGAGAGAAAAATAGAAAGGAGGAAGGCTACTGTTGAACGACCAAACGACGATGAGCCAATTAGATACAGTATTATGTAACAGCCAGGAATTCAGGATTAACACACCAAGTGGCACCCGATGACCCTTTACACCTACACAACAAACCTATTGATTTCACTATTTTTATATGGACTACGACGTCCCGCCACATTTAAAAAGTACACACATCAAAAAAGTTTTGCATCACCTCGTTTCTAAGTGTTTCAGAACATGTAAAGAAAATTGGAATAGAGATCAACACAAACATCATTTCTGCCCTTTTTATTGTTCATGGAAACCACTAAACGGCGAGACCTTCAAAGGTGGTGGTCCAGATTCTGTACACACCGGTACCTCAATACCCAGTAGCACGTCCTCTTGCATTGATGCATGCCTGTATTCGTCGTGGCATACTATCCACAATTTCATCAAGACACTGTTGATCCAGATTGTCCCACTCCTCAACGGCGATTCAGCGTGGATCCCTCAGAGTGGTTGGTGGGGTCACGTCGTCCATAAACAGCCCGTTTTAATCTACCCCAGGAATGTTCGATAGGGTTCATGTCTGGAGAACATGCTGGCCACTCTAGTCGAGCGATGTCTTTATCCTGAAGGGAGTCATTCACAAGATGTGGACGATGGGGGCGCGAATCGTCGTCCATGAAGAAGAATGCCTTGCCAATATGCTGTCGATATGGTTGCACTATCAGTCGGAGAATGGCATTCACGTATCGTACAGCCATTACGGCGCCTTTCATGACCACCAGCGGCGTACTTCGGCCCCACATAATGCCACCCCAAAACAGCAGGGAACCTCCACCTTGCTGCTATCGCTGAACAGTGTGTCTAAGGCGTTCAGCCTGACCGGGTTGCCTCCAAACACGTCTCCGACGATTGTCTGGTTGAAGGCATATGCGACTCTCATTGGTGAAGAGAACGTGATGATAATCCAGAGCGGTCCATTTAGCATGTTGTTGGGCCCATCCGTTCCCCGCTGCTTGGTGTCGTGGTTGCAAACATGGATCTCGCCATGGCCGTCGGGAGTCAAGTTGTGCATCATGCAGCCTATTGCGCACAGTTGGAGTCGTAACACGACGTCCTGTGGCTGCCCAAAAGCATTATTCAACATGGCGGCGTTGCTGTCAGGGTTCCTCCGAGCTATAATCCGTATATAGCGGTCACCCACTGCAGTAGTAGCCCTTGGGTGGCCTGAGGCAGGCATGTCATCGACAGTTCCTGTCTCTCTCTATCTCCTCCATGTCCGAACAACGTCCCTTTGGTTCACTCCAAGACGTCTGGACACTTCCATTGTTCAGAGTCCTTCCTGGCACAAAGTAACAATTCGGACGCGTTCGAACTGCGGTAATGACCGTCTAGGCATGGTTGAACTACACACAACACTAGCCGTGTTCCTGGTGGTATGACTAGAACTGATCGACTGTGCCGGCCGAGGTGGCCGAGCGGTTCTAGGCGCTACAGTCTGGAACCGCGCGACCGCTACGGTCGCAGGTTCGAATCCTGCCTCGGGCATGGATGTTGTGTGATGTCCTTCGGTTGGTTAGGTTTAAGTAGTTCTAAGTTCTAGGGGACTGATGACCTAGCCAAAAAATGGCTCAAATGGCTCTGAGCACTATGGGACTTAACATCTGAGGCCATCAGTCCCCTAGAACTTAGAACTACTTAAACATAACTAACCTAAGGACATCACACACATCCATGCCCGAGGCAGGACTCGAACCTGCGACCGTAGCGGTCGCGCGGTTCCAGACTGAGGCGCCTAGAACCGCTCGGCCACACCGGCCCGCAATGACCTAGCCATTTGAACCATTTTGATCGACTGTCGGACCCCCTCCCTCTAATAGGCGCTTATGCATGGTTGTTTACATCTTTGGGCAGGTTTTTGGTGACATCTCTGAACAGTCAAAGGGACTGTGTCTGTGATACAATATCCATAGTCAATGTCTACCTTCAGGAGTTCTGGGAACCGGGGTATACAAAACTTTTTTTGATGTGTATATTTTAAATTGGATTGTTTGTATTCCATCAAATGCTGATGATTTGAGCTAAGTGTATTGAGCGAGATTATTCCAGTTTATAGCATGTATAGTATTATTTTAACTATGACTGAATAGTTCTGAAAAGTGCCAGTATATTTCATTAGAATCCATCGTTCACTAAAAGTGAGCGAATGTCAGAGTAGTATCCGAGAACCTTACGGGAGATCGATACTGATGAGATATTGTTCTCACCTCGTGTTATCCGCTATGTCTGCCTTCATCTGACACATTTGCTATCATTGTTGATGGATACAACTCCGCTCCATACAGCAAACACAGAAGCTGATAGTACTTCTTCTCCTCCATGCAGCGTTTATCTTCATTTCCTAGGCCCTTGTTTTTATTAATGATATAAAAATGTACATCTCACAAGAGGCTTGCACAGAATAGAGTAGCATGGAGAGCTGCAACAAACCAGTCTCTGGACTAAAGACCACGACAACAACAACTTATACGCTACATAAACGAAAGTCGGTAGGCGTGTTTCTATACCTGAAAGGTGATGTGTATTCAAATTTCATGCCGGTCGCTTGAGAGGGATGCTAGTAGCACCTCTAAAAGGGTGCATATCAAGTTTCCTTTTAATAAACACTGTAAAGGTCGTGAGCGTTAGTTATCTCTAAGACTGTGAATGGTGAGTTGATGTTAGTCAAGAATGTTATATTGCTAGAGAAGGCCGAAATGCACGCTATAAGCTCACGCAGGATGGCGTGAGGTCTGAAACAGGATACATAATGAATGCTATAAAGAAAAGTACGTAGCTGCTGGAATACTTAACTTTAATCCATCATTGGTGTACATTGCTCTTGGCGATACAAGTTAGACTCTTTAGATACATGCAATATACTGTTAATGGCGCCTTGCTAGGTCGTAGCCATTGACTTAGCTGAAGGCTATGCTATCTATATTCTCGGCAAATGAGAGAGTCTCCGTCCGTGTAGTCGCTAGCAAAGTCGTCCGTACAACTGGGGCGAGTGCTAGTAAGTCTCTCTAGACCTGCCGTGTGGCGGCGCTCGGTCTGCAATTACTGACAGTGGCGACATGCGGGTCCGACATGTACTAATGGACCGCGGCCGATTTAAAGCTACCACCTAGCAAGTGTGGTGTCTGGCGGTGACACCACAAAGATTGCCTGTAAGGTGACAAAGATGCCAATGTCAACACCTCACTGAGTTTGAACGAGGTCTTGTAATAGGGCTACGAGGCGCTGATGTTCCTGCTACGATGTTGCAGAAAGAGTTGATACGAATGTAGTCACTATACGTGACTGCTGACGGCGGGGCACGGGAATATACGGGTGCAAGAAGCTCGGGCTCTGGACAGCCACGTGGCATTACTCAGAGGGAAGACCATCGTGTTCGGCGTACGGGTCTGGCGCATCTTACTCTCACAGAAATTTGAGCAGCAGCTGATTCCACAGTAGCACAATGAATTGTTACAGATCGGTTAGCTGAAGGACAGCAGCGATACAGACACCCTGCAGCGTGCATTCTACTGACAACACACCTCCGCCATTTGCGACTTTAGTGGTGTCAAACGAGAGCACACTAGTTGAAAGGGTGAAGGTCTGTCGTGTTTTCTGATGAAAGATGATTCTTTCTCAGTGCCAGTGATGGCCGTGTGTTGGTTACTAGGTAGCCAGTTAAGACCTGCAATTAAAAAAATATTGGGAAATTAAAAAATGGCCGTAATTTCTCTATACCAAGGCTGTGCTGACGTCACACCCCACTCCTACACGGGAATTGAAGGGAAATTAAAAAGATTGGTGCCTTTTCCAGGATTCGAACCCCAGTTCTTCTGGGAGAGAGGGCCAAGTGCAGCTCCCCCCTCCCCCTAACACAGGGAAACGGTAAACCCGAGTGAGGGGGGGGGGGGGAGGGGAGAGATGAACTTGGACCTTTCATCCCAGAAAGGGCGCCCCACCATATTGAATCTTCCGCCAATTCCCAGATGGTAGAAGGAGTGTGACGTCAGCAAAGCTTTGGGACAAAGAAATACAGGCCATTTTTGAAATTAGCATTATTGTTTAATTTCCCACAAACATTCGTAACTCCTGCCACAGTTCGAATTTCCCATCGGTAAGGCACGTAGGGGAGGAAGACGGGAGAGGAGTGGAGGAGAGGGGAAAGGGACCCACGTGCTGACCGGGAACAATCGATGACGTTGTCTGGGCGTAAATAAATGCTCAATTAATTAATTTGCATATCAATTTGATATGTAAACTGTGTTCGTTTCTACTTTGCCTTACTACCAGCGACTTTCACGTACAATGTCTCCCCTGTACAGGAATATACATAATGGAAGTACGAGTAGATCCAGTAGATGCATGGTTGATGATGACATATGGAAGTTTGGATGTGGCCATGAGTCGTGCATGGATAGCCAAATGGTAAGGTGACCGCTCGCAGTAAGTTGGAAATCCGGGTTCGTGTCCCGGTCTGACAAAGATTTTCACTGTCGTCATTCCATTCTGTAGTTGGTGGTCGTCCATATACGCAGTTACGAATACAATTAGTGTATTTCAGAGCTGCTTTAGTCGCCGAAGGGACTTTGCATCGTGATTCGAAATAACACAGGCACTGAAATATTATATTTACTGCGGACACTGCTGAAGCAACTTTCAAGTAACCATTCCACATTTGTAACGGCCTATCCCGCGTTTACATTAACCTGTGACCGTGCAATGATAATCACTTAAATATGTTACCTAGACAAATGTTTTCCCGGAGTTTCATTACGCTACATTAATTATTTTGGTGCTGCGATTTTTTTCTGTCAGTGTTTTAAGAATTTGGAGTATAAGAAGCCGAAAATTCAATGTTAATTACCCTCTAAATGTTTAACGTTGCGTGTAACTAGAATCTCTCCTATCTGACCTTGTCCACGGCGGCCGGTGTGGCCGTGCGGTTCTAGGCGCTTCAGTCGGGAACCGCTTGACCGCTATGGTCGCAGGTTCGAATCCTGCTTCGGGCATGGATGTGTGTGATATCCTTAGGTTAGTTAGGTTTAAGTAGTTCTAAGTTCTATGGGACTGATGACCTCAGATGTTAAGTCCCATAGTGCTCAGAGCCATTTGAACCATTTTTGACCTTGTCCACTGTTTGTGAGCCGCGGTGTTAGAATTCAATGGGATGTTCTCAGAGATTACCAACAAGCCTCTTGAAAAATTGTTTGTATGAGGATTAGAGGAAGCTCTTTGTAACGTTTAAAATTTTCTGATTCTACAGGTCAGTAGGTTTTGGAAGACTATCGACCTTAGAATATCTGTAAGAACTAAGTCGGTTGTATAGTTTCATTCTGTATTATTATTATTATTACTTAATGACCATTATTTTCCGTAATGAAATAGATGCTGCTTGCCTGACGAAAAACAAATTTATTATTCATGGAAGTGAAACAGAAAGCGAGGCAGAACCTTGGAATTAGTTGAGCAAATGCCACGGAGTGTGTGAGAAAAGCAGTCCAAACCGCACTGCGGCAGGTTGGCACTCAGTATCCGGTGTTCTCAGAGCCAAGCGAAGGGCGAGTCTGGGAACTTTGCCATAACCCTCGTCGCGGAACAAATTGTGTCTTTATTTCACAATCTCAAATTAGACCATTCAGCGTTTATCTGGCGCTCCCGTGTACCTTGAACAATTTGGTTTCGACTTTGTTTCAAATTTCTGCTTTAAATAACTACACCACAACAACATTTTGTTTTTGATTCGCTGAAAGGAATAAAACCGAGCATGTTGACACTATGATGAAGACACTGTATTACTATTTAGTGAGAAATAATCTTCCAGTACATGTGCATTATTACATCAGACAAAACTGTGCATCATTCTTTAACAAGCCCACCATAATTTTGTCCCTCTGGGATAGTGGACTGTATCTAATGAGAGTGATGTCAACGATCTGTTTAATTCGACTATTTCCCTTTTTTCGTCTGTTCTGAACTGACAAAAGCTTACAGCCTAATGTCTTATCATTTAGACCTTAAGGATTTAACTGCATAACAGAGTGTGAAGGATCTTTTAAGTAGCTAAAGGATTTGTTAACCACAGGACCCGTATTGGCCTACCCGGACTGTCGGAACCAATATATTCTATTTGTCGATGCAATGTATTAAGTCAGGAGATATATGACGTTTGACATCCAGAGCATCAAGTGAACAAAGCGGAGAACAAGTACTCCAAGACGGAAAAGGAGATGTTACGTATTGTTCACGGGAAAACTTTTCTTAGTGTGCACACGCGGTGTATGAGTAGCGTCTTTCACTAGTAATCAGAAAGCCCTGTGCCCCTGGTTCGAACCCTGCTATTCCTTAAATTGTCAATGATAATCATCAGCAACGGCGGATGAAGACTCCTGGTATATGAAGTCACCCTGATTCTACCAACATTCTTGTGAAAGAGGGCGGTGGAGCGGACAGAGTTCCAGGGCACTTACTTGTCCTTGGGGCGAAAACGGACCCTAGAAGATGAAAAATCAGCAATGGTCAACTGCATGAGGACGCAGAACGCAACTGAACCCACCCTATTAAAAACACGTACCATGTACAGGACATGTGGCCTGTAATCGATGAAAGTGTCACAATGATCTCTTCGTTGGAAAAATATTCCAGATTATCCCGTCATTCAGACCTCCGGAAGAGGTAGCATGAGAAAAAGTTGAATAATCAACAATGACGTAACATTCTACGAGTCGGAGTAAGGACTGTCAGTACTTTAAAGGTGGTAGGAAAGCAAGAAAATCTGAAAACACAAATGTAAATGCTCATTCTACATATAGAAGGGGTTAGTGAAGTGAAATGAAGGAAGTTATGCATTTTTAGTCAGACGAAGGCAGGTGCGTGATATCAACAGCAGAAGCAAATGATGTAACAGAAGTAGAATTCCTCGAGTATGAAGGTAGGGCAGAGAGTGAGTAAATGTCATCAGTAGAATGATAGGACTAGTGTCATAAGAATCGACAGCAAACTAATGTTAACAAAAATCGTCAGGCATATATGTCACCATCATTCGCAAAGGATGAGGGGAGAAAGAAAGTATATGCTGATATTGAGAATAATTCAGTGTGCAGAGGAGCCATTGGAAGGCTGTAGTAAGGGAAGGATCAGAAGAGATAGTTGTCGAGTTTCCCATTTCTCTTCAATTAAACTGGTGACTTCATTGTCAAAGTATCTACATTTCTAGAAAATTTTCAACGCATCTCATAATTTCTTAGCACATCAGTATTCCACACTTTTGTACACTTCTTCTTTCAGAAGAGACCATTAAAATTTCTATTAAGATTCAGACTAATAATCATGGAGGATTGGAAGGCTCTAGTAGGGGAAGGTTTAGAAGTCATAGTTACCTGAAACTACGTGACTGGTAGTAGGAACGAGAGATGAGAAAGAACAATTGTTGTTCTGCAACAAATTACAGTTAATAATAAGGAACACACTGACAAGGGGACGTGGTATACTTGGAAAAGGTGCGGACATACGGGAAGATTCAGGCTAGATTCCATCACGATCAGACAGAGTTTCCGGAGTCAGATACTGATTGTTAGGCATAGTACCCAGGAACTCTATTTAGTAATGATAAAGAGCAGTCTGAATCTTAACAGAAACTTTAATAGTCTCGTCTGGAAGAATATGTGTGCAAACGCGATGGATAACGAAGACCACAGTAAGCAGTTTAGGTGAAGAGAAATGGGAAACTTAAAAAACGGCAATCACAGAATTTGGGCAAAGAAACATAGACACAAAAAGGACCCTTCCCTGTTCCCCCTCATTCCTTCCCTGCTCCCCCTCCTTCTAGCAATGCCTCATTCTTCGAAATAGGCCAATCGGAGAGCCAAAAAGACAACACACACACACACACACACACACACACACACACACACACTCACGCACGCACGCAGCTCAGTATTTTACAGCCATATCAACTTGTCCAATTACGTTTCTCAACTCTTACTTAAACCATGCCAACTCCACCACGAACGTGGATGTGGGGTAGTCACTGGATGTCACATAAGTAACAAATTCGTCAGGGACATTTCAGCCCTTCCAAAGCTTCCCAAGTCGACTGCGAAGTGGAAACGTGAAGTAACAACCACAGCTTAACCGAGACCAGACAGGCCTCAGACACTGGTGGACAGAGACCTTCAAGAACTGTGCATGGTAGTTCTAACAAATTTCATGAAATCAGCGGTGAGTTACAAAATCCTACCAGCAGTCCAGCTAGGATAATCACTTTGCGTTCGGAGTTAAAAAAAGAATGGGACATAATGCTCGAGCAGGATTTTTTATTTTTATTTTTTACTCATCAGTCTTCTGACAGGTTTGATGCAACCCACCACGAATTCCACTCCTGTGGCAACCTCTTCATCTCAGAGTTGCAGCCTAAGTCCTCAGTTATTTGCTGGATGTACTCCAATCCCTGGCTCCCTCAAGAGATTTTTACATCTACAGGTCCCTCTATTACCACAGAAGTAATTCTGTAATGTCTTAGCAAATGTCCTACCATCCTGACTCTTCTTCTTGTCAGTGTTTTCCATATATTCCTTTTTCTTTCCTCGCCGATCCTGCAGAGAAACTCCTCACTGCTTACCTTATCAGTTCACCTAATTTTCAACATTCTTCTATAGCACCACATCTCAATTGCTTCGATTCTCTTCTGTTTCGGTTTTCCCGCAGTCCGTGTTTCACTTCCATATAATGCTGTGCACCAAACACACATTCTCAGAAATTTCTTCTTCAAATAAGGGCCTGTGTTTGATACTGGTAGACTTCTCTTGGCCAGGTCTTCACGACTCACGTATTTTTGCAGTCAAAGCTAAGCGACGCTTCAAGTGGTGTAAAGAGCAACACCACAGTATAAATGCTGCCTGGAAACGAGTGATTTACAGTGCTCAAATGCACGCTATGAAATACGATGGAAGAGTCTGGGTTTGCGAGTGCCTGGAGAACAGTGAAGTTGTAAACGAACTCGACAATTCAATGTGTGAGCGATCCGACAACAATTTTTAAAGTATAGTATTTCTTTTAACTACGAAACTAGCAGTTTTTAGCGATTGTAATAGCTGTGTTTGCTTTTGTACTTTACTTTACATGTGACAAGGGCCTTATCGACCATACGCCTCCCCTATGAGCCTCTTCCACTTCTGACCGTCCAATGCGCTGTTTGTCCAGTTGCTGTTGCTGTTCATCCTAGTTGTGTCTCCCGAACGTTATCCCGCCATCTGATTCTGGGTCTCCCTCTTCCTCTCGTTCCATCAATTGTTCTGCTGAATGCCATTCTAGGTAGTCTGTTATCTGTCATTCTTGCTATATGGCCTGCCCAATTAAACCTTCTCCTCTTGAGCACTTCGACGATGTTACGGTGTTTGTACAGCCCTCATAATTCTTCATTTCTTCTTATTCTCCATTCCATGTTATGTTCGTCGTATACAGGTCCAAAATTTTTCCTTAGTACTTTTCTTTCGAATATTAACAGTTTTTCTTCATCATTCTTTCTAAATATGAATGTTTCACATCCATATAACAGCACAGGTATAATGGTCGATTGATATAAGAAGATTTTGAAGTTACTGCTAAGTAATCTTTTTCTTAGTATTTTGGTGAAACTAAAAAGTGTCTCGTTTGTTGTTGATAAAAGGGCATCTATTTCTATATCTATTCTGTTGTTATTACTAAAAAGACTTCCTAGATACTTGAAGTGGTCAACAGTCTTGAAACTGAATCCATCTACAGTCAGAGGTGCATCTTTTCTGGTTTTCTTACTTGCTTTCTATGACGCTTAATATGGTTGAGAATAAGATTTTAAGTTACTAGAAAGAAAATGGTTCGACCCATATGGCGCTAAGAAAAAACAAGCCGCTACCTTTCCCTGTTTTAGAGCCGCGCAGCGCACGACCAAGACGCCACCTTAGGTTTCATCACAAAAAACCGTCTCACTCGACAGCCTCTTTCTGTCTTCCCAGAAAAACCAAAAACTTCTTGTTCGCTCAGATGGGCACTGGCATTTAATCTGAACTACATCAGTTACTATTTTGCTGACAATTACTGAAATGACCGGATACAACCTAACTGAATACCCACATAGAACTTAATAATGCAGCCAGCCACAACCGTTAAATTTCATAGTGAATGGAAGTAAAATGAAACACAAGAGAGCTGTAATTGCTCATTTCTTTATTGTCACAACCGATTTCGCTGCATTAAAACAGCATCCTAGGGGAAAGCAGTGTCATATCAGCGCAACAAGATGCTCCCAACGTTCGTAGTCAAAAAATCAAACCCCTGAAGAGAGGAAGCCGTCAAAATAAGTGAAACAGGACATCGGGCGAACAGTGTGATGGCGCACCTGTGGTTGTTGCAAGGACACAGCACGGAGATACAGGCGAGAAAGTGGCCGCCTTTCCGTCTGCATCTCCTTGCATTCCGGTCTGTGGTATTTATGGCACTCTGTATGGATTGTGCACCTATATCTAATGGTTAACCCGTTAAGTTCGGTCTACTCCCGTCCGGTCGGTTTCATGGTAAGTGTTCTTAATTCTTAATTTTTTACTGGTTGTTCTATCTCATTATCGGTCTTTTGTCGCATTAGGCTAGAAAGACAATTCATGATGGTTCTTATGGTTTTTTTTCTTTTTTTAAGGATCGCTTGAGGAACCATGTACCATGCTTTCCGCTTCTTGACGATCCGCTAATTGCGTCATTTATTCAGAGACAAGGAGTGTTCGCTCCCGTTCATGTTGCAACTTTAATGTCATGATTAACCATGTAAGAAACTTGCTTCATTTCTCACTATTGACGGTAATTGTAACTCAACCACAATAGCAGAGAACGCTTTGTGTAGTTTAACAGATGTAACCTGCCTTTAAGCTACGAAACCGGTCGTTATATAAATTATCTACAAGGGCAGCCAAGCGGTTGTTATTTAAGATTTAATACAGTGTCTGAACGGTATAGCAGTTTTAATTCACTGAGACTTTACTGAAGTACTCTTTTAGAGCCTCCCAATGATTAAGTACTCGTTCACAGACGCGCTAAATTGACCATCGTATCCCGGCGATTTGTGGTATTTTCAACGGATCCTCACCATAAAGTGTATTCCACAGATAATCGCAAGCCTTTTGCCTTCTCGAAGAGCGGTGAAACCAGTTGAATTCCAACTGCGCTGGTAACTGTTCCTTACAAGAATGAGAAAGGGCAAACCGAATGGAGTGACAACAACATTATATGAGGACTACGAGTGGAATTTCTCGCTTGCGGAGAGCACAAACTCCGTTGTCTCTGCCGACCGTAACGGATGTGTTGTCTGTGCCTGTACCACAAATTTTCTACAGACTCAGTTCAGAGTCAACTAACATAGCTTTTAAATCTTCAATAGTTGTTCTTGTATCACCTGAGTCAACCTAACAGTTTCAAAAATTAAGAAACTCTACACCCTTTGTTTTCTGAGAAGTACAAAGTACAAACACCTAGCTTTTTCGTAATAGTAATGTCGGTGCTCTCGTCCGCAGGTACGCTATACGAACTATCACCAACATCATTTATCTACGAAATTTTAAAATTGGGATATATTACATTTTTATCACTTCACTGCATTTTGTACCATGTATTTTCAGATCAATTTTTTAGAAACACCGTTTGGTCAGCTCGCTGAGATGATAAAAACACTGTATAGCACAATGCATATTCACAAAATAATATCATAACGGCCTCGGCTCTAGCCGTTGTGACTAATGGATCTTTCGGCTGAGAAGCCATTGACAAAAACGACGTCGCACATTTCACGTATCTGTCGGCACCTTTTGAGTCCAGTCTTTTAACTCTTTATCTTTTAAACGTTGTTATCTAAATTGTACCGTATATTGAGCTATCTTCGGCATTATAGTAACGAAACGTACACACGTGTAAGAAAATCGACTACTTATTCAAAGTGAAAGGAGGTAAATTAATGCGCTGCAAAAGATTAGAGGCTGCTGCTAGCGTATTATTGATAGCAAGAATGGCTGTAATTGCACTGCACACTGTGTTGCAATCAGTACGATTTTTTATTCTAGCAACCCAACGTAGTAGGCAATAATAATCAGAATTCTGATAGTTACACAATGTATTAACCTATCTGTTTTAAAACTCCATCCAAAATATCAATTCCACTATTAACTAAAAGGGATTTCTTGTTTTAACGTTAATACTTAAATAACAACGAAAATTAAGTTCATTAAATTAAAGTACTTAATTTATTAAAACACAGCAATATGAGAAACCTTCCTAATTTTCAGTTGTCGGATGGAAAAAATATTTTCCAGCTTTGAGTACAAATTGCCAGGATTAGTTGGCAACACCGATAGGAAGGCATGTGGTTTCATACATAGAGATACCTAGAGCTGACCGAAATGAGCCTCCACTTCGTCTCAAGACCTTTAAGTTTGCAACACTGACAGCGATTTATTTTACATACTTTTTACAGTTGTGTGTTTGATGTACAATGGTGTCAGCTTGATTTAAGTGAAATGAACATTATAGAATCGAAACACAAGTCTGGGGTAGTTAATGGAAAACAAAAAAGCCAAAGTGGAGAGAGGGGAAAAGGCCAGACAACTTTACCCAGCCTCGGATCTGTTTCAACCTCAAAGTAGAGTGATAAAAAGAAAATACAAATCCAGCCACCTGATGTCAAGGGGACCCATACGATAATTTGTGTGTGTTTGGAGGGGCGGGGGGGGGGGAGGGGGTGGGGGGGTGGACGGGTCTAGACCCTCATTTTGGAGGACGAATGGCGACTTGTAAGCAGCCATGAAAGGTGCCAGTTACAACCCTACTAAAAATCTGCGTAATACCTACTTTTAAATCATTTCCCTGAAAGAAAAACAGCTGACTTTTTTGCTTTCCTTTCCCCTTTTTTGAGCTAGGGGGCCTTGCTGCCCCCCCCCCCCCATCTCCCCCCCTCTCCCGCCAACAGCCAACAACCTCTCCTTGCCACCACCTATGGCTGCTCTTGCCTGCTGCTCAATCTGTGGCAGTGCGTAAGAGCAGTAGAAAACGGCAAAGATAAATCTCTTATGTGTGTGTGTGGAATAATTAATTTTTCTTAATTTTTCGTTTTGTGTAAATTTACATCTTCGACTGCACGGCGGCCGAAGTGGCCGTGCGGTTAAAGGCGCTGCAGTCTGGAACCGCAAGACCGCTGCGGTCGCAGGTTCGAATCCTGCCTCGGGCATGGATGTTTGTGATGTCCTTAGGTTAGTTAGGTTTAACTAGTTCTAAGTTCTAGGGGACTAATGACCTCAGCAGTTGAGTCCCATAGTGCTCAGAGGCATTTCGACTGCACGGTTGCATGTAACTTCCATTTATGACCAGACATGTGATCCGTATGATATCTTTGCAGTATCCAATGGCAATGGATAAAAGATGTTCAAGCTTCCTTAGAATTTAATGACAATTGTCCTGATGCTGAGGAACAGTAATGATAAATAACCTTTTACTGTCTAGCAGCTACAATTTAGTCCCCGCCTCTGGTCCAGTATTTATCAGTAGATATTGGAAGCCATCGTTAAAACAACTGTCAACGTCTGCAAACAGTGAGTGGTGCTGTATTACTACCAGTGTATTGATTCATTACACTGTGATTGGCGTTGAGTGACCATGAGCGAAGAGCTATAATGTGGTTTCACGAAACATTATTACTTCCATGCGCCATTCCTGTCACGGCAGATTATCAATATGACGCGCGAAATTGCCATTACTGCACAGCAATGTCTCCTCGTACCGTTAGTCATCGCGCAGCCGCCGTCGCGGCCAGACAGTGCTATTTGTTTATCATTCCTTGAAGCATAGTAATGTCTTCAATAGATTGGATATAACAGCCAACTAGTTACAAAATACAGGTTTTATTAAACCTTGACCATGGTTTCAAAAATTTTAAAACTATCTTCTTAGGGAAGGTACTGTACTAGACATAGTCAATGACGCCCCCTCGAATATAGATAATATGCGATTCTACGTACAGTACCTTCTGGAGAAGATAGTTTCAAAACTGTTGAAGCCTTAGTCAAGGTTTAATAAACCTGTACTTCGCAGCTAGTTGGTTGTTATTTCCAATCCACTGAAGCTCTTGCATGCACAGTTGCTGAAGTGCAGCCATGTTCAAAATCAGCATAGCAATGTTCGTTGCGTATGAAAAAAAGGGGGAAACACCATTGCTGATGCAGGGAATGGGAAGATCTCACGCGGTACTGACATTATCGGGTCGTACTACTTTTTGACAGCTTGCTGCGATGGAAACGACGCACGGAAGTAACAGTGTTTCGCGTAACAGTTCATGTTCTCGTGTTGCACTTGTTTGTGGCCTTAAACATAAAATTAAATTAAAGCCACAGCTCAAAGTCAAACAATAAGCAGTTCACTGCTTCGTGGCTACTGCAGTGCCACACAGTATTTGATCGTATTGGCTGCCAGAAGTGGTAAAATTGGTCCTGAAAAAAGATGCTGGACAAAAATACCAGTTACAACCCTCTTGAGTCATATTTCATACTCTGACGTAAAAACTATTCCAAAGCTAGAGATGAGTAAGTTTTAACCGTCAAACAATTTTCCATATTTAAAGTGCGCTCTGATCTCGTCAACTGATGGTGAACACAGCTATTCGATGAAAAAATCTTGTTGGATAATAACCGTACAGCCTGAGCAAGACATAGCAATTCAATTTAAAGGTGAATCAGAATCGTAACTTATAGTATTGAATACCCTTATTGTTTCAATTTTACCGAGCGAGGTGGCGCAGTGGCTAGACGACTGGACTCGCATTTGGGAGGACGACGGTTCAATCCCGCATCCGGCCATCCTGATTTAGGTTTTCCGTGATTCCCTAAATCGCTCCAGGCAAATGACGGGATGGTTCTTTGAAAAGGCACAGTCGACTTCCTTTCCCGTTCTTCCCTAAGCCGATGAGACCGATGACCTCGCCGTCTGGTTTCCTCCCCCAAACAACCAAACCCCTGTCAGCAATAGTACAGTAGTATAGTAGTTTCAATTTTAAGTTTATGCGTACGGTATTACTTTATGATGCAATTTTCAAGCTTCATTATATGACAAGATGACTACTCAAACTAAAAAAAACTGAGAATTCCTGGTGTGGGGAGGAAGATGATATCATAAAAAGCTCCTGAGGAATTAATGGTGAGCGGAGGAGAGGGAGGTTTGACCATCTCACAATAACGACTAATATTTCCTCCCAGCTATAGTTTAACTGCAGATTTTAAACAATAAACTCTGACATTCAGAACGAATTAATTTCTAGATGTGCCCTTCCTGTCGGGAGAACCATCTTGGAACAGAGAGAAAATGCGAAGTATTATTCAGTTATGGTTAAAGCAACTCCTGATCAAAATCATGTACAAAAGACAACATTTATCCTCCGTTATTTTATTCCAATACCGAAATAGATAAATATGAAATAAAGGAACGCCTCCTGAAATTCGTAGATTGTAATTAATAAGCAGGAGTTACTACTACACATTTAATTCGGTCAACACTTGTGAGACAGTCAATTCCTGTCAGTGAGTGCCGCGGACAAAGTTGTGACAGCCGAAGTAATGTGAGTGGGGCTCATAAAAGAGCTCAGACACATTTTCTTCAGTGAAATCCTCTTGCAAAATTTTCTCCGCGTGCTTGTCATGTTGTTGTTGTTGATGTGGTCTTCAGTCCGGAGACTGGTTTGATGCACCTCTCCATGCTACTCTATACCGTGCAGGCTTCTTCATCTCTCAGTACCTATTGAAACCTACATCTTTCTGAATCTGCTTATTGTATTCATTTATTGGTCTCCCTCTACAATTTTTACCCTCCACGTTGCCCTCCAATACTAAATTGGTGATCCCTTGATACCTCAGAACATGTTCTACCAACCGATCCCTTCTTCTAGTCAAGCTGAGTCACAAATTTCTCTTATCCCCAATTCTATTCAGTACCTCCTCATTAGTTACGTAATCTACCAATCTACTTTTCAGCATTATACTGTAGCACGACATTTCAAAATATTCGATTCTCTTCTGGTCCAAACAATTTATCGTCCATGTTTCACTTCCATACATGGCTACACTCATTACAAATACTTTCAAATATGACTTCCTGACACTTAAATCTATACTCCATGTTAACAAATTTTTCTTCTTCAGAAACGCTTTCATTGCTATTGCCAGTCTACATTTTATATCTTCGCTACTTCGACCATCATCAGTTATTTTGCTCCCCAAATAGCAAAACTCCTTTACTACTTCGGCTCTGAGCACTATGGGACTTAATATCTATGGTCATCAGTCCCCTAGAACTTAGAACTACTTAAACCTAACTAACCTAAGGCCATCACACAACACCCAGTCTACTACTTTAAGTGTCTCATTTCCTAATCGAATTTCCTCAGCATCACCCGACTTCATTCGGCTACATTCCGTTATCCTCGTTTTGCTTTTGTTGATGTTCATCTCATATCCTCCTTTCAAGACACTGTCCATTCCGTTCAACTGCTCTTCCAGGTCCTTTGCTGTCTCTTACAGAATTTCAATGTCATCGGCGAATCACAAAGTTTTTATTTCTTCTCCATGGATTTTAATACCTACTGCGAATTTTTCTTTTTTTTTACTTTACTGCTTGCTCAATATACAGATTGAATAACATCGGGGAGAGGCTACAACCCTGTCTCACTCCCTTCCCAACCACTGCTTCGCTTTCATGCCCCCTCGACTCTTATAACTGCCATCTGGTTTCTGTACAAATTATAAATAGCCCTTCGCTCCCTGTATTTTTACCCGCCACCACCAGAATTTGAAAGAGAGTATTCCAGTCAACATTGTCAAAAGCTTTCTCTAAGTCTACAAATGCTAGAAATATAGGTTTGCCTTCCTTAATTTATCTTCTAAGATAAGTCGTAGGGCCAGTATTGCCACACGTTTCCCAACATTTCTACGGAATCCAACCTGATCTTTCCCAAGGTCAGCTTCTACTAGTTTTTCCATTCGTCTGTAAAGTAATCGTGTTAGTATTTTGCAGCTCTGACTTATTAAACTGATAGTTAGGTAATTTTCACATCTGTCAACACCTGCTTTCTTTGGTATTGGAATTATTATATTCTTCTAGAAGTCTGACGGTATTTCGCCTGTCTCATACATCTTGCTCATCAGATGGTAGAGTTTGTCAGGGCTGGCTCTCCCAAGCCTGTCAGTAGTTCTAATGGAATGTTGTCTACTCCCGGGGCCTTGTTTAGACTTAGGTCTTTCACTGCTCTGTCAAACTCTTCACGCAGAGTCGTATCTCCCATTTCATCTACATCTACATCCTCTTCCATTTCCATAATATTGCCCTCAAGTACATCACCCTTGTATAGATCCTCTATATACTCCTTCCACCTTTCTGCTTTCCCTTCTTTGCTTAGAACTGGGTTTCCATCTGAGCTCTTGATATTCATACAAGTGGTTCTCGTTTCTCCAAAGGTCTCTTTAATTTTCCTGTAGGCAATATCTATCTTCCCCCTAGTGATATATGCCTCTACATCCTTACATTTGTCCTCTACCCATTCCTGCTTAGCCATTTTGCACTTCCTGTCGATCTCATTCTTGAGACGTTTGTATTTCTTTTTGCGTGCTTCACTTACTGCATTTTTGTATTTTCTCCATGATTTATGGGGGAGCTTGTCATAGCTTTAAATTATGTGGAGTACAAGGCAGTTGAGAGTTGTAATGTAGGTGATACCTGTTTTGGAGTGATTCAACAGCTGTTCAGTTGCAGTTCACGACGATAGCAAATTCTGAGACAGTGTGTTCGAAATTCTTCATATTACATATCTGACACCCCTGGAGTGCTCGGTTGATGCTCTAATTTGCACCTCACTTGGATAATATTGCCTTTGCTTTTGAGACTTTCACTGAGCTAAAATCGTCATCTGAAACACGTAGTGCGGATGGGGTGTTTTAGATTATGTGAGATCTTTCAAGTGTTTAATTACGGCATCAGTTTGCCTAAAGTAGTTGGTACCAAATGAATAGAGAAGCAAATTACTACAAGTTCGAAATACTGTCATTGATGTCGAGGTAATGAACACTGAAAGCTCATTAAATGGCTTAAAATATCTTCGAGAAAAACGGGACACCATACCATTCTCTCTGCATCAAAAGTTATTGCCAGTGCGACTAACATCGATCCTGAATTTTCTGAGGCGTATACTAACAAGGGAACCTCCCCATCGCACCCCCCTCAGATTTAGTTGTAAGTTGGCACAGTGGATAGGTCTTGAAAAACTGAACACAGATCAATCGAGAAAACAGGAAGAAGTTGTGTGGAACTATGAAAAAAATAAGCAAAATATACAAACTTAGTAGTCCATGCGCAAGATAGGCAACTTCTAGGACACTATGAGCTCAGCAGCGCCGTGGTCCCGTGGTTAGCGTGAGCAGCTGCTGAACGAGAGGTCCTTAGTTCAAGTCTTCCCTCGAGAGTTAAATTTAATTTCTTATTTTTAGACAATTATTATCTGTCCGTCCGTCCGTCTGATGCGAGGTAACTGCGCTGTAGTATGGGGAAGCTACACCTAAACAAACATCGAAAGACACGACGTCAGTAGACTACAGCGCGTGGAAGAGAGAGTATTCTTGCTAACGAGGCTCCCTGGCTGGCAGTCGACTGTTCGCTACTTTGGACGAGAGTGCATTGAATACGTGAGATGTATACCGTGGACAATATGAATCCAGTAAATATAGCTCGCGACTTCAATAACAAGGTCAATGAATATTTTCCGAACTGCAAGTTTGCGGTGCGGTCGCAAAACACAGACACTAAAATTATTACAGTGAACAGAGACGTCAATGAACGAACGGACAGATAATAATTGTCTGAAAATAAAAAATTAAATTTTTCACTTGAGAGAATACTTGAACCAAGGACCTCTCATTCAGCAGCTGCTCACGCTAACCACGGGACCACGGCGCTGCTGAGCTCATAGTGTCCTAGAAGTTGCCTATGTTGCGCATGGACTACTAAGTTTGTATATTTTGCTTATTTTTTTCATAGTTCCACACAACTTCTTCCTGTTTTCTCGATTGATCTGTGTTCAGTTTTTCAAGACCTATCCACTGTGCCAACTTATAACTAAATCTGAGGGGGGTGCGATGGGGAGGTTCCCTTGTAAGAAGAGGAAATCCATTGTGGAGAAACCAGGAATGAACTGACAGATATGAATTCAGAAGCTGTTTTTTATGGTATTATTGACAATTTAGTGCCTAACTTTAAAAAACCAATATGAGGAAGTGAAGATTTTAGATGACACCTTTGCGCTTGAATGGAAATACTCCAAGATGACTGACGACCAGGTCGTTTATCACATATTTGAAAACAAATAATATTTCGTATTCTGTAAACATTACCTTGGAATCATTAGACACCTTGAATAATATGCCCAATCTTAAAATTACAAGCATATTTCCGAATGTGTGTGTAGTTTTGCGTATCTTTTGCCATCTGCCAGTGACTGTAGCTGAAGGAGAAAGATCATTGAGCACTCTGGTTTGCGTTAAAAATTGTCTACATCAACTATGCATCAGCAACGTCTCACAGATTTGGGGATCTTGTCAGTTTATCTAATTTGGTAAGACAACTAGACTTTGATAATGCGATTCAAACATTCGCTGAACAGAAAGCTCGCAAAGCATCATTTACAGTCGCAAAGGTGAATAAACTTCGTGATAAAAAGTATCCGGACACCCCGAGGAACATACCTTTTTCATATTACGTGCATTGTGCTGTCACCTGCTGCTAGGTACTACATATCAGCGTCCTCAGTAGTAATTAGACATCGTGAGAAAGCAGAATGGGGCGCTCCGCGGATCTCACGGACTTCGAACATGGTCAGGTTATGGGGAGACACTTGTGTCATACGTCTGTACACGAGATTTCCACACTCCTAAACATCCCTACGTCCACTGTTTCCGATGCGATAGTGAAGTGGAAACGTGAACGGACACGCTCAGTACAAAAGCGTACAGGCCGACATCGTCTGTTGACTGACAGAGACCGCCGACTGTTGAATAGGGTCATAATGTGTAATAGACAGACATCTATCGAGAACATCACACAGCAATTCCAAACTGCATCAGGATACACTGCAAGTACTATGACAGTTAGGCGGGAGGTGAGAAAACTTGGATTTTATGGTCTGGCGGCTGCTCATAAGCCACACATCACGCCGGTAAATGCCAAACGTCGACTCGTTTGGTGTAAGGAGCGTAATCACTGGCCAATTGAACAATGGGAAAACGTTGCGTGGAGTGACGCATCACGTTACACAATGTGGTGGTCCGATGGAAGGGTGTGGGTATGGCGAATGCCCGGTGAACGTCATCTGCCAGCGAGTGCAGTGCAAATAGTAAAATTCGTAGGCGGTCGTGTTATCATGCGCTCGTGTTTTTCATGGAGGGGGCTTGCACCCCTTGTTGTTTTGCCTAGCACTATCACAGCACAGCCTACATTGATTATTTAAGCACCTTCTTGCTTCCCAATGTTGAAGAGAAATTCTGGGATGACGATTGCATCTTTCAACACGATCGAGCTCCTGTTCATAATGAACGGCCTATGGCGGAGTGCTTACACGACAATAACATCCCTGTAATGGACTGGCCTGCACACAATCCTGACCGGAATCTTATAACACGTTTGGGATGTTTTGAAACGCCGACTTCATGCCAAGCCTCATCAACCGACATCGATACCTCTCTTCAGTGCAGCACTCCGTGAAGAATGGGCTGCCACTACCCAAGAAACCTTCCAGCGCCTGATTGAATGTATGCCTGTGAGAGTGGAAGCTGTCACCAAGGTTAAGGGTGGGCCAACACCATACTGAACTCCAGCATTACCGCTGGAGGGCGCCACGAGCTTGTAAGTCATTTTCAGCCGGGCGTCTGGATACCTTTGATCACATAGTGTAGGTTATAACATACTACCCGTCGTACGACTTATTGCGGTTCACATGCGAGCGCGCTGCTTTCTGTTTACTGAAAAGTGTGGGCACGTCAGGGAACGTACGAGCGGGAGAGCCGTGTAGGTTTTGGTCGAGGTAGCATCCACCTCCCTAGCTGTGGTGGTCTTGTGTCACTAATAACTATTCATCACTACTTTCCAAATCCATATTTATTACCATTTTTTAGTTTTCTATTCCACGAAAGCGTCATAGCGGTGGGTTATTTCCGCAATATACGCTGCTGGCCACCGTAAATGCAACACCAAGAAAGACAAGAGGTAGCACAACAAAATTTATTTCGTAGATAACATGTTGACCAAGTATCAAATGATTACGTTTACAGACGTCTGTGACATGTGGGTCCTGCCAGAATCAGTAGCCAGAGTAGCCGCCATTGTTGGAGATCACCGCTGCCACACGTCTCGGCATTGAGTCAAAGAGACGTTGTATGTGTTCCTGGGGTACAGCAGCCCAAGCAGCTTCCACACGTTGCCAAAGATCATCTGGTGTGGCAGCTGGGGATGTAATCTGGGTCACTCGTTGGGCAACCATGGACCACATGTTTTCTGTCGGCGAAGGATCCGGAGAGCGAGCCAGCCAGGGAAGCACTTCAATCTGGTCATTGACGAAGAACCTTTGGACAACGCGTGCCACGTGTGGTCGCGCATTATCCTGTTGAAATATGGCTGTCGCCGAGCCCTGAAGGTAAGGAAAGACAACTGGCTCCAGCACCTCGAATATGTAGCGCCGCTATTTAAAGTACCGGCAATGCGTACTAGAGGCGTGCGAGAGTAATATCCAATACCGCCCCATACCATAATACCCGGTGCAAGACCAGTGTGGCGGTGCATAATGCAGCTGTCCAGCATCCTCTCTCCACGGTGTCTCCACACTCGAATCCGACCATCGTGGTGCTGCAGACAGAAGCGTGCCTCGTCAGTAAAGACAACGTCATTCCATTCTGCCGTCCACATCCGTCTGTCATCACACCATTGGCGACGGAGACGTCTGTGGTTCTGCGTCAATGGTAGACGAAGCACTGGACGTCTTGCGGACAGACCACTCTGCTGTAAACAGCGTCGAATGGTACGCGCAGACACTGGATGATGCGTTACAGACGCAATGTGCTGTCCTATGGTTCGGGATGTCACTGAGCGATCCGTCACTGCCATGCGCACAATTTGCCTATCAGCACGTGCAGTGGTGCACCGAGGTGAATGCGATCGACCACGTCGGTCCGTCGTACCCTCCTGCATCCAACGGTCACATATCCGCATTAAAGTTGTTTGGTTTCGTCCAACACGACTAGCGATTTCTCTGTATGATAATCCACAATCTCGGTAAGCCTCTATCCTTCCTCTGTCGAACTCGGATACTTGATCAAACGATGTTCACTGTTGTCTACGAGGCATAACTGATCGTCTTGTGAAACAACCACAAGGTAAACACACGTGCCGAACGTACACTCGTCGAAATCGCCAAGCCTTAAATGGCGCTATGAGGTGGCACCACAGGCGCGCGTGATGTGCGTCTGCGCTGAAATTCTAATCAGTTGCATATCTCATCGCTGCAAACCCGTGGTGTAAATTTCACTTGATTCGGATGCTTCCTTCAGGATGTTGCATTTACGGTGGCCAGCAGTGTATTTAATCTTCACATATTCAGTCATGATTCATTCGATTGGTATGTTAGTTCTTTCAGAGCTCCAGTGAGAAAATTGGTACATGATGAGGTCTATTTACGCAGCTGCCAGCGGGATCACGTGCATGCTCGAATGCTCTGAGTTTGGCTTGCGACCATTTTTTGTTTCATTCTATGCCAAATGATTTTATCGTAATAGAAAGTTATACAACGTGTATGATAATAGATATTCCTCGTTTTCGGGAATAACATGGGGCGTTAAATTAAACATTTTTTTATAAAGCAGTGTCTAGAAATGTATCGTTTTGAAATTATACTGGGATGAAAAACACAGTTTATTTTAATAAAACTGCTGGAAGGACTTCATTGTGCAACGAGTGTGGAGATTAGAGCACGATCTTTGCAATAGCACTTCACGCAAGTGTGCTATAAACTGTTTTCTTTGTACGAAACTGTTATAATTAATTATAATGAAAATTGCAATATATTTATAAATGTTATCTGAATTTGTAGCCACCGCAGTTTGTGCTATTCGTGAGTGACAATGTGTGTGGGAATGAGAAATGTGAATGCAGAAAATGTCCTCGGGAAAAAATTACGTACTGGTAGCAGGAAAGTCTACTTTTAGTGTCAGCTCTGTAATCTACATCTACATCTACATTTATACTCCGCAAGCCACCCAACGGTGTGTGGCGGAGGGCACTTTACGTGCCACTGTCATTACCTCTCTTTTCTGTTCCAGTCGCGTATGGTTCGCGGGAAGAACGACTGTCTGAAAGCCTCCGTGCGCGCTCGAATCTCCCTGATTTTACATTCGTGATCTCCTCGGGAGGTATAAGTAGGGGGAAGCAATATATTCGCTACCTCATCCAGAAACACACCCTCTCGAAACCTGGCGAACTAGCTACACCGCGATGCAGAGCGGCTCCCTCGCAGAGTCTGCTACTTGAGTTTGCTAAACATCTCCGTAACGCTATCACGGTTACCAAATAACCATGCGACGAAACGCACCGCTCTTCTTTGGATCTTCTCTATCTCCTCCGTCACCACGATCTGGTACGGATCCCACACCGATGAGCAATACTGAAGTATAGGTCGAACGAGTGTTTTGTAAGCCACCTCCTTTGTTGATGTACTACATTTTCTAAGGACTCTCCCAATGAATCTCAACCTGGTACCCGCCTTACCAACAATTAATTTTATATGAACATTCCACTTCAAATCGTTCCGCACGCATACTCCCAGATATTTTACAGAAGTAACTGCTACCAGTGTTTGTTCCGCTATCATATAATCAGACAATAAAGGATCCTTCTTTCTATGTATTCGCAATATATTACATTTGTCTATGTTAAGGGTCAGTTGCCACTCCCTGCACCAAGTGCCTATCCGCTGCAGATCTTCCTGCATTTCGCTACAATTTTCTAATGCTGCAACTTCTCTGTATACTACAGCATCATCCGCGAAAAGCCACATGGAACTTCCGACACTATCTACTAGGTCATTTATATATATTGTGAAAAGCAATGGTCCCATAACACTCCCCTGTGGCACGCCAGAGGTTACTTTAACGTCTGTAGACGTCTCTCCATTGATAACAACATGCTGTGTTCTGTTTGCTAAAAACTCTTCAATCCAGCCACACAGCTGGTCTGATATTCCGTAGACTCTTACTTTGTTTATCAAGCGACAGTGCGGAACTGTATGGAACGCCTTCCGGAAGTCAAGGAAAATAGCATTTACCTGGGAGCCTGTATCTAATATTTTCTGGGTCTCAAGAACAAATAAAGCGAGTTGGGCCTCACACGATCGCTGTTTCCGGAATTCATGTTGATTCCTACAGAGTAGATTCTGGGTTTCCAAAAACGACATGATACTCGAGCAAAAAACATGTTCTAAAATTCTACAACAGATCTACGTCAGAGATATAGGTCTATAGTTTTGCGCATGTGCTCGACGACCCTTCTTGAAGACTGGGACTATCTGTGCTCTTTTCCAATCATTTGGAACCTACAGTTCCTCTAGAGACTTGCGGTACACGGCTGTTAGAAGTGGGGCAAGTTCTTTCGCGTACTCTGTGTAGAAACGAATTGGTATCCCGTCAGGTCCAGTGGACTTTCCTCTGTTGAATGATTCCAGTTGCTTTTCTATTCCTTGGACACTTATTTCGATGTCAGCCATTTTTTCGTTTGTGCGAGGATTTAGAGAAGGAACTGCAGTGCGGTCTTCCTCTGTGAAACAGCTATGAAAAAAGGTGTTTAGTATTTCAGCTTTACGCATGTCATCCTCTGTTTCAATGCCATCATCATCCCGGAGTGTCTGTATATGCTGTTTCGAGCCACTTACTGATTTAACGTAAGACCAGAACTTACTAGGATTTTCTGTCAAGTCGGTACATAGAATTTTACTTTCGAATTCACTGAAAGCTTCACGCATAGCCCTCCTTACGCTAACTTTGACATAGCTTCTGTTTGTCTGAGAGGTTTTGGCTGCGTTTAAACTTGGAGTGAAGCTCTCTTTGCTTTCGCAGTAGTTTCCTAACTTTGTTGTTGAACCACGGTGGGTTTTTCTCGTCCCTCGCAGTTTTACTCGGCACGTACCTGTCTAAAACGCATTTTACGATTGCCTTGAACTTCTTCCATAAACACTCAACATTGTCAGTGTCGGAACAGAAATTTTCGTTTTGATCTGTTAGGTAGTCTGAAATCTGCCTTCTATTACTCTTGCTAAACAGATAAACCTTCCTCCCTTTTTTTATATTCCTTTTAACTTCCATATTCAGGGATGCTGCAACGGCCTTATGATCACTGATTCCCTGTTCTGCACTTACAGAGTCGAAAAGTTCGGGTCTGTGTTATCAGTAGGTCCAAGATGTTATCTCCACGAGTCGGTTCTCTGTTTAATTGCTCGAGATAATTTTCGGATAGTGCACTCAGTATAATGTCACTCGATGCTCTGTCCCTACCACCCGTCCTAAACATCTGAGTGTCCCAGTCTATATCTGGTAAATTGAAATCTCCACCTAAGACTATAACATGCTGAGAAAATTTATGTGAAATGTATTCCAAATTTTCAAAATGGTTCAAATGGCTCTGAGCACTATGGGACTCAACTGCTGAGGTCATTAGTCCCCTAGAACTTAGAACTAGTTAAACCTAACTAACCTAAGGACATCACAAACAGCCATGCCCGAGGCAGGATTCGAACCTGCGACCGTAGCGGTCTTGCGGTTCCAGACTGCCTTTAACCGCACGGCCACTTCAGCCGGCCATTCCAAATTTTCTCTCAGTTGTTCTGCCACTAATGCTGCTGAGTCGGGAGGTCGGTAAAAGGAGCCAATTATTAACCTAGCTCGGTTGTTGCCTACCTATCCGTAATGTCGTCTGTAATCTGTCGTAGAAAAACAGTGTTATGAATTTTAATACGCAAAAGCAAATAAACTAATTTCACAGAAGATACTCTGTGACTTACAATAACAAACTAACTTCAGTAGTTCACTGTTTCCATTTCAAGAGTAACAGCTGAAACAAAAGCAACAAAAGTCTGAATGATGAGTACTGGCTTTTGTACAAAGGAGGAAGCATTTGCAGACACTGTACAGCTGATAAGTAATGTTAATGGCCACGTCTGCTAAGACATCAGGCAATTAGGAACAGTTATTCTGATACATATAAGTATGGTTCAAATGGCTCTGAGCACTATGGGACTTAACATCTGAGGTCATCAGTCCCCTAGAACTTAGAACTACTTAAACCTAACTAACCTAAGGACATCACACACACCCTTGCCCGAGGCAGGATTCGAACCTGCGACCGTAGCGGTCACGCGGTTCCAGACTGAAGCGCCTAGAACTGCACCGGCACACCGGCCGGCACATAGTATAAGTAAACTTTCCGCACTGCCTCGGAATATTTAGCGCGGTTTCTTCAGAGGGCGTCTGTTTTCTAGATACAATGCAGTGACATGTTACAGTTTGTATAATTTTCCCTGACGTTTATAGGCTCTGTAACACAGAGTACATCCAGCATGAAAACCGAACTTTTACTGTTAATAGAGGCTCGACGATACACGTGTGTATATTGCTTCAAGCTCTGATTACAATTTCATCATAAAAAAACTAACTATTACTTCACTCCATTTCCTCTGACATTATCTCGTGCAGCGTATAGCTCCACAGTATGGACTGCATTTGTGAACATACGTTTACTATTTAATAAGAAATAATATGTGTGTTCTATATTTCATTCTAGCAAGTATCATCGTGTACTTCCAGGGCTCTTCGCTTATGTTACACCATGTTAAAACTCCCTTAAAATAACAGTAAAATTGGAGTGCTATATTTGGAGATGGGGTCCAATCCACATCCTGTCCCGGGACGAATGCTGGCCCTCAGCGGCCCTGCTGACTTTTACTCGGTGCTCAGTCAGAATGGCACTATTTGTGTTAAATTTTGCACACTCAGTACCCGCAAACCACCCACAGTTTTAATCAACTATCCTAAAATACTATATACGAACAATAATTTAAAGTTCGTTACTTATTATTCATCTTAATGTTGCAGTTATAATGATCAGAAGGGTAGATCGCTTGTCAGCAGCTACCCTAGAGTTCATAATACCACAAGTACCAACCTGGAAGCGTACAGTGTCTTTCTTTCATGTTTTCCAAAGAAATTTATTTTGGTACAGTGTTCGTACAGAGCCTGCAAGCAACATGTTTCGCTGATGAAGCGTCTTTGTGTCGTCGATGTGGAATTCATTCTATACTTTCCCTTTATTTTGTTTTCAACTCTCCACTCTTGCTTTTCTGCTCTTTGTCCATCAAAAGTTATATTTCTGAGACACTGTGATGATACAGATCAGAAAATACGGAGTTATGGTAGTATCGAAGTTATAGCACACAAGTTGCTTCAAATTTCAAGGTAAACCATGTGCCATAAAAACCTGCACTTGACTATATGGTCCATATCTGGTACCGGTTTCTTGTTCATACCATATTCTACTGTCCACGTTCATCGCATCGAAGCTTAACACACACAGCTCTTCCTCTTCACTTAAACTTGATGCTTGCTTGCTCGTTAGGTGCAACAATCGCTGAAAATGGCCCAATCGCAGCGGAAAGCATTTGTAAAAATGAAAGTCCCCGTAATGATTTACCAGTATGTTTCTTATGTAAACATATTGTTTCCTGGACAAGGAGGGAAAGAACATGTCTTTAGTTTATCTTCCCGATTCGAAGGGACACTCTTCTTGGATTTGTCGAGACAATTTGTTTTTCTGAAAAAAAAAGCTTTTTGTGAGATTTGGTGTACTTTAGTGTTTAATTTAGCTCTATGGCATAAATGCAGGCTTTGTCCTTTCTTAGTGCAACAGCCAGTAGTCTTTTTTGTATTTTGTTTTCTGTGACTCAATACTATTTTTTTCCTCTCTCAAGATCGTTGCTTGTTTTTTACGGTTCCTCGCCTCATTCTCGATATGGCCTTTTCTATCCCTGTGCTTTGATCCTAGTTTTTCTTCTTCGATGAGAGTAATGCTAGAGTGGAAGTGTACATTTACAAGTTTCACAGCCTTCTATCGTTGCTTTGAGCTACTAGTCGGATAGGTGACGCAACAGTTGCATAAGATGCAAAGTAGAGACTGCAGCCGGCTTTCAAATCATCTTTGGTGGAAGTTTCAATAATTAGATTTGGACACCCCGTAAATAGTTATCCCGTTCAAAATGCATCCTAAAGATGATATTATTTTCAATGTTAATGTCATCATCAATTCTAAAGTGCTAATCACATCGATCTTTAGGAAACGTATGATAGGTAACATTACTACCTTTAGTTTTTCACTATAGCTTTCACGCATAGTCACAACATGTAATGCCCAACACAATCGTCAAATACGAAAGAACAGGAAAGCAAAGAGCAATAGCACAAAACGTATTCGCTTCAACATGTAACAGCTTGCGCTTTTCTGTCAAATACAAGGCGAGGTGGTAGTAGAACAGAGGAGTTCCTAAATGGCTTATCTCTGTCTATTGTCGTGAGTATGATCCTGTGTTCCAGACAACGAATGAGGAGTTGGGATCCTTTACTTCCTTTAACTCGATGCAGACATTGACTTTGAAACGTCATTCACGGAATCTCTAATCCGTTTCGTTGAGTGAATAAAGGAAGGAAAATTACAGTCTAACGTCCCTTCGATGACGCGATAATTAGAGACGAAGTTTATGCTCGGTTTTAAAGAAATCAGATATTTATCTTTAGTGATTTATAAATAGCATGTGAAACATATTCGGATGACCAGAGGGGAAATCGAAACGCCGTTCTCCCAGATGCGAGCCCGAATGTGAAATGGAACAGATCGTGGCAATGATCCGGACATTATGTTCACTTTGGCTTTCGGTAACGTACTACTGCAGTGCGGACACACCGAAAATATCGTTGTACATCCACATGCTGCCTTTGTCAAGACAGCATACTCTTCCATTCGTCTATGTCTTCCACACTTCATTGAAAATGGCGTAAAACAGATGAATGAACTACTTATTTTTTGGGGATGTAATTCTTTAAATATTGTATGTGTTTACGTACAGAGTGAATCATAATTACTAATTAACGCATGCAGCTGATGGTACAAGATACTACAAACAGAAAGGTCTCGATAAACACAGATCCACAAACGAACAGTTTGCGAGATAATTGCGACGTTGTGGCTACCAGCAACCATTGAGTTCATTCTGTTATTACAATTACTTTGGTACAATTGCGGGTGTTTTGAAAGAACACTACAGTTATATCGCTCTACCCGTTGGTGACAGCGTTTTCCAAAATGTCATCCTTGTACACGGATGTAGGCCTGCATCCGCCGCAGCAGTGAGTTTCGAATCCTTACAAACACGCCTGGATTATTTCGAAATTCTTGACAATCAGTGACAGGTTTCTTCGCAAATTCTTCAATCGTGTTAACTGGAGAGGCGTACACTACATCTTTAAAGTCCTCCAAACACAGAAATCCGTGAGGTTCAAATCAGGTGGTCTTGGAGGTCACGGTACAGGTCCTCCTTGCTCATTTCACCTTCAGCCAGACCGGTGCATTAGATGTCGTCTCACCATAGCAGCAAAATGTGTCGGTGCTCCATTATGCGTATACCACATCCTCTGGCGTTGTTCTAAAGGAACATCCTCACGCAAATCTGCACTATGAAGCAGCAGAAACTGAAGGTAATTCCATCCACTGAGTTTGTTTGGTAACAGGTGCGGACCAATATGGCTACGTAGAGCTGGCTACAGCTTGTTGTTGCATCCACTGACAGAACGTTAGTCTAGGACCAACGTCCGCCACACTAAGATACTGAACTCGTTGGAAGTGGTGCGGGTACACGGAATTGCGATGAATTATTCTCCAATCACTACTGTGGCTCATTCGAGTAATTTGTGTTGCAAGTCTCCTTGTCGATATTCCTCGAGAGTGTTCGACTGTTTCGAGCACCACATCTTCAAGCACAGGTTTAATTCGTGCAGGCCTACCGGCTCCCGCAACATGTACAAAGCTCCCAGTTCCTCGGGGATACTGATGCACCTTTGTAAACGTGCGACTCTCGGGCTACCTTCGAGCACGGAATGCTTCTTAGCACAAGTCTACCGTCTCTCGTGTACTGCCATTAGCCCTACCATACATGAAATGCATATCCGCATACTCGTTTTTGTAATGTTGCGTGTTACCGCCTACACTCGTGCAACATAGCTGACGTTCCGCAAACAGCTGACACATGCGGCACTCTGACTGTATCCTATACTGTCGTATCCATTCTGTTTGGAATTCCACGTCTCGAAAATGTAAACAAAGACCACACCACGAACCAACATGCGGTGTTTATACAGAATCACGTTAGTAGTGGCTGCTGACCACAAAGTCGCAGTTACCTCGCAAACGGTTCGTTTGCAGATCTACGTTTACTGATACTCTTTTGCTTCTAGTATCGTGTACTTTCAACCGTATGGGTTTAAGCCATTGAATATAATACACCCTAAATATTGTTACAATCAGATGTTTGGCTTTCTGTCATAATACACTTAATTTATGATTCGTGTGAAGCTGCAGGTAATAATTATTTGTGACACGGTATTGTTTCCTCAGCAACGTAATAGATGGTTTCGGCTAGTTTTCTGTGTCTAATACTGTGTAGGCATATTTCCTTTTATATGCGACACTTTCCGGGACGTTTACATAGCAGTTAACTAATACTGTATTAACATTTCATTTCTCCGATCTGCACTGACATTAATTAATTGTTCCATATCTGAAATTAGAAAGTATTTTCGGAGCTGTGGAAGGATATATCTGCCCCAAGAAAATTCATAGTTGCACCCCACAGTTACTGCGTTATCCTAGCAGCTGCCTCCTGCGTATAGTGTACGCCTGACCTATTATGGAGGGCGGGGGGTTCCTACAGATCTCGACCCAATAGCGGAGGTCAAGAAATCTGCATCCAAGATGATCACAAAATCGTCTAAGCCCCTGGTTTAAAACTTTCCGCTCGGCAGCAAGCCAGAGGACCGCGATCGGTACTGGGAATGATGGTGGAAAACGCTAGCTCTACTTGCACCCTGTATGCGAAGCTCGCTGTCTTCGCCAAAGCAGCAAGTCGCCTGTACCGAGGATGACCTCTGACCCCAGACTGCACCTGTAATTCATACCAGTATGAGCTACGAATTGTAACCGTGTGCGCCCATAGCCCTCAGTCGCTGTCGACAGAGCTCCTCCACATCTTGAATGTGACCTCCAAGCAGAAAGAGTATACATTCTCATTTTTTCCTGATCTGTCCGCTATTTCCTTCAAGGGAGTTTGGAGTGGCAAGTAAGGCCACCTTGTGCACTTGTTGGGAGCTTACAAGACGGTCAGCCCAAGTCCCAATAGACGAGATGTCTCATGCTGACTTGGATATAAGGTTTATAATTTATATAAAAAACAGCTACCAGCCACTTGTATGGTTTAAAGAAGGTTTATTCTCTTCAGACCATGACCGGTTTCGGATTTTTCTTTACAAATCCATCTTCAGATGGCAGATTACAAGCATTCTTGTTTGGACCTAGTTTTGTTTTTGTTATTCGTTTGCTGCACTAGGAAAGAAAAGAAATATTTTTGTTGTCATATCGGTAATGGTATTAGTACGAAAGATTTACTTCTTTTACAAAATCTAATTGCTCATGAGATGGTTTTTATAAACATTAGTAAACTTGCAGGATTAGTGTACTTACGAGCTGTGTACTTCTGCCTGACGAAATATTCGTGCGTTTATGTTTTCAATCGCCAGCTTAATACACTTTTCAATATGCACTATGTCAGTGCTATTCCAGTCAATGGACGTCACTTTCAACCTCATCATCTTAATTACACACGCAGCACACACGAATAACGTTTACAAAACGTGGCCCAGCTTCACATTACAAACAAAAACAATATTTGCAAAGAGCTTACAGTCATAACGGTGTTAACTTACAGATGCTGTATAGTCGATATGGGTACAGTAAAATATCTCTTTGCTATTATATGAAATTAATCTAAAACGGAATAAATAAAATTACATACAAATAAGATTACAAAAATTATATGTAGTACAGAATTACTGTGTGTTACTAATTAGTTGTGGGAGATAAATTCTAATATATGACATAATATGCAATGCACATGTTTTCATTATGCAATTTTTCAATGACATATAAGCAGTTTTTGGGGCCTGTATACTGAATGTTTTTGATGGAATATTGGGCTTCAGTTATTTTAAAAAAGTAAAAACTTCTTCAAAGTAATTTAAGAAGGGGGTGTTATCTGACTCTGTCTGTTCATTCAAAATGAGATCAGGGAACCTGTTTTGATGTGTATGAATCTCAATCTCCTCTAGGAGATTCAATGTGAAACCTTTGTCTTTGAGGTGTAATATCTGCAGGTTGTTTTCTATATTCTCAAATGTATGATTGTTTTCTGCAAGATGGGTGGCAAAAGCAGATTTGCTTAGGTTTTTCAGACGTAGGGCATCAAGGTGTTCCTTGAATCTTGTTTCAAAAGCTCTACCTGTTTGGCCAATGTAGAATTTAGGACAGTTGTTACCCTTGAGTTTATAAATTCCAGATCTTTTGTGGGGTATGCTATTGTGTGGGAGTGAGTGTATGACTCTTTGTTGGAGTTTGTTATTGGTGCCGGCCGAAGTGGCCGCGCGGTTATGGCGCTGCAGTCTGGAACCGCGAGACCGCTACGGTCGCAGGTTCGAATCCTGCCTCGGGCATGGATGTGTGTGATGTCCTTAGGTTAGTTAGGTTTAACTAGTTCTAAGTTCTAGGGGACTAATGACCTCAGCAGTTGAGTCCCATAGTGCTCAGAGCCATTTGAACCATTTTTTTGTTATTGGTAGAGAAACTGATTTTGACATTCTTCTTCTTGAATAAGTTGGAAATTTTATATGAAAGTGGGCCTATATATGGTAGGGATACATATTTTACTGATTTTTTGTCTTTCATAGTTATTGTGGCTGTTGCTTGTTGCAAAGGCTTACTGTTAGCAATTTTTACTTTTGTTTTTTGAGAGAGTGTGTCTATGATTGAAGCATCATAGCCATTATTTTGGGCAATTGATTTGATTATGCTGATTTCTTTGTGCTGTTCAGTGGGGGTGAGGGGGACTTTATGCATACGATGTAGCATTGACCGGAAATTAGCCATCTTATGTTGGTTCGGGTGGCAGGATGTGTTACTGATGGTAACATCTGTGGTTGTTGGTTTTCGAAAGATACCAAAATGGTGTTTGTTATTTATGTTTGATATTTTGAGATCCAGAAAATTGATGCTATTATTTATTTCATGCTCCACTGTAAATTTGATGTTGTTGTGTAATTTGCTCAGATCTACAGCTAAGGCATCAATTTCGCTGCTGTTACCATCAAAAAGTAATAGCGTGTCATCTACATATCTCTTGTAGTAAATTATTTTATTGTTCATTTGGTTAATGGATGAGAAGAACTTTTGCTCAAGATGGTTAATGTAAATATTGGCTAATAATCCAGCAAGACTGCTACCCATTGCAAGTCCATCATTTTGTTTATAGACTTTATTATTGAAGGTGAAGTAATTATTAGACAAAATGAGTGTGAGGATCTCTATTAACTCATATATTTCTGGTAGATTGATCTTTTTGTGTTTTAAAAGGTTACTTTTTATTATGTTAATTGTTTCATCTACTGGGATGTTAGTGTATAGGTTTACAATATCCAGTGAGGCAAATCTAGCTGTTGGTGGTATGTGGATGTCTTTGATATGTTCTATAAGGTCCACTGTGTTTTTAACTGTACAGCTTTGTTCGAACATGTAGTAAGTGGTAAGGAGATTCTTCAGTTTTCTGCTTATGTAGTATGCTGGGCTGTTTCTTGAGTTCACAACAGGGCGTATGGGGGAATTTTCTTTGTGGATCTTAGGCTGTGACCGAAGTTTCGGTGCAGTTGGATTCATGATAAAGCAGTCCCGGGCCACGTTTTGTAAACGTTATTCGTGTGTGCTGCGTGTGTAATTAAGATGATGAGGTTGAAAGTGACGTCCATTGACTGGAATAGCACTTACATAGTGCATATTGAAAAGTGTATTAAGCTGGCGATCGAAAACATAAACGCACGAATATTTCGTCAGGCAGAACTACACAGCTCGTAAGTACACTAATCCTGCAAGTTTACTAATGTTTACAAAAACCATCTCATGAGCAATTAGATTTTGTAAAAGAAGTAAATCTTTCGTACTAATACCATTACTGATATGACAACAAAAATATTTCTTTTCTTTCCTAGTGCAGCAAACGAATAACAAAAACAAAACTAGGTCCAACCAAGAATGCTTGTAATCTGCCATCTGAAGATGGATTTGTAAAGAAAAATCCGAAACCGGTCATGGTCTGAAGAGAATAAACCTTTTTAAACCATACAAGTGGCTGGTAGCTGTTTTTTATATAAATTATAAACCTTAAGTACAACAGCCACGTTTCTCAACATGTCGACTTTCGACAAAATAGCGACTTGGATACACTTTCATCAGTGGGTATATAACTCAAAGGCTAGGGAATAGCTGTGCGGCCAGTGACCAACTCCGCCTTCCCCCAAGAATGCGCGAGCCAGCCACTGTTCACCATTTACCATCACGTAAGGGTCGGCCGACCACGACCAGCAAATCGGAAGGTGCTGTGGCATGAAGAATCCATGTGACACTACAGACACCAGAGATCACAAATACCCCATGTCCACCGCAGCAGCCTGAAGCCTGTCGACCGTGACCAACATAGCTTCCAACTTTTTACGGTCAGTATCCAGATCCTCATGTATCTGTACACAACAGGTGGAGTCCCCATCCATCATTAAACAATGTTTGTCTGTACTACGTGGAAGGCAACACAAATGAAAGCAGTCGCTGGGTGCAAGCTAGTAACTGCTGATTACATACTTCTGGTTCTTACTATACACAAAAGTCGGTTCATCAATGCAATTGCACTAAAATTTACACAAAAATTTAGACTAAGTCAGTACATATGTACAAGCCAACACAATAAAATACACATAAACAACTTACTTTTTAGCAGAATCACGTGAAAATTAAAACGAAACGAAATCCTGGGTATAGACAGAAATTGCTGCTGCTTCTGAGGTATCCACTCGACTCCGTGGTTGTGCTTAAACTCTAGAAAAATTCTTCAAAAAGATTTCGATGTTCACAACTTTCTCTTCAATCTATCTTCTAAAATAATTCATCGTACAGTATTGGCTAGTGTGTTCCTGCATTTCTCATGAACCCATACTGACATTCGCTGAGATCAGATTCTGCCAGTCTGTTCCTTCTTTTGTAAATCGTTTGTGTCTGTATTTTATAACAATGATTTATGAAACCGATGGTTCGGTGAGATTCATACCTGCCAAGGTCTGTCTTCTTTTGAACTGGAATTATTACATTCTTCCTGAAGAAGGAATAGCTCTCCCACACATATTACAAATTCTGAGGGAATGTCGTCTACTCCAGGGGCCTTGTTTCCACTTAGGTCTTTCAGTGCTCTGTCAAATTCTTCTCGCAATCTCATATCTCCTGTCCCATCTACGTCTACATCATCTTCCCTTTTCATAAAACTAAGTTTGTTTCCCTTATAGAGCACTTCTACATTTTTCTTCCAACTTTCAACCTGTCCTCCTTTCCTTAGTGCTGGCTTACCATCTGAACACTTGATTTTCATGTAACTGACTCTCTTTTCTCCAAAAGGCGTATCTATTTTTCCTATGGTCATCCGTGCTTACACAGTTTTACACTTTTCGACCAGCTATTCAAGCTCTGCCGTTTTGCACATTCTGTCAGTTGCGCTAAAGCAAATACAAAAGTAATATATATATATATATATACATATATGTGTGTGTGTGTGTGTGTGTGTGTGTGTTTTAGCGCAATTCATTTTTATTTTTTCTCCTTTTGTCAATTAAATTCTGTAATTCGCGTGTTAAGCAAGGATTTCTATTGGGTGTTTTCTTCTTGGCGATTTGATCCTCTATTGCCTTCACTATTTCTCAGTTATCTATTTGTCTTATATTGTATTCTTTTTCCCTGTTTCAGTCGACTGTTGCCTAATGCTTCCTTAAAGTCTCTCTACGAGCAGCGGATCTTTCCATTGTTCAGTTCCTACCTTCTTTATTTTCTATCTTTCTGAAATTCCTTCAGCTTCAAAATGATTTGCAGTTTTACATCTAGTTTCGAGATCTCTGTGTTGCGTCTCTATAATCTGTCGTTGACACTCCAGTATCTCCAGGTCTCCTCCATGTATACAGCCCTCTTTCATGAGTCTTAAATCAATTGTCATCAATGATTAAATTGTGCTCTGTGCAAAATTCTACCATCCGGCTTCCACTTTCGCCGGTTTCCCCCACTCAATATCTCTACCTAGTTCTCCTTCTCTTACTTTACAGTTAGCGAATTTCAGCCATCCATCATTATTAAATTTTCGTGTCTCTTAACGACATTAATAATTTCTTTTATCTCGTCATACATTGTTTCACTCGCATCACAATTGGGAAGTCAGTTGGCAAATAAATCTGTACTGCTGTTGGGGTTTTAGCCATGTTCTATTTTATCTACCATTACGTGTTCACTATGATGGCCATGTAGCTCTCTGTATTCTTATTTTCTTATTCATTATTACACCTGCACCTACATTTCCCCTATTTCATTTTGTGTTGGTAGTCATCTGACCTGAAATCTTGTTCTTCCTATCACCGCACTTCACCAATTCCAGCTATATCTAACGTCAAACTCTCCATTTCGTGTTTGAAATTCTCTAGTCTACCTATCCGCCTGTGGAATGCAGATTTGTTTTCTCTGATAACAACATGCTCCTGAGTAGTCTCCGCCTGGAGATCCGAATGGGGGAGTACCTCAGTTCCAGAGTAATTTGCAAAGGTATACGCCAACACAGAACTTCGTGTCTTCAGGAAATATAACGGGTATGGAGTTCTCTTGCTTTCAGCCGATGTCAAAACCGACGTAGCAAGCGTTTATTAATGTTTTAAGGGCATATCAGTCAATGATCTAGACTGTTGCCATTGAAACTACTGAAACGGTTGTTGCCAGTCTTTGGAAACCATAGGATCGTCTGGCCCCTCCACAGATACCCCTCCATTCATCTACACACCTACGTGATTGCTCTGCTATTCACAATAAAGTGCCTGGCAGAGGGTTCAATGTACCACCTTCAAACTGTCTCTCTACCGTTCCACTGTCGAACGGCACGCAGGAAAAACGAGCACTTAAATTTTTCTGTGCGAGCCCTGATTTCTCTTATTCTGCCAACAGAATGTTTTCGCAATCGGAGGAGAAAACTGGTGATTGAAATTTCATGAGAAGATCCCGTTGCAACGAAAAACGCGTGTGTTCTAATGATTGCCACTCCAATTCACATATCATGTCTGTGACACTATCTCGCCTATTTCGCGAGAGTACAAAACGAGCTGCCCTTCTTTGTACTTTTTCGATGTCATCCGTCAGTCCAACCTGATGCGGATCCCACACCGCACAGCAGTACTCCAGAATATGGTGGACAAGAGTGGTGTAAGCAGTCTCTTTAGTAGACCTGTTGCACCTTCTAAGTGTTCTGCCAATGAATCGCAGTCTTTGGTTTGTTCTACCCACAATATTATCTATGTGATCGTTCCAATTTAGGTTATTTGTGATTGCTCCTACGGTACAGCTATCTGCGTCGAGGCATGCAAGCCGCCCCACTGTGGAAGGTTCCATGGTTCTGGTGTGCGCATGTGTGTGTGTAGAAAGGAGTGGAGGGGGGATTACCATGTACATTCTTGAAACACTTTTATTGGATAAGAACACAATGGTTGCTTTTATCGCTGTAGAAGGTGTAGAAGTACCTGGTGGTCATGAGCCCTTCTCCATTTGCCTAAGTAACGGCAGTGAAGTCCTTAAAATACATAGTGCAAAGTGATAATTTGAAGAAAACAGAGATAGCCGCACTTTGGTGGCCCCAGTATGAAATCGCCCTCCTTTTCTTATCAAAATAAGTTAAAAGTACTAAGCAGCTGCAGCGATAATTATTAACTGCTATACAGCGTTCCTCGTAAACAGACAATTACAGGCCAATAACTTCAATAGACCAAACAAATAAGTGTATTTAGCAACCGCACAAACGGCTTAAGACCCAATAATAAATGCACGCCTCTGCAAAGCCCATTCAAGTAATTAAATTTTACATATATGTTTCATTAAGGAACAAGATGCCTCGCCCCTAAAGACCAGCTTACAGCAATACTTACCAATCTTAAGTAAACAAAACTTTACTATTAAAATTTTTTTCGTAACATTTAACACGTATACAGCTTAACAGAACTAACGGCTGGAGTCCATTCAACAAGTTTCACAATAGCCGAAGGTGCTTCACTATTTACACGTAATTTGGTTAAGAATACGAGATGCCCATTAGCATTTATTTATGTCCAAACATGCCCTCCGAGGGCACGTAGCCTATCAGGCTTATAAAAATAGTGAGCCTTACGGTGCAATTGGCGATCAAAACATCACATACAATGGGTGAAGTTCGTGAGGACTTCATGCCAAATTACCTAGAATGTATAAATAGCAAGGAAAACAAATTATAAATATAAAGGCCCCTTGCTTGGCATCACCCAAAATTGAAATATACTCAATGAACATAAATAAAATCGAAAACCTGCTAGGATGGATTCCTGACTGGCAATGGAGGAAAAAAAGTCCTACGAACATGTGTCCAGAAATGGATGGAGTGAGTGCAATAACAACATATCCTCCCGGAACACAGTACAGAGCTGCATCGCATTCACGTTTCAACAGATGTTCAAACTGGCCTCCACGGGATGCGATACACGCGTTCACGCATCATGGATTGCCGCACTCTTTCGCATTTTGAGTGCCAAAAACCATCGACAAAATCTTTTCCATGGTGGTAAATCCACTGTTGATAATCCTTAGACTTGTTCCAGGTGATAAGGACAGTAACGGATGTCACGCAGGGTACACATAATCGTACTTTCGCTTACACCATATCGGCGAGCCACTTGCCTGGAGCTTGGACTATGGTTCGTCTCAATATTTTGTAGAACCCGGTCCTCTAAATCTGGCCTACGCACAGTCCGTCGCCTCCCTTCACGTTCATCTGCCTGAAAGGACACATGAGCACACAAACGCCCAAAAGGGGCTTGAAATGTGCTGTGATGTGTTTGGTATCTGTGAGGGTACTTGTCTTGGTATAGCCTTGCTGCCTCTCGACCGTTTCCATCTGATTGGCAGTACACAGACACCATCTTGGCTTGTCCCCGACATGTATACCGGACCATTCTGCTGCTTACAGTACGCTGCGTCAATTACACAGCCTGCAACACACAAGGAATACACAGCACATGGTCAGAGGAACCTTCATACGTCAGCGCCATCTACCGTGGCAAGGATGCATTTCTGGATTAATGCTCATAGGACCTTTTTTCTTCCATTTTCAGCCAGGAATCAGTCCCTACAGTTTGACGGTTTTATTTATGTTCACCCTGTAGAACGCCAAGTAAGGCAAACACTTTATCTCAGGGGTTTACAGGCAAGCGAAGAACGGCAGTAGCTAAGCCCAGCAAGCAAAAACTGTAAACAAACAAATCACAATATAATTATTTCATATTAGCTAGTTCCTAAAACAGCTTATAACAAGTAATGCGGATTTACTCGAATCAGCTACAGGCTGGCAAGCACTGGATAGGTAATACGTCAGAGAAGTCAGGTTACGGAAGAATTTTAACAGTAAGCGTGGGCTTGCATACACAGTCAGCCACGCCACACTACCCAGTAATATGGTACATAGGAATCAAAATCCAAATTACAATTCACATTCACCGCAAATCGCAAATACGTGTCGAGAAAATCAGCTAAAAACAGTCTGGTAGAAAAATACAAACGAACACCTTCGGTCACAACAGAATATCGGTGGAACGACCACAAATGCCACCTACATCCGAAAGGAACCAAGATGCAGTGGATCGTACGTCAGTTTAGAACAAAATTACTGCCCGTTACAGAAGAGACCTCACCATAAAGTCCACAATACAGATTCACTTCCTCCAATGGCCAACTAGCTGACATTTAAACTCCAACCGGCGTGATGGCGCCAACAGCACTCCAGAGGCTAGGACGCCGCTTTCCAGTTCTGTTTGGCCCAGCGGACTACTCACATGTCCAGGGTAAAACCAGACCTCCAGCTCTTCCCACTGTTGCCAAGAAGTCCCTTGCCTTCTGATTGCTGTGCACGCCTCTAGATCACTACCTACCATTGCTCACGTGTTCTCTTGCGGGACGGCGACCTATGGTGTCTCAGCAATGGGGTTCAAAAATGGTTCAAATGGCTCTGAGCACTATGGGACTTAACATCTATGGTCATCAGTCCCGTAGAACTTAGAACTACTTAAACCTAACTAACCTAAGGACATCACACAACACCCAGTCATCACGAGGCAGAGAAAATCCCTGACCCCGCCGGGAATCGAACCCGGGAACCCGGGCGTGGGAAGCGAGAACGCTACCGCACGACCACGAGCTGCGGACTCAGCAATGGGGTAGAGACATATTATACACGGCAGAAACCGTTGACAACTGAGTGCCAAGCACGTCTTGCATGCACATCACACTTGTCACCGACAGTCGATTTCAAACCTGAGAGAAATTGCTGTTGTCGGTGAATGCAGGTCCATTTCAGCCAGTCTCCAAACGAACAATGCATAGAGAGCTGCTTGCAATGAGCATTTCGAACTGGATATTTAGCAAATAGGTTTTTGTTCGCATCAGCGAATAAAGTTTCACACAGTGAGCCAGGAAATACAAAAACTGGGCACTAGCTGACTGAAGGCATTTGATGTTGTCCAGTGGGTCACGGATTTGGCCTCTTGTCAAGTGATGAAAACCGATGAGTGCTTCGACAGTCAAATCATTGTTTAACCTGCAGAACGTGGAAAGTATAGTTCACGCCGTAGGTGTTTCTGTAATTTTTTTTTTGGGGGGGGGGGGTGTTTGGGGTGTGTTTTGTACCATGGCTTGCGTGTGTTCATTCTGGTTACCACGAACATTAACCCAGGAGTTTATTTTAGTATTCTCGCTGATGCAGTGTTGTCCTTTCTCCTACACCCACGCGAATAGTTAGCCGTGAGAATTCTAAACATGACAACAGCTTTATCCACAGGGCTGCAAACATATGTTCCTGGTTTTGAGAACACACAAGATCCTTTACCATACTTCGATCGGCCCGCTAAATCAACCAGTCACTGTCCCACATCAAATTTTTGGGAATATTTGGAGTAGGAGATGAAACGTGGCAATAAACGAATACTGTCACTCTTCTGGCTAACCCAAGCTATTACTGCTACTACAGCTACTGGATTAGTTAAGACAGTTTTAATAAACTGTAATTAAATGTGGGTTCGCTGATGAAAACCATAATGCCTCTTACTTTAACCCGATACCCACAGCCCACCCTATCACTCTCTACAATGCTCCGATAGCAAGGGTTATGCCGTCTCAAGCACTATTTCAAAACGTGGTTGCAACAATACCTTCCCGACAAAATTTAACTTGAAGCACCGCGCTCCATTGGCATACTCGGCTTCACACAAAATGCCTCAAATCTGACTATATAAATCTCTGAAACCATATTGTTTCTAGTTTTCCTCTCATACCTCGCTGGGATGAGCATGACAACAACACACGCACGCATTCGCACTCACTCTCACGAAACAATAGATACACATGTAAACAGACAAAGATATAAATAAACATCGATCATAAGGTCTATTCGTATTGTAATGTTGATTACTGAGAAAAAACTCTTTGCTATTGTAAATTGACTTGTAAACAAGTGTCGCAATTAAGTTTGATGCAGTTATTATGCGTACATCTATTGTAGGCTGCGAGAGAGCTTCAGAAGCGTTGAAAATGTTGGGGCATCAGCTGAAAGCTTGCTGCTTTAAGAGAGCTCACTTTATTCGTGTGCAGTTCTGTACAGCACACATTACTGAACCGTCCGTATATGCTCAGGCGACATGACTGGTGAACAGACAGGGTAGGAGTAGGTTCAATATTTGCTGTACTGTCGAGAAGGCTTGAGCAATCCGTATAATACGTGGCGGAAGACATAATTTTAGAATAACGTACCAGGAGTATCGTTGCGGTCTATGATTCTTCCCTGTATGTTACTGCCGTTGAGAGTGCCGAAAATTGCAGTTACCGACGTAAACAGCTATGTGCCGTGACATTCAACTTTTCAGCAGAGCTCACGGCGATAATTGATCAAGAATACGAAACTGTTATAGTTGAGCAAATAACTGCAGCACTCCGTGGAATATACTAGCACTTGCTGATCTACAAGCCGTTATCCATGATCACGTGCCTTTTTCAGTCGCTGGTGACGGTTCGGCCTACTGTGAAATGTGTATTTTCTGGGTCATCGCATTACACGAACAGTAGTGTGGAGATTGACATTCCAACACAGCGTTCCCGTTCTCATGTTGTACAGAATGTTCGAGCCATCTTCACAATAATGCAGATACAGACCCCAGTCCAACCCTGCGACTCTTTTGCCATCTCCCAGGTTGAGTGTACCTGGTGTTGTCACTGACCGTACGGTATACTGCAACAATCACTCACCCGACTCATGAGATCGACCTCCGTAAGAGACACCAAAATATGTGGGCAGTTCCTTTGAAAAGGACAGTCATCTTTATCATATCCGAGTCTGACCGCCATCTCTAAAGACTTTGTCGTCTATGAGATTTTAAATCTTCAACTTGCTTCCTTAACCACCGACCAGTTCCTCCTGTTTCAGTTTTCCCCCTGTCCACGATTCACTACCATAAACCCCTTGCGGGTTCGTGGGTTAGAATAGGCCCTCGGTATTCCTGCCTGTCGTAAGAGGCGACTAAAAGGAGTCTCAAATGTTTCGGCCTTATGTGATGGTCCCCTCTCGGGTTTGACCTCCATCTTTCTAAATTATTCCGAAGAGCGAGCCAATTGGGGAAGGGCGCCTTACATGTTGCACTGTATCCGTCGTGCATTGAGACCTTTAGCCGGCTTTTTCGTCGTTGCAATGGTGTCCCGCTCGTTTTCCATCTCTTGGATACGATTACCACGCTGCACTCTGCAGTGTTGCTTTTAACTGCGACGACGACCTTGGACTTTATTGGACCTCAGATCCAGCACGGTAGCCAGTCCGTTGTGGTGGGGCCGCCATGTACCCTGTTGGTTGTAGCCCCTTGACAACACAGGGATCGCTCTACTGATGCCTGCACCGTTAACTCCCCACGTATGCCAAGGAGTAGATGCCCATCTCTCTGGGGCATCAGGACTCCCAGCAATGGCCATCTTGCCAGGTGGCTATTGCTGCGGCTGGGTGGCGCCCGTGGGGAGGGCCCTTGGTCGGAGTAGGTGGCATCAGGGCGGATGGCCCGCAATGAAGCGTGGTACATCATCTCTCGCTGGTGGGCCTCCACCAGCAGTCTCTAAGCGATCGAGATCTAACATCAACGGCAGGAAATACGAACCACGATCATTTCCCTCCCTGGCCACTCCATGGGAGGAACGTATGGCAAAAGAAGGCAGTGGAGAATATTCACCCCGGTTCCTTGTGTGTACGCGAGTTGATGGGGAATCGTTTATGTCAACCAAGCCCCAGTTTTTTGTGGAGCATTTAGAGGACAAGTTCGGGGAGGTGGAGGGCTTGTCCAAGATGCGCTCTGGTTCTGTGCTCATCAAAACGGCATCTTCTGCCCAGTCCCGGATGTTGCTCAATTGTAACAAGTTGGGGGATGTTTCAGTTAGCATCACGCCGCATAAGAGTCTCAACATGGTCCAGGGTATTATATTCCACAGGGATCTTGTTCTGCAATCCGACGATGAATTACGCACCAACCTCGAACGACGAGGTGTTCACTTCGTCCGGCGCGTCCATCGGGGTCCGAAGGGTTAATCAGGTAGCCACCGGTGCCTTCATCTTGGCCTTTGAGGGTGATGTCTTACCCGAAAAGGTTAAGGTGATGGTTTACCGTTGTGATGTGAAGCCATATATCCCTCCTCCGAAGCGGTGTTTTAAATGCTGGAAGTTTGGGCACATGTCATCTCGCTGTACTTCCAGCATCACGTGTCGGGATTGTGGACGTCCTTCGCATCCTGATACTCCATGTGCCCCACCTCCTATCTGTGTTAACTGCGGAGAACACCAGTCCCCCTGCTCGCCGGACTGTAGGATATTCCAGAAAGAAAGGAAGATAATGGATATAAGACCCTGGATCACCTGACCTACCCCGAGGCTAGACGGAAATACGAGCGGCAATGACGTCAACCTACGCCGCTGCTGCAACGACGGTTCTCCCATCATCACGACTCGGCTCTAAGATCGGTCAGCATCCACCAGCCCCCTTGCTTGTGGGGGGCACTTCACAACCTGTTGCTCCTGCTCCATCAACTTCAGGAGCAACACTCCCCCAACAATCGGGGACATCAGTTCCCCCTTCCCAGCCGGAGAAGCGTAAGACTTCTTCGGCTACTCTCGCAAGGAAGGGGTCCCTTGGGGGCCTCCCTTCGCAAGTTCCGACCAGCAGCACTGCAGACACCCGCAAGTATCTGAAACAACCACCGGTCGCTGGTCGTAGGGCGTCACGGTCGTCTTCAGTCCCTGAGACTGACCCGGTGCGGCCCTCCCAGCCAGAACCACCTAAGGCACAGCACACAAAGCAGACCAAGAAAAAGGCTCCCAAGCATACTGACATTGCGGTGGCACCTGTCCCACCGCAACCTTCTCACTCTGCATCCAAAGATGAGGTGGAGATTCTGGCGTCCGCTGAGGAGCTGATCTCGCTGGTCCCTCAGACGCCTTGGATAGCGCTAGCACCGGTGCTCAATTGGAGGCAGCAGGTGACCCAGCGGCGTAATCTGCCTTCCAAGTCTCGTCACACCTTTCTCAGACATGGACAATACCATCCTCCAGTGGAACTGCAGCGGTTTTTTCCACCATCTAGCTGAGCTCCGCCGACTTATCAGCCTTCACCCTTTCATCTGCATTGCTCTTCAGGAAACTTGGTTTCCAGCAATGCGAACCCCCGCCCTCTGTGGCTATTGGGGTTATTATAAGAACCGGGCAGCTTGTGAAAGAGTGTCTGGTGGCGTCTGCATATATGTCCTTAACTCTCTTCACAGCGAGTTTGTACCTCTTAGAGGCTGTCGCTGTTAGGGTGTGGACACCACAGGCTATTACCGTCTGCAGTCTTTACCTTCCACCAGATGGTGATGTCGCGCAGCATGAGCTGGCTATGCTTCTGGCCCAATTGCCGCCACCTTTCATGTTACTGGGCGGTTTCAATGCCCACAACCCTCTATGGGGTGGGACTGTCGTCGATGGCCGCGGTCGTACCGTGGAGCATTTGTTGTGTCAGCTCGACCTTAGCCTCTTGAACACCGGTGCTCCCACGCATTTCAGTGTGGCCCATGGCTCGTTCTCGGCCATCGATCTCTCTCTTTGCAGCCCCGGACTTGTCCCGTCGCTCCACTGGAGAGCGCATCCTGACCTGTGTGGTAGTGACCATTTTCCCATCTATTTGTCACTGCCCCAGTGTCATTCTTCTGGGCTCTCCACAGGGCTGTCTGGCGGGCTTTTACTTCCGCTGCAACTATTAAGTCTCCCCCACAGGGTGACATTGACGAGGTGGTCCGTGTCTTAACCACGTCCATCATTTCGGCGGCCGAGGCTGCCATCCCCCGCTCTTCTGGACTCCCTCGGAGGAAGGCTGTACCCTGGTGGTCGCCGGAGATTGCTGAGGCTATTCGCGACCGTCGGCGGGCTCTCCAGCATCATAGGCGGCACTCGTCTCTCGAGACTCTCATCGCCTTTAAGAGGCTCCGTGCCTTGGCCCGTCGTCTTATTGCACGGCGTAAGCAGGAGTGCTGGGAGAGGTATGTCTCCTCCTTGGGCTCCCGTGTCTCCCCCTCGCTCGTGTGGTCCCGGATCCGGCGGATTTACCGATACCAGATCCCTATGGGTCTTCCTGGGATCTCCTTGGACGGCGCTGTCTGCACGGACGCTGCCGCCATTGCTGAACACCTTGCTGCGCACTTTGCTCAGAGCTCTGCGACTGCGACTTATCCCCCCGCCTTTCGCTCTCTAAAGGAGCGAGCCGAGCAGACGCCATTATCATTCCACACGTGTCGTTCTGAAAAATACAATGCTCCTTTCAGCGAGAGGGAATTCCTCGCTGCCCTCGCCGATTGCCCTGATACAGCACCAGGACCAGACTGCATCCATGCGCAGATGCTGAAGCATCTCTCCAGGGACTGCCAGAGACACATCCTCACCATCTTTAACCGCATTTGGAGCGAGGGCATGTTCCCGTTGCAATGGGGAGAGGGTCTTATTGTCCCCATCTTGAAGCCCAGTGCGGACCCACTGGCGGTGGACAGCTATCGTCCCATTACCCTCACCAACGTTTTGTGCAAATTGCTCGAATGTATGGTGGGGCGGCGTTTGTGTTGGGTCCTTGAGTCGCGCGGTCTCCTCACTTCATCCCAGGGTGGCTTCCGTCTGGGCCGGTCTGCTGCGGACAATCTGGTGCGGCTGGAATCTGCTATCTGTATGGCCTTTGCCCGACGTCAGCATCTCGTTGCTGTATTTCTTTATCTGCGGAATGCGTATGACACCACATGGAGGCATCACATCCTTGCTACGTTGCATGAGTGGGGTCTTCGTGGTCGGCTCCCGGCTTTTCTTCAAACCTTTCTATTGAGCCGCTCTTTCCGGGTGCAAGTCGGTTCGCCTCTAGTTCATCTTATACACAGGAAAATGGGGTCCTGCAGGGTTCGGTGTTGAGCGTCTCCTTATTTCTCGTGGCCATTAAGGTCTGGCTGCAGCCGTGGGGTTGTCGGTGCCTCCTTCTTTGTATGCCGACGACTTCTGCATCTCCTTTAGCTCCACGACTACGGGAGTCGCCGAATGCAGGCTGCAAGTAGCCGTTCGCAAGGCAGCATCATCGGCTCTGACTCATGGTTTTCAGTTCTCTGCAGCCAAGACTCGAGTTATGCACTTCGGATGGTCCACCCTCATCCTGAACTTTACCTCGACGGCCGCCTGCTTGAAGTGGTGGATACTTGCCACTTCTTAGGACTCGTCTTTGATGCCTGGCTCACATGGGTTCCTCATATTACTCAGCTGAAGCAAAAGTGCTGGCGGCACCTCAACGCCCTCCGCTGCCTGAGCCACACATCTTGGGGTGCGGATCGCTGCACGCTGTTGCGATTATACAGGGCCCTTATGCAGTCCAGGCTTGATTATGGGAGCCTGGCCTATGGGTCTGCATCACCCTCAGTGTTGAAGCTGTTAGACCCTATACACCACTGTGGGGTTCGGCTTGCAACTGGCGCTTTTCGTACGAGCCCCGTGGATAGTCTACTGGTGGAGGCCGGGGTTCCCCCACTGCGGATTCGCCACCATCGACTGCTCGCTGACTATGCTCTCCACGTGCATTGCTCGCCGGGCCATCCCAAAAAAATGGTTCAAATGGCTCTGAGCACTATGGGACTTAACAGCTGTGGTCATCAGTCCCCTAGAACTTAGAACTACTTAAACCTAACTAACCTAAGGACATCACACACATCCATGCCCAAGGCAGGATTCGAACCTGCGACCGTAGCAGTCGCACGGTTCCGGACTGCGCGCCTAGAACCGCGAGACCACCGCGGCCGGCGGGGCCATCCCAATCGTCGCCTGCTTTTCCCTGCCATGGTCCTCCATCTGCCCGAACGGCGACCTCGGTCTGGGCTTACCATAGCTGTCCGCGTCCAGTCCCTGCTGTTGGAACTGGGGTCATTCCCTCTTCTGCCTCCCTTCTGGGTCCGTGCACCTACGCCTCCCTGGTGTTTGCCCCAGCCGTCCGTCCGTTTGGACTTGGCACAGGGACCCAAGGACTCGGTTCCGCTTGTGGCCCTCCGTCGCCATTTTCTTGCGCTCCTCGCCTCATTTTCGGGCTGTGAGACTGTCTTCACTGATGGTTCCCTGGTTGATGGTCGCACTGCCTACGCTTTTGCTCACACTGCCCATGTTGAACAGCGCTACTTGCCGGCTGGCTGCAGTATTTTTACTGCAGAACTGGTGCCCATATTGCGCGCTCTTGAGCATATGCATTCCTGCTCAGGTACGTCCATCGTCATCTGCAGTGACTCCCTGAGCAGCCTCCAGGCCATCGACCGCTGCTATCCCTCTTCTCCTGTGGTATCCTCTATTCGGGAGTCTGTTTCCGCCATTACCCGCTCTGGTCGTTCGGTGGTCGTTGTTTGGACGCCAGGTCACATTGGCATCCCGGGGAACGAACGTGTTGACAGGCTGGCCAAAGGGGCGATCGATGCCCCAGCTTTGGAGATCGGCCTCACAGCTCGCGATCAGCAGCTGGTGTTGCGCCGTAAGGTGCTTGGGTTGTGGACTGCTGAGTGGCGTGGCATGACATCCCCGAATAAACTGCGGGCTGTCAAGGAGACGACCGATGTGTGGCGCTCCTCCCTGCGGGCTTCTCACAGGGACTCTGTCATCCTGTGTCGGCTGCGCATAGGCCATACCTACGTGACGCACGGTCATCTTTTGCGTCAGGAGGATCCCCCCCCCCCCCCCCTGTGTCGGTGTGGGTTCCGGCTGACGGTCGCCCACATTTTGCTGGAGTGTCCCCGACTGCGCACCCTCCGGCAGTCTTTTAATCTCCTGGGCACTTTGCCTTTGGTTTTATGTGACGATGCCTCCATGGCTGATGACGTTTTAAATTTTATCCATGGTAGTCCTTTTTATGGTACCATTTAGGGAGGTCCTGCACCTTTCCCTTTCTGTGTCTTTTGTCCTTGCGTCTCTCAATATTTGTTGCTGTTTTGGTGTGTCGTCGGATGGTTGACTCATTCCCTTTTTTTTGTTCTTGTGGTCAGTCAACCAGTCTCCGGCCATCTTCTTTTCTTCTGTTTCTTTCTGTCTGGTGTTCATCTGTACTCTTCTTGCTGTAGTGTTCGTTGCCTAATTTGTGTTCTTTCAGTGCCTGGGGGGGAATCTCCTTCCCCTTGGGGTTTTACCCACTCCGCAAATTTATGTCTCGCCTGTTTTTGGAATGGGGGACTGATGACCTTCGCTGTTTAGTCCCCCTTAAACGTCCCAATAACCACCACCACTACCATAAAATGCTGTGCTCCAAACGTACGATTTAAGAAATTTCATCCTCAAACCAAGGCCTATATTTGTTTCCAGTGGATTTCTCTTGGCCAGTAATCCCCTCATTGCCTGTGCTAGACTGCCTTTTAAGTCCTCCTTGCTAAGTCCGTCATTATTTTGCTTCCAAGGTAGCAGAATTCCTTAACTTCGCCTTCTTCGTGACCAAAAAATTTGATATTAACTTTCTCGCTATTTCCCAGTACTGCTACTTCTCATTAGTTTCGTCTTTTTCTAGTTTACTCTCAATTCATATTCTGTACGCATCACACTGTTCATTCCATTCAACAGAACCTTTAATTTTTCTTCACTTTCACTGAGAATAGCAAAATCATCAGAGAATTTTATTACTAATATCCTTTCACCCTAAATTTTTGTCCGATTCTTTGGCTTTCTTTTATTTCCGTCATTGCTTCTTCGATGTGCAGATTGAATAGTAGGGACGGAATACTGCACCCCGTTTTTAATCCGAGCTCTTTATTCTTGGTCTCCCAGTCTTCCTGTTCGCTCTTGGTTCTTGTACATATTGTATATCACCTATGTTTACCTACAGCTTACTCTAATTTCTCTCAGAATGTCGAACATCTTGCACCATTTAACACTGTCGAACGCTTGTCCAGCTGGAGAAATCCTATGAGCGTGTCTAGATTTTTCTTCAGTCTCGCTTCCATTATCAAGCGCAACGTCAGAACTGCCTCTCTGGTGCTTTTATCTTTCCTAGAGCCTATCTGATCGTCATCTAATTGACTTTCAGTTTTCTTTTCCATTCTTCAGAATTGTTTCTTGTCAGCAGCGTGAATACGCGAGCTGTTAAGTTGACTGTGTGATTGTTCTCGCCCTTCACTGCCCTTGCTGTCTTGGGAGTTGTATAGATGATATTTTTCCGAAATACCGATGGTTCATCGCTAGTGTCGTAGATTATACACACAAACTTGAGCTGTGGTTTGGTTGACACTTTCCCCAATATTTTAGACAGTCCAATGGAATGTTATGTATCCCTTCTGCCTTATTTGATTCCAAGTCCTCCAGACTTCTCTAAATTCTGACTCTAGTACTGGATCCTCCAACTTCTTCCATATAGATTCGAATTTCTGCTTCATTCCTAAGTTATTTTTATTTCTGTATCCCTGTCTTTTCCTGAGCATTTTTTGCTTCCTTCTTTCGTGATCGATTATAAGTATTTGTTCTGTTAAATAAGGTATTTTCGCAGTTACCTTCCTTGCACCTGTGTTTATCTCTTCAACATTCGTGAATTCTCCTGTTAGAAACGTCCACCAGTCTTGAACTGAGCTGCCTACACTGGTATTCCTTATCGCAGTATGCCCATGATGTAATCCAGCTGGAACCTCCCCGTGTCTCCGGTTCTTCTCCAAGTATAACTCCTCCTCTTGTGATTCTGGAACAGAATATTCGCTATTATCATCTGAAATTAGTCTTTTTGTTCTCCATTCCTACTGCCAAGCTAATATTCTCCCGCAACGCTTTCCTCTATTCCTTCCCCTACAACAGCGCTCCAATCTCTCCTTGATTGTTAGATTTACATCTTCCTTTATATACGGAATTACCAGTTCGATATCCTCATATATTTGCTCTAACTCCTCATCTTCCATTGCGACTTTCGTATGTATACCTGAACTTTTGTTGCCGGTGTTGGTTTGCTGTAGAATCTGATGAGGATAACCCTATCGTTGAACTGTTGACAATAGCTCACTCTCTGTCCTACTTTATTTCTTATTCATAACGACTCAGGTCACGTTATATGATTTTCTGCTGCTGTTGACAGTACCCTATATTCGTCTGATGAAACATGCGCATCTTCTTTCCATTTCACTTCACTGACCCCCACAATATCTTGGTTGAGCCTTTGCATTTCTCTTTTCACATTTTATAGCTTTCCTACAACGTTAAAACTTCTAACATTCAATGCTCCGACTCGCAAAATGGTATCCCGTCGTTGGTTATTCTATCTTCTTTTCATGGTCACTTCCAAGTTGGCAGTCCCTTGCCGGATAAGCGAATGGGGGACTAATCTGGAATGTTTTGCCAATGGATACTTTCGCAGTTACAGGCCACATGTCTCGCGGATACACATTATGTGCCTTTAATGCAGTGGTTTCCACTGTGTTTTGCATCCTCATGCCGTTGATCATTGCTAATTCTTTTGCACACAAGAGGGGCCCGAACCTCTGTCCAACCCTTCGCCCTGTTAGACTTCTTATGTCGAAAAATTTCGTCCATCGTTGCTAATGATTTTTTTATCCAAATTTTAAGCAGTGCCCAGGATGTAACCTTGGACCACGGAGGTTTTGATTGCTAGTCAAAGACGTAACCCACCCTTTTTTTTCTTCATTTTGTTCGTCATTGTTCTTGGCATTGGTCTGGACGGACATCAAATGACACCATTTCAGGTTCATCGTTAAATCATTCAGTTGTTTTTATTATTATTACAGAGGACAGCCAGACCACTGACCGAACACGATGAGCTACCATGCCGGCTTACCCTGGACCACGGCTGCACGACACCTTGTTAACGAACAACATTTTTACGACCAAACGGCAATGAAAAGCTCGTGAATTAATGTAGATCTTAAATTGTTTTAAAATTGAGTTTTCAAATGAAATTTGTAGTAGAAAGGTTATGGTGCTGAACTCTGAATACACTGCAAGTTGCCTCTACAAATTGTTTCTCGTTCATTAATTCTAAGTGAAACCAAATTTATCATTTAAAGCAGGATACCGCGGACGAGTCGCACGCTTTTAACTGTAATCCGATGTGTATTTGCTTTTAGCCAAACCCCTATGATTGAGAGACAGCTTAAAACATTTTCAATTAGTAGCAAAATATCGGATGATTGGCTTACAGCGTCAGTTTAAAACATTTTTAATTAATGGAAAAAATATTGGGTGAGGTTCTTGCAGCAGTAACAGCGTCATTGGTCATAACAGACACGAAATAAGGTCACCCTGACTGTCGAGCCGAGGTACATAAGACACACGGCGATATCAGGGTCAAGTACGTCGGAAAACCGCATGAGGCAATCCCACTTGTCAGTAGGGCAGCGCCAAGACAGGAGTAGATCTACTGTTGTGCGAAGCATATGTAGGAGAGAAGAAATGGGGTCAGTGATATATCTGCTATCCCCTCTCAACAGGGAAATCTGCTGTCCTATCACGCGCACTCGTTTCATGCGTACATCAAACATCAGGTGTCCTGTACCTACAACAATACCGCACCTTCGTTCCAGAAAACTATCATAATGGTTTAGGAACACTTAAGGGACATTAGGACTTTGGTACAACCACTCAGACTGCCTACCCTTCGTCCTACTGAATACAATGGAGACGGAGATTTCTGAATCTTATAATTCCTTCGTGGCGGTCATGTCACGACGCATCGTCATCGTTATCATTAGTATGAAAGACAGTGCTCCACACTAGTAGGACGTTCATTTCAGTGCTGTGCTACTGTGGTTGGCTTTCATAATTATTAACTGCTTTTACTAACCCGATTTGATGTCTCTGAAGATTTTTATTAGAGCTGAGTGATATTTACAGCATTCTCGTCAGGGACTCTTAAATAATTTATTTCGCAGTGACTTAAACTCTATGTAGCCTACGCAATGCACTCTAATTCGTTTCGCGGGCGTATATTATAAATTTTCCCTAAATTCCGAGATTTATTCCTAGGTTTCCTCCATCAGGGGAACCGGTGAAAGTGGAACAGTAGTTAAGGTTCTATTCGTATTCGAGGCGAGCAAGGTTAAATCTCCTTCCGGCTACCTTGCTCTAGGTTTATCGCGCGTTTCTTGTATCATCTCACGCGAGGTGCTTCTACAAAAGAGTTACAGCCGTTTGTGGCGTGAAATGGAGCCTCTAAAACGCCTGCCATCATCTCTCACTGACGTACGAGACAGTAATCCGTTACCTTACCATATGCTTCGGCTTGACACCTACTACATTCCGCCGTTTACTTTGCGAGCTAACATTCCATAGATGTTCTGGCTCACATGCTGTTCCTCTTCGTCGAAAACTCTTGGCTGAAACTCGTCTAGCGGTTGAACCGCACGTGTCGTATTATACGCTCTAAATTAGACACTTGTGATCCTTTGGTTAAACTGTCTGGCTTATGGCAAGTTTGCGAAATACAAAGTTAATATAACATACAATAACAGTAATAAAAATATCGGGAACTAAATTAACGACCAATAAATGATGTAGGCCACACAGCTGCGATTTTGTTAGAATAATGTTTATTCAGAAAGAGAACTAATAGCGGAAGTAGTCGTATTTAGAATACTATTACAATCGAGCGCATATCCATTTGACACAGTTCGATCATTCACAATCTCGTCGTGAATTAAAAGTCCAACACTCCACCTCGTTAACCACGTGAAAAGTTAGAGTTCACACCAGGCGGGCGGCTGCTCACCGCTCAGAGACTAAGTCCCGCGATACCACACAACGCGAAATTTTCTAAGTCGTTTCACTTCCTAGCTGTCTAAAGACCGGCCGTCCGCTTTCGCGTCTGCATCCGAACTACACCCTTTGGTGTCCCCAGCCGCAATGTTCGTTTTCGCGTCTCCATCCGAACTATCCCCTCTGGTGCCTCGATCAGAACTGTCTCTGTCCGTCCCCCGCCGCGTTTCCGGCGTGCCCAGCATCGTCGCTCAACTGGCTAGGGCATTTTCCTTTCCTGAAGCCGTCCATCTCATTGGCTACAGCTTATTCTACATTATTTTACATTTTAATCAAAGCTTGACCACTTTCTCGTTCTAAATAAAGTAACAATAATATCCATTATATAATAAATGTTAAATTCTTTTACATAAAGCCAATACAATTTCCTTCTTAACTTTGAATGTCACGGCCAGTAGCCTTGTACCAATGTGCTTTCTGATAAATAAATAAAGAACAAAAGTAGCTATTATGCACTAAACTTTACAACAAATATTCTATTACCTAACGATTCATTAAGGTGGCATGATGTCATCGTTCAATGTGTTTTCTGTGGACGAAATGATGATCTCATGCTTAACTGAAAATACTGATAATTTAAATTTACTATATCCTTTAAACAAATAAAGTTAACAAAGTTGATATTTACACCATTTGTCATTTTAATGATGCACTTCTATATGAAATGTCGATAGTAAAGATCGATCAAAGCGTTCAGATTTTAGTATTACTTTAACAGTAAATCCTAAACTATTATAGATATGATCAGTATTCAAGTTTTATTGGGGTCACCATGAAATTTTATGGAGGATGGCTGATTAAAATTACTGTGGCTTGATTCCCTGCATTACTACAGATTAAATAGTTTTCGTAGATGTTTCCCCTATGGTCGATCTTAGGTCCGCCATATTTAACACTGCTACATCTCCTCGGCCACAAAAGCCTTCTACTGGGTTTCCCTACGACGTAGGTTCTCGGCTGTCTCATTCGCACACTACAGCGCTTAGGCCTCAATAGACAATAGACGCCGTGAGTTTCCCCATCTCGTGGTGAATCTGCGCCCTTTGTGGCATCCGGTCCTGGACACAGGGTTCGTTTCACGTTTCCTGAAGGCTGACACTTTCGGCCATATACTTAAATGAGAGCGCAATGCTCGTTAACTCACAACGTGTAGCTTCCAACATGACAATGCACCACGGTTCCGCTTTCTAATATGGTCGTGATGATCTGACACACACTCCATGGGCATCAGACTGACTTTGAGTCATCTCCATATCTCCAGACCTCAATTATGTTGCGGCACGTTGTGAGAGAATCCTTTTGAACTCCTCACTATTTGTCTCAATTTAAGATTGACTGCAAGCACTCTACCTACATTAAATGTACTGCTTCAGACAGAATGCTCTTTGTTCATTATAACACAAATTTTTCATATAGTAAGCGTTGCATCTGATGTAAAATAACAGACACATCGGTTACAACATAAAACTGTTTTTAATTATCAGACTATTTTCATACCAGTCATTTTTCTTGCGTTAAATGTAAATGTCGTGTGACGAGGGCCTCCCGTCGGGTAGTCCCCTCGCCGGGCGCAAGTCTTTCGATTTGACGCCACTTCGGTGAATTGCGCGTCGATGGGTATGAAATGATGATAATTAGGGCAACACAACACCCAGACCCTTAAGCGGAGAGAACCTCCGACCCAGCCGGGAATCGAACCCGGGCCCTTAGGATTGACATTCTGTCGCGCTGACCACTCAGCTACCGGGAGCGGTTCTTGCGTTTACCCTTAATAGCTATTATCGTATGATTCAAGCTTCTCCTTTTCGCTTCCTTTTTAGAAAATTCACCCACCGTTATCAAAACTTATTGACTGTCAAAACCACCACATTTTCGCAATGACGTCATAGGCTTCGTGGGCCATAGCTTTCTTGAACTAATCTGCCAACCCTGATACGACGCCACTGTTCAACTTGTTTTTAGACACATTCTTTAAAAAGAAATAATTTGAAATAATTGTGATATCTCAGTCAAAAGAACGAAGTCGAGATACTTCGATTCACGCAACTAGTTTCACCTAAAAACATTGTTTTAGTAACTACTAGTTAATTACTTAAAACAAGGATATCTTTACAGATACTTGCCTAAATCCGATTTCAGATGTGTACTCTGAACAAAAGCAAAATTTGATCAATATTCACTGCCTGCCACAAAAAATTAAGAACACCGATGCCTGTCAAAAGGTATCCGACGTGATTATCACCACATAACTGGAATTAACAGCCTTTCAAAGCGGAATGATGGTTGGAACTAGACGCATGGGACATTCCATTTCGGAAGTCTTTAGGGAATTTAATATTCTGAGATCCAGAGATCCAAGAGCGTGCCGAGAATACCAAGTTTCAGGCATTACCTATCACCACGGACAACGCAGTGACCGACGGCCTCCACATAACTTCCGAGAGTAGTGGTGTTTGCCTAGAGTTGTCAGTGCTGACGGACAGGCAGCACTTCGTGACATCACCGCTGAAATCAATGTGGAACGTACGACGAACGTATCCGTTTGGACAATGCGGTGAAATTTGGCATCAATGGGCTGTAGCAGTAGACGACGGACGCGAGTACCTTTGTTAATAGTACGACATCGCCTGCAGCGCCCCTCCTGGGCTCGTGACCATATCGGTTGGACCCTAGACGACTGAAAAGCCCTGGCCTCGTTAGTTGAGTACCGATTTCAGTTGGTAAGAACTGATTGTAGGCTCGAGTGTGGTGCTGACCCCACGTAGCCATGGACCAAAGTTACCAACAGGACACTGTGAAAGTTGGTGGTGGTTCCATAATGGTGAGGGCTGTGTTTACATGGAATGGTGTAAGCCCTCTGGTTAAATTGCTACTTGAAAATCATTTGCAGCCGTTCATGGATTTCATGTTCCCAAACAACGATTGAATTTTTGTGCGTGATAACGCGGCATGTCGTTGGGTCATAAATGCTCGCGATTGATTTGAAGAACATTTTGGACAATTCGAGCGAATGATTTCGCCACCCAGATCGCCCAACCTGAATCCCTTTGAATAATTGTGGGACGTAATCGAGAGGTCAGTTCGTGCACGAAGTCCTGCACCGGCAACAATTTTGCAATTATGGACGGCTATAAACGCAGCAAGTCCCAGTATTTCTGCAGGGCACTTCCAACGAGTTCTTGAGTCGATGACACGTCGAGTTGCTGCACTATGACGGACAAAAGGAGGTCCGACACGATATTAGGAGGCATCCCATGACCTTTGTCACCTCAGTGCACAACGTCATTGGCGTACGCGATGTTTTTATTTTGTTTTCTTTCATAACTTGCTCATCGTACAGAATGAATATCACCGATAGGCTACAACACTGTCTCACTGCTGCTTCCCTGCCATGCCTTTCGACTCTTATAAGTTTGGTTTCTGTAAAAGTTGTAGTTAAATTTTCGGTCCCAGTATTTTTATACTTGCTACCTTCAAAATTTCAAAGAGTGTACGTCAGCTCACATAGTCAACAACGTCTCTAAATCTATAAATGCTTTAAAAGGAGGTTAGCCTTTCTTTCAACCTATCTTCTAAAATACACCGTAGGGTCAGTATTGCCTCGTGCTTTCCTAAACTCCTCCGGAACCAAAACTGATCTTTACTACGATGGGCCTCTACCATTTTTCCCATTCTTCTGTAAATAGTTCGTATCAATATTTTGCAACTATGACTTTTAAAGATGATGGTTCGTTAGTATTGACGTCAGCACCTGCAACAAAAGCGTTGTGTTAACAATTATGACAGCAAAAATATTAGCTGTTAATAACTCACCATATGAATCAGGAGGGCGACACAAAATGAGGGTACTGGAGGTGCAGAGGTCAACCTCCTATGGGATGTATGTGTTACACTTCACAAAACTGACATCGCCGACATCCAAAAAACTTTCAAAACAAACCATTAACCTGCACCATGAACAGCCAATGAAAAATGGCGTGCCACGGTGATCACAAAGGTTCGCACCATCTAGATAGATTGCTTGGGAGTTACGTACCGTGCAAGACATTCAGCTAGCTATCCACTCTTAAAGAATGCATACTGAATCATATTGGTGTATCGTGGCGATGAGAACTGATGGAATGTGATGCCATGCAACAGAAAGTGAATACTGTCATGGAGCTCATCGTGAAAATGGCTATCCTTTTAGCAGTAGCTGCAAATAGTGCGATAATATGTTTTACAGGTACAGAAAAAATGGGCATCTAGAGATTGAAATTGTCCTTTGGTTCCAGGTCGGACGAATTGCAGCGTCATCACACTTTTCAGGAAGGGTAGTCTGCGCTAAACGGAGTATGAATTTCATAAGCAGGCCAGGACTGAAGTAAAAGCAAATTATTTTGATCAGCTATCGGCCAAAAGCAGTGCTCATACCATAGTTGTAGTTCTCTCACGCCCTTTTTCCCACTCCGAATTGCTGTGACGTAAATATTCCCTACAGTCCTTACAATATTACGCACACTTTAAAGAATCGAAGGGGGCAGAGCACCTCCAACTTCTCGCAACACAATAAATAACTTTCCAGTCAATTTACCATCCAGATGAACAGTCCGGCATAACTGTATACGAATGCGTTAGCTAAACTTCACACAACTCTGTCGGTATTCCTAATTTCCAGGGTTCCTTTCATATGCACTTCTTCTTCAAATCCCGAGGGGTCAGAGTTGAAATTCCTTGGCTCAGATGGCTCTTAGCACTATGGGACTTAACTTCTGAGGTCATCAGAACTACTTAAACCTAACTAACCTAAGGACATCACACACATCCATGCCCGAGGCAGGATTCGAACCTGCGACCGTAGCGGTCGCGCGGTTCCACACTGAAGTGCCTAGAACCGCTCGGCCACCCCGGCCGGTTGATATTCCTTACTGAACGATGGAATAAGTTTGTTTATCTTATCGACAAATTTTCGGGCCGATTCCACAGTTTGCTGTGCATCGTCAAGTTGACGCTTTGTTTGAAATTTCTTTATCTTACTTCTTCCAATTCTGTAGCACTATTGGAAGTTATGCAATCATCCACTGTTTCCCTTAAAATCTATGTCGCGTGCAATTTGATATGCATATAGTGGTAGATCACTATCACGCACATCCTGTAAATGGTATCGAGCATCCTTGAAACGCGCAAACACAGTGCGCCTTGTCCTCCCTTCAATATCCGATGTTTTTCTTACGGCCTACATGGTCATATTGCCGCGGACTTATCTGAAATCTGTTCATAACTGTTTTTTACTATGCTGCGAGTGATCTTCTATGTACGTAATTATGTTTAGTACCGGTTCCTTGGACAACGATTGTCCTTCACTATGTTTCACTGGAGATGGAATTTATGGCTCCCTGTGGGACAAGGGAGATGAACTACGTGATTCGGCACCTGTTTCAATATCACGTTCAGTTGTTAAGGACAAAGCGGCTTCCTTGTGGTCCTCGTGTACATTGTCCGCTCAGTCGAGCGAATACGACACCAAACATTCATCTGACTCATCTTGCAGAAACGCTAATATTTCATCTACCACTTCTTTCTTACTTTGCGAAATTCCTTGGGTTCATTTCTCACGTAATTTTAACTTCGGTAACTGTTGTTGTAGATATAACGTAAAGTTTGCTTTGTTCATCGTTGCCATTACTCTGTTTTGTATCGGTTCCACTAACACTGTAGCACTGTGGCAACTACGCTCCTTAGCCGCATGCCGTCTCACAATTGGATACCTCCAGTGCAGCCCCTGTTGCCAGCAGCAACCAATATTGTACATGGGTGACAGACCACATGTGGGCGTCGAGTGCCGTACACATCATTGGCCTTTTCCGAATTCCCAATCAAGAGGTTCCTTGTGAGAGTGTTTGGGAAGATAGAAAATTCTGAAAATGTAAATGCAAAGTTAAGTCTGGATATAGAGGAGCCCATGAAGTGAAATGGAAACAAGATAAGGAAATCTGATCAGGCAAAGGTGATATCAACAGCAGCAGGAAAGAGTGTAACGGAAGTAGGATTCCCCGTGATAGAGAGTGCTTTACTGTGAACAGTTCAAGTGCTATGTAGGAGTTGTGGGTTTGGTTTGGTGGAGGATGGTGTGTCGGGGCGATTCAAAAGCTGCTCGGAAACTATGTAATACCTTCGTTACAGCCAATTTAGTAGTACAACTCAGGACCAGCACCTCAACCGACGGCTCCCGTGACCGTGAAGCGTTGGTAGAGGACTCTGTCCACTGCTAAGCTTAGCGCGGCTTTGGTGTGGCGCGACTTGCACAGTCCACGATCCTGGGCGTGGCCGATCAAGGTCATGATTGATGCGGAGGGTGACACGGTCCGCTGAGTCCCGTCAGGCTTTGGCATGTGACTGGCGGTGACGTCCAGGGAGCAAACACTGTATCGGCGGTTGACTGATGGCGACTGGCGCTGGAGAACTTCTAGTATCTCGGTGGCTAGGAGGGTCTCAGGTCAACACACGGCCCATCAGGCGGCGGCTGGATGAGCTAGACGGACGGTCCTTGTCAGGATGCCAGCAGAGGCAACGGCGAGCTGAAGGCGGAGGCCGACATTATGACAGTTGGCGACTTGATGACTCGCTGCTTAACATGTGCCTAGTGTGGCCGAACGGCTAGTATTTTTCCTTAGCAGGGCGGTTTAGTTGTGGTGTCGTGGCTACAGAAGTCAAATATGCCACATGCTAAAGCGTCCTGGTTGCAGTAACCGTCAGGGCACTGACCAACAGGCGGACAGCAACGTCCAATGGGCGCCGTGACGCAACACCGGTCAACGCATTGCCCTAAGTGGATCGTTATATGGCATCTAGACTGTCTGCCTAGGCCGGTGTCGTTATAGATAGGATTATGCTCATTAGAATCGATAGCAGACCAAAGCTAATAACAATTGTTCCGGTATACTTGCTGATGTCACAAGCAGAAGATGAAGCGATAGAGAACGTAATGAGGATATTGAAAGTGCAACAGCATGTAAAGAGAGATGAAAGTCTAATAATCATGGGTGATTAGAATGCTGTAGTTGGGGAAAGAGGAGAAGGAACATTTACAGAAGAATATGGGCTCGGTAGCAGGAATGAGGGAGAAGAAACACTAACTGAGGTCTGTAATAAATCTCAGCTAATAACAGCGAAGACGCTGCTCAAGAATGACAAGAGAATTTACATTTGGTAAAGGCCTGGAGATTACATCGTAGTCACACAGATATCCAAAAATCTTATGTCAGATCGTAAAGCGTACGCAGATCACAGTCTAAAGTTTAAGAAAATCTTCCAGAAGAATCGTTGTGAAAGAAGTGGGACACTGAATTACAATGGAATGATAAAGTGCTTTCGAAGATCTCTATGGCTGTAGATACTGCGATAATGAATACTGCAATAGGCAGTTCAGTTGAACAGGAATGGACACCTGTAAAACTGGCAGTCACAGAAGTCGGACACACAAATACACATATAAGAAATGTGTTACCCAAGGTTACTTCGCAAGTACAAGAAATACTCCAACTGTTCGACGGAAGAAGGTATTACAAAGATTTTCTGTAAAAGACAGGAATCTAGAAATACAAGTCACTTAGAAATGAAATAAAAATGAAATTCAATGAAGTCCAGACGAAATACCTGCAGTAAAAATGCGAAGGAATCGAAAAAGAAATTATTGTTGGAAGGCAAAACAAACTCCATTGAAATTAAAAGTAAAGGCGTCAAATTAAGAGTGCAAGAGGAATTCCACTGTTTAAGATACAAGCGTGGGGAGATAGCTGAAAACACTACGATGAACGCCTCTACGAAAGGGCAGATCTACCTGATGACGTGGTAAAAAGATAAATGGCAGTCGGCATGAAACACATACGTGATATAGTTTTAGAGCCACTGTTTAATAGAGCTTGGAAAGACCTGCGATCAAAAAAGGCACAGATAGCATTTCTTCGGAATTTCATAGAATCTATGAGTCTGCAGAGCATCATCAGACTTTCGGTAAAGTGTCGTCCACAATCCGAAGACAGGAAGTGCAGATTAGTGCGAGAATCATCACACAATCACCTTAAAATCTCGTCCGTCCAAGGTTCTAATAAGGATGATCACAGAAAAATGAAAAAGAAATTGAACATCTGCTATATGATGATAAGTTTGGCTTTCAGAAAGGTGAAGGCACCAGAGAGGCAGTTATGACATTGGGTTTGATAACGGAAGCAAGACACGTTCATAGGATCTGTCGACCTAGAAAAAGCGTTCGACAATGTGTAATAGTGCAGAATATTCGAAAAGTAGTGTATGCTACACGTGAATACAAGAACCAAGAAAAATAATAAGATTGGAAAACCAAGAAAGAAGTGCTCAAATTAGAAAATGTATAAGATAGGGATACAGTCTCTCTTTCCTATTCTTCAATCTAAACTTCGAAGAAACAATGATGAAAGTAAAAGATCCGGAGGGGGAGGGGAGTAGGGGAGGGGGGGAGGATTTAAAATCCAGGTTGACAAGACAGTGTAATGTGACAGACCAAGAGACACAATATTGAAGTGACCGATACCATACATAGTAAGTAACCCGATCCCAATTCTGTATCATTATGCGAATTTTCGAAGTTGCCTATTCCTTTATCTTATTTACTCGTAAATTGACTAACAACATCTGCATCCTGACATAATTATTTTATCGGGAATATAAGAGTTTATGTTGTCAGTCATGTCATACATAATTTGTGATGAATTTATATACACCTGGCGAACTCACATAGCGATATAATACACTTAAAATATTAGCATATCTGATCATGAAGTAATTAATTTATTAAGCAAAACCTAATGACCACATTATAAATTTCAGATGTTATTATTTACTGTTTGAGTAATCCGCTTGTTTTTATATATCAATATGTACGCAACAGTGCGATTGTGAACTTTGGTAATTGCAAATTTATCAGAACGGTAAATTGAACAACATTTACGCAAATTTTGGTTGTTATATATATAATGTTATACAAGGGTTATTCCAAAAGTAAGGTCCGATTGATTGCCAAATTGAAACCACAGTGAACATCAGAAATGTTTTACTTGTAACAATTAGCTACACCTTTCAGCCACTTCTCTACGTAGTCGCCGCTCTGACTTAGACTTTTGTCATAGCGTTGTACCAACTTTTCAATAGCCTCATCATAGAAGGCAGCCGCCAGTGCTTTCCGCCAATTCTCCACGCTGGCCTACACCTCGTTGTCTGTGTCAAAATGTTGTCTTCAAAGACAGCGGTTCATGTGACCAGAGATGAAACTCAGGGGGAGACAATTGCGGACTGTATTGTGGGTAATCTAACATTTCCATTTGAAAACGATGCAGGAGCATCTTCATTGCCCCTGCAGAATGCGGCTGAGAATTGTCGTGAAGACGAAACAGCAGGACAGTTATGTAATGTTGGCTGCATAGCTTCAGGCGAAATTTCTCACCAGGCCCTCGTACTTGGCGGCAGACACTATTTTCTAGACATCTTTACGCACTCACTGCGAGCTCAGAAATGAGAAGAGCGACGTGATGCTAACTGGGGTTATACTAGAGACACTACCCAACACATCTGTGCAAAGCTTTATCGGATTTTCATAGTCGTTTCCATTTCGCGACCGATTGGACCTTACTTTTGGAATAACCCTCGTATATACTCAATTGCATGAGACCACGGGAGTTACGGGGACTCATACAGTTAGCAACGGACTTGTTAACTGGGTCTTAGTATGTCTCGGTTGTTTTGTATTTTAAAGCACCACTAAAGTTTCATTAACAACGAAGTTCAATGTTAAACAGTGTTTTCACATTTTCATCAGAAACTCATAAAAAAATTGTCATATACCATTAATATTGATGATATATTCGTTTATAGCAACTGTTTTATCATAACAGTTTTGTGTGATTGTCGTATTTGCAATGGCTATTTTTCGTGAAAAGCATGCGACGGTGAAATCATGCTGTTTGCTCGAAAAAAAGTGGTACAGAAACTCTGGAAATGTTAAACACGGCGTTCTAGGACGATGCTATGAGAAAAACTCAAGTGTCTGAGTGGTTTTCCGTTTCAAAAATGGCGAAATGTCAGTTGATGACAAACCTCGTTCTGGTCGTCTTTCCACTGCGCGAATACATGAAATTGTTGAAAACATTCGTGCAGTCATCAACGAAGATCGACGTCGGATCACTGAAGAAATTTTGGAGCTGTCGGGAATGGCTTAGAGTTCAGTGCACCAAATTGTGACAGAAGACGGGAAGAAAAGGATGGCTGCCAAATTCGAGCCGCAACTGCTGACTGCTGAACAAAAAGCGAGTCACCTGAAAGCAAGTGGTGCTTTGAGAGAAGTGATTCAACCTTTTTTTCTTTATTTTTTTTCAAAAAATTATCAATAGTGACGAAATTTCGTGCTAACTTATGTCCTCAATGTAAGTAACAACCAAGCCAGTGAAAGACCAAGTTCGCCTCGCCCCAAAAAAGCTTGTCAGTTGAAATCAAACATTAATACAAAGCTGATTTTTTTTACGATGTCAGAGGAGTTTGTTTCTCTGGATCAGACAGTTAACCACACTTTCAGATTGGAAGTTTTGAAAAGATTGCGCAACAGTGTGCTGACGAAACGCCCTGACTTGTGGCAGTCAGATGACTGGTTTTGCCATCATGCCAATACCCCCTGCTCACACAGCACTGCCCGTATGACAGTTTTTGACCAAAAATGGTATGAGTCCTGTTCCTCGCCCTCGATAATCACGCGATCTTGCCCGGTGAGACATTTTTTGTTCCTAGAATGAAAAGAGACATGAAACGAAAGCGTTCTGCTGATGTTGCTGAGGTTAATAGAAATACGAAGGACGCGCTGTCAAGCACCACAAAAGATGAATATAAACAATGTTTTGGAAAATGGAATAAGAGATTAAACAAGCGTACTAGTGCAAGTGGAAAATACTTTGAACGGGATTGAAGATTTGTGCTTAAAATGTGAATAAATAAATTTAAAAAAATGTGTTCGGTTTCTTTTGGGTACCCCCTCGTACTGATTATGGTGAGACTGCTTACCTTAAGTACATCAGCTTACAGACTAAAGGGTAATTCAAGTCTTCCCGTCTTGTCATATATTTACTATTTTCCCTTCGTATCCCTGTTACGTAGATACACGGTGTCTCGCTACATTCGTCTTATTGAACATACTGTCTTTTATTCAAGACTCAGCATATTTTCCGTATGTTATGTTCTGTTAACGTCCACTTCAGTTCTGCCTGTCGACGACAGGAGAAGTAAACATTCCATTTTAAACTTTCTAGCCTGGCCTAGTTTTATGTAACTCACTTACATAACATGGCAATTTATCTTTGACATAAGTGATTATGAAACGTGCAATCACTAGCAATGCGTGGTATTAGGTTGCGGCTACTTTATGCTGCATGAAACGTTGCGTAGACGGTTCCGCTAATAAGATTCTTTTCTCGTACGCTACCACATTCAGGCTACAGACATACACACACTCAGTCAGTTATGTCTGTATGTTTGGAGCTTTCGGGCGTCAACGATAAGGTTATCAACGTCCTTCCAAATATTAAAAGAAACGAATGTGGGTAAAAATGTTGTCACACCGTGAGGAGTAAAACTACAAAATGACAGTCGCTCCTATTCACTCGCGTTACACACAGCCACTCCATCTCACACGCCTCAAGGCAACAAAGAAAGGATGAAAGGCGCAAAACGTAAAAAAAAAAAACATCGGAGGAGCTAAAATAACAGCTCAGGGAAATATGAATGGCTGACCAGTTGCGAAAAACATGGGTGAGTCAGTCACCCTGTTAATACATTAAGAACATCCCCCTAATATTGTAGGAAACAAATTCCACGTATCAAAAACCTTAAAATCACATTCTTTTGAACGTCACTTAAAATAGAGGGCAGATCCGTCGGCAGATCTTCCGCTGCCCTCTGGTCTGAAAATAAAACGCAGTCTGGTAAAATGTGGCGCACAATGATCTGTGCGGCACAAACACCAGACATTGGAGTGTCCTCTCGCCGGAGCAAGAAGCCATGCGTCTTAGGGTTGTGGCGCACGTGAAGACGAGTAAGGAGGATCTCATCCAGCCTGCGTGGTTGAATGCAGGTACGCCACGGCTGCGTTATGGACTTCACTAAACACAGCTTATTGTCTGCCACCTCTAGTCACTCTTCTTTCCATCCACGCATGACTCTGTACCTCTACAGCGAGGTGATAGCATGCAAGTGGATGGCACATTGAACTAAGTGAGGATCACAACACACATCATTGGTTGCTACATCCGCCCTTTCCTTCCCCGCTGTACCCAGCTGGCAGATATCTCCTTCCTCAGCCTTTGTAAGTGGAGAAGGACGTCCTAGATATCCTGGACTACTTTATAGGCTGGACAAGTGCTTTGCAGAGACTGAAGGACATTCAGGGCAGTCGGAACAGACGAGAAATTTAGCAAATACGGCACATCTCATCTGCTCGAGCGCCCTCAAGATCGCGGATAATTCGACATCTAAGACAGTGAAGACTGGAGGAAACTGAAGTTTAAAGAGACGATCAGAGAAAACAGCAGAGCGGCCAACGGAGTCACCCTGTTTAGACCCTTCCGTGAAAACAGCTACATAGTTGTGGTGCCCATTTAAAACGTCGGAAAATATCGTACTGAACGCATAAGCAGGAATACAGTCTCTTCTGTACTGCATTAAATGTAAAATCGCTCTGGGCCTCCGTTGTAACCTTACTTCATCTAGTATCCGTCCTCGTATGTCATTCTTAACTACATTCAATCCTGCATCTTACATCCATCCGTGGAAGTTCTTCAAGGGTCAGTTCTAGCCTCACTCCTGTATTTCCTTTATATATCTCTACCTAAATCAGAATTATCCGTCCGCCTGCTCCAGTGCGCTGCAGATACTGTCATATCTGCCAGTCTGAAAACCAGCCCCACAAAAATCATCTAATAACCACAGGGTTCACCACTTTCAGATTTCAACTATTCGAATCTGCCTCACCATCCACAAAGATTTATTGCACTTTATTCATTCGTATCTCTCATACAGATTCCCGATCGCAAACTAATCTATCGGACCCATTTACTAACCACCCATCAAAAAGCCCTAAAACTTCTAAAAAGTTCAGCAGGCGAAATATACATTCTTCTGTAATTCCCAAAACTGAAAGGATCTTAATCCATTATCTTTTTACCGTCCCATCCACGTCCAGCATGTCCCCAACGCCGAGCAAAGAAAATCTCCGACCCGGCCGGGAATCGAACCCAGAGCCTTTCAGGTTAGCAATCTGTCGCGCTGATCTTGTAGCTACCGAGGCGGACTGGTTAAGGTTGAAATGAATGACCGAAAATCACGGTAAGGGTCGCCCCATTGGAAAACGTGCCGTGTATGATGCCCGAATGTCGTGGCTAGACGGGGCGATTAACGCGAGCATACACACGATATCTGATTTTGAACGTGGGATGATAACTGGCGTGAGTTTTGCGCATAAGAATTCGCGTTTCCGAGGTCAATAGCTTCCAGCGCGGATCTTCAGTATGGCAGACACGATGTTTCTATAAGCTTAAACGTTGTAGAGTACGATCCCAAACGTTTGACACAGGATGTCACGTCGCCTTGGCAGTGCCCCACGGAGTGATCGACGGACTTCTATGACCCAGATAGCCACCGATTTGAATGTGCGGCTTCGGCAGTCCATTTCTACCATAACTGTACCCAGACAAACGCACAGCATAGGCTTCAAGAGCCGACGACCGACATCACATCAAGCACCTTCCCATGACACGAATGCGTTGAATTTCAAACCGTTGTCAAACACATACGTACAGCTGCAGCACTCACACAGATTTTTGTTACACGCTGCGGCAGGAGGGCGCCACGCGGCCAGTAAGCCACACCATTGAATACTGTATCTGATAAACAAGAGGAGTTCCGTTTGTATTGATTTGTAGAATAAATTCCACAAAAGGGAGCCTATGTAGCAGCATAAATTACAGCAATAACAAAAAGAAGACTTCACATTTGTCATTCTTTAGATTTCCTAAGGACCCTGAGATGTACGAAGTATTATATTGCAGCACTGTGTGGATGCGATTTCCTTGTAACTTGTTTACTCAAGATTAATGTTTCTTTTTAGGAGCAAGACATGGTTACTAAATAGTAGAATATATCTTTCGCAGAAAGATGTATATCTACATAATAACGTAGAGCTTTGTTTACTACATTTTGAGCCAAATCAGTTTCTGAATGACAATAAGAGCTGTTATGGAACGTAGTTTTCACATTATTTAAGGTACCAAATAAGCCACACTGCTGTCGATGAAGGCAAAACTGCCACACACACTTGATAACAAAACTTCAAAAGCGTTAAAACTCGTTTCCGAAACAGAAGAAAAAAACACAATTCAACGTTTGTTGTTACACCAGAGCCAGAAAAACGTAGCCATAAACCTCCGAACTGTCAACACAGACGTCGTTTTGATGTAAAATGATTAGATTAAATAAAACTATTCGCTTATTGGAAAATCGAATGGGATGTAAGGATGTGAAGATCATTCGATAAGTGCAAAATCGTTACGTGGGGAGGAAAGTGCCTGTTATACTATCAACAGAAAGTAACAAATGTCATAGAAACCACGCAATGTATAATAAGTTTATTTTTAAAAACATACCAGACCGATTTATTTAGCTAGCTCATTTGGGATGCTAATTTATTAGGAGTGTATGCAATTTATGTCTCTTACTAACTCCTTTCTTGTTTTACATATGATTCTCGCTCCTTTTTTGCTGGTCGCTATGCAATAACTGAGAATCCTTAATATTATAGTGCACGTCATGATTATTGCATTTGTAAGTGACCTATTTCTTTCCTTTCGAGAACTTTTTATTTCCTTCTTTAGTCCATCAATTGAAGTACTTCTTCTATTAACTATAGTTTCTTTCCAGTCACTTTTTTTGCATCTGTATTGGTCTGTCCAACTTCTGTTTTCAGAGGTGTTCATTCCTCTTCAATTGAGCTACCTAATGTGCTACTCACTATCGCAATATCTACAGTCTAAGATAACTTCAGTCGCACATCATCATTCATCATTGCTTTCGTACCCACTTCCTTGCATGTTGATTCTTCCTACACTTTTCTTAAACCTCAACCTGCTCTTCTTCAGAATTACATTAAATCAGAGTCTGGGTCGTGGTAAGTTCCTATAGGACCAAACTGCTGAGATCATCCGTCCCTAGGCTTACACACTACGTAATATAACTTAAACTAAGGCTAAGGACAACACAGACACCCATGCCCGCGGGAGGACTCGAAACTCCGACGGGGGGAGCCGCGCGAACCGTGGCAAGCTGCCTAACACCGCGCGGCTATCTCGCGCGGCCAGACTCTGGGTACGCCTTTACAATCCACTATCCGATTTCAAGACCTCTGTCTCACCATGATGCAACCAGGCTGGTATCTTCCTATGTCGGCTGGTCTTCTTCAATTACACCATCTCCTCTTGTGGTATTTGGACAGCGTGTTTGCTCTTACTAGCTGAATTTGATTACAGAATTCAAGGAGATTCTTTCTTAATTTCTTTCGAATAACATCCTCTAGATCCCTAAATGTGTTTCTTTATTTATAACGACATTTCGGCTACTGCCATCATAAGATCAAAACTTTGAACTTGCAAAAGAAAGTGCAGTGTCAGCTGCAATAACATCTATTCCCGAGCAGGTCGTAAACTTGAGCTTCGGTATAACTCAAGACATAGGCTTTATTGAAACTGACTCTGGACTTCGTTTTACAAGTTTATAATTTTATCTGATGACGACAGTACCTAAAACGTCGTTATAAATAACAAAATATATTAGGCAATATGGACAAATAATGAATTAATTTTCTTTGTTAAGTCTTTCTCCTACCTCATTCTTGTTCCCGAGCCCGGATTCTCCCTTATCTCTGCCGTCCATTCCTTCGAAAGTGATCCGAGCCCCCATGTTTATAAGATTTTCATTACCCTTTGCGGATGTTATTAGTGGAATTTCCTCACACACTCTAGCTTTTGCTTGTGTAACCGACGTGTTTTCTTGAATTGTTAATGACAGCGTTGAATTTCTTTTGATTCTAATGAGGAAAATTGTATCGTTGAACTACTCACAGTAACTCCCTTTTTACCCTACCTCCCATTCTTAAAGAATTCTACTCTCTTTATACCATTTTCTGATGTTGTTAATACTATTGTGTTTCATGTTTCCACTTCTCTATTAATTGTCTATTACATCTATACCCTACTTTTACATTTTCATTTTTATCTTTTGTAAATCCTCTGATACATTCGGACGTCTGACATCCATGCTCTGCTTCGTGGAACATTACACTTTCGTTGGCTTTTGAATCTTCTACTCGTGGTCACATCCCCCTTCGTAGTACCATTACGGAGATCCGTGTGGGACCTGGTGTTATAAACTTGATTTGGAGTCCAGGTTTCAGTTAATGGAACGGCGTTTAACGATTTCCACACTCCCCCTCTGCAAGAGTCCATGACGAAGACAAAGCTGACCCCTTTTACGACTGCAACGACATGATTCATCGGGGAATACGTACCTCACATCAAACTCTTGACACAAAATTCTATGTGACATTTTTAAATAGAGATAGGCGAACTCGTCCATCTTTGCGAACTGGTCCACTGGTGATCGTTCCTTTTTTGGAAACCGTTCACTTTTTGGGAACCGTTCATTTTTACTAGTTCCCCGTTCTTTTTTTATCTAACTGCGTGATATATTGATTTTAGATGAATTTCCCGAAAAAATATCAAGTATGCACAAGTATTAGATCTGCATGTTAAATTCACTGATTACGTAATGTTGCCAGGTTGTTCACTTAAATTTCAATAGCTGAATGTGTTCTCAGAACGCATCACATTAGATGGGTGACGTGACAGACCAGTGACCGCAAACCAGGCAGAGAGAGGCTTGTACAAGCTGAACGGAAGTACGAATTATGGAACCTGTATATACCCCGTCGCGGACAACCTCACTCGCCATTCACTTTCGAGGGAAGCTCGTAGTCATGGCAAGTAGAATTACCTGGTTTTGAGTTCGTTTACAGAAAATTATATATACTTGTGTGGGCATTTTTGTGTGGGCATTACAAGAATGAAATAACTGGAAGTAAACTATCATCTACCAAACCAACAGTAACAGATTTCTTTTACAGTTTTCGAATGTATAAATAAACTATAAATCAAATTGTCATACTGTCTGGAAAGTGAAGACTTACTTAGAAAATTAACGACTCCAACAAAAAAGCTGAGAAACTGAATTATAAAATTAGGTTTGTATTGGCAACGGCGACAACTACATAAATATGCTCGGAGATTGTCGTAACTTCACGAACGAAAAGAAACAATACTGTTTTGTAAACCTTGACGAAATAGCATACGTCGTTGTGTCGAAGATCTTTACAATCGAAAAAGATGACCAGTTTTTATCAGTCAGCGATTGGAAAGCGCGCAAAGGAAAAATGCATGGAAAAGTAATCAGTTGTTTGAGAAAGATAAATTCTGAGCGGGCGCAGGCAGCCATTAAGAGACGAGAGTGAAACGAATCTGAAAATCAACAAATCAGTAGATTACTGTACTTGCAAGACAAGTTTTACACTCAAATGTAATTGAAAATAAAAGAAAATAAAAACCATCTGCTAGTTCAATGCTGATATGTTTACGCATATTTCGGTCGTTTAAATTGCTGCGGAAAAGGGCGTTCAATGGCTTTTATGTTAAATCATTAGTTTCCCTCGCAACGACATAAAATACGAGTATGAGCACTGTTACAGTTGGGTGTGTTTTGAATGAAAACTTTTTGGAAAAAGACCTCTTGTATTTACCTTGCAGGCATGAGATATGTGAGACAATTGCGTTGATAGTTCTTGAATGAACTGCGAAGTCTCTTCTCGGATAGCCATCTCATGAAGTACATTTCCATGCTCCAAAGAGAGCCATACAAGATAGATGGCGAAGACCATTTACATATTGAGAAAGTAAATATTTCGTGATGAATATGAATTGCGACCACAGGAACAGATCGCAATGTGTTCTATGTATATTTCACTTATCGTTATGTATCTCCAAGCATGATTCTGTGCCGCTTCAGAAACCGAGCCTCTGTATTTCGATTTCATAATTCTTTCAGAAGTTAGTATGCGTAAATCAGGTAGTCGATACTGATGTCCCGCGTGTGGCTTAAAAAAAGTGAAATATCATGTATGGTTATTGTCCCTCATTCTGAGGATCTCCATTTTTCCAGGGGAAAATGACACCTTATCGAAGAATACGTATCCTTAAAAGAAAATGTCATTTTCCCGGCATATTTGCCTCACACGCTTAGTAGATAGTAGGTTTATAGGTTATACGTATTATTAAATTTAATGCAGCAATACAATTTTGATAATTAAGTTGAAAGTAATGAACTTTTTCTATAAAGAGGTAATTCTGAACAATATTTTTGAGATAAAAATTAAATATGATTTAATAACATTCTACTATTTTTCAAAGGGAGACGCATCCCTTCCCCTTTTACTACTGAATCGAAATCACTAACAATTCTTTTTTTGCACAAAGAAACGAGGCTAGAAGGCAGCACAAGGAAATAATCAAACGTGAAAAATAAGAGCCTTCCTAAATGTCCTGTTTGATTTTTGAAAGAAGTGCGAAAATTCTTAGTTTTACGTAGATTTTGTTACATTACAATTTTAAAAAACCATCAAAGGTTATCTTAAAAAAACTACACGTTACACCAAGCAAATGAAACCTAAAAATATTGGTGAATAAAAAGAACTTGCCTTGCAATAAGTATGTGTTCTATAGCTGATCAAAACGACGAGGAAATAAGTAGATTTCTTTGTTTTCTTCCATGATGAGAAACAGTGTGAAAAGCTTCTAAGTGTGCAGCAGGATAGGTTGTTTTGAGAACTTATTGCCAAGAAAAAAATGGTCACATTGCGCCGTTTCCGAGTTAATTAGCACTGAAGTTAGCCAATAGAGAAGTTGTGCAAGCAAACTGAAGTACTTGCACGCGCTAAAATGCGGTAACATCTGTTGATCCATGAGTTACCATTTGTTGAAACGCTCATTACAAGTTGGAATGCACCTTCCTTTTTCAGAAGCGATCAATTCAAGCGGTCCGCCAGAGCTGGTGTCACCAAATATGTTCATTTCGTTCATGAGAACAACTGACAGTAATTGTGTCTGGCGGGCCGCTTGAATATGTGCACGCAATGGCCTCATTGGCTAACTTCAATGCTATTTAACTCGGAAATAGCGCGAAGTATCGAATTTTTTCTTAACAATTATTTCTCGGCACATCCTTACATGCTTTTCAGACTATTTCTGACCAGCCCGTGTAGTTCTGAAACAGTTTAAATGGAACGTGGAATGAGTGACTACCCGAAAAAGAACGAGACTGAGGCGAGAACGAGACTGGCTGGGACCGAAGTGAACAGTGAACGACGGTTCTGGGAACGAGACAGGTGGGACCATTCAAGGAACGAGACTGGCCACTACCATTCTGGGAACGAGACCCCATACCACCGTTCTGGGAATGAGCTGGACGCGATCAGTCCATTCTGGAAACGAGATCAGCCGTGACTGTTGGCAAAGAGACCAGCACCGACCAAAGTGAATGGTGAACGGCCATTCCTTAGAAGTCGTTCTCGGTCCTTTCGTTCACTTTAGTGAACCATTCCTTGGGATCCGTTCGTTCGAAAACGGCCTACCACTGTTTTAAAATAACTGCCGCTACATATTCACTTGCTCAGAAATTGTTGTACGTAACTAGAACATGCAGTCGGCTGCATGTGATATCTCTTCATCAGACTGAACCTTGTGACTAACAAGTTGGCTAATGCTACTAAATTGTCCTCGAACATCTACCACAGTACCAGGATATGGATCCTATTGACCTGAATTTTTTAGTTTCCCTGGCTCAGAAAACTGCGTGTATTTATTTATTGTATTGTAAGGTTACTTATATTAAAACACTATCTCTATTGATTCTTATGCAAATTATTATTATCAACAGCACACTTTTCCTATACAACGGTACCTAATAATACAACATTCACTATTATGTTCAGCACAATACGACGCCTACAGTATAAGACACCATCTACAAATTTCAAGTTCCTATCCTTAGAGGTTTGGGCTGGGCGATGATGAGTTTCATTAGTGAGCTCCCGAGCGGAGGCGTGTCGCTCTCTCGTCTATCCATGACCTGATATTTTCAGTGGGCGAGAGATATGGAGACCAGGCTGGCCAGACTAACATTCTGGTAACGTCCGCATCGAGCTAAGTCACGACACTATAGACGACATATAATCTTGCTTTATCTTAACATGTCAGAAATATAACGACTGCTGTCCAAATTACTGGCTATGCAAAAAATGTTATCTACACAACGGCACGACATGCCATCTCGACCACAATGCAGCCGACCTTCGTTCTTCTCCGAGCTTCCACGGACGCATACTACCACTGTGTTGCTGCACACATAACCTAGCCCCGTCAGACAAGTCGCCATTGTGCCACTACTGTGTGCAGTGTTTTCGTTGGACGCAACACCGTTGGCGCAACTAACTCTGTCGCCAGCTCATGGTGCTCCAAACATCGTCGCACTGTCCGTGAAAAAATCACTTCCTGGCTCAACGTCCATGACCTGACTGTATAGACCTGTACGACAGAGCAAACAATACTTCTGTCCTCTCGAGCGCTAGTCGCGTAGGACCACTGAGATTCTACGCTGACCTCCTAAATGTATCAATTTCACATTCACTGACCATAGTAGAATTCTGACCAACGCGAACTGCAACATCGCAAGACGCAAAACTGTATTCTCCAAAGTCCACTACCCCGCTGCTGTCGAATTCCAACACATGCTTGTAGACGTTTGTCCTTCCTACACGAGCCACAACAGGACCTTCTAGCTGCCTGTGGGAATGGTCATTAATTCCTGCAGAGTGTTTATGTACTATTTACCTTTGTTTACTGTTCTATAGGAAGTTACTGGCCGGTTATAATTAAAGTGCATCTACTCACAGAGGTCCAGTGTGGACTGTAAATATCATATGGCAGCGAAATTTGATAGATATTCTAATGCGTTGATGCGAAATCGATTTACACTGAAAAAGCAAACAAAATCAGCCCAGTTTGGCCTGGCACTGTGAATGCAAGACAGATGTATAGAAATGTTTCCAAGTGTGATGGATTAGAAATGGGATGTGGGCAGATAAGGACAAACAAGTGAGAAACGCATAACGTTGATTTTTATTACTAAGCACCGCTTACACAATATGTTCATTATGAGAACCGGAGAATTCGATGACATTCCTTACAGCGCCAGATTTGCACCTGGTGGCCAAAATTGGAACTAATTTTTCAGCGTAAATCCATTCCGCACTGACGCACTAGTTTCGCTGTTATACGTCAATTACAGCCTACACTGGACCTCCATATACGTTAATTACAGCCTATACTGGACCTTCATGAGTAACTGCACTGCACATTAGAGTCACCTGGTATTTACAGATTTTTTTCTTACTCCTTTTAATTTATCCGGGACATTATGCCAGACTATTTCACCGAAAGTATGTCCTCACTTTCAGATGCGATACAGGTCAGTCTTCCTTTGATTCATTCCTATCAGTAGCTAAACATATACAGCGGTGGACAAAATAAGGAAACATCACAAGCATAACAAAATACCTCGCCTGTTACTGTGTAGGAAAACCGTTGGCATTCAAAACAAAATTCAGTTGTCTCGGAATGGATAAATATGTATCGTTTCCAAGTGAACCTTATAAAATTGTTCCTGCAAAATAGTGGAAAGTTCAGGTGCGTTGTGATCACACCAGCTTCTCTCCAAAGTATACCACAAATGCTCAATATATTGAGATCTGGCGACTGTGGTGGCCAGGGCAGATGCGAAAATTAATCTTCATGCACGCAAAATCAGTCCTGGTACACAGCCACACCGCTGGGGTAGAAACATTGTACCACGAGACGGACCTGATCAGCCAAAATGGGCGTCTAATCCTTGCCAGTAATGCTACCTTGCAGAGTACCCATGGAATTCGTGGAACACCACAATATGGCTGCCAAAATTATCGCCGCTACCCCGCCATGTTTCACTCCTGGGTCTTACATTCGGCCAGAAGTTGAAAACAGTGAGAAACTACACTCAACTGACCAAATGACTCTCTTCCATAGGTACATAGTCCAGGTTTTATGCCTTCAGAACCACCTTTTCCTGTTAAGGGCATTTGCATCACTGCTGAGTAGTCCCGCGATTCCCTGCTTGTGGAGCTCCTTCCCAGTTGTTCTAGTGCTGAAAGCGTTCGAGAGTGCGACATTCAGTTTTGCAGTGACTTTTTAGGCTGTCGTCCTCTTATTTTTAGTCAGAATCCTTTTCAATGTCCGTTCGTCACGATCACTCAACACACACTTCCATCTGCGTTGTGTTTTAGCGGGTGACGTTTTTCCGCTACCCCTGCATATGGCATAATCTTCGACACGGTGCCTACTGAAACACCTATCACTTTCGCTATCTTGGTTACGGAAGCCCCCACCGTACGAGCACCAAAAATTTGTCCATGTTAGAATTCACTTACGTCCGACATAATCCACCACAACTACACAGAACACTGTTCTGATCACATGTGGCACGTGTAACGTATTTGGGACATTGCACAGCTGCCGTTCGTGATCAGATACAACAGCGTAACGTGCAGGCTTGGCCAGCATTTATGTTCATGCAAGCATTTCTTGCGGTGTTTCTATATAATCGTACAACCCCTGTATATCCAGATTCAAAAAAATGTTCAAATGTGTGTGAAATCTTATGGGACTTAATTGCTAAGGTCATCAGTCCCTAAGCTTACACACTGCTTAACCTAAATTATCCTAAGGACAAACACACAGACCCATGCACGAGGGAGGAATCGAACCTCCGCCAGGATTAGCCGCATAGTCCATGACTGCAGCGCCTTAGACCACTCGGCTAATCCCGCGCGGCATATCCAGATTCATTTGGATGTTACTGCGCTACTATTTATTTTCCATCATGTAAAGGCTTACATTCAGGCTTCGTCTTTTCTTCAGAAAACTCATTGATGTCTCTTCGGGAATGATTCTTTCATGCATACCATTTAGATTCGTCTTCAATGAGCTATTTTACCGTGGCATATTCGTGTACAGCCGAAACATGCCGTCTCCTGTGGTACAGTCTATTGGAGATATGCTGTCTTCTTTCATGAAATAAACGGAATATAGTCTACCACAAAAGAATTGAGAATTTTTTAGCACAAGTGATCTTTAGTCGTTTATTTTAATCATTTGACATGCGATACTTTTACGTTCATCATAGAACGAGAAGCACTACAGTGAAGTGACACTGTATATGCACATATACAGATGGCGGTAATATCACCTACACAAGGTACAGTGCATTGGTGGTGAAAAGGTTTCCGACGAGATTATGGTCGCAAGACGAGAATTAATAGACTTTGAACACGGAATGGTACTTGGAGCTAGACGCATGGGGCATTCCATTTCGGAAATCTTTACGGAATTCAATATTCAGAGATCCACAGTGTCAAGATTGCGCCCAGAATAGCACATTTCAGTTATTACATTTCACCAAGCCGGCCTCGGTGGCCGTGCGGTTCTAGGCGCTCCAGTCCGGAGGCGCGCTGCTGCTACGGTCGCAGGTTCGAATCCTGCCTCGGGCATGGGTGTGTGTGATGTCCTTAGGTTAGTTACGTTTAAGTAGTTCTAAGTTCTAGGGGACTGATGACCACAGCAGTTGAATCCCATAGTGCTCAGAGCCATTTGAACCATTTTTTGAACCTTTCACCAAGGACAACGCAGTGGCCGACGGCCTTCACTTAGCGACTGAGAGCAGCAGTGTATGCGTAGAGTTGTCAGGGCTAACAGACAGGCAACACTGCGTGAAATAACTGCAGAAATGAATATGGGACGTACGACGAACGCATCAATTTGGACAGTGCGGTGAAATCTGGCGTTAATGGGTTATGGCAGCACACGACCGACGCGAGTTCCTCAGCTAATAGCATAAAAGAGCTGTAGCGCCTCTCCTGGGCTCGTGACCATATAGGTTGGGCTTTTGACGACTGAAAACCCGTGGCGTTGTCAGAGAGGTCCAGTTTTCTGTTGGTAAGGGCTGATGGTAGATTTCGAATGTGCAGCCTACCGCACGAATCCATGAACTCAAGTCGTCGGCAAGGCACTGTGCCAGCTAAATGGTCGATCCGTAATGATGTAGGCTGTGTTTACATGGAATGGACGGGGTCCTTTGGATGTTCGGCTACTTGGAGACCATTTGCAGTCATTCTTATACTTCATGCTCTCAAATTAATGGATGACGATGAACATGTTACCGGGCCACAGTTGTTTGCGACTGCTTTGAAGAACATTCTGGACAATTAGAGCAAATGGTTTGGCCACCCAGACCGCCCGATATAAATCCCATCTAACGTTTATAGGACATAATCCAGAGGTCAGTTCGTGCACAAAATCCTGCACCGGCAACGCTTTCACGATTATGAACGGGTATAGAGGCAGCGCGGCTCAATATTTCTGCAGGGGACTTCCAGCGATTTGTTTAACCCATGTCATGTCGAGCTGCTGCACTGCAGCAGGCAAAAGTAGGTCCGACACGATATTATGAGGTATCCCCCTCTTGTTACCTCAGTGAATGTACCTCGTTGATAACTGAGGTATGGAACTAGGTATGTCAATATTCGGATACGAGACACGTATTTCTATTTAGGAATGACTTTGTTAATGACTGATCAATTTAATCGACACTAACATAGTGGAATAAGTCTGATTACAATAATGAATCATGTTCGTATAACAGATCTGCAATATTCACAAGGTGATAGATAGTTCTGATGGAAGGAATTATTGCAAAGTGACAAGTCTGCTGGAAGATTGTCGCAGATCGCAGACCGGTTGACCTTCACCGTCTTGAGGGCTGAGGTCCACGAGAAACAGCAGCAGCTGCGCTGGGAAGGAATCGGTCCAGCGGAGAGCTCTGATTGGCTGGTCGCAGAAGCCACGATTTCCAACATCAAGTTTCCTGCTAGGCGTTATGTAAAGCAAGTGGAGCCTTTGGAATGCCGCGTGGACGCCGGCAGCCTACCGTCAGTGACCTGGGAACCTGCTTCGCCAGTTACGTGAGCAGCCGTCACGTGGACAGCCAGTGCCGTTTCTTTATTTCTTTATTTACATGTCAAGTTCCGTAGGACCAAATTTAGGAGAAAATCTCCAAGGTCATGGAACGTGTCAGTACATGAACTTACAACATAAAAGTAATAACAGATAAAAATAAATGTTCATGAACCTGAAAGAAAATCAGTCCATAAGTTTAAGCAAACGCTATCAGCATTACAATGAGAACCACTTAATTTTTCAAGGAACTCCTCGACAGAATAGAAGGAGTGACCCATGAGGAAACTCTTCAGTTTCGATTTGAAAGCGCGTGGATTACTGCTAAGATTTCTGAATTCGAGTGGCAGCTTATTGAAAATGGATGCAGCAGTATACTGCACACCCTTTTGCACAAGAGTGAAGGAAGTCCGATCCAAATGGAGGTTTGATTTCTGCCGAGTATTAACCGAGTGAAAGCTGCTTATTGTTGGAAATAAACTAATATTGGTAACAAGAAACGACAATAAGGAATATACATATCGAGAGGCCAATGTCAAAATACCCAGTCTCGTGAACAGAGGTCGACTAGAGGTTCGTGAACTCACACCACTTATTGCCCGAACCGCCCGTTTCTGAGCCAGGTGTTGCTCGTTGTCGTTACCGGAGGCGGTCGGACTCCCCGGTAACCCACGAGTCGATCTGTTCCAGCATCACAGCAAGATAAAAGCGGCAGTAGGCTAGGTATACGCTTTTCTTTTATAAACTGTCTATTTGAAACGATCTCAGTTTTTTACAATAGGAAACAAACAGATTTATCCGTTCTAGCGAAATAATACGCATGATCTTTGTCACATAGATATCGGTTCTTTAGTCCGCACTAATTTATAATAAGAAATCATACGCTTTTAATTATCACCTGGAAAAAAATGTAGTTACGTTAACTATTTTGTTTTGTTTTCTGGTACATGTCTGCAGCCCTGATAAACTTTGAAATCCCAGTGCCTCAGTACGTAAACTGACGGGTTAAAACCGATACCGGTATTTTAGTACTGAATAATCGTTACTTTTCGGTATTTGTTTCGCCTTGATAATAACAGGTGTCTTTATTTTTTACTTATAACCATATAAAAGACTGAAATATCAATTAGACATAGCACCAGTGCTAAAATGTTTCGTTTATAAATAAATCTTTTTTAAAGAACGAGTAATTTTCGGTCTTATAATTTGCATAGCTTTGAAAAAACGCGTTTTTATAGAAAATGGGTAAAGCCACCAGTGCTATTTTAATAACAATGCCAACAGAAACGAGCACCAAACACACGGCGTAAGAACTGATACAGCATTGCTGATATAACATTGAGATACCATGTGGCGTGACCTATTAGATGGTACGCACGTACAAGCAATGCGCAAAACTTGCCCCACCTGGTCTATATGGTAGTTTCTCACTGTCGTTGTTAGTTGTGTTACAGAACGGCACCATCCCTAGTCTGGAAGTAATTTACAAAGTGCGGTATCGAGGAAGTACAATACTCCGTTCGCTTCAAAAGAAGCCGCAACAAACTTGTGGCATAATATATGGAGAAAACGTAACATTACATTTACAGTTATAATAAAAACAGAAAGCATCTGGTCTGCTGTCTTAGTCTACATAACATGGCTCTGCTTGCAGCCCTTGAAAACGGACTAATTAACACGAAAAATAGTTCGTCAACCTCAGTTTTCAACCTTCAGCGCTGACTATTCATAATGCCCAAATAGTGGTATGATCCCCCATCACAACATAATTTTCTAGAAGAATTTTAAATAAATAGAATCAATGGGAGAATACTTGTGATTTTTTGTTGTAGTCAACCAATTATCACTCTTCGATAAAAGCACTTAGCAGTGGACGGACTAACTTTCCTTTTATTTGTCTATTTAATTTAATATTTTGATTCTATGTATCTTAGAAAGTAAAAGACTTAAAATTTTTCAATCTTTGTTAGATTTCTACGTTTATTACAGGAAATAACGGAATAAAAAGCAGAAAATCGGTTATTTCTGAAATAGATTATTTTGAGCAGTTTTAGCGGCCCGGTTAAACTGGCACTAAAAAACCCGATATAACCAAAACCAAATTGTTCCAGCGACAACCGCCAATCCCTAAAGTACCGTAACCCGCCACTAGAGGCGCCATAACGAAAGAGCGCTAACGACTGATAAGTGGAGTATTGTGTGGTAATTCGTCTCCGGCCGCAGGACCAATACTGCTTCTTGTCAGGCCAAACAAGATGACTTGGCCCTATGAATTTTTCTGACACAGCTGCCGCCGCAGACAAACTGTCGCATAAAACTGCAGTTTACCGCTGGTCCGAGCCATTTTATTTTGCCTTCCTAAAGAGGGTATTCCCCTGTAGTTTTTACAAAGTCTTTTATTGCCTTTCTTGAAGATGGGAACAATGTCTCCTGTTCTCCAGTCGTCAGGTATTTTACTATTTCTCCACACGCTTGATAGTACTCTATGCAGCCACTGCATTCCCACTGGACCTGCTGCTCTTATCATGTCCACTGATACTTCATCAGGTCCTGGGGCTTTCCCCCCATTCGTCTTCTTCACAGCTTTTTCCATTTCTTCCCGTGTAATTTGTCCTAATTCTGCTTCCCAACTTCTCTCAATTTCTCCATTATTTGTTGTTTCCTCATGTACCTGCTCTTCAGCGTTTAACACCTTCTTAAAATGTTCTTTCCAGAGATCTTTTATATTCCTTGGATCTTCAATAATGGTACCGCCCTCTGTTTCCATCTTTACTGGTACTTCAGAAGCCTTCCTTTTATTTTTCATCATTTTATAGAACAATTTCTTATTGCTCTTCACATCTTCTTCAAGTTTTTTTGTAAACTCTTCCCATGCCTTTTTCTTTGCTGTTTCCACTATTTCTTTGCACTTCTTTTCCACTATATATCTTTTATGGTCTTCGTCATTTTTAGTTTTCCACCATTTTCTCCATGCTCCATTTTTTTTCTAACTGCTTGGATTGTGGTATCATCCCATCAACTTGTCTGTCTTATTTTTTCCTTTCCAGATGTTCTGCCACATACTTTTTGTGCTACTTCGACTAAAGTGTCTTTGAATAAACTCCATTCTTTTTCTACATCGCAGAAAACTTCTTTTGGAAATTTTTGTGTTATTAATTCTCTGTACTTCTCAGTACATTCACTCTCCTTCAATTTCCAATCCCGTATCTTCATCACTTTCTTCTGTTTTCTATTTTTCACACATTGATTCATTTTCCATTGTCCCAACAGTAATCTATGGTCTCCATCTGCACTCACACTTGGAATTACCTTCACATTTGTTACTTTCTCTCCCCATTCCCTATATACTAGAACATAATCAATTACACTCTTCGTTCTTCCATCCCAACTGTGTCTGGTGATAACATGACTTTCTCTCTTCATAAACCAGCTGTTTACTATTTTCATTCCATTCCTCTGGCACAAATCCAGGAGTCTTTCCCCTTCTTCATGTCTGCCTCCATATCCAAAACATCCCAATACTTGCTCAAATCCCTTTCTGTCTTTGCCTACCTGTGCATTAAAATCTCCCATCACTATATTAGCACTCTCTATATGGTTTTCTAACACATTTTCAAAGTCCATCTTCTCTTCTTCGCTACATCCCACTTGAGGTGCATAAATATGGATTGCGTTTAGTGTTTCTTTTTGGAATCTCAGGTTTGAGATTATGATCCTGTCTGATATATATCTCACATTTTCAATACAGCTTTGTACATTCTTGATATCTGATATTCAACAAACTTGCTTTCAGGCCATTCCACATCATTACCGATTTCACTTCCTTCGCTTCTTTCGAGCGCAGAAACGTGAACTTCGTGAGATTTATAACTGGGCTCTGATTCTCGTCTGTTTCTTATACTAATCTGTCCCACTCTTTTAAAATTTCTCTACTACTGTGTCTCGACTGTTGGCCTTCAAGAGGATTGTTGCGAGAAAAATAAAAAATATATTATAAATTAAATATCATTGTCTACTGATCATTCTATACCTTAATTGCTTTAATATGTTGCATTCCTTCTGGATGCTAATACTAGACGCTACAGTCTGGAACCGCGCGACTGCTACGGTCGCAGGATCGAATCCTGCCTCGGGCATGGATGTGTGTGATGTCCTTAGGTTAGTTAGGTTTAAGTAGTTCTAAGTTCTAAGGGGCTGATGATCTCAGAAGTTAAGTCCCACAGTGCTCAGAGCCATTTGAACCATTTGCTAATACTAATAGCCCAAGTAACTCGGCGTCGCGAGCTTTACTGTCACATAAAGTAATACTATGTGAGTGTAGCTGATTGGTAAAAATTACAACGATATGTACTGAAAAGTTCTAATCTTAATCCAAATTTAATTACACAGATATGACTAATGTTCATTTGCAAAATTTAACTAATTTATTAAAACATTGGAAAGGAACATGTATCACACAGATTTTTTAAATTAAATATACAACACCCAATTATTGGTGGCGGACAGTAAGCCGCCAAGCTAATTAACTGCAACACAAAAATCTTCCATACCCATTGGACTTTCTTATATCATTTTCAAATAATTATTATCACCCCTTCTGCTGTTTTGGCCGTGTTTTGACCACACAAAATTGGTTGTTGACACAATTACCACTAATGTGGTTTCAAAATTTTATTTTTGTTGGGGTCCACAGCCACAAAGTGCTTTGAGACTGAAAACATGGTCCAAGTAGTCTACTTGGACCATGTTGTCATTTTCAAAATTAAAGCTATTATTATCTTCTTTGTGCAGCAAATTCCAGCCTTCTTTTGATTTGTCAAAGTACCCAGTTACCATTAGTGACAACATTATCAGAATGTTGTTTACCTCTGGTGTCTAGAACTTATTTTCAATCAATTCGCTGGAATTTTGAGACATGTCAAACCAGTCCCAGCTTAAGAGTCTTTCTTCCATTGCTACATGTAAAGTACCACAGATATAGGTAGAGAGGAAGAGGGAGAGGAACAGATGCAGAGAGAGAAAGAGAGATGAAAATTCAGGTGGAGAGAAAGTAGGGAGCATATTGTGAGAGAATCAGAAAAAGGGAGAAGAATAGTATATATAGAGAGAGATAGAGGCAAACATATAGAGAGAGAAATATATATTGTAGGACAGACAGGAACAAAGAAATAGAGAGGAACAAGGGAAGAAATACTGAAGTATAGGGACACCGGAAGATACAGTAGGAAAGACACATACAGATGAGAGAACAGAGAGGGGAAGGGGGAAACACAGAGGGTGAAGTGTATGTGCAGGGTCAGAAACAGGGAGAAGGAGAGAAGCATGTGTGGCAAAAGACACAGAGAGTAGGATGGGTGCTGGGAGAAACACAAATATAAAGGGAGAGATAGCAAGAACGACAAGTGTAGATTGATGGAAAGAGAGAAAGAGTGTTGGCGACCTCAAGGTCACTGCGATTTCAGAGATATGGGCAGGCAGAGAGAGGGGGATTGGGGGGGGGGGGGGCATCAGAAATATACAAAAAGTGGAAAGGAGCTAGAGTAACGAAAAAGTGATGGTTAAGTAGATCCAGAGCGAGAGAGATTGTCGAAGAGATAAACGTACAAGGCATACGACATATGCCACAGGTGGGAGGCGGGGAATAGATACTAAAAAAGAGGGTTAGGGAGAGGAACAAGTAGAAGGTTCAGGGAGAGGGGAAGATATATCTGAGGCACAGGGAGAGTGAGAAGACAGGTTCAGAGAGAGGAGAAGGGTCAGATACAGGGACAGGGAAAGCGAAAGGTAAAGTTAAACGAAGATGAAGCGGTATGTGGACAGGTATTGTGGAAGGGAGGGAGGAGAGAGAGAGAGAGAGAAAGAGAAAGGGGGAGAGGAGGAGGGGTACAAGGAGTGAGTCACGATACAATTATGCGAAGAGCAAGACGGTGATGTAAAAAAAGTGGTGCTGGGTGAGAGTAGCATGGAGAGGAACAGTTACAGGAGGAAGGAGGAGGGTGTGGACGTACCTTTGATGATAGTATGATATAGTCCGCTAGGTTTTCAAGTGTAAGTTTTTGGGTATGGTCCCAGTCATAGAATCTAAATGGCATAGGGAGACAACTAATGAAATTCGTTTACATCTCAAATGACCTTAAATTTCTTAAGATGTTATCAAACTTGTTCCTTAGCTGTACAATACATATACAGGGTGTTACAAAAAGGTACGGCCAAACTTTCAGGAAACACTCATCACACACAAAAAAACAAAATATGTTATGTGGACATGTGTCCGGAAACGCTTACTTTCCATGTTAGAACTCATTTTATTACTTCTCTTTAAATCACATTAATCATGGAATGGAAACACACAGCAACAGAACGTACCAGCGTGACTTCAAACACTTTGTTACAGGAAATGTTCAAAATGTCCTCCGTTAGTGAGGATACATGGATCCACCCTCCGTCGCATGGAATCCCTGATGCGCTGATGCAGCCCTGGAGAATGGCGTATTGTATCACAGCCGTCCACAATACGAGCACCAAGAGTCTCTACATTCTCCACTGTGCAAGAACCACATGTTGTGTCGTACTTGTAAAGGCACGTGTTCTAGCAGCACAGGTAGAGTATCCCGTATGAAATCATGATAACGTGCTCCATTGAGCATAGGTGGAAGAACATGGGGCCCAATCAAGACATCACCAACAATGCCTGCCCAAACGTTCACAGAAAATCTGTGTTGATGACGTGATTGCACAATTGCGTGCGGATTCTCGTCAGCCCACACATGTTGATTGTGAAAATTTACAATTTGATCACGTTGGAATGAAGCCTCATCCGTAAAGATAACATTTGCACTGAAATGAGGATTGACACATTGTTGGATGAACCATTCGCAGAAGTGTACCCGTGGAGGGGAATCAGCTGCTGATAGTGCCTGCACACGCTATACATGGTACAGAAACAACTGGTTCTCGCGTAGCACTCTCCATACAGTGACGTGGTCAACGTTACACTGTACAGCAGCAACTTCTCTGACGCTGACATTAGGGTTATCGTCAACTGCACGAAGAATTGCCTCGTCCATTGCAGGTGTCCTCGTCGTTCTAGGTCTTCCCCAGTCGCGAGTCATAGGCTGGAATGTTCCGTGCTCCCTAAGACGCCGATCAATTGCTTCGAACGTCTTCCTGTCGGGACACCTTCGTTCTGGAAATGTCTCGATACAAACGTACCGCGCCACGGCTATTGCCCCGTGCTAATCCATACATCAAATGGGCATCTGCCAAATCCGCATTTGTAAACACTGCACTGACTGCAAAGGCGGCCGAAGTGGCCGTGCGGTTCTAGGCGCTGCAGTCTGGAACCGCGAGACCGCTACGGTCGCAGGTTCGAATCCTTCCTCGGACATGGATGTGTGTGATGTCCTTAGGTTAGTTAGGTTTAACTAGTTCTAAGTTCTAGGGGACTAATGACCTCAGAAGTTGAGTCCCATAGTGCTCAGAGCCATTTGAACCATTTTTGAACTGACTGCAAAACCACGTTCGTGATGAACACTAACCTGTTGATGCTACGTACTGATGTGCTTGATGCTAGAACTGTAGAGCAATGAGTCGCATGTCAACACAAGCACCGAAGTCAACATTACCTTCCTTCAATTGGGCCAACTGGCGGTGAATAGAGGAAGTACAGTACATACTGACGAAACTAAAATGAGCTGTAACATGGAAATTAAGCGTTTCCGGACACATGTCCACATAACATCTTTTCTTTATTTGTGTGTGAGGAGTGTTTCCTGAAAGTGTGGCCGTACCTTTTTGTAACACCCTGTATAGATGAAAATCCAAAATTGTAAAATCGTCTTATTCAGATGACTAAAATTTTCCACAAATGGATTATAACTTGCAACTTCAATTGATCTTGTGTATTGGCAATACTTCTACATGATGTTGTAACTAACTCCAGCTACTCTGTTCAAATGTAGAACAAGTTACAACTTAACAAAAGCAATATCAAAAATCATGCAGTATTCTAGAAACATATTGTGATCTCCGAAAAACCCTAACAACGTTAACGTGTCTTTCGAGTACTTAGTACAGTCACACGTTTAAGCATGAAAATATAAAACTGCAAATGATCTTCTCCAATAGAATACGCATTCATTTCAGTTTCCATTTTGTAGGACACAATTGAAATTTCTTTTCTAAAATTCGCTAAGTCTGCAATAAATTTGTTAAAATCTCGTGATTGTTATAATAAAAAGGAAAAAAAGCTACTCACAGCTTAGTCATATTTTATGTTTATCACCAGTTACTAATTTATAAGACCTACATTTTGCTGTTTATTCACTGATAGCAATTCATATTATGATGTTGCTAGGCGACAGATCTACCGTGACTCATTTCAACGTACTTCCATGATTTTCACATGGCTTGTTTTAGGTGTAGAAACTGTAAAATAAATAAGCCAAGTGTACACTGAGGAGACAAAATTCATCGCAAAGCTCCTAATGTGGTGCCGGCCAAAGTGGCCGTGCGGTTAAAGACGCTGCAGTCTGGAACCGCAAGACCACTACGGTCGCAGGTTCGAATCCTGCCTCGGGCATGGATGTTTGTGATGTCCTTAGGTTAGTTAGGTTTAACTAGTTCTAAGTTCTAGGGGACTAATGACCTCAGCAGTTGAGTCCCATAGTGCTCAGAGCCATTTGCACCATTTTTTTTTCCTAATGTGGTGTCGGACCTCCTTTTGTCCGGCGTAGTGCAGCAACACGACGTGGCACGGACTCATCATGACGTCGGAAGTCCCCTGCAGATGAGACATCCACCCTCTATAGACGTCCATAATTGCGAAAGTGTAACCAGTGCAGTATTTTGTGTATGAACTGACTTCTCGATTATGTCAAAAAAATGGCTCTGAGCACTATGGGACTTAACTGCTGAGGTCATCAGTCCCCTATAACTTAGAACTACTTAAATCTAACTAACGTAAGGACGTGACACACATCCATGCCCGAGGCAGGATTCGAACCTGTGACCGTAGCGGTCGCGCGGTTCTAGACTGTTCGATTATGTCCCATAAATGTTTGATGGGATTCATGTCGAATAGTGTGGGTTGCCAAATCATCCGCTCGAACTGTCCAGAATGTTCTTCAAACCAATCGTGAACAATTACGCTACGGTGACTAACGCATTATCCTCTGTAACACAAATAGCTTCAAATAGTTTCCAAGTAGCCGAACACAACAATTTCCTCTTACTGATCTGTGGACCACGGGACCCAGTCCATTCCCTATAAACACAGTCCACACGATTATGGAGCCACAAGCCGCTTGCATAGTGCATTATTGACAACGTGGGTCCATGGCTTCGCGGAGACGGTGCCACACTTGAACCCTACCATCACCCCATACCAACTGAAAACTGGACTTATCTGACAACACCACGGTTTTCCAGTCGTCTAGGGTTCAACCGATATAGTCACGAGTCCAGGAGAAGAACTGTAGCGATGCCATGATGTTGCAAAGGCATTCGCATTGGTCTTCTGCTGCAAAATTTAGCAGCTCTGTCCTAACAGATACGTTAGTCGCACGTTCCATATCTTTATTTCTTTCACACAGTGTTGCCTGTCTGTTCGCATTGACGACTACGAAAACGCCACTGCTCTCGGTCATCAGGTGAAAGCTGTCGGCCACTGTGTTGTCCTTGGTGCAAGGTAATGCCTGAATTGTGATATTCTCCGCACAATACTGACAATGTGGATCTCTGTATATTGAATTCCCTAACGATTTCCGAAATTGAATGCCCCCTGTGTCTAGCACCAACTACCATTCCGCGTTCAAATCCTGCTAATTCCCGTCGTGCGACCATAATCCCGCCGGAAACCTTTTCACATGAATCAATTGAGGACAAATGGCGGCTCCACCAAACCACTGGCCTTTCATACCTTGCGTACGTGATACTACCACCATCTGTATAAATACATATCACTTTTCCATGATATTTGTCACCTCAGTGTATATGAACGACTGTTAACGAAGTCTTATACTTCATCCTTGTGAAACGCCATTCTCTTGTACAGGATGGTATAGGCCCTAAAATAGTTTCTCTGACAATATTTTAATATCTTTCAGAATGATAAGTGTAATGGCTATTTCATAGCCCGTTTGACGAACTGAACGTGAAAGTTGTGAAATTGTGATATCTCATGTCATCTAATGAAGATTTATCTTCTGGATGAAATTAGGTGTTGGTAATTAATAAATCAGTTCAACCAACTGAAACTGTTTTTCGGATTCCGGTAGTTTTCTAGCGAGCAAAATTTGTGTCGAACAGCACATACATTGTAGTTAGCGAGACTGACCTACGGACGTTTCACTTAGCTATAAAATTGGTCCCTATATTAGTTGACAGTTGACAGTACACATAAAGTATTAAATGATGTTTTGTAATTGAAGCGGTATATTTCCGAAAGCTTTACTTTTTTTGGTAATGCCTGCTAACTTCGATGCCGTTTCAGTATAGGATATTGAAGGCGGAGGAATGAAAAGCAGACCCAATCTAGGCTTATTGATCTAATCCTAAAATGAACATGTGATACGTATGAAGGCCACGAACAACAGCTCGATGTATGTCTCGAAAAGTATTACGAAAGGGGGGCAACAATATAAGAAAACTGCAACTGGAATTTTAAAACTTCTGAGACACAATTTCACTGATAACATTTATTTTGAAGACTGTAGAGCTATTAACAAGTAAAGACCAACGATCGAGAAAGAATTTTGTCTTCCCTTCTCAATATTCACTTGCATGGAACTGCCGAGGGCGTAAAAACGTTACGGAACTTTCTAATCGCCCGTGCTGGGGCCTGTAATTCATCTGACTGTTTTTCAGAACACACTTTTTTTCGTTACGCCTGGTGAGTTGTTTCTACCGATAGCAATTAAGTCAGTATTATTTTGTGACCTTTGGCCCTTGTTGGGATTGCAGAGGAAGGATTAGTGACGACCGGATACTGGCCATTAGTCTTCCTTGTTGACTATTTAACGCATATGATGAGGAGAACCAGAGGACAGGAAGCGAGTTTTACGAAGAGAGCGTGGTAAACATATCGTCTCAATGCCGGATATTCTCTACTTCTCGAACATCCGATGCGCCGTTTCTTTCTTTCCTTCTTCATCTCTTTCTGATCCAAACAACACATTCATTGTGAAATAAGACCCAAAGACGAATTGTTCTAGAACTGCTATGAACTAAAATTATTTCATTTTTGATGTTTCATTACTCCATCGTGCATTTCGAAAAACGATGGTTATTTTCAGTTTGTAGGAATTAGGTCTGTATGAGTCTTTTGAGTCATGAGCCAAGAGTTAATTAAGAAATTTCTATTTCATTATTTATCAACTTCTTTCCTTTTACTTTGTTCTGGTATACAGTTGGGCTGCAACTTGTCGAAAGGTGAGGCGTTCATTTACTACGAGGCATATCACGTAATGTGAAATTTGTTAACTAGCTTGAGTGTGTATAAAGAAAGTGTGAAGTTGTAGATTCGCAAGTCCGGCAGGAATACAACTACCTAAAGCTGCGACTTATTTATTCGCATCCATTCGGCATTTTCTCTTTTTGAAATATGTTTTATATCTGAATTGTAACTGTTTAATGTAAGTCACTAATCACTTAATTAAGAATATAGTGTATCTTTAAGTTACTCGCCTTAAGAGGAAGGGTAGTAAAGGTACAAATAGAGAGAAGAAAAAACGGCGGAAACATGAAGGTGTTTTAAGATATCAGTTTTCTGACTGGTCTGACGCGGCCCCTCACGTGTTGCTGTATTGTTATTTTTCGAATAGCTCGCAGCATGCTGCTGAACTGACAAACTGGAAATAACCATTGAAAGCACAGACCATAATCAACAGTGTCAAGTACCTTCACGCCAAGAGACGCAACGATGAGATAACTTAACAAAGAAAAGTCACGATACTCCGAATGACTGTTAACTGCATGCCACTACCTGTCATACCCATCCCGCTAGATGACATAAATTCTTCACCACCTCAATTCTGACATGAGTGATTACTTCTTGGGTAAGTGCCATCAACCTGGCGAAAATTAGCGATCTTGCTTATGGAGATGTACAGTATCGTGACTAGAGGAGCGAGACTGCTCTTGTCTACTCCACAATAAAGACCCCTGCCAAGTTTTGGTAGAGTTAATATTGAAAGAGCTATGTTCATGCTATTGGATATACTTGGAGAACAAATTCCAAATTTTATTGAGACGTAATCAAGGCTAGGATATTAAGATATGATAGGTCAACAGGTTAGTCAAAAAAAGATCTCCCTTTGTCCCATAATAATACATGTTCAGTAAAACTATGCGGATTTATAGCTTTTTAATTAAAGGTTTGCGATGAAAATTACATTTGTCTCATTCCCCATCCGACGGAGCTGATGCTGCACGTGAGTCCTTTCTTATGAACATAGTAGCTACTCATTTTAAAGTGTTTTACAGCGAAACAGCTGCTGTGCTAATAACGAAGTCAGTCGCTTAGAACATTTACAAGTACACCGGTTGTGACATAGATATTGAGTGCGATTGCGCAGTAGTACAGACACGAATTCCCCGATGATATTGATGGATCACACTCTACCCATGTCCCCATCTTTCTCCCACTTGATTTCCACTGAGGTGACAAAAGTCATAGGATATTCCTAACATCGTGTCGGACGTTCTTTTTCCCGGCGTAGGGTTGTAACTCGACGTGGCATGGACACAGTAAGTCGTTGAAAGTCACCTTTAGAAATATGGAGCCATGTTGCCTTTATAGTAGTCCATAATAGCGACAGTGTTGCCGGTACAGGATTTTGTACACAAAGTGAACTCTCGACTATTGTATTCATATCGGACGATCTGGGTGCCAAATTACCCGCTCGAATTGTCAGAATGTTTTTCAAACCAATCGCGAGCAGTTGTGTTCTGGTGACACGGTGCATTGTCATCCATAAAAATTCCATCGTTGTTTGGAAAGACTAAATCCATGAATGGATGAAAGTGGTCTCCAAGTAGCCGAACATAACCATTCTCAGTCAATGGTCGATTCAGTTGGATTAGAGGACCCAGTCCATTCCATGTAAACACTGCCCACATCATTATGGAGCCAGCTTGCACAGTGCCTTGTTGACTTCGTGGGGTCTGTGCCAAACTCGAACCCTATCATCAGCTCTCACCAACCGAAATCGTGACTCATCTGACCGGGCGACAGTTTTCCAGTTGTCTAGGGTCCAACCGATATGGTCACGAACCCAGGAGAGCAGACGATGTCGTGCTGTTAGCAAAGGCACTCGCATAGGTCGTCTGCTGCCATAGCCCGTTAACGCCAAAGTTCGCCGCACTGGCCTAATGGATACGTTCTGCGGTTATTTCACGTATTGTTGCTTGTCTGTTGGCATTGACAATTGTACGCAAACGCCGCTCCTCTCGGTCGTTAAGTAAAGGTCGTCGGCTACTGCATCGTCCTCGGTGGAGACAATGCCTGAAATGAGATATCCTCGGCACAATGTTGACACTCTGAACTCTGAATATTGAATTCCCTAACAATTTCCGAAACTGACAGTCCCATGGGTCTAGCTCCAACTACCATTCCGCGTTCAAACTCGTTAATCCCGTCTTGCAGCCATAATCTCGTCGGAAACCTTTTCACATGAATCAACTGACTAGAAATGACTGCTCCGCCAATGCAGTGTCCCTTTATATCTTGTGAACGCGTTACTACTGCCATCTGAAATATGTGCAGGTGTACTGTTCCGTCACTAATAACCGTGCTATTGCAAGTTCGTAAGTTTATCTTTCTTTCCTCTCAGTATAAATGTGAATGCAATGAACAAGAACAAGCTGGTTTTTATACACCAATAAATATTAACAAATATTCACGAAGTCGCTGCTTCAGCCAACAGATTGACTGTGGCTATAGAGCTGTAACGCTAGGCGCATGTTTAATTCATTTCCGTTTTGGTCTTCTGCTACTGCTATAATATGACGCGTTTTGTTGAACGCTACTATTTACAGCTATGCTGAAGAAATTCTGTACCCAGAGCACAATAGCTAGATCTGTAAATTTCAGTAAAAGACTCTTTATTCTGGCAATAAAAACACCGTTTACTTGCGTAATTCATCATAGATTTGTGCTCTGATGTTTATAGTGTACTACGCTTTTAGAATACAGTAGAGAGTTTTGAAAAATTGTCTTACATTGTAGGAAGTATTTTACAATTTGTCATAGTTTTGAACATTTGCTCTTGCATTGGTATTTAGTCACAGCAGCGACAATAAAGCTATAGCAAGCTTTCTACCTTCGTCAACTTTTCATGCGTTAAGGATATCTCGCAGCTGTAACACCAATACTGAAAGCAAATCACCTGTTTAAAATCCATAGCTGGATAAGGTCTCCTGTAGGCTCTTACATGCATAACAGTGTTCAGCGAACACCTCCATTCTGCCTCTGCATGCTTTTTAATGTCAGCCTTCACTTACCCACTTTCAATCAGACCGTTGTCTAGATCTTTTCCTATCCAAAATAAAACTATCGTGGTCATTCCGTCATCTGGCTACATTTCCCGTCGGTCTTAATTTGATTTTTCGCAATTACGTCTTCCACTTCAGTCTGCTTCCTGATCTACTTTTTTCCCTGTCTGTCCTAACAATTGCCAATATTCATCTTTCTATTCTGAACTAAGCAGCACTCAGATCTGAATAGTTTCAGCGTTAAAAGTATATGTATTACTGACGAGTCTAAACTGGTAACATACGCAGACTGTAAACTTATTCTGTCAGACAAATTGGGAGCTTCGTTTTGAATACTCTATTTAATTTGCTAGAAACACTCCAGCGATTTTACTCTTCTATTAATACATTTTATTTCAGTCCATTCTGTTGTTATCAAGGTGGTGGTAGAAAATGCACAGTCTATTATGAACACAAGGGAAAAAGGTACGCAGGCAGGAATTTTATAAGACGATGAAGAATACGGCAACCAGACATCGCAAAATCTTGTACTTAATGGTATCAGAGGGACCTTAATCTTAGGTTAACCTCTTCATTCAACTGAGATTGCCAATAGAGATTAAGACAATGATGGTTACGATCACAGCGAAAACGTCAAACTCAGGAGATTAGAAATGAAAGTCTACTACATCGAATTAGGAACTGAAAAAATTTCATACCATTTCTGAATCCCGTTGAAACGTAACATTAAAGTACGGAACATTATAAATTAACATCTTGCCTTTGCAGAAGCAATATGTAGAGAGGGGGAGTTGTACGTGACAAGATGAAAATGTTGTAAGCTATCAAGTAGAAGCATGTGAACATTAAGAGATACAGCCTAAAAACACACTTTTAATAACTGCATTTTTAGAATTCCTCTCAAAACTTTCTACGTTTCTTGAAATACTTGGAACTCTGTTGTGTTACATGTCAGACAGAAGAGAGCAAACAATAACCCGGACGGACGGATTTCGTGACCACGACAATTAAATAACCAAGAAAAATAGATGCATTAGTTCATGATCACACAACATAATCTAGTAAAACACTTTGTTAGACGTTAGTTATAAATTTAATACATTTGCAGATAAATTTATCGCCACAATTAACAGTTATTTCGCATTGTGAACTGTAGACTGCGCTGATGCAGAATCAAAGATGCAATGGTTGGCAATGGGAAATAGAATTTCAAGTTGTAAACGAGTGGCAGTATAGAAAATGCTTAGCATTATCAGAACTATGCAACTGTCACCATATTACAAAAAAAAAAGATATTAAAAATAAAACATACCGTGATCAGAATTAAAACGCTAAAAAAAAGTTCTAGTCTCTAGAATACGAATACATGCACCTTCTCCCTACTGCGGTACACATTATGGAAGGTAATTTTTTCAGTTGTCAGATGAATTAATATTGTAAAAACCTTGGATATCGCTCCAGAATGTACGATACTTGTTTTCCAGGGGACTGCGGTTTCGCTGGTGTAGTGGAAGGGAAATCTAGACAGTTTTCGGGTGAGATCACTCACGAGAATTGTGAGAGAGTAATTGCCGACATCCTGCTGGGAGTGGCGACGAACATTCCCTGTTACTGGGACGCAATGTATCTTGCTATCCCGCATCCTTCTTTGCATCGCTCCAGGGCGGCCGCATCGATTACGTAATACTGAAGTCCGGTCACCTACAATGTCCTGGGGCTATATGCCACGTGAAACGGCCACACTCACAAGCGCGGTACAATCTCGTGGACTTGAAGAACCATGAGCAGCTGAGATTAGACTTCAGTCTCTGAAACGAAAATTTTCCTTAACTCGCATTAACTCTCCCCGCGGAGTGATACGTAGTGTTGCGGTGGCATTAAGAAAAAAATAAATTAATAAAAAGAGATAAATAAAGAAAGAAAATCCCACTTAGAATGACCTATCGATTATGCAAAGACTATAATAATGTTTTAACATTTTTGTCGTCTTCACATCTTCACATACACTGCTGGCCATTAAAATCGAAACAAGATGAAGGCGGCGTACAACTAACGTCAAATTATCATGAAATATACTACATGCTTGTGTACGTATTTTATTGGCATCTCAGCGCAGCCACACAAATTAGGTAGTAGTAATGCATCTACATTTTATATGTAATGAGAGGTTACCCAACGCGTCTCTAGTTCAGAGATTGCTTACGAATGTTTCAATACCGGTAGCAAATTACGGAACTTTACTTATTGTTCGTATTCAGTATGGTAGAAAGAATACAATATAAAGCTTTCACACAACAACAGAGCGACCATAAATTACATGTATTTATCCACCTTCTCACCAAATTTGAATAAATTCGCAGAAGTTTGAAACATAAAAGTTGCGCGTGTGTTTTTGCACGTAAAGATCGAATTAAGCCAGATCTCTGAAAGACTTTATAGTAATAAAGCATTTTTTATTTATGTGATTCATTATAAAAAGTTTCCGCGTGTTTCATTCACGTGAGAACGAATTTTAAGTAGCTACTAGATTTAATTCAACTTTACAATATCGTATATGAACAACGGATAAAGAATGCTGGATAAAAATTTCAGTTTTGACTTTATCCATTCATTTACCTTCGTGCAAAGTTTGAATAAGTTTGAAGTACAGAAGCGGCACGGTCTAGAAACCTCCCAGAAAAACGTCTTTTTTGCACGTAAAATCCAATGTCAGCAAGATTTTTTTCAAACAGTTGAAACTTACCTTAGACCAAGGTACGACACACCGGCAGACCAAATGTGAATCATCAGGTCTCGCTCCAGTCCGGAGCTATTTAATGGTGACAGTTTTTGCTCATAAAATCCGAACAATGGTGACTGTTTTCGCAAGTAAAATCCAAACGGTGCACATACAAATGATTCGATTAGATGGCCATTAATTTAAACCCAATTCAAATCTTTTGCAAAAGGAATTAATCATTCCGCACAGTTTGCCTGGGTGCCAGCTCCGGTTCGTCGCTCTAAACTTGCTTAATATACTGTAACATAGCTACAGTAAGACAGATGTTCCAATGGTTATACAAATGGCTACCGGTCCAAGCTAAATCAAAACCCTTTATACTATGTTTCTAGCTCAAACAGGAACTGCCAACCAACACACAGAGTACTAAATACATGGAGAGGCAAAAAGATATTAACATTAAATTGTTGGTCAATCACGAGAAATTACAGGGCTCAATTTGGCACCCATCCCACTCAATGCACTTATAGAGCCTGACCGTTGTTGACTAGAAGACCCACTGGGCCATTTGGGAAGGGCTAGAAGCAATGACCTCAGTGATCCGTTGCTTCAGATCGTCCAAATTGCTAGGTTTTCTGGCATAGACACGACCCTTGACCATGCCCCACAGCCATAAATCACAAGGCGTCACGTCGGGTGAACATGCTGGCCATGGGAGAGGACCACCTCTCCAGTCCAACGTTTACCGTACGTGTCATTCAGAGAATCCTGAACCATCTGACTGTAACGGGCAGAGACCCCGTCTTGCTACAAGTACCCTCATTGGAGAATGGAAAGTGGCTCGTTCTCCTCCATGGCGAGGTAATCCTCTCCTCTGACGGTCTTTTCTTCAAGAAAGAAGGAGCCCATCACTCCAGATTTGCTCACTGCACACCGAACGTTCACCCTGGGGGAATCCCGCAAGTGCACGCGAACTTCCAGAGGGAGCTCGGTAGCCCATGTGACTCAGTTGTGCTTGTTCAACAACCACTGATGTAAAATGTTGCTTCGTCAGAAAACATGAACAGAATGTCAGGCACCATGTCCACCATTTCCAAGATAATTTTTGCAGCACTCACACGGTCTTTCGTGTCCGCGTTCGTGAGATGCTGTACAATCTGCAAGAGGTGTAGTGGTATGGCTTCATTCCTAAATCATGGTGCAAAATTCCAGCCACTGAGAAATGTTAGTTTCTAGAGAAAGTCTGCGCGTGGCTCTCATCGCTTCCTGGACGAGGATGAGATTCTTCTCAGTTCGGACAAATCTATTTCTATCGCCGTTTCTTGAACGGACACCGATCTTACAAACTTCTAGTAGGACCCACCACACATCGGGTGTGATGATGCGTCCCGTCCGGTCCAGGCCTTGAATTTTTCTTGTATGATGCTTGGGGACTGAGAGATCTCCATCGTGGCATCTATCTTCCTTCGTTCCTAAATGGAATATCGAGACGACCTGGCATACTTTGCGAAAAAGGCCTCATCCTGTATAGTACACAAAGGTGGGCAGAAACAACGTCTGTAGCACGATTGCGCATAAAGTCGAGACTATGATCTGTTGCTTTGAGTGGGTGAGAGATCTTGCGAACGTGCTGGCCAGTGCAACAGACGAACACTCTCTCTGATCGAGGTAGGCCAGGGCAGCAAGGGCAATATGCGGTGTTGCGCTGTCTTGTCGAAAGTTAACGTCACAGAGACCACTGGCCTTAATGTCAGACGTATAACAGCTGCAGTCCAAATAAACCGTCATGCGAACAAGGCGTTATAGTGTTGTCTACACAATGGCACCACATACCAGAACACGACGCAATCTGGTAACGTTCATTCTCCTCGGAGCCTCCACACATGGGTTCGTCCATCGTGACGCTGTAGGCAGATCCGAGAGTCGTCCGAAAAGACGACATGGTGCCACTCCTGTATAATCCAGTATTGTCACTGGGCGCATCTTTATCGACGCGCCTCTCTGTGCTGCAACAATGGTCGCCGTGCTGACAGTCCGTCGTCCTTCACATGCGGTCACACTGTCCACGTGGATACTTGTCTTGCTGCAAAGCAGGCCATTTTTGACGTGGCTATACGATCCTGCAAGGCCAAGCGAAATTATGTGTCTCTTGTCTAGTCGCGTGGGACCACTGAGATTCTGCAGTGCGCTTAGTATGGCCCTCCCGAATGCATCGATTCCATAACTGCATGACAGTCATGGGATCCCCACCAACGCGGGCAGAGATATCGTAAACGATAAACTGCAGTCTCAGTAGATTACGATCCGACCGCTGTCAAATTCCAGCACGTGCTGGTAGATGTTTCTCCATTTTACACGGGGCATGAAACGATCTTCTCACAAATAGCCAACTTTTGCAATCGATTTTTGAATGAGAAACTTCCGACATAATCTTTTCTTATATACATAATGTACAAGGAGCAGTCTAGTGAAAACGAGATAGATGGAAAAAGTTAGTAAACTGTTTATTATTTCAAAAGTAATCGTCGTAACAGTTAACACATTTATCCCACTATGGTACAAGTCAGTCAATGCCTTCATGAAAAAATGTTTTCGCTTGCCTACGGAACTAAGGTTGTGCACAAGCGTGCTCTCTTCCTCCGAAGTAAACCGACGTTCACAAATGTCTTTCTTGAGGGCACAAAAATATGGAAATCTCATGAGGAGAGATAGGGACTGTACAGGGGACGTGTAAGTGTTTCCCAGCGAAGCTTCTGCGGCATAGTTGAAACAACGGGCATGCCAGCTCCTAACGATGTTTCTCCATTACTGCAAGGGTTCGCTGTTCACTGACTTTCTGGAACAAGAGGCCACAATTAAAACACACCGATGCGAGTTCACTGCAAAAATTGAAGCCAATCATCAAGTCCAGACGGCCGGAAATGTTGACACACGGCCTTATTCTGTTGCAGAATAGTGCTTGCTCACATGCTCCCAAAGTTATTTCCAGTACGCTGAGAAGTTTCGCTGGGAATCCCTTACATCATCCATACAGTCCCGATCTCTCCCCCGGCGAATTCTACGTTTTTGGAGAACTGAAGAAAGACATTCGTGGCTGTCGATCAGCTTCGGACGAAGAGGTGCGCATCTGGGTACAGTCATGGTTTCAAAGGCAACCGTAAGTATTTTTCAATTAGGGCAATGACCGCTTGTCTCACAGTAGGAAGAATGTATTAACAGCTATAGCACCTACTTTTGAAATAATAAACAGTATACTTACTTTTTTTTACATCTGTACAGTTTTCTTTTGACTGTTCCTTATCGGTGGCGTAACTGTAACTTCTACACCCTTTGTGCGGTTTCTCTGAAACGTTGAACATTTGCAGTATGCTAATATGAAGTTTATTGCGTTCCAGTTTCATGTTGTTGCATTTTAATGGCGAGCAGCATAGGAATTTCATAATTTTGTCTTCGACGTACGCTTTTAGAAGTGTTTACAATTTTACAAATTGGAGGAACATTCTTAATGGCATTCGTACACTCGAGAATCATAATCAACTACTGTGGACACCGCCACTGCGAAATCAAACAGACATGAAGCCAAACCTTCCGTAAGCATCCCTGTCTCGCGCTGTTTCAGTTGAAACATTACATGTTCTGTGACGAGCTCAGCAAGCAGTCATTGTCCTTATGTAACAGGAACTTAACTAACTAACAGACGCAGAACTGTACGGAGAACTGAGTGAAACAATCCTATAAACAGAATGCTCGCAGACTGGGACCAGGAGTACGTGAGATAGAAGCTGTTTTCATTACTCTCGCGCTTAGAGTACAATTACTGTTGAATGGATGAACAACAAAATTGTTCCTGATATTAATTTGCAAAACTCGTTAACTGTCTGAATCGTTAAGAATGTATTGTATTTAGATCTATCTATGGACGAGAATAATTGCACTATCTGCTGCCAACTTTGTACAGGAGTTGTAATAAGAAAAGAGTGGCATGATTAGTTTTTAATTTATTTTGGCTGCCAATGTCAGTTATTTAGGCTCAGGTAAGTATCACAGAGTTATCTTTATAAATATTATTGCAACACACTTAGAAGTTTTATTTAGGAAACGCAGGTTTAGTCATAACATTATTAATAAATACAATAATGATGGCGGCAACGTTATAGCAGAATTTTTTTAGATGATATTTATATCAGCTAGGAACAATAATAAACGTACGAACAGTAGTGAGGTACGTACTGAATACCACTTACGCTGCAAAAGCTTTAGGAAAGATATTACTTTGGAAATAAGAGACTATGATTAGAAACCAGCAGAAAAGGTGTAAGAAGGGAAATAATATGTAAAGCATACGTATAAAACGAGGTATACTACATCAACAGGTATAGAATTTAAGTGCGAAATTGTAAAGGAAGGAAACAGATTCTGTCATTTAAGTTGAGTTCACACAAGTATCAGTAATTTCGTCTTGAATAATATATTCCAAGGGTTTGGAAAAGCAGGTAATAATGTGAGGTCGGGAATTGCAAGGCGACTGCTGGTTTTCGATCTTACGTCGGACAATGTTTCTTTTCCATGGTGTGGGATATATTGTATTCACGCGACAAAAATTAAATACGTTTCTCAAGATAGGTATTAAGTATTAGGCAACATTATTGATCATGGTTATCCCAATACCCCCGCTCTCTATTGCTTCTGAAGAGATTCTCACTATTTCTTTTCTTTTCGAATTTACTTTTGCATGATTTAGGTGCAAAGTGTCATGATTAGTTATGCGATAACGGTTTGCCGCGTGTTTATTGATTGGTGCAGAGAAAAATTTATTCAGTTCGTCAGCTGACACCTGAAAAACAGTTTTCGATTTTGCGTTTCCAAAAATCTAACTACGGAGATTCTCCCATATAGTCACGGGTGTCATATCGTTGCAAAAAAAGAAGGAACGAGCGTGCCTGATTTGCTTTACCGTATTTTGCAGATTTCTGTTTCCTTCGTAACGTTCGGGTTTCGGATTTGGCTTGAAACGTCTAGGAGCACCATCCCTATTGTTCACTATTTCAAGCAATTCAGCCATGATGCAGGAGGGTTTCTTAGACAGTTGTCGTAGAAATCAGTGAGATTATTTGTAAATTCATTTATTTTACCGTCATTTGTGCGCTCTCTGATTATATGACCTAAAAGTCGTTAAAGCGATGCGATCTATATGTTTCATGTTCCTGCGAGGTACATGACTAGATCTGAGGTGCACAGAGCAGGTCATGAGTATTATTATATCAAGCGCCGAGCAGCCTGGAGCCGAAATTTGACCTATACCTCTTACTCTGTCAATCTATTTCGTTGCATCTACGTATGTAAAAGTGTGACTGTACGCCGTATGGTGTGTAAGCTGTAATAGAAGAATGTTTATTTGTTCATGAGACCCAGAAAATATTAGATACAGGCTCCCAGGTAGATGCTATTTTTATTGACTTCCGGAAGGCGTTCGATACAGTTCCGCACTGTCGCCTGATAAACAAAGTAAGAGCCTACGGAATATCAGACCAGCTGTGTGGCTGGATTGAAGAGTTTTTAGCAAACAGAACACAGCATGTTGTTATCAATGGAGAGACGTCTACAGACGTTAAAGTAACCTCTGGCGTGCCACAGGGGAGTGTTATGGGACCATTGCTTTTCACAATATATATAAATGACCTAGTAGATAGTGTCGGAAGTTCCATGCGGCTTTTCGCGGATGATGCTGTAGTATACAGAGAAGTTGCAGCATTAGAAAATTGTAGCGAAATGCAGGAAGATCTGCAGCGGATAGGCACTTGGTGCAGGGAGTGGCAACTGACCCTTAACATAAAAAAATGTAATGTATTGCGAATACATAGAAAGAAGGATCCTTTATTGTATGATTATATGATAGCGGAACAAACACTGGTAGTAGTTACTTCTGTAAAATATCTGGGAGTATGCGTGCGGAACGATTTGAAGTGGAATGATCATATAAAATTAATTGTTGGTAAGGCGGGTACCAGGTTGAGATTCATTGGGAGAGTCCTTAGAAAATGTAGTCCATCAACAAAGGAGGTGGCTTACAAAATACTCGTTCGACCTATACTTGAGTATTGCTCATCAGTGTGGGATCCGTACCAGATCGGTCTGACGGAGGAGATAAAGAAGATCCAAAGAAGAGCGGCGCGTTTCGTCACAGGGTTATTTGGTAACTGTGATAGCGTTACGGAGATGTTTAATAAACCCAAGTGGCAGACTATGCAAGAGAGGCGCTCTGCATCGCGGTGTAGCTTGCTCGCCAGGTTTCGAGAGGGTGCGTTTCTGGATGAGGTATCGAATATATTGCTTCCCCCTACTTATACCTCCCGAGGAGATCACGAATGTAAAATTAGAGAGATTAGAGCGCGCACGGAGGCTTTCAGACAGTCGTTCTTCCCGCGAACCATACGCGACTGGAACAGGAAAGGGAGGTAATGACAGTGGCACGTAGTGCCCTCCGCCACACACCGTTGGGTGGCTTGCGGAGTATCAATGTAGATGTAGATGTAGATGTTGCAACTAAACAGTCCTCTTAGGATTTTTTTAGAAGTGAGCGTTTCTCAACAAGGTTATGTTTACGTCTCCCATTACGATGACGTGTTCGTATTGACACTGATCTGAATGTAATTCCAACTTAAAGTAAGCCACTGAGCTGGTTCTTGACGGCTTATAGACGATACAAGTTAAGTACTTCTGATCCTGTACACTTATTTCAATGGACACAAATTCATCCTGTCTTTCTTCGGCACGATTTGACGTGCTTAAGATTTTCGGTGTGAGGTTAGTCCGTATACACGAACCAACACCCCTTTTGTGTTGAGTCCTTTCACAGAAAGCCCCATGCTAGAGCTATTACCGCGATAATCAGGATGCAAAATAACTCATAACACGCATGTTTCCGGTGCAAAAGGGGAACAATATTAACCAAATATCCTACCCACTTGTCCACGAACGTCTCCTCTTCGCAGTGAATAAGAGTCATGTCATCTGCATATGTAATTGACGTGGAGCAGCCGTTACACAGTTGCCAAAGGGGATGTGGAGCGTGCCAGCCTCATCAGGCATTCCGTGTGACACGCAAAGGAATTCTTCAGCAGGCGTGGCTCCCATTTGGGCGGGCGCGCCAGCCTTCGTATCGCTCTGCACCCGTCTTAGCGTAGGTGTTTTGGCAACCAGCAGGACAGCCGAACACTTGTAGGGTGATGGCAGACGTTTATCTTCATCTAGTGCATTAGACAAGACTCGGTACGTCACGAATGTGCTGCACGCACTGGCAGAGACGATGTCGCCTTTAACTTCTTGCATTCCAGCATTTGGCACGAACAAGTGTACCTGTTTAAGTTGTAACTACTTATGTGTATTTATAAAGTATGACACGAGGAAGTATTGCGTTTACAAAAACTTTAAAAAACCTCATATGTACACAAGATCGCGAAATACTGTTACATAATTTTAACGCAGATCGGATATAGCAATTCAATGAATCAAAAATTTTTATGAGCTATCGAGTCCATTAAGGTAATTCTATAAATTCTGTGCACGAACATATCGATGTATTACAAATTTTCACTCCTCCCATTTGCTTGAAATTTCGTTTCTCTTTCAATGTTGCGAGTAATTAAGTATTAAACAATAAACAAAAAACTGTTATACAGGACAGATATTGATAATGTTAAAGTTATTCCTTAATTTTTACTTACTTAGATTCGTTCTACAAACGTTACCATACTTACTGTACGACAGATTAGTCAGCCTTCTTATAATAAACTGAACTGTTCATGGGAAATCTATGTATCACCATTATATTTCACCAACAACTTTCTGTAAAATAATTTTTCTTTAAAAATATATTTAATACCAGGCAAATAATAAAGTTCGTCCACCTCTCAGGTAGATGTAATTGTAATGTTGAATATGGTGTAAACGAACACATCTGCTAATTTCAATTAAAAGAACGCTTCAGTTATACTTCTCAGCCTTTCACGCTAACAGATGTATCCCGATATATTATTAACTTTAAAATGAAAACATAATTATTTTCTGCATTATGAACTGGTATACATGCATATAACAATAAAAATTACTGCAATTAGCTACAGATTCGTCGAATGAGCTGTTTATTTAACAGTAAGCTACTCGTATTTAGAACATGAATCCATCTTCCAGTGACGATGAAAATTTCTTTTGCAATGTCACATTTTTATCGTGAAGATAAAGCGGTAATACAAAGTCCAGAGTCCGTCTTTTATTCAGGATACTATTTCGTGAACAACGGCGCGTCACATTTAAAGATAATTTCAGTGAAACTGAGTATGTTAAAAACAACAAAATCTTTCGCCAGTTACTGACATATAGGTACATTATTAGTCTAGTCTTAGTGCAAATGAGAATCCGCATACCGTAAAAATCGCACAGCACAGCTTGCTGCCATAGTTCTCCAAAATGCTGAAAAATGAGTACAGAACATAAATAAGTTGATATAAACTGTACGTACTAATAAAAAACTGGAGAAAAACGTGATGTGCAAGAACAAAGACTTAATAGTACATACAATTTTAATTTGTACTGATAGAGTTTTTATATGCCCTCCACACACAGCAAAAATGGCGAAAACAAGGAGGAGATTAGCATTAAGTTGTACAACAGTTTGATGTTTTCTGTCGCATACAAATTTAGCCTCACATAACAGAAACTGTAGCAATTTGTGAACGCCCATCCATAAGTAATTTAGCCTGTATTTAACATATAACAGCAGTAAATACACTGTTGCTGTTGGTGACATAATGATGTCCTTCCGCTTTTTCTGGACCGTTCCACTTGACAGCAGCTCCATCTGGTGCCATGCTCAAGTGCAGGGCGTCCTCTTTACGGAATCGTAATCTGAAATTTTAATGCAGATTAATTTCTAATGCTGTCCCAGACGCCATTTGTCCTAGTAAAGTAACTGTATCGTCAACTATAACTCGACAGTCACTTTCGAAAACACCTTCTCACACAGCCTCCTCAGAGCGTAAACATATCTTAAGTTCCTTCCAGTGTTACCATAACCCATGTGTGTGATGTCCTTAGGTTAGTTAGGTTTAAGTACTAAGTTCTAGGGGACTGATGACCTCAGATGTTAAGTCCCATAGGGCTCAGAGCCATTTGAACCAGTGTCACCATAATTCCCATTGTTTGCCCTCTGTAGCAATATCTTGGCCGTAAAAGTATTTTGTATACTTCTGGACCGTGAGGCCCATGACATTTTTTTAAAACTTTGAGGATTTTGTTGAAGCATTAACGTTTTTTTTTTTTCATTTTTTCTTGCAAAGCACTGTTTTAAAGAGCGCAACTATTGCAGTGTGTATCTGTTTCAAATTTTGATAGCTATCTTACTTCAAGGAAGAAGATTGCGTCTTCAGAACTGGCTTTGTCCCAACGGTATAAGGTCTTTTTTTGCAGGATATCGATGGTTGAGGCAACACACACAAGTCAGTATAGATTGATAGACTGGTTTTGTAGAAGCGCTTAGATGGAGTTTCTTATTTAATCTTAGATCCTTGAGAATGCCGACATGGATACTTAGATTAAGAAATTAGTGCGGCTGTCAGTATTACTTAGATATTCCGTCATTTATTGTCCGTGACGGTAAACTATTTATTTACGGGGATTGGACAAAAAACCGAACGTCGGCGTTCAAAATGGTTCAAATGGCTCTAAGCACCATGGGACTTAACATCTGAGGTCATCAGGCCCATAGACTTAGAACTACTTAAACCTACCTAACCTAAGGACATCACACACATCCATGTCCGAGGCAGGATTCGAACCTGCGACCGTAGCAGCCGCGCGGTTCCAGACTGAAGCGCCTAGAACCGCTCGGTCACAGAGGCCGGCTAAACGTCGGCGTAATGTGGTAGAAAAATTTAATACTTTTCCAATCAAATAATGAATGCTGCTAAAAAGAGATTTTACACAATCAAAGAATTTATGCCAAATCTTATGATGCAGGAAAGCAGTAGTCCCTAATAGCTGTTCCAACACAGACCACTGTGGCTAGACAGTATTTATATTCAGCGATTTCGAAGTCCATCATGCTCATCCAACCGGTCTTGGATACTTAACAGCCATATCGATGAGGTATTATCATCTTAGAAAACGCAGTTCCTCGGCGGGAACCTTGTAGTCAGCCTTTAAAGAAAGAGCTTACATGAATAGTACACAGCGTATTACCTGTTGCCACTCCTTTCTGTGTGATGAAAAGACCCAAAGCAATATGTCTGCTCCTACTACTGTCATATCTTCATCATGTTTCTAATGTTTTATTGTACGCTAACGATGCTACTCCTGTTCTCTACACGAGAACATATTCTGCAGCATGGAATAGTTTAAGCCTAATCTTGTTGAATCATATTACACAGTTCGTACTCGAGTGATCAAGCTACGTTTTTTCCTTCATTGAAGAATATTTTTCAGTCATATGACGCACAAAAAATTCAGCATTAGCCAATATCTCCTGAAAAGTTATCTGATCTACAGTTCAAATATTTCACCTTGTTATCTGCAAATTTTTGGTGACTTGATGAACGATGAATTATATTGTCTGGCGATGGATATCGTAAGAGGATATTGCTGTCATTCCATTTCAGCTGAAGATTTCTTCGAGAAGGGGTTAGACTGTCAAACCTGCGTATATCGTAAATATTTAAAAATTAGTTTAATTAATTTTGAGACAGCAAATCTTGAACATTTGCCAAATGTTTTGACCGTCTCTTATACAACGAATCCGCTAAATCTATATTTCACACAGACACACACACACACACACACACACACACACACACACACACACACACAACCAAGAAAACACATGAGACAAGTCGTAAGGAATATCAATAACAAATATGGTGGAAAAAACGTTATCCGCTAGCTTAACTCTTGTTTCCTTCTTTTACAGCCAGCCTGAAAATAAATCGGTATCTTACAGGTGAATCACTGTTAAACATTTTCTCAACAGTTCGCACAGTATTTTTGTTTTTTAAAGGACATCATATTCGCCGTTCAGTGTAGAAATCATTTGATTACTACAATTTCAGCCTTTGGACCATTTTCAAGTTTTACTGCAAAATATTTTGCTTAAACACACGTGAGCCTTTAAAATCCTCCGACATGTACGCATGTCATCTACGAAAATGTGTCTTTTCGCTGAAGAAATACAGTAACATCAGACGTACGTGAACTTCTGTACGCCGTAAAATAATGTAAATTACATTAAATATTACCGCTGTTGGCGTCATTCTCTAAATCGTTACTCATCGATGTACTTGCAAGCTGATTACATGTAAACTAAGACCGTTGAAGCTGAAAAAAGTTGTAAACAGTGTTCAAGAACATCGATTTGTAACGATTCACCTGAATAATGCTAACAGTGGTAATATTTCACGTAATTTACATCATTTTACGAGTGTGCGTGAAATCTAATGGGACTTAACTGCTAAGGTCATCAGTCCCTAAGCTTCTACACAACCTAAATTATCCTAACGACAAACACATACACCCATACCCGAGGGAGGACTCAAACCTCCGCCGGGACGAACCGCACAGTCCATGACTGCAGCTCCTTAGACCGCTCGGCTAATCCCGCGCGGCCCATTACGATGCGTTTATTCGCAAACACAGCGAAACATAACAGTTTAAGTCTTAATCAAGTAACCTCAAAAAGTTAATAAATTTTGAGAGCGCGGTAAAGCCCACTATCACATACGAAGAGGCCCCAAGTACATACTATCGCCGATTGGTAAGATTGAACATTAGTAATTTGTCTACTGAACTCACTGGTTTCCTGCATAGCGATATTATGACATTAAAACACTGATGACCCGTAGGCTTCTACTATTATCTGCTATGTCAAAAGTGGACTTTAGTAACTAATATTGAGTAAAGAAAATTCCGACTTCGCAACAGAACACTTGAGTTTCCGCCACGTATTAACTGCCAAGCGATATTCGTTCTCAGGGCTCGCTTACTTGTCCCTGCGCCTATGATTCGCTTCCACGCCTTATGGTCCAATTCTCAGCACTACATTCACTGTCATCGTATTCTGCAGCGCTGCATAACAGAGCGAATTACTTCTCCTATCTACCGAATGCTAGTAATCGTAAAATTCGAAAAATAAAATACGTTCCAAAACAGAAGGAGCTTCGCACATGTTTAGTGGAACATTTTTGCTTGTGCCACTACATATTATAAATTAAAGTCTCTCGGTGCGTTTTTTTATTGTATATAAAAGCTTATCTCAGGGACCGCAGTAGGGTTTTTGATACAGTTTTCACGAATGGTAGACTGGTTCGCAAAGAACGTTTGTACACAGGGTGAGTTAGGAATAAGGTATATGCTTGGAGAAGCGATAATATTGGGGATTCTGTACAAACAACTTCAAATGAACATATGTACTTTTCTAAATCGTATCTGACGTATAGTTGGGTGAAAATCACTGGCTTCAGTGCTCGTGGTCTAGTGGCTAGCGTTGCTGCCATCATTTTACGGCGTACAGAGATTCACACTAGTCTGATGTTACTGTATTTCTACAGTGAAAAGACATATTTTTGACGATGACGTCCACATCTACATGGTTACTCTGCAATTCACAATTAAGTGCCTGTCAGAGGGTTAACCGAACCGTCTTTAAGCTACTTCTGTACCGTTCCACTCTCGAACACCGCGCGGGGAAAACGAACACTTGAATCTTTCCGTATGAGCTCCAACTTCTCTGATTTTATTATAACGATCGTTGCTACCCAAGTAGCTAGGCGCGAACAAAATATTTTCATACTCTGAGGAGAAAGTTGGTGATTGAAATTACATGAGAAGGTCCTGCCGCAGCGAGAAAAGCCTTCATTTTAATGACTGCCACTCCAATTCGTGTATCATATCCGTGGGGCTCTCTTCCCTATTTCGCGATAATGCAAAACGAGCTGTCTTTCTTTGAACTTTTTCGATGTCCTCCGTCAACGCTATCTGATGTGGTTCCCACACCGCACAACAATACTCCAGAAGAGGGCGGACAAGCGTAGTGTAGGCAGTCTCTTAAGCAGACCTGATACATTTCCTAAGCGTTCTGCCGATAAATCGCAGTCTTTGGTTTGCTTTCTCCACAACATTTGTGGACGTTCCAATTTCAGTTATTCGTAACTGCAGTCCCTAATTATGTAGTTGAGATCACGACCTTCAGATTTGTGTGATTTATCTGTAACTGAAATTTAGCACATTCTTTTTAGTGCTCATGTGGATGATTTCGTATTTTCATTATTTATAGTCAATTGCCACGTTCTGCCCATACAGATATCTAGTCTAAATTATTTTTAATTCGTTTTGATCGTCTGATGACGTTACACGACGGTAAGCGACAGCATCATCTGCAAACAATCTAAGAGGACTGCTCAGATTGTGTCCTAAATCGTTTATGTAGATCAGGAATCACAGAGACCCTATGACACCTCCTTGGGGAACGCCAGCTATTACTTCTGTTTTACTCAGTGACTTGTCGTCAGTGACAAGGAATCACGAATTCAGTCACACAACTGAGACGTCACTCCGTAGGCACGCAGTTTGGTTAGAAGTCGTTTTTGAGGAACGGTGTCAGAAGCCCTCTGGAAATCTAAAAATATGGATTTAGTTTAATGTTCCCTGTCGATAACACTCATTACTTCGTGAGAATAAAAAGCTAGTTGTGTCTCACAAGAACGATATTTTCTGAATCTGTGCTGGCTATTTCTCAATACATCGTTTCCTTCAAGGTGATTCATAATGTTCGAGCACAGTACACGTTCCAAAATCCTACTGCAAATCGAGGTTACTGATATGGCCCATAATTCAGCGGATTACTCCTATTTCCTTTCTGTGGTAATGGTGTGACTTGTGCAACTTTCCAGTCTCTGGGTATGCATCCAAGGATATCTGCTTCTAAGTTACTCATGTTGGCAGTTGCTCTCGATTCGAATTCTTGAATATTTACTTTGTCTTCTTTTGTGAAGTAATTTCGGAAAACCGTGTTTAGCGCTGTCATTTGTAACATCACCATTGTTATCGTGCAGTGAAGGTACTGATTGCGTCTCGCCACTGGTGTACCTTACATATGACCAGAATCTCTTTGGGTTTTCTATCAGATTTCGACACAGAGTTTCGTTGTGGAAACTATTAAAAGCATGTAAAGCTTCGTCATTCTTGGAGATTTTACACTCTTTTAAATTTGGCATGTTTTTTTTCGCTGCTTCTGCAATAATATTCTGACCTTTTTGTGTACCATGGGGAAGCAGTACCATCTCTTATTAATTTCTTTGGTGCATATCTCTCAATATGTATTATGACTATTAAGGTAAATACATCAGTTGTTCTCTATCAAAATCTTTCATTAGCTAACTATGCCTATCAGTAGTTAGTGCCTTCAGTAGTTATAATCTTTTATTTAGCTGGCAGTAGTGGCGCTCGCTATATTGCAGTAGTTCGAGTAACGAAGATTTTTGTGAGGTAAGTGATTTGTGAAAGGTATAGGTTAATGTTAGTCAGGGCCATTCTTTTGTAGGGGTTATTGAAAGTCAGATTGCGTTGCGCTAAAAATATTGTGTGACAGTTTAAGCACAGTCACGTATAATTTTTCAAAAGGGGGCGTTTCACACTGTTCAGCAATCGGATCATCTGAGTCGGAACCAATTATTAATTTATTCGTGTTGCCAAGTATAACCTCTAGCCATATTAACCCACACGAGATATATACTTCAATTTCACACTGACAGCAATAAAAACTCCGCCACTAACTGTATTTAGTCTATCCTTTCCGAACAAGGTTAGATCCTTTCTACAAATTTCGGCTGAACTTATTTCCGGCTTTATCCAGCTTTCCGTACTTATAACGATTTGAGATTCATTGCTTTGTTTCAGCGCTCGGAGCTCTGACTCTTTTCCAAGATTGCTACGACAATCTACAAGTGCAATATTGATTGTTCCAATGTCTGTCCTCTTCCTGTGTTCGTTATGCACCCTTTCAAACATAATCCCTTTCTGCACGTTCCCGAGACCCTCTAACCTAAAAGACTGCCCAGTCCCCTCCACGCAGCCCCGCTACCTGTGTCCCGTGTGGACTCCTGATCTACACTCCTGGAAATGGAAAAAAGAACACATTGACACCGGTGTGTCAGACCCACCATACTTGCTCCGGACACTGCGAGAGGGCTGTACAAGCAATGATCACACGCACGGCACAGCGGACACACCAGGAACCGCGGTGTTGGCCGTCGAATGGCGCTAGCTGCGCAGCATTTGTGCACCGCCGCCGTCAGTGTCAGCCAGTTTGCCGTGGCATACGGAGCTCCATCGCAGTCTTTAACACTGGTAGCATGCCGCGACAGCGTGGACGTGAACCGTATGTGCAGTTGACGGACTTTGAGCGAGGGCATATAGTGGGCATGCGGGAGGCCGGGTGGACGTACCGCCGAATTGCTCAACACGTGGGGCGTGAGGTCTCCACAGTACATCGATGTTGTCGCCAGTGGTCGGCGGAAGGTGCACGTGCCCGTCGACCTGGGACCGGACCGCAGCGACGCACGGATGCACGCCAAGACCGTAGGATCCTACGCAGTGCCGTAGGGGACCGCACCGCCACTTCCCAGCAAATTACGGACACTGTTGCTCCTGGGGTATCGGCGAGGACCATTCGCAACCGTCTCCATGAAGCTGGGCTACGGTCCCGCACACCGTTAGGCCGTCTTCCGCTCACGCACCAACATCTTGCAGCCCGCCTCCAACGGTGTCGCGACAGGCGTGAATGGAGGGACGAATGGAGACGTGTCGTCTTCAGCGATGAGAGTCGCTTCTGCCTTGGTGCCAAAGATGGTCGTATGCGTGTTTGGCGCCGTGCAGGTGAGCGCCACAATCAGGACTGCATACGACCGAGGCACACAGGGCCAACACCCAGCATCATGGTGTGGGGAGCCATCTCCTACACTGGCCGTACACCACTGGTGATCGTCGAGGGGACACTGAATAGTGCACGGTACATCCAAACCGTCATCGAACCCATCGTTCTACCATTCCTAGACCGGCAAGGGAACTTGCTGTTCCAACAGGACAATCCACGTCCGCATGTATCCCGTGCCACCCAACGTGCTCTAGAAGGTGTAAGTCAACTACCCTGGCCAGCAAGATCTCCGGATCTGTCCCCCATTGAGCATGTTTGGGACTGGATGAAGCGTCGTCTCACGCGGTCTGCACGTCCAGCACGAACGCTGGTCCAACTGAGTCGCCAGGTGGAAATGGCATGGCAAGCCGTTCCACAGGACTACATCCAGCATCTCTACGATCGTCGCCATGGGAGAATAGCAGCCTGCATTGCTGCGAAAGGTGGATATACACTGTACTAGTGCCGACATTGTGCATGCTCTGTTGCCTGTGTCTATGTGCCTGTGGTTCTGTCAGTTTGATCATGTGATGTATCTGACCCCAGGAATGTGTCAATAAAGTTTCCTCTTCCTGGGACAATGAATTCACGGTGTTCTTATTTCAATTTCCAGGACTGTATTTAGCGGAACCCGGAAACCCACCAACCTATGGCACGAGTCAAGGAATCTGCAACGTACACGGTCGCAGGACCGTCTGAGCCTCTGATTCAGACCCTCCACTCTGCTCTGTACCAAAGGAACACTGTCATGTCTGTCGACTATACTACATATTGTAAGCAAGACTGGCAGTCTTCACTACTTGAGCTAGCCGCCCAAAACCAGAGAGAATCTCTTTCGATCCAAAGCGGCACACATCGTTAGTACCAACATGAGCCACATCCTGCAGTTGGCTGCAACCCGTCCCCTTCATGTTGACCCTAAGCACCCGTTTCACATCTGGAATAACTCCTCCCGGTACGCACACAGAGTGCACGCTGGATTCCTTACCCCCTTCGCAGTCATATCACTAAGGGCCCCATTGCGCGCCTACCGTTGGAACTACCAGCTGCTAGTAATCCCACCCTCTGTGAATACCCAGACCTTGCAGGTCGAGAGGATGCCTCTGGAACAGAGCAAGCGACTTCATCTGGCTCAGGGACTTCGTCAGCCACGTATACCTGTCGGAGGATTTTAAAGTCTGACGTCTGCTGAAGTAAAATGTTTTGCACTACAATTTGAAAATGGCCCAAAGGACGAAACTGTAGTGAAATAAATAATTTCTACTGTCAACGGCGAATATCATGTCCTTTAAAAAACGGTACATGACTGTGAACCCCGACAATCAGAAATTAATCTATATCATTATTATTGTTTGTGGAAATCTCAGCACCATGGCACAATCAAAAACTTGATTAAATTTAAATCACACATGATATATTGCAATATAAAACAACTATTATTGTTCACAGGAATAAAAGATATTTATATCTCACAATTTCTGTTAGGTAACGCAGTCGAAAACTACATCAGGAGCGTCTACAAATTGTAATCTCGACTCAAAAGACCACCCTGAAAAATAGCTACTATCATTTTAAAATTCTCTGCTGTAATCGCTAATGGACAAGCGTCACCAAAGAATTTTGGATCGATGAAAACTCAGCGTTGTTTACTGGGTGATATATCAGGCGTATAAGTACGCCAGGGATAACAATTGCCGTGCATATAAGAAATTTATATTTCCTGTAACGCGCGGACAATTATCTTCCTGCTGGAGCAGTACCAGAAATGAGTTAAAGGAATGAGCATCTATACCTTCATTAATACAGCCATCACTGTTGACAGCACACTCAGTACCAAGTAGCGAGAATCGCTCCCTGAAACCTGTGGCGTCCCAAGTAATCATTGCATGCCTCAGTTATACTTGACGCTGCGTAATGCATTCCGAGAGATGTAATTCGTTTTCATGTGGTCACACACATTTTCGACTATCACTTTGCGTCACGTTGAAGCGCTGGTGACTGTAAAAGAAGATTTGTTGCTTTTCTCCAGACCACTGTCGTTACTGATGAGATCATGTAACAGGAGCCGTCTTTCATTTTAATAGAAAGGCCCTCTTGCGTGAGAGGATTTTGGCAAACTCCAAGATTTAGCAGACGTCAGCGAAACATGAGGACAGAGATTAGCACTCCTTAAGCAGCCATGTTATCAATCGAGGTGTTGCTCTGTTGACTGTCATTGTCATGAAGACGAGCTGCATGCTATTGGATGTTGACGTACGGTTTTGTGTACGGTTTGAGAATAGTGTGGTTCTACATCTACATCTACATACATACTCCGCAATCCACCATACGGTGTGTGGCGGAGGGTACCTCGTACCACAACTAGCATCTTCTCTCCCTGTTCCACTCCCAAACAGAACGAGGGAAAAATGACTGCCTATATGCCTCTGTACGAGCCCTAATCTCTTATCTTTGCGGTCTTTTCGCGAAATGTACGTTGGCGGCAGTAAAATTGTACTGCAGTCAGCCTCAAATGCTAGTTCTCTAAATTTCCTCAGTAGCGATTCACGAAAAGAACGCCTCCTCTCCTCTAGAGACTCCCACCCGAGTTCCGGAAGCATTTCCGTAACACACGTATGATGATCAAACCTACCAGTAACAAATCTAGCAGCCCGCCTCTGAATTGCTTCTATGTCCTCCCTCAATCCGACCTGGTAGGGATCCCAAACGCTCGAGCAGTACACAAGAATAGGTCGTATTAGCGTTTTATAAGCGGTCTCCGTTACAGATGAACCCCATCTTCCCAAAATTCTACCAATGAACCGAAGACGACTATCAGCCTTCCCCACAACTGCCATTACATGCTTGTCCCACTTCATATCGCTCTGCAATGTTACGCCCAAATATTTAATCGACGTGACTGTGTCAAGCGCTACACTACTAATGGAGTATTCAAACATTACAGGATTCTTTTTCCTATTCATCTGCATTAATTTACATTTATCTATATTTACAGTGAGCTGCCATTCTTTACATCAATCACAAATCCTGTCCAAGTCATCTTGTATCCTCCTACAGTAACTCAACGACGACACCTTCCCGTACACCACAGCAACATCAGCAAACAGCCGCACATTGCTATCCACCCTATCCAAAAGATCATTTATGTAGATAGAAAACAACAGCGGACCTACCACACTTCCCTGGGGCACTCCAGATGTTACCCTCACCTCCGATGAACACTCACCATTGAGGACAACGTACTGGGTTCTATTACTTAAGAAGGCTTCGAGCCACTCACATACTTGGGAACCAATCCCATATGCTCGTCCCTTAGTTAGGAGTCTGCAGTGGGGCACCGAGTCAAACGCTTTCCGGATGTCAAGGAATATGGCATCCGCCTGATACCCTTCATCCATGGTTCGCAAGATATCGTGTGAAAAAAGGGCGAGTTGCTTTTCGCAGGAGCGGTGCTTTCTAAAGCAGTGCTGATGCATGGACAGCAACTTCTCTGTCTCAAGGAAATTCATTATATTCGAACTGAGAATGTGTTCGAGAATCCTGCAACAAACCGATGTTAAGGATATTGGTCTGAAATTTTGAGGAACCGTCCTTCTACCCTTCTTATATACAGGTGTCACCTGCGCTTTTTTCCAGTCGCTCGGGACTTTACGTTGGGCAAGAGATTCGCGATAAATGCAAACTAAGTAAGGAGCCAATGCAGAAGAGTACTCTCTGTAAAACCGGATTGGAATCCCATCAGGACCTGGCGATTTATTTATTTTCAACCTATTCAGCTGCTTCACAACCTATGTCTATCACTATGTCTTCTATACGAGAATCTGTACGAGACTCAAACGGCGGAATGTTTGTACGATCCTCCTGCGTGAAAGATTTCTCACATGCTAAATTTAAAATTTCAGCTTTCGTTTTGCTGTCTTCCGTTGCCGGACCAGACTGATCAGTGAGTCACTGGATGGAAGCCTTCGACCCGCTTACCGATTTATGTAAGACCAGAATTTCCTTGGGTTTTCAGCAAGATATTTTGCTAAGGTATGACGGTGGTAGTGGTTGTATGCTTCGCTCATCGCTCTTTTTTCAGTAGCACGAATCTGTACTAAATTTTGCCTGTCCTCATTCTCCCGATCTCTCTTGTATCGCGAGTGCAACTGTCTTTGCTTTCTGAGCATTCTCCGAATTGCGCTGTTAAACCACGGTGGGTCTCTTCCGTCCATAACCCACTTTTTCGGCACATACTTGTCCAATGCGTGATTTACAATGTGTTTAAAATTTGCCCATAATTCTTCCACGTCCATCGTACCGGAAATAAATGAAGTCGATTCATTTACTAAGTGGGATGCTAACAACTGCTTATCTGCTCTTTCTAGTAAGAATACTCTCCTAGCCTTCTTGACCGACTTTTTAACTTTCGTAACCATAGTCGTAATGACAACATCATGATCACTAACCCCTGTCTCAACACTGACACCGTCGATGAGGTCTGGTCTGTTCGTGGCTAGCAGATCTAAAATATTTCCATTACGCATTGGCTGTCGATTTAGCTGCTCAAGACAGTTTTCGGATAATGTGTTCAAAAGTAATTCACACGACAGCTTGTCTGTACCACCTGTCATGAATCCATAGACATCCCAGTCTATGCTAAGTAGTTTGAAGTCGCCTCCGACTAATATAGCATGATCCGGGTACTTCTGCGATACAGAATGTAGACTCCCTTTGAATGATTCTAGAACTGTCACGGTGGAACCTGGTGGCCGGTAATAACACCCCACAATTAACTTTATTTCCCCTAGCCCTGTTAAACGTGTCCAGATAACTTCACAATCACACTCTACTTCGACCTCAGTAGACACAATATTTTAGTCAACTGCAATGAAGACACCACCTCCTACGGTGTATAATCTGTCTTTCTGATACGTGTTCCAACCCTCACTAAATATTTCAGAACTTCCTATCTCAGGTTTCAGCCAGGTCTCAGTCCCGAGAATAATTTGCGCGCCACACGCTTCCTGGAGGGCAGTAAATTCAGGAACTTTATTCCGAACACTCTGAAAATTTACTGCTAATATCTTGATAGCTGAAGTGACTTTACACTGGGCGCGTCCTGATTTCCCTTCCTGCACGTCGACTGGTGAGTGTTCATAAGGACACCTCGCAGTACTGCCTAGCCTAAAAAAAAACCATGTGCACGCCAGAAGTACTCTCTCTTTGATTTGTTTTCTGCAATGAACAATACAAGAGCATTAGACCAACAAGAACGTCAGTTTCACGAAACGACGAAAGACGTTCATGAAACCAACTATTCGACCCTCTAAGGCTTTGTAAAGCCTTTTATGTTGTTCTTCGGCATCGTCAAAGTATAGTTTCTCTCTAGCGACGTTAATAGCCAGCAATCAATGATTCTGCTTCGCTTTTAATGAACAATATATGACCTTACGAACTATCGTATCAGTTTCTTGGGCTGATTTTTGTCAGAAAGAGACTTGGTACGCCGTCCTGCCGCTCCGACAGGAAAGAAGTTGTCAAATATGAGAGAAGGCAACATTCTCAACACGCCCATACGTATGTGCACGACCCGGCTGATTAGAGAGAGAGCTTCAGAAGGCTAGTTACGGACGATTCTGCTGTTATATGGTGGCCCAGATGTTTATGGAGAAGCTTATACAGATACTAGAGGATCCTAATTCCAGTCACATTAGTGGTCCACTGCCTGTGTTCGATGTCAACGTGCAGTAATCACTCGCAGATGGCAGATGGTAAACACTGGCATTCAAGGATATATAAAACGTGTCGGAGGGGAACACTGCAGTCATTGTTGTAATGCGTACACGGAACGATTTATCTGACGTGAAAAAGGGCATGATCATTGGCTTTCGTGCCAAGGGTGGAAGCATTTCCAAAGCGGCTACGTCTGCGAACTGTTCGCGTACCGTCGTGGTTAAAGTATACCGCGCATGGCAAAATGGCACTATCCAAAACAGGCGCCGAGGTAACTGTGGTGCACCACTGGCCATAGGTGACAGGGAGAACGACAGCTGCGGAGATGAGTACAGGCGAATAGATGTGCAACTGTTCAGCAACAGACCGCCCAGATGAACCAAAGGGCTACCAACAATGTGTCCTCAACGACCATTCAGCGAACGCTGCTGCATATGGGTCTCTAAGGCCGGCGGCCCGTTCATGTAAGAGGGTTGTCCAGAAAGTAAGTTCGATCCGTCGCGAAATGGAAACCACAGTGAAAACCAGGAACGTTTTATTTGCAACAGTCAGGTACACCTTCCACCTACTTCTCTATATAGTGGTCGCTCCAACTTCGAGTGTGTCGTAGTGTTGTATCAACTTTACAATATCTTCGTCATAGAAAGCAACCGCCTGTGCTTTCGGCCATTTATCTGCACTGGTCTGCAGCACGTTGTCTGTGGAAAAATTTTGTCTTTATAGCCAGCGGTTCTTGTGAGCAGAGATGAGACTCAGGGGGAGCCAATTACGGACTGTATTGTGGGTGATTAAATACTTCTCATCGGAAACGCTGCAGGAGCTTCTTCATTGCCCCTGCAGTGTGCGGCCGAGAATTGGCACGAAGAAGGAACTGCTGCACAGTTGTGTTATGTGGGCTGCATGACAAAGGCGAAATCTCTAACCAGGCCCTCATACTTGGCGGGAGGCACTATTCTCTACGCATCTTTACGTGCTCACTTTTCACTCAAAACTGAAAAGAGCGACGCGACAGAGTCGACGGGCATACTAGAGACACTGCCCAACACATCTTTGCAAAGCTTTACCGGATTTTCCCAGTGGTTTCCATTTCGTGATAGATCGGTACTTCCTGGGCAACCGTCGTACCTATGCCGACTGCTGTTCATCGGCGACGGAGTGTCCAATTTGGACACCAAAACCCACAACTGAACGTTCACTGTGTGGCGACATGCAGCCTTTTCAGATGAACCACGTTTCATGCTCCATCGGACCGATGGTCATTGATGTGTACAGTAGGAAATGTCAAAAATAAACACCGTGCAACAATATCCGGAAGGGGCCAGTCCGGAGGAGGGAGCGTTATGATCTGAGCAATGTTTTCGTGGTATTCCTTGGTTGATCTCGTTATTCTGGAAGGCACAATGGCAGCACAATTTTGTGTCTATCCTTGGCAACCATGTTAAACCCTAGATTCGTTTTTCCTCGACACGATAGCATCTACCAGCAGGACAATGCAACGTGTCACACAGTTGCAGTGTACGTGCGTCGTTCGAAGAGCGCCAGGATGAGTTTACAGAACACCCCTGGCCATCAGACTCTTCGAATTTAAACCCATTCGAGAATCTGTGGGACAAATCGGATCGGTCTGTACGCAACATGGATCCTCAAGCGCGGAACATAGCCCAGTCGGCGTGGCTTCACATCAGTACTTTCCAGGATTTCATTGATTCTCTTGCTGCATGTTTCGCAGCGGTCCGCGCTGAAAAAGCTGGTTATTCCGGCTTTTGATGGGTGGTCACATTAAAGTGACTGGATAGTGAACAACTAACATTATGTAAGAACAACTTAGCCTCATAGCAAGTAACCACAGTGAAGTCTGCTGGTCACAATGTGTGTGTTACAACGCAATTTATTGACAGAACTGGACCTTATGTTGGAAATCATTTGGTTCTATTGTTTCGACACTTTCTGCACACCGAATTATTCGAAGCGCGCACTTCACAGGCAGGTTGATGGGAGCCTACTGATGAAGAATCATCCGCACGGTCCGCCACCATCTTCTCAAATTTGTGCGAACAGTTCGTTGTAGAGTACTTGGCCGGCTCCCTGTGGCCTGAACGACCCTGTTTCTCATTCAGTCAGGATGCTGCTTTCTGTAAAACTTTAATTCGTACATTCGTCTGTCTACGTATCTTAAACTTCTTGTCATAATCGACGTTCCGTTTTCCACAACCAGTCATGAGCTGTCAAGAGTGATCAATTATTTCGTGAACAAATCGCAATCAGCAGTGTATTACTTTTCAAGGTACCACCATCAACGTCGATACAGGAAGCAGTTGTTCGTTATGAAACACATGCCAGTTACAAACGTGTGACTCATATGCATTCGTTGTTATAAGTCTCATGCCAGCTGAAATATTTATTTTCAGTTATTGATTCCTTATGCTAAAATATCACTTTAGGATCCTCTACCATATGAATAATTTTGTCCCGAAAGTTTTGTACCAATGCAACAACGACAAAAAATTGTAGTGGTCATTGCAGGAAGATTTGCGGCGGATCGACGTCAGATGTTAGGGCCAGTAGCTGCCGAGCAACAAAAACGAGTCTTTTAACTAGTTTAATTCGTCCCTCTATAATTTCTTCTATAGTCCCACTTTCTGAATATCAAGAGTGGGACTGACACATTTCGCGTAAACAGTCGGAAACCTCCATTTCTCAAATAGTTCAAATGGCGCTGAGCACTATGGGACTCAACTGCTGAGGTCATTAGTCCCCTAGAACTTAGAACTAGTTAAACCTAACTAACCTAAGGACATCGCAAACATCCATGCCCGAGGCAGGATTCGAACCTGTGACCGTAGCGGTCTTGCGGTTCCAGACTGCAGCGCCTTTAACCGCACGGCCACTTCGGCCGGCCCTCCATTTCTGTTCGACTACAATGTTGATGATCATTCACTGAAATCAATGACAGCACTAAAATACCTAGGTGCAGCCGTCATAACGATTTATGGTGGAAATACCACACATAACTGATAAGTATAGGAAAAGCAGAAGCCAGACTGAGATGCACAAATGAAACATAAGGAAATATATTCTGTCACAGAAGAGGCTCATTTGCAGTTACTGACTAATTTCCGTCAGTCTGCACGGTTACAGGCTGGATTACTAGAGATTCAAATAAGCGTTGTGCATTTCGTTAATTTAGTTATAGGGAGGACGTTACCGATTTCTCATCCATTTCCAGTTGCAGCTGGTATAAGATAAACGTTGTGCGTCACGGTTAGGTTTATTATTACGATTTCCCTAACACATATCCCAACAAGAATCGATTAACATATTACATACACAATGAAATGGTCATGACGGTAAAATCAGAGAACTTCGGGACTCACGGGCTCTTACCGACAATTGATTTCTCGATTCATTCGCATATGGAACAGAACAGGGTGAGTATGACAGTATTTTTCACAGTTGTTTCCTCCCAAATGCGAAACGTGGCTTACATGCACAAGTGCAGATACAGATGCAATCCATTCGGTTGTTTCTATAACTCATTTATCAGTCTAATGTGACCGTACAGAAAGTGGTTCTCACCCAAAGCTCCCGTTTTCAGTCGGTAATTCTACTCATTACATGTATTACACTGGTAAAAACATCTCGTATATTTCACGCCGCGTTCATGGAATTGTATGTTTCACAAACAGCCGTATGTAGTAATCGAGAAGAAACTGATACATGGACGCGGGCGCCTACTTGTTCCGCTGACTGCGTGGTAGCTCAGTAATGCGGGTTGCAGAGTAAACAGGTGCTCAGTCTTTCGCTCCTACTGGCGAGCCACTCGAGAATTCAAACAAATGTCACAAAGAAATCAGAATGAGCTTCGTACACATGATCGTAAGTAATGAGAGAAAGTATATCATTACGACAACAACGCATCAAACCTTGGAATATTTATTAAAGAAACCCATCAAAATGAAAACTATCATGCGCTTCATAGGACCTAAAGTTTTAAAATTTTACCAGTAACTGTAATAGTATGCAAATATTAATAGATTTTTTTGAGTCCCATTCATTCTCAACTGCACAGTTGTTATCAAGTGATTATTATAAATGGTTTTAGTCGTATTACAGCCAATTGTCCGTAACCTGTCGCGAGTGTTCGCTTCTGTAGCCGAGACAAAACTGCATTAGTTTTGCAAACGTCAGTCATGTGTGATTGCTCTATTTTGTTACTAGGTCCACCCCTTACTTAACTAATCTCGTCAGGAATAAGGCAGATTTGATATACTTGGGAGGAGACAACATAACATATTGCATATTGTCATGTCTCACACTTTCATGAGTACAACAGATGAATCTCTCTTGAACACTATTAGAAATATTTTTACCTACTTTAGTGCTCCACTCAAATGCACAAATATAATTTTTGTATTCTTGTACGACTCTGCATCTCTCCGATAGGTCCTTCTTGAGACATTTCTCACTGGAAATTGTCACTATTGCGCAGAAGTTGGTTCACCAGTTATTCTTTGTACATCGTTTTTGTCACAAGGTCTGACAAGCCGCAATGCTCTTAGGCACAGACATCTGTTTTACCTGCATCTAAACTAATTTTTCTCTGAATATCGTAAATTAAGGTACAACTGAAGAACACTACTGAACAATTGACATCGAAGATAAGTATTTCGTTGCACAGAATTGTCACATGAAATAATTGTGCTACTCTTCACCTCCGTCATACATGTTTTGTAGTAAGATGATCTTCGGTGCTGTGAGATTCAGGGAAAACGGCTGAAACAGGCAAACTGATTCTATGATATGACGCGACATATTCAGGTCAAACTGAAGTAGACGGCCATAGGTAGATTTGGTAGATCATACTGAAGGGAGACAGGTGATTATATGTCAGTCCACCTGTTGTTTACGGACTGCGCAGTTTTTAAATATAGTCTGGCGACCGGTAATTCTACAACGCATCGCGATGAAGGATATTTGACGTCATGCAGTCATCGGTCCAGCTACGCTCCAACTCTGCTGAAGCTATCAAAAAGGTTAATTAAAGTAGTATGTGGGTACACTTGGAACCAGCATTGAGAGGTATCTATATACCCCATTTTACAGTGTGGTAGGCTTGGTAACTCGTGCAGTGAGTTGCAGATCAATGTAAAACCATTCCCATGACGCATTAGACCTGATTCATTAAGCTGACAGCAAATATTATTGGATTTGGCTGGAGATCATTGCGTACATTAAGCATCCGGGGATAAGATGGGCGCGGTGAAGTCCGTTAGCGAAGTGGTATATTTAAGGTAAATGCACAGACCTCCATGCCTTTCGACATGTAACTCCTACTGCGCAGTTATGCAAAGACAACATTCTCGATGTTTGTGTTCGATATTAGGTCAGTGTAACAAGTGATTTCATCCCAGCACTACAACACAGAATCGCCTCGTGGACAAATGCGATGACGTAAGAAAATCGCTACCACAAGGAAAAAAAAAAATCTAGAGTACTCAAATTTTGGAAAAACAGCTCTTGCGACCGTACATTTCCATGACCGCAGCTGCCAACAGTCATACACAGTGGCTACTTTCCCGCCACGTCTTTCTGCAATATCTCAGAAGGAACATTTAAGTGATTAACATTGCAAGATCACAGGTTAACGTAAGCGCGAGATAAGCCATTGCAAATTTGAAATACTGGTGCACTAATAACATGTGAATCGACAGAATGCTGAATGCAAGCAGGCAGACGTGCATGCACTGTGTTGTACAGGTGACGGACTTAGTTTGTGGGATGGAGTTCCGTACCTGTTGCTCTTGGTTGGTCAATACAGGGACGGTTAGTGCTGGTTGTGGATGATGCTGGAGTTTTTGTCCGCTGACGTCCCCTATTTACTCTACTGAAGACGGGTCTTCTGATCGAGCAGTCCAAGGTAAACTCTCGACACCCTGCAGAGCATGTTGGGCTACAACATTTCTATATGGGTGATCCCTGTTCTATTGGAAAGCACTCCCTGGAATGTTGTTCATGAGTTGCATCACAACAGATCGGATTACCAGACTGACATACAAATTTGCAGTCAGGGTGCATGGTATAACCACGAGAGTGCTCCTGCTGTCGTACGAAAACGCACGCTAGATCATAACTCAGGTGTAGGTCCAGTGTGTCTAGCACGAATAGACTTTGGCTGCAGACCCTCAACTGGTCAACTGGCCTCCTACTATACTCACCACACGGCCATCACTCGCACCAAGGGAGAACCTGCTTTCATCAGAAAACACAACAGACCTCCACGCTGCCCTCCAATGAGATCTCGCTTGACACAATTATAGTCGCAAATAGCGGTGGTTAGGGGTCGGTGGAACTCAAATGGCGGTGGTTGGCGGTCAGTGGAATGCACGCTACAGGGAGTCTGGCTCGGGCTGTCTCTGAAGTACTCGATTTGTAACAGTTAGCTGTGTCGCTGTGATGCCAACTGCTGCTCAAATTGCTACTGCAGATGCAGTACGATGCGCCAGAGCCATGTGTCGAATACCATGGTCTTCCCTCACAGTAATACCACGTCGCCGTCCGGAGTCCTGTCTTCTCGCGGCCGTACATTGTCATGACGGCCGCTGCTAACAATAATGTACAGTGGCTACATTACTGCCAAGTTTTTCAGCAATATCTTGCAAGGAACATCCAGTTTCTCGTAGCCCTATTACACGATCTAGTTCAAACTCATTTAGGTGTTGATAATGTCGTTTCTGTCGCCTTAAGGTGTTCTTGACTAACGTCAACTCAACACGTCCAATCTCAAAGGTAACTAACGCTCACGACCGTTACAGCATGTCTTTAAAGCAAACCTCATTTGCATCCTCACAGCGGCTCTACTAGTACCGCTCTTAGGCGACTGGAGCGAAATACGAACAGACATCATCTTTCAGATGAACAAACACGTCTACCAACTTATGTTTATATTGCACATCTCCTTCTTGATGTTGCGGTTATTTCCGTCACTGTGCACACACCAAAAAAAGTTTCCCATCACCTCGGTTCCGAGAGTTCCGGAACCTATACAGAAAACTCGAATAGGGATCAACATAAACATCATTTCCACCCTTATTATTGCTCATGAAAACCACACATTGCATGTTGTACCACCATACAGCGAGACCTTCAGATGTGGTGGTCCAGAATGCTGTACACACCGGTACCTCTAATACCCAGTAGCACGTCCTCTCGTATTGATGCCTGCCTGTACTCGTCGTGGCATACTATCCACAAGTTCATCAAGGCACTGTTGCTCCAGATTGTCCCACTCCTCAACGGCGATTCGGCGTAGATCCCTCGGAGTGGTTAGTGGGTCACGTCGTCCATAAACAGCCCTTTTCAAACTATCCCAGGCATGTTCGGTAATAGGGTTCATGTCTGGAGAACATGGTGGCTGCTTTAGTCGAGCGATGTCGTTACCCTGAAGCAAGTCATTCACAAGATGTGCACGTTGGCGGCGCGAATTGACGTCCATGAAGACGAATGCTTCACCAATATGCTGCCGATATGGTTCCACTATCGGTCGGAGGATGGCATTCACGTATCGATAGCCGTTATGGACCCTTCCACGGCCACCAGCGGCGTAAGTCGGCCCTATATAATGCCGCCCCAAAACATCAGGGAACCTCCACCTTGCTGCACTCCCTGGACAGTGTGTCTAAGGTGTTCAACCTGACAGGGTTGCCTCCAAACACGTCTCCGACGATTCAGTGGTTGAAGGCATATGCGACACTCATCGGTGAAAAGAACTTGATGTCAATCAAATGTGTGTGTGAATTCCAAAGGGACGAAACTGCTGAGGTCGTCGGTCCCTAGTATTACACACTACTTAAACTAACTAAACTAACTTTCGCTAAGAACAACATACACATCCGTGCCCAAGAGAGGATTCGAACCTCCGGCGGTACGGACCGCGCAATTCGAGACATGGCGCCTGAAACCGGGTGGCCACTGTGCGCTGCTGATGCCAATCCTCAGCCGTCCATTCGGCATGTTGTTGGGTCCATCTGTACCGCGCTGCATGGAGTCATGGTTGCAAAGATGGACCTCGCCATGGACGTCGGGAGTGAAGTTGCGCATCGTGCAGCCTATTACGCACAGTTTGAGTAGTAACACGACGTCCTGTGGCTGCACGAAAACCATTATTCAACATGGTGTAGTTACTGTCAGGATTCCTCCGAGCCATAATCCAAAGATAGTGGTCATCCACTGCAGTAGTAGCCTTTGGGCCACCTGAGCGAGGCGTGTCATCGACAGATCCTGTACTCCCTCCATGTGCGAACAACATCGCTTTGATTCACTCCGAGACGCCTGGAAACTTCCCTTGTTTTGAGAGCCCTTCCTGGCACAAAGTAACAATGCGGCCGCGATCGAAGCGCGGTATTGACCATCTAGGCATGGTTGAACTACAGACAACACGAGCCGTGTATCTCCTTTCTGGTGGGCTGACTGGAACTGATCGGCTGTCGGACCCCCTCCGTCTAATACGCGCTGCTCATGCATGGTTGTTTACATCTTTGGGCGGGTTTAGTGACAACTCTGAACAGTCAGAGAGACTGTGTTTGTGATACAATACACACAGTCAACGTGTTTCTTCAGGAGTTCTTATCGGGGTGATGAAAAACTTTTTTTGATGTGTGTATAAAGGGGGAAACATCGTTACCAAAAATTTAAAGAAAAACTCGACCGTTTTCCTTCAAATTGTTACCTGTTACTTTAAAAAAAACGTGTGGAACACACTGCCTCTACATGTTTCAAACTTTGTTAGCAAACGGGAAAGTTGTAATACTGCTAAAAAATCTGGATTTACAATACCAATAAACAAGACTCAGTGACAGAGAAAGGGGCTAATACGAGATGGACAGAGGTATGGGAGGAAATGGACATTTGCTGCCACTGCGACGCAGAAGTTCGGAATTTGGCTCCCAGGTGCCTACAAGAATCCTCAGTAATGATACAAAAGCGAGGTGCCCTGCAATGTCACCCTCGGCCACGGCTACGCGTCAAACAGCAAGGTTAGATTAGTTTTTCGCTCCATAGTTTCGTACTGAGGAGATGCTCGTGAATGTGGAATATCTCACTTTTTTTAAGCTGAAATAACAATACTAATAGTATGAGTATATACAATACATCATTTGTTTCTATTAAAAAATTCGTCAATGGAGTAGAAGGAGTTGGCCACTAGTACGTCTTTCAGGCTTCTTTTAAACTGATCTTTATTTGTAACTAAATTTTTTGTTTGCTGTCAAATTATTGAAGTTGAGTGTTCCTGAGTAGTGGACCCCTTTTTGAACTAAAGTAAGTGCTTTTAAGTCCTTGTGCAGATCATTTTTGTTCCTGGTATCGTATGTATGAACTGAGCTGTTTGTAGGAAAAAGAGATATATTATTTAGGACAAATTTCATTAAGGAGTAAATATATTGAGAGGCAGTAGTTAGAATACCCAGTTCTTTGAAGAGGTTTCTACAGGACGTCCGTGAATTTACTCCACAAATAATACGTATTACACGCTTTTGGACACTGAAAACTTTTGTTTGACTTGAAGAGTTACCTCAAAATATTATACCATATGACATTATGGAATGAAAGTAGGCAAAGTATGCAAGCTTTTTCATTTTTATGTCGCCTATGTCTGCTAACACTCGAATTGCAAATACAGATTTGTTAAGGCGTTTCTGCAGTTCTGTGGTGTGCTCCTCCCAACTGAATTTAATATCAAGTTGTAATCCCAGGAATTTAACACTATCAACCTCTTCTACCTGCTCTTCTTCATACTTATGCATATGCTGGGTGGAAACCTCTTACAGGTTCTGAATTGCATATAGTGAGTCTTTTCGAAGTTTAATGTCAGTGAGTTGCCTTTAAACCATTTATTAATATCCATGAAAATATCATTGGCAGATCTTTCTAGAACTATACTCGACATACTATTTTTGCAATACTTGTGTCATCTGCAAATAAAACGAACTCTGCTTCTGGCAGTGTAACTGATGAGAGATCACTAATGTACACAAGAAAAAGCAATGGCCCTAAAATGGATTTTTGTGGGACACCACATGTAATTTCTTCCCATTCTGATGATGACTGATGGCTTAATTCACTAGTCCCTTGTACTGACACCCTTTGTTTCCTGTTAGCGATGTATGACTTGGGCCATTTTGCAGCGCTGCCCGTGACACCATAGAATTCTAATTTATTTAAAAGGATGTTGTGGTTCACACGCTCAAATGACTTTGACAAATCACAGAAAATACCTGCTGTTTGTAACTTGTTATTTAATGAATTAAGTACATTTTCACTGTAGGTGTAAACAGCCTTCTCGATATTAGAACCCTTTAGAAATCCACACTGTGTTCTTGATAATATGTTATTTGTGGTCAGATGGTTGAGAAGCTGCCTGTACATTACTTTTTCTAAAATTTTTGAGAATGCTGACAAAAGTGAAATCGGTCTGTAGTTTGATGGTATCTCTTTATCCCCTTTCTTGAATAGAGGCTTAACATCTGCATATTTTAGCCAGTCAGGAAACGTCCCAGTTAAAATTGATTGGTTACACAAGTAACTTAGAATTGTACTAAACTCACAAGAACATGCCTCAATTAACTTTGTTGATATTTCATCGCAACCACTAGAATGCTTTGTTTTTAAAGATTTTATTGTGGAAGTTATTTCTTTTGGTGAAGTGAGTGACGTATTCATGTACCTGAAGCTATTTGTAAAGGCAAGTTTCAGATATTCAAGAGCATTATTTACTGATCCTGACAATCCCATTCTATCAGTAACGGATATAAAGTACTTGTTAAATAGATTTGCCACACTATGCCCATCGGTTACTAATGTGTCATCTACCCTTAATGCTTCCAGGTTCGCAGGAGAGCTTCTGTAAAGTTTGGAGGTAGGAGACGAGATACTGGCAGAAGTAAAACTGTGAACACCGGGCGTGAGTCGTGCTTCGGTAGCTCAGTTGGTAGAGCACTTGCCCGCGAAAGGCAAAGGTCCCGAGTTCGAGTCTCGGTCGGGCACACAGTTTTAATCTGCCAGGAAATTTCATACCCTTAATGCTATTTGCTCCTGTTCCTTTCTGGTTCTACCAGTCTCCTCTTTCACTATATCCCATATTGTTTTTATTTTGTCCCTGACATTGCTATCCTCTTCTCGTAGTGCATTTGTTTAGATGTCTGAATTACTTTTTTAAATATTTTACAGGATTCCTTGTATTTAGCTAAATCATCAGCATTGGAGCTATTCTTGGTCGACAGATATGTACTGACGACGTTAAAGACGCGTAATTGAAATAATTTTTATTTACAGGTAGTTCTTCGCCTACAAAACTCAGTGATATGTGAACATTGTGACCATAACATTATCGTTTGTAAAAAAAATATTTAATTATTTAATAATATAAACGATGCTTCATTGCAAAAAGAGACACTCCTTCTGTGTTGGGTGATCGATACCTATTGTCGCTGAGCTGTATTATTTAATGTGAGTCTTATTTCCCAATGTACATCAAATAAGCATTAAAAAGTCTAAAAATATTTCTTGCATTAAGACTACGTCATTTAAAAAAATAAAGAAATTGTTCACTGGCGATAAGAAAAACGTTAACTATTTGCGGTAAAAGTCAAATAAGTAAATACGGAAGCTTTCCGTTTGGTTTCCTATTATTTCAGACGCCATTTTCTTCTTACATTTATCAGAACCTGCAGTTCTTTACTCTCATGAAGTTCGACAACATTCCTGAGCACAAATCGTCAGAAAGGAAACTTCATTTCTTTTCACGGTCATTCAATATACCAAACGAATTGTTTCGAAGCTGACTGTGGGCCGTAGCTATATTTTTCAGTTTTAAAGCGAATTAAAGTTAACAGCATTATTAATCATCTTTGATCGTTTACGAAAATAATTAAGACTCAATTAGAGATACATTTTGGCTCCAGTTTGCTTATAATGTGACTGCCAAAGATAGAGTTTCAATAAGTAATTTTACGCGATAGTCAATGCTTTCGTTTACCAGGTTCTGAATGTAAAGTCAATTTCACCATAGTTATAGGCCTAGGAAACCATTGTCAAATATTCAAGAAAAACAAAGTATGACCAAGTACTATAACTAAACGCTATGTTACTACAGATGAGACTAGTTCTGATGTAGTCCGTCCCATGTTATGCTGGGTGAACCAAAAAAGGATTTTACAACTTCGGAATGATGTATAAATGTATTGATAGAACTTACAGAATCGGTAGAAGTCTCATTTTGTTGCAAACAATCTCAAGTTTCGCATACGAGTGCCAAATGTTATTTTGGTTCTATGTGATTACCATTAGCGATGCGGCAAACATTCCTCCGGTAGTTAATTTCATCCCACAGTCGTTGCAACAAAGCGGGCATAACTTGTACAACGGCAGCCGATATTCGATTTTTCGGGTCCGCTACATTGTTTGGTAGGGAAGGTATATGCCCACTGTCTTTAATAAAACCTCAGAGAAAGAAATCCAGTAGTGTCAAATCTGGGGATCGACGGAGCCATGCGAGTGTTCCTTCGCGGCGAGTCCACTGACCTGGGAAGGGATTATCCAGGAAACCTCGAACTTCCCAGAGAAACTGAGGCGGTGCACAGTCTTGCTGGTAGTAAATCAAACTTGAGGTTATCTGCTACAAAATAACACATCTGTCGATTCTGTAAGTTATCTCAATAGATTTCTGTATCATTCCAAATTTGTACATTCCGTTTTGATTCACCCCGTATAATCCAGACCACTGGGAGTCTTTCTAATATGTAATTGTTTTCTTTATCTGAAAATGAGAGCATCATCGTATCACCAACTGAATTTTCGCCTTATCAATCCGGTCGCTCCACAACCGCAGCGCGGCACTGTACCAGCACCCAACATCACATCCCCACCGGACTCATCAGGAACCGTTTCTCCTGGAATGTCTTAGGATAACGTGGTATCGGACGTCCGACCCCGCCATCTCAGTTGTACTCACAAAAATAATTGTCTTCTATCAGTACTTTATAACTGTTCTTCCGTAGGCTCTTGTTAATTTTGACAGTTCGCACCGTTGGAACAAACACGTCATGATCTTGATCTTGTCATAACTCCCAAAGAACTTTCTCCATCTTCTGACTGGTTTGATGTGGCTCGCTACGAATATCCCTCCTGCGCAACCTTCTTCATTTTAGAGTAGCGATTGCACCCTGCTTCCTGAAATATTTGTTGGATGTATTCTATTCCAGTTTCCGTCTTCCCACACAGCTTTTTTTTAACTCTACAGTCCCACCCCGGTACCATGGAGGTTATTCTCTGATGCCTCTACAATGTCCTATCATCTTGTCCCTTCTTCTTGTCAGTGTTGTCCATATTTTTCTTTCTTCGCCAGTTCTGTGAAAACATCATTATTCTTTATCTTATCAGTCCACCTGATTTTCAACATTTTTCTGTAGCACCAAATCACAAACCCTACAATTCTCTTCTGTTCCGCTTTTCCCACTGTTCATGATTTATTACCTTACAGTCCTATGCTCCAAACGTACATTCTCAGAAATTTCTTCCTCAAACTGAGGCCTATGTTTGATACTAGCAGACTTCTCTTGGCCAGTAAAGTCCTTTTTGTCGGTGCTAATCTGTTTTTTAAGTTCTCCTTGTTTGTTCCTTGTTGCTTCAGAGGTAGCAGAATTCCTTAACTTCGTCTACTTTGTGAACACCACATTTGATGTTAAGTTTCTCGCTATTCCCATTTCTCCTAATTCTCATTCCTTTTGTTTTTCCAGTTTATTCTCAAACCATATGCTGTGCTCATTAGACGGTTGATTCCATTCAACAGATCCTATGATTCTTCTTCACTTTTACTGAGTGTAAAAATATCATCAGCAAACGTTATTACTGATATCCTTTCACTCTGAATTTTAATGTCACTCTTGAACCTTTCTTTTATTTCCGTCATTGCTTCTTTGATGTGGTCCATCTGAAGTTTCGGATGACATTATCTCGAAAAATATACATCGGGTAAATATAGTGGGTAAGACAAGTTCGTAAGCTCAAAGTGGGACATCAAATGATATTACACGTGGCCACCAGCCCTCGCCCCATTGGGTGGGGCGGGGGGCAACCTTTAAATCTTAAATGGAAATACCCATTTCTTACTGCAGATTCGGATCTCCATAAAAAAGTAATCAAGTTTTTGTCTGAAACATTTTTTAAACCAGTGACAGATGGTGCTGAAATCGAGAAAAAAATAAAATTGGGGAAGAGCTCTGATTTATTTAGAATTATCCGAGAAAGATGCATCAAATCGATAAAAAATGTGCACCAATTCTTTCATCAGGCCAAATTAAGCTATTTTGGTACAAAATGCACGGTATCCTATTTTAACGTAACCCAGGAACAACGACATGGACGTAGTAGAATGATGTTCCCTTGGGTGCTTCATTAGTGTGAGTCCCCTTGCCTCTCACATGTTGGGGTGCTTCATTAGTGTGAGTCCCCTTGCCTCTCACAATTTGAGTGTTTAATTAATGAAATTAGCCACGAAGAAATCGTTCAAAATTATCCCCATTTGCTTCAATGCATAAAGTCAATCGTCTGCGAAAGTTGTCCACAGTTTTGAGCAGCACATCCCGTGGTGTGGCTGCTCACTCTCTTCGAATGCGTTGCTCCATATCGTTTCGGGTTGTTGGCTGCCTTTCACAAAAAATATTTTTTAAATAACCCCACGAGAAAAAAATCAGGAGATGTCAGGTATGGTGAACGTGGAGACCACTGAATTGGTCCGCCGCTCCCTATCCACCGACCAGGGTACCGTAAATTTACAACGTTCCGCACATTTTTAGCATAATAGGGAGCTGCTCAGTCCTGTTGGAACCACACTCGTTGCCTAGTTTCTAAACCAACATCTTTCAGTAGCTCCAACAAATCATCGCGGAAAGTTGTAAATAAGATTCCCCAGTAACTTTTCGGTCAAAAAAATACGGTCCTATCAAGTAACCGTTTAAAATTCCACACCAGACCATTAACGACCAATTGTGTTAATTGTCAACGAGTCTGTGCCAGTGTGGATTCACAGTGGACCAATAATGACAACCATGATGATTTAATTCGCCATTGTTCTTGAGTGTGGCTTTATCGGTGAACATAACGTATCTAAAAAATCATTGTCACCTCTTATCATTTCCAAGGCACATTGGCAGAAATGCACGCGTAGTTGCTTATCTTTCGGCGTTAATGACTGTCAGTGTGATATGACACGCATGATATTTATGTGCCTTCAAAATCCTCAAAACAGTTTATTTCGGTATTCCAGTTTGTCTCTGAATCGCACGACTGCTATTTTCGTGATCCATTTGAACACAGGCGCGTACGGTAAGGGTACGAGCGTCATTTTCATTGTATTCGCGATGACGAGGTGGACGGTACATGTATGCGTTTCGAGCTCGTTGAGTGCAATTTCGAATAATGTTTCCGCTTGGGTATTGTCTGTTTGGGAAACGATCCGCACACAATTGCGCAGCTGCAACGTAGTTGTTATGGCATTTAACCTAAAATTAACATCATATCAACAATCTCTGTAGGAGGGCAGTGAGCCATGTTTCGCTAAAGAATAATTTACTTTCGTCCGTTGATGTTTACGGTTCACAGTCTGAAAGTGAAGTGACGTCTGATCGCATTGCACCGACTTTTATACTGAGCCGCAGTTCGCAGTTTGGCCACGGTAGCGCCACAGTCGGGTGAGTAATGAAATTGTGAAGAGTTCCCTAAAGAGATTTTAATACCATTCCGCCTCCCTCCATCAAAAACTATGGCGCGTAGGATACATTGTGTAAAAAATAGCTTAATTTGGCATAATGAAAGAATTGGTGCACATTTTGTATCGATTTGATGAGCCCTTCTCGAATCATTCTAAATAAATCGGATTCTTCCACAATTTTAATTTGTTCTCGATTTCAGCGCCGTCTGTCAATGGTTTAAAAAACGTTTCAGACAAAACTAGATTACTTTTTTATGGAAAATCCGAATCTGCAGTAAAAAAATGGGGGTTTCCATTTAAGATTTAAAAGTTGCCCCCTCTCTTCCCACTCATGGAGGCGGGGGCTGGGGGTCACGTGTAGTCCCCCTTTGAGCTTACGAACTTGTCTTACCCACTATTTTTACCCGATGTTGTTGTTGTTGTTGTGGTCTTCAGTCCTGAGACTGGTTTGATGCAGCTCTCCATGCTACTCTATCCTGTGCAAGCTTCTTCATCTCTCATTACCTACTGCAACCTACATCCTTCTCAATCTGCTTAGTGTATTCATCTCTTGGTCTCCCTCTACGATTTTTACCCTCCACGCTGCCCTCCAACGCTAAATTTGTGATCCCTTGATGCCTCAAAACATGTCCTACCAACCGATCCCTTCTTCTACTCAAGTTGTGCCACAAACTTCTCTTCTCCCCAATCCTATTCAATACCTCCTCATTAGTTACGTGATCTACCCACCTTATCTTCAGCATTCTTCTGTAGCGCCACATTTCGAAAGCTTCTATTCTCTTCTTGTCCAAACTGGTTATCGTCCATGTTTCACTTCCATACATGGCTACACTCTATACAAATACTTTCAGGAACGACTTCCTGACACTTAAATCTATACTCGATGTTAACAAATTTCTCTTCTTCAGAAACGATTTCCTTGCCATTGCCAGTCTACATTTTATATCCTCTCTACTTCGACCATCATCAGTTATTTTACTCCCTAAATAGCAAAACTCCTTTACTACTTTAAGTGTCTCATTTCCTAATCTAATCCCCTCAGCATCACCCGATTTAATTTGACTACATTCCATTATCCTCGTTTTGCTTTTGTTGATGTTCATCTTATATCCTCCTTTCAAGACACTGTCCATTCCGTTCAACTGCTCTTCCAAGTCCTTTGCTGTCTCTGACAGAATTACAATGTCATCGGCAAACCTCAAAGTTTTTACTTCTTATCCATGTATAGTTTTCGAAATAATCTCAGATGGACCACCCTATAGAATGAACAGTAGCGGCGAAAGATTCCATCCCTGTCGTACACCCTTTTTAATCCGTGCACTTAGTTCTCGTTCTTCCAATCTTGTTGCTTCCTCTTGGGTTTTGTATTGTAATGCTTTTTGTAACTATTGTATATCACAAGTCTTTCGCTGTAGCTTACTACTATTTTTCTCAGAATTTCGAACATCTTACGCCATTTTACACTGTCGAACGCTTTTTCCCTTCCGCTTTATTTGATCACAAGTCTCCCAGAGCTCTTTCAAATTCTAATACTGGATCCCATACGTCTTCCTTATCGACTCCAGTTTCTTATTCTATCAAGTCACCAGTGGCGTCCTCTTCGTCACGGAGGCCTTCACTGTACCCTTTCCACGAATCCGCTTATTAATATGCAATGCCTAATAAACTGTTCTTGCTGTTACTGACTTCACTTTCTCTGCCGAAGTTTTCTGATATTTTGATATTCATCCAGTTTTAAGTTTGGATGTATTATTCGCTGCAGCCGTTACCACTTTTTCCTTATAATGGAATATATACTATCACATCTTACATGCACTCCTTATTTAAATGCAGCACATTGATTACATTCAAATAAAATATACTCAGTTGTGCCTCCTACTTAACAGTTGCACGGCTGTGTCTCAGCCTCGTAAGTTCTACATAAATACACAGGATGTATATTGTGTCTGTCAAAAAATGTTTCATCATTTTGGAGGGGCTTATACAATTTAGTTGAAGTCCTTCACCGATGCACAAATCCATGCACCAGCCGCGCTGTACTTCCCGCATCCCAGCCACATTGTCATTCGGCAAACATACATTCCTGTAATTGTTTCTTGTCAGTAATAGATCTTAAGTCCCATAGCGCTTAGGGCCATTTGAGCCATTTGAACCAGCTTGCGTTTAAGCATAATGTATGTTGTTCTATTTGCAGCTACTTCAAGAATTTACTGTATGCGTCAGAGGCTCGAATCTCCAGCATTTCTCTGGGTCCCCTACATGAGTTACGATCACATGACGTCATCAGCATATTCAATAACACCATATATGAATGAGCATTCTTCAAGTACTTTTACCTGCTGTGTAGTGTGATATGCCAAAAAACTGCTGTCACACATTGGGTCCTGTGGGTATCCTTTCGTGATTCTCCTCGTAATTTTGTTGATGTTTGTTCCACATTGCATTACTATGACTTGACAGTAGTCCTTAATGCTAGGGTAGAGGATCTAGGATTATTCGTTTCCCTACGCTGTGCGATCAGAGCAGATCACCGTGAATTATTGAATGCTCCAGCTACATCTATGACGATTCCAAGTACATATTTTGCTTATATGTTATCAATAACAGTTATCTACTGTCTTAACTTTCGCAAATTAGAATTGGTGTTCACTGAGTTTTTACAGTTCTCTGCGGCTTTGTAGTCTGTTGGGTGTAGGGCTTTTTAAATCCTTGTAAGTTCTCAGCATACAAACTGATATATATGCAGTAGTGTCATCACGTTCGGCACTATATTGGCTCTGAGCACTATGGAACTTAACTCCTGAGCTCATCAGTCCCCTAGAACTTAGAACTACTTAAACCTAACTAACCTAAGGACATCACACACATCCATGCCCGAGGCAGGATTCGAACCTGCGACCGTGGCGGTCGAGCGGTTCCAGACTGTAGCGCCTAGAAACGCTCTGCCACTCTGGCCGGCTCGGCACTATATTTTTTATTCTTACAACACGAGAACATTCCCAGGTGTTAGGTACCCGTCTACAAAAGAGACATTCATTTAATAAAATTGTAGAATATGGCACAATCTGGAGCGAAAATGTCAGAGCCAGGTGTCTTACCTTTCTTGAGCAGAGAATGCTGCAGCCAGTTATTCTTGTGTAAATTACCACTCCCTCTACTTAGCCGATTATCACGATAAAGTACTTTCAGTACTCGAGCAAACGAGACGGACTTCCTGAGCTTTACAATGTATGCCTATATTTAGAGCGAAAAATGCATATACCGGGTGTCTCTCCGAGTCATCCGGCTTATTTTCTCTCATGTTTCGACAGATATTTGCCATTCTGTTTTGCCAATGTGTAGCTGTAGTCATCTCAAACAAATGCTGCTCATTCCATCTTTCATGCGACGCCCAGAGTAGACGGAAAGCTTCAATTTGTTTACCATCACAAATAAAATTATTTTTAAAGAGAAGCGTCCCAAATTTGTCTAGGCGATATTTGTTTTATCGCTATGTATTCACAGGAACAGTAAAACACCAGAAATAACTAGAACTCAAGAAGCGATTGAGCAACGCTGCTGCTAGGCAGTAGCAATCGCAGGGGACGGTGGGTGGGGGGGGGTGGGGGAGGGGAGGTTCTGTCATTGCTGGATTACTCCGTGTTTTAATGCCGCTGTGAATATGTAGGAATAAAACGAATATCGCTCCGGACTAGTTTTTAATCGCTCTATCGAATGAGCATGTAAAATACTGTCATAAAACCCTTTTATTCGACGCTTTCGTTCTTCCAGGCTTATCGTATCCTCTTGGTTCTTGTACATGTTGTATATTACCCGTCTTCCCCTATAGCTTACCCCTAATTTTCTCAGAATTTCGAACATCTTGCAATATCTTACATTGTCGAATACTTTTATCAGGCCGAGAAATCCGACGACTGTGCCTTGATTTTTCTTCAGTCTTACTTCCATTACCAACCGCAACGTCAGAACTGCTTCTTACGTGCCTTTATCTTTCCTAAAGCCATATAAATCGCCATCTAAGAGATCCTCTATTTTGTTATCCATTCTTCTCTATATTATTCTTGTCAGCAGCTTGGATGTATGAGCTGTTATGCTGATTGTGCGATAATCATCGCACTTACCGGCTCTTGCTATTATCAGGATTGCTCGACGAAGTCTTTTCGAAAGTCTGATGGTATCTCGCCACTCTTATGCATTCTACACACCAACGTGAATCGTCGTTCTGTTGTCACTTTTCCCAATGATTCCAGAAATTCTAAACGAGTGTTATCTATCCTTTCTGCCTTATCTGATCTTAAGTCGTCCAAAGCTATTTCAATTTCTGACTCTAATGCCAGGTTCCCTTCTCTATATGCTTAGATTAGATTAATTTTTCGTTCCATAGATCCGTGCTGAGAAGATCCTCGTGGATGTGGAACATGTCATTTTTTTTTAAAGCTGAAATTGTAATACTAATAGTATGAGTATATACAATACATCATTTTTAAGCTGAAATAATAATACTAATAGTATGAGTATATACAATACACCATTTTTTAAGCTGAAATAACGATACTAATAGTATGAGTAAATACAATACATCATTTGTTTCTATTAAAAAATTCGTCAATGGAGTAGAAGGAGTTGGCCACTAGTAAGTCTTTCAGGCTCCTTTTAAACTGATCTTTTATATATTATTTTGGAGAAATTTCATTAAGGAGTAAATATACTGAGAGGCAGTAGTCAGTATTCCCAGTTCTTTGAAGAGGTTTCTACAGGACGTCTGTGAATTTACTCCACAAATAATACGCATTACACGCTTTTGGACTCTGAAAACTTTTGTTTGACTTGAAGAGTTACCCCAAAATATTATACCATATGACATTATGGAATGAAAGTAGGCAAAGTATGCAAGCTTTTTCATTTTTATGTCACCTATGTCTGCTAACACTCGAATTGCAAATTCAGATTTGTTAAGGCATTTCTGCAGTTCTGTGGTGTGCTCCTCCCAACTAAATTTATTATCAAGTTGTAATCCCAGGAATTTAAGACTGTCAACCTCTTCTATCTGCTCTTCTTCATACTTTATGCATATGCTGGGTGGAAACCTCTTACAGGTTATGAATTGCATATAGTGAGTGTTTTCGAATTTAATGTCAGTGAGTTGGCTTTAAACCACTTATTTAATATCCATGAAAATATCATTAGCAGATCTTTCTATAACTACACTCGACATACTATTTATTGCAATACTTGTGTCATCTGCAAACAAAACGAACTCTGCTTCTGGCAGTGTAACTGATGAGAGATCAACAGAGACTGAGTCAGTCGTTGCGACATTCATTTCTTTTTCGACATTTTCATATTTTTCATGCAGCAAATTCGCTTTACATTCCCTGCACTTCCTACGTATTTCATTCTGAAGTGATTTCTGTATCCTTGAATTTCCCTGAACATATTTATACTTCCTTCCTTCATCGATCAACTGAAATATTTCTTCTGCTATCTATGGTTTCTTCTCAATTACGTTCCGTGTACCTATGTTTTCCTTTCCAATTTCTGTGACTGCCCTTTTTAGAGATGTACACTCCTTTTCAATTGAACTACCTACTATATTATCGGAGTACCTATAGACTCAGAGAACTTCAAGCATATCTCTTCAAACCTTAGCACTTCTGTGTCCCCTTTTTTTCTGTGCACTGATTCTTCCTCACTAGTCTTTTAAACTTCAGCCTGCTGTTCATCATCGTTGCTAAACTGTGATCTGTGTCCATTTCTGCTCCTGGATACGCCTTAGAATCCACTATCTGATTTCGAAAACAAACAGGTATCTTCCTGTACGTCCCGGGCTTTTACACGAGTTTTTCCAGCTCTTGTGGTACGTATACAGAGTATTCCCTATTACAAGCCGAAATTTATTGCTGAACTCTGTCTCCTCTCCCATTCCTACTAACAAGCCCATATTCTCCCGTAACCTTTTCTTTTACTCTTTCCTCTACAACAGCATTCCATTCTCCCATGACTATTTGATTTTTATCTCTCTTTACGTATTGTATTACCCGATCCACTTTCCTCATATACTTCCTCTATCTCTTCGTCTTCTGCTCGCGACGTCGACTTGTATACCTCAACTATTATTGTCGGTGCTGGTTTGCTGTTGATTCAGATGAGAACAAATTTACTGTCGCATAATTACAACACTTTTAATAAAAATGTTTATAACATGAATGTTAGAGAATATATATATATATATATATATATATATATATATATATATATATATATATATATATAAGAGAGAGAGAGAGAGAGAGAGAGAGAGAGAGAGAGAGTGGCAATCAAAAAGTTTTCGTTTTCGGGCGTTGCTGCAGCGTATATGCAACTCAGCGTGACTCCGACTGGATATATCTGCAACGACATGTAGACAATAGGTTAGTGTGGCCTTCGAACGGAAACTTTTTTGTTTCCCTTATACATTGGTGAGTATCCGTACGTATTGCCTACCTGATGTAATTAACGTAGTAAATCCACACATTTACCCTCACATATTTACTTCTACAGTCGAGATAGCTGAAAAACGAAGCAAAGTATAATACGTTCACTTTGAATTAAAAGTTCTACAGTGTAGGCGAGGACGGTGTAATTCAATGAATAAGATTTACCAACAGAGAGAGGGACTTACTGGCTGATTTGTTGCTCACATAATTTGTTGTTATAAAACAGTATACTTTAAGAAAAAAAAATGTTTGCGTACGTACGTCGATGACACACTACTACTCTATGATGACATTAGAGGAGCTTGATAAGCTAGCTACTTGCACTGTTCAACTCTTTCCACAAAAGTACAAAATAATCTTTATCTTAGAATCATCAACATCCAGTAAAACGTAAGTTCATCACATACAAAAAACACTTGAATTGACACAACAATAGACAGTGCATCATTTAATGCCACTGGACACGAGTTTTCAGTATTTACGGCCATACTACACAGGGAATACTCATTAAATTAAAACAGAATATACTTAGACAAGTACGAGGTACAGACATTAACATAACAACTAGCAATGGTTACATATCCAAAATAATTGACAATTCATCCACACGCATATATAAGAACAGCAGCGATAAAAACCAAACTGGAATACAGATAATGAAGAGAAAATTGATTGATAAGCCTAAACGTTATGACCAGTGACCACAGTGAGACTGAACGCTATGTGATGGGGTTGCAGGCAGATAAAAATGGTTCAAATGCCTCTGAGCACTATGCGACTTAACTTCTGAGGTCATCGGCCGCCTAGAACTTAGAACTAATTAAACCTAACTAACCTAAGGACATCACACACATCCATGCCCGAGGCAGGATTCGAACCTGCGACCGTAGCGGTCGCTCGGCTTCAGACCGTAGCGCCTAGAACCCCACGGCCACTCCGGCCGGCGCAGGCAGATAAAACGCTAAGGAGAGTGTATAAACTGAGCAGAGACGAATTGGGAATCATTCCAGTTACGATACGGGCCGCAAATGGGGAAATCGACTGACATACACAACTTTTACAAAAGATGATCGTTATGGTGCAGCGCCTGGGAACGAAGTTACGCTGCTGTTCGCGTGCTACTGTCGTCAGCATCTATGAAAAGTGGTTGTAGGACGGTGAAGCTTGCCCATTCTGTAAAGCAAGATAGGCGGCACTCTGACGCAGGTCTAACGACAGAGTACAATGCTGCTGCAGGGAAAAGTGTTTCGCAGCACATCGTTCAGCGCACTTTGTTGAACATAGGTCTCCGCAGCAGTAAACCCCTTCGCGTTGCCATGCTAACATGGGTTCATGGAGAGTGGACAATGGATCAATGAAAAGTGTCACCTGGTCGGATGAATCTCGTTTCTTGTTACACCAGGAGGATGGTCGTACCCGTATACGCGGTCTTCCAGGTGAGCGGTTGCCTCGACACAGGTCAGTGGGGCTTTATTGTGTTATGGGGAACATCCATATGTGATTCCATGGGATCTGTGGTAGTAATCAAATGCACCATTACAGTGGTGGACTACGTGAACATTATTGCGGAGTAATTGCATCGCTTCATGCTGAATGTCTTTCCTGACGGTGATGGCGTTTCCATCGGGATTAATGTCCGTGTCACAAGTAGTTTGAAGAGTAAGTAGTGAATTCATGTTAACGTCTTGGCTATCAAACTCACCTCATCTGAACCCAATGATACATATCTGAGAAGCTATCGGATGACAGCTCTGTGACTACGAATCAACGACCTGTAATTTACGGGAATTGTGTAACTTTTGTGCAGATATCTGGTGCTACATACCTCCAGAAACCTGCCAAGGCCTTATCGAATCCGTGCCACGCAGAACAGCTGCTGCACTGCGTTCCCAAGATGAATCAACACGTTATTAGAGGTGATTATAACGTTTTGACTCATCCCTACGTAGATAGCATCATATATCTACGTCCTATTTCACCAAGAAAATCGATAACATGTTTAAAGAAGCCGATATAACAATCTTATTTGCTATTGTTATTATTATGTGTTCCGCCCGAAGCGAGTCTTCACATGGTTGTTCATCATGTCCGTCTGGCTACTGCTGCTCTCTTCATATTCACTTAGCTTACACTTTCTTTAACTTCATCCATTATCTCGTATTCTCTCCTTCCTTTCACTCTTCTTCCACATGCCAATCGTTCCAATGCATTCACCACCAAACGGTCCAGTCGCAGCATATCTTCAAGCCAGTTCTTCCTTCTTTTTCTTACAACTTCTAATATTCTTTCTCTCTCCCCTATTCCTTCGAGCACCCTTTCATTAATCACCCTCTCTAATCAACAAATCATTTCCCTCTTCCTCCACACCCACATCTCAAATGCTTGCAGCCTCCTTCCCTCCTGTTTCCTCACGTTTCAACTACAAGCATTCCAGGCACAACACTCAGTTAGTCTTTAACTGAGCTCTTTATCTAACTTTCCACATAATAAGCTTCCTTAAATCGTACACGTGTAATTCTGTTTCCTCCAAGACAAACCCCGCTTCTTCCAACCCGACATTTCTCAATAACCTCATTCTTCACAAATAATAAGATGGAACATTCATTATACTACAACGTAAAAACAGACAATTCAACACTCGACAACCGTGTTGTATATCAAATAGCGTGTTGTAGTTGTTCCACATACCACGTACAAAAAATAGGCAGAAGCTTCAAGATCCAGCTTCAGGAGCGTATGAATGCCTTCAGATTATATCACTTCAAAAAATCAGCCATTGTACAGCACATGCTGGATATTTCACATTTTTTACGTCGTACGAAACTGTCTGACAGGGTTATACAGTTACCCCAATAGTAAGACCTTAGATCAGGTGGAACAAATAGAGGTAACGTCCATAAAAAAAGCACATAATCTAAGCTAAATGAGCAGATGCAGTTTGTTAGCCACAAATTTTAGTAATTTTAAAGACTTACTGTAAATGTAACAGTACGTAGTAATATGATACAATGTAACCGAAATGGTACAAATGGCTCTGAGCACTATGGGACTTAACATCTGAGGCCATCAGTCCCGCAGAACTTAGAACTACTTAAACCTAACTAACCTAAGGACATCACACACATCCATGCCCGACGCAGGATTGGAACCTGCGACCGTAGCGGTCGCCCGGTTCCAGACTGAAGCGCCTAGAACCGCTCGGTCACAACGGCCGGCTACAATATAACCACAAAACATATAGTTCAAATATGATACCAAACACTTATGATACCAGCTGCACCTGTGATTAACTCTTTGTATACCATATCTCGATTTTTTATTTACATTAGACCTGTGCGCCTTGAGTGAAACGTCAAGTGTTGTCAACACTAAACATGATTACAACGCCATCCGAAGAAATGTTCTTCTGAGATTCTCATTTCCGTCTCTTGCGGTTTTATATTTTAATGTATCTTGTATTTTCGTTTTCTTTGATTTGATTTTTATTCATAATTCAATACCTAACTTTCTCGTAAACGGAACTTACGTTTAAGGCACATCGGTATCAGTCAGATATGTAACCAGCGCTGATATGAAAACCATACAGGATGCTAACTCTTTCAAACATTGTTACATGAAACTGTGTGTACCATTATATCTCCAACGACTACAATGTACTGTCGTCACTGCTGACAAACGCGTCCAAAACATTTGGAACCTCTGAACACTGGACCCTGGGACATAAATAGCATCGTTTTCGCAAGCAGTGAAAGTTGTGTAATCTTGTTGCTCCGGTGTAACATCAGCTGAACAGAGTAAGACAGGCGTTGGCTGTCCTCCCACTACTAACACGTGTTATGATTGAGCTGCCAGCAAGGCGATCTGTACGTGACATTGGTGGAGACGTTGAGGGAGACGAAAATCAGGAGCAGGCTGTAGAGGTTACAGCACTACGAAGAAGCTTTCACTCTTTAGCACGTATACAAGCATAAGTAGCACAGTCAGATCCACTCAATTCACACCCGTTATTTGCTACTCATCGCAGAAATTACGCTGATTGTGTATACCCGTGGCGTATCTTGGTGGCTCCAAAAGTCTACCGTGAATATGCCCGACTTGCCTGTGCTCGCAAAGTGTAATTATTACTCGTTGCATGGGACTCGAGATGTCTTAAAACTATTTACGATTTTGTAAAACTTCTTTGTCTTTTCTACCGCGAATATACCCGACTTGCCTGTACAAGGGAAGTGTCCTTCTTACTCGTTGTGTCGGACTGGAAATGTCTTCTGCCTGCTAAAACCGGCAACTCACATCTTTTAAAGTCATAGTTGCCAAGGCAGCGACATGGAATGGCGCAGCACGTATGACAAGTAATAATTACATAAAAATGCAATTACTTCTTTAGGTAACAGAGAAATATCACAATACTTCTTAAAGGCATTACATATTCAGTTGATACTAATATAAAAATGTTTTAAGCATCCACTGTGATAACCGACACAGAAGTGAGTAGAACAGCCCAGGTCGTAAACTGGCCATAACACTAAATTAAATCCTGAAAGATAAGTAAACTTTCGAAAACACTATGAACGTCCCGAAACCAAGGCATTACTCCAGGGCGAGCAATGACTGGCCTATCTTTCCATTTATCTCGCGAACCGGTTGTCATTTTTTTATGCCGTTTCTAATGTAATTGGCCGCGCAGTTTGGTCCCATAAGATCTTACCACAAATTTCCAATTTTCTGATGTAATGCTATTGAGTTATCGGCTCTTTTTGCAAAGCAAACACTGACTGCAAGCTCTAATCGATTTTTTTAGACATTAGGTTCTGCTCACCATAACCTAAACCTCCCCGCAGTGGATGTTAACACTGTTGTAAAATAACGGACACTATCGGCTACAACATAAAATTGCTTAAAATTATCCGTCTCTTTTCATATGCACATCACTTTGTTTAAAAACATTCCTAAACAACTAAGGTATCACAGTCGCGTGTAAGGCCGTAATACTACTTAAATTAAACACTACTAAAAAAATACTACTTAATTTAAACACCAATACACTACACCGATAACTTACACAATTGCCTTGGCAAAATCCAAGCACAGATTTATAATGTATGAACCAAATACTATTTTTTGTACATACACTGCCGGAAAAAGTGCAATTCACTCAAAGACTGTGTTCAGTGGCACATGAGTATAATGTATGCATACTGAAGGGTTGTATAGTTAGCAATCCATTTGTCACGGTCATAGGCGATCCGATGGCGCTCAGGCGACCTGTCTGTACACACTCTGTTTTGAATCTGCAAGCAGTAACTGTAATGAGTTTAGAGATGAACAATGTTTGCAACATTCATTTTTGGATACAATCATGCCCCACCGACAAGTATATACTCCTGTTTCACAGCTTCTGCCATTTGAACGGAGTCACATTTAGGGACCTGTAAGAAACTGGATGGCCATATCGACGGACTGCTGCGCACGTTGAGCACAGTGTATACTTGGTGTGTCTCTACTTTCAGCAGTGGTCTGTGAGACATTCTCAGACGCGTGGACCAGGTTCTGGACGTCCGTGTAGTATAGCCACATGCCAAGATCGACGCAGCAAGATCACCAGATCTCTCGCCAATTAAACACGTATGGGGATATGACGAAGCGGGAATTTACTTGTTCTCCAAAGCCTTCAAGACTCGTTGCCGAAATGCAAGAAGAGGCGCATAACGCTTGGGACACGCTACCACAGGACGTCATTGGGCAACTATCATTCACATGTAAGAATCCACGCCTGAATTTCCGCCACTGGGGGAGCACACTGTGTATTGATGCGACTGTTCGGACATTCTTTATTGTGACATGTGTGCTCCATTTGGTCAGAATTTATCATATACTCCTTCAATGACGCTATACCGGTCGCATCACTTGTGAATAAAATGACACTGTCCTTGAGAGTGTTGCATTTTTTCCGGCAATGTATCAACCACATTCAATCTGATTTTTATTTTAACATTGTTGTAGCGATATTCGTTTTTCGTATCTTTTTAGCCCTCTATCCTACGTCAACCCATTTCAGTGGAAATATGCGAAGAGAATCGATTATTTGTGAGGGTCTTTGAATTCTTTTTTGATTCACTGAACCATACGTAAAATTAGCTTTCAGTGTCATTCGAAACCATACGCTTGATAATTTTATTCATAAGACATGTGATAATTCTGATGAAGGGCTCTGTTGAAGCCACGCGAAAGACGTCACAAGCCACCATAGTAAAACAAGCTGCCTCAGCTGAAGGTGGGAAGTACTGGCAGCTTTTTACACTGACTTACAGCAGTCAGGATCGACAGCTCCAGATGATGGTGTACATTTTCGATTTTGGTAATCAGTATGGTGCATGGCGCTATATCCATCCACATTACTACCAAGACCATACATCCTTACTGCCATACCCCCCCCCCCCAACACACACACACACACACACACACACACACACACACACACACACACAAGCTCCCCTTCTCATCCAAGAATCCAGTCGCATGTAACGCTCTTTCCTGCAGTCTCGTGACCGGGATGCACTCACACACTACCGGCAAATACACACCTCCCCTCCTCCCAATTAACCCCTCCAAATACTGGAAACCATTCCATTGACTCACTGGTACTAACTGCATACCTCACTTCCCACTTCTCCACAATAACCATCCTTCACTTGACAACCTGAGCAAAACTAATCGTTTTCCATCTTATATCTCTGACTTCTTCTCCATCCCTGATGACCATTTTGATTATTCAGTTTTCCCTATCACACACAAATGTACAAGTACCGCTGTCCCACCCCTGGATCCCAGCTTCCATTACTTGGACAACGTACCATAAACAGAACAAAATACACCAATTACAGCACGCGACATAAAATAAGTACTCCACAAAAAACGCAACACTTCCCCGAGTCATGACTACATTACTTATCGGCACCTTAAAGAATGGGTCCTCTCTTTCCTAGTCACCTTTGCAGCCCTTTACACCACTAGCCTCTCCACAGGTAACTATCCTCCACAATGGAAAACATCTACTTTTCCTCAAATCACACAAACCTCCGACTGATACCTCCTCCTACTGCCCCATCTGCCACGTTTCGATATTTAGTAAGGTCTTCTAATACATCCTCTTCTGATGCATCCATCAACGCCTGAACGAACACTATCTCCTTTCTGTCCCAATTTCTCCTCTGATGACCAGCTCCTGTACCTCATCCATCTCCTATTCCAACATCTCAACTCCCGTAAATCTGCTATTTTTGTCTCCCTCGACCTAGAGAAAGCCTAAGACCATGTATGACATTCCAGTCTCCTGTTCAAACTCCAGACCCACCCCCTTCCAGTCAACTATGTCCGTTTTGTTGCATCCTTCCTATCTACTGTCGCGAAATAGGGGAGACAGTGCCACAGACATGATATGTGAATTGGAGTGGCAATCATTAAAACAAAGGCGTGTTTCGTTGCGGGGTCTTTTCATGAAATTTCAATCACCAGTTTTCTCCTCCAATTGCGAAAACATTCTTTTGGCACCCACCTACATAGGGAGAAATGATCATCACGATAAAATAAGAGAAATCGGGGCCGCACAGAAACATTTAAGTACTCGTCTTCCATCGCGCCGTTCGCGAGTGGAATGTTATAGAAACAGCGTGAAGGTGCTCATTGAACCCTCTGCCAGGCACTTTACTGTGAATAGCAGAGTAACCACGTAGATGTAGATGTACTCACCCCTCCTTTCTCGCTCTTAACAATACCAATTCCCATATTTCCATCCTGCTGAAGGAGTGCCCCAAGAGTCTGTCCTCTCTCCTCTCCTTCATTTCCTCTACACTGCTGATATGCCCAAACCACCCCCACAAGTCCACCTCTTTCATTATGCTGATGACACCGCTTTCCTCGTTCTCTAACTCCTGAAATCCCAAAGATTTCTCCAAATCTACCTCAGTCAGTTTACGTCCTGAAGTAACCAACGGCTCCTCAAGGTCAGCCCTACCAAAATCCAGGCAATAACGAACCACCAACACCTTCCGCCTCCATGACTTCTATATTGCAGTTCATGGCCATCCTATCCAGTTAACTAACATAATAAAATATCTTGGACTAACCCTCGAACAGCGACTAATGTGGAAATCTCACCTACTAACCAGTCAACAGAAAGCCCACAGTAGACTAAAACTATTAAAATTGCTGACAGGCCAAACTTGGGGAGTACACCCCTCAATTATTCTCCACTCCTGCAAAATCCTGATGCGAACCATCCTATGCTATGCGAATTTTGGATGGATCTCCACCCGACCAAAGTTTTATAAGTCACTCCAAATCCTCGAACGCCATGTACTCTGCCTTGCTTTCCGCATCCGTTTAGCTTCGCCCATATCGATCCTCTACTTCTTATCAAATTCCCACCACTCCTCACCTACCTGGAACATCTTCGCATCTCCTATACGACCACAAACTACATTCAAAAACCCACTGTCTCCCGTCTGATCACCATTTGTGGTTTGCTGCTGCGCCTTTACAAGTACATCTTTCCATCACTACAAACGCACAAACTCCACATGCTGTCTCAACGCAGGTTCAAACATCTCCCTCTCCCAGACAACGAGATATGCCCCGTTATTTATCCCTCCTACCAACTTTAGCCCTTCCCCACCTATCCCACTCTACATCAGGGCACCTCTCTCCTTCCCCCTCTCCATCCATGTCCATCCCACAACTACATCACGATGGTGGTAAACTGAAGCAGAAGTTCCATATTACTTCGAAATACAAAACTGCGTTTGAGAAGTCTTACCTACCTAAATGGTCAACAGAGATATTTACAGTTTCCAAGGTGCAGCACTCAAACCCGAGAAAACTCATCTTAAAAGACAGTGATTGTGAAGAAATCACAGGGAGTTTTTACACAGAGGAATTACAGAAAAGCTCTGAATCGAACGTGTTAGTCGTAGAGCGAGTTACAAGGTTTCGAGCGAACTGGGCAATGGTGAAGTGGCTCTCCTTCTCGTCAAAGGACATCAGTTCGGCGAACTCTGGCTATTTTCTACATAACGTGACACACAAACCTCGAAACATGCAGTAGCGTGACATGAATGATAGCAAACGTATCAACAAAGGAGGGAGCGGCATTCTCGGGAATCTACCATTCGAACTCCATATCCCTGGCTACAATTTTTGTGGATCTGGAACGAAATTGAAACAGCGCCTAGCTCTTCGTAATAAGGGAATTAACATCCTAGGCACCGTATGTGAAGAGCTTATGCTACAAAGGAAGTTAGTCGCATTGAAGAACAAATATAGCTGATAAGAAAAGACAAACACATCAAAGAAAGGATATGTGTACACTGAGGTGTCGAAAATCATAGGATAGAGATATACGCATATACAGACGGCAGCAGTACCCACGTACACAAGGTACAAAAGGCAGTGCATTGATGGAGCTGTCATCTGTACACACGTGGTTCAAGTGAAAAGGTTTCTGACGTGATTATGACCGCACAACGGGAATTAACAGACTTTGCACGCGTTATAGTAGTTGGAGCCAGACGCATGGAACATTCTATTTTGGAAATCGTTAGGAAACTCAGTATTCCGAGATTCACAGTGTCAAGAGTGTACCGAGGATACCGAATTTCAGGGATTACATCTCACCACGGACAATACAGAGACAAGCAGTGTTTGCGTAGGGTTGTCATTGTTAACAGGCAAACAACACTGCGTGAAATAACTACAGAAGTCAATAAGGAACGAACGACGAACGTATCCTTCAGGACAGTTCGGCGAAATTCGGCGTTAATGGACTATGACAGCAGACAACCGACGCGACTGTCTTTGCTAATAGCACGACAACACTTGCAGCGCCTCTCCTGCGCTCGTGACCATTTCGATTGGATCCTAGATGACTGGAAAACCGTGGCCTGCTCAGACGAGTCCTGATTTCATTGGTAAGAGCTGATGAGGTTTGAGTGCGGTGCAAATCCCACGAAGCCATGGACCCAAGTTGTCAACAAGGCACTGTGCAAGTTAGTGGTGGCTCCATAATAGTGTGGGCTGCGTTTCCATGGAATGGACTCCACTGGTAAATCAGAACCGATAACCGAGTGGAAACTGTTATGTTCGGCTACTGGGAGACCGCAGCCAAACAACGATGAAATTTTTGTGGATAACAGTGTGCCATGTCACTGGGCCACAACTGTTCCTGATTGGTGTGAAAAACGATCTGGACAGTTCGAGCGAGTGATTTGGCTTCTCAAATCGCCCGACACGAAGCCCATCGAACAGTAAGGGGCATAATCGAGAGGTCAGTTTGTGCACAAAATATTGCGCTGGCAACACTTCCGCAGTTACGGACGACTGCAGAGGAAGCTTAGCTCAGTATGTCTGTAGGGGACTTCCAGCGACTTGTTGAGTCGATGCCACGTCGTGTGGCTGCACTACGCACACAAAAGGAGGTCAGACACGACATTAGGAGGTATCCCATGACTTTTATCACCTCAGTGTATAGGACAACTTATTTGCAACATCGTGGTCGATAAGGTAATGTGTACCAAATTTTGTGCTAGAATAAGCTTTAAGCAAACAGTGAATGCAGCACGTCGCACGTCGCACACTAAAGCAGAAGAAAAATCCTACGGAATGTTTAAAATATAGCATCAAAGCAGCGCTGAAAGCAGCGAAAAGGGCTTTGAGGCAGAAAAGAGAAAGATAAAGATGTGTTAAAACGCCTAGGGTCCTACTAGTACCGAAGGCATCTGGTGGACTTATTCCTTTTCTTATATATGCATTTGCTGAGTTATATCCACTGGTTCGTTACCTGGGGGACCCGCTGCCATAACTTAAGCAGTAAAAAACGCTCGAAACGCTGAGAAGCACTTAAAAGAAGCTCAAAGGCATAACGTGACCGTGGAAACCATCGTTATCGGTAACGGCCTATATTTAAAACTACACACGAGAGGGCTTGGGCTATAAAAAAAACCATAGCGATACTACCGGACAGATATATACTTACAAATATATATCTGCTTAAACTCGTCAGAAAACTCAAAATCCCGTGATTTCCATGATTTTGCGGCTTTTTTATGCGGGATATATTCCCGAGGCAATGTGGAAATACAAACAATGTGGAATTGTCAGTTTAGATGTTATGGACAGTATAGAACTCACTGGGCTGCATATGTTAAAAAAATTGGAACATCATCTACTACATTGATTCATTCGGCAATTTAAGGCCACCTGAGAACTGTGTCGTTACTTCACCGATGGGAATAAGATACTGTACAACTTTCAACCTACCAAGACGTCAGTTCTACCACGGCGGACATTTCTGCCTAATGTTTCTCCTGATAACTGCATAAAAACAAGAAATATGCAGTCACCGCATCGTTCGAGGTCGAGATGCGATGTCATACAGTCTAACTCTAAAAGAAAGTTCGTCTAGATTAAAAATGAATTACTTTCCGCCAATAGATCTAAGTAGGAGGGAGTGAACGATAACACTGGTCGGTCTGGAAACATACAACAGAATAGCTAATGCCACTAAGGTAAATAATAAACTGAGTTTAAGGTGTGGGGGAGCTGTGGTACTACCTCCTGGTTGCTGTGTCATTGGCGACTTAAATACGTATATAAAATGATTTGTGAAAGTATTAGAGATACATGTAAACGTTAATACGTTTAAAGCAGAGATAAAAACATCAGAATAGATAATAGCCTTTACTCACAAAGGTTGAATAGGAATGCTACTAGGTTTCTCAGGGGGCGTCTGCTGGAGCATAATACTGATAAAATTTAAGAGTCGAATCAGCCAATGGACATATTGCCAGTCACTATAATTCCTGTAGAGTGTAATACCGTGACGAATTAGTACCTTAACGACAGATTAGACGATACTATATACCCATTCTTGCCTACAGTTGGTCGTGCTTGCAAAATTTCAGAGATTCCCAGAAATCCGACAAACCTCCCTGTGACAATTTCAACTGAATATCGTAGGATCAGCACACGAATCTAATCGTTTTTCACAGTGAGGAAATTATAATACGTCTTCATCTGAAGCAAAATTATGGATTTTAAGTATAAATACGGCTTGCCTAACCGTCAGAATACCACTTTGTAGTAAAAGCAGAACGCAAAAACACGCGAGGATTAAGAGAATCTGAAATGGACTGAAACCTTGCAATGACGTTAATCGAAGTAACGACTCCAGTTCGATACGACAAGCTAATCATTAGCCTGGAATATTATGCCCACAAACCGTTTGCCTCCGCAACATTAAATAATAATGACGAGGTACGAATTATTATTCAGCATCAAGATGGACTGACACTTACAAACAAGACCTTCTTATACAGGGTGTTACAAAAAGGTACGGCCAAACTTTCAGGAAACATTCCTCACACACAAGGAAAGAAAATATGTTATGTGGACATGTGTCTGGAAACGCTTACTTTCCATGTTAGAGCTCATTTTATTACTTCTCTTCAAATCACATTAATCATGGAATGGAAACACACAACAACAGAACGTACCAGCGTGACTTCAAACACTTCGTAACACGAAATGTACAAAATGTCCTCCGTTAGTGAGGATACGTGCATCCACACTCCGTCGCATGGAATCCCTGATGCGCTGATGCAGCCCTGGAGAATGGCGTATTGTATCACAGCCGTCCACAATACGAGCACGAAGAGTCTCTACATTTGGTACCGGGGTTGCGTAGACAAGAGCTTTCAAATGCCCCCATAAATGAAAGTCAAGGGGGTTGAGGTCAGGAGAGCGTGGAGGCCATGGAATTGGTCCGCCTCTACCAATCCATCGGTCACCGAATCTGTTGTTGAGAAGCGTACGAACACTTCGACTGAAATGTGCAGGAGCTCCATCGTGCATGAACCACAGGTTGTGTCGTACTTGTAAAGGCACTTGTTCTAGCAGCACAGGTAGAGTATCCCGTATGAAATCATGATAACGTGCTCCATTGAGCGTAGGTGGAAGAACATGGAGCCCAATCAAGGCATCACCAACAATGCCTGCCCAAACGTTCACAGAAAATCTGTGTTGATGTGATTGCACAATTGCGTGCGGATTCTCGTCAGCCCACACATGCTGATTGTGAAAATTTACAATTTGATCACGTTGGAATGAAGCCTCATCCGTAAAGAGAACATTTGCACTGAAATGAAGATTGACACATTGTTGGATGAACCATTCGCAGAAGTGTACCCGTAGAGGCCAATCAGCTGCTTATAGTGCCTGCACACGCTGTACATGGTACGGAAACAACTGGTTCTCGCGTAGCACTCTCCATACAGTGACGTGGTCAACGTTACCTTGTACAGCAGCAACTTCTCTGACGCTGACATTAGGGTTATCGTCAACTGCACGAAGAATTGCCTGGTCCATTGCAGGTGTCCTCGTCGTTCTAGGTCTTCCCCAGTCGCGAGTCATAGGCTGGAATGTTCCGTCCTCCCTAAGACGCCGATCAATTGCATCGAACGTCTTCCTGTCAGGACACCTTCGTTCTGGAAATCTGTCTCGATACAAACGTACCACGCCACGGCTATTGCCCCGTGCTAATCCATACACCAAATGGGCATCTGCCAACTCCGTATTTGTAAACATTGCACTGACTGCAAAACCACGTTCGTGATGAACACTAACCTGTTGATGCTACGTACTGATGTGCTTGACGCTAGTACTGTAGAGCAATGAGTCGCAAGTCAACATTACCTTCCTTCAATTGGGCCAACTGGCGGTGAATCGAGGAAGTAAAGCACATACTGACGAAACTAAAATGAGATCTAACATGGAAATTAAGCGTTTCCGGACACATGTCCACGTAACATCTTTTCTTTATGTGTGTGTGAGGAATGTTTCCTGAAAGTTTGGCCGTACCTTTTTGTAACACCCTGTATTTGGAGGTGGTATTTACACCTAAGAAAGCTGTGCTGCAATCAGTAACATCGCGCCTTACAAGTAACGCATTCGCTCTTCTGTTTAAAGAAATAAGACATGGTGTTGAAATCGACCGCACCAGAAACATGAGGATCACATTTACAGTCAAGACATATATTTCTGCATCAATATCGGACCTGAATGCTCTACAAAATGCAGGATGGTTCACGGATCGATAGATAACTCCCTTAGTACGAAGCTCTACAGATAAAAACTTCTATATTCTAGAACAGGAAGAAGAGGATATAAAATTGTGCTAGATAAATTCGTATGTAAAGTACTTCACCTGTCCCTACCAGACGAAGATAATCTGAAAATTTATGTCTTCTGAATTCAAGAGGGAGACTGCCGTTAACTTTCCGTTCTTGGGAATTGTTTGAGCACCTGATACTTTCACAGCCATCTCACCAAGCATGGACTCAAGACTTGTGTCCGACTAGAAATGCCTCGCTTTATTATTCTAGCGCTGCAAACAGGCAGGAAGGGGAGAGTCCTGAACAGAATTCAAGCGTATTTGACAATTGTAATCTAACCAATGCAAGAGTTTACCTAAACTCCCAGTCTTTACCGTACAATAATTTACAACTAGACTGGAGCATAAACGCTTATGGACTATTGTATGAAATGTGCGCAAGATTTGACGCGTCGTGTTACGAATTGACGTTGGTTTCCGACTCATGCTTAGCCCACATAAGTTAAAGAAATTATCACCCACAGTGGCGACAGATTGTTCAAAGCAACGCGAGGCAGCGAAGACTGGAACTGTGAAGGTACATATTGAATTCGACTCATCTGAAAAACGTTCCTGTAGGCTCTGCACGTATACTCATTAATACTACACGACATCTTGTAAACTACTCACCGCTAACAGGAATTGTAAAACGTATGATATAAATGTAGAGGGTCGGCCGGAGTGGCCGTGCGGTTCTAGGCGCTACAGTCTGGAGCCGGGCGACCGCTACGGTCGCAGGTTCGAATCCTGCCTCGGGCATGGATGTGTGTGATGTCCTTAGGTTAGTTAGGTTTAATTAGTTCTACGTTCTAGGCGACTGATGACCTTGGAAGTTAAGTCGCATAGTGCTCAGAGCCATTTGAACCATTTTTTTAAATGTAGAGGCATTAAACAACATACAACACATTATGCAACGATGCTTCAAGGAACAAAGATAGCTGCAGACACACAAAGGTTTTACAAGTAGGGACGATTTGCGTTTGAATATGTGATATTCCTCGCTTTCTCCGACGCCGGGCAAGTATTAACGAGGTAGTCCACAACTGTTGCGTCACCCAAGTCGTTTAGCTCAGTACAGTGTGCTAAAACTCGAAAAACGGCTGTGCGGTTGACTCGATTTTACCATGCAAATCGCTGGGACTTTGAAGGGATGGCATATGAAGATATCGTGTCGTTGCTCCGAGTATATTATCATAGAGACAGCAGAGTTTAGGTCAAAGGCTTTGAGAAGATTTCCTGATTTCAAGAATCTGGAAACACAACAATGTCCTGGCTCAAGCAGTTGAAAAAGAAGAGCTACGGACAACATTGGTTTATGAACGCTTCAGAAGATGTACAACCATTATTCAGTTGGCTTATTAATAAATAAATTGTTTCTTAAAAATGTTGTATTTATTTCTTCACTTCTTATTTTCCACCTTCCCACTTACAGGCTTTAGGTGAGTATTTAGTTTACGTATTCCGCCGGGCTCCTCATAAGAAGAAGATGAAGCACCAAGGGATCCTTGCGAGCGGGTCCAGGTTCGATTCCCAGCCACGTCGGAGATTTTCTCGGCTCGGGGAGCGGGTATTGTGATGTTCTCCTCATCATTTCATCATCATTGACATGCAAGTTGCCCACTATGGAATCAGCTGAAGAGACTACAACTCTATGCACGAACGTCCCCAGTTGGGGACTCCCGGCCATCAATACCATACGATCATTTCATTTCAGCACCGATATCACGACACCAGGAGGCAGAAGTACTGCCAACCTCTGTATACAGTGCCAACCCTGGCACAGGTCGAATGCAGTCAGCCCTCCTACTGACACTATCTTACGTCACATTGTCAATCAGAATATGACAGAAGCCAACATAACCTCACACTCAATGAAAGGGATATCAGACACAAAATAGTCCACTAAGCTGTTGTGGTAAAGGTTTTACAGAGGAATTCATCAAGTGGTGCCAGCGAGTGGAGCAAACAGAACAAGGAAGAAAAAAAAAGAAGAATAGAACAAAAGAGGTATGACCGATTCGAAATGTGGTCCCTATGGAAATTGTGCAACACCATGATGATCTTACTGAGCCGTGGCGGGACTGGCACCAGGGATATCTTTGACTTAGGCACAATCGATTCCCTCTGACAGAAGTTTGTCTTTGGAGTCTGGGCCGGCTCAGGATATAGCGGGCAGTACCGAGTGGAAGGGGGAGAACAACGTTGGGCACGGCACGCGGAAGTGCGCGTATTAGAGAGACTTTGGAGAGACGACAGCGAGCACGGTGTGCCTGAGTACGGGCGGCAGTTAGCGCTTGATCGCACTGGGGTCAGTAACAGCGGACCGGCTCTGTGGCTTCTTGGCAACTTCGTGAAGCTATGCATGTGCTCACTTCCGTGAAGGAACATGCTGTTACTATCGGACTAAGCAACGTCTGGCGTCTTCGCCACGTCGATCCAGCAGCTGGCATCAAGTTAAATAATTCAAGTCCTACAAACGATTAGTGAAATATAAGGATGACTGCTCTTCAGGCATCAAAGTGTTGCAAGGACTGTGATGTGATATTTCATGCCTCTTAATAAGTGTGTACTTCGCTCCTTAATAGTATTGTTCTTACTTCAGCTGGCAAGTGTCAAAAAAAAAAAAAAAAAAAAAAAAAAAAAAAAAAAAAAAAAAAAAAAAAAAAAAAAAAAATATCCATGGGTGTGCTGCCGGTCTATAGTATCCAACGGGCACAATATTTCGGCGGTCATACATGTCGCCATCATCAGGTGAACTGACGGACTGAGCTCCTGTGAACGTGCCGGCACGGAGATCCGTACGCTATGGCTGCTCAGAGGGAACTGAGTTCGGTCGCGGCGGCGGCCGATTTAAATACCCTCCGCCCGCGGCGCGCTCCCTCCGCCGTCCGCGCCACGGTCGCGCGGTGGAACAGATTGCGACGGCGTCTGAGATGACATCGGTGTGATGGCTCTGTCCGCCGTGGTCGTCACAACTATACGTTTGCTCGATTTACTCTTGATTAACCCGATCGCTGGTTCCCAAGCCTTGCTAAGATTATAGCCACAGTCACGGTTTATGAGGTCGTCATTGGTGCGAATTTCGATGGCCTCTCTAACAACGCTGTCCCAGTATCTCGACGTCTGTACCAGAATCATCGTGCGGTCATACTCCATGGCGTGATTTTCCGACAAACAATGTTCAGTGACCGCCGACTTGCTCGGATACATCAGTCGAGTGTGCCTCTGGTGTTCACGGCATCGATCCTCGACGGTACGCATCGTCTGACCAATATACGACTTGCCACATTGACACGGAATCTGGTACACGCCGGCCTTCCTCAAGCCGAGGTCATCTTTGGCGCTCCCCACCAGTGCACGAGTTTTATTTGGAGGACAAAACACAGTTCCGACCCGGTGTTTCTTCAGAATGCGGGCGATTTTCCCCGAGAGTGCGCCTGTGTATGGAATAAATGCAGTGCCTACCTCCTCCCTCGTGACTTCATCCATCTCAACAGGTTGTGCTGCAGTGGTTGGGCGGAGAGCACGTTGAATCTGCCACTCTGAGTACCCATTTTTTCGAAATACAGTTCTCAGATGTTCCAATTCCTGGAGTACACTCTCTGCGTCAGAGATATTGCACGTCCTATGTACTAGAGTTAGAGAGGCCATCGAAATTCGCACCAATGACGACCTCATAAACCGTGACTGTGGCTGTAATCTTAGCAAGGCTTGGGAACCAGCGATCGGGTTAATCAAGAGTAAATCGAGCAAACGTATAGTTGTGACGACCACGGCGGACAGAGCGATCACACCGACGTCATCTCAGACGCCGTCGCAATCTGTTCCACCGCGCGACCGTGGCGCGGACGGCGGAGGGAGCGCGCCGCGGGCGGAGGGTATTTAAATCGGCCGCCGCCGCGACCGAACCCAGTTCCCTCTGAGCAGCCATAGCGTACGGATCTCCGTGCCGGCACGTTCACAGGATCTCAGTCCGTCAGTTCACCTGTTGTTGGAGACATGTATGATCGCCGAAATATTGTGCCCGTTGGACACTATAGACCGGCAGCACACCCGTGGATATTTTGATTATCAAATACGCCGGGAGAAACTCAATAATCACAAAAAAAATTGATACGTGTACGCAGCCTTACTGAGCGATCTATATCCTGTGCCTAAAGATTGCCGTGTGATACCTAACAGGTCCACATAAGGTGCTCCATGTGATGCTTGGGTTTTAATGAGTCAGTTTCGTTTGCATCATTAGTATACGTGGTTCTGCTTAAAGGAATGAAATTAGTTAGTTTTAGTATTGTCAATTTTATCGAAGTAGTTTTCTGTATAAGTTTGAGTATTAAGGTGAAGGGAGGTTTGTTTGGTTCCCTGTTGTCGCTTCTGATTTGTGTTTCAGAGATCGGAAGCAGTGGGCAACCGAAGTGCTGAGCCTCCCCTTTTAAATTACTAGCGGTGTACGGGCGGTGGACTTCGCCTGAGCTCGCGTGTGCTGCTGGTTCCGATTTCGGCGTTGTGAACGGGGTGGAAGTACAAAAGGAGTCCACATCTTAATTCGAAGATAAGTACTCAGTCGCCTCCACCGTTCGTAGCCAAGCCGTGGCCTCACAATCTCGGGTTTCAGTTATTGTACAAGCTGCAGTTTTTTAAAGCTTGTGGTGGCTCTGCAAGGTTGCCCGGGTTAAATATTTGTCCTAAGAATTTTGAGGGATTTCTAGAAGAATGCGTCTTAATTGAAACAGTTTTTTTAAAATTGCGGTGCAATTCAGCCTTAGTGGCGTATGTCAAATTTGATGGGGAAATAATTTGATTATTACTGATAAAACTGTCTATAACCTTGTTAAGTTGTTTGGTAATATCTCGCCGCCGGGGAGGAGGGGGGGGAGGGTTATTTTCAATCTATGTGGAAATAATAATTGATTGCCTGGTTATTTGATGTAAAGTTTATTTTAAATGACTTACTTGGCCCGAGTGGCAGTTTTTTTAATGTTTGCAAAGAGATTAATTCGCTTGTGGTTTCATATAACAAGCAGTTCGTAAAATTTGTCTGAGTGGCAGGTTTTTAAATGTTTTCAAAGAGATTAATTCATTTGTGGTTTTACAACAAGCAGTTTGTAAAGTTTGCCTGAGTGGCGTTTCTTAAAGAAATTACTATCTGATTTATGATTGTAATTATCTTAATGGTTTATCTATGATGCAAATAAATATGTTGAAATGGTCACTGTATGTGTCAAGTCCTTCCACTCCATTTATAGTAAAGGTTAAGGAATTTGCAGTTCAAAAGGAAATAACGTTCCACTTACCTCTCTCATATATCAAATAATAAGAGAAGAGATGCATCATTTTATGGCAACCAGAAATGTTGGACCGAATACACAAATATGTCAAGAGATGAGAGAGAATGTTCAAGAATCTTTGTATCGAACTTTTGCGCCTCTCTCTGCCACCAGTTGATCGAACCATGAAGAATGGACTTATCCAATTCGGACTTACACTGTAGTCGTCAAAACGTGAACCCAGCATCCAACAATTGCATATACGAGGCCTATCCACAAAGTACATTACGTTTTGGAATTAAAAATAAATAAAGTATTGGAAATTTTTTTATTATATACAGATGAAAGCCACACTTAAATACTACTTTTCTACATAGTTGCCATTTAAATTGAGGCACTTATCGTAGCGATGGACGAGCTTGGAAATTCCTACGTCGTAAAATTCGGCCGCCTGTGCCTTCAACCAAGTGGTTACCTCTTCTTGAAGCTGTGCGTCGTCATCAAAACGCTGCATAGCCAACCACTTCTTCATTGCTGGGAATAAGTGGAAGTTGCTCGGTGCCAGGTCGGGACTGTACGGCGGATGAGGAAACAACTCCCACTTAAAAGATTCGAGAACTTTACGAGTGGCATTTGCCGTGTGGGCCCGGGCGTTGTCGTGTATCAGCAAGATCTTTGAGCCCGAAGTTCCCCTGCGCTTGTTTTGTATTGCTCTTCTGACGTTGTGCGGAGTTTGGCAATACCTTTGAGAGTTTATTGTAGTGCCTCTCTCCAGGAAATCCACAAAAATCACACCTTTTCTGTCCCAAAAGACAGTCGCCATCACCTTCCTTGCCGACATTGTCTGTATGCATTTCTTGGGTTTTTGGGGGGAATTTGTGTGCCCCCACTGCATTGACTGCAATTTTGTCTGGCAGTTCACATGCTTAGCCCATGTTTCGTCACCAGTAACGATGCGATCGAGTAATGAGTCGCCATCTTTCTAGTAAGCGTCCAAAAACGTTAACGCTGCAGCCATTCGCTGATATTTGTGAATCTCTGTCAAGATTTTTGGTATCCATCTTGCACAAAAATTGTGGCAACCAAGCTTGTCGGTAATGATTTCGTGCAACAAACTTCGTGAAATTTGTGGAAAACTCATAGAGAGTTCCGTTATTATGAAATTACGGTTTTCACGGACCGCGGAATCGACTTTTTCGACAAGTTCGGCAGTCACTATGCTGGGTCTTACCCTTCGCTTTTCGTCGTGAACGTTAGTTCGGCCATTTTTAAATTTTATGACCCATTGACGCACTCCACCTTCAGTGATTATGTTGTCCCCATACGCTTCACAAAGCTGTCGATAGATTTCTATCGGTGTACAGTTTTTTGCAGTCAGAAACCTTATTACAGCACGCACTTCACACTTCGCGGCATTTTCAATTAACGCTGACATTTCAGACTGTCACAGTAACTCAACGGAGTACAGCACGAACCTCTCACTAGCACGGCAGGATGCCGACTGAGCGGGGGAATGCCATGACACTAAGATGGCCGCGCTAGCCCCGCCCCTAACGGACACAAACGAAAACGTAATGTACTTTGTGGATAGCCCTCGTATACCCAACTCCTCTGCCAAGTATAATGCCCCACAAACATTAGAGGACGGAGGACAACACACCTGTACGTTTCCACTGTGGATACTTTGGACATGCTGTAGGCTAGTGCAGAGAAAGAAGACGAGTGTTCAATCACTAATATGTCGCAAGACATCAATCATTACAGCAGTCTTATTCACACCAGTCAACTGCAGGCTTTCGGGACGAGCACATCGTCATAACCTGCTCTAGGTCGCTCCCCACTACGACATATCTATTGTTCGTCACTGTACAGAGACAGCCGCTCGTCTAGTCGCAGGAATCAGGAAAACTAAGCGAGGCGACCACCTACGGAGGTAAAGTTGCCACAAAGGCAAATCCTCCATGTACGACGGTTATCAACACTTCGGGAAATCTCATCATCAATGGCCAAGCTGCCAGTGTGCTACTCGAATCAGGGACTTCCTCTTGTGTTATGTCTATTGATTATCGTCTTCAGATAAAGAAGATTATGTTCTGTGACACGAAATAGATAGTTACTGAAGACCTCGCCGCCTGAAACGACAATTGGTACACTGTACGACTCAGCGGACGATATTCAGTATGACTACGTGAAATATCTCATCAGCAAGGTCAATGCTGTAAGACAGCTAACTCGCAAACAGCACCTGGAAACCAAAGACAAAAAGAAGAAAGATCGAGAGCGCTCGCCATGACGCCAGGTCCCAGTCAGTGAGATACACCCCGGAAGACTTGGTATCGATTTTGTCGCTTGAGTGATAAATGAGACTATGGGAAAAGTTACTAAAGAGATACTTTGGGCCGTATCGTATCCTTCGTCGCTTTTCGGACGTCTCATACGAAGTCGCATCCATCACGAAGAAGAAGGCGCAGAGACGTCGCCCATGTACTCCGTATGAAGCCCTACATCTATCCTGAGCCCACATCGATGATGGAGGTTCCTCTTTCAAGAAAACTAAAGTTTCGCTTGGTCTTAGCGAAGATTCAACGTGAGGAGCTACCTTCGATGTGACAACACGATCCGAATTGGAGGACCGTCTACCGCTGCCATACAGAGAACTTCTGCAACGGCAGGTCGTTGTCTTTTTGGAAAGGGAGAAATGTCGCGAGCATGTGAAGACCTATCGGTTAGAGCCGCTGGGAAGCGTGCTACGAGTCGTCAGTCCAAATCCAATCTCCAGCAAGTATTTGTTACTTAGTATATATCATTTCTGGAAGGCTCTCGATTTTTCTCGTGATTGTAATGTTTGCATATTCTGAAATATTCGATGTCCATATAAATAGCAACACCATACATCTAGGAGGCAGGTCTGTTCTATATGTACGCTGGCATCCGTAATAAATGTGATTTCACTGCTAAGTGTCGCACTTGTTTGATGACACAGGTTTAGGATTTGGATTTCATTGGGGTTACGACGTGACAGTACTATATTGTTCAATTAAATACGTAATAGTCTTCAATATCTTGTTTGATAAGGAAATTATCCGACTACACTCATCTCGTCATCTCTCAAAATACAGGGCCGATACCCCTGTTAGTGTAACGCTGCCCTTTCGTCAGAATATAAAATGCATTCCTTTACAACATGGCGAACTGAGATGCGCGAACCATAAACGGTTAGCTCCTCTCACCGGACTAATAACCACGCCCCGTATGGGGGCTATGTCCTGTACACTGACACGTGGATTTGGTAAGTACAGTCATGGTCTACAGCCATAGTGTGAGAGGACAGAGAAGACAACGATCACAAGAATACGCCTTCTCAAAGCACCTTCACACGTCAGCCTTCAACTGTGATTGTAAAAATAAAGTGAAGGTAGTACCCACAAGGGGCGAAAGTTAGCCCTTCAGTTAAAATAATATGAGATGTAATTGGAAGCCTGACGCTGAAATCTTCCTTGTGAGACTTTCTAGCGCTCCGACAAAACGGAATTTGCGAATAGCTTCAGCTCACGTGCGTTTTCTATAATTACCAAGATATGGGGAGATCTAACTTCATCACGGAGAAGTGGTGAAGTTAATTCCCCATAGAAACATAATGTATTAGGAGTTACTGAGAGCCGAGTCTAGATCATTGTTACGGAACATACAGTGACATTATACTTCATGTGCAATATCGCAGCACGTGCCTACATATTGGTATCGAGTAGAAAAGGACAGGAGGAGAGTTGATGATTGATGTTGTTCCGTATTACTATGGTCACAATACTTTTAGACCTTTCACTCGGGATGTTATCACTGTTGTCCAGCAAATGGTATCACCATATTTTATCTGAGTTTGTTAGAGACAAAGGCATATGGTCCTCACCTGTGTTAAGAATCTCATTTCCTTCCAATGAAAACTGTAACAGTTTCGCTTCCACTGAAGAATGGGAACCATTTTAATGCTGATTTTTTCTCCAGGATAACGTGGCCTGGCAGACTGGAGGGACGGCGACGAGGGTAGATACATTCCTACAGCTGGTGTACCTATTCTTTCATTTTATTGACTGAAAATGCCACAATTAAGTGCATTACTTTAATTGGTGTGCTTGATTGCAGTTTGTTTACTTAGAAACATAACTTGTACTTTACAAATACAAGTAACCTAAATCTGGATACCGGAAGCTTTGTCTCTAACAAACTCAGATAAAATATAGTGATACCATTTGCTGGACAACAGTGATAACATCCCGAGTGAAAGGTCTAAAAGTATTGTGACCATAGTAATACGGAACAACATCAATCATCAAGTCGTCAACATTGAGACCTGTATTCAGTGTATTTCCAGTGCACTATGGAAATACATTTTCAGAAAATGACTAAGAAGAAGTGCCATTGATATTCGAACCAACTCTTGAAATAAGAATTAATCCATTGTCCTACGGCTAGACAGCTGCCGTCGTGCCTTATTCATTTCAGAAAGGTGATGCTGATACCATTAGGTTAGTAAATGAGACGCTAAAAGTTCTTTGGCAGCAACATCATTGTCGATGGTTGAAATAGAGAGAACATAAAATGTAGCGTGGCAACAGCAGAAAGGCATTTCTGAAACACATACATTTCTGAGCATCAAATGTAAATTTAAATGTTACGGCGTCTTTTCGAAAGGTATTTGTATCGAGTGTAGACGAGAATAAAAGCTTTTGAAATGCACTGGTACAGAATAATTCTGACGATTAGACGAGAAGGTACTGCATATAATTGGGGAAAAAAGAAATTTACGGCACTACCGGGGTAAATGAAGGGAGCAAATGATGAAACACACCATAAAGCATCAAGGAATCGTCATATTGGTAATGGAGGAAAATGTGAGGAGTAAAAATTGTAGGGGTGAGACCAAGCCTTGGCTATAGTGAGCAGGTTCAAACGGATGTAGCTTGCAGTAGTTTTGCAGAAATGAAATCTTCCACAGGATAGTCTGCATAAAACCAACCTGAAGAAAACAACAACACCGTTTCTATAGAAACCGAACAGATAGCCTTACGAACAAACCTTGATTTTCTATCTTAATGGATGGTGGGTATTCAGCCGTTTGATAAATCGCAATTATAAATAAATTAGCCTCTGGTTGCAAGGACAGTTCTTAATTTCTTTAATGCAGAATCTATTTCAGGCGAGCCAGCCACATGGGTCTAATTATTTATAATTAGAAATTATTTCTTATAATTGCAACTCATCACACGCTACGATCCCTCCATTCACTACGATGGAAAGTCAAGATATATATTCCACGCTAGGAAATGGAAACGGCTTATAGGTACATCTGAATATGGTGCTCTGTTCTGAAATCGATTATGCATTAAAGAAATTAAAAACCATCCTTGCAGCCAGAAGCTAAGTCATGTATGATTGGAAGAAACGTGTCGACCTGTATAAGAAGACGAAATTTGTAATGTAAATTGATGAATCAACAGCTAGAGGCATGATTTGTTGCTGTGATATGTCGGTTTATTTATAGAAATGACGAGATAGTGGCTGACGTTCCGGAAAATTCAATACAGCCATGAAATGCTCTTCCAAAGAAAAATCATCCCTTTAGCCAACGTGCTTATCCGTGCATTCAACGGAGCTGCATGCATTTATGGTCGATATCGCGAATCTAGAACCCAACTAAAATTTCTACAGTTGGCGTTTTGGCAGTTTATTCTATATTCAATATCTTGTTGCTAAAAAGTTATATGAGAGATTATATAAATCTGTATTATTAATGCTGTCAGCAGTTTGAAAGTGCGTTCTTTTGCGTTTGTACTGACAGTTGATTACTACAATTGGACATTATAAGTTGCAAAGAAGTGGGTACATACATAATCAGTGATAAGCCTAAGGTAGTATAATTGCCATAGGCTAAAGGAAAGTCTTATTTAAAAATATTCAAGACAAAATCACTCGATAGCACAGGCTGCAATATCACACTAACTTGTTAACAGCCAAAACAGCGTCCAAGAGAAAAGAAGTCCCTAGCGAAACGATACAGACGAAATTCACTGCAAGCACAGCAGTGTCTGTATGACACAGGGCTGGACATTTTACGTGCAGACCAAGGGCGAGGTGTCGCCCAAGAGACGTTCTATAGATTTCCGTAATGGTTCCGCCATTGGTGGGATGCTAATCGTTGCAAGTTCCAAATCGCTGGCTAGCGGGATGACAACATTCTTTCAACGAAAGTCTTCTCTCCATAACCTCTGTTAAAAAACTGACGAAACAATAACCACTCACGTTCATACCTGAAATAGTTATCGAAAGGAAGTTTCAACAAATATTCTGAGCTTTTATAACGGAAGAAAATACGATCCTACAACATTTCCTGTCTCACGCATACGTTTCACATACTCAACAATGTCAACATAAAGTTTCAAAGAAACAAAAAAGGTTCTGTTAAGGTATAATATATCCTTTATTGCCAAGCTGGATCTTCAACCCAGTAACTTGAGACTACTTGGGCTCTCTCTTTCATAATATTCAACAGATTGTTCTTGATGGCAACGACAGCATAACAGACTAAGATGTTTCCCCCACACCTCAAACAACCCCAAAAAAGGCATCCGAACAAGATGAAATGTAGGGTGCTCAAAACGTATCTCTGCCTCATAGGACAATAACTAAGTTACAAAATTTAATGAATATGGGTTCCATTATACGCTCCGTTGATTGAATAAAAAGTTACATGTTCTTAAATACATGTTGTGACATTTATTGACGAACTGAAACAAAACGACCATCAATTTTTTTCGTAATTCAATACCAGTGTGGGTGTGACAGGAGTAGGGTTCACCGGGACATGGCACACTTTGATATCTAACTGATATGCTAATTAATTAACTTGACAAACTAAACCACCACCACCCTTATACCTCCTCGTAAACCTATTTTTCTACTAAATGGTTTAGGATCACCTGAGGATTGATTTCGACCCACTGGGAATAATGTCTTTCTGGGAAATCCCCCACGCCATTCCCTCTCCCTCCTCTTACCCCACCCACACCTCTTTGGAAAAAGGGGAACTTATTCAGTTCTGAGCAACTTTTTGCCCTCCTGTGAATCTCCAACTCTTCTCTTCCCATTCCACTTGCGCCTCCCCACCCATTCCTGGAAAGTGGCGGGAAAAAGACTCAATCTGTGAGGGAGAGGAAGGATCTCAAAACACGAAATTTAAATCAGAAACACCGGGCCAAGACCGACACAGACTCAGCAACAGGGAAGTAACCGATTTTGTGACTTTTACGAGTTCCTAACCAGGAGCGAATTTTATAACATCATCTTTGTGCTTTAATAGTTTAGTTTCTTGAGTTTTTGAGTGTTAATTTAATATCTAATAGCCATAGTTCTCGCGTTTTCGTCTGCATCGGAAAGTAAACCGATTTTTGACATATTACAAGTTCCTAATTGGGGAGAATTATCTAGTTTCATCTGAGTGCTTCGTTAGTTAGGTTTTTGAATCTCTGCATATTAATCTAATTTATTACACACAGTTACTGCATTTTTGTCAGTGTCTACAGTAGAGTTCCATAGCATGTGCCAATAGTCTGTTTATCTGGGTAGCTTCGTTTTTCACAGTCTTTAGTATGGATGAGGACTGTGACTGTTGTATGAGGAAGTGAGCCGAGTTGGTGACACTTCGTTCTCAGCTCCAGGCTGTGATGGCTTCGGTTACACAGCTTGAGGTTGCAGTGGATGGGCACCACCACTGTGGGGCGGCTGTGGGGATCCATCGGACATCCAACACGTCCACGTCCTCCAACTGCTCTTCACTGGTGGCCATCCCAGTTACTGCACACACTGAGGTTGACCCCTCACTTGTGTTCGACACACTGAGGATGACCCCTCACTTGTGTTCGCGTGGGAGGTCGCCCCGGGGCATAGTAGTTGACGAAAGACTTCCCACTGAGCTGCACGTAAGGCCTCCCTGGTTACTCTAACAAACAAGTTCCAAGTGCTGTCTGTAGCTGGCACTGTCACTCAGCAAGATGACATCGCCTGTCCTGTATCAGAGGCAACCTTTCAGCCTGCAAGATCTGGACAATCACAGAGGGTGGGATTATTGATACTTGGGCGCTCAAACGTTAGGTGCGTTGTGGGGTCCCTTAGGGACATGGCTGCTAAGTAGGGTAAGAAAGCCAATGTGCATTCTGGATGGTGTCATGCCAGAGGTGGTATGGGTCCTCCCAGATGCCATGAAGAGCACAGGGTGCAGCCAACTGCAGGTAGTGGCTCATATCGGTACCAATGATGTATAGCACTTTGGATCACAAAACGGCTCTGACGGTTCTGCGACCATCTAGGCTGCAGATTGCTTGACTTGCGCCAAAGGGTCATTGGGTTTCAGGTTCCGCTGAATACATCAGGAGTCCACTATACGCAGGAGGCGGCTACACGGGGAGTACGGGCTGCGTGGCGTGTACTGGGCGCTCTTTTAGGTTAGAGGGTCTCGAGAAAACACGAAAAGGGCTTCAGTCACAAAGCGTGCACGCCGAACACAGGAAGAACTTAGGTACATGAACCATCGGTACAACAGTTGTAAATTGTCTTAGCTGCGTTGGGAAAGTACCAAAGCTGCAATCGCTAGTAGAAACCACTGGTTCTCAAACCGTTATAGGCACTGAAAGCTGATTAGAGCCAGAGATAAGCTCAACCGAAATTTTTGGGAAGAGCCTAATGGTGTTCCGAAAGGACAGGCTAAACACGATTAGCGGTGGTGTGCTTGTTGCTGTTAGAAGTAGCTTATCTTGTCGCGTAATTGAAGTAGATAGTTCCTGCGGGTCATTATGGGCAGAGGTGGTTGTTCGAAAGGTTCAAAGAAACTTGAGCTTCATTTCAAACATGTACCTGACTGATACGATAATAGTTGGTGATGACTTTGTTTAATTCCAGAGGCACCCATACAACATCATCCCAAAATGAGGTAAACGCATTCTCTGAAAATTATTTCGAGCAGTTAGTTCATGAGCCCACGCGAATACTAAACGGTTGTGAAAACACACTTACCTCATCGCAACACATAATACTGAGTTAATAACGAGCAGCAAAACGGATACAGGGATTAGTGAACACAGGGTTGTCGTAGTGATATCGAATATCATAACCCCCAAATCCTACAAAAATGAACGAAAAATATGCCTATTCAAAAAATCAGATAAAAATTCACTTTACGCCTTCCTGAGAGAAAATCTCAAATACTTCCAAATTAACGATAGAAGTGTAGACCAGATGTGGCTTGAATTAAAAAAAATAGTATCGGCAGCAACTGAGAGATATATACCAAATAAATTAGCAAACGACGTAGCTGATCCTCCTTGGTACAAAAAACAGGTCAGAACACTGTTGCAGAAAGAACGAAACAAACATGCTAACTTTAAACAGACGCCAAATCCCCAAGATTGGCGATCTTTTGCAGAAGCTCGAAATTTAGCACGGACTTCAATGCGAGATGCTTATAATAGTATCCACAACGAAACTTTGTTTTCTGTGCTACCAAAGGAGAGTTATTAAACACAGGCTTCCGAAATGCCTTCACAAAATAAGACGAAGTAAATATTCCAGAATTCAAATCAAGAACAGCTGCCATCATGAGTAACGTAGAAGTAAATATCCTCGGAGTAGTGAAGCAACTTAAATTACTTAATAAAAGTTAGCCTTCTGGTCCATACTGTATACCAATTAGATTCCTTTCAGAGTATGCTCATGCAATAGCTCCATACTTAACAATCATATACAACCGTTCGCTCACAGGAAGATCCGTACCAAAAGACTGGAAAGTTGCACAGGTCGCACCAATATTCAAGAAAGGTAGTAGGAACAATCCAGTAAACTACAGGCCCTTATCTTTAACGTTGATATGCAGCTTAGATCCTGAGAAATCAGTACCCAGAACAACCACATCTGGCCCTAATAACGGCCTTGATATGCCTGGGCATTGAGTCAAACAGAGCTTGGATGGCGTGTACGGGTACTGCTGCCCATGCAGCTTCAACACGATACCACAGTTCATCAAGAGTAGTGACTGGCGTATTTCGACTCTGTATGTACAGAACAGGGAATCAGTGATCATAAGGCCGTTGCAGCATCCCTGAATATGGAAGTTAATAGGAATAAAAAAAAGGGAGGAAGGTTTATCTGTTTAGCAAGAGTAATAGAAGGCAGATTTCAGACTACCTAACAGATCAAAACGAAAATTTCTGTTCCGACACTGACAATGTTGAGTGTTTATGGAAAAAGTTCAAGGCAATCGTAAAATGCGTTTTAGACAGGTACGTGCCGAAAAAACTGTGAGAGACGGGAAAAACCCACCGTGGTACAACAACAAAGTTAGGAAACTACTGCGAAAGCAAAGAGAGCTCCACTCCAAGTTTAAACGCAGCCAAAACCTCTCAGACAAACAGAAGCTAAACGAGGTCAAAGTTAGCGTAAGGAGGGCTATGCGTGAAGCGTTCAGTGAATTCGAAAGTAAAATTCTATGTACCGACTTTACAGAAAATCCTAGGAAGTTCTGGTCTTACGTTAAATCAGTAAGTGGCTCGAAACAGCATATCCAGACACTACGGGATGATGATGGCATTGAAACAGAGGATGACACGCGTAAAGCTGAAATACTAAACACCTTTTTCCAAAGCTGTTTCACAGAGGAAGACCGCACTGCAGTTCCTTCTCTAAATCCTCGCACAAACGAAAAAATGGCTGACATCGAAATAAGTGTCCAAGGAATAGAAAAGCAACTGGAATCACTCAATAGAGGAAAGTCCACTGGACCTGACGGGATACCAATTCGATTCTACACAGAGTACGCGAAAGAACTTGCCCCCCTTCTAACAGCCGTGTACCGCAAGTCTCTAGAGGAACGGAGGGTTCCAAATGATTGGAAAAGAGCACAGATAGTCCCAGTCTTCAAGAAGGGCCGTCGAGCAGATGCGCAAAACTATAGACCTATATCTCTGACGTCGATCTGTTGTAGAATTTTAGAACATGTTTTTTGCTCGAGTATCATGTCGTTTTTGGAAACCCAGAATCTACTATGTTGGAATCAACATGGATTCCGGAAACAGCGATCGTGTGAGACCCAACTCGCTTTATTTATTCATGAGACCCAGAAAATATTAGATACAGGCCCCCAGGTAGATACTATTTTTCTTGACTTCCGGAAGGCGTTCGATACAGTTCCGCACTGTCGCCTGATAAACAAAGTAAGAGCCTACGGAATATCAGACCAGCTGTGTGGCTGGATTGAAGAGTTTTTAGCAAACAGAACACAGCATGTTGTTATCAATGGAGAGACGTCTACAGACGTTAAAGTAAGCTCTGGCGTGCCACAGGGGAGTGTTACGGGACCATTGCTTTTCACAATATATATATAAATGACTTAGTAGATAGTGTCGGAAGTTCCATGCGGCTTTTCGCGGATGATGCTGTAGTATATAGAGAAGTTGCAGCATTAGACAATTGTAGCGAAATGCAGGAAGATCTGCAGCGGATAGGCACTTGGTGCAGGGAGTGGCAACTGACCCTTAACATAGACAAATGTAATGTATTGCGAATACATAGAAAGAAGGATCCTTTATTGTATGATTATATGATAGCGGAACAAACACTGGTAGTAGTTACTTCTGTAAAATATCTGGGAGTATGCGTGCGGAACGATTTGAAGTGGAATGATCATATAAAATTAATTGTTGGTAAGGCGGGTACCAGGTTGAGATTCATTGGGAGAGTGCTTAGAAAATGTAGTCCATCAACAAAGGAGGTGGCTTACAAAACACTCATTCGACCTATACTTGAGTATTGCTCATCAGTGTGGGATCTGTACCAGATCGGTTTGACGGAGGAGATAGAGAAGATCCAAAGAAGAGCGGCGTGTTTCATCACAGGGTTATTTGGTAACCCTCTGCAAGAGAGGCGCTCTGCATCGCGGTGTAGCTTGCTCGCCAGGTTTCGAGAGGGTGCGTTTCTGGATGAGGTATCGAATATATTGCTTCCCCCTACTTATACCTCCCGAGGAGATCACGAATGTAAAATTAGAGAGATTAGAGCGCGCACGGAGGCTTTCAGACAGTCGTTCTTCCCGCGAACCATACGCGACTGGAACAGGAAAGGGAGGTAATGACAGTGGCACGTAAAGTGCCCTCCGCCACACACCGTTGGGTGGCTTGCGGAGTATAAATGTAGATATAGATGTAGCCAGTTGCTCGGCCACCATTGATCAGACGTTTTCAATTGGTGAGAGATCTGGAGAATGTGCTAGCCAGGGCAGCACTCGACCATTTTCTGTATCCAGAAAGGCCCGTACAGGACCTGCAACATGCGGTCGTGCATTATCCTACTGAAATGTAGGGTTTCACAGGAATCGAATGAAGGGTAGAGCAACGGGTCGTAACACATCTGAAATGTAATGTCCACTGTTCAAAGTGACGTCAATGCGAACAAGAGGTGACAGAGACGTGTAACCAATGGCACCCCATACCATCACGGCGGGTGATACGCCAGTATGGCGATCACGAATACATGCTTCCAATGTGCGTTCACCGCGATGTTGCCAAACACGGATGCGACCATTATGATGCTGTAAACATAACCTGGATTCACCTGAAAGAAAAATGACGCTTTGCCATTCGTGCACCCTGGTTCGTCGTTGAGTACACCATCGCAGATTCTCCTGTCTGTGATGCAGCGTCAAGGGTAACCGCAGCCATGGTCTCCGAGTGATAGTCCATGCTGCTGCAAACGTCATCGAACTGTTCGTGCAGATGGTTGTTGTCTTGCAAACGTCCCCATCTATTGACTCTGGGATCGAGACATGGCTGCACGATCCGTTACAGCCATGCGGATAAGATGCCTGTCATCTCGACTGCTAGTGATACGAGGGCATTGGGATCCAGCACGGCGTTCCGTATTACCCTCCTGAAACCACCGATATTCTGGATCTCGAGCAACGCGAGCAACAATGTCGCGATACGATAAACCGCAATCGCGATAGGCTACAATCCGACCTTTATCAAAGTCGGAAACATGATGGTACGCATTTCTCCTCCTTCACGAGGCATCGCAACAACGTTTCACCAGGCAACGCCGATCAGCTGCTGTTTGTGTATGAGAAATCGGTTGGAAACTTTCCTCATGTCAGCACGTTGTGTGAAAGCTCTGAAAAGCTAATCATTTGCATATCACAGCATCTTCTTCCTGTCGGTTAAATTTCGCGTCTGTAGCACGTCATCTTCGTGGTGTAGCAATTTTAATGGCCAGTAGTTTATATAAACGATTTAGGAGACAATCTGAGCAGCCCTCCTAGGTTGTTTGCAGATGACACTGTCGTTTATCGACTAATCAAGTAATCAGAAGATCATAAAAAACTGCAAAACGATTTAGAAAATATATCTGTATGGTTCGAAAATTGGAAACTGACGCTAAATAACGAAAAGTATGAGGTCATCCACATAAGTGCTAAAAGGAATCCGTTAAACTTCGGTTACACAATAAATCAGTCAAATCTAAAGGCCTTAAATTCAACTAAATACTTAGGTATTACAATTACGAACAAGCTAATTTGGAAGGAACACATTGAAAATGTTGTGGGGAGGGGGGGGGGGGGGGGCTAACCAAAGACTGCGTTTTATTGGCAGGACACTTGGAAAATGTACCGGATCTACTAAGGAGACTGCCTACACTACGCTTGTCCGTCCTCTTTTAGAATACTACTGTGCGGTGTGGGATCCTTACCAGATAGGATTGACGGAGTATATCGATAAAGTTCAAAGAAGGTCAGCACGTTTTGTATTATTGCGAAATAGGGGAGAGAGTGTCACTGAAATGATACAGGATTTGCGGTGGACATCATTAAAACAAAGGCGTTTTTCGTTGCTGCGGAACTTCTCACGAAATTCCAATCACCAACCCTCTCCTCCGAATGCGAAAAATTTTTTAGACATCGAGCTACATTGGGAGAAACGATCACCATGATAACATAAGGGAAATCAGAGCTCGTACGGAAAGATATAGGTGTTCGTTCTTCCTGTGCGCTACACGAGATTGGAATAATAGATAATTGTGAAGGTGGTTCGATGAACCCTCTGCCAGGCACTTAAATGTAATTTGCAGAGTATCAATGTAGATGCACATGTAGATGTAAATCAGTGCCAATAATATATTGCTGCATATTTTTTTATTTAACCAGTTCGCAGGAGACAAGGCTCCTCCCTGGTGGGAAATAACTCAGTTGCAGTACCTCAACTCTCATGACGTCACCTCACACCCTATTGGTGGACACAGGTGCAGCTTGGTCAAAAACCGTACTGCAATGATCCTACAACCCATCAGTTCTTCGGAAATACTGATGCACTTTTGATTGATAGTTTGCATATTTGGTGGAAAATATCTCATCAAATTGACTGACTGTATGGAATACTGCAGTTTGTGGAAAAAATTGTCGTCATGTCTGAGGTCTTATATGCACCAGCACATGATTACACAAGCACCTCTCATCCACCACCACAAGCCATATCCAGCAAAAAAAAAAAACTTCTGATCGCACATGCCACACCACACGTGCCAGACCGCCAGCAATCCTCTGAGTCCCGAACACTGAACTGGGAGGTGCCTCTTGAGCGTGGAGGAAAGTGTGATACTGGATGTCAGCTCTCTTTGAAATTTGGAATCAGATTCGCCTCCTGATTTGCTACCTAAGACACACTTTCCACACTGGGTCAGTGGAAGCAGTTGCTCTATGTGCTCACCCTGCTGTGCACATACTGACTGAGTTAGTACACAATACCAGCAGCAGAGGACATTCGAAGAAGCAACCTCCCCACACCTCCTTCCTCCAATCCCCCTCCCCACTCCACACTCCCGTTGCTTTCTGGCAGACAAAGCAACAGGTGAAGGCAACTCTTTGTTACGGCTACCCCCCCCCCCCCCCCCCCAATCTCTCTCTCTCTCTCTCGTGGCTATTTCCAGAACAGTGAGTATCTAGTAGTTGTAGTAGCAGCAGCTTTTTCATCTATAGATCTCTATTTTACAAGGATATAAGACATGTCAAAGTATTTACAAATTTAGATCAATTTAAAATAAGCTAATTCGTATACACATATATTCACAGACTTCTAGTTGGAGACAATCATTAGATTTACTCCTGGTATACAACACTTTTTTTTACAAATAACTTATTAAATAATGTAATGCCACATTGTTCACTCACATCTCACAATCAGTCAGTGCACACACAACACACACACGTTGTTTAATAACACTTCACTCACTACACACATACACACACACACACACACACACACACACACACACACACACACACACACTGGTGATTTCTGGGCCATTTTTTGTACAGAAACTTCCCAGTCGCTATTCTGAAAAACTGAGTCAGCATCCCTCCATAATGAGTGAAATGTTGAGCTCAGAAAGAGGAATAGGTGTTAGTATTGTGCTATGCATAGCTTGGGGATAAGTATTTCTAGAAAGGAAAAAAAGAAGGAAAAAACAAAGTGAAGGCGTTATGTGGAATGTTGGATATTTCGTAATCATAATAATTATTATTCATTTGTATAACATTTTTTATCAAACACCTACTCTGTTTTAGCTAAGTAATCCTTCAACGTATAAAATGTATTGCATAACAGGCACTTTTTTAGCTGCCTTTTTAAATGTTGCATGCCACTGGAAACCACACTAACCCCTCCTTTGTCCTGAAGATGCTAGGGGATACCTGTTAAACGCCAGCCCAGCTGTGGATGTTTTGGAAATAGTCCATTGGCACTACCTCCACTGTATCAAATTGACTGATTAATTGATTAAATAGATGTCCTCTGTGTGGGACAGGTTTTCCTTGCTTCCTGTTGGTGGATACTAGGACTGGTATATTTGGCAGGTAAGCTCTGGGGCTATCCAGGATTCGATCCAGCAGTCGCAGAGTTTCCACGCCCTACTCTTCCCCCTTCTGGAGTTTTCTTTCCTCCTATTGGTGGATACTGGCAAAGTTAGGTCGTTTGGCGGGAAATCCATTGGAGGTAGCTCAAAATGGTAGTCAGAATTTCAAGTTTCAGCTCCATTGCGCTATATCCTTAAACAAATTGCAGGAGACAGAGTAGGAGTTTGACTGGAGTGTGCTCGCAGTCCCAGTATTGGAAACAATAAATTCATCGATCAGTAATTTGACATCGCTATTTGAAGTGGTGCTGCATAAAATTATAATTGTAATTTCAAATTTCGGAGGGAATTCCCGGCACCTACAGGACTGTATTTTTTAAATCACTATAAAATTCCGAAGTTGGTTCTCTCTGCTACATAAGGAAGAAGAACGAGGGGAAACAGCCTACCGTGTGATAGGATAGCAACAACAACTCCACATTTATTTAAAGGAATACTACTCCACCTTTCTGCTGCAAGACAGAGTCCACTGGGATGTATTGAGAAGCAGTTTATGACACACACACAGCAGCCGTCGGCACATGGACAGGGCACTCTGTAAACACATCCACTTTAATCATGATCCATTCTACAGAAGTTGCTATGATTAGATGTCAGAGATCACGGAAACTTCTCTAGGCCACTGTTGCCAGTCACCTTTGCACACACTTCTCCTACCATCCACACGCTGGTTTTACCAGATGCTCAGAGGCCAGAGAGACTCCAACTGTGACCGAGAAGGGGTGGGGGGAGTAGTTGTCAAGAGGAAGCAATTGTCATCTCAAAATTTTCAAAATTCCACATAAAAATCGGAGATTACTCGTAACACACGCCATCAAAAGGGCTGCCCAGCACATACTGAGTACTAGTTTCCTATTCACCCACTCAGAGGGCAACACAGTTAGGTCATCTGCACACTTGCACCCCACCTGTCTGGTTCGGGACGCTCAGTGGTGGCTCGCCCCTTAAGCCAGGCGTGCCTATTCGTTACAGCCACCGGCTACCTCCGCCAAGCGGCCAAATGCCAATCAGACCCGTCGTAGAAAACCAGCCACACATTAATCAGCGTAGTTACAATTAAATAGTATAATTGCAGCACCCATCTGGTGACATTCAAAGAGCGAAGTATCGGAAATGACTGTGACTCTGGAAATATCAATTTCCCACATAAATCTATATCCTCCTTATGACTGGACATAATTTTACAATAGTTACAATTAAACAGTATAATTGCAGCACCCATCTGGTGACATTCAAAGAGCGAAGTATCGGAAATGACTGTGACTCTGGAAATATCAATTTCCCACATAAATCTATATCCTCCTTATGACTGGACGTAATTTTACACACAAAATCTTTCATGCCCCTTTCGGCTATCAGTGCACTGAAGTCACAAATTTAAGCATCAAACCTACACTTCCTTACGAACGGAAATGGCCGCACCCACTTCATTTGCTTTACACATGTCGGAACACTGACCTCAATAACTTTACACTCCAACACATCGACAATTCAGACAAGCATTGCAATTACCGTTTATATGTGTATAGTGTCCGAAAAAAATTACGGTCTTTCCACACTGACACTGGCTAGGTGTCTCGATTCTCCTCAGCTCTTGGAAATTATTTGACATATAAGTCCTCCAGCAAATCAGATTCGTGAACATACTGCAGGTATTTTGAATTAGCACTTCCGGAAAGTGCTGCATCCTGCCAAGATTATCAAATAAGTGTTGTAATGCACAGACAACCGGCACTACGGGATAATCAACAGCTCTCCCGCAGACAAAAGGGTTGGAAAGACATCGCTGATATGAGTATGTGAACTGTAATAAATATTGCAATCGATAGTGCAATAAAGAACATGTGAGGAATTGCTTAGGGAAACCGATCAGAGGGCGTTATATGTATCAATGATGATACAGCTGTATTACCTGCCCTGTTTGTACCTTGTAGTAGATCCAGTTATACGCTTGCATTGCTATTTTGTGCAGCTGTTTATAAGGTGAACCTATCTACCGTTACGGTCTGCTATTATCATTAATGCATTGAAATCAAAATTCCCCACATCAAATCTGTCCTCTCTTTACTGCTAGACATTCATCACTTTCCACGCACATCTTGTGATGCATCGGAATATTAAACACAGTAAAATTGCTTTCCAACAGAATACTATTCCCTGCAAGTAAAGTGATTATCATATGTAGGTGTATAGTGTAGTGTCCTGCGGTCGGCAGGAAAGACCTAACTATGACGTTTCAACACACTTTGTTATAACTAAAACACCTTCTTGGAGTGCACTAATTTCCAAACGCAAGAACAACAAGATGCACAACAATTCTTGCGGTGGTAAAAACCAGATAAGACTACAAGACAATGAAAAGAAAATAATAACCTAAACACTTCTTTACACAGTTACAAAGATACAAGTTTCTACTGAAGGCTATGACGAGAGTCTACCATGCTAGAGCCGGCATAGGTATTGGCCGGAGCTGTCCTAGCTGTAGGTACACACTGCTAGTCTGACTCTGCTGGTGTCCTTACAATGCTGATTCGGCAGTGTGCTACACGTAGTCACATTAGTTCTAGTTGGTGGATCTTTGTCACATGGCTTTTCACGAAGTAGTTCCGTGTTTATGCGGAAAGTCTGTTGTTGTTTACATCCACTGGCGATGTTTCGATCTGAGCTCTCTAACTGATCAGGAGCCGCTACGACATACAGTGTCCCAAAAATTGTGGTATGTCTATACTGACACTAGCTGGGTGTCGGTTTGCATGGTCTACCATGGGTTCCCAGTAGCAAAATCCTCCCAGAACATCATCATTATCACTTATTCGTCAAGGGATAAAGGGTGTAACTATAATCAAGAAGCCCTATATTGTCGGAATTTTCCAGAGCAGAAAGAACCGATATCCCAATCTTAGTCACATATCCCTGCTAATTCTCTCATAGCTAGACGGCTGTCTTGTTCTGCATCCATCAGTGACTAGGTAGAGAGCTATCACAACTACCACAATGACTAAAATAGCACACTAACTTACAAGAGGAAATTCACAACCAAGCGGGGTTTACACAGACTGCGCAAAGAAATTCAGGAACATGTCACCTACAATTCATCGATACTGAATGTCAATCTATAAATATCTCCCTGCACATGTCCCAATCTCATCGTATTCCTGTGATTACCATGCTAGAAATTCAACAGTGTAATGATGTCACAATCTTTGTTGACAGCACAGTCTGTCAGTATCTCTCTCTCTCTCTCTCTCTTTTCCTCTCTCCTCGTTATTTTTGTAACAACGGAGTTAAACTATGAACTATATAAACTTCGCTAACGTCAGCTGGAAGAGAACTCAATAAGATTTTATTGTGTCTTATCTCCTCCGATATATTGGAAACAAATACCGTCTGCATGTTGACATCGCCCATATGTTGTGATCCCATTAAATATTCACGTATTGGTCCAATGGAACAGGCGGCCAAGGACTGAAGTCGCTTCCACGTACCTATGTAAAGTTTTGTCACCTGTACTGGAGGAAGACTATATCCCACAGACTACCAATCACAGTAGTATTGTTGTTTCATAAGCAGTTTGATACAGTGTTTTTGTTGTAACACATTGAAGCAGTGTATGACTACAGCTGTGTACATAGCCATACATTTTGTTTTTCTACCATGACTCTGAGGTCTGTGCCAGGTACTAAACTGACAATAACATGTTTCAGTCCATCGACTCTCGCAGAAGGTGAACATTGCATGGTGTAAACTAAGTTGCTCCTACAACACACATGATGGATGAAATGAAAGACAGAGACAGTAATTTTGCCCACCCGCTAAGATTGCAACAATGTTGGACAATGTAAAGGATGACCTGGGGTTATGGAAGCCACGCATTTACAACATATCATGTGAGTGTGGGATGTCATACATCAGCCAGACCACCAGGACTTTAGACATCAGGTGTAAGGAACACCAGAGGCATACCAGAATGAGACAGGCAACCAAATCAGCCATAGCAGAACACTGTTTAGAGCTCGGTCACTTTATGAACTATAATGACACCAAGATTGTCACACAAACCCCTAGATATTGAGACAGTGTCATAAAAGAGTCCATCAAGATCATGGAGAATCTCATCAACTGTGACACTGGATACTAGTTTAGTACGGCGTGGGATCCAGCTCTTGAACTTCTGAAAACTCAAAGCAAAACACACCGACATTTCGCGAGAAACAGGAGTGGGGACCGAGAAAACAGCCATGAGACAGAGCACTAGACACTACAGATTTGTCCTGACACTCCTGATATGAAGACCATGACCCTAGAGGACGACCAAATCGGGCGCGGACGACCAGAGGGAACCATTGGAGCCGCGCCTAGTGGATGCGGACCAGGGACGTAGCAATCGACATGGCGCAGACCGATTACAGAGCGCCCATCAAGGGAAACCGAGAAAACTGCAATGAGACAGAACATCAGACATTATAGACTGGTTTTGACAGACCTCAGATGACGACCACGGCCCCAGAGGACGGCTGCAGCGGCCACGGACGGTGGTCGGAACACCATCGATCAGAGGTACCATGGGAGCCGGGCCTGGCGGGCGCGGACTGCGAACGAAACACTCGACGCGGCGCGGGCCAGTTACGAAGCCCCCAGCAAGAAACAGAAGTGGAGACCAAGGAAACAGCCAGGATACAGAACACCAGGCACTACAGGTGACGACCGCGACCCGGAGAGCACACACCACTCTGCTGCTCGATTCGCTGCGGCTCACTTCGTTACCGTCGCTCGCGTACGCCACTAGCCCAACGCCATGTCCAGTCGTAGGAAAGGCGGAAGAGGCAAGATTGCTGCCGCCGTCGAGCTCCTGCTAAAGGCAGTCAGGAGCAACGGTAGCGGCAAGAAGAAGAAGAAGTGGAAGCCCGTGGTACAATTACAGTGCTATAAATGTCAGAAGATGGGACACACAGACAGGACCTGCGACAGAGTAGTGACGTGTGCGAAGTGCGGGAAACTGCACGATACACGCAACTGCGACAAACCAAGAGGTACCGCGGCCACGTGCGTAAATTGCAGCGGCGCGCACGCAGCAAATTCGCGCAGCTGTGGTTACCTGAAGTCATGGAAGCGGCAAAAAGGGGTCACCACACATGAAGAGGTGGCCCAAGAAGAGAAGGTGGATATCCCGCCCTCCTACACAAGCAGAGGAAGCGAGCCGCACCACAACATAGACGACGAGGGCGTGTTCCGTGAAACGTTGCTGAAAGCCAACGAGGACGCCATCGCCGCGCTCAAATCCGCCATGGCGGAGGAGAGGGCGGCGCTGAAGGCGGAACTCGACGAGATCCGTCGTGAGGTGACACAACTGAGTGTAGCCCTGTACCTCGCATCTCGCACGACACCTGAAGCGACGCCGACCCCCACAAGTATGGGGGTAGACGCGGAAATACAGACGACCCTCTCCCTGGCAGATGCGGCAATGCAGGTTGCTAGGGAAGTGGTCACGGAGTCGGGGACACCCGCCGACAGCAAGAAGACGGCGCCCTTGGAAACGGCCGCCTCTTCTGCCTCTGCAGACATGCAAACGGCAGAGGAGACGCCCATGGAGACCGAGGGAGAAGAAGACGATCCGTAATTTGAGTGCCTGCCCCTGTCCAACAATAATTGGGTGAGGGAGGTACTTAGGAAGATTGCAGACTCCCTACGCGACGGCAGCTATCGCCACCATGGTAATCCATATCCCTTCACGGTAACCGATATCCCTCCCATCCCCCACAAACCCTATTCGTTCCACTGGGGGTGTGAACCCCTAAACCAGAAGATCAAAGGGAGGGGACTCGTCCGCCGTGCGGATCTGGAGTTGATAAACTGCTATCCGATCTTCACCGACGACGACTGGAAGTACATGACGGAACAAGCCGTCCTGTACATCAAACAGAACACGCCGCCAGTGGACACATCTCGTCTGAACAAAACCGAGTTTGTACAGCTAGGGAACCACAAGAAGAAGAAGAATAAGAAGCCACCAGAGACATCTGGTCGATAATTCTTTCTTTTACAGATAACCAGAGGCCCATCCGAAACCAGAGGCAAAACAACCCAACCAGCGAGGAATAGAGGAGGAATAGCTAGTAAACCTTAAACTCCTAAGACTCGGGCCAAGGACAAGGCCCGTCATTTTAGCGTCAGCGTCAGACCCCAGAGAGCGGCCGAAGAGGGTGTGGACCGCAGTCAGAGCACCAGCGACCAGAGAGGACCATGGGAACCGCGTATAGCGGTTGTGGACCGCAGGGGTAACACCCAATGTGGCGCGGACCGATAAGCCCCTACCGGGCGACCACCCGCTGAGTTCTCTTACTGGCGGAGTTGAAAGACTCTCATTTTGCCGGCTTTAAAGGTTGATCTGAACGACTGACATACTAGCACTCCGAACGACGGACAGACACTAACTGCCTAACAAATGCGGACGAGAGACAGACTAGCAAGCTGGGGACGAGGGGACGAGAGACTGACCCAAACTGACCGACTGACGAGCTCAAAGCACCCCTTAAATGCACGTCAACAGGCAAACTTTCCCCTTTCTCACCAGAGGGAGACACCAAAGCTGCGATCGCCACAGCGGCGCCACCATCAGAAACGGAGGGCGACTGCTTCACACTACGCGCTGCAGCGCGCTCTTCAAAACAGCAATTTTTTACCACCGCTCAAATACTAACATTTAACGAATTTTATGTAGAGCCACCTTTGGTATCCAAGACAGCATGATTACTTCTGGGGATTGGTACATGTGTAGATCCTGAATGGTGAGCTTGTACATCATGGATTTTTCCAGAGTGATGACACTCATGCCAGCAAGGCCAAGTCAACCATTAGATCCAGCTCCCACAAAAAAGAGATGTGATAAATCAACACAACTAAATTCTGATTACAGACCCTAAAAGCTGATGAAATTGTGAATCGAACGACCGCAATCACGGGTAAATCATATGTATATTAAGCAAGTATATAAACTTAATATGTAAATATCTCCTCGCAAATTAATTATGTGCGAGATACTGAACCACCAATGTGTTGTGGAAAGACAGGAATATCAGACAGTCATGTCATGATAACTAAGTGATTGCCACAAATCGCTTTTATTACAAATCACAATGTGGCGTTGGCCGATAGGAAAAACTGTTTCCGTTCAAATGTTGTTCGTGTCCCACGCGCTCGTGGAAGGAGATGTTTATCCGCGTGTCCTAATATTGGTACCGAGTGGAGAGGTCGACCCTGCAGCTAAAAACGTCCTCGCGTCCTCCACAAAGAAGTAGCACCGGTAGGTCAGTGCAGCTTCCCTGTGCGGGAACAGATAACGCGCTCCCTCTTATTCGTTGCACAGTCGTGTCTCCTTCTTTTATAGTGACCTATACGGTCTTTATTAATGTGAACATCGCCGCAGCAGTCTCCGACATTTAACAACGTTCTCTTACCTCCATATCCGTGGAGTCAGATCTACAGAATCGAACCTTGCTATTAAATCCATCGCGTCACGAGAATAAGATATCGACCGACGTCAGAGGTAGCGCTACGTACGCATGGAATCGACGCTACGAGGTACCACACCAGCTACATGCTGTCGCTAAGTTTCTCTCCCCCCCCCCCCCTCCCCCCCCCTGCGCGTGTATTTGATATTCTAACAATTTTCTTTGTTTCTTGCGCAACAACCGCAGTTAGTTTGTCTGGTGCCATTCCGCGTTCCTTTGTAACATGCTAGGAGTTGGAAAATGATAACTTCCTTCTTCTTCTATTCTTTTGCAGTTCAAATATTTTGCCGTGTTTCCACTGATAATCTGGAATTGTGGATTAGTGACCCCCAAAATGGAAAGGCTGCCTCAGATTTCGTTTGCGGTAAAGAATATAGGCGTGCATGCTACAGCATACGTACCTAATATGCTTCAAAACACAGCGCATAAAAACGGATTTTCCAGTGCTCATACCTCGAGCTCTATTGGTAATACAAAGGTAAGGTCAAGTGTTTTGGATGTTCCTTTGGCTAGGGACCATTTGTGTAGCCAATAGAACGATCGTCTTAGTGTCATTATCCTACGGTATAAGGTCAAAGTATAAATTTACGCATTTCCTCCTGCTTAGGCAAATAGAGCAAATCGATTGGCTGTTTCTGCGTTTGCTGTGGTCTACAGTGGGCTTGATGGGACGTATGGAGGTACCATTGGTTCATGGTCAGTTCCTGGAAAACCCCACAAAAAGAGTATTTTTATTATATTTTGCCGTCACCAGTGGACCAAAACCCAGCTGAGGATTCCAAGATGCCTATGCACAGCAAATGGATGTAATTTTTACGATATATTTTTGAGACCCAGAACTCGAACAACCTTAAAAATTTTCGTGATATCTTTATCCGTTTCCAAGATAAAGAGGTTCAAAGTTACCGTACACCTACAGTTAAAATACCGTATGAGGCGAAATCTAAATAATAAATAACCGCAGAAAATTGCTCACATTTTAATGGTCTCTCCTCTAGACATTTATCTAGAAGATCCACCTCACCGTTTCTAAAAATCTTGTTTTTAGGATACAAAAACCAAGCCGCATATAACGAAACGGCTACGCACAGCAAATGCCTGTAACTTTTATTCCTAAGCTCCTGATCATGAAGAACCTTGAAATTTTCTTCATATCTTTATCCGTTCCTGAGACACAGGGATTCGAATTCACCCTAGTTGTACACATAAAATACGCACGTAAAATCCGAGTGAGGCAAAAATTTAGTTTATAAAGTAACGTAGCACGGAGAAATATGCTGCAGTGTGTCTCCGTTATCACCTGGGAAACCCATGTTGAAGTAAATACAAAATTTTTTAGCACGTTAGGTCCAGTTTGAGGTGATAATTAGTTTTACGTATTTTCAATTTCGCATAGGCCGCCACACTCAGTTATCACATAAGAAAAGTATCTAAAGTTTACTGACCATTATATTTCTTTCCATATGAATTACGTTCCCTGCTCCTATAGAAGCAAAAAAAGATTTGAATATGTTCCTGTTTACTTAAAAGACTCTGACTGGAAAGTGGGGTACCATTTGCCTCATTCTACCTTCCCCAGCGTCTCTAAAAATTTTCCCAAAAATTTTAGCATACGAACATACTCGCGCTTTTTTGTGCTGAGACAGAAGAAGACAATGGCAATGGCTAATAGATGGAAAATTAACAAATACTGGAAGATAGTAGACAGCGGTTGTGATAAAGAAAGCGAAGGAGACACTGACAGTGTGTGTGAGAGAGAGAGAGAGAGAGAGAGAGGGACACGATGGCAGTGGAACATAGTTGACAGTGGCAGAACAGTGCTAGGAAAAGAGTGAAGGAAAGACTGCCAGAGGGGGGTGGGGGGTGGGGGGGGGAGGTAGAATAAAGAGAGAGAGAAACTGGAAGTGGGTTAGAGGCAGTGATAATGATGGGAAGAATACATGACAATGACACCGAGGAAGAGAGAGAGATAGTGAGAAGAGACAGCAGCATTAGGAAGGAAGTTTGGTTGGTTGGTTGGTTAATTTAGGGGAGGGGACCAGACAGCGAGGTCATCGGTCCCACTGGATTAGGGAAAGATGGGGAAAGAAGTAAGCCGTGCCCTTTCAAAGTAATCATCCCGGCATTTTCCTGAAGCGATTTAGGGAAATCATGAAAAACCTAAATCAGGATGGCCGGACGCGGGTTTAAACCGTCGTCTTCCCGAAGGTGAGTACAGTGTGCTAACTACTGCGCCACCTCGCTCGGTGAAGGGAAGGATGGAATGAATGAGATATTAGCAGCAAGGGAGAGCAAGTGGGGGACGGTGATAGTGAAAGGAGGCTGTAGTAGTAGGACAGAACGAAGTGGGCTAGCCGGCCGGAGTGGTCGAGCGGTTCTAGGTGCTTCAGTCTGGAACCGCGCGACCGGTACGGTCGCAGGTTCGAATCCTGCCTCGGGCAAGGACGTGTGTGATGTCCTTAGGTTAGATAGGTTTAAGTAGTTCTCAGTTCTAGGGGACTGATGAAAAAAATGGTTCAAATGGCTCTGAGCACTATGGGACTTAACATCTGTGGTCATCAGTCCCCTAGAACTTAGAACTACTTCAAAATGTTCAAATGTGTATGAAATCTTATGGGACTTAACTGCTAAGGTCATCAGTCCCTAAGGTTACATACTACTTAATCTAAATTATCCTAAGGGCAAACACACACACCCATGCCCGAGGGAGGACTCGAACCTCCGCCGGAACCAGCCGCACAGTCCATGACTGCAGCGCCCTAGACCGCTCGGCTAATCCCGCGCGGCTAGAACTACTTAAACCTAACTAACCCAAGGACATCACACACATCCATGCCCGAGGCAGGATTCGAACCTGCGACCGTAGCGGTCACGCGGTTCCAGACTGTAGTGCCTAGAACCGCAGGCCACACCGGTCGGCGGGACTCATGACCTCAGCTGTTAAGTCCCATAGTGCTCAGAGCCATTTGAAGTGGGCTATGGCTGTTACAACGGAGATAATGACAGAGGGACTATGATTTTGGCTGAATGAGAGAGAAACGGCTACGGGGAATCAATGGGTGTGAACGACTTGCAGCGATGGAGTAGTGGGTGTGAGTGAGCTACAATTAGGGAAGCTCGTGGGAGTGTGAAGTACGTTGCATGTAAAAAAAAAAAAAAACGCAAATCTGTTCGAATAGCAAAATTTTTGGGATAATTTTTAAATGTGCTGAAGAAGGTAAATGAGGCAGCTGGTACCGAAATTTTCAGTCAGTCTTTTAAATAAACAGGAATATATACGCATTTTTTGTTCTTCGATAAGAGTTTTTTCCCGCTGGTATATAATTTATATTAGGCAACGGCCTTGCCGCAGTGGATACACCGGTTCCCGTGAGATTACCGAAGTTAAGCGCTGTTGGGCGTGGCCGGCACTTGGATGGGTGACCATCCAGCCATCGCGGTGGTCTCGCGGTTCTAGGCGCGCAGTCCGGAACCGTACGACTGCTACGGTCGCAGGTTCGAATCCTGCCTCGGGCATGGATGTGTGTGATGTCCTTAGGTTAATTAGGTTTAAGTAGTTCTAAGTTCTAGGGGACTGATAACCACAGCAGTTGAGTCCCGTAGTGCTCAGAGCCATTTTGAACCATCCAGCCGTCATGCGCTGTTCCCATTTTTCGGGGTGCACTCAGCGTCGTGATGCCAATTGAGGAGCAACTCGACCGAATAGTAGCGGCTCCGGTCAAAGAAAACCATCATAACGACCGGGAGAGCGGTGTGCTGACCACATGCCCCTCCTATCCGCATCCTCAACTGAGGATGACGCGGCGGTCGGATGGTCCCGATGGGCCACTTTAGGCCTGACGATGGAGTGTTTTTTTTATATAATTTATGTTAAAATTCTGTTAACTGTTTCTTCCCTGTCCCAGTACATTCGTATAGCAAGTTTAGACACGAACACCTGCAGTATTACGAGAAGTCCAAGGATCTCGCGGCCTTGGTGGTAGGAGAAATTTTCTGGAGATAAGAAATTACTTCTCTGAGGGTAGGGGTGGAAGCCACAGTTGGGGGAAAACTAACACCAAGGGTTAGAAGCTAACAAATGATCTACTTTAATTCTTTGTGAGATGCCAGAGGAGACTGATAGCTTTCTTCCCTAACACAGGCCGCAATTTCTTGGCCGGTTTTCCGTTTGGCGAATATGAAGGCCAGTGGTCTTATTTCATTCTCATGCCTGCCAAAGAAGTCTCGGACATTTCCTGTTGTGTGCAGTTTCAAGCAGCGTACCTTGTTTTGTAACCTTCCTGAGATGTTTTCATGGAGATACTCTCCCGTGTCCTGTCCACTGCGTGGAACGCGTGGAGTACGTCAGCGGTCTGGAGCGCGGCGGGCCAGTGGCTGGGGGAGGCGGCGCGCCCCCGCGTGGACGGTCCTAAGCTCGGCGCCGCCGGTGGCGCCCCTGGCTCGGCGGGTGCAGCGCGCCGCCGCCGAGCCGCGCCAGAGCCGCTCTCGAGGGAGGGCTGCGCGCACACAGCAGAGCGGGGCTCAGTGCGAGGAGCAGCCATCAGTCATGGCAGGCGGCAGCGTGCGGCTGCTACTGCTCGCCCTTCTGGCGGCCGCGGCGTTCCCCGGCGCCCGCGCCGCTAAGAAGGCATCCGCGCCCAGCAAGGACGCTGAAGCGGCCGCCGTCATCGAGGAGGTCACGGCCAAGCAGCTTGAGCGCATCCTCAACGAGAAGGACTTTGTGGCAGTGTTCTGGTGTAAGTGCCACCTGCGCCCTGCTCGCTCCTTTTTTCATGTGTCTGTGTGTTACGTGCCTCTCGCCTTTACAGAAGCCGTCCAATACGGTAATGAGACGCCGAACAAGAAGTAGCGGAATACTCTGCGCCGATGTCGATTCCCGTTTACCTAACTGAGGTTACTCCCGTAGATGAGGATCGATACCATCATTTCTTAGTGTTATTCCTCTGATAGACCGATAACTAAAGTACAGTGATGGTGAATAAGCCGCGACCAATGAACCCAATAGAGAGACAAGCAACAGGTCGCTGTAAGTGACTCCAGTGGTGTCCACCAGAGCAGCAGCTTCATTTGGTACCCCTCATCGTTTAAGACGTAACTAGCATTAGGTTTTTCAGCAGTCAGTGATAGTTATCTAGTGAGTGGGAGTAAAACACCATCTTGTGCTTTCATTACGTTATTCAGCCATTTACTGCGGTTTGTAGGATGGAGTTAGTGAGAAGTGCATAGAAGAGAGAATTGAAATATGTATAACACTACAAATATTTCATACGTTGTTACAAACGACACGTAAACTTCTTACAGTTTCACTATCTACAAGCATTTTCAAACGCCATATCGCGTACTGACCGCTGTTTATCGCCACAAAGGGGTCAACCTTAGCCATCTCGAAGTCCGCTACTACGGCGTTGAGAAGTCATGGGTGATTTTCGTTCCCCATTGTGGATGTTAGTGCATCGCAATGTACAGTGGTCATCGTAATCTACTGGAGCAGTATTCCACAGCGGTAGTAACAACAGAAATTCGAAATACCACACAACGTGTCGTGAATAATTCACGCTAAGCGCTATACGAAAGACATAGATGGCTAAAGTTAAGCTAAACGCAAGACTTCAATCACTTCACAAATAGTGGGCAACTAATATTCCGGAATGTAATATTTTTTAGAGTACCAAGAAGCAACAGCGGATCCCAAAGTAGGCTCCTGTTGTAAGATGGATGGATATGATGTAACCGGAAGATTTAGAAAGTATCTTCATTGTTTTACTCGTTTCTGAAAACAGTCGTGAAATCTTTTTTAATCTGAATAGTCCGGTGATTCTGAGCACGTGTCATAAAACGGAAAACATCGCTTTGCCGTAGCGATTTTTGTTGGGTTTCGTATAGGGTGCTGGAAACATTTTGATAAAGTGACAGGGTTTCAGGAGGCGCCACTGGAATCACTGTACCAGACAGAATCTCGTGTAGCGAGCGCGTCATTCAGCGCCCGTTAGGGAGACGTCATGAAATAGTCTGTGGTGTTGGGTTACAAGGGCGGCACTCGCTTGGAAGCAGCTCAAGAAACTCTCCGCGTGCACTGCCAAAAACTGAGTTTAGACCAGGCCAGACTTTCGTCCCGCAGATTCACAGACTGGAGACGCTGCGCGCCGGCGGAAGCTCGGTGCGAAGTGAATGGCCGCTTGAAAAGTGCAGCGGCAATTTCTAAATATACGGTGGGCAGGTGCGGCGACGCGTTAATTAACAGCGGTGTTGTGCGGAGACGCACGGGCACGGACGTGCGGTAATTCAGCGCCGCCGCCGACCGGGAAGGCAACCGCTCGCAAGCTATATTTATTCCTCGCCTGCGCCTGCGCCGCCCCATCTCGCTAAAAGCGTAGCCGTGGGTCTCGAGTACCGACTGGCATTTCGAACAGTCGCTGCGCTTTCGCCGTTTTTTGTGTCGAGAAACAACCCAAGTCACACCATCCATTCCTCAGGCAGACGCCTGCTGTCTGCTGGATCCAAATTCCGATAAAAAAATATTCAGAGATGTCCCTGGCAGATTCAATTTCAATGGCCTAATCGCGAGAACACATTGCCAAAGGTACGGCTAAGTTCCATTTGCTAATAATGCTGCAAGTTGTTGGGTACGTTCCCTGAAACAGAGTATGTGAACTGTAAAATACGTGTCACAATATTTGTTGAAATTGTAAGGGATGTCTGGGAGAATGCTAGAAAGAGTAGATAGGGAGGGTAGAAAGTGGTAGTGATTCATTCTTGAGTTATGTTATGTTGCCCGGAATACAGTCCCAATCGAAATAACGGTGGTAATAAAGTCAATTCCGTGGTTAATACTTTGCTATAGAGCTAACAATAATAGCTAATAAATAAACATGCAAAATGACCTAAAATCTTGAGGATTAAGAGACACACATTTTCTCTTCTTTCCTAAAGTAACTGCTGGCAAAGTCCTGTTGCTTGAAATTCAATGAAATTTCAAACCATTCCGTCTGTCCCGGCTAATTTTCATATTAGATTAATAAAAATCAATATACGGGATTCAAAGGTGCTGCAGAAAGCTACTGATGATCTCTATTGGCAGCTGCCACAAGAGGCGCAATGTGCTTCGCTGGGAACCTTAAATTATGATAGATTACCTTTCAGTACGAGTCAACTTCATGTTTTCCTTCATGCATCTACATTAACGACAACGACTGAAAAATCCGACAAATTTGAGATTGTACAAAGGTGTACCGACGATCGTTTTTCCTGGGTACCAACGGTGAGACGGATTGGAAAGAGATTTTAGTCAATTATGTACCTTACGTCACACACTATATGTTCTTTGCGGCGTAGAAATGCAGATGTCGAAATCTAATATGTGAAAAAAAGAATGGGCGATCGCTATAATCGAATTTTGAATTGAATCCGTATCACTCCAAACTTGCTATGAACCGAATGCGGTTAATAGTATATTATTTATAATTATCCTTTACCACTTAGTGAATATTCTTCGCAGTACTCCAGTAATACCCCCAGCAAGAGAGCTCTTTCTCAAATCTACCATAAAAAATACTTTTAGTCGCCAAGTACAAAATCTCTCTGTTTATAATTGCCAATATGTTGTATCTCAAATTATTCGATAAAAGACATATTTTGATAATATTCGCGAAAAGAAGCATCAGTCGCAAAAATCTGACTTTCACTTTATAAGTTGCAGTACCTCATCCGAAGTCAGTCACTGTCATCAGAATGGTCAGTGCACAGACAACTGACAGTGTTTGTTCTCTCTTCACTTTGAGATGAGTTCCATATTTCCAAGGACCGCAATAACCTGTAGGTTACATAAAAATTACACTTCAACACAGGTGTGCCTGCTTCTAACATATGTAAATTCAATAAATTCAACCAAGATGCTATGTGGTTATTTGTCATTACGAAACTGGACGCAGAAAATTTTCGAGGGGTGAAGGTACTGACCTCATTTCTACTCAAGTGTTAAAATTCGACACTCGTATTCCGTATCCTTGTATTACGTTTCCAGTTCAATGTCGCAAAAGCGGGCTCCAACACACTTTAAACGACTCCCCCATACCAATGCTCAGGAGACTGCGTGATACATCTAACTGGTAAGTTGTGGAGATTATAGGTCGTGCAAAATATGTTCAGTGCATAGAGCAGAATAGTTTTCCTGTGTGTCAGTCACATACAATGGGCTGAATATGTTCGTGATAGTCTTAACCCATCTTTACGCGACGGCAGGTGAGAAGCAGCAGACTCGCTTTATAATCAACTGTTTCTGGTTCTGGAAAGTTTAATTTCTTCAGCAATTATATTAAAACTAACCAAGTTATGAACAGTGCGCAACTGATACCGAAATGCACAAGTAATGAGAGCTTTTAAAACTGGACAACTGAGTGTCCTCTTAAAGTGTCCATCTCTGTGCGCTCAGATACTATGTAGATACCGTTGTCGGGCGCAAGCTAGCAATGCGGAATTAAAATAAGTTCCCCGAGTTATACACGTACATAGACAAATGCTACATCATTTTCTAAATCATGTCAAATCCCCATGCAGTACTATCACTAACCATATCAAGAACCTTTACCATTTTTCTTTGTTGGACGTCATAGCTTACAAATTCTACAAATCTGTGCTGAAAAGATCGCGTCGACGCAGAAAACGAGACGCACTGAAATCTTTCCCAATAAACCGTTCTGTCATCGTGTCATCGCACGGCCCTCCAAGCGGTGTTGTAATATCCACCGTCTGTACCTCCAAAGAAGAATGGCCTCTTCTACCAGGGTTTAGCGATCTCCTCCTCCAACTACCACTAAAAATAACAAGTGATAAAATAGATGTTTTTCTGGTTTCTTGCACACAAACAAAGGCTGGCACGCAGATACGGTCGTCCGCCGCTAGAATTGCTTGATTATTTGCCGGCTCCTGAGGAAGGACAAGGCGGCCGCTATATCTCAACATCACTGCAGCTCTGCTTGGTTCACTCGGAGGCGAGTGGCTGGTGTGACAACAGAGGCAGATTTCTGCAGTGTCGAAGTTTTAGCGCAAGACTGTTGAAAAAGAAAAAAATGCAAGTTCCCTTACCAATTGTGTAGTAAACGATTAATGTTACTTCCTTCATAGCGCCCAGTTGATATTTGCACCGCATAGAGTGTGTATGCAGTATCGTGATAATTAATTTGTGCAGCAAATTTCCAAGTTCATTAATGCTTATAACAGTATGAGTTTGCAATGATTTTCTTAGTAATCAAACAGCAGATTCCCATCTTTTCAAGTAATAAATGCCACCGCTGGTCACTTCCAATTATAATGCAGCATCAATCATGAAGATCGAATAGAGGACAGGCATGTTTAGGAATGCATGTTTTGTTTCTTTGAACATCGTTGAAACAGAGTACTTGCCGAGATTCACGAAGATTGGACAAGAGATCGACATCTCTACGCTGAAGAAAGCATAAGAACGTGTCTCGAACAACCCAGAAAACGACAGTACGGCAACGTATGGGCCCAACTATTTCTCTTCAGAAAGAAAATGGAACGACTCTATTGCTGCGATCTTTCATGCCACGTATAGAAATGCAAAAACAATAAATGGTTTCGAATGCTGCTTAACCATATAAAACTAACTCATTAAACACAAATTTTCTGTGGCATCTTTCCTGTGTATATGGCATTATTTCCTTTACGGCATGACATTATTCTGCTAGTACTCTCGAATTTAAATATCCCAAAAGAGACACTCAAGTAAAGTGTCACCATTACAACTGCGAAAAAAAAACGAGAAACTCAAACACAGTTTTTTTACACAAATACTTGCACAACAATTAATAGTCATACACTTTTGTTGTAAATGAAAGCTACAAAAGAATAACAACGGCAGTGCTTGCTGGTATACTGATAATTTACAGACCTGTAGATAGAAACCTTCAGTCTACAAGCTCGTCTTTATTTGGGGTGATCTTTTGCGTTTGGGGCTAATGATGTTTCATACAGGGTGACAATTATTGAATTATATGAAATAAAATCGTCATAACTTCTGAACGGTTTGCGTTAAGACGTTCAAAGTGCACGGTTGGCCGCGGGGCATGATGGAAATTAGTATGCGCATGTATGTTTGGTTTAGCGACGAAGCTCAGTTGCATTTGGGCACGTGCGTCAATAAGCAAAATAGGCGCATTTGTGGGACGGAGAACCCGCATTTCGCGATCGAGAAGTCTCTTCATCCTCAACGGATGACTGTGTGGTGTGTAACGTCCAGTCACGGAATAATCTGTGCGATATTCTTTGATGGCACGGTGACTACCGAACAGTACGTGAAGATGTTGGAAGATGATTTTATCCCAATTATCCAAAGTGAACCTGATTTCGACATGATGTGGCTCATGCAAGACGGAGCTCGACACCATCGAAGCAGGAGAGTGTTTGATGTCCTGGAAGAGCACTCTAGGGATCGCATTCTGGTTCTGGGGTACCCAGAGGACACTGGCATGAGCCTCCACTGGCCGCCATATTCTCCGGATCTGAACACATGCGACTCTTTTTGTGGGCTATATTAAAGACAAGCAATAACCTCAAAACCATTACTGAACTGAAAACAGCCACTGAGGCGGTCATCGACAACATCGATATTCCGATACTTCAGTGGGTCATGCAGAATTTTGAAAATCGTCTGCGCCACGTCATCGCCAATGATGGCAGGCGTATCGAACATGTCATAACCTAAATCCGAATATCTGTAGTGACGTTTACATGTTGAATAAAGCGTGTACACGCCGTAGTTTCTAACTAATTTACGTTTTATTCATACAGTTCAATAATTATCACCTTGTACATAAAGCCATAATTGATACTCTGAACGACTTCGATGCCAGTCAGATACGTTCCTTTCACAAGCAACAGTACGAACAACAAATGACACTTGCTGCCTCAGAACCCCAAAATCCTCCGTGCTAGTCCCAGACTTTAATAAAAGATATTAGCACAAGGTATTGGTATGTATACCTCTCACTCTAGAGCAGGGGTTCCCGAGCTTTTCCACTGACGAACAGTTTGAGAATCTTAGTGCTTTGATGGAACACATTGTTTACATTGAAGGTTAATAAAATTTCAAAAAAATTATAAAAACGTTTTTTATTAAGTGATTACTTCAATTTTAAATTATAACTAAAATACAGAAACCTTAAAAAGTTAAAAAATAATTAGTATCGTTACAATGCCGAAAAAACGCCATGTTATGAGTAGTTTTTCGATAGGCACTTATCCAGTTCCCGCGGAACATAGTCTGAGAAATCCTGCTCTACAGATAATTCACACACAAGTTCAGTCCTTTACTTCGCGTCATAGTTACTGGCAACAGACTACTCCGAACAAGTATGGGTACTTATTGACCTGTTCTTGCTAATATGTGGAATAGATGACATAGGTCACTGGGTTACAAGAAGTTCAAAGAGATATTATTTTTTCCAATGGCAATGACGAAATTGATACAGTTAGGCTTGCGACCTTTCCACCTCACCTTCCCTTCTTTGTCTCAGCCGGAAGAATGCAACAGGTTAATAGGAGTGGATACAGTTCTGTATGGTACAGACTTTTACTCTGCGTCACTCTAAAGCACGCGTTCAGTATCATACACCTGTCAGCACGTTTCTTCAAGTTTTCCAAATTGATGCAAAGTTTGTCATGAACCATCAAGCAGCAGTCAACCGACAGGTAGTGGTCAATAAAGCACAAGCTATTGTACTATACTTCATTTTCCACGCTTTGAATTGTTCTGTAAGTGGCTGTTTTCCGACGTCTTAAATCACAAATATTTTACTTAGTAGTAAATAAGTACGTTCGGTTACTCAAACCGGCAGTTTTCTCTTCTCCTTTAAAGATCTTACTGTCTGTTTATCAATGAAGTGATGCATGGTCAGGCTGTAACTTTTCCGGAAGTGTCTGCAGTAAATTCATCAGCCGCTAGTTCAAATGTGTGTGAAATCTTATGGGACTTAACTGCTAAGGTCATCAGCCCCTAAGCTTACACACTACTTAACCTAAATTACAGGTATCTTAAGGACAAACACACACACCCATGCCCGTGGGAGGACTCGGACCTCCGCCGGGACCAGCCGACCGCTAGTTCATTGGTCCAAGATTTTTCTCTAGTGCGTACATAATGTGTAAACTCAAGTTCATTCAGTTGACATATTTTTCCAGCATTAAGTAACTGTGGGAGGCATTCAACAGTAGCGTTTGGTCATCAACATAGTTCACAATAATGTAATATACAGGGTGTTAAAAAATATTCCAATGGTTTTGAGGTGGTAGTATGGAAGCAAAAATTGTCCTGTAAACATGGGCTCTAAAATGCATACGTTAAGAGTTATGAGCACTTTTCCATCTCTTCTGTGAAACGCATCTCTTCTACTGCTAGCTCTTTGCTATTGCGAACAACCTACAGAATTCAGTGAACAAACGAAGCATATTCCTATGTTATTGTCCCAGGGTACAGCATGGGAAATGGCAGACATGATATTTTATCATGGTCTGGCAAATGGAAGCATCTTCCGCCATTTCCCGTGTGGAATAACAGGCTCCATTATTCTGGTACATGCAAAGGTAAAAGTTGAATGTAAAAGCATTTCAGAACTTGTCAGAACACAAATGGTTCCATTACAGCTAATGTGTGCGCTGCGCTTACCCAAAACTGTGAATACAGTTAACAGTAGCAACACTAACAGATGCTTACTGCATGCTGTGCCCATGGACAACCACAGAGGAATGTGTCCTCATTTGTTTACTGCATTCTTTAGGTTGTTCGTAATAACAAAGAGCTTGCAGTAGAAGAGAGGTTTTTAACGGTAGTGAAGAAGAACAAATGCTCTTAGTTCTTAAAGTATGAATTTTGGAGCCCATGTTTACTGGAAACTTTTTTTGTCCATATTGCCACCTCTCAAATATCTTTTAATACCCTGTATATTCCTGTGACCGAGCCAGGTGACAGTCTTGAATTCGAATGTTTTAATGATATTTCAAAGAACACAAGATGACAACCCACTAATGACAACTCGAGTTAATACCCTTTAGTGACTTATATTGCACAAAATTTGTACTGTAAAACTAAAAAAGACAAGCTCTTTTTGTGTCACATCAACACTGTAAATAATATTCGAATCATACATCAGTCGCGACACTGATGTAATAATGAAAACAAGCGGTGTCCCACAAGGCTGTCTCCCCTGCTCCTTCTTTTTTTCAAATTGCTAGCTGAGAGAACAACATAAACGTTGAAGGAATGACAGGAACCAGAATTAATTGTGAATACATACAAATAAATACATTTTATTATATTTGTAGGTGGTATTTTAAGCTTAATGGTTTCGGGCATGGATGCAGTATTGCCTCTGTAGGAGAGAACTGAGAAAGGAATCGGATATGGCGTTTCGATCAAATGTTTTACGTCAAGATTAGAACACATGAAACATGAATCAGGAGGGTCTGGTGCTCATTTGTGATTTCACTGCAAAAATTCAGTCTCTTAAACTTTCCCCTTTATACTCGGCGTCTTCGTTAGCAGTAAAAAGTAATGCACGAAACGTAAATTAGCACTTACCATAAACTTTAATGCCGATTCAACAACTTCTAGTTATTAAAAATGTCGATGTGAAGAAAGTAAAAATGACGGGACGTTAAGGACGCAGGCAGAGAGGGTTACGCACGGTATTTCGGATGAGAAGATCACCGGTGCTGCAGATTAAATCCCGCCATTGACCTGAGTTGGTTTCCAGTCATTTCATTCTCACATTCTCTTTGTCTTCTACTGCGTCAGTATCTACATCCTGTTGACAATAACACAATTATGACTGATGTGGTAGAGATGCTCAGGCAAATAAAGAGAGGCGACGTGACAGTGTAATGACAATGGGAAACTATAGGACGTCACCATGGACGAAGCACTGTCACGTTTTTTAAATACAAAAATTAAATCAGAAGACTTCACAGCCAATATGTTATTCGACTGCATTTGGTACTATATCTGATTTAATATGTAGGATATTCTAGTATACTAAATTGCCATTTACAAATTCAAGAATAACTGGATAGAAGAATAAATAAATGAAACATTTTCACATCATTTACGTAAAACTCAATGGGCATTACTCATCTAAAATTAATGAAAATATTAAAATAAAATAACAGCAAGATACTTTTGTTACAATGATTCATATTTATATTATAAAAGTTAAAAAACAAAAGCTTTTAAAGTGTCACCAGATAATCTAAATTTTAGATTAATTTCTGTATGTGACAAATCAACGCTAAACGCACTCGCAGATCACACTGTCGGGGTCAAGATGGGTATTCTGCACTGGTTTCTTTGGAAGGAGATAGTTAGAGAGATGACTTCCATCACGACCTCCGATGCGTCAATGAAGTGACATGTGTGAATCTATATCGTCTGAATTACTGTGATAAGTTCTTGTGGACTGCGATGTTCTGTTTGTGTTATGGACGAATATGCAATTAACAGAAGGGAGAGAAAAAGCGGTTGTTTATATAGAGTACCCCTTTTGAAAAGCATCAAGAGGGATGCCGAAATTGTCATCAGCACCCGACAGATATTTCTCATAAATACACATCTGAATTCAATTACAAACTGCGCAGAGATTCAGAATTTAATCCATTTAAGCACATAGACGGACATGGAAATTTCTTCCCCCGCCAGGATTGAAACTAATACCTCCAGATCGACCGCACTCGCATTATCGTACTTTAGCGACGTCGGTTACAAATCTCGGTTATTTATGACAAACAATAGAGTATAACAACTGATGGAGATCAGCGACATATTGTAGTGTCTTTGGCTGCTGCTGATCTCAAAAGATACTCATGTGTTGAATAACAGACAAATTGGTACATAACACAACGTACTTTAAATAGTCCAATGGGTAAACCTAGGATAACCTATCAGATTTCAATATTTTGTGGCCTCCGCGATCCCTGTGTCGGATAAGATGTGAGTTATTGATCCTTTCTAATGTGTGTGTTCCATATTGAAACTTTTCTTTGTAACTTACGGGATGTTGGAGTTACGTTGAAGCTTTATTCAGTTACGCGCCCTCAAATGATGCAAGTCCGCGTGACATGTGCCTAATAAATTAAAAAGCCATTTGGTGAACGATGAAAATCCTACTGGCTTGTTTTGGTTTACTTATATGGTATTTTCGATTATTTCAAACGTTTGCAGTCCTATACATGTTATTTCTACCTTAATGGATATAATCTCGTCCAAAATATTCAATGTCCGTGTGCATTCAAACGGAACCAGTAGATTAACCTTTTTCTTGCGAAGGTGGTTACTGCAGTACAATCAACACACCCTTTAAAGATGGATGCAGGTCATGATGTTTGATAATTATGCGTAGTTATTACTCGTGTTGTATGTTTATACTCTCACACAGAGTAGGTATTGATCAGTGGTGTTAAACTATAAGTGATACAATGAGCGTTCTATACAAATTTGAGTCCTTACAAGAAGTTAAAAATGAAAATAACGAAGTAACAGGTTTTATAATTTTACTTGCCGAACAGTAGCATTTTAATTCGAATGGCGTGCTCAAAACGTCCCTGACGCTGATTTAAGAAGGTCTGCGTTTACATCTATCATCAAAATCGAGCTGCAGTGAAAAAAATAGAGGGAATATGTCCCCCGCAACATTCCATAACTGGAATCCCACGACTTGTAAAAAGTAACTCTGAAACAGGAGACTGTAAAATCGGTCAAAAGTTCTGCTGTTGCGTCACCTTAAGACTATATGCGCAATAAATAACATTTCACGTCTTGTTTTGTGTCAGAACCAGAATGCGACAGCAAACCATCTTGCCATGAAATCATGGACGTAAATCTGGAATTGGGTTGGCTGTAGCATGCTCACAGTTGGGCCTGAAGCCGTCATCGCCGCTCCGTGGCATCACATTCAGTAGCGTCTTTCGTCACAGTTAGTATTTATGACCCGCCCCTGTTCACGTTAGCATAACTATCATTCTGCTGTCGACATCCTCCTCAATTTCATAACTCATCCTCTCTAGCTAGTTCGTTGCGAAATAAACAACAAGAGTATTTTCAGCCCCATAAGAAAGCTGGTCAAATCTTTCCCATCATTCTGCGAACATAATGCACGGGTTACGTAGAGTAATCTTTACTGCATCTTGGTTCCAATTAACGTAAAGTGCTTAAAAATCTGTATGATTATCACTGTAAGCATCTGACAAAAACGAATTTTTATCTCAGGTGTAGTCTCTTGATCAGGGTGTATGTTTGAATAACCCTTATACATTTGGTTGATTAATTACTGAGATTGGCTCGTAACATAACCACACAGCGAAATCTCCTTACCTTGTATTTTCAACAGCAGAAAGTTACGTTAAAAGTAAAACCACTATAATATTTGCTTCATGTTACAGTTAACGCTTCAGTTTACTGAATAGAGAGCTTGGTACGCTAGAACTAAACAAGGGAGAAAGCTTTCCCTCATTAACGAGCCCATCATTACCGAGCCCATTGGGTTTATTTTTAGGCAAACACGCTCACCTCGATCTTTTGACCCTAGCGCATTTTTCCGCTGTATTTTCATGTATTCTGGAGAGAGAGAGAGAGAGAGAGAGAGAGAGAAAGAGAGAGAGAGAGAGAGAGAGAGAGAGAGAAAGAGAGAGAGAATGTATGCGTGTATGTGTGTGTTTGGCAGAGAGGTGATCAAAAAGCGATGACTGCGTTCAAGATATCTGAACCTTAAACAACGATTATCTCTATCTGCACAGCCGCATATTTCATAGGCAATGAAACACAAGAACGCCATACTGATAAGTGGCCTCACACTGCTAAGTTCTTCGTGAATTTGATTCAATGTTATAATCATTAAAATATCATCACATACCCTCCAAAACTGTGAGGTTTCATTTCGTTTCCTCCCTCCCTTATAGATGGTTTGCTTTTCATGTCAGGCAGTCTAATAGCCATACTTCCTCATTTTATTCCTATATAACATCGTCTGATTTGTTTCAGTGACATTCGTAGGATTAAAAACTTATCTTGCCCATACCCCGCTCTAAAGATAAGAAACCAAACAGCGTATGTAAATACCTTTTCTTAACTGTGTCATCTTCGTCACCTCTTATCCGATTAACAGTTATGACTCTGAAGTACTGACAGACTGAATGTGTCATAATTCCCTCAACTTTACTGTTGTAGTCCTTGCTTGATGTGTGTGGCCAAAAAGAAACAGCAGATATTAGTATAGGGCTGATGTTTCAGTGATGCACGACAGTAATGCAAATCAATTAATATAGCTACAACCTTTGACACAAAAAAAATCACAAACTATGAAGTAGTGGTCGTTTTGCTGGCACTTACATCGCAAGCAGATAGTCTCTTAAACAATGTGACTGTTTGGACCACTTGAAATGATTCTGTATCACAATCGACGAGACTGTGTTGTGGTGGCTGAGTTAAAGGCAGGGAATGAGGGAGATTGCTCTACTGAAACGCGTTAAGATAGGACAGTAGGACTCTCTTACACATCTTCACCGATGCCGTTCAGTTAACACTGTATTGAAACCAGTGAATATGTAAAGCGTCTACACATTGACCCAGGGGCCTGTTTACACTGCCAAAGATCTACGACCGAATGTTTTGTACAATCTCAACAATGTGGGAACCTTACTAGGAATGATTAGGAGGTGACAAAGAAAGAGATGACCTCCAGAAGAGCAGTATCAGAATGTTTAGTTAGTGCGAGAGCAACACGAAATGCTCATCCAATCACTGTGACAGACGCTACAAGAGAAAAGTTGTGCATCATCTAGAGGTTTTTACTGATTGCAGTTTCGAGAAGAATCAAGTAACATATGGCTCCCTCCCGCATATATCCTGTGAAATGATCATTATGATAAAATAAAAGAAATAGGGAGACACAGTCGCTCACCCTTGGCGAATGAAACAGGAATTGAGGGAACTGGTGGTAGTTCCCTCCGTCCACACTAGCAATTTGAGAAATAGAAATGTAATTGTAGCTGTAGTATGGTACTGACTTCGCTTGTACAAAAGTCATGTAGTTGCGTCAGCTGCTGTTGTGTTTTGAAGTTCTCTCCCAGATATCTCATCCATGCGACTGACTGTAGTGGTTTACCTAGGTTATAGCGCTGAAAGGCAGCGAGGCTTCTGCTTATTAGCTACTGAGGGACTTATAAAAAAAAATGAAAACATTTATGATTGGGAACACAACACAATCAAATGATCGTTAACAATTATAATTCAAGTACCGCAAATATCGATTGTCGTTGGCATGAGGTGGTTATTCGCTTGTGATCTAAGCAGTATTTTGTATATTCGGTCCGTATTGTTAACCAAAGTTGTCCTATTTAGAGGTTTTTTTTCACCGGCCTTCTGACTAATTTGAAGCGGCCTGCTACGACTTACTCTCTAGTGCCATCCTCTTCTTATCAGAGAAGTACCCAACGTCCTCGATAATTTGTTTGATATACACCTGTCTCTGCCGTCCTGTACAGTTTTTGCTCTCTATGGCTTCCTTTAATAACATAGAAATTATGGCATGGTGCCTTAACTCATGTCCTAACACCCTGTACCTTTTATCTAGTCAAGAGTCTTCCTTATATTCGTTACTCACCTATCCTGCGGAGGACCTTCTATGTTCTAATCTTATATACTGATGAGCCAAAACATTACGCCCACCTACTTAACAGCTTCTTTGTCTGTTTTTGGAACGAAATACTTCACTGAGTCTGCAAATCAGGGATCCAACAATTTGTTGGTAGGTTTGTGGAGGTATGTGGCATTAAATAACGGGCCGCTAATCTGCGTACAGGGTGATGGCGCACGATAGTGACCTAGGATTTCACAGGATTCACATCAGGCTAATTTGGTCACCGAGATGTCAACGTGAGTCCTCTGTAATGCTCCTCAGACTACTATAGCACGGTTCTGGCTCAGAGACACGGACAATTATACTGCTGAAAGAAGATATCGCCGTCGTGGGAGATACCAAGCTCCCATCAGCCTGCGTCGAGGCGCACTGACGGCGTTTGTGGTGAAGGCCATCAACCTAGTGTAGCAAATATGTTATTCCCCGAAGAGCCGGTCGAATCCCGGTGGTCCCGTGTCCTTTGCAATTGTAATTGACGATGTCGTTGAGTCAACATGTGAACACGTAGGGACAATCTGCTGTGCAGCTCCATGTTCAGCAATGTATGTAGAACGGTGTGCTCCGAAACACTTGAGCGTTCACCAGCATTGTGCTCTTTCGGCAGAGATGCCAAATATCACCATCTATGGTTCAAATGGCTCTGAGCACTATGGAACTTAACTTTTGAGGTCATCAGTCCCGCCGGCCGGGGTGGCCGACCGGTTCTACGCGCTACAGTCTGGAACGGTGCGACCGCTATGGTCGCAGGTTCGAATCCTGGTTCGGGCACGGATGTGTGTGATGTCGTTAGGTTTAAGTAGTTCTAAGTGCTAGGGGACTGATGACCTCAGAAGTTGTCCCATAGTACTCAGAGCCATTTGAACCATTTTTTTCATCAGTCCCCTAGAACTTAGAACTACTTAAACCTAACTAACCTGACGTCACACACATCCATGCCCGAGGCAGGATTCGAACCTGCGACCGTAGCGGTCGCGCAGTTCCAGACTGTAGCGCCTAGAACCGCTCGGCCACCCTGGCCGGCTATCACCATCTATCCTACTTTACAGAGCAGACAGGACTCCGAACACAACGTTCTATAAAAAGTCGCGTACGTCCAACTATTTAGCGCCTAGTGGTAATTTCACTGTCCTACCTTTTTCCGTAGATGGTCATGACAGTAGCACGTAAACATTCGAGCAGCTTCGCCGTTTCCGAGACATTCGTTCTCTGGCTCTGCGTAACAATAATCTGCCCTTTGTCAAAGTCACTTATCTCAATGTATTTCTCCATATCCTCGCTAGGGTGATACCCCGTTCATGTCTGCTCCGCTTACATACATTTGCTACCGTCTCACGTGCCCGCAACGCCACAATGCGGCATCCAAAGTCGCGGTTAGCAGTGGTCATAATGTTTTGGCTTATCAGTATAGCCCGTTAATTTTTAGTAGCCCTCTGTAACACCAGCCTCAAAAGCTTCCATTCTCTTCTTTTACTATTTTCCACAGCTATGTAATGTGTGAAGCGAAGTGGGAACCATCACTAATTCTCAGAGAACCACACAGTGTTGAAAAACGTAACCAAATCTCTCTGATATGCAGCTCCGAACGCAGAATGTTTCCTCTAAACACCGTTAAAAGTTTTCCGAAGTGTCTCACCTCTCTGATCTCTGAAGCGGCTATTGACATTTCTTCCAGACTCCTTTGAAAGGCGTTGTTAAGGAACAGCTAGCGTGTGTGCCCAAAACGGCTTTGTTAGCCAGGCTTTTGAAAAAAAAATATATATACATATCTTTGCACAATTTTGGACAGTTTTTGCCCACTTATCGTTTTAAATATATTTATGTTGTATTACTAGGCTATCATGTTATTCTGATTGGTTTATTATTTATGTAATTTCTTTTCTATGAAAGTTTAATTATTAATGTACGGCCGATAATGATCGCAAATTCGTACACCTTTAGCAAGAGGAAACCGTAACAATAATAATAGGTCATAAGCATCGTTTGCTTTCAGGCCTCTAGCATCTGCGGTGAAAGTATACAACTTTCTTATGAAGTTTTTAATTAAGTGTAAAAATAACAACGTGCACGTATAATCTGCCGTGACTCAGAAACGCACGTGATACATAAGTGCAAATGTTGAATAATAGATCACAACTAATGCCATGCACTGTCAGAAGGTTGCTTCTAACATCTGAAAAGCCACAGCTAACACTGAAGGTAGCTCGTAGATAATTTGTATGTCATATTTTCATAATGAAAAGCTTTCTACTTCACCATGTTTTACATATCACCAATTCTCTGCTGCAATAGCAGCAGTATTAATTTGCTGTCCGATCATGCTAAAAACAGAGGTATCGCAACTTATGAAAAAAACTAATTTCACTGATTGCAGAGCGTTGATTTTTTGGTGTCTGCAGGAAAAACCACTTGTGTGAAATACAGCTTGCACATCTTGCCAAAAATTAATGCAAGTAATCAAGTACATCCCATCTTCCTAAAATTCTGAAAGGCGCTCGACACTGTAGCACATCTTCTACTATTTACCAAAATACGATCACACAGAGTAACTTCGCAAGTATTTGACTTGCTCGAGGAATATTTAAGTAACAGAAACAAGTAATTTACGTTATGCAAAAGCAGCATCGGATGTGCCCTAAGGAACCGTGTTGAAACCTCTTATGTTTTCAGTATGCGTAAACGATTTATCAAATTCGCTGTCGAAGCTGATGTGTACAGAAAAGTGTCGTCGGTGGACGATCCTAAGGATTTTGCTCAAATATTTTCATGAATTACTACTTGGTGTAATGAATAATACCTCTCTTTATATGTGGATAAACGGAAGACAATGCCTATAGATAGGAGGAAAAGTATAGTTCCTGATTACTAGATCAGTGGTGAACATCTTGAGGACGTCACATCGTACAATTGTTTAGAAGCAATACTAAGAGACGATAAGAAATGGCAAGACCACCTAAAATCAGTATTAGGGAACAGGAATGGAAAAGTCAGATTTGATGGAAGGGCTTTGAGAAAACACAATTCATCTGTAAAGGAAATCGCATACTACATGCTAGTGCGGCGAATTATAGACTATTGTTCCAATTTTGGGAGTCCTGATCAAGTAGACGTGGTAGCAGACATCAAACAAACTCTGCTACAGGCCTAACAGGAAGTATAACATAAAGTCTCGGTAACTGAAAGGGGAATCCTTTGAAGAAATGCGACGTAGCAAAACAAGGTTGGGTAAAGTAAGGGAACCTGTATTACACTGCCGCTGTCGCGTATCTCGTGTAGGGAGCTTGTGAATAAGATAAGAGACAATAGGACACATATAGAGACGTACGTATAGTAATTTTTTCCTTCACTCGATACACGAAGGAATAAGGCAGAAAATCGATAATATCTGCACAATGTACCTTCTGTCGTGCACTGTACAATGATTTCGAGTATGCATACTCTGAGGTGACAGAAGTTATGAAATAACTCCTAATATCGTGTCGGACCTCCTTTTCCACGACGTAGTATAGCAGATCGACGGGGAGTGGACTCAACAAGCTGAATTTTGGGTACGGAGTGACCTCACGATTGTGTCCCATAAATGTTCGATGGTATTCATGTCGGTCGATCTGGTTGGCCAAATCATTCGCTCGAACTGTCCAGAATGTTCTTCAAACCAATCTAGAAGAATTATGGCCCAGCGAAAATGTCCATTGTCACTCATAAAAATTCCAACGTTGGTTGGGAAAGTGATGTACAGTCGATGAATGGCTGCAAATGGTCTCCAAGTAGCCGAACATCCAGAGGACCCAGTGCATTCCATGTAAACACAGTCCACACTATTATTAAGCCAGCACCACGTTGCACAGTGCCTTGTTGACAACTTGGGTCCATGGCTTCGTGGGATTTGCGCCGCACTGGAATCAAATGTTCAAATGTGTGTGAATTCCTAAAGGACCAAAATACTGAGGTCATCGGTCCCTGGACTTACACACTACTTAAATTATCTTAAACTAACTTAAATGATAAGAACAACACAGGCATCTATGCCCGAGGGAAGACTCGAACCTCCCACGGGAGAGTCCGCGCGATTCGTGACATGGCGCCTCTAACCACAAGGCCACTCCGCGCGGCCACTCGAACTCAACCATCACCTACTACCAACTAAAATCAAGACCCACACGACCAGGTCACGGGACCCGTCTGACCAGGCCACAGTTTTCCAGTTTTCGATCTAACCGATTTGGTCACGAGCCTAGGAGGGGGGCTGCAGGCGATGTCGTGCTGTTAGTAAAAGCACCCGCGTCAGTCGTCTGCAGCCATAGCCCATTAACGCCAAACTTCGTCGTACTGCCCTAATGGATACTCCCCTAATGGATGGATTTCTGCGGTTATTTCACGCAGAGTTGGTTCTCTGTTAGCACTGACAACTCCATGCAAACGTCACTGCTCTCGGTCGTTAATTGAAGGCCATCCGTCATTACGTTGTAAATGATGAGAAGTAATGCCCGGAATGTGGTATTCTCGGCACGTTCTTGGCACCCTGAATATCGGAATACTGAATTCCCTAATGCTTTCTGAAATGGAATGTACCACGCAATCAGCTCCAACTACCATAATGCATTAAAAGTCTATTAATTCCTGTCGTGCGGCCATAATCATGTCGGCAAACGTTTCACATGAATCACTTAAGTACAAATGACAGATCAGTCAATGTTATACGTTGTGTGCACGATGCTGCCGCCATCTGAATCCTGTGAGTTCCTTTTCACCTCATTGCATTTATACGAGTATATAGATGCAGATACCAAACAGACTTCTTTGGACGACATTTTATTTGGCGTAAATCGTACAAGGACACGTGAGCTGGGATCACGAAGTGAAAATTGTGGGTTGTAGTCACAACATGGGAAATAAAATGCTAACATCGTTGAAACGAGAGGTAACTTATCAGGACTGTTCGGTTCTCGCTTAAAACATGGACGTGAGGTGCGTGCGAGCGAACCGGCACGGCAGTGCACTGTCCGGGAAGCGAACGCGGTGCCTGCGCCTTGAACTTTGCGAGGCGGCGGCGGGGGCGTGCCAGGCCCCGCGGCCGCTTTTAGCGGCGCGGGCCGCTCTTATTTTGGCGGCTGGGCGCCCTCCCAGCGCGACGCCCAAAATAATGCCCAGCCTGCCTGCCGCCCTCTCTCTACTCCGCTCTGCTCCCTCCCTGGGACACCGTGGTCGGCTGAGCCTCAGGTGCCAGCCTTCTCGCCACAACTTCCTTTGGCTAAGCGCTCTTCCACGATTTCCGATATCAATGTGCAGTTCTGGCAACGAAAGTCGTCCTTGTAAATTTAGTCTTATGAGCATTCCCCTACATCTACATCCAGATATATGTTCCGCAGTCTACCGCGTGGTGGAAGGTATCCCGTACCACTACTATTCATTTCCTTTTCTGTTCCACTCGCAAATAGAGCACTAATTTCTGGTACGTTATCTTTGTGCTCCCTACGCGCAATGCGTGTTGGAGGCAGTAGAATCGTTCTGCAATCAGCTTCAGCTGCCGGTTCCCTAAATTTTCACAATAGTGTTCCTCGAAAAGAATGAGGCCTTCCATCCAGGAATTTTCATTTATTCGCAAAGCATGTCCGTAACACTTGCAAGTTGTTCGAACCTACCAGAAACACATCTAGCAGCCCTCCTGTAAACTGCTTCGATGTCTTCCTTTAACCCGACCTGGTACACATCCAAAACACTCTAGTATACTTGAGAATAGGTCGCGCTAGCGTCATATATGCGCTCTCCTTTACAGATGATCCACACTTTCCTAGAATTCTCCCAATAAACCGAAATGGACCACTCGCTTTCCCTCACTCAGTCGTCACATGCTCGTTCCATCTCATCTTCAGGCCGTGGTCTAGGCAAGGTCGGATTACTGAGCTTGTTTGAGTTCGAAAATGAACTAACGAAGTCATATAGCCTCTGAGGATATCTGCTGCATTAGCAGACGAAACGTTAGGCACAGAAACACGCCGTAGACAACGGTCTAATATCCATACAGCTAAATTCAATTCAACGAGGAGATAAATATGGGCCTATATTGTAAAAAAAAGTCACTCTTACCTGATCAATAATTCACTTAAATGCTACTATAATACTACTACCAGCTCGATTTTTTCTTCTGCTTATCATTTATTTATCAATACATTAACATACCTATCACACTGAATTCATAGCATTTGGGATACACGCAAGCATGTATCGATACATAAATTTTCATTTTACCATGATTCCTGATTATTACGTGATTAAGAGATTGATTATATGCGTGAACATAAACAAAAGTAAAACAAGGATAACGGAACGAAGTCGAATTAAATCAGAAGATGCTGAAGGTATTAGAATAGAAAATGAGACACCGAAAGAAGTAAATGAGTTCTGCTATTTGGGCAGCAAAGTAACTGCTGACGAACCAAGTAGAGAGGATATAAAATGCAGACAGGGAGTAGTAAGTACACACTTACGGAAAACAGGAAGCTGTTAACACAGAATGTAAATTTAAGTTTTAGCAAATCTGTTCTGAAGGTACTTGACTGGAGTAGCCTTGTACGGAAATGAAACGTGGACGATGAACAGTTCAGAAAACACAAGAAAATGAGCTTTTGAAATGTGGTGCTGCAAAAGAATACTGAAGATAAGATGGGTAGATCGAATATCTAATGAGAAAATACTGAACCAAATTGTGCAAAAAGATAATTTAATGCGCAACGTGACTAGAAGAAGGGATCGGTCGATAAGACACATCCTGAGGCATCAAGGAATAGCCTGTTTGGTAGCAGGTTCAAATAGATGTAAGTTGCAGTATCTACACTGAGATGATGACGCTTGCACAGGATAGAGTAGCGTGGAGAGCAGCATCAAACCAGTCTTTGGACAGAAGACCACAACATCAACCCAGTATGTGCAGAAATCGCCCTGAAAAGCGACACCACGTTAAGGATGTAACGTGAATTCCTCAGTCGAGTGCAAACCTATGCCGCTAGCTTCATTTGCTGCGGATATAAACGTGTGAGGTGACTGTCGACGGTCGCATATTGTAACAACCTAGAGAAGCACAATGCAATAGCAACCATCCAGAACAACTTCCAAAGGGATACACGTGTACCTCTGTTCACTGGACGTCACAGTCGAGTCTTTTGGTCTAGTGTTAAGGTGCGTGACTGGAAATGCGGGATCGAATCCTGGCCGGACCACGGAAATTTTCAGTCTGTCTTTAATTTAAACTTCACCTGTCAACAATGTGAGCAGTCACCAGGAACGACAAGTGGTTTACACTCCACATTACACTGCAGGTCCTGTTTCTCCGGTTGGATGACTGAGGTAGGTTCGAGACACGCCAGTTGCCGAAGTGGCGTCCAATTGAAAGACTTGCAACCTGCCTTTGAGAAACATGCAGTTATTATTACCATGTGTCCCAGAAAACAAAGATTATTATGAGTGCAAGAACAACGCCACCAGGTGCTCAATGAGTGGAAAAAAGCCGTGATAGATGCTGGTACACGTCGATGGGGTGGATATGAACACGTCGAATATCACATAGATCGAGACAGCCCCACTTGTCTTATTTTCTTTTCAGGCTGGTTTTCTGGCCTGAAGCATTTTGTACGTGGGATGAAATGGAGTCAATGATACAATTGTCATCGTATCTCACTGGTAGTGGTAATACAGGAGCTTACTGCAATATCCATCCATTTATTTGCTTACTACATACCACAGCCCACACGAGAGCTGTACCTTTAATAAAACAATGCACCATCCCATTGCCCCATAACGGTGTCCGTACAGTATAGGATAGTTATCTGTTACCTCTGGCCATCTGACAACAGTCCTGTAAACAAAATAGATTACGGGGAGTCGTGAGCTGTGGATGGGCAGTCATGGTTTAGGACAGCTCTCCAAGACGTTCAGTGTCTCGTAGAGTCCATAGCAGAACGCATCGCCGTCTTTATCATCAAGGTGGAGGGGAATGCTGTATCCTACTACGTAGGTATCCCTAATTCAATTGATCATGAGTGCACGGTGATTAACATTGATACCATTAGAATTCTTTGGGCAGTCCGACTTAACATATTTCAAGTGTTCTCATAATATCTGTGAGATATTTTACACGTTTTTCGTAAACGACTTTTTTTTATAACTTCTTTAGTACTGAGTTACACGTGGTCCGCTCGGGATCGATTCAACACTGGCGAATAATGAATCAGTTGTTACACAAGTTTCTGTGTGTGTTCATGGAGTACTCTGTTCGTGGGGCCAAACGAAATGGTGGAGTGGTTAGGGAACTACTCGTATTCGCTACGATTGGACTCAAAAGTCCCGCTGCTCATTCATATTCAGTCCTTCCATGGTTTCGTCACGTGACTTCACGCCAGCTTCGAGATGCATCTATAAACAAAACCCTCTCCCTCTCCCCCAGTTATCTCCCAGCCGAGGTATTATTTAGTTGCAAATTATACCGGCGTCCACGAGACGTTATTCTGTAGCTCCACTCGACACCGTATACGCAGTTATTTTCCCTACCATCCTGCGTTAAGAATAAGACGTGTTACAATGAAGCGCACCAGAACAGAGATAGAAAGTAATTACAGATCCCGCATGCGCAAGTATCTGTCACCTTCGACATGCAGAATATTGGAAATTTCACCATTTAAAAACAGGAAGAAGAACAGATGAAAAATGAAAGCTCTTGATTTACTTACTTCGTCCTCGGCATTAATGGCAGAACAAATGCTCAATTTGTAAAAGAGAAAGGAAGAAATAAGTCGTGGCCTTGTCAAAGAACCACCCTGCTATTCGTCTCGAGTGCTATAGCGAAGTCATGAAAGTAAAACTGATTGTGACTAGCCATAGCATAGTTTCAGCGACAACAGCAGCCTCTGTCGGCAGCTAACCAATGATGGAAAGATAAACCAGAAGCGCACAGCACACGACAGCAACTGCCAACGTGAGTAATGTTTGTGAGGTGAGTAATCCTGGTGGAAGAGCTGCCGCGGCTGGCGGTCGACAGGTGGTTGGGTGGGTGGCGCGGAAAATCGCGGCGCCCTTTGGCAGCGGGCGCCATCGATCGGCCCTCGGCGCTGTCCGGCTGCCCTCGGCTCGGCTCCGGCGGAAGTGGCGGCAGCTGTGACTGACGGCGCTCTCGTGCTGTGATGCGCCCTCCGCTCCGCACACTGGAGACCGCGGAATTTGGCCGCGTCTCCTGTACGCAGTCATATTTACGCGTCCTTGTCGTGCAGTTTTACTACCAAAATTGTCGGAAATCGTGCGTATTCGCTACTGACAAAGGGACGTTACTGACTGGCCCTCTTCTATTAACTTTATATTTAAAAGAATTTGAATATCACTGCCCGGATACCAATTACCTAAAGCAATACGAGACAGTGCTACAATAAAAAAAGGTCGAAAAAATCAGTACCGAAAATTTGAAGATATACGAGCGCTGTTAAGTACAAAATCTTTCCAGCAGCTGATTGCGTAGCGTGCAAGTTTTGCAATCCCGAAATCCTTGTTCGATTTCGCTACTACCATCTTTTTAACTTTTATTTAAGTTCTATATTTATTAAGTTGGTGCAGCAGTTCCTAGCGTTTTTGTTTTGCATGTTGGTTTTCAGGTTGCTATAGGTTTATTTATCGATCGTCATTTGTTATTTGTAGTTCACTGTTGCTATTTAACTTTATCGAGTGTAATTTTTTATTTGTAGCTCACTATCGTTATTCTGTTTCACATACTGTCATTTTGTCGTTTCGAGATAGTGGAGCTGTGGATGCTAGAAAATGGAGAACCAAGTGGAGAAAGTGGAACTTTTCCGACGTACTCTTCTGTTTGTGTTCAATAGAGTCGTGACAGCACCAGAGGCACCCAAGAACATTTGCGTCCTGCATGTGGGTAATTCCATTGGACACACCAAATCAAGAAAATGGTTCTCGCGTTTTAAGGAATATCATCTTGATGTTAGTGACTCTCTACGTTCAGGAAGACCTTCAAGGTAGATGAAGATCGTTTAAACGCACTAATCTACAGTCATCCACAGCAGTGTAATCGAGAACTGGCAGATGTAATGAACTGTGATCATTCCGTCATTGTGCGACATTTCCATGCAATAGGGAAGGTTCAAAAATCTGGTGCATGGCTACTGCATGCTCTAAGCAAATCACAAAAATCAGGGATTTGCCATTTGCATGCATCTCTGCTTCCTCGTTCTCAATTGGGTCAATGGATTACACCGGCAATTCCTATCCTACATCGTTACTGTGAAGAGAAATGGTGTCTTTATGCTAACACAGGGAAAAGACAGAAATAGCTGAACCCAAACAACGCAGCAACTCCCCGTGAAAAACCTGCGCGCATCCACAAAAGATAATGTTACGCATTTGGCGGAACAGCGACAGGTCGGCGTACTATAAATTGCTTCTCCAAAGTGTAACCATCACTGCTGACGTTTATTGTCAACAACTGAGAGGTCTTGTAGACGCACTCCTAGAACAAACGACAACAAGACGGCGTGAAGTAACGATACTCCACGATAACGCCCTCCTGCATTCTGCTAGACTGACAAAAAACATTATACAGGAGTTGGCTTGGGAAGTCACTTTGCACTCACCTTATTCGTCTGATCTTGCCGGTCGGGTCGGTCATGTTGGCTGGAGTGGCTGCGAGACTCAGTGCGGAAAGCACTCCAGCACGCAGAGTCGAAACTAGCATCCCAGCGTAGCGTTCAACAGCAGTGGCCTGCAGAGAAAGCCTGCAGTAGTAGAATGTTCCCACCCAAGACAAGCCAGCAGCATCAGCAGATACCCGCACAAGCTTGCAGCTGCTTAGGCCCAGGACATCCCCACGTTGGCACACTAAAGTCGGTAGAAGTTGTTCAATAGGTGACCTCCCCCCACCCCCACTGCCCTCTGGTTCGACTCCCAGAGATATCAAGCCTAGACGGAGCCAGCAGTTCGCAGTTAGCGAAGGCGGCGTCTAGTGGTAGCTACTGGTTCTCCCATTTCAGGTCGAGGACAGGAGCGGAGTACCTCCAATAGCTGACTGCAGGCAGTGACAGACACTGCATAGCTGAAACGGTCTGTATTTATGCCGCCTGGGTCCACCGCGTTATTGCCAAGTCATGAGTTCTTGTCGCGTAGAACAAGGATGCACCGCGGCGTCGGGTTGGAAATGAAACCCAAATCGCGATGGTAACAGTCCGCTTCTGTGCTTCTGTGATGTCAGCGGAGTTACCATCCCGCCAGCTATTCTTGCTATGGTCGCAGAGTCTGCTTGTAGCTTCTTGCGAAAATATGTGCTGCTAGTTTCCGCTTTCTTCCCTTCGCTAAGGTTTCTTGCATCAGCCCGTGGCGACATTTTTCTACTGGCCCCGCCCCGGGTTTTCCACCGCCACGCGACGAAAGTTGTGGTGCAACAATTACAAGACTTACATACTATCCACTCAACTACCGGCGTCTCTGGTGCGTTACTGGAAATGCTTTGTGCTTAAGAGCGCGCGGAAATCTTAAGGTGATGTTGAAAATTGTGTCGTACTATTTTAGGAAATTTATGTCCGGGCACTGACCTTCAAATTCTGTAAGTATGAAGAAAATATAACATCTTGTGAGTAACGGTTATCCACATGTTGTCGGGACAAAGGCCTCCCCAAACTATCTCCGTAGATTTAATGTAAGATGCAACGACTTACACATTTATGGAGAAAATGGAACACCCTAAAATGTGGCAACAGTGTGTCTCAACCAACGGTTGTCGGTTGGTGCAGAGACAGATATTAACATGGCAGGGAAGCATATGCTGTTCTGAAAAGACTGTCAGACACATATTCCAGGAGAGCGCTACAAAAATATTTTGGTATTCAGAGGGGAGGAGAACATGAAGCTCGGTAATGTCCAACAGTACAGCTTCAGTGTAGAGCCAGCATCAGAGGAGACAGTGTAAAGAAACGATGACTGATGCCAGAACTTGGCACGGACATGACAACGTTCCAAGGATATACCATCAGTCTCGACTCTCTATTTCCTAATTAGTACCAGTGGCGCGAACTCTAGCAGAGGAAAGGCTCTCTGAGCACTATGGGACTTAACGTCTATGGTCATCAGTCCCCTAGAACTTAGAACTGCTTAAACCTAACTAACCTAAGGACATCACACAACACCCAGCCATCACGAGGCAGAGAAAATCCCTGACCCCGCCGGGAATCGAACCCGGGAACCCGGGCGTGGGAAGCGAGAACGCTACCGCACGACCACGAGATGCGGGCGCAGAGGAAAGGAAGACCGTATGTCACGTCAAAAGAGTCTACAGTGCTGGACAAAGAAGTTCTCAGTCATAACCCGTGCCTAACACCCTACGTGCCAGAAACATGAAGATCAGTGTGAACATCTGACAGAATGAAAGGGGACCGCGTTTTTCGTACCCAACGCCAAGTGCCTGAGACGCTGCAACGCTGCGGATATGAAGTCAGGGATAGCGATAGGTGGACTGCTCTGCATGAAGCTCAGATAAAACAATAACAGATTTATAACTGTTAGTCCACACACCAACCGTGATCTTACTAACTTCCTTACATTTTTACCGTTACTGCTAATTGCTCTGAAGGTTTGTTTGTAGCACCACGTAACTTGCATTTTTCAACCTTATTGTCTCCTTCCCCCTATCTTTCCTCCTCCACTACAACACTTTTTTCCCTTTAATTACTTTTCTTCTTTTTAAGTAGTTAAGTAGTCTTATGTGATGATGAGTTTTGGAGATGTACAGTTAACTATTTATGAAAGAAGGAATAATAACAACTGTGAAACACGGCGTGCAGGATAGAGATCGTATGTACAACAGCAACTCATACATAAATTAAAAATGTAACGGATATTCCATGAATTTGGAAGTACCAGTTCCGTATCGCTCCTCAAATGCTTTCTTTATCACACACAATTTGTTTCCCCCTAGGGCTGAATCGGTATTTTTCGCATTCTAGTTCGTCACATTAGACGCCGAGTAGGTATACCTAGCGAGATGGCGCTGCAGTTAAGACACTGGTCTCGCATTCGGTTGGAGCAGGGTTCAAACATCCCCTTCGGTCATCGTTATTTAGTTTTCCGTAGTTCCTCTTAATCTGTAAAAGAGAGCATTAGTATGATTCCTTTGAAAATGATACGTGATGACCTTCCCTGTCTATGTCCTATCCGAACGTGCTTTCTATTTGTCATGACTTCGTCGCCAATACGATGTTAAACTCTAATCTTCCTTCCGAGCAGATGGGGATTCGGAGTGGTGAATAGTTTTAAATAGGTGCTTAATTTTAGAATACCCTAGATACATTTTAGTTCCGTGAATTCATTCTCGAGATGCAAGTGCCTAGTCACTGAAGGTAGGAGCTCAATACATTCTAATATGTACATTCGTTATGCAAATTATTGTTAGTGTACCGTGTTGAATTCTTTACTTGCTACCTATAAATAGCAACAACGTTGGTATAGTAATCGTTGTGCATTTTTATTTGATTGTAGGTATTAGTGTTACATGTGGAATAGTAATATCAAATAACTACCGCTAGTTAGAAGAGTGGTTATCACAGCTAAAAACCATTGCAGATAGCAGAAGGGCAGCCAGTAAAACGTGTTTTCATTATTTATTCTCTTTGATTCGACATTTTACCTCTCATCTCTGAGAGAGGAAAAGAGAAACGTGCCCTCCTCCTCCAATTCACATTTTAGATTGCTGGAATGGTTTCCTGCAATATAACGGCACCTTACAAATTATGTAAATCACATTACAACGTATTGTAGAAGTTTTAGTGGAACCGTTCAAGGATTCACTGGCGTTAAGAATCGCTAGACCTTTTGAAATTAATGGTGTACGCCTCCCAGCGATGTATTTACACCGTGTATACGAAACGTACTTCAAAATCAATTTTCGTAACTTTCATCAACACAAACGAACCTTCCTCTGGAAGCAGCTGCAGACATTTATGTAGTTTCTTAGTGAGTCAGAGTCAAAAACACATAATCGCCATGTTTATCTTCCCTACTAAGTGGCATTTCGTTGAGAACAAACATAAACTCGCACAGTGGCATGAAGCATTTTGGGTGAGCTACTGGAATGCAGTTAGTTACGTAACTGCACCATTTGTAACCGCTGCCAGTAGAGTTCAGTACGCTTTGCCAAATGACCCACCATGAGGCAGTTTTCGGCTAACATTTTTTGCCGCCTCCCGTGTGTTTTCACTTTCTAAGCATTTTCTTTTCGCCATTCTCCTCCAGTTCTCCTAAAAATGAAATGCCCCTTCAACTATATTACTTGTCACTCAATAAGTATAACAATTTTGTATATTTACTGTGGAGACGTAGCATCGACTTTCGGGTGTTACTGGAAGTATTTGGCTATCTGCGAATACAGGGTAAGGATCCTTGCAATGCTGAAGCAATGAAGTCTTGTATGTGTGATGAACTGAATGTTTGCATTGTCTAAGGCAGTTGTGTTTGAGGCCAGGCTCACACGTTTCAAACTTCAATTCGAGAAATAACGCCCGATTCATGTGAAATGGAGAATGGCGCAACCAGTACCTCCCCAAAGCTACTTTAGCCCAATGTTGATTGAAAATGAAATTTCCGTCAATTCGTAAAAGATGACTGCATTATATCTCTCTCTATTGTGACTGGCGGTAACACATATAACGACAAATGTACAACTACTTCATCACAAAATCCTAAAAAAGTAGTTTTTAGCAGGGAAGAAACTGTACAGGATACTTTAGTGGCATTGCAGAAGGCTTCATAACACGATGATGTGATTATCGCAGTACTTAGGATGGTCTACTAAATTACTAAAGCTGTGATGTAGGGTTATGGCTTAGCATAACGAAAAAAATATTAATAAAAAATAAGAAAGTATAAAAAAGGAAGCCATGATACATACTTTATGACAAAGAAGCAGGATCTGAAAACAGTGTGAATATTTTACAGTAGTATTTACGGACCTAGAACAGTAAAGTAACCAACCTCTACGAGTGAAAGCGGGAAGGTGCGAGGGATGATGGGAACATATGTGATCATCGTCTTAAGTTGTACAAATACAGATGTCTAAAGCAAATGATAGAAGTTATTTTACGAAGCTTTCGCCAGAAGGCACCTGGCGCAAGAGCGCACACATCTCAACATAAAAGGATTCCAGGATGTTAGAGTAATTTATGGCGACAACAAGGAAATTATAATTTAGAAATATACTGGAGAGTCGACGGATTCATCAAATGTACTTACTTCAAGGATTGTAACAGGAAGTTAGCATGTTTATGGAGACATTTAAGAATACAGAATATTATTCATTATTCAGGTGACATAATAAGACGAACGGTGCACACAAGATCATTATTCTAGTAACTATAACAGTCACTAATTCTCTGAAATAATTCCAAAACAAATCCGATTATTACTACTTTTTTGTTAGTTACATAGTAATATTTCGGTGTGATTCAACTGTCTGGTTCAAATCTTTCGACTGGCCGCCACTTCCGCCGACCTGCTTGCCCTTATTGTCCCTAACCTACCCCAGAGATCCCACAGGGGATCTGCGGCTTAAAGAGTAATACGAACCACCAGTCGTCCACGACGAATCTTCTCATCATAGAGCGGTTAAGACTAGGTTAAAGGCAGACTGAAGTATGCCGTGATCCAATCGGGAGTGAAACTAGTGAGTGTTGGGTTTCCAGACACGCGCTTTACCATTTGACCACATGGCTTGACATTATTAGTATAACAGATAATGACATTACCATCAAGAACCCTAGAACAGAGTCATGATTAATGCTATTTTTGCTGCTATCACTAACCTCACTCCAGTAGGAAATTCGTCCGTCTGAAAAAGGCTTTAAAATTTCTTGATATACTTTAGATAAATTCGTCCGAATGGAGTCCCAAGGAAGAATTTCAAATGCACGCACATAATCCAGGTAACGAATGATAATTGACAGTGATCTGATGAAATAAGTGGCACAATAGATTGTTTCTGGCTCAGCTCATAAATACAGTTGTGGTAATAAATTTCCCATTATTCTAACGTTTATACAAAATTATCTGCTACAGATCGTCTGAAATAATGTGTTCTGCTGTTCTGACATGTCATACACAAAATTCAAGATACAGCGGCTTCGAATGCCCTTTTGTTAAAACTACGCCGGTTTCGCACACAAACGGTACCGTTCTGTTCATATGCGTGTTATAGCCATTTTCCGCACGTAGATCGAGTAATGCTGATAAGCGCACGATAAAAAAACGACCAATCTGTTATATCAATTGCCTCAAAGTTGTATTAATTTCCAATTAGAAAGTTCTAAAAGCTAACACTCTTACATTTCATTTGCTACAAAATACAGTATCTAAAATTTAAAATCAAATACTACGGTTAGCATTACCACGGCGTATGATTCCGAGATCCCTCGAAAAAGTTGGGCAACTGCACTTTGGTAGAGTCTTTCACAACCTACACTACAGAAGACTGCGCTTCGGTCGCCCGAATTTTCCCCGACCAGCAGAGCAGAGAAGCCTGAGCTCCTGTTCCTCCCGACCTAGTTATATTATTAAACTCTGCTCCTCCGGCAGCTGACGCATTTCTGGCACGGCTACAGCAGCTTCGCCAGTTGACTGTCGAGCCGTCGATTATCGCACGCACATGTCTGCGCTCTTTTGATACGGACTTTAATTTCTCTCGCGTATGACTCATGTGCTGACTGTTCAGCAGAAACACTAGCTGATTTCTTCTATGGGTCATAAGCTATTAGTGCTTCGCCACTATTTAAAATTGTCAAGATGGGATGAGGTAGTACCACTTTCCTAATTTATTACACATTAAAATTTAACAAAACGTACTACATTCGAATGGTAGGTGCTACACCGGCACAGCTACAGCTCCGGTTTTACACAAACGTGTAGCACAGATTGGCGTTTCAGCGAATTCTCTGGCGTCACGTGACAGTGCTGTTTATCCATCCTAAATACTGTTGAGTTCAGAAAGCATAGCATTTCCGCATGTGATTCGTCTCATTCTGACTGGTGTAAACTAAAGAGTATACTGTTGCTTGATTTATTTAACAAAAAAATTCGCCAAACAACCATGCAAATTGAGAAATTCATTTATTTTTATTTTCGCTACCAGTTTCGGCAATACATTTTGGCATCTTTAAGCCCCATATGCACCACTACAAAATAATCGATATTGGCATACTGGGACCATATGTTTTGCATGTCGTGAATTCTCAAGTGCTTTCTTCGAAGACTTCAGTTGCAGTCAAGTCTTCGGAGGAAGCAATGCCAATATCGATTATTTTTTAGAGGAGCATATGGGGCCTGAATATGGCATAATGATTTGCCGAAACTGGTAGCGAAAATAAAAGAACTTCTCAATTTGCACGGCTGTTTGGAGAATTTGTGTTAAATATTTGACAAGTCCACAATGGATCAAGAGAGACCGGTGCTTGATTGGCTGGTGAGTGCATACGCATTGTGGAAGTGTATGTCAATCTCGCAGTACACCATTTCCAGTGCTCGTACCAGAGTTCAAGCGGGATGCTTTTAATGACTGACATAGTTCTAGTGAACTCTGCAAAAATTCTTAAAATTGATGAATTCGGGTCAGTTCGTACATAGCGAGCTGAAGCAGTGGTTAATGCTCTAGCTACGCAGTAGATGGAGTGGGATCAAATGCAAGCCTAGCCATACAGTTTTGGGTTTTCAGATTTCCTTACCACCATCAAGATGAATGACGGAATGATATCCTCGAAAATGCTGAAGCTCGGTGAACCACAATCTTCCTTACTTCATGAAGATCGTCCGCATGACAAACTGCCTCTCACCGCAAAAGAGGTTATCTTTTACCAATTACTACTGCCACAAGCAACTTCATAATTACCGAAGACTGACGCACAAAGACATATCTCATTTACTTTTGCAAAGTAACACGCGCTTTAAAATGTAAAAAATGAATTTTACATTTTGCCAAGGGCAGTGATTCGTTACTGTATAATCCCATCAAGCTACTGAATAAAAATAAAAGATCGTTGTTTAAGAGATGATTCAAATTATGTTCTTAGAGATGAGTGTTTATTAGTGCTGAGTGAATCACACGTAACTTTGGCGGACCCAGTTAATAACAATATACAATTTGTAAATAAAGGTTCGCTGTACGATTAAACGCGACAGTGAAGAAAAAAGGGGTTAGAACACTGTTCCGTTGACGTTGACGTCATCAGTGACGGAAGAACTGTTCAACTGAAAAGGAGTCGGCTGTGACTTTATTTAAGATACCGTCAGTAGCCTCCAGTGCTTTACGAGCATCGCTGGAAACCTAATTCAGAATGGCTGGATAGAGATTTGACCACCGCTAATACACTCCAGGAAATGGAAAAAAGAACACATTGACACCGGTGTGTGAGACCCACCATACTTGCTCCGGACACTGCGAGAGGGCTGTACAAGCAATGATCACACGCACGGCACAGCGGACAAACCAGGAACCGCGGTGTTGGCCGTCGAATGGCGCTAGCTGCGCAGCATTTGTGCACCGCCGCCGTCAGTGTCAGCCAGTTTGCCGTGGCATACGGAGCTCCATCGCAGTCTTTAACACTGGTAGCATGCCGCGACAGCGTGGACGTGAACCGTATGTGCAGTTGACGGACTTTGAGCGAGGGCGTATAGTGGGCATGCGGGAGGCCGGGTGGACGTACCGCCGAATTGCTCAACACGTGGGGCGTGAGGTCTCCACAGTACATCGATGTTGTCGCCAGTGGTCGGCGGAAGGTGCACGTGCCCGTCGACCTGGGACCGGACCGCAGCGACGCACGGATGCACGCCAAGACCGTAGGATCCTACGCAGTGCCGTAGGGGACCGCACCGCCACTTCCCAGCAAATTAGGGACACTGTTGCTCCTGGGGTATCGGCGAGGACCATTCGCAACCGTCTCCATGAAGCTGGGCTACGGTCCCGCACACCGTTAGGCCGTCTTCCGCTCACGCCCCAACATCGTGCAGCCCGCCTCCAGTGGTGTCGCGACAGGCGTGAATGGAGGGACGAATGGAGACGTGTCGTCTTCAGCGATGACAGTCGCTTCTGCCTTGGTGCCAATGATGGTCGTATGCGTGTTTGGCGCCGTGCAGGTGAGCGCCACAATCAGGACTGCATACGACCGAGGCACACAGGGCCAACACCCGGCATCATGGTGTGGGGAGCGATCTCCTACACTGGCCGTACACCACTGCTGATCGTCGAGGGGACACTGAATAGTGCACGGTACATCCAAACCGTCATCGAACCCATCGTTCTACCATTCCTAGACCGGCAAGGGAACTTGCTGTTCCAACAGGACAATGCACGTCCGCATGTATCCCGTGCCACCCAACGTGCTCTAGAAGGTGTAAGTCAACTACCCTGGCCAGCAAGATCTCCGGATCTGTCCCCCATTGAGCATGTTTGGGACTGGATGAAGCGTCGTCTCACGCGGTCTGCACGTCCAGCACGAACGCTGGTCCAACTGAGGCGCCAGGTGGAAATGGCATGGCAAGCCGTTCCACAGGACTACATCCAGCATCTCTACGATCGTCTCCATGGGAGAATAGCAGCCTGCATTGCTGCGAAAGGTAGATAGACACTGTACTAGTGACGACATTGTGCATGCTCTGTTGCCTGTGTCTATGTGCCTGTGGTTCTGTCAGTGTGATCATGTGATGTATCTCACCCCAGGAATGTGTCAATGAAGTTTCCCCTTCCTGGGACAATGAATTCACGGTGTTCTTATTTCAATTTCCAGGAGTGTATCTTTTCCCCATGTGAGACTCCACTTGAGAAATATCCCTTTCCGATCTCTTCTACACCGTCATGTCTCTTTTTATCGAATTATAATCTGTCGATGTTGGCTCATTTTTACAAGTACACGAGTAGGAAATACACAGCGTTTTAATGGAAATATGATTTCAATACTTTTCTGGACTGTTGTAGGAGAATGGGGGCACAATTCGAATCTGGTTCCTCTTGTTTCTGCAGCCACTATTTACCGCTAGGTCATCTCATCTTGCATCAGAATTCGCTTCGGCCTCGCTCCATTTTTGAGTCTTTCGTAATTCAGAGTTGCAGTTCCATTTCAGAATAAATCTGTACTAATGCTGAGGTGACTCTTTACTCAAAATCACATGAACTCTTTTAATGATAGTAAATCAAACTGGACACACTTTGAAGAATTGCTGCTTTCCTTAAATAGAACGATGTGCACTCTTGATGTGAATATCATTAAAAATTCCAAATGCAGAAATAATAATAATCTTCACATTGTCATCGTACAATATATCTCGACTGCATTGTTATGATTTCACTGTAGGAGTTTAGCGTTTCGTTGACAAATTTCGTATGAAGGTGCATTTAGATCACTGGTATGTTTCTTAACGTACAGAAGTAAATACGGTTTTCATATTAAACGTGCCTGAGAGCCGCGCGTACGGAACTGAAGATCATAAATCAAATAAAAAATACAAAAGCCAGCTTGAAAGCTATCAGCCCGACCCACACTGCATATGCAGCTAACTCAGCAGTATATATTGTCGACTAGAACACAGTAAAACAAGTTCCTTGTTTCAGCAGTTTCAGTGCACGCCATGCGATACAGAATTTCGGCACACCGGTGTAGCACCGCTTAGAGGAAGGCACATCAAATCACTGGGAGTAGCGAAAGGAGACGCGAGGCACCCCACAATGGCAATATTTCACTGGCAAGTGCAGAGGTAGCGGCCCTGTGAACTGTCTCTTTAATAGCGGCTCGCTTGTTTTCAGCTGTGATGAAGTCGCCATTGATCGCAGCTGTTGCGCCCTACTGTCATTGGCCAGCGGCGACTGGTCCTCGGCTGGCCCCACCGCTCGGTATGGCGCACCTGCGAGCAAAAACGATACGATTCTCTCTTAACTGACATTCATACTGCGTGATTCAGTTTAGAGACATATCCGTCGCATTATCTCTCAGATAACTGAAAATTATCCGTGCCTGCATTGCCAGTCACACTAGCTTCACGCTACTGCTTCCCTTGCAGTCGTAGTGACAGTGCTAAAGCTTGTATAAAATGTATATTGAGATAGTGAAAGGCGTCTTAATAAGTAGACATGTTTGTTGTTGTTGTGGTCTTCAGTCCTGAGACTGGTTTGATGCAGCTCTCCATGCTACTCTATCCTGTGCAAGCTTCTTCATCTCCCAGTACCTACTGCAACCTACATCCTTCTGAATCTGCTTAGTGTATTCATCTCTTGGTCTCCCTCTACGATTTTTACCCTCCACGCTGCCCTCCAATGCAAAATTTGTGATCCCTTGATGCCTCAGAACATGTCCTACCAACCGATCCCTTCTTCTGGTCAAGTTGTGCCACAAACTTCTCTTCTCCCCAATCCTATTCAATACCTCCTCATTAGTTACATGATCTACCCACCTTATCTTCAGCATTCTTCTGTAGCACCACATTTCGAAAGCTTCTATTCTCTTCTTGTCCAAACTGGTTATCGTCCATGTTTCACTTCCATACATGGCTACACTCCATACAAATACTTTCAGAAACGACTTCCTGACACTTAAATCTATACTCGATGTTAACAAATTTCTCTTCTTCAGAAACGATTTCCTTGCCATTGCCAGTCTACATTTTATATCCTCTCTACTTCGACCATCATCAGTTATTTTGCTCCCCAAATAGCAAAACTCCTTTACTACTTTAAGTGTCTCATTTCCTAATCTAATCCCCTCAGCATCACCCGATTTAATTTGACTACATTCCATTATCCTCGTTTTGCTTTTGTTGATGTTCATCTTATATCCTCCTTTCAAGACACTGTCCATTCCGTTCAACTGCTCTTCCAAGTCCTTTGCTGTCTCTGACAGAATTACAATGTCATCGGCGAACCTCAAAGTTTTTACTTCTTCTCCATGAATTTTAATACCTACTCCGAATTTTTCTTTTGTTTCCTTTACTGCTTGCTCAATATACAGATTGAATAACATCGGGGAGAGGCTACAACCCTGTCTCACTCCTTTCCTAACCACTGCTTCCCTTTCATGCCCCTCGACTCTTATAACTGCCATCTGGTTTCTGTACAAATTGTAAATAGCCTTTCGCTCCCTGTATTTCACCCCTGCCACCTTCAGAATTTGAAAGAGAGTATTCCAGTTAACGTTGTCAAAAGCTTTCTCTAAGTCTACAAATGCTAGAAACGTAGGTTTGCCTTTTCTTAATCTTTCTTCTAAGATAAGTCGTAAGGTTAGTATTGCCTCACGTGTTCCAACATTTCTACGGAATCCAAACTGATCTTCCCCGAGGCCCGCTTCTACCAGTTTTTCCATTCATCTGTAAAGAATTCGCGTTAGTATTTTACAGCTGTGACTTATTAAACTGATAGTTCGGTAATTTTCACATCTGTCAACACCTGCTTTCTTTGGGATTGGAATTATTATATTCTTCTTGAAGTCTGTGGGTATTTCGCCTGTCTCATACATCTTGCTCACCAAATGGAAGAGTTTTGTCATGACTGGCTCTCCCAAGGCCATCAGTAGTTCTAATGGAATGTTGTCTACTCCCGGGGCCTTGTTTCAACATATTAGGTGATTAATCTTACTATCATTCTGCTCATAAGATCCTCCAACTTTTTAGTGCAGTCACGATGACATTTCTTATTTCACCTCCATCGGCAGTGTCTTTAATGTTCTGTGTCAAATGTCACATCCTTGCTTTGTATTAAATACTTTCAGAATATACGTTTCGTTTCTACGTGTAGTGTCGGAACGTGGTATTCAGCTGAGACATGCGTTTTACGACATCTTTGGCTGGAAATCGTTCGTATACTGTATATAGTAGTGTCTGTGTTTCTGACAATGTACTGCCTTTTCATTATAATAATGATACCAAGTCTACTCAAAGGTTATGTACTAAATATCCATACACTACATATCTAACAAGCATCTGAAGACAAATAACGGAGCATAACGACGGGTATTGCTATTTGTATTTACTGCCATAGTAGAGAACAGTAATTCCTTCGATTCTGCCGGCCGAAGTGGCCGTGCGGTTAAAGGCGCTGCAGTCTGGAACCGCAAGACCGCTACGGTCGCAGGTTCGAATCCTGCCTCGGGCATGGATGTTTGTGATGTCCTTAGGTTAGTTAGGTTTAACTAGTTCTAAGTCCTAGGGGACTAATGACCTCAGCAGTTGAGTCCCATAGTGCTCAGAGCCATTTGAACCATTTTTTTCCTTCGATTCTGGGCATGTTACTACATTCAGTAGCCAATTAGCGCAGTAATATTTCAAACAGACAAACAAGATAGCATTATGGTGTACTGGTCATCAATGGTACACTGAAAGGGTGAAATAGTTTGTTCGACATACAACATACAAGTACGGAAATAAACTATCTGATCAAAAGTATCCGGACGCCCCTATGTAACGTGGAATTGACCACTAGATGTCACGTGAAGCGGACTCGCCAGTATAGAAGGAGGTGGAGAGTACTGTGTTGTCAGCAGAGAAGCAGTATGGCAGAATGCATTGGGCAGGAGATCTTAGTGACTCCGAACATATACTAGGCATTGGCTGTCACCTGAGTAACAAATCCATCAGGGACATTTTAACCCTTTTAAAGCTCGCAGCTCGACTGTTGATGAGAACAATTACAATTTACGGAGAAAGAGGACATAACGACCGGACTAGAAACTCTCTAATGGCAATTAATTTTCACATGAAGCATTACATGTGTTCAAGAACTGCGAAATATTCTACAGTCAAAGGAGAACAAACTCGACATTAAAAGCAATACTGTGACGAAACTTACTAAAAGCGTGTCCCGTCGTAAGAAATTTGAGACTAGCACCAGATCTATGTTAAAAGTCAATAAAGATGTAACAAAAGACACGGCGCAATCAATGCACTGTCGTAGAAAGCGAAATTACAAGGCAACTGAGAAAAAATACCTGGTCAAATATGATTCAAATATGTTAAACAATGGAAAATGTTGTATTAATAATTGGTAGTCACTACTTAGCGCCACGCGGGATTAGCCGAGCGGTCTAAGGCGCTGCAGTGTCATGGACTGTGCGGCTAGTCCCGGCGGAGGTTCGAGTCCTCCCTCGGGCATGGGTGTGTGTGCGTTTATCTTTAGGATAATTTAGGTTAAGTAGTGTGTAATATTAGGGACTGATGACCTAAGCAGTTAAGTCTCATAAGATTTCACACATACACATACACACTACTTAGCACACCACAACAAGGCGCTGCGTAGTTACTTTCTGAACAACCGGTATTTGTAGCCATATAACATCCGTAACAATGCAATAGAACTTTGTGGTGAGACTGCTGTTCCTACATTTCTCGATGATATGATAAATACTTATTTACAACAACTGTAACGCTAATAATCTAACAATGGAACCAATCAACAAACTTTGAATAACATAATTTTCCGCATGTAGAGTATTGCCTTGTCAGCTTAGAGCGTTTCACCATGTTACTGATATTGAAATATTCATCAATGTACGTGATGTTACTCTTCCACGTCTCCAGTCTCCGCCTCCGCCTTCTCCCCACCCATCCCCACTCACCAACACATCACCTTGCGCCAACCAGTATTCCCCTTGTTTACTCGAAAAGCGCTCCACACGACCGCATATTTATGACATTCATTAAATATTTAGCCCCGCAAAACATAAAAGCTGTGGCCAGAGTAAGCAAACTTCTCCAGGCAGCGTTACGATGAACTCGCACAACGGAAAGAGATCACGCCATAAACGCTTTCCATTCTTGCATATCATGTCAAGTCACATCTATTCCATAAAAATAGGAGAACACCGACGAAGGGCTCTGCTTTATTGTAAATAATTTAATAATAGACATATTGGAGTACTTTCTTACTGACTGAGATAAAATGATCTCACAGATAACTCCTGTTAATTTCATTCCACAATTCACTGGTAGTGATTTAGGAAAACTAACAAGAATTGACGTATTGCCTGTTGGCTTTTCTGTCAGGATCTCCAGGCGATCTTTGTTTAAAGATCATTATGTAAACGGCGTCTGAAGATTCCCAGACGAGGGACAACAGACAGATGTCAACAAGTGGCCACGGAAACTTCAACAACTTTGTAATGAAAACTAAACTTGGACTTTCCTGATGTGAGCACCGTACCTACTACGTGTGGAGATACGACCGGGTGTTATTCAGTGTTGCGTTTGGTGCAGATGTTTGCATTTATCTACATCTACATACATTCTCCTCAGGCCTCTGTACGGTGCTTGGCGGAGGGTACCCTGCACCACTGCTAGTCATTTCCTTATCTAGACTCCTTCACGCTACTCTGTTTACTTTTATGTTCGGTGTGATCGACTCCTTTGTTAATATGGAAGACGCTGCCGTTTTGAATATTTCTAAATATTTGTTTTAACAATCTGAAAATTCACACCGCTGTGCACTACCGATGTGCATTCGATAACTTGTCGCGCAATTACAAAGTCAGACAATGTTTTGGCGAGCATTGAGCTTTTGCTCGGTCTGCATTCGTCGAAATTTCTGTATGCTTTTCTTAAAAAAAAAAAATCTGTTTCGACGCATTCAGCATCTGTATAGTCTTCAACCATAAGGGCTCAGTTGCCGGCATAGAAATCGCAAATAGTTCAAACGCTCTTTGGAATGTACGAAATGATGTATGACGGTTGCAATCAGCAATTAAACGGGCATCACAATGCGTGAACTCTTCTGAAGTATGGTCCTCACGAACAGCACCTAAACATGGATCACGTCCTTCATTGCTTTTAACTAACAAGCAGCCGCGTGATTAGGCAGACGTCAACCGAGGATCACTTCCAAAAAATGTTCCTGAAGCACAAACCCCAGCGTAGCATTCAAAATTACCAATTTGTCGCAAATAACGAAATAATTATCATCAAGAGAGTGAAATTCACAACGGCGAACTCGTTGAGAACGAACATGGGCGTCAGATCAGTATGGCTCGAGCACTGAAAAAGTCTTGAAATTTTCCTGGGTATATTATTTGAAGATAAAATGCCAACATAAAATTATTCAATACTGAAAAAGAGATCCAATGTCATATGTTAAATTAGAAAGAAAATATCTCTATACTACAATAACCAGTCTAGTTCGTTAAAAATAAGTTTCTCAACAATACCCAGATGCCGAGATAAACCTGCTTAAAATTTACGCCTGGAAGGTAAGCAAATTACGTTCGGTAACGATCAACTCTTCAAACAAACGAATTTCCACAACGTAAAGATAATGTTTCGTAATCCAAGAAAACGGCAAATTCTGATAAAAGTATTGTAAGAATCATGCTAAACAAATAACTTGTACTGTCAAAAGGAAATAAATCAACGTAAACTACACCCATTTCATAAATAGCTTTAGTTGAAATTTGTTTGTTTGAAAAACGGAGAACGCCATCTGTCGCCATCTACTTTACATTAATATACAGTACAAGGAGTATCTCAATAATATGATCAACTTTCCTATGCATTGTAAGACGTCCACAAATATAAACCCAACACAAATGAACTATGACCATGAAGGCATGGTATTAAAAGACATGTTTCTTAATGTCTATATGGGTTCCAAAAAGTGGACGATGCGTTGCTGTCACGCAGATTCTACCAAGTGTAAAAAGTTCCACTGAACACAATCCGCAAGGTAAATCATGGCAACTGCGTACTGGGACGAAACTGGGTAAACTGGAATGAGTTTTATGGAGTCGGGAATATCATCTACGTCTTAGATGTCTGCCAAGGACTTTCGAAACTGAAAAACGCCATTCGGAACCATCCGAGTTACAATCTTGATATTGCACCCTTTGATTTATAATCTCTAGACTACATTTGAAGACATGAGTTATTTCATGACGCTTTCTTCATAGTGAAGAGTTGGAAATTTCCTCTCCGCTGTGAATGAAATCGCAGACGGTGGAGTTCTAATCAACGGGTTTAAAATAACTTGCTGTATGGTTCCAAAAATGCTTGGTCGGTAATGGTGACTAACTAAAATAATGAACAGCATTAGCAAGTTCTGTTTCCGTGACAATTTATTGAACAACAACCTATGTTATATATTCTAGTCCTTCTGTCCCTACTTTTCGTACGAGAGTTGCATTTTAAATGTTGATGTTCGCACAGATATAATTCATTAGGGTACAAAAAATACGTATAGTACCATCTACTGTTCCAGCCCATCAGAATACAATAAGATCGGTGTATCACTTAAACTTAAGTAGTACTGGCTCATATGGAAGTAGATCTACCGTCGACGCGGTAAGCACACCGTTTCGGTATTTCCTTAAGATATTTTTAGGAAATGTCTGAATATTTAAATCTTTAGTGCTGGTGCTGGACCGAAAATACCTCCCCTTCAGAAAAGGAGTCCAGTGAATTAACCACTGCACAAGCTCGGGCTGTTGCTATTGATCGAGTGCAACGAGGTGAAGGCTATGTGTGTTCTGGGGCACTAGTGGATATGTGATTGAAAATCAATTAGTGAATACTCCAGTGACACCTTCAGTAACGTCATTGCAATCACTTTAGTGTGTCAAGTGCAGAAATAAACAAATGAACGGACATGACAACATCCATTTGAAAAACTTAAATTGTTGTACTTCTCAAACGTCCACTATTAACAACACCTACAATTTATAGATATATTACACGTACAAGTTATATGAACCGTCAGCATACTATTGCTTTCATCCCTATCCCCGGCATTCCAAAAATAGTCATTCCAGGCGAACTTCGTCACAGTTTTACAAAGTATCTGAGGAGTACGCACGCGACTGACAGACGTCTTCGCGCAGCGGCGGTGAGGGCGTGGGCAATGACGCGCGTGCCTGATGCAAGTGCTGGCTGATTCAGCCGCTGGGAAGACCGGAATAGCCACGGAAAAGCTCTCACTGGCATTGCTCTGCTGGTCGCTGCCTTGTAGGGGCTTACTTCAGAAGCTATAGAGAGAGGCTATGAGCTATTCTTCCACTTGCCGCCGAATTCTGGTGATGTAAATTTTTCCACGCCGAGGATTCTAAACCAGGTTACCTGCGTAACGACAGACGACGCATATGGTGACTTATCGACTTTTCCTACAGATGGGAGTTTATTAGCTACAAATCTAGTACCGTTAGTGTGTTCCAAAGAGGACAACGTGAAGTTTCGCCTTGTCACCTTATCTAAGAATAGCTACCTTTAAATCATCTAATAAGAAAATTATTATAACAGAAAATAAATGAATTATAAATTGAAAAGTTTCAAGGTGGCTGAAACATTTAACAAACAATAATTCCAAAGACGAAACTTGAGAAGCTATTTCATCAGACTCACAAGTACAACTGAAAGGGTAATTTTGCAGTCCTCCATGACTTCACCAACAACTGTTAACTATTAGAAAGGTGGTACTGCATCGCAACGATAAAACTTGTAATCTTGTTTTATAATATTGTAGGTAAAGCGCAGTTTAGGTCACGAATTTTAAGTGATTCATACCCTGCTCTGTTTATAAAATTGTCCGTTATGTTCAAATAACAAATACAATTATGTAAAGAACGAACAATATTTTTCAGGTAAATTTGTTCATTTCACGTCGTCAGCTATTACGCCGTGACAATGTCTTAAAACCAGTGTTACTAACATGTTAAACAATCAAATAACTGTACCCATGATGAGTACGTTTCATGTCCGCTTGTTTAGTGAATAAGTTCTTCACACACAAACACACATGCACTCGCAAAGAGATTAAGATTTTAAGTTCCACCACTGTTGAGATTATTAACGACAGAATTACAGTTCAGACTGAACAACGTTGAGACGGAAATTCGCGCGTACAATTTTCAAAGGAACCATCCCGGCATCACTTTAACTGAAAACAGACAAAAACATCATTTTTTATGACCGAACGAAAACATTAGCCACTGTACCTTAATCAGTGCGCCACCTCTCTGGGTAACGAATGAGTATTTAAAAAAATAAAAAAACCCAACCACCCTCAAACACCAACTGTCATGTTACGACCAGAATTGAGCTGAAGAGTTTATCTCGTAATTCAGATCTTATTTAATTATTTGAACAATGGTGTATCCCGAGCGTTGCTATGGAAAGGCGAGCCCATTTCAAGAATCGTATTGTCCACCAATCACTGCCTTACAGATGCTACTTTACGACGGGGTGCACTGTCAGAATGATATAATCATTCTCTTCAAACTGTCCCTCGAATGTAAGCAATTCACAATGCCGTAAAATGTGTTCATACCCGTCTGAATTTAGCGTTTTCTTAAGTGCAATAAGGAGAATTCTTCCTAACCACGAAAAACACCCCACCTCCTCTGTACTTCACTGATGGCACTGTACATGATGGTAGTTGACGTTCTCAAGGGATCTGCCACATCCAAAGTAGCAAGATGAGGCAGTATATCGTCTATATGAAAATGGCACACGTTTGTGCCACCTCACGACATTTTCCAGCGATTTCTGTAGTTACATGGCATTATCTTCATTACATATTGGTAGACAGGAAGCATCCCTGGAAGCCTGGAAGAACGATATCGATATTATTAGTTGGTATGTTTTCTATGGTTCCTAGCACAGTCCTCGCATAGTCTTCGGCAGCGCGTTAAGTGTTAATGACTGCACTAACAAGCGGCTCCAAAGAGCCCGAAGGCGTACTGCGGCACAACCTTAACCAGCGGCTGCCCCTGCCCGCGGCCACGGCGTCGTGTACGCCGGTAATGAGAGCCGCACTAATTGCCCGCCTGTCTGAGGACCGCAGGAGCCGCTCTCCAGCCCGCAGCGCCTTCGCGGACACCTGCTCCACAAGCCATGTCTACGACAGCGTGGTGTGCAGCAGTACTATTTCGTTATGGAATGGCCCTCTAAACCTAATATGAACGTAGTTCCGATTCAAACGGGCTCAAGTGAAGACCTCTAATTCAGACCTACTTGGTGTTCGCAGTCTAATGGTTTCTTCATTCTCCTTCTCAAGAGCGTCACCGAAATCTCTCCGATAAACGTATTGTCTGGTTTCCCTTGCGTGCAACAAAAGCAAGCAAGTATTTTCACTCATCACAGATTACTGTATCAATTTTATTTGTACGTTTCATAATTTACTTTGTTATTCCTCTTCCAAATGATCCCCATCACAGATTAGATACTCTTGTATGTTTCTCTTGGTACATCACGCGTGATCTTTTCACTGTCTGTCACTCGAGAGAGAGATAAAATGCCCTCTCAATCGTCAAATGTACTAACGATACTGTTAATTATAGTCAGTTATGGATATATATTGCATGAATGAGACATGAAATGAAATGATCGTATGGCAATTTTGACCGGGACATCCCTTTCGGGATTCGGCGGCTGTATTGCATGTTTTTTTAGTTGCGTGTCAATGATTATGAAAATGATGATGAAGGACACACAACACCCAGTCCCCTGCCGGAAATCGAACCCGCGCCCCCTTGTGTGGTAGGCGGTAACGCTATCGCTGCGCTACGGAGGCGGACATGAAGTCCACATGCGATGCAGTGGTCATAGTTCCACTTAATATAGTGGTCATTGTTCCACTTACGTACATAATTTAATTATACATTCATCAAGACGACAGCAATTTTTTTTTAATTTTTTGACGCTTTTTTTAGCAAGTGGCCATCTTCAAAAGGACATGAAATAGATTCATACAAAGAAACTCCTCATTGTTTTCGGTACAAATCATAGGTACAGAGAAAACTGAGAAGAAATACTTGAAACAAATGCTGACTGATGTAGCGACAAATAGTTATCGTTTACCTTGCAAATAAGCAATTTTTAGCATTCTAAGAGTTCTTTAGATATCATTAAATCGGTCATGTGAATCTGACTTACGAATTTGTGTAAATACATTGCACCATGCATACAAAACACTTCTGAAAATTCTAATGGTTCCTGCAGTATAATATGATTCAAATATGCGTAACCTCTTTTAGTCTGATTCGTTATGATTTTGTAATTTTACTTCAACAGCATACTTTCAATGTTGCTACCTGTGTCTGAGAGACACTCCTTGCTTAGAGAAATTCCAAATCGTCTCACTTGGCTGACATACGCACAAATTTTCTGCAATCTTTCCCTTCAAAAGATTCGATAATATGCATTTCGAATTCATTGTATATTTCCGTTGCTTAAATTGTTGATTAACTCTACATTAAGTCTCATGTGTCTTCTGTGACAGAAAATTGAGTTTTAAAGGTCCTGGAAATAGAGTAACTATCTTCGATAATATTAGTACATAAATATTGTTTTCCGCTTTCAATTCACATATCTCAGTCGTGTTCGGATCTCTACGGTTCAGATGGCTCTGAGCACTATGGGACTCAACATCTGAGGTCATCAGTCCCCTAGAACTTAGAACTACGTAAACCTAACTAACCTAAGGACATCACACACATCCATGCCCGAGGCAGGATTCGAATTGCGACCGTAGCGGTTGCGCGGTTCCAGACTGAAGCGCCTAGAACCGCTCGGCCACACCGGCCGTCGATGAAATCATCTTCCAAAACCTTCACGTACAGTTCGGTAGTCACCGTGTCATCAAGGAATATCGCACCGATTATTCCGTGACTGGAAATTGTACACCACACAACACCTGTTGAGAGCGAAGAGACTTCTCGATCGCGTAATGTGGATTCTCAGTCCCCCAAATGCACCAATTTTGCTTATTGAGGAGCCCATCCAAATGTATATGAGCTTCGCCGCTAAGCCAAACCATGCATGCGCACACTAATTTCCATCTTGCCCCGTGACCAACCATGCAGTTTTAACATCCTAACGCAAACCGTTCAGAAGATATGACGATTTTATTTCATATAATTCAATAATTGTCGCCTTGTATATAAACCTACTAAATTATGTTAACTCAGTCTTCCGTCGGCTCATGGTAGAACAACATTGTAATAAATGAAAAGCACGAGTTTGCTTTTGTAGAACAAAAGGAAATTGGTCCTTTTCATTTATTACCTACTAAATTATTTAAAAAAAATTACTTCTTTCACGTCAAAATAATGTATCTAAATGGAATGGATACTCACATTATCTACCCCCTTCCGCATGAAAATGTAACATATGACACTAGCGCTGTACCCTCAAGACAAAGATCTACTGCTATTCAAGGCTATCGTAACAGAAAGAAGAAACGTTCCTCTTTCTCTCAGCTCGCAATTACCACATTGTGCTCCCTCTTCCCAAACAAAGCGAGGGAGAATACAGTCAGCCACAGGTGCGCCTTGTCCTAGTGCTTGGCATGTCGCCGTAAATCTGCGCGGCGGACGTCAGCCTCCGCTCGCCTCATAAAGTTGATATATTCCATCTGTATGGCAAACAAACAGCGTCTCCTGAAACGCATTATCGTCATATCAGTAGAAAGGTTGGAGTGATTCTTCACCATGTCGCGAATCTCAGAGAGCTCTGCCTTTTTCAGTCTCAGCTATTGCAAGGTGTTATTGTTGTTTGTTTACTTGTTTCTCATAGTTTCGTTTTGTGAGTGGAACAATAGCATTGTACACTGTCAGCATGAAATTTCTGTCACTATATAACGTATTTCCTATTTTCATTTAACTCCAGTTGTTGTTTGAATTACCAGGATCATTTTGAAATGTGTACTTAATTCAAATACATCAATTGTTTCTATACTTTCAGGAAACTTTTGACTAATAGCAGCTGGGCAGGTCGAATGACAAGTGCAAATTAAACGGTTATTCAAAAACAGTTATGTTTGAAATTCAAAGCAAATTAAACATGATACAACTGAGCGTTACACAGGTTGCAGCATTAGAATTAATACAAAATACTCACGAAAAACTGAGTTAGCCACATACAACTAGAAGCAGTAGTACATGTTTCGTCGTGATGGCGGCAACAGACAACAGACTGTGGCACAGACTTCACAAGACGGCCAAATCGTTGGGAGACCATTTTGATACACATTACTCACCAGCCACAACTCACGAATATGGGTCACACAAGTATCTTCACTTCTGTGCAGTGCTCGTAATATCATTTTGAGAATATCTGGGAGTGATGGGGTGGTGCATTGTGCATTGTCTTACTGTAGGCACAGGACGCCAGTGAGCTACTACAGGCGAATAAACAAATATACATGATCGGTCACTAGGTTTCTGTATCATTATCCGTTAACAGACGATAGCAGATGGAGCCTAGACCTAATTTCACGTCAAGCTAATATCTCTTATATGTGAATATCCCCACTAGATTGGCAAGCGGAAGGCATCGTCAACCAGGTGTTCGAAGTAAATGTGCTCCGCTATAAACGTGTACCAAAACGCAGCATGAGGGCACCATTCCTGATGCCCCATTTGTATGATTTCAGCGTCCAGTTCTGGTGCTCTGGCCTCCTCTCAAGATCTATGACGTTTTGTGTGTGACGCTGGCCCGATGTTAGACGGCATAGGAACGTGAGGGCAAGCATACTGGCCGACCACATCTCACCACCACAAGAGAGGAGCGTCTAATTATGCACCAAGCATATCTTAGCCCTTTTGTCATGTTATGTGATCTAGTATTCGATAGTCGCTGAGCACAATTCCTTACCATCAACCAGTTCTACAGAAGTATCGCTGTGATTGCAGCATGTCCTGTATGAGCCGAAATGTCACGGTAAGACAAAACTGGTAGACCGAAAATTATGCCCTGTACAAACTCACGCACACGCTGACATTGAGCGTTTCCTATCTCTTTCATGGCATTTCATTGACTGAGCATGGCATAATACTGACCTTACCAGTCACACTGGAGAGTACGCTGCTGGGTCAAAGTGTGTACCAGTCTGGTACTCCGTTCCACGCTGCCTCGCAAAAAAACTTTAGTAGCCAGAAGACATGGCATTGTCGTTCGCTACACAGCAACGATGGGTGTGTAAATGATTAGAATGTCAGTTCTCTGTGACCTGTAGAACGGCCACCAAAGTGCAATAGTGTTGTTAGTTTGGTGTTGTTACCAGGCCTGATCCCTATAAGAGGCGTGAACAGCGTCAGATGTTGAGTGATCACTATCAGGGACAAGGCCTCATTGTGTACCTCCGTTTGACTGACTGATCGAGATGTGCAATACACAGATCTATGACGCTTTGGATGTGACGCTGGCCCGATGTTAGACCTTATGGGGACATGAGGGCAAGCGTACTGGTCGACCACGTCTCATCACAGCAAAGGAGGAGCACCTTATTACGCACCAAAGACATCGTAGCCCCTTCGCAACTGTGCCTGCATCCGAGAACAAATAATGAGCTCCCAGCAATATTGTGTGTCATCCCACACCACAGCAGCCGGACTACGAAATTATCTTCCCATCCGTAGGCTGCCACCAAAACAAAACGGCTGCGGTTGGAATGGTGCCGTGACCGGGAAGCATGGGCTGCTGATGAACGGCGTCGCACTATGTTGAGCAACGAATCTCGATTCTGCACACCCTCCATAACCATCGTCGTAGAGTCCGGCGGCGACCTCGCAAGTGGATCCATTCTTCCAATGTTTTGGGGAGGCGCAGTCGTGTTACTCCCAGCTTCATAGTATGGGGAACCTCCGGGTATGACTTTAGGTGAGGGCTGACAGTGACTGACGGTACTCTGACGGCACAATATTACGGCATGGACATTCTGCGTCCTCCTGTGTTACCCCTTGTGCGACAGTACCGTGGTGCCATTTTTCAACACGACAAAGCTCGTCCACACACGGCACATGTAAGTATGAACTGCCAGCAAAATCCTCAGGTCTGTCTCCGATAGAACACGACTATGTAGGACCAACTCAGACGTCTATTCCGTCCCAGTGCCATTGTCCAGGATATCAAGAACCAGTTACAACAGTCGTGAGCCAGCTTGCCTTAGGATACAACAGTCGTGAGCCAACTTGCCTTAGGACAGGATACAACGGTTTTATGACACCCTTATCAAGACAATTAGTGTATCCATCCAGACCAGAAGGGCTTACGTCATACTGATAAATGAGCTCATACTGTCAAGTTACTTGTAAGTTTAACTCAGGGATCAAGACCTCAGTTGTCAAAATAAAAGACAGTGATGTAAAATTTGCCAGTTTGAATAAAAGTGTTCGGCAGGAATGCAGCCTTTCCCCATTGTACTTCGACATATACATTGAGGATGCAATAGACGAATGTAAAGATACATAAGTTGAAGGAATGACTGTCCGCAGCTCGTGGTCGTGCGGTAGCGTTCTCGGTTCCCGCGCCCGGGCTCCCGGGTTCGATTCCCGGCGGGAACGTCACATAGCCTGTCGACCCGTGAAGCTTCATTCGTTTCTTCCTCCCCTTATCGGAGCTTCATTTTTGCAAGGCAGTGTATAAAGTCTCTAATTTTCGTTTCATCTGAACCATTACATTCGGTGTTACCATTTTTATAAACGTTGGTTAAATATTTACTGTCTCGAATACTGTAACATGAACTCATTGCAGTTTTACTACACCAAGGTTCGAATACTTCTCCAGTCTCGGTATGAAATTTGCATTCTATTAATTGTATAAAGCAATCAACCTACTTGGTTAATTTAAAACGTTTCATTCTCTGTTAGCAGAAATATCATCCAGTAACGTGAAATGTAAAGAATTTATAGCTTATTTTGTGATTAATTGACAGATAATATATTTTAGAGTGTGTAAATTATATCGAAAAACAGGAAGAAGAAAGTTAGAGTTTAACAACCCGACAACGGCAATGTCAGTAGAGATAGAGTTCAAGGTCGGCGAAAGAAATTAACTGCATCCTTTTCAAAGGAAACGTCCAGGCATTCGCTTTAAGTTATTCAGGAAAACGAAGAAAACATAAATGCGGTTGGCAGACTGGGATTTAAATGTTGCTTTTCCTGAACAGAGTCCAATGTCTCAGCCGATGTGCTAACTCCGCTGAATTATTTCGAACATTCGATTTGTCTCGATTGTTATACCAATCTGCGCAACACATTTCGAATTTAAACGTTAGGACACGACCCTTTATTTCTCGCCTAACAACATACCTAAATAAACAATCGAAATTATTATATGAAGCATGAGATTCATCGTTAACATGAATATATTGAGGTACAGCTGGAAAATAGTAGGCATTACAGATGAATAGCACCCAACAATTTCCAGTTATTGTACAGATGAAGTGAGTGACAATTACTGATAAAAAGAGCAGGTAGAGGAACCGCAGAAGAAATAATTAATTTAAGAAAACTGTTTGACTAGATACTTCCAATTAATAAACCGCTGTTTGTACGGTTATTGAATAGAAAAGGCTTTCGACAATTTAGACTGGTCTAAAATGACGCAACTTTTAATTCGAATTGAGTTGACACTCAAGACAGGAAAATAATCCAGCAGCTTTACAGGGATCAAGACCTCAGTTGTCAAAATAAAAGACAGTGATGTAAAATTTGCCAGTTTGAATAAAAGTGTTCGGCAGGAATGCAGCCTTTCCCCATTGTACTTCGACATATACATTGAGGATGCAATAGACGAATGTAAAGATACATATGTTGAAGGAATGACTGTCCGCAGCTCGTGGTCGTGCGGTAGCGTTCTCGGTTCCCGCGCCCGGGCTCCCGGGTTCGATTCCCGGCGGGGTCAGGGATTTTCTCTGCCCCGTGGTGACTGGGTGTTGTGTGATGTCCTTAGGTTAGTTAGGTTTACGTAGTTCTAAGTTCTAGGGGACTGATGACCACAGATGTTAAGTCCCATAGTGCTCAGAGCCATTTGAACCATTTTTGAAGGAATGATTACATACGGCGCAAACATAAAAACTCTTAGATTTTGTAGACGAGCAGTGATAGTCGAATATGAAAACACACTCGAAAAGGCCACAGAAAGCTTAAACAAGGTTTTTTTTCAGAAAGTCGTAACATGAGAATAAATAAGAGAAAAATCGAAATCCGTATATGTGATAAAGTTCCAATAGCAGGAAACCTATATCTGGATGGAGAGAATCCGAAGAAAGCCACTGGCTTTAAGTACCTAGCTGGTAAAATAGCAGAGGACGGTAGATCATGCCAGAGTTTAAATGTCGAATTGCACAAGCTACAACAGCAATCGCCGAGAAGAAGAAGAAGATGCTGCTAACATGAAAAACCTTAGTTTAAACATCAGGAAACAGTATGTAAAAACTTTTTTTTTTGGGCGTTGCCCTATATGGCTTGGAGACAGAACAGAGAAGACTACAGCTTTTTGAGGTACGGTATTTGAGAGAAATCCTATAAATCTTATGGCCTGAGCTAATGACCAATAAACAAGTCTTCAACAACATAGGAGACAAAAGAGGGTTTGAAGGAAATTAATAGAAGGTAAAATTCCTGGGAAGAATTCACGAGGAAGACGAAAATTTCAGTAACAGTTCAGATCGAAACTGTTATCATACTTGGATCTGAAGAGACTTGCAGAAGATGGGGAAAAACGGAGAATAAGAAATGATGCTGACCAGTCTACGTATCGAGAACATAAGGAGGAAAAGAAGAAGACCAGTTACTTCGCTGCCTTCCACTGAGAAGAAACTGTCGTAGAAGAATCGAAGCACTACCGTGCATTGACATTCGGATACTTGACGGTGAAAATTCAAATGTAACATTGTTTCGTTGGTGCACCAACACAGTGTCATTAGGATTTGATTAAGTCGAAAGCCCTAAAGACTATAAGGAATGTACGTTACCGGAAAAGTTATCAGTTAGCAGGCCCTTGAGGAAGTAGAGACGGGATGCTGTAGACATGGTGGGGATCTTAAAACACGGTGAGGTGAGGCGTGACGGTCGCGCCGCGCCATTCATCAGGCCGCGCCGTAGTGAAGGTGTCGAGCTCCGCAGCTAGCACAGAGGCGGCGGCCGGCCTTGCCGGAGCACCGGCCGAAAATTCGGCCAGACCGGCGGCCGGTATCTTTAGCCGGCGTGATGTCACATCTTGACGGTGGGCCAGTGCCGCAGATTCCGCGCCGCTGCCCGCCGGGATCCGTGCTGGTAACTGGCGTGCTGCTCTCTGCTCCAACAGTGCAAAATCGGCAGAAAAAAATATCCGTAACGCCACTCATAAGGCCGACATCTGAACAGTTTTAGCCTCATTTTTCTAAAGGTGAAGCCCCTCCAATCCCACACTGACATGGCGACCGTCACAAATGTTCTACTGTCACCTCCGTTTGATGAGTTACAATCGAAAAGTTCACGGGATGTGAGGCGGTGATGTTACGCGTCCGTCTTGGTAGGATTACCCACTAATATGCGCGCATAGAGGAAGCAGAACTGGTCCGAAAGCGTACGAAGGTTAACGGTCAGAGGAAAATAGTACCAAAGTAAGCGTCAAGGGGAAAAAATCTCTGTAATAGTGTGGTAGCAAGAGTAGTAGCGATTTCTTTGCTATCTGCGATAGATCGTGCAAGTCTAAAGTTGCTGTTAATCTTGGGTACCGTGGAATGCTCGGTACAGTTTTCACAGATCAGGTCGTCACAAAAAGTACCAGTTCTATCGAGGAGGGGTACTGCTGGGCTAGGCACCACTCCCAACGCCTGAAGACTACATGTAATTCGCAGACCACTGTACACTACTAGGAGGTTGTCATTTCGTAACATAATTAATCGTTTGTCTTGTTGCTCTATCATCGCCGATAGAACGATAGAATGGTGATTGTCTTTACGTCTGAAATTCCGTAAATACCGTCGATATCCTTCCACGAGTTCTCATTCGTATACAATCGCTGTAGCATACTTGTACTGCCTTAACTACGTGGCTACAATTCTAGTTGTAAAATTTTTTTCCATCTTTTCCACTGAGAACACTTTATCAGAAGGCAAAAACAAAAACTTCATGGACACGCATTTGAGAAGGACGAAATTCAAATCCCCATCCGGTCATCCACATTTAGGCTTCTCGTAAATTACCTAAATCGATTTATGGTAATCCCGACAGGGTTCATCTGGAAAGAACGCGCCCTGTTGGCTTCTCTTTCCTTGCCCTGTCGGAGCATGAAGCAAGTCAGTGAAGATCTCATAATCCACTGCCTTCGTAACACCCTTTTCTTCAAACAATAAATTTGTGTACAATCTCGTCTGCAGATGCACTGTTTCCTTCCAATTACGTATATGCCAAAAACATCCGCTCTTACACCATACAGTTATAGTTCAGCTATAGTAAACTCCGTAACGTTATCTCTCAAACTGCGATGGGTGTTATAGAGTCCAGGTGCTTGTCAATAATGCTGTAAGCGAGTACTACGGCATTTTTGTTCTTACTTCATTCATGCATTTCTCTTCGTATACGTCAAGCTCCCGTTCACCAGACGAAGTGAAATTTTGTTTATAGCTTTCTTGATAATCACACAGTTATTCATCTAAAATACAAAACCACTCTCTTAACAATAGTATCGATACCGAACAATTTTTGAGTTATATTAATCGTGACTAAAAGATTTTTTTATGCCTTTTGAGAACTTGAGCGGCCCTATTACGTTTTCCGGGAAACCTGATGTTACCTTCGTTGCTTTCAAACTGTATCGTAGCGTAATGTGTTCGATTCTAAGGATACTACATGCCGCAATATCCTGTAATGAATGCCCCACTGCAGGGGAAAATTCCTAACACAAATAACTGTAATGTTGTACGAAATCGATATTTGTTAATACAGAGTGTTCAATAGCCTATTTATTTCTCCTTTAAAACGTCAAATATAGAAAGATGCTCGGAATCTAGGATAGTTTCGTCAAAGATGAGTACTTTAAGTGTGGTCTTTGCATAGGGATTGTATTCTAAGGTAAACAAAATGTAGACAAAGGCCCGAAGAATGCAGGGGATCATTTCGGCTTGTTGCTCAAGATTCCTTCTACTATCTTTGTCCCTCTTTTTCTTTTAATTTTATATTTCATCATTTATTTTATATTTGTAACTTTGGTGTTATACTCTCTAGCTATAAGATGTCCTTTTTATAAACGGAATTATTATTTCGCATGATTTACTGTCAATATCTTGTAGTCAAAGATTAATACAGAATATCAACTGAATGAGAAAGAAAACAGACAAGTAATAAAACGAAATTACAATTTTACGCACATCAAAAAAAGTTTTGCATCACCTCGGTTCCGAGAGTTCCGGAACCTGTACAGAAAATTGGAAGATCGACATAAACATCATTTCAGCCCTTTTCATTGCTCATGAAAACCACACATTGCATTTTGTACCATCATACACCGAGATCTTCAGAGGCGGTGGTCCAGATTGCTGTACACATCCGTACCTCTCATACCCCATAGCACGTCCTCTTGCATTGATGAATGCCTGTATTCGTCGTGAAATACTATCCACAAGTTCATCAAGGCACTCTTGCTCCAGACCGTCCCACTCCTCAACGGCTATGCGGCGTAGATTCCTCGCGAGTGGTTGGTGGGTCATGTCGTCCATAAACAGCCCTTTTCAATCTATCCCAGCCATGTTCGATAGGGTTCATGTCTGGAGAACATGCTGGCCACTCTAGTCGAGCGATGTCGCTATCCTGATGGAAGCCATTCACAAGATAGGAGCGCGAATTGTTGTCGATGAAGACGAATGCCTCGCTAATATGCTGCCGATATGGTTGCACTATCGGTCGGAGGATGGCATTCACATATCGAACAGCCGTTACTGCAATTTCTATGACCACCAGTAGCGTACGTCGGCCCGACATAATGCCACCCCAAAACACCAGGGAATCTCCACCTTGCTGCACTCACTGAACAGTGTGTCTAAGGCGTTCAGCCTGACCAGATTGCCTCCAAACATGTCTCCGACGATTTTCTGGTTGAAGGCATATTCAATACTCATCGGTGAAGAGAATGAAATGCCTATCCTGAACGGTACATTCGGCATGTTGTTGGACCCATCTGTACCGCACTGCAAAGTGTAGTGGTTGCGAAGATGGACCTCGCCATGGACGTCAAAGTGAAGTTGCGCATCATGCAGATTATCGTGCACGTTTTGCGTCGTAACACGACATCCTGTGGCTGCACGAAATGCGTTATTCAACATGGTCGCGTTACTGTCACGGTTCCTCCGAGCCATGATCCATAGCTAGCTGTCATCCACTGCTGTAGTAGCCCTTGGGCCAACCGAGCGAGGCACGTCATCGTCAGTTCCTGTCTCTCTGTATCTCCTCCATGTGCGTACAACATCGCGTGGGTTCACTCCCAGACGACTGGACACTTCCAAAAAAAATGTGTGTGAAATCTTATGGGACTTCACTGCTAAGGTCATCAGTCCCTAAGCTTACACACTACTTAACCTAAATCTTCCTAAGGAGAAACACACACACCCATGCCCGAGGGAGGATTCGAACCTCCGCCGGGACCAGCCGCACAGTCCATGGCTGCAGCGCCCTAGACTGCTCGGCTAATCCAGCGCGGCTGGACACTTCCCTTGTTGAGAGCCCTTCCCGGCACAAAGTAACAATGCGGCCGCAATCGAACCGCGGTATTTACCGTCAAGGCATTATTGAACTACAGACAACACGAACCGTGTACCTCCTTACTGGTGGAATGACTAGAAGTGATCGGCTGTCGGACCCCCTCCGTCTAATCGGCACTGCTCATGCATAGTTGTTTACATCTTTGTGCGGGTTTAGTTACATCTCTGAAGAGTCAAAGGGACTAAGAGTCAGTGTCTGTGATGCAATATGCACAGTCAATTCCTATCTTCAGCAGTTTTGGGAACTGGGGTGATGCACACTTCGTCAACAGATGACAGTGAATGTTTCTAACACGATCTGTCTCATAGTCCGTAAACCTGAGGGGAAGGGTTCTTTATACATAATTCTATAAAGATACCGAAGCATTTTCATCTTAGTGTCAGAATTCTAATTGCCTAGTTATTCCTGTAAGGTAAAATTGTATATTTTAAATTTTGGGCACCGGCTATTTGATCATTTCAATCATTTCACTTTCACGGTAAGTGGAATATCTAATTCTTATTACTCAGTATTGTTCTGCAATGGCAGCGCATACTACTAACGGACACTCAACCATGCATGATTTGGCAATTCATTTTACCAGAATTTTACCACTTAATGACCTTCACGTTACCGTAAACGACAGTTACGCGAAGTGAGGAAAGTCGAGTACATCATCTCTTTGAAAAGTGTAAAAACTCTTCTGTGTTTCCGATGATGTTGAGCCACAGTCATGCAGTACTGTTTAAAAGAGTAAACCGCCATTTGGCTGTGTATTACTACATTTAGCCTTTTGCACTTTCTAGATAGTACAAAAGCTAAATATAGTAATACACAGTCAAATGGCGGTCTGTTCTGTTTATTCGTCCGCATTCTTGTAAGAAATCATTTTGATAGGTTTTTATATCCAGTCATGTTTCACGTATGATTGGTCATCGTCATTGGACGTTTACTTCCATCTTATGAAAACATACTGGTAGAAAACATGTGAATTTACGACACTAGACTTATCACTGCTATTTGCATAAAATGTCTGTCTATTGCACCTCATCTCTGACTACATTCCGCATTTGCTACCTATCGTTTCCAGCCATGGGGCTATACTAAATGCAGCACGTAATTAGCAACACGCTAATGCTCAGACAACATCTGCATCGTAATTCAAGCCTAAATCGAAAGATCAAAAACATGCATTTAATTAAAAAATGTTGACACATTTTGTTGCTGTAGTAGTGAACATGTAGAAGGCATACTACATGGGTTGTTAGTTGTTTTTTTTTATCTTTTATTGCTAATATGTGTTCTATTTTTAATTACTAGTAAATGGCAGTAAAATAAACGCACAAAAATGTTTCGGTGCCGAAAATGAAATTACGTTCAGTTACGGCTGAAAACATATACTACAGATGTAGACTTCAAGAATGTCCTCTTAAATAGAAGAACTGTCAGCATGTCTCATAGCAGCGCGGAGACTGTCAAGAATATTTCTTTAATGGGAACATTGGACCGGGGTTTACTCAGCAACTCGAGAGCGATCGAGGAGCTACTTGAAGACGAAGTACTCTCTGGTTTCGCAACATTAACGACCAGAAGAGTGGCATGATGCCGGCTAATGATGCTTCAAGCAGAGGATGAAGCAACGATCTGGCAGAGTCCTCTCAGTGTGACTATGGAGTTCCCATTGTACTAGATTATAACGTGATGTTGTTAGCAAATCATATATTTACCTTCTGATTTTGTAAACAATAAGCTGTTAAGACTAATGCAGTAATCTAATATTACTTATAAAACTTAGTTTTTCGTAAGTCTTTTTTGTTCCTCTAACTAAAAAGAATGATGTCCAAGGAGCCGGGCCTTTTAAATCGAAGAAAGTGCGTCAATGTGTCGGTAATGAAACGTATACACATACTGGCCAGCAGAATAATGCATATTGTTGGAACAGGAATGAGAATATTTTCTGTAACTGATACGTCCCAGTGATTTTTCTTACACAGCATTGGTAGTTAATTTTTTAGCGGTTATTAATATATGATTTATAAATAATTGCAACTTTCTTAGATATTATACTCGAGGAACTAGTTTCTATTTAAAGCCTAAAGTATACGCAATAGACAAATACTTGTATCAAGCTTCTCGAATTTCTGAGAATAAACGAGTGTTATCTGTGCACCAGTTGTGATAAAACTAAATAAGCATCTCATAAAGATATTCTTTGCAGTCAAACTCGATAGAGACGTTTAGTAAAACATAAAATAATACATCTAAAAAACTTTGGTCATCAAGGCATTTCATTTCTTTAGTGCAATCTCTGTTAACAAAAATCTGTCGTTTTGTCAAGACATAGGTCCCAACTCTTGATTCTTTGCTGACTTCCCTCGGAGAAGCTTCGTCAAATCTACAGCACCGTGACTACAATGGCGATAATTTTCCACTTCGCGAGTTTGGTGTCCAGTGAAGTAAAGAAGACTAACAATATATAATTTTAATGATTGTTCCTCTTGATTAAACCAACTTTTCACTGTCAAAAATGGCTCTGAGCACTATGGGACAACTTCCGAGGTCACTAGTCCCCTAGAACTTAGAACTAGTAAAACCTAACTAACCTAAAGACATCACACACATCCATGCCCGAGGCAGGATTCGAACCTGCGACCGTAGCGGTCTCGCGCTTCCAGACTGCAGCGCCTAGAACCGCACGACCACTGCGGCCGGCTTTTCCACTGTCTTCGAGCAGTGCGCTCTGCGTGTCAGTCGGCTAACCTTGGCAATTCTCGTATAGTTTCAAAAAGCAGTTCAATGGGATTCTGGGAGATATGTCAGCATAGGTAACTGACACATTGTTTTCAAACAAGACGACAGAAATAGCTTCGAGGACGTGTCAGTCTAATCGCACAAGTGTTATGAAGTGTTTCGGTCACGGGATAAACAAATAAACAGTGTCATTTTTAAATCCGGCATATTCTTGTTTCTTTTTTCACTTACGTAGGCTGAGCAGTGTTGCTACTGTGAACAAAGGTCATATTTCGTAGATAGTTCCTTTGCTAAAGCAACTTGATGTTCACTGCATGTAATCTGAATCAGCTGACGGCGTAGCATCTATCTTTCACACTAGTTTCATCAGTTATGGCATTTTTCTTTCAAGAGGAGTTACATACAGCAGCCAGCGAACTGTTTTGATCACTTTTCGAAATGATTATAAACTCAGAAAATTTTATCTTTTGTGGACTGGCAAGACAGCCACTCCACTAGGACGGGAGGCCGAAGGGCACGCGTTTAAGCTCACGCAGGCTGGTGTGAGGTCCGGAAAATGACAAGGAATTGAGACTAGCAAAAAAGGTACGTAGCTTCTGGAATACTTAACTTTAACCCATAATTGGTGAACATCGGTCTGACGGTACATGCATCACAAGATAAATAGCAATTGATAATGGCGCCTTGCTAAGTCGTAGCAAATGACGTAGCTGAAGGCTATGCTAACTATCGTCTCGGCAAATGAGAGCGTATTTTGTCAGTGAACCATCGCTAGCAAAGTCGACTGTACAACTGGGGAGAGTGCTAGGAAGTCTCTCTAGACCTGCCGTGTGGCGGCGCTCGGTCTGCAATCACTGACAGTGGCGACACGCGGGTCCGACGTATACTAACGGACCGCGGACGATTTAAAGGCTACCACCTAGCAAGTGTGGTGTCTGGCGGTGACACCACATTATCCATTATTTTCATTCTAGCTTCATACCATCAATTTCTGTTTAAGAGTATCCGGATCTTTTTCGTTAATTGAGTTCTTCTAGTAAAACTATTAATCACGCCTACAAAAACGTTTTAATTTTAGAGTTTTTTATTGGTTGCTTCATATTTTTCTTTCATCAGCAGCAGCTCTTACGGACATCTGTGGTTTTTCGTATCTTCAGTCGATTCAAACAACGCTGCCCATTTCCACAATTTTGGACCACAATTATGGTTTCAGAATGCAAGTCTGCGATATTTAGTCCTTGATTAGCAATATTACAAATCTACGAGTAAGAAATTCTCACCAAAAACCTACAAGTAATTCGTATAAAAATGGAATAGTTGAATACGTAAGATCATCGTTTACGCTATTTGTAGTACCGTATTTATTGGATTCTGTGCCTCGATGTGACAAATTGTTTCCTTGGTGGCTTCACTGGTAAGTGTCAGACTACTGTTGTATTCACCCGACACCCTTGGCGTCGACAATATAAATATGGCAAAGAGAGAACCCCCTACCACCGAAAGTAGTTGCCAAATAGATTTAGGCGTAACTACGGCAGAATAATTGCAACACAATCAACAATAGTTTACAATAATTTATTTAATGCTACTATACGAAGGCGTGCTGAAAAGTTATGTCTCCGAGTTTTTTATGTCAAAGCTCTTAAAGATTTTTTAATGAAACGAACATCATGAACATTTTACACCCTTATTTTTCGTGTTTATATGTTTGCACCCCCCTGCCGCTAGACGGCTCCGAACAGTAACGTGTAACATGGTAGTGTGTAACGTAACTATGTCGGTGCCTGAGAAACAGTGTGCTGTAATCCAGTTTCGAATTCAAAGAGTTCGTCGACACGTGGAACTCCCTCTCCTTCAGCATGACAATGTCAGAACACACACGAGGGCTACATCTGTAACAATCCGACGCCTTGGATTCACAGTGATCGATCATCCTCCACGCAGTCCCGACTTAGCCCCATCCGATTTTCGTCGGTTTCCAAAACTTGAATAACATCTTCTAGGACTTCACTTTTATAGTGATGAAGCGACGCAAGCAAAGGTGAGGTTGTTGCTCCGTCAACCTCAGAATTCTACAGTGACATGATCAACAAACTGGTCCCTCGTTGGTAAATATGTTCTCGTCGCCAGAGTGACCATTTTGAGAAATCAATATGTAAACATGAAGAACAAAAATGTAGAAAGTTAACAGCGCTTCTTTTATTTAAAAAGCTTTAAGAGTTTTCTCATAAAAAATTCGGAGGCATTACTTTTCAGCACACCCTCATACATTACGTAAATTGAATGTGTAGATGATGCGTTGCAATATTTTCATTTACACGGATAAGTCTGAACACTAGTCTAGTTGCCGGCCGTGGTGGCCGTGCGGTTCTAGGCGCTTCAGTCTGGAACCGCGTGACCGCTACGGTCGCAGGTTCGAATCCTGCCTCGGGCATGGATGTGTGTGATGTCCTTAGGTTAGTTAGGTTTAAGTACTTCTAAGTTCTAGGGGACTGATGACCTCAGATGTTAAGTCCCATAGTGCTCAGAGTCATTTTGAACTAGTCTAGTTCTGAATGAACGTTGGCTAACATAACTTCCAGCATGTGAAGCTGGGCTCTCCTGGTGGCGACTGTAGATAGACCTGATGCTGTCTGGAGGCTGATGCTGTCTTGAGTGGAGCCGTGCGTCCGCCTATGTAAGCGTCTGGGGGATGGATGTCCAGTTGACGACTATTTGTATGACCTAAAGCGAAAGCATAACACAGTGTTGTGTGTGCCCTCTTATGCCTGTCTGCCCATAACTATGTTGCGGCTCTCTGAAGGCTGTGTGACACCCTCTCTGTGTACATCTACATCTACATCTACTTCCATACTGCGCAAGCCACCTGACAGTGTGTGGCGGAGGGTACCCTGAGTACCTCTAATCGGTTCTCCCTTCTACTCCAGTCTCGTATTGTTCGTGGAAAGAAGGATTGGCGGTATGCTTCTGTGTGGGCTCTAATCTCTCTGATTTTATCCTCATGGTCTCTTCGCGAGATATACGTAGGAGGGAAAAATATACTGCTTGACTCTTCGGTGAAGGTATGTTCTCGAAACTTTAACAAAAGCCCGTACCGAGCTACTGAGCATCTCTCCTGCAGAGTCTTCCACTGGAGTTTATCTATCATCTCCTTAACGCTTTCGTGATTATTAAGTGATCCTGTAACGAAGCGCGCTGCTCTCCGTTGGATCTTCTCTATTTCTTCTATCAATCCTATCTGGTACGGATCCCACACTGTTGAGCAGTATTCAAGCAGTGGGCGAACAAGCGTGCTGTAACTTACTTCCTTTGTTTTCGGATTGCATTTCCTTAGGATTCTTCCAATGAGTCTCAGTCTGGCATCTGCTTTACCGACGATCAACTTTATATGATCATTCCATTTTAAATCACTCCTAATGCGTACTCCCAAATAATTTATGGAATTAACTGCTTCCAGTTGCTGACCTGCTATTTTGTAGTTAAATGAGAAGGGAACTATCTTTCTATGTTTTCGCAGCACATTACACTTGTCTACATTGAGATTCAATTGCCATTCCCTGCATGGCTGTATGGCTGTGTCCCTACGTCTTGTGGAGGACACAACATCTCCTAATACGAAAAGTTCGCAGTTCGGTCCTGGGTCGATTACAGGATTTTTTCCAAATTCCATTATGGTCCGTGTCGTCTTTTAAAGGTTGCAGAGGCCGCTTACAAGTGGTTGGTTGAAATGTTTCCCAGGCATAAAGAGGGTAAGACCGGTCGCCACCAACAGAATCATGCTGAATGTTTCACAAAAATGAAGTTCTCATCAACCCGAACGTTCGTTTAACACCAAAGTGCGTCACTAGTCATTATCGAATTGGAGGTGGTATGCCCTTGCCTTTCTCCTACCTTTGAACTGCCTTATTCTGTCAGTTGTATGAGGACCTAAGGTTTAACGTGGGACTCCGAACACGGCCAACTCGTCATTTTTCACACTGACTTTACTGAAGCGTAAAGCGACAGATAAAAATCCTAGGAAAAACCAGGGATAAAATTCCAGATCTACTATCGCTACCAAACATTGGTTCAAGTAAATAACGGTTTTACATGGTCTTCTTACACCGACGGGCGAAAACCTCATGAGTACCTGCTTAATAGCGTGTTGTTGCACTTTTCAAACACAGTAAAACAGATATTCTGCTTGGCATGGACTCTGCAAGTCCTTAACAAGATTACAGAAATATATGACACCATATGTCTACGCACAGGTCATGCAATTCTAGCAAATTACGGGATTGTGGTTTACGGGCACGCAGCTGGCACCCGATATGTGTTACAATGGGTTCAGATCAGGCACATTTGCCGGCCACGACGTCATTGTGAATTCACCATAATGCCCCTCAAACCACTGTAGCACGATTCTGACCTTGCAACACCGACAATTATCCTGCTGCAAGACGTGGTCCGCATTAATGTTCACGTAGTTCACTGCTGTCATGATGCTTTCTATTACAAGCACGGATCCCATGGAAGCCAAGCTCAATGTACCCCAGAGCATAATTCTGCCCTGACCGGGCTGCATCTGTAGCGCGGCGCATGTTTCGTGCAGCCATTCGTCTGGATAACGGCATTTAGGGACCCAACCATCGACCTGGTGTAACAATAAATGCGATTCATTCGCCAAGCGACACGTTTCTATCGATCCACGATGAAAACTAAGTGATGCTATGCCCACTTCAGTCATAACTGATCTAACTTATATCAAAAGATGTAGTACTTAGCTAAACTGCGTATCTCTTATCTCCCATGATGTTGCATGGAGCCGTGTCTCAGGCTCGTCCAGTAAACAAATTGAATTCCCGATACCCGACGGCCGCCGGTCCATGCGGCTTTTCGTGAGCGTGTAACTCGAGCAGCGTGGCGCCGACGCTCGCCGTATTCTGGTGGCCGTAAAGCCGCAGTCGCCCCCGTAGTCGGCGACTGTGATGTTGTCGTGTGGCACGACGCCAGCCCACAACAATTCTCTAAATATTTATAGGCGGCAAGGTGAAACTGGCTAGACATGACGTCGCGAACGCCCCTCCTTCTCCTCCCTCGCACAATACTGCGGTTTCCGAAACGACAAAGGATAAAATGGCTACAGTCATTTGGAGAATCACCGCTGTCAATGAACGAACGGGACATATACCAACGAAAGATTCATTCCTCTTAACTGACAAAGTTTGTTTTCCTTATCAGATCGCTGAGTTAATCATCATCATTTGTTCAAAGGCGATCGATTTCGGAGCTGCTAAACTCATCAACCTCGTTAGCAGACGTGATGAAATTCGCAATGTCGTACTGGTATGTGCATAATTATGGACATTAACATCTCTGAAAGCGATCGTGTTTGACAGATACATTATAACTCTTATCAGCGATGTATGGAAGGCACGAGACATCACTTATTGTAACCCGAGAGGAACTGAAGTAACATACGTTGTAAGCGAAACGATTTGTCACACAAAAGTAGTCTAAATCTTGTACGTTCGAAACATGAAACAATATATGCCAAACGCAATTCTAACACTTCGTCAGATTTTTCACTTAAGAACGAAGTGTTCACGTCAGACCGACAGCATAAAATGTGTAAAAAGAATAAAAAAATCTTACAGGTCATTAGTTAATGTAAAGTAGAAACAGACCCAAAGTGCAATGATACATTAATGAGTTTGTCGCGTATATCATATAATGAAACCAGATGGAAGATAAGTGCTTAACTTCTCGTCAACGAGGCGTCATCAGCGAAAAAGTACAAGATAGAACTGAGAAGGAACAGAGAACGAAATCGAACGTTTCGAACGAAACATTTAGCTTTCATCGATTTAGATAAGCAACAAAAAACCGAAAACTGGATGACTTGATGGGATTTTGCGCTCAGCTACTTCCAAGTGCGAGTTAGCTCCTCTAATACCTCCTTGTTCAGTGATCATAGAATCATTATCTACAACTGCAACATAAAAAATGAAACACTAGGTGCCTGACACTAATGTTCGTTGACTGATTTTGAAGTAATTTTGTGACGAATCGTGACTGTCTTTAGAAATTCATTAACAGATCAGACGTCACGTAAACAGAGATTGTCTAAATAGTTATGATAACGTGTATGTACATGTGTAACGTGTATGAAAACTGTATGTGGCTGATCACTAAACCAAACCAATAGGATATCCTCAAACATCTGCGTACATTAAGCAGGCATTCCGTTTTTGTGGACCTTTTCCTTGACATGTATCGCAGCCATCGGGTCCTGAAATGAGAACAGTCATCTTCTTGAACTGTTTATGTTAGGGCTCCCTTCATATATAACTTCTGTCTTAGTTATTCTGCTTTCAAAGACCAATAGCACAATGGAAAAGTATTTCACCAGAATTTTCTCATTTTCCTAACAAACGGCGCAGTCGTGTTTCTATTTTGAGCTGCGGAAGAGTAAGTGAAATTTTAGTTTACTAAATTCAAGACAAGAAATTTTTGTGAAGAGTGGGTGATGCAATCTGAACCACAACGTAACTTATTTTCTTTTTCACAAACACTACGAATTCCCAGGCATGAAGGTGGTAGAAATCATAATATGCGCTAGAACACACTAGTAATCGAACCCGAATTCTTTGCACTTATTTATATACTAAGACTCCAGCTGAGTTATGAGAAGTAGTTCTCGAAGTCTATAAGACGTCAATAAGTCTCGAAGACTATAATACGTCCATTGTGTAGCAAGATTCTTTCTTTCTATTGTTAGCTAACGGGAGCATCTAAAATTACTTTGTCCGTTTACATAAGAGTACTGATTCCGACGTTCTACTTCGTTATGACGAAGCATATGATGCGCATGCGAAAAAAAAGGTGCTTTCAAAAATTTATTTCTCACAAACTGCAAAGAGTAGAAGTACAATTCCAATGTTCCTGGACAGATAAAAGCTCAAATTTCAAGGTTAAAAGCAATGTCAGCACCATGTGTTATATGACAACATTAAAACGGTAACTCATACGCATACGGTCAGTTACAGATCTTGAAGGGCAGCTGGCATAGGAGGACGAAAAACGATGTTTTATATACGCCCACAGATAAAAATCGCAAGGGGTAAAGTCTAGGAGGCCACCAACAGAGTAGCTGACCTGAGCCTACCTTTCCAATCCAACGTTCGGGAAAGGTTTTATTCAGACACCGTCAGACGTCGCTGGAGAAGTGGGGTGTGGTGCCATTTCACATGAACTTGAAGTTACGTGAATCAATTTGAAGTTAAAGAAATGGTTTTTTAACATATCTAGATACGAGATTCCTGTGACAGGAATAAAGAAAAGTCGATGAACTTCATTTACAGAAATGGCACAGAAGGCGTTAACTTCCGGCGACTCTCTTCTGTGTTGAATAACTACTACAGGGATTCCACTGGTCCAAAATCTAACGTTATGTTGATTAATTGTACGAGAAAGATGAAAAGTGAACTGAATCAAAAAAAAAATTCATCACGCAGAAGAATTGTCTCTTCCAAATCTTCTAGAAACTCTTGGGGTGGCCGTCAGGATGCAATATCTGCAATAACTACATTCTGTGCTGCTTCGGATGCAGACGGTGTTTCAGAACTCACCATACAGCTGGCTGAGAGATTTTCCATTAGTTGCTTACTCGCGTTCTGGATTTCCTTTTGTAAGTTTCACGAATACGCTGGAGTTTTGTTTCAATCTTTTATGGTTTCTGACAGGTAAATTCTTGAGATCTCCTTTTGCTTTTTGAATAACCCAATACGTGAGATTCGCAAGCCGCATTTCTGTGATTTTCATTTCGGAGATACTGAATCAAAGTCGTACCCAACGAGGGGCATGATAGGGCATCCGTACCCTCCCGCAAACCGAACACACGTCGCGACCCGTCAACAAGTGTACCAGTTCAGCCACAACATGTAATGGATATTGACTAGTAGCGAGTGTACCCAGAGCCATTTATGTGAAGCCTCAAAACTACTCCATCATTCACCGAGAAACTAACACGAGCTCTCCACCCCAGTCCCTCACAATACCACCCTCCAGCAGATATCCTGGGTATGCTCTGCTACTGAATACTCTGATGGTTCCTTTACCATTCATAAAAGAAATGCGTCGCACCTGACGCGAATAATATATTAATTTAAAATTCAGATTGTTGCCCTGCTTACGCAAAGAGGAAGAATTATAGCGAGTGATGACGAATCTGTATAACCTCCCAGAGTTATGAAGATAATATTACGTACACTGCAAATAACACTTAGCTCATATTGAGACAGGCATCTGGTCAGAGGTGTCCGGCTTTGATCACGAATGCTGTTTAATCATACGGAGAACGCTCGCATTAATCTTGGGGGCTCACGTTGAGTGGAGCGACCGCTTACGTCACACATGGCGGCGCCCCTCCTGTGGGACAGGATGCGAGGCGCCGCCCCGCGAGTGGGCTCTCGGATGAGGAGACCGGCAGCCGTTTGTCTTCCATTTGGCTCGGGACGTGAGTGGCTTGCACATTCCTCCGACTCTCTGGGCGACGACGTTCATCAGTCACTCTCAAATCTGTACAAGCGACCAGTTGCTTAGCTTTGTCCGTCGTCCGCTTTGCTTTGTCTGTCTTCCACGGTACTTAGTACTTCGCTTTAGCGTGACTTCCGAGAAACTGCACTGCAGACAAATACGTCCAAAATCCTTTCGTCTGAAAATATGTCATGAAATTGATTTAAGACCTATAACAACAACAACTCTCTTACAAATTGCCAACGTCGTAGTTTACCCGATATGCACTGATCAGCCAGAACATTTTGATCACCTACCTAATAACCGGTATGTCCACCTTTGGCACGGATAACAACGACGACGCTTCGTGGCATGGAAGAAATGACACCCTGGTAGGTCAATGGAGGGGATTGGCATCACGAAAGTCACCGAATTCCCGTAAATGAGCTCTGACGCCACGTTCAACCACATCCCACATGTGTTCGATCAGGTTCAGATCTGGACCAGTTGTGGGGGAGGGGGGGGGGGGGGGGGGGAAAGGCAGCACATCAATAGGAACTCCTCCCATGTTCCTCGAACCGCTCCATCACACTCCTCGCCTTGTGACAAGGCGCATTATCTTGTTCAAAAATGACACCGTCAGAAAACATGATCGTCATGAAGGGCTGTACGTGGTCTACAGACAGTCTACGATACTCCTTCGCCGTCAAGGTGCCTTGCACGAGCTCCACTGGATCCATGGATGCCCTCCGGGAATTTGCTCCAGATTACAATGGAGTTACCGCCTGCTTGTCTGCGTCCTGCAACACAGGAGTGTTCCCCTGGAAGACTATGGATTCACACCCTCCCATCGGCATGATGAAGAAGGTATCGGGATTCAACAGACGATACAACGCTCTGTCACTGCGCCAAAGTCCAGTTCCGATGGTAACGTGCCCATTTCCCTCATAGTTGCCGATATTGTAGTGTTAACATTGGCACATGCATGGGTCGTTGGCTACATAGACCCATTGTTAGGGGTATTCGGAGCATTGTGTATTCAGACACACTTGTACTCTTCCCCGCATTAAAATCTGATGTTAGTTCCACCACAGTTCGCCGCCTGTCCTGTTTAGCAGTCTGCCCAGCTTACGACGTCCGATATCTGTAATGAGGGGTGGCCTCCCAATACCACAACATCTGGATGTGGTTTCACCTTGGTTTCGTCACGTGTTGAAGACACAAACTACAGCACTCCTCGAACACCCGACAAGTCGCGCAGTTTTCGAAATGGTCATGCCGAGCCTCCGGGCCATCACAATATGCTCTCGGTCAAACTCAGATAGAGCAAACTCCTTCCCTGTTCTACACATTGACAGCATGCACATTGATACAACATGTAGTGTTTGTATGTCTGACTAGCAATCATTCCTCGCCAGGTGACGCTGCTATCGGCTGAATGGGTTTATATCCACACATCGAAAAAGTTTTGCATCACTCCGGTTCCCAGAATTCCTGAAGATAGACAGTGACTGTGGATATTGTATAACACGCACAGCCCCTTTGACTGTTCAGAGATGTCACTAAACCCGCCCAAAGATGTAAAAAACCATGCAACTGATACCAGCATCGTTGCACAACTGACGCAAAACGTCTAACTTGTGCGGCAGTTCTCCGAAAGTACTACCCCACTACTTGGAAAGCCACAATTTGACTCGTTTCAAACTCGCTCAGTTGGATGTAGGGAGCACGAGTCCATCTCTGACGCATGTTATCCTGCTTTCTTCACACGTTTGCACCACACTGAGCCTTCTGGTGGTGAGCATTCCCTATTAAGGGGTAGACACAGAAGGCGTTCTGGTAGCTAAGCCACTACGCTATCTGTTGGTGGACGACGTTGAAACCACTATCAGTATATCTGTTATCCCCCAGGTGGAATATGCCATCATCGGATCAAAATTAACGTCATCTTTGCAGGAGTACTAATTATTTCTGGCAGTGTAGATACCTAAAAGGTTCCGGGAAAAAGTAGTATGAGCCGGTTGACTTCAGTTGCAGATAATAGTTATACTGCCGTTTCATTGTAGACTGTAGTGGTCTAGCAACACCACATGTCCACGTGCTGCTCTTGCTAATACACATCAAAAAGTATGCAAGTGGCGAAATAACTAGCAGGTGACAGGGCGTTAGACGTACAGGAAAAGATGGTACTCTGTGTAGGATATGACACAAGAGTAGTTACACAGCACACAACTTATAATCCGTCAGCTGCCTTGAGGGTAGAAAACAGTGAGCTGTCGTTCGGCCTGGGGGTAACGGATCTCGGTATCAAGGTACAGCGCGCAGTTTCCATGGCGTCTGAAGCAGCAAACAGCCTAAGAAGTTGTCTACGAAGACGAATATTTGTGTTAATCCTTACGAAAGGACTTAATCTTTGAATAGGAAAATAATACAGGTAGACATCGCCGTGAGGTGTGTACAGAAAAGCAAAAACATTATTGAATGTCATAACTGATATACCACCTACTGTTCATCTTAACTGGTATACTCACTACTGTTTACCTTCATTTTAAGCTAGATGAGGACCGCATCACTGCGGTATACTAATATGAATGAGTTCATTTAGAGGTGCAGGTACTGAACAAGGCAGGGATGTTCTGGGATTCTGAACCCTTATATTCCTTTTTGTTTGTCACGGAGCCAAGCAGCTTTTACGTATTTTGCCTATTCTACACGTCCACATCCTCCAATGCTCCTCTCCGTGGCAGTTAAGTCAACTGCAGATGACACTAAGTCTTACTAGCAGAACATTTTTCTCAGTGTTACTGATTTTAGAGGTTCGAAAATTAATGATATATAGAAACGTCAAGTAAAAGTAAGTATACGATGTTCCCGAGCTCCCGCCAAAGTTTGGCAGGGGAGAGAGGGAAATTAACATGTCTCTAATCAATAATTTGTTTTGATGGGTTCTTTTTTCATTTCTGCGCATTAACCCAACTTGAAGTCTTTAGGCAATAAAATGTTACGCGAAAGTACTCTTTCCACCAAACATCAGCAGATCGTCCTGAAACTTGTATAACCGTTTGTGAAGAAATACCTCGTTGCTCTTCAGTTTGCTACGGGCCACTTGTCGTCGCATTTGTCTTTTATTTATTGGGATATTGTCTCGAGCTATCATATCTTAACTATCTGTTATTTCTCGAGTGTCAAATAGAAGTGAATAAATGGTCTCCAAGCTGTCTGAAACTTGCCTTGTTGTGCCTTTTCAGTGCTCTGGCTGTGATATACCAGTTAACAACATGTCGCTTTACATAATTACGTGATGAATGAAAGAAAGTTAGTCTGACATCCCGTCAGCCAACAATATCGTTAGAAACGAAGAGTAAGTTAAAATGTACGAGGATTTGTTAAAGCTTTTAGGTAGGAAGTATCTCAACATCACCTTAAAAATCTTGAGAAAAGGGGGGAAAAAATCAAGCGATGTCTAAAGATGACTTGAATCTCACTTCTCAAGAATGCCGGTTCAGAGCTGTGAACACTTGCTCGAGACGGTTAAACACTGACTTTGTATAAATTCCGTACGTAAACATGATTTTCTAGACATATCCTGCAGAATACGACAATGTGCTACTGAATTTTCTGTCGCTTAAACAACAAGCAGCCAAGTGTAAACGATCTTGCCTCCATAATGTAATTACTCCCTCCTGGCTGCATTAATTTGTAGTAACATACGAGTCTCATATTAGCAGCGGATTTTTACGTCAAGTGACATTCCACAATACATGCGCGAGAAAGGAAGGTAAATTTTAAAACTTATCATTCTCTAAAATCATCTGTCGTATCGTTGACAAATATTAAGAAAATCAGCACATGAAGCTATTGATATGAAGATAACAAATAGAGCATCATCTAGTGACCACTTCGTTGTAGTCTTCCTGAATGATATACAGATAACTTCAATGAGTAAGAATGTAGTAGGGTTAATATATTCCTCTGTCTAACGTAGTACAAGAGTTTTACTAGAGTCTACAGTATTTCGTTGTTTCCCATCATATACCATGCCAACTCGAACAACAGCCTCTACCGCCATGTGCTTGCCGGCCGAAGTGGCCGTGAGGTTAAAGGCGCTGCAGTCTGGAACCGCAAGACCGCTACGGTCGCAGGTTCGAATCCTGCCTCGGGCATGGATGTTTGTGATGTACTTAGGTTAGTTAGGTTTAACTAGTTTTATGTTCTAGGGGACTAATGACCTCAGCAGTTGAGTCCCATAGTGCCCAGAGCCATTTTTTTTTTGAAGCCATGTGCTTGACACAGGACAGTGCAGACAGTTCAACGAGACAGTTAAATGATATAAGTTACTCTTCCTGCTGTAGACTGTCTTAAACAGTGAGAGACTTTCGTTGGAGGGAGGAGGGGGGCGCAGTGTGCAGTAGTTTATTCATTTGTTAGTAGAGACAGAGTGGTTCACCATTCAGTGCGAAGAAGTTATGAACCTTCATTCACCTGAAACGTGGCCAGCAGGCCAGCACCCGAGAGCGATGACACTACAACACCATTTCCTAGGGGAAAAAAATACTACGTGTACTAGACTTCCTTATCCGCGAAATGACACCGCCAAAGAGAAGCAAAGGGCCTCTACATAGCAGTGCACATATAAAATTTAAACGTTAAGTTTACTGGGTGGGTTTACAGTGTGCTCACTTCTTAAATTTGTGGCCTTGGGTATGGGACAGGAAAGAGATATCGATTTTTCGTCAGCCCAAGATTGCTTTATAATAGCAATTGTTATCAATATCTTTATGTGGCCCAAAGAGATGGAAGTCCGATAGTACCAGGTCTGGATTGTAGGGGTGGATTGATTCTTGTCCGATCGAACACGAATGCAAGGAATCCGCACGATTCAACATGCCTGGAGCAGTGGCTGTGACAGGACGTCCCGAGCGTGGCTGATCATGGACCTCTTGTTTCTGCGTTTCCTGCGGCTGTAACTTTCTTTACCCATCGCCCAACTCCAATCCTATCAACTGCAGCATCGCCAGACACTGCACAAAAACGTTAATGGACGTTCACCACGAATTTCTTTTTCTGCACACAAGAATTCAATAACAGCACGCTGCTTATAACGTGAGTCGTATGTAGACGCCATTTTGACGCTGCACTACGGCTCTACTATCTGCCCAGAACGGTTGGAAACTTCACCGGCGCACAGAACAAACATAAAATAAGAAGCATCAACAAGGGCGTTCATCTATGTATATTAATGGCTTTTTAAAACAATGTGAGGCATCACTTATTGACCGACCCTCTTATGAGCCACTTGCACCAAGTTAGTTGGCAGACACCACGGCAACCTAGTGATAAGGAAACGAAATAGTACTTTCAGTTCAATGTTGAAGATACGAATACCCATCAGAAAGCAACAGATTGAAGTACTATACGAGAAGCACATTTTCAGAGGATAAGTGTGTCGATGAAGCGTCTAAGTGGCGTCTCTCCGCGTAAACACATAATCCAATACTGTCGCCATTTCTCAGCCGTCAGCCTTGCGACCCACATTTAGTAGCAGAATCCGTGTCATCGCCCTTCACCATGGCATGCTTCCAGATTTCGCGGCCGGAGATGAAAGCCGTGTTACGAAACTTCAGCCAGGTCTTTTTTATTAGGAGAACAAGCAGTGTCTTTAACTTATCGTAATTATGCGCAGTGTCATACGAGCGATGTTTATTTAAATTACTTACGCACAGGTGCCATAAATACAATAATTGCGTAGCTCTGCCCACTTTAACTATTATTTTCGTTCGATTTTTCTTTATGCTATGCGAACTGTATTGCACCTTCAGATGTTGATTCTCTCGATTGACAGCTTTAACAGGTAAGAATTGTAAGGGTCTAAAGATTGAAAATGACTTTTAACCATCGCACATAGGGCTAACATCAATGAAATAATACTTTTATCTGTCCTTATCATTCACGGTGGTCAGCTGGTTTGGAGGTTACTGACATAAGGGTCATTAACGTGTACAGACGAACATTTGTCTTAATCTTTTTCGTTACGTAATATACTTCCCGGCTCTATTCTTAAAGCGGATCTTACCATGACATGTTTGTTCATTAATCAGAAATGTACTTCATTCACAGATTTAGTCAAAAAACAGTACAAAGCAACTGATATCTACAAGAAAACATTTTTAATTTTTTGCCTGTTTTTAACTAATACGTTACAGAGCCAACTGTCGGTTGTGTCAGGAGCTAGTGAACTACTGGAGCCATAAAGCTTCCGCCAGCGAATGGAGGTTTTATTGACGTGTTATTGGGTTATCAGCCTTTGCTGTGTTTCTGTCTTATTAATATGACGCAACAAGACTACAACAAAACGGCGGCGATCACACACTGTTCATTTCTAGACCTTCTCCGTCGTTTTTAAAGTTGTTGACATATTCGTGAATTTCAATAGACTATTTTGAGGATGATTTACATCTATATCCATAGTCTACAAAACACTGTGAAGTGGGTGGCATACGGTACTTTCCATTGTATCATGTATTAAGGTTTCTCCTATTCTGTTCGATTATGAAGCCCAGGAAGAATAATTGCTTACGTGGCTATGTTCACGCTTTAATTGGTCTGGTCTTCATGGTCCCTACGGAAACAACATGTATTGGACTGTAATGTGGTTGCTAGATTTTACATTAGCACTTAATGTAAAGAACACTATATCCGTAGTACTGTAAACCGACTGTGTAGTGCAGGTACCACGACGAAGTCGACTTTGTGTCCCTCATTGCTATCAGGCACAGCATTTATTTTACGACAGCGACAGAAATTTAGTCAGTTAGCCTTCCTTTGCGTCATCATTCCACCGTAAGAGAATCTAGCCTATGCAGTAGTCGGACAAGAATTTGCACAAACTATCAAATCACCGTCTTTCCCGGGAAGAGATATTATAAGTACTCCGGTACCTCGTGGGGAACGATTCCTGAGCTTGCACAATAAGGAAACGAACTTCTGTGAACTAACAGATACTTTGCAATAGAGATTAAAACCATGTAACAGCTCAGCCCATACAGAGAAAAAAGGAATGGAGCTCTGTCGCGAAATGTTTTGCACCTAGTTGTTTCTGGTTTAAGAAGACACAATCGACCTGATTTCAAACACATGTAAAGTTATTTATAAACCGAATATTAACTTTTATGGACATCTCACCGTGTAGTTTGGGAAGTGTACGTAGAGATGATAGGATGTACGGTAAACACATGAATGTTGAAACACGAATGAAATGCACACATACGCGTTGTACTGTCATATCAGAAGAAAGGTTAATGTATTGTGAACAAAACTCAGTAATAAAGCCTATTGATGCCCAGCCTATACTACTGATCGATAAACGTGTCGGACTGCCTCATGAACACTATCCTCAACAAACGCTAGGTAGTTATTTTTACCTAGGCGAATGAATGGGAGCGGTGCACATTCAGCCAAGAACACCAAGAGATTACATGGATGGTACTAACGGTCCTGGTTTCGAAGCCGACGCTAAGGGGCAGGAGAGCGTGTCCTTGGTCACATGCTCCTCTCACATTGCCATCCAGGCAAAGCCTGGCACAGTGACCGCTTCTATAAGACTATACCTTCAGAAGGTTGCTGTGATATACAAACATTTCATCAACTGTTTCTAGTAAGAAGAATGTCTACAAATAAGCGGTATGTGAGTATCGCTGTTCCGTAAAATCTCTTTTGTGCTATATAAATACAAAACAGGTCAGTGATCCATATGAACAGACTGTTGCAATGATTAAGGCTCTACACTTGTATTCGGCAAGAGCGGAGTTCCTACCACGGTTCCGCCTCCCACATTTAATTTTAACGTTGTTTCCATGAATGAATTAAGACCACAATCCGTTTCTTTCCCAGTAGTTATCCATTTGAATACATCCTCTCTCTGTAATGACAAAACTGTCGAAGGAAATTTAAACTGTAACCTGCCGTTGTTAATACATTGGCTACTCCACCACTATCAACGGGTTACACTTCCTAATAGAAGATTCGTGTAGCATCAAGCAGGAACTTTCGTTGGTGACGCAGGAGTCCAATATGAGAGCCCACTTAATCTTCACCTGACAACAGCTACGGAAGATCACTGAGCTTGGAAGCCAGGGAAATAGTTAGGCATACCTAAAGTAAAATAGTCAACCAAAAAATTATAAAACTTGTTCTGCGGATAAGCATACATTTTTTGTTAAGTAGTCATGCGTAATTTAACCAACACCTAACTTTTCTGCTTCAGTTATACTGCGCTTTGTAAGCCAGGCGTTATTCCAAGCGAGCTTCATTGCGGTTTCCAGTTACATCGGAAGCCAGATAATTTATCTTGAATCAAATGGTTCAAATGGCTCTGAGCACTATGGGACTTAACATCTGTGGTCATCAGTCCCCTAGAACTTAGAACTACTTAAACCTAACTAACCTAAGGACATCACACACATCCATGCTCGAGGCAGGATTCGAACCTGTGACCGTAGCAGTCGCGCGGTTCCGGACTGAGCGCCTTAACCGCGAGACTACCGCGGCCGGCTAATTTATCTTGAACATCGTCGTGAAGTCATTGAGCGAGCCATCTTATTAATGAGATTTAACTAATGATGAAGCAGTAGGGAACGTAAAGTCTTCATTCGAATTCGGCTATACCTCCATATCAAGTTCTAGCTCCACTGCGAATTCGTCCACATCCATACTGGCGCCGTCTCCGCCATGCATGACACCAAACAGTGATTTAGTGCGATGCTTCCGCTGAAATGTGCGCTCCAGTGTGTGGCGGGAAGATGCTGTATCTGGTATAACAGCGGCGACGCTTCGTGGCATAGAAATAGTGAGGTCTTGGTAGGTCGCTGGAGGGGATTGGCACCAATCTGCACACACAAATCACCTAATTCCCTTAAATTCCGGGAATTGAGCCTATGAGCTCTGACGCCACGTTCAATCATAACCCAGATGTGTTCGTTCGGGTTCAGATCCGGAGAGCTGGAGGGTCAGCACATCGATCTGAACTCGTCACTGTGTTCCTCGAACCACTCCATCACGCTCCTGGCCTTGTTATAAAGGAGATGTACGTGGTCTGCTACCAGTATACGATACTCCGTGGCCGGCATGGTGCCGTGCACGAGCTCCACTGGATGTCCACGTGAATGTTCCTCAGAGCACAATGGAGCCGCCGCCAATTTATCTCCGTCCCGCAGTACAGAAGCTGTTCCCTTGGAAGACGACGGATTCGCGCCCTCCCATCGGCATGATGGAAAAGATATCGGGAATCAGTAGATCAAACAACGCGCTGGCACTGCGCATACGTCTAGTCCCAACGGTCACGTGCCCATTTCACTCGCTGTTACCGATGTCATGGTGTTAACATTGGCACACGCATGAGTCGTCGGCTGCGTAGGACCATCGTTAGGAGTGGTCAGTGCACTGTGTGTTCAGACACCCTTGTACTCTGCCCAGCATTATAGTCTGACCTTAGTTCCGCCACAGTTCGCCGCCGACAGTCTGCCCAGCCTACGACGTCCGACATTTTTTAATGAGTGGTGACCTCCTAACCCCACGACATTTGGACGTGGTTTCACCTTGGTTTCGTCACGTGTTGAAGACACTCACTACAGCACTCCTCGAACACCCGACAAGTCGCGCAGTTTCCGAAAACGAGTCTCCGGGCCATCGCAATTGCCTTCGGTCAAACTCAGATACATCGCATGCCTTCCACATTCTACACATGGACAGCACGCTCACTGACGCTACCAACGCCTTGTGTTTGACAAGCAATCATTCCTCGCCATTTGACGGTGCTATCGCCTGGACGGATTTATATCGATAGTAGGTCGGTCGTCATAACGTTCTGATTGATCAGTGTATTTTTCCATTTTAAACTTCGGCATCTTGTAGAACTATTACGCAAAAGTGGTTCCGTTATTGTTATGTCTTAGATAGTTAGTAGGCGAAAGTCGAGGGATTTCAAATTTTTTCGAGAATATGCTCCATTCTTCAAAATAAAACCTCACTCGTGAATAATCTTGAGTTTGTTCACTAGACTCAGCGTTCTTCCACACGCGCAGTACCGAAGATGAGTACCTAACTTGGCGGCGATTGTGACTAGAGGAGGTCACAGAAAACCAGGCTTTTATATACGACTGAAGTTTAATCCTTCACCTCTATATGGATATTTTTGTGTGATTTACTTCGAGACAGAGTTTCAATTATTTATTAATCTAATTAAGCCTGTTCAGCGGGAATGCTCCCGTAGAGCAGTGGTTTCCACACTTTCTGAGACCAATACCTCCCAGTGCAATCAAATATCAGCTAGTAATACCCCCTTTCCTCTCCCCGTCACCCAACCATAAGTAACATTAATGTCGAATAAAACTTTAGAATGAAAAAGAATTTTACTTTAATACTTTCATTTTTAAAATAATGTAAGATAAATAATATTCAGATATCGTTTGTATTTTATTAAAGCAAGAATTAATGAAACGATTGGTATGGTTTATTTTTAAGAACCTTCTGCAAGTTTGGTTTGTTCTCAGTCAGAGCACACCATAAGTCACGTTCCAAGTTTATTCCGGTACTTTTTTGTTTCATTGCTGTCATAGTCAAAGTTCTACTTCAACATATTTAAATGTTTATGACAATGTTTCTTTTCCAAGTGCCGCGTTTCTGCAGTTTGTGAGCTTAATAAATTGTGAAGCAACTACCGGTGAATTGCGAGAGCTACCTACAACTCCTTCTCGGAATAGAACGCTGCGCCATTCGCCTCCCTTGCGATACTTTCTTCACCCATACCTTGTCCCCCATCTACAACCAACGAAGTTTATCTGTGCGAGCTATACCTGTCTGAAAATCACTTGACTGCTGGACTCCTTAATTCTGAAATGGCTGAAATCAGAAGACTTCGTGCTGCCAATACTTTGCGTCTGGCCACTGCCACTAGTGCCCACTAATAATTCTGTAGACAGCACTAGTTACCCATTATATAGCTATTGTAATGTTATACTTTCAGTTAGTTCAGTTCTACTTCAACATATTTAAATGTTTATGACAATGTTTCTTTTCCAAGTGCCGCGTTTCTGCAGTTTGTGAGCTTAATAAATTGTGAAGCAACTACCGGTGAATTGCGAGAGCTACCTACAACTCCTTCTCGGAATAGAACGCTGCGCCATTCGCCTCCCTTGCCATACTTTCTTCGCCCATACCTTGTCCCCCATCTACAACCAACGAAGTTTATCTGTGCGAGCTATACCTGTCTGAAAATCACTTGACTGCTGGACTCCTTAATTCTGAAATGGCTGAAATCAGAAGACTTCGTGCTGCCAATACTTTGCGTCTGGCCACTGCCACTAGTGGCCACTAATAATTCTGTAGACAGCAGTAGTTACCCATTATATAGTTATTGTAATGTTATACTTTCAGTTAGTTCGTTTATCTGTTTCAAAGTGAGTAATGAAACAATTTCTGGTCCACTGGAGGAGGTAAACACAACGGGGAGAAGAAATTTTCATGAGATACTTGGCATCTGCTACATGTATGTCTCGTAGCTAGTGTCATAGAGGCACGATCCAAAACAAAGTACATGTGTAGTGGGTGGACTATGCGAAGATGTTTACACGTACTTTTCACAAGCATAACTTGTACCACATCGTTTCATGTATTAATGATATTACTCGAAAAATGACATTACTGCTAATTATTATTATTATAAAAATAATAACAGTGATATTTTAAAAATAATGTACTTTAGTACCGACACAGAGAAACTCTCTTGTGTTTTACCCTTCAGAAAATTTCATTTTACTCCTAAGGGGGTAATTACCGTTAGCTTGGGAACTACTACCCTAGCGGGACACTAAAAAGAACGAGTTGCCTCGTCAGAAATCACTGTTGTACTATATCTCCTTGTGAATACACGTATGCTGCTAGCAAATGAGGAAGAATAATCCTGCAGTCATGAGAAGAGGATGAGTATCTCTTTTCATCATACCACACACACACAGGTTTGGAGAAGTTAAACCTTATGCTGGACCGACACTTGAACGTTGCTCTTTGTCCTAAGCGATCAGTGAGCTACACATTCCATGTGAACATGTCTCCCGAGCTAGATCAAAAAATCGTCTCAATAAATTAAGGAAAAACAGCAGTGTCTCTTTTAATTTTTGTCCGCGAAATCCATTAAAGGAAAAATTTAATTTCGTTTTAGTGCCATCATATCTCACAATTCTGTACTCATCTGGATTCACATTCATCATTAGCAGTTACGATTCTAATCCTCTTTTGCCCAGCTTGTCATAGACGTACTTTAACCTTCAGGCCTCCAGTGTTCATAGTCTTTAAAATATCTTCTACATACATAAGCTTCTCAAACATAGTGGAGGTAAACGGCTATTTCCTTATTTTATTGCCCGCATCTCGTGGTCGTGCGGTAGCGTTCTCGCTTCCCACGTCCGGGTTCCCGGGTTCGATTCCCGGCGGGGTCAGGGATTTTCTCTGCCTCGTGATGGCTGGGTGTTGTGTGCTGTCCTTAGGTTAGTTAGGTTTAAGTAGTTCTAAGTTCTAGGGGACTTATGACCACAGCAGTTGAGTCCCATAGTGCTCAGAGCCATTTTTAGCCTTATTTTATTGAGCTACATCTGCATCTACACTCTGTAACCCACCTTACAATGTGAGTAGAGTACTTCTGGTATCACTATCTGCTCCCCCCTCCACTTTTCCATTTGCGAATGGCACGTGATAGGAATCACTGTCGGTAAATATCCGTACTAGCTCTAAATTCTCGGATTTTCTCCTTGTGGTCATTTCGAGGCACGTATGTGGGAGGAAGCAATACACTGTCCGAATATTTCTGGAATGTGCTCTCTCCTACGTTCATTTGTTACCACAGTTAACTTACGTTTAACATGGTTCTTCGTCGATAATATGCAATCTTTTTATGTTGTTTCCTCATTTTTACAGACCCAGTTTTTTGCAGTTACTAGAACACGTTTTTAGACAATATTGTAATTGCATATTTTGGTATAGGCCAGTATTATTTAATGAACCTCAAAGTAGTTTTTTGTGTTTTCTTAATCCATCCATCTTTCAATTCACACATTTCATTTTAAGCGCTATCCTGTGTTTCCCAACGTTAGTCTTCTCTCTCTGTCTCTCGTTTGCAATTTTCGGCTACTTCGTTCAACCACCGCTCTCTATATCGCTACCTACATAACTGACCGTTTAGTTCTTGACATGGTTCAGCTCTGTATGTGAAGATTATTGTCATACATGTTGCAGTTTGCAGCTCTGCCGGTGAAGTTATATCACTTTCAAAATTTGATGTAATATTTCCTTTTGTCTTGATCATCTATCATTTCTTCCATTTACATCTTCTTTATCACATATGAATTCTTATACTGCTCCTCCAATAATTAAGCTGTTACGCACATCTCTTTCACGGTAAATATCAGTACTTGTTGCTTAGTGTATTATCTGCATTTATATCATTCTCTATAGGTTCTTAAGTCACCTGTAATAATTTCTTGTCACCACAGCAAGTAATTAGTGGTCTCATTGCCTAAGATCTAGTTGGTGCCTATTTCACAACATGTGATCATTTGTATTCCAGAATCAACTACTACAGTTTTTTTATGTAGTAAAGTTAGCTAAAGGACAACGAATTTGAAACGCGCACAATGTACAGACAACAGTTGAGAATTTCACATGAAACAAGCTCCCTTTCTTTGTTGCTGATCTCGGATAACTCCGAAGATGGTAATTACATTGCCTCAGATTGCTACTAGGGGTATTCTGTTTGACCATGGTTTGACAAGGGAGCTTTGCTCCAAACAGACATGTCCCTCTAAGTACCTGACAAAAAGGACGCCGGCTGCACTCTGGAAGTGGTGCAGTCGAGTTTGCCATGCTGACAAAAGACGAGCTTCACACGGGAACACAATCAAATTTTCTAAACACATTCTAAAACAAAATGAAGATTAAGAAGCAAATTAGTAAAGTTATTCAGTTCTAAACTCTGATACAGCGCTCCCAAAAACCAACTACTATTTCTCATTGTATCTTTCGAACCATGTACGTACAGTTAAATTAGCATAATGACCAGTATCGTCGAATCTCGATAACGCAGCTGCTGTCAAGAATGTACTCCTTCCCTGGTTTTTTACTAGAAATGATAGGAGAGACGGCGTGCAGTTCATGATAAGCTGATTGTGCGTCGGTGTCCGACATTAACTTCCAAGTTGCTTTCCATCTCGTCATTGCGTGACTGCTAGAACACATCTCATATTGATCTCTCCCATCACATTCATCACCACTGGACTGCACAGTTAATGCTTTACAGTTTATTGTTCAGATATTATACGTAACCAATAAGTAAACTACCTTCATGTTGTGTACTTGTAGGAGGCTCTATTAATCAGCTTCAAATAGTGACTCACATCTTCAAAATAAGGTTGTGGGAAAGTAAAAGCTTATGAAATTAACCCAACAGTTCTGATCAAATTATTCACCCCATAATGACGAAATCACTAGTTAGACGAAGCTCGCTTTTAAGCTGGTGATAGAACAACAACTGCAGTGTGGAAAACATCACTTTTAGCTGAAACACTCAAGAAGCTCTCAGATTAACAGGAGATGGAGCTCAGTAAAGCATATTAGTCAACCGGTCCATTCTAGCATCTACAGCGTGACTGATGAAAACTCGCAACTCGTAATGGCCGGGATTCCCCGCAATGCCCAAAGGCGCCCCAGACTATCACATCATGAATTCACTCAGAAGACGTTGGGTAGTTCAGTCTGGGGCACGGGCTTCACCTTATTAGTTTAAATAAGATATCACTACAATCCAACTTTAAGGAAGATACACGGAAGAAAGAAAAAATACATTTGTTTCCAATAAGCACTCCACACCACCCACTGGCAGGCACATGGTGGCCGGAGATAGTTTTGGTTTTATGTCGTGGACATACTGTGCAAAGGGAGATGTGTGCACTGTTCTTGGAGTTGTAGACGCCAGCTACAGTAATGGGCAACGGCGCACCCGCAGTTGTGTACAAACGTTGTGTCAATAATCGAGATGAACTTGTACTGTGTGTCATTGCTAACAGAAATAGATCTGTTGCTGATCTCAAATTACATGGTCCACTACCGAATCTGAAATCTTTCTGCTTTTCGTCGTGCAGCATTTTTCACATACTCATTACTACAGACTACGAAGTTCAGCCTACTCCATAGTAGACTACCATCTGCATTCTTTCATAACCGCATCCCTTCGCATTCAATACACACAGTAACATTTTATGTATTTGACAACGATGTACACGGCCCAAGGCTATTTTTTTTCTTCGTGTCTGTTTCCTACTGAACAAGCAGATGGTTTGTAGACCTCGGCAAACTTTTCTGCAAGATACCATTAAGGCAGGAATGAGGTAACGGGAGTCACAATTAGCAATGTATGGACGAGAATTTCCCTTTCCGGTGCCTGAGTTAAACAAAAGAAAGATCTACCGCAAACCTTGAACGAAACTGAAGAAATAAACCTTGATTATATTTTATCGGTGTTACAATACTTCTTCAGCCAAGAAAAGGTGAGTCTAGCCTATAGCTACTCGTATATGTGAAGCAGAGCAGTCTATAATTTGAGCGACATTTACCGATGAATAATTTTGCATATTGCTGAAGAAAAGTTAGGCATTCCTCCACATTTCTTATATATTCGATTGACACGCCTGTTCTTATTGCAATGTTCAGCTAAGTCAAGCCGGCCGCGGTGGCCGTGCGGTTCTGGCGCTGCAGTCCGGAACCGCGGGACTGCTACGGTCTCAGGTTCGAATCCTGCCTCGGGCATGGATGTGTGTGATGTCCTTAGGTTAGTTAGGTTTAAGTAGTTCTAAGTTCTAGGGGACTTATGACCTAAGATGTTGAGTCCCATAGTGCTCAGAGCCATTTGAACCATTTTTTTGAAGCTAAGTCAAAAGTTGTTGTCCTGTAATTCCAGTCATTTACGTGCGATTTCCGGCTTTGAACATTATATGTCACATCATTTGCGTGTTTCCCTCACTGTGATGAAATTTTCAGAAACAGTGGGACATGCACTAAAGATCCAAAATATTATTATCACTGCCTATGGCTAGACTGAAAGTTGCTTGGTGGCGTTACGGACACGCGATGCCGTAAGGAAAAGATATAAGCGGGAGGCGAATGAGGAATGTTTTTGGGACGATACAACTCACAAATGGTGAAATCCACTGACATATGCGACTTTGATAAAGGGCAGATTGTTACGGACCGGCGACTGGGAAAGAGCATCCCGGAAACGGCGAAGTTTGTCAGCTATTCGCATGTTAGTGCCGCGAGCATCTACGTAAAGTGGTTAATGGACGGCGAAACCAAGAGTAGGCGACAAAGTATTGCATTTCCACGCCTCGTCACAGAACGTGGACGTCGGAGGTTTGCCCGTTCTCTAAAGCAGGAAGGCAATGATCAGTGGCAGATCTGACGACGGAGTACAATGCCGGTGCAGGCAAAAATGTTTCGCATCACACAGTTTAGCGTACATTGTTGAAAATGGGGCTCCGGACCGAACGACATCGTCGATTACGACTGCAGTGGGCATTATATCATCGAGACTGGACAGTGGAACAATGGCAATGAATCATCTGGTCGGATGAATCACGTTTCTTGCGACATCAAGTCAATGGCCGCGTTCGGGTAAGTTGTCATCCAAGGAAATGACTGTCCGAAACATGCACTGAGCCACGGATGCAAGCCCTTGGGGACAGTATTATGCTATGGGTATAATCACCTGTGTTTCCATAGAATCCGTGGTAATAATCGAAGGCACCATGACAGTAGTGACTATTTGAATATTTTTATGCGCCATCCGCATCCCTTCGTGCTTGATGTCTTCCCCATGGTGACAGCATATTTCAGCAAGATAAATGTCAATGTCAAAAGGTCAGAATCATGGTACAGTGATTTGGAGAATATGTTAATGAACTTGTGCTGATGTCTCTGCCACCAAATTTGCATGATCTGAAACTTAGTGGAACATATCCGTGACGCTTTCGAGCATCAACTCCGCACTCACAAACAACCGGTTCATAATTTATATCTGCATCTGCATCTACGTGATTATTCCGCAGTTCAAAATTAAGTGCCTCGCAGAGGGTTCAAGGAACCACCTTAAATATACTCGTATTTCTCTACCGTTCCACTCTCGGACAGTGCGCGGGAAAAGCGAACACTTAAATCTTCCCGTGCGAGCTCTAATTTCTCTTATTTCATTACGATGATCATTTCTACCTATGTAGGTGGGCGCCAACAAAATATTTTCACACGCTGGGGACAAAGTTGGTGATAGGACATTCAGGAGCAGATCGTTCCGCAACGAAAATCGCCTTTACATTAATGATTGACATCCTTATTCGCGTATCATATCCGTGACACTCTCTCCCCTATTTCGCGATAATACAAAACGAGCTGCCCTTCTTTGAATTTTTTCGGTATCCTCCGTCAACTCTATCTGATGCAGGTCCCACACTGCACAGCAATACTTCAGAAGAGGGCGGACAAGTGCAGTATAAGCACCTTCTGTAGTAGACCTGTTGCATTTTCTAAGTGTTCTGCCAATAAATAGCAGTATTTTGTTTGCTTTCCCCACAACATTATCTATGTGACCGTTCCAATTTAAGTTATTCGCAATTGTAATCCCTAAGTGTTTAGGTGAATTTATATGAATTTATGTTTCTTATCCTGTAATCGAAATTTACAGGATTCCTCGTAGTGAAATGGAACGTGCATGTGAGAACTGTGGTAGGTACGGTGAATGGTCGACTTCGGTTTATCGGGAGAATTTTTAGAAAATAGTGGTTCACCTGTGAAGGAGACGCACGTAGGAGGCTGGTCTGACTTATTCTTGAGTACTGCGCGATGCTAGAGATCCATATCAGGTCGGACTGAAGAAAGTCGTCGAAGAAATTCAGAGGCGGGCTGCTAGATTTGTTGCCGGCAGGTTCGAACAACACATAAGTGTTACGGAGATGCTTCGGGAACTCAAATGGGAATCCCTGTAGGAAAGGTGACGTTCTTTTCGAGAATCACTACTGAGAACATTTAGAGAACCGGCACCTGAAGCTGACTGCCAAACGATTCTGCTGCCGCCAACATACATTGCACATAAGGGCAATGAAGATAGGATTCGAGAAATTAGGGCTCATACGGAGACATATAGACAATCGTTTCTCCCTCGCTCTATTTGCAAGTAGAACAGAAGAGGAAGTGACTAGTAGTAGTACAGGTCACCCACCGCCACGCACCGTACGGTGGCTTGCGGAGTATCTATGCAGATGTAGATGTACTCATGTGGATGGCTTCACACTTTCCATTATATTTTTTAGAGTCAACTGCCACTTTTCGCTCCAAACAAATATGTTGTCTAAATCGTTTTGCAATTTGTTTTGATCATCTGATGACTTTACAAGATGGTGAATGACAGCGTCATCTGCAAGCAGTCTAAGAGGGCTCCTCAGATTGTCACCTAAATTGTTTAAGTAGATCAGGAAAGCAGAGGGCCTATAACACATCCTTGAGGAACGATAGATGTTACTTCCGTTTTACTCGAGGACTTAACTTTCTGACAGAAGATCATGAATCCATTCGCATTACTGAGACAATGCTTCATAGGCACTCAATTTGTACAGACGTCGGTTGTGAGGAACGGTGACAAAAGCATTCTGGAAACCTAAAAACATGGAATCAATTTGGCATTCCCTGTCGATAGTACTCATTGCTTCGTGAAAATAAGGGACTAGCTGAGTTCCATAAGAACGATATTACCTGAATCCTTGTTGGTTGTTTATTGATAGATCGTTCTCTTTTGGGTGACCCATAATGTTTGAAGACAGTATATGTTCCAAAAGCCTACTGCAAATCGACGTTAGCGATATGGGTCTGTAATTCAGCGGATTACACCTATTTCCTTTCTTTGGTATTGGTGTGACTTGTGCAACTTTCCAATCTTTAGGTACAGCGAGCGGTTGTATGTGATTGCTAAGTATGGGGCTATTGTATCAGCATATTCTAAAAGGAATCTGGTTGGTATACAATCTAGACCGGAGAACTAGCATTTATTAAGTGATTTGAGCTGCTTCCCTACACCGAGGATATCTACTTCTAAGTTACTCTTGTTGACAGTGTTCTTGATTCGAATCCAGGAACATTCCCTCTATTCTTTGGTGAAGGAATTTCGCAAAACTGTGTGTAGTAACTCTGGTTTAGCCGCACTGTCATCCATAACATTACCACTGTTATCACGAGTGAAGTTATTGATTGTGTCCTGACGATGGTGTAATTTACATACGACCAGAGTCTCTTTGGGTTTTCTGCCACATTTCAAGACACCGTGTAGCGTAGGGCAGCTGTTAGCACACAGTACTTGCATTCGGAAGGACGACGGTTCAAGCCCACATCCGGCCACCTTGATTTAGGTTTTCCGTGACTTCCCTAAACCGCTTAAGGCAAATGCCTGGATAATTCCTTCAAAAGGGCTCGGCCGATTTCCTTCTCCATCCGCAAATCCGAGCTTTTGCCCCGTCTCTAATTACGTCGTTGCCGACGGAATGTAAAACATTAATCTCCTGCTCCTCTTCTTTCACCCTCGAGAAAGAGTTTCGTTGGGGAAATATTAGAAGCACGTCGCATTGAAGTTCGCGCTAGTTTCGAGCTTTTGTAAAACTTCGCAAATCTTGGGTGTTTTGCGTTCTTTATGAGAACTCTGTGACCTGTGTAACTTGTATGTAGACATCTGATGCAAAATACCTCCGAAAATCTATTAAGGACTTGTCAAATACATAACACATAGAAAAGCCACTACATTGCATTCCAAAGGTGGACCAACACGCCACTCCGCGATCAGACCCAAAGGATCATATGATGCAGACCGGTCGCCCTACCATCCTCTACAAATGTCGTCTGAATGCGTTATGGAGGAATTCTCGAGAAATGCTGACACAGAGATATGCGGGCAACCGGGTTTGCCGGACACCACCTTTGCACCGATCCCTCGCGACGAGTGAGAGCCTCCCTGGAGTTGGTGGTGTATGTATGAATTCCTAAGGGATCAAACTGCTGAGGTCATCAAATGGTTCAAATGGCTCTGAGCACTATGGGACTCAACTGCTGTGGTCATCAGTCCCCTAGAACTTAGAACTACTTAAACCTAACTAACCTAAGGACATCACACACATCCATGCCCGAGGCAGGATTCGAACCTGCGACCGTAGCAGTCGCACGGTTCCGGACTGCGCGCCTAGAACCACGAGACCACCGCGGCCGGCACTGAGGTCATCGGACCCTAGGCTTACACACTACTTAAACTAACTTACGCATAGACAACACAGACACCCATGCCCGAGGGAGGAGTCGAGCCTTCGGCGGAAGGGGCCACGCAATCCGTGACATGGCGCCTCTAGCCGTGTGGCCAGTTGGTAGTTTCCGCAAATCTCCGCTTTCAAGTCACAGTATCCGCATCTTTACTAACATCTCCAGTACATAATGGACGTCCATACGTTCAGTATTTAATAACAATACTATATTGTCAGTCCTTCAACACTCTCAGCCACCACAATGATCAGAAGTTATGTCAGTATTTTCAATTGGCAACGCGATATCAAGAAACCAAGATGTCAAAGACTGATTAAGCGTTTATTCCTATTTTACTGATTTTGACTGTTAAAATACAATACCAAAGAAAAAAGTTGATATATGAATGACTGGGAAGAAAAGAACGTTAATTCGCCCATTGAAACCCGAAGTCTTTTGCGACTTATTGATAATGGCATGGGACATGAAAGCGAACGAGAACATGGTGATTAGAGAGGAACTGCAGTTGTTAGTCACTTTAGCAATGTTAACTGTTGTAATATCAGAAATCTTCAGCAATATAATTGCTCTGCAAACTTGAAAAACAATTATATTTATCGAGCAATATTTTTTATCTAATTACAGAAAAATAAACAAAGATTTGTTTGTATTTGAGATTATTTCCTATGACACGTAGATCAGTGCTACAACTTAGGGAAGGAAACTTCCTCCGAATGGTAACTGCGACGAGCGTAATTGTTGTGAAGTGCCGGACGGTGTGGCCGTGCGGTTCTAGACGCTTCAGTCTGGAACCGCGTGACCGCTACGGTCGCAGGTTCGAATCCTGCCTTGGGCATGGATGTGTGTGATGTCCTTAGGTTAGTTGGGTTTAAATAGTTCTAAGTTCTAGGGGACTGATGACCACAGATGTTAAGTCCCATAGTGCTCAGAACCATTTGAACCATTTTTTGTTGTGAGGTAACACATATTACTTGCAGTAAACTTTCCGTTAAATTTCAGTAACCGAGCAAAGACAGGGTCAGTCTGTCGTGATTGTTTCTTCGTAATTTTACAGATGTTTAATCACCTAATGAGTTAAACAAATTTTTTGATTCGGTTAATATCAAAATTAATGTTACACAACGACATATCAATAAATCAGTTATTAAATGTTCTTATACTGCAATAAGTGGGATCTGCTTAAAATAACGAAGTTCATTCTAGGACCATTTGTTATTTTCTACAGCAAGTATGTTGAAGATATTTTTGCACGACTGCACTTCTTGTTACTGTAATGTTACTATAAGCCACACTTTGAGATTAAATTCAGATTTATTCAACGTGTAATACTGTAACGTATTATGTGACATCTGCAAATTCATAGTCATTTAGTGACTCATTGACGAGAAGTCATTGACATGCAAATTCGCGCTACCCAAAATTTTAAATTTTACTTACAGCATTTACACAAATTATGTTCTCTTTCTTTATACAACATTATATTACACGTATTATAAAGAATTTTGACCTTTAATTTTTCTATTATTGTCAGAATACTATTGGTTGTCTAAGACATCTCGCATGATATATTAAGATGATTTAAACAGTCACTGTTCAGTTTTCACGTAAAGTTAAAGCCAACAATTCTGTGCTGTTTTAAATCACTTACGGATTACAAGAGCTATTCTAATTAATGATAATTTTGCGCAAGAGAGTACTTTGGAATGGAGCTATTGCCTAAAGGTAGAAATAGAAGCTTCGTAAATTTTTTGGCGACACACTCAAAAATTAAAAACTGCGTTTCGTTGCTGACATTCACCTTTCTTCGTTGTATATTATGCAGATAAATTCAACGAATATTTCGAAGGAGCAAGGAAGAAAGAAAGGTTAGATTTTAAAGTCTTGGTGACTAAAATGTCATTATAGATGGAACAACAGGTAGGATTTGAAAATAATGGGACGTGATGTCGGTGACTGTCTCATTCAGAAGAACCAATCCGGCGACCGTTTCCAACAGCTCCAGATTTTCAATGTCCGCGCGAGGGAAGTAGTTAGAAGTCGTGTACATATACTGTCTGTTATACTGTGTACTGGAAGATGAATATAAACCATACATGCAGTCCATGTTGTAATAACCAGAAACTGGAAATCAAGAAATTTGATAGATGAAACATGATTTTATACGAAGGCATTTAATTCGTCTTGGTATAAGACAAAAGTCTCCGTAGCGGAGGCTGTTAACGCAAGCCAGCTGGTTGGAATTCTGGCGACGAAAGAAGTTATCATCAGAGATACTTGCCAAGAAAGGGGGCGAAAAGTAATGCAGTACATTTTATTATCACTAGACGCTGTGTGTCGTACTGTATTATATTCCTAATCTCTCCGAATTGTTGTTGGGCTGATGGTATGTGATAATGTTGATGGAGTCCGTTTGGCAGTCAACTTGCTGCTATTCTAAAGAAAGGAGTAAATTATGGATAGTGAGATTTTTGGGAACGGAGAACATGACCGGATTGGACATGGACACGAAAGCATCAATCGTATCCTTTACAAATGAAATACTTCGGCGTTCGTGTTAAGAGATTTAAAGAAATCACAGGGTTTCCAACAGAAATAAGCTATGTGTTTTCATCTACCCTCCTCTTTTGTATTATACAAATATTCATAACAAACTAAACAACACTACACTGCACAAGCAAACTTCGCATTCGGACACATGACCCAGGCTAGCCCCTGACACAATATGCTAAGGAAAGAAAGAAAAGGAAGAAGGAAGATTAACATTGTGCGTCACGCCACTATCGAGGTCTGGATGGGAATACACGCTCGAACTGTGGAGAAGAATGTCGGTCGCGTCCTTTTCAAAGGAACCACCCATACATTTGCCATAGCGATTTAGGGAAACCATTGAAAGTCTAAATCTGAAGTCTAGTGTCTTAAGCATCGTGCAGCCTTGCTCAGACTCGCTCTATATCATTATTTCAATATATCTCAAAATATCCTGACAACGGATTCTAACGTCTCGTTTCGAACCAATGAATACGGATCATATGCTTGCACGGTGGACTTTGAACCGGAATGATTATAGTGGTCATCCGATGGAATAATTTTATTAGCATTCGTCTGAAATGATTGAAGAAAAAACACAAAATATAAGTCACGATGGTGGAATGCGGTTTTGAACTCATATGGTACCGGACACGGGTGGAAGCCTTAACCACAGCGCCACTAGTTTGTTGCAGAGATTCTGATTGCCACTCCTATTTCTCAGCGGTGTTACAGGGCGCAGCTTAAAAGTATAGCTTTCTAACACTACAGCGTTTATCTTTTCTGGACATAAGGTTGGTCAGATGTAAACAAGTGATACTGATACGTACACACTCCCACTGCTAATACACTAGTGTGCAAAACTTAAGGACCTAACAACTTTCGCATGATGTGTAGCTGCCAAGTAACAAAGCTAATGAAATTTGGCCCATACGTAGAAAGAACAGCTACAGTACAGTACAATACACTACGCTACAAAAGGTAACTGAAAAGTACAGTACAATAAACTACACTACAGAAGGTAACTGAAAGAAATACGCAATGAGACGAACAGAAATGACACTTTTATTCCAAGAAATTAATTACAGAAGTTAACGCGATTTATGATGGCCGCAGGACATTAAAAATAGCGGGACATGGTTCTTATTAGGGTGTGCATACTTTGGAACGTCCTCCCACGCTGACCACAAGATTGGAAAGGAGTTCTCGCGATAGGACGCTCCATTTCTCCAGCAGCGCGACTGACAGCTGCTGGGAGGCCGTCGGTGCCATGTGGAAGTGACGCAGTACGTCTTACCAACGCATCCCACAGGTGTACGATGGGATTTAATGGGAGGAAAGGTCAGGGTGATTGATTCGCCGAATATCTTCTCGTTCCATAAGCCCCTCCACCTGCAGAGTTCGATGCGGCTATGTATTGTCATCCATAAAAATTGTGTCAGGGGCGCAAATGGTGAAGGAGTAGAGTGTCACACTAATGTTGGCCGGTGAGTGTACCGTGTTCAAAGATTTCGAGGTCAGTACTCCCACGCCACGGCGTAATACCTGGATAACCAAAACGATCATTTCCGACAGTGTTCCCGCGTGTTTTACGTATTCCCACCTCTAATTATGTAAAGGTACGTAATACACTCAGGAATGCTGTGGAACATGGTCGTTTTGGTGGTCCAGGTCTTATGGTATGAGGGAAATGTTGAGTTTTGACCTCCAGATCTTTGAACACGGAACACTCACTGGTCAACGTTATTGTGGCGCTGTACTCCTCCTCCATGCCCGTCTTTGCAGGGGTGTATTCGGCCCTGTCTTTATTTTTATGGACAACAATGCGCGACCGCATCGAACTGCATATGTTGGGGGAGCTCTTGGAACGAGAGGATGTTCAGTGAATGGACTGGCCCGCCCTTTATCCCGCCTCAAGTCACGCCGACCACGTTTGGCATGCTTTGGGAAGTCGAGCTGCAGCACGTCCACATGCCGCAAGAACCATACAACAGTTGTCAACCGCACTGTTGAAGTAAACAAACGCCGTACCACAAGGACTCACCAACCTTATGGCCAGCATGAGAGCATTGTACACCATGCATTGGCGTTCGTGGTGATGACATACCGTATGAAGAACCGTTCCCGCTGTTTGTAATGTCCACGGAACCGTCATAAATCGCGGTGAATTCAGTGTCACTATTGTCTTTGAACAGACGTGTCAGTTTTGTCCGCCTCATTGCGTATTTTATCCAGTTAGTTTCTACGTTATTCTATACTATGCTACACTATGCTACAGAAGTTCTTTCTACGTATGGTTCAATTTTCATAGAGCTGTGTTACTTGACAGTGTCATATCACGTGAATGTTACTTTCATCCTTAAGTTTTTGACACCAGTGTATTAGTGCACTTTACAGAACTGTTCAGTTTCAATTTCTAGTGGCCTGATGACAAGTTAGCAAATGTCTCATTATTCAGACATACAAATATTCTAAACTGGTTCCATAGACTCCCCTTATAAATGTAAAATACAATTAATCTCTAGGTAGGCCTACAAGTCAAGGAGCGGGAACAAGTCTACGTCTACAAATTAGCAAGCAAGGCGCTGCATTGTTTAGAACAATGAATTTGTGTTTGGAAGGAGGTGCCATCACATAACTACCAGGAAGTCCTATTCTTGCAATTAAAAATAACAACTGTCGCATTTCGATAACTGTCAGATGAAAAATTGGAGAAGATGATTGCGAAGACAAGACAACTTACAAATGGAGTTGAACTCAGAAAGGCATCGTAAATCGTAGAAAGGTAGTGACTAGAGACGAGATGTCATTATTAAATACTTTAACGTTCAACATACTGTCACACTACGTTCATAGACAATAATCCAAATTTTTCTACCCATGTTTTATGTAGTTCGGTTCAGCTGGTATCTTGGCCACTAGGAACGTTATTGGTTTCCAATGATCTCTATATGGCTTAGATCCTAACAAGGGAAATAATAAGTTACATGTACCTGACTTCATCAACATTTTACGTTTCTTATTGCTTATAAGATACGAGCCATGTTTCACTCACATTCATTTTCTACGAATTGTAGCTTCAAACATACAACTTTATTCCCATTTCTAAGTCCTTTTTCTTTCTTTCTTTTGAGAATTTTATTGAGTTACCTCTGCACTGTGTCGTGTCACTGAGTATAACCTGATCTTTTTCTTAGTGCACCTAATTTTCCTAACTGGCGTAGCCTGGTGTCGAGTTCACATTTAAAATTTCTTCTATTCTTGAAAATATTAAATCTTATTCGGAAGCCGTATGCCAGCAACATGAATGTCACGACTTCCTTCAGTGAGCACAAGCAGCTGGAACTCGTCGCGCTCACAAGTGATTTGTGGCTGTTTGCAAAAGGAGCAGAATGTTTTCCGCCTGCTGTTTGCTTTTGTCTCCCACTTTTATGCTGACGGTTATTGCACGCTTACAGTTCCTCAAGTAATGTGTGCGCTTTGTATTTATTCGTTTCAAGTCTTTCAGAATATACTCCAAAACGGTAAACGAACTTTGACTCCGTATATCAGAACTCAACGTGTGTATTTCCTCTGAGTTTATAATAACAGTGGCAGAACTCTAGAATAAGGTGTAAGATGACAGTTACATGCCACTTTGACAAACACTCGTTAAGAGAAAGTGAAATCCTACCTTGTGGTCGTTGCTGAAATTTTATTCCCGTGTCTGGTTTGAAACTACAAAGGGTCTGCCTAATTTTTCATTTCATAGTCAATCCTAAAACCTACACATTGACTGAAACAGAGTGGAACGCTACAAAAGTCTTCCTCTTCCAACAATGACAGAAAAGCCGCAATAGATTGCCACTCTCGTTGGTGTTCTCAGTGCATCAAGCAGTGCAGGTATCATTAACTTCAAATGCCTTCCCTCTAAGAACTAAGACATGTTTATCGCTTTAATTATAAAGGATACTTCTTTCATTCAACTCTGTGTACGTTTAACCTGCTTTCCACTGCAGAATTGCTGCGGAATGATATGAATCGGTTTTAATTGCTGCCAGTCGGATATCTAAGCATCTGAGGATTGTTGTTTTCGCCTAAGATCTAAACTGTTCATAAAAACTGATCCTGCGATTCTCAAAGAAATTGTGTCACTATCATCATTACTTATTTCTTTCCTGTTGTTTGGGGCAGAAGATCTCTAATCTTCATGAAAATACATCCTGCAGTTTTCAAAGATATTTATAAGAACATCCTCATTACTTACTTTTTTTTACTGTGGAATATGGTTTCGTCCTTGACGAGGTCACTGAAAATGGCCAAGGAAGCCATAGTGTTCCTGTTAGCGGAATTTATACGGCATTTGCATTCAGTGTTACACGGAAGTCACGGATGATGCCTCTGGAATTTCCAGCTCCTCCTGATCGACATATTTATCCTAAGTACAGTATCACCTCACTAGATACGTTAGTCTCACATGGTCTGCTCTGCTCGGTGGCTCAATGGACTTTCGTCAGACTACAAATTTAGGATGCGATCGCCAGTTGGTCTACCGATTTTTCACTTTTACCTCTGACAATGAATTTACAATCCAATGAAAGTGCTAAGTCGAACTGCTGCCCGCAGTCCATGTTGACTATAGGAACCCTTTTAGCTGGAAGAGTGAATGGAGTTCAACCGTCAGAGGAAGGCAATGGCATACGACTTCCCACAGGACTAGTCCTAGTAAATCACTCTGATGTTAAAACCAACCTTCAGCTTGATGATGACTTTACCCCCTTTATAAATTATGTTCTAGCTGGGAAGAAGGGTTCAACATACCGGTAGCAAACAGTTTCACACTCACTCATGATTCCTACAAAAAATATGGGGCTTGTGCTGTGTTTCAACTTGCTCTAAGACTGAAGAATGCACATTTCAAGTTTCTCTGATCCAAGGATTTATACAATCTCAAGTCAGCACAAAGGGATCAAAGTTAGTGGTCTTAAGTAATTTCAAACTCTTTCTTTAACCTAAATGGGAGGTGTAATTTCAAACTCTTTCTTTAACCTAAATGGGAGGTGAAGATCGTAAATCCTGTCAGCGCCTGTTGCCTGCATTATTAACGGAAACTTGTGTTTTACACTCCATTCACTTCCAGAAGGCTTTCTGCAGAATGGAATTTGGAACAATAGATGCTACAGTTCGATGTTCCCATTAAATACATAGGATCCACAGTACTAAACAGTCTTCAGTCGATATACTTTCCGCAACAATGAGTGTTATTTTGAATCAAGAACTTCTCTGGCTAATTTCTCACAGACCTACACGAAGCGCTACACACTTGCACATTATAAATTCATCTATCAAGTTATAATCTTTTAACGTAGATTGGATGATGACACTGCTATTTTGTAAAGCGCTGTAGTAGATGTGCCCGTCCAAAGGAGCCACGATGTTCTCCCAATAACCTAGAAACGGTGCCTGCCTCACTCGTGCATGCCTCTGCCGAGGTGTCGCAGCTGTTTACCACAGCCAGGTCTGGCTGGGCTCGTGTTATCAGACACAATGCCAGCTCGCTGCGCGCGCAGCCCGGCCAGGCTCAGGCTACCATCTCCAAAAATGGCCGGCTGGCCGAGATTACAACATGGCGCGCGTGCGCAACTCGTCTGTCCCGCTGTTTGGCCGCGCGAGCTGTAGAGTGCGCGCGTGTCTGTCTCCGACGTATCGCTGAGAGTGTTGGGACAGCCAGCACTCAGTACGTGGTGGAGACGTGTATACAGAGATGTGCCGTAACGCGGCTGCGTTTTAACGTGTGAATGCCTGTCCTGTTTGCTGAGAATCCGAATCATTCCCATACATACAAATCAGTTACAGTTACAAAAACAAACCAATCGGAGAACAGCTTTCAGGTTCTGTGTTATTTACCCGACGTAGGATTCATTTCATCCACGATAGTCACTGGGGGCTCTGTTTCTTTTTATTATTTCTTTATCACTTTCTTAATTTACACACAATAAATAAAGTAATCTAATTTGAAAAAAAATCTTCCAAATTTGCATTATTGTTATTAACTGTTTTCAAGTGTTTCTATTTCCGGTTCTGATTCACTGGACCGAGCTAATTTTGCATGCAGCAAAAGAAATGAAGCGACTTAATGCAGAAAATTGTTGAAATTACGTTAATGAATGCACCGGTTATTTTTTACCGACGTGGTCTCTGAAGTATGATATACTGTACATTATATAGTCTAACAACCTAAAACAGTAGTTATAAGAACTGGTTGTAAATCAAAACCCTTTTATATAATTACATCTTTAGTTCTCAAATTACTATTTCTACAGTACTTTTCTTATTTTTAAAAAATAAAGAAATAGAAAATACAACACGAGTATGTTATTCGTCCACTACTCAGCCAGTATAAGACACAACCTGCTATGTTAAGCTACTAGACAATGTCTAGTGCACAGTGAATTCACTGTGACCGTAGATAATTTATGCAAATGACTTAAAGACTCAGTCTCCAGAATTTGTCTATTATGCTACCCTGTATGCAAGCAGATCTCATCATTGTACCACTTGCATAACAAACTGTCTCTCCAAGACAAGCATGACAAAACCTGCACACTTTGTCCATCCTGGGCTATTTCTGGCAAATTATAAATGATAATGTAATATTTCGATATACAATAGGGTGTTACATACATCCACCAACCTGTGTTTCATGAATGTAGTTACCCCTCACGTGAGGTGAGCCGAAGTGCAAGCGCGTGAATTGGCAAATGAAGCATAAATAGTTTACATTGATACGCCAAGTCAAATGAAAGCATTAACCAATTAGTGACGCTTTCGTACTGTACTGTTTAAAAATGAATGCGTCACACTGTACAATATTTGAATATAATGTTAGAATTTTTTAATTTATATTACTTCTACGTTCCTTCCATAAATGTTTAGTAATTAAGTTCATTGTGTGTACAAATAGGTATAATATGAAATGAAAAAATTAAATCTCAAAATGATTTTCATTCATTTTATCACATACAGACACCGTCACGCCTGAAACCCCTATGGCCATATAGCTGTCACAGCCTACCGCGTTTTTCTTTAAAACGTTGCAGTGTGTACTCCACATGCTCATTCAGCTGCGCACTTGGTGAGAAGTATGTTTCCTTGTAGATATCACTATATTCACTTAGCGCTTACAGCAAGAAAAACTTCGAATTGAACGGGCAAGCTTTCTGTGACCAAACTCCACAAAACATTTATGGAACACACACTCATCTTCACGTAAATACTAAAGACGGAAAATCATACTTTACAAAGAGTAAAAGCAATTATTTCTTTTTTCTTTTAATTTCACAGCAAAACAAAATTAAAAGATCACTTTTTCGAAACCTCATAATTGTCTCCCATTGAGCCGCAAAAGTTTTAAATTTGGCTCAAAGGTTCCTGCAACCCACCTTTGTAATGGTGCAAAAACGTGGCATCCTGCAACGTCATCCTCGAGCCCGACGACGTTTCAAACAGCGCTGTGCCCACACATGCGGAAAAAAGCCAGATCTTAGAATTTAGTATGTCTTGCAAACTGGGTTAATGATGTCACATTGGTACCAAATTTCACCATAATTCTGTTCAGCGCCACCATGGGCATAGCGCACGATCGGAACATCGTCACAACCTTCCTCTTATCTACATTCCATCCCTTCCCTTCACGCTTATGTGATGGAGGTCAGAACCGCGACGTCTGGCATTAAGAACATGCTGTTTTCTTATGGACGGCCGACAAAAAATTTCAGACACACCGCCGCTCAAAAACGACAGCAAAAGACCTCAGGAGGTGGTCAATGAAACCACCAGTTTCCTTGGAGCGTTGATTCCCTCGCGTTTCGCCGTCGAAAACAACATTTCGCAGTGCTATGGGGATTCTCGACAAGCATCGACACTGCTGACACCCTTAGACGTTTCAACTCTTCTCTAAGGACACTGTGGGGCGGAATCCCCGTTGGACATGATCGCACCCATTTGTACAGGTCGAAAACACTACGAACCGTTGAAAACGATTCGACTAATTCTGAAGGTGATCCGATGCAGCAAAGTGTGCTCATGAATTTTCAGCCCCCTTGTTTCGCGCCCTCTGTAGCATGGTCACATGGGGTGAGAGATTGACACAAGCATGAATAAAACGGCAAAGGATCCCTCTAAGACCCCTCAGTTCCGACAACATCCTCAGTGACACTCGCCCACATGTACTGAGAATTTTAAAAATGTACCCCTTCCGAGACAACCTTACAGCAGTGCTAGGCACATGCTGTAGGGTGGTGGTGGTAAGTTCCTATGGGACCAAACTGCTGAGGTCATCGGTCCCTGCTGGCAGGGATCGGAAGGTATCGAGAGGTTGCTGCCTGAAATCAAAATTAAAAGAGCTTTATCTATGTGGCCACTATCTAACTAAGCATCATACGTAACTCAAAATTGTGAACGCCAGCATTACCAAGTGGTATATGCTTTGGACTGTCCAGAATCTATATAACTAAACGACTGTCGCCGAACCTAGAACTCGGTACCAGTTGGAGGATGCGTATCTAACTACTCCCAGGATAAGCAAAAATTTGATTTTTAATATTTCGCGTAATTATTGGCCGAATTTAAGAATTTACAATGTTGTCACAATCAATCTACTCCCTAAGAGATATAATCTTATCTTAAAAGTTTAACACAATAACAGAAAAATCATAGAAAATGTGTGCTTGTCTTGAGGCACCTCAACTGATAGCACGCAATGAGAGCTCCTAGCGACTTCCAACAAACTTTACACATCATTTCAAACCTTTATGGAATCTTTTCCCGCTGGCTCCCCCCCTTCCATACACACACACACACACACACACACACACACACACACACACACACACACACACACAAAAGGTTGAAAAGGAAAAATGTTTATCGCTTACTACATTTTCTTTGTTCATGCAGTAAAACTTCAGCATCAGGCATGACGTTTTAAATTATTACTTCTTTATTACTCATTCTATGCGGGAAGCAGTTGTCAGACAGTATCTGCATATATCTCTGAATGTCCTTGCAAAATTATATCATTGTAAGACACATACTTCAGGAGATATGACCTCATAAACATTGAATTCACGAAAAACTTGCTTTTTCTTAAAATGGGGCGCAAATTACCCAGACTATTCATTCAGTGTATCATAATGAGGGCACTTGGCGACTTCCAGCAAACTTAAATCATAATTTCAAACCTTTTCTAAACTTTTCCTCGCTTTCATGCTTAACGCCAGATATTTAACATATTAACTCATTCGTAAAGTAATCTGAAGCTAATTTATACGCGGGGGGTTTGATTCTTTAAAGAATCGGGGGTTTACTGGTAAGGCACTAAAGTGGATTTGACAGTGCCCTTTGCGTTTTCAAGAGCGAAAATCTGATGAAATTCTAATGATGATTTTCTAAAACTCATAAAACGCTGTGCATATAACCGATCTCATCATCTCATGAAATCAGTGATCCAAACCACGGGCGACTTCAAACAGGGAGATACTATCACATGTTATAAACTATCGCAAGTGACTAGTTACTATTCAATAAATGAGAGTCTTGATACATCAGAGCCGGCCGGTGTGGCCGTGCGGTTCTAGGCGCTTCAGTCTGGAACCGCATGACCGCTACGGTCGCAGGTTCGAATCTTGCCTCGGGCATGGATGTGTGTGATGTACTTAGGTTTAAGTAGTTCTTAGGTTTAAGTAGTTCTAAATTCTAGGGGACTGATGACCACAGATGTTAAGTCCCACAGTGCTCAGAGACATTTGAACCATTTTTTTGATACATCAGAGGACGAACGGCTATGTAATTGGATTTTAGGGTTTCTCTACCACAATCCAAAAGTTTTTTAGACTTCCAAATTACCTTATATTCTGCGTTTCTGAGGTCTTTAGATTGTATATTAATTACTCAAAAGACAAACTTTCACTTTCTATCGAGCTATGATTTTTTGATGAACGCCATAATTTCAAAGACTGCTAGTTCAATGCACTCTAACGTGATTTTAAATAAATCAATCCAACAATAGTCAACAGTTAATGGTTTATATGAGATTGAAGTCTGCGTAACTGAAACAAAGAAAAGCCAAAAATTGATTCCGTTGATCTTACCCTGGCATTAATGCTTCAGATTATTTGTTTTCTACTAACTCTACTTTCAATCCAGTCCCATAATTTGGCTCAGAGTTACAAGATAGGAAGAATGAATTGATGAGTATTAGCTCCATCGAGATTGTTAAATACAAAATACTCCATTTCAAGAAAATGGGTTAGACTATTACAAAACTAATTACCGCGTATTGCTCTGCAGTCCGTTCTGAAACTTTTTAATATGCCGAGAGTTTGAAAGTATTACAAACAAGCTAACGTAAGTATAGTTGCTACGCTCGTGAGCCGCTGAGTGACCTTAAGTAAACGTTTCACTGTAGTAGCTTGCTACAAGCACCCGGTGAAGTTGCCAAAGTGAAAGATGCCAAGTTCTTTGGCTGAGATATGTCTCCTTACTCTCACGCCTAGTGTGTGGGCAGAGGCAAATACTGTCTAGTGTAAACTCTCAGCGCAGTGTCTACTTCGAGTGTATCGAACGCAGGGTTTGTATAGAAGGGAAGGAAGTTTAGGGTTTAACCTCCCATCTACGACGGCGGTCATTAGAGACGGAGCACATGCTCAGACTGTGGAAAGGAAGATACAAGGCATCGGTAGTCTCCATTTCAAAGGAACCATGCTGCGTTCGGTTAGGACATCAGAAAACCATCATCCATTCTAAACATTACTTTGGAGTTCCATTTCACCATACATCTCTCTAGGGGATCGGCGGATACATGAAATTGTCGCTGAGCACAGATTCAAGATTTTTGCACTGGTATGATTTTTACACCTAGCAAGTTCTTATTCTTTGCCAGCGTTATTCTTTATCAACGACATGGGGCTCTGTCCATTTCATTTACTGTATTTCTTAAGAATCAGCAATTACGTTATTTCCGTGTTCGATGCTCATCCTGTTACAACAATGTCAATTTAACTTATAATAGGAGAGAATTCGTGTACGTTGTCTTTTCCGAGTTGTGTTACTTTTGTTCTTAGTGTTTTAACAGATCATACAGTATATTCTTCACACAGACATACATAAAGAAGGAAGGAAGATTAGGTTTAACGTCCCGTCACAATGACATCATTAGAGACAGAGGCAACCTCAAGAAGGATGCGAAAAGAAATCAGATGTGCCCTTTCAGTGTAATCATACCGGCATTCTCCTTTAGTGAAATCGTACAAAACTTAAAGTTGGATCGCCGAACGGGGGTATAAACTGTTGTCCTCCAGGACACGAGTCTACTGTCTTGCCACACCGCCACGTCAATCGGTATAGATATAGAGATCCATCTGAGATTTGCCAAAACTGTGGTTGACCATTGTAACAAACTAGCAGTTATCTGTCAGTCGTGCGGATGCTTTGAGAATCTGATTCTACTCCACGTCAAGGCGTGTGCGTGTTACATTCGGTATCCAAATAAAGCAGCCGAAATTGAAATAACCAGATTGTGCTGTGTCTCTCCCTGGAATGTCCTAAATGAACCACAGAATTTTAAGTGAAGCAGGCTGGCTTACGAGTCATTTCTCTCTACTAGGAAACTTCATTAAGAGCACGCAATGTTGAGTTACTGAATTATAGACAAGACACTAGCAGGGACTTGCGCACCACGTCGTCCTAATGACAACGGTGAATTGTAGTGGCATCACGACTACAGAATATTGTAAGCGTTGGGAAATGATGCTGACCCACGTCCTTTCGTCAGCTGCCCATAACTCAAGAAGACTGATCTGGGTGACATCACAGATGATCAGTTAAGGTAACGTCGGGTTCTACATGTCCATGTGGTGGTCACTATCTACTTCAGTTACGGGGTAGATAGGTTGTACAGTTTATTGCTAAACATTAAGGTCTCTTTGAGAGTTGTAACAGGTAATCAAACGGACACAGGTATTGTTCGCCCAAAGGCCGTTAACTGAGGCCCACTTCATTCAACTAAACATTACTTATACAACAGTATCAAAACCTGGGTTTTCTCTAGTCTGCTGCTGTGCGTGTCCATCAGACGAAATAAAGTAACTTAGCTGTTGAGATACTGTTCTTGTTTTTGGGAGGAACAGAGCTCAGTCAGGCTTTAAACACGTGGCCCAACATCATGATTTTTGTTTTCTGTGGTTTCACCACATCACTTCAGGTAAATATCCGTGTGATTCATCTAAAACGGTCATGCCCGAGTTCTTGTCAAGTAGCACTTGATCTCTGCTTCATCATAATTTTGATACGATGAGACCTTAAATTCTTACCTTCTCTCGTGTCATCGTCGTTACCGATATATAGCGCCACTTATCAGTTCAAGATAACTTCTATACGTTTTTGTGAATCGGTAGCGGACGTGCATAGCTATTGTCATGTAGAATGTTGGCTTCCGTACACCACCGAGACGATATGATTCCGAATAATAAGATAGGGAAGGAAGACTAAATTTTAACGTCTCGTCGACTATGGGATTAGTAGAGACCTAACACAGGCTATAACTAGATGAAACTGAAAAAGAAATCGGTCAGGTGATTTTCAAATAAACCATACTGGTGACAGGAGATTTAGGGAAACAACAGACGACCTAAATCTAGGTACTCGGACGGGGATTTGAACTCTGGTTCTACCGAAAGTGAATTCAGTGACTTAACGACTGCGCCACCTAGCTCTTTTCTGATCAGTACAGATTCTTATATATTATTGTCCAGTAATGATGCTGAAAAGCGACACCTCTACGCACTAAATGCGAAGTAACCGAACGTGACTCATCATCCGCACGTTGTTGCACTGGTCCCTACGTCTAACTCTCGACTATCGAACTGTTCTTATGCTCGAATCTCCCATAGGTGGCCGACATCACTGAGGCGTGTTACTGCGGAAAAATTCATTCACTCTTGTACAAAATGATGGCTGGATGCAGACAGCGTGAATGCTCTTGATTTTTGGTTTCAATAGCATGATGCGAAGTGGCACACAGCAATTTGTTTCGTGGGCTGCAGACTTATCACCATAATGAATTGTCTCGTGATTTCATGCTATATTAAATAGTTGCCTGTGATTAGATGTTTGAGAAAGAAATATTAATGGATTTCTAATTTCCTTTCGATAGGATTAGTTGTTGTGCAATCGTTCTCAGAACTCTGCAGTTCACATAACAAAACAGATTTTACGTCGTTGTTTTGTAAACCCTCTGAAGTAAACGATAATAATAGCATTGTCTTTTCATTTTAACTTACCGTTCTGTGACTGCACTATTACACAGGCGGTAATCACGCGGTCTAAAAGGATTTGTGAAGAGAATTCTACCGTTTTATGACCTGAATCGCTCACCCACGGCTCGCTGTAACTCGGCTTAAAAATCGATTTCCACGACAAAACCGAGTTCTAAAACTCTGCGACCGAACCACTTATGTAGGAACAAAACAGAAGGAACTGCATGATATACAAAGCTCCGCATTAAAGGGGAGTTTTGCTCAGAGATATTGCTCTTATTCAAAACTCAGTTCTATCATCCATATTTAGGTTCCGTGATTTCTCCTAATTACTTAATGACGGAATTCTTCAGTTAGAAAGGTCATAGTTGATTACATTACTTAATTTATTCGATCTGAGCTATCTCTAATGATGTCCTTGTCGATGCGACATTAAACTCTAATTTTCCTTCCTTTTTTCGATCTGAGATTGTGTTTCGTCTTTAATGACCTCGCAGTCAGTGGGACCTTAAACCGTTATCTTCCTTCCTTCCCCGTCTTCGAGACGAGTCGCTGACGTGTCAGTCACGTGCAACATAGAAATCGCTCGTTTGAAAACAACATAGTTCACTACTGAAACCAACAGCAAATTTTTCCCAGTTAATTCGATTTGAATCGGGATTGTAAGGCTAAGAGCAGTCACTTGTAGTGGTACAAGAAAGTTGTCAAATTGTAGACATAAACGGTATAACCTTTAATTTCTGAGAGTAACTGATCTTGTGGATCTTCATTAACGTACTTGCTACTGGTGTGGTTACGTCTCAGCAATCCTCTTGCGACTTAGGGGTTTATATGAGAAAATAGTTCTTAATCGTGATGTTTATTTTATTTACAGACGCACGGAGCTGCCTGACGTGTGATAAGGTGCTGGAGGAGCTCGAAAAGATCGATGACGACACCGACACCTTCGGCGTGGACTTCGTCAAAATAAACGACAAGCGACTCGCCAAGCAGTATGGCATCAAGAACTTCCCCGCACTCACTTATTTCAGGGAGAAGGAGCCCATCATCTACGAAGGTAAGTCAATAGTTCCTGCCCCTGGTGATATCGTGTTATGCAACCCACATGATATCCCGCAGTCAAAGACCACGAGCGAGATTTTCATATTCTCTCGCACGCTATGCGCAGACTATTAGTACTACAGAAAAAAATAACAGAAAATTTTTGTACTGTGATAAGTTTTCGCTAGAGGCCGTAGTTTTTGAGTTATTCAAGAAAAACTTACAAGAGCGACCTTCAAACGCAACCCCGTTGTTCCACCGGTCAGGATTTCTAGTACGTTGTTCACGACACCACCACTGTACAAAAATTTGCGACTTCACGAATTATTTCCCATATTCGACCTTTTTTGGTCTTCACTGCCTAGCCTTATTACGCCACTGGCTTCATAGAACACTTAAAAAATATAAAATTGAGACGTTTGTGTGAATTTTACTTAAAAATATATGATTTTAACAGCATAAAACAAACCATTTCATCGTTGTATACGTAAGGCCTTCTGATTATGAAACCACAGTGCGCGTAAGGGTTAAGTTTGGATCATATTGTCAACGTAATTAGTTTCAAGGTAACGTTTACAAAAGTAGTCCTTCTATTACCCTCTCGGATAAGTTTAAATCAATTATGTTAACGAAATAGCTTTCTATACTGGAAGCGTAATAGCCCAATTAATAGAGACCAAAAAATGTATCAGTGATGTTAACGAAATAGCTGCCTATTCTGGTGGCGTAATAGTCCAATTAATAGTGACCAATAAATGGTCGAATATCGGGAATAGTTCGTATACTAGGAAATTCTTGTAAGTTGTAAGAGGGGGTGCCAAGAACAACATACTAGAAATCCTGACTGGTAAGGGATGAGCGTGGAGGTGGATGTGCGTTTTATGGTCACTTTTGTACATTTATCTTGAATAACTCGAAAACCTTGGCCTCCTTGAAAACTTATCCCAGCATAAAATTTAACTCTATTCAATTTCCACACATAAAGATCCTGTTTAATTTTTAATAAAACTGCGCGTAGCGAGCGAGAGAATATGAAAACCTTACGGGTGATTTTTGAAGGCCAGGTATAATATTTTGGAGTGCATAAAACGATATCGGCAGGAGCAGCTGAAACATTCTCTGTACTCAGTAGCAATTTTTATCCAAAATGGAGGATACGCATCGACTAATGTCTAGCCACGTTAGAAGCTTCGTCAAAGTCCTAGAGCCTCTGTGAGTTTTTTCTTGATTTCTGCTGTTCCACAATTTTTGAATATAATGAGAATGTGTTCATGGGTTCGGTACGTTTAGCTTGGTGGGGTAGTCATCTGTTCTGAGTAAACACGCAGATGAAGCAGTTCCACTTGCCTTGGAAGTCAACAATTGTCTGACAGCCTATACCGTGTCTTTTAACACTTCAACTATTACCGCCACTTCGTGAACATCAGTGTCGCAGTTCTTGGATTAAATGATTAACTTTCTTTTGCATTTCACTAATAGCATTCGCCGCAAATATCCAGAACGCTATCGGCAGAATAATTATTCGTTTTCATTTTCCGTTATAATGTGACACTACATAACAATAACAAAAAGATACCCTTACCTATACTTTCACAAGTAGGATCATTAATACGCAAATACTGTTAACAATGCTCATTGCAGGTCAGTAATAAAGAGTTTGATTGTGGTAGACGCCTCAGACTGCAAGAAAATCCACGCTCAATATCACAAACACAATATAACATTTGTTTTTGTGACGCAGATTTTTGGAGCTCTCTATACGTATTTACCTTCTGAAATCTTGTAGGGCAGCCGAAGCCCCAATAGCACAGTGTGAGAGATCAAAATTTTCCATTAGATGGGATTTATCGAGTTCCAAAGTGATCGGGCGATAGGTCGTTATCACTGCATCAGAGTGTGGAAGTTTCCAACCTTTGAATCACTGAGTTTTTAATGATATCAGATTTCAAGGGTGAAGTGGATTGAGTGGAATCGTGTACATTCCAAAGGTGATAATGCAGATATTAAACGACCGTTTACCTCTGAAAATCTCGTTAAGACATACTGACGGCTTTGCATCGGCTCACCATAAATTTCTATATTTTGTCATTTTTGTAATAACGGTTCTGAACAGTTTCTCACTTGGTTTCGTTCGGCTATAAGACATATGCCATAGTCATAACAATAGTCCTACTAACGTAGTTTCGAGAACCAGTATTGAATGAAAAATCTAGAGATAACCTGCAGACCCCTTCGCACCGCTTCCGTGGGGAACGTGAATACAAAATTTAGACTATCTACAACGCCCACAGAGGCGTTTGGGCCGTCATTCTTCCCGCGCTGCACACGCTTTTAGAACGAAAAGAAAACCTAACGTATTGTACAATGATAAGATTATCTACTACTCACTAAACAGTGGTTTGTGGCGTGTGTTTGTTAATGCAGAATACACTGACTCGTTAATCGTATGGAACAAGATGGTACAGTAAAGGTAAACAAACGAGTTATGCAGTGTCTAATCGCGATGAAACACGTGCCTTGCGAAGGAAGACCTGTGCTCTTGGACAACGACGCATACGACGTCTGCTCAAAAAATTTCGGAACATTCGTAATTTCCCGCCAGTGGTATGTAGGAGCGAAATGCGGTTAGAGCCCTTCACACGCCTATGTTTAATGTGTAAGCGCCGGAAGTTTCATTGTTGTATATCTGCTAGTTATTGTTCAGTGTTGTATTGAGCAGAACGTTGTGTCGCACAGTTTGCAAATTTCGAAATGGCAGAGTTAAAGAAGCAACGCATCTGTATTGAATTTTGCGTGAAACTCAAGAAAACGTCTACAGTGACACACCAAGTAATGCAGTAAGCCTATCGTGACTAGTACTTAGGCCGTACTCGGTGTTACGAATGGTTCACGCGGTTTAGATATGGCCAGACGGATGTTAAAGATGACCCTCGTTCAGGACGCTCTTCGACGTCTATCGACGACGCACATGTCAGGAACGTCTATGAACGACATGTTCCTTAAGAGGATCATAAACGGTGACGAGACGTGGGTCTACGTTTATTATGTTGAGACCAAGGCTCAGTCTTCACATGGGTCGGTAAAGATTCTCCAAGAACAGAAAGAGCTCGTGAGGTCAGGTCAAATGTCAAGGCCATGCTGATAGTTTTCTTTGACTTTGAACGAATGGTTCATAATGAATTCGTGCCACATGGACAGACAGTTAATCTATGGTACTATCGGGACGTGTTGCGACGCCTGCGATAAAATGTGAGAAGGAAACGAGCTGAAATATGGCGAAACAAATCATGGTCTTGCATCATGATAATGCACCCACACATTCATCCCTGTTGGTGCGTGACTACTGCACAAAAAAACGGAATCACTGTGCTGCCTCATCCTACGTACTCTCCAGACCTGGCCCCTGCCGACTTTTTTTTATTTCCAAAGTTGAAAACCCCACTGAAAAGACAAATATTTGCAACGATAGACGACATAAAAGAAAATTCGCAGATTGCGCTTCGCGCTATCCAGAACGGGACCCAAAGACTGCTTCCGCAAGCTCAAAAAATATTCAAATGTGTGTGAATTTCTAAGGGACCGAACTGCTGAGGTCATCGGTCTCTAGACTTACACACTACTTTAAACTAACTTAAACTAGTTTATGCCAAGAACAACACACACACACCCATGCCTGAGGGAGGACTCGAACCTCCGGCAGGAGGGGCCGCGCAATCCATGACATGGCACCTCAAACCGAACGGCCACTCCGCGCGCCTTTCCGGGTCGGGTTGGGTTGGGTTGGGTTGGGTTGGGTTGTTATGAGGGAGGAGACCAGACAGCGAGGTCATCGGTGTCATCGGATTAAGGAAGGACGGCGAGGGAAGTCGGCCGTGCCCTTTCAAAGGAACCATCCCGGCATTTGCCTGGAGCGATTTGGGGAAATCACGGAAAACCTAAATCAGGATGGCGGGACGCGGGATTGAACCGTCGTCCTTCCGGCTTTCCGGAGGTGGGAAAGGCGTTGGAAGCGGTGTGTCAGTTGGGGAGTAGAGTATTTAGAAGGAGAAAGATAAGCGTAGAAAAATTCTGGGGACGAAGATCCGGAATTTGTTGAACAGACCTCGTACTTATCTTAAACTGACTTCTCCGATATTTGCAGAGCTGTTGGGGGACAACACAGATCCGTTTGTACCTAACTGGAAGTCAAAGCAGTTTCAAAATGGTTTTCATTTTCTGCCCTTAATCGAAGACCGGGAAGTCAGAGTTCCGACCCATTCTAGAGTCGGGGTCTCTTTATCTAAATAGCAGGCAGCGGAAGTCCCAATTGGGTATTTGGGAGGTTATTTCCAGTTCCGACATTTCCCTTACAACCAATGGAAACTTTCCGAAAATCTTGATCAGAACCAGGGGATATAAATTACACTGCGCACCAGAATTAAAGGATCACTTTTTCGAAATCCCGTAGCAATCTCCCACTGCGACGCACATGTTTGAGATTTGCCCCAAAGGTGCCAACAATCTTCCTCTGTAATGGTGCAAAAGGCTGGCCCCCTGCGGCGTCACTCTGGGGCTCGGCGACGCTTCAGACAGCGAGATGTCGACACGTGCGAAAAAAGCTTCATGTGAGGTTTGAGCTGATGTGTCACACTGGCACCAGAACTCAACACAATTCCTCACAACGCCTCCCTGGACATGTCATACGATTGGTAAGTCATCACACCCCCTCTTACCAACATTTCAGCCGTTCTTTTGTCGCCTTTGCGATAGAGGCCAGAACTGCGACATCCAGCGTTGAAATCACGCGGGTTTCTTACGAGTGACCGAAGGAAACATTTCAGACCCACCGTCGCTCAGAATCGGCATGATAAGCCCTCATGAGGCAACGGGCGTCAATAAAACCACGATGGGGCGTTGATTCCCACACATTTTCCCATCGAAAACGACAGTTCGAAGTGCGATGAGCAACAGGACGAAGGTCTTGTCAACGTTTAACACTGCTTCCACCCCTCTGTGCATCTCAAACATGTGCGTCGCAATGGGAGATTGCTATGGGATTTTGAAAAACCGATCCTCTAATTTCGTTGCGCAATGTTTTTTTATTTAATTTACAAGAAATTTAGTTTATAGAGAAATGGGGTTCAACCTGAACCGATCTGAGGATTCGCAGGATGCTCCAAAAGATTATCTATGCGTAAACTGCAAGAAACATTTCGCTAGTATACCTGCAATATTTTGTAGTCCGATAGAGGCAAAACGATCCCTCCATACGGTGGACTAGCGAAAAGGCTTTGAGTGTAGTTCTACATGTTTCTACGTTTACTTTAGTTACTTGCCATCAGTTTGGAAAACAACAAGTTTAAAAGTTGTACAGATTTAGTTAAATGCGTAAATGAAACCTAAATAACCAACTTCGAACGCGCATCGCATCGCGGGGAGTTTCTAGATTATTAATTAGTCTCACGGACAGATGCGCGAACAAATACGCACATGCACGGAGAGAGAGAAACAGAGAGATAATGAATCAAACGAACGTAGCAACTGTTAGAAGTGCCAACCAAAATTTGAGAAGTCATCTAAGAAAATTCTTATTTCTAGAACTAACGACATTACCTAGTATCAAAAAATGTGCGTCTTTGTACATGATGGAGTAAACATAACACTCAGTGTTCTCTGCAGGAAGCCTCTGAAAACAGTTATTTAATTTAAGAGCAGATTTGAATCGGCTATTTAAAACATTAGGCGTCTTCAATGTCACAGTCGTTGTTTCAACCGGCAAGGCAGCCCAAGTAGATCATGGGAAAATACAACAGTACGAGCTGATGATGCGTTGCTGTTAATGTCGTAATGGGCAACTTTCGCTGCCAGAAGTTTCACAAGGCTGGCGGCGGTTACTTCAGTGGATCAGTGACCCAGGCCACACGAGGCAGCTCGCTATTTATAAGGCTCGGCTCTGAGTCAGGACGGGACTGCCACAGACACGGCTGCCGCCGATATTGGAACTCATTTCCCACTGGCTGTGCATTAGTCGAGGAGCATATGATACAAGTGCGACACAATATAAAACAAGAAACTTCACTACACTGCCTGACAGTTTTCTATCTCGACCATATGACAAGCAAGTGGCAGATGCACAGTTCGGATCGCACGAAAGAAGCTGGATTTCACACGGCCTCGAATTCTCGAAAGATTTGTGTATCTGGGAGCATATTAAACCATACCGTGCTTCACCATGTTGAATGGTACTATATACCAACCACTACCTCACTCCTGCACTCTTTCGCGTTAATCTACGATCAAAATCTTCTTCGGTTCATCGTTACTGCTAATTCTGATCTATAACTTACATCATCGCTTCTTCGTATTGCAAACATGCAATCGAGTTTCGTACATAAGCTCATGCTATATTAGCATTCCACACCTCTCACTACAGATGATACAAATTATGCTCCACATGGTTTCTCGCGGTTTCCATATACAGAGAGCACTAGGAAAGTGTTGTACAGATGTACATGTCACAACCATCTTTAGTGTTAGTTTAGACCAGTCCATACTTCTACTACAATCCAGATCTCAAGCTATCCCTGACAGGCTGGCCATGCTTTTGATCGGTTAGTACCAGGCGACATCGCAGTGGCTTCAGAAGTTTCGTAGCACATTTCTCTTGAGTGTTGACATTGCATGAAGACTTCGATGAGATGATACTAATTCTTGCAGGATGCTAGCAAATATGGTATACCATATTCAGAGGGTTCAAGCATTGTTAAAAGCTTCTGTGGATTTTGCCTTCACAATGGAGGAGACGACCTATCGTTGGCACTCAGACGTGCTCATATACAGTGAACCACATCGTTACGTTCCCATAAAATCGCAAAACGAGATGCAATATCGTTTTTAAAGGCAACGCGCCAGTCACCGGACTAAAATCGACATCTTCCAAGAAGACAACGGTCGTTGTTTTCTTCACCGTAAGAGGAGCAGAGCGTTGAAATGTTGTGTGTGTGACTCTCAAAAACACGTAACCGAGATATCGCACACAAAACAATAGCTATCTTGGGAGATCTGTGCAAACCAATAACAATTTCAAGCCAAATACAGAAATGCGACAGTTGGTTGTTTCATCATGACAACGCTTCGGTACATCAGGCAGAAGCTTGTAATTCCTATTTAGCTGTAAGAACCATGGAAGTTCTTGAGAATTCTCCATGTAGTTCTGATTTTCATTTGCACAAGTGGAAAATGAACTGAAACGACTGCAACACTCTACGGACGAAGGGCTTCTGAACAATAATGGCGACGAATACTGATTTTATTAATTGTTTCGAAGGATGAAAAGATGTGTTAAGTATGCTGGAATCATTTTAAGAAGTAAATTTACGGGGCTATTTCGCAGAAGTTTAGTAGTACCATTTGTAACATACAACAATCCACGGAAACTATACTAACGCTTTCCACTTGCTGTAAATTTAATGGTTTCTCTGTGAGCCACATACTACAATCCAACGAAAAACAAAAAGAAGGATGTTACAATGAAAAACATTAAACACCGGGAAGTAAAGGAGGAAATGAAAAGAAATTTCACTCGAGTCGAGATGCGTTTTTATCTCAGTGATACAAATCAAATTAAATTAACAAAGAGTGTTCTACTAGTTCTTTTGAGTAAGAAGTTACTATCTGTTGAGCATAGGTACGTGTGCGGATTTGGTTGGAATATAATACAGCCATTATATTTTCTTCTGATACAGCTTGGCCCACAACTGTTGTAACTGGCACTCTATATCCTGGATATTGGCAATGGGATGTAATTGACAACCGAGTTCGTCCCAAACATGTGCTATTGGGAACATATTGAGGAATCTTGCTGTTCAAGAGAGTACCTCAACTACACATTAGGGACACGCGCCATGTGAAGACGAGCGTTGTCTTTTTGAAAGATGGTAGCAATATTTAGAGAGAATCTTAACTAATGTTGGCGCCGATTTATTACTGAGGATGAAAAGTAGAGCCACCATTCCAAATCATGTCAACAATCAAATCATTTAGTGGAAGCCTTTCTGCCTGTGGAAAAATAAGCGAAATATGTTTTACTTGGCTGAAAGGTTAAGGCCAGTGCATTGATGTATTTAAATTGTATTCTTCATACTGATTCGCTTGACAAGGGGTAAAACAACAGTTGGGAAATATTACACAGGTGAGAAGAGATCTGTTTTGCAAAAGAGAACAGCCGTCTTTCATTAAAACAATGCACCTGCTCACAAATGTGCATTAGCAACGAAAACAAATTCAGCATTTTAAGTTCAAGTTCTTGAATCATCCACACTTTATTCAAGGTTCTTTAACTCTCTGATTTACGCCGACACTAACATCTTAACAAATTCCGTACAACTTAACAGACAACAGTAGAAAAGATGTATACGTCGCAAGGGATGACATAGAAGTACCTCAAGTCATCACTTAAGTGAAAAGAAAGAGGAACACAAAAGGAAACCTCTGCGGTAGGATGGCAATAGGACATTGGTTCAGGATCCATTCGGAGAACTAATGCATCTGCATCTAGATGACTCATTATAAATCCTGTGATGCTCTCGGATGACGACTTCACTGGTGAGAATGCTAAGTGACCGGTGAATGTCGCTCTCGCCATAGACCTGCAAGCACCTCCATTTCACATTATATGCCCAGAGTAACGTAACAGTTTGCTCATTGTACTTGCCACCAAGTGACCCAGTAGGCAGCGAGACTCTGAAGAATCCCCCAAACATTCCTTCTTCTGTGGTACACTGATGATATCGTGTTCCTTCCCTAACTGCCCTATGGGAAAAATCTTGGATTGTCTTACACTTTCTGGGAATCTACGCTTCTTTAATGCAGGACACTCGCGTCATTTCAGCTGTACTTTACGGTTGTTTGTCGCTACTGACCTGTCATTCTGCCCTGCAAACCTCGCATAAGCGTATGTTGCTTAATGGGAAGTAAACGCCGACATTTTTCAATATTGCAACTTCCCGTATGAATTCTTTTGCAAAACAGAACAGTGCTTTAAAAGTAGGAGCACAGTTCAGGTTCTCAATATCAACTGTAATTGCACGAGAGACTCTATGCACAAACGTTGTATCCACTGTCCAAGCAATCGCAGAACGTTACACTAGCATGGCCGCCACAGCTAGCAAGGATATACAGGGTGATTCAAAAAGAATACCACAACTTTAGGAATTTAAAACTCTGCAACGACAAAAGGCAGAGCTAAGCACTATCTGTCGGCGAATTAAGGGAGCTATAAAGTTTCATGTAGTTGTTCATTTGTTCGCTTGAGGCGCTGTTGACTAGGCGTCAGCGTCAGTTGATGCTAAGATGGCGACCGCTCAACAGAAAGCTTTTTGTGTTATTGAGTACGGCAGAAGTGAATCGACGACAGTTGTTCAGCGTGCATTTCGAACGAAGTATGGTGTTAAACCTCCTGATAGGTGGTATATTAAACGTTGGTATAAACAGTTTACGTCAACTACCCGAGGCGATGGATCGGCCGCCAGGCAGCCCGTGACAGAGCACTTCATCACTGGCCTCCAAGAAGCCCTGATCTTACCCCCTGCGATTTTTTCTTATGGGGGTATGTTAAGGATATGGTGTTTCGGCCACCTCTCCCAGCCACCATTGATGATTTGAAACGAGAAATAACAATAGCTATCCAAACTGTTACGCCTGATATGCTACAGAGAGTGTGCAACGAGTTGGAGTATCGGGTTGATATTGCTCGTGTGTCTGGAGGGGGCCATATTGAACATCTCTGAACTTGTTTTTGAGTGAAAAAAAACCTTTTTAAATACTCTTTGTAATGATGTATAACAGAAGGTTATATTATGTGTCTTTCATTAAATACACATTTTTAAAGTTGTGGTATTCTTTTTGAATCACCCTGTATATTATCGCCGCCGCAAACAGAGGGACAGAGGGACAGCAACATATGCGACTATGCGAAGGTTGCAGAGCAGAATGACAGGTCAGTAGCGACAAACGACGAGGAAGAATACAACTGCCCTTGCCCCTTATGGGAGCTGAGTTCCGCTGTATTCACAACTTCTCTTAGTGAAAAGATTCATTACTCTATGTTGTTACAGCTTAACAAAGGAATACCTCCTCGCATATTTTAACAAACAAATTTGGCAAACATGACAATTTCCACACAGTAAAAAAAGACAGATGTCATAGAGCTCCTGGAAGCATGGAAGGATTGTATTTACGCAGATAGTGTAGTAATGTCACGCTCTCTAGCTGCATTGGGGAGACTATGGGGTGTATGGTGAACCAGCAACTGACCTATGTTCAAGAGGCCAAATTCTCCTTAGTTGCATCACATATTGGTTCAGTCAATCCAATACTGAAAAGAGGGCTGCACAAGGCCTCCTAGGCTGGTAAAATCTAAAGGCGCTTTTTATTATCACAGAAAAGGAAACAATACAACTTGATGGTTTAACATTTTGTGAAAACTCCACAAAATAGGGTTATACGGATCACTTCCCGTATTCATATAGTCCTTCGTGTCTGAAACCTACTTCGGGTGCCACCTTGGTAACATTCTGTCAGACAGTTCTGAGCACCAAGATGGTGTCCATCACCACTCCTTTGTGTCTCCTTGATTGCAATAGTGATGGGCGAAACAACGCCCACAGCTAGGCACTATTTCTGCTTCATCGGCCAGAAGCTTACTAAGTAGATGAAGTTAGTCAATAACAGTAGTCCTAACTTCTCTTCAGAGAAAACTGTATTTACTGTAAACATTCTCGTCAGTTTTTTTGTTAATCTCCGACTGAGACATACTATTCTCATTTTTCAAAAATTTAATGAGGTACCTGGTCATCATATTCCAGGCCATCGTTGTTCCGCATCTGTGGAACCTAAAGATGGAAGGCTTAAAGGCATTGAACATCTACCGTGAGTTGGTATTTGCCCAAGCGGGGTAGACAAAGACTGTCTGCTTTGCGCTGTCCGAACTAGATTATTAGTGCACAGGTCTTCACTCAGAAAATCGCTGACATTGTTTACCACAAGAGATTGGGTTCGTAATGAGGGCAGTTTGGACGATTCCTGATCCATCCTATGCACAAAGGCAGACGGAGCAGCCACATTACAACCGACGGTAGGTCCATAGTGTCAAACGTAAAACTTATTGGCCATCTTATAATCGCCAGCACCTCCTACCGTTGTTCGTACTACCATCGAACCTATATTCCAGTGATAGTCGTGGCATCTAGATCAACGCGAGTAGCAATATCACGGATCGATAAACTGCATTTCCTTAGGCCACAATCCACTGCTGTCGAACCCCGACACGAGCTGGTAGACGTTTCTCCTTAAACGAGGCACAACACGATCTTCTCACAAACAACATTCAGATGTTGTTGCATGATCTCTCCTTATACACATGATACAGATAGCATTCCTCCTATCTACAGAGTGACTGTAATGAGAACTTTCGGTACTTGAGCCAGTATAAACGGAGAGCTAGGAGGTGCGACAGTAAAGTAATGGGAGTGATTTTCTTTGCCAGATGTGGCAATCCCACAGGCTTGTGTAGGCACAATATCTTTGACCTTGGTCTATAAGCTGCTTCTAGTCCAAGCAGCATATCGATGCAACTGCTCAGTCGTGAATTGTGCTGTAATACGTTAACAAATGTTTGTGTCTCTCATCACGGAAATGGAACCGCATAATATTGCGCAGTGGTATGCCATTTATTTTTGCGCTAAATTGAGTGAAAACGCGACGACAACTTCCGGTACGCTTCAGAAGGCTTTTGGAAAGGAGATTATGTCAAGAGCTCAAGTTTTTCGTTGGCATAAAATGTTTAGTGAAGGAAGAACGAATGTCGAAGATGAAGACCACAGTGGACGACCATCAACCTCACGGACGGATGTCAACTTGGCCAGGGTGTGTGAACTCGTACCATCTGACTGAAGATTATCCGTGAAAATGATTGCAGAAGAACTGAACATCAATCGAGAAACGGTTCGTCTTCTTCGTGTACGTGCCAACTTTGCTGATAATGGGATTCTGCATCACAATAATGCGCCATCCCATACTGCTCTGTCAGTACAGCAATTTTTAACCTCAAAACAAATTTCAGTACTACCACAGCCACCTTATTCACCAGATATCGCTCCTTGAGACTTTTTTTCTATTTCCAAGAGTCAAAACGGCTGCCAAGGGACACCATTTTAAAACAACACAAGATGTCCAAAAAGCTGTGACGAGGGTCTTGGAGGATATTACAGAAGCTGAGTTCCAGAAATGTTACCATCAGTGGCAGCCGTTAGGCGCCGGTACTGGTACGGCGACGTAGCAGAAACTCGGACTCCAAGGACAAGGACATGCTGCATGAACGGCACGCGTTACCGTGATCTGCTTCGCCAACATGTGATCCCTGCTCTACGGGAGAGAGGTGCTTTGGACTCATCTGTTTTGATGTATGATGGAGCTCCAACTCACATTGCTCGTGACTTCACTCGGTCCCTCCGTAACACATTTGGAGAATACTGAAACATTGGCCAATCGTACCAAACTGCGTGATCACCAAGATCGCCAGATTTGAACCCATGTGATTTCTGGCTGTGATATTACCTTAAGGAGAGGGTTCATCAACAGGACATTAATATACGTTGGAGGTTGAAGATGAGCACAGCGAGGGAGATAGCCAACATCCCACTTGAGATGTTTCGGGCAGCAGTAGAGAAATCTCTAGTGTGGTTTCGGCTGTCGTGGTTGCAGATGGTCGTCACAATGAGCAACGCTTGTAACCAGGATCGCAAACATGCTACCCAATTGACCAATGTTACTCTCTCATGTGGAAGTCAAAATGTGTTTCTTTCACTGGTTTATACGTTATTTCTCTTCCTCATGTCCTTATAAATGTTCCGCCACAGTTTCGTTGTCCTATGATCACTAGTTTTTCATGGGGACCCTCTCAAGTAGCGAAAGTTTAATTATAACCTCCCTGCACTTTGTGTGGTTCGCTGAAATGCTAATGGTCTACATATCCAAGCATGTACTACACATTATGCTAGTTTGACATTCGTTGAATACTACGTTCGTAGTGTTGTAATTTTAACGGCCAGCTATGCAATTATACTTATTAGAATTCATAATAATAGTACTGGAAATGATTGATTTGTTATGTATGAAACGCATGACTGCAGACTGGCTTGAGAACCACACACTATTTGAATCCAAGAACCAAATTAGCAAACCATTTCAAACAAAACAAAAAATAAGAAGGAGCACAGATGGCACACACGTGTCCTGCAGCGGTCGAGTCAGCGTTAGATGGTATTTGCTACTGCAGAGAAACCACGTTGGACCTAGATGACAAGTGCAGAGTATGACACAACACGTATCTGTGAATCCCCCTACACAAAAGTACTAAGAGTTAAGAGAAAAAGTTTCGTTCAAGAGAATCTTACATTACAATGCAGTTTCTATGTGCGCACTGATGGGAAAACGCCGTATTGAAGTGAGTGAATGCGGAACTTAGAAATAATTCAAATCGATCTTTAGAGTAAACGCCAGTTTCCGTCACATTTTAACTCTAAGTGCAGAGGAAATGACTCCCTTCTACAATAAATATTTTGTAGGTCGCTAGAACAACATAACTAGAAAAGGCGCAAGCGTCGGCATCTGAAACCAAATCTGCACTGCCGTTAATGATATCCAGAAGGCAGTAAACAGCGGTGCTCAGGTTGATGCCGAGTCAGGACTTCCAGACTCTTCGATGTTGTTCCGCGATGTCACCTCGTAACTGAAACGCAAACATACGAAATACCTGAATAGATATGCAGATGTATTAAAGACTTGGTAGAAAGTAAAACACATATATCGTTCTTAACGAAATTTAGGGAGACTTGCAGATGCCTGGTGCAAAAATAGGTAGCTGACCCTAAACACAAATGTAATAAAATTCGTGTAAACAGACGAAAAAGTTGTTTAACTACTAGATTGCAAATCATTCATAGAAACTTGTCGCAATTGGAGTATCTAGGAGATTTTGTGCGGAGCGATTTCAGATGAAACGACAACACAATCTAGCTCTGGAGGAGGTGGTTCCGAGAATAGGTTTATTAGAAGAATCTTAAAAAGCCGCAATGCGTGCATGAAAGAAGTTGCTTAGGAAAGCCTCGTTTGACCAATATTCGGCTACAGTTCGTCCATCTGTGACCATTACCAAATTGGATTAACATATAAAGATTCAACAAAGAGCAGCTCGATTCGTGAAAGATATGCTCAGTCAGCACGAGCGTGTCACTTAAAACCTCACAAACTGCTGTCGGAGACATTACAAGAACGACGTTGTACATCGCAGAAAGTCTTAAACAAGAATTTCCGAGAGCTCATGTTCCAACACGGGTGAGAAACGTACTACTTTTTCAACAAACATTTCGTGCTTTTCCCCTAATATATCACGTCTTTTTCACGACTGCGTACTCTGTCAATGCGGCGTACATAATGATGACGTCCACAAAGAATATAATGTCGTTTTGCTCTTCTTCCTTAAAATAAATATTGCAACTAACAACTGGTTTCGTCTGAGAAATGTGTCTAAAACAAAATAAACTATCTGGACAGGTTGGAGGTTAAAAAAATGGCTCTGAGCACTATGGGACTTAACATCTGAGTTCATCAGTCCCCTAGAACTTAGAACTACTTAAACCTAACTAACCTAAGGACATCACACACATCCAGGCCCGAGGCAGGATTCGAACCTGCGACCGTAGCAGTCGCGCGGTTCCGGACTGAAGCGCCCAGAACCGCTCAGCCACCGCGGCCGGCCAGGTTGGAGGAATTACATTTACCGTGTTCCATACACCTTCAGAATAAAGAGATTTCTCGCGAGCAGTCGTTAATAGACTAATTCCACGAACGTAATATAATTACTTGGCATTAATAGGCGGGAACGAGAATATTCGCTCTCGTTACTTTGGTATTGATTTTGTGATTTTGTCAACATGACGAAGCTCGCCCTATTGCGATATCAACAGTATCGGTTTCAAATGTCGAGAGCAACCTGTATAGCACATAACGCCAATCCAGCAATTAAAAGTTTGCTAACAAAAAAGTCAATGCATAACTAAAAATAAAGAAGTGTGCCGTCATCACACTGTGCCCACCAAGAACAAACACATTTTCTTACTTAGAAAAAATTGCATAGGTTCACAATACCAAGGTGACCCGACAATATCTGCGAAAACTGACTCACGTCTATAACTAGGTATATGCTTTATACATCATGTAGTGTCCGGGTGATCTATTTCGTATCATGAAGTGTCATACCAATTACCAGTTTTAAACATTTCGAACTATTTGCAAGACATAGTGTAGTTCAAACAGAATGCATACAAGTAGTCTGTATGCTCCAAATAAATAATGCATTTGGCACTCGGATGACGTAAACCATTCCCTCATAATGTGAAGACCGAAGTTTTGAGAACTCTCCCGCAACAACTTTAATCACTCTGATAATTACAAGTAACATGCATGCTAATTGTCGGATTTGATAGTTCCATAGCCATCATGATTCGTACATCCTGTTTACACGTCATCATATCTAATACTTTCAATCTGTTTATGTCATATTCATTCCTGTTTCTGCCGCAATTTCGTGCAGTCAACAATGATGTAATTTCGACTGATACCGCAGAATCAGAGAAATGTTATCTGTAGGCCGACAACCCCTGAAATAGCGTATTCCTCTCATCTGGGATTATCGGGCGGACTTTTTGTTTATTTCTGCACTAGGAAATGCAAGCCAGCTGATGTAATTATATTAGTGGCCTCCTTAATTTTTTTCTCGGCATCACAGCGCTTAGTACAAACGGAACAACACGATAATTTCCATCTGCTCACATCAGTTGTTGATCTTTAATAGCTAGCAAATCCTTCTTGTTAGGTGGATTATGCCTTCTTTGCCGCTTACGGTGCCAGCTCATTGCATCTAGATTTTAACGGATAAGGCCTCTAAGACAGAATTTTAAAAATTAAAAAAAATTAGTATTGATGAACAGAGCTTTCAAAACTGAAAATTTTTTACTATGTTTTAGAATGTCGCACCGATTCGATAATATCATCAGAAATCTTCCTTGCGCTGCCGAGGTGACAACGATTAAGAAAAAAACATTATTTTGAGTGTTACAGATGTGTTTAAAACGTTTTTAATTCTGTCGTAAAAAAACAGAAAGTGATTTACTTGTTTCGGTGGTGTGTGGAAGGACTAGACTGTTAAATAATCATAAAAACAGGGTTCCACTACTCACAACGTTTTAGTCCACATTACCAGTTAGCGGGTGTGCAGGAGCAGTGATTCACACAAGGATCCCATTCCGGAGGACTGCATTCGGATCACCGTTCACCCGACATATTTATGATTTTAGCTGTTTCCCATAGCTTCTTGTTGAGAATGTTGAGATGGTACGTTTAAGCTACGTCCTTCTTTCTTCCCCATACGTGTATAGTTAAGAGCTTGTAGTGAATCTATAATAAACTCGAAGTCTGCCGTACGTTAACCACTAATCTTCCTCGTCCGTATTAACTTCTTTATTCAGCACGTATGGTTACGGTTAACCTCTGATAACATATAGCTGAGCATGCGTGTTATGATCACTTCTAGTGCAATTGTTGTTCTATATATCATCAATCCTTATTTTAATTATATTTTATTCTATACCGTATGGCTGGCGTCAACGTACAAGTCCTTTGAAATGATACAAGAGCTTTATTTTCGCCGTTGTATGCTACGTAATCACCACGAACACAGTTCCACTGATTTTTCAGGAACCACAGAATACCTAAATTTAGACTGCGGCTGACGAATTTCACATCTTCTGGTAACAAGCGCAGAGTTACAGTTCCGTGGACACTTCGCTCGATCCTCTGTGCGTAATTTTTGACATGACTCCTGTATCAGTATCTATGGAATCTTCAATTACTGGAAGCTATGGAGGTGGTGAGAGGTTTTATTAGTTATGAATCAAATACAGAACCACGAAGCCACTACTCCCTCCACGAGTGTTATGGATTCCCTTGATTCCCGTCTCAACTGGATTCGGAGCAAGGCAACAGCTGATTTTTATTATTGGAGAATAAAAGTACAGAAACAAAGAATGGTATGTCTGATCTTTCACCACTTTCATTGTGTGGTTATTCTAAAAACGCAGAGCTGTAACTGGAATTGCGTCGAATGGCCATTGTTTGCCACGGAACTACGCAGGAATTTTCAGTGGCTTCTTGACACGTCTGTAAACCTATCTTTACAATAGTGACAGAATTCGAACAAGTCAGAAACGCTCAATCATACCAGGGGTCCCACAATCATCTAGCGTAAGAAACCCTTACACCATCTGATCATAAATATCCGGACACTCCTACGCAACGCGGAGTTGAGCAGTAGATGTCACTAGAGGCGGACCTGCCAGTGTAAACGGAGGCGGTGAGTACTGGGTTGTCAGTAGAGAAACTGTAACGGCAGATGGATCTTTCAGGAGAGCCCAGTGACCTCACACGTTGGACGTCTACTGAATAACAATGCCATCAAGGACACTTCAGCTGTGTGGTGACGTGACTGTGAAATGAAAAAAGAGGAGTTAAACCTAGACCAGGCAGACTTAATGTACTTACTGACAGGGACAGTCGAGCACTGCGGTGGCTGGTTGTACAAAATTGCATGAAATCAGTGAAAGGAATCATTCGTGGTTACCAAAGTGCTACCAGCAGTCGAGCTGACTGTGCTTAGGGAGTTAAAAAGAATGGAGTACGATGGTCTCGCAGCTACTCAAAAGCACGTATATCACTAGTTAATGCTACGCGACACTTGAGGGGTATGTAAAGAGCGGCGCTACTATACAGTGGATGATAATAAACGAGTGATTTAGAGTTTGGCGAATGCCTGGAGACCGATACCTGCCACAAAGTGTAGTGACAATAGTGAAGCAGAGACGGTATTGCGGTACTGGATGTTTCTAGTGGCTAGGATGAGGTCCCCTCATTGCGTTTAAGGAACTGTTAAATGCGGAAGGACACGAACACATTTTACAGCATTGTGTAACGCGTACGGTAGAGGAACAATTCGCAGACTATAACTGTTTGCATCAGCATGACAATGCACCGTGTTATAAAGCAAGATCTTTGAAGCAATGGTTTGTAAATAATAACATTTTTTGAAAGAGACTGGCCTGTCCGAGTCCCAACCTGAACCCAATGGAATACCTTTGGGATTAGTTGTAACGTCAACTTTGCTTCAACCCTCGAGTCCAACATCACTGTCGTCCCTTTTTTCGGTTCTTCGGGCTGTCATTCCTGCACAGGCGTTCAGACACCTCACGGAAAATGTAGCCCGGCAGATTTCAGACCGTTGTAAAGCCGAAAGTTGGCCACACCCTACAGTATTCTCCACTGATAGGTGGACGAGTAGTTTTGATCAGATAGCGTACACGTGTACAGCCCCAGATCTATGATACTTCCGAACCGTGGCAAAAACTTGATAGTGGCGCGCCCCGCTCCCCCCCCCCCCCCCACCCCCTATCGCAAACGAGATAGATACGACGTCAAAAATTTAAAAAAAAAATAGATTTTTCAAAAAATATGTTCATTTTGTAGCGCACTCTTTCTGGAGAGTTTGATATATAAAACATATATGTTCGAGGAATGTCTCCACACAGCGTTCTTCTATCGCACGTAACTGTATTTCGCTCTGCGGAATTCAGATAGTGGACATTAAAATTTCCTGTAGTGCATCACCTGCTTTCCCGTCGACCAGTTTGACATCCTACACCCCTTAAAAAAGACTCGCAGTTAATACTGGGGAGGATAATTTGTGACTGGAAGAATAAGAACTCTTCTGAAAATTTGCACTCTTTATTGCTTATTAGCTAATAACTGTCTCTTTTGTGAGATATAGAATTAAATACAGGAAACATAAAAGCAGTAAAGACAAGAGAGCCGGCCGCTGTGGCAGAGCGATTCTAGGCGCATCAGTCCGGAAACGCGCTGCTGCTACCATCGCAGGTTCGAATCCTGCCTCGGGCATGGATGTACGTGATGTCGTTAGGTTAGTCAGGTTTAAGTAGTTCTAAGTCTATGGGACTGATGACCTCTGATGTAAAGTCCCATAGTGCTCAAAGCCATTTTTGAAAGACAAGAGACAAGGATGACACTACACGTTCCTTCAATCCTTAGGTCTCAGCATTTTTTTCTCTCTAATCTTCCTACAGCTTTACACGATATGCTTTCCTTTCAGTGAAAGAATCTATTACCTCATCAAAGTTTGTCAAACGTTTAGCTACATCAAAAAAAGTCGTTGTCTAATACAGAAAAAGTTGTTAACACGAATAGTACCCAAGACTGGTGTGGTTTCTAGATTTGATTACGTCTATTTTGTTACTGTCTGCTAGACAAAACGAAATAGCTCTTTCTCATATTGCAGTAATTGCAACACACGCCGAAAATGCGAGACTGTTTTGGCACAAATGGTCATTTTTATGTACCTCATCTTATGTACCTTATTCCCTTGCAGGGATATCAGGTACAGTATGCACACATTCAAAAATTAACTTATGATTCGTCCAGAAAACAGCTAAGAATGTGTACTAAAATGTTCAAAACCCAACTGAGATGCGTTTCAAAATCACATGAATTATCGATAGACGAAAGTGCGCCGGATGCTAGGCGCTTTGTCAAAAAAAAATCTTTTTTTCAAGAATATGAATTCGGCGTCCCTGAAATTGCCGCCCGGGGCAGATACCCCGGTTTGGAACCCCCCCACCACAGATCCGGGCCTGCATGTGTATGGCTGGTGTTTTCGTGAAATCTCTATTTTTTTATGCAAAACATCCGTCATCTTCAGACAGTCATTGTGGCTGAAAATGGTATACTTGAGGTACAGAGGAATCCAGATGAAAAACAATGCTAATTACAGAAGAGTACACGATATTTTACAATGTTTTATGAGAGAAGAGCCTGTCGACGCAGAACGTTTCCTCGTATTGAAACTAAACGCTGAAGTTGAATAGGCCGGCATGACAAAGACGAAGTGTATTTTGATTGCCCTCTAGGAAGTCAGCAGCCCATGAAAACGAAAGCAACATCATTTTCGTTGTTACCCATGTGAAAAGCGAGAGCTTCAGTCATGATTCACAGAGCCACATATTAGCCATCACTCAGCGGGTAAGTGAGCAGATTGTCGCAAGGGAACTCATGGCACAGTGGCAAGCCAGTCCGGACGGATTTAGCGTCGGCGGCGCCTTGGCCGCTGTAATAGCTGCGGCCGTCAGCTGTAATTACATCCCGCCCGCTTGCGTCACTCCACAACCGATTCCCGCGTGCGCGCTTCCCGTGCACAGACAGCCGCATAGCATCTGCACGTGCCAGCCACCCACCCCAAGGCAGAACACCATATACCAGACCTCATTTCAGCACATCCCTGAACAAACAGATTGGAAAGCAATCGGGAAAAGAACGTTAGTATTAGTGAATTTCGTGCCCAAATATTTCAAAAATTTTGGCCTAGTGGCAAATGCATAATTGTCAATCGTATCTCGTGAAGATCAGAATCTTCCATAACACTGATGTGAAAATGGTATTTTGCCACGAGCAAGATGGCCTGCTGTATGATCAAACCTTCTTACGCAGCTGGCCCGGTTCGCGTTAAGATTCTTTAACTCGCAAATGAAGAAGAAAGGGAATCATAGGCCCGACAGGTATATTTTTTCTACAAACATTTACTTTCATTTCAGCTGGATGCCAGGAAAATTCATATTTCTGTACTGTTGTCACAATGAGTCAAATATTGTGTATTTGTAAACAAGAATGATATGTTTGAGACGTAACATTAAACTGAGAATTCTACTAATGTGTGAAGTCTGTTAAATTAAACACTCAGAGAAACAATAAAGGTGATTAACAACAACACAATGAAAGATTTTAAAGTAAGCTCAAAAACTGTTCACTTGGAAACCGTTTACAATGAGCCTAATACAACTCTCAATTCAACACATTTCTAAATGAGATTTGCAATCATTTTAAAGGCAGTTCGCTCGCCATCCCCCCGCCCCCGCCCCCCCAAACAAAATTAATTGCAATTCTAGGAACCGCTTCGTTACTAAGGTACCAGACTATCTTCAGGACGAAAAATGCATATCTACAAAATAGACAGAAAAATAAAGGATCCTTAAGTACTTTCATATTAAAAAAAATAAAACACTTTAAATTAAACACTTTAAGAAAAGTTGTAAAAGGTCCCGGAGTGCTCACGCATTGTTACAAATTGACTGCCAGACAATTAAATTAAATCAATGTGGAATATTGTTAAATGAGAGACAGGTTAGAAACCATAGGGAGAGGACGTCATTTCTTTTACAGGGTGTGGAAGTATTATAAAATGGTTCATGTGCAGCAATTAAGGAGTAAAAGTACTCTCACATCCCCACCCGAAATAAAGGAAACCATCATGACCCTTCAGAGTAAAAGCTCATATAGAGTTAATGATATCTACAACACGACAGTAAAAAGTTAGAGCCTGTAATACATAATGTTCTCGGACAAGTGTGTAATATGTAATTAATTCAAGGTATTTGGGAAGACACATTAAAATAGGCACTTTTAGGCCTCTCTGTAAGATGGGTGATTCCACAGAAGTAAATAACTATGGATCAGTGTTACTCCTTACACTATTTTCGAAAATGGTTGGGAACGTAATATACTTGATTGTTACCCACCAGTGTAGTAATGGTGTACTTAATCACACTTCGGATTTCATAAGGACTTCTCTACTAACATACCCTGCACTCGGCTCTGTACCAAACGTCCGCAATGGTTACTGTCGACGATGCTACATTTGGAGATTTTGCCTTCGTTTCTTAAGCAAGACTGGCAATCCGTACGACTTCAGCTAAATAGTGAGGGTTTCTTGCAACCCAAAGCGACACATATCATTTTTACCGACATGGGCCACCCATTGCAGCTTGCTGCAGCCTATGCTCTTCATGATTTCCAGAAGCAACCAATTCACATTTGGAATGACTATTCCTGTCTCAGACAGTGCACAATGGATTTCTTCTACACCTTGGTAGCTATATCCCTAAGGAGCCCCATTACGCCCTTAACATTGGAGCTCCCAACTACCAGTAATCCCACCACCTGTGAATGCTCAGATCTTGTGGACCGAGAGCCTTCCTCTGACGCAGGGCATCTGACTATCAGCCACAGATAGCGCCTGAATTCTGTTTGTCAAACGGACTGGGGAGACCTTTCGACCGGTTCGCCAGGAAGCCCTTTCGCTAGCTGCTAAATCTTATATTGACCTCCCACTTGACCACATGCGAGGGGCCACCCTCAATGCGGTCACAGTAGTGGACGGATCAGGGGCATGTTGGATGTGCTGGACGTCTTCCACGTCCAGTTCCTCACAACGATGCTCACTGGCAACAGTCTCAAGCTGTATGATCGAAGCCAGTACTGCCTGGAGCTGTAATAGAAGAGTCGCCAGCTCAGCTCCCATCTGAACGCAGCAATCACAGTCCCCAGCCGTGATAAAAATGGAGGGCCTAGAGACCAGACAGTTACTGAGGCACGGAACTGTGGATACAAGCACGCGGCTGCTGTCAATATGGGAGCTGCCGCCCAGCTAAAGAGTTCTGCAATGGTAGCTGCCTGGTCACACAAAAAAGACGCCTGTCGTGATAAAAACGGCGGAAATACATTACACAGTTATTAAAACGCGCAACTATGGCTACTATGTACACAAACACGGAGGAATAATAATTTCGACCAAAACGCACACAGTACACAAAAACAAGTTGCTTCTAGTTATTAGAAGCTCGTTTCAACACACAACCGAAACACTGTTTTCTGCTGCGCTGCTGCAGAGATGCGAGCTGCCGCGCAGTTAACGAGTTCTAACTGTAACTGACCGCCCACACGAAAAGAAACACCTGTCGTTTCCTCTCCCAGTCCATCTCCTCCTCTGGCCTCTATCTGTCCAACTCCTCCTCTTCCCCCTCTCTATCCGTTTTCTCCTCCCCCTCTCTCCGTCCATCTCTTCCTCCCCTTCTATGTCTATCTCTTCCTCCCCTCTCTCTGCTATCTCTTCCTCTTTCCTTTCTCTGTCCAATTTCTTTTGTCCCCTCTCTCTGTCCATTTGCTTCTCCCCCCTATTCGTCTCCATCTCCTCCTTCTCCCTGTCTGTCAGCCCATCTCCTCCTCCCCTTCTCTCTCTCCCCATTTATCAGCCCCACCCCAATAGGAGGTTGCTGGTTCTACCTCTATCTATATTCTTCCTGTCTACATATTTATTTCTCAACCTAGTCACACTGGCGACGTAACACATTTATCCCAACGAAAGAACGGTTTGTTGAAATCTCCACTGTAGAATGTTTGACTTTGTTGACAGAGCCACAGCCTCATCTCTGCTTGCACCGCTTCATAACTATCAAAGTGAAGTCTTCGAAGGTTTTAAGTCTTGGAAACAGATAAAAATCGAATGGAGCCAAGTTGGGACCATATGGAGGATGATCACTGGCAGTGAACCCAAGGTATCGGACTGTTGCTGATGTCGCAGCGATCGTTGGTGGTCTGGTATTGCCGTGTTGAAGGAGAAAGTGCTCCATGTGAGGACGAACTCTTCGAATTCGAAACTCTCTTACAACAAGCTGTTTTTCACACAGCGACGTAGTTACATTACACGCTACAATTCGGAGGCCTTTGGAGGCAGAGGAATGCAAATATTTGGACATGAAGAATAAAGATGTAGAATGTTAATAAGGTTTTGTTTTATTTAAGAATTTTCACATAAAAATTCGAAGTCATTACTTTTCAGCACGCCCTCTTAATATGTGTACAAAGTTTGACTGAAAACGATCCAGGGGTCTAGGAGGGGCCTTTTACCCGCGACTTTGCCCGCGTTCGCACATGCCACACTTATCGTCACAAGAGGAGCTGCACCCAGAAGGATGCGATCATTGTTGACAAGCAGATAAATGGTACCACACATACAGAATTACTAAACTTCCGTCTCTGAAGGACCAACAGCTACTACACTATATTGGCACAAATCATGTTTGTTAGTATGGCATCAGGTGGCCATGGTAATGAATGTAAGCGTCCTGAAGTCGCAGCATGGAGTTGTACAGGTTTCGGATGTAGTTCTGTGATACTCCAGCCCATGCTGCTTGCGCCTGAGCTCGCAGTTTACGCAGATTGGTGCGTGAAGTCCTAATGACATGCTCCACTGCACCCCACACGTTCTCGATCACGGAGAGATCGGGTAATGGAGCTCACCATAGCAGATCAGCCACAGATGCAAGGCACGTTCGGGGGGTGGCAGCGGTATGAAGGCGAATATTGTCCTGTTGAAATAGAGTACAGACGTGGGCGTTCACGAATGGCAGAGCCACCAATTGCAGGTTCTTCTGCACGTAATACGCAGCTGCAACGGAGCGCGATAGGGACACTAACGTTGCACGGAAACTATGGGATATCGCTCTCCACACCAACACACAAGGCTGTGCAAGGGGTGACATGAAACCACAAACTGCTCTTCGTGGGGCTCTCCAGTACGCCTGGACATGAACCTGGTCCTCGCCTCGAAGGCAGAAGCAAGACTCGTCATTAAAGACGGCCCACTGCCAGTCTGCAGGGTCCCATGTCAGTCGTTCCCGATAACAGATGAGTTAGGCGCGACACTGTGGGGGTATCAGAGGCAAGCGTCGTGATGGCTGACGTATGGCGAGCCCCGTGTCGTGCAACCGTCTGCCAGCCGGCCGCGGTGGTCTAGCGGTTCTAGGCGCTCAGTCCGGCACCGCGGGACTGCTACGATCGCAGGTTCGAATCCTGCCTCGGGCATGGATGTGTGTGATGTCCTTAAGTTAGTTAGGTTTGAGTAGTTCTAAGTTCTAGGGGACTGATGACCTCAGATGTTAAGTCCCATAGTGCTCAGAGCCATTTGAACCATTTGAACCGTCTGCCAATTGTACTGGCATATACGAGGTGTTGCATAGAAGGCAGGACAGCCAGCTAAATGGCCCCTATCAATGCTGCTGGATCTGTTCGCACTTGCGGGTAATCCATCGCTCCTCCCTCCTCGTGGCACGTGTTGGACGTGCCCGGTGTGGTTCTCAGTACACGATAGGACCACCCAGCCTCCGGCAGCCCCACGATGCGGCCCCTCTGGAACTCGTCTAACTGGGAAACTCGCTGCCGAACGTGTCCCCTGAACGAAGTGCACGTTCAGGTGATACTCTAGTAATACTGTCCGCTCTCGTACTTACCGGCACGGCCGTCTGAAGCTCTCTTATCATACATCAACCGATGGGCACGACGTTACGCAGCCACCCATGCTCCCCGCGTGCGCAGCATAGCTGATGCAGTGAAACATGTCACCCCCTCCCCCAGTTTGAAGTAGATCGCTCGGATCCCTCGGAGTGCAGCTCTTTTTATGACTATCAGTGCATATTTCACATATATAGGCTGATTATAATTAAACTTTCCCTATTTAACACATTATAACAAGGAAGCTAGTTACCGTACGAGGACCAAACTTGGTAGCATTAATGTCAAGGACATGGGGAAGCGAAATAATGCAGAAACAATTCAATTGAAACACTTTTTATGTGCTGCTGCGGTGCATCATACCATTAGATACCGGTACCATCACTGCTACAAAAGGGGCTCAATAAGGCGCGCATCAGTGTCCAAAAGAGTCTGAAAGTGCAGGATTGCATTCTGCACAGCAGAACGAAGCATGTCTGTAAGTCTGCTGGTTACCTCTCTTGATATGCTGCGCTTCAGACCAGCACATGTGTGAATGTTCCCCTGGTAAGCCCCGTCCAGGTAGCCCACAAGCAGAAATCAGAAAATCAGAGGGAGTGAGATCGGGTGATCGTGCCGGCCAAGCTTTTGGAAACGATCGGCTGATAATTCGATGGTTTCCAAATGTGTTTCGGCGAAGCAGATGAACTTCACGAGCGATGTGAGGTGGGGCCTTATGTTCCATAAAAACTGTTGAGTTCAATGTGTCTCTCTCCTGTAGGGCGGGTACGACGTGCTGGCGAAATATATCGCAGTAACGCTGGCCAGTCACACTGCACGTCTTTGGTCCCTGAACGCCAGCCTGTTCAAAAAAGAATAGGCCAATGATGCACATAGTCGTGAAAGCCACACTATATGGTGACACGTTCACCATGCACAGTGATTAGAGTTGGAGATCCCCACACCTGACAATTCTGTGTGTTCACCTCACCCGTCAGAGAAAAATGAGTTTCGTCTGTCAATAGGATGGTCCTCGTCAACTTCAATTCTTGCGAGAAAGTGGAGAGCGAAGTCAACATGTCGTTGTGCGTCCTGCGGTGCAAGCTGCTGTACGATATGGATCTTGTACGGATACCATTTGAGAATGCTTTGAAGCACCTCCAGTACAGTGGACCACGGGATATTCAACTGTCATGACACAGCACGCGCACTGCCTGACGATCGGGAATTACATGCGGCGTTGTCTGCCGTAGCAACAGCGATTTCATCAACCACCGGTGGTGCAACCGGTCTTCGTCCTCTTCCCTGAACGATGTTCAGTTCTCGAGTTGATTCTAACTTCTCCATCATGCTCCACACAGCAGGTGGAGAACGAGGACCCTTCTGTAACCCTTCAGCCGGCGATATCCTCAAAGTGTAGTTGCACCATTACTGTTGTTTTGATAATAGGGCTTCACCAGTAACGCCCTGCTCTTTTTCTCCAAGCTCATATTGAGACATCAACAAGTGCACTGCGGCTGGTCAGCTGTGTGAGACTATGAATCACGATGACTGATCACGGCACCTGGTGGCCATAGTTGGACCTGGACGGTGGCACTGTGACGCATGGAAATCATGCACCCCCATACTCTGGACTTTACCATAATGCTACCAAGTTTGGTACTCTTACGGTAATTAGTTTCCGTGTTATAACGTGTTAAATAGGGAAACTTTAATTATAACAAGCCAGTATTTAACACATTTCATCTGTATCTCTAGCGAATTTCGTCCGCCAGTTTCGTTTTCACGAAGCGCAATGTTTATGACGTCGTATCTGCAGAAATATGTGTCATATATGATACAATTTTGCAAGTACACCTAGTGGTATGTGTGACTATTGTCTGCGAAATGTGTTGCGAATAGAGTTAATAGTAAGGAAGTAATAAATTAAAAGGTCATGCCCGACCCGGCAGTTTTACTGTACGAACAGCGAACATTCAGTAAGCGATAAACTTATTTCCTTTCATAACTTTGTTGGGACGCGGGGGGGGGGGGGGGGGGGGGGCGAGAAAAAGTTTGAAATTTTATGTAAAGCTTGTTGTAACTCACTAAGTACATCATTCTCAAATAATGGATGAATATAGTCTAGCTATTTGCGTGTCGTGAGCTACGCTTCGTTTTCACCCCCACCACTTTGAGGGGAAAGTGGTTCATACATCACAGGGGTTCTTTACCGATAGTAAGTAACATGTGCATCATGTTTGGTTGTAGTCAATCAAGTGGTTTAGGAGGAGACGTGGAACGTACATACATACAGTTTTTAATGTAATACATATGGAGATATTGATAAAATTTTAAAGTGGTGCGTAGATTGATAGTTTACTCTAAATGTTCAGAAATATAAAACTGTACACCTCACAAAATTGAAAATAGTAATCTACGATTACAATATCAATGAATCACAACTGCAATCAGTCAACTCATACAAATATTTGTTTGTGACAGCTTGAGGGGATATGAAATAGAATGATCTCATAGCCTCAAGTAAAGCAAGTAGCAGACTTCGGTTTCTTGGCAGGATACTGAGAAAATGAAGGCAGTCTACAAAGCAAACTGCTTACAAAACATTTGTGCATCTCGTCTTTAAAAAATTTTCTCAGTTGTGTGGAACCGATGCCAAAGAGGACTATGAGGTGATACTGAACGTATACAAAGAAGGACAGTATGAGTGGTAACAGGTTTGTCTGATTCGAAGGAGACAGTCATGGAACTACCTAAATACCCGAATTGGCTCAAATGGCTCTGAGCACTATTGGACTTAACATCCGTGGTCATCAGTCCCCTAGAACTTCGAACTACTTAAACCTAACTAACCTAAGGACATCACACACATCCATGCCCGAGGCAGGATTCGAACCTGCGACCGTAGCGGTCACGCGGTTCCAGACTGAAGCGCCTAGAACCGCACGGCCACACCGGCCGGCTGGCTGATGCTTTAAACTAAAACCCTACGAATGGTCATAGAAATAGATTTCTTTAACTGTATGCAAAATTGTTTCTTCAACTGACACATTCTACATTATAACGTTTATCATGTACTCCATGACAAAAAACTTGACCACTCACAAGACATGGTCGGATTCCAATGTAACTTCGTCGTGTAGCTATCATTGGCGGGTATGTTAATTGTTAGAGTGCGATTTTCTGTGTTAGGTAGGATGGCCGCCACAGTGTATTAGCGTTGATCGTGTTTATTTTTTGTAGTGATATTACCAGGCCTTCAACCCAATTTGGCAAACAAACAGCAAATTTCAAGAGTATCAACATTGTGGGGATTATAACATCCTAGCCCCAACAGGAAATACGGGCAGAAACGTGTTTTTCAGCCCTTGCCATGTAGTCAGCCCTACACGACAGGCGTACTGTATGGGAAATGTGTTGGCCTTCTGTGCAGGGCAGCCTACACATCAGGGGCAAGAAATGGTTTTTTCCAGCCCTGACTTGTAGGCTGCCGTGCACAACTTGCATGCTGTGTTGAGGTAGTAACGTCCTGCCTTATTGGCTTCTTTTACGGGGCTACACATGCGGATGAGCAATGCTGGGGAAAGGTTGAGATGGATAGAGGAGGGAATAGATAAAGGGGGCATGAGGGGATGGATAGGGAGAGAGACGGCTGGAGGAGATGGGTAAGGACAAAGGGGGCTTTTCGAGATTGACAAAGAGAGGGGGAGGACGAGATGGGCAGAGAGAGAGAGAGGGAGCAAAAAGAGAAGGTCAGATGAGAGGGGGCAGCATAATATGGACATGGAAAGAGGTGAGAGTAGGTGTTGAGTAGAGAAAGATATGGGGGAAGAGATCGACAGAAAGAGTGGGAGGAGAATATTAACAGAAAAAGGAGAGGGGGCATGAGATGGGATGAGAAAAGTGAGGAGGAATTGGACAGAGAGAGGGGAGAAGGACATGAGAAGTGAGAGTAGTGCTGAAGATTGGAAAAAGGGGGGGGGGGGCAAGAGAAGATGGACCAACAGAGGGAGGAGAAAGGGGTATGTACATTGTGTGTGACAGAGAGAGGGGGAGGAGAAGCAGATGGATAGGGAGAGGGTAAACGAGGAGATGAACACAAGGAGACGTGAGCTGTGGGAGGTGGATGTTGTGACATGCCACAGGAGGAGGTGGATAGGAAGTGGGAAGCAGGAGAAAAGGAATGGGAAGAGAGGGGTAAAATCAGATGGAAAGAGAAAGAGGGGAGGAGGAGGAGGTGGGCAAGGACAGAGGGGAGGAAAAGATGAACAGGGAGAGAGGGGGTGAAGGAGATGGACAGAGAGATGGGTAAGGAGGAAATGAGCAGAGAGTTGGGGGAGGAGGATGAAATAGACAAAGAGAGGGGGAGGAGGAGTTGATGTAGAGAGGCAAAAAGGTGACATATAGAGAGAGGTGTAGGAGGAGATTGACAGAGAGACACAGGAGAATACGGGCAGAGAGGTGGGCAGGAGAAGATGGACAGAGAGGGACAGGGGTCGATGCAGAAGTCAGGTGTAAGATGTATATGGCTAGTAGGCTGGTGGAAAAGGAAGAACAGGAAGGAGAAGATGGAAAGACAGAGGGGAATGAGGATATGGACAGAGGGAGGATGGAGGAAAATATGGTCAGAGCGAGGGAGCAGAGGTGGTGGACAAAGAGAGGAGGAGAAAGAGGTGGAGAGACAAAGAGAAAGAGGAGGACACGTAGGTCAGATAAAGGTGGAAGGATGAGGTGAACAAAGAAACAAAGCAAGAGGTGGAAAACAGATAGGGGAGGAGGAGGAGATAGTGCAATATATGTGTCAAAGGCGTAAACGAGCGAAGTGCGGAGAAAAATTAGTATGCATGTAATTTTTGTCTGGGACAATGAATAAAACTGTCACCAGAAATTAATTAAAACAATACCAATCCCTTAACCCGGCCAAGGTTTCCGGAAGGATTATCTCTGTCATCAGACGATTGCTGGATTTGGAATCCCCCTTCCAAAGATTCCCAGTTGGGATTCTATTTGCCCCACTCCCAACAGCCTGTTGCGATGTTTCTACAACCGCCTAACCTGCTTTGACGCGTTGGGAATGAAAGGTGCATCTATTTTAAAAACCCATTGCTCTCTGTCCAGACAAATTAGTTTCTAATCCAAATCCCTAGTAAGAAGCATCTTTACCAAAGTACAAAGCTTTTCTGATACCTCAGTCTGTTCTACTTTCTGATCTTTGCTTATTTCTGCCGCACTGTACTGAGAACCTCGCATTTCTAATAGTCATTTTCTTGTGGACTATGGTGATATCTAAGGTAATGGTGTAACAAAAGCACAAATAACTTTAATTTTAGACAAAACGACTAAGAAACTTAGGTGACTGACCGTGAAAAGCTAACATTGAAACAGTCCATGTATTTTTTTATTTATTCCTGGTGACAGTTTTCGGTTAAATCATCTTCAGACCAGAATGTGATGAGATGGCAGTGTTGACAGAATTGATGAAGCCGCGCGGAGTGGCCGCGCGGTTTGAGGCGCCATGTCACGGATTGCGCGGACCCTCCCGCCGGAGATTCGAGTCCTCCCTGGGTCATGGGTGTGTGTGTTGTTCTTAGCTTAAGTTAGTTTAAGTAGTGTGTAAGTCTAGGGACCGAGGACCTCAGCAGTTTGGTCCCTTAGGATTTCACACATTTAAACATTTATACTTGGTAGTGGTCAGTTGTTTTTTAATTATAATGAAAAATAGTTAATAAACATTATTTCATATTTTCTATAATTATATTTGTGGTAGCTGAGTGGTCAACACGTCTGTTGACCATGTGGAGGACCTTGTTTCAATTCCCGCTATTGCCAAAGATTTTTCCCTGAAACGGGCTCCACTCAGCCTCGAGATTCCAAATGAGAACCTACCAGAGTGACAAGTATTGGCTCCACGGTTTGCAAGGCCGACAGTGGCCGAGAGAACAATGTGTCCCTCCATACCACATCCAAATGACACCATTGGGCAAGGTGCTCGGTTAGCGTCGCGCGGATCTCTTGACCTGGTCGCGCCATTAACTTCACTTTTTTTTTTGGTCTGACCAATAAAAAGGCTTCTAAACGTATCTCATACTAGCTAGAGATGAAGTCGGTATAAGGCTCTATTTCCTCAATATTGTCATCGCTAGCACATCATCACATTTTGGTTTGAAGATGGTTTAACTAATACTGGTCGTCAGGAATAAATAAAAAGAAGACTTAGTTTCAGTACTGGTTTTTCAAACAATTTCGCAGATCTATTTGTAAAACTTCCTTTAGCCAGACGTTCTGCTTTGAAACACGTGAAAAATAAATAATTGCGCAGTTAGTGGCATTATCGAAAGTGAATTCATCACCTGGAAAGTGTCCGACCCCGGTGGCTGAGTGGTCAGCGCGACGGAATGTCAATCCTACGGGCCCGGGTTCGATTCCCGGCTGGGTCAGAGATTTTCTCCGCTCAGGGACTAGGTGTTGTGTCATCATCATTATCGTCTTATCCCCATCGACGCGCAAGTCGCCAAAGTGGCGTCAAATCGAAAGACTTGCATCCGGCGAACGGTCTACCCGACGGGAGGCCCTAGTCACAAGACACTCTCTCACTCTCACCTGGAAAGCGCCCCGTTGATTAACACAGTAGGTGCGAATTCGTGAGGGACAACATTCGAATCCCCATCCAACTGCCGGCCGGAGGGGCCGAGCGGTTCTAGGCGCTACAGTCTGAAACCGCGCGACCGCTACGGTCGCAGGTTCGAATCCTGCCACGGGCATGGATGTGTGTGATGTCCTCAGGTTAGGTAGGTTTAAGTAGTTCTACGTTCTAGAGGACTGATGACCTCAGAAGTTAATTCCCATAAAGCTCAGAGCCATTTTGAACCCATCCAAGAAAACACACACACATAGGTGTCCATCACTTCCCTAAATGGATGTGCCAAATGTCGGTACGGTTTCCTTGAAAAGAACATGGCCGATTTCCTCCCCAATACATGCTCGAGTTCGTAGTCACCATCACGTTTGCCTTTAATCTTCATTTTCTCAACATGCACATACAGAACTGCGATAGGTTGCTATATTGATATCTACTGTATGCTACAAGTATAGTTGAATCATTCTTCATTCAGTGTAGATCCAATATCAACAGAGAAGTAGACTTCATCGTATGCCATATCACGCGAAATATGACAACATGGACGGAAGTTTCTGGTGATACAAGAACACCGACTATTCTTTCCAGAGATCGAATCACTTGTTGTTGATTCCTTGTCGATGTCGTTTCATTGTTTCCTCTCAGTAACTTGCTTAACTCTTTCTTCCACCATACGAAATAAGCGCACCTTTCAGAGCAACACACACATAAGCAAGCATGTTATCTTACAGCTGTCCCTATTACTCACTCTTCAAATGTGTGTGAATTCCTAAGGGACCAAACTGCTGAGGTCATCGGTCCCTAGACTTACACGCTACTTAAACTAACTTAACGCTAAGGACAACACACACAAACCCATGCCCGAGGGAGGATTCGAACCTCCGGCGGGAGGGTCCGCACGATTAGTGACATGGCGCCTCTAACCGCGCGGCCACTCCGCGTACTCACTCTTCAGTCAGAAGATGTAACTCATTGCACCAAGCCTTTTCACATTTTGAAATTGACTTTTAACTCTAAATCCAACAATACCGCAAAATCTCGAAACAAAAACTGATAGGGACAGCAAAAAACAACGCAGATTTTCTTTGAGTAGCCTACCTTGTGAAACAGTTAATACAAAACATTACAAAGAAAAGTAAAAGCTTGCAGGGCGATCCGATACTACTCGGAATCTATATAAAACAAAAGAATCCCCCTAAAAACCTACAAGAAACCCACCTAGCACATTCTTAATTTCACGTAGTACGTTCTGCATATAGTACGTCGTATACTGTACATGGGTACGGATAATGGGTCAATCAGTTAGTGTAACATAACGACTTGTTGTGAATTCTGAGGATAAGTACTCCACAAGGTGGCACGCGAAAAACCGGCCCCCAGTTCAGACTACTCGCTACTTACGGCCGCATTGTTGTCCGTCACGAGAAGACGCAACAACAAACAGGCAAACGTGTAAAAATTAGTAGTAAAGAAATACTAACAATACAAAACGTTGTCGCGACAGCTTCGGAACAACAGGCAACAACTGGCGGGTGACAATGAGCAGTCTAGTACTCGGAGCCGCTTTTTCGTGCACAATCCTGTATATTACTAACAATTAGCGACCATACCAGACCCAGTTACGGGTAACCTAATTAACGGATTCCAAGAGCAACAAAGATTTGATTTTCATTTATACATAAATAACTTGCGAACCCGGCAATGCTAAATATGCATGAGAATTGGATATGCGTCCTAATCTCCTTCTCTCCCCTCTCTCTATCCTTCTCCTCCTTCCCCTTCTCTTTGGCCATCTCTTCCTATTCCTCCTATCTTAGCCTTGTTACTACAAACGAAACCTTCACTAAGTAATGAAGTCGGTTAAAATGAGGGGGTAATCGGTTGGGATCATTGGTGTAGGGGGTATGAGAGAGACCACTCTACCTGCTGTATCTGTGATCTTATTAGCTTCAATGACAGTATTTCGCATAGTTTTAACCTGTGATTACAAAGTTTCGGGCGGTTAAGATTCCGTAGTAGTATCTAATCCAAAGCCGATATGCCATAAGTACAATTTTCCTGTTTTCTGTTACAACCGACTGCGAGGAAGCAAATAAAACAGTGCAGTGTTATATATATAATTTTTGTTTATACTGATATACAAAAGGAGAAAGAATATACACCGGAGAAACAATTTGTCTAATGTATTAAATTCCCTGCTATCGCATTTAAAACTAAGTATGAGAAAGAAACGGCACAGCATTCTCAATCTCGCAGTCGGTTTTACCAGAAACTTGTACATTGTTGTTTAAAACCAATAGCCTATGTCAGTCTGAATGTTTATCAGTTATCGCATGAAAATTGGAAGTATCTCGGAGTAACTACTGCAACCTACAGTCCTCTGAAGCTGCTTACTGTTTTTACGCCCCACACTTCCCTACAGTACAAAATTGATGATCCCTTGATGCCTCAGAACGTGTCCTATCAACCGAACCCTTCTCTTAGTCACGTTGTACTTCAAATTTCTCTTCTTTCCAATTCTATTCAGTACGTTATCTACCCACCTAATCTTCAGCATTCCTCTGTAGCACCACATTTCAAAAGCTTCTATTCTCTTCTTGTCTAAAATTATTATCGCCTATGTTTCACTCCCATACATGGCTACACTCCATACAAATACTATCAGAAAGGAGTTCCTGACAAATCTATATTCGATGTCAACAAATTTCTCTTATTCGGAAATGCTTTTTTTTGCCATTGTACATCTTATGTTCTCCCTACTTCGACCATAATCAGTTATTTTGCTTCCCAAACAGCAAAACTAATTTACTACTTTAAGTGTTTCATTTCCTAATCTAATTCCCTCAGCATCACCTGATTTAATTTGACTACATTTCATTAACCCTCGTTTTGCTTTTGTTGATGTTCGACTTATATCCTTCTTTCAAGATACTGTCCATTCCATGCAACTGCTCTTCCAAGTCCTTTGTTATCTTTGACAGAATTACAATGTCATCGGAATAACATCGGAGATAGGCTACAACCCTGTCTCACTCTCTTCTCAACCACTGCTTCCCTTTCGTGCCCCTCTACTCTTATATAACTGCCATCGGGTTTCTGTACAAATTGTAAACAGCCTTTCGCTCCCTGTATTTTACCCCTGCCACCCTTAGAATTTGAAAGAGAGTATTCCAGTCAACATTGTCAAAAGCTTTCTCTAAGTCTACAAGAGCTAGAAACGTGGGTTTGCCTTTCCTTAATCTATTTCCCCCCCCCCCCCCCCATGAACCATGGACCTTGCCGTTGGTGGGGAGGCTTGCGTGCCCCAACGATACAGATAGCCGTACCGTGGGTGCAACCACGACGGAGGGGTATCTGTTGAGAGGCCAGACAAACGTGTGGTTCCTTCAGAGGGGCAGCAGCCTTTTCAGTAGTTGCAGGGGCAACAGTCTGGATGATTGACTGATCTGGCCCTGTGACACTAACCAAAACGGCCTTGCTGTTTTGGTACTGCGAACGGCTGAAAGCAAGGGGAAATTACAGCCGTAATTTTTCCCGAGGGCATGCAGCTTTACTGTATGATTAAATGATGATGGCGTCCTCTTGGGTAAAATATTCCGGAGGTAAAATAGTCCCCCATTCGGATCTCCGGGCGGGGACAACTCAAGAGGACATCGTTATCAGGAGAAAGAAAACTGGCGTTCTACGGATCGGAGCGTGCAATGTCAGATTTCTTAATCGGGCAGGTAGGTTAGAAAATTTAAAAATGGAAATGGATAGGTTAAAGTTAGATATAGTGGGAATTAGTGAAGTTCGGTGGCATGAGGAACAAGACTTTCGGTCAGGTGAATACAGGTTTACAATTACAAAATCAAACAGGGGTAGTTCAGGAGTAGGTTTAATAATGAATAAAAAAATAGGAGTGCGGGTAAGCTACTATCAACAGCATAGTGAACGCATTATTGAGGCCAAGATAGACACGAAGCCCACGCCTACTACAGCAGTACAAGTTTATATGCCAACTAGCTCTGCAGATGATGAAGAAATTGATGAAATGTATGACAAAAGAAATTACTCAGGTACTGAAGGGAGATGAAAATTTAATAGTCATGGGTGACTGGAATTCGACAGTAGGAAAAGGAAGAGAAGGAAACGTAGTAGGTGAATATGGATTGGGGCTAAGAAATGAAAGAGGAAGCCGATTGGTAGATTTTGCACAGAGCATAACTTAATCATAGCTAACACTTGATTCAAGAATCATGAAAGAAGGTTGTATACATGGAAGAACCCTGGAGATACTAAAAGGTTTCAGATAGATTATATATTGGTAAGACAGAGGTTTAGGAACCAGATTTTAAATTGTAAGACATTTCCAGGGGCAGATGTGGACTCTGACCACAATCTATTGGTTATGAACTGTAGATTGAAACTGAAGAAACTGCAGAAAGGTGGGAATTTAAGGAGATGGGACCTGGATAAACTGAAAGAACCAGAGGTTGTACAGAGTTTCAGAGAGAGCATAAGGGAACAATTGACAGGAATGGGGGAAAGAAATACAGTAGAAGAAGAATGGGTAGCTTTGAGGAATGAAATAGTGACGGCAGCAGAGGATCAAGTAGGTAAAAAGACGAGGGCTAGTAGAAATCCTTGGGTAACAGAAAAGATACTGAATTTAATTGACGAAAGGGGAAAATATAAAAATGCAGCAAGTGAAGCAGGCAAAAAGGAATACAAACGTCTCAAAAATGAGATCGACAGGAAGTGCAAAATCGCTAAGCAGGGATGGCTAGAGGACAAATGTAAGGATGTAGAGGCTTATCTCATGAGGGGTAAGATAGATACTGCCTACAGGAAAATTAAAGAGACCTTTGGAGAAAAGAGAACTACTTGCATGAATATCAAGAGCTCAGATGGAAACCCACTTCTAAGCAAAGAAGGGAAAGCAGAAAGGTGGAAGGAGTATATAGAGGGTCTATACAGGGGCGATGTTCTTGAGGACAATATTATGGAAATGGAAGAGGAGGTAGATGAAGATGACATGGGAGATATGATACTGCGTGAAGAGTTTGACAGAGCACTGAAAGACCTTAGTCGAAACAAGGCCCCGGGAGTAGACAACATTCCATTAGAACTACTGACAGCCTTGGGAGAGCCAGTCCTGACAAAACTCTACCATCTGGTGAGCAAGATGTATGAGACAGGCGAAATACCCTCAGACTTCAAGAAGAATATAATAATTCCAATCCCAAAGAAAGCAGGTGTTGACAGATGAGAAAATTACCGAACTATCAGTTTAATAAGTCACAGCTGCAAAATACTAACGCGAATTGTTTACAGACGAATGGAAAAACTAGTAGAAGCCGACCTCGGGGAAGATCAGTTTGGATTCCGTAGAAATGTTGGAACACGAGAGGCAATACTGACCCTACGACTTATCTTAGAAGAAAGATTAAGGAAAGGTAAACCTACGTTTCTAGAATTTGCTGACTTAGAGAAAGCTTTAGACAATGTTGACTGGAATACTCTCTTTCAAATTCTGAAGGTGGCAGGGGTAAAATACAGGGAGCGAAAGGCTATTTACAATTTGTACAGAAACCAGATGGCAGTTATAAGAGTCGAGGGACATGAAAGGGAAGTAGTCATTGGGAAGGGAGTGAGACAGGGTTGTAGCCTATCCCCGATGCTATTCAATCTGTAGATTGAGCAAGTAGTAAAGGAAACCAAAGAAAAGTTCTGAGTAGGTATTAAAATCCATGGGGAAGAAATAAAAACTTGGAGGTTCGCCGATGACATCGTAATTCTATCAGAGACAGCAAAGGACTTGGAAGAGCAGTTGAATGGAATGGACAGTGTCTTGAAAGGAGGGTATAAGATGAACATCAACAAAAGCAAAACGAGAATAATGGAATGTAGTCGAATTAAGTCGGGTGATGCTGCGGGAATTAGATTAGGACATGAGACACTTACAGTAGTAAATTAGTTTTACTATTTGGGAAGCAAAATAAGTGATGATTGTCGAAGTAGAGAGGATATAAAATGTTGACTGGCAATGACAAGGAAAGCGTTTCTGAAGAAGAGAAATTTTTTAACATCGAGTATTGATTTAAGTGTCAGGAAGTCGTTTCTGAAAGTATTTGTATGGAGTGCAGCCATGTATGGAAGTGAAACATGGACGATAAATAGTTTAGACAAGAAGAGAATAGAAGCTTTCGAAATGTGGTGCTACAGAAGAATGCTGAAGATTAAATAGGTAGATCACATAACTAATGCGGCGGTATTGAATAGAATTGGGGAGAAGAGGAGTTTGTGTCACAACTTGACTAGAAGAAGGGATCGGTAGGTAGAACATGTTCTGAGGCATCAAGGGATCACCAATTTAGTACTGGAAGGCAGCATGGAGGGTAAAAATCGTAGAGGGAGACCAAGAGATAATACACTAAGCAGATTCAGAAGGATGTAGGCTGCAGCAGGTACTGGGAGATGAAGAGGCTTGCACAGGAAAGAGTAGCATGGAGAGCTGCATCAAACCAGTCTCACGACTGAAGACTACAACAACAACAAATCTATTTTCTAAGATAAGTCGTAGGGTCGGTATTGCCTCACGTGTTCCAACATTTCTACGGAATCCAAACTGATATTCCCCGAGGTCGGCTTCTACCAGTTTTTCCATTCGTCTGTAAAGAATTCGTGTTAGTATTTTGCAACCGTGACTTATCAGACTGATAGTTCGGTAATTTTCACACCTGTCAGCACCTTCTTTCTTTGGAATTGAAATTATTACATTCTTCTTGAAGTCTGAGAATATTTCACCTTTCTGCTACATCTTGCTCACCATATGGGAGAGTTTTGTCATGGATGGCTCTCCCAAAGCTAACAGTAGTTCCAATGCAATGTTGTCTACTCCCGGGGCCTTGTTTTAACTTAAGTCTTCCAACGCTATGTCAAATTCTTCACGCAGCATCATGTCTCGCTTCTCATCTTCCTCTACGTCCTCTTCCATTTCCATAATATTGTCCTCAAGTACATCTCCCTTGTATACACCCTCGTTATACTCCTTCCACCTTTCTGCTTTCCCTTCTTTGCTTAGGACTGGTTTTCCATCTGAGCTCTTGATATTGATACTGATGGTTGTCATTTCTCCAAAGGTCTCTTTAATTTTCCTGTACGCAGTATCTACCTTACCCCTAGTGGCATATGCTTCTACATCCTTACATTTGTCCACTAGCCTTTCCTGGTTAGCACTTCCTGTCCATCTCAGTTTTTAGGCGTTTGTATTTCCTTTTATCTACTTCATTTACTGCATTTTTTAATTTTCTCCTTTCATCGATTAAACTGAATATCTCTTGTGTTATCCAAAGATTTCTGGTAGCCCTCGTCTTTTTACTTCCTGCCTTCACTAATTCACCTCTCATAGCTACCCACTCTTCTTCTACAGTATTCCTTTCCCCTGTTCTTGTCAATCGTTTCCTAAACGTTCCCTCTGAAACCCTCCATATATGTCCTACTCCTGTCCGAAGGTTAGAGTATTGTGTAAAAATTTGATGTAAATCGATCACGAACTTTTCGAGATTTTTGCTGACTATTCCTCTTTATGTAATGTATACATTTAACATTATATATATATATATATATATATATCCCTGACCATTTATATAATATATACGTTAAAAATATATAGACTATGCCCGTCCGATTGTTTACTCCACCAATCGTGCAGAAACCTGAAGTAAATCAGTCAACAACTTTTCGATACTTTTGGTAACAACGTCTTGTCTTGATATGGTAATATACGTTATTGACCAAATTTAAAAATTTAATATGTTTTCATAATCTACTAATTAAGAGGTATAATCAGATTCAACACAGTAAGACAAGTATGACAGCTATAAATTGTGTATATGTCTTGTAGCAGCATAACTCACAGTGCCCAAATTCGCAGACTATATTCATCCAGTATCTGAGGCTGAGAGCTCTTAGTGACTTACACCACACGTAACACATCCAGTTAATTCGCTGACATCTCTATAAAATAATGAAAGGAAAACAATTTACCGCCAACTATATTTTCGCCGTTCATGTAATAAAACTGCCACATCAGGCATGACGTTTTAATTTATTTATTCTGTACTACAAATTGTATTCGCAACACATTTCGTAAACAGGGTCCACTCATAACATTGAGTGTATATGCAAAATTATATCATTGTACGATACATGGTTCATGAGATTTGACGTCATAAATATTGAGCCGCGGGAAAATCTTACTTTTGCCTAAAACGATGCGTAAATTACTCAGATTATGCTTATCCAATGTTTGATAATGGCTCAGCGACTTCCAACAGACAACTTGGATCAAACTTCCAAAAATCGTTTCAAACATTTTCTGACATACACGCTTAACGTCAAACAATTAACACATTTGTAAAGTAACAGAAGTTTGAAGCTGTTTCGGACATTGGAATTCCATTCTTAAAAGAATCGTGAATTTACTGGTTTTGCTCTGACTGACTGCTATGCTTAACTGACAATAAATGCCTTGTAGTTACCTCAGCCTGACGGTCATGTTTTATGCAGTCTGTTACTTGCGTTGTTCTGCAGCTTCTAACAGGTGCTTGTGCAAAGGAAACACCGTTCCTTTATGTTGATTGTTGTGAATTCGTCAGCAAAATGAGAAGATTTTTTTTTCATAACGCGGTTTAAATTGGCAAAAAATAAAATACAACCATGTTCGAAACTAGTACTTGTTTCAGTAGACAAAGTGTAAATCTATGTGTAAGCTGTTCATGCCATTCTCCTGACCAAGCGTGTGATCCACACCTAACAATGAACTGTTGCTTGGGACATCACGGATAACGAGAATAGCTACTCAATGCACAGAAACAGCTTGAATGAAACAACGACTGATAAACTGAGTTGAACAGTTACTCACTGCGGCGTACGAAGGACGTTAGACCACCACAGCTTGATGATTGTAAATAAAAGTCCATTGCGGAATTAAAAGTGATATTCGTTCCCCTTTGTCAACTGACACGTGCTGCAGCTATTACAGAGCCAGTTTGTATCAGTTCTCTCCAACAGTAAACGACACAACAGCAACACGCCACGGTGATTTCTATTCAGGTCCCTCTATTCAACGGCACCCGGCAGTTTCCCTGCCACACGGAGATATGGAGCGGGCAGCGCAGAATGGTTCACAGCGACGAATGCATGCCTCTACCCTGACAAAGCCCAGCTCGTTCGACTGAAACGTGAGCGATTTACCGACACGAGAATGTGCTGCCGCAAACCATGTTAACTGGGATTCCGCACGCACGCGAGAGGTGACAGTGGATGGGTAACATCGCATATTGATTTAATTAACACGATTTCTTACAGCGACGTGAATTTGGCAGTGTCCGGTGTATCTATCCCTCCCAGGAATATGCGCGATGAGTAACAAGCGCAGTGTACACCGTGGTGTTTATTTCTCTCTCTAAAATCCACTGTCTGAACCAAATGGTAAGGCGGAGAGTTTGAGTCACGACGCAGCTTGCCCTTGCTGTGAGCCGCAGCTTTTGTCGACTCTAATAACTCATATTTTCCAAACTCAGTTTGCCTTTTGTGGTCTTTCCCGTACACAGTTAAATAAATTATTGTTCGTTCACGCTTGTATCTGTTAATAAACGCCGGTCGCGGTGGTCTAGCGGTTCTAGGCGCTCAGTCCGGAACCGCGCGACTGCTACGGTCGCAGGTTCGAATCCTGCCTCGGGCATGGATGTGTGTGATGTCATTAGGTTAGTTAGGTTTAAGTAGTTCTAAGTTCTAGGGGACTGATGACCACCGATGTTAAGTCCCATAGTGCTCAGAGCCATTTGAACCATTTTGTTAATAAACGTAAATAAGGTGATGGACTAAAACCTACATTTCTTGCTTTTGTTCCATAAATAAGCTCCAGTTGCCGACCTTGAAAATGAGACTGTCCAACCTCGCTTATCTATATGTATGGCAGATTTATCAACATTTGGCTTAATTGGAGTTAACTTACACCAATTGCCAGTTAGAAGCCATAATTTTGTCGTAGGCTATTTACCGTCGATTTATATTGAAGGACGAGCAATATGCGTCCTTGAATGCTACTGTTAAACGTAAAGGCCTACATTTTAAGGTGATTTTCATGTACATAAAACTGACTGACACGTTAACTACGTGTTCTTCTGGTGGTGACATTTTCTAATTTTACAGCTGTCATAGTCATAATCATTGTCCACAGGACTTGCGACATTAGCAAAAATTCGTATTTAACTGGAGCAACAGGTGTGATGTAAGCGTAAAGTGGTTAGTAAAGACAACGAAATACGACACTAGTGAACATAAAACGTTATAACAATCTAGCGATCTGTTCTCATACTGTTCTCAGAAAATGACCTGCACGTGTAACTGCGAGCACTCAGTACCATTTAGCAGCTTTTTTTACACTGGTAATGATGCAAAATCGCTGTTGTGTGAGCTCCAGTGCTTTCGTATGGGCTCTACCGATTACTTATGATCTTAGTAGCGCATTTGTGATTTCTTGAACCTTCTTGCTGGAATACATTTTTAAACGCACAGTTTAATATTTCTGCCTCTTTCTTTTGTTTTTAGTTTCAACACTAGACTGATTTACGACAAACTGGACGGGAGATTTGGATTCGTTCATTAGTTTTACACATGACCAGAATTTCCTAGGACTTTCTGACGAATATTTTCGCCGTGATCATATTGTGGTAAAGATAGGAAATTCCACGTTCAGCTCATATTTAGGATGCATGAATCTCCACTCCCTTATCTGTCAGATTTCCTGCATTGTCTTTTTAAGGAAAGTGATGTGGGCTGTGTTTTCGCAACTTTCTCCGAATACATTACGGCGTGTCTTTGTCATCTTTAATTACATCACTTGGTACATATTTATTTAAGCTACTGCTTATGATGTCCTTGTAATTTAGCCATAGTTGTTCCGCGTTTGCCGGATTTAAACTAAATTTCCCAAGTTCATCTTTTAAGTAAGTTTTTAGTGACTAGCTATTCGACCAAATACAAATACTCTCTTGCGTTTCTTGAAGAACTTTTCGCCTTCTGTAACTTTTCTATCCCACAAATACGTGTAGGTACATAGACCACAGGTTGTGATCATACCCAAAGGGGTTGTCGCGGAGACCGGTGAAACAAACATCCGGTTCTTATCATCGATGACGGAGGATTTTTCTTTTTTTTTTCAAATTTATTGGCTTTCGGGCCAAGCCCATTCACCCATCTCAGCAGTGTAATGTTAATTATGACGATATGAGCGTAAGGACAATACAACACTCAGTCCCCGAGCTGAGAAAAAGTCCATCCCAACCGGGAATCTAATCCGCCGCGCTAACAGCGCAGCTGTCGAACGATGACAGACTTCACTAAGAGAATGGCTAACCGCAAGCAAAGTCCAGAGAGTAGCGAAAGTCATCTTAAACGTCCGCAAAACAGTCCAGGGAGCAGTCCGAACGGAAAATGTAAACACAGGCAAGATCAATCAGGGTACTGTCAATGGCTAAAACCAATGGCTTCAGAGAATAGCGAGAAATAATGAGGTTTAAGTACGAGACCATGGTAGGTCGGGCCAATGTGACATGCCCTCCTCGGGCGCGAGCTGCGACCTTACTGCGAAGCCTGAGTATCTCTGACTTTTCCTCCAAATCGCCAGGGAATCCGAATCGCTGTCGGACACTAAAATAACCATCTACCACGTTATAACAATACGTTTCATGATCGCTTTTCCGTCACTTAAATAAATATAAATCTTCCATTGGTCATTTTGCAGTACATCACGACTTCGTCAATTTGAATACTGATAAGCATGTTAGGAACAAATCACTATTTCTTTTTTTCAGAACCCCTGTTCAGTCTTCGTAGCTCCCATACTGGATAATATTGTGTAGTTATAGCTAAAATTTTAACTAACGTTACATATTTCGTTCGTGTGTTGTGTGTCATTGCACAAACCCTCAACTGTTCCACTTGTGTCGCTCATCTTCACTCCATAATTTACGTGAATACATATACATGATATTTGAATTTATTGGAATTAATCCGGTGTGTGTGTGTGTGTGTGAGAGAGAGAGAGAGAGAGATCGTACGTATAACGAGGTAGGGAGTAAGATAAAAAAAAGGGAGAGAGGAACTTACGCGAATGAACTTGCTCCCCTTCTAGCAGCAATTTATCGTAGTTCACTGGAGCAACGACGGTACCTAGCGACTGGAAAAGAGCGCAGGTCATTTCCGCTTTCAAGAAGGGGCGTAGGACAGGTGCACATAATTATAGGCCTATACCACTGACGTCAATCTCTTTCACAATTACGGAACATGTTTTTAAGTTCAAGAATTACCGCGCTTCTCGAAAACGAAAATCTCCTCTATAAAAATCAACATGGGTTCCGCAAACATAGATCTTCCGAAATCAACCCTCTCTGTTGCTCCATGAGATCCATAGTGGTGTAGACAACGGCTCTTTGGTTGACGGTGCTTTCCTTGACTTCCGGAAGGCATTCGATACCGTCCCGCACTGCTGTTAGTGAAAAAAAAATACAAGCTTACCAGATTTGCGACTGGATTCAAGAATTCCTTGTAGACAGAAAACAACGCGTTGCTCTTTAACGGAAAAAATCGATAGGTGTGAAGATAATTTCCGGAGTACTCTGAGGAAGTGTGAGAGTACCATCACTGTTTACAGTATTTTCAAATGATCTAGCAGAAAGCATCAGAAGCTCTTTAAGACTGTTCGTAGATCATGCGGCTGTCTATAAGAAAACAGCAACACCACAAGACACTATCGATTTGCAAAACGACCTACAGAGTATCGATGGATGCTGCAGACTCTGGCTGCTGACCACGAATTAAAATAAATTTAACAAATTGTGCATATATAGCAAAAGAAATCAACTACTGTACAACTACACTATTGATGACAAACTGCTGGAAATAGTATGTAACGTAAAATATGTAGGAGTAACTATCCAGAGCGACCTTAAGTGGAATGACCAAACAAAACAAATAGTACTAAAAGCAGATGTCAGACCGAGATTCATAGGAAGAATGTAAAATGTTACTCATCCACGAAAGAAGTGGCTTACTAGGCGCTTGTTTGGCCGTTTCTTGAGTCTGTTCATCAGTCTGGGGCCCTTACAATGAAGAACTGATAGAAGAGTTAGAGAAGATCCAACGAAAAGCGGCGCGTTTCGTTACAGTGTCGTTTAGTCTGTGGGACAGCGTTGCAGAAATGGTCAACAAACTCCACTGGCAGACGCTATAAGAGAAGTGTTTTGCATCATGGATAGGTTTACTACTGAAATTCGAGAGAGTACTTTCCAGGAAGAATCGGACAACATATTACTTCCTTCCACATACATCTCGCGAAACGACTACGACGAGAAAATTCGAGAAATTAGAGGCTTAGATAATCATTCCACCCACGTGCCTGAGGTGCCCTCTGCTACACACCGTTAATTGGCTTGTGGAATACTGATGTAAATGTAGAAATGATGAGCATGGATGTAGTTGCATGTACGTGTGTGTTGCTACCTGAGAAAATAATGGATATTAAATGTGAAAACCGTCACCTAATAGAATATTCCATTCGACTTTTACAGGGGACCTTATGGACGAGGAGAATGTTCTGGACTTCCTTACGAGCCTGGAAGCCATGGACCTTCCCGATCGCATCGAGGAAGTAAACGCTCGCATACTCGAAAAAATCGTTCAGGACACCGAATATGTGGCCGTATTATTCTGTAAGTATGTGAGTCTGAGTATTTTCTGCATAGAAGAACTACCCCTCAAATGTTTTACTAAAATCAAAATGCGGGGCAGGGAGTCTGTGTAATATATATTCTGTTCGCTACCGCACATTAACCTACAGATCAAAGATAGATATTTGTGTAGGATGTAGCGTAATTAATAGCGAAAACTGACACGAGTGAAAATATATAATAGAAGCAAAAGCTTTCTAATAAATATAAATTCACAAAGAAACCGTTTGCTTTATAGCTGTAATCACGAAACATCAGTGCCTGTCTTGTGAAGAAGACCTTCGGACATGTATGCATGGTTGTCCAGAGGAACTCTGCATCACATTTCTTAAAAACACAAGCACTGCAGTTTCGTATTTATGGGTCGATACCGGGCCTCTGACCTACAAATAAAATGTCACCTCTCTGCGGGAATAACATTAATGGGATGTACGGGTATGTTCCATGAACGACGACATATAGAAGTTTGTGTCTGACCGTGAGTTATGTTCAGATAACCGACCACTCGCGTAAAGCGGTAATTCCTGATTCGAGTCCCGTTCCAGCACAAATTATCATTGTCGTCATTCCATTAATACAGCTGGAGGTACGTAGTTCATACTCGTCACTGTGTATACATTTCATGTCCATAACTGTACTTTGTCGTTACGACTCGCTACTGACTTCAGTATGAAATTATTGTCCTAGATAGTACAACAATGTTTGGAATGTAATCTTTTTGGTTAAATCCTCATCTAGTTGGGCTCGACTTTCACCCACTGCCTACCTTAACACGAAATGCAAAACTAATTCAACACGTTATATGCTACAAGTTACTGCACACCGTTAAAGGAGATGTTCTATGTGTCGTCCTCGATTTGGGTGCAATACTGTATTCTACTCGTAAATCTTGACAAGACACCCGGATAATTTCGTAAATTGACAAGCTCCAGTTCTTCAACTTGATCAGTGGGCGTACTATACATGTCACTTTCGATCTTTCTCAGAAGGAAAAATTCAGAGGACTCACGTCAGGAAATTTTATAGGCCAGGGTACAGATTATCCCGGAACTATCCATCTTAAACCACGATGCGCTAGATATCGTCTTGCAGGAGCAACAAAACGTGCCCGTGAAATTTGAGCCCAATTGCGTGGGGATTTAGTCGAAAAGTTTACTTTTCAAATATGTTTTTACTAACTGGGGCAATATTTTACACTGAAGACACTATCACCTCGTAACCAAATATTCGCATTTAGCTCGCAAATGGTTCACTTGCGGACCCGCGTTTATTGGAATGTTTTCGCTCCATTTGTCGTATAACTTCACACATGTCGGTTTCCGCTCCTAATTATGCTGCACCGTGTATAGTACTCGAAGGCTAAGCCATATATCCTAGTAGTTCTCATCGTAGGCAAAATAAGATTTTTGGACATGTTTGTTCCTCACGTTACTGAATTTTCTATTAAATATTGTTACTAAACAGAGCAAAAATATCGCTTTGTTACCTTTGTAAAGATTCGTGACTGAATGAAAGTACTGCAGTTTGTAACGATGTAGTGCCTGTAGAGTTTACTCGAGAGGTGACTCGAAATAAAACTTAATTAATAACTAAAAAATATTTGTCTTTAAATTTGCAAATAAGAAGGGTGTTTGTTTGTTATAAATTATAGTAAGATACTAGTCAGTACACCCAGATGAGGCAGATTTACGTTAGACACTGGAAGAGAATTGCTGTGGATCGCCAGAAGAAAATTACATTCTGCCTATTGGAGGTCTGTATTTTGGAATCAGTACCCATTTTCCTTTGTTCTGTGGGCAGCACGCTACCTATTTAAGTCCTTGTATCACACAGATCACAAACCCTCTAGTAATCCCATTGTTGTCATACCATTAATAAAAGTCACAAAAAGACAACTCAGAAGAGAAATTATGTCAGTAGTGAAGCCAGGCGGTAGGCTTATCCTGCAGATAAGATTTACTTGGTTTTAGAGCCCCACACTCGTTGGAATTCCGCATTATTCGTTTATGATTAAAAAAAGAATAATAGCCTAATTCGACAATCATGCTTTCAGTATACTGCAATGTCGACCGGCCACTGCTTGATCTATTGCCCTATGGCAAATACTAAAAATAATAATTGAGCAGTTCAAAAGTTTTCTTTTTTTTTTTAACCTTGCGAACGTTAGTATGCAACACTATGATTCCGCGGCCTCACACTTGCATTGGGAGCCGCCAAAGTTACTACCATCGCTGATGCAAAACCTAGTGTACTCTGGTTGCTGAAATAAGCTGTGCAAAAATTATATTTTTCTAGATAAAACTGTATATATTTCAAAGTATGACTGTCAAAAACTGCTAACAAAACATTAATCGTAGCCGATAATCCGACTGAGAGTGAAGCTAAAGTACAATAATGGTTCGTTATTCGGCATTGGATTCTGAGTTTTCACAGAAGTGCAGTGCCTCTCTGACTAATATATTTCCTATGTTTTTGGAAATCAGGAAATTTTGGAAGCTATGTTGTGCCTCTGTTTTGTGATATATCGTGTAATTGTGTTTAACAACTACTAAACCAATTGTCAAATTAAGAATTGTGTGTTTATTACTGAAATACTTTTTTTATATTTTCCTCTACTTCCGAATATATGTGTAGTTTTTATGTATAGTATTTGTGTGAATATATTCCTTTTGTGTGTATTAAATGGCATCCCAGCAGACACAGACTTTTAAAAATGTACTGAAACTTTTAAAATGTGATAACATAAGCTTTGGCCCTTCTGGGACTACGTTGTTCGAAAGCCAAATCGTTGATCGTAAAATAAAATAATACCTAAACGCCAGACTGAAAACAAACCTGGTAGATCCAGGCATCAACTTTGTCTAGGCACCACAAACGATATACTCAGACACTGTCTTTGTTTCTTAGATTAACTCTAAAGCAGCTGAGGTGGTACTAAGGCTCATTTCGGCATATGATTAACTTCTGATTTATAAAAGTTATTGTACTTATAAGACAAAGTACGTTTGCAGTAGGCTCAAACGTTTCATCCCATTTACCGAGAAAACTATAAGTAATTGAAGTGGCATGTGTCTGCTGTGGATGTTCCAAGTTCAGTTTGACCCCAATGTGTTCAATTTCAATGTTTTGTCTGTCTGTTGTACCGATAGGTCCTGACGCGAAGACTTGTCCTACCACGGGGTCCAGTAAGTATTACGTGCCATTGTATGGAGGCTTACAGCTAACTACTTAACGACCTGTCGCTGTTGTGGGCAGAAATGATTAAGAATAATAAAAAAAAGGATTGCTTCTTGTTTTGTTCAGAAAGTAACATTTCCCATATACTCGACAGAAAACAAGGGCATTCCAAGAAATCAGTTGGAGGTCTGGGAAACAAAATCAGACCTATTCTGCAGTCCTACATGCCATATCTGAATCCTATAATTATATTGGAGAAGTCAAAATTAATGTCTGACTGTATCTTTCCGTTACGCTTTCATTGACCATGCGTATCTTGAATGAATACTGGATTATGAATTGTGCGGCAGACGTTTGTACTTCTTTATCTATCACATCCTTTTCGGTAATTATGACAGAAGATAACCGATAGAATATTGTTTATTTTCATAAATGAATTCATGGACTCTTATGTCTAAAACACACATATGTACACATGTAATGTACAAATGACTGCTTACAATGTTATTCAATACAAGACATTAATGTCATGTGGCTGGAATATTTCAAACGGTCGATGGAGCCAAACTTACATTGGTAGGGAATACTACGAAGCATTCTGCTGTCACAATAGCCAGGTCAACTAAATTACTGCCCACAGCTTTTTATTCCTCTTTAAAGGTTGGCAGTGCATCCTCGATTTTCACGTCACGCTTCCAGACTGAAAGCGTATCACCTTTGTTTTACACGCCTGTTTAACTATACCATGGAATCTTCTTTATTTTATTTTCTGCTTCTTTTTATTTTGTTTTTTATTTTACTGCTGTTAATACCTACAAAATCTGTGCTCAATGCTTTGTGGAATAACATGCGTTCATTTTTCGCTTTTCAGGCATTTCTTCTTTCTTTATGTTACTTACAATCAAAACACAAACATCATATGTTTGAAATGAAAAAAAAAATAGTCGGGATAAATTAACACAATTGAGACTTAGCAGCATTAAGTATAATAATTACTGTATGACTGTCTTACGCAGAAACTTTATTATAATTATGAAAAAATACTTTCTATCGAAAGTAACTTGTAATGCAAATATCAAAATATATTTATATTTTCATACATATTCTGTACAGTTCTTTCGGAAAAAATTGTATCTTTGATTTTTAAATATGTTAAAGCATTCCATATAACAAAATTTTACTTGAGAACGTCTTATTTGATTCATTTTGTATACAAAGTAAAAGAGCAACAAGCCCACATGCATATAGCGACCTGAACACTATCATTTAATGGTACAACTACTCAGGCTTTACATTACGTACAAGTGCCATATCTATTTATTACTTATTAAGAAAAAACATAGTGGTGGTTAGGCTCAGATAGATGCGTAATGTAACACATGTGGTGCCAAGCTGCTGATGTAGTAGCGTGTACTAGACGCACTTTGGAGTGCATGCTTTTTGAGGCACAGGTTTCCAATGTTTTGGCACAGTTGCCACACGCAGCTGTTGCCGTATTGTTATTTAAGTCGTCAGCTGCTTTCATCGCAGAGTAGTGCTTACTAAAAGTCTCTTGCGTATCTCTTTTCTTGTTATGCGAGGTAAATTCGAAAAGCTATCTTATTTCCGACTGAGAGCACAGAATTGTCTGTCCAGGTTTCAACATAAATATTTATCTTCTTCACATTTATTCATATGAAGAAGTATTTGTTTCCTGAAACAACCATTAACCGTATATTTCAGTATTTTCGAGATCAATTCTAATCAAGGTCCCTATCTCGCACCGGCGCAATATTGTTGACAAATAGATCGCGTGAACTGCTTTGTTTCTGGCAAAAATAGAAGTTCTACCAAATGATCGCTCTGCAATTGACTGGCGACATAATTTCAACACAAAAGTCCGATGCAACCATCCTAAACTCAAGCAGGCAACGGCAGGTTTTTACATATCAGACTAACTTGACGAAACCTGAAACACCACTTGAGACTTGAGGATTCTTTGCCGTGTGCCTTTCCTTCAGAAGGAAACATTTCAGTTCAGCTGAGTAGGTAACGTGTTTAGGAAGTATTTCCACACACATTCATCAGAATCCAGGAGCATTACGCGAAACGAGCTACTATGTTAATAAATTCCTCCGTCGGTTTTTTGTAGAAAAATTTCATATTTTAGGATGAAACATTAGTGGAAGAAAAAGCAGTTTGATTACGGTTCACCGTTGAATAAAAGAACCGAGATATAAAAAAAAGAAAAGAAAAGATTATGTAACAGTTGTTGATGCGATGTTGACAAAGAATGCTTCTCAACAATGGGTAAAAAGTAAGCAGTAACAAGACGATGAGAGCAGCTGGCGGCTGGCGAGTAGTATGCTGAATTAAGAGAGACTGCCGAATGACCCGCAGACAGGCCCGAGTGCAGAAAGTGCGCCAAGGCGCTTTTGGAGCTGGAGAACATCGACGACGAAGCCGACCAGCTGGGCATCGGGTTCGTCAAGATAGCCGACGAGAGCCTCGCTGAAGAATACAACCTCGGGAGCCTCCCTGCACTGGTCTACTACCGCAACCAGATCCCAATCATCTATGAGGGTAAGTCACGTCCCTATGACTGTACAATTATTTGTATTAGCTTTTATTACTGTGTTGCCTATCTCATAGAACACTCAAACGTACACTCCTGGAAATGGAAAAAAGAACACATTGACACCGGTGTGTCAGACCCACCATACTTGCTCCGGACACTGCGAGAGGGCTGTACAAGCAATGATCACACGCACGGCACAGCGGACACACCAGGAACCGCGGTGTTGGCCGTCGAAGGGCGCTAGCTGCGCAGCATTTGTGCACCGCCGCCGTCAGTGTCAGCCAGTTTGCCGTGGCATACGGAGCTCCATCGCAGTCTTTAACACTGGTAGCATGCCGCGACAGCGTGGACGTGAACCGTATGTGCAGTTGACGGACTTTGAGCGAGGGCGTATAGTGGGCATGCGGGAGGCCGGGTGGACGTACCGCCGAATTCCTCAACACGTGGGGCGTGAGGTCTCCACAGTACATCGATGTTGTCGCCAGTGGTCGGCGGAAGGTGCACGTGCCCGTCGACCTGGGACCGGACCGCAGCGACGCACGGATGCACGCCAAGACCGTAGGATCCTACGCAGTGCCGTAGGGGACCGCACCGCCACTTCCCAGCAAATTAGGGACACTGTTGCTCCTGGGGTATCGGCGAGGACCATTCGCAACCGTCTCCATGAAGCTGGGCTACGGTCCCGCACACCGTTAGGCCGTCTTCCGCTCACGCCCCAACATCGTGCAGCCCGCCTCCAGTGGTGTCGCGACAGGCGTGAATGGAGGGACGAATGGAGACGTGTCGTCTTCAGCGATGAGAGTCCCTTCTGCCTTGGTGCCAATGATGGTCGTATGCGTGTTTGGCGCCGTGCAGGTGAGCGCCACAATCAGGACTGCATACGACCGAGGCACACAGGGCCAACATCCGGTATCATGGTGTGGGGAGCGATCTCCTACACTGGCCGTACACCACTGGTGATCGTCGAGGGGACACTGAATAGTGCATGGTACATCCAAACCGTCATCGAACCCATCGTTCTACCATTCCTAGACCGGCAAGGGACAGGACAATGCACGTCCGCATATATCCCGTGCCACCCAACGTGCTCTAGAAGGTGTAAGTCAACTGCCCTGGCCAGCAAGATCTCCGGATCTGTCCCCCACTGAGCATGTTTGGGACTGGATGAAGCGTCGTCTCACGCGGTCTGCACGTCCAGCACGAACGCTGGTCCAACTGAGGCGCCAGGTGGAAATGGCATGGCAAGCCGTTCCACAGGACTACATCCAGCATCTCTACGATCGTCTCCATGGGAGAATAGCAGCCTGCATTGCTGCGAAAGGTGGATATACACTGTACTAGTGCCGACATTGTGCATGCTCTGTTGCCTGTGTCTATGTGCCTGTGGTTCTGTCAGTGTGATCATGTGATGTATCTGACCCCAGGAATGTGTCAATAAAGTTTCCCCTTCCTGGGACAATGAATTCACGGTGTTCTTATTTCAATTTCCAGGAGTGTATTATGTCCAACTGGGCATACGAGCACTTCCCGTTACAGTCAATATTTTACCGTCACTGTTAGAACATAAGAAAAAGCTTATATAGTAAGCCTAAAAATCTGTCTACATGACTTCGCATCTGTTTCGAAGAAGTGTACACTTCGGATTACACAAATTTATGCTCGATCAAAACTTGTCGCACTCAGTACTCGCCCAAAGCATTCGAATAAGGCCACCGAGCCAAGTAGTCCATCGCTCATACTCGCTTTCAGCAGGACCGTGATTCAAACCACCGTGCAGCCATGTAGATTTATGTTTTTCGTGCTTTCCCTAATCACTTAAGACAAATGCCCATACGCTTCCATTGAGAAGAAAACGTCCGGTTGTCTTCCTGTCGTTCTCCAATCTGAGCTCGAGGTCCGTCTCTAATGACATCGTCTCTACGGATTGTTAAAGTCTACTATTTCTTTTTGCCTTTCAAATGTGGTCCTGCTATGCCGGCGACCAGCATTTTGAACAATATGAACGAGAAGGCATTTACGGCAAGATCGACAGACAGAATACCGTTCCACACTTCGAATAGCGTACAAGGAAATTTTTAAATAATTTCACTGGGTACTGATCTTGAGATCCCGAAGTTACGGTCGGATATGCGTAGAAATTCTGTATCTTCGAATAAATTTTTGGGCAATTCAAATAGTGCAAAATGCTTAGTAAATCTATCAAAAATGCTAGATCACTTTTTACTTCCGGCTTGCAGTATATGGAATTTGTTACAGAATAGGCTAATTTCGTTAGTGTATTTTACTAAGCAATAGGAAAAAGAATTCAAAAGCATAGCTAGATATATCAGCTGCAACTTTATTTCTCTTCAGTAGCTATGAGATTGTAAGGCATAGGGGTTTGAAAATCACATTGCCTAATTAGATACATGCCCTACTCAAAGTGGTATGAATTTTTCCTTCCTCCAGTTGGTGAGGAAATTACAATTCAACGTGGTTTCCGAATCACAGTGCTATTTATTATTTTTTCACGTAGCCATAACTTTTAGAAATTAGATTAGTACTGTATCATATTCTGGGTCAACTGCGCGCATTCGCAAAGAAAATTCTCAGTCCAGTAAAGGATAATCAGAATGATCTGTGGGGTCAGTTCGTTAACCATTTGTGGGACGTTGTTCAAGCGTCTTGCTCTTCTAATTCTGGTATTTCTATTTACTGAACCATGGCTGTCCGCCGACATTTATCCAGAGAGGTATTAATGAGTGATGGTGGGGAGGAGGACTCTAAAACTGCCATTTTACATAGCAATTCTAAAGCCATAATACTATGTTACTACGATCAGCCATGTAATGTTACAATTGGCTAAACGAGATGTTTAGCGGGATCACTGGAAATCGTTTCTAGAAATGTATGAGAATTCCGTAATGAATAAAAATGATGTAGGCCTACGCCAAATCACAGATGGGGGAAGTGGGACGGACGGGTGCTCCCACTTGCGCAGGTTTATGCATGGCACTTATTCAAAGGGAACTGCAATCATCACTCGAATACTCGACACGAAAACTGGGATAATACTTCCATCAGTAAAACAGAGTGAGACTGCCTTGTACAACATATTCCGTTTATTCTATAAAAGAATTACAGTAACCAAAATTCGTTCATAGTATTGTGTTATTCATATGCAAGTGCGAGATCTATTCAAACAAATCTGGAACCGTGCCCACAATTTTTTTCTACGCCTACCTTTTACTTATTGTGTTTGGTTTCTTCGTAATACTCTCCTCCACAACTGATACACCACTCCCAATGCCGTTTCCACTCCGGAAGAAGTCTTTGGCGTTTCCACTTCCGGAAGCAGTCATGGCACGCCTCTTGCTGGATGGCGCGAAGCTCCGTCCTTCGAGTTTTCCTTTACCTCGTCTATCGTTGCAAATCTTCGTCCTTTCAACGGGGTTTTCAACTTAGGAAATAAAAAATCTGGAGAGTAAGGAGAAAAAGGCAGCACAGTGATTTTGTTTTCTGTGCAATAGTACCGCACCAACGGGGAAGAAAGTGCGGGTACGTTATTGTGATACAAAAGCCATGAACTGTCTCGCCAGATTTCAGGTCGTTTCTTTCTCGCATTTTCTTGGAGGCGTCGCAAAACGTCTCAATAGATCCATCAATTAACAATTGCCCCCTGTGGCACGAATTCATGATGAGCTAATCCTCCAAAGTCAAAGGAAACTATCAGCATGGCTTTGACATTTGACCTGACCTGACGAGCCTTTTTTGGTCTTGGAGAACCTTTTCCGACCCATTGTGGAGACTGAACCTTGATCTCAACACCATAACCGTAGATTCACGTCTCATCACCAACTACGATTCTCTTAAAGAACATCTGGTTCTCATTTGCGTGATCCAAAAGTTCTTCACAGATTGCGAGGCGAACATATTTCTGATCTTGACTCATGACCCATGGGACGAACTTGGCGGCAACGCGATGCATTCCAAGCTGCTGTGTTAGGATTTCATGACTGAAATGTTACATTCTACTGCAGTCTCTCTTCGATTTCTACGCACAATTTCGTTGACGTTCTTGACATTGAGCGTCGTCGGTAGACGTCGAAAGGCGTCCTGAACGTGGGCCATCTACAATTTCCGCCCGACCATTTTTAAACCGTGTGGCCATTCGTAACACCGAGAGAAAGCACTCATCACCGTAGGCTTCTGCATCATTTACTGTGTCTATAGTAAAGGTTTTCTTGAGTTTCATGCAAAATGCAATGCAGACGCGTTTCTGCTCTAACCCTGCCATCTCGAAATTCGCAAACTGTGCGACACAGCGTTCTACTCAATACAGTACTGAACAATAACTGAAAGACATGCAATAATGAAACTTCCGGCAGTTACACATTAAACAGAATTGTGGGCAGGGACCTCAACCGCATTTCGCTCCAGCGCACCATTGGCATGAAATTACGAATGTTCCGGAATTTTTTGAACAGACCTCGTATTACGCAAATCTTTTCTTCTCTTGTAGTTTTTATTTCAAACTATTTCTCATCATTACGTGAGTTATGTACAGACTCGTTTCATGACCAAGTACCATGGGCTCAGATGGCCCATGGAATCTAAGAACAAATGAGTAAATAAATAAGTCTAGATATTTTCTCGCTTGTGGAAGCATTTGATTACGTTTTCTAAAAGAGGAGTCGAAGCTGAGACCTGTAGCGGATGCGATCGGACGTGCTCTTCCGTACTGCGTCACGTGCACTAAAATATCAGTGTCTAAAATTGTTGTCATTCCACTGCTTAGTTATTACTGTTACTGATCATCTATCCAAGTCTGTTACAGTCTAGCATTGATTTCGTGGCAGTTAAGTTGCGTCAAATGGGATTGAATACGGAAAAGAGTACCAAGGTCTTCCAAAAACGGCTCACTGCTCGTAACAAACACTCACTCTTGAACACCCAAAGGTCAAGAACGTAGCAGTGATCAAGAGCATACTAAGACTTAAACCCTAAAGGACAGGAATGCGGCGGTGTCATAGTTCCAGTTCCCTCCCACGCAGCCCCATTTCCGCCCTTGAAACCGCTGCATACCCGTATGACAGTACACTAGACTCTCGCTAATCCGGCCATTCCTGGCACAAATGGATGCAGGATTAGCGGAAGTACCAGATTATTGAATGTCTGAAATTTATTTTATTCATTTATTTTGTTTTTTATTTATTTTGAAAACATAGGGGATATAGTGTACTCTACTTTATTAAACCGAAGGATACAATTTTAAAACATAGAGGACTATACAGTCATATCGCTCACTATAAAACTAATTTTTAACTGTCGCAATGATGATCCGCGATGGTGACATGTTTTATCACGCAACCGCTTACAAGATTACATCAGTACTGCATGTATCTGCTTGTTGCATAATGTTCTCCAGGACGACCTCGGGAGCTTCAGCACCAGCAGTGTGAGAACTCCATCTCTTAAAGTTTGGTCTGTATCACAGTTTTCCTCATTCATAACATCTTCATCATCAATTTCTTCTCCTCCTGGAAGGTTGTGGAACATGTCAATGCACAAAGTAGTTGATAATTCCGTATTGACTGGCTCATCGCTGCCACTACTGGATCCAATTCGGCATCAATGGATAGCCATAATTTTCTCCAGCTCTTCATTGTGGTAGCGCTCTCCACTTTATCCCATGCTTCGGCTGCTTGGAAAACGTCACATACGTTAATTGCTTTCCACGCCTTCAGCATAGTCTCGATAGAGACGTTTTCCCCTTCGTTCAGCAAGGAGACGAGAAGTGAATGTCGATAAAGACGTTTAATTGATTCCACAATTCCCTGTTCCATAGGCTGAATTAGGGCTGTCACAATGGGTGGGAGAAAGAGTGCTTGTACATGTATACCATCGCACTTGAGAGAAACATCTGAAGGATGACTGGGAGAGATGTCAATTATAAGGATAGCTTTCAGTGGAAACTTTTTTTTCTTTAGCTCTTTTCTCACTGCTGGTACAAACGTTTCATGGAACCACCGAGAGACTATTTGTCTGTCCATCCACGCTTTCTTCTGAGCGCAATACTGCACTGAGTATTTATGTCAGTATGTTGAAAACAACGTGGATGTTGGGATTTTCCAGTCACCATAAGAGGTAGTTTATGACTCCCATTTGCATTACAACACGCCATTAATGTTACGCGCCGTTTCTGTTGCCTGTAACCATGAGCTTCATTCTCGTCCTTGGAAGCTAATGTTTTTGAAGGAAGCATCTTGTAAAAAAAGTCCCGTTCCGTCAGCATTATACAAGGCATCAGCAGTTAAATCTTCTTCCTCTATTATCTTCCGTACTTTGTTTAGAAATTCAGCATCCTTATCGTTAGCTGAGCCCCCGACGATCTGCCGCATGCCAAGTCGTTTTGGCCTTTACTGTATTGTTGCATGAACCATCTATAAACAGCTACATCCAGTTCTACTTTCTAACCCTTTCGTATAACCCTCCGTTTTCCCCAACTCACTCTCCATTTGTGTTGAGTACTATCGAATAACATCTTCTATTTTTTTTTTTTTTTGATGTCATAAATAGTTGCTCGTCCAACATTGAACTCAGCAGCAATGGCTTTCTGCGAAGAACCTCGATTTAACTTATCTAAAATTTCGAGTTTCTGCTTGAGGTCTAGCGTAACGTGTTTCCTTTTAGAAGACATGTTTCCTAACTGTAAATAAAGCTACAATTTCAAATACAGTATATAAAGCATTGTGTAACTAAGTATTGTTGCACACGATAATTCATTGTGCACGTGTTTTTGGATGTGCGTCGGATTACTGAGAGGCAGGACTACTGAGGGCCGGATTATCCGAGAGTCTAGTCACTAGTGTAATTCCACAGTATAACTACCGTCGTGAGCGTTCCCTCATTAATACGATACAGTTTCTCACACTTCTCTATACAAATCAGCGAAAAGCTGGCACCATTCATAACAAAAGCCATAAATTTGTGTAAAGTTAACCATACTTTCTTATTAGTTCGGTATTTGTGATACATACTTCACTTCGAGAAAAAGGTGTCTGTGGATAAAATAAGTTGCTACGTCATTTTGTTCCTCATGCAACGCTGTATATTATAACAGTATAATTGTAGATGACGCCAGTAAATTGGAAACTATTACCGATACGTGAACAACGAGAACTTGCTAGGTTCAGAGTTTAAATATAACATCCAAACCTAAAAATAATGCAGTAGCTGAAACTGTTCAAATAAATTAACTGTACCGTTAATGTACCCCTGCTTTGTACTGTTTCAATATACTGATTTAATAAGAGTGTTTTGAATTTCGCTTAATGGTTCTGCCCTATTAAATGACGACAAAATATTTTCTACGTATCCTAACTGCATCGCGTTGATTTCAACAATTTGACTTAATTTCGACCAAGAATTCCGAGCGCATTAAAAGTGTGGCATACAGCAATGGGTGAATTAATTTACGACACCTAAAAGCAACTATTTTCTTATCCCTGGAGTGTTTGAATTTTTTTTCAAATTTCGTGAGAGTAAATTAATTTAAATGTGTGACAGATGACTTACGTATACCGTTGCAATGAATGGAACACATCTCTTGCTCCGAAATCTTCGTAGCTGACAGTAAAAACCCTTCTGGAGTAATTTTATCCGAAAAACTCACAACGACAACTGAAATTCAAACTCTTCCAAAGTTCAGGAAGCGACATTAATATTAGTGGAACAGATGATAAACTTCTCTGGATGTGCTGTAACAGATGAAAATGGGATGTTCCAAGGTAGGACTTCTATTCCAAAGAAATGTCTTTCTCGTCGTGTCAGTTGATCGTAGAATTACGAGATACCGTCACCTAGTTCGCGACATAAAAACAACAACTTATTTTGTTTCTAGATAGAAAATACGAGATTCAGATTGCTGAATCGTACGCTGTCGCTATCGATAATGTTATGACAGGTTTGATATACGTTGAACCTAATTGTTGCAGCAGCCGCAAACACCTGTTCTTTGTTGAATTGTCTTCGAAGCATCTGGAGTCGAGTGACAGTACGAGCGTGCATTTGTGTGCGAATTTGTTTTTCACTCTTCTGTTTCTTTATAAAACTGTGCCTTGGATTCCGTTCCGTCTGTTACTGTGCTTGAGAGAACTGCAATCAAGTATCTGTTTTCATTCTCACACTCATAATCAGTACCTCGTTTCAGGAGTTACATTTGCTGATTTTATCAGTGCTTCCTCAAAAATATACTACCATAGTGTCAATTGCAGCTAATTCCCGTGGGCAATTATCCATCGATTGAAGGTAATTGTTAAATTGAAGTGACACATAACTATTGCAAACAGTTGGGAAATAAGTGACAGATAAGTATTGCAAACAGTTGGGAAATGTATCTGTTCTATGTTTAAGGAAAAATCATCATTTGATGCATAATCTCTAATTGATCTGGTCCTCTTGTTTCATATTTCTATATGGTATCTCTCACAAGACTGACCACATAGTGTACACTAGCAAAGGTTTGACGGTTCGTGGTATGTTGTATTTGCACAAATTTCATGGTGGAATCCGTGTACTGCGAGTCTTGTAAGTACGTGTCTCATCTCAAAATTTGCTGCTGTCCAAGGGCGGTCGATCATGGCCCCGGATCCATAGAATTCCGTTGGTACTTCCTCTCTTTTCTTGAGTAGTGATCTTAGTAGGTTCTCCGATGCTGATGTGTTGGGAAGTAAGAACATTGTCCTTAAATCCTCGATGAGGAAAGATTCTCGGGCGAGAAGGTAGACTAATCTTGATCTTGTGGTTTTTGCTACCCCTAATGCTCTTTTGATATAGGTTGCTTTTACTCTTTCCAATGTTTCTAAGTTCTTTCCATTTAGGTGTATCCATATGATTTCTATCCCATAAGCCAGTATCGGTATTATTTTTGATTTGAAGAGTGCCATAGCTGTGTCTAGATTTAGTGTTCTGATGGAACTTATTTCGTTTATCGGTCTGATGGCCTGTGTCGCTTTCTCTGTTGTGTGTTTAGTGAAGCACTTTGCGGACGGCTGGAGTGTTATCCCTAGATATTTGTAATCTTTTGTGATTGATATTTGCTTTCCTTGTAGTGCAATTCTTGTCGTTTTTGGGATTTGCCCGCCTGGTCTGAATACCATCATTTCCGTTTTGTCGGTGTTGATTACAAACTTGTGTTTTCTGCACCATTTTTCCACGTCTTCTATAGTCTCCTGTAGTTTCTGTAAGTTTTTTGAGCCTATCACGATGTCGTCCGCGTAGGCATAGCCTATGCTTCGACATCTTCGTCATGAGCGATTTCCATAATGTCCTTTGCTGCCAGAATGAACAGGAGCGGGCTTAGTGGGTCTCCTTGGAGTACTCCCTTTGTTTGCCTTATTGGTTCAGACAGGTCGAGGTTGTCCGAGATCCTTATCTCATTCCATTCATTTATGGAGTTTATAATCCTCGTCCAGACGCTGTCTCTTCCCAGGGTTTCATCGAGCATCCATTTTACTAATGATCGGTCGAAGAGGTCGAAGGCCTTTGTGAAGTCTATGAATACAGCATAATATTTTTGCTTCTTATCGATGGTTTCCCCTATGTTTTTTAAAAGCAGCTCCACTGCTGTGATAGTGGATCTTTTCTCCCTGAACCCGAATTGAGATTCTGGGAGGTGGTCTTCCAAAGTGTGTCTCATTCTTCCTGTGATTAGTTTTGTGAATACCTTAAAAGGGTTGTTTTCCAAGGCTGTTCCTCTGTATTTGTTTGTGTCCTTTGGATCGCCCCTCCATTTGTACATTACCCTTACTATTGATTTTCTCCACTGCCCTGGGATTTTTGCTGTTTCAATGCATTTGTTATAAAGTTTTGTCCAGGTTGGTGCTAGCAGATGGGCTATATCTTTAAGGTATTCGTTGTAAAGCATGTCCGGTCTCGCTGCTTTCTTCCTTTTTGTTGATTCAATGATGTTTCGGACCTCATTCGGAGTGAGTGGGGACCAGGTTGCCATCTCTTGCGGTGTGAGCTCTTGACTTGCTACCTGTGCTCCTTCTCTACCATCTTTGTTGAGAAAGTCTTTGAAATGTCTCGTCCATTCTTCCATGCTTATATAGTGTGACTGTGCCTGCTTTCGGGGGCGGATTGCAATGAATGGGTCTCTCTTGGCTTCTTCAGCTAGTCTTCTTCCCTCTTCTTCCCTGTGTGCCATTCTCTTCTCCCTCGTTAGTGTTTTGTAGGAACTTCTTTTCTCAGCATATGTTTGTAGTAGTGAGTGATTATCTATGTCCGTTTTTAGTCGGTGTAAAGCTTGGAGTACTTCTTTTCTTTGCTGATAACACTTGATCGAACCATGGTTTAGTTCTTCTCACTTTCCTGGGGGTAGTTGCTTGCTTTAAGAGTTTCTCCAGTTCAAGTGCTGCCTCCTCTACTTTTGAGTTGTCGATTAAGGACTCAATTTGTTCTATCTGGTCGTGGTATTCTTCCACTTTCCTTGGATCCAGTCTCCTTGAGAGCAGTCTCTTCTCTTGGTTCTCTCTTGCCTTCCAATCACTTTGTATGACTATGTTCATCGGGATGTGTATTCTTATAGGCGTGTGGTTTGCATTCCAAAGTGGGCTTATGTCCCCTTTTATGTTTCCTCTTATGAGGGCGATGTCAATAGCGGATGTTTCCCAGGATTTCAACACTTCACTTAATGGCGCGCCTGGCTTGGTGATTCCGCTTACTTAATGACAAACTGTTACGTACTGGTAATATCAGTGCAATGCCGTGATTTAAGGCACTCTGTTGTGATGACAGTAGTATGTAGCACCGCCAAAGTTGCTAAAATTTATGTAATTATTTTTAATAAACGTGTCAGAAAAACGCCACTAGAGGAGGTGCAAGCCGTGTAAGCGGAGAAATTAACATTTCACGTGTGTTTTATGTAACCTCGAGAAATGCGAAACTGCGCCAACGAAATAAGTTTCATCATTCAGACTGAACGTTCTACACAGGAGACCTGCAGTAAAGCGTTGAAGTCTCAGCTTGCCTGCTTAGTTAAAACATAAATAATGTTATACCGTAATTTGCAGTACGTTGCTTAAGTTATGCTGATTAATGTTCCTAACTAGTGCGTCACTTGCCTTAGGCCTTGCAGATAGTTTTACAAATTTTTGGTGCCGTTAAACGTGGCGCAAAATTGCCCTAAATCTACAGCGGAAAAGAGAAAAAATATATAGGCCCTAGGCTTATTTTAAAATTTTAACTTTCGCACATTAAGCAGCTACCTCAAAGACAGAAACCAATATATCCAAATGAATGTACCGTAACCAATCGACCAGGAATTGCTAATACTGTACAGTCATCTACCCAAATCACAGAACATGGAGTTCCCCAATGCTCAGAGTTGGGACCATTATTATTCTTACTTTATGTAAATGACCTCCCCTTAAATATACACAATAACAGAACCTTCCTATTTGCTGATGATACCACAATTATGATATCCGACTCAAATGAACATCTCCCAGAAGCAATAAACAGGAGCACAGCACAACTAAACTCATGGCTTAATTCAAACAGACTGCTCCTAAATATAAAGAAGACAGCTAGTATCACTTTCCACACAGTCCAAAATAAAAACCCACCAGTACCAAATATCTCATTGAGCGATGATTAAATCAACTATATAAAGGAAACCAAATTTTTGGGGGTTACCATTACTGACACAGTTACATGGAAAAGTCATATTGATATAACCTGCACCAAATTGCGTAAAGTATGTTTCATGATTAGAAAATGAGGAATATTGTTAATACCAGCACGCTCACACAATGTACTACGCTCTTTTCCACTCTGTATTAAGCTACAGAATTATCTTTTGGGGCCACAGTGCAGAAGCAGTGAGGCTGTTTAAACTCCAGAAATAAGCAGTTAGAATAATATTATTCAAACAGCAGAAAGAATCTTGTAAACCACTGTTCCAAAATATGAACATATTACCGCTCCCATGTCAGTACATACTGGACCTACTATGTTTCACCCAGAAAAATATTAGCAACTTAGATATAAGCTCAAACTGGCACCAACATGATGCAAGGTCAAAGAACTCTCTACAAGTAATTCCCCATTCAGCAAAACTATACAGTAAAGGTGTCAAATGCGTTGGAATAAAACTCTACAATCATATCCCAATAGCAGTGAAGAACCTTACACAAGTGAAGGATTTAAAGTAAAACTATAGTCACTCCTAATTAAACACACAGCATACAGGAATTCCTTGAAAACAACCTGCTATAAGGAACTGCTCAACAAAAACATCAGGTAATGGTTAAAAAACTATTGACCTTACATAACATAACTGAATGTAAGTTTTATTGGTATAAATGCTAAATTCTGGTACAGAATAAATATAAGACCTAAGTACATTACACATGTGATATAAACATGTAATCATTTTGTAGATTCATAGACATAATGGATACCAAACTATTGACCTTATGTAACATAACTGAATGTAAGTTTTATTGGTGTAAATGCTAAATTCTGGTACAGAATAAATAGGAGACCTAAGTACATTACACATGTGATATAAATATTTAATCATTTTATAGATTCATAGACATGTACCTCTTCTTATAAATGCCTGATATGTATCAAATGACCTGTCCTATATCATGATGTGCATTTCTGTACAATCTATGATTCAGAGGATCAAAACAAATAAATAAATAAATGAACGCTGCCTACGGGCTATCATGCTACCTTAACTGTTTATGGTGATCAGCTCAACTTTACTGTAACGCTTGAATCGGTACATTTTGACTGACATTCAGAAGTAAATTTTTGAACATAACGGGTTGACATTTCTTATCTGGTTTATAGGGTATCCTTTAATTTTTATTCTTTTCTCGTTATACGAAATATAATTTTCGTCATTCCAGATTTCATTATACCCTATATAGCAGACCTAGCATATTTTATTAGTTTTAAGAACCTTTTTCTGCCTCAGTGGCAGGGAAGTGTTTCTAAGTTAGCTAATGACTAACAATTTATTGTCATTCAAGACTTTATTTGTGTGTTGATCTCTAGTGTGAATATTTGCCACTACATAGGTATTAGCCATGATATACAGCTTGTGATGTCATTCATTAAATGTTACCACATTAAACTAGAAGTCAAAGATTTGCATTTTGTTTGGAACCATATTTTCAAAGTTAATTAATACTAATTTCACCTGTTGCATAATTGCCAGTGGTCAGCTACTGCTAATTTGCGCAGTAGCCCGGATAGCTGGGAACAAAAGATTTTTATTTTTTATTTATTTGTTTTTTAATATTACTTTGTTAGCGGGCATGCAAGTCAGATGAGGGAAATGGGATACTTCTTCCAATATGATCAAACCTAGTGAAGTTCTGTGGTGTTAAAATAAACATTTTTTTCATCCAATAAGGCCATTGGTAGCAAAACACAGTTGTATTCAAACCTATATTCTCGATAACTATTGTTTTATTTATTCTTGTTCCTTTGCTTTCTGAACACATCTGAAATTTCTAGGCCACATCATTTTCACAATCATGTCATTTAGCTAATAGTTTTCTTCTACCAACAACATGTAGGTGATAGTGGACCCCCCGCCCTAAATTTTAGTTGTGATAAGACTGATCTGTAGCATCCTCTGAGCTCTAGATTATGTTGAAACTGATCATTTGGCTATTTTTTGGCAAAGCCAATGGATCTGAATGCAAAATAAAGGTTGTGGCTACACACTGATATTTAGTATACCATAGTCAAATACCTATGTTTGTGCCATATTAAACATGCATCTACACTACATGATTAAAAAGTATCCAGACACCCCCTAAAACATATGTTTTTCATGTTAGATGCATTGTGCTGCCACCTACTGCCAGGTACTCCAGCGACCTCAGTAGTCATTAGACATTGGGTGCTCTGCGAAACTCACGTGGTCAGGTGATTGGGTGTCATTTGTGTCATAAATCTGTAAGTGAGATTTCCACACTCCTAATGATCTCTAGGTCCACTGTTTCTGATGTGATAGTGAAGTGTAAACGTGAAGGAACACATATAGCACAAAAGGCATACATGCCGTCCTTTGTCTGTTGAGTGGCAGAGACTGCCGACAGTTGAAGAGGGTCATAATGTGTAATAGGCAGACATCTATCCAGATCATCACAGAGGAATTCCAAACTGTATCAGGATCCACTGCAGGTACTATGACAGTTAGGTGGGAGGTGCCCATCAGCCACACATCACGCCGGTAAATGCCAAACGACGCCACACTTGGTATAAGGAGCATAAACATGGGACAACTGAACAGTGGAAAAATGTTTGTGGAGTGATGAATCATGGTACACAATGTGGTGATCCGATGCACTGTGTTTCACAGTAATCTCTGTCTTGGGCATTACCCTATCTCCCACATTTAAGCATTTCAAATCTCATCCGGTGCACTCTCCAACAATCAGTCTTTCCTTCTCGTCCCGTCTGGTAAGTCTCCCCTGACTCTGGGAGAAAACTCTCCTCGTTTGCTAAACCTCACCAGTCCTTTTCCTTCACCCCTCTTCCTTCCTCTCCAAATGCTTCTGCCAGAAGGAAGAACCACTGGCTGTGAAAGATTCCAAATTTAAATACTTTTAAATGTGTTTCTCCTGCCACTGCCTGGTAAGTATATATTTATCTCTCCAATTACATTACATCATTACTCTGCAATTCACAATTAAATGCCTGGCTGAAGGTTCATCAAACCACCTTCAAGCTATCTTTCTACCATTGTTCCACTCTTGAACAGTGAACGCGAATAGCAAACACTTAAATCTTTCTGTGTAAGCTCTAATTTCTAGTATTTTATTACAATGATTATTTCTCCCTATTTATGTGGACAACGACATGGTATTTCGGATTCTGAAGAGAAAGTTGGTGATTGAAATTTTGTGACAAGCTCTTGCTGCAATGGTACATGCCTTTGTTTTAATGATTACCACCCCAACTTGCATATCATATCAATGAAACTCTCACCTATTTCATGATAATGCAAAACTAGCCGTCTTTGGTCTTTTTCAATGTCCTTCTTTTATCTTATCTGGTGAGGATCCCGTACCATACAGCAGTACTCTAGCAGAGGACAGACAAGCTTAGTGCAGGCAGTCTCTCTGGTAGACCTACTGCATCTTCTGCCAATAAAATGCAGTCTTTGGTTTGCCTTCCCCACAACATTATTTGTACAATTGTTCCAATTTAAGTCATTTGTAACTGTTATCCCTTGGTATTTAGTTGAAATGACAGCATTTAGATTTGTGTGGTTTATCATGTAACAGAAATATAATGGAAAACTTTTCGTGCTCATATTGATGACCTGACACGTACACTTCTCCTTATTCACTGACTCTTGACACTTTTGCACATACAGATATTGTGTCTATGTCATTACAAAATTTAGTTTTGATCTTCCTGCTGACTTTACTAAAGAGTAAATGACATCATCATGTGCAAACAATCAAAGAGGACTGCTCAGATTCTCTCTGAAATCATTCATATATAGATTAGAAACAGCAGAGAGCCTATAACACTTCCGTGAGGAAGGCCAGATATCATTTCATCATTTCTGTTTTATTCTATGACTATCTATCAGTTGCTATAAATTATGTCCTTTCTGACAGGAAAGTCACATAACTGAGACAATACTCCATAGGCTTGCAATTTGTTTGGAAGTCCCTTGCGAAGAATGGTGTCAGAAACTTGTAGAAACAAGGAAATACCCTGTCAATAGCACTCATTCCTTCCTGTGTATACAGACTAGTTGTGTTTCACAAGAACAATATTTTCTGAATCATTATAAAAACTTAAACCACAAGGTAAATTAAGAACACCTGTATCATACAGTGAAAAAAAATTTCTCAGGAATATTTTGGTGCATATTATGTATAAAAATCACCCATAAATGTAAGGAAGTCAAAAATTAATTTGCATCTTCTTAGTACTTTATATTGAGAGGCATTCAGTGTGTTGTCTTTCTGGGCTGATCCTTTATTTTACTTAAGTGATATCTTGACTAAAATTTCAAAATGTAAAACCCACATTCAGTTGCTTGTCAGCTCTCTAGATTAGATTAGATTTACTTTCATTCCAATTGATCCGTAGTGAGGAGGTCTGCCAGGATGTAGAACATGTCAGAAAAACAACAATACATGACAAATATTTACAACTAAAACAAATAAGCTAATGTACCATTCCGCAGGTCCCAAGTGGGATGATCGTCATTTTTTAATGAACACTCTATGAAAGAGTCATTTTACAAATAGTAATGCACTGAATTTAAAAAAAAAAAAGTTTTTTATTTATTTATGAGGTAATAAACGTGTAGTACAACTACTATGATACTTATTTACAATGAACACATTACTGCACTGAAATGGTGCAGAAGCTAGATTGTACTCTCTATATACTCTCTCTATATACAGGTGACCTAACAAAAGAAGAAGATGTGCTGGAATGGCTTGTGCAAAATAAATCTACAGGTGATGAAGAAGATGTCATTGAGGATGTCACCTCCAAAACGCTGGAGACACTTATTTCTTCCATAGATAACCTGGTCGTCCTCTTCTGTAAGTGAAAAGTAAAATTCGTTGTTTCTGTGTAATTTATTTTCCTGATAAGAATAATGAATGCTTATTATACAATGAAGGCAATAGATAAGGGTGCTGCATGAACTTCAGCCAGTCTGCAAGGTATTGTTGGCAAAGCACAGTTAGGATGCAAAAGAGAAATTTTTTAGACTGCTACATTCATATTTGAGAATGAGATGTTAATGAAAGAAAACATTGTGAAAATAAGAGATATGGCTAACACTTTTAGGAAACATGCAACAGCATTCAGAAGCTCTCTCTAGAATGGAGAGGTAATTGAATGAACAAAAATCAAGGATAGCAAATGCCATATAAATTTTGCTATATGTCAAGGCAATATTTTATCTCATTTCCTGTTTATGTTGCATGAATTACTTCTGAAGAATCCTAAACAACAGTCACCATATTATCATGTATGCTGATAACATGTCTTGTGTATACGGATACACAGTTAGGTTCACTAGATACAGAGGTAGAAAACCTCATTTACAAAGCAAAATGTCACTTCAAGAAAGAAAATGTAAGAGTCAACTTAGCAATGAGAATTATGGCTGATGCTAACATCCTAAGAGCATAGCATGCTGAAGACTTTCTTTTTGATATTTGTATTTTCTCTCCATCTTAGTTGACAGTGTTCATTCCTAAAAACATTGTGTTTGCTACCAATCTATAGATTTATCATCTATGCTTAAAGTGAAAGAGTTGTTCCGGTTTTTATGCAGTGCATATAAGACATGTAGCACACAGATTGTTGTGTTTATTTCTAGAAAACAGTAGACAGAAGGTAGCACAGCCTTATGAGTCAAAAGTTCAGAATGGAATGAGACACAGCATTTTATTTTCAAGTGAGTTACCAGTAAAAAAACGTAGTTCCTCAGGGTTCAATCCTGGGCCCATCACTCTTTCTGAGTTATGTGTATGGCCTCATTGGACATGTAAGCCTAAAAAAATCTATACTATTTTCTAATACAGTACTACATTACTCTCTGCATCTAGCATAGAAAGTTTGCAGTTGACAGCAGAAAACCCTATTCCAATACATACAACACAAATTAAAGTTATGTCTCATCTTTAACTTATCGATCTGATCAACATTAAAACAAAAAATTATAGAAAATGTTAGTGCCAAGAAAGTTTTGGGACTGTGAATTCAGCAGGACTTGAAATGAAATACACACGTAACAAGTTGAAAAAAACATTGCACTTTGAAAAAAGAGCACTAAAGATAAGTCATGGCTTAAAAGATGGAATTAAGGTCAGCTCAGTTTCTCCAGTACATTATCTTATCAGAAAGGTGTAATCCACTGTGACATAATATTATACAATTACAAAGTAGAAAAAAATTTCTCAAGAGCCAGTATTCAAGAATAAATTAAAGGCATCCCTAGTAAAGCACTGCTTTTGTTATGTACAAGAGTTTCTAAATATACAAAATCAGTAATTTTTCTACAAATGTTCATGAATCAACTAAATGTATCATGTAAGAATGTGTATATGTATGTTTTCCTTTGTTGGTTTATATTGGATGTTTACATTATGACACGTTAAACCTATTCTTTTTTTTCCTTGTCCTGTAGCACTTGTGTAACCTATGCTGTACAGGAGTAATGGGACAAGGGTTTACCAGGATAATAGTGAGAATTTTTGCACTTTCCCCTTCAAGGATTCCATCTTGAGAGATTTGCTGGCTTTTACAAATAAAGTTGGCAGTAGAGCAGTTTTTGTGGAGGGCATTTTTTTTTAATACATTGAAGATATGACACACTGATCAAAGAAAATATGAAATAAAGTATAATACAATATAATACAATACTAATCTTATCCCAGAAAATAAATTTTTAACAGAATGTCAAATAACTGCACACTTGCAACAATGAAGTATTAATGAACTTCCACAGTTTTAACAATTGATCTGTTAAACTGGGTCAGTAGCTTCCAGATTATTCAATTGCATTGTTGTTCTTGTGTAAATTATGTGGAAGCAGTGGAAGTATAAAAGATTATATATAAAAAATTTCCTCTTGGTGTAGTGAATGACAATGAATCTCAATGTAAAGAACTCAAATAATGGAAAGAATATATACATTAAACGAAAAAGAAGCCCATATTTTTATATCATTGCTTCAGTAACATATATATGAAAAGAGTTACATCAGCTAACTATTCAGTATCAATCATAAAAGCAATCTGAAGTAGAATGAGTGGGTGAAATCAGTTGTAGCCACACAAGTGCGAGCTGTGTTTCAGTCAAATTTCTCTAATCCCTATAATGTATGAGTATAGAAAACTGAGCCAATTCAAAGACAGGTGACAGAAGGGGCAGTGTTTTATAGTTTGTACAGTCCTTTGCACTTGCCTTCTTGGGTAATGCAATAGTTCTACTTTTTGTGATGTCAGATGATGTTATACCCTCTTCATAGAACTCAGATATACGTCACCAAATAATTTAGTTTTGATGATAACTACTGTTTTGTAGGAGTTCTGCAGGAATTTCTTCTGTATCTGTTGCTTTATTTGACTGCAACCTATTTAAAGTGAAAAAGAACTCTTCTTTTGATTGGTTTTTCATCTTCAGTATACTCATCTAAACTTCCAATTTCAGTACTAGTATATGGGTCTTTGGTATACTCCTTCCATATGTTACTTACATCTTGTATGTTACATGGTAAGCTTCAGCCTGTTTTCCATATTGAAAGTCATCTTCTATTTCTTTGCTAAATTTTTGCAGCCACTTCCCTTTTCTCCAAGTGGTACATTGTAGTTGCATTGTTTTTTATTGCTTTATATTGATCAGGGCTTTTTTCTTTTAATTCGTCCCTTTGTTCCAATAATGCTGGGGTCATCCAAGGCTTCCTTGTCTCTTAACTTCCTTATTCCTAATAAGCCTGTGGCTGCATGTGTTATATCTGACTTAATAACATCCCAAATGATTTCTTCCCTATAGGATTCTGTTTCTGCATGCTTGAATTCCTGCATGACCTTAAATCTTAAATGTCAAATATGGTAAATTGCTGACAAACCTTTCAAGATGGATTGTCCACATCAGTGAGTGCTTTAAATGAAGTTTCTTCTTTCTGTGTTCATAACAGACCCCAAAACAATTCTGTTGGCTGTATTATAACTTTTACTTTGTTGTAACCAAGTAACACAAATATGGCTTCATTCATTAACCTTTGAACAATAATGGAAAAAGCCTCTTGTGACTCCACATGCAACAAGACAAAAGAAATATGCAGAAGGTGCAAAGTAAGCGATACACAGAACAACTGATGTGAACTGTACAAACTAAAAGAAAAGAGTGAAAGTGTGTCAGCACTGTTCCTTGCACATATAGGTGTGAGTTGCCGGTGATGGTAGGGCAGAAATTGTGCCGTGTCCACGCTTCCTACCAGTGGCCTCAAGTGGCTGGCCTGTCCTGATACTGTTGGCAGTAGATTTTAATACACACATGGCAACACTACTTTCAGCACCCACTGGTAGCAGGTTACAGCATACCTCTCTCTCGTGCAAAGCGGGTGCCCAGACGACAGAGGAGACACCAGTGGCTCGACAAGAGACAAGTCCATTGGATCCAGAGCGGTTGCAGCTGCTGCTGATGGTGGGGATGGGACAGTTTGCTGGGTGGTCACCGGAGCATAGGATGGAACATGTGGAGATGTGGGCACGCCCAAGGGTGTGGACCTGTGTGGCACCATACGACAGCACCAGGGAGGATGGTGCCATTGCTACCTCTGTGTCGTCATCAGCAGGCAGATCCATGTGTGGAGGAGATAGGGCTGGACTCACCAGTGATGATGGCTGAGGCAGTGATGATGAGGGGGATAGTGGAGGTGGCCTGACTGGAACAGCAGGCTGTGGCAATGGACCCGTGGCCAGAGACACACTGGCGTCTGGTGCCGGGAAGGTGGAAACGCGGGGTGTTGTACATGGAGGAGGCAGCCAATGGGATGCGGTCCCCTTCACAGCAGGTGACGATGGGCTCAAGGCAGAGGGCAGTGGTGTGGACTGCGATGATGGGGACCCCACCTGTGAACTAGTAGCTTCTAGTGATGAGGGGGGCACAACTAATTAAAGTGGCATGCCACCAGCCCACATAGATGTCACAAACATGGTGTTCCCAGTGGCAGACAAATCACAGCGCAAAGCAGCTGGATGAACCTGACCACAGCAGGTGCAGTGCAGGCCATAGAAGGTGGAGGTGCATGTTTGGCTGCTGGCTGTGGAGCAACTCAGCCGGGCTTCACACCTCCATGGGAGCGAAGTGATAGATCTCAGAAAACAGAGAAGAGCATTGTCCAGCAAAGAATACACAGCAAACATTTTCATTTGGGACATATTTACTAGTAGTTCCAAATCGCCATTTGATTGAGGGTGGAATGGTGGAGCCTTAACATGACAAATACTATGACAGGAACAAAACAATTGAAATGTGGAGCCTATTATTCGAAACTTTCAAAAGTGTATGAATAGTGGCCTCAGTCAACATTGATGCACGCAGAAAATGTAATGAAACAAGGAAAATGTATCTACTACCAAGAACCAATAGGAATTCAAGAACGGACCCTTAAAGTCCATTTCCATGGCTAGCGAGGAGCAGGCCAGGGGCCAGAGAAGCTTAGGAAGCTGCCTGTCATCAAGCAAACTGCCCATAAGCTGCAACAAAACAGACAATTCCACTGTCAATCTCTCGCCAAAAGACAAGTCTCGTAGCTAATTTAATGTGTGAAACTCTTTAGTGGTCCTGGTAGAGAAGATGTAGAACCTCGCACTGTGACGCATTGGTAATGACTACTCTGGGAGAGAGATCTTATGAGAACAGCAGCAAAAAAGAGAGGTGATACCTTAAGGAAAAATAATTGCAGAGGGGTTCCGAAGCCAAAACAGGTGGTTTATCTGGGGAGCCCTATTGAACAGACTGAACAATCTGATGGAGAACTGGGTGAGTGCCAACAACAGCTGCTATGTGCTATCTCATTATTGGAAAAACCTCAACAGTGGTCTGCGTTTTATTATCAAGATGGAAGCAAAGCAGTTCTTCATGATCAAGTTCTGGACCAGGACCCACAGGAAGGTGAGACAAGGCATCTGCATTGCCATGTTTAGATATAGGTCAAAAAAGGATTTCGTAATTGGAGCAAGACAAGAACAGCTCCCAGTGTCATAGGTGGTGTGCTGCCTTGTCAGGCAAAGAAGTGTGCGGTTTAAACAAGGAAATTAAGGATTTATGGTCAGTAATAATGTGAAACTTGGAGTCATATGCAAAAAAGAAAGAAAAAGAAAAGAAATTTCCAGAGAGCATAGAGTATGGCAAGAGATTCTTTTTCCACCTGAGAGTAACGGTGTGAAAGATTTAGAGGTGAAAGCAGCAGGTCGTTGAGAACCATTGGCATACCAGTGCGCTAGGACTGTGCCAAGGCTGTACTGTGATGTGTCAGTCACCAAAACTATGTGCTTGTCCAGAGAGAACATAGCTAAACAAGAGGCCAAGAACAGTTTGGATTTCAAAATTTGAAACACACGTTCACAATCTAGGCTCCAGCAAAAATGTACATTCTTGCATAACAAGGCATGTAACAGATGGGCCACCCCCATCAGGAATTATGGTAGTAGGATATCTTCCCTAGGAAGGCCTGAAGCTCCCTTGTGGACGAGGGACTAGGCATAGATACAGTGGTGGAGATGTGGTCTGACAGAGGGTGAATTCCACTCCGCAAGACATCGAACCCCAAATAAAATAGAAGGTTGAAAAAAATGAGAATTTGTGAGGTGACACTGTAGTCCTGCAGACTGTAAGATAGAAAGCAAAGTGCGCAAATTTTTCAATCAAGTTATTGGCCATGGAGAAGCCCGTGACAACATAATCATCCAGATGATTAATACAAACTGGGACAGGCATAATTAATTGGTATAAAAATCATTGGAAAATAGCAGGAGCACTAGCCACACCAAAAGGAAGTTGCAAATATTGATAGAGAACAAAAGGAGTATTCAAAACCGGAACTCACCAAAACTCTTCATCCACAGGAACCTGCAGATATGCTTCAGACAAATCCGTTTTAGAAAAGTACTGGCCGCCTGATCTTTTCACCAACAACTCCTCCTGGTGTGGGAGATGATACACATCCGTGATCGACTGCACATTGACAGTAGTGCTGAAGTTGCCACACTGGTGAAGTTTCCCCGACGGCTTCCGAACTACAACCAGTGGAGACAACCGTTCACTAGCCATAACAGGTTGCACCAACTCTAGATTTAAGTATGTCCAAGTCTACTTTTGCTTGATCTCTCAGGGCAGCAGGAATTTCAGACTACTCTGACAGAGCACATCCTTTATTTCCTAAAAACAAGTCCGATAACTCTTCAAACAGTGTTTCCAATTGACAATACAGTAGCTGATTAGACTCAAGGTGAACTGCATCAGTGATAGAAAATCCAAAAGCCTGAAATGCCTCTACATCGAACAAGTTCTCAACACTGGCATCAGCAGCCACCAGAAATGTAATGAAATGAACCACTGACTTGCAAGAGGTAGATGCTGTTAATTGTCCCAGCAGCACAATGTTCTGTTTGTTATAACTTACCAGCTTCCATGTGACCGGCGTCAACAGCAGTGAGACTAAACACACATAGGTTTGAGAATTCAATAGTGTCAGTGCAGCACCTGTGTTCACCAGTAGCGAGAGCACTTGGCGAGAAACACTGAACTTGATAAACAAGTTGGGAGAAGTCACAAGCATAGGAGTTGCACAGTTCACATCCATGTCCATATCCTTAGTAATCTTCAGTGAACAACACACAGAGATGATGTGGCCTCTCTTTGGGCAAGCATAAGAAGTAACCCAGTGCTTAGGGCATGCAAAACTTTCTTGCTGGACAGAACAGAAAAGACATAACGGAAACAGAGAATGATGACAGTTTGGCTGTACTGGTCACAGCCGCTTGGGCCAACGTTGTTTTCCTCAACAATCGGCCATCATGTTTACTACCGCCACTGCCACTTTCTCATGCAAGATATGTGTTGCCCTGGTGGATACGTCTTTTAACACTACTGCCGCATTGCCCACTTTTGCGTTTTGTCACCCAAGAAACATCAAAAGATTGTGCTATTTGCAAAACCTCTGCCATTGGGGAGGGAGGGGGGGGGGGGGGAGGGGGGGGGGGGAGGTGTCAGTTTCACAAAGTAAAGCCTTCTGGTTCACTACCCTATCGAGAACTAACCAGATAATTGCGTCTTGCACCATAGAGTCTGCATAAGGGTCATTATAGGTATCAGTAATGAATTGACACTTATGGCTAAGAAGTTTAGCTGCCCAGGCCCTGTATGACAGGTTTGCTTTCTTCCGTCATCGATAGAATTCAGCTCGTGCGCCCTATGACATGCGTAGCCTTGCAGTGGTAGTTGAATGCTGATAAATTGGTCACTACTGAAGTAAGCTGTACAATCACGGCCACTAGCACGACATCCATAATGACTAAGGCTGATGAAACAGGACTTAAATACTACACAGCAGAAACCATTCCAAACTCAGCGCCATTCATGGAATAATCAAGTAATACATGAAACCAATCCAAGTAACACAAAGATGGGTTTATTCATAAACCTCTGAACAATAACGGAAAGAAGCCTCTTGTGACTCCACCCGTAACAAGACAAAATAAACATACAGAAGGTGCAACATACATGACACACAGAGCAACTAATGTGAGCAGTAAAAACTAAAAGAACACAGTGGGAGTGAGTCAGCACTGCTCTGCATGTGTGTAGGTGTGAGTCGTCTGTAGCAGAGGCCACGCTGTGTGCACGCTTCCCACAAGTGGCCTCTTGTGGCTGGTCTGCACTGATACAGTTGGCTATTGATTTAAGTACACATGTTGCACTCACATTCAAATGTATTATAGTTGGAGTCATGAATGATGGTGGTCAAGTTTAGGCATGTTCTGCACACCAATGTCACATATACTCTGACAGCTAATAAGCATTCACTATGCTCTGAACGCTTTGCTGTGAATGACATAGCTAATGCAAGCATTAAAGGTGATTGTAGCAAGTTGCTTAGTGAATTTAGATTTCATTTATTGTGAGTTGACATTGCTGATTGTGGTATTAAGTGATAAATTCTGCGTAAGTAAGTGGAAGATGTAATTTGCAGGATACACACTTTCTTCAAGCAGAAAAAGTACGTGCATTCACATACCACAACTGTTGCTTGGAATTGTCAACAATGCAATTGCTGTCCACGCATTGACATGCGTGAACCCCCATCATATATGGATCGGACTATAGTAGCAGGATACAGCACCCTTACTTTCTTTGGCCAGGGAAAGAGGGGTTAGTGTGTGTAAGGATTCACAATTCCTCCTGTTAATAATGAAAAAGACATGAAACTAATTATATAGAGTGCTGTTCACTACATACTGAAGCATGTATCTACATCTACATCTACATCCATACTCCGCAAGCCACCTGATGGTGTGTGGCGGAGGGTACCTTGAGTACCTGTATCAGTTCTCCCTTCTATTCCAGTCTCATATTGTTCGTGGAAAGAAAGATTGTCGATATGCCTCCATGTGGGCTCTAATCTCTCTGATTTTATCCTCATGGTCTGTTCGCGAGATATACGTAGGAGGGAGCAATATACTGCTTGACTCCTCAGTGAAGGTATGTTCTCGAAACTTCAACAAAAGCCCGTATCGAGCTACTGAGCGTCTCTGTTGCAGAGTCTTCCACTGGAGTTTATCCACTACATCCGTAATGCTTTCGCAATTACTAAATGATCCTGTAACGAAGCTCACTGCTCTCCGTTGGATCTTCTGTATCTCTTCCTGTAACCTGCTTCCTTTGTTTTCGGACTGCATTTCCTCAGGATTCTTCCAATGAATCTCAGTCTGGCATCTGTCTTATCGACGATTAATTTTATATGGTCATTCCATTTTAAATCACTCCTAATGCCTACTCCCAGATAATTTATGGAATTAACTGCTTCCAGTTGCTGACCTGCTATATTGTAGCTAAATGATAAAGGATCTTTCTTTCTATGTATTCGTAGCGCATTACACTTGTCTACATTGAGATTCAGTTGCCATTCCCTGCACCATGCGTCGATTTATTGCAGATCCCCCTGGTTGCAGATCACATCAGCACTCACTTTAGAAATGAAATAACCAGTTCTATCTAGTAGTGTTATATATGTGATGTATTTATGTTAAGAATCCACTTCTCACAACAATGTGAAGAGTGTGACACTAAGCAGATAACAAATAGATGTTTTTCAATGTGCTAGATAAACAACTCAGCCAACTATAGCATAATAGATTGGTATTTTTTCATGTAGCTGTCCAGTATGAGGAGATTCACAATATATAAAAGTTAGTTCATTTCATTCTATTTATTACCCGGTCACAATCTTCAGCTATAAAATAACTCAAAATTTGTGTCACTGAGTTGATCAGGTTACAGTAGTACTATTGTAACAGAGTTATTCCTGACAGGATGGAAAAATATAAGTTCTGCAGAATACAAATTTTAATATGCAGAGTCTGTCAGAAAACTTTAAGGAATGAAAAGTATTACTTATGTGTTTATTATACATTTAGTAATTGATCACACATGTTGTACAATCTTCAGTTTAGCACAAGGTTATTTTAAATGTTCAAAATGTTCACCGTCGGCGGCTATACACATAACATAATGATGAGCGGTCGCTGCAACTGCATCAGTCAATGTTACAGGGAGATAGCTGCACATGTTGCTGTAATCTCCTGGCAAAGTTCCTCCAGCATGTGTGGCTTACATTGATAGACGTTATCTTTCACAGTTCCCCACAAGTAAATGTCCGTAGGTGCTATATCTGGCAACCATGGAGGGAACTCAATGGGCCATCTTCATCCAATCCAGTACCCTGGAAAATTGTCATCCAGGAGAGCTTGTATGGCTAGGTGGTAGTGTGGTGGGTCCCATCCTGTTGGTAGAAGACCTCTTCATCAGCTCCAAAAAGTGCATGAATACCTGGAAAAATTGATGTGCATAACATTTCCAGGTACACTTCTCCAGTGACTGTAGCATTAAAGAAAAAGGTTCCTACTAAGCCCCTAGATGATAGTCCACACCACACATGAACCCCTGGTAGATTGACTGCTTTGTCCACATAAACATGTGGATTTTCCATGCTCTATATACACGTTATACCGATTCACAATTCCATTAAGTTTAAATTGTTCTTCGTCACTCCACGCTACCTTCATCACAAATTGTTCACCTTCAGTTACCATTTGCTGGTGCCATTCACAAAATTGCATACGTCGATCACGATCGTCATCATTAATTGCGTCCAGTAATCGTGGAATGTAAACTTTCCACTTTGCAGCTTTCAGAATTCTTCATACATTTGTACTGCTAACTCCCACTTCTCGTGCACATTGCGTTGCAGACTTCTGTGGAGAATTAACAAATGTTTACAATATGAGAGGCCACGAAGCAGGACTTGTAGCTGTACGCAGTCTTCCTGATCTTCCTTTGTGAATATTACAAATTGTTCCATGCAATTCAAACTTGTCAATGATGCATTTAATTGTTAGGTGGCTTGGCAGTTTCTGTTTCAAACTTCCGCCTCCACTGACATTGCACTTCAATGGCATTATCAAATTTGAAAAACCACTTCACAATACATTTTCATTGCTTGAATGTCAAGCGACCTCCAATTATCTTGTTTTCTCAATACCGAGATGGAAAAATGCCATGTGGCTAGGGCCTCCCGCCGGGTAGACTGTTCGCCTGGTGCAGATTTTTCAAGTTGATGCCATGTCGGCGACTTGCAAGTTAATGGGGATGAAATGATGATGATAAGGACAAAACAACACCCAGTCCCTGAGTGGAGAAAATCTCCGACCCAGCTGGGAATCGAACCCGGGCCGTTAGGCATGGCATTCCATCACGCTGACCACTCAGCTACCAGGGGCGGACAATACTGAGATGAAAGTACTAACATCTGTTGAGCCAAAGACAATACTACAACACACTCATAGCTCAAATCAGACAACAATACCGATATCTCGATAGAACCTGACAAAGAGTGTATACATTTTTCTGGTGGACTCTGTATACAAAAAGATGTGATCAAATGTTTTAAAACCTTTGTAATTTGTTATGTTTATTGCCTTTTAAGCATTTCATTTTATTAAATTTATCGTTTCAGATGACAATGATGATGAGGAATCGATGCAGGTTCTAACAGATCTGGAAACCATTGATGATGACTGTGATCGACATGGTATACAGTTTGTGAAAATTGATGATGATACAGCTGCTAAAGAATTTGGCATAGATGACGTTCCTGCAATTGTTTATTTTGAGAAGGGAATTCCAAATGTTTATGATGGTATCTAGTAAATATATGCATATGCATGCCATTCTGCTCTATGTATTTAATTTAATGTTTTTAGATCTGTTTTAAAATAATTTTAAATGTTACAGGGAATCTTGAAAATGAGGATGAAATCTTAGAATGGCTGGTAGATCAGTTAGAAAAAGATGAGATAGAGGACGTCACTGATGAGATGCTTGACAGGCTCATAAAGGATGGAAAAACAGTAGCAGTTCTTTTCTGTAAGGATGCAAACATTTAATGCATTCTCTTTTTAGAGCTGTTCTTATTCTCCAATCATAATCAGATGATTCTTTGAGTGAAAAGAGATTTTATATTTTTGCATTGTGTATTTATATGATACACTTCAGAATTTGAATGAGAGTAGATTTTGTATTTTTTCTCAGATGACAACAATGATAGAAAATCACAGCGTGCCTTGAATGAATTAGAAAATATAGATGATGAATGTGACCAGCTAGGGATCGTGTTTGTTAAGATTGATGACCCAGAAGAAGCAAAAGAGTATGGGGTTGAGAAGATTCCAGCGCTCATCTATTTTGAGGGTGGAATTCCAACTTATTATGAAGGTATATATGTCCATTGTCGGTCCATCCTTGTTTGTGTGTCTGTGTGTGTGTGTGTGTGTGTGTGTGTGTGTGTGTGTGTGTGTGTGTGTGTGGGAGAACACACAAATGGAAAAAAAGTAATGTTAGAAACATTAAGTAATAAACAGTTATATTTTTTCTCATTGCAACAACAATCACATTTAAGTAAATTGATTTGTTGTAATCTGTCCACAATCTTTCATGAATATGTTTTATTTTTGCTTTTTTTTATCGTGTGTCTCCTCAAATGTTTATAGAACTCCTGTTGCACTAATCATTGAAAAATTGTACTTTATTTTAACATAGCATAATATGCTCTGTTATCTATTCATGTCTGTTTGCAAACACTCTTAAAGCACATATGTCCCTATAGTTTTATTTTAAGTGGAAACAGCAGTCTGTCAAGTATACAAAAATCGGTATGACACTAATCCAAATAAATATACAGGGTGATTCACAAAGATATCCAAGTATTTTAATATGTTTTCCTACAAGAAAAAAATAAATAAATAAACAGTTCATACAAACATAGGTCTGCAAATGTTTCGTTACAGAGTTGCAGCTCATAAAAGATTTTGCCTGAAATTTAGCAACTTCACTAATATGAAACCATTGAAAAACTGTATGAGGTTAAAGTAAACTACAATTTCCATCTATTTTGTTGTTATTGGTCTGATGAATCTAATAAAACATGTCTCAGATGTGTATCTGCAGTAGTTTTCCAGAACATCCAGAGAAGCAAAGATTAAGATGAAGAACAACCCTGTGAAACTGAAACGAGCAACAAAATCGGTTCATACACTTGCAGCTAAATGCATTGAACTCGGTGGAGACATTTTGGACCATTTATTGTGAATGTATTGTGAAACTGTATGTACACTGTACAACTTCTTTAACACTGAGCATTGTTTTTTCTGGTTTAATATGAATTCACGTGTGCTATGGTATTAATAAAAGTAGATTATCTGACATGTTCATACAGTTTCAGTTAACGTTATTACCATCCTTTTTCCAAAATCAAATTCTCTACAATTTCTGTTGAAAACTTTGTGCAATTGTCTGGAATTTAAAAAAACAAATTGGGCCAAGTAATTAATAAATTAAAAATTATACAAAATTACTTCTTTGCTTCTCTTGACGTTCTGGAACTGCAGATACACATCTGGGACATGTTTTATTAGATTCACCAGATCAAGAACAACAAAATAAATGGAAATTGTGCTTTACTTTAACCTCATGAAGTTTTGCAATGGCTTCATATTAGTGACATTGCCAAATTTCAGGTAAAATCTTTTATTAGCTATAACTCAATAACTAAACATTTGCAGACCTATATTTATATGAACTTTTTTCTTTAGTTTTACTTGTAGAATAACATATTAAAATATTTGCAGATCTTCATGAATCACCCTGTTGAATGAGTGCCCTTTTACTTGGTAACAGAAGTTTGCAGAAACAGAAGTATATTTCTTGTAAGGATTTGGAACATAGAGTCTCATTTTAAGGTACAAAAAGAGGGAAAAGGCAGAGGAAATGAAACTTTTCAAAATTCATACAAACCTTTTCTCTGTAATAGGGTTCAAAGACTCTTGTCAAGTCTCTCTTTTTAACAAGTTAAGAAAACTTGTATTGAAAAAGCTGGTGGAACATGTAATTTTTGTTTGTCTTTAGATTTCTTCTTTGCTGTGTATAGATAGAAACATTTAAAATTATTTAGATGTGGTCATTTTATTTATATACAAAACATCAAATGCCATTTTAAAATGAAACATTTATTTAAAACCACAGAAGTACAATACTGAAAATATGTCAGAACCATCAAAGTATGCCGAACACCACTACTGAACTGAAGCAAAGAAGATTGTATAAAGACAAGTGACAACTGTCAGACATTACTAATGTATAAGAACATTGAAAAAAACACTGATATTACCAGTCTCCTGCAATGCTGTATATGTATCATAAGAAAGGCACTATACCAACAAGGTTCTACACCATCTGTAACGTTATAAATGGTAACCCTTTTGTCATAATGTCTGCTTTCCATCTCTGTAATTCACCCTAACCTTCTTCTCTTTAACTAGTTGATGAATGTAATGAGACTTACTCTCTATATGTTTTGATCATTCATAAAATCCTGATCCATTAATAAATTTGATAGCACTTTGTTGAACTACTTGCAAAATAGGAACTGAGGACTCGTCAGCAACTGAAGTTTCTTTCAGGAGTTAATCTAACCACACAACTGATTTGCAAGCTTGACTTGCACCCACGTATTCCACTGCAATTTACTTTTCCACACTACTGGGCCTCCATGGAGCTTGAATAGGATGCCACTTGATCATCTTGTGCTTCTGTCCCCACTGTGATCAGCATCACTATAAGCTTCAGTATTACAGTTTTCATTCTTCTCAAACTTAATTCCATCTCTAATTGTTAATTTAATATACTTGAATATTTGCGTGAGCAATGCAAAATGTGCCTGTGTTAGGTGCCTTGAACTCTCGATGCAACATTAACAGCATATGATAAATCTGATCCTGTACCTTGTCTTAAGTACGTCATACTTCTAGCCATTTCTCAATAGGGTTCAGCATTATTAAAAGGAAGTGACTTGCCCAATATCCACCCAGGTTTAACGGGTAAAGATAATGGTTTTGCATCCATCATACTGTATTTGTCTAAAATTCTCTTCACTATGCAGCCTTATTTATTGTGATCTGAAAACAGTCACCCAACCGTTCAATAAACATAGTTGTCGCATCAGTAGAACCCATAACCAACATGTCACCAACATAAAACAACAGTACCAGGTTTTCACCATAGAACATACGTGGATCTGAACAGCTCTCCCATAAACTACATAAGAAATTTAACAAGACATTCATACTATCATTTTGAGGCTACTTTAAACCATACAGACTCTTCAGTACTTTGCATACATATTCTGTACCACCATCAAAGCCCTCTGGTTGACACATGTATATTTCCTCTTTTAAAAAACCATTTAGAAATGCTGTTCTTACATCAGGTTGCCTTAAACACCAATCATGTTGAATTGCAACACTCAACAGGGCTATCATCATCTCAGAACTTATAACAGGGCTAAATGTGCCAGCGTAATGTATTCTAAAACATTGTGTATATCATTTTGCCGTTAGCTGGTCCATATACCAAATCATTTCATTGTTTGCATTTAATTTTGTTGCAAAGGCCCATAAATTTTCAATGATTTTGTTTGTTTCAGTTTTGTAAACTAACTCCCATGTTTTATTCCTTTCCAGAGCACTCATTTATTCATTGCTTTCTTCCATTCCTTGGAATTTTCTAACTGCACTGCTTCTTCATAGTTCCTTGGTGTCTCGCAAAGAAGTGTCACTCTCAGATGATGGGCCGAATCTTGACAGTAGCATGATAGTTTCTTCAAATTTTGCTATTCACATAAATTGTGACTTCCTATTTCTTCATTTCTTGCTTCGAAGTTGCTCTCAACTTGTCCCTCAGTGTCACTTGAATGGTTGCTAATTCTTTCATCACTTATTGCTAGACTTTGTTCATACAATCCCACTGTCTCTCCTCTTCAGATTCAACATTATCATGTTAATTGTGTGTAACCTTTTCATTCTCATCTACATCAGATACATCAACAAACTTTGTGCTCTCTTGAATAAATGGTTTCTGTAGCTGTTTGCAGTTGAATTTTACGTGTCTGCATACATACACAGTCTTCTTCTTCTTCTTCTTCTTTTTTCCCCAGCAAAATAAACACAGTATCCACATTCATCATAACCAACCACATATCCTTTTGAAGATTTGGCATCAGACTTCCTGTGCTTTTGTGTGGGAATCCAAGCATAGCATTCCACTTCAAATATCACCAAATTATCAAAATGATCTTTTTTCTTCAAAAATATATCAATTGAAGTTTTACCTTTGATTTTTGTGGAACCAGTTCAATTCAGAGTGTATGTTGCAGCCAGAATTGTATCACCCCACAGTGATTTTGGTAATATTTAGCAGAGCATAACCAAGAACATGCAATCTCACAAAGGATTCTATTTTCCCACTCATTAACTTCATTCTGCTGAGAAGAATATGGTGCAGTAATTGAATGTTTTAGTCCAATTGAGTTAGAAAACTTATGTACATATTTATTATGGAACTCATTGTCACTGTCTGTTTGTAACACTGTCGCAGTAACATCAGCTCAAGTTTTTATCGCTTTAATGAACAGTAATAATTTTTCTTTAATTTCATCTTTGTATCTCAAAAGGTGCATTACTCTAAAAGGAGCAAAGTATCAATGATCATGTAAATCTTTTTCTTCTGCTGGTCCACAAACATCTTCATGAACTAATTCTCCAGGTTTAGTGGGCTTCTGCACTCTTTCACCAAATGCCAGCCTATGATGTGTACCATAGACACATCCCTCACAAAAGCTACTGTCAGTCATTATCTCTGTGCTGTGATTCTTCAGATACAGGCGCATATAAAATTTAATTTTGATGACCCATTTTTTCATGACATCCACTTAAGGTATCATCAGTTTTAGCAACAACACAAGACTTTTCTTGATGAACAACAGTCACAGCTAGACGATAAAGTTCATTTTCACCACAGCATGTAGCAACAGCAATTGCAGTATTATTTTTGAAAAATACCCATGATTTGCCATAATTTTTGATTACTTGATTTTTTTTTTTTTTTTTTTTTTTTTGCAACTTTGTTAATGGAAAATAAGTTATGGCATCCATCAGGAAGAAATAAAATATCTTCAAAATGTTGTTCTGTCCGTTTCTGTCCATTGAATACATATACGTCAATTCAACTTGTACCAAATGCTTCAATTTGTAAACATTCTTGGCACTATTCATCTTTCTTGGAATGAGATTTTCACTCTGCAGCGGAGTGTGCACTGATATGAAACTTCCTGGCAGATTAAAACTGTGTGCTGGACCAAGACTTGAACTTGGGACCTTTGCAAAGGTCCTGAGTTCGAGTCTCGGTCTGGCACACAGTTTTAATCTGCCAGGAAGTTTCATCTTCCTTGGAGTTCCAAATGATTCATATGTAGTGTACCAGTTATTTTGATTTGCTTTGCGATGTGTCACACCACTGTCAATGTACAGCTCATCACAGTCCAGTGTATTCAGAACTGTAGAAAAATTGTTGTGTCTCACCATTAAAACTTTTTTCCCAGTTTCCGGAGAACCTGCCTGTTGACAGTTTCATGAATCTTCCACTGAAATCAGACTACTTGATAACATAACACAGTCTTCTGTTTTGTTCTGTGCTGTTACATTCGTTTGATCGATGGCTCTTTCTCTTGCACTCAAAACAGACCAACTTTGTTTTATACTGTTTTGAGAAGTGACCTTCTTAACCAGATGAAAAGCATTTTCTATCTCTGTTCCTTTTATAATGAGACATCTTTAATGTAACTGCTTCAGATGTTTGTTGGCACCTTCGTCACAGTTGATTAATCTTCATATTCGACATAGTTTCTGTAGCAGCACTTTAATCATCATGATCTGTTATTCTCACTTCATAATTAGACACATTTTATGTAACTTATTCCATGTCTTCTTTTCAGTAGGTACATCATGCCATGTAATATAAATGTAATTGAATTCTTTGGGTAAAGTGTTTGCAAAAATCATGTACAAAGATCACCATCGTCAATCCACTTGTCTAACAATGAAACCTGAGTTTGCACTGCATCAAATTTGGCAAGGTGGCCTTGTATTGCACCAGATGCTTCCCACTCAGTGTTATGAAATTTGTGTCTATGCAGATCAATGTTTTCAGATGAGAGAAAATGATAAATCTTATGTAGCCTATCCCAAATCTCTGTAACAGTCTTGCATTCCCCAACGTGAAGTAAAGGCTTGGTGTTGTGATAGAATTAGCCATTTTCTCACTTTTGCATTAGCCTTGGTCCATTTAAAAAGCTTGGTTTTACAATTTTGCCCACTTTCTCCTGACTTGATCAGATCATTTAGCTACAACATCAAAGTTTTTGTCACACTTTAAAATAATTCTCATTACGATTCTCCAGTTCTCCCAATTTTCTTCACAAGTGTGTTTTTCAATTTGTCTTTTGTCAGCCATTGTCCCATCTGTTGTTCTTCTATTAGTGAAGAGTATTGTTGAAATCAGCTACAACTGTCACACTTCATAAAAACTTTGTAAGCCACACCCCTAATCTGCTACCATATTGACATTCAGAACCACAAAAGTAAGGCAATACTGAAAATATTTCAAAACCATCAGAGCACAGCAAACACCACTACTGAACTGAAGCAAAGAAGTTGGTATAAAGACAAGTGACATCATTCAAAGATTAACATAAAAGAACATTGCAAAAATGCTGATACTTTCACATTATTCACAAACCAATGTCCCAGTTACTGTTTTTGCAAGGCATGGAACTAGAGAAATGTTAGAAAACTAAATCCTGAGTGTTAATCTCTAGCCATCTTGTGACTGTCAACTGACTTTCCATGTGATTATTTCATAGGTTACTTCTTAGTTTTCCACTTTTTATGTGCTTTTTGCTGTTTTGCTCATATATGAGACCTTTAGCTTTAAAAGATATTTATGCTTCTTTTCTCTCAGATCAGTAATTTGTCATTATTATTATATATAAAAATTATTTTAGCTGTGACAGATCTCTTTGAGATTCAAGTCTGCAAATCAGTGTTGTTGAAAGACCCATAACTAGAATAAATGCTTTGGAAAATCTTATGTTGTCTCATTATAACTAGTGTTCCATCAGTGTGCATTTACATGGGCATCCAGAGACTGGCAGAGGTCAAAACCAGTAAAGATTTAAAGCAGTTAGAGTTTAGAGTTATATATGTGTTTTCATTCATCCTACAATAATGTTTTATTTCCCAGGAAATCTGGAGGAAGAGGAGAAAGTTTTATCCTGGCTTGAGCACCAGATCAAAACAGATGAGATTGAAGATGTAACAGATGAGATGCTAGACATGATAATTGGCAAGATGACCCACGTTGCTGTCCTGTTTTGTAAGTGTTAATACTACTGCTTACATAGAAATTACTAGATAATATATCCTTGAAACAGTAAATTATAAAAATATCATGAAATACATATGTTCTTTGTTACTGTAAATGCAGACAGTGAGTGCTGGAGCTTGTAAATCTGTGAGGTTTGTTGTGGTTTCATGGATATTTTAAAGTGAGATATCATGTGTGCAACATATTATTATACTGATATTCTATTCCACTACAAAATGCCTGTTACTAATAGAACTATCCATTTTTATCTTTCTAATCAGTGTTTTCGTATTGTGTACTGGAACATTTGTCTTCAAACACTTAGTAATCATTGTTCAATTTATCTGTAAGTCTCACTTAACAATTATATAACAGCCCAAACATAACATTTAGGACAAAGTAACTGGGAAAACTGCTTCTGCCAGACATCATCTGACTTCTTGTTGCTGCCTTATTGTTACTCTGTTTAATCTTAATCTTTATAGTAACTGTGCTGATTTCTTCTTCATTTTAAATGTGGATTATTAATTAATTCAGGCATTCATTTATTCTGTATAGCCTGCATTGTAGTTACTGAATAAGTTTTTATGGATTCATAAAACACACACACACACACACACACACACACACACACACACACACACACTATTTACAGTAAAGCACTGCATTTGAGCTTAACAATTTATGCTAAACAATTAATAAGTTGAGCTCAAATGCAGTGCTCTCAAGGAAAGTATGCAACGAAGATGTACAGAGCTGCAGATATTTCATGATGGAGCACATCTGAAATGCATCATACTTAGAAAACTTTAAGTTTAATGACTAGTTACATTATGTTTTTATTTATATTTTAAGTAGACAGTCACAGGAACATGCTGCCAAACAGGAGTATGTATAAACAGACTGACCCAAAGTCAACAAAATTATGTGATCTCTTTCCCAGCAAATAATGTGGTCACATGCAAGTGAAATCAGTTAGTGATTCATAGTACTTCCCTTTGTTATAAGATGATTATTCTCACTGGCAAACTGTTTAGTTTTTAAAATATAAACCTGAAATGGCCAAATAGTTGGAATAATTCATAAAAAACCACTAATAAACAAATTGAATGTGTAATTAAAGGGATAAGTAATGATAACCTACAATTCATTAATTAAAAGGCTTGTAAAATAATTTAAAATCATGGATAATAGCCTACAGTAATCAGCATAATGCTGCAGCTGAATGTGAAAATAGCAGCTTGGAAGAAACTGCAAGAACAGTGCTCCTTGCAGGTGGGCTACCAATAAAATTATGAGCTGAACCCATAAACATGGCAACTTAAATTTTAAACAAAAGAAGCATAGGTATGTTGATGAAAGAGCACTTCACAAGTTGTGCACTGGATCAGTCAGTGATTTTGCCAAACTAAAGATATTTGGAGAGATGGTCTGCAGACATATCCCAAAGAAGGATCAACTAAATTGGAATCCCAAGGCTGAAAACATTTTTCTAGTTGGATGTGACACTGCAGTGTAAAGGTGTATGGTGTTTGGTTAGAAGTTACAATACATTGTGATATTATTTACATGGTCAAATCGAACAAGGTGTGACAATCTGAGACGGTAATAGAGAAAGAAGATGGAGTATTCATCATATCTGAGATTTTTGGCAATGAAGAGTGTACACCGGTCAAAATTTATCATTCTTTACACTGTCTAGGTGACACAAGCTTGCCTTATCACTGGGAACTAGACCTGATGTCATCTCTGCTGTGCAAAGTTTGTCAACAGCTTGAGAAGCAATAAAAGACTAACTAGAGTGCCATGAAGAGGATGTTAAAGTATCTACAGGGAACAGTAGCTTGTGGTTAATATTATTTAAGTGGTTGTGGTATTCATTTGCCTGTCTGTTGTGACTCAGACTATATAGGAGTTGCTGTCATTCAGAGCACAACCACAGATTTTGTTTTTAAATAAGGTGAAGTTACCATAGTTTGGAACTCCCAGTGGCAGAAGATGGTTACATTGTCAACAACATACTTATATTATCTTTCCTCCTGTCAAACTGTGAAAGAAATAATATGGACTAAATCACCCATAGAAAATATCATGAAGCTAAAAGAATTACACACCACCTTGTATATGGACTGTCAAACTGTCATCCGATTGATCAAGAATTCTGAGAATCATAAACAAGCAAATCACATGGGTTTAAAATATCATTTTATACAAAAATAAGTTCAACTTAAGTCTTCAATCTGGAGTGTGTCAGTTCCGCAAGTCAGCAAGAAGATATTGCCATATTTACCTGAGCATAACATAACCCTGATTACAAATGACCGCCCCTTTTTTCTTTCAGGAGGATTCTTGAGAAAAATTTATTTTTAACATATTCTTGAGAAATCGAAATTAATAACTGTTTTGCTGACATAAAGTATCTATCTAAAATGTTAACATTATATCTTTAGTAAATTTATGCCATTTATTGATTGTCTACATTTTGATAATACAAGGAGAAATAAAATAAATGCAAAGAAATAGTTTATTTTAATTTGTGGTTCATTTTCTTTTCTACACTTTTTGCTTACTAACTCTGTTGACTAATACTCTGTTTTTAATCACTGTTATCATCCTAATAGCTCAGCTGCGAAATTTATATCTTCGTTGTCACAAACATTTGACTGTTTCTTCAGAATATGTTGCAGTTTTTAAGGTTATAGTCACTATGGGAGCTGAGATCACAGCTTATTTTTATCCAAATACATATCGGATTTTGGTTCTATAGTGACATGAAAATGTTACATCTCCTGCTTCCAAACATATCATCTGCCTGCTTCTGTCTTATTGGCTGCATAGAAGCAGCAACTAACACACCACCTTTCAGTCCCATTAGACATCTCAGTGAGCATCGACAACATTGCAGCATGAAACACATAAGTATGTCATTGACCCATATCTAGACCATTACCATTTCCTGCAGAAATGAAAATTGTGAGTATTTGTCCAGTTTTAAAGTTAGTTCAATTTCGAATACCATTGGATTCAGACAAACAGCAGTTTAAACATGGTAGATTTTCGTAAAAAGCCAATAGATTCCCATGGTTGGCAACTTGACATAATTCACTGCATAGTGCTGTGATGGAGCAACTGTGAAATATGGACTGCGATATCTTTGAAGGTGCAAGTCACATGTAACAACAAGAACTAATACATAAATAAAAGATGACAATCATGATTCAGTCCAATTCTTGAACCTTTGTTCATCCTGCAATCTACTGATGTCTGTAGGTGCTATCTCCATGATGGCTGCTGTAATTTATTCTTGAGACAACAATCCCAGTCAGTTTAATACAATTTATTTCCTCTTACAGCAATTTTTGGGTTTGCAGCCAGATCCCATCAACATTCTGCCACTATATTTCGACCCAGAGATGTCCACCCATTCTCAGTTGAGTAGACGAAGTACAGCTTAGTATTTTGTCTACTCACATGAGGATGGCCAGACATCTCTGAGCCAAATTTTGTGCAAACCAAAAAATTACTGGAAGAAGAAATATGCCGGGAAAATTGCAGAAGTCACAATTTATTTCATTTGTTAGACATTTCATTCTGGATTAATTTTCCTTCTTGTTTCATCCGAATATTACCATCATCTTCTAAAACTGATTAATACCTGGTAATGTTTTCATCCTGTATTCTAATATGAAAACAGTGAACGAATTTCTCATTTGTAACCCACTTAGGGGGTAAGTCATTACTTACTGTCTTTCATAATGAAATAAAATGTTGTACTAATTTCAGAATCAAGTAATATTTTTTGAAGGACAATGATGCACTTTTGAATCTTACCTTCACCTAAAAATCTGCATAAACGTTTGTACATTGTATTTATAAATGTATGAGAACTTTTATTGTAAACCTGTTCAAATATAACAAGTGTTTGTAAGATATAGAATTTAGTGCTATTTCCTCCTGTATTTCACAAAATTGAGAAGTTTTAAGGACAACAATAGACTGTTGTGGCGGCTAGTCCATAGTACCACATGAGTCAAATGTCACGAGATTGTTTGAGCAACGTCAATACTGTGTCAAGTGCTCTGGCATTTTGAGCCTCTTCGAAACCAAATATCAATTGCCCAACCCTGACCTGAATTCTTCAAAATAAATCTGCAAGCGATCTCAGTTGCCAAAGCATTATCTGTAAATATAAGATGACCCCTATATAATCTGTTAATCAATGTAAAGAAATATTAACCTCAGCACTGAGAGTTTAATCTGCAAATATAAAACAGTCTTCCCACCATTGTGGCCGAGCAGTTCTAGGTGCTTCAGTCCAGAACCGTGCTGCTGCTACGGTCGCAAGTTCGAATCCTGCGTTGGGTATGGATGTGTGTGATGTCCTTAGATTAGTTAGGTTTAAGTAGTTCTGAGTCTAGTGGTTGATGACCTCAGATGTTAAGTCCCAAAGTCCTCAGAGCCATTTGACCCATTTTTCGAATTACCAATTTGGGATGAATCTTGTCTTATAGCTGGATAAATACAGTAACTTGTAAAACCAAAGCGTATTATTATCTACTATTAATATTGAAAATCTTAGAGACAGAAGACAGTGAAAGTGTGATATTTATTGATCTGGGAATGTTGTAATAATCAATTTAAATGATTTGTTTTATTTGTCTAATGTTCATAAATATTGCTACATATTTCATTTTGTATTTGGCATACTTTTCATATTCTGCACTGTGCTGACTTCTGAGACCTACTCATTGTCACAGTAGAATAAAACAAGCTCTCTCTCTCCTTTTTTTCTTTTTTAATTGATTGTGAATCAAGTTTCATGTGCTTTCTGCTGTTTAAATAGTGAAATTTGTCGTTGTCTGACAGTGAGGGCCAGTGCTGATTTACTGTGTTTTCTTTAACACATTCCAATCCTATTTGTGAAAAATAGTGTACTACAAGTAACATTGCAGTTAGAATTAATAATGTCTGGCATATTTTACTTACATATTTACTGATCCTGTTGACAGTTTTAAATAAGTGTAAAAGTTTGAATACACTGTTGTTATTGAGAGAACAATGAATATCTTTATTGCTTAGTTTCTTAATTCACACTTACTTCCTTAATTAACACTTACTTGCTTGCTTTTTGTTACTTTTTGTTCACTTGTAATGAGTAGGACTGTTCTCGGAGAACACCAAGTATGTTCTACATCAGTGAACAAGGAAGCTTATTGCCAGTACTGCCGCAATGGCTGAATAAATTTTATATACATTGCAGCAATTTTACAGCATTGTTGGCTGTCTATACAACCAATCTCCATGCACCTTTATCCATCCAAGTATGTCTTTCCTGCATGGCCTCTACAGTTAGTGTGTCCCTACCCTAATTTCTGTGTGTTTTCAAGCTTTTTGGAGCTCTCATTATTTCCTTTCTGTCCACTGGGCCAATACTGAAACCATTTTCATTATTTATTTTTGTCTTAATTCCTTCCCCTGTCCATTATTGTGGTTTTAGAATGCCTTCTCTAATACATAATTTCCATTGTGTGAAGCCTTTCTTTTATTTTCTGTATGGGTTTTCCCATATTTTACAGACTGTAAGATGCACATTTTTCTTCAAAAATTTGCATCCAAAATTCGGGTGTGTCTTATACTTAGAATTAATATAAAAAGTCCAGTGTTTGATTTAAAATTCCTGACAGTCTTAAAAATGGTTTCACTTCATAAAATGTGACCATTAACTGCATAGATGGAAGAAAGACCTACACAATGTAATAAACGAGCACCAGAATAAAACTCTCAAAACTGTGGAAGAAAAACTATCCAAAAGATTTGCTGTTCAGGCTGCCCACAATGACTCGTTACCCCATTAATAACCAACATAAACCCCTATACATGAATTAATAGCATGCACAACAGTTCTTTAGACATGTTTTCTTGAGATATAAACCATGCAGAAGTGCTTATGAGAGGCGATGCACTGTTAGCAGTGGAGAGCTATGAGATGGGCCCTCCAAATACCAATTGAGATGAACATTGCTGATTTCAAGTCTCCTTCAACCTCATTAAGCAGATTCAAGAAATCATACTGTGTAGGAAGTTACAAACCAATAAAGTTTACTTCAGCTAAAAGTGTAGAGAAGATGCCATTAATTCACAGCTGACATGAAAGCAATTCTTACAATTATCCACACATCTGCTGTATGTAGCACCAATTAGTTTTCTTGAAAGAACTGTGAGCAAACCACAGTTTATCATTCCAAGGCAAAAAAGACAAGAGTGTATTTTACAATCAATTAGTTGTTTTGACACACTCATATATAACAACAACAGTGATAATTGTGAGTGGAATACTGTCTCTGCAGCTTTATATCTATCTTCAGGACCATCAAGGTATATTAGGACCAAAAATTAAAAAAATACTGTTTAGTGACAAAAATCTTATAATTGACCCATCAAAATCAGGAAATATAGAAAAAAAATATTTTTAAAATTTTGTTCAAAATGGTTTGTAAGCAGTTGCAGAATTTAATTCATTGCTTTTATCTCTGTCTTTCAGGAGGGCAACAAAAAGAGTTGATATAATTCAGGTTCGATCTGGAACAACCCATGTCACTTGATAAAGAATTTTTTGTCTGTGGAAAGTATTTTTAAGGAAATTGTTGGACATTATAATTTCTGATTGCTCTGTATCATTAGATATGTTTTAGGAGAACAGTATTCTTAAACTTCAGTCACTTGTGTATTATCAGTTTTCATTGGCAAATTTTATGAATTGCTTTAAGTATGTTCATTATGCAGCACAATAAGCTGAGCAATGGCCAGGACCGTGTCTTATTCCACTGGAATTCTGCCTAATTAAAACTGATTATTACTGTGACATGCCTGAAAACTTTAATTTTTCTTTTGTCAGTTATGCCTGATGCAAGGAAAATACGAGGGCCGTTCAGAAAGTAACCTCCGGTTGATTTAAAAAAATACACCAAGTTAAATAAAAATATTTTAATATATACATCTTACAATTACATCTTTGCACTATTTTTCTACATAGTCTCCATAGCGATTGAGGCACTTATCGTATCTCTTCACAAGCTTTGAAATTCTTTCTGCATAAAAATCACCCACTTGTGCCTGGAGCCAGCCTGTGACCGCATCTTTGAGCTCTTCGTCGTCATCAAACCGCTGTGACCCGAGCCATTTCTTCAAATGCATGAAGAGGTGATAATCACTTGGCGCCAGGTCTGGGCTGTAAGGTGGATGGTTGATAACATCCCACTTGAAGGACTCAAGAAGGGCCGTTGTTCTGCGAGCAGAGTGAGGACGGGCGTTATCGTGCAAAAAAACGATACCGGAAGTCAGCATACCACGGCGTTTGTTCTGTATAGCCCGTCGTAACTTTTTTATTGTTTCACAGTACACGTCTTGATTAATGGTCGTACCATGTTCCATGAATTCAACCAACAACACCCCTTTGGCATCCCAAAACACCGTTGCCATCAGTTTTCTGGCAGAAAAATCTTGCGAGGCTTTTCTTGGTTTGGTAGGCGAATTTGAATGTGCCCACATCTTTGATTGTTCTTTTGTCTCAGGGTTCACGTACTTAATCCAGGCTTCGTCACCGGTCACGATTCTGTTTAACAATGGTTCTCCTTCATCCTCATAACGTGACAGAAAGTCTAATGCAGAGGCCATTCTTTGAGTTTTGTGGTGGTCGGTAAGAATTTTGGGCACCCATCGTGCACAGAACTTATGGTAACCCAATCTTGCTGTCACTATCTCGTACAAGAGAGTCTTAGAAATCTGTGGAAAACCAGTAAACAACTCCGACGTTGAGAAACGTCGATTTTCACTAACTTTTGCATCAACTGTCTGAACGAGTTTGTCAGTCACCAATGATGGTCTACCACTCCTCTCTTCATCATGAACGTTTTCTCGTCCACTTTTAAATAAACGTACCCATTCATGGACAACTCCTTCACTCATAACTCTTTGTCCGTGCACGGCACAAAGCTCATGATGAATAGCTGCTGCAGAATATCCTTTGGCTGTAAAAAACCTTATGACAGCACGCATTTCACATTTGGCGGGGTTTTCTATTGCAGCACACATTTCAAACTGCCACAAAAACTAAACTAGCGCAGGTACGACGTTCACTCGACCACGGCTTGATGCCGACTGACCTGTTGAGTGCGTGAACGCACAGATGGCGTCGCTACTCCCCCCACAACCCGCACTGTGACCAATCGGAGGTTACTTTCTTAACCGCCCTCGTAATTTTTTTTTTTTCGTCATTCAAATGACACTCCACTTTATTGTATGACTATGGGGAATAAAGACAGAACTGTTCCATACTTAACTAAGATATACATTATTTAAAAATTATCATAAGAGCTATAATACAGGAATGTTATAAAATGATGCATGAGTTGGAAATATATCATTTCTATAAATTAAAGTCACAATTGATGGGGGTCATCTGTAATGTAACATTAAACACGGACTTCATTTATGTTTCTCTGCTTGTCACTTTTCTAAGAATTACATATGCAACAGTTTAGGTGTTGATACAAACTGTCTCTCATTCAAAGCAGTAATGATACACGACATTTTTTGTATGGTTTTGATGCTTCAAATCCACATGTGTCACTCTGGATATTAGGACTACATTTGTAGTGCACTACATTTGTACTCTGCAAACCACAGTGAGGTGCATTGCAGAGGGTATGTCCCATTGTACCAATTATTAGGGTTTCTTCCTGTTTCATTCACGCATGGAGTGCAGGAAGAATGATTGTTTGAATACCCATGTGCATGCGGTAATCATTCTAATCTTATCCTCAACATCCCTATGTGAGTGATACATAGCGAGTTGTAGTACGTCCCTAGAGTAATCACTTAAAGCCAGTTCGTGAAACTTTGTTAAGAGACTTTCTCAGGATAGTTTACGTCTATCTTCAAGAGTCTGTGACCATTCGTGCTGCCCTTCTCTCCATACGCCCAATATCTGCAGTTATTCCTATCTGGTATGGGTCCCACACGCTTGAGCAATATTCTAGGGTGGGGCACATGAGTGATTTGTAAGCAATCTCTTTAGCAGACTGATTGCACTTCCCCAGTATTCTGCAAATAAACCAAAGTCTTCCAACTCCTTTATCCATGATTGAACCTATGTGATCATTCCATTTCATATCCCTACAAAGTGTTACACCCAGGTATTTGGCCAATTCCAGCAGTGACTTATTGATATTATAGTCACATATTCGTTTTGTGAAGTGCAGAATTTTACATTTCTGAACATTTAGAGCAAGTTGCCAATCTCTGCACCATGTTGATCTGACTGAATATTTATGCAGCTTCTCTGAGATAGTACTTCATCATCTGCAAAAAGCCTGATTTTGCTTTTAATATTGTCTTCAAGGTCATTAATATACAACATGAACAGCAAGGGTCCCAACACACTTCCCTGGGGCACACCTGAAGTTACTTCTACATCTGACAGTGACTTTCCATCCAAGACCCAAGATAACATTCTGTGTCCTCCCTACCAAAAAGTCCTCAATCCAGTCACAAATTTCTCGATACCCCATGTGATGATACTTTCGACAATAAGCGTAGGTGCGGTACTGACTCAAGTGCTTTTCGCCCATGAAGAAACACTGCATTTACCTGGTTGTATTGATTGAATGGTTTCATTATTGCATGTGAGAAAAGTGTGAGTTGGGTTTCACATAATTGATGTTCTTGAAACCATGCTGGTTGGCATTGAGCAGGTCATTCTGTTCAAGATACCTCATTGTGTTTGAGCTCAGAATATGTTCTAAGACTCTACAACAAATCATTTTCAAGGATATTGGATGATAGTTTTATGGATCAGTTCTACTACCCTTCTTATAGACGAGTATGATCTGTGCCTTTCTCCAAGAACTGGGCACAGCTTTTTGTTCGAGAAGTCTACAATAGGTTATAGTGAGAAGAGGGGTAACTCAGCTGCAAATTCAGTATTGAATCCATTGGTGCCTGGAGCTTTGTTAAATTTTAGCTGTTTCTCAACATCACTGACACGTACTTACTTCAGTCATCTTCTCAGTGGTATGAGGATTAAATTGGGGCAATTCTCCTGGGTTTCCTTCTGTAAAGGAACATTTGAAAACAGATTTCAACATTTCAGATTTTGCTTTGCTACACTCAATTTCAGTTACTGTCTCACTGACTAGGGACTGGACACTAATTTTGGTGCCATTAGCAGTCTTTACGTATGTCCAGAATTTCTCTGGATTTTTGTGAAATGTTATTTGACAATATTCTGCTATGGTAGTCATTGAAGACATCACACATTGCTCTCTTGACAACCAAATGCGTTTCATTCAGCATCTCTGTATCTATAGCCCTGTGCTTCGTTTTACACCTGTTATGCAGTAATCTCTGTTTCTTTAGAAGTTTATTTACAGTGACTTTATACCATGGAGGTTCCTCCCATTGTGAACTGCTCTACTGGATACATATCTATCGAATGCATGGTCAGCTGTTCTTTTATGTGCCACTATGCTCTCTTGTCATGGCCTATCATGTGCCAAGCAGGAAGGGCTGTACAAACTGCTGTCATAAGTGATTCTTCATGTGACAAAAACAAGTAACTTCAACCATTTTTTTTTTTTTTAAAAGTGCTTGCTGTGCATCTTAGCGGCTAAAATTTAGACAGTGCTTTTCTTTTGTTGTGCTCTTCCTGCATAAAGAATTTCAGAGTGCATTTCAACATGTTATTGGATCATTCCCTTGTTAGTGCTTTCCATAAAAATCTTATACACTTGCTTCTTCAGAGATTCTGTCATTCCATAATACTGGGTGCAGCTGCTTATTTATGACATCTGAATTCTTTATTTTATTCTGTACACATTGAATATACCTTTCATCTACTGACAATGTGATGGTCAAATACTTATATGAGATAGTATTTGTAATAATTCTATTCTTTTTTTTTTTTGAGTTACGTCTTTCTGCTACTGTGACCACATACTATGTTTTTCCAATGTTTATTACCGTACCCCATCATCCATATTACTCCACTAACTTTATAAATTTGTAACCTATGTCTTCATCATCCTCTTACAACTTTTGACCCATTTATTCTTGCTTCTGATTATTTGTGTGTGTGTTTCTTTCCTATCATTTAGATGATAAGGATCAAAAGAAAAGCCAGAAAGTGTTGCAAGAGTTGGAGAATATTGATGATGAATGTGATCAAAACAATATTGCATTTGTGAAAATTGATAATGATGAAGAAGCAAAGGAATACGGCATAGATACGCTTCCCACAATTGTCTTTTTTGAAAAGGGAATTCCACATGTTTATGAAGGTAAGAAATTGCTATTTTACAATAAATGTTTCTTGTCTTTTCCATTCTCTAACAGCAAATAAAACAAAGAGAATTGTCTCTTCTGTTGTTATTTTTATTTTGGTATTATCATGATAGTATTATGAAAACACCCCGCCACTAGTTTTAACATGTATTACAGTAAGGTTCAAATATAAATTTTAATAAAGTAAGTTCTGGCAGACTGTAAATAATTTAGGAGGAAAGGAGACCACTCACTGTTTAGCAGAAGCGCCAACTTATCGACTGGCACATATAAACATGCACACGCACACACACATACACACCTGTGACGTATGTTTTGCCAGCTGGTCATACAGTGCTGGCATTGCATTTTGGCACATTTACTAGGGTGGGGTGAGGTGTTTTTGTCAGATGGGGTGAGGGAAGGGAAAGGGAAAGAGAGGTGAGAGGTAGGAAGAGGGGATGGGGATGGGTAGCTAGTAGCTTGGAGGGAGGCAGCAGGTTCACTAGCTAGGAATGCAGGAGGGAGGCATGGCAGGGGCACAAGCTATACATGAGAAATGCAGGTACTGGAGCCAGTGAGGTGTGGCATATGATTAAGGTGATATGGAGGCATGGATTTGGAGGAGGTAACAGGACAGGGGAAGAGAAAACTGTTTGGTAGAAGGTTTTGGGGTAATGGGTTACTGGTGCTGGAGGGAAGGATCCAGATGGCCCTCATTGTGAAGCAGCCATTGAACTTAAACATGTTCTGCTCAGCTGCATATTGTGCCACTGGCTAATCGATTTTGTTCTTGGCCTCAGTTTGGTAGTGGCCATTCATTTTGGTAGACAGCTGTGCAGTAATTGCAGTCGAGTTGTTATATGATGTGACTGCTGTCGCAGATGGCACTGCCTCTGGTGGGATATGATAAACCTGTGATGAGTGGTCAGATTGGGCAGGTCATGCACCTATGTTTTCCAAATGGATATGATCCCTTTGGCAAGGGTCTCTTTTCCTTGCACAAGATAATTTGATCCCAGATGTTAGCGACTTTTTTCTCAGCTACCATCGCAATTATTGATCCATTATAAAGGAAACTACCAGTTATGAGAACTCCATAATCAGAAGATATATCATTCAAAGTTTTATCTTCTTTTATATTAATGTATATCTAAAAACAAAGATGATGTGACTTACCGAACGAAAGCGCTGGCAGGTCGATAGACACACAAACACAAACATACATACAAAATTCTAGCTTTCGCAACAAATGGTTGCTTCGTCAGGAAAGAGGCAAGGAGAGGGAAAGATGAAAGGAAGTGGGTTTTAAGGGAGAGGGTAAGGAGTCATTCCAATCCCAGGAGCAGAAAGACTTACCTTAGGGGAAAAAAGGACGGGTATACACTCGCACACACACACATATCCATCCACACATATAAAGACACAAGCAGACATATTTGAAGACAAAGAGTTTGGGCAGAGATGTCAGTGCAGAGGCAAAGATGATGTTGAATGACAGGTGAGGTATGAGTGGCGACAACTTGAAATTAGCGGAGATTGAGGCCTGGTGGGTAACGGGAAGAGAGGATATAATGGTTCGTGGTGTTCATGGTGTTCATGGTGTATGAACTGTTACACCAACAACCTGACAACAGCTTTTGCATCCCGCAACTACCCTCCCGACCTGGTACAGAAGCAAATAACCAGAGCCACTTCCTCATCCCCTCAAACCCAGAATCCCCCACAGAAGAACCACAAAAGTGCCCCACTTGTGACAGGATACTTTCCGGGACTGGACCAGACTCTGAATGTGGCTCTCCAGCAGGGATACGACTTCCTGAAATCCTGCCCTGAAATGAGATCCATCCTTCATGAAATCCTCCTCACTCCACCAAGAGTGTCTTTCTGCCATTCACCTAACCTTCGTAACCTGTTAGTTCATCCCTATAAAATCCCGAAACCACCTTCCCTACCCTCTGGCTCCTATCCTTGTAACCCCCTCCGGTGTAAAACCTGTCCCATGCACCCTCCCACCACCACCTACTCCAGTCCTGTAACCCGGAAGGTGTACACGATCAAAGGCAGAGCCACATGTGAAAGCACCCACGGGACTTACCAACTGACCTGCCTACACTGTGATGCATTCTATGTGGGAATGACCAGCAACAAACGGTCCATTCGCATGAATGGACACAGGCAGACAGTGTTTGTTGGTAATGAGGATCACCCTGTGGCTAAACATGCCTTGGTGCACGGCCAGCACATCTTGGCACAGGGTTACACCATCCGGGTTATCTGGATACTTCCTACCAGCACCAACCTATCCGAACTCCGGAGATGGGGACTTGCTCTTCAATGTATCCTCTCTTCCCGTTACCCACCAGGCCTCAATCTCCGCTAATTTCAAGTTGTCGCCACTCATACCTCACCTGTCATTCAACATCATCTTTGCCTCTGCACTGACATCTCTGCCCAAACTCTTTGTCTTCAAATATGTCTGCTTGTGTCTGTATATGTGTGGATGGATATGTGTGTGTGTGCGAGCGTATACCCGTCCTTTTTTCCCCTAAGGTAAGTCTTTCCGCTCCCGGGATTGGAATGACTCCTTACCCTCTCCCTTAAAACCCACTTCCTTTCATCTTTCCCTCTCCTTGCCTCTTTCCTGACGAAGCAACCGTTTGTTGTGAAAGCTAGAATTTTGTATGTATGTTTGTGTTTGTTTGTGTGTCTATCGACCTGCCAGCGCTTTCGTTCGGTAAGTCACATCATCTTTGTTTTTAGATATATTTTTACCACGTGGAATGTTTCCCTCTATTATATTTATATTAATGTATCTACTCCTGGAAAAAAAATTGATGTAAGGAGGGGAAAATACCAAAGACACAATGAAAGAATTTTTTCTGCTTTTTAGTACATATAACTGTTATTGCAACAGGGATGTCATATTGCGAAAGGACTTCTTAATTTGTGGCTGGTGCTATGGGTCTGAAGGACAGGAGGACATGTAAAGAAAGTTTAAACTACCCATGAATGTAGAACTGTTTAAAAAGTATGTATCTGGTATAATCAAGAAATAAATGTCATTACAAACTATTGTTTACTATTATGTGCATAAAACAGATATAGATTTTTATGGATGAGTTAGCACAGTTGTTTACAGTTTTCCCATACTTGGTAGTAAAATATTTGTGGACAGCAGCACAATACTGTAACTAAAATTAATATTTGTTACTTTTTTAGGTGATCTCACACGTGAAGAGGAACTTCTTGGATGGTTGTTGCACCAAAAAAGGCATCATGAAATTCCTGAAATCACAGATGAAATGTTGGAAATTCTTATTGAGAAAAGGCCATATCTTGCAGTTCTGTTTTGTAGGTATCTCAACGATACCCATTTGTTTAACTGATGTTTTTATAATTTTACACATTAACAAAATTAGACATGCATCTGTAGTAAGTCAGAAAACATAAGCCGGAGTTGAGCCTCTTGCAAGTATACTTCTCTGTTTTATAGATGACAAAGATGACAAGCAGGATATCAGAATCCTCAATGAACTGGAGAATATTGATGATGATCTTGACAGAGAAGGAATTGTGATTGTGCGTATTGACAATGATGCTGAAGCAAAGGAATATGGCATTGATCACTTGCCAACTCTTGTGTACTTTGAAGACAAAATACCTGCACTGTATGAAGGTAAAATTTTGTGCATTTAAAATGATATATAATGAACAAGTTGATGCATAAATCCTTTGTGTTACCTGTTGATGTAATTTAAATTATAGTACAGAGTAATAATAAAATAAAACATTGTAAAAAATCATTATAGATAAATGAGTAAATTGAACATAAGATAACTTATACAGGCATTTCTTCATATGAAATGCAAATTCTCTTTTTCATTATATGTCAATGGTGAAAGCTATTTAATAAACTTTCAACTACTGATCATCTGAGTGATGATGCAGTTTTGGGATATCTTCCACATGGATCATTTTCAATAGAAGTAAAATCTTAACTGCTGAAAATGAAGCAGCAGATCCCTCATAACCATTCAGCAACCTTGGATGAATTCCTGCTGGTGATGAACCATCAAAAATAAGCATTTTGTGAAAATATGGTATTCCGGTTTACCAGTTTCAATAAAACATTTGGAACACAAAAATATTCTGCAGGTGAAGTTGACACATGGCATCCATTGTTGTGTTCATCATATCAACATAACGAAAACAATATGTACACTGTAAGGAAAAGGTAGATTGCTGCTTACTTAAGGATGACACATTAAATTGCAGACAGGCACAATTAAGACACTTTCACATTAGCTTTCAGCCACAGTCCACATACATTCATTCATACAAGGAAACACACCTCACGCACACGTGACTGCCATCTCCAGCAGCTTGGACCAGAATGCTTCTGACATGTTTTGTTCCAAACACAGTCTTCAAAATCCCCCCTCCAGTGTCTATACAACCCCTCTTCCGCAGATGTAATGAAGGTGGTACCACCTCCACTACTTGTTGCATTGTGTTCCTGAAGCCCAGAAAATAGCTATGCCAGCTTCCTCACTTCATTCTGGAGTTCCCATGCATTAAAAACTAGACTCAGTGTCCATTGATGGCTGGTAACCACATCTTCTCGTTTAGAAAAAATAACTTCTTCCTTCCAGATGCTGATTCTGCACTGCTCTCACTCCGCCCCAAATGAAGAGGTGCTGCGCTGCTGCAACTAGCATCCCTTCTGTCCTCATCCAAGGTGCACAACAACCCAAAAACAGTGACTGCCATTATCTTCCCTCCCCATCAAAGCTGCTACCACTGGTCAGCACTCACATACAAAAAAAAAAAAAATTAACAGAACCCTTACTTTAACACAAGAACTTACTGCTTTCTTCTTATGATATTACCCCCTAACACCTTGCAAATAATCCCCGAAACAATTACCAACAAGCTCAACAAAAATACCTCTTGTCTCTTCCTTGACTTCAATGCATATGACATCTCCCAACCAGGTGCATCCACAGTCTCATGCCCATTTCTCTGCTCCTCCTTCTTTGCGCCTTTTCATGTCTGTTCTTAATATTCTTAGGATTGACTCCATAGCACCTCAAAACAGTCGCAAGCATTCAGCATGCACTGTTGTTAACCACATTGGCAACTGTAGCCTAACATTGTCTGGTGATGTAGGCTCAGTCACATGGTAAGGTCCTTGCTACCTTGACAAATTTCTTAGTCTTACCCTTTGATGTGTAAGAGCTGGATGACATTACCCACTGCCCTAGTCTATAATGTGATAAGCTTCCCATGCATTTCACAGATTCCTCTTGTCTCTCCAGTGCCTTTTTGCCTGCCTTCTGTACCTGTTTCCGTACTGCTGTCACTGTTCTCATGAAATCACAGACTGACTTTTCTTGCCTCTTCTTCCCTTAATTGTATCAAATAGCAATGACACTTTCGTTCCACATGCTATCTTGTACAGAGAGAACCCAGTGTATTGTAAACCTTTGAATTGTACATCAACACGGCAAATGAGAGATTTGTTTCCCAGTCACAGTGTTGTGAGTTCACATAGTACCCAAATGTCCATCCAATCATGTAAGGCACCCATTGCATCTTTCTGTTTGACTGTACATGGAGTGAACTGGTTCCCTGTTGTTTCTTCACGTGTAAAAGTCTTTATCAAGTCTGATATAAAATTTGTCCCTTGATCTGTAATTATTATCTTTGGCATGCCAAAATTAAGAAACCAAATGTTGACCATTGCTTGTATGACTGTAACTGCTTGATGGTTTGCTATAGCAATCAGCTCCACATACTGAGAAAATTGATTTATTATTGACAAAAATTGATTTAATATTGTCAACACAAAACAGTTACCTAGTGGAGTCCTGTTAAATGGCCCTATCACATACTCCTCAATCATTTTGAACAGTTCCGATGCAGTCTTTGTAATGGTATTCATTTATGGTTCAAGTCCGCTCTCTGCACAGAATTCCTCATACTTATCCACTTCTCCCTTCCATCAATATCTCTCAAACAACCTTCTGTTTGTTGCACCCTCCATGACCAGACGACACACGATCATGTGCCTCTCTCAGGACTTGTTCCTCAACTTAGAAGGCAACTCTGCCTATGGCCCTAACCTATTTATTTACTGTACACAACAGATCATCTCACATACCAGACTGCAGTTGCATCTTGTATACTTTGCATTCACTGCCAGTGTTCTGCACTGTTGCCAATCAGCAAGGCCATGATCTGGTACATGTATTATTATTATCTTTATGCTCAAAGCATCTGCAATTCTGTGTTTCCTCCTTGGCTTGTGCACCACTTTGTAGTCGAACTCACTGTGCATTAATGCCCATTTTGTTGGTCTGCTAGGCTTGCCTTTTAGCACCAATAACCATTTTAGTGTGGCATGGTCAGTCACTACTTTCATTTTGTACTCGTAAAGGTAACACCAAAAATATACGACTTAGTATAGGAGGTTAAGCATTTCTTTCTCTGTGATCAAATAGTTTTTTCTGGCTCTTTGTCTCGATGCATAAGTTACGGGATGCTCCTCTGTGTTGATCTCTTGACTCGGGACACACACCAAAGCATAGTTATATGCAGCACAAGATAGCATAAACTCCTTTTGAAAATCCAGAAAAAATAAATCTCAACATGACATTAAAACTTTTTTCAACTGTTTGAATGTGCCCTGACATTCCTTTGTCTACCCAATATTTGCAACTTTCTTCAACAGCTGTGTGAGCAGTCACACTTCATCAACAATTCCCCTCACAAACCTCCTACATAGTTCTAGATTCCCAAAAACGATTGTAGCTCTTTGCTCGATTTCAGAACTGGGAAATCTTCTACTGCCTGTACCAGTCTTGGATCCATTGTCGTCCCATCCTTGCTGATCACATGCCCCAGGTAACCTAGTTCCTCTGAAGAAAAATGACACTTTTCCTTACATAACATTAGGTATGCCTCTTAAATATTTCTCTCAGCTGTTGCCTATGTTCCTCCAGTCTTATGAGAATAAATTTATACTGTCGAGGTAGACCAGACACTGGCAAGGCTTCAGTACCCTCAGTACTGCATCCAACAATCTCTGAAACACTGCAGGAACATTCTTCAACCTAAAAGGCATCCTCCAATACTGATAATGACCCCCGGGCACTGAGAAGGCTGTCTTCAGTTGGTCCTCTGAAACCACCTCTTAACTGAAGGTATCTCCTTCTTAAATCCATCTTAACTGATGGTATCCGCTTCCTAAATCTGTTATAGAGAAGTACCAGCACTGCACTGCCCAAAGATATCAATGGTCTCTATGGTGTTGAGTATTCACTGTCTTGCTATTCAGAAAGCGGTAATCACAGCAGAATATGTTCTTCTTAGAACTGTAGACTTAGACATGACAACAATCCTTGCTGCCCTCCCCCCCCTCATGCACTATTGCTCTCTTCTATTATGGCATCAGCCAACTGACACTTGATAAATTCCTCCACAATTGGTCATAAATACCTATGTATTCCATATGGTTTCTAGTACATTGGTGATAATTTTGTGCTGAGTAATGGGCATTGCTGGCAGTGAACTTCAAGGAAAAAACAAGTCTTCATACTCCAACAATACTCCTACGTCAGTGACAGCCATGGGTGCTCATGGTTAACACTAGGGCTGTTGATGTTTTTAAAAATATCAGGAATCCGATGTATCGATGATTTAAAAAAATATCATTATTGGCTCTCGAAGTATAAAAAAAAGAAGTGTTGAAATATCGATGGAAAAAATACTGACGTACCTGCCAATAAAAATATCAGCTGCACATTGTAAGTATACTGCCAGTTTTTGAGTTGTAGATGTAAGTATTGATTTATTATTAAATGCTCTGTACATCAACAAGCTAACAACCAGCCTATCCTCCTTAGAGTGAGAATTGAAAGGAAAATGATGCGCATACACGCTTGCCAATAACCATTTTGCTAAAAATGCTAACTGCGTGTAAGCAGCACAACAAAAGGTGTCTGATGGGTCCATCATTTGGTTTCGTCGCATATTGGATTTGTCTGGAATACTTCATGTCGACTTCCCTATTTTTTCATTTCTGCTAACACCAGTGACATAGCAGTTGTAGTGTAGAAACTACATGGTGAAGCTAAATGTTGCAGTTTCTGTTGGTAACGCCGAGTGCTGATTACATCAGCATTTCCCCTCACAAGTGTACCCTGACCATAAAGACCAGTCTTGTCATTCAGATTTTTGCATCATTTTCAGCAACTGTTTTTGAAGAGTGCCAGTGTGAAGAAGTATCACACTAGTTGCAGAATTGTTTTTTAACGCAACTTCTGTTTTATTTCTTCACATCTGAAACATTGTTATTCCATTGACACCACCAAAATCCCTCCTCCCCCCCCCCCCCCCTCCCCCACTCAAAAAGAGAGATTGGACATGACGAAAGCTGAAAAAGTAGTAAGATTCCTTCACACAGTAAAATTATTTACTACTACAATTTCGAAAGACCAACTTCAAATATTTACTGAAAATTGTGAAAAAAAGTGTAATATAAAAATTTTGATATTGATATATCGGGGGGAAAATATTGCCAATACATATATCAATATCTTTTGGAGGAAATATCAATATATTGATATTTTATCAACAGCCCCATCTGTGCATGAATCCTTCTCCAGAATGTCCACTTTTGACACCAATTATAGCCAACCCTGGGGCTTTGATGTTGGCTATGATTTTAGGATGGAGGCTGCAGAGGGCTGAGGCAGGGTAGCAGGCTGGTGAAGGCCCAGAGAGATGCAGCTGTCAAAATTAGTGTTTATTTTCCACTCATAAATTGATGCTGCTATGATGGGGGGTGCAACCATGCCCCCATTCCACATGAAAAAAGCTGGTTGGTCCACAAGGTGACAGCCACTGTCCAGCCAGCTGGCTGCAACATCCGTGCCCCACTCTTCCGATGTCTGCGCTAAGTTCTGGCATGTGACCTCATTACGTGAGTCGCACCACAAACACCTGACTCAGTGGCATACAGAGATGATTGAGGGATTTTCTGTGATAGCTAACTCTGTGGTGGATGAGAGTATCCCAGTGGTTTTCGGAGTGCATGCAGTGGCAGAAGGTGCCTGCCATGCATGGGATGCAAACACTGCCCCTTCGGGCAGTGTGTTGCTGGAGTGGACCTGGAATGCCTGTAGCACTGTGGCAAGTCTGCTAGGAGGAAAAAGTGCAGGAAGCTGGTACTGCAGTGGAGACCCACTCATGGCTACTGCTGGTGGCTCGATGTGATCTCCTCTTCTGATGTAGCCTCCATGTCTTGATAGACTGCTAGGCTGCAGACGAAACTGGTACAAAAATGATTGCAGCGTGTGTATTATGTCAATGTGCTGTTTCCAATTACATACTCTGCAACACCACTGAAATCCACTAGAGGAGAAATCCCATTGCCTCTACTGCAAGAACTGCACATTATTGTTGTGCTGACAGGTTTCACCCAAGTAAATCTAGCCCATTTTGCTGTAATTCAACAGATGAGTGGCTATAACCAAAATGACAACATCACACACTTGCCAACTAACAGTGGCTGCTTCACTACTCCTTTACATATTTTCACAGATTTGCCCATAAAGTGGTTGTGGCACTATGATAGTAGACTGAAATCCAATTGTGCGTTCAACTTCATTTGTATAAAAATGAAAACAATATATTTTTGGCAAAATAATTTAATTGGATGGATAAAAAACCTACTCACTGAGTGGCAGCAGAACACACATTTAAAAGAGGGTCATAATTAGGCAAGCTTTTGGACCCAGTGGCTCTTTCAGGCAGAAGCTAAACATTGCAGTTTCTGGTGGTAACACCTTCCTCCTCATCTGTTCTGCTTGAAGAAGGAGCTACTGGCTCCGAAAGCTTGACTTATTACAACCCTCTTTTAAGTTGTTTTCTGCCGTCACTTGGTGAGTAGATTTTTTATCTACTCAACTAAACAACTTTTCGATTTCAGGTTCATTGATTTTCACTGTAATTTACATTTACATTATGTAAAATTAAATTTTTTAAAATTTTTCAATGTACCAGTACTCTTGACCAGGAATAACAGTAATGTAAAACTTTTTCCAAAGAAGTTCCATTCTCATCTGTTGCCTCAGTATGATTAAGGATCACTGATGCAGTTTTCAATTGCTCAATTTTTTCATTACTCATTTATAATCAATTCCTTAAGCTTTTAATTGTGGATATCATGTTTGCTTTTTTTTAAATCTGCAGCAGATTATGTTCTTGTTTGTTTGTGTTAAAATGTATTTTTCTTTTATGAACACAGGAGATCTCTTGAATGAAGAAGAGGTTTTGGCCTGGCTAATTGAGCAAAAGAATACAGCCACAATTGAGGAAGTTACTGATGAAATATTGACTGATCTCATTGAAGAGCACGAATATGTCGTAGTTTACTTTAGTAAGTATTCTTTACCACTGAAGTTTTAGGTATGTGTAGAAGTTATGTTTTAAAAATGTGATCCCTTTTGGGTTTGCAAGTGCATTTTTATATTGTAATTTTTAAGTTATCTTTTCTTTCAGTTTTAATGAAAACTTCCAGCCATCATGCATAAAATGTGATATTCTAGTTTAAGTATTGAGAAGTTCTGGGAATAATTCAATATGTTTATGTCCATGCCATGAAAATATATTTCAAGATCATAGTCATGTATATAAAAGATGTTTCAGATTTGTGTCTATGGCACAAAATATCGTGTACTGATGCATTTAACTGTTATTGGATTTGCTTATCAGTTAGTCATACAAGCACAAAGGGGGAAACAAGTGACTTCATGCTACCATTTTACATCCACCCATTGCATCATATTTTCTCTTTCGATTTTGTCCTCCATTGGACCCTAGTTCACTGATTTGTCTTCCCTCTCTTCTCAGAATGATTTTGTTCTTCCATTTGGGTAATTCTCATCTTTGTTAACCACAAGCTGTTTAACTTTCTTCTTGCAGCGTGACAGATACCTTATTTCGGTCAAATTAGAGACAAACCGAAAGTGATAATGACAGCTTTAAATTGGAAGGTGAAGAAGTGGGGAGATAGATGCATGAGTGATTGGCTAGTTGCACTTGCCCTCTTCTGGAGTATGGAACACACATTTTTTTAGTAATGGCAGAAATCTCATGCATTTATAGAATTGTCTGTGGTTATGATAAATTGCAGGCGAAGACTATTCTGCCATCATTGTGCTGAGCATCATGAGGAAGATTGTGGACTTCACAATCGCTACACTCTTTTCGTTTGTTTGTTTGTAATGCATTTTGGAATAAATTATACTATTTCCTATATTTCACAGTGGTTTGGGCACCATTCTACAATGATGATTGACATGAACCCTTGCAAAACAGTGCCAAAATTGTGTATCTTAACTTTTTTTCTGTCATTCCTGGTACTGCACCATATTGCCCCCATAAAAGATAGGTACAACATCCAGCACAAGAAACCAGTCACTGGTTCCCTGGACACTCCTCATCTTGCTCACCAGCACAACATAAACATGGCTTTAATATATGGCTAACAACCATCATTAATTTCCAGAAGGACACTCCCTTCCCCCTCCCCTCCTCCCCTAACCCCCTTCCATAACTTTATCAGTGCAGTCATATACTTTTTGTCCATGTGCAGCCTAGACCTGTGCCAGCTTGCTCAAGAATACATAGGATTTTTTACCAGATTGCATTACTCGAAAATAAAGTGTACAACTTTCTGCATTAGAAGTGTAAAACAAAACTGCATGAAATTTTTGTCAAATTTGAAAAAGAATCATTCCCAGGAGTCAACACCTTCTTAAATCAGACAGAGTGGCAAGATCATTCTACATGCATGGCTATAATTACAAAATTCAGCAGTACATTTACAGGACTGTTCAGCAGCTTCTCAAACCGGAGAATGAGAACTAGTATAGTTCAGTCCCACGCTTCGATTACACCCCAAAATTTAGGTTGGTTTTAGGAAGTTTACCGTTTGCATGTAGACGAATGCTTTGTGTGGAATCCAACAACTACAGAGAATGTATATCTTTCAACACACATTTGTTAATCTTCAATTACCTCAATCAAATTGAGTAAAAGACATGAAAATAATGTAATCCCTCAATATGCTCAAAGACGAATTTCTGTGTACATATGACGACTGGTTGCAAGCCTGAAATTTGTTTGAACATTTAAGTTGCCAGGAAAATCTCTGTAAACAGCATGATGCTCAGAGTGTTAAAGAAGTACCCTAACAAGCTTTGTGAGGAGGGGGGGAGTGGTCGAATTCACCACATCAAAAAAGAAAAATGGCTATAATGAGAAACATACACAATTTCTTCATTTGTTTTAATGAAAGAACTCGTTCAAACATCTTCAGTCAAAAACTGATAGCAAATGTCCAAAATATCCCCCTCTAGTTCATATACTTGCAAGACTTATTCCAACCTTTCAGACACCACTGGACTGTAGTTAGACATTTTTACTTCTTGGAGGAATGCATAGACTGTGAAACTGGTCCTACTCTACACAGCCATCTGTTATCACAGCTATCAGGCAGTGCATTTTTAACAAGATGACTACAATAAGCTGCACAATGCATAGGAGGTGCTGAAGACATAGACCTCACTCCTGTGTGGTCAGTTCTGCGTGAGCAGTTACTTATAACAGGCTACAACATCCACCTAATGGGGCACCTATGAAAAGTGATTGAAGTATGGTGAAAAAAAGGTGTTGGATTCCATGCCTCCTTACAGAATGTGGGGATTGAAGGCTTGCCCACTCCCTAAATCATGATATGTGGTTATCTGTGGCAGATCTATGACAGAGGAAGTGTTGGTGCAGGCAAAGTGTTTTGGACCATGTTGTTCAGCACTCATTGTTGAACACGGCGCTCCTCAGCAAATGACCCCAACATATTCCCATGCTGACCTGATGACATAGTCAGTTACAATTGCAGCGGATACAGGACCATCAAGATTCACCTGTGGATCAGTGAAAATATGTTACATGGCCAGGTCAGTGGTTGTGCATAAATAGGCAATCATCCAGGTGAAAAGCTATTTGAAACATGTACCACACCACAGTCGAAGGCCAGTGGGGACAGTATTATGCTGTGACAAACATTCACCCAGTCTTCCATATGGTTTGTCATTGTAATAAAAGACACCATGGCAACTATGGACCACTTGAACATTATTGCTGACCACCTGTACCCATCGTGTTTAATGTCTTCACTGGCCGTGAACTTTATTACGGACTGCTTGTGTTCTTTCATGTTTGATGTCTTCCCAACAGCAATGGCATCTAGTTTAAACTGTCACTGTCACAAGGCCAGAATAGTGCTACAGTGGTTTTAGGATCATGATATTGAACTCACATTGATATCTTGGCCACTTAATTTAAATGTGATGGAGCTTGTCTGGGGCACTATCAGGTGGCAGTTCTGCTCCCACAAACCACCAGTTTGTAATTTATGGGTTTTGTGTGACCTGTGCATAGACATGTGGTGCCACATACCTCCAGGAACCTACCAAGGATTTGCCAAATCAATGCCTTGCAGTATTGCTGTTGTATTGTCTTCTGAAGGTGACCAACATGGTATTAAGGAGGTGTTCATAATGTGTTGGCTCCTCTTTGTATGTAACAGTACATCTTCACATACATTACTGTTTCCAGGGCCTTACAGAAAGATCACAATTGCCTTTCCACAAAATAAATATCCTGACGTGGTTAAAGTGAGCATTTAATAGATAAGTCACTAAGAATATGAAACATGCAGTGTAGATTTACCTCTACACAAGTGAAACAATCAAAGCATACAGTTCTAACCTGTGGACAGCTGTCAAATGTAAACATATTCCCATTGCTATCAGTGCTACAGTGAGTGAACTGGCAGATTGACTCATAAATTTCTGAAGTACCCTGTAGATGATATGAAAGTTTCCAAGTTTATTTTCTGCTTTTCCATTTCCAGTGTTGTTAACTAATGGGACTTTATGAGCAGTCATTTCTTTTATGTCTGTCAGGATCATTGCAGTTTCCCCGATAGTCAACTATTTCAAATTTTTAGCCTTACTGCTATGTGAATGAAAATAAGCTTCTTGAATATTTTGTGTATGTTTATTTCTTAACTTATTGATATTTCCTTGTACACCCGGGGTTTACTTATGTGAGTACACTATTTCAAAGCAATATGTTAAATATTGAGTGGATGACTGTCACTCATATGGAATACATTGACTTTCATGTATCTTCTGTAAAATTTAGTTTATGGATTATGACAACTCTTCAAGGTCACTGAGCCACTTATAATCTTGTGCCTCCTTGTATAAATTTTTGTGTTGTGCATGGTTATTCATTTCTACATTCAAAACTGGTGAACAGTGCCCAATAATCTTTCTGAACATCACCATTTTTGAAGATAAAAGTGAAAACTATGGATTAGTAGAGAACGTATAATACATCATACACATTAGTAAAAATAAAACTTCAGGAATTCCATTTTTTGCTGAAAAAACTTAAAGTATATTTTCGCATGTAATTTAAAAAAGAGATGTCATCTAATTGCAAGAATAGAACCAATATATCTATAGATATGACTGGGAACAAGAAGTACAAGTGATGCAGAGCAGAGTGAATGTATTGACAAAGGAAGAATTGGGAAATGTAAGCATAGAAATAAGAGAGAATAAAAAATCAGCAGTTAGTGTAAAGACTGAAAAGAAATAAAAAATAGAAACTCAAGTAGGCTAAAGCAGCACAAGTCTCTCAGTAACAACATAAATAGAGAAGTGTAGAAAGTAAAAGGAGAAGTTTTGGGAAAATTAATGTACAGTAGGTGAACACGATTGAAGAGCTAAAGTTCACAAGATACGCATAAATTTCCTCAAAATGCTTAAGCTGAGGAACGATATAAAGAAATATTTTATTTATATTTCAATTAGATTTTTATCACATTCTCTTAGTGGATGTACATTTTCAATCCACTAGATTTAAACACTGTCAAGTGAAATTTCATTTGTTGTTTTTAATTTTATATTACCATCATGATGATACTGCAAAAGAAGTACAAAATCTACTCAGTTTTTGTAGTTACTAACAAGTGTATTGTCAAGTGTTTATGCTGAACTAAGCTTCATGGTAAGTGTGTCTGTACACTAGTGTATAGGCCTACACAATGTTCACTGCACTCGGCTGCAGAAGTATTTCACAATGGTTGCAAATAAAGCAAGTTTCCATACCATTATATAAAGGCAGGTCACTTACTGTTAAGAGTTAGTCTGCCTGTGTATGAAATGTAGATCATATCTACAACCTGTGACATGTCTAACTTCCAGATTGTTTGAAATATTATTGTTTTTGTAACTGTGAATAGTGACATGAATTTAAACTCCCATAGTCTGTGAGGTTAGATCTGTTGTGAGATTTCCAAGTAGACATAACGTATCTCCAATTGAAATTCATTGTCATATTTTTCTAGTATTTGACAACACAGGATGAGACAGATTGCTACTTACCGTAAAGATGGCATGTTAAGTTGTAGACAGGCACAATTAAAAGACACTTAATAAAGCTTTCGGCCACAGCCTTCATCAGTAAGAGACATACACACCATTCATACATACAAGAAAGCACACCTCATGTGCACATGACTGCCAACTCTAGCATCTCAGGCTGGAATGCCATTTGATGTAGTTTGATTGATTTATAGTATTTGGTTTGAATGCCATGAAGAAACAAATAGTGTGCTGTGAGTGCAGGCTGTTTTCTGAAGTTGTTTAATGTCAAAGAAAAAGTGTAGTGTATGGCCATCCCTTACTAATGATGATCTCATACAGAAACGGAACTACTACCTTACTGTGCTAGAATTTAGCAGCAATTTTCTGCAGACATCCTGATGCTGGAAAACTGAGAAAAGCAAAACAGCATGTGTGGGGTACTTATTGTAGTAGGTGTTGTGCTGATCCTCAACAATTCCTTCCCATTTATGGTTCAGTACACTACATTTTCAGATATTACTGGAAAATGCTTGACCTTATATCTTGGAGTACTGACTTTACCCTGTCCACTTTCTGCCTATTTTTTGCACTTATAGAAACTCCTGTCTGCACAATATTTTTACTGTGACAGAGAGGCATTAACAGCTGCCGTACACTGGTTTCTACCCCAGGTAGTAGATTTCGATGTCACCCAAGGATGGTGTGGGTGAAGAGAAAATGTCTTGGTTTGGCAGTAAAAGACTGTGGTTTTTTATCTCAAAAACGCACATTTTTTAATGTAGTCCTACTTTAGCTCTGTGCACAAACCCAAGATTTGATTTTTTTTCCTTCCCTCCAGCAACAGTGTATCAAATCTAATCTTTTTTCTCCTTTCTGCCTTCATCTCTCCCTAGGTATACCATTTTTGTAGAATGACTTTTACGTCTTTGTCTGTTATACTGGACATTTACACTGACATTTCGAAAATTATTATTTTTCTGACATGCATAAATTTTAGGCTATTGTACAAATGCCAATGTAAAATGAACAAATTATTATTTTCAGGTGGTAAATGTGAAGAAGGAGAAGAATGTGATAACATACTGGACGAGTTGGAAAATATTGATGATGAACTGGATGAAGCTGGTATTATATTTGTCACAACTGAGGATCTTAGCATTGCAAAGAAAAATGGAATTAAGACATTCCCTAGCCTTGTCTTTTTCCGTAATAAGGACCCTATGATTTACAAAGGTAAATCCCATTTTAAATGCTTAATTGGAACAGTTACCATAATGTTTCATACATGTAACCATGATCTCTGTTGTGCAGAATAAAACTAAAAGCTTATATGCATTTTTAATACATCCATTTCTATTTTGTAATTGTTCTCAGTCATCTGAATGCACATTTTTGGACCAGAAAGGCTTTTAACGTAAAAAAGTTGTAACAGTTTTTATCTGCACAATTATATTAATATCCTGTAGTAAACATAATTTACACTGCACTCTATAATAAAGGGTACAGACTACTTGTGGAAGTTATGAAAAAATTACAAGTAAGTAAATAAATGCTTAAAATAGTATACCTCATATTTCAAATGGCAGTTATGCCATGAGTTTTATTCTAAGGAATCCCCTAGAATACCTATCTGTGCAGAGAAAATAACAACCGTTGACACTAGAAAAGTAGTTCAGCGTTCACTTCAGACAGTGGGCCATCTTCTGGGAAGAAATACATTTTGTAAATGCTGTCATCCTTTTTGCCAGCTTCCTTAAAGAGACAGTTGTAGGTTGCAAGTAGGAAGTATGCATTCTGTATTTTTTCACTTTTCTTCCATTCAAATTCAAAGCTAGAAATATTCCTTTGCTTTCATTCTGTGCTAGTCAATCACACAAGAAGCATTTTAACACCTTTTTAATTATATATCTGTAGTTAATGCCAGAGTAAGATATACAGAACCATACTAATTAGGTAACTGAATGCTCATACTTGAATCATGTATACAATGAGAAGTACATTGCTCATAGTGTTATCTACCACAGTAGTAAATTACACCAGTTTTCCAGCTGTTAATGCCTTGTGAAATGTGAAGTGGAAAGTTCACATGGATATGAAAGTTTAGATGGATACTAACATGCTACAATAAAAAGTGCAGACAGTGATTTAAAAGCACACCGTCACACAGGTTTGCATAACATTTCATCTCTCATAATGTCCAGTTTCTTCCTGATTTCAGTTGCAAGGGTCTTCTTATTTATCTTTTATTTTGACATTGTTGAATTGGTGACAGAGGGTATAAATCTAAAATAATCTGCCTGTAATCTTGAGGGAAGATTACAGGTTCAAAAAAAATGAAACTCTTTAAGTTCTCATCAGAGGACTATTATTTGTTTAGTGGCTTGTTAAATTTGGAGCATTATATCCACCACTGGAACTGAAGAGAGACTTGCATAATATGTTTATTGTGCTAAGAGACAAAAATAAATGTTTTCAATGTGATATTGGTTATACTTAAATATTTTCATTTAATTGAATGAGGGCATATCTTTTTGCAAAGATTAACATTTTAGTTTTCATACATGCATGTTATAAATGATACATAATAAGGGTGATGTTGGAATAGTGTGCTTAGAATTTTTGATTTTATTTTTGTAGGTGATCTGGATGATGAAGATGAAGTTCTTGCATGGCTTACTGATGAGGACACACTTGAAATACCTGGGCGCATTGAAGAAGTTAATACCCGTATGCTTGAGAAAATCCTCCAAGATAATCAGAATGTTGTAGTATTTTTCTGTAAGTATGCCTGACACTTATTATTATTATTTATTTATGTATTTTCATTTAGGAGAGAGTATAATGTTCTGATGAAACTTTTGTGCATGTTGATTGCACTGAGATCAGTGTTTAAGTGTTCTAAATCTTTTTGAACAAATTTTGTCATTCTGGCCTTCTTGTTTAATGGTGCTCAGTTGAGTTGTTTCAATTTTATGCACAATATTTGTACTCTGCTCTGTGTAATTGACACCTACTACACCCTTGGTTGGACTGCAGGCAGCAAGTGTGCATAACATCTAAACTTGCAGCAACTGAAGAATTGGGTTGTTTGTCAAAATGTAATGTGTGAAATAGAAACAACAACTTGGCAGAACACCCAGAAGAACATCATTAACCATGCGCACCAACAGAACCTGAGATATCACAGACTTCTTTTAACATTGAACATTTGTGTGCACTTTTATGTACACTACTTGCAGGATGCAGCTGCTAGGCTGACAGAGTATGTGTAGCATTCACATGTGGGTCTTTTAGGATAGAGAAATTCCTCCACAGGCCCAATAAGATAGGTTCTGATTTCAGACAGGAAGGAACACTATTCCCACATGCCCTCTTGAGAGGTGTTGTCAGGATTGAAAAAGCAATGTAGGATTGTAATTAATATATGGTACTCATGTTCAGAAAGGAAAACAGTTTCAATTTATTTGGCTATTTGGAAAGGGGGGGGGGGGGAGGTATTACATGGTGAGGCTTTCCAGAGTGATGAGCGAAGGTGGCTCCAGTAGCCCCAGACACATCTCGGAGAAACTAAGCAACAGCTTATAACAGAAGAAAGGGTTGTTCTTTGCTGTGGCTCTGAGAGCCATCAGTACCACAAGTCAGGTGATCTTGCTCCATGGTTTGATTGACAGGGTAGCTTTGCTGATGATTGGATTGCAAAGATTAGAACATAATGTAAGAACAATGAGTAGATGTTTGCAGGGCAGTTTTTAAAGATAAAGGAAGGAAGTGAATGATTCACTTCAAATGTTATTAGAGGAGGTAATGGATCCATTGTGATTGTTGTAGAATAGGTGCTGAAATACCACTTCATCAGACTGCAGTTGGATTTTTAAGACAATGTGGGAATGCAGCGTCTAATGTCCATAAGGCATCCAAGTGACCACTGGGATGGCACCCAATGGTTGCCAACCCGATAATAAGGCAGATCAGAATTATAGAACACAATTTTGAAATACAACGGTTTCGACAGGATGGAAACATTGTAAGTAAATTTTATTTTGAGTTCATTAGCACCACCAATTATGTCCTCTAAATACCATAGTAACTTTTTACATGACTGAAGGAAAGTTGCAAACACAAAATATATCAATGTGTGGAAGCCACCAAATCGTCTACTTGACTAGATCTTTCTGAGCATCAACCAGAATGATGTGCAAAACTAAATAGGGTGTACTGACAAAAGTATAAAATGACAGTTACAAGTCATGACACTTCTCATCACATTAATGTATCTTATAGATAAATAGTAACATTTAGAATAAATGTCTGAGGAGTGAGTCCTTTGACACCAATTTCTATGATCACAACAGCAAGGTAATTAAGTTCATTTAAACTGATCAGAAAGATTGTAAAAATTACTCGTGACAATAAAACATCAAATGAACAAATAAGTGCAACAAAAATATGTTGTTTGAAATAGTCACAAGAGTAAGTAATTCGTAAGACAAATACAAAATAATAGTTTTAGTTATAGAAAACAATACTATACAAAATTACAGTTCATAACAATAGAAAAATAACTTTTGTAGTTCACCTCAGTAGAATCCACTGGAAGAAAGCAAAGATACGTGACTAGCTGTATGCATCCTGCTACATAATTTGCATGTGAAACAAGAATATATAGTCATGTTCAGTATCAGAATAGCAAGCAGGACAGAAGTCACAATGGAAACAGTTATGTAAAGTCAAATATTGTGCTAGTGGAATGCTGTAATAGGGGCAGGAACTGAATTTAGTGATTTGCTGCTCCTGTGCCATTTACGAATCCAAGGATGCAAGCAAATCTGTGTTGCTAGCATGTGAAAGAACTGATAAGACATGATGTGTACTGATAGAGAACTTAAGTTCCAGAATGGATAACGAGAATCCTTCAGTAGTGGCGTAAAAAGTTTCTTTCAGTTGACCAGAGAATTGAAATCCAGATCCCAGGATAAAGCAATGGGTGAATAGTATGTATGTGGAGTGAAATTACAATTGGAACACAGAAGCAAAATGAGAATGGGGTATGGGATCCAGTACACGTAGCTGACTCTTTTGATGTAATAGTATACAGCCCATTAGAGGCTGCGAGGTGTATTGTTTAAGCCACAGTAGTGACTGTGAGCTCACTATTGTATAAGGTGTTCACACTCATGTGTGTATTAAGTGATGGAGGTGTCAATCTTAATGATGTGTTTCATTAAATGTTAGAATGTGAAAATGTGTCTTATTGAGTGTCCTCTGTTAGTAAACCAGCATATTTGTGACTTAACACCTTTATCACTATTGATGGAAACCACACTAGATTGTGATTGGTACCTGACTACAAGTTCCTTTCTGATCTGGAATATATTGGCTAAATTAAAATTATTTATCTATTGCAACAGTCAAGACAGGAAGGAAGTGTGGTGGAATAAAGGTTGCATTAATTTGACTATCAGCCAGGGACCAGTCAATTGTGTTGTGTATGAGACAGTCAGTGGTCTTCATTATGTTTCAAGAAGAAACAAAAGATGTTGCATTGCTCAAGTATAATTAAAGACACTGAATTGCATCGCCAATGTCCACTTGGAGACCAGTCGCATAGTGCAGTGCTTGGTTGTTCTTGCTCAGCAGCAATTGAACAATAGGTAGTTCGGTCCAGTGGAGTGTGGTATCATATTTCTTCAGACTTCTTCAAAACAATGTGGCAGCCTTCTCCTCAATACTAGCTTGTGATATGCGCCTTTTTAATGCAAGTTTCCAAATTCCATAAACTTTGAACATAACTTTGCCTTACCAGACAACGGTAAAAAGTATGTTGTGACAATCTTTCAACATAGTGAAATAATGCAAACATATGATAAAACTATTCAATAGTAGAGGCAGCCAATGTAAGAGGTATTCAAAACAAAATAAGCCAGGTGCATAATTACAGAGAACAGTACCTGTATGTTAGAAGTATTGACCATAGCTGTGGAGATGCTTGTCCCACTGTGACACAAAGTGCTCAATGGCTGTCTCCTAAAATTCCTGGGGCTGCAATGTGAACCAGTTTTGCATGTACAGCTGGACGTAATGGACGTCATTGTCCAAGTTTAATCGTTGCCCCTCAGAGCCTTTTTAAGGGGGTCAAAAATGGCGTAATCACAGGGAGAGAAGTCCGGACTGTAAGGAGGGTGGCTGAGAACCTCCCATTTGAATTTCTGCAGGAGTGCTGCGACTGTGTTGGCCGTATGAGGCTTATGGAGCCTCTGTGTGTGTGTGTGTGTGTGTGTGTGTATGTGTGTGTGTGTGTCAGTCTTTTCATTGTGCCTGTCTGCAACTCATCATTTCCACTATATGGTGAGTAGCAACTATCATTTTGATAATATTGTTACACTACATTCGTCAGCAACATACAGTCAGTATCACCTACAGTTGAACAATACATTTGTACACAGGTGACACACGGTCATTATACTCCTTCCACCTGTCTGCTTTCCCTTCTTTGCTTAGAACTGGGTTTCCATCTGAGCTCTTAATATTCATACAAGTGGTTCTCTTTTCTCCAAAGGTCTCTTTAATTTTCCTGTAGGCAGTATCTATCTTACCCCTAGTGAGATAAGCCTCTACATCGTTACATTTGTCCTCTAGCCATGCCTGCTTAGCCATTTTGCACTTCCTGTCGATCTCATTTTTGAGACGTTTGTATTCCTTTTTGCCTGCTTCATTTACTGCATTTTTATATTTTCTCCTTTCATCAATTAAATTCAGTATTTCTTCCGTTACCCAAGGATTTCTACTAGCCCTTGTCCTTTTACCTACTTGATCCTCTGCTGCTTTCACTACTTCATCCCTCAAAGCTACCCATTCTTCTTCTACTGTATTTCTTTCCCCTATTCCTGTCAATTGTTCCCTTATGCTCTTCCTGACACTTTGTACAACCTCTGGATTAGTCAGTTTATCCAGGTCCCATCTCCTTAAATTCCCACCTTTTTGCAGTTTCTTCAGTTTTAATCTACAGTTCATAACCAATAGATTGTGGTCAGAGTCCACATCTGCCCCTGGAAATGTCTTACAAATTAAAACCTGGTTCCTAAATCTCTGTCTTACCATCATATAATCTATCTGAAACCTGTGAGTACCTCCAGGCTTCTTCCATGTATACAACCTTCTTTTATGATTCTTGAACCAAGTATTATCTACGATTAAGTTGTGCTCTGTGCAAAATTCTACCAGGCGGCTTCCTCTTTCATTTCTTAGCCCCAATCCATATTCACCTACTACGTTTCCTTCTCTCCCTTTTTCCACTACTGAATTCCAGTCACCCATGACTATTAAATTTTCGTCTCCCTTCACTATCTGAATAATTTCTTTTATTTCATCATGCATTTCTTCAATTTCTTCATCATCTGCAGAGCTAGTTGGCATATAAACTTGTACTACTGTAGTAGGTGTGAGCTTCGTGTCTATCTTGGCCACAATAATGCATTCACTATGCTGTTTGTAGTAGCTTACCCGCACTCCTATTTTTTATTCATTATTAAACCGACTCCTGCATTACCCCTATTTGATTTTGTGTTGATAACCCTGTATTTGCCTGACCAAAAGTCTTGTTCCTCCTGCGAGCGAACTTCACTAATTCCTACTATATCTAACTTTAACCTATCCATTTCCATTTTTAAATTTTCTAACCTACCTACTCGATTAAGGGATCTGACATTCCATGCTCTGATCCGTAGAACACCAGCTTTCTTTCTCCTGATAACAACGTCCTCCTGAGTAGTCCCCACCCAGAGATCCGAATGGGGGACTATTTTACCTCCGGAATATTTTACCCAATAGGACGCCACCATCATTTAACCATACAGTAAAGCTGCATGCCCTCGGGAAAAATTACGGCTGTAGTTTCCCCTTGCTTTCAGCCGTTCGCAGTACCAGCACAGCAAGGCCGTTTTGGTTAACAAGGCCAGATCAGTCAATTATCCAGACTGTTGCCCCTGCAACTACTGAAAAGGCTGCTGCCCCTCTTCAGGAACCACATGTTTGTCTGGCCTCTCAACAGATACCCGTCCGTTGTGGTTGCACCTACGGTACGGCTATCTGTATCGCTGAGGCACGCAAGCCTCCCCACCAATGGCAAGGTCCATGGTTCTTTGGGGGGGGGGGGGGGGGGAGATCAGTATATCTTTTTTTTTTTACTTTATGCCTTATGGTTATTTATTATACAGTCTTTTCCCTTTCTCCATAGGTCCATTTTTTCTCACTTTTGTACATGTCTGCTGAATATATAGATCCTATTTTTCATTCTATTATAGGAATGTACGTTTTCATCTACAAAAGCAGTTGGCTTCATCCTGAATAGAGCCATCTAAATTGATTGAAATATTTTTTTTTTATAATGTCGTGCCCTGCTGAGGCGTAACGTGTATTTAAACTGACAGTGGATTTTGTATTACAAGTTCAAAATTTTGATCTGAAGATGCCAGTAACTGAAACAACACTATAAACAAAGAAATATCTCAACCAATCTAAACAACTTTATTCACAAAATATCCACAACTATCACAGAATCCAACAGGAAATTTATCCCTGTATTAATAAATTGGCTTTTCTATCTAATCTTGTTGTAATTAATAATATTACTTGCAGAATATACAAAAAAGACAATTAAAGAATTTTTGGATTTATAAATCCAGATTTGCAATAGATTTGTGACAAAGCAGATTCTGTTTTCTATAATCTGCTTTTGTGCTATATAACAGCTTTTGCTGTCAGGTGGATTTACCCAGAAAATAATACCTATCACAGTGAAATGTCTGCTTGTGCAGTGATTGATTTATTTCATAATACAAATGTTGTTCTGTTCTGCTTTATTCCACAAAGAAATAAAACTTATTTTTAATTTTTTAACATTCAATGACTGTTATAAATATTGTGCAATCACTGTTTTTCTTTATTGTACATTTACAGTGTACAAAATGATTCCACCATTTTAAAGTGTATGTTTCTTTTGTAGATCAGGAAGGAGACAAGAAAAGTCAAAAAATCATAAGTGAATTGGAAAACATTGATGATGAATGTGAAGAAAAGGATATTTCATTTGTAAAAACGTCTGATGAAGGCATACAGAAAGAATACGACCTTCCAACTCTCCCATGTCTTGCTTTTTACCGCAACAGATTCAGACAGATTTATACAGGTATTCCATTGCTATATACTTTTATACTCAAATAATTATCTACATGTTCAGTAATGTTGCAAAAGAGATAAACAATCAGTGTACCTGGAGGAAGCTGTATTTTAAATTTAGTTTTCACTTCAAATACAGTAAGTACATTTACTGCATTGCAACACTGAAGTAAAAATTGAGAGTTGAGCTCATAGGATTGATTTACACTTCAGTTAAGTGTCTTATTGAACATTAATCACCATTGTCAACTTGTATGTGACACTGAAAAAATCAGCTTCCTCTTTCCTTTCACTTATTGCAGAAATTGCATTGAGTATGTATCGAAACTCTGTTTGGAAGATCAGTATGCTGTTATATTATCTAATTGAGTTGGTGACTAAATTAAAACACTTTGGTGGATGTGTGGCTGAAATTGAAAAAAAGATAGCCATTTGCTATATAGAGAAATCACTGAGTAGCCGTAGTCATGTAAGCAAAATGGATATTGAGCACTGTAGCTTACTTTTTAGAAAAAATGTGGAAATCTATAACCTGCTCATCCATATAGCTGCACATTAATCTGAAAATGTAAATATCTATGCATGAATAACTGTAATGTTAGATTTGTAAAATTGGCAATGTTCTTAATGAAATTAAGATAGTGAAAGTATATGTAAAGATTTTTAAATTGTTCCTTATTTGTTAAAATACTAGCTTCATTGTTTGTTGATGGGTTTAGTGCAACCAAGTAAAATTTGAGCACAAGACATTTTACTGCTTTACTGTATTTCAGTAACTGTACTCTTCAAGGTATCATTTTTACTGTTTTTATAATTACTTGTTTATTATCTGATTTTCATACTTTTTAGATAATGATAATAGATGTTGAACATTGAACTTTGTTCTTCTTTTGACATGTGTTAGGTGATCTAATGCATGAGGAAGCCATATTGGATTGGGTGCTGGAACTTCATGAGTCAACACCAGATGTTATAGAAAGTGTTGACAGGAAGACCTTACAGATGTTGATAAATGATGTTGAACATCTTGCTGTTTTCTTCTGTAAGTACAGTAGTCACTTCTCTGAATAGATGTCACATTTGGAATGCATGTATTAATATATATACAGTCTAACTGTGTTGAATAATTCACTGACAGAGGCATGTAAACTGCAAAATTTTATCTTCGACACCATACTGAAACTTGTGAATGTGCATTATCATATTTTACCACATTTACTAAGGCACTAACATGGCCATTTGGTGCATGATGGGTTATAAAATTACAAAAATAAATGAAACTGTATGACTGGGGAAGAATGGAATAATTATTTGTTTTCTTTACTCAAACCATCATAGAGCTCTTTATTTTTTTTCATTTTCCTAAGTGTGTATGTTCAGTGCTAGTTAACTTTTCGTGGAAAAATCAGTCATGTACACTGACAAAGCTCGTTTATTTCTGCTCTTTTTTGATTGGAGAAAGAAACACTGTAAAAAGAGGAAATATCAGACGATAATATAATGTGCTCATGTTCCAGGGACAGTCAGTATTTCATAGTGAAGTGGTTTGGATGTACTGTTTATGTTCCGGGTGCACATTCTCACAGTCGAGGTTGTGTTTACTGCAGCCGGCTTCACGTGTGTAACTTCTCATAGATGAACACTATGGCACACTCATTCATAAAGACCACACTCAAGTTCATGTTTTTTGATGAGTATGCGAACCTAAGGTTCATGAAATCGAACACTTTTGTCAGACTTGTGAATTAATTACAATGACCTTATTGACATCCATTTATCAATTGCAAGTAGCATTGTCAAGCTGGTTATAGATGCAGCATGTGACAAGATACTGAAAGATGTCAAACGAGGTTTAAAATTTCAACACCTAGGAGATGTGTTAGTAGATACCATATGGACCTTTGAACTGCCCTTTGAGATACCAGAACTGATGGTAACAGATGCATTACAAGAATATGGCACTGTGATCAGCCACACTGTCCAAACATGGGCAAGGTTCACAACCTAACAGTGTCTGACAGGCACCAATTGTGTGGACAAGTCATTTAACTTCATATTTGTTCATCAAGGGCTGCAGAGCTATAATGATATAAAACAGACAGTCAAGGACCTGTTCCAGATGCAGTAGTGAAAGTTATGTTCAGTTGGAATGCCTCCAGAGGAGATTAATGCAACTGCCTAGGGGTAACCAACTGTGTACAGATGCAACCAAGTTTCTTCCACTGACATACATGATGGCACTTTGGGACATGCTGACACCAACATGGAAGCCTTCTTCTGTCGATGCACCAACTCAGGAGCTGGCAGCAATACCATTGAAAACAATCAAGTAGACACTGATCGATCATGATTACACCTGAGCAGCTACGGAGGAAGACTAGAGCAGGAGGTGGATGTAGAAATGCATGATGTGAACACAACATTGTGGAGGATGCGCACCAGAATGAACCAGTTATTTAGGATGTTTACATTCACACACGCAGACAGCATTCATCAAAATGATGTAAAAAGTGTCAACTCAATCAAGATGATGTCCATTTCCTGCCATCTTACATCAGTGATGATTGTAACGCCTTGGAGCATTCATTACAAGAACTACAACACCATGATGATGCCGACTGTGCGCTTTCAGATGCTGAGAGGATGCCATTTGCAATGCAGCCACCACCCGACAATAAGGATCAACAAGAGGTTGTGGCTCCTGACACCCTTTATTTGGATGACCAGAAGACAACACTGAGGCACAATACACAGAGTGTCAGGGATGTCATGGTGGCGCCCACTCATTCAAGTGGCTGATGATGTTGGACGACTATAGGAAGCTAATTCTATCTTGGAATTAGTGGGGGTCCATGCTGCTGATGCATCCCTTAATGCACTGCGAGCTAATATGATGGACACCAAACTGCAGGCCTATAAAATTGAGATTGTCAATATCTACAACATTGATTTGAAGGTGAAGTTGCAACTCGTTCGTGATATGTTATATGCATCGGACATTGATGTCCTGTTGGTGCAATAAGTACAGCTTAGTGCTTTCCCTGAGGTACCTGGTTATTTCACATGCAATTTACCTTACTTGGCCAATAACACTGCCATGGCAGTCTTGATAAGGGAAGGGATACTGGTAAAGGAACCCTGTTTTCCACATCTTCATGGAATCTGACAGTTATGATTCACGGGACCCACATTATCAACATATACGCTCAATCTGACATAGACCAGTGAAAGGAAGGGGTACAGTTTTATTCTGCAGGTATTGCTTGTCTTTTTGCCAGCAGGTACGACCTCTTTCTACTAGGCATTGACTTCAAATGGATCCTGACTCTTAACGACCAAACTCCCAATTTTAATACCTGCAAGGAAATACAAGTGATGTGCCAGTACATGTACCTGTGTGTCACATAAGATTGGATCCACAGAAATAGGGACCATATTTATGTCCCTGCTGCTCCGTGGTCTAGGGGTAGCGTCTTTGATTCATAATCAAAACGTCTTCGGTCCCGGGTTTGATCCCCGCCACTGCCTAAATTTTGATAAATAATCAGCATTGGCGGCCGAAGACTTCCGGCATAAGAAGTCAGCCTCATTCTGCCATTCAGATGTTCTTTTATTTTGTATAATGTTGCAAGTCAGTTATTTTCATTTATTGCAGGAGTACATACCTGATTATTTTGTTACAATTTTCTGGCTTTTTGGCTCCTTGTGGAATGTGTGGAATAAACTTCAAACATGTTCTCTTTTCTATTTGTAAAATATTAAAAAAAAGAACCATGTATTTAAAAAGGAGAGGGAGAAAGGGATAGCATCTTTGACAAGCATTCAAAATGCCCTGGGTCCCAGATTCAAACCTTGCCACTGCTTAAATTTTGAATAAAGATCATCAGCAATGGCAGCAAAAGACTACAGGCATAAGAAATCACTCTCGTTCTGCCAAAGGCCTTGTCAAAGAGGGTGGATGAGTGGACAGAGGTTCAGGGCACTCTGTTGCCCTTTGCGTGGGGAAACTATCCCTAAAAGGCAGAAGTATCAGCTACGACCAGTGGCATGAGGATGCAGAAGGCAATGGAAACCACCGCATTAAAGATATATAATGTGTATCCACAAGGACATGTGACTTGTAATTGAGAAAGTGTCATGATAATCTCTTCATTGGCAAGAGATTCTGGACTAAACCCCCATTTGGATCTCCAGGAGGGGACTGCAAAGGGGAGGGGACCATGAGAAAAAAATTGAATGACCAACAAAAGGTTAATGTTCTACGAAATGGGGCATGGAATACCAGAAGTTTGAATGTGGTAGGAAATCTAAAAAGGGAAGCACTGAGTCTGAATGTAGATACAGTTAGGATCAGTAAGTGAAATGGAAAGAAGATGAGGATTTATGGTCAGACGAGTATAGGGAAATATTAATAACAGCAGAAAGTGGTAACGGGAGTAGGATTCATTATAAGTAGGAAGGCTAAGCAGAGAGTGAGTTACTGTGAACAGTTCGGTGCTAGGGTTATTCTCAGCAAAATTGGCAACAAACCAACATGGACAACAAAAGTTCGGGTGTACATGCAGACTTCACAAGCTGAAGATGAAGAGACAGAAGAAGTATATGATGATACTGAACCGCTAATTCAGTATGTAAAAGAAGATGAAAATCTAATAGTCCTGGGTGACTGCAAGGCATTGTGTGGGAAGGAGTAGAAGAAAGTGTTATGGGAGAATATAGGCTTGGCTGCAGGTGTGAGAGAGGAGAAAGATTTATTGAGTTCTGCAATAATTCTACTAAGGAATAGTGAATACTCTGTTCAAGGATCACAAGAGGAGGAGGTATACTTGGAAAAGGCCAGCGGATACAGCTAGGTTCCAGTTAGATTACATCATTGTCAGGCAGAGATTATGAAATCATATATTGGTCTGTAAGGCATACCCAGGAGAAGATATAGACTCAGATCACAATTTAGTAATGATGAAGAATAGGCTGAAGTTTCAGAGACTAGTCAGGAAGAACCAATGCACAAAGAAGTGGGATATGGAAACATTAAGGAATGAAGAGATACACTTGAAGTTCTCTGAGGCTATAGATACTGCAATAATGAATCTCTCAGTAGATAGTTCAGTTGAAAAGGAGTGAACGTCTCTGATAAGGACAGTCACAGAAATTAGAAAGAAAAACATAGGTAGAAGGAAGGTAACTTTGAAGAAACCATAGGTAGCAGAAGAAATATTTCAGTTGATTGATGAAAGAAGGAAGAACAAATACGTTCAGGGAAACACAGGACTACAGAAACACAAGTCATCTAGGACTGAAAAAAATAGGAGGTGCAGAGAACCTAAGGTGAAAAAGCTGATTGAAAAATGTGAAGAAATCGAAAAAGAAATGGTTGTTGGAAGGACTGACTCAGCGTACAGAGAAGTCAAAACAACCTTTTGGTGAAATTAAAAGCAATGGCAGTAAATTTAACAGTGCAGTGGGAACTCCACTGCTAAATGCAGAGGAGAGAGTGGATAGCTGGAAAGAGTACGTTATAGGTCTCTGTGAGGGGGAGGACATGTCTGATAATGTGATGGAATAAGAAACTGAAGTCAGCAGGGAAGAGAAAGGGCGTCCAGTATTAGAATCGGATTTTAAAAGAACATTGTGTGGCTTGATATCAAATATGGTATAAATCGTAGACAACATTCCATCAGAATTTCTGAAATCGTTGGGGGAAGAGACAGCAGAATGTCTATTCACTTTGATGTGTAGAATGTATGAGGCTTGTAATATATCATCACACTTTCGGAAAAAACACACTATTCCGAAGATAGCAAGAATAGTCAAGTTTGAATATTGTTGCATAATCAGCTTAACATCTCATGCATCCACATTGCTCACAAGAATAATTTGCAGAATAATGGAAAAGAAAGCCGAGGATCGGTTAGATGACAATCAGACAGGCGTTAAGAAAGATAAAGGCACCACGGAGGCAGTTCTGATGTTGCGTTTCATAATTGAAGCAAGATGAAAAAAAAAATCAAGACACATTCATTGGATTTGTTGACATGGAAAAAGCATTTGACAATGTAAAATGGTGAAATATGCTTGGAATTCTGAGAAAAGCAGCGGAAGCTATAGGGAAAAATGGGTAATATACAATATGTACAAGAACCAAGAGGGTCAATAAGGCTGGAAGGCCCAGAACAAAGTGCTCAGATTAAAAAGGGTTAAGACAGGGATGTTTTCTTTCACCCCTGCTGTTCAATTTATACACCGAATTAACAATGTGGAAACAAAATAATGATTCAACAGTGAGATTATTCAGTATGAAAGGATATCAGTGATAAGTTCACTGATGACATTGTAATCCGCAGTGAAAGTGAAGAAGAATTACAGTATCTGTTGAATGGAATAAACTGTCTGATGAGTACAGAATATGGATTGAGAGTATATCAAAGAAAGATATAAGTAATGAGAAGTAGCAGAAATGAGAACAGCGAGAAACTTAACAACAAAATTAGGGATTGTGAAGTAGTCCAAGCTAAGGAATTCTGTTACCAGATTGGCAAAATAATACGTGATGGATAGAGCAAGGAGGACATCAAAAGCAGACTAGCTTTGGCAAAATGGGCTTTTGTGGCCAAGAAAAATCTGCTAGTATCTAACATTGGCCTTAATCAGAGGAAGAAATTTCTGGAACTGTATGTTTGGAGCACAGCATCATATGGTAGTGAGACATGGACTGTGAGAAAAATGGAACAGAAGAGAATGAAAGTATTTGAGATGTGGTACTACAAAAGAATGTTGAAAATGCAGTAGGCTGATAAGGTAAGGAATGAGGAGGTTCTCCGCAGAATCAGCAAGGAAAGGAATATGTGGAGAACACTGACAAGAAGAATGGATGGGATGGTAGGACATCTCATAAGGCATCAGGTATTAGAGGGAGCGATAGAAGGTAAAAACTGTAGAGGAAGACAGAGATTGGGATACACCCAGCAAATAATGGAGCACATAGGTTGCAATTGCTACTCTGAGATGAAAAGGTTGGCATGGGAGAGGAATTCGTGGTGGGCAACATTGAAGCAGTCAGAAGACTGATGAAATATAAATAAAAAATATTGGTTTGAAGGCAAAAAAAAAGTAAATGCCATGGGAATGAATTTTTGAATCCTCTGATAGTGTTAGGGAAATAAATCATGATGAAAAAAAGATTAAAATTCTGTGTAAAGAGAATGGATGAGAGGAGTATGTGTAGTACATTGTGTGAGATGAAGATGGAAGACAAGAGACTGAGAGAAAAGGCACAAGTGATTAAAAGGATTTTGAAAAAAGCGTATTTGCACCATCAGCTGTACAATCATATATTTATTCTCTGTCAGTTTCAGTTGTAACAGACATATTCACAGGAGAAAAATGGTATTCATCAATGGATCAAAAACACATTTTCATCAAATATGACACAACCAAATGTATAACTACGTAACTGTCTTAAAGAGTCTTTCTGAACATAATCCATATAAGTATTTAAGCTGTGCATTAGAATAATTACTGTAATGTATACTTGGTGAGAACTTGACACTTTGTGGATGGAGACCCACATGTTGGCCTTAATCATATGTATCTATGGATCCATCACACATCTGCACTGCAGGCTGATGGTGGAATTCACATAATGTAATGATCATTTATTTCATTAAACTTGGATGTATTTTGATCATAGAGGAATGTATAATTGGTCTCTGGTACAGTTTTTTCACTGCAGGGTAGATATCTCCAATTAGAGCTACAAATTGCAATGGTGTTTTCCAAGATGATAGCACACATTATTACACTAATGCTGCACATGGAGGGGATTTACCAGAGCTGTAGGTTTTTCATGATTTCACTTGAGGACTCTCGACTGTTTCTGGTTGGGCAGGAAGTGTAGGAATTTCAGATAGATTAATCGAGTTGATGCCTTCTGTTTTTGTCAGAAGTTTTGAAAACAAAAATGTTCAGAAATTACTGTATTTTTGTGTGCTTTAGAGGAATCAGAAATGCAGAAAAAAAGAAAATTGTTGTAAATCTACTGCTGTCTGTTGATACATGGGAATAAAATGTGCAAGTACATAATACTGAATTATATAACTTAGTTTTTATTTGGTGATGTTTAAAAATGTATTCCTTTTCTTGAGGTAAAATAAGCCACTTATAGGATACCATGTTTCATGTATTTTTGTATGAAATAGAATTTCTCTTTTATATTGGATTAACAAACTCTTCTTGATGTAACAAATAAGTTGAATTTTTATCACTGAAGTTTATAGTGCTTGGTTTATCAGGTGCTAATCTCCACTTCACCCAAAAAAATGTAAGAGCATCATGTTAACCTGACCTCATTATTGGTGAGGAAGGAGGCATCTTTTCTAAGAGGACTTATTTTGGATAGTTGAGGGAAAATAAACTATATCTCACATGAAGTGAGATTTTGTGATGTATCATGTTCCATAATTATATGCCATAATTATTTACAAATCTTGTATTCATTTTACTCATATTCATTTTGTGATTACCTTGACAGTTTTGTAGATGAGAAGATAATTGTAGGGATCAATTTTTTTTAATTTTTTTACTTTCAAAGAAATCTAGGAAAAGCGGACACACAGAAGGTAACTACCTACATGGAATGCCTAGTTGCAGTGTATGTGCAGGAAGACAATAGTCATGACAAGGTGTCTGCTGCGGGATTTAGATTGATTCTTCCTAACACCTATACCTAAGAACTCTGCAAATGAGAACTACCTCCTCCAGTATATGTTGCATTTCTGTTACCCAATTCACCATATTAAGCTCAATACATAAACTTATGTATGCTAAAACTGCATTATCATTTCTTTTTAAAAAGGCTATACTGAATTTTGCTTGAGTGTCCGTATTTGAGAGTTATACAAGAAAGACACAAATTAATTTTAAATTATGGACCATCTCAGAGAACTGAATGGCAAGCAGTTATCACAGTTAAATAAAGTAGACTGAACTTCATAATTTTTATGAAAGAGAATTGTGCTGGTATTCTGATTCAGTCATTTTCTAAGTTTGCGAAGAATATCACTGAAACATGTTGTAGTCACTTAGTGTTCATAGTCATTGAGAAAGCAACAGAGCCAGAGATATTAAAATTCTTCTTGCTGGCTGTGGGATTGAATATCATTGTTTATATTACAGTACTAGTCTTAAAATCACTCAGCAAATAGCTGATACATCTGTGAAAGAATTTAAATCTATCAAACTGCATGCGCGAAATCTTGTTGGATATTCAGTGTGCTGATAACTGATTATACATCTGTGTCTGTGACATTCAGTTGTCATTTGAAGATGGCTTAAGAAGCTGAAACCTAGTTTGCAACCAAACAAATACAATTTTGCAGAGCATTAGGAGGTGTTTCCCATTTATATTATTAATACATTTACTTAGAACATGGAGTAATTATTGCTGTATAATATTATGAACACATTTTGTTATAACATGGAGTAATTATTGACAGTTGCTAAGAAACTGCTCCAGAACATGTCATCCTCTTGGAGCTGCCTTGGTCTTTGCCGATGACATAATTACGACAGGAAGGTGTACGACCATTAAAAAATAGTAGAACTATTCAGTAACTGTTCCAGTCATGAATGATCCAGATGAGACTGTCGGTAACACTGTTTTGCTGTAAGAACTGTCTTTCAAGTAAGAGTTGCTAATGCATTGAAGAATGGTAGTATTGTAATGCTGTAGTCCAGATGCATTGTGCCAGCCAGAGTCCTAATGCTGGATGAAATTTCAGTATTTGGCAAGCAATGGAAGAAGAGATGACAGAGTTACAATTCCTGGTCACCAGATCATTTGTTAGTGTTCTGTGCTAAATTCTTACCCTCTTCAGAGTGCCTCATGAAGTAAGCCCATGTGAAGCTATAGATAGTGATTCACTTGTCAAATGGGGTCATGAAGCTTGTCAGAAATAGCACCTGCTATTTCGGATTTTGACTGGAAACAGGCTTTAACTTCCCATTTGTCTATCTTTTGTTGTGACCTTCAGCAACAAAAGTGCCACAGCCACTACATGCATTAATCCCAGTAGCCTGTATGAGGCTTTTATGTTTAAGTCACAACACATTTAATGAAGGCTATAGGTATTATCAAGGGACACAATTAATGACAGTGTTAAATCACATTACATTCTGCAATGTAAAATTCTAAGTGAAGTTCATCAGCACATAAAAATGCATATACATAAAAACAGTTCCTGTAACAAGATAACGACTATTTTGAATCCACTGCTGTTTGGTTGCACTATTGGTGACAAATCATTGTAAACTGCAAGTACCTAAAGTACCTAGGAGTAACCAATTGGAGCAGCCTAAGTTGAAATGACCATTTAAAACAAATTGTAGTGAAATCAGATGCAAGGCTGAGATTTATTGGAAGAATGTAAAGGAAATACAAAATAAAATTCATCCATGAAAACATGGCTTACAAAACACTTGTTCAATCAATTGTTCAATATTTATCATCAGTCTGGAACTCTTACTAAGTTAAATTAATAGAAGAGTAGAGAAGATCCAATAAAGAGCAGCGCATTTTGTCATGGGATCATATTATAGTTGGCGTGAAAGTATTATGGAGATGCTTCACAGACTTCAGTGGCAGATACTACAAGGGAGGGATTGTGAGTCAGTGAGAGGATTAGTATTTAAATTACGAAATAGTAGATTCTGGAAGTCAGGCAACATATTACTTCCTCATACATATGTCTTGCAGGATGATCACAGTGATAAAGTCAGAGAAATTAGAGCTAATATGGAGGTTTACTGGCAGTGTTGTATTTGTGAATGAAACAGTGAAGGGGCAGAAAGATAGTGGCATCTGATGTACCCACCACTACACACTGTAAGGTGGCTTGTGCAGTATGCATGAAGATGTAGAATGTAGTAACACATGAGATTTGAAAAAATTAATCAAAAAGACAAAGAAATTTCTTTAATAATAGATTATGAATTGGTAAAGAAAGTCCCAAAACTACAGAAATTCTTATAACTTTTTTCTATCAGTAGCAGATAATTTAGTTTTTAATACTTCATTAATAGACAGCCAACAGTTTCTATGAGAAACTTTTGAATACTAGTTTGATAAAATTCAACTTTATCCTACTCCTCTAAAAGAAGTTTTCAATTATATCATCTCTCTTAAAAAATGAATTTTCCAATAATTCTGGTGGAATCAGAGCTACTCACATAATGAAACTTTTCATGATTCTTTCTGAGAATGCCTTAAACATACTGTTGTCAAGGCTCTTCACAAAAAAGAAGACAAAACATTAATAAAGGATTAGTTACCCATCTCATTATTGACAGTATTTGAAAAGCATTCACTAAGATCATGCGTAGTAGACTGTTGAGACATTTGGTACAGGAAAACAGTTTGAATTCCAAAAAGGACTTTCAACAGAACAGGCTAGAATTTGTTCAGCAAAGTTTTTAGTGCACATGAATACCACTATAGATGATTTATTTCAGAAACAGTGAAGTTCATTGGTCGTTCATGTGCTACTGCCCTGTGCATATATGGAAAGTGATTAAAGGAATGTGAAACCCTGAGTAGGCGATATGATGCTGAATGTCTATGACCAATTACAGAAAGTGGAGTTGGGACGCTTGCCTGCTCTGTAAAGCAGTGATCTCTGACAGGTCTGTTAACAGGGTACAGTGTTGGTTCAGGCTCACGTATTTCGTAGCACACTTTTCAGCACACATTGTTAAACATGGGATTCCTCAACAGATGACCCCTGTGTACTTCCATGTTTATCCAATGACATTGTCAATTACAGTAACAGTCATTGTGGGGGCCATTGAGACTGAACAATGTAGACATATTGGCTGGTCAGGTGAATCACATTTCGTGCTACATGAGGTGGTGGTTGTGACTGGAGACGCCACCATACAGGCAAATGAATGCTCGAAACATGACCGTACGATGACTGCAGGCCAGTGGCGACGATCTTAACCCAAGTAGGATGTTCAGCTGGGCTTCCATGGAGCTGTGGTAGTAACCGAAAGCACCATGACAACTGTGAACTACATGGATGTTATTACAGACCACCTGCATCCGTTCATGCTTGATGTATTCAGTGACAATGATGCCATCTTCCAGCAGGGTAATTGTCCATGTCGCAAATATTGTACTCAAACTGATGTCTTGGCCATCAAATCTGCCTGATCTGTAACCAGTGGATCACATTTAGGACACTATTGGCCTGTAGGTTTTGGGAATTGTCTGACTTGTGCATAGACACCTTGTGCCACATACCTCCAGATACCTACCAAGGACTTGTTGAAAATAATTATGTACTAGCCTTCCCCCTTCAGCTTCGCTTGTGTACACGTTCGATGCATACTAGAACAATGCACAAATCTTGTTGTCCTCCATTTCACGTCTTCCTCCCCCCCCCCCCCTCCCCGCTGCCCCTGTTTCTCAATCCACCACATCCTCCTACATCTATCTGTTGATCCACTCCTTCCTACTCTCTCATTCTTTCTGTCTCCTCCTCTCTTTGTCCATTTTGCTGCCTCCCTCTCTGACCATTTTTCCTCCTCACGGCTTTGTCCACATCCTATTCCCCCTCTCTCTATCCATCTTCTCCTCCCCCTCTTCCTGTTTCGTCTGCCCACTACCACTCTACATCTTCCACCTGCCTCCTACATCTCTTCCTCCACACTTCTCTTCATCCAACCACTTCTGCCCCTCTATATGTCCATCTCCTCCTCCACCTGTCTCTGTCTGTCCACTACTCACTCCTCTCTCTGTCCATCATCAGTGCCCCCCAATGTCTCTGTCCATCTCAGACTCCTCCACACTCTCTCTGTCCACTTCCTCCCCCCTCTGTCTATCTCCTTCCCCCTTTCTCTGTCAATCTCATCCTCCTTCCTCTCTCACTGTCCATCTCCTCCTCCCTCTCTCTTTTCAGCTGTACCCACCAACACAACATGCCTGCTGAGCAGCAGCCTACATGTCAGAAAGAAAACCCTTTTTTACCCATCTCTGCATCTATGGGAGCTTGGAGACTCTAAATATCACAGTAGTGATTGTCATATAACAAGCAGTGTGTTGTATCAAATTTGATTGAAACTGATACAGTGGTTTAGGAGGAGATGCTTGACACACACACACACACACACACACACACACACACACACACACATATCCTATTTTATCTATATACTAACCTTTTCACTGGCTTGCATACATGTTCGACACATATATTGCAGACATCTCCTTTTCCTCCCTCTCTGTGTCACCTCTTCCTCCCTCCCATCTCTCTGCCCATCTCATCCTCTCGACTCTACACCTCCATCTCTTCCTTCCCACTCTAGTTCTCTATTTCCTCGACTCCTCTCCCTGACCACGTTTTCTTCCCTTCTACCTCTGTCCATATCCTCCTCCCCTCCCTCTGTCCATATTCCTCTGCACCTCTTCCTTTTCCACCTGCCCACTACCTCTCTAATCCTGAATCCGCCTCCACTCAGTGTATATCTCCTCCTCCCCTTCCTCTGTCTGTCACCACCTCATCCAACTCTCTGCCCATCTCCTCCTCCTCCTCCTCCTCCTCCTCCTCTCCCTCTCTCTCTGTCCATCTCCTTCTCTCTCATTTCTCTGTCCAGCTCATTCTTCCCCTCTCTTCCTGTCTATCTCATCCCTCTCCCTTTCTTTAATTAGCTGTGCCCATCCACAGGTGTATCACCTACAAGGTATGTCAGTGCTACCCGCACAACACACCTCCTCTCTCTCTCTGTCTCTCTCTCTCTGTCTCTCTCTCTCTGTCTCTGTCTGTATGTCTCCTCCTCCCCACACTTTCTGTCCATCTCTCTCTGTCCTTCCCCTCCACTCCTTCTCTTTTCATTTCCTCCACCCCTTTTCCTTGTCCAGCTCATTCTCTTCTTTCCCACTACCCATCTCCTCCACCCATCTCTTTTCTAAGCCATTCCCATGTTCATATGTACCCCTGCAATGGAAGTGGATAAATCAGACTTATACTACTCCCACAAAACGTGCCCCTTGTGTAGAGTGTCCTACACATTGGAGGCAGGAAAATCTTTTCTTGCCCCAGTGTGCTGAATGCATACCAAAGCAGAGCAGTGAGGCAGGCTGATACTATTCCCACACAGTGCATCTGTCATGCAGGGCAGCCTATACATCTGTATTCCAGGGGCTGGAAAATGCAAGTTTTTGCCCTTACCTCCGCTCATGTTGGAGCTAAGACATTTAAACCTCACAGTCCTGATACTTGTGAAGCCTTATTATCTGTGCCAAATTTGGTCAAAATCCATCCACAGGTTTGGGAGGAGATCTGGGCAAATACACATGTATAAATTATGCTTTATATATTTACAGATAGAGACTAGCCTTTTCCATGCAGCTTCGCTATGTAAGTGTTCGACATATTTTTATTGCACACATCTCCTCCTCCACACTCTCTCTATCTCTTCATTTCCTCCTCCACCCTCTATTTTTCCATCTTCTCTGTCACCCTCTCTTTTGACATCTCCTCTACCTCCTATCCCTGCCCTCTGTGCATATCCTCCTCCCTCTGTCCATCTCCACATCCTCCTCTCCCTATCCATCTTCTCCTCCCCCTCATTCTCCATCCATTTCCTCCTGTCCCCCATTTCTCTGTCCACCTCCTCCTGCCCCATCTATCTTTGCATCTCCTCCTCCTAATCTTTCCCTATTCATCTCCTCCTTCAGCCTCTCTATATTCATCTCCTGGCCACCTCTCTATGTCCAGCTCCTCCTCCCCCTTTAGCTATTCCCTCGTGCCCCCTGCTTAGGCTGCTGTACAAAGCACGTTAATAAAGCAACACATTTGTCACTTAGGGCAGCCTAAATGTTAGGGGCCGTGAGAAACTTTTCCTTACTCCTGTTTCTCTGTTGGAACTATAAGGTCATAAAGCCCACAGTGCTGATACTTGTGAAGTCTGCTGTTTGTTTGCCAGATTTGGTTGAATTTTATGCAGGGGTTTGGTTGGATATCCCAGACATACATGCTGCTTTATACCCGACAAAGAATTACCAAGCGGCAGCTTGAGGTTACACTTACGAAAGTTAAGAAAATATGCAAGCGTTTGGACCCAGTGGCTTCTTGTTTTGGCTGAAGGATTGAAGGGGAAAAAGACTGATGTAGGAAATGACTGACGAGGTTTAGGAAATGGGGAGAGTTATATAAAAGTCTCCCAGAACCATATATAAGGAGAGATTAATCGAACGGTATGAGAAGGAAAGACTGACTGCTGGGAACAGTGCTGGATGAGATTTGAAAACCTGAGAGTTTAGAGGTGGAACATATGGTAACGATCAAGACAGGGAAAGCTAAGTGCAATATACTTGGTAGACATATGAGGTATGGCAGGGGGAGGGGGGGGGGGGGGGGATAGACATCAAGGAAAGGAGTAGTTACTGAAAGGAAATGCTGAGACCAAAGAAATTAACATAACTTGAGGCCAGATGGGTGGTGAAAACCAACATCATGCCATAATGGCAGTTCCCACTTGCGTACTTCTGAGAGGCAAAGAGCCTTTACATATGTCTGCCTGTACCTGTATATGTGCGGATGGATATGTGTGTGTGTGCGAGTGTATACCTGTCCTTTTTTACCCCTAAGGTAAGTCTTTTCACTCCCATGATTGGAATGACTCCTTACCCTCTCCCTTAAAACCCACATCCTTTCGTCTTTCCCTCTCCTTCCCTCTTTCCTGATGAGGCAACAGTTTGTTGCGAAAGCTTGAATTTTGTGTTTGTGTGTATGTTTGTGTTTGTTTGTGTGTCTGTCGACCTGCCAGCACTTTCATTTGGTAAGTCACATCATCTTTGTTTTTAGATATATATTTCCTACGTGGAATGTTTCCCTCTATTATAACCATATATATATATATATATATATATATATATATATATATATATATATTTTTACAGATTACACTCCCATATTTTATTTTCTCAGGCTTGTCTGACATTTGGCATCACCCCCAAAGGCCTCACACTTAAAGTTCCCATCTCTGGCTGCAACCCTTCTTTCCATCAGTCCCTATACCAGTTCCAAACCAAACAATCCATTGCCCTCACCCACCTAATCCTTCACCTACACATCCACTCAGCCAATCAACACGCCCATCAACTCCTATCCTTTATAAAAATCCTCAATCTTTCCTCTCCCACATCCACACCTGTTGTTCAGAGCATCCTCCTACAGGCCAACCGCAAATTAGAGCAGCATGCCACCCTCCACCTTAAAAAACTATCCAATCTCCTGGTTTCCCACCTCCGGAAAGGCAACTCACTCACCCTTCACAACCTTTCCAGCAAACCTCAACCTCCTCTCATTGCACACAAACCCAGTCTCTCCCATCTACTCAATCTCCCACTTCCAGCTCCACTCCCTCCAAAACCTCAAAATTCCAATCAACGCAATCTGGAACCACAACACCCCAATTCAGTAGTTAACCTTTCCTCCAAACCTCTCTCCCAATCCGAAACCTCTGTCCTATCCAAAGGCCTCACCTTCAGCCCCACTCCCAGATTTAACCAAACAGCCCTCGTCAAAGATTTACTGTCCTACACCCGTACTCTGCTGGAAATATCACTTTGCCACGAAGAAAAATGATCCTAATCCTACTCCTAATGATCCAACTCCCCAAGACACTATCCAAATTGAACCATGCCTGGAACAGTTCCGTCCTCCGTCACAGCGGGACCCACCTCCTCTTCCTCAAAATCACCCTCTCCTAACCTTCCAGGAATTTCTGACTTCCAGCCTTGCCTCTCAATCCTTCTTAAAAAACCTTAATCCTACTCCCAACATCACCACTGCTGAAGCCCAGGCTATCCGTGATCTGAAGGCTGACCGATCCATCGTCATTCTTCCGGCGGACAAGGGTTCCACAACTGTGGTACTTGATCGTCGGGAGTATGTGGCTGAGGGACTGAGTCAGCTTTCAGACAACACTACTTACAAAGTTTGCCAAGGCAATCCCATTCCTGATGTCCAGGCGGAGCTTCAAGGAATCCTCAGAACCTTAGGCCCCCTACAAAACCTTTCACCCGACTCCATCAACCTCCTGACCCCACCAACACCCCGCACCCCTACCTTCTACCTTCTTCCCAAAATTCACAAACCCAATCATCCCGGCCGTCCCATTGTAGCTGGTTACCAAGCCCCCACCGAACGCATCTCTGCCTACGTAGATCAACACCTTCAACCCATTACATGCAGTCTCCCATCCTTCATCAAAGACACCAACCACTTTCTCAAACGCCTGGAATCCCTACCCAGTCTGTTACCCCCGGAAACCATCCTTGTAACCATTGATGTCACTTCCTTATACACAAATATTCCGCATGTCCAGGGCCTCGCTGCGATGGAGCACTTCCTTTCACGCCGATCACCTGCCGCCCTACCTAAAACCTCTTTCCTCATTACCTCAGCCAGCTTCATCCTGACCCACAACTTCTTCACTTTTGAAGGCCAGACATACCAACAATTAAAGGGAACAGCCATGGGTACCAGGATGGCCCCCTCGTATGCCAACCTATTCATGGGTCGCTTAGAGGAAGCCTTCCTGGTTACCCAGGCCTGCCAACCCGAAGTTTGGTACAGATTTATTGATGACATTTTCGTGATCTGGACTCACAGTGAAGAAGAACTCCAGAATTTCCTCTCCAACCTCAACTCCTTTGGTTCCATCAGATTCACCTGGTCCTACTCCAAATCCTATGCCACTTTCCTTGACGTTGACCTCCACCTGTCCAATGGCCAGCTTCACATGTCCGTCCACATTAAACCCACCAACAAGCAACAGTACCTCCATTATGACAGCTGCCACCCATTCCACATCAAACGGTCCCTTCCCTACAGCCTAGGTCTTCGTGGCAAACGAATCTGCTCCAGTCCGGAATCCTTGAACCATTACACCAACAACCTAAAAACAGCTTTTGCATCCCGTAACTACCCTCCCGACCTGGTACAGAAGCAAATAACCAGAGCCACATCCTCATCTCCTCAAACCCGGAACCTTCCACAGAAGAACCCCAAAAGTGCCCCACTTGTGACAGGATACTTTCCGTGACTGGATCAGATTCTGAATGTGGCTCTCCAGCAGGGATACGACTTCCTCAAATCCTGCCCTGAAATGAGATCCATCCTTCATGAAATCCTCCCCACTCCACCAAGAGTGTCTTTCCGCCGTCCACCTAACCTTCGCAACCTCTTAGTTCATCCCTATGAAATCCCCAAACCACCTTCCCTACCCTCTGGCTCCTACCCCTGTAACCGCCCCCGGTGTAAAACCTGTCCCATGCACCCTCCCACCACCACCTATTCCAGTCCTGTAACCCGGAAGGTGTACACGATCAAAGGCAGAGCCACGTGTGAAAGCACCCACCTGATTTACCAACTGACCTGCCTACACTGTGAAGCGTTCTATGTGGGAATGACCAGCAACAAACTGTCCATTCGCATGAATGGACACAGGCAGACAGTGTTTGTTGGTAATGAGGATCACCCTGTGGCTAAACATGCCTTGGTGCACGGCCAGCACATCTTGGCACAGTGTTACATCGTCCGGGTTATCTGGATACTTCCCACTAACACCAACCTGTCAGAACTCCGGAGATGGGAACTTGCCCTTCAGCATATCCTTTCTTCTCGCTATCCGCCAGGCCTCAATCTCCGCTAATTTCTAATTTCAATTTGCCGCCGCTCATACCTCACCTGTCTTTCAACTTCATCTTTGCCTCTGTACATCCGCCCCAACTGACATCTCTGCCCAAACTCTTTGCCTTTACAAATGTCTGCTTGTGTCTGTGTATGTGTGGATGGATATGTGTGTGTGTGCGAGTGTATACCTGTCCTTTTTTCCCCCTAAGGTAAGTCTTTCCGCTCCCGGGATTGGAATGACTCCTTACCCTCTCCCTTAAAACCCATATCCTTTTGTCTTTCCTTCTCCTTCCCTCTTTCCTGACGAGGCAACCATTGGTTGCGAAAGCTAGAATTTTGTGTGTATGTTTGTGTTTGTTTGTGTGTCTATCGACCTGCCAGCGCTTTTGTTTGGTAAGTTTCATCATCACACACACACACACACACACACACACACACACTCTCGATCTCATCTTCCCCCTTTTTGTTCATCTCCTCTGCCCATTTCTCTGACCTATCTTCCTCCCTCCTCTCTTTGTCCACATTCTCCTTCCCCTCTCTCTGTCCATCTCCTCCTCCTGCTCTTCCTTTTCCACCCGCCCAGTACCTCACCACACCTTCCACCTGTCTCCTGCATCTATTCCTCTTCCCCTTCCTCTGTCCATCCCCTGTTTGCCTCTCTCTCTGTCCATCTCCTCTGCCCTCCTCTCTGTCCATCTCTTCTTCTTCCACTCTCTCTCTCTGTCCATCTCGTGCTCCCCCTCTCTGTGTTCATCTCCTACTTCCCCCTCTCTCTGTCCATCCCATCTTCCCCCTCTCGCTGTCCATCACCTCCTGTATCTCCTCCCCCCTTTATCTGTCCACCTCATCCTCCCCCCTCTCCCAGAATCCATCTCCCCCTTCCTCCCTCTACTCGGCTGTGCCAATCTGCATGTGTAACCCTTCAAGGCATGTGTTGATACTACCCAAAAACATGCTTGCTGTGCAGGGCAAGCTACACGTCAGGGAAAAAAAAAAAAACCTCTGCTCCTATGGCAGCCCGGAGTCTCTAAACCCCATGTTGCTGATTCTCATGTAGCAAGCAGAGTGTATACCAAATTTGGTTGAAATTGACCCAATGGTTTAAGAAGAGATGCTGGAAATACACACACATACACACACAACATTTTATCTATATGCTAGCATTTTCACCGTCTCACATACATTTCTGATACATATAATGAGACATCTTCTTTCCCTGTCTCTCCATGTCATCACCTCTTCCTCCCTCCCATCTCTCTGCCCATGCTGATACTACCTGCACAAAACATCTCAATCCACTCTCTCTCTCTTTGTCCATCTCCTCCCTGCTATCACAGTCCGTCTCGTTCTTCCCTTCTCTCTCTGTTCATTCTCTCCTCCGCGCCTCTCTGCTCATCATCTGTATCAATTTATACAAGAGTCACTGTCATTTTCCATCGCTAACATGACTTTAATGGTAGGACTGGCTTGTTGTATTATTATTTGCCAAAATTCAACAGTCAAGTTTCCTATATACTTCCTCCATCTGATAAAGAACTTGCATGAAATATTCTTCAAACTATAGATTCAATAACTTTTTTCCCATTTACACAGATTTTGCCTGTGATTCAATCCCTTCGTGTTTCAGCAAGTAGTTTCTGACCTTCCATAAAGGTTAGTGAGGGAACTATTCGTCATGACTTGAAGTATTATATGGACAACGGGCACATAAACAAGACTGAAAACGGTGATCTTCCAGACAATGTCCTTCCTTTAACAAGAGTTGAACCGCAGCACTATGATACTGTAGTCACCCGGGACAGTGTAGCTGTTTATGCGTATGTTGTGGTGTTTATGTGTTTTTCTCATCAACTCTTCTGTAAGTGCTGACTGACTTCAATGACTCTACTATATGTTCGATGATTAGCTTTATTACATCTATTATTTATATTCTACTGGGGATTTTCTGGTAGCATTACTTTGAGGTTCCATTATCTTTGATTCATATTTTTAATTTAGCGGGGACTACATCTCGTAATTGTACAAGTACCATTATGAAGGAGAGCCATCAGGAATGTGGTATAAGTCAAAATTTGAAAATTAACTGTGTGAGTTCCAGCAACATAAAATAAATAATTTTGAAATTTTTCTCAAAATTTACCTGTATTATCATAGTAAGTAATTAATACAAGAACAAAGTTGCAAAAAGTAAATAACTAATTATTTTAAGGAAGTTGTTTCCTTTGGACTATAATTTTAGAACTTTTCATAAAATTAATCTTTATTATCATAGTAAGCAAGTAATATGAGAAGACATTGGCAGAAAGTAGACAATCAATTGTATTAAAGTCGTGATTTAACTTTGGAACTACTGGGACATACAGTTTTCAGCCACCCATTGTTTCGTTAGCTATATTTGAAAGCAATTTCAAATTTTTCCTAGAGACTACACCACATCCCAAAACTTCCATGAATCCATAATGCCTCAAACAAATTATAGTTCTAAATAACAAGCAAAAAGGGGCCCAACATTTAATAAATTTATATCAAAAATATGCACTGCTCCAGCAGTTACATTTCAAAACCACTCATAACACCACTAGCACTAATTCAAATTTATGTTTACAATAACTTTAGTTATACTTATTTTCACTGTCAATTATCTCCTCAATATGATCAATATACAATATAAAAAAACCGCATCAAAATGGCCTTGTGCCACTAGATATCTCTGTCTTGCAACAGTGCCAATGGTTTCATGTATGTGTGTGTGGCAGTGGGGAGGGTGTGGGGGCATTTGGGTTGAAACCACTGGTACTCAGAGGGTTAATGTACTACAGGCTGGTGGCTTGAAGCTTCATTCTTGTGTATCTTGAATCAAGCTTCCAGCAATCTGAAATTATCACACAATATAGTAATTTGATGAAAAATTTATGATTTGCTGAAAATATTCACATATATAAATTATCTTCATTAATATGTCACAATTACAGATGATGACAACTGTGAAAAATGTGATGAAATTCTTGAAGAACTTGAAACAATAGATGATGATACTGACAAACATGGCATCCAGTTTGTGAAATCTAAAGATTCAAAGTTGGCATCTGAGATTGGAATTTTCAGCTTTCCTGCCCTTGTGTATTATGAAACTGGTGTCCCCATTATGTACAACGGTAAGTTTCTCCGCTTCAGTATTATTTGGGTGTTGTACTAATGACAACTTCAGGTGAAATAATCAGATGGGTTTTATTATATTACATTAAGCCTTTACAGGTCAGTCTTGCCCTATGATAAGACAACGGAAAAGTAGTATCCAATAACTGCAGGTGGTCATTGCAGCAAAGATAGAAATTGTCATTGAAAAGGCTTCAGTCTTGAGCTGATTGAAATAATACTTTCAGTAAATTTTGTCTCTGTAAATTTACCATGTTAAACAATTAGATATTATCAATTTTTCCAATATGTACATGTTTTACAAATATCAACTTTTTCTGACTCTTGTTCAATCTCTTTAAAATAAACAGTATAAGGAAAAGACAGATTGATACTCACTGTAAAGATAACATGTTGAGTTGCAAACGGGCACAACAAAAAGGCACTTACACATTACGTTCCAGCCAAAGCCTTCTTCAGAAAAGGAAACCTGCACACATTAATTCACACAAGCAAGCATAACTAATGCCCACATTACTGCCATCTCTGTCAACTCAGACTGGAGCTGCCAGAGATAGTGCTCATGTGTGCATGAGGTATGCTTGCTTGTGTAAATGAATGTGTGTGTTTCCTTTTCTGAAGAAGGCTTTGGCCGAAAGCTAATGTATAAGTATCTTTTCATTGTGCTAGAGTGCAGATCAACGTGTCATCTTTACAGCTTGTAGCATTCTATTTTTTCCTTATATCGTTGATACTCCTAAGTGGAGTTAACATTATTTGTTTTCTTTAAAATAAATGAACATTAAGCAGCTTATTTATCATTCAGGAAATGTATTTAATGGTATTCTACAGTTTGTTAACCAAGTTAAAAGAAGAAAAGTGCGCCGGTGTAAAAATTTTCGACGTTGCTAGAAATCCTACATTGTAATACTGGAATTTATGTGTTTAAACATGCTGAAATTTAAGGAAACAATATTGCTTGGGTATATGTGATGCTGGTCTCATACAGATACATGTCCTTGTGGATCCATTATTATTTGTTATTTATAACTCTTAATTTTGTAAATTAATTTCTTTTTAATGACTGTAGTTTTGATATCTTTCATGTGAGACTTTAGATTTTTGAAAGGACATATTACCCTTTAAAAAATTCTATATGACTGTGAATCCTGACCATGAGAAGTTGATCAGAGACTTTACATATTTGAAAATTTCTTCCAGTATTCTTTATGGTCTTCATTTGCTTTTATGTAGCATCTTTTCACATGTTTCTGGGATTCACTCTTGTGCTTCTGGAATAGAAAGTAACTTTTAAAGAGAAGTTTCATTATTACACACCATTTATTTCATTTTTGTGGAAATTATATGTCAGTAACATACTGCCAATTAAATCAAGTTTAAGCTTCATTTTTGTTTAAAAGATATTAGTTTTTCATGGCTTGACACTGGATGGCTGCTGTAATAAGGTGAGAAAACATGTTCATTTATTCACAGTAAAGTAATTTGTGTATTTTACTGTAAATCAAATTTCATAGATAAAATATAATTTTCACAACCAATGATGATATAGGATGTCTAAGGGATCATTGTAGACTCACACTGGAAAATCATGCAATTTACACAGCGAGGAAAGATACTTAATTTCAGGATATTTTCTTATCTTAAATAAAGATAATTTTGAAAAGGTAAGTAACTATTAGAAAGTCAGGTGAAACTAAGAAACTGTGTTTAAAAAAAAATGAGATGGACACATAAGAAAGTACAATAACTACGCTCCCAAGTTCCCGCTTTTTGCTCACCCTTCTATCAGCATACATTCTGAATTATCTAAGATTTACAGAAGCTGTGATTTGACTAGGCTTTTGTCACATTTATTCTCTTCCATCATATTTTTTATTTCTAATTGTTACCCACATATCATACATTTGTTTCCATAAGCTCAGTAGTGTGTGTGTGTGTGTGTGTGTGTGTGTGTGTGTGTGTGTGTGTGTGTTTGTGTGTATTGTGTATACTTCAGTCTCATGAGAGGCATTTTGTGGATATTTTTGCTCAGGCTTGAAGTTTTGTGGGGAAGGAAAACAGCTTTTATCCTCTTTAAAAGCTCCATCCAGGTTTTTGCTTTAAGTGGTTCAAGAAACCATGAAAAATCTATATCTGGGTGATGGGGTGGATATTTGAACCTCACTCGTGCTGAACAAAAATCCAGTACCTTGATGACTGAACAAATTTAGCTAGTCCCACTTATTATTTACCGAAACAGGAACAATGGGGAAAGGTTCTTAGATGTACAGACAGAAAACTATTTGGTTTCTGTGTTAAGGAGACAATAGCTGTTAGAAAAAAATAGAGCTACTGTCACTCACTAGACAAATGGTGTAATAAACAGACAGGCTTATAATCTGTGATTTAAGAGAAAAAAGCTTGATCAGGTACATTACAGGTGTGAATAGTGACAGATTATTGCTTTTGATGAAAACCTTAAAGCCAATCTTTTTAGGCATATCAGACAATTGTTGGGTAATGCAATGAATGTGTGTTTCTCACCTGAAGTTAAGTTGGTAATGCTGAGGAGAAGGAGGAGCAAAAGAGGCAAAGAAAAAGTTTGCAGTTGGTTCGGGAAAAAAAGTTACTCAGAATCTGTGATCAAGAGAAAAAGTTTTTGGGCACAGCGAAAATAATAAAGAAGGTAACTGTTAACTATATCAGGGAAGAATTAGATTCTAGTGCTGAATTTCATGTTTCATAGAATTTTCCCGTATAGCCTCATACACCAAGCTTTACCAAAATAGGTTGTAGTTACTTGGGTTATGAACCATACAAGTCCTTGGCAGATTGTCAAACCAAGGCATTGCTTCAACTGCCTAGGCAATATATAAAATGCCAAGAACTTTTTGATAAGGTGTTAAATTTTAATTTAATACTTTTCCCTGGAAATGTAAAAAATGACTTGGTATTTTATAAGATGTGATATGGACACTCACAGTCATCATATGCAGCCTCCATTTTAGTGAAAGTGACACTCTGACACACTGAGCTCCAAAATTCAGCTAAAAGTGTTACAGCAACAATGTCTCTGTATCTTGTAAATATCAAAATATGCAAATTAGTTTTGTTTCATTCTTTGCCTTAAATGTAACTGGCAGTTTATTAAATGCCCAGGCAAAGTATTAAACAGGGTGAAGAATTACATCAGGGTTCTTTGTGTTTCGATTGGTGCTATATTATTTTAAGCTCCATTTAGTGTTCCCTGGTGATTTATCAAAGTGAGACAAACTCTGTAGTCATTGCTTTCTATTACAAAAGTAATCTTTTCCTATGTTCCTCAGAACAAAAGATTCATAGAATTTTTATTAAGCTAAAAATTGCATGACATTAAAGTTTAAGGTCACTTAGTTGTAAAACACTTTGCTGTCACTTACAGCATTCTCAGTTCAGTGCCATCTTCCACTGTGATTCGTTTACAATGGTTCCTTGCCAGTTCTTGGCTTTAATTAATATCTGTAAATTCAGACTCTGCTTGGTTTATTTACTACACATCAGACCTCCAATTCCTTCATATCTCATCCAACTGAAATTGTTCTGCATTTAATTTGAAGTTGTTGCATGTTATTTATTTTTTTCTTATTTTATGGCCAATTTTGAGCCTGACAGCATATTAAGTGTTCTGCAACATATGTTAAAGGTATAAAACAAAATACTTGAAAATGGCATAAAGGGCCAAAATCTGGGTTGTACTGAAAGAAACAGTAAAAGAGTCAAATGAGGGCATGTTCCTTTAAAAAAATTATTTCTTTGTGATTTCGATAAATATCAAGCATGAGAGAAGTCACAACATCAGAATGATTAAAATCAAGGATTTTTGGATTTCCACTACAAACGTATGCAAGCACAAAACATTTTGTGGTTTATTATGCACCACAAAATATTTTACTACAGCATCAAATGAATTGATCATTTTGTTGTTGTGCTCAAAATTAACAGATTCCATATTCAGAAAAAATGAAGTCTTAATCACAGATGGTGTAATGACCACCATTAAACATATTCAATACTGTGATTATTTAAAAATGAAGTGATTAATTAATTCTGGTATATTAACAGTTTTCTTCTCATTCTAGGTAATCTTAAGAATGAAGATAAGGTTCTGCATTGGCTAGTTGAACAGAAAAGTAAGGACAATTAGAAATATTCCTTTTATATTACATGAGTTCCTTTGAGAATTTGCTTAGTTTACAGTTTTTGTTGTATTTTTACTTTAACGTGTTACTCACTTTATGCATTTCTTTCACAAATATTTAGAACTGCAATTTTTTATAGTTGTATTACTGTTGTGAATTGTTCTAAAGTTAGTCATCTAAGGTTTTAACTTACTCATGAAATAGCATTTTTGGCTATTCTGTTCTCATTAACTTACAGGGAATACATGTATATATTTGTAGATAATGATTTAAAAAACTAACACAACCTAATGCAGTAGGTGCTACACTTAGTGATAATGAAGCAGAGCATTAAATAACGTGACAAGATGTCTCATTTGTAAAAGTAGTATAATCAGATATCTTAATCAATCACTCATCACTCTGAAAACTATGTTACATTTAAGTGACCTATGGGAATATTTGAGTCATTGTCTTTACTTAATACCATACATCACATTTACTGGCATTAATGAATGTCAGTATTTAGAAATCCCATGTGCTGTAAAAGAGTACTTAATCAAAATAACTGTTTTGAAACATACTTGTTAAAAGTTTACTCAATTTGATATATTTTCTTAATGTGCATAGAATCATTTTCTTTGAAGGATTTAAACAGTCTGTTGGTATTTGCAAATAATCTAATATTTTCTGGATTGAATGATTGCACAATCTATTTTTGTATCTCAGCTCTTAACTTGAAATGTTGATGAGAACATAACATATATAAAGAAAAATTGAATACACTAAACCATTGTGCAAAATGTGAGATTTGCACTTTTCTGCACAGGTGGAAAAAGATCTAATAGGAGTATACACCAATATTAGAAGTAAATGTCTGGCCGCTTTCAGGTCAGTGCGTACTAATTTAATTGCTGAAAGAAGGTTAAACTCCAGGGGGAAAAATAAACTTAAGCTCAAGATGTCTCTTAAATTTGGAAATTAGTGAGGCAGCTTTCATAGAATTTCACATCAGAGGTGTCACTTCAGAGTGATATTTGAAAGACATTAGTGTCTGGTGATATAATCAATAAAATGTGCTTTATGTAGAATATACTGCTAGTGTGATGTATGTAGTATCAGAAGGGATAAAAATATGTGTTCAGCAAAACTCTCCTTTCGTAGATGAGTTTGAGACAATTTTTTAATGGCATCAATGGTAGGTAAAACTAAATGTTTTTTATACATACAGTAGAGTGTGCAATTTTTCTGAAAACCAGGCAATGAACTGATTTATTCTAGTGCATGTAGGCATAAGATATGTGTCTTTGATTTCTGGAGTAATTGTATCTGTAGCATATAATTGATCAACATAATATCTGTTATATGTCAGCCATGTGAAGTGTTGTTCCTCACCTAGCAGAACTCTGGTATCATTTTTGATAACAGTGGTGTAATAGTTGATTCTGCCTGTCTTCCTCTATGTTCATTCACAAACAGTCCAACTTTAATTTATTGTTTATACCTGCAATGTGACTTCAGCATTGAACACTGAAGTGGTGTCAGAGTTTTGTTAAGTCATTTTACTTGGTATGTCTGCTATTTTAATTATATGTTTATGTAATGAATGAAAATAAACAGCTCATATCAATGAAATATTTTAGGTTGTCTGAATTTCATCCTTCTTTGCCTTGTGTGAGCATTCTGGAATCAGTATTTAATTTTTCCTTGGCTTGCATCAAACAGAAAGCAACAATGCTCACAAATTAAAAATTCATAAGGAAGACAAATTAAATGATCTTAATCATCAAACATGAAACAGTGTCAGGTTAATAGTGCCACACAGAAATGAAAAGTTATCTGTCCTCTTCATGAAAAAAGGAGGAGATGAGGGAGAGGGCATGGGAACATCTTTCTGAGAATCATAGTAGATGAAACATGAAAAAATGGGAGACATGGTAAAACAGTAAGGTCGAGGACACCTCACTCGCATTATGGGCTTGAGGGATTTCAGTCAAAAGACAGCCAACCTATAGATATTCAGAAGTAACAGACCACCATCTGTTGCTTGCTGTCAAACTAACATAGCTTATTTTAGGATTTTGAATTTAATCATTTAACATCTCTTTTCTGCTCTTACATTTTCTTTTTTATGTTTAACTACTGAGGAACTGACATATGATTCAGTGAACTGAAGTGCTTTTTTTGTAATTTCTGTGTGTTACTATTAATATGTACTGCTTTGTTTGGTGAAAAAGGTCAATTTCAATGTCTTTACCATTGTTTAATGCTTCAAGTTTTATTTATTACACCAGTCTAAAACTCAATAATAGTGAATGGTGCATGATGTGTAACAATTAAGCTGTTTATTTCAACATATTTTAGAAACTGTATCATCTGACATACTATTTTCTTTATGCTAATGCATGGTTTTGCTTATAACTAATTTAATACAGGCAATGATGGTGGTGATGATGATGATGATGATGAGGATGATGATGAGGATGATGATGATGATGATGATGATGACAGTGATGTAAATGATAGGAGAATTGTTGTTAAAGGTAAATAATGTGCTGTTTAATGTTTCATTAAATGTAAATATAGGAGGAAAACTATTTTCTTGTCTGTCAGGAATGTACAAAGTATGCAAGTGAAACATATTTCAAGTTTATTCTCTCACTTTACTTTGTGGAACATTTCTACTCCCTGTGTTCAGTTCAGTTGAGGTATTGACACAATTTGCAGACTTGTTTTCTCTTTTTTCTTATTTTTCTTGTACTTTCATTATATTCCAGTTTTGAAACTACTACTTGTGTGTTTCTCAGTAATACAACTAGGTTCTCTGCTGCTACATGCTACATTTGAATTTTACTTCACAGAACAACTGCCGTTGTAGAAAGATTTTGCTTCCAAGAATTGTTGTCACACTGTGCACACATGCTCTCTACTAAACCAATGAATGTGCTTTCATTTTATTATTTTTGTGCTTCATAAAAATGGGCTGTACATCACTGAAGAAATCATGATACTGAAAAAAAGTTTTTACCTTCACAACGGAGGGGTACTAATTTTTTTTCAGTCAACCTGCATGCATTTCCACTCAGCTCTTAAAATGCATGTCACACTATAATTTCTAACAGTTCACGTCTGCAGCAGGTTAAATGAAACATAATTGGTCAATGGAAATTAACTATTTTGTCATATATTTTTTTAAAATTTCACCTCCATTTACTTTGCAGTCACAGTATGTTTCTGAACTGTATTTCAATGAAAATACAGCATAGTTATTTTCTAGAATTTTTTTGCACTCACTAACATCTCAATAAATGTTTCGAGACTCACGCAAGAGCAATTAAAAATTAACTGACAGTACATTTATTGCAGTACAATACTTTCTGTTTAAAATGGTTTTACTGTGAAACATTACATGACTGCAAATGTGGGGTCATAAAAAGTTTAAATATGATTAATAATGGGGAAGTGAAACACTGACACATTGTTTACTTAATTTGCTGCAGGCGATGGCTGTTTCTACATTGGACTTGGAGGGAAAAGCGTGGTCCCCAACCCTTCCTATGAGCCCTATCAGTGCTGCCCAACTAAGGTCAAGCAAGGCTCGAGGATAGCCAAGGCAACTCCGACGCCAGTGAACAAAAAGTTTACTCCCAACAAGTTGACAAACCCAACAAGCAAGCCCACAAATCAACCTACCAGCAAAGATCGAAGTGGTGCCAATGTAAAGGACAAGCCTTTTGCTGCCAGTGCAAAGCCATCAAGCAAAAGTATTCCTCTGTCAGATAAGTCTGAAAAAGTAAAAAAAGGGAAAAAAATTATAGATGAAAGTGGAAATTATGTCTGGTGGTGGTAGGATAGTGCATGAAAATATGGTTGTGAGAGACCTGGTTCTAATAAGTGGTCAGCATTAATCATGGTCATAGTGAAACATGGCCATCACATAACATCAAGGAGTAACTTCATATAACCAAAAAGCTATAATTTATTAGCAGTTTATTCATACTAAGCAAAACATCATGTTAAGCAACGCGAGCTCCTTAAACTTAAAGGCCTTAAGCAGTAATTCACAGAATAATTTGATGGAGAAAAGTAAAAGTGATACCAAGTTTTGAATAATTATTTATAGTGAATTATTGCAAAAAGCCTTGTATTGTATGATCTCTATGAACTGTGAATTATATAGAGATTAAATACCTGAGTTAATTCATCAATTTGTTCCTATATGAACATCATCATCTACATCACACATAACATCTCTGAGTATTCAAGTATAATATTGGAGTATCAATCACATGGTTTTAAGGCGGACAAACATCTGTTTCTTTGATATTCCAGGACTTTAAATTCAAGATAGAGATGAACATTGTATATTATTATCACCATAAGAATTTTTGCTGTTATTTTATCACCATGTCTATTAAATTTTTGCTGTTACCCAAAAAATGGAATCATACATGATACGCATATTTTCATCTATCATTGCATATTTTTTTTATAGAGTCATTGCTGCATATTTTACATAACATTGCTCAAGGTTCATGGATATAATCCACAACCAGTAGAATAATTCTGAGCTTTATGAATATTCTGAATTAATTCTATTATTGTCAGAGGTTATCTGTTTAAAAAAAGAGTCACAGAGTCAATGCTGCTCTGAAATAATAATTTCATGTGTTGTTTGAGGGCTATACCCATGAACAGTTCCAGTATTTCCCATTGACGTGTGTGGTATGAGAGTCTGTTGTGTTTGCTTGTATGTTTCTTAACTGTGGCAAGAGAATTCTTTTAGTTTGTCCAGTTGTAGTGAAGTACAGTAGCACTGAAATGTTTGTGTTAATGTCCATAAATCTTGAGCTAAGCAACTTGTAATGTTACTGCCATTAAAAGTAAATTGAGAATCATTTAGCATATAGCAGCATGTGTAACGAAGCACGAATCTGTGATTATTGAGAAGCTTAATACAATGTATTTTCCTAATATATCTGTTTATTTCAACCATTTTATTTCATAATGTTAAGCATCTCTTTTTTGACCTGTACCATATTTAAGGTGGAAAGTAACTGTCCACGATGAAAAATAAGAGTTTTCAGTGAAGAGTTTGTATGAATTTTGACATGAAGATGCGTTTTCTATGTAACGCAACTCAAATAGTTCTCATAAAATTCAGGCATTTGATGGTTTCAAAAACGAAATAAACTGTAAAAAATAGCCAACAATAACTGCAGTGCTATAGATTTATTTTTGTATCTGTGCAGAAACATAAAAGCTATTTAAGAAACAAAGCAAGGAAAAAATGTCCGTGACTTTCTGTGTAGGTTTCTAAGCAATCCATATCATTTTTGGTGCCATTTTATTCCTCAGTGTAAGAGGCACTGTAAGTCTATTGTATTGTATGCTATGTGCTACACAGAAATTAACGACATTATTAAGATATTTCTGCAATAAAGACTGAGTTATACTGTTGCATTTATGCATCACTATTAACTGTTAAGACAGAACCAATTTTACAAATAAATGAATTTATATCATATTTTCATTCCATGTTATGTAATATTCCTCAATTATTCCTGGGGTTGGGTTGTATGAACGAACTTGCAACATATTTTTTCTAGGGTTCTTTTCTCCATTTTTTCCTTTATTTATGGCTCCCAAAGGATTGTACTCATAACATAGAAATATTCAGTTATCACCTTTTGTCTAAAAAAAACTGTTGGGGTGAGTTTGTTTTCAATCTCCCTTTCATATGCCTCTTAATACAGTTTATAAAAGGAAGTCATAGCTTAATTTTCCATTTACCATTTGAAACATTTCCTTTCAAACCAGTAGTAGTGCAAGAAAGTCAGTTGCATGTTAATAGTTTATGTTTTACAAAACATAATCTTATATGCATGCAGTAAAAGTTTGTAAGTATTCCACGTATAATGAGCATAAAAACCTCTTAGCAGGCATGAGATGTGTATGCTGTAAAGAGGAAAGGTAGTGGTAAGCATGGGAAACAAAATAAATTTTTTACACTGTATCTGTATAATCTCAAGTAAACCAAGTTTTGAATTATATTTGATGAAGTTATTATTTATGTATGGAAGTTGTGTGATGGCTCTTCTGATACTTGTTTTCATATTATATGCAAGGAAAGTCAATTAGAAAATTATGGAAAATTGCCATTTATAAAAAGTTGACAATTACACAATGTATGACAATATCTCATTTTTTAAAGCAGTGCTTTTAGAATGCACGTATTTTGCTATGCGATAGAGAAAGTTTTATTTCCAAATGAACATATTACATCAAGATATTGTAATTCATATATTTAAAAAAGTGGCACAAGCCATAAAAGACTGGTATTAAATGTCAACAAACCCAAAAACAGCATAAATGCATATTGCATATCATTATTCCAGTATATGTAATTAATCATAAAATTCCATGGTTTACTGTACGTATTTCCAGTATTGATAATTCTCTTATTTTCTCTGCCTTTACAAAAATGTGTACGTTGGTAAGAAAAGGTCTTTATGCAGCTATGATATACATACATTTTTTGTATTTTGCTTGTCAAATTATATTTGCTGTCCAACTTTGTGAACTACTACTATCTTACAAAACGTAGCAAACATTTTGTATCTCTTTTGAAATGCCTGTGTTACAGCTTCCAATTTTCAAATCTTTTAACAATGTTATTTCTACAAAATATTCTACACTAGTCAGTAAATGAATACACATGGCAGTTTTAATTTATGAGGCTGTTCATTCTGCTCTTAAGTACAGCTGAATAACATTCATATTGAATCTTAAATCAGAATACAAGGAAAACATTCTGATCAGAATGAAATAAGAATTTTAAGGATACTGAGGATTTACTGTTAATTAGAATAAACTCACATAAAATAAAGGCTTTCTACATTTGTGCATTCTTCTGATATAATGGCAGATGTGAGATCATCACACACACAACTGCTTTCAATCTTCAACCTTCTTTAGAACTCCTTATTACAGTTTTGTATTAATTATGTTTATCAATATGCATGAAGTTTCCTGGAGGATTCAGCGTAGACTGTTTTCATTTTATCCATCATCACTGTATACTCTTTTATTTCTTAACAACAAATGTCATTAACTGATATAGACTGCACTGCATCTTCCAAAATCATAGGGCACAGAATGTGACAGATATGTCATTTTATATGAACAGTCGTTCAACCAACAAATCAAATGAAGATGAGATGGGTACGATTAACAGAAAAATCAGCTTCTTTTTAGGCGATAAGAGAAAATGTTTGGCCAGTTTGACAGATATACATACTATTCAGCATTGGACAATTTTTGTAATATGGAATATATATACTTTTTTATTGGAGTAATGAATTATTTACATTTGGGCAGTTCTATTTTTAGTAGATACATATTTCCAAAAGGACCACATGTAATAATACTGTCATCACCAATATTTTACACTTTTTCATGGATAAATATCTTCTCCCGACTTCTCCATGAATTACAGTCTTCAGATGTAGGCTTTCCTGTTGTTCTTGTACATTTTCTAATACTGTCACATCCTGTATAGTGCCCTGCAGTGAAAATAATCAGACTGCCAAGTGAAATAAAAAATCAGTTTGTCATTACATAATTGTAACATTTAATAAATATGTTACTTGCTTACTCACTAAAAGAAGTTAACCAGATTTTTACCATACTTGTCACATAATAATAGTAGCTGAATTCTATCTATCTCAGTATCACTAAAAGTCGAAGATCCAGTTTAGCAGAGAGACTGGAAGCAGCTATTACATGTTCTTTACCTACTCAAGTAGACCGGTATGATGTTAGGGCTCATCTGCTCCATTGGTCTCAAGACTGTGTACAACCCAGCATTAGTCATAGTCATACATGAAAATTTCATTCATTCATTGAGGGCATAGTTGGGGAAAACTACAGCACAGTCAAAGACTCATCCTGTTCATACTCTTCTCTGTAAAGTGTCAAATTACTTCAGTGTTAGCATATATCATTATGGATTCAATAGTATTGCCCTCTTAAAGTCTAGAAAACCTATAATTATCCAAACTGGTAGCAATCTCTAACTCTGCACGTGAACTGTGATGTATTAGGTCTCCAATTCCCATAGCAGCTGTTGACTGCAGATCAGACAATATGCCTGTCACACCATGGGGAGCTGCTGCAGGATTGATAGTGGGGACTCAGCACAGAGATGGGCCTAATCTCTTAGGCACTCATGATTAGTCTTACACTTTCTTGGTTGATGGTTTCTGTTTTCATTACACACAGAGGTTTTGTCTATTTGTGCATCTTGCACCAAAGCAGAACTACATGAAGTACTGGCAATTAAGAAACTGGAAAATGAGATTACAGTTATTTGAAATACAATCTTTCTTCTATATATGCAGCAGGGGGGACTGGGACAGTATTGATCACCACAGAAGCAGAATTTCAGAGCTTCATATATGAATTCATATATTTATACATTTGTTGAACACATTTCTGAATAAAGGACAGCTTGTTCTTGTGTGAAACTGTTAATAACAACTTGGACAGTTTGTATGATTAATATACAGTCCACATGCAAATTATTCAATGGCAAAAAAGAGTCCACTTATGAAACCACTACAGTTGGAGCAAGAGAAAAAAATCTGTATTCACTTTTAACAAATGAAGCAAATATATTTTATTGAATTATTAACCTACATTTACAACAGATGTGCTGGTTTAAAGACATGTTTGTTACATATCAATATGGAATGTGATGGATTGATACTCACCAAAAAGAGGAAGTGGTGTGTGGCAAACAAGCTCTTAAAAGTATACTGTTGGATGTTATTAAGTTATTGGACCAAGTCCTTGTTCAGATATAAAAAAACATAACACACATACAAATGGGCACTATCATCTCCATGTGCTGAGGCTTCAGCACCTGGAGATGACTGTGGCCATGTATGAGTTGTGCCTTTATGAACATGTTTCTACATCTGAAGAAGCTATAGGACGGTCTGATTCTCAATAATATTCAACAGTTTCCTTTCAGGTGCTATCTGCCACTCACCACCTCCTCTTTGTGATGAGTAGCGATCTATCACATTTCAAATTGTTGTTATTCCATATGCAATTTTCCATTGTTTCATTGTAACTTAATCTGTATATGGCATGTTGTTGTTGTTGTGATCTTCAGTCCAGAGACTGGTTTGATGCAAGCTCCCTATGCTACTCTATCCTGTGCAAACTTCTTCATTTCCAAGTAACTACTGCACCCTACATCCTTCTGAATCTGCTTAGTGTATACATCTTTTGGGTTCCCTCTACGATTTTTACCCTCCACACTGCCCTCCAATACTAAATTGGTGATCCCTTGATGCCTTGGAACATGTCCTACCAACCGATCCCTTCTTCTAGACAAGTTGCTCCACAAATTCCTCTTCTCCCCAGTTCTATTCAGTACCTCCTATTCAGTTACATGATCTATCCACCTAATCTTCTACATTCTTCTGTAGCACCACATTTGGAAAGCTTCTATTCTTTTCTTGTCTAAACTATTTATTGTCCATGTTTCACATCCATACATGGCTACACTCCATACAAATACTCTGAGAAAAGACTTCCTGACACTTAAATCTATACTTGATGTTAGCAAATTTCTTTTCTTCAGAAACGCTTTTCTTGCCATTGCTAGTCTACATTTTATATTCTCCCTGCTTCGACCATCATCACCCCAAATAGCAAAATTCATCTACTACTTAAAGTGTCTCATTTCCTAATCTAATTCCCTCAGCATTACCAGATTTGCTTAAGACTACATTCCGTTATCCTCATTTTGCTTTTGTTGATGTTCATCTTATACCCTCATTTCAAGACACTGTCCATTCCGTTTAACTGCTCTTCCAGGTCCTTTGCTGTCTCTGACAGAATTACAATGTCATCGGGAACCTCAAAGTTTTTATTTCTTCTCCATGGATTTTAATTCCTACTCCGAATTTTTCTTTTGTTTCCTTTACTGCTTGCTCAATATACAGGTTGAATAACATCAGGGAGAGGCTACAACCCTGTCTCACTCCCTTCCCAACCACTGCTTCCCTTTCATGTCCCTCGACTCTTATAACTGCCATCTGGTTTCTGTACAAATTGTAAATAGTCTTTCGCTCTCTGTGTTTGACCCTTGACACCTTCAGAATTTGAAAGAGAGCATTCCAGTCAACATTGTCAAAAGCTTTCTCTGTGGAATACGGGTAACAAACTCAAAACTGTACAATGTAAATGTGAACAAAGCATTGAATAGGAATGTTATAACCATTTCTGTCTACAACACTCAGCAAAGGAAAACACAGAGATACCGAGATGGTGTGCTACAGCAGTGAGAGGAAACTAACGGAAGACAAACATAGCTGTAACATCAGGGAGAGGCACAAAGTATTCAATTTTTTTACTTTCATTTGTCATTTTTCTGTAGAGTACAACTTATAGTACAATATAATGTTCTCTGGGATCAATTATTAATTTTAACAACAGCACAATTCAAATTCTACTGTTTAAATTTTATGTCATATGGATAATACCATCAATGTAATGCATTCAACATGGAAGGACAGTTGCAGAATTATGGTTTTCATTCCTAGACACTATAATTTAATTTGCGATCCTGTTATTATTCGTTATAATATAGAAATTTAAATTCTTTAATATTTTCTGAAACAGTAAAACAGTTTGTAAAGAAATCGCCTGTAAATGTTTGTGTCCAGCTTTTAACAATTTTGTAGTTTTTAAACAATTTACAATGCTCTAATGCCGAAGCTAATTTAAATGTTTTATTATCACTCTTAACTTGGCAATGCAATTTTTATTTATAATGCTTTTACAAGGGTTTTTGAGAATGTATGCATACTACATGGCTTTCATCATCATCATTGTCACCAAAGATGGAAAATGATACAAGTTTGGTAAAAATAATATAAAAATCAATCTGTCCTTGCAGAAAGTGAGTAACATGCTACTGTAAGACTGGATATGTAATGTCTTCATTAGTTTCAGTATTTGTCCTTACTTTATCTGTTTTCCAGGTCTTCTCAGTCTTGTTCAGGACAGACTTTAGACTTTCCATTTGGCGTTATACAGATGCAATTTGTAAAAAAAATATTTATTCCAGAAGGCATATAATATCATTGTCATTATTTTCCAGGTTACTCTGTAACTGCAAATTTTATAACTGTGTTACGTTTGGTAAGTTGATAAGAAGGACTAATTAATGATGAGAATGAGCAATTTCTGGAGGTTCCTTCAATGGACAGATTGTGTAAATGTCAATCATTTGTCCATACAGAATCTGAAAAGAATTATACTGTAGATCTCATTTTGCGTGTACTGTGGTTGGATAGAATACAGCTTTCTTCACATTGCTCTACATGTACTTGTGTAATCAGAAGTTCTAACAGAAGCGATGTACTCAGAGTTGAAATTAGTTCTTGGTGTCTGATAGGAACAGATGTGTTGACTTTATATTCAAATTTTATATTAAGAATTTTCATTTTTATCTTTAGTAGTAGACAATATCTGTATTTTCTGTACTTTTACCCACACGTACACGTATCAATAGGATGACATAAGCAAAGAACTGAATATTTCTGGAAAGTGTTTTTCAGGTAATTTTAAAGTCAAAGCCAGTCCTATTTCCAGGAAATAAATACTGGAGGCAAATATGCTATCTTCAGCAAGTTCTTAAAGGAAGTTGTTTGCCATTGCCTCTCTCCAACTATCTATGGAGTGTTAGTGTGTATTCGAGTTGTGTGGCTGACAGTGATGAATAATTGTACAGTATAGTATTATATGTGTGTTAATGAAAATAAAGGGAAGGAAGAGGGTTAAATATGGTGCCAGCACATAGCCTACTCCTCTTGCATACCAACAAATCAGCTACTGAGCTCAGTGTCCCCTCTGAAAAACAGATTATCAACAGCATTACACGCATTCACAACACGAGACACTGGATAGACAGGAATTTAATCCAGGTGATTGACATGAAGTTTAGTAATCAAGAAGTTGATGTCCCCACTTCATCTCTCATTGCCGACTAAACAGTCATGGTGAAAATTTATTCAACCAACCAGGAGTTGGGGTGCCTGCATGTGAATCTAGCACCTCCACAGAACTGTGACTTAGTGTTCTTGGTTTGCAGAAGGGTTCCAGTTGAGGAATAATACAAATTATTACCTTATATCCAAAAAGTCTTATTTGTTATCCAGCAGTCATCCCCATCATGTAATATATATTATATAGACATCATGGGAACAGTATATCAAGTAAGAAAATTCAACTTAATAAAAGTTTCTGTAAGTTAAAAGTTTGCAACTAAAACAAGTATTTACATAACATTTGTTATTTATTACTTAACTAAGATCATTCAGTCTTTTGAGAAAAGTTAAACAATTTGTTAATAATGAAAGTTAATCATAATTAACTGTACAGTGATAATTATTATCTTCAAAAACTTGCCAACATTTTATGCAATTCATCATGCTACATTCATAAAAGATCCCATCTATTTGATACTAAATGCTGCTAAATTTCTTTTGATACTCTTGCAGTCAATATGGATTGTTCCATTCAAAAATTGTACAGCAACCAGAATGAGCTACATCCAGGTCACCTCTTCTTACTTAATGAAAATGGAAAGTGAGGTAAAAACTTCCATCAAAGCTTTATCAACTTTCTGTTGGTTGTTTAATAATGTGTGGGATCTTGCAGTATCAAAGTAGAAGGCTGTTCTCTTAGAACTTACAATTTTATGCATTCCTTATCAGCTACAAGTACTACTCATTTCAGTCAGTTATCTTACATGGCATTGGTACTTAAGAGGGTCTTTGCAACACTGTCTATTGAGACCATAACCTTTGAATGCAAACCTGTCCTCATATTTGTCTGAAGTGTTCCTGTTGTAATTCCACAATCTTTTATGCATCAGATTATCCCAAAAAAATCACATTTCATTCACTGAAGTCATGTTACAATGTGGCTTTATGCTTGTTACTATTTATCTGCCAGGCAACAAACACAAAGGTTCAATGTTCGATTTCCAAATGGTCCTAGGATAAGTTCCGTCACCTATCATTTCTTTCAATACTAGCAATGAATTTTATACATGAATAATGATACGTTGTGCTGTAAGTAAGAGTGCAGATTAAACTGTATGTCCCCTTATAAATGACTGGAAATTCAATTCGAAGGTCAGAACTAGACAACATTTTTCTGGGACTGTATGCACCTGTAAAAAGAGAAAAATCCTTTCAAATGCAATACATAACTTTGTGGTGTTATTCATTTGAGTAATGAAACACTTTAACATGAAGCATATCATGATATAACAACAATATCATGATTCACTAACAAACCATTTTACCCTAGCAACTGCAGATATCATTGTTATCTATGTATTACACCACAGGTTCCTGCTTCATCAAACAAATGTAAAGAGTCTTAGTGTGTCCTACTTATTGTTGGTTGATCCTTTCTTTATCATATATAGAGATTTAGTCAAACAGATTCATTTAATTCAGAATGAATCAGCATGAAAACAATCTTTTGTACTTAGTTGAATTACCTTACGAATCAGAATTGTGAGGCTTTTCAGTAATTTGTTGTTTTCATATCTGCACTAGAATAGCAGGGGAACAGTGTTTATATTTAAGGAAGATTGATACTGCTTTGTCTTATGTGGGCAAGTACTTAATTGAACAATGTAAAGTCCAGGATGGAATAACAACAATATTATGAAGAAGCTTGGTAGCTACTCCCCATATAGAGGAGACGTCGAGTCACAGACAGGAACAAAAAAAGAGTGCTACACATTTAAACTTTCATCGAAAAGGCCTTCTATTGATGTAGAAAACACACACACATTCACAGAAGCACAGCTTAAACACACATGACCTCTGTTTCTAGCTGCTTTGGCCGTACTGTGGCTTGCAACTGTGCCTGATTGGGGGCAACAGTTTTGTGTGGGTGATGGGGGTAAGGAGGGCATTGGGCTGGGAGGGAAAGGATAGCAGGGTAGGGGTGAGGGAATGTTTAATGCTGCTTGTGGTAATGTGCAGCGACATGGTACGGACAGGGCAGGGTCGCTAGGTGCAATCAGGAGGTTCGTGGGTGGGAGGAAGGGAAACGGTAAAGAGAGGAAAAAGTCTATTGAGTGTGTTGGAGTTATCTGGGGAAGGTATAGGTAGATGGAGGACAGGGACTAGTGAAGGTTGTGACAGGGTGGTAAGGGGAATGTAGGATATATTACAGGGAGAGTTCCACCTGCACAATTAAGAAAAGCTGGTGTTTATACCAGTGCACACTCCACTGCAGAATGAAAATTTCATTCTGGAACCAAGTTGTGTTCAGCAGCTGGTTGGTCCATCTGTCTCTTGGCAATGATTTGTTGATAGCCATGTAGCCATTCATGTGGACAGAGAGCTTGTTAGTCACCATGTCCATGTAGAAAATAGTTCAGTGATTGCAGCTTAGTCTGTAGGTGACATGACTGTTTTCACAGGGAACTCTGCCTTTGATGAGATAGGAGGTGCCTGTGAGTGGACAGGAGTAAGTGATTGTTGGAAGATGTTTTGGTCAGGTCATACATATGGGCCTTTGCAAGGATATGAGGCAAAGGCTTGGAAGCAGATTTGGGTTCAGGGGGCAGTGGAATACCTTTGTTGGAGAGGTGGGAAGGATAGCAGGCACCGTATTCCTCATTTCAGGGCACAATGAGTAGTAGTTGGAGAATTTGCTGCTTTCTATGTGGGCATGACAACTAACAAGCTATCTGTCCACATGAATGGCCACTGACAAAAGATGACCAAGAGACAGCTGGACCACCTAGATGCTGCCTAATACAATGTGCTTCACTTCAATGACTGCTTCACAGTCTACACCATCTGGATCCTTTCTACCAACACCAGCTTTTTTGAATTGTGCAGTTGGGAACTCTCCCTGCAATATTTCCTACATTTCCATAAACCCCCTGGCCTCATCATTTGCTAGTCCTGCCCTCCATCTGTCTATCCTCTTCCCTGCTCCCACTCAAGCACAACACACTATTCTATTCTACATCTACATCCATACTCCACAAGCTACCTGACAGTATGTGGCAGAGGGTACCTTGAGTACCTCTCTCAGTTCTCCCTTCTATTCCAGTCTCGTATTGTTCATGGAAAGAAGGATTGTTGGTATGCTTCTGTGTAGGCTCTAATCTCTCCGATTTTATCCTCATGGTTTCTTCACGAGATATACGTAGGAGGGAGCAATATACTGCTTGACTCTTCGGTGAAGGTATGTTCTCGAAACTTTAACAAAAGCCCGTACCGAGCTACTGAGCGTCTCTCCTGCAGAGTCTTCCACTGGAGTTTATCCGTCATCTCCGTAATGCTTTCGCGATTACTAAATGATCCTGTAACGAAGCACGCTGCTCTCCGTTGGATCTTCTCTATCTCTTCTATCAACCCTATCTGGTACGGATCCCACACCGCTGAGCAGTATTCAAGCAGTGGGCGAACAAGCGTACTGTAACCTACTTCCTTTGTTTTCAGATTGCATTTCCTTAGGATTCTTCCAATGAATCTCAGTCTGACATCTGCTTTACCGACGATCAACTTTATATGATCATTCCATTTTAAATCACTCCTAATGCGTACTCCCAGATAATTTATGGAATTAACTGCTTCCAGTTGCTGACCTGCTATTTTGTAGCTAAATGATAAGGGATCTATCTTTCTATGTATTCGCAGCACATTACACTTGTCTACATTGAGATTCAATTGCCATTCCCTGCACCACACATCAATTCACTGCAGATCCTCCTGCATTTCAGTACAATTTTCCATTGTTACAACCTCTCGATACACCACAGCATCATCTGCAAAAAGCCTCAGTGAATTTCCAATGTCATCCACAAGGTCATTTATATATATTGTGAATAGCAACGGTCCTATGACACTCCCCTGCGGCACACCCACTAGTCAACTGCACCTATTAGCTGTACCCTGCTACATTCCCCTTTTCTGACCCAGGCCTCTTCTTTACGCCCACCAACCATGCCAGACTGTTGTCTCCAGCAGGCCCAGGTGCAATCTGCAAACTGTCCACAGCAGCCAGATATAATGCTCATGTTGTGCAAGTTGTGCTCGTATGAATGTGCGTGTATTTTCTACTTTGGAGGAAGGCATTTGGCCAAAACCTTAAATGTGTGGCAGTCTTTTTATTGTTGCGATAATACTCAATTTTTGACAATATAATGTAATTGGATAGAAAAAAAATCTACTCTCTATTCACCAAGCAGTGGGAGGAGAACACACACATAGAAAAAGGTTTTACATATGCAAACTTTCAGAGCCAGTGGCCATTCTTCTGGCAGAAGGGGGGAAGAGGAAGGAAGACTGGTGAAAGGAAAGGAACTGGAGAGCCTTAGGAAAAGGAGTAGAGTTAGGAAAAGTCACCCAGAACCCCAGATGAGGGGAAACTTACCAGACGGCATGAGAAGGAAAGATTGATTGTTGGAGACTGTATCAGACGTGATTTGAAAACCTGAGAGCCGAAAGGTGGAAGATAAAGTAACATGTAAGACAGAGATTACTTCTAAAATATCTGGCACAAGTTCATAAGAGTGGAAAGCAAAGTGTGTTGTATGTAACAGAGGTGGGAGGGGGACAGTGAAAAACAGACAGATCAGAAAATGAAAGATGTAGAAAACTAAAACGGAGTGGAGAAAGGAGCAGTTACCATCAAGAAATGCTGGGATGGAAGAAATTAATCTAAATTAAGGCCAGGTGGATGGCAAGAATCAAAGACATGTTGTAGCACTAGTTCCCATCCGCAGAGTTCTGAGAAAATTGTGTTTGGGGGAAGGATCCAGGTGGCGCGTTGATGAAATGGGCACCAAGGTCATGACTGTCATGTTGCAGAGCATGCTCTGCCACAGGATATTGTGTGTTGCCAGTATACACCCTCTGCCTACACCCATTCATCCTAACTGACAACTTGGCGGTGGTCATGCCGATGTAAAAAGCCGAACAGTGTTTACATAACAGCTGGTATATGACATATCGTTTCACAGGTGGTGCTCCCTCTCTCTTTTTATAATGCCTCTCTGCAACTCAGTGTCTCCTCTGTATAATGCATAGAAATTAGTCATTTTCATAATATAATTGGTTCTTTGAGTATATCACCAAAGCCATACTTAAGCTGCACTGTAAGTGCTGCACTTTGTTCTATGCTCTTCCTTTACTATTAATTAATATTAATATAGTTGTAATTTTGTATTACTTTCAGTTACAAATCTAATGAACAGTTGCATCATACTTATCATGATAATGAGAATCTGGAATATTTCTCTGTTTTAGTTCTGCTTTCTTTTCTTTTTATGTCATTCTAATTTTTTTAACACAAGAAGTCTTGGTTCTGTACTGTAAACTACAAATCTTTAATTCTCACTTCCTTAATTCTCTACATGTTACTGTTTTTCGTTGGATATTTGCATATAATTTCATAGATTTTCCTGTATGTTACTTGCTATGCCCTACAATTCAGGTAATTGTTTTTGCTTCTTCTTCTTGCTCAAATTTGCTTGTTTAGCTCATACAATCCAGAGCTGGACTCCTCCTTTATAATTTCCTTTTACCCTTCTTGTTTCTGTACTTTTATGTGTTTTACAAATATGTTTGCCGCTCTTATCAGCTGTGTTGGCCACAAACTGTCCTTCCTGTTATAAAGTACATTTGACAAGTACAAACATAAAAGACAGAACATTTCACATTTCTAGGGACCTTGTCTAATGTTTTTGAAGCCTAAGCAGACTCTAACTCACTCACATGTATAGTTGATCAATCATTCATTATTCACCAAACACCCTGTGATGAGGAACTTGAAAGTTTGTCAAGTTACTCACACACCAAAGAAAAAATATACTGTAATTTACTTCTGAAAATTGTGTTAGGGCTTTTGATTACTACACATGTTTTAAATCTGACTTAAATATTGTACACAAATATAATTAAACAGTAAACTTACTGTCAAGTAGATATAAGAATTTCAAGGCAAAACATAGTTGCTCAGTTATCTTCTTTTTGCAGTAGTGCCTGTGATCACTTTTGCAGAGTAAATAGTGTATTAACTCTGTTACTACAGGAGATAGTTCTTCAGTAAAACATGGAATGAAAGTAAGCAAAATACGTAAGCACCATTTTCTAATTTATTTATTTATTTATTCATTTATTGCTCACATTCGATTGGGCCCATCATGAAGGATATTCTCCAGCAATGTGAAGTAAATCAAGTTACACAATGAGAAGCGACTGTTTTGGAATGAATTAATAATTAACTATTGTTAAACCGCTGTTTTTCATTCCTTGTTTACATTTAACATTGAATAGTAATCAGGAAAGGAGTTACTTTGTATCAAATTGCTGAGTAGTCAGTTATACTCAGTACCCACAGCCTGTGTTATATACTACTCACCTCTTACAGTGTGTTTCAAAAAGGACTTTACAACTTTGAAAATTCATGTAAATTAATCAATAGTATCTACAGAGGTGATTGTAGTGTCAATTTGTAGGGAAATACATCAAGTTTTGTATCGCGGAGTTCACTAGTGCCGAATCGCGCTGAAAGGAGTGCTAGTGGCAGTTGCATTAATGATGGCTGCCTTCACTGGAGCCGTGCGGGGTAGGCGTGTGGTCTAAGGCGCCTTGCCACTGTTTGCGCGGCTCCCCCTGTCAGAGGTTCAAGTCCTTGGGCATGGGTGTGTGTGTTGTCCTTAGCATAAGTTAGTTTAAGTTAATAAATGAAAAGCACCAGTTTGCTTTTGTTCTACAATATTACTTTTATTGTTAATCGGTTTTCAGCTTACAAGGCCATATTTAGACATTTTCTGAGTTTAAGTTAGATTAAGTGGTGTGTAAGCCTAGGGACTGATGACCTCAGCAGTTTGGTCCCATAGAACTTACCACAAATTTCCAAATTTTTTCTTCACTGGACCCATCCGTGTTAGCTGTGTGTTTTGGTTTGAAGAATCGCAGTCGGCGACAACAGTTCAGCATAATTACCGTACCAAGTACGCTAAAGATCCTCCTAGTAGGCCTACAGTTTATGAATGGCATAAATATTTTTTAGTAACAGGGTGCTTGGTAAGACATGGGAAATCATCAGGTCATCCAAGCATGTCTGACGATGTTGTTGAGCAAGTGAGACAATGTTTTGTCTACAGCCTACAAAATCAACCCGACATGCATTTCACGAACTGCAAATCCCACATACGACTGTTTGGCATGTGTTGAGAAACCATTTGCATTTGACACTGCATAGATTGATGATTTCACAAGCAATAAAAGACACTGATAAAATTGCTTGCAAGAACTTCCATGCGAATATGTTAAACTGAAGAAAATCATATTTTCTGACGAGCCGACTTTTCACTTAAGTGGCAAGGTTAACACACATAACTGTGGGATTTGGGGCAGTGAAAATCCACATCAAACATTGCAACATGTTCATGATAGCCCTAAACTGAAAGCTTTTTGTGCATTGAGCAAGAACATAGTGTACAGTTCCTTTTTTTCCATGAGAGAACCAGCAAAGGGATAGTGTACCTGGATAGGTTACAACAATTTTTGATACCACAGATCAATGAGGATAACCAAGAACGAAATGTTTACTTTATGCAAGATGGTGCACCACCCCACTACCTGACTGCCATATGAGATTTTCTACGTGACCGTTTTCCAGGTCAATGGATTGGCTGTGTTGTGCCAGTTGCATAGTTCCCACATTCCCCAGTCCTGACACCACTTGATTTTTTTTTTGTTTTTGTTTTATGGGGATTCATCAAGGATATCATGTTTGTAGCTCCTGTGCTGACTTCTCTACTTGAGCTTAGAGTAAGAATTTATGCTGCCACTGAGCAAGTTACACCTGCAACACTACAGCGAGTTTGGGAAGGGATTGACTCCCAATGGAATGTGTGCATGATAACCAGTGGAAGCCACATACAAAATCTTTAGTTTAACGTAAAGAAACTTGATGTGTTTCCTTACAAAATAACACAAAACCTAGCTCTATGTTTTCTTTCAGTAAATTTATATGAATTTTTTAAAGTTGTTAAGTCTTTTTTTAAACACCCTGTATTTTTTATATGGTTACACTCATGTTTATCAAAAGTAAGAGTCACTTACATGCAAGAAAAATAGAGGCCAGTCTATAACTAATACTGCTACTTGTCATGTAGGTAACAAGAATCGTCAGTCATTGAATCTGTATAAGCAGATAATCTTTAGAAACAGTGTAGAAGTTTTCAATCCCAGATGGGATATGGTTGAAGACTTTTGTACCAAGATATCGAACCCCATTCTGAAATGTGAACAAAGAAGAAAAATCGACATGGACATTATTTTTGTGACATACATTGTGATTTTATATCACAGTTTATTTTTATTATTATAACTATGAAAGATGATTGATTAACTGAAAATATTTGTACTGTGGACAAGCAAATCTACTCACCAAGAGACAGCATATGGAAGCACATAGAAAGACAAAAAATTTCTGTCTTTCAGAATTAGGGAATTCTTCTGTTGCCAGAAGAGAGGTTGGTAAGGCTTAAGGATAGAGGAGAGTCACTCAGGATCCAGGTTCAAGGAAAAATGTATAACTGTAACCTAATGATATTTGAAAACTTAGGAGAGGCTGGAAGGGTAGTAAGTAAGTCAATGATGTGTGGAAATGTGTCATAAATGAGCCAGAAAGAAGAGGAAACTAACTGCATGAAAAATGACAGGAAAGGTAAATAATTAAATGAAAGGGGAAAGACAAAGTAAATCAACAAAGAAGAAAGAAGAAAACCATATATATACATTCAAGTATCCTGTGGTGGCCGCTCCACATTGCTAGCGTTTAACTTAAATCACTACACATTCCTGAAGGGTCTTCTTCAAGATGGGATTCACCGGTAATGGGCAGGTCAGTGCTGAAGTTAGAGATAGAAGAGAGCGAAGAATAAGTCTTAACAGAAGGGATGGTCACATGGATCAAGCAGTGAAATTTTATTCTCTGGCAAATTTACTTACATCATCTGTCATCAATATCAAATCTATACAATTCAAATTGACCTATCATCTCTCATTTTATACTTGGGCCCTTCCAAGGGCCTCACACCTGATTTGATGTAGCTTCTTACCCATATACATATCATATACTCCCACACTCTACATTGTGCATTTTTATGCACAATCGAATATTCCATAATCTTTTGGGTGTGCATGCAGGATAATGTTGTTTCTTCTTTTAACGTTTTGGCCAACAACCTTACAGCCATCTTCAAGGTGACTCACTGGCAAAACGTAAACCACCTGACTAATATTAGGGAGTAAATGTGTGTTTACTCCATAATATTATCAAGTAGTTTAAATTCTGCCAGCGACTCACCTTGAAGACGGCTGTGAGGTTACCAGCCAAAATATTGGAAGGAGAAATAATACTATGCACACCCAAAAGATGATAAAATGTTCTGTCTGCCAGGAAAACCCCCACTGAAGGAGTGTATATTTTGCTGGATCAATATTAGCAACCTATTGACTTTTTACGAGACATCAACAATTTCTTGGAATGTCTGGAATTGTGTCTAGTGCATTCCATCCGCATACCTTGCTGATCATCATTTGTGCTCTCTCCGTATACATACTGGCATTGTCCACATACATCATGTTTGCAGGAGTGGGACTTGAATCCATACCCCTGTCTTTCATGGAAAATCCTAGTATCAACTTACTTTATAAGCATTACACACAATGCAATGACAATGCTTACAATACCTCTCTCTCCTGCATTTGAAACTTCACTGAAACTATCCTGAATGATGTAACACTCTTGGAGAAAGAGTATCACAAAGAAATTGCTTAACACAAGTTATGTGTAGTTCCCAGAATTAATCATTCAATCTGCAGAGGAATATGAATTGTAATGAAATATCTTGACATTAAAACTTGTGCAGATCAGTATTCAGACTTTGAGTCTTTTCTTTTGTGAACAATGAAATTACTAACAGAGCTGCCCATGAACAACTTACAATACACAAATACCTAAGTAAATAACTTACTGAAATGCAGCTAGGTGACATTGTAGACAACCACCGATATTTCGACAGGTTACCACACTGTCATTTTCAAGGCAAAACTGCAGCAAATAAGCACCGTGCAAGTGAATTTAAAGCCTTGGTTTGCAGAGCAATTCTGAGAAGTGCCCACACACACACACACACACACACACACACACACACATATGCTGTGAGCACTAGCACGACCACACAACCAAAAATGACTGACACCAGAAGTTATCAATAGTGAAAAATTACTAAACTACCGGTGAGTTAGCATTAATTCTGTCCCCCTGTTTTATGACAAGGGAGAGAGCAGGATGAAATGCTGAATTTAGGCAAAGACCTCCATCGCTATTTACAAGGTTACTTGCTAATTTAATGTCAACTGCTTCTTTACAACACTGTCCCATTAGCGGGAAATACATGCCAGAATCTTCATGTTGTTATATTTCTTAGGATGACTTGTGCTATGACAATGTTCTGCAGTAGCTGATTTGCTTGGCTGTTGTAAGTGCGTGTGATGCTTGCGCTTAGTACACCGGTCCTGCAAAGTCCTGATAGTCAGACCACTATATGATATGGCACAACTGCAGTGAGTACTGTAGATAACTGTCTTACACAAACATAGATCATCTTTAATGGAACCTAAAAGATGGAGGTCGGAAAACAAATTTCACATCATACTTCCACAAGATATGACCAGTCTTACTGGAGATGCTCCCTGCCTAAGACAGAAAGGGTGTAGACTTAGGTGCCAACTCGGTATTATGGTCACCCACATGGTGTGCTGTTGGTCAGTAGTGCAACACACATCTGTCTTTCACTATATCCATTCTGGTGGAAGGTGACCTCGAGGTGGGTTAACTCAGCTGACAAATTCTCATGGTCAGAAATGATATGGTTCCTGTGAACAAAGGTACAAAGTACCCCTTCAGGCTGAGCCGTATGGTGACAGCTGTCAATTGTAGATCTAAGTCAATGTGAGTAGGCATGCTATAAACAGAATATCTTAACATACCATCAACCTTCCTCTTGACCAACTTATCAAGGGAGGGAAGGCAGCCAACCTTTTCCATCAGTGTTGGCTGGGGCACACTCACCCAAGAGTAATATAAGAGCTGCAGAGAGGGCTGCTTTACATTCAGTTAGAGCTGGATCTTGTTATTTTACCTGCAGACAAGGGCTATGCCACAGTTGTTCAGGAGAAGCAGAATTATGTTTAAAAAATGCAGTGTTTACTATCTGATTCAGTGTATTGCAGGATCAGTGCTGACACCACAAAAAGTGTTGGGAGAAAGACTAACAGGCTCCTGAAGAAAAGTACCTTGTCACAAGAGACTGTCAAGAGTATTACTAATTACTGTGCTGTTCTCCCTACGTTATATGTCCCTTCAAAGATCCGCAAAGGAGAGATTCCTCTTTGTCGGATTGTCGGTAACATTGGTGCCTCAAAGTAACCTGTATCAAAACATCTTGCTGCTCTGTTGAGTTTACTAGTTGGTCAGTGTGAGCATCAAATTAACAACATAACAGGTTTCTGATGCTGTTTAGAGGGAATGTGTTTGAATGACTCTGATATTCTAAAGGTTTTGATGTGGTCTCTCTCTTCACTCATGTTCTGATTTGTTATGATTAGTTGAGGTTAAATTTTGTGTCGAATTAATGATCCCGTTTCTACATGTTTTGACTTTCACTTACTTTTTATTCACTGACCACTGCTATGAGCAGACAGACAGAGTTGTGATAGGTAGCCCATTGTCACCTATTATTGCAAATTTGTTTATGGAAGACTTCAAGGAACGTACCTTGGAATCTGCAGCTATGAAATGTGTGTGTGTGTGTTTTTTTTTCAGATATGTAGATGGTACTTTTGTTGTTTGGTCTCATAGCAGTGAGAATTTGAGTGGCTATTTTAGAACACCTGAATTTAATCCACCTGCATATTCATTCCACAATGAAGGTGGAAAAGAATGGCAGCCTTTACTTCCTTGATGTGCTGGTCAGGTGGAATGTTGATGATACATTGTAACATGCTGTTTACAGGAAGCCTACTCACACTGACTTGTATTTACAGGCTGATAGTTGTCTCCATCTGGCTCAGTGTGGAGGAGTACCTCATACTGTGGTTCACAGAGCCAATATCATTTCAGACCATGAGAGTTTGTCAGTTGATTTAATCCATCTTGAGGTCACATTTCATCAGAATGGATGTAGGGATAAACAGATCAGATGTGTGCTGCACTATTGACCAACCATGCATCGGGTGAGAGATGATAATGTGCCAAGTTGACACCTAGGCCTACGGCCTTTCTACTGTATGCAGGGAGCATCCCCAACAAGAGTTTGGGAATATGACGAGAACTGTGTCTTGTAAATAGAGATGAAGGTTTTCACATAAACTTTGCATTGACTCATGCTCTCTTCCTTGTCGAAAAACAGAGGGACAGTGGTAATGCTACCTCACCTGTTGTTTAGTAATTTTGACTATTGATAACGTCTAGCATCTGTCATCTTTTTATTGTTTTTGCAGAATGGCTCAGCAAACCGAGGTTTAAATTAACTTGAAAAGCACTTGCTTGCTGTGATTTTTGGCTGTGATCTTGTAAATATTTTGAACATTGTGTACATCAGGAGAAACTCAGGTTTCACATTACTAATACCTAATTCTCCCCTATTTACCAAATTTAACATTTCTGTCATACGTAGTCAGACTGGTACACATCAATCAGTTCCTAACTAATAGCAAAACATGTTACATCATAACCTGCTCATCTTAATGAACTCCATATTTGGGTTACCATTGAAGAGTTGAGGGGAAAAAGAAGAATAAGTGCTGTAGATCTGAGAACCAAGAAGCTTCATTTTGTGCTGCCTATTCCATGTGACTCTGGGAAGAGAATTTCCTGAATCCGTTGACTATGATCTTCTTGAGTGGAGCTGATATAATCAGGATATTTTCACCATATGAACCATAGGTGAGACTGAACAACTGAAATTTCTTTGATTTCTTATGCCTTTCACACAGTTGAAATTCATATAACAATGAATTTAGTTTCCTGCTCTTTTTGGCTTGTTTACAAAATATACTACTCATCTCTGACATGCTTACCATCCTCTGTACCACTGCTATTTGTTATAGTTTTCTAATTTTGCATAATCAGTAAACACAAAAGTTTTTTAAATAACCTTTACAGTAATTTGAATGTTATTCATGTAAACCAAATACAGGAGCTTGTCTTATTGATAACACAAACTGCAGTGACAACATATTTTATATTCCCCCCATTCTGAGTCTAGTTTTATTCCTGTGGTGAATTTTCGCAGTGTAGCATCTTATTTTAGTTATGGCGGAAAGACCCCATCCATAAAAGAGGGATGTCACTAATACCCTTACATTTTACTTTTCAGATTTTTGTTTTGTAATCCACATGCCAAAGACTTTGATAAGGTCACACTATATAGTTTTCATTGTTTAGCGCTGTGAGAGCTTTATTTGTGAGGGACATGTGTGTGTTTCCCTGTGTGGAATCCTTTGCAAAAGGTAAAATGAGAGAGAGCTAATAAATTCTTTCTGAAAAAAAGTCAGTACTCCCTGTTGTAGGTAATTTTCTCATTTTTCTTAAACTTTGGAATGAGTAAAATAAGCCTAAATTAGAAGTGACTTGAATATGGTAATGGAATGTCCGTGGTGGAATACAAATCATATAGTTGCAGCATTGGGGTGTCACTAGGTACAAAACAAAACTGAAAATGTTAAGCTTTCAAATAATTGTCCTTCAGAGCTAATTAATACAGAAAAAATGTACAAATATACACACAGGGCTACATTGTACCAAAACTGCAGCTCATCTGGTACAGTGTAGTTAACTGGGGCACTGTAATAACCATACATGCGTGATTTGCATGTTCTGTATTAATTGCCTGTGGAGAAGGACATTGTTCAAAAGCTTAGCAGCAGTTTAAGTCCTGTATTGCGTCTATAGACCTGTCAACACATCAACAAAATCATGTTTTGTTATCTATGCCCCTTTCATTATTACAAATGATTTGCTTATCCCATTTTCACATCTTGTTGCCACCATTGTGTATGTAAGTCTAACAAGAAATGCACTTTGAGTGATCAACTTATTACACTAATAATGCTAAGAGTCCTGCTGTTGAGTCTGCGTTCCACTAAAAACAGTCACAGCCAAAAATCTTTTTTAAAGATGTAACAATTTCTCCTCAGTAATTGCATTTGTCATGTAAACTGTGTCCATTTGAGTAAATATAATGCATTCATGTCTGGTTGTTTCTTAGTAGGTGCATATTTTCTACCACTGTGAAGCAGTGAAGATTGACACTGGAGGCTATTGATTTTAGTGAATCATTATTTCTGCCACAGCTATTTTCTGAGGACCAACTTCACGTATCTAACTTGTTATGGACTGTTTGATCAAAACTAATTGAGCACCCCTATGTAATGCACAAATGGTCGCTGGATGTTGTGGGAGGCAGACCCACCAGTATAAAAACAGGTGGGCAGCTAAACTAAGTCTGTGCAGGTCTCAGATACTGACAGACAGAGGGTGTCCAGCATTGCAGAGGATGGTTATAAAAAATCACATGAAATCAGTGGAAGGAATCACTTGTTAGTTCCAAAGTGTTACCTTCAGTCCAGTTACCACAGTGACTGCTTGTAGGGAATTTGAAAGAACAGGGGACAATCATCAAGCAGCTGTTTGTAAGCCATAGTCAGTATTAAGCGATGCTTGAAGTGGTGTATAGAGTGACATCACTGGACAGTTGGTGACTGTAAATGTGTGATTTGCAGTGATAAATCACATCACATCCTGTGATAAACCAATGGATGGGTTTGTGTTTGGCAAATGCTTGTGGAACATTACCTGCAGCCATGTGCAGTCCCAACAGTGAAATGTGAAGGAGGTTGTGGTATGGTATGGGGTTGTTTTTCGTAGTTAGAGTGTGGTTCCCTTGTACTTAAGAAGACTAGTATATACTTGTTTCTTATTTCATAATGCCACAGATTCTTTTTGATTAGAACTGAAGGATTTTACAGTACTTGCGGTAATAGAGTTTCAACTCTTGACTTGTGTCTGCCATTTGATGTGGCCATAACTTTCTCTTCCTGGTACAAAATATTTTAATTGTGTGTATTGTCTAATCCCTTTCACAGCTTCTGTTTATTCTCTCATTTGCTGTAGAGAAAAACAGGTTAACTCAGTGGTAGATGTTTTTCAGTGCAAAGCATACTGAATTTAAATTGGTTAGGTAAAGACTGTATTGATTCTATTTTATTAGTTAGCCATCTGATTACCAGTGTTTTCCACACATTTGGTTTCAAATAGTGTGTTATGATTTATGTAGACATGTGATACAGTGAGCTAATTGTTATTTGTTTGCTGTTGGTCTTCTTCATCTGAATAACCTGTCAAATTGTAGAATTACAGACAACTTAGTAGCATACTTTCCTGCTTTATTTTATAAACTGTCTCTAGGTCTAGTGCAAAGGCATTGATGTGCACCACTGTCCATAGAAAAAGCAACACCATAAAGTTGGTATGCAACAAATAACTAATTGGCATGAAGTGTACTTAAAGTTTCAATTACAAATGATTTAGCATTTCAGTGCAACCACATAAAGTAAGCAAGAGTAATGCCATCTACATTCTGTTTATAAGGAAGGATTATGCAGTGGGTTACTCATTCAGAAATTGCATTTGAGTTTGAGCTGTTTATGAGAATCTTATATAATGATATAATGTCTCATGTAAGAAGGTCTGAATGTTCTACCTACAGGGGGGAGGCAGAAATGTGGAAACACCAGAAACACAACACATTACCACATTACCATATGGTGTAGGAAAACCATTGGCATTCAGAACAGCTTCCAGCCATCCCGCAATGGACCAGTACAGGGAACATTTGCCATTCTTCCTGCAAAACAGTAGTAAGTTCACGTAAAGATGGTGGAAATGGATGGTGATCAAACATCCTTCTCTCCAAAGTGGACCACAAAGGCTCAATAGTATTGGGATCTAGTGACCTGGGTGGTCAGGGAAGATGTGACTATTCATCTACATTCCCACAAAACCAGTCCTGGATGATGCAAGCTATGGGAACAGGGGTCCTGTCATCTTGAAACTCAGTATCACCATTAGGAAACAAATATTGTACTGTGATGGGATGGACCTGATCCCTGGCAGTAATGTGTCCTTGCAGAGTGACCATGGGGCCTGTGAAATGATACAATATGGCTCCCCAGATCATCACTGAACCCCACCATGTTTCACTCTTGGGACATAAACTTGCCCAGAAGTTGGAAACAGTGTGAAATAAGATTCATTCAACAAAATTACATTCTTCTCTTTCTCCAAAGTCCAGGTTTTATGGCTTCAGCACCAGATTTTGCTGTTGTGGGTATTTTCATCACCCTGTAATTCCCTGCTTATGGAGCTCCCTTCGTGTTGTTATTGGTTCTTAAGGCGTTACTCACAGGTGCTTGCTATTCACTACAGTTGAGTTTCTGTGTAGTACATCCCAGTGAGTAAGGGTAATGTGCAGTTGTTAACAGATCACATGGCTCAATCAAAAGGGTTGGCTACATACTGGCATCATAAAGTGCTTATTATTCCACAATGTGGAGAATTCGTGTTACCTTGTGTAGGTAGAGACACAAGTTAGTGAATGATAAAATGTCCACTAAATTATAACAGCTTTATTTATGTTTCTACCAGCACAAATTTCTGAAAGGTGGCCTCATTCAAATTGACAGATAGTTTTAGGAGCACTCCCGATTTCTTATTAGTAATATTCTCTAAAATTGTGATTATTTACAGCACAATATCATTGAACTAATTAAATCACACATTATTGAAAGTCTAATAATCTGTGCAAGTCCTCTTGTTAATCATATCACTAAGGCCACAAAATCACAGTCCAAAATTTGTTGAATTCATGGCATACATGCTGCCCAAATGACAACCTACAAGGCAAGGACCAGCGACCAAAGACCACGTGCTGTGCTGAGCATGCTTATTTATAAACTCGGTCACATGACCATCACTGGAGGCAGTGTAGCTGCTTTACTTCTGACCACTGTCCAAGTTTTATACCACAATTTTCATACAAATTTATAATCTTTTACAAGTTCATCTAACTGTGTTACAATAAAATAGTAATTTATATAATTTCAAGAAATGTTTTGAGTATCTCACATTTTAGCAAATACTTGTAATGTCACGTGCTGACAGGGTTTGCAAGTACGACATTCAGTTCTGCAGTGACCTTTGCAGCTGTTGTTATCTTATTTTTTGTCACAATCCTCTTCAATGATGAGCTGTAACAATTACTCAACACACGCTTCTGTCTGCCTTGTGATGTATCGGATGCTGTTTTTCCATTTCCCTGTATGCAGTATAAACCTTTTTGTCACAATCCTCTTTAATGATGGGCTGTGATAATTACTCAAAACATGCTTCCATCTACTTGTAATGTAGTGGATGCTGTTTTTCCATTTCCCTGTATGCAGTATAAATCTTCCACATGGTGTCTCTTGAAAAATCAAACACTTCAGCTACCTTGGTTACAGAGGCACTCACCATATGAACACAAACAATTTACGTGTGTCCAGATTCCCTTATCTGTGACATAAAACACTCGCAGGTTCACTGAACACTGTTCTGATGACAGCTGACACTTGCAACATATTGTGCACAATGCACAGGTGTCATTTGTTTCCAAATAGGCAGTGCAGCCTGCAGGCTTGGCTAGCATCTGCATTTATATTTAAGCATGCATTTCTTGTGGCTTTTCTCTAATTTATGGTTTAGTTACAACGAAATCCTATTGGGTAAAATATTGTAGATATAAAATAGTCTCCCAGTCAGATCTCCAAATGGGGACTACTCAGGAGGATGTTCTCAGCAAGGAAAGAAAAAGAAAACACACATTGTATGGGCTGGAGTGTGGTGTATTAGATCCCTTAATTTAAAAAGGAAAGCAGATAAGTTGAAGTTACAGTGGAAGTACAGTGGAACATCTTGTAGCAAGCATAATTCATTCTAGAATCTTACACATAGAGCGTAACACTCCTTAGCAAAACGATTTATCCCACATAAATTAATGTAAAATACACCAATGTGTTCCATATAGAAAAGGTACTAAAAGTCTTATCTTATTCATGCCATTTACTCAAAGAAGATTATACATACAGTAGTCTATATTTTATTATTCATAATACATAACTGGTTCTTTTTTACTAGGAAGCTGTCTATAGTCATTTGTATCTGCCAATGCATCAACACTTGGCGAAAATGCAACACAGCATTGTCGTTAAATAAATTTGTAGTGCATGTAGCTACTGCTTTATTGAGGTGTTGATTTTGAATGTACGATGCAACCGAGTCCCCAAGCTTTCAGCATTCCCCTTATTTTGCCAGAAGACTGCTTCCTCCTCTTCCTCTGAAGGACTCCTCTCCACAACTTCCTGCTGTGAAACACAGTGCAACATCATAAGCTCTTTGGTGGACATTTCTTGGCTGTGATCTTCCACAAGCTCATCCACATCATTGTTATCCACATCTAGTCCCATGTTCTTGGCCAGAGACACAATCTCATTGAATACAGGCACCACAGGTACTGACTTAGATGCCTCAGAGTCATATTAGTCAATGCACTCTGGCCAAAGCTTCTTCCAAGCAAAAGTGAGAGTTTTTTTGGTTACCCATTCCCACCCCTTTTTGATCATCTTGACACAGGCAATGATGTTGAAGTAATATTCCCAGAACTCTCTGACAATAAGATTGGTGGCTTCAGTCAACTCAAAGCACTGCTCAAATAGTGCTTTAGTGTAGAACTTCTTAAAGTTAGAATTAATCTGCTGGTCCATAGGCTGGAGTAATGGAGTGGTTTTGGGAGGCAGAAATTTATCTTGATGAACTGAAGTTCTTCAAGGAGGTTGTTGTATAGGCCTGGAGAATGAGCAGGAGCTTTGTCCATAACAAGCAAGACAGGGAATGGCAGATTCATCTCAAGCAAAATTGCTTTCATCAAAGGACCAAACACTTCATTGATCCAATCACAAAAATGATCACATGTCATCTAGGCCCTCTTGTTGAATCTCCACGTCACATTTAATCTGCTCTTCTGGACTGTACACTTCTTGAAGGCTCATGGAGTTTCTAAATGGTAAATAAGCAGCAGTTTAATTTTCAAATCACCACTTGCATTAGCACAGAGTAGCAGTGTTAGACAGTCTTTCATTTGCTTGTGACCAGGCAATGCATTCTCCTCTACTCTTATAAAGGTATGCTTCGGCATCTTTTCCAGAATGGGCAACCTTCAGAATTTAAGAGCATCTTGAAGTTGCTGATGAAGCCTTGCAATTGCTGTTCATTTATCCAAATAAGAAGCAGTCTTAAGACATCTTTCAGAACATAAAACCATTGTTTAGATATTCTTGTCACTCCCTTGGAATCATCTATCTTCTTAATCTTGTCCTTGTTCTTGAGGATAGTGCAAATAGTTGATGTAGACTGATTGTATGTCTCCCTAAACCAGCAAAGCTCATGCCATGTTCACATTCTTTAATGATTTTACATTTCATTTCTAAGGTCATTTTCTTTCTCATATGCTCATCATCTTACAGCTTAATCTTCGGGGACATTTGTACATGTTGTTGTTGTTGTTGTTGTCTTCAGTCCTGAGACTGGTTTGATGCAGCTCTTTATGCTACTCTATCCTCTGCAAGCTTCATCATCTCCCAGTACCTACTGCAGCCTACATCCTTCTGAATCTGCTTAGTGTATTCATCTCTTGGTCTCCCTCTACGATTTTTACCCCCCACGCTGCCCTCCAACACTAAATTTGTGATCCCTTGATGCCTCAGAACATGTCCTACCAACCGGTCCCTTCTTCTAGTCAAGTTGTGCCACAAACTTCTCTTCTCCCCAATTCTGTTCAATACCTCCTCATTAGTTATGTGGTCTACCCATACATAGGTTATTAAAATTTGTAACACAATAAGCACTGTGTGAACACAAGTTTAGAAAAATGTGCGATCACAAGCTGCACTAAGATGGTAGCAGAAAGAGTGCATCCAGCCTGCAGTACGTACTAAAGACATTGTTCATATGCCACTACCGACAATGAGAGATATTCATATTCTTGAACATTTCTCTGCCGTGTGCGAATGGCTGGTGACTTCACACTAAATCATCAGCACTTGTTATGTGAAAAATTACTCAATAAGTGAGTCATGTTTTTATAATTTGTTTTGATCACTATGGGAACTGTGTGTTATAGAAGGTCCTCATTAAATGAGGTTCCACTGTAGTAGGAATTAGTAAAGTCTGGTGGCAGGAAGAAAAGAATTAGTTCGGAGGTGAGCACAGGTTTATAAATACAAAATCGAATAGGGGTAATGCAGAAGAAGATCCAATAATGAATAAGAAAATAAGAATGTGAGTAATCTAGTATGAACAGATGATGAAGAGATTGAAAGAATGTATGATAAGATAAAAGAAATTATTCAGATAGTTAAGGAAAACAAAAATTTAATTTTGATGCTGTAATTTGATAGTAGGAAAAGGAAGAAGCGGAAAACCAGTAGGAGTAGAAGGAATGAAAGAGGAAGCTACCAGATAGAATTTTGTACAGAGTACAATTTAATCACTGCTCACTTTGTTTAACCACCATGTAAGAAATTTGTGTGCATGGAAACCACCTGAAGAAAAACTATAGTATTGTAAGAGAGATTTTGAAATCTCTGCAAAACATTATCAACTGCAGATTAAAACTGAAGCAGTTATAGATAAATAGGAAATTAAGGAATTGGGGACTGATAAGTTGAAAGAATTGAAAGTTTGCAGTAGTTTCAAGGAAGCATAAGGCAACATTTAACTAAAGCTTTGGAAGGAAATACAAAAGAAAGTGAATGGGCAGCTTTGAGAGATGAAATAGTGAAGGCAGCAGAGCATCAGATAGACAAAAAGAGAAAGTCTAATAAAAATCCTTGGATAACACAAGAGATATTATATTTGATTGACAAAAGGAGAAAAGATAAAGGTGCAGCAAATGCAACAAGCAAAAGGGAAAACAGATGTCCAAAAAATGAAATTGACTGAATGTGCAAAATGGTAAAGCAAGAATGGCTAGAGAAAAAATACAACGTTAATGTAGACTGATTGTAAATACTCCCTAAACCAGCAAAGCTCACACCATGTTTGCATTCTTCAATGATTTATAGAAATTATTAAAATATAATTGTCCTTCCTGTTCCATGTGTGTATGAAACACAGGAAGAATGACTGTCTGAATTCCTCTGCATTCTGTAATTGGTATAATCTTGTCCTCATAATCCCTACAAGTGTGATATGTGAGAGTTGTAGTACATTCCTCGAGTCGTCATGTAAAGCTGGTTATTGAAACTCTGTAAGCAGGCATTCTCATGATAGTTTGCATGTATCTTCAAGTGGCTGCCAGTTTTATATTAACAATCTACTGCCATTGCTCACTCTCTCTTATTGAATTACAGAACATTTATACCATAAGATAATCTGCTTAAGTTTGGTTGGGGGGAACCTTAAGAGCCTCCTAGTTTGGTGGAGAAAAAAATACATTTCTGTGTGTTACTTTTACTTAATTCTGTTGCAATCTTTTTAAAAAGGTGCCCATAGACACAAGACTGACAACTGGTATCTCCAGATATACACAACTATGTGAAAGATATATCTAATAATTGTACCTTATGATTTTTTTGCAATATTTGGACTCTTGGACTGCCATACCTGCTGACATTCTAGGAAACGTTTTGCAAGTTAACTAAGCAACCTTTTTACAGTAAATAATGACTATTATTCCATCAGTAAATTACATACTCCCATAATTATTAAGCATTGTGTAGCAGATGAACTGCAGCTGAATGCTATAACTAGATGAGCAATAGCTCTCTGAAAGTACTAGTTTTCTTGTAATTTTATTTGAAGCTTATTGGTAATGTTTTTAATTGTTAGCTGAATTTGGAATATTATGAAAATATGAAATGTCAAGTACCTCAATGAAAAGGCTGTTGTTACTCATGAGCTTTTGGCCAAAGCTGTCTTGAATAAAGAAAAGAAAATACACATACACAATCATACAAGCAAGCACACCCCACTCACACATGACCACCATCTCCACCCAAAACACATGTTGAAGGAATGCAGCAATCAGGAATGAGGTGGGGAGGGGGGAGGGATAGTAGTGTACAGGTGGGGAGAGAGACTCGGTGTTGTCTGGCAGAGCATGAAGAGACAATATGATGACAGATCATGGCTGCCAGATGCAGCGTTGAGATGTTGTGGGGGCAGGAGGTGGGAGAGGGGGGCGGGGGAGATGGTGAGTAGAAATGGAGAGGAGCAGACAAGGAAAAGGCAGAGGGGCAGAAACTATTGGCTGGAGGGTGTGGGGGCGGTAGGTTACCATAGGATGAGGCTGGTATAAGGAGCGGAAATATGTTTTAAGGACAACTCCCATCTGCACTGTTCAGAAAAACTGTCGATGAAGGAGAGGATGATCTGGGTTGTGAAGCAGTCTTTGAAATCAAGCATGATGTGTCCAGCTGCATGTTATGCCACATGTTGGTCCATTTTGCTCTTGGCCACAATTTGACATTATAGTGAACAAATAGTTGGTAGTCATGCCAATATAAAAAGCTGTGAAATCATTGCAGCAGAGCTGGTAAACAACATAGCTGCTTTCATAGGTAGCAGAACCTCAGATGTGGTACAATTAGCCAGTGACAAGACTGGAATAGGAACAACTGGATGGGTGGATTGGGCAGGTCTTGGACACGGGTCTTCCTTATGAAAAGAGGTTGGTTTTGGGAGTGACATAGGCATGGACTAGGATGTTTTGGAGGCTGGGTGGGTGATGAAATACCACTTCAGAAGAGGATGATGATAGATAATCAAAGTCCTGATGAAGGATATGGTTCACTTTTTCCAGTCTGAGGTGGTATTGGGTGATAAAAGGGGCCTACTCTGTTGCTGGTTGTTGAGGGTGGTGGGAATGTTGGGGGTGTTGGTAATGGTATGCCATGGGAAATGTGTTTATGGATTATATCTGGGGGATAGTGCCTGTCTGTGAAGGCATTTGTGGACCTTCAGCGTACTGGGCAAGGGAGTTCTTATCACTACAGATATCCTGTCCTCAGGTGGCCAGGCCGTATGAGAAGGATTTTTTTGGTATGGATGGAATAGCAGCTGTCAGAATGCAGGTACTGTTGGTGGTTAGTGGGGTTTAATGTGGACAGAGGTGTGGATGAAGCCATCAGGGTGGAGGAGGTCAACATCCAGGAAGGTGACACTCTGGGTCGAGGAGGATGAGGTGAAGTGGATGGAAGATAGTGTATTGAGATTGTGAAGGAATGAGGACATTGTATTGAGATTGTGAAGAAATGAGGGTACAATGTCTTGACCCTGAGTCCATATAATGAATATATCATCAATGAATCATCATAGCCTCTCAAAACCCCAAACCAGGAACCTGGTTCAGATTCATTGATGATATCTTCATGATCTGGACTCTGGGCCAAGACACTCAATCCTCATTCCTTCATAACATCTTCTCTCCCGTCTGCTTCAGCAGATTCTCCTCAACGCATTGTGCCAGCTTCCTGGATGTTGACCTCCTCCTCTCTGATGGAACATTAAATATGTCCACATTAAACATACCAAACACAAACAGTACATGCATTTTGACAGCTGTAATCCCTTCCACACCAAAAACCCCCTCCCATACAGCCTGCCCACCTGGAAATGGTGTATCTGTAGTGAAAAGAGCTCCGTTGCCCAGTATGCTGAAGATCTCACAAAGGTCTTCACAGACAGGCACTATCGTCCATTTTATTTTCTTTTCTTTTTGAAGAAGGCTTTGGCTGGAAGCTCAGTGTGTTGCATTCTTTTTGTTGTGCCTGTCTGAGCTCAACGTCATCTTTCCTGTGAGTAGCACTCTATGCTTTTCATAATAAAGTTGATATTCCAACTTGGACTATCCGTTGTTGAATTATAGTTACTCATTAATTTAATCTACAGGAGAAGTTCATCATAACTGAATCTCTGTGTTATATACATTTTGACTCTTCACATTTTCTATCACGACAAATGCAACGGAACACAGTGAGAGACTGAATGAAAAAAAAAAAAAAAAAAAGAAGACAGTAATGTAACAAAACACTGGCCTCAAATAGGATGCATTATGTCCCAAGAGAATTCATGCCAGTCAAATAGTAGGATGTTTACTGTAACAAAGCCATGTCTAAATCTTTTCATCTAGTAGTAGTTTTGACTAGCTGTTGATGGTATACAAACCTAAATTCAAAGGCATAAGACCTCCTGATTGTGATGGCAAGGTATCAACAACTATTACAACCAATTACTTTGATAGGAAACATACATTTTATGTATAGGATAACCTGTCTGCTACAGTGAAGGAGTGTTCCATCACAGTTCGTGTGTACGTAATATTGTGGTGCCATTAGTAAATCTTCCAAGTTACTGCAATAATTTACATTGTGGAAATGCAGTTAGCTTTCTATTGCCAAATGTTCCATATATGCAGTTGTTATCAGCAACATTCTGATAGAAAATTAAGTGTTAAAATAAATTTTCCCATTGTTTGTTTCCACTATGTCACCATATATCAGACTACTGTTGAAAATAGTCCTCACATTAAGATTGTCATTTTAGCTCTGTATTATTTGTATCCTTATTTTCCTGAAAGCAGCTGATTCATCTCCTGATAAAAATATGGTTATTTGTAAAGTCGACTGACTAAGTTATTCTGAAGTATGGAGGCAAATGAACTATCATTGCAAGCAGCAGATCTATCTTTCATATTCACGAGGCACACAGAATCATAGACTCACTCGTTAAAACTGGAAACATATGACTTTTAGGTCTTGGTGGTGGTCAAATGTTGTTCGTTTCATTGATGGTAAACTCCATTGGAATTTTTGCATTAAACATATTACTGAAGAGAGTTAAACAGTAATAGGTATATTACATTCACTAATGGGAGTCAATAGGATTGGAGTAAAGTTATATTGCACTTAGTAAAGCCTCATTTTGAAAATGTCTGTTTGTGCTCTGGTTTGGCTTCTGTTTCAACATCACATCACCTTGACAAGTGCCAATATAAGGCACTCAACATTTTGTCTCAGGATCATGGTATCAATTATAGGTAGTGCTCCACTTATGGACACAAACAAACTCACATTTCTTACATGTAAATACCTAATTGTAAATTTCTTACTAAAATGAGATCAGTTTACAAAAGATAAGCTCTTAGCAAATTATTCAAGATATAACTGATATCTGATTTACCTAAAAATATTTACTGAACAGTTTCACCCCCTTCACAGTTGAGTTTGCCAGAACAAGTCCTTACCTTATCAGAAACAAATCTGCCCAGTGATTACATTGCTTTGATGCTAGCTACTAGTACACAATCTTGCAGCTGAAAGTCCAGTTGGACCTAATTTTTATGGATGGAAACCCTGACAGTATCATAGTGAACTGTCTTTTTAAATAGAAAAGCCTCATGCCCTATGCAGAATGAGTGATGAAGAATGTAGAAGTACTGTATGGGATAATTTTGTCGAAAGCAAAGGAAAGTGTATGCTTTCTCTAGCAATCATGATTCTAGCAGCAGAGCTGGCAGCCATCCTGCAGGGTCTTCAATATGCTTATCAAAACATGGAAGAATCAATCATAATGTTATCAGATTTTAGATTTTTGCTTACTCTCCTCCAGCATTTACATTGTGTGCTAAATACTAGAAGTGCTAAAATAACAAGAAGGAAACCTTTGCTGGATGAAGGCACATTATGACATCAAAAGAAAGAAAAGTGATAGAAATTTTGGCCGAGAAGCTCATTGTAATGGAAATTGTTCTTTGTGGAATATCAGTTACTGATTTCTTATAAGGAGTCAGAGATTCAATCAGGACAGTATGGAATGAAATATGACAGATGTTCTCCAAAACAGTGGAAAGAGCTTGTACTTAAATCTAACATTTGCTACCACCTATCATTGGTATGATAACTGCTTGAGGACCACCATTACACCCCTGAGTTCAGTCATTGCTCATTCAATAAATATCTGCATTAAGTCAGTTCTACACCATCTACAATGTGTGCATGGGACAAAGAGATGAATACCAGTCATATCTTCTGTGGTTGGACAAACTGACATGGTTTCATAAATGCTTTAGTGATAGATATGTTAAAACTGAACTCCTTCTTCTTAACTTTAATATATAATTGCTACTGGAGCAGAAACACAAGGCACACAGACTATTATACATGTATTAGTCAACTTGCTCTTTCTGCTATTAGGATATTAGTTAAGTGCATAGTATACAAATGTTTGTGAAATAGTTGTAAACAGTTTAATAGACCTTCCCAGATGCATGTATATATGATAGAGAAATTCTTAGAAGAATACTGTAAAAATATCGTGATAGCTACATTTGTAAAAGAAGAGGACGTGAATGGATTGATGAATTTAAAATTAAACATATTTTGGTCATTGATGATACATGCTGTTTCTAATAAGAATGTGAGATGAATGGATTCTGTGATTTGTAAGTAGTAATTTGTTAGAGTTTTGTTGAGGAAAGTGAATAATACTTTTAGATTCCCCCATAATATTGCTAAGGAAGCCACTGGTGCCACAAATTGCAAGTATGGGAGGTATCAAGGATTCTCCTTGACCAACACAATGTCAGGTGCATGCAGACTTACATAAAGCTTGATATAATGTTGAAATACATTAGACGTCTCCTGGTATTTATTGTTGCAGGAGTGCAGAAACTATTGAGAATCTGCTCAGAGCAAATCTCGATATCTTGTGGCACTGTTGTCGGTTTTCCAATATACTTGAAATTTATTTTAATTACTAGCCACAAAAAAAATTGTAGGCTCTCTGCATTTCTGAGCGCTGAAATATTAAATAATTTAACTGCATAGAAAAAAACCTACTCACAAAGTGATGGTAGGACACGCACACAAAAGAAAGTTATTTTTATGAAACCTTTCAGAGCCAGTGGCTCCTTCTTCAGGCATAAGGGTTGAAGGGGAAGGAAGAGGGGCGAAGGAAAAAGATTGGAGAGGTCTAGGAAAAGGGGTAGATTTTGGGAAAGTCGCCCAGAACCATGGGTCAGGGAAGACAAACCAGATGAGATGAGAAGAAAAGACTGTAGTCTCCAACAATCAATCTTTCCTTCTCATACCATCCCGTAAGTTCCCCCTGACACATGATTCTGGGTGATTTTCCCAAAATCTACCCCTTTTCCTAGACCTCTCCAGTCCTTTTCCTTCACCCCTCTTCCTTCCCCTTCCAAATGGTTCAAATGGCTCTGAGCACTATGGGACTTAACTTCTGAGATCATCAATCCCCTGGAACTTAGAACTACTTAAACCTAACTAACCTAAGGACATCACACACATCCATGCCTGAGGCAGGATTCGAACCTGCAACTGTAGCGGTCGCACGGTTCCAGACTGTAGCGCCTAGAACCGCTCGGCCACTCTGGCCGGCCCTTCCCCTTCCACCCTTCTGCCTGAAGAAGGAGCCACTGGCTCCGGAAGCTTGCCTAATTATAACTTTCTTTTGTGTGTTTCTGCCGTCATTGGCGAGTAGGTTTTTTTGTCCATCCAGTTACATTATTTTGTCAAATATTGATTATTTTTGTTGAAATATTAAGTAAAATTCATAAAAATTTCTCTGCATTGTTATTTTCTTTGTTAAATTTGTTGTATATAATAATTAATGTTATTCTTGATTGTTAATCTTTAATACATTGGACTGTTATAAAACTTTATGCACAAGTGGCTATACAGGGTGGTCGGAAATTCCCGTTACAAACTTCTAGGACATGTAGAGGGCAGTGAATACAGAAAATTTTGAATAGGAACCCATGTTTGGAATCGTATCGTTTCCTTTCTATGACAGTTTCAATTAAGATGTGTACCTTGTCAACATCTGCTTAGGGCAAGAGAAATGTCTGAAGAGTTCCCTGTCCTGGTATGAAACAGGGCAGACACAATGACATGTACTACGTCAAATGATTCCCAGATGTCACTTATTGTCCGCTTTGCTGTGAGACCAAGTCAATACCTGTGCATCACTGATAGAGGAAACATGGTGCAGTACACATTTGCGGAATACACAGAAATGCTCCTTGTGTATGGCGAAGTTGAGGGTAATGGAAGAGCTGCTAGTCGGTTGTATCACGAATGTTTTCCACACCATCACACTCCATCACACAAACTGTTTGCCCAAGTCACACAATGGCTACAAGAAACAGTACCTTCACCATGAGGAGGCAGGACTGTGGTGCTCCACAGCAACACTGCACTCCCGAATTTGAAGAAGGTGTACTGCGTCGCATTGAAGATAGTCCGTCAACAAGTTCGTGAACAATTGCACGTGCAATGGCTATTAGTCACAGTACCGTCTTGGACGTCCTGCATGAGTAACAATTACATCCGTACCACTTACAAAGGGTACATGCTATGGGTCCAGCAGACTTTCCGCAATGCGTCACCTTCTGCACATGGTTCCTGCACCGTTGCATCAATGCGCCCTGTTTCCACGTTGAGTTCTCTTCACAGATGAATTTAGGTTCACAAGGGATTGTGTTCTGAATGCTCAAATAGCCATATCTGGGCAGACAAAAACCCTCATACCACGCCTGTTCAGAGATTTCAAGACAGGTTTGGAATTAACGTGTGTGCTGGTATTCTGGATGGTCATGTGATTGGACCATACCTCCTTCCATCCAAGCTCATGGGTCCCGCATACTTAGTCTTCCTACCACACGTAATGGACCCGTTCTTGGAAGCTGTGCCATTGAATATCAGTCAGGAAATGTGGTTTCAGCATGATGGAGCACCTCCTCACTTTTCATTGGCTGTCCAGAAACATCTCAACAGTCGGTATGGTGAAAGATGGATAGGCTGTGGTGGTCGAACCGTGTGGTTGCCATGATTGCTGGATTTAACCCCTATGGACTACTTCTTGTGGGGTTGTATGAAGAGCCTAATTTATGAGACACCTGTAGAGACAGAGGAAGATCTGCTGACGTGAGTTATAGCCACTGCACAAGACATTGAAGAGACACCAGGTGGGATGGAGAGAGTGTACCAGAACAGCCTGGGCACAAGAATTTGGCCAATCAGGACAGATGGGTTCTGGTGGTCATGCAGCAGCAACGGGGGCACAAGGTGATTATGCTGAAAGGTGGGCACAGACAAGTTGCCTGCCACATCAATCAGCTCTGCCTACACATCACAGGGCAGTCTCTGCTATTGTCACCTTCAGCCACTCCAGCCATGTCAGTGGATGTTTGCTCTCCCGCCCCTTCTTCCTTGCCTCCAGTCACACCCTTCTGAATCACCCCTCTCTTCCTTCCCCTGTACTACCCACATCTCCTGACCACAGTGACTATGACGAAACATGTTCCAGTACTCTGCACAAGATGGCTAACTTGGCTCTGCTGGTTGCAGGTGCCACATTGGCCATCACCCAGCAGCCATGTGCATTCCTGCTGTGTATTTAGAGCCATCACTTGGTGCACTGGAGCACCATGCCTCAGGAACCATTACAGGCAGCACTTATATCTCCCCCACCCCACAGCACTGTGCGGTGCCCAGGATGTGTAGACAGCATCACCACTACCAGCAACCCAGCACCCACCCTATTTTGAGCTCCCTTCCCCCCCCCCCCCCCCCCCCCCCCCCCCCCATCCACCTGGGGGCTATCTCCACCTAGGCCAGTTCTGGCCATACATACCTTAACCAGCAAGTAGGGAGATGGTGGTGGTTACAAGGATGAACTGTGCCACTGACATAACATTCATAGGGGGACCACCAGCATGTTGAGTCTCACAGTTTTTACAACTGATGACAAGACATCCTTCTCCCTGGGAGGGAGAGACACAGTAGCAACTACATGTCACTGCATTGCAGACACTATTCAGCATGTCTCCAGTGGTGGTGCCTCCAGCAGAGGCCACTGCTCCAGTGGTGGTGCCTCCAGCAGAGGCCACTGCTTCCCATTCCAGTCGCCACTCAAAGTACAAGCAGTTTACATGTTGTCACTCAGACAATGCAACACTATTTTCACCTTTTGCCACATCAGACTACATCATTGAGATTCCCTTACCATCCCATGGTGTCCATTGTGGAGCTGACTGCCTGGAACAGCATGTGCTCACTTCTTACAAGTCTGCGACACAGTTGGTGAGCGCCAATGCTCAGGGTGTGTGATCCAGCACCCGTTTGATCTTCTGCAGCTTACTTATGCCATGGCCCAAGCTCCACACTTCACTTCATTACAATCATATTCTTAATACAATTGCCTTGGATCTACAACTGGACTTTGTTTGGGATTACTGTGTTTGGGTTAGTAGTATCGTCTGTGATTATACTTGTCCTGTCAGTAAATAGGGGTTTGACTGTTTAGGGTTTGTCTTCCTGTGTAGTACTCACTAAGTTCATAATCTCTATAAATTCTTTAAATGTCATCATTTTTGCTTTCAGCTGTGACTGTTTTGGTTGCAGAATTTCAGCTTACTGCACATTCAAGTATAAGAGTTGATGTCATATTACGGTACACAAATAAGTTAATACAGTCAGTGTCTAATATCAATTGACATCATACAGTCAGTGGCTGTTATCAATGACATGAATAGATTTCTGTTTTTGATGACAGTCAGTGACTCTGTTACCATCAACAGTGACACTGTGCTACAAAACATTGTTATTTTTAACCTATTACTATGCCACAATAGGACCAAATCTTCTGCTTGATTTTTCCCTTTTTTTACCTTTTGTCATCCCCATGCCTTTTTCACATTTGTCAGGACTACAGATTGGATTTGTTTAGTTTTGGAATCACACACAAGGCCAAACAGTCCAGCTGGTGTAGCAAAAGAGAATAAACTAGTCCTTGTTAAAGATGATTGTATGATATTTGTATTTGAAGTTTCATATCAAACATGTAACAACATTGTCCTTTGGTGAAGCAGGATAATCCAGAAAAGGAGGAAGAGGCTTCAAAGTCATCGGTTTCTTCCACTGTATTTTTGCTGTTTGCTTGAAACATACTCTTTTTGTGCATCCAGAGTCTGTAAATGGATTTTTATTTCCATGTCTACACTTATTTTTTCTTCCTCTGACAACAGCGTTATTTTTTATGTTGGTCTACACCATCGGCACATATTTTTCAGTGCCAATTTTTCAGTGTTCATATACTCACATCATGACTACACTATACTACAGGTAAGTCCCTCTCATCCTAGGGTATGAGTGACCTGCATTTCCTTTTTAACTTTCTCCGATCTACTACCCCTTTCTGGTCGCTGAGGAAACAACTAATAGTTCTGAAAGCTATGATAATATTGTCGCTTTTACTTGTAGCTTGCCCCTCAACAGTGATAAATGTTTTACCTCCTGGAAGTAAGCAGTGACCAGGAATTTTGTCTTGTATTTATTAGTTTCCTCAATAACATTTTGCTTTGATACACTCTAATATTAACTTTGAACATCAACTGAAAGTGAGAAAAAAGTTAGAAAATAGAGACAATGAATGAAATTTTTGTTCTTTGTGGAATTTCATACAAAATAAAAATAAAAGCAGAGCTTCCTAGACCAATTTTTGCAACGTAATGATGAAGGCAGAAATTATCATTGGTAATGCTAGAACTGAAGTAATCTTCATCATGCTGCACAACAAATTGCTGAAGCACTCAACTCGCCTCATTAGTCCCTGCTTATGTTTGGGCATTTGTAGTTTCAGCACCAATTGTCCTACTTACAATTGATGATGCAAGATGGCGAACTCACAACTGATGGAAATGTTCAGCATATCTGCTCAAATTTTCCAACTGTGTTTAATAAATACCTCTTCGATCATTCATGATCTTATTCATAGCCTAGGAAAAACACTTATTATATTTTATTTTGAAATGAAGGTAAAGTTGTTTTTAATCTGTTTGAGGCACCAAAATATATATGATTGATCGTAGAAATATATATTCACAATAAGCCTGCCAAAACATATCATAAGCTTTCCGTGGCATATTTCTGCAGGTGAAAGGAAAATGTGAAAACCAGATACTGCTCACTGTGAACTGAATACATTCTGCTGGCAACTTTGTACATGATTTTACATGTTCCAGCACTGTTCCCAGAAAGATGAATTTGTTTTATGTGGTACCCATCATATGCTATCAGTTCTTTTCATGACAGAGTTATACTGTATTACAAGCTGCCAACAGGAGGCTAAGAATTCATTTTATTTCTTTATTTATTTTCAGTCATAAATACAGAAATACTAAAACACATATAATGATTTAACTTTGGTTGTCCTACTGGATACATTTGTGTGACAATGAATCTAACATCATCTCTGCATTGCACAACCCAGAGTATTAAAAAAAGAAAAAAAAAATCTCAGAGGCAGTGAATGTGTAAGCGGGGTTGTCACAGGGAAGTGAGCTTGGTCCATAATAGTTTGCCCTGGGGAGACAGTTATGGCTGACTTATTGGACCAAAAAAGATGAGTGTGACAATCATGTTCAACACACCTTTCACATACTGTGGGTGTTGTCTGCAACACTGGCATGGTATTTTGTAGACTGCAGCCTTCTGCAATCCCAGATTGTCCTTTACCAAACTGAGAAGAGCACAAGTCTTTGCAAGTGTTTCTTTAGGATTCTGCCTCATTTCGATCAAATATTGCCAATATGTGGGGGAACACCCTGGACTTGAACAGCTTCTTCTCTTCTTGATTTTGTGGTGAATGGTCATGTTTCTTCTTCCTCAAAGATGTGCTGATTTGGAGAATATCCATAATCTTTGAATATAGATTGTAGGTATTTCAGCTCCTTTGCATGACTGCCTCTGTCAGACTCAACATGTGCCTGGTGCTCCTATGTTCGAAGGACACCCACAGCTTGTGAAGGGCGGCAAAAATTTGTAAATTTGTGGTAAGATCTTATGGGACCAAACTGCTTAGGTTATCAGTCCCTATGAAGGGCGGCAACACTAGATGCCTGAAAATATGTAGATGAACTTCTGTGATATGGACCAATGGTCAAGAAGGACTCATGATTTTTGTGGCACCTGAATTCAATCTATGAGAATATCCAGTTTATGACTGATATAGAGAAGGATGACTGTCTGCTGTTTCTCGACATTTTGGTTGCTCAGAAATTGGATGGGTCAATGGGGCATTCCATTTACCTTAATGCAACACATACAGAACTGCATTTTAAGGCATCTAGATGTCACTGCCTTTCACAAACTATCTTTTGAATGTCAGTCTGCCATGCCCCTGTCAAGTCTGATAGAGACAGCCTTGAAAAGAAGTAAGAAATGTAACCACTCGCAAGATCAAGAGGAGAAGGAGCTGTTCAAGTCCAGTTCTTCCTCCCACAGTTCAGTAATATTTCGTTAAAATTAGGCAGAATACTAATGAAGTATTATGCTAATATAATCTTTCGGTCACCTACAAAGAGTTGTGCTCCTCTCAGTTCGATATAGGATGCTGCGGGATTGTGGAAGTCTGGAGGCTACAGAATATTATGCAAGTGAGGAAAGCCACATTGGTCAGACCACAGGCACAATATGTGAAAGTTGTATTGAACATGATCGCCGCACTTGCCTTTTGCAGCCCAGTAAGTCAGCAACAGATGAGCCCTGTATCTCCACAGGATGCTCTATAGATTATTCTCTCACAGAATCCTTGATCCCCTTGAGATCCCTCTGGGATTCAATTATTAAGGAACTATCTTTGTTAATCATGATGGCAGCTTCCAGCTGCATAAGGGATGGGACCTGGTAACTTCTTTAATGTCATCAGAAACAAACCATTTTAGCCTAATGACACATCTAGTGACAATTAAATGTATTAATTTGACTTCTTAATTTCAGCTCTGTGAGCCCACTTTATGGCAGAGGGTGTGCATTTAGTATCATAATTGCCCTTGCAACTGAGTGTCATGATGGAGCAATATCCAAGAGGGCTCTAAACTCTACAGAGGGCGCTCATGCAGCAGCTACTCATGTGCATGCATCTCTGCATCAATATCTGGTATAAAGTTAATGGCATGCACTAGCAATCTCCAGTGTAAAACTCTCGTCTGAAGATAGCTGAATTGCTGTCAGCCAAAATATTGTGGCAGGAGGATGACGTCACCCTGCTGCAATCCAGAGAGTTTATGGAGTACTCATTACACTGAGAAAACTTGAAACATGACAGTCTAATGGCTTATTACATAATAAGAGAATTATAAGACAAACTCTATGAGATGACCTAGATAAAGTAGCAAAGTGGATGAAAAATGGAATGAGCATCAAGATAAGCAAAAGCCAGTTGGTTACTCTTTGCTCCAGAATGTCCTAGTCTACATTTGAGCAAAATTTTAAGGGAGTAATATTTACTGTGTGAACTAAATATCTAGAAATGCTATAGGATAGAAAACTGCATGAAGAAATGTAGTCTGCAAGGCAAATAAAGCATTCTACCAATTGAAGTGGTTTTTGAAGGACAGTTCAAATGACGTGGACACAGGAGGCATATTGCATCTTACTTAGCTCTCATGTTGTTGTTGTTGTGGTCTTCAGTCCTGAGACTGGTTTGATGCAGCTCTCCATTCTACTTTATCCTGTGCAAGCTTCTTCATCTCCCAGTACCTACTGCAACCTACATCCTTCTGAATCTGCTTGGTGTTTTCACCTCTTGGTCTCCCTCCACGATTTTTACCCTCCACGCTGCCCTCCAATACTAAATTGGTGATCCCTTGATGCCTCAGAACATGTCCTACCAACCGATCCCTTCTTCTAGCCAAGTTGTGCCACACACTTCTCTTCTCCCCAATCCTATTCAACACCTCCTCATTAGTTATGTGATCTACCCATCTAATCTTCAGCATTCTTCTGTAGCACCACATTTCAAAAGTTTCTATTCTCTTCTTGTCTAAACTATTTATCACCCATGTTTCACTTCCATACATGGCTACACTCCATACAAATACTTTCAGAAACGACTTCCAGACACTTAAATCTTTACTCAATGTTAACAAATTTCTCTTCTTCAGAAACGCTTTCCTTCCCATTGCCAGTTTACGTTTTATATCCTCTCTACTTCAACCATCATCAGTTATTTTGCTCCCCAAATAGCAAAACTCATTTACTACTTTAAGTGTCTCATTTCCTAATCTAATACCCTCAGCATCACCCGACTTGATTCAACTACATTCCATTATCCTCGTTTCTTAGCTCTCATAATGCACTTATATGTGGAATCCATATCAATTACATTAGATTTCAGATCTGCCGTTGCATTTGGGACCCAAACAAGTCAAATCTGATTTCAGACGTCAAGGAGGTACAAGGAAGAATGCCATGATTTGTCCACAGATATTTTAAACGCTATAGCAGTGCCACTGTAAGGATAAATGACCTAAAAATAGGACTCACTAGAAAGTCAGATAAAAATTCATAGCTTAGAGAATAAATCATGACTCTTGCAATCTGCAGTGCATGGATGAACATTTAAGTTGAATATAGAGAAATTGTGGAGAAGTCAAAGACTAGACCACACTACAAGAAGTCATGGTTTTTTTTACTATGTAAAACCATAATATGTGCATTTTCAAATGTATACAGGTTGGTCAGAAATTCCCATAACAAACTTCTAGGATATGTAGAGGGTAGTGAGTGCATAACATTTTGAATAGGAACCCATGTCCGGAACTGTATCGTTTCCGTTCTACAACAGTTTCAATGCAGGTGATTATCTCATCCACACCCACGTGAGGAATGTACTTAGGCGTGGCCCAGTACAATTCTTGCAATCCATTTGAAAAGAATACTGACTCGTCCTGTTATTACTTACCCATTTGCATTACAACTTACATCTTATGGTTTACATTACTCGCCAACAACAAGAACCCAGCATCCACAGCACTAGCCCCAATGTACTGATGCATTACAACAGCAGCTCAATGTGGCAACCACCAACATTGTTACACACAGATATGAATCGATTTGGGTCTGTGCATTTACTGACATTCTGAAGTTACTGTATAGTCGTAATTTTCCAGGTGATTTCTTGATGACTACCTGTGGCATTACCCATTGACTAGATACAACCAGTTCAGTGACATCCAGTTGTGTTAGTCAATCAAGTTCTTTAACCTGTCTGCAGAGAGCTAGCAGAATAGGATGTGCTCTGCAAATGCGAGTGCATGTGGTAGGTTTTAGCATGAAGTGAGCTGTGAACTGCTGTGCACAGCCAAGTCCAGAAGAGAAGATGACAGAATATTCCTTTCATAATGCCTCTAAGTCCTGGAAAAAGCACTTGGTCTGACACTAAATTGACAATATCTTGACAGTAAAACCAAATGATGCAGATGCGACCAAACTAATCAATTTTCTGCTTAGCTGCTATCAGCTACCAGAAAGTTGTTTTTGAAACAACACTTTTATACTTTGTGTCAGTCATAAATTGACTGTTGATAAGAATGGTTTGCTTGTTGTAGTTTACTAAGTGCTAAGTTGCTGGAGACAGAGGAGGTGCACCACTGTTCAAATACCTTTGTGTATTGAGAAGGGAAGTGTCAGTGTCAGTGTGTACTTGCAGTCATACCAGGTTGGAGTGCAGTTGTGCACTCTGATTAAGTGTGGAACTGCTTGCAATTATCAAATTTATATCCATAGGCTGTTCTTACTGCTTCCAAGAATGAATTGTGTAAGACTGACACACTACTTCAATGCTCCCGACTTATTACATTGTGACAAGCACCCAACGATGGGGGCAGTCTTCCCATGTATGTTTCTCAAAACACGCTGAGCAAGATGGGGGTGGATGATGTGCAGACAGTTTTCTACTTCATGGGCTGGGACCTGTTTACGGGCAGGCCACATCGCTGCTACTTCTGCCTCATCAAAGTCTGTGACACCCAGTGCCTGCTGTCTGGCATGCCAGCAATTACAATGTCCACCAATATTTCTAATTGCTGGCCTGGTTCATGTGAAACTTCAAAAACCTATGTGAGAGCTAGAATTTGCTCAAGTGAGGGTGATTAAACTGTAAAGATTGCTGTCTAACTTCTTCCATAGCTGAAGGGGCAATGATGTCCTGAACCATTATGTTAACATATGATTCTGTATTTTTGAAAATGACGAAATGACACTTTCAACAAATGCCATGAAGTTCTGCCACAGTGCCCTGTATATTTCAATAGGGTGTTTTTATGTTGGTAAAATTCTATCCTAGATGCAATCACATGTGCATGCCAGTGATGGTATGTGGTCAATAAACTGCATATTTCCTCAAGTGATAGCTGAGATGGTTCAGTTGGCGAGATCATTTTGTATAAAAGACTATAAGTCTGTGGCATGATCCTATACAAGAAGAGAGCTTTTATAGTAACAGTTTTTTTCATGGAAAGCTTCAAAGTGCTGCTGGAGTCACTTTTCATATGGTTCCCAATCCTCAGCTGAATACTCTTACAACAGGAACGGTAGTCCATGGACCAGCTGTGGATGCTGCTACTGTTCACCGAGTGCCTAAAAAACCTTAATTTGTTCTAACTGTGACTGACTTTCCTATTGATGTTACAGCAGGCTTTGAAGTATGATTTCCATTGAAGTGAAGTTTTCCATGATACTCCCAGAAATGCTTGGTGCTGGTTCTGAACTGTGTAACTTTGGATCAATCTTTGCTGATGGCTATGTTTGTCACCATTTGTTCCCAACTGTGGTAAACATACAATTTGAAAAAATAGGACACCGAGTTACTTTGTCACAATTTGTGCAGTGACTACTACACAGGGAGACAACCTAAAACAGTTACATACTAATTTATTGACAACAAAAGTACAATCACAGACAGTACAATTAATGTAGACACACTAATACCAAACAAGTCCAGTAGGATATCAAAGGTAGTCATAGTCTGGGGTACAAGAATATTATTGTAATGGAGCAGTAAATGAAGTGACATATGGAGCTTGGGCTGCACATTGCAGTTGGATCCACGACGAATCCCATGAAATAGCAGGTGAGCCTCTATGATGTAGTATGGTGTTGCAAAGGATCGCCCGGTTAGCCATGTGGTCTAACACATGGCTTTCTGGATTGGGAAGGAGCGCCTGGTCCCCAAGACAAATCTGCCCGGTGGACATGTGTCAAGGTCCGGTGAACCCTTTAGCCTGTGGATGGTTTTTAGGCGGTTTTCCATCTGCCTCGGCAAATGTGGGCTGGTTTCCCTTATTCCGCCTCAGGTACACTATGTCTGTGATTGCTGTGCAAACAAGTTCTCCAAGTACGCATACATCACCATTACTCTACCACGCAAACATAGGGTTTGCACTCATCTGGTGTGAGGCGTTCCCTGAGGGGGTCCACCGGGGGCCGAACTGCACAATAACTCTGAAAGAGCGGTTCGGTGTGGGGCAGCGGAGGGGTGAAGTGGACTGCGGTAGTCGTCGTGGGGTTGTGGACCACTGCTGCTGCGGCGGGGATGGAGCCTCTCCGTCATTTCTAGGTCTCCAGTTAACATACAATACATTACAATGGTGTTGCAAAAAGCTGAAACGGGTTGGGGCTGTCTGAGCTGCTACAAGTAAAATGCACATACCTCAAATGGTTGCTAAGATGGCAACAGCAGTCTCTGTTGGAAGCATCTGCAACATGCTGACATTTGGGCATCTGCAACATGCTGACATTTGGGCATTATTGCAGTGGACCCATATTACAAGACATTAAGAGAAGAAAAAATGCTATCACTAAATAGTTGTTTCAAGAACAATAATTTAAGTTGAGGAGCATTTTTTCCTTTGTGCTAACAGTAGCGTTACACAAAATAACAACATTATTACATGCCACGTTATGTGAAGATCAGTGTCGACTTACATGAATTAATAACAATTTGATTCACTTCTGTAAGCCATATGAAAGTGCCATGTGATTGAGATTTTGTATAACAAGGGAAGAGTAAGTGACATGGATTTTTCTCTGACTGAAGACAGTATCCCTCATCTAAAGCTTAATAAGCCTGTATTAGTAAGAGGAGGAACCAACAGTCTCTTAGTAATTATGGCTTGAAAGAAAGTTCAGTTTTTACAGGATGGAAAAAAATCTTCCTATTCAAACATAATTCTGTGCAGATAACTACGTTCAACAAAAAAAGGATTAATGTATGAGCTGTATTACTCACAAACAATACTACACAGAAGAAACTAGATATCTGTTATGCCCACTGCTAGATGAAACTGAGTTTCTTCAACCATTTACCTGCTGTAACTGGAATGGAATCAAAGAAGAGATGTAGAAGTTGGCAGAATCAGTTGATTTAGCAGAAGGAAGCTTGGAGGGTGCATGGTATGGTGGGAGGAGGTGCATTAGAAACTGTTGTAAATGAACTTCAAATAACTTTCTCTGCCATTATAATTCATCTCTATTAGGGTGTAAAGCAACTGTCCTGATTAATTTTTTTTACACAAATTTGAAAGGGGCAATAAGTTTTATAGATTCAGTTCTGGAAACACTCTTTATGTCCAAGCTTGATTGATGTGCAAAATGGGAAGACATTAATTTCAAGGAGTCACTTATGTTCTATGCTCTCTGTCACCTCATGTCAAGGAAAGAAAACTAAAAATCAATAGATAAGCTCTAAATAACCGTTTTTATGAACAAAATATCTTTGGTAATGAAATAATGAAGGCAGCAGAGGATCAAGTAGGTAAAAAGATGAGGGCTTGTAGAAATCCTTGGGTAACAGAAGAGATACTGAACGTAATTGATGAAAGGAGAAAATATAAAAATGCAGTATATTAAGCAAGTGAAAAGTAATACAAACATCTCAAAAATGAGATTGACAGGAAGTGTAAAATGCCTAAGCAGGGATGGCTAGAGGACAAATGTAACGATATAGAGCCATATAACACTAGGGGTAAGAGATACTGCCTACAGAAAATTAAAGAGAACTTTGGAGTCAAGTGAACCACATGTATGAATATCAAGAGCTCAGATGGAAAACCAGTTGTAGGTACAGAAGGGAAAGTGGAAAGGAGGAAGGAGTACATAATGGGTCCAGAATTACAATGTCATCAGCTAACCTCAAAGTTTTTATATCTTCTTCATGGATTTTGTTTCCTTTACTGCTTGGTCAATATACAGATTGAATAACATTGGGGATAGGCTACAACCCTGTCTCACTTCCTTCCCAACCACTGCCTCCCTTTCATGACTCTTATAACCGCTGTCTGGTGTATGTACAAATCGTAAATAGCATTTTCTCCCTGTATTTCATCCCTGCCACCTTTACAGTTTGAAAGAGAGTATTCCAGTCAAAATTAGTGTATTCACAACTAGTTGTTGTTCTTTTCAACATATATAACAAAAGAAATATATTGCACATATAATTATTCTACAAACAAGCATATAACTAATAAAATCTTCTCTTGTTTATTGCTACATCAGTTCATAGTGTGAATTGACATGAGAAGAAATCTGAGAAGATATTACTGCATTGACACACTGTGAAAACCTTCATTTACCTAAGCAGATACAGTATCCGATCAAAAGTATCTGGACACCTATTAGTTGATATTGATGGAAAATGTAACCACCCTTCACCGTTGCTGGGGACACTTTCAAGTAGGCGTCAGAATGTCTGTGGAAGGATGGCAGCCAAGTCTTCCTCAGGAACCTAAACCAAAGAGGATAGTGGTGTTGGACATGGGAGTCTAGAGAAAAGTCAGCATTCTAACTCATTCGAAATGTGTTCCATTGGATTCAGGTTGTGACTCTGTGAATGTATGACAGTGCATTGTCATTCTGATACACATAATCATTGCTGAACTGTTCCTCTACTGTATGCAGTACAAAATGCTGTAAAATATATCCATATCCTTCCTCATTTAGCATTTTCTGAAGCACTAGAAGGGGACAACACACTAACCGTGCCCATATGGTATCACCACCTTCTCTGTACTTCACTGTTGGCACTAAACATGATTGCAGGTAATGTCCTGTGAGTATTCACCATATCCAGACCCATTGATCAGATTGCCGCAGGTTATTGTGTGATTCATCAGTCCAAATCACACATCTTCTGTCATCCTCTGTCAAGTGACATCACTGTTTATTCCACTTCATGTGACAGCATGTACTACAGAAATGTGTGGCTTATGAGGAGCTGCTTGATCATTGTGCCCCTTTTTTTTGTAATTCCCTACAAAGAGTAATTGTACTAACTGGACTGCTGGTAGAATTTTGAAATTCACGTGTGAATTCAAAAATGGTTCAAATGGCTCTGAGCACTATGGGACTTAACATCTGTGGTCATCAGTCCCCTAGAACTTAGAACTACTTAAACCTAACTAACCTAAGGACATCACACACATCCATGCCCGAGGCAGGATTCGAACCTGCGACCGTAGCAGTCACGCGGTTCCGGACTGAGCGCCTAGAACCGCTAGACCACTGAGGCCGGCACATGTGATTTATTCCACTGATTTCATGTGAGTATTTACAGCCAATGCTGACAGTCTCTGCCCATCAGTACACAAGATCTGCCTGGTCATAGTTTAGCTGTGGTTGTCCCTTCATATTTTGACTTCACAGTTACATCATCAACAGTTGATGTGGGAAGCTTTAGAAGATCTGAAATCTCTCTGATGGTTCTGTTACTCTGGTGACATCCAATTATCTGGATACTTTTGATCAGGCAGTGTGTCACTTCAAGAAACTGTGAAATGACACTGAAACTTATGAAGTATTGCACAACACACAATACCAACAGTTCATAGCAAGGAAAAGAATTCGACACTATATGACAAATATGCACCGCAGTGATACAACATATTGCTGACATTCAGTGTGCAAGTAATATAAAAGTGATTGTATTAAAGTCTGTATGTTTCTGTGGATAAATTTTATTAGTTAAATAAATATAGTAAATGGCATTCTGTAGTAGACAGTGAATTTTGAGTTTTTGACACCACAGGTTCCTTCTTTAAGTCCACGAGAAAAGGGCAAAGATGATGTGAGCAAATGAAGGAAAGGGAAGTAACTAGTACATGATCCAGGTCTGTTGGTTTCCAATATACAATGTGGATATTAAATTAATACATATGATCTCAACATAAATAAAACATTGTTTTTAGTGCCTGTGCTGTAATATTTGCTGTAAGGTATGTACAGCTATTGATGTAAGTCTCTATTATGTTTGTATTATTGAGATGTGTGTAAATGCCAGTGTTTGTATGAGACTGGCCAACGAATTATCAATAGTTCTAGGTAAGTAATAATTTTGACACCCAGAGAAAATATTCTGAGTAATCAGAAAAGGTAACTTTTCTAGTGATGCTGCTGTTGACTGAGTACTTGTTGGATGTGAAGAAGAGAGATAAATTTATGAATGAGAGGTAAGTGATTAGTTTGTAGTTCTGTAAGCTATTTAGCACATATAGCTCACCAAAAACATATGCATAAGTTATGTATGAGACCAGCATTAATTTACATAATAAATGAGACTTTGAAAATATTTTTATTAGCTGTAACTTATTAGCTACTTCTCTTAAAGAATAGGTTTGATAAAATACTTTTACTAAGCAAAACATTTTTTAGATTTTTTATTTAGGAATGACAATATTAGAGCAAGATTGTTAACAATAAAGTCAGTAGTTCCATTTATATATGTTTCAACTTACACCTCTGATCTGCCAGATCTTCCCAAAAAATTATGCATTTGCGCAAAGAATCAGATTATTTATTTTCAGGACTAAAATAATTATTCACCTTCATAATGTCTTCCTGACCTACGGAGGCAGAAAAACACGTTTGACAAGATCCTGACTGTATTCTTTGCCATAGAAAAGAAAAAATGTGATCATCAAGCTCAAGTATTATGTGACCAACGTGAACAAGATGCAGACTAAATTAAAAAAATTCTTTCTCTCATAACCAAGACAAAGAAGGACTGCTTTATTAAGTTAGTGGTACTTCTGTACACAATCTTAATGTGTAGTAAGGTATTTCAATAAACTGACCTCTTAGACACTCTCCTACAAACATCCACAAAACATCCAGCAAATTTCTAGTGCAAAGTGTCTTGGCAAATATGGTCTACATCTGAATAGGTTGGGCTCAAAAATATTCAGTAAGATGTTCATAGATACTTGTCAGATCATAAAAAATAAGGGAAACTTATAAGTAGTGATGGGGGTGAAAAAACTTGAGTAACATTAAGAAAGACAGAACCAAACCATTATCTGGCAAGAAATGTGCTGGAGCGTGTAAGTGATAGTCAAAGTAGGTATGTTATCCACTGGAATATAAATGGCTTAAACACTGATGCTTCTAACAATAAAAGCTCCAAAATAGATGAATTGGAAATCATTCTGTCAGAATGCGCAAATATTAAAGTTGTTTGTTTAAATGAGTGCTGGTTTACTGAGGACACAGTTAAAATTCCAAACAAAATAGGGGACTTCAGATTAGCAAGTAGCTTTTGCAGAAGAATCAAGTCACATGGAGGCTCATGTATACTTCTACATAGTGATATAATTTATGAGACCAGAAACTGTTTTAATTATTTAAATGAAGAATATGTGTCTGAGAGCTGTTGTGTAGAAATAGTGGACTCACCAGCGGATGTTATAATAGTCTCAATATACAGAACTATTTTTATCTAAGCTTCAAATTATGCCAGAAGACCTTTGCAGAGAAAAAAAGAAAAAAGTTGTAATAGCTGCTGATTTTAATATTGATATCACATGCGATAGTAGCCATGCTTCAAGATTCACTGACTTAGTAAAGAAATATGGTTTCAAATTGAATTTCTTTCAATCTACCAGAGCCAATGGGCAGTCAGCAATATGCATTGACAATGTTCTAACTAATTATGTATATGAAGATGTGCATAAATTTTGTCTAGACCTAGGTATTTCAGATCATTGTGCATTGTTCATTGAGCTGCCACAGACAGAAAGGAACATTTCACATAGGAATACCCATATGAGCAGGAACTTGAGCAAAGAAAACTTGCTAACATTTAGTGAGAAGCTAAGAGATAAACATAGCCTTTTGGTTATTGTAACTAAAGTGATGAAAACTTTGAGAAATTCCTAAATAGTTTTTTTGGAGACTTAAATGAAACATTTCCACCTAGACTCTGCAGCAGTAGAATAACAAATACAGTAAAGTGCAAGGGCATAAAAATTTCCAGTGTAAGGAAAAGGGCAACTGCACAGAGAACTAAAATACAATAAAGATACTGATTTCATTAAATATGTTAGACTCTATAAAACCATATTTAAAAGAGTTTTCAAGGCAGCAAAACAACTGGCAAATAACAGGCTAACTTTAAATTGTAAAAATAAGACAAAGGCTGTGTGGTCAGTCTTTAAATCTGAGTTAGGTATAAAAGCCTGCAACCAAGAAATTCCAAAAATTGACATTGAAGGAAGCACTATTGTAAATCCAACTCAAATACCAGAGTACTTAAATGAATTCTTTATGAATGTAGTCTGATGTAGATGTAACAGATTATCACAACAAAGTAAATCCCTTTGGCCTAGGTGAAAACTCAGAAAACTTTACAAAATTCTCAAAAGTTTCTGTGGAGAATGTAGAAAATGCTATTCTAACATTAAGAAACACAAAATCTGCAGGTTGGGATGGAATACCCACCAAAGTTATCAAAGTGGTACACAATAGAATTGCAAACCCACTAGCTCAGATAATAAGTCAATGTTTTGAAGAGGACTGTTTCCCAGAAATACTGAAATATGTTGAAGTCAAACCACTCTTCAAGAAGGGATCAAGAGAGATCATGGGAAATTAGTGTCCTATCTCGATTCTCCCAGTCCTATCTAAAATATTTGAAAAGCTTGTTGTTCCACAAATCCAAAACTTCATTGCAAATATTCTGTTATTCTAAACAATCAATTTGGTTTTCAGCAGGTGAAAAACGCCATTAATGCAGTAAACAATTTTATTGAGAAATTTAAGTACATCATTAGACAGGAGAAATAAGGTGGCAGGAATTTTCTGCGATCTCACAAAGGTGTTTGATTCTGTAAACCATACATTGCTTGTTTACAAATTTGAAAAGTGTGGGATTAGTGGCAGTGCCCTACAATGGCTTAAATCCTACTTATCCAACAGAAAGAAAAGAGTTAGCATTTCTTCAAATGGCACATATTATTTTTCCGACTGGAAAAAAATTTATCTCGGGATGTTCCACAAGGCTCCATGTTAGACCCAGTCCTATTTCTCTTTTATGTTAATGACTTACCATTAAATATCAGCTCCCTGTCAATTCTGTTCGCAGATGATGCTTCTGTCTTAGTTGAAGATCAGGACTCGGAAAAAACTCCCAAATCTGTGATCAGTACCCTCAGTAGCTTAGAAACTTGGTTTCAGCTAAATGAGTTGAATCTAAACATATCTAAGACAAACGTGATGCAGTTCAAAACCAAACAGTCAAAATGTGAGCAGATTAAGATTGTACACAAAAGCCAAGGTATAGAAGAAGTTGACTCAGTCAAATTCTTAGGTTTAAATGTAGATTAAAATTTGAGCTGGCAGGCACACATTGAATACCTGGCAAACAAACTGAGCAGCATAGCATTTGCAATGCAAATATTATCAACTTCAACTGACATGGACACATGAAAAGTAGCATATACAAACTACTTAGAATCCATTATTAGGTGTGGTATTGTTTTTTGGGGTAACTCGACAAACGTAGTGCGGATACTAAAGATACAGAAAAAAAATCATACGAAGTATGTGCACTGCAAATCACAAAGAACCATGTCGAGCATTATTTAGAAAACTTAAAATGTTAACTCTGCCATCCTTATACATATATGAAATTATTATATTTTTGTACACCAGACGTGAATTATTTGAGGGAAACCATTTTGTCCATTCACATGATACCAGAAACAAAGAAAATTTTATGCTCCCCACCCATCGCCTCAGACTGTATGCCAGGGCCCTCAATACATGGGAACGAAAATTTATAATAAATTAAAAGAGAACAAGTTGATGACTTTAGGTTCACTTAAAAGAAAGCTATATGAGGTACCGACACTGAAGTGTTGTTACTCAGTGGATGAATTCATGCGGGACAAACTGGAAATTTGAGCTGGGTGCAATGTGTTACATGTTCCAAGAACTATCCTTATAGTGTTGTTATTTATTATAGTGCTGTTATTTATTAATGTAAAAATCGTAATTGTTTTATAAATTTTGTGACATGTCTCCTGTATGCATACCAAATGGATTGCAAATGTATGTCATGAGACGAATAAAACACAATTCACAATTCATCCCACTGCTAACTGTCTGAGCAATTTCAGAATAGGGAAATAATCTGAATTTAGACTTTATCAGCACCTTATTTTTTCAAGTTCTCATGAGGACAGATTGTCTAATGCAGACACTGGTAGCATACTGTGCTGGTTGCCACATGACATAGTTGTACTGCCATCTTTTGCTAGACACAAGGAGAATCTATGTCAATTGGAACTATTTTTATGAGACAACAGTGTCTTTGTATGCCAGCACATTCCTTCCCATTTGGGAAAGCTAGTAAGTTTCACACAGAGCAGTGAAGATCCCATCACTGAGGCTTCCAGATGGAGATTAGGGATGAGAATTTGTCTCACCTATCAAGACTCTCTTAAAGCATCTTGAGAAATGTTGAATTTTACTGCCCTCCAGTGACTGGACATGGTAGTAGGAACTGTTTTCTAGTTGTGAAGCTGTTTGATTAAGCCCAAAACCTTGCTTGCAGAGCTTTATATAAGCCTCATATTGACAAGCCATGGCAGTCACAGTATCAAACATTATTGTCATGTGAGCAAAACGACAGGCACTCATCACAGTTGTGTGTTGTGGTACACAGTTTTAAGGAACACCAAATTTTTGGTTGATCAGTTGTACTTCTGTTCTAAGCTCATATAGAAGTAACAGTTTACTTATAAGAAAAAAATAATGTTGAATCTGACCCCATTTCATTGGTATTCTGAAAGAAATGTATTTCATTGTTCTCCATTGAATAATCTTGCATATGCTCTTCCATGGAGTTAGTCTATGATTTGTCCCTGTTCTAAACTTCATGTTTAGAATCATAAACGCTAAGCTGGAAGGAAGAACTGTGATGAACAGAACAGTCACAGTTTTGTTATTTATTCAGTAAAAAATATAAAAAATTAGTTTATTCAGTTCTTCATTAAAAACAGTGTAACTTCTTCTATATTGAACATGTTCTGTAACTTGCTGATATATTTTTAACTTTATACATAGCACAACCAGAGCTGCAAACCAGACACGTATAATAATTGCAAACAGTGCTTGTTTGTTAGTGCATAATAAACTGGCCTGGAATTAGAGACTCACATTTCATTGAAAGAATAATGTGCAACATGACATATTGATATACAGAAGACAAATGTGCATGAATACGAAAAATCTAGGTTTAAATTGTAAACAGTTGTACAAAAAATTGCCCCAAGCTCTGCTATGTGTTTCTTACACAACACTCCAAAACAGCTAAAGACATTCCAATCTCTTGATTTATATATGTTGAGAATTTATGGAACATCTGAGAATCCTGCACTACAAGCAATCATATCACAAATAAAAAATGATATGATGTAGTTAACGTTCAGAAGAGCAGGGAAAAATATTGGCATAGATACATGAAATTGATAGAATCAATAAATAAATGCTCCTGTGGGAGGTGCCGAATTCAGACAGTGATTGAGAATGCCTGTATTATTCTTTGGCCAACTGGTCTTGTTATGTTTACTCATACAAGGTCCGGCAGAAAAACCTCCCCTTTAAGGAAAGCTAATAAAAACAAAACCAAATAAGGTAGAACAATTTTATTTATACTAAATAAAAGTACATATTATGCCATTTTAGAAAATACTCTTATGGTCTTACTTTTTAAATAAAACATCCCTTAAATGGCTTCCTGCACTGTCGACACACTGATTGAGTCTTTCCCTGAAGTTATTCATTACTCTTTGAGTCATTTCAGGTGGAATAGCTTCAACCTCTTGTGTAATTGCTTCTTTCAGGGCTCGTAAAGATTGTGGACGTTGTTCATAAACTTTTGCTTTTAAATAGCCCCAAAGAAAGAAATCACAGGGCGTTAAGTCCGGCGATCGTGGGGGCCAGCCAATGTCTCCACGCAACGAGATCACATGTCCAGGAAACATTTCTTTCACCAATGCCAGTGACTGCCGCACTGTGTGGGCAGTAGCACCATCTTGCTGGAACCACACGTTCTCTATTTCACCAAAAAGCTCCCTTAGTTGCGGTTGGAGAAAGTCGCGGAGCATGGCACAATAGCGTTCACTGTTGACGGTTAAATTCCTGTCATTTTCTTCGAAAAAGTAAGGACCGATCACTCCGGAATTGTAAACAGCACACCATACTGTTACTTTAGGGCTATGAAGTGGTCATTGATGAAGTTCTTGGGGATTGTGTTCACACCAGTACCTGCAATTTTGGCTGTTCACTGTTCCGGCAAGGTGAAAGTGTGCTTCATCAGAAAAAATCACAATATCGTTGGGACGAATGTTCCGAAGAAGGTCTTGGCACAAACTTACACGGACACCACAGTCTCGTTCACTCAGTTCCTGCGTAGTTACAATTTTGTAAGGATGCATTTTAAGATCTCGATGCAAGATTCTTCTCACACTTCGATCAGATATCCGTAATGCTGCCGCATGCTTTTTAGCGGATCGTCGAGGAGATTGTTGAACTGAAGCTCTAACTGCATCAACATTTCCGGGGCCTGTTGCAGTCCGTGGTCGTCCAGGTGGTTTCCTTTTTAATGCGGAACCTGTCTCACGAAAGTTAGCAACCCAAGAATAAATTGTTTTCTTATCGGGAACAGGGTCCCGTCGTCCGAGCGCAAAGCGAACGCAAAAAGCACGTTGAGTATTAATAGGCGATTCGCCATTTTGAATAAAATCTTCCACTACGAAGGCACGATGTTCACCAGACCACGCCATGGCGTACACTGAAAACGGCACGTAGGCAGCTACTTAACGACGCGCCCCCCACCACTCTGCTCCTTCTACTGTCCGCTGCACGTTACTTTGTAATCGGGGAGTGACGCGCCCCCCACCATTCTGCTCCTTCTACTGTCCGCTGCACGTTACTTTGTAATCGGGGAGTTTTTTATGCCGGACCCTGTAGTTCTAGTCTGACAGCTCTCTGTTTACTTTGGTAGTCAATATGTATTCTGAGTAATCAAGTGCATAAATCTTGTTAACTGGAGTTTGTGCATGTGTCTATATTTGTGGCTGAAATAACGGAAACTGCCTATAAATTGGTGACCCTGAAATTAAAAAAAAAGTTGAGACCCCAAGCAACATTTAGAGTGAAAAAGTGACTTCGTGTCATGATGTTAAGTGAAGCCAGATAGGAGGACAGCTTTTACATGTACAAGAGGACCAACAGAAGCAGATTAGGGGTCTGCAAAATCGAATTGCAGCACGAGGCAATGTGTGTTTATACCAACAAATGTTGAATACGACAGCAGTTTGCCCACTGAGTGTCACATGATTTCCACTCTGAAGATAAAAACACAAATAATGAAAAAGTGTGAACTGTGGTCCACAATACTAGATTTGGCATTTACACAGAACAGCGTTACTATCAATTACACAAAGTTTGCTGTGGCATTTAACAGCTTGGATGCCTGAGTCATCGAAATGGAGTTGAACAGTGCTTTGAAACCATCCTCACAATAGCAGTACCTCCATTTGAAGGGCACAGTGGTCAGACAGCTACATAAATTACTGGACCAATGAATGCAACAAGTGCTTTAGTTCAAGTGTATCAGCAATAGAATGTCATCTGAATTCTGGAAATATTGGAGGAACGTCATGGAAGAAGAAGCAGTTTCGAATGAAACACTACAGCGTGTGTGGCTAACGCAACTATTGCCTTCAGTGAAAATGGTGGGAGTGATGTTGGAAGACAGGCGTAAATTCTTTGCTTGCTGTAGCAGACAAGGTGAACACTATATTGGAGTAGGTGAGCACTTCGGTGTTGATGCAGGTAGCTAGCAACATCAACACTGGAAAGCTACAGCTATATAGTATGAGCAATAGATGAACATCAGCAAGCAGCTCTGAAGTCTGAAATACCAGTTGGATACAATTCAGAAGGAACTGCTGGCACTGGCAATGAATAATTAGACCTGCACAAGGAAAGGTAAAGAAGAGGGAATCCATCTGCCAGCAGAATCAAACTGGTGGCCAGATGCTACAAGGAGGAGAAATTCGCTGAATGTGTTGGTACCACAAGCATTCTGGTGGTCAGGCCATGAGATGCACACCTCTCTGCACATTCCCAAATGCCTTTGGCAGCCTGCACTATGCATAGCAGGCTACACAGTTCTACAAGAGTGCCAAAGTGTAGATGAGAGAGTTGCTGCTACTTCCACGGTCACTGTCAGAGATGTAATCAGAAGTAGCCAAAGCCCAGCACTCAAAATCAGTCCAGTTATCCATGACAGATCAACTGCATCCACATATATAGTGAAGCAAGCAGGCCTGGTTCTTGGGGTGGATGTGAGAATCAGGTGTGTGCGGAGGTATGGCATGGGAGATCTGTTTGTGTATTAAGATGACACCTGGCCAACCAATCTCTTGATGTCCATGGAGAATTTGTAGAGATGTTCCCAGAGGGCATCACACAAAAGTCTGAGGGCCCATGGGCATCACAATTACTCTTAGTTAAAAAGAAATATGGCACCTGGTAGCCCTGTGGGAGTTACTGAGCTCTAAATGGGTGAACAATCTCTAACCTCTATTCCATTCCTAAACTAAGTGATTTTTGTCAGTGATTTACCCAGAGCTACAATCTTCAGCATGGTATACCAAAATTTGGCTTACAATGGATTCCTGTCACAGAGTAAGATATTCCTAAGACTGCAGTGATAACACCTTCTGGTCTTTCGATTACCAACAGTGCCATTTGTTTTAAAGAATGCAGGTCAGTCATGGCAGGGGTTTGTAGATGAAGTACTAAAGGACATGGATTTCTGCTTCATCTACCTCAATGATATTTTGATATTTTCAAAGACAGCTTAATTACTTGAGGAACACTTTAAGGCAGTGTTCAACAGGATATATATAAATGTGGTCTGGTGATGTTGTTGTTGTTGTGGTCTTCAGTCCTGAGACTGGTTTGATGCAGCTCTCCATGCTACCCTATCCTGTGCAAGCTTCTTCATCTCCCAGTACCTATTGCAACCTACATCCTTCTGAATCTGCTTGGTGTATTCATGTCTTGGTCTCCCTCTACGATTTTTACCCTCCACACTGCCCTCCAATACTAAATTGGTGATCCCTTGATGCATCAGAACATGTCCTACCAACCGATCCCTTCTTCTAGTCAAGTTGTGCCACAAACTTCTGTTTTCCCCAATCCTATTCAACACCTCCTCATTAGTTATGTGATCTACCATCTAATCTTCAGCATTCTTCTGTAGCACCACATTTTGAAAGCTTCTATTCTCTTCTTGTCTAAACTATTTATTGTCCATGTTTCACTTCCATACATGGCTACACTCCACACAATTACTTTCAGAAACAACTTCCTAACACTTAAATCAATACTCGATGTTAACAAATTTCTCTTCTTCAGAAACGCTTTCCTTCCCATTGCCAGTCTACATTTTATACCCTGGTCTGGTGATAAATGAGGCAAAATGTGTTCTGCTTCAAAGACAGATGACATTTCTAGGACATATGGTCTCAGTTGCTGGTATTTGTTCTCTCAAAGACAAGATGGAGGTCATTAAGAACATTATGGATTACCACCAATTAAGAAGATTCATGGGGGTCATAAGCATTTACCGATGGCCTACCTGCTGACAGACTCACTGGCAGAAACAGTGCTATGGGCAGGCATCCCCTGTCATTGATGCCCCATGACTCAGCACACCTTTGAAAAGGCAAGGGCTGGTTTGCAAAAAGTGATCCTGTTATCCCACCCGGCCCATAATGCACCATTAGCAATAGTAGTGGATGCCATCAACAGGCTAATGTGGTAGCTCTCCATCAGTATGTCAAGAGTTGATGGAAACCTTTGGGGTCTTTCTCCTGAAAGCTGATGAAGGCCCAAAGTAATTAGAGTGCATACAGTCGAGAGCTACTGACCATTTATGAAACTGTGTAACACTTTTGCCCTTATGTTGAAGCTAGACCATTTACAGTGTTCACAGATCATAAGCCAATCACTCTTGCTTTTCACTATATCAAGGAAGTTTGTTCACACTGGCACTTCTGCCAGCTGGAGCTTATTGATCAGTTCACAACATTAATACACTATGTGATCAAAAGTATCCAGACACCCCCAAAAACATATGTTTTTCATATTAGGTGCATTGTGCTGTCACCTACTGCCAGGTACTCCATATCAGTGACCTCAGTAGTCATTAGACACCATGAGAGAGCAGAATGGGGCGCTCCGTGGAACTCATGGACTTCGAACATAGTCAGGTGATTGGGTGTCACTTGTGTCCTATGTCTATAGGCAAGATTTCCGCACTCATAAACATCCCTAGATCCATTGTTTCTGATGTGATAGTGAAGTGGAAATGTGAAAGGACACATCAGCACAAAAGCGTACAGGCCGACCTTGTCTGTTGACTGACAGAGACCGCCGACAGTTGTAGAGGGTCATAATGTATAATAGCCAGACATCTATCCAGACCATCACACAGGAATTCCATACTGCATCAGGATCCACTGAAAGTACTATGACAGTTAGGCGAGAGGTGAGAAAACTTGGATTACATGGCCACGCAGCTGCTCATAAGCCACAAAGCACACTGGTAAATGACAAATGGACTATTGAACAGTGGAAAAACATTGTGTGGAGTGACAAATCAAAGTACACAATGTGGTGATCCAATGGCAGGGTTTGTTTATGGCAAATGTCCAGTGAACATCATCTGCCAATGTGTGTAGTGTCAACAGTAAAATTCAGAGGCGGTAGTGTTATAGTGTTGTCATGTTTTACATGGAGAGGGCTTGCACCTCTTGTTGTTTTGTGTGGCACTATCACAGCACAGGCCTACATTGATGTTTTAAGCACCTTCTTGCTTCCCACTATTGAAGAGCAATTCGGGGATGGTGATTGCATCTTTCAACACGACTGATCACCTGTTCATAATGCACGGCCTATGGCAGGGTGGTTACACGACAATAACATCCCTGTAATGGACTGGCCTGCACAGAGTCCTGACCTGAATCATATAGAACACTGTTATGATGTTTTGGAAGGCCGACTTCATGCCAGGCATCACCAACCAACATTGATACCTCTCCTCTGTGCAGCACTCCATGAAGAATGGTCTGCCATTCCCCAGGAAACCTTCCAGCACCTGATTGAACATATGCGTGTGAAGTGGAAGCTGTCATCAAGGCTAAGGGTGGGCCAACATCAATTGATTTCCAGCATTATCAATGGAGGGCGCCACGAACTTGTAAGTCATTTTCAGCCAGTTGTCCGGACACTTTTGCTCACATAGTGTAAGACACATAAGAGGGGCAGAAAATATAGTGGCTGAATTTTTTTCTAGAGTCAACGCAATTTATTTCGCAATATATTACAATCAACTTAGGGCAGCACAAGCTACAGATGAGCAGCTGCAACAATATTTTCAAGATGTTCTTCAACTCAAACAAGTGGTGGTCACTGGGCACAAAGGACCATATGTGGTGTGACGTGTCTAGACTCTCACTTAGACGATTCTATCCCCGAAACGCAATAGAGGGCAGTTTTTGACAGTGTTCACAATCTCACCCAACCTCAGCACAAAAGCCACCGTTAAACTGATCACACAGAAATATATATATGGCCCAGTATTACAAAACACTGATGCCAGTGGGAGAATTTTCTTACATAATGAGTCATTTCTATCATGTTTACATAGACCTTGTGGCCTCACTTCCACCATCAGATGGATATCATTATATGGTTACAGCTATAGGAACATATACTTGTTGGAAGGAGGCAATCCCAATCAGGGCAATATCAGCAGAGACAACAACAAGGGCCTCCCTAAAAACATGGATTTCACATTTCCAATGTCCGGCTCATGTCAGCACAGACCAGGGGTGGCTATTTGAGTTGACAATGTTTCTTGAACTGACGGGATTGTGCACATTCCAGCACCATCATATGACCAGCTACTATGCCACTAGCAATGGGATGGTAGAGTGCTGGGATAGAACATTGAATGACATGCTTTTGTGCCATGAGAACAGCTGAACAACAGTGCTACCACTGGTTTTGCTGGAACTTTGCACACCCTTTTTGCTATAAATTGGAGCATCTACCACAGAAATCATTTATGGAGAGATGAGGTGCCAGCTGTTGGAGCATTTTTTGGCGAAACCAATGCAAACAGAACCAAAGCTGCCACATATGCTGCAATAGGTGAAGTTCCAAATTGCTAAGCTGTGCACTTCACCAGCATCCTGCCATGGAAAACAATGTTCATGCTCAAGAAACTTAAAATGTGCTCACAGGTGATGTTAAGAACAGACACAGCACACTTGCTGTTGCAGCCACTGCACTTAGGACCTTTCAGGTGCTAAAATGTGAGGAACATGTCGTTCAAACAATGTGCAATGACAAGCCAATGACGGTGTCATGGTAATGAGTAAAACCAGCATATTTGCTAACTCCGGACACACCTGCTCAACAACAAGATCCCTTAGATACTAGACCACTGATTTTGAGTCAGCTGGACAGTGACACCGTTCAGCCAACACCAGCTTCACCCTGTATTCAACAAATGAGATTTGCAGGAAGCATCAAAGATGCCAGTAACCTTTATCAGGGTGAGTTGATGGGTACATGGCTGTGTGGGAAATGGAATTCAGACAGCGATTGAGATCACATATATTATTCTTTTGCTGACTGACCAGGTTTGCTTGTTATGTTTACTCACTTTGACTGTTCTCTGTTTACTTTGGTTGTCAAGTTGCATTCTGATTAATCAAGTGAATAAATCTTATAAACATGAATTCATGTGGGACCGTGTATATTTATGGCTGAAATGGTGAAAGGCGCCTGTAGCCCCAAATAGTTCCTGCACGTAAAACACAAGACTTCTGTTTAAGACGACACTTAATATGAAACAATTTATACTACACATGTTTTTGGTAAATAAAAGTCACAATTTCAGATTTTTAGACTTCTGTATATGTTGATACTGTTGTAGTAATTCATTTTCTCCCAACTATCAACATCGATTTGTCCTCAATTCAGAACACTTACTTTTTAAGCTTCCAGATACAGTTGATTGAAGTTAGCTTAGGAATTATTAAAAAGGAAACATTGTCTGAATACTTGTTGCACTTCTAAAACAGACTTTTGCGTAAAGTTTTAATTTGTTGTTGTTAAATAATTTTCATAAAGGTAATATAAAGAAAACTAATATAACATCTAAATACCATAGTTATGGCAACACATTAGGAAAGTCTTACCTCCAAGATTCATATTAAAAATCTTACAGTCCCAGGAAATAAATAACACTCTGTCATTTTTAGTCACACGTGTATTAGTAACCTACAGACTTTATGCCTGCTACTCAATGCCTGGCTGCCTTGACATATTTCATGGTACTTCAAATGGTGATTCATTCCCCCCTTTTCTAATATGCAATTCCATTTTATTTTCTGAGACATCTCTGATATATCTCAATCCCATGATTTTCTCTTTGCTGTCATTAAAATGATACACTGCAAGTGCTGAGTTTTACACAACTCCCTTCTACTCACACCAAAGTGAATTGGTTAAATGTGACTTCAGAAGTAAGTTTACATTCCCAAGAGTCTCAAGAAGCATGCTTTACAAGATCTGCATTGAGACATTCTCGAGTGTCTTGAAATAAACACTGTCATTTCCCATTTGTGTTGCAGATACCAGGTGTTAATTTGGACTTTTATGTTTGGGCATGTGTTAGCTTTGCCTTGTTTTTCAGCCAAAATAAGCCTTTTCTCTTCAACTGTCTGCATGTAGGATTGCATTCTGCCAACCCTGTAGTGATTTCAGTGCAGAGAGACAATGTGGTTATATGTGACCCAGTCAAAAGTTCTGGATCCATTCCAAGATTCTATTGTTCCTGGATGGGCAGATACCCTGGTAGTGGTAGGACACTAGCAGTGCCAATAATTAGTGATGATGGTGCTCACTGGGTGGTTGTAGCACATATTTCAGTGTTCTCTGGTCTGCTTCCATAACATGGTCCATTATAGTGGGGTACACCTTCAAATACCATGAAAACTCACATGCATTATAAGCAGTACTAATCAAAACTTTAGGTCTAATATATCAGATGTGACCAGTGAATTACTGATAACCTCACTAAGCCAAAATTCAGTACATAAATTTAAATGGAAGTCTGTAGCCTACACTAAAAGGAAAGACAGCAGCTCAAGTATACAAAGAAATGAAAGTGAATTTCGATTGATAGGTGATTCATTACTGAAAAATGACCCTGTTCCAGGATGCAAAATTGATGTGCAACCTGGAATTAGAATGTGACAGCTAAACAACTATCTAAAAAATATGGAAAACTCAAAACAACATATTGCAGAAAATGAAATTAAACATAATTATAGTGGTGTGCTAATACATTTTGGGGCAAATTCGATAAAAATTAGCAGGGAAGAAGAAATCACCAATGACGCAAGAAACTTGATTTGTTCAGGTACAAGTCTCTATCCAGGTTCCCAGCTCATAATCAGTGATATAATAAAAAGAAAATCTGTTAGTGATAAATATGTCTGCAAAATAAACTGTGCCATAAAAGAACAGTGTGATACATTTGGAGTGGTGTTCATAGATCCAAATAAATTCCTAAATGAAAACTGCCTAGGAAAGGATGAACTGCACTTAAGTTGATTGAGGTCTTTAACATTAAACAGGGGATGAAAAAGTGGATAAACCAGCAAAGAAATCAAAAAATAAGTAGCATCCAAAAAATGAGGGAGAGCATAATATAGACCTGAAAATTGATTTTTTTAAATAAGGAATTGGTATTGAATGACTTTTCATCAGAGAATAAATTTGGCTTATTGTGTTTAAGTGAACATTGGGCCCCTGAAGATGAAATTCCAATTTGTATGTTCAAAAATTGTAGTTTATTGAACAGTTACTGCCGAAGAGTTCACAAGAGAGATGGTGTGGCAATCTATGTTGGTAGATCAATCGATTGCAGCATTGGTTACTTAGATCTAAATTATTTATGTGAAGAACTGAATAAGTAGTATGAAGCTAATAGTAGTATTTTCCGAAGGTGTTAGCAGTGTATTCTTAGAAAATTTGGACATCCTTTTATGTGCACTGACTGAGAACAGATTGATGAACTATGACATAATAATAGATGGTGATCATAATTCTGATTTTGACATGTCAACTGATATGCATGATGTTTGCGATTTGAAAAACATATTATGACAGTTCAATCTACAGTGTGTTAACTACAAACCTATTAGGGAACAAGCCTGCTTAGACAATATAGTTATTAATTTTAAATGTGCCCAGGCTCAGTGTGATGTAACAATGTGTCCCTTTTCTGACCACAAATCAGTGTCCTTAATATATGCTAACAGTATCAGTTCAGTCAGTCATAGTGGTGACATGGCCAGTTCAAAAACGGTGATCACTAGGCCAGTGACCAATGTAAAAATTGACAAGTTCAGGAAAACCCTCGCAGATAGAGACTGGTTCTGCCAGAGAAATGAAGGTAATGCTTGTCTATCAAATAATGAGTCGCCTAAGATAAATTTTGAATATTTCTTTAACTCATTTCTGCAAATATTTAATGATAGTATTCCCATTAGAAAATATAAAGAAACAGACAGAGGTTGTAAAAAGAAGGTGTCCAAAAAGAAACACTGTCTGATATGGAAGATCATGTAATGATGCTGTTAGGTGTATACAATAATACTGAGTCTGAAAATGCAAAATCTTTGTATGTAAGTTGGAGAAATAATTATAAAAAGGCAGATGTTGAAGCAAAAAAGTCGCACAATGCCCAGTACATTGAGACATCTAACAATAAATGCAGATCTGCTTGGAATATCATATATAGTGTTACCAAAGAATCATATAAGGTCAAAATCAGTATCACTCCACAAGAGTTTAATAATTATTTTATTAAATCTGTGGAGGAAGTAAGCAATGGCATCAGAAAACCTGATACAATTCCACCAAAACTCTTAGAAAAAATTATCATAGGACCCCGTACAATAATATTCTCACTTTCTATGAAGTTATAACCAATACTGTATTAAAAATAGTAAGGAACTTTAAGCTATCAGATAGTGCTGATATTTATGACATGTCTTGCAATTTGCTGGAGAAAATCATTGATTCCATTGTTTATCCACTTATCTAGGGTAGTTCCTGTGTATAAAAAGGGTGACAAAGACAACCCTGCAAGTTTCAGACCAGTATCAATATTTCCAGTTGTGGCCGAAATAATAGAATATCATTTACCATCAGTTGTCTGCTCATTTTGAAAAACTTGGCATATTTGATGTAGCACAGTATGGATTTAGAAAAAAATCATGAACAGTAGATGCAATAGACTCTGAAATTAAATATGTTCTTAAAGTGTTTCAGGAGAAGGGATTTGCTTAGGCCACTTTCTGTGACCTGAGTAAAGACTTTGACTGTGTAGGACATGACACACTTCTACAGAAACTCCATTATTACGGCATCAGGGATGATGGCCTAAAACTGTTAAAGTCTTATCTCCAAAACTGTAGGCAAGTTGTATGTATTGGCACAGAAAAGTGTAGGCCTACTGAGAAACAAACTAAGGTGGGAGTACCGCAGTGATCTGTGTTGGGACCATTTTTGTTTTTGGTAATGATCATGACCTACCCTCCTTTATAAGGTCCAATACAGTGCTATTTGCAGATGACACCTCCTTCCTAAAGTATAACAATGATCTAAATAAGTTAAAAGATTCTGTTGACAATACACTTGCCCAAGTGTCATATTGGTTCAGATCAAATGGGTTTTCCTGCACAAGAGCTAAACACAAAAAATGATATTTAGTCTAAAGGAGAAAAGTCCTTTTAATGAGCCCTGTCATACAAAGTTCTTAGGGGTACAGTTAGATGACAAACTGTCCTGGGAGCAACACATAAAATACATTAGTGTTAAATTATCCAGAGTAATTTATTTATGAAATTTGTACCAGCAGCTTATGTTAAAACATCTTATTTTGGATTTTTTCAAAGTATTGTGTCATATGGACTTATTCTCTGGGGAAACTCAAGCCATGTTCAAAACATATTATTTCTACAGAAGAAAGCAATCAGAGACATTACATGTCTTAAGCATAAAGCACATTGCAAGCTCTTGTTCTCTGAATGTAAAATAATAAATGTTATAGCAATGTGGGGTAGCCGCGCAGTTTGAGGTGCCCTGCCACAGTTTGTGTGGCTACCCCGTCAAAGGTTGGAATCCTCTCTTGGGCGTGGGTGTGTGTGTTGTCCTTAGCATAAGTTAGTTTAAGTTAGATTAAGACCAGGGATCACTGACCTCAGCAGTTTGGTCCCATAGGGAATTACCACCAATGACTGTTATAAATCTGTATATATACCAAGTGGTTACTTATTCAAAAAAGAATCCACATAAAGTAAAATGTAGAAATAATATTATAATCACAACACAAGAAAAAATAACCCCATACATATGTCATAACATAGATTATCAAAGTCAATCAAAAGCTATGAGCTAGTGGGCCTTAAACTATTTAATAAGCTTCTGCAGATGGTTGATGGTACAAGATGTTCCAGAGTGTGAATTTAGGAAAACAAGGCCTAATGACAGTGAAACCATCTTATCTTATCGTCATGGGATTGAGCATATGGGTGAACCACTAGGTAAGCCATCTATGTAGGGTGATGTCAATATTGGCAATAGTGATGAATATTACATCTCAGATTGTGGTGGTCAACCTCCTCATGACAAAATTTGTTTTGATGTCTGTATAGCTGACTACTCCAGACATCAGGTGCTCCATCCAGTGACTGTGTGCCATGGCTAGCATTACCAGTTTCAAGATTTTGATCATGGCTGTACTTCAGCAACTGTGCATGGAAGAGCTTCAGTGGATTGGAAGTAACAGCCAACCAGTTGCAAAATACAGGTTTAGTTAATAAACATGTATTTTGCAACTGGTTGGCTTTTATTTCTAATCTACTGAAAATTGCCAGTTTCCTCACGTCTCAGCACCCAAACATCTGGGCCCACATAAGAGCTCCTGAATTGTAGTGTGTTGGCTAAATCTGTACAGTGCCTCATAGTACTGGGTGGAGCAGGTGAAGAAGTATACAAGATTGGCATTCTTGCAGGATTTTGCAGGATTCTTCCTGCTGATTGCCATTGTCCTGTAGTTGATCAGAAGCATGGTGTGCACAGTATCTGTTGAAGTCCCCCTATTCCTTTCTTCATTTGGTTCTTAAAAGTGTGAACTAACCACTTTGCTTTTTCATTAGATTGAGAGTGGAAAAGTGGAGTTGTCAAATGATTGATACCATTATTTGTAAAGAACTACTTAAGCTAAATGGAACTGAACTATGGGGTATTCTACATCACATATGAGTGTGCTAACTCACAGGCAGCTAAAACTGTAGTGAAGACTCGCTAAGGAAGTCTTGTTGTGGTGTGGTGCATACTGTTAACATAAAGGTATTTGGTCCACTATCACTGTGTTTTACCTTCCAAAAGGGCCTAATGAAGCACGGATAGACACGATAATACAGATGCCACTAGGAAAGTCAAGTGGCTCATGGTATTGAACACATTTTGCACATCTACATTTATACTCCTCAAGTCCCGTTGTGGTGTATGGTGGAAGGATGCTTCTGGTAAAACCATCTTTGTCTCTCATTCCTGTTGTGATTTTCCACCAGGCATGTTTCGGAGGAAATAATATTTTACTCAACTCTTATTGGAATGTATGCTCTCAACATTTCAACAGCATATATCTCTGTAATGCTCAATGCTTCTGCCAGCAGAGTTTGTTAAGCATCTCTGTAATACTCTTATGCTTACTGAATGATCCTGTGATGAAATGCATTACTCTTTATTAGATATTTTTCTCTCTCTTCTATTAATCGAACTTGGTAAGGGTCCCAGACTGATGAACATTACTCAGGAATTGCCCAAACATGTTTTCCAAGCCACTTCTTTCATGGATGAACTGCATTTCCTTAAAATCCGCACTATGAATTTCAGTCTTGTATTTACATTTTGTACAATTTCCTTTATGTGAATTTCCAGATACTTACATCTAGGTAGTTTACAGTAGTTACTATTTCCAATGATTTGCTGCCAATTGGACAGTAAGACAGTAGTGGATCTTTTCACCTTTACTTATGTGTGGCATGTTACATTTTCTTGTGTTCAGAGTCATTTGTCAGTCCCCACACCGATCGGCAATCCTCTGCAGATCTCCCTGGAGTCTTCTGTTGTTACAATCTTCCTAAAGACAACAGAATTGTCTGCAAATATCTGCATAATGTTTGTGACATCATCCAGCTGATCATTTATTTGTATTGTAAACAGCAACTGCCATGTAACACTCCCTAGGGGTACCCCCAAAATTACCTTTACATCTGCCAATTTTGGCATGTTAAGAATGATGTTTTGAATTTGTCTGCAAAGAAGTTCTTATTTTAATTCCAAATCTGGTCTGATATTCAGTTGGCTTTCATTTTGTTCACCAAATGACTATGACTAACCGTACTTTATGCCTTCTGGAGGTCAAGAAACATGTCGTCAACCTGGACATTGTTCTACATCACTCTGGAATTCATGGAGGAAAAGCTGAATTTTGCAAGATCTCTGTTTGCAGAATCTATGTTGATTTTTATAGAATGGATTTCTATTCTCCAAAAATATCATAATGCGTTAGCATAAAATATATTCTATGGTCATAACATCAGCAATATTGGCCCATAATTAGGTACACCTGTTCAGTGAACCTTCTGAAAATGGGAATGACATTTTTGAGTGATAGGTAACTTTCATAGCTCCACCAATGTGTGATAGACAACTGTTAGAAGAGGAGCAAGTTCTTCCACATAATTTATGAAGAATCTCACAGGTATTTCATCTCGTCCAGATACCTTTCTACTGATGAGCAATTTTAGTTGACTTTTTATTCTGTAATCATCTATTTCAGTATCTGCTATTTTTGTACTTGTGTGCTGACTGAAAAGAGGAATGTGTTATGATCTTCCACTGTGAAACAATTTTTGAAGACCAAATTCAGTACTTTGGTCTTCTATCTGTCACCTTCCATTTTAGAGACACTATGGTCACTCAGTGACGAAATCAATTATTTTGATTTACCTACTGATTTTACATAAGTCCTAGACACGATGGTAGTTTTAGTCAGCTCAGATGCCAAAATTTTATTTTCAAATTTACTGAATGCTCCTTGCATTGCTCCACTTAAGTTCAGGTTGGGCTTGTTCAGCTTTTACTTGTCAGCTAGACTTTGGCTTCACTTAAATCTGTTATGCAGCTCTCCTTGCTTTCATAATAACTTTCTGATGTGACTATTGAATCCCAGCAAGTCTTTCTCAGTCCCTCACAATCTTGCTTGGCAGATATTAGTCTACGGTGTGTTGTACAATGCTTATGAATTTTATCCACTTGTGCTTCACATCTTTGTCCTCAGAGCTCAATATTATATATTGATTACTCAGATACTCTGCAATTTGTTCCATGTCACTTTTTCTATATTTCTTAACTTTCCTTGGAACACACATAGCTGTTGATGATATCACAACATAATGATCACTGATGCCCTCTATGTTAACTGATTAAAAAAGTTCAGGTCTGTCAGTTACAAGGAAGCCCAACAAGACATTGCTCTTATGTGTCAGTTCTCTATCAGCTCAAAGTAATTTTTACACTGTCTCTGGCAACAGCTGTAATCACATGATTCCCCTATTCTATAGCTGGCAAGTTGAAGTGTCCCCTTATTACTGTAGCATGATCAGGATACATACTCATGATATTATCCAAGTTTTCTCTGAAGTGCTGTGCCAATATTGCTTCTGAGGCAGGTGGTCTATAATAGAATTTGATTACTATGTTTGACCCCCCTTCGATGCTTTACTCAAATTATTTCATATTCGGAATCTGTGATTACCTCACTAGTTATTATTGAGTTCTTTACAGCAATAAATACAGCACCATGATTGGTGCCTAACCTATCCTTCTGATATACTCAGTCCAGTCACATTAATGTGACCACTACCTATGTTTGACATCAGCGGACAATAACTACTCACAAGATGGCAGGGGCAGCACCAGCAGTGGAGGGTATATAAAGGATGTCTGGGGGGATGTGGAAAACAGTGCAAACATTGTTGTAAAGTGGAAACGAAGTGCTTTATCGGATGTTCAAAAGGGCATGATCGATGGCTTTCGGCCTAGTGTGGAAGCATTTCTAATATGGCTAAGTCTGTAAACTGTTCACGTGCTATTATGGTTATAGTATACCATGTATGGCAAAATGGGGCTATCCAAAACTGGTGGTGCACCATGGGCCATAGATGACAGGGGTGAACAATGACTGTGGGGAAATGTAGGGGCAAATAGATCTGCAGCTGTTGAGCAACTGACAGCCCAGATGAACCAAGGGGCTACCAGCAGTGTCTCCTCAATGACCGTTCAGTGAACATTGCTGTGTATTCATCGGCGACAAAGACTGAACTTTGCACGCCAATACTACAACTGGACATCCACTGAGTGGTGACATGTGGCCTTTTCAGATGAATCACATTTTATGCTTCATCAGACAGATGTCCGTTGTCGTGTTCAGCTGTGCAACAGTCAGAAGGATCCGGGCCAGAGGAGGGAGTGCTATGGTCTGGGAAATGTTTTTGTGGCATTCCCTGGGTGATTTTGTCATTGTGTAAGGCACATTGTATCAATACAAGTATGCATCTATTCTTGGGGACCATAACCACTGCCACATGCAATTTGGTTTTTCCTTGGCATGATGGCATCTACCAGCAGGACAACACAATGTGTCATACAGCTCACAGTGTACATGGTTTGTAGAGCACCAGAATGAATTTACCATATTCCCCTGGCCACCGAATTTTCCAGATTTAAAACCAATCAAGAATCTGTGGGAGCCCCTCAGTCAAGCTGTTCATGCCATGGATCCTCAGCCGAGAATCCTAACACAGCTGGCCATGGCACTGACGTTGACATAGATCGACATTTCTGTTAGTACCTTCCAGAACCTCACTGATTCTTTTTCTACATATTCTAGCTGCAAAAGGTGGTAACTCAGGCTTTTGACAGGTGGTCATTTCTGTCCCTAATGCCCTGGAGGTATAATTATCTTCAATAATTGGCGTTAATTCTGGGATCTTACCATGGAAGCTCCTATAGTTTACTGATACCACATTTTCTTTTTCTATTCTGCAAAGACAAAGCACTTCTCTGATAGTAATGTGGCTGATCTAACAATTTTGGCAAGCAGTTCATTATTGACACTAAGGGAGGATTCCTCGAACCTAAAAAAAATTCATAATTGTCATTGTTAAGGAAAAAAGTCAAACACTGGATGTGTTTAGTTTTCTCTGAAAATCGTCATTGCAGACTATAAAGAGCGATAAGTTGTTTCTAATCCATGTCCAAGTGAAATGTATGCCATTAAGCTAGAAGTTAATTTTTTTTTAAACGACATACATAAATGACGATTAAGGTTGTCACCTCAGCTTAAGATATGATGGCTTGTATTTATATTAGCATTGAAGTAGAAAAAGAAATAAGTTGATGGGACCCATTAGAATTTCAGTAATCTAAAACTCCCCTGCAACACAGTCCAAGGCATCTGTTGAGAGAATTAATTGTTTACTTTGAGTGTATGCCACTAAGCAAGAGATGACTACAGTTTACATGATAAAAGCCATGTCTCATTCCATCATGTAGTTAAAACTAATGCCCTTCTTTTTTAGTTGGTTAAATTGATAAGCAGTGTCTGTGGTTCAGGTTATAAATTTAAAGTAATAATTACCCAGTCAAAAGAAAAAAGATAACAAATATTGTGCAGTTGAATGTTGTTGCATTGGCTTGATTCCAACCACATTATTGGTGTGACCAAAATACTTAACATTTTCTTGGAGAAGCTTGCTTTTGGTGCTGCATTTGAGGCTCATTTCTTTAAGTTTTGTGAATAGAAGGACTTTTAGACTGGCTAAGTCCTAATGTCTGTCGGCACCCATTATCGTAAAATCATGAAATAGTTTGGTGATGAGTTGAGCTATAACTGCATCCAAATGCAGAAGCACCTCTTACTGTTTAATTTAGCAAGTATTCCTCACAAAGAGGAACAGTGTACAATTCAATGCTTGATCACCCATAACATACTTAAATTCCCTGTAGAAGTGAAGAGTGACAGCACTTTAGATGGTAAAAGTCATGACCATTCCATCACATAGTTAAAACTAATGCACTTCTTCTTCAGCTGGTTAAATGTCAGCTCAAATATGATGGGAATGGTGAAGGAAACTGGCTATGATATTTTGAAAGGAACCATATGGCATCTGACTTAATCAATTAAAGCAAACTGTGGAAAACCAAAAGCCAGATGCTCAGCAATGGATTTGAACCCGCCTCTCTTAAATGCTTGTCTAGTGCATCAGTGCCTGCACCACCATGACTACGGATTTAATACGACACACTCGTCCAGCTGTGTCAAAATTTAGGAATTACAACCTGTTTCAATGAAAGGCAGGTTTCTTAATTATTGATGAAACCTCACATAAGTGAAAGAGGCCATATGAAGTGTGGAACAGATTATGTCAGACACTATGTTAACACCACCTTTGATTGTGAAACTAAATACAAAATAAACATGTAGATCAAATATATTTTGACAGATAGTATGATTTGTTACCAAAATCAGAATTTTGTGAGTAACTATGTGGTTTTTTGTTCAATATTGAATTGCTCTGTTATTGGGATAGGATAATTTATAGCTCAATAATCAGTGATGTGCTGGCAGCACTAACACCTGTAGATTTGTAGATTTTGGAGAGATACAAATGAGCCTGTATCGATTTTGAATTGAATTGGCAGCATTGTATACACAATATAAGAAACGCATTCTAAGTATGATTTTCCTGGTTTTGTCTATCATCACACTGTCTCTATTACTACGTATGATAGAGCTATCCAATGATTACAAATTATAGCCACATGACCTCATTTAAACATTACGCTCTTGTATCCTGCTGGAGAAAGCAATACATCCTTCCCTCTGTCTATAAGCAACCTAAACGCTTTGGTAGGCTGTGACAGTTGTATCTGTTCAGCATTGAAGAATAATTTGAGGTGGAGGACTTTATTGCAACTGGCGGTGCACAATAATGCCATATGAAATGATAATGGCATTGATCATGAGTGGGTCTGTGATATTGATCAAATAACTGGAACTCCAGAGATCTCAGGGAATACCTGATTGTGTGAATACTTTGAATGACGATGAGACTGTTAAGACTACTTTTGCCATGAGATCCTCTAGTTTCAGAATCTCACAATGTATTTCCTCACTGAGGATAAAATAGACAATGAGATTGAATATGATCAAGTCTGCTCAAAACAATTACACTGAAATTTTGAACGTGTGGCCCTTGTCACTTACAACTACACATATTGGTGACTCATGGCTGTTAAGATTACTTGCCTGCTTTTGCTGGTGTTGAAACTCTAGTCTGCCTTGATTGATGTGGCTTTTTTATGTATGTACTAAAGTGCGCGTCATTTATGACGGCGGCCGAGTTTAGGTTCGTTCTGCACATCTGATGTCACAAAGCACAGTCAGCCAATGAACAGAGAACGACGTTGCCAGAGCTCGACTGCAGTGCAGAGCACGGACGAGTGTTTTCAGTTTTAAAAACGTTCAGTCATAAATAAAGCAATTGAACAAAAGCAATGTCTTGATAGCAGACTTTCTTTTATAGAAAGTTTGGAAAAAGCATTCTTTATACCAATTGTTTCATATTCTATTAATTAATTAAACCAAACAAGCAATAAGCCTCCTAATTCAGGCGATAGCAAGGAAAGGTGTTTGTATCATTCTCACTAACCGCTTTTTCACAATAAAGAACATAAAGAATATTTCCTATTGTACTTCGATGAAACATGAGTAATTCATAATCATACCAACAGTGTTTGTCGGTATTATTAAGTCCTCCGGGAGGTATATTGGGTGACGAGCTGCGTTAGCATAATGCTTAAAGCGTTTGGTTGCTAAGCGAAAGATTCTAAGTTCAAACCTTGTTTGATGCTTAATATTTTCTTTATTTAAAAACAATATTGAAGTGTCTTACTTCACGAATTTGATTCGTTTGAATGTAATTTTTTGAAATTTCTAGTGGCAACTAAAATCGTCCATACGGAAAGTATATGCTATGGACTTTTACCTCTGCAAACTCACCAAAATTTCGTGCAATGGTTTACTACATCTAATGCTGAACATTAACTGCGTTGAACATCGAAACAAAATTAAGTCATTTATGGGGGGAAGGTATCAGTGAAGAAGATGTGTGAAAATCAAATTTTTTGGGCCAAATAGTTTTTGTGAAATCGTATGATAAAGTGTGTCAAAGCAGTCGAAACACCATGTGTCTGCACAGGTGAGCAGTGCAGTGATGACAAAATCGCGCACAGTGTGGAATGCGGAGAGCACGTCTCTATAGCAGCGAAATGGTTAATGCGGCCGTGGTGGCTTTACTTCATAAACTGCGCACTCCCCCCTTAACGTAAGTTTGCAAATTATACTATGGCGATGCTTCTCTTGGTGCATGCAATAGGCAACGCAGCAATCTCCTGCGTCTGGGCGGGCATGCGCGAACTGCCAAGATAAATGAATTTAACTATAGGAGTGGAACAGGACACAAATTTCACCAAATTATGGGACCAGCTTTGTTAAGAGGGCCAAAATTTTCTGATACTGGAATAACCACTTGAGGTCTATAGAATATTCTCGTGGTAGGAGCTCAGTGTGCTCATAAATACAGACCATAAGGTGTGGATTTTTAAGGCAAAAAGCACTGGCTGTCTTAAGTCAGAAAAATATCTCAGAGTTTCTTCAGCAACTTTACATACTCTTAAATGCAGTGCTTTGTCCGTAAGCCATGACACTGGGCAAAACAAGAAATGATTGCTGTGTTTGTATATAGAGACACTTGTGTAAAAAGATAGAATCTTCAGTCATAGACGAATAATTGGATTTCACACTAGTTGTGACATGTTTTCGTGAACAACACACTGGGGTGTAATGTAGGAAAGCTGCATCAGTGTACAGGGAAAAATATCCAGACATCCAGTCATCATGGTAACTGGACAAGATTTCTCAGTGTCTACCTCTATATCTAGGTACATACTCTGCAAGCCACCATCTGGTGTGTGGTGGAGGGTAGCCTGTACCACTACTAGTAATTTCCTTTACTGTTCTGCTTATAAATAGAGTGAGAGAAAACAACTGGCTTTATGCCTACATACAAGCCTTAATTTCTCATATCTTATGTCTATGGTCCTTATGCAAAATGTATGTCAGTGGCAGTGCAATTGTTCTGCTGTCAGCTTTAAATGTCGGTTTTCTAAATTTTCTCAATGATGTTCCTCACAAAGAATGTTGCTTTCCCTCCAGGGATTCCCGTTTGAGTTCTTGAAGTTTTTCGTAATACTTGTGTGCTGTTTGAACCTACCAGTAACAAATCTATTATCCCACCTCTGAATTTCTTTGATGTCTTCCCTTAATGCTACCTTTTGCAGATCCCAAACACTTGAGCAGTACTCAGGAATGGTTTGCAGTTGTGTCCTATGTGCAGTCTCCTTTACAGATGAAGCACACTTTCATACAATTCTCTCAATAAATTGGCATTGACCATTCGCCTTCCCTATTGTAATCCGTACATGCTCATTCTGTTTCATATTGCTTTGCAACAATCCTCCTAGATGTTTAATCAATGTGAATGTGTCAAGCAGCACACTACTAATGATGTATCTGAAAATTATGGGTTTGTTTCTTCTACTCATCTGCATTAACTTACATTTTTTTTACATTTAGTTCTAGCTGCCATTCATCACACCTACTAGAAACTTTGTCAAAATCATCATATATCCTCCTACAGTAACTCAATGATGACACCTTCCCATACACCACAGCATCACCAACAAACAGCCACAGATTGTTGCTCACCATTCACCATATCATTTATGTATACAGAAAATAACAGCAGTTGTATTACACTTCAGTAGGGCACTCCTAAGTATAGTCTTGTCTTTGATGAATGCTCCCCATGGAAGACAGTGCTCTGGGTTCTGTTATTTAAGATGTCTTTGAGCCACTCACATACCTGGGAACCTATTCCAAATGCTTGTTCCTTGTTCCTTCATTAATTGTCTGCAATGGGGCTCTGTGACAAATGCTTTTCAGAAATATAGGAATATGGATTATGCCGGGGTTGCCCTTCACACATAGTTTACAGAATATCATGTGAAAGGAGTGCAAGCTGAGTTTTGCACAAGCAATGAATTCTGAAACCATGTTGATTCGTGGACAGAAGCTTTTCCATCTCAAGGAAATTAATTGTGGACAGGGAAAAATATCCAGACATTGTGGTAATTGGAAAAGATTTCTCAGTGTCTACCTCTACATCTAAGTACATACTCTGCAAGCCACCATGCGTTTCAAGAATTTTCCAGCAAACTGTTGTTAAGAATATTGGTCTGTAATTTTCCAGGTCCATTCTTGTACCCTTTTTATAGACAGGAGTCATCTGTACTTTTCATCAATCACTTGGATCATTGTGCTGGGTGAGAGATTTGTGATAAATGCAAGTTAAGTAAGGGGCCAGTACTGTTGAGTACTCTACGTAAAACTGAATTGGGATTCTATCTGGACCCGACAATTTATTTGCTTTCAACTCTTTCAATTGTTTCTCTATGGCAGGGATGCTTATTACTATGTTCTCTATATGAGAGCCTGTGTGATGGTCAAATGATGGTTTGTTTGTATGATTCTCCTGTATGAATAATTTATTAAATGTGAAATGTAAAACTTTGGCTTTTATTTTGCTGCTGTCTTCTATTGCCACTTTAGACTAGTCAATGACTGATTGGATAGAAGCCTTAGACCCACTTAGTGATTTTACATAGGACCAGAATTTACTTGATTTCTTGGCAATACCTTTTACTAAAATATGATGGTGGCAGCTGTTGTATGCTTTGCGCATTGATCTTTTTACAGACACAAGATTTCTATTAACTGTTGCCTGTTGTCATCTGCGCATTCTCATTTGAACTGAGAGTGCAACCGTCTTTGCTTGCCTGGTATTTTCCGAATTTCATTTTTGAACAACAGTGGGTCCTTTCTATCTGTAATTCATTTACTTGTCACACACTTCTCCAGAGAAAGATTTACAATCAGTCTAAACTTTGTCCATAATTCCTCAAGATCCATTACACTGGAACTAAATAATATCAATTTAGCATCTACGTATGATGATAACAACTGCTTATCTGCTCATTCTAGCAAAAATACTATCCTAGCCTGGAATGATTTATTGGCTTTAGTAAACAAAGTTGCGATGATGACATCATGGTCACTAATCCCTGTCTCTATAGTGATTCTGTTGATAAAGTCAGGCCTGTTAATACTAAAGGGTCTAAAATATTTTCATTGCATGTGGGATGCTGAACAATCTACGAGGGTCACTCCAAAGGAAATGCACACTATTTTTGTAAAAATACAGTTTTCATTCCGCATGTGTGAAAGTATTACAGTGTGTAGATACATCCTTCCCACTTGTTTTCAAACTTAGTTAATCTGTTCCAGTGAGTGACGCAGTCACCCAAGAAAAAAAAATTCAAAACCAAACATTCTGCTGGAAAAGTTATGGCTACGGTGTTTTTTGATTCTGAAGAACTTTTGCTTGTGGACATCATGCCAAGTGGAACCACCATAAATTCTGATGCATATGTGACGACAATGCAATGCAATGCAATAAATGAAGCAGGCAAAAAGGAATACAAATGTCTCAAAAATGAGATTGACAGGAAGTGCAAAATGGCTAAGCAGGGATGGCTAGAGGGCAAATGTAAGGATGTAGAGGCTTATCTCACTATGGGTAAGACAGATACTGCCTACAGGAAAATTAAAGAGACCTTTGGAGAAAAGAGAACCACTTGTATGAATACCAAGAGCTCAGATGGAAACCCAGTTCTAAGCAAAGAAGGGAAAGTAGAAAGGTGGAAGGAGTATATAGAGGGTCTATACAATGGTGATGTACTTGAGGACAGTATTATGGAAATGGAAGAGGATGTAGATGAAGATGAAATGGGAGATATGATACTGTGTGAAGAGTTTGACAGAGCACTGAAAGACCTGAGTCGAAACAAGGCCCCAGGAGTAGACAACATTCCATTAGAACTGCTGACCGCCTTGGGAGAGCAAGTCCTGACAAAACTCTACCATCTGGTGAGCAAGATGTATGAGACCGGCGAAATACCATCAGACTTCTAGAAGAATATAATAATTCCAATCCCAAAGAAAGCAGGTGTTGACAGATGTGAAAATTACCAAACTATCAGTTTAATAAGTCACAGCTGCAAAATACTGACACGAATTCTTTACAGACGAATGGAAAAACTGGTAGAAGTGGACCTTGGGGATGATCAGTTTGGATTATGCAGAAATATTGGAACACGTGAGGCAATACTGACCTTACGACTCACCTTAGAAGAAAGATTAAGGAAAGGCAAACCTACATTCTTAGCATTTGTAGACTTAGAGAAAGCTTTTGACAATGTTGACTGGAATAGTCTCTTTCAAATTCTAAGGATAGGAGGGGTAAAATACAGGGAGCGAAAGGCTATTTACAATTTGTACAGAAACCAGATGGCAGTTATAAGAGTCGAGGGACATGAAAGGGAAGCAGTATTGAGCAAGCAGTAAAGGAAACAAAAGAAAAATTTGGAGTAAGTATTAAAATCGATGGAGAATAAATAAAAACTTTGAGGTTCGCCGATGACATTGTAATTCTGTCAGAGACAGCAAAGGACTTGGAAGAGCAGTTAAACGGAATGGATAGTGTCTTGAAAGGAGGGTATAAGATTCACATCAACAAAAGCAAAACGAGAATAATGGAATGTAGTCGAATTAAGTCTGGTGATGCTGGGGGAATTAGATTAGGAAACAAGACACTTAAAGTAGTAAAGGAGTTTTGCTATTTGGGGAGCAAAATAACTGATGATGGTCGAAGTAGAGAAGATATAAAATGTGGATTGGCAATGGCAAGGAAAGCATTTCTGAAGAAGAGGAATTTGTTAACATCGAGTATAGATTTAAGTGTCAGGAAGTTGTTTCTGAAAGTATTTGTATGGAGTGTAGCCATGTATGGAAGGGAAACGTGGACGGTAAGTAGTTTGGACAAGAAGAGAATAGAAGCTTTCGAAATGTGGTGCTACAGAGGAATGCTGAAGATTAGATGGGTAGATCACATAACTAATGAGGAGGTATTGAATAGGATTGGGGAGAAGAGGAGTTTGTGGCACAACTTGACTAGAAGAAGGGATCAGTTGGTAGGACATGTTCTGAGGCATCAAGGGATCACCAATTTAGTATTGGGGGGCAGCGTGGAGGGTAAAAATTGTAGAGGGAGACCAAGAGATGAATACACTAAGCAGATTCAGAAGGATGTAGGTTGCAGTAGGTACTGGGAGATGAAGAAGCTTGCACAGGATAGAGTAGCATGGAGAGCTGCATCAAACCAGTCTCGGGACTGAAGACCTGAACAACAACAACACGTGACGACACTGAAGAAACTTGAAGCTTGACTGAGTCGTGTTTGACAACATCAGCAAAAGCAGGATCTTTTACTGTTGCATGACAATGCATGGCCACATGTCAATCAAAAAACCATGGAAGCAATCACAAAACTCGGATGGACAACACTGAAACATCCGCCTTACAGTCGTGACCTGGCTCCATGTGACTATCATCTCTTTGGGAAACTGAAAGGCTCTCTTCGTGGAACAGTGTTTGAAGATGATGACTCCCTTGTTCAAAAAAAAAATAGTGTGCATTTCTTTTGGATTGACCTTCGTACTCAAGACAGTTTTGGGGAAATGTGTTCCAGTGTACTTTACAAGATTGTCTGTCTGTTCCCCCTGCCAGCGAATCAGTAGAAATCCCAGTCTATACCCAAGCAGTTACAGTTGCTTCTATTGCTTCTAACTAATATTTTGTGATCTGAGTATTTCCTCACTACTGAGAGTAGACTGTCTGTGAATGACTCTAAGACTGTCACAGCAGCGTTTGGTGGCTGGTAAAAAATCCAACAATTAACTTGATTTCACCTCGACCTGTTATACATGATCACATAACTTCATTGTCACACTGAAATTTGACTTCATTATGAAAAGAATAGAATGTTACTCACCATGTAGTGGAGATGTTGAGTGACCGACAGGCATAACAAAAAGACTGCTAAACAATTGAGCTTTCAGTCAAAAGGCCTTTTAAAGTAGACACACACACACACACACACACACACACACACACACACACACACACACACACACACACACACAAACACAAGTTACACACACATGACCACTGTCTCTGACCGCCAAGGCTGAATCCAATGTTACTGGCCAGGGACAGTGGTCATATGTGTGAGTTCTTTTGGGCAAAATCTCACTTATTTAGCAGTCATTTTGTTGTGCTTGTCGGTGAGCCAACATCTCGACTATATGGTATGTAGCAGTTTATACTTTCCATGATATTGTCATTATCCCATGTTGTATATTCCATTGTTTGAAATTTGACTTTAATAATGACAATACTTTTTTTGTCAACTGCAATCAACACGCCCCCTCCTATGGCCTCTAACTGTATTTTTTATATACATTTCCTGAACTGCTAAGTATCTCAGAGATTTCTACTTCCTGTTGGAGCCAGCTCTGGGTCCCAAGAATAATTTGAGCATGAGAAATTTCCTGGAGGGCAGCAAATTGGGGAAATTTGCTACAAATACTTCGACAACTTAGAGATAAAAGTTTGGCAGTCAATGTGTTATTATGCAGAATGGCTCTGAGCACTATGGGACTCAACTGCTGAGGTCATTAGTCCCCTAGAACTTAGAACTAGTTAAACCTAACTAACCTAAGGACATCACACACATCCATGCCCGAGGCAGGATTCGAACCTGCGACCGTAGCGGTCTCGCGGTTCCAGACTGCAGCGCCAGAACCACGCGGCCACTTCGGCCGGCTATGCAGAATGCAGTCTGATTTTACTATCTGCATGTCATCTGGCTAGTTTTCATCAGACTGCTTCAAACTACTGCCTAAACTAAAAGAACCCCCATATGCACTCCTCAAGGAGTCTGCTATGTGAGTAGCTGCTTCCTTTGTGTAGTACAGTCCTGACCATCAAGGGGCATTGTACACTGATGCAGGTCCATAAATCTGCAGCCAAGACTGTCACAGACTTGATGAAACCTTTGGTTTAGACCCTCCACTCAGCTCCAAACCAAAGGACCCCAATTAACTCTGAGTACAATGTCATAAATTGTGAGCCCTGCTTGCATCCTGAATGCAATGACAGAAGTGCTCATCACCTCTGGCAGCCTCCTGTATTAACTGAGAATGGCTTCAGAATCCAAGCGACAGGCATAATTAGGGCCAATGTGAGCGACAATTTGCAGATGAATGCAATCTGCCCACTCAATAGCCACAAGCAATGCCACCACCGGATCTCAGATGAGGCTCCATGTCAGACATATCGATTGCACATTGGCTTTCATTCCGACTATGAATTCTATTTCCCTAAAGGGCTCCATAATGCACCTAGCATCGATGTTCCTGATAGCTAGCAAACTCCTGATCCTGTGTGCTACTCAGACCCTTCTGAAGACCACCTGTTCACTCACAGGGCAAACAAGCAAGACCACAAGGCCAGTCTCCACATTGGCCCTTCGCCTCAAGCAATATGCATGTGTTACCACCCGCCACTCATCCCGTTGTGAGGGCAGTTCCACCACGTTGGGGACACCAGGAGGTCCTCAGCAGCAGAGCTGATTGGTGAGATGGGTGACACCTGAGATCCTGTGCAGCATACCAGTGATTCCACCAGTACTACACTTCTAGACAGCAGCATGACTGACCATAGCCAAAAGCATATTCAGCTGTTTGTGAACTGTGGCCAGCACCTCCTGCATCTGCATACAGCATCCACACATACTACCCATCTTAGTATTACTAACTTAAGAATTTACTATAGTAGCACAGACAGATTCCTAGATATGCAACATGCTGCCCTCCCAATGTGTTACCAATGGAGGCTGATGCCTTATGAACTTTTATCTACCTGTTCAGAAGTAATAACAGCAGTGCTACAGACCGCCTGACCCTACACTTTACAGTTAACAAAAATGCAAGATTACATCTCTCAAACAGAAAAACGTGCATGGAGTTTAAAAAGTGTGCTATTAAGAAAACATAAAAAAACTAAGTACATAACTTTCCAGGACTCTGACTCAATGCATCATCATGGTAATGTGAAGAGATTTCTCAGTAACAATATATACATGTGCTAGAGTGGGTCATTAAAGCCACTGACTAACTATTTGTGTGTTAGAGGCAATACCTAATTGTTTGAAAGATTTGCCAATAACAAGCATCCCAGTTTTGAAGAATTGTTTATGGTGCATACTATGAGATCAACAGGTATGCTTACTATCACCCACAGAATGTCCAACACAAATGTGTACTTTCATCATGATATGTAAAGAAATGTTTTTGTTTGTTCCTCCACTCATTCCTGTTTTAATTACTCTTAAGCCTCATACTTATGATGTTTACTTTCTTGTGTAAAATTACTCAGTTTCAACACATTATTATTATCTGTGCTGCCTGGAAAGGGTTTAGGGACATGTTGTTGATAAATTAGTTTAGAAATTATGAATGTCCATTAAACATAACAACAAACCAGATTATGCTTTGGGCTTTTCTATTAGGCTCTGAGAGGATAAATGGTCTCTACAGATACACTATGTGATCAAAAGTATCCACACACCTTGCTGAAAATGACTTACAAGTTTGTGGCACCCTCCATCGATAATGCTGGAATTCAATATGGTATTGACCTTGATGACAACTTCCACTCTCGCAGCCATACATTCAATTAGGTGCTGGAAGGTTTCTTGTGGAATGGCAGCCCATTGTTCGTGGAGTGCTGCACTGAGGAGAGGTGTCAATGTTGGTCAGTGAGGCCTGGCATGAAGTCAGCGCTCCAAAACATCCAAAAGGTGTTCTACAGGATTCAGATTAGAACTCCATGCAGGCCAGTCCATTACAGGGATGTTATTGTCATGTAACCAATCCACCGCAGGCCGTGCCTTATGAACACATGCTCAATCCTGTTTAAGGTTGCAATCACCATCCCCGAATTGCCCTTCAACAGTTGGAAGCAAGAAGGCACTTAAAACATCATTGTAGGCCTGTGCAGGCTGGCAGGTGACGTTCACCGGGAATTCGCCATACCCACACCCTGCCAATGGATCACCACATTGTGTACTGTGATTTTTCACTCCACACAATGTTTTTCTACTGTTCAATTATCCAATGTTTACACTTCTTACACCAAGCAAGGCATCGTTTGGCATTTACCGGCATGATGTGTGGCTTATTAGCAGCCAGTTGACCATGAAATGCAAGTTTTCTCACCCTCCACCTAATAGTCATAGTACTTGCAGTGGCTCTTGTTGCAGTTTGGAATTTCTGTGTGATGGTCTGGATAGATGTCTGTCTATTACACATTATGACCCTCTTCAATTGTCAGCGCTTGTACACTTTTGTGCTGTATGTGTCCCTTCATATTTCCATTTCACTATCACATCGGAAACAGTGAACCTAGGGATGTTTAGGAGTATGGAAATCTTGCCTACAGACATATGACACAAGTGACACCCATCACCTGACCACATTCGAAATCCGCGAGGTCCACGGAGTGGTCCATTCTGCTCTCTCATTATGTCTAATGACTACTGAGGTCGCTGATATGGATTACCTGGCAGTAGGTGGCAGCACAATGCACCTAATATGAAAAATGTATGTTTTTGGGGGTGTCCGGATACTTTTGATCACATAGTGTGTAAAATGATCAAAGATAAAAAAGTATTTGAAGTAAAAATATAAGAGCTGCAGTATATGGGCAAGGAAAGAATTGAGTTGAATTAATCATAAAATAGACTCACAGGGACTTGAAAAAGTGAGTAAATTAATTTATAATGGAAATTGATAGTGGATTTACTGTCATGTGTACAGAAACCAAGCTACTCTCTTTTTAAGAGGGCTACTAGTGTATTATTTCTTTTTGCTAAAACAAGAACCATGTACGTCAGTGTCACATTTACATATATGATGAACAAACCATAGTTGCAACATAATAGATGAGTGAATTTGGCTCTGATGGTAATTTTGCATTAATTATATTTTTATTATATCTTAAAGAAATTTATTAAATTTAAATCATAGTGTACAGACTATACGGCCTATTCAGTGACAATGTGATGCTGCAATTGACCAAGGGTAGACAGAAATCTTTAGTTCCGAAGGAAATTGTAATGCATACTTGCATACTGGACCAACAGAAAAAAATCTATACTGCTGCAAGTGTCTCAGTTTGCTGAGTTGTAAACTATGTCAGTAACTACCGTTTGATGACCTTTCTGTCCTCTGTTGTCACTTATCATAGTTTACATTTTTGCTATTCAGTATGTCTTCTACATCTGTGCTATGGTCTGCATACTCTTTTTTTTTTTGGTTTCAGTCAACGTGTTACTCACTCTTATGTTTTACTGACAAACATTAAGATGTCATGTAAATCAAAATAAAAGATTAATATCCATTGTTCTTAGAGGTATATATTCATGTATATTATGAAATAAACAGAAATGTTATTATGTTCAGGTAATTTACTCGACGAAACTGATGTGCTGGATTGGATGCTAGATCAAAAAAATGATGAAAGTATTGAGGAAGTGAACCGTGACAAGTTGTTCAAGTACATTGAAACAAAGGAGTTCCTTGCAGTGATTTTTTGTAAGTTGTCTTAAATTTCTGATACATTTTTGTTGCATATATAAATAGTGTGCACCTAATAGTGTGGCCTGTATCAGATGAGTTCATAATTTCTTCAATCATAGGAAACAATATGTGCAATGAACCACCTTACATAATTAAAAACTATAGAAAAAGTATTTTCAAGTGTACACACACACACACACACAAACACACACACACACACACACACACACACACACAGAGAGAGAGAGAGAGAGAGAGAGAGAGAAAAGGGAGGGGGAGAGAGGGGGGGGGGGGAGGGAGGGAGAGAGAGAGAGAGAGAGAGAGAGAGAGAGAGAGAGCTATTGCATGTTGTTGTTTATGTGCCTACATGTCCCTCCCTGTTCCTCAAACACTCTACGACACCATGAGTTGTTATATTTACACACTCTATTGTTTTTTATTTGCACAATTACTAAATGCTGGATGACAAAATCTTTATTTTTACCAATATTCAACAAATTTTGAAGAAAATATCAGCTATCTTGTATACAATAATTTATTGTCTATTAAGCAGAGTGATTTTGTGTTTATTCTGGAATTTTGGAAGTTCAGATACTGAGGACAACCCAATATCTCCAAGAGTTCTGCGCCATATGGAATTAATTGATGATGAAGCTGCTGAATATGGAATCAAAATAGTAAAGTGTAAAGACCGTTTGATGGCGAAGAAATATGGTTATCGAAACCCACCTGGTATAACATACTTCCGCAAGGGAAAGTATATAAACTATGATGGTAAGTTTTTTCTCCATCCAAGTCTTATGTCACTTCATACATTAACCGATATTACCAAAGTTGGAGCATTGTGGCCTTCATAGTTTAAATAGGCAAGTCCTGCCCTCAAAATTACAGGGTGAGTCACCTAATGTTACCGCTGGATATATTTCGTAAACCACATCAAATACTGACGAACCGATTCCACAGACTGAACGTGAGGAGAGGGGCTAGTGTAATTGTTAAATACAAACCATACAAAAATGCACAGAAGTATGTTTTTTCACACAAACCTACGTTTTTTTAAAATGGAACCACGTTAGTTTTGTTAGCACATCTGAACATATCAACAAATACGTAATCAGTGCCGTATGTTGCATTGTAAAATGTTAATTACATCCGGAGATATTGTAACCTAAAGTTGACGCTTGAAACCTCCGGACGTTCAATTGCGTGTTGTAACAAACACGGGCCATGGTCGGCGAGCAGCATCTGCAGGGACATGTTTATGATGACGACCGTGTTTACGAGTGTGGCTGTAGTGCGCTGTTGTGGTTTGGTCTAGCTGTCGCAGTGTCCGCATGTAGCGCTTGCTGCTATTGTTATTCTGCATTCGTCTCGCACGCAGACCAACTGTAGTACACCGTGTTACCAGACGTCTGTGATAGTGTAGTGTTGTAGGAACTGTGACCATGGTATATTCGAACTCTGAAAAGGCGGAGATGATACTCATCTATGGCGAGTGTCGACGAAATGCAGCTGAAGCCTGCAGGGTGTATGCAGAACGGTACCCGGACAGAGAGCATCCAAGGTGCCGCACATTGCAAAACATCTACTGCCAACTGTATGCAACAGGTATGGTCGTAGCACGTAAATGGGTCCGTAACAGGCCCATCACAGGAGAAGCGGTTGCAGTTGGTGTGTTAGCTGCTGTTGCCATGAAGCCGCACATGAGTACACGGGACATTGCGAGAGCTTGTGGACTGAGTCAAAGTAGTGTCACGCGCATACTGCATCATCACCGCTTTCGCCCGTTTCATGTGTCGCTACATCAGCAATTACATGGTGATGACTTTAATCATCGAGTGCAATTCTGTCAATGGGCATTAACAGAGAATGTGTTGCAGTTCTACCTGTTTACTGATGAAGCGGGTTTCACAAACCACGGGGCAGTGAATCTACGGAACATGCATTACTGGTCCGTGGACAATCCTCGCTGGCTCAGACAGGTAGAACGACAGCGACCGTGGAATGTAAATGTATGGTGCAGAATCATTGGCGACCACCTCATTGGTCCTCACTTCATTGCAGGGGCCCAAACAGCTGCAACATACATCGCGTTTCTACAGAATGATCTGCCAACGTTGCTCGAAAATGTCCCACTGGAAACGCATCGACGTATATGGTATCAGCATGATGGTGCACCTGCACATTCCGCAATTAACACTAGGCTGACCCGTGATAGGATGTTCGACGGGCGTTTCATAGGACGTGGAGGATGCATAAATTGGCCAGCCCATTCTCCTGATCTTACACCTCTGGACTTCTTTCTGTGGGGTACGTTAAAGGAGAATGTGTGCCGTGATGTGCCTACGACCCCAGAGGATATGAAACAACGTATTGTGGCAGCCTGCGGCGACATTACACCACATGTACTGCGGCGGGTACGACATTCATTACACCATAGATTGCAACTGTGTGCAGCAAATGATGGCCACCACATTGAACATCTATTGGCCTGACATGTCGGGACACACTCTATTCCACTCCGTAATTGAAAACGGAAACCACGTGTCTACGTGTACCTCACCCCTCATGGTAATGTACATGTGCGTCAGTGAAAAAGACCAATAAAAAGGTGTTAGCATGTGGACGTAATGTGCTGTTCCAGTCTCTTCTGTACCTAAGGTCCATCACCGCTCCCTCTGGATCCCTACGTAATTCGGTGCTCTCCGATACACACGATCGAACAGCGGAGGAGTGGTACTCAAGCGTCAACTTTAGGTTACAATATCTCCAGATGTAAATGACATTTTACAATGCAACAAACGGCACTGATTACGTATTTGCTTATATGTTCAGATGTGCTAACAAACCTAACGGGGTTCCATTTAAAAAAACGTAGGTTTGTGTTGAAAAACATAATTCCGTGCATTTTTTTATGGTTTGTATTAACCAATTACACCAGCCCCTCTCCTCACGTTCAGTCTGTGGAATCGATTCATCAGTATTTGATGTGGTTTACGAAATATATCCAGTGGTAATGTTAGGTGACTCACCCTGTATAGTAAGCAAATTGGACAGGGACTGCTTGGAGAGCACATACATTATTCTTTGTAGTAGTGCACATCAACTCGCCATCAGTGGAGTGCATGAGCAGCCACACCAGTGATATATTTGTGATGGTAAATGAGTTGATAAACAACCCTTAAGTCCATACCAGTTTTATGGCTCTATGAACATTGAAATATTGCTGCTAAACCTGAGATACAACAAGCTGCCATTAGAAAATGAAACAAAGTGAATGATATTGTACTAAAGTTTTAACTAGACATAACTTACAACAGCCACACCAAAATGTTAGCTATACTGTAAATGAGTCATAAATGATAATTCTAGAGGTGAACATCAGAGCTCATTTTTTAACAGTGCTCTAACAACTGGAATGACTTACTTGAAACAACATCTGAAACCACTGAATGAGTTTTGAACACTGATACAGTCCTGTGATTCTTTGATTACTTTTATTTCAAAGGTATGTATATATTTCTGAGCCCAGTTCCAGGAATTTGAATGGACTATATACTAATGCGTGCAGAATACCTTTCTTTAATATAACCTCCACATTGAATGGACTATATAGTAATGTATGCAGAATACCTTTCTTTAATGTAATCTCCACATCTTGAAGAAATGTATGCTGGAGGTCAGTTGCAGAAGACTTTAGGTTAGGCTGAGGGAATATGGATGGTAGAATTTGAATGTATGGTGAAGAGCAAACTCCCAACTATGAATTCCAAACAGAGAAAATGCAATTGAAGAAGGAACCATGGTTATGAATACTATATTCCAGAAAATGCTTCACAACAGTGTATTATGCAAATTGCCCGCATAGACTCCCTGTCTGTAACTATTCGTACATATTATTTATTATGCTAGTATGCACATTGTCTGCTATATAACATGAATTGTCTCTCAGTTCTGTTTCACTTTGCTGGGTTAGATCATGCCATTGATAGTGCTAGTACATACAGTGGCAAAATTATCCTTACAAGAAGATTTTCAGTGGGAGTACCTATATAGATTAAAGCAGATGGTATAAAAAATGGGCTCAGAAAGTGCGTGTTTTGTCCGAATATCATACTGATTGAACAATCAATGAAAAGTTTTTTTCAGAAATATGAGAAATATGTGTATAGTATGAGAAACCAATAGCCTTGATAGAAAAGTTGATCAACACATTTTGAGGTGTTTTTCTTTTTGTGAGTTGATTTTAAGGGATTGGTTTATTGTGAAATGCCAAGTCTTTTCTCATTCCCTGTACTAACAGTTGCCTTCTTTACTGAATTTCCTGCTCGCCATCATGTTTTCTCTTGATGTTATGGCCCTGCTATGCAGTGCCATGATTTTTGACCGCTAACTTCTTTTCCAATTGCGGAGGGGTGAAGGCTATAAGAAAGCTTCTCAATTTAAAAAACTCACTATGAAGTCACAAAACACAGTTTCCATAGTTCTTCTATATTCAGATAAGTTCTCAAGTCACAACCACAGATAATTAACAAAACTTTCCAGACAACATGTTCATACATGATGCTTCAATGCTTGACTGATACCATAAGTTCATACTTAACTCAAGATACAATGGCATAGAATCTAATATAAAAATATTGATTTTTCTTTAGTGCTCGGTCATTGCCATTAGCACCCTTTCTTCTTTGGAGTCCACAGCACACCCAAAGCATGACTGCAATGTGCAAGTGACCCCTCTCTGGCCAGTCCAAATTACACATGTGTCATCACTTTCTGCACATTTCTTGCATTTTTCTTCTTCATATCTGCACATAAATTCTACAAGCCCAGGCACAGTAGATGCTCTTTACACTACTACTAATTTAAGCCATGTTTTTTACATGCATATCTTTCATCAATCAGTAAAAGGAAAGTGAGACATTTCTATGCTTTATAGTGACATGTACCACTGCAATGTCAGGCTGGAATAGTAATGTTTAGCAGGAGATAAATGTTTTGTTGTTTCTCAGAAATGTCAACAGCAATGAAGGCAACAAAATGTGTGACTTGATGAGAGCTTTTGTAATATATTTTATTCATCAGTCTATTGCTGTCCGCCCCTGGTAGCTGAGTGGTCAGCTCAACGGAATGTCAAACCTAAGGGCCCGGCTTCAGTTCCCGGCTGGGTCAGAGATTTTCACTGCTCAGGGACTGGATGTTGTGTTGTCGTAATCATCATCATTTCAAGCCCATTGATGCACACATCGCCGAAGTGGCATCAAATCGAAAGACTTGCACCAAGCAAACAGTCTACCCGACAGGAGGCTCTAGTCACATGACATTTACATTTATTTTTAGTCTATTGTTGACTTATTCGACATTACCATAAGTTTTTCTGATTAGTGGGATCAGTGGAATGTGACCTGAATATTAGTGTGTACCAGTATGGGTAAAATATAAATGGTAAGTGACCCCTCTGTGGACAAAATTATTCAATAATAATGACAAGAATTGTAAGTGCTATATTTGTGCTGCATAAGAAACTTAATAAACATATTTTGCTAAAAAATAGATTTGAGTAATGTAGTATATTTTGTAGTGTAGCATAAGGGATTTAAGGATACAAGTGAATTAAATGTTAGCTTATGATTCATTAATATATAGTTTTCTGGAATGTGGAAATACATAAAAATATGGTTCTTTTGATCTGTATAGTTCTTATCTTTGTAGGAGTCCATACAACAGTTTCCTTTTTTCTTAATGTAGTAGTAGTAGTAGAAGTAGCGCATAAATGAACATATACTTCCCACAGGCAGTTGATTGACTTCACTCCAGTTCATCATTTTACATACAGTTCTCTTTTCAGACACAACTAGCCAATGTCCTGTATTTTCCTGGCAAACAACTTGACTTTGAATATTGCAGAAAAAGTCTACAGTTGATTTCTTTTGAAAACTACTAGTTTGGAAACAGTTCTACTGTACAACTGCACAGATAAAGGCTAAAATCTTATTATCTTCAGAACTGCCTGATGCTGTACAGTTATTTGTTGACACATAATCATCATCATCAGTAGCACTAGAGGAAGTACTCAGGCAATGTCATCTTTGTCTTTGTCTACCAAATGAGTGAATACACTCTTCTTTCAATAAAGTGCTGTAATATTGATTTTCTGTAAAATCAGCAGTTTTTTTGCAAGTGACTAAGCCAACAATTTTTTAAAGTTTTAAGAAAATATGCTATAACATTTTGGAAATAATGTCTACCATAATAATTTGTTATACAACCATATGAAAAGGATAGATAGCTACTCACCACATAAACGAGGCAATGAGTTGCAGGGAGGCACAATGAAAAAGACTGCTAAACATTTCAGCTTTCAGAGAAGAAACTTCTTGTTTAGAAATAAAAACACACACGTGTTCACACAAGAACAACTCATATACACATGCAAGGGACCCAGTGCCTGGGGCAGTGGTCATGTGTAGGTGATTTGCGATTGTGTGACTGGATGTGTGTTTTCTGTTTTTTGTCCAAAACGTTGAATGTTTAGCAGTCTTTTCATTGTCTGTCTGTGACTCAATGCCTTCTCTACATACTGAGTAACAATCTATCCTTTTTATATTGTTGTTATGCAGTCCTAGACATATCATTGTTTAATTTGATAAACAAATATACATATTGCTGTTATTCTGTCGTGAACATATCATTGTTTAATTTGTTATACATATATACTTCACTGACACACAGTCAACATGGATTTAGAAAACACCATTCTTGTGAAAAACAACTAGCTCTTTACACACAGTAAGTGTTGAGTGCTACTGACAAGGGATTTCAAATTGATTCTGTATTTCTAGTTTCCAGAAGGCTTTTGACATTGTACCACACATGTGGCTTGTAGTGAAATTGTATGCTAATGGAATATTGTCTCAGTTATGTGACTGGATTCATGATTTCCTGTCAGAGAGGTGACAGCTTGTGGTAATTGACGGAAAGTCATCAAGTAAAACAGAACTGATTTCTGGCGTTCCCAAAGGTAGTGTTATAGGCTCTTTGCTGTTCCTATATAAATGATTTAGGAGACAATCTGAGCAGCCATCTTAGGTTGTATGCAGGTGATGCTGTCGTTTATCAACTAGTAAAGTCATCATAAGATCAAAACAAATTTCAAAATTATTTAGAAAAGATATCTGTATGGTGCAAAAATTGGCAGTTGACCCTAAATAACGAAAAGTGTGAGGTCATCTACATGAGTGGCAAAAGGAATTTATTAAACTTCGGTTACATGATAAATCAGTCAACGCTAAAGAATGTAAATTCAACTAAATACCTAGGAACAACAATTACAAACATTACAGTTGGAAAGAACACATAGAAAACATTGTGGACAAGGCAAACCAAAGCTGCATTTTATTGGCAAAACATTTAGAAAATGTAACAGATGTACTAAAGAGACTGCCTACGTTATGATTGTCTGTCCTATTTTAGAATACTGCTGCATGGTGTGGGATCCTTACCAGAAAGGATTGATGGAGTACATCAAGAAAGTTCAAAGAAGGCAGCACATTTTGTATTATCACAAAATAGGGTAGAGAGTGTCACCGAAGTGATAGGAGGATTTGGGATGAACAGCATTTTAAAAAGTGTGTTTTCGTTGCTTTGGTATCTTCTTGTGAAATTTCAATCACCAATTTTCTCCTCCGAATATGAAAATATCTTATTAATGCCAACCTACATAGGAAGAAACAATCATCATAATAAAATAAAAGAAATCAGAGCTCGCACAGACAGATGTAGGTGTTCATTGTTTGTGTGTTCTTTTCAAGATTTGAACAATGGAGAATTATTGTGAAGGTGGCTCGATGAACTCTCTGCCAGGCACTTAAATGTGATTTGCAGAGTAACCATGTAGATGCAGATGTAGATACCAGACAATAATATTTAAAAGTTCAAAATTTACATTTTTTAAGATGTGTAATAGTAAATATCTACAGATGCCACTAATGTTCCTGTGCTATACACAACTTCCGAGATTCAACTTCTCAAGTGGTTCAGTAAAGTGTCACATAGTGACATCACTTCATGGAATTGTAATTTGAAGTGTTACAAATCTGTGAAGTATGACAATTGTGAGAAAATGCTTCTCACTATACAGCTACAACAATGTACTGAAGTGTTACAACTTCGTTGAGCTTGTCCATAGATGGTTAAAGAACTGCAGACATTGAAGACTCATAATACAGCCGGAGATGTGATCTCTAACTTCCTCCTCCTTATTATATGTTTGATGCCATGTTTCTTGTTGAAGCTACTTATTTTCACACAGACTTTCTCTCTGCACTGGTATGACATTTAAACTACAAAATTTTATTTTCCTTTTTCTGATTTCTTTTACTGTATGTTTTTGTCTCTCCAGATCAGCAATCAGTGTGTCTGACTGCCATGGGAGGGTTCAATACCTGATACCAGTGGTTGCAGTAATAATGAAGTTTGGCAGATAGAATATTCATCTAAAAACCTTGTATATTAATGCTGCACTTCTGATGCTTAATTTTATTTTATGTTGGCTGTATGCCAGGTGCTTCACCATCTTCCACACACCAATTTTCCATGCAGGGTGTGTGATGGAAGAAGAGGAGGTCAATCATGTCAACAATAGGTCATATACCGGGTGATCAAAAAGTCAGTATAAATTTGAAAACTGAATATATCATGGAATCATGTAGATAGAGAGGTACAAATTACCACACATGCTTGGAATGACACGGGGTTTTATTAGAACCAAAAAAATGCAAAAGTTCAAAAAATGTCCGACAGATGGCATTTGATCTGATCAGTTGTTGTTGTTGTGGTCTTCAGTCCTGAGACTGGTTTGATGCAGCTCTCCATGCTACTCTATCCTGTGCAAGCTTCTTCATCTCCCAGTACCTACTGCAACCTACATCCTTCTGAATCTGCTTAGTGTATTCACCTCTTGGTCTCCCTCTACGATTTTTACCCTCCACGCTGCCCTCCAATACTAAATTGGTGATCCCTTGATGCCTCAGAACATGTCCTACCAACTGATCCCTTCTTCTAGTCAAGTTGTGCCACAAACTCCTCTTCTCCCCAATCCTATTCAATTCCTCCTCATTAGCTATGTGATCTACCCATCTAATCTTCAGCATTCCTCTGTAGCACCACATTTCGAAAGCTTCTATTCTCTTCTTGTCCAAACTACTTACCGTCCACGTTTCCCTTCCATACATGGCTACACTCCATACAAATACTTTCAGAAACAACTTCCTGACACTTAAATCTACACTCGATGTTAACAAATTCCTCTTCTTCAGAAATGCTTTCCTTGCCATTGCCAATCTACATTTTATATCTTCTCTACTTCGACCATCATCAGTTATTTTGCTCCCCAAATAGCAAAACTCCTTTCCTACTTTAAGTGTCTCATTTCCTAATCTAATTCCCTCAGCATCACCCGACTTAATTCGACTACATTCCATTATCCTTGTTTTGCTTTTGTTGATGTTCATCTTATATCCTCCTTTCAAGACACTGTCCATTCCGTTTAACTGCTCTTCCAAGTCCTTTGCTGTCTCTGACAGAATTACAATGTCATCGGCGGACCTCAAAGTTTTTATTTCTTCTCCATGGATTTTAACACCTACTCCGAATTTTTCTTTTGTTTCCTTTACTGCTTGCTCAATATACAGATTGAACAACATCGGGGAGAGGCTACAGCCCTGTCTTACTTCCTTCCCAACCACTGCTTCCCTTTCATGTCCCTCGACTCTTATAACTGCCATCTGGTTTCCGTACAAATTGTAAATAGCCTTTCCCTCCCTGTATTTTACCCCTGCCACCTTTAGAATTTGAAAGAGAGTATTCCAGTCAACATTGTCAAAAGCTTTCTCTACATCTACAAATGCTAGAAACGTAGGTTTGCCTTTCCTTAATCTTTCTTCTAAGATAAGTCGTAAGGTCAGTATTGCCTCACGTGTTCCAGTGTTTCTACGGAATCCAAACTGATCTTCCCCGAGGTTGGCTTCTACTAGTTTTTCCATTCGTCTGTAAAGAATTCGTGTTAGTATTTTGCAGCTATGACTTATTAAACTGATAGTTCGGTAATTTTCACATCTGTCAACACCTGCTTGCTTTGGGATTGGAATTGTTATATTCTTCTTGAAGTCTGAGGGTATTTCACCTGTTTCATACATCTTGCTCACCAGATGGTAGAGTTTTGTCAGGACTGGCTCTCCCAGGGCCGTCAGAAGTTCCAATGGAATGTTGTCTACTCCGGGGGCCTTGTTTCGACTCAGGTCTTTCAGTGCTCTGTCAAACTCTTCACGCAGTATCGTATCTCCCATTTCATCTTCATCTACATCCTCTTCCATTTCCATAATATTGTCCTCAAGTACATCGCCCTTGTATAGACCCTCTATATACTCCTTCCACCTTTCTACTTTCCCTTCTTTGCTTAGAACTGGGTTTCCATCTGCGCTCTTGATATTCATACAAGTCGTTCTCTTATCTACAAAGGTCTCTTTAATTTTCCTGTAGGCAGTATCTATCTTACCCCTAGTGAGATAAGCCTCTACATCCTTACATTTGTCCTCTAGCCATCCCTGCTTAGCCATTTTGCACTTCCTGTCGATCTCATTTTTGAGACGTTTGTATTCCTTTTTGCCTGCTTCATTTACTGCATTTTTATATTTTCTCCTTTCATCAATTAAATTCAATATTTCTTCTGTTACCCAAGGATTTCTACTAGCCCTCGTCTTTTTACCTACTTGATCCTCTGCTGCCTTCACTACTGCATCCCTCAAAGCTACCCATTCTTCTTCTACTGTATTTCTTTCCCCCATTCCTGTCAATTGTTCCCTTATGCTCTCCCTGAAACTCTGTACAATCTCTGGTTCTTTCAGTTTATCCATGTTCCATCTCCTTAAATTCCCACCTTTTTGCAGTTTCTTCAGTTTTAATCTACAGGTCATAACCAATAGATTGTGGTCAGAGTCCACATCTGCCCCTGGAAATGTCTTACAATTTAAAACCTGGTTCCTAAATCTCTGTCTTACCATTATATAACCTATCTGATACCTTTTAGTATCTCCAGGGTTCTTCCATGTATACAATCTTCTTTCATGATTCTTAAACCAAGTGTTAGCTATGATTATGTTGTGCTCTGTGCAAAATTCTACCAGGCGGCTTCCTCTTTCATTTCTTAGCCCCAATCCATATTCACCTACTACGTTTCCTTCTCTCCCTTTTCCTACACTCGAATTCCAGTCACCCATGACTATTAAATTTTCGTCTCCCTTCACTATCTGAATAATTTCTTTTATTTCATCATATATTTCTTCAATTTCTTCGTCATCTGCAGAGCTAGTTGGCATATAAACTTGTACTACTGTAGTAGGTGTGGGCTTCGTATCTATCTTGGCCACAATAATGCGTTCACTATGCTGTTTGTAGTAGCTTACCCGCATACCTATTTTGCTATTCATTATTAAACCTACTCCTGCTTTACCCCTATTTGATTTTGTGTTTATAACCCTGTAGTCACCTGACCAGAAGTCTTGTTCCTCCTGCCACCGAACTTCACTAATTTCCACTATATCTAACTTTAACCTATCCATTTCCCTTTTTAAATTTTCTAACCTACCTGCCCGATTAAGGGATCTGACATTCCACGCTCCGATCCGTAGAACGCCAGTTTTCTTTCTCCTGATAACGACATCCTCTTGAGTAGTCCCCGCCCGGAGATCCGAATGGGGGACTATTTTACCTCCGGAATATTTTACCCAAGAGGACGCCATCATCATTCAATCATACAGTAAAGCTGCATGCCCTCGGGAAACATTATGGCTGTAGTTTCCCCTTGCTTTCAGCCGTTCGCAGTACCAGCACAGCAAGGCCGTTTTGGTTATTGTTACAAGGCCAGATCAGTCAATCATCCAGACTGTTGCCCTTGCAACTACTGAAAAGGCTGCTGCCCCTCTTCAGGAACCACACGTTTGTCTGGCCTCTCAACAGATACCCCTCCGTTGTGGTTGCACCTACGGTACGGCTATCTGTATCACTGAGGCACGCGAGCCTCCCCACCAACGACAAGGTCCATGGTTCATGGGGGGGGGGGGGATCTGATCAGAATAGCAATAATTAGCATAACAAAGTAAGACAAAGCAAAGATGATGTTCTTTACAGGAAATGATCAATATGTCCACCATCATTCCTGAACAATAGCTGAAGTCGAGGAATAATGTTGTGAACAGCACTGTAAAGCATGTCCGGAGTTATGATGATGCATTGGCGTTGGATGTTGTCTTTCAGCATCCCTAGAGATGTCTGTCGATCACGATACACTTGCAACTTCAGGTAAGCCCAAAGCCAATAATCACACGGACTGAGGTCTGTGGACCTGGGAGGCCAAGCATGACAAAAGTGGCAGCTGAGCACGCGATCATCACCGAACAACGCGCGCAAGAGATCTTTCACGCGTCTAGCAGTTTGGGGTGGGGTGCCATCCTGCATAAACATTGTACATTCCAGCAGGTGTTTATCAGCCAGGCTGGGGATGATGTGATTCTGTAACATATCAGCGTACCTCTCACCCGTCACAGTAGACTAAACAACAAATGTTTAGCAAAATGGTATAATTTTTGATCTCTCTCCATTGACTGCTGTTTTGTCTCTGTGGGAAACCCATATCTCATTCCTGATCACTGTTCTGGTCACTCTGCCTTCTCCTGCTTTCCTTCTGCAACATAACAAAACAGTCTAGAAAGTGGTTATGGCTTTTGAATTTAACAGCCACTTTCTGAAAATGGTGCTAATAGGTGAAGGATACATCTAAGATCATATCCAGGTACATGGGAGTAGGTTTACAGTAAAAAGTGTGACTCCTGAACCTGACCATAGGCTGTAGCTTGCCTTTCCATTACTGAAGTGGAACAAAGCTATTTCTATCTGGACTATGTTGCAGATGATATTTCATGAAGTAGTCATCCATCTACTGAAGCACTTTAAACAGTGAGTCACTTTACTGAAATATTGTATTGTATGGTGAGGGTGATATCGTCAACATAGATGAGTTTGTGATATGCAATTTCTGGAATGTAATGAATATGCAAGTAGAAGATAACTGGAGATGTTAATGAACTATGTGGAAAACCATTGTTAAGTTTGTGGAATTTTCAGTGGCATTTTTGTATGAATTTGGAAAGAATCTGTTATTGTGTATATTTTTTATCTGAGTGAATATTATGTGACATGGTATGGTGTCGATGAGTTTGAGAACACTTCCTCCCACCCTTCCCCCTGGCCCTCTTCAAATAGTGCAATAAGCAGCCCCAAGATATCAAGAAATATGGAGACATTTTTTGTTTTCCTCCCAAATCAAATTTTTGAAAAGACAGTCAAGGCGAGTTTCTGATTACAGCAGTCTCTATTTTACCTGAAGCCAGCTTGCTCACCTGGTCTAAGAAGTTCAATTTCAAGAGCTATTATGATTGGAATCGGTTTTACAGTTGCTTGTAAATTACACTTGACAGAGTTAAGGATCTGAAGCTGTAAATAATTTTGGATCCTCACATGGTTTTGAGATAGCAATAATTTTATATATATCTTAAAAAAGAGCCAACAAGACTGGTTGTAAAACATTTTTGAAGGAAGAAGCAAGTCCACATTTTGTTGATGGGTCACAGTTCCTTAAGGGTTCATGGTTTATGGTTTACACAGTCAAGTGATGTAACTTGCTATTTCAAAGTATGAGCAAGGCTCATTTAAAACCTCTTATTGATGAAATGGTCTTATGTATTGTTCATTAGCTGTCTGTCTGATTCTCTCTATCTTAGTTTTGATTTAATTTGCTTAGTGAAAGTCTTATTCTCTGAAGCCCATGGTGTACATATGCTGTGACTGTTTCGTGCACACTACACTAAAAGAAAATTAAGGTTACTTTCCAAAATGCTCACTTACTTCTCACTGACAGGTTAGAAAACATAAAGAAAGTCAGCTTCATTTCTAAATCTACTTGATGGCATAAAATTTATAAAGGTGCACTTTGTAATACTCAGTTGTATAAAGTTAATAAAACATGTATTTTTGTATTATTCGGATTTCATAACAACATTACAACATTTTTGAAGTTTAAATGAAGTGTAATCTGCAATATGTTATAATTTTTTTGCTTCTTTTACATTTTCAGGTGACATAGATGATGATGAAGAAGTACTGGACTGGCTAACTAATCCTGAAAATATGGAACTGACTGATCACATTGAAAGGGTTAACAGAAAGATGTTTCAGAAAATAAGGCAAACGTCTGACTATGTGGCAGTATTCTTTTGTGAGTAAGATCTCTCATTTCAGATAATGTGAGTGAAATTGTGGGACATTTCCATTCATTCTGCTATTTTGAAAATTTGCTTACCAAAACTCAGTATTTCAAGTTCCACAGTCTTAATTTGTTTGGGTAACAATGAATAAATTAACAAATATAGTTCAGAGGGTCACATTTTAAAGTACTGTATGTTTTGAAATTAATGCTGGCTTTAGTTGTAGCAGTACTGTCCAATTGTTCTGCTTAGTGTAAATCATCAGAAATTTGACTGTTACACTATATCCTGTAACAGTTAAATCTCCATTGATTTGAAGTGAAGCACAGTATATGGATAGTATCATTACAACTGCAGCCAGTATTAATTTCAAAACATGTAGTACTTTAAAATGTGCCATTTGTAATCATGTTTGTTAATTTATTCATTGTTTTAATTCAAAATTAAAACAATTTGGAATATTGTTAAAAGGGAAACAATGGCAAGCAATTTGATAAAATTGAAATTCAATCCACCTCTCCTACTGAACTTAGGAAAGTAATAAATTCACTCAAAAGTAAAAGCTCACATGGAATTGATGGCATTTCTAACAGAGTACTAAAAGCTTGTTCCCAACAGAGAAGTACGATTCTCAGCTACATATGTAGCAGCTCACTGAAACAGGGCATTTTTCCAGATAGACTGAAATACGCTATTGTTGAATCATTGCATAAAGAAAGGGAATAGGTCTGATGCTAACAACTACTACTCCGTCTCACTTCAGACAGCTTTATCCAAAATTCTTGAACAAATAATGTGTTCAAGAGTAGCATCACATATTTGTAGAAATGAAGTACTAGCAAAATGCCAATTTGGTTTTGAGAAAGGCTTTTCAACAGAAAATACTATATGTACTTTCACGGATCAAATATTAAATGCATTGAATAACCAAACATCACCCATGGGGATATTTTGTGTTCTCTCAAAGGCTTTTGATTGTGTAAATCATGACATTATTCTAGATAAACTTAAGTATTTGGTATGAATGGGACAGTGCACAGATGGTTTAATTCATATGTAACTGGAAGAATGCAGAATGTTGAAATTAACAGTACAGATAGTCTGCAAAAATCAGCAGAGTCCTCGAACTGGGGAGGTATCAAGTATGGTGTCCTACAGGGTTCAGTCTTGGGCCCCCTATTGTTCTTAATATATATTAATGACTTGCCACTCTATATACATGCAGATGCAAAACTATTTCTAGTTGCTGGTGATACAAGTATAGTAATCACACCCAACAAACAAGAATCAGCTGTGATAATTGAAAATAATGTCTTTTGGAGAAATATTAGTGGTTCTTTGCAAATGGACTCTCCCTAAATTTTGAGAAAACACAGTATATACAATTCTGTACTGTAAATGGCATAACACCATTCATAAATATAGACTATGAACAGAAGTCTGTTGCTAAGGCAGAATATTCGAAATTTCTGGGTGTGTGCATTGATGAGAAATTGAATTGTAAGAAACATATTGATGATCTGCTGAAACGGTTAGTTTCAGCTTCTTATGCTTTTAGGATTTTTGCAAATATTGGTGATAAACATATCAGTAAATTAACCTACTGTGCCTATTTTCATTCACTGCTTTCATGTGGCATCATATTTTTGGGCAATTCATCATTAAGAGAAAAAGTATTCATTGCTCAAAAGCGTGTAATCAGAATAATAGCTGGAGCCCACCCAAGAAAACCTTGCAGACATTTATTTAAGGAGCTTGGGATATTCACAGTACCTTCACAATACATATATTCACTTGTGAAGTTTGTTATTAATAACCCATCCCAGTTCAAAAATAACAGTGAAGTGCATAGCTACAACACTAGAAGAAAGGACAATCTTCACTATTCTGGGTTAAATATGACTTTTGCTGCCACAAAAATCTTTGGTCTTTTGCCAAATAGCATTAAAAGTCCGACAGATAGCCAACCAACATTTAAAAACAAATTAAAGGAACTTCTGAATGATGACTCCTTCTACTCAATAGACGAATTTTTAGATATGCAGCAGTAACTGTAAAAAAAATTAATTATTTTGTGTAAAGAAAACTTATGTTAAAGTGACACATTCCACATCATTACAAAATGTCCTACTCATGATCTATGGAACAAGTATTAATGTATGTCTGTATTGTTACATAAACCAACAGCTGTCTCCATTAGCTGGGAAGTCTGGAAGTCCCAGTGTTTGGATATTCTGCTAGAAAAAACAACTCAACATGACAAATTTCACAGACACGTTCATTGCCTGCATCTGATGGATGACAGTCATGTTAGACAATGGACTATGTTTGTGAACAGAAGATAAATTAGTACTGATGACCAATAGTTTTGAGACTGAATGCTGAATTAGTGGAGGAATTGAGTTCAAAGAGTCCTCAGAAATAACTGTTAACTCTTTCAGATTTAGCTACCAGTATCCAGATTCCTTTCATTCCTTATAAATAACTTGTGGCACTATTTAATGAAGTTAGTGTACAAAATATGTGCCATATAACTTCTGAGATTGTACAGCAGCAGGTCTATGTACTGGTGAAAGTATTGAACGCTCCCTCAAATAGTTTTCCAACATTTTGAAAATTAAAAAGATGTGGTATCCAAACAGGATATTTTTAGAGATACATAAGATTGGATTTTTACAAACAAAATTTCAACAACAGTCTTGGTAAAGAGAACTTACAGTACCTAGTGAATTTTCTGCAGTGTAATAAATAGCTGGTGCCAAAAATGAGATGTGCAGTTCAGAAGACAAAAATTTTCATATCAAACTTTTCAGTTGTGCATCTTCTGCATTGTGGGTACCACAGCTATAAATTTATTTAATGGATGGAGTTGTCATTTATTAAAAATTTTTCTTTGTTTCACAATTAGTGTGTGTACGAAACTTCAATGTGACAACACAAAAACATGACATATGCGCACACAGTATGAGACTACTTAGAATGCCACTGACAGTTTGTATGCCCTGAACTCTTGGGAACAGTGTGCAGTTGTGTGGATTTGGCACATCTAATTTCAGTCATAGGAAAGCAGAATAGCGTAATGAATATATTTGGAAATCATTATGCATGGTCAGATCATTACCAGATTAGAAGCTGATCGCAGTCTATGTGGGATCATCTGGAAGTAGAATTAGAGTAATGTCACAGCAGTGGAGAAAATTCTTAGAGTGAGGAAACCTTCCATGGCCATTAATTCCTTCAAAAGTATCTAAAACCCTCCACTTTTCTAAAATATATTTTTACACCTTGGCTGATTTGCTAATATAGAAATAATTATTACAGCATTTTACTATGTTCAGCTCAGTTGATGTGTATATGTAAAACAACAGTTGCTATGAATGATTAGCGATATTACAAGCAGAAATGTGTATTGTCTTTATGCTGCAGAACCATTTTTCATACTCTGCTTTGTCATACGTAATCTTCCTTATACACAGATTATCGTTTTCATTTTTTCTTCTCTCTGTCTGTCTACAGACATAATTCTACTGTTTCATAATGAGATATTTTATGTGTGTTTGCAAGTTCAGAATACATGAAGGTTTCACTTTTACTTTTCATTCATGTTTTTAGACTGTTGCTGGTTCATTCCTTGTATGTATCACTTTTTTATTTATCATTTTTTATTTTTTGAAATTATGCATGTGTGCTGTACTTGTATGGATGTATTCATTCACCTTTGTTAACAATGTATCATACATTTAGTCTTGGTGCCAATGGCAACAATCATAAACTGAACAGGTAGTATATGGAAGCTCTATGAATATCATTTGAACTTGAATTGTGATTACTCCATTTCAAAAACAGGATCATTAAGCTGAGAAATTATCTCAAATTTTCATGTGAAGTTAATTGTGTAGATGGTAAAATAGCAGTTATAAAAAGTAACTGACATCATCAGAGTTCTACATGTTGATTACAATACTGCACCTGTAACATTTTGTGAAATTGTTTTACATCAAAGTTTTTTTCAGACAGTAATGACTGCAAGCAGTGTGACCGAGTTCTTGTAGAAATTGAACATATTGATGATGAGGCAGATGGAGCAGGTATAAATTTTGTGAAGATAGATGACAAGCAGATGGCAAAAGAATATGGTGTGTTTGCACTGCCTGGTGTTGTGTTCTTTAAGATGACATCAAAGGAACCTGTAATATATGCAGGTAAATTTCTGCCTGAGTGATGATAACTATAATACTTTGGCTGATATATGCTGCACAAAATATTATTTCAGCTCTTATGTAAACAAGCAGAATAATTTTGAACTTAGCTGCTGCCTGGATTTGCAATCAACACTGAGAGAAAAATAAATATTTTCTTGCTTTTTTGAAGATTACAACCACTATTATGTTAGTGACTTTTTTCCAAATATTGCATTATACTCAGGTGACAGAAGTCATGGGATAGTGATACGCACATATACATATAGCGGTAGTATCACATACATAAGGTATAAAAGGGCAATACATTGGCAGAGGTGTCATTTGTATTCGGGTGATTCATGTGAAAAGGTTTCCAATATGATTAAGGCCACATAAATTAGCAGACTTTGAATGTGGAATGGTAGTTGGAGCTAGAAGCATGGGACATTCCATTTCAGAAATCATGAGGAAATTCCCACAGTGTAAAAAGTGTGGCGAAAACACCAAGTTTCAGGTGTTACCTCCCACCACGGACATGTTCGAAAGAGACACCACTCAGCACCTTGAAGGTTAATATGACCATTCTGTGTAGAGTACTCTTTGCCCAACCTCATACCGGACTTTGAGTGATGCAACAAGCAAAAAGAGGAAAAAAGACTGGGGGGTGTTACTTTGCTATTGAGCACCAAATTTGAATTTGGGTTGAGTAGGGAGGCATGCTTGGGTAGTCTATGCAATTGTGTGTAACCACTATGTGAAGGCAAGAGACCTGTGTTCGAATCTTGTCCTTTGTACAAATTTTCATGTGTCACTAATGAATTATTTCATTGCCCAAATGTGGCAGAAATCACAATCTCTTTTCTGAAGAAATAAACAATTTGCAACAAATTTTGCCAACAGTACAAAGAAGATGTATAATTATAGTTTATAAGCATATGTAGAGTATAGTTGATTATCATTAATGGTCACTAATCATGGACGCTGTCTTTGGAAGTAGCTTTTGGTAGGTACTTCTTTCTGTTACAATATACCTTGATTTAACCCATGTTGAGTCACAGAAAGGAACAACAAAATACTGCTAGAAAAATAAGCTTTTGGCCAAAAGGCCTTCGTCTGAATTAGATGACATACACACACACACATTCATGGAAATGCAACTCAAACACTGATTGTTGGGGCCAGACTGCAAGCAACAGCACATAATGGGAGAAGCAATCTGGGTGGGCAGTAAGGAGGAGGTTGGGGTGGGAAGCAGGAGGGATAGCAAGATAGGGGCAGGGGACGGTAAAATGCTGCTTGTGGGAGATTACAGGCACGAAGTGGGGAGAGCATAGGGAAGCTAAATGCAGTCAGGAGGTTAGACGAAGGATGTTGGGGGGAGGGCAGAGGAAAACAAGAGAGATAAAAAAATTGTGGGTGCATTGGTGGAATAGAAGGGTGTGTAGTACTGGAGTGAGAATAGGGAAGGGGATAGGTGGGTAAAGGTCAATTACTAACTAAGGTTGAGGCCAGGATGGTTACAGGAATGTAGGGTATATTGCAGGGAGAGTTTCCACCTGCTCACTTCAGAACACCTGGTGTTGGTAGGAAAGATCCAGATGACACAGGCTGTGAAAAAATCATTGAAAATGAAGAATGTTGTGTCAGCAAGTGGGTGGTCCAGCTGTTCATTGGCCACAGGTTGTTGGTGGACATTCTTGTGAACAGACAGTTTATTGGTCTTTATGCCTACATAGAACACAACGCTGTGGTTGAAGCTTGATTTGTAGATCATGTGACTGGTTTAACAGGTAGCCAGAGGTAGTTGAAACCCTGGTAGAGATTGTGATTCAGTTTCTCCAGTCCTGAGCAGTACTGAGTCAGGAGGGAAATGCTCCTTTGTGGCTGGATGGTGAGACTTTTGGAGGTGGTAGGCGACTGGAGAGAGAAGGCACATGACATCTGTTTCTATACAAGATTGGGAGGGTAATTATCATCCGTGAAGTCCTTCGTGAGACCCCTGGTATATTTTGAGAGGGACTGCTCATCACTACAAATGTGATGGTCATGCATGGCTAGGCTCCTTTGTGGCCAGATGATGGGACCTTGGGAGGTATGGGTGACTAGAGAGAAAAGGCACATGATGTCTATACAGGATTGAGAGAGTAATTACAGTGTGTGAAGTCCTCAGTGAGACCATGGTATATTTCAAGAGAGAGTGCTTATCACTACATATGTGACAGCCATGCATGGCTAGGACTTCTTGGTATGGAACGAGTGGCAGCTGTCAAAGTGGAGATATTGCTGTGGTTGGTAGGTTTGATATGGTCAGATGTATTTATGTAGCCATCTTTGAGGTGGCAGTCAACATTGAGGAAGGTGGCTTGTTGAGTTGAGGAGTACCAGGTGAAGTGATTGGGGAAGAAAGTGTTAAGGTTCTGGAGAAATGTGGGTAGGATGTCTTCACCCTCAATCCAGATCACAGTGATGTCGTCAATGAATATGAACCAGGTGAGGAGTTAGGGATTCTCTGTGATTAGAAAGGATTCTTCTAGGAAGCCCATGAATAGGTTGATATAGGATGGAGCCATACAAGTGCCCATTACTGTACCCCATTTGTTTGTAGGTGATGACTTCAAAGGAGAAGTAATTGTGGGTGAGGATATAGTTGGTCATGGTGACTAGGAAGGAAGTTGTTGGTTTGGAATCCATCGAGTGTTGGGAAAGGTAGTGTTCAATAGTGGTAAGGCCATGGGCATTAGGAATGTTAGTGTAAAGGGAGGTGGCATCAATAGTGACGAGCAGGGCACCATATGATAAAGGAATAGGAAGTGTGGAGAGTCGTTGGAGGAAATGGTTGATATCTTTTATGAAGGCATTGGTCAGCAGGAGCAGAGATTGTCTCAGTGGTGGCACAGTAACAGCACAGGCACATTGAAACTTGTAATTACTAAGCTACTGGACAAAGTCCTTTGTCATGTGCATGTTTTTACGCCTGATGAAGAACTTTGTCCAATAGCTTAAAAATATCCAAGAGTCTACTTCCAATATACCTGTCTGCTGACCTACGTCTCCTGCATATGGTGAGCAGTAATATTCATGTTGCTATAATAGCAAGAGGGATTTGTAATTACAATATTCAGATATTCAAATAATTTGTTGGAGAGGTAGTTAATATTGTGCATTTTTAACCAGATGTGTATTGGCACCTTCAAAATCACTTTTGCTCCAATAGGCAGAACTCTGCTCTAAGACAAAGACAGTGATACAAAGTTTGTGTCAGAATTATTTTTATGTCATGTATTTTAATTGCATATATTACAGTCAGCATGTCCTAATAGTACCAACAATGTATACCTCGTATATCTGATCAGAGATTTCCTTGGAAAACATGTAAGTTAACTTCTTCTTGGAAGTTCTGCTGGATTTAGTTGCAGCAAGTCTCATTGCCAAAAATTCATATAGTGTCAGTGATTATATCCAGCTGAGTACCTTAGAGTCACTTGAAAATGGCAGCAAGCCTTATTGCTGGAAATACATGCAACACCAGTCTCTATACATAGCTGAACACCAAAGAATTTCAATTTCAGTTAAATGTATAGCAGAACATCCGAGAATTTAAATAAAACGTATAACTCAGTAGCAGGAGGTATCTCCAGTTTTGCCAGGCAACTAGAGAGGGCCATAATAAAGTTGTGTAGAATGAACTGGAATTGTTGTTGGCAGACATTATGTTGGATAATACTGATACAAGAAACTTGGGCATGATATGTACCTTTCAGTTGTTTCCATATTCAAGTTCTGAGTGGGGACTGAAGGGCATAGGGCAATGACAGCTGACAACTTGTTTTAAGACACTACTATCTTCACCTCATTTAGATATGGAAGCAAAAATAAATGTTTTGTCTGAGAACAGCAATCATATATTAACAGCAATGTGCCTTAATAATTTATATTTGTATTTAAAATAAAAATATCTTAAATTTTGGAGTTCAACATGGCCCTATGCATATTCACTCCTCAAAAACTTTAAAGCTTGCTAATCATACTAGCTAATGAATCAGACATCAATCTCAACAGTGCAGGACATAGCTCAAATAATAGTTGAGAGAGCCTACAGCTGGTTCACAATGAAAGTTTAAATCTTAACCTCATAAAAAGCTGCCTCTATAATCCTCTGATTGTCATCATTGACTATTCATGCAGAAGTCCCAGATTTGATTCCCAGTTATCAAACTGGCTTTTTCTGGCCAGAGAATGTCTGAAATGGAATGTACTCAGTCGCATGATACCAAGTGAGATGTTGCTTGCTCTGATGAATGGCATCAAAATTACAAGCCACCAAAACAGCCTTGGATACAATGTGAAGCTTAAAAGAAATAACTGTCATTTGCTGAAGCAGGAATAGACTTTAAAGCTCATGCACTAATAAGACACAGTGTTTAAAATTTCTAGATGTCCACCTGGATAGACAGCTAGAATTGAGTCAAGATTCCAGTAAAATAATAAAAAAAAGGGGGATCTGAGCATATTTTGCACTTAGATGTCTTTTGTATTGAGTACAGCCTGACACACTTTTATCCATTAAATATTGCCTCAACAGTCTAAGTGGTGCTAGATGATGATAAATAAGTAAAAATGATGACACTGTTGCGGCTGTCCCTTATGCTGACCCATGACCAATAGGATGGACCATGTGAGATGAGTATTGCAATGATCTGATTCCATGGATACAAAATCCTTCCCCTTTAACCAGCTCATATTAGGCACAGAAGAGGCCATGAGGTTACTGTTGAGATCTCCACCTGTGGCCCACTGATGATGAGTGACATGTCCTCTGCTGCTTACTGAGCAAGCTTGGTGAGGCAGTTGAAAACAGTTTGGGTATATCCAGGGATGGTGATGGAGTTTCACCCTCCATTTGTTCCCAAACATTGTCCAGTGGATGCTCTGTGTGCTGAGTCAGTGATTATTACGAGGGTTCTTCACACTTCTCGAAACTGTACACTGGAAATATTGTTATGTACAGTGCTGGTGATGCACAGAAGTTGACTCCTACTGTGACAACATAGCCTCAATGGGCTATTGTGGTTGCTGCTGCTCTTGGTGATAAGTGATGTAGCCATCTGCAATTTTTAAAGGTGACCAGCTTCTACACTAAATTCCCTACACATTTACACATGTGTCCAAAGCTGCTATAAATTCTTGAGTGAGGACGTTTTCCTGCATGAGACTGCATTTGAAGTAATCACTTTATTTCATTATTAGTGATTTGCTAATTTTGTCCCATTGTGAATGTTCAAGATTCCTGGTAGTTATAACTTGATATGTAAGCAACTGAGATGTGAATTGTTTATATATTCTCCTATATGTTTGAGAAAAAGCACAAAACACTTGAAGACAGACACTGTATTCAGTTGCTGAGTGTGCCTTGCAGAGTTTGCCTTGAAGTATTCTGTACTTTCTCTCAAAAACTTCTATAGTCAGTGGAGGAACAAAAACAGTGACCACTGGAACCCATGTAAGTAAGGAAGTGCATCTAATTCACTTTCTGAGTCTTCATATAGCATGTCTATCAGTACCTTCTGATAAACGCTGCCTGATGAAAAGAGTGGAACACCATCACAGGTTAAGACAAATGTGATGTTATTTCAGTATTTACATGTTGCCAAGATTATTTTGGTTGTGCTGCAGAAGTTTCATTCAGAAGCCTTTACACATCAGTTGCTATGGCCTTTGAACACTACCTTTCCTGCCATCCTTCAGACTCCAAACCCACAACATCATTCCTTATACACCTTACCAACTTTATCCTAACACACAGCTTCTTCTCTTTCGAAGGAAATGTATACAGACAAATCTGTGGCACAACCACGGGTACCACTTGGTACTCTCCTATGCCATCCTGTTTACAGGCCATCCAGAGATAACTTTCCTAGCCTCCCAAAACCCTAAACCTCAGATGTGGTTCACATTGATTAATGATATCTTCATGATCTGGACTCAGGGTCAAGGCACCATATTCTCATTCCTTCACAACCTCAACACTTTCTCTCCCATCTGTGTCACCTGTTCCTCCTTAACCATATGTACCACTTTCCTGGATGTTGACTTCCTCCTTTCTGATAGCTTTATCTGCACCTCCGTAGAAATTAAACCCACCAACCCCAATAGTACCTGCATTTATCTGTTACCATCCCTTCCACACCAAAAAAATCCCTCCCATAGGGCCTTGCCACCTGGGGTGGTGCATATGCAGTGATAACATCGCCTTAACCAATATGCTGAAGGTTTCACCAAGTCCTTCACAGGCAGGCACAATCCCCCAGACTAGTTCATAAACATATCTCCCATGCCATTTCCCCACACATCCCAATCTTCCCACCACCCCCAAGAATCACCTTCAAAGGAGTGACCCATTCATCACCCAATACTACCTCAGACTGCAACAATTGAACCACACCTTTTCTCAGTGCTTTTATTATCTATCATTCCCTAAAATGAGGAACATTGTACCCAAGATCCTGCCTGCCCCTCCTAAAGTGGTGTTCCATCACCAATTCCACCTTCACAAGTCTAGTCCATCCCTATGCCACTCCCGATCCTAATCTCTTGCCACCAGGATCATATTCCTGTGGAAGACCCAGGTGCATGACCTGCCCAATCCACCCACCCAGTACTTCCTATTCCAGTCCTGTCACAGCCTTATCCTACCCCATCAGAGACTAGGCCACCTGTGAAAGCTCTACTGCAATCATTGCACAGCTTTTTTTTCATGTATATGATTACCTACCAGCTGTCCACAATAACCTACTGCCCCAAACTTTCCACCCCCTTTGCCCTACACCTCCTACCTGTTCATGTCCTCTCACCCTCATTTTGTGCCACTCTCTGCCAACACACCAATTCGTCATTCCCCTCCCCTGTTGCTTTCTGGTGCTCTCTGCCAGAGATGGTGGTCATGTGTCCATGAGTTGTGCTTGCTTGTGTGAATGCATGATTGTTTTCTTCTCTAAAAAAAGCTTTGGCCAAAAGCTAAATGTGTAACAGTCTTTTCATTGTTTCTGTCTGCAAGTCAGTATGTCATATTAGTGGTAAGTAGCAAATTTCCTTTTCCTTATATTTAAATTTTCTGCATCATCACTAAATTGTAGGCATACGTCTTGGTGGTTTCCTTAACTAGGTCATGTTTGATTTAATCCTGTCCATAATTAATTTAGCTAGTGCTCTGTCTCTAAAGATTTTGATATAAATGCAAACACTCCTTTCTTTTTAGATAACACTGGCCTTTTTATAGTTTAATTTGTGTGGCTAGTAAGAGGAGGAAAAAATGTAGTGCTTGATACTCATGCACTACAAGTGATTGTGTGATAGGTGGACCAGTTGTCTTTCTGACTTAACCTCATACTTAAAAAAAAAAAAAAAAAGCTAGCTATTACAATATATTAGCCCCAGAAGTCGATCCTGTACACAAATTTCAAATTTGCACTATAATTCTGACAGTACATAGCTATGACGATCTGGAAGTAAAGATTTTAAACTTTTTTGTGCTCTGGTTGCTTGTCACTCACTCTGTCCCGCGGCAACTGCCTAATCATTGAATACAAACTACTGTATGGTGGAGTAAGTAAGAGTTTGTGAAATACTGTGGGGCAGAGCGAGTGACAAACAACCAGTATGCATGCAAGTTTAATAAGAATTGTACTTTTGGAAGAATGGTTCAAATGGCTCTGCACACTATGGGACTTAACATCTGAGGTCATCAGAACTTAGAACTACTTAAACCTAACTAACCTAAGGACAGCACACACATCCATGCCAAAGGCAGGATTCGAGCCTGCGACCGTAGCGGTCGCACAGTTACAGACTTAAGCACCTAGAACAGCTCAGTCACAGCGGCCAGCACTTTCGGAACATTGTGACTGCGAACTGTCAGAATTATGTCCCAGATTTCTACAAAGGATCAGTTGCTGTGGCAGATATCTTGCAAGTGTGCTTTTTCCTCCCTGAAATATGAGTTCAAGTTGGAGACATTTCCTCTGAATAAGGGAATCAGAATAACTAAATAGTTTTGGAATATATGATATGACATGGATGGTTACATATAACAAAAAGTATTTTTTTGCCATACCGTAGGGTAGCCAGTATATACAGATGTACTAAAACTGGCATAATTATGGTGTAGATTATGTCATGGGATGTCTTCACCTAAATTTAAATTGCAGAAATGCACCTAATATACTGAGGATATTTTATGAACAAATATTTCCGGGTTCTTTTTTTTAAATTTTTTTTGTTATTATTGTAACTTCACAAATAAAGTTAAGTGAGTTAGAACAGTTCAAATGTTTGACTACAGAACAGTGTCTTCAGCTGTCTAATAAAAAAGCTGTTGGTGTCATTTTGTGTAACTCTGCTGTAAAACTAAAGTCAGTCAAAGTTTTTTCTAGCCATTCTTCACTAAATTGCAAATTTATATTTGTTGTTTTGACTTCATGGCCAGTGTTCAGTAGAGCTTACAGGAAAAAATGTAGTTAATCTTTAGTACAATTCCATCATTTAATTTCATGTGATAATATTTTAATCTTTTTCATTATTCCAACCTAAACCTCTGCATTGTAAGGTAATCAACTGTAGTTCCATTACATATATTCATTCTGAAGTGATTTGTTTAAATGTTACCATACATAACAAAGTGTCTTATGATTATTAGCATTGTAAACTACATCACTTTCTTTGTAGGTGATCTTTATAATGAAGAGCAGCTCTTAAATTGGCTACTCACACAAAAAGACCCTTCAGGAGAAGTAATTGAAGCTGTTGAAGGGGAAGAACTTCAGAAACTTATAAAAGAATCTGACTCACTTGCTGTCTACTTCTGTGAGTATCCAGTTACCTTCAAGAGTTATTCAAAAATATTATTGATCAAAGTTTTTACTATAAATAAATATTTCTTTCTGCACATGAAGTAATCAAAAGTGATATTATGCTTGCTTGTGTTAAAATAATGGTCCTACCAATTGATCTTTATCTCACTAAGTCATTATGCGATCACTACAAATTAACTCTTGAATTTAACAATAAGCTTCAGCTCAATACAAACAAGGCTAAAGTATGTTCAAATGTAAACATGATACTATAGCTTCAATAACACTGAAAAAGCTTTCTGATAATTAATGCTATCTCCTTCTTTGCAGTCAGATGCCATTTTCTCAGCTTTAGCTTCTTATTTTCTTTACTACTTTGTTATATTTTCTTTTTCTCCTTAAAGAAGTCACTCCTCTGCCCAGCCCTTTCTCAGGCTTGAGTGATGTAAATGAATAATTTGTTATCAAGGTTAGTAAAAACACTTACATTTATATGTGGTAATAGGAGGAGCCACTTTTGTGCTACCAGTCTATTCCCAGTACTACACCATTACATTGGTTGTGATTGTGATTATGATAAACTGATGTAGTGAAAACAGTACGTGACTTGAGTGATAGATGCAAAAACACACACAAAATGACGGACCGTTCAGTGAACAACAAAAGAGAATGTAGCAGCCATTTGAGTAACTAAAACTATTCTGCAAGCAAGAATAATAAAAAGTAGATTTGAAAGTGTGATTAGGCAGTTGTTAGTGCTCTGGTTATTGTAATGTACTGCCTGATTCAGTAAGTACAAAAAAATTCCACATCATCCCACATCCTTTCTTTAAATATTGGATGACACACACAGCATTATACTGATGTTCACTACAACAATTGGGCCACTGTTTTTTCCTGGCCTCCATCAGAAAATAGAAACATTTAAAATGGAAGATTTTGTTTTAAAATCAAAGCACATAAAATACTCAAAAGTAAGTATTTTCATAGCCAGTGAAATAGAGAATATAACTATATTTGCATAATTTCATTGGTTATTTAGTCTGCACCTACAAAATTGTATTTAAAATTGAGTTGAACATTTCAGAAAATCCAACTGACAGAATAGTTTTGCTGTCCTTCTTTACTGTGTGAAACTGTCCTAGGGAACCAGACACTGTGTGAACTTTGCAATACGAAGCTATATCGCAAACTGCGACAAAAGAAAGAAACCAATCATCATGCTGAACATCAAGGGGGTATCGAAGGGGCAGAAGGAAGTCATACTGGGCCTGAGACAACCTCTGATGGTATCTTGTGTCCCACTGCTCTCCTATTAGCAAAAATGCAATAGCTATCAAAATGATAACCACAACCGTTTTCTTTGTAATCCTATTGATTATTATCTTTCCTTTTCATATTACTTGTATAAATTTTAACAATATAACATAGATTTACCATGTAAGAGTAAGAAAGCTCTTCCTTATGATCCTTGCCAATTCATTCTTTTCTACATTGCAAGTAACAATAATGTTGACTGGATTTCATTTCCATATTAATATTAGTTTCACTTATGTGGTTATCTTTTTGTTGAAGTACTCATTATTTAGCATGGGTACTATGTTAGCTTAGCCCTTGTGTGTGAAATTGGATGGTGTAATTTTTGGCATCTCTATTTACAAATTTTTGTAGACCAGTCAAAGCATGAGCTAGACCGATTTTATGTGATGATGCGTATCTTACACAGTGTGAATGATATTATTCTAACCGTAGAATGTTGTGATAGGACATTGTCAGTTCAAATAGCATATTATTGTATGTGATATTTTCTAAATCATTGGTTCTAAACCATTAAAAGATTTGTCACTGAATATGTAGAGTGGCTAAATTATATATTTCTCCTCTAGGCGACTGTTAAAAGTAGAAAATATGTCCATGGTTGCTGCATCTGCATTTCATTGTACAGTTCCTGTGTAGATTGAGAACCGTATCTTCTTTATATATTTAATTTGTAGTTGCATGTAAAAGTGTAGGCCTGGTAAAAACAAGAAGACTGATTATGAGATCCCTCTAAGACAGTAGACTGTTTGTGAAAGAGAATGCTCTTAGGATGGTGTTTTTGTTTTAGCAAAGCATATGTGTTGTAGTTTTAATTTTTAATTTATGGTAATAGATTTTCAGTGATTTATTTATTCTGTTTTACTTTTAAACTCATGAAATGGAAGTACTCTGGGAGGAACTGCAATTTAAAAATTCCATTTAATCAGTTCTTCATGTTTTGTGTGAATAACGTAATAAACTTTGAATATTACAGTAATATTCAAAAAGACGAACCCTACTTAATTAACTTCTGTTTCATGAAATATAAATTGTGTGTGAATCATGAGCATACTGTTGAGAAAGAGGGGATCTAAAGTTTTGATTACCACCGTTAGAGCATTGATTGTCACGTAAACAACAGCCAGAGCACTTATGCCAACAGTAAGCCAGTGAGTAAGATGGCTAACATGCAGCATGAAGTTTTCTATGTTCCTGAGTTTGGGAGATGTTAGTTGCAGTTTCATTACAGAGGGTATTTTATCTCTAATACAGCATTGAACACCAGCAAGGACAAACATAAGCCATTGATTTATGCACTTCCAACAAACTGGATGTTTCTGCAAAGACTAACTCACAATCTGAGTACATGTGTTAGATGAGAACAAGAGATGAATTTATGTAACGTTTCTTCATAGTCCAAAAAAGTCCACCAATAAAGCTAGCAGAGAACTAGCAATACCTAAACCAACTTTATGGCAAGTTCGGAGGTGCCATTTGCTGTGCAAGCCGTGTTGCTTGCAACTTGTTCAGGCTTTTGTTGAAAATGACAAAGAAAAGCATATTGGATTTTGTGGTGACATGGTAAGGAAGATGGAAGATTGAACATTTCTGTCATGCATAATTTTTAGCAACAAAGGGTTGTTTCATTTTTGTTGTAAGGTAAACTGTTAGCATTGTTTGCTCATGGTGTCTTCAAAACCTCAGGGAAACATTACAACATGAGAAAGGCTCAGTGAAGCTAAATGTGCTTTGTACTTTACCCCAAAACAACGTTTATGGACCATTCTTTTTTGTAGAGGGAACTTTTAGTGGAATAATGTATCTGGACATATTGGAACAATGGTTTTTTCACCGCCTTAGCAAATACTCACAAGATTACATTTTTAACAGGATGGAACTCTGCCCCATTGGTCTCTTGATGTCAAAGATTTTTTGAGTCAGCTCCCTTTTTCAATAGTGGCAAGGCCGTATGGGAAAAGAAGACCTCTCTCTTACTTTCTGACTGCTGGAGTCTGATCAGAAGTCATGTGCCTTTTTCTTCTGGGGCTTTCTAAAAGAGGTAGCTTATGTTCCATCTATACCAAAATACTGGCCAATCTGCAAAACTGTATCACAGCTGTAATGAACTCAGTAACATAAGAGATGTTTCTTCATGTGTGAAGTGATTTTGGCTACCACTTATATGTTTGCCATCCAACAAGAAAGGGGCACATTGTTCATTTATAACCTATGTTTGTAAACTTTAAAGTTTATGTTTTCATCTGCATATCAGGTATTCATATCCAATTTATTCCATGAAATAAAAGTTAGTTATATTTGGTACATCTATTTGAATAAGCCTGTATTATAATATTTCTCTCTATACTTTTATAATAGATTGATGTCATAAATATGTCAACTATTGTACAGAATTCCATTTTATGTAATTGCATGAGTTTTGTGTCTTTCTTGATATATGAGAAACATTTGGCTGATTTTATTGCAGTAAAAAATACTGTTTGGAATGAGTCTGAAGTTTACATATGAAAATGTATATGTCATGTTGTGTGACACAAAAGCAGATATTTAAGTAAATCTATTTTTCCAGACAGTGTTGATGAGTGTGACCAATGTAAAATAATCCTTGAAGAGCTAGAGAATATTGATGATGACTGTGATCGGCATGGTATTACATTCATTAAAACTCAGGTAAATATTCTGGGATGTGATTTGAATATGGAAGCAATTAAAATGATATATCACATTTACCACAATATTCACTCGTATACTTAGATAGTGATTTGCAAAAATACACTATTTCATAATGATCTCAGACTTATCAAATCATTTACAAGAATAACACAAAAAAATGGCTCTGAGCACTATGGGACTTAACTTCTGAGGTCATCAGTCCCCTAGAACTTAGAACTACTTAAATCTCACTAACCTAAGGACATCACACACACCCATGCCCAAGGCAAGATTCGAACCTGCGACCGTAGTGGTCATGTGTTTCCACACTGTAGCGCCTAGAATAACACAGTTTCTCAGTAAATGTATAGATTCTTGAAAGATATTGGCTGATTAGGTGATTTGACATACACACACTATCTTCTGGTAACTTGTTGTTTTGATTTTTGTTGTTATTGGCTTCTCAGCAGCATTTTATTCAGTTTCCAAAGTGCTGAGCTGACATAATGGTGCAGTGATTAAAACATTAGACTTTTCTTTTGGATGAGTGAGATTTAATTCCTCAGTATTCGAAATTTATTTATGTTGTTTACCTAAATAAATTCAGTTGAATGTTAAGACAAATTTATAAACAAAGCCACTGCCAATTTTCTGCCCCATTAGTGCCCACTCCAAGCTTATCTTCCATCTCTACTGATCTGGGTGGTAATCGAACATTAACCCTTTAACTGCTCTGGACGTGTTAATGCGTGCACCTTTGTACTGTCCCTGTGTGTTCTGAACATGTGTATGCGCGCCACAGTTCAAATAACTAAAAATACTAACAGATCCTGTCATTTTATATTAATGCCTTTCTCGTCTTAATGAAAAAGCAGCCATTGGCTTCAACTTGCTGATGTGCTATCCACAATTAACAAACAACGGACAGAAATAATGTACATTTAGAATACACTGGATTAAGTCAGTGTCAAAATAACTTTAAATACACTCCTGGGAATTGAAATAAGAACACCGTGAATTCATTGTCCCAGGAAGGGGAAACTTTATTGACACATTCCTGGGGTCAGATACATCACATGATCACACTGACAGAACCACAGGCACATAGACACAGGCAACAGAGCATGCACAATGTCGGCACTAGTACAGTGTATATCCACCTTTCGCAGCAATGCAGGCTGCTATTCTCCCATGGAGACGATCGTAGAGATGCTGGATGTAGTCCTGTGGAACGGCTTGCCGTGTCATTTCCACCTGGCGCCTCAGTTGGACCAGCGTTCGTGCTGGACGTGCTGACCGCGTGAGACGACGCATCATCCAGTCCCAAACATGCTCAATGGGGGACAGATCCGGAGATCTTGCTGGCCAGGGTAGTTGACTTACACCTTCTAGAGCACGTTGGGTGGCACGGGATACATGTGGACGTGCATTGTCCTGTTGGAACAGCAAGTTCCCTTGCCGGTCTAGGAATAGTAGAACGATGGGTTCGATGACGGTTTGGATGTACCGTGCACTATTCAGTGTCCCCTCAACAATCACCAGTGGTGTACGGCCAGTGTAGGAGATCGCTCCCCACACCATGATGCCGGGTGTTGGCCCTGTGTGCCTCGGTCGTATGCAGTCCTGATTGTGGCGCTCACCTGCACGGCGCCAAACATGCATACGACCATCATTGGCACCAAGGCAGAAGTGACTCTCATCGCTGAAGACGACACGTCTCCATTCGTCCCTCCATTCACGCCTGTCGCGACACCACTGGAGGCGGGCTGCACGATGTTGGGGCGTGAGCGGAAGACGGCCTAACGGTGTGCGGGACCGTAGCCCAGCTTCATGGAGACGGTTGCGAATGGTCCTCGCCGATACCCCAGGAGCAACAGTGTCCCTAATTTGCTGGGAAGTGGCGGTGCGGTCCCCTACGGCACTGCGTAGGATCCTACGGTCTTGGCGTGCATCCGTGCGTCGCTGCGGTCCGGTCCCAGGTCGACGGGCACGTGCACCTTCCGCCGACCACTGGCGACAACATCGATGTACTGTGGAGACCTCACGCCCCACGTGTTGAGCAATTCGGCCGTACGTACACCCGGCCTCCTGCAGGCCCACTATACGCCCTCGCTCGAAGTCCGTCAACTGCACATACGGTTCACGTCCACGCTGTCGCGGCATGCTACCAGTGTTAAAGACTGCGATGGAGCTCTGTATGCCACGGCAAACTGGCTGACACTGACGGCGGCGGTGCACAAATGCTGCGCAGCTAGCGCCATTCGACGGCCAACACCGCGGTTCCTGGTGTGTCCGCTGTGCCGTGCGTGTGATCATTGCTTGTACAGCCCTCTCGCAGTGTCCGGAGCAAGTATGGTGGGTCTGACACACCGGTGTCAATGTGTTCTTTTTTCCATTTCCAGGAGTGTATATTAACATAACACTGTATAGTAAACGACCCATGACAGTGAAAGACTTATCATACAATTACGTTCAGAAGTATAAACAGAAATTATTGGTCAACAGATATGTTTATAAGATAGAAAAGTTCTACAAGACTGTGGTATCCTAAATGTAACATTTTTCTGTAGAGTAAAATCTTATTCTTGTACAACTGCATAAACACAAAATACTGACTAAATATGTTACATAACTGTGCTGTAAAACTATGATCACTACATTACCAAAAATGAGCGCTGCCTTACATGAGCACTGCCTTACATGAAAATGAGAGTGACATGCTCGAAGGTCTCTCGGGCATGCTGCCGGGTAGACTGGTTCTTGAAGAACGAATTTTCGACGGCGTAACATGCCATCATCATCAGGTTACTCCTGTTGACTGTCAACAGGAGTAACCTGATGGTGATGGCACGTTACGCCATTGAAAATTCATTCTACAATGACCAGTCTACCTGGCTGCATGCCTGAGAGACCTTCAAGCATCTCATTCGCCGGGAAAATCTACGAACACACATGAGAGTGACATGGTTTTCACCAGTTCCTGTTTGCTATTCCCCATGGCAGTCGTAGAAAACATTTCAGTGATACTCATATATCAGATTACTACAGTATTACACAAGCACTGCAAAAATATTGAGATAAGTTGGCAGCCATAAAAACTCGATTTCATTTTCAGTACATGACTGGAGTAAGTTACATAAAGGGAATGTTAGGCAAGATGAAATGAGAGCAGAAAGACTTTGTGTAGAATTAATAATGTAATTAACTCAGCACATTATGAGATGAGAGTCATCATGGGAACAGTATGTCACAGAAAATTCCCAATTTGCATTAGAATTAAGAATGTAATTAGTACGTATTACTGAAAAAAATGATTGTAGAGAGGCTGTTGCAGTTGAAATGTAAAGAGAATGGGTTTACAGTAACAGTTGGTAATTACTACTTATTGTGAATAGTTATGGACATTTTAAAACTTTGGCATATGCAGGGTTTCTATAAAGTTGTACTACCATTTCAAAAAATAGAGATAGAGCATCGTGGTTTATTGTAATATGCCAAACTGGTAATTTGCGTTTCCAGAAATGTGGAACATTCCTTCATATGAAAACAGGCACTTTTCCAGGTAGTCATTGTAAGTATCTATGGAGGTCAACATGGACATGTGAATGCATATCACAGATGATGATTATTTGGTTCCAATGATTGGACTATTTGCTCTTTGTATACAAAAAGGTGGAACCACTTATGTAACACTTTATGGAGAGTTGATCTTGCTTCATGCAATCTGTGTGTTGCATCACAAATTGAATTCAGTGAAATGCAACTTGCACTCCACCAACATATGTTGACATAGGGGGATGTCCACTTAGAGGAAGACCTATGACACTGGCTGTCTCTTTCAAGTTTTGGAACCATTGCATTATGCTTGTGTTTGCCAGAGGTTCCTGGAGTAAATAATTTTACAGTACCCTTGACATAGATTTGGATTCCACATACCAGATGACACATTGTGACTTCTTCTGGTCTGTTGCCACTTTGATGCACTCCAAGTCAAATCTAAAACACAGCACAAAAGAGAACAAGTTTTGAGAACTGCTGAATGTTTTACAACAAACTGTAATTATCTATCTAGTAGTTCCCAAGTCATGATTTTTTTTTAAATACTAGCAAGACTTCATCAACACATCATCACAATAACTGGATGTTAAAGGAAAGAAATCACTCTGAAATGCATTGTATTACTGTGATTGTCTTTTCTATTTCTTTGCTAGTTTCTCAGTGGTTTACTTGAAAGTAAATGTATCAAAAAGAAGTCATGGACCACATATTTTATGTAACTGTTTGATTCATATGTTATTTTCAAAGGTTGACAATCAGTTTTTTTTATTTCAAAAATAGGGAAGTAGTTTTTGTAATAGTGAAAGCTTATTACATTTTGAATCTTTGATCTCAGCTGTCTGTAGTAACACATAATATATTATCTTTGTCACATTAACTGTGTGTTTATTGTATATAATTTTTTATAAAATATTGAAGGTAATTAATGCAGAAGGCCAAAACATATATTGTGCAAGCAATATTCGAATTCATAGAAATATCTGAAAAAGGAAAAGACCTTTTCCATACCTTCAGGAAGAGAAGTTTGAGTTTAACTGTGGGCATTTATGCACGCGTAAGGAGAGATTCACCTGCTATTAAAGAAAACAAATCATTCTGGAATGCTGACTCATAATCAAAGCAGCAAAATGTGAACTGTGACTTTGCAAATCAATTTAGGGCTGAGCCTTGCTGTCCCAACTTTTGTTTGGTGTTGAGACATTTCAGCTACCACAGTGTAAAGAGGTTTCTGCCTAGCATACACATGCCACCCTCCTTGCTTCTAGATGCTGTTGTATCATAATTTAAAATATTTAAATTATACGAACACTATATTCATAGTCTTGGAAAGAGAGATCATGAATGTGTTAGCACACTGCGTAGTTTCTTTTTCTGAAAGAAGACCGGGGATGCAGTGTTCTTACTCATCCCAACAGCTAATAATCAAATCACCATCGTCAATGGTTTAAGCTCATATTTCAAAACACACAGTAAATAGGACTGAAATTTAACCAAGTTCATAGGGGTGAAATGTTATGGTCAAGATCTTTTCATTACAATCTGCCATAAATATTTCTCTCCAGTGCGATCAGAAAATGTTTCTTACGGATCACTCCAATTTAATGATTTTAAATGGTGAATGCTAGTTAGCAATTGATATTATACATTAAAAAATTAAATAATAGAAAGTTTTTGAAAATAAACGCTTTTCCACATAACAAAAGCTGGAAATTATGTTATTGAATAGTTGGAGCTTAAATGAGATGGCATCAGCACAACAGCATTCTTGAAGAGTGTGAGTTCAACTTACGTGAAATGATATATACTATTAGTTTAACAAAACTGGAAAAAAAAGAAATGTGGTGAAAATATGTATCAAACAATTTAATGATTTTCTTTTACCAATGTTCTGCTGTCATGTTTGGTCTGGTGAATACAATTTTTTTTACTCATAATGTTTGTGTGTGTCATTAAGTGGTTTTTATTATGTACCTTTCTTATATTTATAGGATGCTACTGTAGCAGAAGAGTATGGCGTATCAGATTTTCCTTCCTTGGTCTATTTTGAGCGCGCAATACCAAATGTTTTTGAAGGTATGTATTACAGGTGACTATGATTTCATTTTATTTACATTGACAGACTCATATCTCAGTATAAAAATCCAACATGATGAAAAGTTTGAACGTATTTGATTAATGAAATTTGTGACATTATTAATGTAGCTATTATTATTTTATAGCTGTCACAATATACAAGAATATTTTAACATCATATACTGTGGTTTTAAACCCATTACTTTGTTTATAAAATAGTTATATTGCGTATGCCAGTTTGAACATTTACATTACAAAGTTTATTTTATTACCTCAAACAATTTAAAATAAACTCTGTTTGAAAAACTTAAAGTACTCATGAATGACAAAAACTTAACACAAAATTAACTACCTTGTATAAAGAAAACTAAAGAAGAAGAAGCTACCTCATGTTCCTTGTTGTTGGGCACTCAGGGTTCCTATTTTGCATGAAGTCCAGTGGAAATTAATTAAAGTTTTACTGTTTGTCTTGTTATCATTGGTTTCTTCTTATCAGGAAACATATGGTCAGAAACTGCCCTTTGTTGGTGCTGAAACTTAAGGATTACAGGATTTCATTTAGTTCATGAATTGTAGTGTTTGTAATTAAGTAATAGAAGTTTGATGCAGTCACATGGTTTATTTGATGTGCTAAACATGTCTCTACAATAATAATATGTTGCCTAGCGCTAGTACATTCAGATTCATCCATCTGCTACAACTACTAGACTGCAAGATGGATGAGTGATTTGTAAGATTCTTCATTTGTTTGTAAAACAAGCTAAGTAGGAAAGTCTTTAACATCTGATATTAATAGCACTGTGAAGGCTGCTCCACTCTTGCCTTTGTACCACTTTCTTATAAAATAAAGTTTTATTTCTGGTTTGTTGATGCCTCTAACTCACTGCTTATAAGTCCGTGGTAGGTGACTGAATACCTGGCTCTGGAAATTCTTCCTCCCCCATTCTGCTGCTAGCTGCTGGAAAAGGGCCAGATGGGAAAACCACTACTGGGAGTGCATCAGTCCAGCAAGTCACAGGCACAGTATCATGGTATGGCATCGGTGGACAGTAGTGGGCAGGAATGATGATGGTATGGTCTGTGACATTGGCATTGATGTTTGCTGACAAAGATAGACAGCATGATCTCTTGTACCATTTAGGCTTCATCAGCAGCAACTTGATCAGATTATGAAACATAATCCCCAAATGTGTGAATATTTTGCAATAAACTTGCAACACTTTTCTGTAATGAAAAGGGTTAGTGATTCGCATGGTTATGCAGATCTCATTTTCTGTCCTCTGTCCTACATAACACACACTTTCATATGCCCAATAAGAATATAAATACATAACTTTCTATTACACAGCATATTTACAGTTCATCATTTGTATACATGTAAGTATGTGTAACTTCAGGTAATATGTTTTATTCAGGGGTTTTGCTAATGCATCAACTTTCCCATGTGATTCAATTGGTCAGTCACTTTGTTTATACTTCAGTTCCAGACACAGTCTTCTCTGTACCATGAAATGTTGCTCTTATCCGTTTGTAAACTATCTGCTCCAATAATTCAAGCAGTCTGCTTGGAAATAACCACACTGTTGTTTAACTGTCAGTAGTCAGTTGGTATGAGCTGAGTTCATGTGCTTCTATATCACATGTGAATACTAAACACTTGTTCACTGCCCATCTGCACTTCCTTACTCATGGTTCATTACCTATCTGCACCAGTTCTTCACTCGTCTGCACATTGGTGAGTACTGAATAATGTTTTCTTTTTTTCCGTGTACAAAGCAATACCCGCATGCTGTGCATATGACACTTCCCTCGACATTACTCTCACATCAGCATCTCTAATCAATTAGTACTGTACCCCTGAATTCTCCTTAAAATCACTGAACATTTCCTGTAGTTAAAATACTTATCAACCAATGCACAAAGTGTCATTTATAGAGCATTTGACCAACCTAACCACTTCATCCACATATCTGCACATAATAACAAAATACATAAACACTCACACATCAACCTAGTATATTTCAGATGTCACACAGTAAATACTGAGCAAATCTCTCTGGGATCAATGTAATTCAGTCCAGATAAACATAACTTAATGCTTGATTATAATAGAGGGAAACATTCCACATAGAAAAAATATATCTAAAAACAAAGATGATGTGACTTACCAAATGAAAGTGCTGGCAGGTCGACAGACACACAAACAAACACAAACATACACACAAAATACAAGCTTTCGCAACAAACTGTTGCCTCATCAGGAAAGAGGGAAGGAGAGGGAAAGACGAAAGGATGTGGGTTTTAAGGGAGAGGGTAAGGAGTCATTCCAATCCCGGGAGCGGAAAGACTTACCTTAGGAGGAAAAAAGGACAGGTATACACTCGCACACACACACATATCCATCCACACATACAGACACAAGCAGTATGTGTGGATGGATATGTGCGTGTGTGCGAGTGTATACCTGTCCTTTTTTCCCCCTAAGGTAAGTCTTTCCGCTCCCGGGATTGGAATGACTCCTTACCCTCTCCTTTAAAACCCACTTCCTTTCGTCTTCCCCTCTCCTTCCCTCTTTCCTGATGAGGCAACAGTTTGTTGCGAAAGCTTGAATTTTGTGTGTATGTTTGTGTTTGTTTGTGTGTCTATCGACCTGCCAGCGCTTTTGTTCGGTAAGTCACCTCATCTTTGTTTTTATATATAATTTTTCCCACGTGGAATGTTTCCTTCCATTATATTGGTATATATTTATTTATATATGTCTGCCTGTGTCTGTACGTGTGGACCGATATGTGTGTGCGTGTGCGAGTGCACACCCGTCCCTCCCCCCTCCCAAGGCAAGCCCCCCCGCTCCCGGGACTGGAACGACTCCCCACCTCCCCCCCCAAAAAACCCACATCCCCCCATCCCTCCCCCTCCCCCCCCCCCCCTTCCCGACGAGGCAACCGTTGGTCGCGAAAGCCAGAATTCCGCGTGCACGCCCGTGTTTGTCCGTGTGTCTATCGACCCGCCAGCGCCCCCGTTCGGCAAGTCACTTCATCCCTATTTTTATATATATATATATATATATATATATATATAGGGAGACATTCCACGTAGGAAAAATATATCTAAAAACAAAGATGATGTGACCCACCAAACGAAAGCGCCGGCAGGCCGACAGACACACAAACAAACACAAACACAGACACAAAATTCAAGCCTTCGCAACAAACTGCCGCCCCACCAGGAAAGAGGGAAGGAGAGGGAAAGACGAAAGGATGCGGGTCCCAAGGGAGAGGGCAAGGAGCCACCCCAATCCCGGGAGCGGAAAGACCCACCCCAGGGGGAAAAAAGGACGGGTACACACTCGCACACACACACACACACATCCACCCACACATATACAGACACAAGCAGACATATTTGAAGACAAAGAGTTTGGGCAGAGATGTCAGTCGAGGCAGAAGTGCAGAGGCAAAGATGTTGTTGAATGACAGGTGAGGTATGAGTGGCGGCAACTTGAAATTAGCGGAGATTGAGGCCTGGTGGATAACGAGAAGAGAGGATATATTGAAGAGCAAGTTCCCATCTCCGGAGTTCGGATAGGTTGGTGTTAGTGGGAAGTATCCAGATAACCCGGACGGTGTAACACTGTGCCAAGATGTGCTGGCCGTGCACCAAGGCATGTTTAGCCACAGGGTGATCCTCATTACCAACAAACACTGTCTGCCTGTGTCCATTCATGCGAATGGACAGTTTGTTACTGGTCATTCCCACATAGAATGCGTCACAGCGTAGGCAGGTCAGTTGGTAGATCACGTGGGTGCTCTCACACGTGGCTCTGCCTTTGATCGTGTACACCTTCCGGGTTACAGGACTGGAGTAGGTGGTGGTGGGAGGGTGCATGGGACAGGTTTTACACCGGGGGCGGTTACAAGGATAGGAGCCAGAAGGTAGGGAGAGTGGTTTGGGGATTTCATAGGGATGAACTAACAGGTTACGAAGGTTAGGTGGACGACGGAAAGACACTCTTGGTGGAGTGGGGAGGATTTTATGAAGGATGGATCTCATTTCAGGGCAGGATTTGAGGAAGTCGTATCCCTGCTGGAGAGCCACATTCAGAGTCTGGTCCAGTCCCGGAAAGTATCCTGTCACAAGTGGGGCACTTTTGTGGTTCTTCTGTGGGGGATTCTGGGTTCGAGGGGATGAGGAAGGGGCTCTGGTTATTTGCTTCTGTACCAGGTCGGGAGGGTAGCTGCGAGATGCGAAAGCTGTTGTCAGGTTGTTGGTGTAATGGTTCAGGGATTCCGGACTGGAGCAGATTCGTTTGCCACGAAGACCTAGGCTGTAGGGAAGGGACCGTTTGATGTGGAATGGGTGGCAGCTGTCATAATGGAGGTACTGTTGCTTGTTGGTGGGTTTAATGTGGACGGACGTGTGAAGCTGGCCATTGGACAGGTGGAGGTCAACGTCAAGGAAAGTGGCATGGGATTTGGAGTAGGACCAGGTGAATCTGATGGAACCAAAGGAGTTGAGGTTGGAGAGGAAATTCTGAAGTTCTTCTTCACTGTGAGTCCAGATCATGAAGATGTCATCAATAAATCTGTACCAAACTTTGGGTTGGCAGGCCTGGGTAACCAAGAAGGCTTCCTCTAAGCGACCCATGAATAGGTTGGCGTACGAGGGGGCCATCCTGGTACCCATGGCTGTTCCCTTTAATTGTTGGTATGTCTGGCCTTCAAAAGTGAAGAAGTTGTGGGTCAGGATGAAACTGGCTAAGGTGATGAGGAAAGAGGTTTTAGGTAGGGTGGCAGGTGATCGGCGTGAAAGGAAGTGCTCCATCGCAGCGAGGCCCTGGACGTGTGGAATATTTGTGTATAAGGAAGTGGCATCAATGGTTACAAGGATGGTTTCCGGGGGTAACAGATTGGGTAAGGATTACAGGTGTTCGAGAAAGTGGTTGGTGTCTTTGATGAAGGATGGGAGACTGCATGTAATGGTTGAATCTGGGAGTGGGGCTGAAGGTGAGGCCTTTGGATAGGACAGAGGTTTCGGATTGGGAGAGAGGTTTGGAGGAAAGGTTAACTACTGAATTAGGGTGTTGTGGTTCCAGGTTGTGTTGATTGGAATTTTGAGGTTTTGGAGGGAGTGGAGCTGGAAGTGGGAGATTGAGTAGATGGGAGAGACTGGGTTGGTGTGCAATGAGATTCAAACCAAACAGCCCTCGTCAAAGATTTACTGTCCTACACCCGTACTCTCTGCTGGAAATATCACTTTGCCACGAAGAAAAATGATCCGAATCCTACTCCTAATGATCCAACTCCCCAAGACACCATCCAAATTGAACCCTGCCTGGTACAGTTCCGTCCTCCGTCAAAGCGGGACCCACCTCCTCTTCCTCAAAATCACCCTCTCCAAACCTTCCAGGAATTTCTGACTTCCAGCCTTGCTTCTCAATCCTTCTTAAAAAACCTTAATCCTACTCCCAACATCACCACTGCTGAAGCCCAGGCTATCCGTGATCTGAAGGCTGACCGATCCATCGTCATTCTTCCGGCGGACAAGGGTTCCACAACCATGGTACTTGATCGTCGGGAGTATGTGGCTGAGGGACTGCATCAGCTTTCAGACAACACCACATACAAAGTTTGCCAAGGTAACCCCATTCCCGATGTCCAGGCGGAGCTTCAAGGAATCCTCAGAACCTTAGGCCCCCTGCAAAACATTTCACCTGACTCCATCAACCTCCTGACCCCACCAACACCCCGCACCCCTGCCTTCTACCTTCTTCCTAAAATCCACAAAACCAATCATCCCGGCCGCCCCATTGTAGCTGGTTACCAAGCCCCCACAGAACGCATCTCTGCCTACGTAGATCAACACCTTCAACCCATTACATGCAGTCTCCCATCCTTCATCAAAGACACCAACCACTTTCTCGAACGCCTGTAATCCTTACCCAATCTGTTACCCCCGGAAACCATCCTTGTAACCATTGATGCCACTTCCTTATACATAAATATTCCACACGTCCAGGGCCTCGCTGCGATGGAGCACTTCCTTTCACGCCGATCACCTGCCACCGTACCTAAAACCTCTTTCCTCATCACCTTAGCCAGTTTCATCCTGACCCACAACTTCTTCACTTTTGAAGGCCAGACATACCAACAATTAAAGGGAACAGCCATGGGTACCAGGATGGCCCCCTCGTACGCCAACCTATTCATGGGTCGCTTAGAGGAAGCCTTCTTGGTTACCCAGGCCTGCCAACCCAAAGTTTGGTACAGATTTATTGATGACATCTTCATGATCTGGACTCACAGTGAAGAAGAACTTCAGAATTTCCTCTCCAACCTCAACTCCTTTGGTTCCATCAGATTCACCTGGTCCTACTCCAAATCCCATGCCACTTTCCTTGACGTTGACCTCCACCTGTCCAATGGCCAGCTTCACACGTCCGTCCACATTAAACCCACCAACAAGCAACAGTACCTCCATTATGGCAGCTGCCACCCATTCCACATCAAACGGTCCCTTCCCTACAGCCTAGGTCTTCGTGGCAAACGAATCTGCTCCAGTCCGGAATCCCTGAACCATTACACCAACAACCTGACAACAGCTTTCGCATCTCGCAGCTACCCTCCCGACCTGGTACAGAAGCAAATAACCAGAGCCACTTCCTCATCCCCTCGAACCCAGAATCCCCCACAGAAGAACCACAAAAGTGCCCCACTTGTGACAGGATACTTTCCGGGACTGGACCAGACTCTGAATGTGGCTCTCCAGCAGGGATACGACTTCCTCAAATCCTGCCCTGAAATGAGATCCATCCTTGATGAAATCCTCCCCACTCCACCAAGAGTGTCTTTCCGTCGTCCACCTAACCTTCGTAACCTGTTAGTTCATCCCTATGAAATCCCCAAACCACTCTCCCTACCTTCTGGCTCCTATCCTTGTAACCGCCCCCGGTGTAAAACCTGTCCCATGCACCCTCCCACCACCACCTACTCCAGTCCTGTAACCCGGAAGGTGTACACGATCAAAGGCAGAGCCACGTGTGAGAGCACCCACGTGATCTACCAACTGACCTGCCTACGCTGTGACGCATTCTATGTGGGAATGACCAGTAACAAACTGTCCATTCGCATGAATGGACACAGGCAGACAGTGTTTGTTGGTAATGAGGATCACCCTGTGGCTAAACATGCCTTGGTGCACGGCCAGCACATCTTGGCACAGTGTTACACCGTCCGGGTTATCTGGATACTTCCCACTAACACCAACCTATCCGAACTCCGGAGATGGGAACTTGCTCTTCAATATATCCTCTCTTCTCGTTATCCACCAGGCCTCAATCTCCGCTAATTTCAAGTTGCCGCCACTCATACCTCACCTGTCATTCAACAACATCTTTGCCTCTGCACTTCTGCCTCGACTGACATCTCTGCCCAAACTCTTTGTCTTCAAATATGTCTGCTTGTGTCTGTATATGTGTGAGTGGATGTGTGTGTGTGTGTGCGAGTGTGTACCCGTTCTTTTTTCCCCCTGGGGTGGGTCTTTCCGCTCCCGGGATTGGGGTGGCTCCTTGCCCTCTCCCTTGGGACCCGCATCCTTTAGTCTTTCCCTCTCCTTCCCTCTTTCCTGGTGGGGCGGCAGTTTGTTGCGAAGGCTTGAATTTTGTGTGTGTGTTTGTGTTTGTTTGTGTGTCTGTCGGCCTGCCGGCGCTTTCGTTTGGTGGGTCACATCATCTTTGTTTTTAGATATATTTTTCCTATGTGGAATGTTTCCCTCTATTATATATATATATATATATATATATATATATATATATATATATATATATATATATATATATATATAAATAGGGCGCGAACGGGGGCGCTGGCGGGTCGATAGACACACGGACAAACACGGGCGTGCACGTGGAATTCTGGCTTTCGCGACCAACGGTGGCCTCGTCGGGAGGGGGGGGGGGAGGGGGAGGGAGGGGGTGATGTGGGTTTTGGGGGGGGGGGGGGAGTCGTTCTAGTCCCGGGAGCGGGGGGGCTTGCCTTGGGAGGGGGGGAGGGACGGGTGTGCACTCGCACACGCACACACATATCCGTCCACACGTACAGACACAGGCAGATATATATATATATATATATATATATATATATATATATATATATATATATATATATATATATATATATATGTCTGCATGTGTCTTTATGTGTGGATGGATATGTGTGTGTGTGCGAGTGTATACCTGTCCTTTTTTCCTCCTAAGATAAGTCTTTCCGCTCCCGGGATTGGAATGACTCCTTATTCTCTCCCTTAAAACCCACATCCTTTCGTCTTTCCCTCTCCTTCCCTCTTTCCTGATGAGGCAACAGTTTGTTGCGAAAGCTTGAATTTTGTGTGTATGTTTGTGTTTGTTTGTGTGTCTGTCGACCTGCCAGCACTTTCATTTGGGAAGTCACATCATCTTTGTTTTTAGATATAACTTAATGCTTGCTCAGAATACTATATATCAGTATCTTGGAAATACCTGACCAGTCACATAAAACACTCAGTGAGAAGTAGAGGAAGCAAACTAAACTCCGTCTGAACAGGCCTTGGAAGGCCCAATGCTACCGACTGGTCACCGTGTCATCCTCAGCCCACAGGTGTCACTGGATGTGGATATTGAGGGGCATGTGGTCAGCACACTGCTCTGCCAGCTGTATGTCAGTTTATGAGACCAGAGCTGCTACTTTTCAATCAAGTAGCTCCTCAGTTTGCCTCACAAGGGCTAAGTGCACCCCACTTGCCAACAGTGCTCGGCAGACCGGATGGTCACCCATCAAAAGTGCTAGCCCAGCCAGCAGTGCTTAACTTTGGTGATCCGATGGGAACTGGTGTTATCACTGTGGCAAGGCCATTGGCAGAGAAAGCAAATCGTGTGAAAATTTAACTTTCTATACATTCTTGCACACTGTTGCACTAACACTTCTATAAACAGCACTGTAAACACCTTTGAACATTCTAATCTGTATGTGATAATTCTGCATACCATTCCTATGACAGTAGTTTATGTACCTTTTAAATATGATAGAACGTTTCCATTGAAATAAGGTTGCTCATAACTTCTTATGATCATGATCAAAATACAGTTCTTCCATATTCCCAGAATTTTGGTAGCACAGTAAGTCTGCACCTGGATTCATAATTCTCAAGATAATTTACAACCCTGTGTACAAATACTCTCTTTTCTCCACTTTTTTATTCATCAGTGATGACTTCAGATGATTGCATATTAAAGTTTTGTCTCTTACTTAAAAATGCCCCCATTATGTGATGCGCTTGTCATAAAACTTTTTTCACTCATCAGACTTGGCGTGAAGGTTAATCAGTGCTTGTCTGATTTTGCCCTCATGTGATACTTTTGTTGTTTTTTACTTCATTATGGGTCCTGACCACTCATTGTGTGTGGGTTGTCCGAACATAAGCTCTTGTGGCTATAACCACTCATCATTTGTTACAGTTGATTCACACTTTCTTCAAAAGTTGTTGATAGGCTCCTACTTTTCAAACAATATGTTTGCATAAATGGGTTCATCTCTCTAAAAGCATGCCCAGCAAGAGTCATTTCTTGATTAAATGAGTATCAGCCAGAAATCGTTTAAATTAGAAAGAGTTCCATATTTTACTGGCAAATTGTGTCCCATTATATGACAGTAAAGCATCAGGTTTGCCTACAGTGAGTAAGTAGTCATCAGGCATGTGCCTAGTAACTGATGTGCTGATAGCTTTCTTAAATGCGTACAACTTCATGCATTTGTAAAAATATTCAAGATCTAAGTGAAGGTGCAAATTTGTCAATTGGTACAATTTCCATCAGTTTCATAATTGGATATGATTCACCTCTTCTACATTTATTCAGTTCTTTACTTTTCTGGCAAATAACACATTTTCTCAAAGTGTTTTGTATTTGCCTTCATATGTTGTTGAAGCAGTAGTTCTCAGCTAACTTTTTCATACACTTAAGCGCATCATACTGCCCCCAACTGTAATGGGGATACCAAACCAATTTCCCATGTGATTCACACAAAATGCATACCATCTAATGATCATTGTTAATGTGCTGCAGGTAGAACAAAATTGTCACAACTGATGACATAGTGTCGACACAGTTTGTCATGACTCCTCTGTCGAAACCTCTCTCATGCTTCTTGTCAGTAGATCCTGTTCATGCAACTCAGACATATGGTGACACCCATCCAAGAAGTACAACAACACTTGATTTTTATCAGTAAAACCTTGATATACAGGTTAGTTCAGGATTTACATATTCAGTTCTAACCTACAGATAACTGTGATAAAACATGTTCAGTTATGTTTTGTTCTTCCTTGAAGTAAAATATTTCAAATTCGTTCTCTTGAGGAGAAAGTGTCCATCTAGTGAGTCATGGGTGAAGCAGCTTGCAACACAAAAGAAAACTCAAAGGCTTGTGACCAATAAAGATGTTAATGTGATGTCTGTATAGATAATGATGAAAGTGGTGGAGTGCCCATATGATTGCAATTGCTTCTAATTCAGTCTCTGAAGAGACCCATTCACAGGTATCTAAGACCCAGCTACCAACTCCTATTGTACAGAAGGTTGACTTTCCATTAATTCCTTGAATTTTGAATAGACAGAACCCCAAGCCTATTCTGAAAGCATCCATCATAAATTCAAATTCTGGATTCATAAGGGGATGGTACAACATTCTGGCATTACTGAACTTCCTCTTGATTCCTTCAGAAGCTCATTGGTATCTGTCATTATGCTTCTTCGTTAACCTTAGTACTTCATTGTTTAGTGATTGGATGTTCATCTACTGTCAATAAAATTTTCAGAGCCATAGGAATGGTCTCAGTTGTTTCTTGTTGTATGGTCTCATAAACTTTCTGCTGGCACTTACCTTTACTGGATCAGAGTAATTCCTTCCAGTGTTACTACATATTCTAAATATTTCACTTCTTTCCATCCAAATTTAGATTTGGTGAGATTTACTGTTATTCTAGCATTGTGAAATGCTTGCAGTAGTCTCTTAATCAGTTTTAATGTACTTCCCAAGTCTCCTTTTCCATCGACAAATCATCCACATATACATTAACTTTTTTCAGTAGGTCATCTCGCACAGCTTGAAATGTTTCCTGGGTATCTCTGTGACAGTTCCACTGAGTAAAGTAATGTGTTAGATGGAAGGTACACTGCTGATGCCTAAACATTTTTCTCATTACTTACATCTTGACTTGAAAATCTCTCTCTCTCTCTCTTTCTCTCACCCTCTCCCTCTCTCCCTCTCTCCTTCTTGCTCTCCCTCTCCCTCCCCCTCTTTCCCTCTCTTCAAATCAACATCCACCTATACCATGTATGCCTTGTATTGTTGAGTTGTTCTCCTTTTCGGTGTGCTGCTGAGTGCTGAAAACTCGACAGTGGACCACTTCTCTCCCATTTACTAAATGAGATAATTTTCTTCTTTTGTAAACCACATATATTGTAACACCTCTTGATACTCAAGAAACAGTTTCTAACAATTCTCTGCTCACTTGACTCATGTATTTCAAACACATTCACAATGATCAGAGTCACTGTTAATAGCAGACTCTACTAACTCGAGTCTGCAGCTCATGGTGTAGTGGTCAGCACTGCTGCCCCTGGATCACGGGATCCCAGGTACGACTGCTGGCCAGGTTGCGATTTTCTCCACTGAGGGACTGGGTGCTTGAGTTATCCTCATCATTTCATCACCTGTCAGGAAATAGTGAGACTGGATAGTGAAAAGATTGAGAATTTGTGCAGGCACTGACAACCATGCCACTGAGTGACCCAAAAACCAAATCATCATCATGATCATCATCTACTAACTTGAACTTCTTTTGTTCTGTGACTTTTTCATGAATTGTCACAACCATCTTCTTCCAAGGGGGCTGGTGCAACTCTGAGGCAGGAGTCCTCTGCATGGAGAAAACATTAAGAACAGCAAGTGTTGCCAAACATAAGCCACCAACAGCATTGCCACATCCTGTAGCAACACCATCTCCATTGCCATTTAGTTACCAGGCAAATACAGAGAAACCCCATGCGTAAATGTGAGTCCCACTTTCCAAATTACATTAAATAAATTTCATTCAGCTGTTGACGATCATTATTTGTTGGTCCTAAATACACTGTGCAACGCATCACCTTAACAAAGTTGTATGTTATGCAATAATTTACATGACTACTCTGCAGTTCACCCTTAAGTGCTTGACAAAGGGTTCATCAACCTACCTTCATGCTATTTCTTTATCATTTCACTCTCGAACAATTTGGTGGAGAACGGAACACTTAACTCTTTCCGTGTCGGACCTGATTTGATTTTTTTCTTATTTTCATAAATTTTTTTTATTACGATGATCATTTCAGCCTATGTAGATGGGTATCAACAAAATATTTTCACACGTTTTTGATGTGCTTGTTCCGATTTGTGTTCTTGATAATTATAATCCCTAGGCATTTAATAGAATTGACAGCCTTTGGAGTCATGTGCTTTACAATGTAACCCAAAATACATTCTAATGCAGCAATGAAAATTCCTCCACACAAATTCAGACCAAATGATAGATCTCAATTTTGTAACTGTGGCTCACAACTCTGAATGCAGTGTAATAACCTTGAATCCTTCTTAAAAGCTGTGTGCCAGTATGATTAATGTAAAATGTTACTTGTCAAGTACTTCATTCTGTAGCTTTTTATATTTATTGTTCTAAGTTCTTTGGTCTAGTTCAACTTCAGTCAAAATCTTGTTAAGTACTCTTCCATGTAACACAAGTATAATAATGTTTGAAGTTTATTCACTGCTAGCAACAAATTGTTGTGTGGGCTTTTACTTTCTTCAGTAACATTCCATTCTAACATCTGGCATGTTTCCTTACTTACAGCAGCTCTCTTGGTGGAGGAAACTGGATTAATTGGCATATCAAATGGTTTGTGTGGTTTAAGTTGAAATTTTTATTCATACTTTTGGATGACACCTAGTGTGTTCTGAAACATGCCTGCATGCAGAAAGAGAATTGATTTAATCTCTTTTTGGTTTACTTCATCTAGGTGATCAGATTCCTGCATCTTGTCAGCAGTTGCTTTCATAGCAATCAGTATCAGTCAGATTCATTTACACTTCTTCTCCCTGTATTCACGTTGAAGTTTACCTTCAGTAAGATCAATTCTTCCTCTAATATCCCAATTAAACAATCAACCACTTTATTCTATATGTTCCAGCACTTTCTCACTAATTTCAGTTTTGATCTGTGCTGGAATCTTCACTGGATGTCTGTGGTTGCCTACTGCACCCAAATCTTGATGTTACTTGCTGGTAGTGTCAGAATTTCCGTGTTCTTCTTCCACTGATTGTGTCTTTTGTCGGCTTTTTTGTTTTCTCCTTTACACTTGTTTATGGCAGCTTAGCTCAAATGATGCTCATTATTTGTATTTGATTCCTGATTTAAAGTGTCTCTAATTAATTCCACATTCTGGCACCTACTGAAACAGATCTTCCTTGTGCCTTGACAATTCCCTGTGGCTCAGCACTTACACATGTGATCGTTATGCATTTCTTTGTCTCTTTATAACTCCTTTGATTTTCTGTGTGTGATTGCTGATGGCATGTTCTGCTTTGAATCTCTGTTTTTCCTGGTTTTTTTCTGTCTAATTTCCCCTGTCATATCCTTTAGTGTTTCTGTCTTCTCATCTACTGTCCTATGGTCTCCTTTGGTTAAATCTCTCCCATCATTTCTGTTTCAGTACAGCATGTGTCACATTCCATTGAGCACTGTGCCTCTTGCATCATTCTTTCCTCTCGCTTGGTGATTGTAACAACTGCCAGAATCAACATATCTTTCTCATAAATCACCTGTCCCTGGGAAATACACTGGCTTCCATTACCTTAAAAAATGAACTGATCATCAGTCTCCTCTCTGGTCTCTGTGAGGCCCCAGTTTTTTAAATTTTCTGGATGTCAGTCTGCAGAACCTCCCTTTCCCAGTATTTAGCCTTATTCAAATATTCTTGAAAATAGTATCAAAGACATCCTTAAGATGGATTAAATGGCTCTAGATTCAGTACTTCCTTCCATAATCTGTCCTTTATTCCCTTGGACCAGTATTTATGTAGAAAAGTTTCTTCAATTTCGTCATATCTATTATAACCATCTGCATCTTCAGCAGCTCCAGTGTAACATCTCCCTGCATAAATTCTCCTGCAAATTTTATTTTGTGTCTGGCACTCCAGTTCTGGGGAAAGATTTTATGAACATGACTGAATGTACATCTTTCCTTTCCAGTAGTAATGTCATGAACTGTTGATGCTTTAGCATGCTACCTTTTGTTATGTAAGTGGTAACATTTGGTTCTACAGATCCTCATATCAGTGACAGTAGTAATTTTCAGCTCCAGTCATGTAAGCAGACTAATGAATTCAAATCCAGTATGTTGTGACATAATGTCTGGACGTGTATCCATTGAAAATACATTCTACATAACTAGGTTGTTTTTTTTACTGTCCTATTCACTCTGCATTTTATTTAATCTCATTCACTTCACATTGGTTAGATGTCAGTCTTCATTTCTCCAATGGAATTTGGTATAGCACTTGCTTTATGATCTGTACCTGAACTCATGATTTGCAGTCTGATTTCCATCGCATTCACAATGTAATTTACCTTGACTTCAGTTTTATTGACCTTGTTTATCAGGATTTCTTTCATATTCATCAAACTTCTGATCCATGAATTCTCCTAGATATTGAACTGTTTCTGTTTTGTTCCAGTTAAAGGCCTTCTCTGCAGACTTATCAAGCTCTCCATTTTTGTCTTCTACTACCTAAATTTCGTATCAGACATTTCTTTCATTTGCTTACCCTTTTCTTCTACCCATTTCTTGAACCTGCATACAACCTCTGTTGAAATATTGTCCACTTTCTTCTGTTGAAATATTGTCCACTTTCTCCAAAATGTCCTTATTTCAACTAACTTCTTTTAAAATAGCTTTAATTTTGCAAACTTCTTATGAAGTATCTTTAATTTTGCTAACCTCCTCCAAAACTGAATTTATTTTCACCACTTCATTACACCCTAACTCCATTTTTTTTCTTCTAAAAGATCACTGAGCTTTCCAATTATATCACCCTCTTTAGCAGCCATTCCTGAAATTCTTTTCTCAAAGCTCAGAAAGATGTTCTTATTCTAAATACACCAAGTAAAATACCTTTCACCACTTCTGAAATTAAAATTTTCATGCTACTCTAAGTAATGTCATCTTCTATCATTCACTCTAAACAATGCTCCATGTTTGTCATGCAGCTGTTGTCAACCATTACATTCAAAGCTTCTACCCATGTAGATTTTTGTACAAAAGTTACTGAAAAAGCATCTGGTCATGCATTACGTGGTAATATTAACTTGCATTTAGTGCATCTTCAGCTCCTCTTAAATCCAAATCATCACAAACTTTGTGTACGTATTTTGCCAGTGTCATATGGATGGCAGACTGTGACCTTGTCTGGCATTGAATTTCATGAAATAAAAAGGCTCGGTGAATCTGTTTTGAGTTACAGTTGATATTTACTTTGTACTTTCCTCACAATTATGTTGTCTTCTCTCTAAAATTCTAAGATTGCAGCGAAGTCGCTATGTTCTGGAGCACAGTGCCCAGATTCTCATGTTCATCATCATGGCTCAGGACTCCTAGTTTTTATGAATTTTGGTGGAAATTAATTAAAGTTTTACCTCTTCTCTCATTGTCAGTTTATACTTGGCAGGAAACATCTAGTCAGGATCTGCCCTTTGTTGATGCTAAAACTTTAAGACAACAGAATTTCATTTAGTTCATGATTCGTAGTATGTGCAAATAAATAATAATTGTTTGATATAATAACTTGGTTTATTTGAAGTGCTAAAGGTCCTTCTTTATGGTAATAGCTCGTTGACAGTAATGTTTTACTGCACGTCTGCTTTACTTTTGCACTTATTCGCCATTTACATGTACACAATTTCTGTAATGCTGCACCACCTTCTTTAACCCCTCTGCCTAGAAGTCTGCCGCTTGAAAATTGAACCAGTTGGTAATGCCAGTCTTGAGTTCATCGTCATACTGAAATTTTTTCAAATGGAAGAAGAGGAAATAGGAACTTGGTGCAAGATCGAGACAGTACAGAGGATACTCAAAAAGCTCGTAATGAAAATCTTGAATCCTCTCCTTGGTATCAGCAGCAGTGCGAGAGTGTGCTTTATTGTGAAGGAGGATTATGCCAGACAACAGTTGCCCGCGGCATCAGTTTTGGATCGCACATCTCTGTTAGGTTAGCATTTCACAGTATACGTCAGCTGTAATTGTTGACCCAGTGGCCATGAAATCAATCAAAAGCATGCTCTTTACATCCCAAAATGCATTAGCCATCATTTTTCAATTCAAGAATGAAGTTTGCTTAAACGTTTTTCGTTTGGGTGAACTTGAATAGCACCACTGCATTGAATGTTGTTTCAATTCTGCATTGGCATATGATGTCCATGTCTCATCTCCCAAAACAGTGTGAAAAAACAAATCATCTCCATCTTGTCTGTGGTGCTCCAAAATCTCTCCTGCACTAAGCATTCTTTGCTGTTTGTGCTGATTGGTGAGCATTTTTGGAACCCACCTCACACACAGTTTATGATACCCTAGCTGTTCAGTAACAATCCTGTAAATTGAGGCTTGAGTAACATTTTGGAATTCATTAGTCAGACCAATGATCATCAATTGTGAATCAAATCAGAGATTTTGGTTTAGTTGATCAACGATGTTGTTGGTCCAAATACAGGGCCTGCCACTCCACTGTTCATCATGAAAATTTATGCAGCCATTTTAAAATTCTTGGCATCATTTTCAAACTTGTTTGTCTCTCATTATTTCAGGTCCATATTCTAGGCATAACTCACAATGAATTTCAGCAACTGGAGATCCTTTTGCCTGCAAAAATCTAATCACACTGTGCACTTCACAACTGGCAGGATCTACAATTGTTTTGACCAGTGTGATATGCTCCCACCAACTGGTAAACAACTGCAGTAATTTCCTAAAGAGTCGGTAGACAGTGCAGCATGTGTGAAACTTCGTTCAGGTGTACCATCAGTTAAATATTAGTTGCTGGACCTTAAGTTTTGGAATACATCTTGTAGAATGCAAGAGGGGTGAGTGATTTGTAAGAATCTTTTTTGTTTATAAAACAAGTTAAGTGGGAAATTCTTTAACATATAATATTAACATCGCAGCTAAGAGCCTGCTCCATTCATGTCTTTTCATCACTGTATAATCAGAATGTTTCACCACATACAGACATTACAGCTTGCATAAGGATTCGTCCTACCAGCCTGCTGGTCATGTGAGCGTCAGAAAAGTCTTCATGTCTGTTCATACTTCTAAATTTCAACGATGTCAATAAATAAGTGTTCTTCTGAGTTTAGCAGTATTAAATTATCTGTGTAAGTGAGCATATATCTCAAGATTTCCTGATTGTTTTGTTTGTAGATGATATGAAAATAGCAATAAAATAGCAAATGAAGTATGGTTTTAGAAAGAGGTGTTAACAAAATTTTCAAGGACATAAATATATACCTACATTTACATCTATCGATTGCAAGCCACCTTGTGTTGTGTGAGTGAGGGTATTTTGTGTAACAGTGTCACTTCCCCCCTTTCCTGTTCCAGTCACAATTTGTGTGCAGGGAGAAAGATTGTTGGTAACCAATACTTCTCTTGTAACACTTGCCACAGGAGTTGAGTGAACATCTCCTTGATACTTTCAAGCTTACTGAATGAACCTGTGAAGAAATGCACGGCTCTTCTTTTTCTCTTCCACAGTTTCTCTGTTAATCTTATATTGTAAGCCTGATAGGCAGTACTCAGTTATCAGCTGGATGAGGATTTTATGGTGGAATACACTTCCTAAAGATTGTTTAATGAATCTCAGTTTGGCATCTGGTTTTCCTATTGTATGGGATTGTTCCACTTTCAGTCATTCTCTATGCATTCTCCCACATACAAAAAAAGTCAACAATGCATGATGTAGGAATTATCCAGATGGGAACAAAATTGGACTGGTAGATAAGATATACATGTACAGACAAACAAACAATTACAGTTTCAGAAAAAAATAGATAAATTATTCAGGAGGAAGAGGTTAACAAATTGAGCAAGTCAGTAACATGTTGGCCCACATCTTTGTGCAAGCAGTTATTCAGCATTCCATTGATTGAAAGAGTAGTTGGACATCCTCCTGTGGGATATGCTGCCAAATTCTGTCCAATTTGCATGTTGGGTCATCAAAATCCTGAGCTGGTTGGGGGACCCGGCCATAATGCTCCAGACATTCTCTATTGGGGAGAGATCTGGTGACTTTGTTCACAAAGGTAGGGTTGGGCAAGAATGAAGACAGGCAGTAGAAACTCTTGCCATGTGTGGTCTTGCATTATTCTGCTGAAATGTAAGCCCCGGATGGCTTGCCATGAAATGCAACAAAGCAGCTTGAGAATGTCATTGACATACTAGTGTGCTGTAAGGGTGCCACAGCCATCAACCAAAGGGGTCCTGCAATAAAAAGAAATGGCACCCCTGGTCCTGGTTGTCAGGCCAATTTCCTTCCACCAGGTGAAAACATGGCTTTGCAAACAGTCATAATGTGAAATTTTTCCTGTTTTGACATCAGTGCACTGTTTTCACTTGTCAACATATGTTGATTTCTTTTGTAAAGTGACTTTTAGTGTAAAGGGTTAAGAAGCTTAAAGTTTTCCATACAAAATGCAATGGCTATGGAGAAGAAAGACTGTGCACTGCTGGCAAAGTTGTTTTATCACAACGGCAGCAGTTGCAGCAGTGCATTGCACTACTATCACCAACAGAAATAGTTGCAAAGAGCCCTCATGTCAATAAATGAGCTGAAGAATATGTTTAATAAATCTGAAGAAAGAGGTGGATTAGGTGGTGTTGGAGGTGGCCAATTCCCATGGCTTTTGTTGATGAAGTTGCTGTAGCTATAGCCAATCGTGCAGCACATGCCTCACATTCTACAGCCAGTGCTCAAGCTGTGTCATAGGAATTGTCTCTCTCGTGATCAACAGTTCAAAAAATTTTGAAGTTTATTTTGCACTAGTGTCCCTACAAGGTTCAGAATGTGCACCAAATGAAGCCCCAAGATAGACAACAACTCTGTGAATTTGCCCCTCAATTTTTGGCACTCACGGAAATGGATGGTATGTGGTCGGGGAGTATTCTTTGGATGGATGATGCATATTTTACTCTGCACTGTGTCTTGAATGCACAGAACTGTCGCTTATGGGGTTCTACTCCACCACATGTGCAGGAACATCCAATACCCTCAGCTTATGTGACTGTGTGGTGTGGTTTCACAAGCGCCATCATTGCTAGTCAGTTTTTCTTTGGGGAGCTGACACTTCACATGGCCTAACAGATGTACAGTGACATCTGTATGTTATAAGTACCTCATTGTGCTAGAATGTAGCTGTGTCCACATCACTATTTTCATGAAAGTTGGGGCAGCACCACATGTCACTTGCAAGGTGAAAGACTTGCTTTGAGAAACATTTGGTAATAACCGCATCATCTCAAGGCAATTATTAGATATGTGGCTTTCCAGACCTGCTGGACTTCTTGTTGTGAGGATATATGAAAGATTGTGTGTCAAGGATGTATCAGGCCTCTTCCTGATCTGAAAGATAGCATACGATGAGATATCACTCTGATTACACCAGACATGCTGTGAGCAACTGTCAACCATGCCGTGTTACGAATGCAGCATGTTGCTGAGTTGGGAGACCATATTGAACACATGTCGTAACTTGTGATCCTATCCTCATAAATGTGCCAGGATCACCTTTATCATGTGTTTGATTATCTTCCTCTTTTCCTGCACCCACACCACATTCTGACTGCTTACGGTGATGCAGAAAGTGGAACTTTTTTTCAGCATACTCCATGAGCACACCAATTAATGAAAATACTTATGATGTTTCATTGTACTGCTATGTGTGCAGCCTGCATTGCAGAATTAGGAACACCATCTGCGTGATTATAATTGTGCGGTATGTGAGAAGTTTGTTATTACCTCTTAAATGAAAATACATTTCGAATTTGTTTACTTGTTCCACATCCATGTGGGTATTTACATAGGGGACATGAAAGGAACATTAACTTATCTCTCCTTCTTTGTAACTATATATTATATATCCTTGTTTCATGATATGATATACACACTACTTGATTATTTACTCATTATGGATCTATGGAAAAAAGTATCTAATGTAATCTAATCTTCATCTGTTGAAAAGTTTTATTTGCATTTGTATTCTGCAATCACTTGTATCAATCTCTGCCATTTTTGTATTAATGTGAAGTTAGAAGGCAGGAACCATATTATGATTTTCTGCAGTGAAATAAGTTTGGAAGCTCAAAATCTGTGTTTTGACCTTCTGTTTTTCATCTTTCATTTTGTTGCCAATATGATCACTGAGTGACTGGAGAGATGTCTTGATTTGTTTGCTGTATTTACACAAACCCAAAATTTCAAAGGATTTTCTCAGATCAGTTGGCCGAATTTTTCATTTGAATTCGCCGAACGCTTTTTGCATTGTCACCTTGTGCTCATTTTGGCTTTTTTTCAGATTATGTTGTCAACTTTGACTTCAGTTACATCTGTGGTGAAGCTCTTTTTGCATTTGTAGCAACTTTCTAACATTGCTACTGAACCCTGATGGTTTCCCATCTCTCAAACCTCGTTTGGCATGTACCTTTCTGAAACATATTGTACAATATTTTTGAATTTTACCCATTGGTGCTTCATATCTTTGTCCCCAGTGATGAATTTTTATGTTGACTGCACAGATAATCTGCAAACTGTTTGCCACCACATTTTTTAAGGAAAAATATTTCCTTACCTTTCTTAACATTGTTTTCAACATCTGCAGTCATTGATGTTATAACAGCCTTATGGTCAATGAGTATTTCTCTGCACTGACTTAGTTGAAATGTATGTAAAAAAGGAAGGAAGACTGGAGTTTAATGTCCCATATCAGTGTGGTTGTTAGAGAGGGAGCACAAACTTGGATTATGAAAGGATGGGGAAGGAATTCAGCTATGTTATATTTGAAAGGAACCATCCCAGAATTCACCTGGAGTGCTTCAGGTAAATTACAGAAAACCTAAATCTGGATGGCATTAGGCTGTTGCTAACCTGTTGCTCCCATAAGTTAGTTCTCTAACTAATCACTAAAAGTAATTTTTAGTAAAGACCTTTAGAATAGTCTCACTCAGATTCTTGTCACAGCTCTAGTTCTACTGATGTGGATCTCTCAGTCAGTAGCTGGCGAGTTGAAACCTCCCTATATAACAATAGCATGATCATTAAATTTACCTGTGATGTATTCCAGGTTTTTTTCTTAAATATTCCAACACTACTCGTACTGAGGCAGGTGGTCTATAAATGTGTCAGCTGTCTTTGATGCTCACATTGAACCAGATTTTTTCATATTCAGATCGTGCAATAACCTCACTAAATGTTATGAAGTTTTTTATGGCAATAAGTATGCTATTACCTATGGTGCCTAACTGATTCTTGTGATATAAATTGCACTCTGAATTTTCAGTCAACTTTCAAGTCTTGATTCTACCTGCTTCTCGTTCTAGTACTACAGAGGAAATTATTATCTTCAATAGGTGAAACATTCATTCAGTTAACTAATACCACATCAGCATTACTTCTTTCTGATCTACAAGGATGAATATTCTCTCCTGTGATTAACATGGCAGAAATATATCTATCTTTCTTAGATTATGGAATATACAAGTAATTCTTCATCAAGCCTATGGAAGGGTTCCTCTAACCTAAAAAGAGCATTTGCATAGTACACATACTCTGCTATCCAAGCAGTCATTTCCTCAGTTCAGTGCTTGCCTGGCCTAATGGAGGTAGGGAGAAGGGAGTTACAGTTCTTCAACTGACTGTGGAGGGTAAGAAATCTGTGTCTGAAATCATTGCAGAATTGTCTTTGTTCTTGTTTAAGCCCTTCATTCAGTTAAGAACCAGAGAACTGTGTTCTGTCCTCACTGCAGTGCTACAAATCATGAGCCACACTGTCACCCCATGTCTGTGGGAGGTTACCATAAGACAGTCTTCTATGGAACCAAAGATGATGGCAGAACCCAGGGATTAAGTATCATTCACACTGACACAAGCTATGAGTTGCAGCTGACTGCACCAAATGCTCTTAAATAGAGCTGCTGATTGAGTTTCTTCTAATTCTTAAATAAGATTTCCTGGCAACCGTGACTGCAAATTGGTCTTTTTTGTGACCTGTGTACTATTTTTCTGAAGGGATCCGTTATGTGGGTAATGTTGAAGCAATGAATGGCTGATGTACCTGTCTTCTGCGCTTGTTTGGACAATTGGACAAAGGCTCAACAGTCAGGGCATTTCATGTTGTCTCAGACGTGCTATCAACAGTGGGGAGTACCTCATACCTGTTGATAAGGTGTAAAAAGGTAGCCATGCGACTGGTACCAACATTTGCCTTATGCTCTGAGATATGCAAAGCCACCACTGTCCACCAATCATCCTCGGGTGATAACAAAGCAGTCATGTCACACAAATTGGTAGAGGCAGTGACTTAGGGGGATCAGAGGCAGCAGAAATGCCACAAGTTTTCATGGGTGTCTCAGAGCAGCCTAGAGCAGCTGCCTGAAGCCTGTTGATGATGGCCTATGTGGCTTCTACCTGTTTACTGACAGATTTCCCTTGTGTCTACTAACAGTAAGCATGAGCCCTGTCCATTTATTACTATGCAGTACTTTGAAAGAATGTACTTTACCAAGTAGTCAGAGTTAGCTGAGATATTACAAGCAGCTCCCAGCAACCAGAAATAAAAGTCAATGACTCTGTAGATAACATAGAGGCTACACTAATAAAGTTATCATCTACAAAGAATAAAATAAGATAATAGAAATAACCTCTGGTAGCTTTTAAACAATGAGCTCTTATACAAAAAACAAAGGTTCAAACTGCTATATAAGCACTGGCCATTTAGTCTATCACTCTGCACACAGCAGACAACCAAATGTTACATTGAGATCTGATGCAGTACCATGTGTTATTTAATGTTCCCTGCTTGAAACTGAATCAAATGACAGTGTCAGTTGTAGCAGCATAGAAATACACTACAGAGTCAACTACACATTAATCTAGCAATTTTAAACACAGAAAAATTAAATTAAGAGCACTAAATATGAATAGAAACAGTTAGTATGTTTTTGTAAAGACAAGCCCATATTATCTCAAATAACTGATGTTACCTTGATAATAGTAATAAGTTACAGACTGGTGAGACAACTGTATACAGATAAAAAGATATATGTGCTGCAGATAGAAATCTCGAAATTTTGGAATATTTATCCACTGTGATAAACATTCTGTTTCAGCAACAGTTGTTTTTGATCCTGCAAAATGTTATAATAACGAAATATTTCAGGTGATTTAGCAGAGGAAGAAGAAGTTCTTCAGTGGCTTATTACGCAGAAGACTGAAGACCGTATTGAACTTATAACAAGAGTGATGCTGGAAGAAATGGTTGAAAAAACTCAGTATTTAGCAGTTTATTTTTGTGAGTTTGCACATACATTTAAAGACACAATTTTAAAAGTTATTGCTATATTAAAATATTACTAAATTAATGAGCTGTTTTCTATTTGAAGATAAGGCAAACTGTCATATCTGTGATGAGATAATAGAGGGCCTGGAACACATAGATGATGAATGTGATGTCTTTGGCATACATATGGTCAAAATTCTAGATCCACAACTAGCCAAGAGATATTCAATAAAAACTTTTCCAGCACTGGTGTATTTCAGAAATGGAAACCCTTTACTTTTTGAAGGTATGTCTTCAAAATAGTTTAAATGCATGATAAGTCATATTTTTATGGAACACTTATATTTCTCTTTTCCTTTTTTTCTTGGTTTTATTGTTTTTTTCATTCTTATGCATGTTTAGCATCCTGACCAACATTTGGAAACTAAGTTCATGTAAAGTGAAACTGTCATACTACATCTACATACATCCACTGATAATAGAATAGCAACTGCTTGTGAGATCTCTGTGACATTAGTAATTAGCTGTGTGTATTTCCCTTTTGTAACTCATTTGAAAACTACCTGCATATCATAATAGACCTAAAGCCAGTATGAAAAACAGACTACTAAAGAGGAGAGAAATATAAAAGTTGAAAGAAGAGACAAAAAAAGAAGAGAAAATATACTTTGCCTCCTTGTTCACGGTTCGGAATCGGGTTATGTACTCTGGCAGTAAGATATTCATCAAGCTCGCACCTAACATAATGCAAGAAATATGGAATCCCTACCAGTTCAAAAGAAAATAAAAAACATACCTCATTAGCCACTCTTTTGTACAAATTATCTGAATATCTAGACATTGAAAAGTTTTGTTAACTACAAGGCAAGTAATAATGTTGAAAAATCCAAGATGGAAGAGTGACGATATTATGAAAAAGATAGTTTGCTCTCACTATATTGTAGGGATGGTGGTTTGCAGATAGGCACAACAGAAACACTGCTAAATAAGTAAGAGTTTGTTCAAAAGGCCTTCTTCTGGAGTAGAAAATGGGTGTGTGCTGTCTGATCCAGAAGAAGGCCTTTTGGGCACAAGCTTACTTGTATAGCAGTCTGTTTTGTTGCACCTATCTGTGACTCAGTATCTCCACTATATGGCAAGTAGAAATCTACCCCCTTCGTAATACTGACAAGTAACAGTTTTTGTTATAAAGCTGTATGATGAGTAAAATACTACTAAATTAAAGTCCCCCACCACGTTTATCTGTCAGTATGTGAAGGGTAATTGCAGGCTCTACTGTAGAAATTTTTATATGGTTTCTGTAGTAGATAGACTAATGTATAAGGAAGGTTTGTGTGTATAATTTATAAATAATTTGAGCAAATTGGCTGAACAGTGATTAGCTGTTTTTCTGTCTGTGTGTGAAATAACTACTGTAGGGGTTTTGCGAATAGATAGTCTGTTTCACAAGGAAGGTTTGTGTATATAATGTATTCATGCTGTGCCAGATATGTCGTCTGGCTATAGGTAATTATTGCTACCCAAATGAAGCTGGGGCAGGTTGGTAGTATACAATAATTAGAGATCAGTACATATTATTGATGTAAAAAATATTATCTATGAAAAATGCCATTGCAATCATGTAAATATAATGTTAGCAGTTTTATTATTAATTTACCTACCTACGTATATATGGCACATGCGTGAGTGGCAGTTTATTCTTAATACAGTATACAGATGTTACTTTGTCTTATGGTAATGTATAACATGACTCGTTCTAAATCCCTGAAGTGTCCTCTTTTTGATGGTAACTGTGGAACATGGTGAATGAATGCATGAAAGAGGAAGAATAGAGAAGCAAAGAGGAAACAGGAAAATACAAAGGAAGGGTGATGCAGAGATGCACGAAGATGCACACTTGAAGATACAAGAGAATGAGGGTGATACAGACTGAAAAAGATAATAGGGTCCAAAGATAAGGGGGAAAAGAATGGACAAAGGTTTGCCACATACACAGAATTAATGTCTGAAAAGACTATGGCTATCATGCAACCTGTGATAGCCTGAATGCTATGCTACATGGAATAATTGATGAGAAGTTATTTGTTTCAGCATCAGTACCAGTTATTAATCTTCAATTTTGCCTTGTGTTGGCATATTTGTACATTTTTTTCTATCACATATAATTGCAGTTGTGGGTGTATATCTTGGACAAAAGTGTTTTAGCAAGCTTACAGGAGATATAAAGCAAGAACTCACACATTCAGAAATAAGTTGCAGGGCCAAATCACATCATTTTCTGAAATCTGAATTGAAATTCCCTGTTGGCAGTCTGTACTATTGAAACTTTGTAAAACTTGTTACTGATCAAACTGCAGTGATTATATTGTAACTGCACAAGGATGTATGCCTCATACGCTGTTCGTTTTCTATTTATTGTAACAATAATTTTACAAATTACAGTCTGTCCTAATAGGGAGGAAGGTCCCTGTGGTCAAATGACATGAGTTCAGGGTTCTTCCTCAATTTAATGAGGTCATCCTCATAAGAGGGTTAGTGGATAGCATCCATGAGCCCATTGGCTTGGACATTCCACTGAATGTAATGATAATTAATATTGACACTAAACAGATAATGGAAATTCCTGCAATAAAACAGAAATTGTTTATGTTTTATAGTTCTGGCATATTTTTAGAAAAAAATTATTTCCTTTCTGTATATGTGCGTGTAGACTGTTCAGGGGGAGTCCACTAAAAGAAAAATTAAGGAAAGTAACATTCTAATAAGTAGAATGTAAAGATTTAAAATTTTCAGTGTCAAGGAAATAAGATATCTATGGTAAATACAGCAGTAAAAATATGGTAAACTATCTGAATAAAGTGAAAGTAGGATAAATATTTTATACATGCACAGTATGTTAGAGACAATTTCGTGAACCAAATTTTTAGGAAGAGCTGGAATGAGCATTGCACCTACAGCACTGCATACATGAAAACTGGCATTAAAATAACATTAGTAGTCACAATACATACTGCAAATATACTTTACAATCAGAAAAATAGTGAAATGTAATAAGTAAGCTATCACAGGAGCTAGGGTAATGTTGTAGGCATAACGTTATGAGCACATAATAAAACTGAGACATGATGTGAAACATATCTGCATATTGTCATTGTGGCTGTTAAATGTGACTCTAAGGCAGAAACAGAGTTATAGTCTTCTGTCAGTGTGTTAACACTGAGCCCATTACACAGTGACACATGCTGAAAATTGCTATTATTAACTCACAGACATCAACATGCCACTCTATTCTCTGTCCTGATACGTTTATGATTTGCTTACAACTGTATATTCATTTTGACAGAACATACAGTGGTGTTATATTTTCATTCAAAGATGTAGTCACAATTTTGCAAGTAAACTGGGGTGTCACACGTATAAATTTGGCACTCTTGTTTTACATTGTTTCTATCTTTTATGGGTTGAATGTGTATTTGTCAAAACCAGTTTCAGCCCTTAGCTTATTACTGAAGCCTCATTCACACTAGTTACCTCAGAAGTTTTGCATTTTATTGTATTTTTGCTCAAAAATCAATTTTTTTCATGATATTTCGTGTACATGCTGTAAATACTCGTGTTTGGTAACACATAAGGTTCCTGGATTCTTCTAACATGGTATTAATTGATGTACCTTACTGCATGTATCAGGCTTAATATATTACCCTTCTTGGCTTTGTATCCAAAATATGTAGCAAAATTTTGATGTAGTACAAGTTATACTACTCCACACTTCAAGTCTTTCAGTGTTTTGTAATAAGATATTCTCCCTATCAGTCTCATTCTTCTGATGTGAAGATACTTTTCATTACTTTATGATGTTTACAATCTCTAAAACCTTCAAATTAGTGGGTTGTGTAACATTCTAATTTTCTACTTTAGTAGAAAAATACATCCATGAAATACAACAGGTGTTATAATGGCAATGGTACATATTTGCGAATGCTATACCTTTCAGTTGAAATCTGCTGTGCTTGTTCTTTATTTACACCTCTGCATGGTATCTATATACTTGTGAACGACTGCTGTTTGAGATGTACCGACATCATATTTTGCATGTGTTTCCTGCATTCTGTTCTAACATCAAACATCTATTACACAAATATTTCACTGTTCTGTTGCTTTACCACAAAACATTAGTGGTTGCCTACTTTTGAAGGGTAAGGATCATACAGTATGTGAAGAAACTGATTTAAATAGTTTTTTGCACTGTTCTGGTGTTGGTCATTTGGTGGCATAAGTCCTTATTTTTGCAAAATTCTTCAGACTTGATCCACATACTCTCCCCCATTTTGGGAAGATAAGGTACCAGTTTTCCACTGTGACAAGTCATGTGGTCAGCTGAATTTCATCTAGATTGTGCTGATGGCTTGCAAGAACCAAGTCTTTTCTAAGAATTGCTGGACATATGCTGTGTATAATTTTTGTGCTTGTAGTCTACAGTAGGTGCACATGCTTATCTCCTTGATTGTAGATGGCAGCAACATACACACAGAGATACGTGCCTGGATTACAACATTAGATTGGTTGTAATTGGTGTGTGTGTGTGGAAGACAGCACAAAAGCAAAGAGTGACAAATAGGACTGACAGCAATTGTTAGGTGGAAGCTGGGCTTTGGACAAGACTGTCACTTGACTTCTGTCCACCATTGATCATCATGTAGACTGCCTCCAGTGAGACAACTAAAGAAAAAAGTGAAGGGATGAATAGTACCAAGTTGTGGGTACTAATGACAGCAGATTCTGCTTTGGTTTCAATTATGACGATTGTCATTGTCGGAAGTTCCATGTGGCTTTTCGCGGATGATGCTGTAGTATACAGAGAAGTTGCAGCATTAGAAAATTGTAGTGAAATGCAGGAAGATCTGCAGCGGATAGGCACTTGGTGCAGGGAGTGGCAACTGACCCTTAACATAGACAAATGTAATGTATTGCGAATACATAGAAAGAAGGATCCTTTATTGTATGATTATATGATAGCGGAACAAACACTGGCAGCAGTTACTTCTGTAAAATATCTGGGAGTATGCGTGTGGAACGATTTGAAGTGGAATGATCATATAAAATTAATTGTTGGTAAGGCAGGTACCGGGTTGAGATTCATTGGGAGAGTGCTTAGAAAATGTAGTCTATCAACAAAGGAGGTGGCTTACAAAACACTCGTTCGACCTATACTTGAGTATTGCTCATCAGTGTGGGATCCGTACCAGATCGGTCTGACGGAGGAGATAGAGAAGATCCAAAGAAGAGCGGCGCGTTTCGTCGCAGGGTTATTTGGTAACCGTGATAGCGTTACGGAGATGTTTAATAAACTCAAGTGGCAGACTCTGCAAGAGAGGCGCTCTGCATCGCGGTGTAGCTTGCTCGCCAGGTTTCGAGAGGGTGCGTTTCTGGATGAGGTATCGAATATATTGCTTCCCCCTACTTATACCTCCCGAGGAGATCACGAATGTAAAATTAGAGAGGTTAGAGCGCGCACGGAGGCTTTCAGACAGTCGTTCTTCCCGCGAACCATATGCGACTGGAACGGGAAAGGGAGGTAATGACAGTGGCACGTAGGGTGCCCTCCGCCACACGCCGTTGGGTGGCTTGCAGAGTATAAATGTAGATGTAGATGTAGATGTACTGAATGAATGTGTGCGAACAGCAGCATCAATGGTCTTGTATCGGGGAGTGGCAAATGGCATAACTTGTTGGTTGCTTATCCTGATTTCATACCTCATGTGTTAGTTGAGGAAACATTAATCATTGCAGGTTACCTTTGTCAGTAAGGTGTTCTCACCCAGTAGGAAACTGCTCATGGATACCCAATGGGCATTAATCAGTGTTAGTCAACTTTCCTGACCCAAATGAGAATGATCATCAGTTCTGTCCCATAATATGCTATACAGAATGTGACTGGTTAGCTTCTGGTCTGGTTTGCAGCACCATAAACATTAGTATTCCCCCCCCCCCCCCCCCCACCCCCACCCCTCCCACCCCCGCGTCTGATACACATGCTGACCACACTTACATTTTATTTCCTAAATTACTTTCTTCTTATTATCAAACTATGGAAACTCGAGGTAGAAATATCAACAATGTAGGAAAGATAGATTCCTACTTACCGCAAAGATGACATGTTAATCTGCAGACAGGCACAATTAAAAGACACTTACATAAAGCTTTTGGCTGCAGCCTTCATCAGCAAAAGAGAACTATACATCATTCATATACACAAGCAAGCACGCCTCGTGTACACATGGCCACCAGCTCCTGCATCTTGGGCTGGAAAGCAACTGTCATGTGGGATGCAAGCAGCAATCTCTTCCCACTCATACACTGCTATCCGTTCCCCTTCCCTGCTCCCTCCAGACTGCTGCTTGCATCCCACGTGATAGTTGCTTTCCCACCCGAGATGTTGGAGTTGGCAGTCATGTATGTATGAGGTGTGCATGCTTGTGTGTATGAATGGGGTGCATTTCTCTTTTGCTGTTGAAGGCTATGGCTGAAAGCTTTATGCAAGTGTCTTTTAATTGTGGCTGTCTGCAGCTTAACTTGTCTTCTTTACAGTAAGTAGCAATTATCTTTTCCTACATTGCTGATATTCCTACCTGGAGTTTCTTGTGTTTGATTTTTCTGAACGGCCTTTCTTCCATCCTACAATGGTGTGGTGTTTTCCTTTGTTACTCTTCTCTATAGCATTGCTCTTCTCAATGTCCATTATTTCCTGCCTTCCCAAATGCATCTACTACTGAGCCACACTGTATCAATGATCGTCTGCGCACAACACAGACTTCATGACCACACAGATTGTTGATGCAGTATCTGATACCCCAGATTCTTTCCTCTGATAGTTATAATTATATTTATTTCTGTTCATCTGACTTCATCCCTTATCCTGGCATACACTAATGTTTTATTATCCATACCTACCCATGCCACATGAACTTTTGATCTGCAGCCTAAACCATCCACCTTCCCCACTCTGCCTTTATTGCAACACACACACACACTCCCATACATCATCGTTCTTTTCTCCCATGTTTCTGTATGTTTTTAATGCATTTGTGCATATTTTTATGTGGTTTCACATGGTTTCATACATTTTTGTGTATTTTTATGTATTTGTGCACATTTTTATATATCCGGCATCTTAATGTGTCTTTACATGTTTTTTGTGAAACAAATACTAACAAAGAGATAGAGGGGCTGGCCTGTGCTTACCTCAGCTCAGTACAGCCGATAGATACACAAAAAACAGAACCAAAAATTTAACCAAAAATTTACGTTCCTAGCTTTCAGAACAAATGTTCCTGCATCAGGGAGGAGAGAGGGGAAAGAAAGGGAAGAAGGGGAAGTAGATTCAGTTACTCACAACCCAGGTTATGAAGCAACAGGGAAAGGAAATCAGGGAGGGTAGCAAGGATGGAGGCATGGTTGTCAGAGGGAAGCCAAAGATATTCTACTGTAAGTACTGTGCCAGCTTCAAACCAAAGAGGATGCATACAGAAGTAAAGAGGTATATAGTATAAAGATAAACACAACTATGTAGGATCAAAAGATGCGTGAATGGCTAAAGAGGAAAGGGAAAGAGGAGAAGACTGAAGAGTAAATGGGAGTGAGGTGGTTTAACGTAGGTTCAGTCCAGGGGGATGGCGCGATGAAAGGATGTGTTGGAGTGCAAGTTCCCATCTCCGCAGTTCAGAGGGACTGGTGTTGGGTGGGAGAAGCCAAATGGCACATACAGTGTAGCAGGTTCCTAGGTCCCTAGAATTATGCTGCAGGGCGTGCTCCACTACTGGGTATTGGACATCTCCTAGGCGGACAGTTCATCAGTGTCCGTTCATGCGCTCAGCCAGTTTAGTTGTTGTCATACCAATGTAAAAGGCTGTGCAGTGCAGGCATGTCAGTTGATAAATGACATGTGTAGTTTCACATGTGGCCCGGCCTTGAATTGTGTATGTTTTACCAGTAGCGGGGCTGGAGTAGGTGGTTGTGGGGGGATGCATGAGGCAGGTTTTGCAGCGGGGTCGGTTACAGGGGTAGGAACCGCTGGGTAGAGAAGGTAGTCTGGGAATATTGTAGGGTTTAACAAGGATGTTACAGAGGTTAGGGGGGCGACGAAAGGCAACTCTGGGTGGTGTGGGGAGAATTTCGTCAAGGGATGATCTCATTTCAGGGGTTGACTTGAGAAAGTCATATCCCTGGCGGAGTAATTTGTTGATGTTTTCGAGGCCAGGATAATATTGGGTGACAAGGGGGATGCTTCTGTGTGGTCTGGGGATAGGAACATTGTTGTTGGACAGGGAGGAATGTATTGCTCGGGAGATCTGTTTGTGGACAAGGTCTGCAGGATAGTTGCGGGAGAGGAAAGCACTGGTTAGGTTATTGGTGTAATTGTTGAGGGATTCGTCACTGGAGCAGATACGTTTGCCACAAATACCTAGGCTGTAGGGAAGGGAGCGTTTGATGTGGAATGGATGGCAGCTATCAAAGTGAAGGTACTGTTGTTTGTTTGTGGGTTTGATATGGACAGAGGTGTGATGAATCCCTCAACAATTACACCAATAACCTAACCAGTGCTTTCCTCTCCGGCAACTATCCTGCAGACCTTGTCCACAAACAGATCTCCCGAGCAATACATTCCTCCCTGTCCAACAACAATGTTCCTATCCCCAGACCACACAGAAGCATCCCCCTTGTCACCCAATATTATCCTGGCCTCGAAAACATCAACAAATTACTCTGCCAGGGATATGACTTTCTCAAGTCAACCCCTGAAATGAGATCATCCCTTGACGAAATTCTCCCCACACCACCCAGAGTTGCCTTTCATCGCCCCCCCTAACCTCCGTAACATCCTTGTTAAACCCTACAATATTCCCAGACTACCTTCTCTACCCAGCGGTTCCTACCCCTGTAACCGACCCCACTGCAAAACCTGCCTCATGCATCCCCCCACAACCACCTACTCCAGCCCCGCTACTGGTAAAACATACACAATTCAAGGCAGGGCCAGTGAAACTACACATGTCATTTATCAACTGACATGCCTGCACCGCACAGCCTTTTACATCGGTATGACAACAACTAAACTGGCTGAGCGCATGAACGGACACAGATGAACTGTCCGCCTAGAAGATGTCCAACACCCAGTAGCGGAGCATGCCCGCCAGCATAATTCTAGGGACCTAGGAACCTGCTACACTGTATATGCCATTTGGCTTCTCCCACCCAACACCAGTCCCTCTGAACTGCGGAGATGGGAACTTGCACTCCAACACATCCTTTCACCCCGCCATCCCCCTGGACTGAACCTACGTTAAACCACCTCACTCCCATTTACTCTTCAGTCTTCTCCTCTTTCCCTTTCCTCTTTAGCCATTCACGCATCTTTTGATCCTACATAGTTGTGTTTATCTTTATACTATATACCTCTTTACTTCTGTATGCATCCTCTTTGGTTTGAAGCTGGCACAGTACTTACAGTAGAATATCTTTGGCTTCCCTCTGACAACCATGCCTCCATCCTTGCTACCCTCCCTGATTTCCTTTCCCTGTTGCTTCATAACCCCGGTTGTGAGTAACTGAATCTACTTCCCCTTCTTCCCTTTCTTTCCCCTTTCTCCTCCCTGATGAAGGAACATTTGTTCTGAAAGCTAGGAACGTAAATTTTTGGTTCTGTATTTTGTGTATCTATCGGCTGTACTGAGCTAAGGTAAGTACTGGCCAGCCCCTCTATCTCTTTGTTAGTATTTTTTTCACATCCTTATATGAGATTTTCCATTAATCATTTAGATCACCTATATGGTCCACATCCTTCATTGTTTTGCCCCTTTTGTTAGCTATCACTTACATCTATCATCTTAACACTTTCTCTTCTTCAGTGTTTTATATATACATGAATAAATATTTTCGTCACCAACTGTGCTAGTTTCATCTTCCTCCTATTATCTTGTTCCGTTTATAGTCCACTTCTCTTTTTTGTTTTGTATTTTGTTTATTGATTTATTTATTTAACATTCCATAGTTTTAACGTTCGTTATTCGCTGTTTTCCAGCCAACAATCTCTTCCACACCTACCAGTATCATCCATTTCCGTCGATTTTGTGTTACTGGCGATATTTTTGTGCCATTGGCTATCTTTCTCTGCCACAGGAAAATTTTTTTGGGACATTTCTGCGCCACGCGCGATCTTTTTTGCAGCACGCGCGATCTTTTTTGCGGCACGCGCGATCTTTGTTGCTGCACTCGCGATATTTTTTGCGGCACGCGCGATCTTTTTATCGCCACTCGCTATCTCTGTTTTTGAGCAACGTGTGTTCGTTTCCCCTGATCTGGACATACTTGCTTGGTCTGGTCAACTTTTTCCGTATTTTTCTTATTTAGTGGTCTTCCTTTGGTATTGAACATTACCAACACAATTTCTTTCTTTCTCGTCCTTCTCTCCGTGTTTTATTCCTTCTTATGATTACTATTTTAACTTTAGTTATTTAATTTCCCTAGCCACCAGTTACCCACTATGTACCCTAATCCTATACCACATTATTTACATTCATTCCGGAAACATGCATTCACCGTAGCCAAACTGCAATCCCACATACTTTTCCTCCGGTCCTGCTTAACCTTTGGAATTACCCCTAAAGGACTTACCTTAAAAGTTCCCATCTCTGGGTGCAATTCCTCCTTCCACCAGTCTCTCCTGGACTTCCAGAACCTTCAATCCTTAGCCCTTACCCAACTTGTCCTGAATCTCTACACTACTTCATGTAACCACCACTCCCAACAGCTCCTATCACTCTTCAAAGTCCTCCACCTCTCAAACCCTTCCTTGGAGAACACACTCAGGAACATCATCCTAGAAGCCAGCTGCAAACTTGAGTTCCATGCCACACACCACCTGAAAAAACTATCCACAGTGCTAGTGCAACACCTAATAAGTGGGGTCCCTCTCCCTATCCCTCACAAACACCAACCACAACAGAACCTTCAACAAACCCCCCTCATAGCCAACAAACCTAGCCTAGCCACCCTACTCAATCTCCCCATCCCAGCACATACCCCACACAGACCAAATCTCAACTATAACCACAGTCAAATGCCACTTATCACCAGTCCCAATTCAGTTCTAAACCTCTCATCCAGATCCCTCTCTCCTCCAGAGACATCTGTTCTATCAAAAGGCTTAACCTTTAGCCCCACACCTAAATTCAACCACACTGCCCTGGTTAAAGATCTCCTCTCATTCACCCGGTACCTCAACTGGAAACATCACTTCACTACCCAAACACAGCCCCCAAATACTAGACCCAGTGTTGAACCCTGTCTAGAACAGTTCCGACCGCCTTCTCAAAGGGATCCTCCTCCCCTCCCCCAAAACCATCCCTTGCAGACATTTCAGGAATTCCTCACATCCAGTGTTGCCTCCCAGTCCTTCTTGAAGAACATCCAGACAACCCCCAACATCACCCCAGCTGAATCCCGTGCCATTAAGGAGCTGAAAATAGACCACTCTATTGTCATCCTCCCGGCGGATAAAGGCTCCACAACTGTCGTACTTGACCGTGTGGAGTATGTGGCAGAAGGACTGCGTCAACTCTCCGACACATCAACCTACAAAGCTGTTACCCAGGATCCCATTCCCTCCATCCAGACTAAGCTGCAGAAAATCCTAAAAATCCAAGGTCCCTCACAAGGCCTCACAACGGCTTCCATAGACTTACTCACTCCACCTGAGCCACGTACCCCTACCTTCTACCTATTACCCAAAATCCACAAAGAGAACCATCCTGGCCGTCCCATTGTGGCAGGCTTCAAAGCCCCAACAGAACGTATCTCAGCTCTGGTAGACCAACACCTCCAACCTATCACCCGCAGACTCCCATCCTACATCAAAGATACAAACCACTTCCTAGAACGCCTCAAATACATTCCCACTCCTCTCCCACCTGAAACCTTTCTTGTCACCATAGATGCTACATCCCTTTACACAAACATCCCACATACCCATGGTCTCTCTGCCCTTGAGCACTACCTCTCGCAACGCCCACCCGAAGATCTTCCAAAAACCTCGTTCCTTATCACACTTACCAACTTCATCCTCACCCATAATTACTTCACTTTTGAAGGCCAGACCTACAAACAAATCAGGGGAACGGCCATGGGAACCAGGATGGCTCCGTCCTATGCCAACCTCTTCATGGGCCGCATGGAGGAGGCTTTTCTGAAGACCCAACAGCTGCTTCCCCTGGCCTGGTATAGGTTTATAGATGACATCTTTGTGGTCTGGACTCATGGTGAAGAAACACTCCTTAATTTCCTCCATAACCTCAACTCCTTTTCGAATCTGAATTTCACCTGGTCCTTCTCCAAAACCCAAGCCACCTTCCTGGATGTTGACCTTCATCTTGTTGAAGCTCACATCCACACCTCTGTCCATATCAAACCCACAAACAAACAACAGTACCTTCACTTTGATAGCTGCCATCCATTCCACATCAAACGCTCCCTTCCCTACAGCCTAGGTATTCATGGCAAACGTATCTGCTCCAGTGACGAATCCCTCAACAATTTCACCAATAACCTAACCAGTGCTTTCCTCTCCCGCAACTATCCTGCAGACCTTGTCCACAAACAGATCTCCCGAGCAATACATTCCTCCCTGTCCAACAACAATGTTCCTATCCCCAGACCACACAGAAGCATCCCCCTTGTCACCCAATATTATCCTGGCCTCGAAAACATCAACAAATTACTCCGCCAGGGATATGACTTTCTCAAGTCAACCCCTGAAATGAGATCATCCCTTGACGAAATTCTCCCCACACCACCCAGAGTTGCCTTTCTTCGCCCCCTAACCTCCGTAACATCCTTGTTAAACCCTACAATATTCCCAGACTACCTTCTCTACCCAGTGGTTCCTACCCCTGTAACCGACCCCACTGCAAAACCTGCCTCATGCATCCCCCCACAACCACCTACTCCAGCCCCACTACTGGTAAAACATACACAATTCAAGGCAGGGCCACATGTGAAACTACACATGTCATTTATCAACTGACATGCCTGCACTGCACAGCCTTTTACATCGGTATGACAACAACTAAACTGGCTGAGCGCATGAACGGACACTGATGAACTGTCCGCCTAGGAGATGTACAATATCCAGTAGTGGAGCATGCCCTCCAGCATAATTCTAGGGACCTAGGAACCTGCTACACTGTATGTGCCATTTGGCTTCTCCCACCCAACACCAGTCCCTCTGAACTGCGGAGATGGGAACTTGCACTCCAACACATCCTTTCATCCCGCCATCCCCCTGGACTGAACCTACGTTAAACCACCTCACTCCCATTTACTCTTCAGTCTTCTCCTCTTTCCCTTTCCTCTTTAGCCATTCATGCATCTTTTGATCCTACATAGTTGTGTTTATCTTTATACTATATACCTCTTTACTTCTGTATGCATCCTCTTTGGTTTGAAGCTGGCACAGTACTTACAGTAGAATATCTTTGGCTTCCCTCTGACAACCATGCCTCCATCCTTGCTACCCTCCCTGATTTCCTTTCCCTGTTGCTTCATAACCCCGGTTGTGAGTAACTGAATCTACTTCCCCTTTTTCCCTTTCTTTCCCCTCTCTCCTCCCTGATGAAGGAACATTTGTTCTGAAAGCTAGGAACGTAAATTTTTGGTTCTGTTTTTTGTGTATCTATCGGCTGTACTGAGCTGAGGTAAGTACTGGCCAGCCCCTCTATCTCTTTGTTAGTATTTGTTTCACTTCTTTATATGAGATTTTCCATTAATCATTTACATGTTTTTTACGCGTTTTTATGCATTTTTTTGCTTCTCCAGCTCCTCCCACAACAATCAACACCTATTGTGCCCATTTCTGCATCATTCCCATTTCCTGCCACTATGGACCCTTTTCCATCTTTCTCACCAGTTCAGAAAAGTATCCCTTTTCCTGGCTGAAACCCAGTCCCTCATCCTATTTCTCAAATTCTGCCTAAACCATGGAATCCTCCCCCCGCCCCCCCTTGTTTATTCATAAAGATTGCTTTTTGTGGACCCCACTCTCCTTCAGAATGACCTACACCTACTCAGATTCCACCAATCCCTGGTCCTCACAGAACCTAGGACTGCAATAACATATCTCCATGACACAGGTACACCAACTACCTCTTCTCCCTCCACAGATACTAAAACTTTGCAATCCCTACTCCATACATCACATATCTGAAATTGAATACCTAGTTCTCCAGCACCTGGAGCAGTATTCTAGACCCAACCCATGCCATACCCACAGTGTTCTTCCTTGTCCACCCTTAATAGCACCTTAAGCCTGCCTAGGTGACCTTTTCAAAATGCCACATTCCTGAAAACTCCCCACTGACTCTACCTAATCCAGAGCCAAAACATTCCCACAACACTATTGTTAACCTTTCCACCAAAGACTGTCAGCTCGACAGAAGTATCAGTCCTCTCCAAAGGCCTCTGCTCCCACCTTTAGTCCTACACCTAAATTTAACCATGTGAACTTGTCAAAGACCTACCCTCCTTCTCCTGATCCCTGCAGTGGAAGCACTTCTTTTCTGCCAGTCCCTCTAACCAAAACCACCCTACTTCCAACATTGAACCCTGTCTGTTCCAGTTCTTACCACCATCTAACTGTGATCCCCCCCCCCCCTCCTCCCCCACCTACCTATCCACCAACTGTTCAGCTTCTAGGAATTTGTTACTTCCAGTTTAAGCTCACCATCCTTCCCAAGGTACCTTCATTTAGTAGAAGAAAGAGTAGTCATACACAACCTCAAAAACAAATCCTAACCTAATCATCCTATCCGCAGAAAAGGCTCCACAACTGTTGTTATGAATCACAGTACTACCTGGCAGAAAGTCTCCACCAATTATCTGACTCCTCCACCTACAAATTCTGCCAGAGTGATCCCATCCAAGAAGTCCAAAACAACCTCCAATCCCTCCTTAAAGCCCTAGGTCCTTCTAAGAATCACTCCCCTGAATTCACTTTCCCTCCTCACTCCTATGACACGACACCCCGCACACCCATCTTGTACCTGCTCCCCAAAATCCACAAGCCCAACAATCCTAGATGCCCCATTGTGGCTAGTTGTTGTGCTCCCTCAGGATTTTCAGCCATGATAGACCAACACCTCCACCCAACAGCCTTAATCTAGACTTCCATGTCAAAAACACCAACCAGTTCCTTTACCGACTCTCCACTCGTCCCACCAATATTCATCATGCCCATGGTCTTACTGATACTGAACACTACCTTTCTCAATGTCCTTCAGACACCAAAGCCACCACCCCTTTCCTCACACACATTACTAACTTTATCTAACGCACAACTACTTCTCCTTTGAAGGGAAGGTATACAAACAAATCTGTGGCATCCTCCTATGCCATCCTGTTTATGGGCCATCCAGTGAAAACTTTCCTAGCCTCCTAAAACCCCAAATCCCTGGTGTAGTCCAGACTGGTTGGTGATATCTTCATGATATGGACTCAGGGCCAAGACACCATATCCTCATTCCTTCACAGCCTCAACACTTTCCCTCCCATTGGCTTCATCTGGTCTTCCTCAACTACATGTGCCACTTCCCTGGACATTGATTTCCTCCTCTCTGATGGCTCCATCTGCATCTCTGTCCACATTAAAGCTGTCACCTTACAGTAAATGTATTTCAACACCTGTCATCCCTTTCACACCATAAAGTCCATCCCATACAGCCTGGCCACCCAGGGACGGTGTATCTGCAGTGACAAGAACTCCCTTGCTCATCATGCTGAAAGTCTCACCAAGGCCTTCACAGACAGGCACTATGCCCCAGACCTAGTCTGCAAACTGATCTCCCATGCCATTTCCCCTTGTGCCTCAATGCTCCCACCACCCCAAGAACCAGCCACAAAGGAGTGCCCCTTTCATCACCCAGTACCACCCTGGACTGGAACAACTGAACCACATGCTTTGATCATCTAAATGAGAGAGATCCTACCCGAGATACAAGGCGTGTTTTTTAAGTAATGTCCATTTGAACATAAGTACACAATGAAAGGTTATTTCAAAAAAGTAAATTTATTTTCAGAAAGTACATACTTCACTCTATTTTTCGACATAGTTGCCAAGTTTGTTCAAACATGTATCATACCTCTCAACCAATTTTAAAATACCCTCTTCATAAAAACTTGCTGCCTGCTCCAATAACCAAGAGTTCACTTCCATTTTCACGTCATTGTCATCATTGTAACAGATGCCACTGAGGTGTAGTTTGAGGTGGAGGAGCAGATGGTAACTGCTCGGCGCAAGATCAGGACTGTAGGGTGGGTGGTCTAAAACTTCCCAGCCAAAACTGTCCAATAAATCGTGGGTCTGACCTGTGGTGTGAGGTCTTGCATTGCCATGGAGAAGGGCAATTGTCTTTGTCAGCATGCCGTGTCTTTTGTTTTAAATCGCTCTGCATAGCTTTCTCATGGTTTGGCAGTATGCTTCTGCATTGATAGTGGTTCCTCGTTGCATGAAGTCGACCAACAAAACACCATGCCTATCCCAAAACACCAACACCATGATTTTGTGCTGGGACAGAGTCTATTTGGCCGTCACCTTTACAGATGAGAGTGTGTGTGTCTCCATTCCATGCTCTGTTGCTTTGAATAGGGTGTGATATGCAAAACCCATGTTTCATCTTCAGTTACGATCTGACTCAAGGAGAGGAGGAGGAGGAGGAGGAGGAGGAGCTTAGTGTTGAACGTCCCGTCGACAACGAGGTCATTAGAGACGGAGCGCAAGCTCGGGTGAGGGAAGGATTGGGAAGGAAATCGGCCGTGCCCTTTCAAAGGAACCATCCCGGCATTTGCCTGAAGCGATTTAGGGAAATCATGGAAAACCTAAATCAGGATGGCCGGAGACGGGTTTGAACCGTGACTCAAGAAGCCATCACCTTCTTCATGATAATGAATCAAGAACTCCATTGCACACTCAACTCTCTGATTTTTCTGGTCCTCTGTTAGGAGTGTCGGGACCCAACAGGAGCACAGTTTCCTAAACTTTAGGTGTTCAGAAACAATGTTGTAAAGGACTGATCTCAACACATGAGGAAATTCATTTGAGAGACCTGTTATTGTGAAGCGCCTGTTCTCACTAATCCTCACTTCAACTGAAGCCACCAAACCATCTGTAATCAAAGAAGGGTGACTGGAGTGGTCCTCATCACAGACGTTGTCAAGGCCATCTTTGAATTCTCGTACCCACTTACACACTTTGCTTTCACTCATAACAGTATCACTGTAGACTTTGCAAATCTGTTGATGAATTTCTGCAGCAGACAGGTTCCTTGCTGACAAAAACCATATCACTGAGCAAACCTCACATGTGGCGAGTAAGTTGATAGTCTTAAACATTTTGAAAGCACAGAACAGAACTGTACAGGTTAGCTACAGAGCTGAAACTGAGCGCAGTTGTTCCCGAGGCATGCCGGTACACGACGCACATGCTCGTTGCAGTATGCACGCGAACTACTAGTGTCTACAACAAAACGGACCTTACTTAAAAAACACGCCTCGTACTTCCCACTCTTCCTAAAGTGGTGTTCCATCAGCCACCCAACCTTCACAACATCCTAGTCAATCCCTATGCCACTCCAATCCCAACCCCTTGCCACAAGAATCATTTCCCTGTGGAAGATCCAGGTACAAGATCTCCCCAATTCCTCCACCCAGCACTTCCTATTCCAGTCCTGTTACAGATTTATCCTACCCATCAGGGGCTGGACCACCTGCGAAAGCAGCTATGTCATTTACCAGCTCTGCTGCACTCATTACAAAGATTTTTATGTTGGTATGACTGCCATCCAGCTGTCCACCAGGATGAACAGCCACTGCCAAACTGAGGCCAAGAGCAAAGTAGACTGCCTAGTGGCACAACATGCAGCTGAACATAACATGCTTGATTTCAATGCCTGCTTCACTACCCAATCCATCTGGATCATCCTATCTACTACCAGCTTTTCTGAACTATACAGATTGGAGTTATCCTTACAACACATTCTCTGTTCCCATAATTATCCCAGACTCAACCAATGGTAACACCCTCCACCCAGCAGCTTCCCCCCTCTGGCGTGTCATCTCCTCTCCATTCTTGTCTCCCACCCTCTATGTTTGCCACCCTCTGTCAGTGCACCCACCTGTCTTTCCCCGCTCCTCTCCTTTTTCACTCCTTTTTTCTCCACCTCCCTGCCCCACAACCTTATGATGGTGTTCCTGTTGACATTCTAGTCCCTGCACAGTCCACCAAACAGAATTTGTCTCTCTCTCCCCACCCCTACACAATTATCCCTTCCCCTTCCCGCCCCCTCCGGGTTGCTGTTTGCATCCTATGTGATAGTTGCATTCTGGCCTGAGATGCCAGAGTTGGCAGTCGTGCTCATGAGGCGTGCTTGATTGTGTGTATGAATGGAAAGTATTTCTCTTTTGCTGATGAAGGCTGTGACCGAAAGCTTAGTGTCTTTTAATTGTGCCTGTCTGCAGCTTAACATGTCTTCTTTATGGTAAGTAGGAATCTATGTTTTCATACATTGTTGATATTTCTTATTATTATCGTTAATGAAACCATTAATGTGAAATCTGAAGTTGTATGGTCCAGGACTGAGCAAATTCATTGTTGCAACTCATTCTGAAAGTTTGTTAAATGAAATTTTCATTTCAGGTGATCTGCAGAATGAAGTGTCAGTCCTCGAGTGGCTGATAGATGATGACAACCGAGAACTAGCTGATGAAATTGAAGCTGTTAATGTTCGCATGCTAGAACGATTACTGGAAGAATCTCATCTTCTGGCTGTATTCTTCTGTAAGCTAACACTATAATATATTTCATGTTGTATCTAACGAAGAAGAAACTATTTATTAACAACAATTGCTTAAAATTGAATAATTATGAAAAATAATGTTTTACATTCTCTTTGTTTCTTTTCATTAAAAAATACTAACAAAAATTTTAAGGCAAAAAGGGAGCAAGTGAGGTATTGGGTGGGGAATAAGGAGATGTAGGGAGATAAAAGAGACAGATAATAAGAAGAAAAGTGAGAGAGCAAGATAGAACCTTATGGCTCCTTGTGGCTATCACTGAAAGTAGGGTAGCATGCAGAAGCAAATGGGACAGGTGCTGCTGCCAACATTAGAAGTATTAATGGTAGGAGAGTAGAATCTCCAGAATTAGCTAACAGTATAATTATGATAAATAGATGAAAACTTGCTGTACATATGCAGAGGAAGTTAACCCTTTGTTGGATTATCTTAATGAGTCAGCTCTTAGGATTTCTTCCTCCCTGTTCTCCATAGATCGCTCACTGATGTACTTTAAAGCAGTTCTTATAGCACATTAGGTCTGCTCGAAGATGCAAGCAGGCAACCTGCATATATAAACTGGGAATGCGGGTAGCTAATCTATTTGAAATAAGGCCTGAGATGCCATACCAGTGCATTTATTAGGAAACTTTATAAAATAATTTACTGTTAAATAGTTGTATCAATTCAGCACAGAAGTTACTAAAAATTGGGAGCATTGTTGAAATGATTATTACCAACAGAAGCCTCAGATTACACCCTATCACCGAGTGGCGGGACTGACATGCAGCAGAAATCTCATGTGTACTTTGTCATAGTGGTATTCTAGTGTCAAAGCTTTAGTGACAATTAGGCACCTCCTAGCATTCATTATGCCAAAGATATACTCGAATAGCTAATACTTATTAAAGAAAAGTCTCAGTTTTACACCTGAATGTATGTGGTTTCCGTATATATAGGTCCCCAGGAAAGATTCTTTTTCATGGTTTGCTTACATCTCCTCTCTCCAATGATTCACTATTGCACCATATGGTCCCTCTGTTAGCGATGCCTGTGTGGGAAACAGCTTCTCACTTGCTACTGCTGTGTTCTTTAGTGCCACTTAAGGGCACCCCAATAAAATATAAACTTAAGAAAATAAAATGCTGTCCAGAATAAGAGGAACTTCACAAAGTGCAAATTCCTGACTTTATTTTTTCTTGTGGTGCTAAAAATTTAAGTGGCTTTTGCTCAATCTTTGGAATGGTGATGTTTGATTGTCACATTGGTCCTTTCCCTTATAAAATAAGGATGAAACAGTTTCATTATCCCATTTTAATTGTAGAAAAGTTCTTTTATCAATAGCATAGTTCTGCACTTAACTGGGTGTATATTACTCAAAATTGTGTCTTTGATTTCTGAGGGATCCAGATAGTTTTATGTGCAATACTTAAAAATTATCAACATTATTGCCAGAATGATAAATATATTAAACTTCTTTCCAAGTTTTCTTGACTCAATAATTTTCAGTCTTCCATCTGAAGTTACTACTTCCACTTCTTGCAGTTAACAATACATTAAATTTTTAAGCATTACAATTTATTTAACTCATTAGTAACATGTTTTTGATAGCTATTTTTTCACATTTCCTCCTCCCCTCTTCTTCCTTCATGCCAAGTCAGCAAGGGAGATACGGGAAAACATTAAGATCTACACAGCTTTGTGAAACTTCTCTTTTTTTTAAATACACCATTATACTTGTTGTAATGCCACCAGGTGGCAAAATATCTTCTTGGTCCACACTCTGGAGAAATACGCCAGTAATCTGTGTATGTGTCGTTGACATACAACTGGAAATGCTGTATCTAAGTGCAGCAATCACTCCTGATAGGTATATTATAGTTTGTGCCAGGCGTTTTCAATCAAAGTGGAATGCTATAGCCACTTATTACTTTGTTTTATAAAATATTTTCCTGTCTGAGTTTTTGTAGATATCTAGAGATGGAAAATACTGAAACATGTCATATGAGCAGCGAAGTCACTCCTTGCCTGATGGTTGACATTTATCATTATGACCCAGTCTGCCTGAATTCACAACTACTACTATTATAATAATGTTCATGTGTTACCTGTATGTTCTAGCCTGTCTTGATTTCAGTCATAACTTTCAAAAATTAGGTTTCACTTCAGTAATCTATAAATTGTTTTATTTATCTCTTGTCTGTTACTTTATCATTTTTTCATTGGTGGATGTTCACTCTAATTATTAATTGCAATTACTCTTGCAAGGTATTTACTGCTTAGTGATTTCTGCCAAAATTTGGTTTCAGATGATGAGGACTGCCCAGAATGTGATGAAATTCTTGAAGCTCTGGAGCAGATTGATGGTGAAGCAGATCAGTTTGGTATGGAAGCATTTTCCAATAAGTCAGTACTAGATTTCATAATAATATTGTGGCTTATCAAACATATTAAAACTGTGTCTTGGACCAGAACCCAAATTTGGATCTATGGCTATGAGTAGTGAAGCTTAGCTGGAGAGTGCATTGCCAAAAATGTATTTCCCAAGCAATTCATCCTGCGGTCTTCCTCTTTTCACCCAATAGCAATAAGGCCTCGGAAAACTATACCTCTTCCTTCACTAGGGCTTTGAATTCTTATATTGTGCCCTGAAATGAGAGGCATGTTACACAATGTGCCACCTTCATCAGTCAGAGTGGTATTCTGTTGCCCACTTAACCTATGTGATGTGCTAGTCCATTCCTATGATAGTTCTGCTCCCAGTCTTGCAACATGTGAGTTATTCCCCCATGGACAACATATTTGCAACACTTGGCCTGTACATCCATGCGTCACCCTCCACTGCTGTACAGTCATAGGCATTTCCTGTGTTATGAAAGTTATGTCTTTATGCCTATGGAACCACATTTTATACCGGCTGTGCTGCAATTACTATGTACCATTCTGTAAGAGGATGATAACTAAGCAGTTGTCTATACCTGATAAATGGCCACTGCCAAACTGTGGCCAGCTGAAAATATGACTGTCCAGTTGCTGAAAATGACAGACACCACACCACCAATGACTTTAAATGCTGCTTTAGTAAACATGTATTTTTTCTCTCCCCCCCCCCCCCCCCCCCCCCCCTTGTTGCCCCCTGTACTCTCTCAGCGCCACACAACTGGGAATTGTTCCTTCAGCACACTTCCTGTTCTCACAATCCCCAAGACTGGCCTTAGTCTCCACCAGCCCTCTGCTCATGATATCACCTGACATTTTTTAAGCTACTTTTCATTTGTAATCAGTTTCCTCCACATTCCTACAACCCCCCCCCCCACCCCCCCTCCTCCCCCACCGCCACCACGTCTCTCTCTCTCTCTCTCTCAATTCTGAAAGTGTGTGAGAGCATGCACCTCAACTAGAAAAAGGGCGTTAGACCAGATGGGACCGTCGGATTCAGCATAATTTGGGCTGATTGACCTTTAAGGTAACTCATTTAGTCTGAGACTAAAAACTGAGCTGGATTAAAATTCTTAATTGGCAAATGACTGTATTTACTAGCACATAAAACATATCATTATGAAGATGAGTGGATTATCATAAATGCTTAGCCAATAGCAAAATCATTCCTGACCATAAGAATATTTCACGAATAGCAGGATAGTCATTACTACCCCAACCAGAAGTGACAGTAAATACAGAAGAACTAAACATGGAAGATACAAATTCATGTCAAAATTCACATGTCAAGGAATAAATACGTAGAAATTGTAAGAACATATGCAAAACACAGTGTGATGCGGAAACTGCTTGACAGCTATAATTCCCTTGTCACCACATACACAACACTACACCACTGTAAACACATATTGTCACTGGTTGGCATTGATGTTGACTGACACCATGACTTGTGTAGTAGATGCTACACCAGTCACCTTCACGGAAGTGGAGCATCATCTCAGAAACAGACTGGAAAGCTCATGTGTAGTTACAAGTCTATTGGATACTAGAGTGTTCATTCTATTTGATGCTGTGTCTTGATGCAGCAGTGGTTGGTGGTGCCTCATAGAAAATGTATGCAGGCTTCATATAGTTTATTGACACAGTTGTGGACTTGTCGTTTACAGCAATGTCCAGCATCTGCATATCTTTCCCTAAGGCGAAATATGGGCCAATGTAAGGGGGGCGTAAGGGTGTTTTGACACTGTCCGTCCAGAGTGTTACATGCGAGCACATCGTGATGCATATAAGTGGTCAGCATACCATGCATGGTGGCCTTGAGTGACCATATCAGTGCCATATGGTCACATAACTGATGGAGGAAATCCAGGCAGATGCAGTGTTTCACCATAGACCAGTTCCACAGTTGAGGAGCTGATGTCTGGTTTATAAATGGTTCACAGTCCCTTAAGAACCACAGGAAGTGCAGACGCCACCTTCAGTGAATGATGCCAATGCTCAATCATGCCATTGCTGGCATGATGATAGCTGGTTGTCTTGTGGTGCACGTACCTGCAAAACTATCGGTTGTAGTCAGTAGTTATGTGTAGTAGACAGCCGAATCTTGCTAGCCACACTGAAATGAATGCTGAGGCTAAAGTTTCTGCAGTGATGTTGTTCATTGCCGCAGCTTATAGGCAGTGTGTAAAGTGATATATCATGACGAGCAAATACTACTGACCGTCTGAAGGAGGAAGAGGGCCTACGGAATCTAGGTGAATATGTACAAAATGCAAGGTTGTGTCTGGGAAACTGCCATCTGGCGTGTGCACATGATGGATCACCTTACAACTCTGACACTTGCTTCTCCATCCCAAGCCATACAAAACAATGTGAAAGTAGCTGAAAAGTTGAACAGGCTCAGGATGGCACAGATTGTGAACACTGAAATGTGTTCAATAGGAATGGATGTGATTTTCTTTGTGAAATATCACCAAAAATTGGGCATTATTGTCAGGAATGTCAATGAGTTTTTACTTCAGCCCTGAAGTGGCGTCATTGATGAAAGTTTTGAGCTCTTGGTCTTTCTGTTAGGTCTTGTCCAGTTCCAGAAAATCTATAGTTTTCACAACATTGTTGACACAGGAAGGACAGTTGGCCACCACATTTCCAATGCCAGGAATGTATTGTTAGATGTCCGTATTAAATTGGCTTATGTACTCAAGATGATTATACTGCTGAGGAGAGCAGTTGTTACTGTTTTGCTTGAAAGTGTAGGTCAGTGGCTTGTAATCCATGTAGACAAAAAGCTCTCTTGCACATGTCCTCTGAACTGTACTGTGGTACTGCCTTAACATGTGGGCTGGTAAGTGCCACACTGAGTGGTTCTTACAGTTCTGTTGCATGTGATAGATTGCAGCAGTAAAAGTTTACTGTTTCTAGGAACCAATTTAACTGTTTAATTTTAGTTGGTCTTGGCTTTTGCAGAAAGGCTTTGACCTTCCCTGTCAACAATACAGAGCCTGCAGCTGATATCAGTGGCATGGGAACATAACTTCAGGTTGTCCAAATGTGCATTTGGCCATGTTCAACACCACACCATAATGTTCCAAATATTTGAATACTTCTTAGTGCTTGATGGTCGGCCAACCGAGTATGGTATCAAGATATGTGAAGCAGAATGGCAGGGCTTGCAGGACAGAGATGATAAACTTCCCCCAGATTTGAGCAGCATTTCATAACACAAAAGTCATGAGTTTGCTCTCAAAAAGTCACACACGAGTAATAATTGGTGTCTTCAGAATGCATTCCTCCAACACAGGGAACTGTGTATAAGTCTTAGCGCAGTCCTAAACATTGAAAATTGTCACTCCATGTAATGTGTAATTGCAGTTGTACAACAGTGGCATGGAGAAGTGATAGGGCATTGTTCTGGAACTCAGTGCACGATAATCACCATATGGACACCAAGCTCCTCCTTTCTTCAGAACATGGTGTAGAGTGGACTATGGATAACCACTGACCATGGCCAATAGTTTGAATCAGATCTGTTCACACAGCTGGCAAGGTTCTGTGAGTATGTGCATCACAAGACAACCTGTTACCACCCTACCAGGAGGTCTAGTCAACATACAAAATTGACTTAGTTGGGAAACATACTCCATGTTACACAACTGAATTGTATCTCAGTGGAATCCTGCAGCCGTCAGCCCAGTAATGCTGTTGTCCAGCCAAGAATTGGAAACACCTGGTATGATATGGTAATGTGCCAATAGATCAGCTCATGAAATGGCTTCCATAACATGTGCGACAGTGAAATCTCAGGTGAACAGTCAGCGTAGAGCCAAATTCAGTTCAATCTGCTGAGTCCCATATGTGGAGACTGAAGAGTTATTAGCAGCAGACAAACAGAATGCAGATGGTGGCTGTAGCAGTGTACTGAAGTATGATGTGAGGTGCTCAGGTTCAAACCGGTGTCTATTAGATACTTATGGCTGAAATTTCTGTCACTGACGTACAGGTGACATGACTTCATAAGGCAGCCGGGTGCACCTATGACTGACTGCCACTGGCATTTGGGAACAAACAAGGTGCTGTACATTTCTGTGCCTGCTCACCAAACTTACAATGGCATCAGCACTTGGGTTGGTCCATGTTAGACGATGCAGCATTGGTTTATGATCAGCTTCTGGATCTCTGGCAATAACATCCTCTACCATTCCAAGCACCAACTTATAACAGCAGCATATCAATCTGCATGTATAACTTCTCCACTTTTACTGTCAATGAGTTGAACTCTCTGCGTGTGACTATTGCTGCCACTGTCATACTACCACCTAGAATTGTCACTGCACTAACATGGGTGCGTGTGATGATCTCTTGAATTCAATCGGTCAGCTCTGCCACCACATCCAACATTTTTGTTTGTGATGCCACAACCACTTTGACCTGCAGCAATTGTCTGCTGCACAGTGTGTGTTGTAGATTGTCAAGAACAGTAACTTTCCACCTTGCTCCACAGGTGACATGTTTATTGTGATGGCTTGCAGTCACCTATATATCTCCTTGTGTCAATATCTGCCAGATTTGCTCCTCATGTGTTGCTGTGACTCTCTGGATTACTTCTGATTTAAGGCTTCCTTGTGAATTCTCCTGAGGTGGTGCAGTAATCATGTCTTGTACTTATGTGGCATTGCAGTGGCCAAGTCGACCCATGACAAGGGCAAATTTTGTTGATTCTGCCATAATTCCTGTGTAGCGAAAGCTAGCTTCTACTTGTGTGAACCATAGGATTGGGTTATTCAGCCAGAACAAAATCAAATGGACTGGCAGTGTGGACACTGCTGGTGCGTCAGTCATCTTGTTAGCCCTTTGCTAAGATGACATCAGGGTCACAAAGTGTCAGATTCAGTGTAACTTGTGCTGACCAACCTTTGAAATAACATATTGGGTCTGGGCCTAGAAACTGAGCTGGATTAAAATTCTTTATTAGAAAATAACGGGGTCTGTTTACTAGCTCCTAAAACAGATCATAACAGGAGCCAGGTAGAAGATCAGGAATGCTTAACCGACAGCAAAATCATTTCTGAATGTCAGAATATTTCATAAACAGCAGGATAGTGATTACTACTGTAACCAGAAGCAACAGTAAGCACAGAACAACTAAATATGGAACATATAAATCATATCAAAATTCACAGATCAAGGAATAAACATACTGAGAACATAAGAACATATACAAAATACAGTGCCTACAATTCATATGTCGCTGAGCACACATGACGCTGCACCAATGAAAACACGTAAAGTCACTGATTGACATAAATGTTGACTGATGGTGTGACATGCTTAGAAGACCCTACAACACTACACCAGAAAAGTCTTTATGTTGTTAAATGCTTATATGCACTAAACATCAACTAGCTACATGTGAGTGATTGCCTTTGAACAGTTTTATTTATTGTTTCCATCTTGACATTTCTGTTGTTGTATTACTTAACATGCAGAAACTGAAAATTATTGAGCTTTATTCAAACAAATATGAAATCCTATATGGCAAATGTTTAGCTTGTTAACAGCAATGTATGCCATTAGAACAAAATGACTGATACATTAACAAGAACCTACTGTAACAGTAATAACAAGAACAACAACAACAATAATTTTGTTGTCATTAGGCCATTGCAGCACTAGAGAATGTAGCACATATAGTGCAAGACAACTGATAATTTAACAGAAACACCTAGCTATTAACACCACAGTACTATTTTACAGTTGATAAATTCATTTATATCATAGAATGGGTGGGCAGCTAATCAGTCATGCACTGTTTGTTGGAAAGCTTGTTCTGGTAAATCTTGTCCAGTCTGTTAAGTCTTATTAAATAATTTGCACACCACATGAGTTCACAGCTGTTAAGTGATTTTTACAGTCTGTGATGTGGTGCATAAGAATCAGTTACTCATATTGCTTCTTGTGTTGCAACAATGTCCATTTTCTCTGTGTTTCATTTCTGGTAACCTCTTCTGTATAATAATTAAAACATAGTATGTGATAAGTTCATTGCAGTCATGATTTTTTGTCCACAAAGAGCTAAGGTTTACAGTGTGCTTTTTATGAAGTACCGGTAATTACTCTAATAGCTTTCTTCTGCAGTATTAAGAGTTATGCATACAACTAGAGTTTCTCCACAAAATAATACCATATCCTATTATGCTTTGGGAAAAAAGTAGGATGTTATATATTTGAGGTACACAATCCACAAGTCTCCTTAAAAAATAAATGACTCTGTGCAATGATACAGATAGATGGTAGGGCTATGTTGGGCTATGATTGGTTATTACCCATCAACATATTTAAGGTGCACCTCCATAAAATAGAACAACTGTACATTAATTTGGCATATCACTGGGAACATAACTTGGACTTAAATGTGATTTAAAATTAATCAAAATTGTTCCATGATGTAATCACTAAAGTTGTTATTCTGCTATTCAAATAACGCTTCACCAGTCACAGTTTTAACAGACCAGTTAAAATACCATTGAACACACAAGTTAATACCTTGTCACATTACAAGTCAGAATTATTAAAATGATAAGCCAATTTGGTGGTTACATACAAAAATCTATTAATTAACCAACAACTATTTGGCCTTTTATGAGAAATGCTAACCATAAATAGCATCCAGACAATATAGCAATTAAAGGCCCAAGAATTAGTCTCCTACAGTTCATCACTATAATGTTGTGTCCTCCAAACCAGTGTCCTCACATGGGCACAGCTGACAATACACACCAGAGCTCAGCACGAATCCAAAAGCCCTGTTTTCCAGCGCACACTCCCAGAGGTGAGCTCTATCAGTACCACCGTGTGGCAAAACTTAGCAGTGTCCTTCACTGCTGCCACACAAATTGCATTGGCATGACTTTTAAACTGCCACAGAATTATGATGGCACACTCTTGATAACTTACTAATATGATATTGTACATTTGACCCCAAGATAATTGATCATCTAAATATAACCCCAAAAATGTAATGTAACTTGGATCATATGGCAGAAGCTTGTTTATAGTCTAAAAACCATCCGCTGTGTTTCATTTTCATTCAGCAAGAATCCTTGCTCTAAGCCAATAGAATGCTTCAGTAGTTGTCTTTACAACACAAGTTTTAAGGCTATTGCAGTCATTATTACTGTGAAGAAATGTGGTATCATCTGCATGCAGCTCTGTAGTGGAATTAATAAATGATGGCAGATCATTAATCAGTATGTGGAACAAGATAGGGACCAGTACAGATCCCTGTGAAACACCTACCATAATGTGTTCTACAATGGATATTTCTTTCCCAACATTGAAAAGTTGCTTACAGCTCTGCATATCTGATTTTAGTAGTTTATGGCTGTTATCTCTGATGTAACAGAGTGCCATTTCTTCTGGAAGTGGTGTATGCCCCACACTATCAGTGTCTTTGCTTAGATCACAAAAAGTGACTGGAACAAAGCTTTTATCCTCAAATGCTTGAAGTAATTATTTGACTACAGATTGTATAACATCAAATGTTGATGAGTTTTTCCTAAAGCTGTATTGTTATCCATTAATTACTCCCAAATCTGCAAAGTAAACACATAACTGTTGGTAAATTACATATTCCTATACTTTACAAAAAACTGGACCTATGGAAATGGGCCTGTAACTTGGTGAGTCATTATCTCTCTTTTTACATTCTGGAACTAACCTAGACAGTTTCAGCTCATCAGTAAAATATCTTTAGATGTACCTTTGTTTATGCAGAGCCTTAAGGGGTACACAATATACCTATTAGTTTCTTTAGTATCAGTGCAATTTGCATGAAAATGATCTGAGATGATGTGCTGATGTGGATGTACTTTCGATAACTTTTCTTATTTCTTGACCACACATTTCTTTTTGCGGCAACCTTACGAGTTTCAACTTTACATCATTTTCAAAGGCTACAAAATACAACACAAAAATGGAATCAGAAGATGTGAAAATATGATACATTTCACCATTATAAGAGACATATTACAGTGACAAGAATATCTGTAGTATGTTGCAAGGTTTGTCTATATATCTACACTGTCTGATGATTTCAATTCTTTACAGTTCTTAGGATGAAACTGGATGCGATTCAGAGGAGGTAAACAGTCAATATTGATGATTTACAAACTTTAAAAAAAAAAAAAAAAAAAAAAAAAAAAAAAAAAAACTGATGAACTGGTATCAGGTTTCATAATATTATTTCTTTCTTCTTTAATTGACTTAATAAAACCTTTAATTGACTTAATAAGCCAATCATTGAATTTTTAGGGACAGGTATTAATTTTTTTGTTTCTTACTTATATAGCAACACTGTTTATTAATTCCCAAGGAGCTTTACACTTACTGGTGGAATTCTCAATATTACTGATTTTGCACGCCTTTTTGACTTGCAAAATGGATTTTTTGAACTCATTCCTACATTTAACATACGGTCACTCTTCAGACTGTGTTGTGTGTTGTACAACTTATTTGTTTTTTCAGTTTTTTAAGTCATTTAGTATGCCATTGATTTTGTATGCTTGGAACCTTGGTTTTAAAACTTTTGCCAATTATTTTTCATTTGTGTATGGAATGCTGTCATTAAATTGCATCAAATATTCTTTAAATATATATCAAATATTATGTTTGCTGACCAGTTATTAAAGTATAATGTGTGTGTCTCAATAATATTGGCAAAGCCAGTCTCTGTCAGCAAGGGAGTTTCAAAACCTGACAATTTTATCATCACTAACAGGTGTGGTGATCACATGTTTAGGGATAAGCCTATTTCTATTAATCTTATCAGGATGGAATCTACTAGTGCAATCTAAAGTTACAGAATTATGATCTGAAAATGGAAACACTTCTACTTCACACTATTCTTCTGTAGCTTTAAAATTGACAAAAATATTGTCAAGACGTGCTTGATCTCTTGTGGTCCTGTTGTTGATAGTGTGTTAATTGCATAGTGTTAGAAGCTTTTTCAGTTCATTGATCCTACATTTGTGTGTTGTTGCATCAAAAACTGCATTCCGATCTCCACCTATTACGATCTTGCAATGGACCCATCCAGTCAATCTAAATATAACTGACATCATGTCCAATTTTTCTAAAGATACATTAGTGATACCCTTAAGTGATTTGTAAGGTATTATTGCCAACATAAAGCTGTCAATAATTATACCAACAGTACTTAAAGAATGATGCCATCTGTAGCAAGTAAAAATAACAGATTCCAATTAACATTAATAACTATGTAAAGAATCAAGCATCCATATTGTGGTGGATACATCTGATAGTATGTTTGATTCTGTGTCTGAAAGAGTACACTAAAATTGGAAAAAGAGCAGCAGCTCAGAAACTAGCAAAATTTTCCTCATTTTGTTTCTATGCTCCCCATATCAATCAGCAACATGTGAATCATTGCCTGTTATCGTTTTTATTTATTGTTTCACTAATGTTCAGTCCACTTGACCCAAGTTTTGAGTCTAAGGCCATTATCTAGTGTTAAATTGCTGTAAACTTTTGTGTTGCAGTGTACAATCAAGCAAAGAATCTGCACCCTCCAAAAAAATAATGTATAATCCTAAATGTACTGTATTATATTATATAAAAGTTGACAGTGCATTATCTTACTACATAAATGGATAGGGTGTCAGTACCAAGTACTGATGTTGGGGTACTGTCTACTACAGAAAACAGAGAATGAGAAGTCTCCTAGTTCTTTCAACATTTCTGGCAGTATTTGAAATTGGTTAATACTGGTACAAAGTGCCTAATTCTGCTGCAGTATTAATAACAGAATAAACAGAGATTGTAGACGATCAAGCAGAGTTTACTTTAACTATTTTAACAGTATTTAATTGCAGTGATTAAGTGAACAATATCTGACTACTGAGAAGCTACCCTCTTATAGGCCTTTACTGATTATAATATTTGAAGTTTCACAAGCATCTTTATCATCAGTGCAGGTTTCTAACATTTGTGATGTTATATTAATATGTGGTTTTCAAAGAATGCTGTATGATGTTGCTGATTCCTGCAATTTCTGTTATCTGTGATGTTACTGCAGTGCAGTGCACACTAACCTTCCAGCTTGTACTGTATAACATGAGTTACAGTCCTGTTTCATTCTTCAAGGCATTTAAGGCTGACTGCAGAGGGTTCTACTGCTGCCAACGTACATTTCATATATTGGACACAAAGATAAGAGAAATTACGGCTCATATTGAGGCATATGTAGTCATTTTTCCTGTGCTACATTTGTGGGTGGAACAGGAAAGAAAATGGCTAGTAGTGGTACAAGGTACCATCTGCCATGCAGCGTATGGTGATTTGTGGAGTATGGATGTAGGTGTAGATGTAGATGGTCTGTCTCTCTGTCATAAAAATTTTGCCTGCATACACAGTAGTCGAGTAATCCAATGAATAATTTATTGCTTTCTAGATTTTTGCCTGTTTTGTTACTTTAAAACTATTTGCAACAGGAAAGGAAATTATCTGTGGAACAAAACAACTCAGAAGAGATCCTTGTCTAAAACTGTAATGCTTTTCAAAGGTGTACAAACTTCTTTTTCTTGTGGCTTTGTCAACCATCAGCACAGTGTCGGCATGATTATTAAATGGTTTTAGCATGGTTAGGTTAAGGGGTGGTTGGATGTCCTTGCTGTTGCCACCCTGTAACTCTCTGATATGGGATATGTCTGTGTGAAGTATTATTCATGTGAAAGTGAGTGAAAGTTTCTGAAATGTTTGCAAATCATGTAAGGAAGACAGGAGTAGGATACCAGCCTGGTATTTATTATGTGGGACAGTGCCTGAAAACTACATCCAGATTGTCCGACACACCAGCCCTCATTGTTAATCCACCATGCAGATTTGTTCCTGGGCTGACGCACCTCCCAGTCCTGGAAGTAGTGCTTTAACATGCACATCCAACCAGACTGGTCTGTTGAAGTAGTACAATAAGTTTAAAATGTCAGTCTTACTATTAATAGCTACACACAATTTTCTGTATAGTATATAAGATACTGTGACATTCTTTTTTTACCTTTATATATTATTGTAATAAATGTTTTTTACTGATAACAATAGTGTAATTAATGATAATTTGTAGAAAGAATCTTATTATTTTTGTTGCAGGAATTGACATGGTAAAAATAAATGATCCAAAAGCACTCAGACAGTATAACATTGTCAACTCTCCATCACTTGTCTATTTTAGAAAGAAAATTCCTCTTCTTTATGATGGTATGTTGTTAATGACACTTTAAAAATCAGTATAATTATTACTGTGCTTGTCATTTTTCATACTTATTGCTAATCATTACTCTAGGGGACCTGCATGATGAGGAAAAAGTTCTTGCGTGGCTTACATCACAAGACATTTTTGAAATAAAAAATGAAATTGAAGAAGTAAACCGAAAGATGTTAGATAAACTGCTGGATGAAAATGAGTTTCTAGCTGTATACTTCTGTAAGTATGAGATATTTTTAAAAACAAGTAGCACTAATATTTTACTTTCATATGATTTGATGATACATATTGTGGTGTGCGTACTGTAAGACCTTCGGTACACACACCATCAGGTTATTTGACTTGTCTCTCTAACGAAGTAGGCGAGTGTCAGCAATATGTCTTGTGGTCTTATCATGGCGTGTTTATCTTCTGCCATTAGGTCAGATGATAGAAATGCTACTTGCACGCTTAGAGTAGCAGATTGACGGTGACCAACTTTAAACAGAACTTGATTAATTTTCATACACATTTATTAAAATAATAAAAATCATAGATATTAGGTAACTTGATTCTGGATGCTGTTTACAATTGACAATCTGAAGTCACTTTGGTCTTGGCATGTTACTCTTATTGTCACATATCTCTGATACTTGACAAAATGTCTATACATTTCCCTTCATGGCTATGTATAGGAATATGATAATCTTATTAGGTGCAGACTGAAACTTGACTACAGACTAATGTAGACTGACTAATCGGAGGTCGGTACACTCGTTATAATACCTCGCGCGTTCATGTGTCACTGCACGAGTGTGATCCGTGAGGAGAAAAGGTTCTACGTTAGCAGCAATCTCATTGGCTGCGTTACATATTAATACGTGGATCAGCGGAAGCAGAGTTTGGCCCGTCTCTAAAACAGTGTCCTCTCGTAGTGCGGAGACAGGCGAGCACTGCGCCTGCGCTGTTGTGCTTAGCGGGGCGCGCTCTAGTGGGAAAGTTGTGTACGCGCTGACTACGCGGAACTATGTACACAACGCACATAAAATTTTGAAAGAGTGGTCCTCTCATTGTGATCTTTTAACGTTGTGCAAGTTTCAGGATGGTATGTCAGAAAGAAATTTGTCATCTACAATGTGCATTCTCATAGTTGCAGTTGGTTGTTGTTTACACACACAATGTTTAAATTATTGGAAACTTTAACTGCATACCATGCCCTCTGCTCACAGGCGTTCATCAAGAAGTTTGATAAAAGAACATATTAAATAATAATTGTGTTCTGAAAATGAAACTTTATATATCATCATAACATCTATTGAGCTGAACGTATTTGATCACACAAGAGTCCAGTTTTTCCCCTTCAGAAATAAATTTGATTCTAAAAATTTTCATTTGTAGCACAAGTAATGCTTTCATTACATTTGCTTGGTCCAGCAATAGTCCATCTTTTTTTTCCTTTTCCCTCCAATATGAATATTTTTTTCCAAATCCTGTAAAATATGCATTTGTAGTAGAAATAACCTTGGTTGAGAATTCATTGTCTGCAGATCTTTTATTTAGGAAAGAAAGCTCAGAAAGCACTGAGGGCAAAATGTGGGGAACTATACTGAAACTCACCGTGTTCACTGTTGCCTTGACAATAGGCAAAGTGTGAGTAGGTACATTGTTCTGATGCAGGTACACATTTTTGTGCAATTATCTTGGTTGCCTCTGTTATAGCCAGCATGCAGGTTATACAGTTAACATACTCAATAAAAATTATTCACTGTTTCACAGTTTTCTAATTGTCACTTATGATGATATCCTGTTAAATGGGTTTCTTATTTTCTTTTTTTTCCAACTCACTATGTAATGCAGTTTTCTTTCTGTAGCGTCATAAGGATCCATCTGTGTTTGTGTTTCATCTACAAGGCTTTTGAATTTGGTTCAGTTCTCCAAACATGATTTTGAAATGACCTTCCTTAAACAATTCTGGCATGCGGTTAACAGATGTAGTATCAGTTGCACTCTAATTCTTCAAACACAGAATGTCATTCACAATATTACGTACCTATTCCTATCTCATGAATGTTCATGTGATGGTGTTCTAAGACAAGGTCATGTATTTTATCATTGTTTATCCCTTATGTATTATAAATGTGACAGTTTGTGTGTATGTTTGTTTGTTAACTTCTTCACACTGAAATGGGTGGGCAGATATGGAAGAAATTTGGAATGAAATTAGCTTATACCAAGAATTAACGATAGGCTACTTTCAAAAGTGTGTAGTAGAAGATATTTATTGATCTGAAGAACATAACGCGAGATGTGGAACAGTATTTACAAAGAGATTAAAAAATTAGCCAACCAGCTGCAAATAAGTTACATGTAACTTACACAAATATTTTATCCTGTGACGCCTATTACATTTGTATGTTGACAAGAGCATCTAACTGTGGGCATTTACTAATGGGTAGTCATAATGAAGTATGATATATATAATCTGGCGCTATCTAAAGCCATGGCTTGCAATAATTCGTGTTTCATCAATATCTGTTATGACAAGAGCTGTTTGGCTTCATCTTATCTATTGCGCCATCGTGTGATGTAATAAGGCCAATACTTCTGAAGAAGATATTTTTACAAATATCAAAACCGTGGTCAAGAGATAATAAACCTGTATTTGTAACTGGTTGGCTGAGTTTTCAATCTCTTCAGAATCATACAGTTGCTGTTTTGCAGCCATGTTTAAGATTTTGTTTTACAGTATTTGCGCTTATAAAAAGATATTTACTCTTTGACTTTTGAACTGTATCATATTTGTGAAAATGCTTTTAATCTTTAATATGTCCTATGTAATATGATTCAATGTAATGAATACAATGCTTACGCATTCCTCAAAGTGTTTAATCCATACTTCCATGCAAGTCCATTACATTTTAGCTACTGAGGGTTAGGGGTATGTTTTATGTAGCTTCTAAGCTGCTTAAAGACTCACAATGACTGTGTCATTTAAAAGCTGTATGACAAATGTCAAGCCTTTTCATTTAGGTATAACTTGTTTCACCCATGGGCTCTGCTATTGAGGCACCTTCTAGTGTACGCGACACTGTGGATCTCGCCTCACAGCAAAGTGATTGGTGAATGGTAACGCATTCACGTCGCTCAAGGGAGAGCCAGTGTGGACACTGGTCATCTGGCCCCGCCCATTCACCCTCTGAGTGGACAGGTGGCTGCTCCTTCAGCATGGTGCAAGCAGGCACACGATGGGAGGGGTTAACTAGTTATCTGCAGCTCCAACATTAGGCATGTTATGGAGCCCTTTAGGCAGATAGCATTCAGGGCTGGAAAGAAAGCAAAAGTGCACTTGGTATGTATGCTGTGGGGTCTCATCCAAGATGCATGCAATTTGCAACATTGTTCCTGGAGTTGATTGGGGTCCTTTGGTTTGGAACCTAGTAGAGTGGAGGGTCTCAGCCAAATGATTCATCGACTCTGTGAAGGTCTTGGCTGCAGTTTTGTGGACCTGTGTTATTGGATGGGAATTTGTAGGACTCCCCTTGCTAGGTCAGGGGTGCATTACACAAAGGAAGCAGCCACTTGGTTAGGAGAATATGTGTGGAGTGCACATTAGGGTTTTTTAGACACGGTGGTGGTTTGAGGTACTCTGATGAAAACTTGCTAGTTGATACTCAGCTAGGAAAGTCAGACCACATTTAGAGTAAAGACATTTTCACTGTTAAAATTTTATCAGTAAGTTGTCAAAGTATTTGTAGCAAAATTCCTGAATTTACTGCCCTCCAGGAAAGTTCTTGCACTCAAATTATTCTTGGGATCAAGAGCTGGCTGAGACCCAAAGTGGATAGCTCTGAGATATTTAGCGAGTCATGGATAATGTATTGGGAAAACAAATTAGAGGCCATAGGTGGGAGAGTGTTCATTATGGTTGACAAGAATATCATCTCTATTGAGATTGGAGTTGAGTGTGACAGTATAGTTATCTGCTCACATTTAACTGGTCTAGGTGAAACCAATTTAATTGTTGGATCTTTTTACCAGCCAACTGATTCTGCCATAACAGTTCTAGAGTCATTCAAAGAATATCTATAGTCAGTAGTGCGTAAATACTCAGATTATCAGTGCTAGTTGGAGGTGAGTTAAATCTATTGAGTATAGACTGGGATGTCTATGGAGGTGGTGCTGCGCATACAGACAGGCAGTCATGCAAAGCAATTTTGAACACTGCAAAGTACTTTGAACACTGTCTTGAGCAGCTAGCTTGGCAGCCCACACACATTGGAAATATCTTAGACCTTGTAGCTATAAATAGATCAGTCCTTATCAACAATGTCAATATAGAAATGGGGATTAGTGATCAGGATGTCATTGTAGTACTGTGGTTACATAAGCCAGTAAATCAGTTTAGAAAGCTAGGAGAGTATTTCTGCTAGAACGAGCAGAAATGCAGTTGTTAATACCTCACTTAGACATTGAACTGACATGTCTAAGTTCCAGTAAGATGGACATAGAGGACTTATGGGCAAAGTTTAAGCAGATTGTAAATCATGGCTGGAGAATTACGTGCCTAACAAGTGGATTAAGGACAAAAAAGACCCACCGTGGTTTAATAACGAGATTCAGAAACTGCTGAGGAAGCAGAGGCTGGTGACTATCAGCTGAAAAGAGAACGCACAAATGATGACAAGCAAAGGGTAGTAGAGGTTCGTGTGTCTGCGAAAAGACGTATGTGTGAAGCATACAACCACTACCACTGTCATACCTTAGCAAAAGGTCTGGCAGAGAACCTGAGAAAATTCTGGTCGTATGTAAAATCACTAAGTGGGTCTAAGACTTCCATCTACTCACTTGTTGACCAATCTTGTATGGAAGTTGAAGATAGCAAAACGAAAGCTGAAGTTTCAAATTTCACATTTAAGAAACTGTTCATCTAGGAGAATTGTACAGACATACTGTCATTTGACCATCAAACAGACTCCCACATGGACAACACAATAATAAGCATCCCTGGCATAGAGAAGAAGGAGTTGTAAACAGATAAGTCACCAGGTCCAGATGGAATCCCGGTTTGGTTTTTCAAAGAGTACTCTATGACATTGGCCCTTTGCTTATTTTTCATTTATTGTGAATCACTCACCCAGCACAAAGTTCCAAGCAACTGGGATAAAGTGTAGGTGACTCCTGTGTATAAGAAGGGCAAAAGAATGGACCCACAAAATTACAGACCAATATTCCTAACATTGGTTTGCTGCAGGATTCTTGAATGTAATCTCAGTTTGAATATAATAAAATTTTCTTGAGACTGAGAAGCTTATGCCCACAAATCAGCATGGTTTTGGAAAGAATCACTCATGTGAACTCAGCTTGCCATTTTCTCTCACATGATCTACTGCAAACTATGGATGAGGGGCAATGGGCAGATTCCATATTTCTAGATTTCCAGAGAGCATTTGCCACAGTGCCCCACTGCAGGCTGTTACAGAAGGTACGAGCATATGGAATAGATTCACAGATATGTGAGTGGCTCAAAGTCTTCTTAAGTTACAGAACCCAGTATATTGTCATCGACAGTGAATGTTCATCAGAGACAAAGGTATCATCAGGAGTGATAGGACTGCTATTATTCTCTGTATACATAAATGATTTGGTGGACAGGGTGGGCAGCAATCTGTGGTTGTTTGCTGATGATGCTGCAGTGTATGGTAAGCTTTCGAAGTTGAGTGACTGTAGGGGGATACAAGATGCTATTATTCTCTGTATACATTAATGATTTGCTCATCAGCAAACAACCACAGATTGCTGCCCACCCTGTTCACCAAATCATTTATGTATACAGAGAATAATAGCGTCTTGTATCCCCCTACAGTCACTCAACTTCGAAAGCTTACCATACACCACAGCATCTTCAGCAAACAACTACAGATTGCTGCCCACCCTGTCCACCAAATCATTTATGTATACAGAGAATAATAGCAGTCCTATCACTCCTGATGATACCTTTGTCTCTGCTGTGGAGTTGAGTGACTATAGGAGGATACAAGATGACTTAGATAAAAGTTCTGGTTGCTGTGATTTATTTATTTATTTATTTACACATCTAGTTCTGTAGGACCAAATTGAGGACCAAATCTTGAAGGTTATGGAACATGTCAGTACATGGAACTGCAACATAAAAAGTAATAACAGATAAAATAAAACGTTTATGAACACAATAAAAGTCAAGCCATAAGATAAAGTAAACACAATCAACAATATAACATAGGAATCAGCTTAAATTTTCAAGGAACTCCTTGACAGAATAGAAGGAGTGACCCATGAGGAAACTCTTCCATTTTGATTTGAAAGTGCACGGATTACTGTTAAGATTTTTGAATTCTTGTGGTAGCTTATTGAAAATGGATGCAGCAGTATACTGCAGACCTTTCTGCACACGAGTTAAGGATGTGTGATCTAAATGTAGACGGGATTTCTACCTAGTATTAACAGAGTGAAAGCTGCCAATTCTTGGGAATAAGCTGATATTGTTAACAAGAGATGGCAGTAAAGAACATATATATGGAGAGGCCAATGTCAGATTACCCAGACTACTGAACAGGGATCGACAAGAGGTTCGCGAACTTACACCACTTACTGGCTGAACTACCCATTTCTGAGCCAAAAATTTCTTTTGAAGAGGGGAAGAGTTACCCCAAAATATAATACCATATGACATAAGCGAATGAAAATAAGCAAAGTACACTAATTTATGTGTCGAACAACCACTTACTTCAGATACATAATAAAACATGGCAGCATTAAGTCTTTGTACAAGATCCTGAACATGGGCTTCCCACAACAGTTTACTATCTACCTGTACACCTAGAAATTTGAGTTCAGTTTCACTAATCATATGCCCATTCTGTGAAATTAAAACATTGGGTTCTGTTAAATAGTTTGTTAGAAACTGTAAAAACTGAATCATATTCTGATGTAGCATTAGTTTATTTTCTACAAACCATGAACTTATATCATGAACTGCACTATTTGAAACCCATAATGTTTGGAAACAGTCTTAGTTGTGTCCTGCTTGACACAGTCATGTCATTTAAATATCTGAGTGTACTGTTGAAATTCGACCTGAAATGGAATGACCATGTGAGCATTGTGGCAGGAAAGGTAAATGGTCAACATTGGTTTACTGGGAGAATTCAAGGAAATTGTGGTTCACCTATAAAGGAAACTGCTCATAGGATGCTAGTCCAACCTATTCTTGAACACTGCTGAAGTGCTTGGGATCCGTGCCAGGTAGGATTAAAGGAAGACATTGAAGCAGTTGAGAGGCAGGCTGCTAGATTTGTTACTGGTAGATTTGAAGAACATGCAAGTGTTACAAAGATGATTCAGGAACTCATTTGGGAGTTCCTGGGGGGAAGACAACATTCTTTTCATTGAGAAAATTTAGAGAATGAGCATTTGAATCTGAGTGCAGAATGATTCTATTGCTTCCCACATACATTGTGCAAGATATGAGAATCAGGGCTCATATGAAGGCATATAGACAGTTTTTTTCCCTTGTTTTATTCGTGAGTGAAAGAGGAAAATAAACTAGTGGTAAAGGTAGCGTCCACCATGCACTGTAAGGTGGATTGCAGAGTATCGGTGTTGATGTAGAATATGTTAAGCTATTAGTTAGGCTGGATTTGATTACAACATTCAAGCTTATCCACTGGTAACAGGCACACGCATGGGGGCAGATGACGTTAATGTACATACAAGTATTATGAACTTTGCACGGCACCTAATTAGAAATTGCTGATGTTAATTCTTAATTGAATCAATATGTTTGTTACTGCTTCTTGCTGAAGCAGCTGGATGGATGTGGATGAATGTGAACCAAAACAGAACTGTTGCCATGAAAGGTGCAGAAACTGTAACTATAAAAACAAGTGGGCGTGAAAAAATGTATTACACTGTTGTCCTTTCATATTGCGCTAGTGGTACTAAACTTATCCCAGTGATCATTTTCAAATGCAAAACAATGCCAAAACCTTCTGAAATACTGCCCAGTTGTGTTGTTCACATACATGACAAGGGTTGGAAATTATGTGGAAGAGAAGGAAATGTGCTTTATGGAAGAAGGGTTCTCTTCCTGTGCTAGATCAGTTTAGTGGTCACTTGAAAAATTCTGTGAAAGAGAAATTGAAACATGGAAATACAAAGCTTCCTGTTTTTCCTGGATGACTTACTTCACAACTGCAACCGCTGATGTCTCAATAAACAAGCCATTTGAAGTGTTCATGAGAGAGGAATGGAACAGATGGATGATGGACAAAAATCAACATGAATTCACGTTGAAGGGAGCTTTGAAATGATGTACAATCAAACAAGTGTGTCAGTGGATAAAACAGTTGTGATTTAGAGTGAGAGAAGTCATTATTGTTAAATCTATCAAGAATTGCGGCATAAGTAATGCCCTTGATGGCAGGAAGACCATCTTATATACAGTATATGAAGAAGACAACAATGATGATGGAGGAAAAGGAAGAAGAAGAAGGTTTAGATGACAATTTTCAGGAATTTTAAAGGTCAGCTTGCTTTTATAAACTAAGAATTTTTTAAATCTGGTTTTGCAATCTAGTAAAAATGGTAAAAATGTTATTTAAAAAAATTGCTTAAAAATTAAGGTGCATCTTATAGTCCATAGCATCTCTTAGATTGTAAAATACAATAATTTCTATCAGTTGTTTCTCTTCATTAATTTATGCCTTGATTGATACCACATTGCTGAATGTTCTCCTTTAATATAGGATCTATGAAAGAAGATGGATGATTGGGTGACTGAATACCACTATTCATTGTGATTTCTGTTGCAGCTGTTAATGTTTCCTCTGAGAAGTAGTGCCATAGATGGCATGAACTTCTCAGTAGTAGGAAAGTTTAGTGACCATAACCTTACAAGAAGTGAAATTTAACAAATAGATACAAGTTTGTCCACGTTTAATGACCAGAAGGCTTTGAGACAGAAAAATTGAGAAATACATTAGTGATTATATTTATGAACATACCATATTGCTCTCTATGACAGTTCCAAGTTATTCTTTTTATTGTTATCTTATTGTTGGTTCTCCGACATTTGTAGCCACAAGTTGTTAAAGTCATGAATCATTAATAACGTCTGCTGCAGTGTAAGAACAGTGGAATAGCAAATGTAACAAAAACTCACAATGAAAGTGGTTATTACACTTTTGATATAAATAATTATTGGTTAGTAATTAACTGTTGAATTTAACAGATGAGAAAGATTCACCAGAGTCAATGACTGTTCTGGAAGAACTGGAGAACATTGATAGTGAAACTGATAATTTAGATATAACTTTTGTGAAGATGGCAGATCCACGATATGCTCGGAAGTGGGGTGTTACCAAATTGCCAGCAATTGTGTACTTCCGTAAACGGTTTCCCAGCATTTACAGAGGTAAATGTAAGGTTTTTTTGTGTTATTAGATTACTGATGTAATAACATTACTAACATTTTTGTAGGCATGTGCAGGTCAATGTATTGTGAATAATAGAGAACCAGTACAAGGTGATCTTGCAATAGCTCTGAAAGAGATCTGAAGCTGTGTATAAGTCTGCACTAACACATCAAAATGGCATGAACTGCACTGTATGTGCAATTCCTGTTGCACAAAATGTTTGCTCATTGTTATATTTATTCATATTACAAAGTCTAGGCTATCAACATGGATCTGAATCTTCAGTGCAATTATTAGCACATTGATACTTAGTGAAACATAAAAATCAAATCAAATCAAATTTTTATTATCACATAACAGGCATTGTGCAGTCAAAAATTGTGACATAGGGGACTTGCCATTATAAGACTAATGTACAGACTAATAAACTAATCTAAGGTGACAATACATATGTATTACTTTACATGGTTATAATAGAGGGAAACATTCCACGTAGAAAAATATATCTAAAAACAAAGACGATGTAACTTACCAAACAAAAAGTGTTGGTGTGTTGATAGACACACAAATAAACACAAACACACACACAAAATTCAAGCTTTCACAACCCACTGTTGCTTCATCAGGAAAGAGGGAAGGAGAGGGAAAGACGAAAGGATGTGGGTTTTAAGGGAGAGGGTAAGGAGTCATTCCAATCCCGGGAGTGGAAAGACTTACCTGAGGGGGAATAAAGGACAGGTATACACTCGCACACACACACATATCCATCCGCACATATACAGACACGAGCAGACATTTGAAAAGGCAAAGAATTTAACAGTTTGAGAGTTTGTAAAGGCAAAAAGTTTGGGCAGAGATGTCAGTCGAGGTGGAAGCATAGAGGCAAAGATGTTGTTGAATGACAGGTGAGGTATGAGTGCCGGAAACTTGAAATTAGTGAAGGTTGAGGCCTGGTGGGTAACAGGAAGAGAGGATGTACTGAAGGGCAAGTTCTCATCTCCGGAGTTCTGATAGGTTGATGTTAGCGGGAAGTATCCAGATAACCCAGACGGTGTAACACTGTGCCAAGATGTGCTGGCCGTGCACCAAGGCATGTTTAGCCACAGGGTGATCCTCATTACCAACAAACACTGTCCGCCTGTGTCCATTCATGCGAATGGACAGTTTGTTGCTGGTCAGTCCCACATAGGTAGCGTCACAGCATAGGCAGATCAGTTGGTAAATCACGTGGGTGCTTTCAAACATGGCTCTGCCTTTGATCGTGTACACCTTCCGAGTTACAGGACTGGAGTAGGTGGTGGTGGGAGGGTGCATGGGACAGGTTTTACACCGGGGGCGGTTACAAGGGTAGGAGCCAGAGGGTAGGGAAGGTGGTTTGGGGATTTCATAGGGGTGAACCAAGAGGTTACAAAGGTTAGGTGGATGGCGGAAAGACACTCTTGGCGGAGTGGGAAGGATTTCATGAAGGATGGATCTCATTTCAGGGCAGGATTTGAGGAAGTCGTATCCCTGCTGGAGAGCCACATTCAGTCTGATCCAGTCCCGGAAAGTATCCTGTCACGAGTGGGGCACTTTTGGGGTTCTTCTGTGCGAGGTTCTGGGTTTGAGGGGATGAGGAAGTGGCTCTGGTTATTTGCTTCTGTACCAGGTCGGGAGGGTAGTTGCGGGATGCGAAAGCTGTTTTCAAGTTGTTGGTGTAATGGTTCAGGGATTCCGGACTGGAGCAGATTCGTTTGCCACGAAGACCTAGGCTGTAGGGAAGGGACCGTTTGTCATGGAATGGGTGGCAGCTGTCATAATGGAGGTACTGTTGCTTGTCAGTAGGTTTGATGTGGATGGACGTGTGAAGCTGACCATTGGACAGATGGAGGTCAATGTCAAGGAAAGTGGCATGGGATTTGGAGTAGGACCAGGTGAATCTGATGGAACCAAAAGAGTTGAGGTGGGAGAGGAAATTCTGGAGTTCTTCTTCACTGTGAGTCCAGCTCGTGAAAATGTCATCAATAAAATGTACCGGACTTTGAGTTGGCAAGCCTGGGTAACCAAGAAGGCTTCCTCTAAGCGACCCATAAATAGGTTGGCGTACGAGGGGGCCATCCTTGTACCCATGGCTGTTCCCTTTAATTGTTGGTATGTCTGGCCTTCGAAAGTGAAGAAGTTGTGAGTCATGGTGAAGCTGGCTAAGGTAATGAGGAAAGAGGTTTTAGGTAGGGTGACAGGTGATCGGCGTGAAAGGAAGTGCTCCATCGCAGTGAGGCCCTGGACGTGCGGAATATTTGTGTATAAGGAAGTGGCATCAATGTTTACAAGGATGGTTTCCGGGGGTAACAGGTTGGGTAAGGATTCCAGGCATTCGAGAAAGTGGTAGGTGTCTTTGATGAAGGATGGGAGACTGCATGTAATGGGTTAAAGGTGTTGATCTATGTAGGCAGAGATACATTCTGTGGGGGCTTGGTAACCAGCTACAATGGGGCTGCCGGGATGATTGGGTTTGTGAATTTTAGGAAGTAGGTAGAAGGTAGTGGTGCGGGGTGTCGGTGGGGTCAGGAGGTTGATGGTGTGAGGAGAAAGGTTTTGTAGGGGGCCTAAGGTTCTGAGGATTCCTTGAAGCTCCGCCTGGACATCAGGAGGGGATTACCTTGGCAAACTTTGTATGTAGTGCTGTCTGAAAGCTGACGCAGTCCCTCAGCCACATACTCCCGACGATCAAGTACCACGGTAGTCGGACCCTTGTCCGCCGGAAGAATGACGATGGATCGGTCAGCCTTCAGATCACGGATAGCCTGGGCTTCAGCAGTGGTGATGTTGGGAGTAGGATTAAGATTTTTCAAGAAGGATTGAGAGGCAAGGCTGGAAGTGAGAAATTCCTGGAAGGTTTGGTGAGGGTGATTTTGAGGAAGAGGAGGTGGGTCATGCTGTGACGGAGGACGGAACTGTTCCAGGCAGGATTCAATTTGGATAGTGTCTTGGGGAGTTGGATAATTAGGAGTAGGATTAGGATTATTTTTCTTCATGGCAAAGTGATATTTCCAGCAGAGAGTACGAGTGTAGGACAGTAAATCTTTGATTAGGACTGTTTGGTTGAATCTGGAAGTAGGGCTGAAGGTGAGGCCTTTGGATAAGACAGAGGTTTCGCATTGGGAGAGAGATTTGGAGGAAAGGTTAACTACTGCATTAGGGTGTTGTGGTTCCAGATTGTGTTGATTAGAATTTTGAGATTTTGGGGGGGAGTGGAGCTGGAAGTGGGAGATTGAGTAGATGGAAGAGACTGGGTCTTTGTGTAATGAGAGGAGGTTGAGGTTTGCTGGAAAGGTTGTGGAGGGTGAGTGAGTTGCCTTTCCGGAGGTGGGAAACCAGGAGATTGGATAGTTTTTTGAGGTGGAGGGTGGCATGCTGTTCTAATTTGCAGTTGGCCTGTAGGAAGATGCTCTGAACAGCTGGTGTAGATGTGGGAGAGGAAAGATTGAGGACTTTTATTAAGGATAGGAGTTGACGGGTGTGTTCATTGGCTGAGTTGATGTGTAGGTGAAGGATTAGGTGGGTGAGGGCTATGGATTGTTCAGTTTGGAACTGGTATAGGGACTGATGGAAAGAAGGGTTACAGCCAGAGATGGGAACTTTAAGTGTGAGGCCTTTGGGGGTAATGCCAAATGTCAGACAAGCCTGAGTAAATAAAATATGGGAGCATAATCTGGCTAGGGCGAAGGCATGTTTACGGAGGAAATATAAATAAAATTTAATGGGGTCGTTGTGGGTATGTTGTGAGGGTGACATGGTATTAGAAGGTGGAAAGTGTAACATGAGGCTGAAATGAAAATGAAAATAAAAATATATGGAGAGAGATAAAGGTGAACTAGAAAGCAACTGGAGATCTGATGTGAAAAAAGTCAAAATAAGTGTTGGTTAAAGCTGAGCTATGTTGATCCGGTGGTGAATTTGGGTTGGTAAACAACGATGTGCACAAAGTTTAGGTGGTTGTGTTGTCGCCAAAACACATTAAAGGGTGGAGAAATTGGGAAAATTTCGAAAAAACTGCGTGTAAATGTATTAAAATGCGTGGTTTTGTGGTGGCAGATTATGAACATGCGGCTAACAATTGTCTGATGAAGAAATAATGAGGTAAAAACCTGTGGGAAGCGGCTAAAAATGATTAGTGATGTGCGAAAAACGGAAATGGAAATAAAGTGAAAGTTGTTAGAACTAGCCGAAATGGTTCTTTAATAGGTGAAAGGGACTGTTTGTGAACTGGGAACGGTGGATTTTATAGTAGCGGTAGTGTTGAAAGCAGAAAAATTTTTTTTGGTTATGGTTTGGAAGTGGGTTACGTATTATTGAGTATATATAGGCAGGCTAAAATTGTATGGTAGATTACGGTAAAAAGGAGAAGGTGAATACAAAGTGAAACTACTTGCAAAACCAGAAAGAGAAAATAAGATGACAGAAAAGATTTCGAAATGCAACAGTGACAATAACAAACGTAATTGTTGGGTTCAAATTGATGATATGAATATAATAGAGGGAAACATTCCACGTAGGAAAAATATATCTACAAACAAAGATGATGTACTTTACCAAATGAAAGCGTTGGTATGTTTATAGACACACAAATAAACACAAACACACACACAAAATTCAAGCTTTTGTAACCCACGGTTGCTTCATCAGGAAAGAGGGAAGGAGAGGGAAAGACGAAAGGATGTGGGTTTTAAGGGAGAGGGTAAGGAATCATTCCAATGCCGAGAGCGGAAAGACTTACCTTAGGGGGAAAAAAGGACAGGTATATACTCTCGCGTACATGCACACACACACACACACACACACACACACACACACACACACACACACACACACACACACACACATCCATCCCCACATATACAGACACAAGCAGACATTTGAAAGGCAATGAGTTTAAGAGCTTGAGAGTTTGTAAAGGCAAAGAGTTTGGGCAGAGATGTCAGTCGAAGCGGAAGTACAGAGGCAAAGATGTTGTTGAATGACAGGTGAGGTATGAGCGGAGGAAACTTGAAATTTCTTTACTTTCGAAGGCCAGACATACCAACAATTAAAGGGAACAGCCATGGGTAGCAGGATGGCCCCCTAGTACGCCAACCTATTTATGGGTCGCTTAGAGGAAGCCTTCTTGGTTACCCAGGCTTGCCAACCCAAAGTCCGGTACAGATTTATTGATGACATCTTCACGAGCTGGACTCACAGTGAAGAAGAACTCCAGAATTTCATCTCCAACCTCAACTCTTTTGGTTCCATCAAATTCACCTGGTCCTACTCCAAATCCCATGCCACTTTCCTTGACATTGACCTCCATCTGTCCAATGGCCAGCTTCACACATCCGTCCACATCAAACCCACCAACAAGCAACAGTACCTCCATTATGACAGCTGCCACCCATTCCATATCAAACGGTCCCTTCCCTACAGCCTAAGTCTCCATGGCAAACGAATCTGCTCCAGTCCGGAATCCCTGAACCATTACACCAACAACCTGAAAACAGCTTTCGCATCCCGCAACTACCTTCCTGACCTGGTACAGAAGCAAATAACCAGAGCCACTTCCTCATCCCCTCAAACCCAGAACCTCGCACAGAAGAACCCCAAAAGTGCCCCACTCGTGACTGGATACTTTCCGGGACTGGATCAGACTGAATGTGGCTCTCCAGCAGGGATACGACTTCCTCAAATCCTGCCCTGAAATGAGATCCATGCTTCATGAAATCCTCCCCACTCCACCAAGAGTGTCTCTTTGCCATCCGTCTAACCTTCGTAATCTCTTGGTTTACCCCTATGAAATCCCCAAACCACCTTCCCTACCCTCTGGCTCCTACCCTTGTAACCGCCCCCGGTGTAAAACCTGTCCCATGCACCCTCCCACCACCACCTACTCCAGTCCTGTAACCCAGAAGGTGTATACGATCAATGGCAGAGCCACGTGTGAAAGCACCCACGTGATTTACCAACTGACCTGCCTACACTGTGAAGCTACCTATGTGGGACTGACCAGCAACAGACTGTCCATTCGCATGAATGGACAGAGGCAGACAGTGTTTGTTGGTAATGAGGATCACCCTGTGGCTAAACATGCCTTGGTGCACGGTCAGCACATCTTGGCACAGTGTTACACCGTCCGGGTTATCTGGATACTTCCCGCTAACACCAACCTATCAGAACTCCGGAGATGAGAACTTGCCCTTCAGTACATCCTCTCTTCCTGTTACCCACCAGGCCTGAACCTCCGCTAATTTTAAGTTTCCGGCACTCATACCTCACCTGTCATTCAACAACATCTTTGCCTCTGTACTTCCACTTCGACTGACATCTCTGCCCAAACTCTTTGCCTTTACAAATTCTCAAACTTTACAAATGTCTGGTTGTGTCTGTATATGTGCGGATGGATATGTGTGTGTGTGTGTGTGTGTGTGTTGGTGAGTGTATACCTGTCCTTTTTTCCCCCTAAGGTAAGTCTTTCCGCTCCCAGGATTGGAATGACTCCTTACCCTCTCCTTTAAAACCCACATCCATTCGTCTTTCCCTCTCCTTTCCTCTTTCCTGATGAAGCAACTGTGGATTGCGAAAGCTTGAATTTTGTGTGGGTGTTTGTGTTTATTTGTGTGTCTATCAACATACCAACACTTTCGTTTGGTAAGTTACATCATCTTTGTTTTTAGATATACTTTACATGGTTTTCAGTTTTGAAAAAATCTATGGTTATAATATGTATGGTGTTGCTTTTTTGGAGAGATGCTATATTCCATGTTCATCATTCAAGAAGTCTGCTACACTAAGGTAGCATTTACTTTTAAAATACTTTTCCATGTCTCCTGTAGTATTTTTTAGATCTGGATCACTTTTCCCCATATAGATGTTTTTTACAAATTTCCTGCCCTTGTAATGTGGAGATTGTTTCATCAAGTTTGAGCCTGTGGGTAAGTAGCATGTAACTTGCCTTATATCTAGTCTCATACAGGTGCAAGAAGCAGTTGTCCTCAAAAAGTTGTGGGTTTCTCTTTGAGAAAATAAGGACCTCATATATATACATGCTAGAGATGGACATTAGATCTAATTTTTCAAATAGAGGTTTGCAGTGTTGATTCTCTTCAGCTCCCACCATGGCTCAGATGTTCTTTTTTTTGTAGTCTAAAGGCTCTAAAGAAATTAGTTTTCTCAGACCCCAGAAAATTATGCTGTACTTAATGACTGAAATAAAATATGCATAAAATACAGTTTTTTACTGCTAAATAAGTGATACTAGATAAGACATTCTTGACATACACAAGACTGTTCAGTTTACTAAGAATGCTGTCTACATGCTCACTCCACAACATGTTTTTATTTATTAACACACTAAGAAATTTGACACAGCTTATAGAGTCCAATTTTTTGTCCATATAAGTAATTTCACTTATACATTGTGCTGATTGTTTAATGGTGAAATGATCAGTTTCTATTCTTGAAAGTTTAATTTCATATTATTATTCTTGATCCACGCACCCACTTCCCCAAGTGTGTGCTCAATACTGCGGGTTAAGTCTTCATTGGGTTTACTGCAGACTATAGCTGTTGAAACATGTGCATAAAGGATGGTATCCAACTCAACCTAGCATGGCATATCATTGATGTAATACAAAAATAGTAGTGGCCCTAATATTGAGGCTTGTGAGACATCTAACTGTATGTTTTCCAGCCAGGAATGAATTCCTTGCCACTGTTATTAACAAGCACTCTTTGTTTTCTGTTTGCCAATCTTTAAGTTCTATACAACAACTTTCAAAAGTAATTGCTTCATTTAGATGGCTAAAATTCTGTCTGATTTCATAGGTTACTGAGGAATGAACAAATATGCAAGAGCCTCCATACTTGTTAGTTCTACAAAAGCTGGTGGCCAGTTTGTAGCTGGGACATTTGTTGAGAAGACTGGTATTTTCTGTTTTAAACTGATGTTCATTTATACATATTACATTTACAGACTGTTTCATATTTTGTAACAGAATTTGCATGTTATAAAGCTGGCTGATCATTCCTTCAGACAGATTTACAATATTAAAATTCATAATGAGGTTACTACTGCATACATTATCAGGCGTAGTATCTTTAATAATTTGTTTACATGATAAAGGAATTGCCACCTGTGTATTGAGTAATTCTTCTGTGTTGTTAAAGTTGAGCCAAATCCAATTGGAATTGACCCCTTTCACTTGTTTCCCTACGTGTAGGCACTTAAGGCAGTGGCTTGTTTGCTTTTGCAGCTGTTTTCATGCATTATTTTGTCAACAGTCTTGTTTGTATCAGACACAAGTCTCTTCTTACCAAATAGATGCAATACAATGTAATACAAAAATGCATTGCGAAACTAGCTTTTTCGTAATTGTAGACATCGAGAAGGTTTATGTTTTTAAACTTTGAACAGAAGTGTTTTACTGTTTCACTCATTCATTGAATTTCACTATTTACACAAGATCAGTCTACTAAATCAGATCTCATAGGTAGATTCACACTATAACTTTTGTAGTTGACAGTAACTGCAGTAATGACCAATTTTTATAGAAATGCACTAGCCTCATTGCAGTAAACATTGTTTGATCCCGTTACAAGAACAACACAGTCACTTTTAGTAGAAATGGTACATTCTTGTTTGACACTGCTAATCATGTATTTGAACTTTGCTCCAGGCTTAACAAAAGCTGAGAAACTCACATTTTCTTTTGCAGAGTCAGATACAAAGTCTGAAACATTGCGTGCATGGCTATCTCTGAATATTTTGACTTTTATTCCATGATGCATTTGTTTTTGTGTTGCTGCAGAACTGTTCTTGGCAGATTTCATGTCAGTTTTTGATGGTCCACTTTTTCATGTGATTTTAATCACAGCACAGCATTAACTGACTAATATTCATGCCTGGTGAGCAACTTTTGCTATTAGATCGCTGAATATTATTTGAACCTCTGATTTTCTGTGCCTTTTTAATATATGAATAATTGAAAATGAATTCTCAGAGTCACTTCAAATGCAAAAGTACAGACATGCATTTGCTAAAAATCAGGGACACTTAATATGATAATGAAAACTACTGTCTTTGAGATAAATGAAATAAGAGGTGTGTTCAAAAAGTACGGTGACTTTATATTTCTATGAAAAAAAAATTATTTATTCATCAATATTCATGTTGTCCTCTTCAAAGTAATCCCCCTCAGATACAACACACTTGTGCCAATGCTTCTTCCAAATCTCAAAGCTTTTCTCATCTCTTTTTGGTACAACCTTGAGTACTTCCAGCGATTCAGTTTTATTTCCTCAGTTGTTGAAAATCTTCATTCTTTCGTAGGTCTCTTCAGTTTTGGGAACAGGAAAAGTTGCAGGGGGCAAATCCGATGAATATGGTGGCTGAGGCATGATTGTCATGTTGTTTTTGGCCAAAAAATCTCTCACAAGCAACGATGAATGAGCGTGTGCATTGTCGTTTTACTAAAGCTGTAAATTGTTTTTCCCCAATTCTGGACTTTTTTACATATTGCTTCTCTTATTGACCATATGACCTTGACATAAATATTCATGATGCACTATGCCATGGTAATTGAAAAACAATGAGCGAAACTAAAACTTTGACATTTGATCGAACTTGGCATGCTTTTTCCGGTCTTGGCTCTTCGGGATGCTTCCATTGGGGTGACTGGGCTTTGATTTTGATGTCATAACGGCAAACCCATGTTTTGTCACCAGTTATGACCCTTTTCAGCTAATCAGGATCATCATTAATGTCATTCAAGAGCTCCTGAGCGATGCTCATGTGATGATTCTTCTGATCAAAATTGAGAGGATTTGGAACAAATTTCGCTGTCACACTTCTCATTCTCAAAACATCCGAAAAAATTGCATGACATGAGCCGACTGACATGCAACATCCTCAGAAACTTCTCTTATGGTAATTCGATGATTATCCAAAACTACTTTTTTCACAGCTTCGATGTTATCATCTGTTGTTGATGTGCTGGGTCATCCAGGATCCAGGGGTGAGGTTCATTATTGGCATCTCCTCGGCCATCTTGGAAGAGCTTGTACCACTTGTAAACCTTTTTTTTTTTTTTTTTTTTACTTAGAGCAGACTCGCCATATGCCACTGTCAACTTTTCAAGTGTTTTGTGTTTTAGAGCACTTGATTCCATTTTTCAAACAAAATTTGGTGCAAACTCTTTGCTCCATTTTTTATAATAATTGAAAATCGCCAAGCACACTAAAACACATCTAACCTTTCTATCTGTCAAAAACAAAGAATGCTGTACACTTGAAATTGTGAACATATGTTTGGGACATGTGTACCAACATAACAAAAAAAGAAAAAGATCGGTAATTGAATGTCCATTGCCCACGCAATTTGAAGTCACCTTACTTTTTGAACAGCACTTGTACACTGCAAATGAGAGGTTGAATAGAAGGAAACAAATGGTTTGATGTGTGTTAATTATAATAAACACTATTTGCCTTATGGGCAAATTGTAAAATAGTTCATAAAGTGATTGAGACTTTGGAGCAGTCTAATTAGGGAATATGGAAAAAGATAGCAAGTGGTCGCTACTTTTCAAGGAACTGGGACCAATAAAGAGTAAAGAGAAGGCAATACTGGGGAGTCATGTAATTAGTCTGTCCACATAAAATGGAAGAAGGTGTGAATCTTTATAACAGAATTTATTGTTTCATCAATATTTAAAGTTTAGAGATGAAGTTAGTACTCATATCTGACAAGGGAATGAGAAAGAGCTGCACAGTGCTTGAGGAACCAACACAAAACAAAAATTTGGAAGGCTACGATTTCAATTGTAACTATGCAATTTATTATTTGGGACATCCTTGTACTGAAAGATATCGTTTTGTAAGTAGCTTGATTAAACAGATCACAGAGATACCGAGGAGAAAAGAAATTTGCGTAATTAGGCCTACTTTGCTGAGATGGGCAAATGGAAACAAACAAAAGTGTAGTGGTTAATGCATTGGAATCTAATAAATAACTGCTTTACTATCTATTCAAATACAAGAAGTTCTGTTTTACCCTCAAAAAAGATACTAACTACAGATGTTCACTAATACTGGCATGAGAAATAGATGAATGGACAGAAAGCTAAGACTGTCCTATTCCCAACTTCAACTCTGATTTTTCTTTTGTTACCATTTCTTCATAACACCTTCCTTTCTGCTTTTGTTGCTGCATAATATGGGATATAAATTGCAAAATGAATAAAATCTTGATTCCATTTACTGTGATATTTTTTTCATTTCTTGCATGTCAGTAATACATAGGAACATAGAATGTTTGTCTATTTTTTTCATATATATATATGAGCTTATATTTAATCTCATTTTTTAAAATTTCTCCTAGGTGATCTTTCAACTGGTGATGAGGTCCTTGAATGGCTTCGAAAGAATCGTTTCCGCCAACCAGAATTGAACCTTTTCATGTATGCTGTTATTGCTATTACTGTCACTTTTTTTATCTACACTGCCTGGCTAGTATCATGCTTCAAGCCCCACGTGAAGCAGGCGTGAAAGCACATGATACTAGAATTTTTTTCTAAGACCAAGATGCTGTAAATCAGCACAGTTCATGTGGTGACCATCCACAGTACAGAAACTGATGCAGTGACTGTGCTGTAATTATAATTTGTAGTTTTACTTACTATTAAATCCCAGTGCATCACTGTGATGTCTTTTTATAATCTTGTTTGAAGCTGAAGAACAGCCACTGAAAATGCAGAGAAAGAAGTCAGTGACATTACATTTGTATTTTATGTTTTATTCTGTAGTAATATCATATCATCATGATAAGTAAGTCTTCAGACACATATATGGAATCAGTTATGAATGAAATACAGGTATCGATCCATTGTGTTTCAGTTAATGATAAATGAATAATTGATTCTTTCACAAAGTTTCACTTCGTTGCACAACTTCCAAGCAAGTTGGTTTAATACATTTTTGTCCTGTAGTCACGGACAAATAATTATTTACCAAAGCAATTATTATTATTTATTTTACACTGTCAATTCATATCATCTTTGAGTGTATATAATGTAAATATTTAAGTACAGTTAGAACTGTGTAGTGAAACGTTTATTTGACTATTCACTTTGTATTTATTTTGTTGCCTCTGCAGAAATATTAATGAAAACTAAATTTTATTCAGTTTCATCAGACTAAATGGCAATGCAGTCTGTAGGGCAAATATAAGTTAAGAGGTAAATGATAATATTAGTGATGAATTCTTCTCGGGTTATCAGTCGAGTGGTGGCATCGTCTTGTCGGAACATTTCAATGAGTTTCGTACCAATCATTAGTGTTTACAGTGCTCACACTTGTATTTAATGGGTGACTGTAATTGTACAACAGCTACAAAGTTTCTAATTGTTAGAAACTGTGTGCACATAGTTGGTTCACTTCTAACAACAAGAAAAAATATTTCAAAAAGAGATGCACTTATTTTTGTCACTGAATAATTATGTGTGCTGATGAATGTCCTGAACACTCTTAAAATAATAGAAATGGGTTTCCCCTATGCAAACAGGAATGAAGGAACTACTGTGTCGATTCTTCTGAAATTTTTTTCGAGTGTAAAAATTGTTTCTGTTGCTAAACCATTTGTTCTGAAGGATCCTAAGTTAGCTGTGTGGCTCTAAGAGAAAATTTAATTCAGTTATTATATCAAGACACATTTTAACGAATGCATTTAGGGTCTATTAGTGTGAAGAAAAGGGACCAATAATAAAATAAAGATTGAAATGCATTTTTAAGTAGAAAATGAATAAAGCATTCTGTTGGACTGCAGTGTCAAGGAATCTTTTTAATTAATATGTAACATACAAGATTTTTATTTAAAAACATGTCAAAGTAATGTTCTTGTGATTTTGAATGAGCCGAATGGTGATGTGAGCATGGACACAGAATAGTGAAACCATTTTGTCTCTGGGGATATAGACATTCATAAAACCAGAAACTGATGTAAGATGTTAAATTTTAGCAACACTGCTCATATTATCAAGTTATTTTAATGGATTTTGTGAACATCCCCAACATCATCTCAGACTGTGCTGTCTGCAAAGAGCTGTAGAATGGACAATATTGATTCACTTCATCCCATTCTCACGCAAGGTAATTATTATAGAAAATTTGGCATTAATTTTCGCTTTCTCAGAAGGGTAATTAATCAAACACATGCAGCATCATTTCCTATCAAATTTCTGCATCTAGTCACTGTTTTACTCAGTGCCTTAACAGATGTACTTCAGAAAGTTGATGATCCAAGTACATCCAGTATGAAAAGCAGCATGTCATGGGATGGGGCACAATTCAACTGTTCTATAGTGATACCAATTATGGGTAACAGCAGCTGTCCAGGGGCATGACTTTGAATTAGTATTTTATGTTCTGTTATAAAGGAAGTGGCTAGAGATGAAACCATTTAATGCAGGTATGTGTGACATACATTACAAAATGTGCAGGTGTTCATTCACCAATATGTAGCAACTTTTTTTAATTTTTTGTGCAGATGTTTCTATTAGACTCCTGTAAATTTCACCAGTAACAGTGATTAGCACTGGCAGAGGAGAGTTATTTAACAGAAACACACTAACTTTTGATAATGACTCCAGTCAAAATTTTGATGTGTCCTGTAAGGTATGTTGGAATGAAGACCTGGGAAATTGTCATACAGATACCATCATTCTAAGGACGTGTATAACATGCTATTTTTCTGAAGAAATAGAGTGACTTATTACAGCATCAAATCAAGAGCTTACCGTAATGGTCCCCATTTGTCCTTGAAGGCTGTATATGTTAGTTAATAATTTGTTATAAAGATGGTAATCTCAACTATAGTAACTCTATTGAAAATCAAATAGTGCCACCATTAGCTATTTTCAAGGCCTTTATTATTGCTATCAGTTTCAGTTGTTACTAATCATCATCAAAGCACAAGAGATTTTTCAACTAGAGCATCTTTTTGGATATATACATGACTTTCCATCCCTACGTACACAATAAAGGTTTCCAGAGCACTAACTACTCAAAATATAGAAAGTATTTCTGAAATAATATAGACTGGTGAACCACCTTCCATTTTGTTCTGTTTCTCACAGAGAAGTGTGCCTTTTAAAAGGACAGTTGTCTTTTAATATCTCACCTTACATGAGTTCACCACTGCCCTCTTTCTCTTCCTTACAATCTCCACACTCTCATGCCATTTCTTGCTCTCTCATTTCCATTCACCTACACTTGTTACTGATAACAGTTTTGTTTTGTTATTTAAAGAAAGTAAACTAGAAATGAGAATATCTAGAAGTAGATTTATTTTCTCTCTTTCTAATAAAGCACTATTATTCCAAATGAGGATGGTCAAAACCAGCTCATTTTAGATGGTAATGTTATGAAGAGTGTTGTTGGCAAGCATATTATATCGGCAGTTTTTATTGGCACACTGGATGTCTATAAAACTCAATGTTAAGACAAAACAAATTCACAATGTAAATCTAACAGTAGCCCACTTTATTGTATAAAATTTAATTAATGAATGTGACATATTTATAGCTTATAGTCACATCTTGAGTAAAATGTGTGAGTACATAAACATGATATTTAAGAGTTATTTAAAACTGATATAACATTGAGGGTCACTTTTTGAAATTGAGATATTATATGCAAGTGACAACAATTTGGCTTGTAATTTGCATAACAATTCATTTCATGAATGAGTATGGGAAAAGTATTATGCAGTAACTACTTTAAAGCTTTACATTTGAGTCAAAATAACATGACTCTGGTTGTACAATAGTGTGTTCTGTTGAAGAGGCAACATTAATTGTAACAACATGACTTGTGCATTTAGAGCATGGAAGAGTAATTTTCTATAAAAGTCATTCACTGTATTTATTCACAAATGTTGGATGACCACTCATGCAGACTTGTATAGCTGCATGTGATTGGCTTCTTTTTTTCTTATTCTTTAAGTGAGATAATGAATGATATGAATAACTTGTTGTGGGTGTTTCCAGGTGTTGAATGTTACTGACATGTAATGATTATGTCTGTGACTTCAGCTGTGGCTGTAACTTCACTGTGCATTCCACTTGTAGAAAATATTGTCAGAAATTCATCTGAAATGAGAAATAAATTGAATAAAAAATAGGTAACCAATGTGTAATTTATTTGTTGTTTTAAAAATTGTTCATGCACATTCTTGACAAAAGAATACATGAGTACAAAAAAATGAACTATGTCATTTATGATTACGGACTTGTATACCATGTATTTTTCGTTACACTAGAAATGATGAAAGAATAATAAAGAACTTTTCAATAAAAATATACATATTCACCAAATATAATATACTAAGTGTTATATTTAGACTAATCTTTGGAGTCATAAGGCTGTGCCCTTGCTTAGTTAAACTGTGCACTACAGTTGTCTTGAGATGTACATTTCATATCTAATTAACAAGCAGTAAACTTCATTTTAACAGGCTTTGGGGAAAATCTGTGAATAATCTGAATGAGCATGTCATAATTACAGAAATCCAAAGGGATCAGTTGTGGATTCACTGCTTAGTATGAATGAATGACTGACAAAACAATGAGAAGTTTTAAGAAACTGTAATTTTTGCTGAGAACGAAAAGTTTTGATTTTGGAAAACATAATATCACCCACACTTGTGATTAATAGCACTGAGCTGAGCTGCAATTTAATTTTAGAATGAATGGTTTGCTGCAAATCCAAAGAAGTTATTTGCAACAGGTGTGCGTTTTCCATATCACCTAAACCACTGGAGCGATTTCAACCAAACGTGGTATATGTATCCTTTACTGTCAGGCAACAATCACTGTGAAGATATGATGTCATAAGGAATGAGGTGTATGAAAAACTGCCATATCATGCATAACATTTACATGTATTATTTCTATGCTATTAACTATATTCACAATAAATTTTGCAAGCAGTATCCACATATGCCACTGAATGTACGACAAATAGTTCAAGAGATGTTGTTGTTGTGGTCTTCAGTCCTGAGACTGGTTTGATGCAGCTCTCCATGCTACTCTATCCTGTGCAAGCACCTTCATCTCCCAGTACCTACTGCAACCTACACCCTCCTGAATCTGTTTAGTGTATTCATCTCTTGGTCTCCCTCTATGATTTTTTCCCCTCCACGCTGCGCTCCAATACTAAATTGGTGATCCCTTGATGCCTCAGAACATGTCCTACCAACCGATCTCTTCTTCTAGTTAAGTTGAGCCACAAACTTCTCTTTTCCCCAATCCTATTCAATACCTCCTCATTAGTTATGTGATCTACCCATCTAATCTTCAGCATTCTTCTGTAGCACCTCATTTCGAAAGCTTCTATTCTCTTCTTGTCCAAGCTAGTTATTGTCCATGTTTCAATTCCATACATGGCTACGCTCCATACAAATACTTTCAGAAACGACTTACTGACACTTAAACCAATACTTGATGTTAACAAATTTCTCTTCTTCAGAAACGCTTACCTTGCCATTGCCAGTCTACATTTTATATCCTCTCTACTTCGACCATCATCAGTTATTTTGCTTCCCAAATAGCAAAACTCTTTTACTACTTTAAGTGTCTCATTCCCTAATCTAATTCCCTCAGCATCACACGACTTAATTTGACTACATTCCATGATCCTCTTTTGCTTTTGTTGATGTTCATCTTATACCCTCCTTTCATGACACTGTCCATTCCGTTCAACTGCTCTTCCAAGTCCTTTGCTGTCTCTGACAGAATTACAATCTCATCGGCAAACCTCAAAGTTTTTGTTTCTTCTCCATGGATTTTAATACTTACTCCGAATTTTTATTTTGTTTCCTTCACTGCTTGCTCAATATACAGACTGAATAACATCGGGGATAGGCTACAACCCTGTCTCACTCCCTTCACAACCACTGCTTCCCTTTCGTGCCCCTCGACTCTTATAACTGCCATCTGGTTTCTGCACAAATTGTAAATAGCCTTTCGCTCCCTGTACTTTACCCCTGTCACCTTCAGAATTTGAAAGAGAGTATTCCAGTCAACATTGTCAAAAGGTTTCTCTAAGTCTACAAATGCTAGAGACGTAGGTTTGCCTTTCCTTAATCTAGCTTCTAAGATAAGTCGTAGGGTCAGTAGTGCCTCATGTGTTCCAACATTTCTACGGAATCCAAACTGATCTACCCCAAGGTCAGCTTCTACCAGTTTTTCCATTCGTCTGTAGAGAATACGCGTTAGTATTTTGCATCTGTGACTTATTAAACTGATTGTTCGGTAATTTTCACATCTGTCAGCACCTGCTTTCTTTGGGATCGGAATTATTGTATTCTTCTTTAAGTCTGAGGGTATTTCGCCTCTCTCATACATCTTGCTCACCAGATGGTAGAGTTTTTTCAGGACTGGCTCTCCCAAGGCCGTCAGTAGTTCTAATCCTGGGGCCTTGTTTCGACTCAGGTCTTTCAGTGCTCTGTCAAACTCTTCACGCAGTATCATATCTCCCATTTCATCTTCATCTACATCCTCTTCCATTTCCATAATATTGTTCTCAAGTACATTGCTCTTCTATAGGCCCTCTATATACTCCCTCCGCCTTTCTGCTTTCCTTTCCTTGCTTTGAACTGGGTTTCCATCTGAGCTCTTGATATTCATACAAGTGGTTCTCCTTTCTCCAAAGGTCTCTTTAATTTTCCTGTAGGCAGTATCTATCTTACCCCTAGTGAGATAACCCTCTGCATCCTTACATTTGTCCTCTAGCCATCCCTGCTTAGCCATTTTGCACATCCTGTCAATCTTATTTGTATTCCTTTTTGCCTGCTTCATTTACTGCATTTTTATATTTTCTCCTTTCATCAATTAAATTCAGTATTTTTTCTGTTACCCAAGGATTTCTACTAGCCCTTGTCTTTTTACCTACTAAGTCCTCTGCTGCTTTCACTACTTCATCTCTCAAATCTACTCATTCTTCTTCTACTGTATTTATTTCCCCCCATTCCTGTCAATTGTTCCCTTATGCTCTCCCTGAAACTCTGTACAACCTCTGGTTCTTTCAGTTTATCCAGGTCCCATCTCCTTAAATTCTCACCTTTTTGCAGTTTCTTCAGTTTTAATCTACAGTTCATAACCAATAGACTGTGATCAGAGTCCACATCTGCCTCTGGAAATGTCTTACAATTTAAAACCTGGTTCCTAAATCTCTGTCTTACCATTATGTGATCTATCTGAAACCTGTCAGTATCTCCAGGCTTCTTCCATGTAAATGTCTTACAATTTAAAACCTGGTTCCTAAATCTCTGTCTTACCATTATGTAATCTATCTGAAACCTGTCAGTATCTTCAGGCTTCTTCCATGTATATGACCTTCTTTTATGATTCTTGAACCAAGTGTTAGCTATGATTAAGTTGTGCTCTGTGCAAAATTCTATCAGGCGGCTTCCTCTTTCATTTCTTAGCCCCAATCCATATTCACCTACTACGTTCCCTTCTCTCCCTTTTCCTACTAGGTCACCCATGACTATTAAATTTTCATCTCCCTTCACTATCTGAATAATTTCTTTTATTTCATCATACATTTCTTCAATTACTTCATAATCTGCAGAGCTAGTTGGCATATAAACTTGTACTACTGTAGTAGGCGTGGGCTTCGTGTCTATCTTGGCCACACTAATGCGTTCACTATGCTGTTTGTAGTAGCTTACCCGCACTCCTATTTTTTTATTCATTATTAAACCGACTCCTGCATTACCCCTATTTGATTTTGTATTTATAACCCTGTATTCACCTGACCAGAAGTCTTGTTCCTGCTGCCACCGAACTTCACTAATTCCCACTATATCTAACTTTAACCTATCCATTTCCCTTTTTAAATTTTCTAACCTACCTGCCCGATTAAGGGATCTGACATTCCACACTCCGATCCGTAGAATGCCAGTTTTCTTTCTCCTGATAACGACGTCCTCTTGAGTAGTCCCCGCCCGGAGATCCGAATGGGGCACTATTTTACCTCTGGAATATTTTACCCAAGAGGACGCCATCATCATTTAATCAAGAGATATGGTGTCATAAACAATGAGATGCATTAAAAATTACCACATCACACATTAATTTTAATAGATTTATTCCTTACTACTAACAAGGGAACCTCCCCATTGCACCCCCGTCAGATTTAGATATAAGTTGGCACAGTGGATAGGCCTTGAAAAATTGAACACAGATCAATAGAGAAAACAGGAAGAAGTTGTGTGGAACTATAAAAAAATAAGCAAAATATACAAACTGAATAGTCCATAAGCAAGATAGGCAACATCAAGAGTACTGTGAGCTCAGGAGCGCCTTAGTCCCGTGGTTAGCGTGAGCAGCTGCCGAACGAGAAGTCCTTGGTTCAAGTCTTCCCTCAAGTGAAAAGTTTAATATTTTATTTTCAGTTTATGTGACAAACTCTTATGTTTTCATCACTTTTTGGGAGTGATTATCACATCCACAAGAAAACCTAAATCGGGCAATGTAGAATAATCTTTTTACCCATTCGCCAAGTGTACAAGTTAGGTGGGTCGACAACATATTCCTGTCATGTGACGCACATGCCATCACCAGTGTCATATAGAATATATCAGACGTGTTTTCCTGTGGCTGACCTATGACCTTGCGATCAAATGTTTTCAGTTCCTATTGGAGAGGCACGTTTTTTCGTCTACTTATCGCACGGTTTTGCGGTGCGGTCGCAAAACACAGACACTAAACTCGTTACAGTGAACAGAAACATCAATGATCGAACGGACAGATCATAACTTTGCGAAAATGAAGAAAGTAAACTTTTCACTCGAGGAAGACTTGAACCAAGGACCTCTTGTTTCACAGCTGCTCACGCTAACCACGGGACCACGGCGCTCCTGAGACTACACTCTCCTTGACGTTGCCTATCTTCCAGTTTGTATATTTTGCTTATTTTTTCATAGTTCCACACAACTTCTTCCTGTTTTCTCAATTGATCTGTGTTCAGTTTTTCAAGGCCTATCCACTGTGCCAACTTATAACTAAATTTAAGGGGGGTGTGATGGGGAGGTTCCCTTGTAAGACACACATATATTCGAGTCAACTTGAGGAAATCCCTGACACCTGGCAGTGCTTTTGACAACTTTCAATTGCAAAGTGTAAATAGCTATAGAGCTACGAAGAGGCATTGCTGTAGAAATATTTGTGAACATGCGAAGCTGCTGCATCCATCATACACCAACTGTCTGGGATCATATTTCTTAATTCAGATACAACATTTGTACATTTATAAATTGCGCATATTTCTTTGTATAACTATTTCTTAATTACAAAGTTGTTTTCACAAATACACGGGAATAAAATTTTTTGGATAGTTCCCTGCAAACATGGTTTATTTTTTGTTTTAGTTTCCAATGAAAATTGGCAAAATGAATACCCGTGGAATCCTGGGTTTGTCAGTTAGTACACACATATAAAGCTACATTTGTGCATATGTATGTCCAGCATCTCACCCCAAAGCACTAGATCAACTTCTGCCAAATCTGGTATGCATACTGCTTGCTAAATGAGGATCAGCATTGTTGGGGTTAAAAATTTCTAGCTGCTGTAGGAGTGGACATACAGGCAAAACAAGATTTTTCTGCCCCTGACAAGCTGTCCTACATGATAGGTGTGTATTGTGAGGATAACAGCTCCCTGCTTTATCAGATGCCAAAACAGGTGTATCTGCAAGACGTTCACATCAGATAGATTTATAGAGAGGTGGGTGGACAAAGAGTGGGGGATGGGATGGACAGAGAAAGGGCAACGATGAGGTGGACAGAGAGTTGGGAGGAGGAAGAGATGGCTACAGAGAGGGGGAAGAGCAGATGGACAGTGGGAGTGGAGAGGAAGAAATGGACAAAGAGAGAGGAAAGGAGAGATGTGTTCAATACACTCCTATGTGTCAAAAGTGTGTGGGAGCAAAGCTGCAGGGAAAAGGATCCTACAATAATAATAATAATATTAATAATGCTGACACAAAGGAATTATAGACATTGGCTGTAAGTGTGCATTGATTTAAATCAGTAGAGAAAGTTGAAAATTTGTACCGGACCAGGATTTGAACGCAGGTCTCCTGCGTATTAGGCAGTTGTTCAGACCACTAAGCCATCCGGACACAGTAGTCACTGCAACTGCACGGACTACCCTAACATGTCTCCTGTCAGTCCCAACGTCTCAGCTTATCCACACATTGCTGCCGCAGTGCCCCTTGTGCATATCCGCATTACTCACAGCATTTCGCTGATTTCCGTAAGAGTTCATACCTGCTGTGCATCCGTTCTGAAGAGATCATTAGCCATCCTCACTTGAGTTGTATATATATGTGGTGTCTGTTCTTTTGGACATTTCTGGAAGAAAAGATACCACATATGTATAACTAAAGCAAGGATGGCCAATGAACTCTTCAGTGCGGATGCACACCAGGCTCTAACTCCTATGGGAATTGGCAAAATGCCTTGAATAATGAAGATAATGTGCAAGTGGTACTACATTAGCAGTATGTGGATAAGTTGAGAATTTGAGTGTTACAGGAGACATGTTAAGGTAGCCCGTGCAGATGTGGTGACCACTGTGTCCAAATGGCTTAATAGGTCTGAGCATCTACTTAGTAAGCAGGAGAACCAGGTTTGAATCCCAATCCAACACAAATTTTCAACTTTCCCCATTGATTTAAATCAATGCCCAGTCACAGCCAATTTCTGTAATTTCTTCGTGTCTTAATTCATAGGGGTAGCTGGATCATAAATGATGTCTGCTCTTTTGCACATGCCTGAAAGAATAGAGACCACATATAAATAATAATTGTTTTACTTTAGTGCTTAGAGTTTGGATGAAATTGTGATTCAGGAAAGAAACATCATTTTAAATTTGGGAAATCCATATACCATGTAACTGATCTAAGAACTGTATTAGTGATAAACTCTCATAACTTTGAAACATCATAATTTACACACTATGAAATCAATGTGTGCACTCACCATTATCAGTATTTCTTACTTGAGCCTATCGACATGCAAGTGTGTTAATGGGGTAATGCTGTTTCTGTATGTAGTTTTTTTACTTCTGTTCTGGAAAGTTGTTATTTTCTTAAATGAAGGTATTTCTGTTTATGCCTTGTTTACTCAACTTTTTGTAGTCTGCTGATCTACCAGTAATATTTTGCCAGATTTAATTTGGCAGCTCTTATGGCTAAACCATGAATGTGCATCTTCCTCTGGCTGGAATGTTTCCTTATGCCCACTGGGAAGGTCAGGCCACAAGTGGTTCCACACTGGGAAAGCCCCAAGTAAGAACCTGAAAAGTTTACTGTGTTAAACATAATTTACAATTTTCTGCATTGCCTTGTCTTGTATGAGCCTGTTAGTGTTCATGTAACTTTATATTCTGACAGTCAGGCAAGATATCTAGAAATATACTCTGCCTGACAAAACAGTGAAGCATCCAAAAGACATTCGGGGTGACAGTTATTTAACTATATGAAATGAAATCATCATAACTTCTGAACAGTTTGTGTTAGAACATTCAAACTGCATGGCTGGCCATGGGACTTGATGAGAATTAGTATGTGCATGCATGGTTGGGTTTAGCAATGAAGCCCACTTGCATTTGGATGGGTTTGTCAATAAGCAAAATTGGCACACTTGGGGGATTGAGAATCCACATTTTGTGATCAAGAAGGCTTTTCACCATCAACGGGGACTGTGTGGTGTGCAGTGTCCAGTCATGTGGTGTGCAGTGTCCAGTCACAGAATAATCCGTGCAATATTCCTTGATGGTACATGAAGGTTTTGGAAGATGATTTCAACCCCATTATCCAGAGTGACCCTGATTTTGACAAGATGTGGTACATGCAAGACCGAGCTTGACCCCATCGGAGCAGGAGAGCATTAAATGTCCTGGAGGAGCACTTTGGGGACCGCATTCTCTGGCTCTGGGGTATTCAGAGGCCACTGGTATGGGTCTCTATTGGCCACCATATTCTCCGAATTTGAACACAAGTGACTCCTTTTTGTGGGGCTATAATAAAGACAAGGTGTACAGCAATGACCCCAAAATCATTGCTAAGCTGAAAACAGCCATTCAGGAGGTCACTGACAGCATCGATGTTCTGCCCCTTCAGTGAGTCATACACAATTTCACTATTCATCTGTGCCACATTACCATGATGGCAGGCGTATCAAACATGTCATAACCGAATATCTGTAGTGACTTTTACTTGTTGAATAAAGTGTGTGTACGCCATAGTTTGTAACTAATTTACATTTTTTCAAATAATTCAATAATTGTCACACTGTATATGGATGTCAGTGTAAATTTCTACACGTATATATGGTCAGCGGGTATGTATGTGATAAAGGTGCAGTTAGCTTCAACAGGTATAATGGTGATCAGAGTACATTGTGGTTCATGATTAGCATTGTGACCAGGGCTGGAAGGGTATATAAGGGACGTGAACAGTGTGAGATGTTCTGTGATCAACTGTGAAGAATACAGCATTATCAGCCCCTGACAGGTGTCTGAAATTGTCCTCAATATGAGTCTCCATTTGAACAACTGTTCGAATTGTGCAATGTCTAGATTTGTGGCCCATGCAGATGTGGCAGCGGCATGAGGGTAAGCATGCCTGTCATTGTGGTTCTGTTCGACCATATCTGATTACCACAAGAGAGTAGAACTGCACTGTGCATCAAGCACAATGTAATGTACCTGTCACCCAAGAACAAGTAATAGACACCCTACAACATTCTGTGTCAACCTGCACCACTGATCAGAAACTAGCAGCCTCCAGACTAGGGAATTATCATCTCATGCATAGGTTGCCGATAACACCACAGCTGTGTTTGGAGTGCTGCTGGGACCAAGAACGCATGGACTGCTAATGTATGGGATCACGTTGTGTTCAACAGTGAATCATGTTTCTGCACTACCCTGGATGACCATCATTGGTGTGTATGGCAGCAACCTCAGGAGAGGTCCCATTCTTTGAATTTTTTGGTGAGGCACTACGGTATTAAGTCTCCCATCATGGTGTGGGGGGCCATCAGGTATGACTACAGGTTACAGCTGTAGTGACTGAGGGAACTCTGACGGACATCCTGCATAATCATGTGTTACATCTTGTAACCTCCTCCTCACTTATCGACCTTAATGACAGTGAAAAATTAAACCGCGTGTACCTAATGGAAATTTGGGAAAAGCAATCGTCACTGAAGTTAATCTGTCGGTAAAGAGGGAGGAAAGGGTTACATCTAAATGAAAGGATAAATGCAAATGAAATTGGTGGAAATTAATTTTGAAAAGGGATAAAGTTAATAAAGAAAGTAAATGTGCGGCCGTTATGTTAACAATTAACTAGCGGTAATTAGATATTTGAGATTTGGGGGAAATTATGGTCGCCAGTCCTATGGACAATTACTATAGCCACTGAAAAAGAAAGGTTATTACACATATAATTAGCACTAGAAGCATGGCAACTGAAGGTTGACATGTGTAGTGTGAAAACTGTAAGTTTGTCAGAAGTAATAAATTTCGCTACACTCTGACTTAATTTAGCAAAAGAATTAATAAAACCGGAAAATTGAAAGTTAATTTAGTGACTGAAATTAATAGTGAGCTTTGTTTTTGAAGCACATCGAAATTCAGTAAAATACGGTTAGTCTTGGGGTACCTCAACAATAATTTCAAAAGCTACTTGAATGTACACAATTTAGAAATAAGAGATTTAACTCTGAACTTGAATTAAATGGTTCTGAACAATTAACAATAGTAAAATTTAGTATGTGCCAAGCTGAGCTGCAGTCACAGGTAAGCTAAAATACGGTAACAAAACTTGCACTCTTAATTTGTGCTTGTGTAATCTAAATATTGTAGCCAGCTATGAATACCTTAACTGAACTTTGAAATTAAAGCAGTGAAATCGAATGATATTTCTTTAATGCTGGCGTTTGAATTTCAACGACACTCGGGTTCATTCCAGAAAAGGAAGGGACCCTGCTTGGTAATGCAATTGGGACAATGAGCAACAAAGGTTCATGCTACGTTGCTGTAATTTAGTGAGAAAAATTTAACAGTTTGAAAAGCTGAGGTCTGCCATACAGTTCTAAAACTTAATGTGCTACCAGTCTTCCTTGTTGGTTGATTGAAGGTTTGAAGTCGTTGTTCGAGGAGGTGGTGACAGTCACTCATTGTCGGCCGTCACTGTTGCAGAAGCTGGATGATGGCGCGCCTTCTTCTCGACACGGTCTCCAGCCGAAACGGGCTCTTGGTGTGTGCCAGCTAACGCTTCCCGTCCACGACACCATATCAGAAACTAACATAGCAAGTCGAGCGCAATTACATGCTGCCAAACCCCAAAAGCGCGGCAACTCGCGGGAGCGTCACACAACACACCTGCTCCACTGCACTACTCCAGCCAGACTCCCCTCTGCCCATGCTCCCCGCGACAGAGTTAACACTACCAAAGATCCTAAACACTTTGGTTCTCCACACGACCTATCGATGTATTAGTTCGATAGCATAGTTTTCCCTAGGCCAGACCCAGCGTATAAATACAAATAATATTCACAAAACAAACCAATTATACATCAACATAAATGCATATATATAAAATAGTAAAACAATTACAATATACAATGGCACAGAAACGTTATATCTTCAGGTAACAAAATAAGGAAAAAAATTTGCAGTGCAATAGATGGAAATAGGAGGATATGCATTTCCGGCATTACAATCTCATGGAAGAGTATAGTGGCACCATTCTTCAACAGGACAATGGTTGTCCACACATGGAAAATGCATCTATGAACTGTCTGCATGATGCTGAGGTACTCTTAATGGCCTGATCTGGCACTGACAGAACACAGGTAGAAGCAGCTCAGACGTCAACTCTGCCGCAGTGCCCGTATCTAGGATATCAGATCCAGTTACAACAGTTGTGGACCAGCTTACCTCGGAACAGGGTATGGTGGCCTTGTGACACCCTTTCCAAATAAATCAGTGGGTGCATCGAGGCCAGAGGGTGTACAACTTCACACTGATATGTGGGTTCGTACTACCAAATTCTTTGTAAATATGTCTCAGTTTTAGGAGCAACATCTATATCCATATTTTGCAAGCCATAGTGAAATTCATGGCACAGGACTCTCTGCACTGTACCACATATTAGGATTTCTTCATATAACAAGGGTGAGAACAAGGCACAAAACCCTTTGTGCATGCTGTAATTATTCTATCTTGCAGATGGTTGTAGCATTGGCCTATTCTTAGATTCCTCATGTATTCCTGGTTCTTGAAACTTTGCAAGTAGGCTTTAACTGTTTAGTTGATGTATTTCACTGAGTGTCTGCCAGTTCGAGGATTATCAGTACTTTACTGGCACTCTCCTGTGAGTCAGACATTCATGTACCCATTTGTGCTGCCCATCTTTGTACAGTGGGAGGACAAAAATATGGAAACCCCAAAACATCACACATTACCATGGGTGATACACCGCAGGAAGAGTTTTGACAAAAAAAATTCAAATGGCTCTGAGCACTATGGGATTTAACATCTGAGGTCATCGGTCCCCTAGACTTAGAACTACTTAAACCTAACTAACCTAAGGACATCACACACATCCATGCCCAAGGCAGGATTTGATCCTGAGACCGTAGCAGCAGGGCGGTTCTGGAATGAAGTGCCTAGAACCACACGGCCATAGTGGCCGGCAAGAATTTTGGCATTCACAACAGCCTTCATTAGTCTCGGAAAGGATAAATACATGTCCTGTGTAGGTTCCAAGGGAATCTTCTGTATACCATTCTTTCTGCAAAATGGAGGCAAGCTTAGGTAAAGATGATGGAGGTGGACAGGGATCACAACCCTTCTCTCCAAAGTAGACCACAAAGGCTCGATAATATTGTGATGTGGTGACCGTGGTGGCCAATGGGGATGCAACAACTCGTCCTCGTCTCACAAAACCATGATGCTAGCTGTGTGACCATTGCCCTGTCGTCTTGGAACACAGCATCACCACTAGGAAACAAATATTGTACCATGAGATGAACCTGATCAGCAAGAATGGTCACATAATCTTTAGCAGTAATTTCATCTTACAGAGTATCCCTGGGGCCAATGGAATATCACAATGTGGCTGCCCATATCATCATCAAATCCCTGCCATGTTTCACTCTTGGAATGTAAACTCGGCCAAAAGTTGGAAGATTCTGCTGACAAATGACTTTCTTTCATTGCTTCATAGTCCAGTTTTATGGCTTCTGTTCCACGTTTTCCTGTTATGGGCATTTGCATCACTTGTTTTGGAAATCTAACTTGCTCTGCAGTTCCCTACTTATGGAGCTCTTCATGTTGATTTTGTGTTAACAGGGTTTGCGAGTGAAAAATTCAGTTCTTCAGTGACTTTTGCAGCTGCCATCCACATATCTTTAATCACAATCCCTATCAATGACCGACCGTCATGATCAGTTGACACATACTTTCATCCAAGTTGTGACTAAGAGGGTGATGCTTCTCTGCTTTCCCTGTATGCGGTATAAATCTATGATATGGTGACTCTTTAAACACCAAATGCTTTGGCTACCTTGGCTACGGAAGCACTCGACATACAAGCACCAACAATTCACCCATATTCAAATCCACTTAGCTGCTACGTAATGTATTCACAACTACACAGAACACAATTCTGACCACAACTGACAGTGCAACATATTGAGTACACAGCAGCAGTGGTGTTCATGGTCAAATACAACAGCACAAACTCCAGACTTGGCAAGCATCTGCATTTATGTTCAAGCATGCATTTCTCACGGTGTTTAGATATTTTTGTCCAACACCTGCATATGATCAATGTCTGCTGTCAGCACTACCTGGTACAGCTCTCACATGCTTCAGTAATATTCTAGGATGGATCAAATGAGTTTTTTTTTATAACCAATCTCCTTTATACTCTGAGTGTATTTTCTCTGTGTTCTACCAATGAACCAAAGTCTTCAACTTTCTTAACCTAAGATTGAGCCTATGTGACCATGGCGTTTCATATCCAGACAAATTTTTATAGTCAGGTATTTGTGTTGGTTGACTGATTCCACTTTTGAATTGTTGATAGGATACTACGTTTTTGCTTCTTGTAACCAGGAAAAATGCCAGCATCGATTAAAAGAGGTTTGAAATCATTTACTACAGTAAATCAATTTCAGCCACCGTGTAACCATCTCCAGTGCTAAAAAAGTGCAAGACATAAAATCAGACCTGAAGATCATATAAGATAACTTAAGTACAGTCACATCGAGTACATTATAATCATAATGTATAGCACATACCAAATACTGAAGTCTTGAAGACTCATGAAATAAAAGCACATGTTACATCTTCAACAGGGGGTCAATACAAAAAAAAAAACATAGCAGCTAATGAACAAATTTTGAACTGAGCTTGCAGATTATAATCACATGCATCAAAGCTCAGTACATGATGTAGGCACCACAGTGCCCCTTATATTCAAATAACCCGATATACATGATAAATTTTATTTGAAAAAGAGGGAGCTAAGATTTTACATAAAAGAACAGTAAACCCAATTAAAATTAAAAACACATTCTTTGCAAACTGAGAAATCAAGAAATATAAATGATATAAAAATGCAGCACTAAGAGAAAATACACCCTCTAATGTAGCATTCATAAAACCATCAACAAACATAAACAAAGTTTACAAGACAGTAGCTCAATTAATAAACGAATAAATCCAACATATTATAACATTTTGCACACTACCATTTTATATTAATTTTCGTTTTTATTTTTGCTGCGTCTATAAATGACAACTTCTAAACCAAACAAGTGCAGTGGATGACAGCGGCAAACTTCATAGAAAAATATCATGAATGGTCATAATAATACATAACAAACCTATCAGAGGGACAAATAATCACATAGTTTGATTTTATGTTATGCTTTTCATAAAATGCATAATTTTATATAGCATTATCTCCAAAAAGTCTGGGATCACTATTAATATTGTTTGCCAGGTCATTAACACACAAAACAAACAGCAATGGTCCCGACATACACACTTCCCTAGGACATGCCTGATGTTACTTATATATCTGCCAATGACTCTCCATCCAAGATAACGTGCTGCCCAGAACTCCTTGAGCAAGTCACAGATTTTGTTTGGTTCCCCATCTGATCTTACTTTTGGTAGTGTGAGGCATATCTAGATTGCTCAGCTGGTAGGAATGCAACTTCCAGAAGGCAAAGGTTTGAGTTGAAGCTTCTTCAATGTTTTACTACAGTGTCCATTTCACTCCATGCCTAAATGTAGGCTCTGTTACAAGTCAAGACTTATTAGGCCTACGTGTTTGGATCATGATGGGAAGAAATCACTTATCATCACAGATATCAGCTAGTCATGGAGAATTTGGTTGCCTTTACTGGAGTAGAATTTCTTATATTTGCCTATGAATTATAGTATTTGTATTTCAATGGTAGTAGCTATCAACTGATTTCTGCCAGTAATGAAACTTTCTTCCTAGTTGTACATTGGTAAGAATTACTGCTGTTAATTAAACAACATACAGCTCTTAAAGTTAGGAAAATATTCCCTATGACGAACTTACTGCTATATGAATCTCATGAATTACATTTACGATGTATGATAATCATTAGCAGCCAAATTAATTCTCATTAAACACCGTGCAATAAATTCATAGTACATCCTTTCAGATTGATGGATTTGAACAGGCCTAGTGCATTCACAAACTCTGGAAACTGTATGAAGTTCATACAGCCTATACATATGGAGACACATGGCTTTGAACTGACACTGTTGTCGAAACTCATTCAATGAAGAGCAACTCTGAGTATATGGAATACACTGGACTCTTTTTGTCAACAAAGTAGATAAGTGTAAGCAATACTAAACGCCAACCCATGTGTCTTTTGTGCAATACATATTTGTACGCTTGGGAAGATCAGTTGGATTCTGTAGAAATGTTGGAACATGTGAGGCAATACTGATCCTACGACTTATCTTAGAAGATAGATTAAGGAATGGCAAACCAATGTTTCTGGCATTTGTAGACTTAGAGAAAGCTTTTGACAATGTTCACTGGAATACTCTCTTTCAATTTCTGACGGTGGCAGGGCTGAAATACAGGGAGTGAAAGGCTATTTACAATTTGTACAGAAACCAGATGGCAGTTGTAAGAGTCGAGGGGCATGAAAGGGAAGCAGTGGTTGGGTAGGGAGTGAGACAGGGTTGTAGCCTACCCACGATGTTATTCAATCTGTATATTGAGCAAGCAGTAAAGGAAACAAAAGAAAAATTTGGAGTAGGAATTAAAATCCATGGAGAAGAAATAAAAACTTTAAGGTTTACCGCTGGCATTATAATTCCATCAGAGACAGCAAAGGACCTGGAAGAGCAGTTGAATGGAATGAACAGTGTCTTGAAAGGAGGACATCAACAAAAGGAAAACGAGGATAATGGAATGGAGTCACATTAAATAGGTTGATACTGAGACACTTGAAGTAGTAAATGAGTTTTGCTATTTTGGGAGCAAAATAACTGGTGATGTTCGAAGTAGAAAGGATATAAAATTTAGACTGTGCAATGGCAAGGAAAGCGTTTCTGAAGAAGAGAAATTTGTTAACATCGAGTAGAGATTTAAGTGTCAGGAAGTCGTTTCTGAAAGTATTTGTGTGGAGTGGAGACATGTATGGAAGTGAAACATGGACGATAAATAGTTTAGACAAGAAGTGAATAGAAGCTTTCGAAATGTGGTGCTACAGAAGATTGCTGAAGATTAGATGGGTAGATCACATAACTAATGAGGTATTGAATAGAATTGGAGAGAAGAGAACCTTGTGGCACAACTTGACTAGTAGAAGGTATTGGTTGGTAGGACATGTTCTGAGGCATCAAGAGATCACCAATTTAGTATTAAAGGGCAGCGTGGAGTGTAAAAATCGTAGAGGGAGACCAAGAGATGAATACACTAAGCAGATTGAGAAGGATGTAGGTTGCAGTAGGTACTGGAAGATGAAGAAGCTTGCACAGGATAGAGTAGCACGGAGAGCTGCACCAAACCAGTCTCAGGACTGAAGACCACAACAACAACAGAGATTACAGTTCCGTGAACATGTGAGCTTATTTAATGGGCAAGTAGATTAAAGAACTGACGCCACTAACAAGTGTGACATGAGAAACCATGTTTATATGGAAACCCTTCAAACGAAATCCAAAGGCAATTCTAGAGTGATATATTTTCGGAATCTGTCGTCCGGCTTCCTGAGAAGATGATACTTGTCATTCGTTACAGTTATTATTATCCACCTCTGTCTCTCGAGAATTTTTAGTTCAGTCACAATGAAAAGGGCTGCAAGGTATGACAGCTGACTTCCGCCGTGCGACTTATAGAAAGGGTACTAGGAAAGTTTTCCTGTACAGCTTTAATTAATTAATTTTTTCGAAGTAATTTCCACCACACTGAATACACCTCCCCATCCCCCGAAAACAATCTCTAAACCAGTTATCCCAAGTTTCTGTACGACTTGAAAACTTCCCTCCTTTCAGTTTATTTTCACATGCAGAAACAGTGCAAAGCCACAAGGGGCAAGGTTTGGACTCTTAAGGAGCGTGCTCAAGAAATTTTAGTCCTGTACGCCGCAAATTTTCGGTGTATTCTTAAACGCAGTGAGGTGGAGCCTTGTCGTGATGGAGGAACCAAGGGTCCACACTTGACTTCGGTCGCAGTTTCTTCGAAGACTGGATGACTTCGGACAGACACTGCTCAGTGTACTACTTAGCTGCGACTGTCTTCTGTGTGTCCATGTTGCTCCACAGTCCCACTCGATTAGAAAAAAAGCAATCATTTTCTTCTTTACTGATCGGGTTTTCTGACAGCTACATGTGTGTCGTCTTCTTCAAAGAGCCAAATTTTGTTTTGAGTCTTGGTCGACACGTCATAACAATACAGCCAAGTTTCGTTACCTGTCACGATGTTATTCACATACTGAGATTGTCCCTTAGAAAACTTCTTTAACATCTCCCGGCACAAAGTCGGACATCATGTCTGTCATGTGCTCTTCTGTCAATCTAAGCAGCACCCAGAGACAACAATGTTTCTTTACTTGCATATGTAATGATCATGCAGAATCGGATGAATTGCTGGTGCATTTAGCCCTTAGGTATCCTCTATCTGCTTATGGTCACTCGCCTGTTTTCCTCTACCATTTTCCTCACAGCATCAATGTTTTCCTTCGTAACTGTTGATCGTGGCCTTGCCGTGCTCTCGGCGTCCTCCGGAGTGAAATTTCCTCTTTTAAATTCTCTCTACCACATGAATAGAGTTTAACGATGTGGACACACATCACCGACTGCAAGCGTCATTTCTTCAAAACATTGACCTATGTTTAAATCTCACGCGAAGTTGTACCGCCAACTGCCCGAATCTCACTTCGTAACCAAGATGTCATGGCAAGGACTTCGAACTAATCCTGCCAGCGAACGACTGCGCCGACAGATTTGCACAGCGACTACACTGCAAGTATGAAGTATTCTCGGAACACAGCAACAATCAGCCTTCTGCGACTTCTTGTTGCGTCGTATTGCAAAACTTTCCTATTACCCTTTGTATATCATAGTTGTCCATTGTAACTTAACAACGAAATGATACAAACCGACCTGCTGTTTCGCCGATCAACTGTGATTACTTGCAAAAAAACCTCAATCTGTAACAACATATTTACGTTAGAAACGTATACAACTGATGTATCCTACTGCACTTCTTTCCGTACTTAATGACAAGTTACAAATTACCTTCATTGATTTATATTTATTTTAGGAAATAGTTGCTTTTCTGTCCTTCAGAGTTGTTGCCGGAGTAATACATTGAATTATTGCGAAAATTTTTGCTGCGGCTTGTAACCCAGCTGGACTCGGTGTCTCTGAACCACATCATTGCAACGTACCTTCAAATTTTACTCCGCCTCGCGTGCGGAAGTGATGTCTTCAGCAATATCTAGGAACGCATTAAAAGGCCGCTAAAATGTGCCACTTATTAGATAATGTTTCAAACGTACATTCAGTATAACATCTTTCTCTGAAAAGAACTGCGTAAACATCCAGTTCCAAAGATAAGGCTTTTCCAGCAAATCGTCACATTACATTCGTGGAAAAACCAAATGTCTCATCTGCAACGATTATAAGTGCAGTATCCGGTTTTGGAGTTTCTGGCAATTGGTGTTGGCTATTTTTTTTTTTTTTTTTTAGGTATGTCGAATCTCTTCTCAACTACTGATTTCACGAAGAGACAAGAATCAGAGCTTTCAGTGAAGCAATGATCGCAAGCAGCCAGAAGTGCGACAGAAAAGAAGTGCTTGCAGAGCCTTCAAGCAGCACGGAGGCAGCCGGCAGCTGAGCTACTGCCTGACATCTAAGCTAAGTGACGTCCATTCAAATTCAAGGTCGTCGCGATTTCCCCTATTAAGACAAAAAGAAGGGCCGATTTTCAATGAGCACAGCCAGTTTTCTTCCCCACCATCAGCTTGTGCGACGCCCTTATGACCACACCATCGGCGGGATGTTAAACCCTATTTTCCTTTCTTTCCACAACAATCGAGACTTCAGCTCTGTAGATCCAAGACCAACTGCAGTAAGCAGTTCTTTGCATCCAAATCCTCCAGTGTGAAACGGGTCCTTAATAGCAGCGAAAGCTGACCATATATATGCTGCCTTATTATTGTCAGAGACGATGGCCGATAACGATCGATTTTGCTTGATGACTATGAGTATTACTGATGTTCCCGAGATATCTACTAGCGCTTAATGTACAGAGTCGTCGAGAGAAAGACAGCGAAAAAGACAAAACTGATACTTTTAAACAAATAATGCACAGGGAGATTAGGTATCTCAAAGCGAAGGCCATTTACTGAAGATGTACTGCAAGCGCATCTAATTTTTTTCAATAAGGCGTATTTTTGGACAGGTAGTAAAATCCTCTGATTGATGGAGGGATAAGGTTTTGAATTTATGTAGGTGGTGACATAGTTACGGAAAGCCTTCAACTGTTAAAGATCCCCCCCCTCCCCCCTCCCCCCCCCCCCTTCCCACACACACACACACACACACACGAACTAAAAAATGATTCAAATGGTTCTGAGCACTATGGGACGTAACATCTGTGGTCATCAGTCCCCTAGAACTTAGAACTACTTAAACCTAACTAACCTAAGGACATCACACACATCCATGCCCGAGGCAGGATTCGAACCTGCGACCGTAGCAGTCGCGCGGTTCAGGACTGCGCGCCTAGAACCGCTAGACCACCTCGGCCGGCACACACACGAACTATAAATCGCTTGCGATGTCGAGCTCGAGCGATTTACCTAGCAATTTCGAAGTTCTGCTATGGAAAATGAAGTGATACGTTTAGCAAAAATTGTAGTTGATCTCCGTAAGTCGACAAACACTAGCAAAAAATTAAATAAAAAAACGGGAATTGAAGTTTATTGAACTTGTTTTGGAACGCTTTTCTTGGGAACTGTAGGCTATGTTACAGAATACATTACATTTATTATTAAGTGTGTTATATACAGGGTGTTACAAAAAGGTACGGCCAAACTTTCAGGAAACATTCCTCACACACAAATAAAGAAAAGATGTTATGTGGACATGTGTCCGGAAACAATTTCCATGTTAGAGCTCATTTTAGTTTCGTCAGTATGTACTGTACTTCCTCGATTCACCGCCAGTTGGTCGAATTGAATGAAGGTAATGTTGACTTCGGTGCTTGTGTTGACATGCGACTCATTGCTCTACAGTACTAGCATCAAGCACATCAGTACGTAGCATCAACAGGTTAGTGTTCATCACGAACGTGGTTTTGCAGTCAGTGCAATGTTTACAAATGCGGATTTGGCAGATGCCCATTTGATGTATGGATTAGCACGGGGCAATAGCCGTTTCGCGGTACGTTTGTATCGAGACAGATTTCCAGAACGAAGGTGTCCCGACAGGAAGACGTTCGAAGCAACTGATCGGCGTCTTAGGGAGCACGGAACATTCCAGCCTATGAATCGCGACTAGGGAAGATCTAGAACGACGAGGACACCTGCAATGGACAAGGAAATTCTTTGTGCAGTTGACGATAACCCTAATGTCAGCGTCAGAGAAGTTGCTGCTGTACAAGGTAACGTTGACCACGTCACTGTATGGAGAGTGCTACGGGAGAACCAGTTGTTTTCGTACCATGTACAGCGTGTGCAGACACTATCAGCAGCTGATTGGCCTCCACGGGTACACTTCTGCGAATGGTTCATCCAACAATGTGTCAATCCTCATTTCAGTGCAAATGTTCTCTTTACGGATGAGGCTTCATTCCAATGTGATCAAATTGTAAATTTTCACAATCAACATGTGTGGGCTGACGAGAATCCGCACGCAATTGTGCAATCACGTCATCAACACAGATTTTCTGTGAACGTTTGGGCAGGCATTGTTGGTGATGTCTTGATTGGGCCCCATGTTCTTCCACCTACGCTCAATGGAGCACGTTACCATGATTTCATACGGGATACTCTACCTGTGCTGCTACAACATGTGCCTTTACAAGTATGACACAACATGTGGTTCATGCACGATGGAGCTCCTGCACATTTCAGGCGAACTGTTCGTACGATTCTCAACAACAGATTCGGTGACCGATGGATTGGTAGAGGCGGACCAATTCCATAGCCTACACGCTCTCCTGACCTCAACCCTCTTGACTTTCATTTAGGGGGGCATTTGAAAGCTCTTGTCTACGCAACACCGGTACCAAATGTAGAGACTCTTCGTGCTCGTATTGTGGACGGCTGTGATACAATACGCCATTCTCCATGGCTGCATCATCGCATCAGGGATTCCATGCGACGGAGGGTGGATGCATGTATCCTCGCTAACGGAGGACATTTTGAACATTTCCTGTAACAAAGTGTTTGAAGTCACGCTGGTACGTTCTGTTGTTGTGTGTTTCCATTCCATGATTAATGTGATTTGAAGAGAAGTAATAAAATGAGCTCTAACATGGAAAGTAAGCGTTTCCGGGCACATGTCCATATAACATTTTCTTTCGTTGTGTGTGAGGAATGTTTCCTGAAAGTTTGGCCGTACCTTTTTGTAACACCCTGTATAGTTTTCCAGTCTATTTCGCATATACATTTTACAGTTCTCAATTCTATTTTTATTCATTGGTCTTGTAGTTCAACCAAGAATTGTCGCAATTCTCGAAGAGCATGTAGATGTGTGATCGATAGCAGTACTGTGTGTTTCCATAACACTTGTAATTTTTCTTAGAGAGTGAGAGAGAGTGTACATATGAAACGACATGTGATTTAAATATAGAATTAGAATGGGTATGCTCTAAACATTTCACTTAAAATGGGTCTTTAATAAGGTGTTACCTCAGTGTGTTCAGAAACTTTAATAATGAGTCTAATTGTTTCATAAATAATTCAGAATCACCAGCTGATGGCCACTATATCGTGACTGAAATTATGAACTTTCCATGAATTTCTAGTCTACAGCAAAAGTGTCAAAATTCCGCTCACTGGAAAATTGTAGGGTATCGATGTTTACACACGGGTAACAATTATTGAACTATATGACATAAAATCGCCATAACTTCTGAACGGTTTACGTTCGGACGTTCAAACTGCACGTTGGCCGAGGGACATGATGGGAATTAGTATGTGCTGTATTGTTTTGTTTAGTGACGAAGCCCACTTCATTTGGATGGATTCGTCAATAAGCAAAATTGGCGCATTTGGAGGACTGAGAATCCACATTTCGCGATCGAGAAGTCTCTTCACCCTCAACGGGTGACAGTGTGATGTGCAATGTCCAGTCACGGAATAATCGCTGCGGCATTCCTTAATAGCATGGTGATTACCCAAGCGGCATGTGAAAGTTTTGGAAGATGATTTCATCCCCGCTATCCCAAGTGACCGTGATTCCGACAAGATGTGGTTCATGCAAGACGGAGCTCGACCCCATTGAAGGAAGAGAGTGTTTGATGTTCTGGTGGAGCACTTTGGGGACCGCATTCTGTCTCCGGGACAGAGGCCATTGGGCCTCGATTGGAGATCATATTCTCCAGATCTGAACACATGAGTCTCCTTTTTGTGGGGCTGTATTAAAGGCAAGGTGTACAGCAGTAACCCCAAAACCACTGCCGAGCTAAAAACAGCCATTCATGAGGTCATTAGCAGCAACGATGTTCCGACACTTCAGCGGATCATGCAGAATTTGGCTATTAAGTCTGGGCCACATCATCGCCAGTAATGAGTGGCACATGGAACAAGTCATAGCCTGAATACGAATATCTGTAGTGACGTTTACATGTTGAATAAAGTGTGTACACGCCATAGATTGTAACTAATTTACGTTTTTTTCATATAGTTCAAAAATTGTCACCCTTTATCTTTATTGCTTCTTAATAGTAAAACAGTACACCGCATGGCTTATTGAGAATCACCGCAAGGTAACAGACTGGTTTTATGAGTAGCTGTGTGTCTAGTTATACTCTCGAAAGTTTCTAGGTAAATGAATAAGACTGTAACCCTGGATGTTCCTATGCGTCTGACTTAGACCTTCAATAGAACCGCCAGCATCAAGCGTTGACTATGAACTGCATTTTCGTCAATATTCGTTTGAATACTGAGAAGTTCATTGGTGGTGCAATGCTGCCCTATTCGAGTAGCTGCGGTGAATATTATTAGTATGTGTTTAACAATATAATTCCCATGATTCTACAGCTGCCAATATAATTTTCTCTGTGGAAAAAAACTGAATAACGAGCTAGCAGCCAACGACAGCAGGCGCGATCGTTGCTCTTAATCTTTAGGCCAATTGATCTAAATTATATGCGAGGTGACCTCAGTTTTCAAAGAAAATGCCGTCAAAATTCCACGACGAGGCTCTGCGTCAGACAGCCACTCACAGGCGAGATGACGTCAGGGCGGAATTCGGTGGTATGGTACCCGGGTAAGCCGACTATCTCATACTCATACACAATAAAACTGTAATTTAAAGTTTTCTAAATAGTTACCGGCTGGTCAGAAGTTATTCGTCACAAATTATACAAGAAAGCAATAAATACTCGTTGCATTTATTAGTCTATTTACATTAGAAACATTTCACGAGTAAATGAAGAGGACTGTAGGAGAGTCGATAAGATTTATTGAAGTCTTTTGCAAATTTTCTATTTGGATTATCGCTGTGGGAAACGAGAGATCGCTAATGATTCTTTGTGAAACTAGCTGTACTAAGTCAAACCTGCAGAGGTCTGCGAACTAGGGCCTGATGTATCACAAAACTGGCATGGGTGAAAGTATATAAAAACATTCTGGTAAAAGACGTCCGCAAACGAATTGCTTGTGAGACAACTGTGAAAGAGTGGTTACCAGCCGCCACTGACTGAAGTGTGAAATGATCTCCTGTCGAGTAATTACAAGAAGCGGAAAATATTAAATAAGCTACACGTACGGAAATATGTAATCATCTTACAACTTTCTGCACTTGTGATATTGATTTTGATATAGTTTATATTTTGAGGGGCTTCATTAGGGCAATAGTTGTGTCTGAAACTTCACAACTGGACTTTTTAAAGTATATTATTTCTTGTTATTCTTGTGAAAGACTTTTGAACGGATGATGGGACACGATCTGTAATCGAATGAACATTGTGATTAGTTGGTCAATTGGAAAGAATTTTCAACAACTATTCAGCACTGGAAAATTGTATGACATGAAATGGGAATTACAACGGAGGAATAGCTTTCCAGAAAAGTGAAATACCGTTTCCTTGCGTCAGTTTCGGGAAAGAGGTAATACGTCAGCCAGGCGATGGTCCAAAATTTACCGAAGCAGAAAGTATCACACTTTAAATTCAAACATAAATTACAGTGTTGACGAAGCAGTTAACACCGTAAATGGCTTTGGTCTGGAGGAAAGACTGATAATAATGCATGAAAAAGGTGTCAAGGCAATAAAAGACTGGGCATTACATTAGATGAAAGAGAATAGGGGCGACGGGTGGGGTGAGACAAGATACTGGTTTAGGGAGACCACAGAAAATGTAAAGAGTAACTGTCGGAAACGGCTTACAGTCAAAATTTTCAAAATATTAGTCCAGGACTTAACAACTGCACCATATCGCTCTGTTCACAACAACTGTGTTTAATGCATATTCCATACATCATTTACACAGTTTTTCCCAAAATGATGTATAACGAGTCATTTCACAAATAACGTAGTTAGGCGTGTTCGTACATGATCGCCACTTACGGAGTACTGAACATTTCAGTTGCTAAAACATATTAACAAAATGAAGACGTTTTTGTTTGCCACTACTGATGCTATTAATGAAACATACTTGAACTGATCAACGAGACTAAATATATTTACCTTTTGCTGTGGGACACAAACATTTAATATTTGTCTATACAGATGGATACGTTGTATTGAGATTCCAGTTTAGGTGTAAAATGTCTACACTTAAAGTGAGGTTATTATATGTATTGTGCATAACTGAGTACACGGATTCGTTTTTCGGAATCACGGGTGACCCGTTTGTCAGACCACCACACAGTAATTATTTTTTTTTTAATTCTAATCCCGTATCTTCACTGTGAATTTTAATTTTCGGATTTGATAATGTTAGTGGCAGAGGTTGGCCGGGTGCCCTTTCTATCCGCATCCCCGAGCCCCTCTTCCACCCTCCATTTGTGCATCCCAATTATCTGTGTCGAGTAATACCGTATGTAAAATGTGTGATCGTTTTCGAAGTGTTTGCGAATCGTGTAACCGGCGCGGGACGTGGATAGCAGCCCGATGTTGGCATATAAATCGCGTCACAATTCTAACTGGCGCTATTGAAACGAGCAGCAGTGAAATATAACTTCACTGTCACAAATATTTAGCTGTTTTTTCGGAATATGCCACTGTTTCCGAGATGGCGGTTAGGGTGGAACCTTAGAACACAACCCTTCAGGCTCGAAATTTTTTTATTTTAATTCCACGAAACTTCTTGTTTTAATTATTTGATCTATAGTCTACAATTGAGTCGCTTAGATGCAAAACTGTCCATGTCCACTTTCTAAAAAAATTGAGTTGGCAACTCTGGATTGTAGAGCATGACATTTTACACATGCCTGAAATGCTATTTATGTTCAAAGCTCTCCATGTCCTATGGAAAACAACTCACGAAAAGTGTGGTTGGATTCAAAACTGTCCATGTCCATCAGTAAGTTGGGTGCAAAACTTGCCTTGTCCCTTTTGGCAAATCGCATTGAGGGCTGGGGTCATGTGACTGTAATGCAAGATGGCTACCATAAGCATGTAAACATTGAACTTGTGTGGTCTCTTACAGCTGTTTATTATGAAAGTTATGCACATTCTTAGAATGCTATAAAAGTCGAAGGGGAGCCTAATTATAATTCTGAAATCAACCTACCAGTGTCCGTATCCAAACGTGGGAAACACTTAGGACACATAAACTCGAGCTACATTACGAACACGGTTGTTCCTATTAATGAAAAGAAACTGAAGGATGTTTCAAAACTCCTCGAGAAACACTATGGTGAGTCCTGGAGGGAACGTGAATGCCTGTGGTGGTACTTGACATTACTAGGTTCCAGTGGGTCAGGGGCATCAGTTGAATCAGAATGCCTAGCAAGAGAAGATGAAGACATTGTTCCAGATATGACGTATTAAGTGGATTGCAGTTTGTCAGTTGTTACACCATGTACCTTCAGATATATTGAAAGAAATTAAAACTGAATACACAATTTTATGTTCACCCCATATCCTCTTTTCATGTACAGCTAGTCAGGTCCAAAACTGTCCATGTCCATTTCAGTTGCATGCAAAAGTGGTCATCTGCAAAGTCAGATGCAAAACTGTCCAAGTCCATTTTTATTTTGCTTATATCTTACATGCATTGAGTTCCTGATTTTTTTCAATAGAACAGATGGTTTTGTTCTAATCCATACTTATGTATACAACATACAGTGTAGGGCAGTGTGTATTTACACAGCGAAAACAGTTTTTCCACTTTTTCTCAAAACCGGTTATGGAGGACTTGGACAGTTTTGCATCTAGGCGACTCAATTATTCATTAAGTTTTCTAAAAAAGGGTTAGGGTTTACTTATAAATTATATGCTGTTTGCTTCTTAAATACATATGACTGTGACTAACAGATGAACTGTATACTTATGTCGTCGAGATATAATTAACTACTTTATTATTCATTTATGTGCACACTAGAATATAATTTTAATTAAAGTCGGAGGTTAGTAATCATTGAGAAATCGTTAGTAATAATGGAACAAACTAAGAAAATATTACTTCAGCGTATGAAGCTGTGTGAAACATTTTAATTCATTCATGTGTAAATTGGACTACAAACTTAAGTAATTAAGTAAAACCATCAGCAAATAATCATAGATCACTAACAATAATCTAAGAGACTATGAGTCTGCTACTTCAGTATGTGAAACCACTTGAAACAATTTTTGTGCTTCGAAAAACATAAACTACATTACGTTTTTTGTAACATGTTTTAGTTCTTGTTATTACGTGAAGTTAATCTACATATTTGTGGATAAATTAAATCGTCAACAGCTGGGAAATGATTATAACGATGTAACCTCCCGCCAACGCAAGGAATAGGACAGGACGGCTGCAATATTTGGATCTTTCGCATGCCTTAGGCTCAATTTCATCCTCAGGTTATTCACCTCACCTCAGCTCATTTCTTCATAGGGACTGCTATTTTCAGTCGTCATTTCTCCGAATCCTTAATATCTTTCTGCTAAATTTTATTGCGTTTTGCAGCAATTCTGTATTCCATCCAACTATTCACTGTAGCTGATGCGAAGAAGTGGAGGATGACCCTTTTCTTGTCCTAAACGATATGCGTTAAGACTTAATTTGTTGATCATGAATGTTCACCCCATGCACTGAATGGTTATGTCTGCGTACAGCAGAGGCACATAGCAGACCAGCACTCTACCTTGAGCTTTGAATGAATTCCGGAACATGTAGGTATTATCAGAACATGACTGATATCTATCCATTGTACTAAAATTATATTGTCATCATTAATGAACAGTCAGTATTGATTCTCGGGTCAAGTCCAGTATTAAAGTTAAACCAAACAAATGCTTATGCTCAACATGATACTTAGTAATGGTTTACCAGTTTTTACTATCGAAGAAAAATTTGCCAATTCTGTTGGATACAGTACCATAACGAGGTGCATGCCTTTGACGAGTTCCGTATTTGTTCTGCATACTTTGTTCCCATTTTAGTGACTATTTTTGAACACCCTTGATTATCAACTAAATTAGTTTGACATGGTTCCACACATTCTCAGGGGGAACTCCTTCCAGCTCTTTCTACATATTGTCAAAGAATGCATTCACAATATCTTCGTCGTTTGCTGTTCTTGCATACGAGATGAAAAGAGCATTGTGCCTTTGCATTAACTGCCTTCTCCAGTCTATTCCAGGAAAATTGTTTTTGAACCAGGCTTCCTTCCTGCCGCATCTGTCAAGGTATTCATTTGCCGTACATCGGAGGCCGAATGTCCGCATGGGGAATCCAAAACTTGATAAACCTATTGCATGGGAAACAAACCGCTCCTCTTCTGACTCTGTAAATAGACAATGCCTGCCAACTGTTTTCCACACCTTTCTTTAACGTTTATTAGAAGTGTGTTCTTTGGAATATCATACTTTTGAGACATCTTCCGGTACATCAGGGTTTCCGTTTTAATTGCATTAATAGCCTCTTGGAGACTTTCCTCGGTATAATTTCTGTATATCCTTGACCCAAGGGCCCGTTTATATTTCCGTACCATACCTTGACGGCTCCTAAAACAAAAGAGATAATCAAAGTCATTTAAAACTGACTGGGGTAACTTCGGGACAGTCCCAAAGTTTCCCCATGATAGTCTCATTATTGACAAAAGCAGCCAAACTAAATACTAATTATAGGATGTTTTATTCCATATTCACAGAAATTGTAGCTAAAGCATGTACGATTTGTGATATTTGCCTGTCTATTTGCCGACTGTCGTTCCGCTTGCGTATGTGAAAGTTCGCACTGAAGTTTTGACATGTCAACAATGACACGAATACTAAAATGGATGCCGCACAGCACAGGTCCTTTATGGAAATTAGGGAGACGGCCAGTAGATGGCAGCAATGAACAAAGATTGCAGAGACCTCAGAAGCCACGAAGTATCTCGCAAGTTGCGGCGGCGGGAAATTGAAAAACGTATTTAAGTGTTGTTGTCTTAACTCTATCCCACCAGTCCCAAATTAGCTCCAGTTTACGGTATGTGAAGAAATCTCCAGAGAAATACTGATATCACTACTCCAAAGCGCATCCAGTACCACTGGAATCTGAAAGTAAAATATCATGTTCCCTGTAGGTTATTTACAGGGCTATTACAAATGATTGAAGCGATTTCATAAATTCACTGCAGCTCCATTCATTGGCATATGGTCACGACACACTACAGATACGTAGAAAAACTCATAAAGTTTTGTTCGGCTGAAGCCGCACTTCAGGTTTCTGCCGCCAGAGCGCTCGAGAGCGCAGTGAGACAAAATGGCGACAGGAGCCGAGAAAGCGTATGTCGTGCCTGAAATGCACTCACATCAGTCAGTCATAACAGTGCAACGACACTTCAGGACGAAGTTCAACAAAGATTCACCAACTGCTAACTCCACTCGGCGATGGTATGCGCAGTTTAAAGCTTCTGGATGCCTCTGTAAGGAGAAATCAACGGGTCGGCCTGCAGGGCGCGAAGAAACGGTTGAACGCGTGTGGGCAAGTTTCACGCGTAGCCCGCGGAAGTCGACGAATAAAGCAAGCAGGGAGCTAAACGTACCACAGCCGACGGTTTGGAAAATCTTACGGAAAAGGCTAAAGCAGAAGCCTTACCGTTTACAGTTGCTACAAGCCCTGACACCCGATGACAAATTCAAACGCTTTGAATTTTCGGCGCGGTTGCAACAGCTCATGGAAGAGGATGCGTTCAGTGCGAAACTTGTTTTCAGTGATGAAGCAACATTTTTTCTTAATGGTGAAGTGAACAGACACAATGTGCGAATCTGGGCGGTAGAGAATCCTCACGCATTCGTGCAGCAGATTCGCAATTCACCAAAAGTTAACGTGTTTTGTGCAATCTCACAGTTTAAAGTTTATGACCCGTTTCTCTTCGGCGAAAAAAAAGTTACAGGACACGTGTATCAGGACATGCTGGAAAATTGGCTCATGCCACAACTGGAGACCGACAGCGCCGACTTCATCTTTCAACAGGATGGTGCTCCACCGCACTTCCATCATGACGTTCGGCATTTATTAAACAGGAGATTGGAAAACCGATGGATCGGTCGTGGTGGAGATCATGATCAGCAATTCATGTCATGGCCTCCACGCTCTCCCGACTTAACCCATGCGATTTCTTTCTGTGGGGTTATGTGAAAGGTTCAGTGTTTAAACCTCCTCTACCAAGAAACGTGCCAGAACTGCGAGCTCGCATCGACGATGCTTTCGAATTCATTGATGGGGACATGCTGCGCCGAGTGTGGGAGGAACTTGATTATCGGCTTGATGTCTTCCGAATCACTAAAGGGGCACATATCGAACATTTGTGAATGCCTAAAAAAACTTTTTGAGTTTTTGTATGTGTGTGCAAGCATTGTGAAAATATCTCAAATAATAAAGTTATTGTAGTGCTGTGAAATCGCTTCAATCATTTGTAATAACCCTGTACATTAAAACATCAGGAAAATTGGCAGGATAAACCAACATGTACTTCACCTCTGTGTTAGAAGCATCTGCAGAAAGAAAACTCTTCTCAACAAAGTCATTCTATCTCCATAACCACCGCCGCTGTTCCATCTTCTGTTTAACAGTCTGAAGATTTACTTTACTGGATTCTTTTAGCACTACTCTTTGTTGTGAACATGCACCAAGAGACTGAATCACTGACGATGATTTTGGCACAGAAAGGAAACGTTTCGTATTCATTACTGCTTTTGCGACAACTTTCTTCATCACTGCTTTCTTATGAAGATGTTTCTTTTTTATTACTCACCTGAATTTATAATGGACATTCAACCTTTGCTTCGTCGTCTTCACTATTATCTGACGTTTTGTTCAAGATAGTAAGTATTTCACTTTCGGACATAATTGTTTATCCGTTGCCATCTGAGAAACAAAAGCATTAATATGCCACTTGTAATAAGTACTTTACAACGAGGAATGAATTTTGATCAACATTTTTAGCTCATACTCAAGACCTGCACAACTGTACGGATGAATGATAAAATTTAAACAAAATCCAATGTGTATCAAAAAGAATCATCCGATTGGGCACGTCTGTATCTCTAAAACTAATAAATATGTACTATGAATTTTGTTTTTTGATGAACAGGATACTCAAAAAGTTTTTTCATACCTTTTCATAGGTGTTCAATATGCCCACCTTGAGATGCACAGCGGACGTCAGTGCCGTACTCAAATTGTTCCCGCACTTCAGCGAGCATGTCTTGAGTTACAGCTTTCACAGCTGCTGTTATGCGATGTCTGTTCGTTGGTTGTCGTTGGTAACGGAGGCACGCAAACAAAGTCTTTTAGAAACCCTTACAAGAAATGATCACATACAGTCAGGAGGCCAGTAATATCAGGCTGAATCATTTGGCCCAGTGCAACCGATCCATTGATCAGTAATCCTTTTATTTAAAAATTCCCGCACTTCCAGATGCAAGTGTGGCGGTGCCCCATCCTGTTGGTAAATGGAGTCGTTCGAATCGGTATCCAACTGCGGGAATAGAAAGTTCTGAAGCATATCGAGATATCTGTTTCCTGTATCAGTGTTCTCGGCAAACAAAAGTGGACCAAACACTTTTCCCTTGAAACCGCACAAAACACATTAAATTTTGGAGAGCCCCTCTCATGCTGTACAACTTCATGTGGTTCTTTCGTACACCACATTCTCACATTATGACGGTTCACCTTTTCATTTAAATGGAATGTTGCCTCGTTACTAAGCATTAAGCGTGGAAGAAAACTGTCATAATCCATCTTGCCAAGAACGAAATTACAGAGCTCCAAGCGTTGTTGTTTGTCACCTTCACGAAGAGCTTGCAGTAGCTGAACTTCGTATGGTTTCATGTGTAAACGTCGTCGCAGCACACGCCACACGGACATTGAGGGCATGCTGAACTGTCGAGCAGCACGGCGAACGGATTTCTCCGGACTCCTTGTGAAACTATGGCGGATGCGTTCAACGACTGTCAGACGCTCGGGGACGGCCTGGCGATTTGGCTTTACACAGACAACCCGTTTCTCGGAATTGTTCATGCCATCGTCTAATGCTCTGTGCTGTAGGTGGATCCACATCATGCCTAGTACGAAAGTCATGTTGGTCAGTTATTACTGACCCCTACTGTGCAAAAAGTAGAATGAAAAACTCCTTCTGTTGTCCCGGCACAATCTTTACTAGAACTGAAGTGGGCGCACACTGCTACTACTAGGGGGAACTATGTAAAACTCGAGAGTTTGCTCTTTCTAATAGTGCACTGTTCTTGCACACAGCTGGTCACTGTGGCCGAGCGGTTCTAGGCGCTTCAGTCTGGAACCGAGCGCCTGCTACGGTCGCAGGTTCGAATCCTGCCTCGGGTACGGATGTGTGTGATGTCCTTAGGTTAGTTAGGTTTTAGTAGGTCCAAGTCATGGGACTGATGACTTCAGATGTTAACTCTCATAGTGCTTAGAACCATTTGAACCGTGCACGTATCTCAAATAACATAATAGTTATGATATTTTTTAACGGATGATTCTTTTTGATACACTCTGTACTAATCAGCACGCTTGTGATAGTTATCTGTTTCACAATAATTGGAAAAGAAGTACAAAGAATGATGTTACACTCTAAGGATGCTATCATCAATGTGTAACAGCCAGTGGGTTAAAAAAATGGTTCAAATGGCTCTGAGCACTATGGGACTTAACATCTGAGGTCATCAGTACCCTAGAACTTAGAACTACGTAAACCTAACCAACCTAAGGACATCACACACGAATCTGTGACCGTAGCAGCAGAGTGGATCCGGACTGAAGCGTCTAGAACCGCTCGGCCACAACGGCCGGCTAACAGCCAGTGGGTTGTGGTGACACATTGTTACTAAGTAAACTCAATTATTACGAATGGGAATGTATTCTGGGAAACGAACACACAACACAAAACAGGAACACAATTTTAAAGAGCAGTAAATGGCCATAAGAATCGTAACTAAAAGTGGTAGTAAGGCTCTTTGTAAGCAAATTTTTAAAAATATGTATATATCTTTACTGAGCAAAGAGAGTTCAACCACCAGTCTGTTGTACACATCGGGAGAAATATTGGTAAGTTATCATGATAATGGAACAAGGGCTCATTTGGACTTAAATTTGTCATGGACAAACAAGTGAAACAATCTCATCAGAATTTTCCATCTGGGGTTGAAATTGTGTGTTGATTTGTGCTAGGTGATGAAAGAGAGAACTAAAATACGTTGTGTTGTTGTGGTCTTCAGTCTGAAGACTGATTTGATGCAGCTCTGCATGCTACTCTATCCTGTGCAAGCCTCTTAATCTCCGAATAACTACTGCAAATTACATCCTTCTGAATTTTCTTGACGTATTTATCTCTTGGTCTCCCTCTACGATTTTTGTTCCCGACAATTCCTTCCAATACTAAGTTGGTGATGCCTTGATGTCTCAGAAAGTATTCTATCAACCGATCCCTTTTTCTTGTCAGGTTGCGCCACAAATTTCTTTTCTTCCCAGTTCTGTTCAGTACCTCGTCATTACTTACGTTATCCACCTACCTGATCTTCAACATTCTTCTGTAGCACCACATTTCAAAAGCTTCTATTCTCTTTTAATCTAAACTGCTTATCGCCCGTGTTTCACTACCATACATGGCTACACTCCACACAATACTTCCAGAAAAGACTTCCTAGAACTTAAATCTATATCTCACACTAGCAAATTTCTCTTCTTCTGAAACGTTTGCCTTGCCATTGACAATCTACATATTATATTCTCTCTACTTCGGCCATCATCAGTTATTCTGCTGGCCAAATAATAAAACTCATCTACTACTTATAGTGCCTCGTTTCCTAATCTAATCACCAGATTTAATTCCAACACATTCCATTATCCTTGTTTTGAATTTGTGATTGTTCATCTTATATCCACCTTTCAAGAACACTAATCATTCCGTGCAACTGCTCTTCCAAGTCCTTTGCTGTCACTGAGAGAATTACTATTTCATCGGCAAATCTCAAAATTTTTGTTTCTTCTCTCCTAACTTTAATTCCTTTTCAAAATTTTTCTTTGGTTTCCTTCAGTTCTTGCTCAGATTACAGACTGAATAACATCGGGAATAGGCTGCAGCACTGTCTCAGTCCCTTCTCAATCATTGCTTTCTTTTCATGCCCCTCGACTCTGATTGTTGTCGCCTCATTTCCGTACAAGTTGTAAATAGCCTTTCCCTCCCTGTATTTTGCTCGAGCTACCTTTAGGATTAGACATTGAGTATTCCAGTCAACACTGCCAAAAGCTTTCTGTAAGTCTACAAATGCGATTTGCTTTTCTGTAATCTATCTCCTAAGATAAGGTCAGTATTGCTTCGCGTATTCCTACATTTCTTCGGAATCCAAACTGATCTTCCCCGAGGTCTGCTTCTACCAGTTTCTCCGTTCTTGTAAAATACATTTATTTAAAAAAAACTGTCAAAGCATACCTCTTAAGCAATCCATGCTGTCTATACAATAAACATTACTTCCAGAACTGACAGAACTCAGAGTACATGTTAATATTAATAATATTGATGATAAGTGATTTATAATGAATGTTATTAATGTCTCACTATTTTTCTGAGCATGAGGGGCACTGACTCAGTTTCTCGGAAGGATAGGAGAGGGGACATAGACGTGTAATAAGGCTAGCAGCATGATCGTGCTCCGCACGTCATATGTAGTGTAATTTAAAGTATAGGCAAGCATAAGAGAACTACACATTAGATATAACCGAAGTAGGTAGTGCGTTTGTTTGGACACTAACCTCACATCTGAGAGGATGGAGACTCATGCCGTGTCCGGTCATCTCGATTTCGGTGTTCCGTGGTTTTCCTAAATCACTTCAAGCATACCCTGGGACGGTTGCATCAACAAGGCCACGGCCAATCACCTGCTCATTCCTCACTGAACGCGTGTACATGTCCTCATTTCTTTCCTTGCATTGAGCTGACTGTTCCCATACCATTACAGAATTATCCTTGCTCTAATAAGTTACTACTACTACTAATTAGGGGATTTTTAATTACAGATGCTGTCCGCCCAACACGTGCTCGTCTCCAGGCGTTGTGAGTGAGGTGAGTTCCTAAGCTGTGATGGTGCTGAAATCCAGAGAATTCGTTAAAAGAGACGATACTTTAGTAAAAAAATTATTGTTTTTTTACGGATATAATGAATAATGACTAAACTAATAATTTTTTGAACTTTTTAAAGTACTTTAATACTTGAGTCGTTGATTACAGAAATGAGACAATTCAGAAATTTTTACAGTATATTTCCTTGCGTCAGTGGACTTGTCTGGAGTCAACACACGATATCTATAGAAATCACACTAGGCTGGTGCCTCGGTTCGAAAGTAATAGCGGCATAGCAAACTTCTGTAACTGCAGAGACGTTAAGTCAGCCAGTTGGTAGATGGCCTCAGAAGTTACGGTTCTTTTTGTTTGACGATAGAGAAGCAAAGACAAAGAGTCAATAAAGTTTGTAGCATGTTGCTCTAATATGTACATTTTTCATCTTTTTCTACTGGTTGTACTGAGCAACCAAAATTATTTTCCTCTTAAGCGCCATTTCTTTCTTCCCAATTATGGAGATTTTGGTACAAAAAGGAAAAAAAAACTGAAGACCAAGTGTATGTACCAGAAGAGTATCACAATGAAGCAAACATGTGCTGAATGTCAAGTGACGATATTCGAATCTCCACACGTTCTAGATTTTTACTATTAGTGGAAAAATTATTACAAGAAAAGTGCGTTGGACGTGCAATTATTAGGCAAGACCATTGTTGTCCAACAGAAATTTTGACGTCCACAAAGTTTGGCCTTTTAATCATCATTAAATTTATCGATAATGTGGTGTATCACTCATACAGGCTGAAAAGCTACAACATCCTCAAAACACCAGGCTTCTCAGCTCTCTTTGTTACTCTTGTGGGCCTGTTACAACGAGTGAAAAAAGCTGTAGCATTTCAAGAAAATGGTTAAATGTATGCCGCAGGATTTCCGCAGATTTTCTGGATACCTCTTCTAGAGGCCCCGTACTGAGGTGGATAATGACTTTTCAAATTATGTTTTTGTATTTATCACTCTCACCTAATCTATTTGTATTATCTCTCTTCTGTAGCAAATTTACAATATGTGGCCTTGAATCACTTGGTATTTATACCAACTATTTTCATAAAACTGCTGTAAATGTAACATATTTTGGAATATTTCCGTTTCCATCTGGGAAACACAGACTGTGTTCCACTTACTTCAATGATCAAATAATTTTTCCAGGTATAACTGCTTTTTTTCATACAAATGATTACCATTTAGAATAGAAACAATATAACTTTTTACCGAATTTTCGCAGTTTTAAATTTCAATTGAAACCGAATCCATAAACTTAACACTCCTATGTATTTTAAGCATAACATGTGCATATAAATAGGATAGAATTTGATTTCCGTTTGGAAAATATGTATGCTTTTTTAGCTATCCCGTAAATGTAGAGAAATGGACTTAGTCGTTTCTATAATCACTGCTTAAGTTGTCACCTAAACGAAAATATTACGTGTAAGAGAAGTAGAAGCCAGTAACTGCGTTTCTCTCTTTTTCTTTCCTTCTCATTACTCCATGCATTTGTTGAGGCCTTATCTAACGTTTGTTTCTTTTTGGGCATCTTTTCGAAACATTTCAGTGTATTCTCGGTATTACTTGTTTAAGTTTCTTTTGAGTTTTGCTGCAGCTATAGGTAAAGCTTGTCAGAATTAAGACATACATACCTCAAGAAACGGCGAATTTGCTGTAAAGCAGTTTTGAGAGAGGAAGGGTAGAGTTGAACATTCCGATCATTAAAAAGGGAGCAAGAAGGATGGGGGAGTATATCAGCCGTTGACGCAGTACACTACATTAGTCGTATTCCATGGATTCCACGGTAAGTAATCTCTGGAATGTGGACAGCAGTCAAAGATGTACATTTTGTTTCATTTAAATTTAATACAGTGAAATGACAACGTTGCTCAAGACTATTGTGTTACAGTGCTAATTCACATTACAATAATATTAAATTCGTGAAATTCGGTGGCATGAGGAACAAGACTCCTGGTCAGGAGAATACAGGGTTATATATACAAAATCAAACAACGGTAATGCAGAAGAAGGTTTAATAATGAATAAAAAATAGGAACGTGGAAAAGTTACTACGAACAGCATAGTGAACGCATTATTGTAACCAAGATAGCCACTAAGCCCACACCTACCACTGTAACACAAGTTTAATATGCCAACTAGCTCCGCAGATGATGAAGAGATTGAAGAAATGTACGATGCGATGAAAGAAATTATTGAGATAGTTAAGTGAGACGAAAACTTAAGATTCATGGGGGAATGGAATCCGATCGTCGGAAAAGGAAGAGAAGGAAAAGTAGTATGTGAATATGGACAGGGAATAAGGAATGAAAGAGGAAGCCGCCTGCTAGAATTTTGGACGGAGCGTAACTTAATAATAGCTAACACTTGGTTTAAGAATCATGAAAGAAGGCTGTATACGTGGAAGAGGCCTGGAGACACTGGAAAGTTTCAGATAGATTATATAATGGTAAGACAGAGATTTAGGAACCAGGTTTTAAACTGTAAGACAATTTCGGGGGCAGATGTGGACTCTGACCACAATTTATTGGTTATGAGTTGTGGGTTAAAACTGAAGAAATTCAAAAGGGTAGAAATTTAAGGAGACGGGACCTGGATAAATTGAAAGAACCAGAGGTTCTAGAGAGTATCAGAGAGAGCATTAGCGAACAGTTGACAAGAATGGGGGAAAGAAATACAGTAGAAGAAGAATGGGTAGCTTTGAGAGGTGAAATAGTGAAGGAAGCAGAGGATCAAGCAGGTAAAAAGAGGAGGGCTAGTAGAAATCCTTCGGTAACAGAAAAGGTATTGAATTTAATTGATGAAAGAAGAAAATATAAAAAATGCAATGTATGAAGCAGGCGAAAAGATATACAAACATCTCAAAAATGAGATCGACAAGAAGTGCAAAATGGCTAAGAATGGATGGCTAGAGGACAAATGTAATGATGTAGAAGCATGTATCACTAGGGATAAGATAGACACTGCCTACAGGAAAACTGAAGAGACCTTTGGAGGAAAGAGAACCACCTTTATGAATATCAAGAGCTCAGATGGAAAATCAATCCTAAGCAAAGAAGGGAAAGCAGAAAGGTGGAAGGAGTACATAGAAGACCTATACAAGGACGATGTACTTGAGGGCAATATTATGGAAATTGAAGAGGACATAGATGAAGATGAAATGGGGGACATGATAATGCGTGAAGAATCTGAAAGAGCACTGAAAGACTTACGTCTAAACAAGGCCCCAGGAGTAGACAACATTCCATTAGAACTACTGATAGCCTTGGGAGAGGCAACCATGACAAAACTCTGATGAGAAAGATGTATGAGATAGGCGAAATACCTGCAGACTTAAAGAAAAATATATTAACTCCAATCCCATAGAAAGCAGGTGTTGACAGGAGTGAAAATAACCGAACTATCAGTTTAATAAGTCACAGTTGCAAAATACTAACACGAATTCTTTGCAAACGATTGGAAAAACTGGTAGAAGCCGACCTCGGGGAAGATCAGTTTGGATTCCGCAGAAATGTTGGAACACATGAAGCAATACTGACCCTACGACGTATCTTAGAATATAGATTACGAAAAGGCAAACATACGTTTTCAGCATTTGTAGACTTAGAAAAAGCTTTTTACAACGTTGACTGGAATAATCCTTTTCAAATTCTGAAGGGAGCAGATGTAAAATACAGGGAGTGAATGGCTATTTATAATTTGTACAGAAACCACGTGGCAGTTATAAAAAGTCGAGGCGTATGAAACGGAAGCAGTGATTGAGAAGGGAGTGAGACAGGGTTGTAGCCGATCCCCGATGTTATTCAATCTGTATATTGAGCAAGCAGTAAAGGAAACAAAAGAAAAACTTGCAGTAGAAATTAAAATTCATGGGGATGAAATGAAAACTTTGAGCTTTGCCGCTGACATTGTAATTCTGTCAGTGACAGCAAAGGACCTGGAAGAGGAGTTGAGCGGAATGGACAGTGTCTTGGAAGGAGGATGTAAGATGAACAAAAGTAAAACGACGATAATGGAAAGTAGTCGAGTTAAGTCAGGTAATGCTGACGAAATTAGATTAGGAAATGATACACTTAAAGTAGTAAATGAGTTTTGATATTTGGTGAGCAAAATAACGTATGGTGGTCGAAGTAGAAAGGATATAAAACTTAGACTAGCAATGGCAAGGAAAGCATTTCTGAAGGAGAGAAATTTGTAAACATCGAGTATAGATTGAAGTGTAAGGAAGTTTTTACTGAGAGTATTTGTATGGAGCGTAGCCGTGTTTGGAAGTGAAACATGGATGATAAACAGTGTAGACAAGAAGAGAACAGAAGCTCTAGGAATGTGGTGCTTCAGAAGAAGCTGAAGATTAGATGGGTAGATCACATAATTAATGACGAGGTCCAGAATAGAACTGGGGAGAAGAGGAATTGTAGGCCGGTGTGGCCGAGCGATTCTAGGCGCTTCAGTCTGGTTTCGCGCTACCGCTACGGTCGCAGGTTCGAATCCTGCCTCGCGTATGGATGTGTGAGATGTCCTTAGGTTAGTTAGGTTTAAGTAGTTCTAAGTTCTAGGGGACTGATGACCTTAGATGTTAAGTCCCATAGTGCTCAGAGCCATTTGAACCATTTTACAAGAGGAATTTGTGGAACAACTTGACTAGAAGAAGGGATCATTTGGTGGGACACGTTCTGAGGCATCAAGGGATCACTAATTTAACATTAGAGGGAAGCGTGGAGGGGAAAAATCGTAGAGGGAGACCAAGAGATGGATACACTAAGCAGATACAGAAGAATTTAGGTTGCAGTAGTTATTAGGAGATGAAGAGACTTGCACAGGATAGAGTAGCGTGGAGCGCTGCATCAAACCAGTCTCCGGACTGAAGACCACAACAACATTAAATTTAAGAATTTCTGTAAATAATTCTTCAACAGAGTAGAGGTCGCCCAATGGGAAGCTCTTTAAGACTTGTTCAGAAACCATCCTCTGATTCACTTATAGTGGTTGTAGAAAACACGCAGAATGTAAAATGGGATGGAAAAGGATATGAGCACGGTACCTCCCAGAAAGGAGTCCAGTTTCTTGATCACAGTACCGCTTGACGTGAGATGTATCTTCGAACACAATAATGTGGAAAGTGTTATCAGGGGAATAAATGAACTGGTAATATCAGAGACCCCTTATGTCCAGAACACAAACTTTTCAGGAGAAGCAAAAACGTGATTATCAGAAGGACCAATAACTGAAAGTTGTTGAGAAAAACCACACATTTTCTACTGTACGGTATGATATTGTAGACCCAATAGATGGCACATACCTATTCTAGAAACCGATATATTAATATTTATAGCTATTGCAAATGAGGGGTTTCTGCTCAAAAGCTTGGACATGAGGGTTTCTACGTCAAATGAATAGCAACAAATGGCGTTTTAGAGGGATTTATTAATGTATTAACGACAAAATAGTGCACAGTATGTGCTGCATTGAAAACCATGGGCTTTGGGCAAATGTTCTTGTAGTTTGTGTATTTTCTGTTTTTCGGTATCGCTTCCTTTATAATATCACATTTACTTTTGTTACGAACTCCTTTTCCTCTCTTTCTTGATGGTTCTACATCAGTCATATTAGAAATGCCTTAACAGTGCAGAAGTAGTAGTTAAACCATGTAATAATGAAATGAAACTGAGCATAATATTACTACAGTCATATAACGTTTGTATATATTTTTGACTGTCAACTGTTTAGCAGTTGGGTACAACAGCCTTAGAAAACAAAGTAAACTACTAAGGAAACTAACGAGAAAACAAAAGAGAATAATATTTCCACTCTTTATGTATAGAAACACCTCATGTCGTTAGACATGAGACGTTTCTGAACAAAATAGAAAATTTACCATCTCATAACATAGAAATCATTGAGTGAACATGAGGTACTTCTGTCACAATCAATGTCGCTACCTTCAAAGATACACAATCAACCATTATCTCATTTGGAAAAAATGTGGACATGAGGGGTTTCTGATTTTATCGATTCAAATGGATTCGTTCCTGCGTGTCAGGACAGTTACATTAGCATGCCCATTCTACTTACGGTTAACATTTAGGTGAACGCTTGGCTTTTTGCTTCCACATTAAATGTACAGTACTATTACAGGTTTGGCAACGGCCTTGCCGCAGTGGATACATCGGTTCCCGTCGGATCACCGAAGTTAAGCGCTGTCGGGTGTGGCCGGCACTTGGTTGAGTGACCATCCGGGCCACCATGCGCTGTTGTCGTTTTTCGGGGTACACTCAGCCTCGTGATGCCAATTGTGGAACTACTCGACCAAGTAGTAGCGGCTCCGGTCACAGAAAACCATCGTAACGACTGGGAGGGCGGTGTGCTGACCACACGTCCCTCCTATCCGCGTCCTCATCTGAGGATGACACGGCGGTCGGATGGTCCCGATGGGCCACTTGTAGCCTGAAGACATAGTGCTTATTACAGATTTAAGTAGGAAGATGGAATACCGTTTATATTATGAGTGCATGTGTATCGGATCGATTTTCTCTGATATGGGTGAAATTAACACAGTAACCAGGAAGGTCTAACGGTTATAGGAAGTACTTCAGAAATTACGACAATCGTACGCTTCAGAAATAGAATGGTTCTAGTTCAAAAACGGCAGGAACTGAAAACAAGAAATAAGAAATTTAGCAATAAGGTGAAGAGCGTAAAAGACGTAATTCCTTTCAGTTTTTAATCTGTTCACACTAAAAATTATTTTGTAAATTTAACTTCCAACATCCATTATTGCGTACGTATATCAAGTTTGGTTCGCTAAGTTTAATCTTTGAGAGGAAGTACTGGGGTGCCTCACTATAGTTACATGTAAAACAAGAAATTGGATGACTTGCTATTGTACTGGAAGGATTAGGATGACGATGAACGTTAAAGGCCAGACAAAATCAGCAGCAGGAGCTCTTTTATTTACATAGAGAGATGCTCAGGATATGTTTAACCAGTTGAAACTAAGAAGAAGGCACATATCTGATGATCAAAAGCCTTAGTCGTCAACATTTCATTTTATTCCGCTGCATCATGATAGCTTTTATAGTGGTGGTCATAGTATGTTCACGGTTTTGATGCATAATCGTAACTCGAACAGCTTTGAGTAGCGCTAAAATAAACATACTTGTCTACACTTCTCTCCCTGTAGAACCTTGGCCTCTATCGACCACTGGTTAGTCTTCTATGTTAATCATCATTGGGCAACAGTATTATACTGGTATGTGGTTAGCATCGTCATATTGTCAGTGGTCAGTGCCGCCTTATTGAACGAGATCCTGTTTCTTTTTTTGAAGTAGCTTCTAGGTTATTCTCAAGAGCCTGAATGAATTCCCTCCGAATGCTCTCAAAACGAAAAAAGCCGTCACGATATTACTTTTATTTATTTATTTTTTGTTTACATCCAACAGGAGCACTCCTAGTAAAGATCTACGATGTTCAATCTTCGGTGTGAGGATAGGTTTACAGGTAGCCGATCCTCGAGTAATCACCAAATCCGGGTTCGGCCATCAAGATTTAGGTTTTCCGTGATTTCTCTAAACCGCTCCAGACATATGTCGGGGTAATTACTTTGACAGGGCAAAGCCGATATCCTTCTCCATCCATGAAGCATTCCGGACGTGTGCTCCGTCTTTTGTGACCCCCATGTCGATGGGATGTTAAATCCTAATCTTCCGTTCTTCGAGTAATGGGAATGTCTGATTTCTTAACATATTTAACCAGAAGAGCAAATTTTCACATGGGGCTTAAAATAAAGTTTGGATAAGAGAAATAATATGGCTAAGGGTACATGGAGTATTCTGTCTAGTTGCGCAGTATACGCTGAAAAATTCCCTTTCTATACTGCACATGTTCTTTTCATCTCAGTGTGCATTAAATTAATTACATAGACAAATGTTTCTATTTTCCATCTAAAGATGTTAACAATGTTGAAAGCATAGCACACGCTTTATCTGTTCAAGAGTCCAGTTTCCTATAGCGAGTAGTTTGCGTTTATTACAGACTCACGCAATACCCTACGACTATTCGTTAGGAGACGATGTAGAAACTAGTGACCAAGATTACTTTCGAATATTTTTATGTGCTTCGTATTCCAAACACATTGTAAAAGATGTAGCTTGTGTCATCTTTCTCGCCACAGACACATAGAATGGTGCTTCGAAAGTGTTTCTGGAAGTTCCCACGAATAAACTCGTCTCGCGGGAGCTACTGTGAAGATTAATGTTTTTGTCCTATTAATCCATGGCTCTTTGGGAATTATTAGATGATTTAACACATGGTGGAAATGTTTCTATTTAGAAGTTCTTGACCATTCATCCTACCAATTCGTTCTTAACTGTTTTCTGTGTATGGGAATCATATCCGTTACTGGGATATTCTCGTGTTTAAGAGTCACGTTTGTAGATTCTTGCTTAGCGAGGCTGTCTACCTTTTCATTTCCAGGAGTTCCCGTGTGATTTTTGAATGAAGACATTACTGTTTTTCGATGTTTTCTTTTCATGTCGAACATGATGTCAATGACTCCATTAACTGTATGATTTGTGCAACTGCTGTGGTCGTTTAAATTAATTGCAAGGGAGACATGCTATCGGATGTTGTGGCTGTTGTTTCTTCAGCGCTCAGTTGCACAAAGATCAAGGGTTCCAGTACGGCAATCAGCTCAGCTGTTATCACGGTAGAGTCTGGGTCAGCTTATACACGATGATTCCGTGATGATGTTATAAGCTTTCAGGTATGATGGAGAAAGGTAAATATATCAGTTTGCGGTAAGGAGTCCTGATCAGGAAGCGAGGGAGTCGAAAATTATAAGCGGAAATCTTTCTGATACCTCTGACAGTGAACCTCTTCTACTGCAATATCTTGTCTTTCCATGTTTTGGGAGGAGATAGTATGGATCAATACTCGGGCTGTCAGAATGCTGTCGGACTTAATTACCGTGTTGCACGATAACGCCCACCCCCACACTGTCAGTAGAACTAAGGCTACGTACGCTTCAGCGACTTGGTTGGGAATCATTGCAACATCCTCCGTGCAGCCCGGAACTTCCACCACGTGATTTTCACAACTTCGGCGATCTGAAGAAAGACATGCGTGGACGCGGGTTTCAGTTGGACGAGGAAGTGCAAGAGTGGATGAGATTGTCGAAACATCAGCGGTCGACCGCATGGTACTAAACGGGAATTCATCGTGTCATCTCCCAGTGCGATGAATGCGCAACGAGTGTGGTGATTACTTTTGAATGGAACCATTTCGTGGTCCCGTTGTGGTAGGGATTCAGTTTTTAACTGCTTCGCATATGTCGTATGGCCGTCACAAACATCAAAATGGCCAATTCTTGAAGTTTCCTATATGCTACCAGAAACATAAGGTGTACCTCAAGAGAAAAGTAGCTGGAGATGAGATGAGGACAGATTACCCTAGAAAGGAAAAAGCCAAACTGAAGACCAAATTTGTAGTTTTGCCACATTACGGCAACGTTTCTACTAAAATACGGATATTAAACTGGATTCCATGCTGAAAACAATATTAGTAATATATTATATGGCACACATCAATAAAAAGGCTCCAGTTAATAAGTCATGGATATACAAAATATACGATTGTGACTAGGTGTTCATCTGGCAAACGGGTATAAAATTTTAAAAAGCTTATAAAATCTAACGATAACAACACAAGTGCCTTCGCATTACATCTGACAAACAACTAACACACGTCAAAAAACTATAACGAAAAGCTCCAAATTTTGTATTGAGCTAAGAAAGGGAATAAATTTTCAGTCATTTAAAAAGTCAACAATATATACTTCATAATTAACAAACAGATCTACAGAACAGAAAGTTTCTCGTCAATTATATTCTGCTAATGACCAATCATAAACCTAAAATTAGTCTTATCTCACAATACATTTTATTTTATTTTGTATTTTCCATATTATTTTTATATCTCACTATTTATTAACTTACCTCAAATACACACTTAAATATACAGTCAATTATTTGAAACTAATGGTCCACGCTTAGATCTATTCTTTGGTCAGTGCAACATATTTGTAAATTTCGCACCATATTAAAATATCACTGTCAAACAAACAACATATATGTGAACCAAATCCAATAGAACGCGTAAATTTGAAGACGCTGCCATTTAAATATATATGGCATATGTTTTGCATATGACACATTTTTTAATGCAACGGACAAATTTTCAAATAAATTTCTAATAAGTTACATGCACGTCATTACGTCTCTATTTGCGTAGAGAATTTAGTGTGTTCATACTGAAAATCGCTTGAAGATGGCCTAAAAGCCACGAACTAGTTGTGCAGAAATTAAAAACAAATACAGCAGAATTGGAAAAAATGACAACTTATCTTCATTATTGCTCTATTTACAATGCTCTTTGTTCAGTATATGATACCAACCTAACACTTCTACTCTTTGTAACTATTCTGTAACGAACCGTCAAATGAAAACGAAACAAATGTGAAGAAAGTAAACAAACTGTTCATTATTTCAAAAGTAATTAGCGTAACTGTTAATACATTTATCTCACTGTGAGACAAGGCATTCATCGTCTTCATGGATAAATATTCGTGATTGCCTACGGAACCAAGATACCCAGGTGTGCACATCTTCGTCCAAAGCCAATCGACGGCCAGGAATGTCTTTCTTCAGGATCCCAAAAATGTGGAAATCGTATGGGGAGGGATTGGGACTGTATTGAGGACGTGTAAGGGCTTCCCAGCGAAATTTCTGCAGCGCAGTCAAAGCAGCCTTGACAACATGTGAGAGGGTGTTATCCTGTTACAGAGCGTTGGTGTCCGTCAACAAGGCTGCAGAAGTTTCGCTGGGGAGCCGCTACGGATTCTCCATACAGTCCCAATATCTCCCCATGCGATTTCCATATTTTTGGATCTCTAAGGAAAGATATTTGTGGCGGTCGGTTTTGCTTCGGACGAAGAGGTGCACGCATGGGCACAGTCATGGTTCCGTATGCAACTGAAAACATTTTTCCACGACGGCGTTGACCGCCTTATCTCACAGTGGAATAAATGTATTAACAGTTATGCCAATTACCTTTGAAGTAATGAACAGTTCACATACTTTCTTTCCATCTGTCTCGTTTTTATTTGACTGCACCTTATACTTGCACCGTAGAAGACTAACATCAGTAATCAATTGTGGAGGCTTTTCGAAAAAAAAAATTACATATAAGTGGGTTATGTAGTATAGTCTGATTAAAAGTATTTTTAGTTGACACTTTACGCTTTGGCTGTTAGTTCCTCCATCAAGAGATTGTGCACTCTTCGCCTTTGACAACGCCCCACAACAAAGCATCAGTTCCAGAGGCGGCTCGCGAATATGCATTCTGAGTGTTCACAAATTTTTAGATTCAGAAAAATTTGAGAGTGTGAAATTAATGGCATCTGCTGCATAACACTTATGGTTATCAACAAGTTCATACAACTACAACCACTGCCAATAACAACAGTAATAATAATAATAACAATAATAATAATAATATGCATAACTTACCTGACAAAAGAAAGAATTGTTTTTGTGGAATTTCATTGCTTTGCACATAATTAAGTACAGTTTAGGGCAGTAACGAAATAATGTGTAAGCTTTCGCAGCTCCCCATTTCACATTTTTGTGTAATTGGTAGTTCTCGTGCTTTTCCATTTTTTCGGAAAAATTTACAAGATCCCTAACAGCTGTATTAGTTCACGAATTTACATTCAGGCTGAAAATATGATATTCTGACGTTGCACCCACAGGACAACTTGTGCTAGCTGTACACTTCCCTGTTAAATGTTCGTTTGTAGTCACGCTTACTTGATTTAATCACTTTCTCAATAAAAGGATCTGTTCTTGGAGGCCGTAGTTATTCTGCGGCTAACTTCTCCTCGTAATTTACTTTTCTGTTTCCGGAATGAAATTTTCACTCTGCAGCGGAGTGTACGTTGATATGAAACTTTCTGGTAGATTATAGCAGTGTGCCGGACCGAGACTCAAACTCGGGACCTTTTCCTTTCGCGTGTAAGTGCTCATCGACTGAGGTACCCTGGCACAACTCACGACCTCTCGTCACAGCTTTATTTTTCTGCTAGCATTTAAAATAGGTTCAACATAGTTCATGTTTACACTGCACGCGAAAGCCGATTCCCATACAGTAAACAACCAACTCCTAATACAAAGTGTCGTTTGTGGGAATTATTAAACTTAAGTAGTAATGTCTACCAGCATGGTCACTTGACTAGAACACAAATGAGGCACTGAGGTTCATAAAGGCCTAAAGCACACCACCGTCGATTCCACATTTAAGTGGATATCAAAGAAACCAGTGATACAGCTTTTCGTGAATTTTCATATATACAATGTGAGCCTACAGAACAGATAAACCGGGCTCCAGATTTCTGCAGCATAAGTAAATGCTACAATTTCACAATCGACATTGATATGGTTTAGTTCCTCATGACTCTTACAAGGGAAACTTCTCATCGCAATCCCCCGCAGATTTAATGGTAAGTGGGCGCAGTGTACAGCCAGTCAAAAACTGACACATATTAAGCATGAAAACAGGAAGAAGGTGTACTGAACTGTAGCCGGCCGCGGTGACCGAGCGGTTCTAGGCGCTTCAGTCCGGAACCGCGCGACTGCTACGGTCGCAGGTTCGAATCCTGCCTCGGGCATGGATGTATGTGATGTCCTTAGGTTAGTTAGGTTTAAGTAGTTCTAAGTTCTAGGGGACTGATGACCTCAGATGTTAAGTCCCATAGTGCTCAGAGCCATTTTTTTGTACTGAACTGTGAAAAAAGGAAAACAGAAACAGTGAACGGTTCAAGCTCAAGTAGCGCAACATCGGGCATAGCCGAATAGCAGTAGGGTCGTGGTTAAATGCAAAGGATCAACAACGAACTTCAACGGATGTCATGTGACGTCCGCTACGACCAAATACAACGAACAATGACGAAAGAAAAAGTGGTGACGGAGTTGTACTATAAAGCCGATGGGGCCATGTTGAAAGCTCCATCTTGCCTGAAGTTTTTTTCCCCCAAAGTTATAAATTGTCCGTCTGGTCATTACGTGTCTATTCGTTGTATTCAAACTTATGTCTGTGTCGTGGTGTAACGTCCGTTTCCAACAGCGAGGAGTACGGAAGAGACCTATAATGAAAGTTGTTGCTGCTCAACTACTTTTTTAGCAGCCGAAATGAAGTCGCTTTCGAATGGCAACCGCAAACGTTTGATGACAAGGCGACAAGTCAACCGAATCCTCCACCGGAAAACACGTCTGGTGTGCCATGCCGGCATTACTGACAGTATGTGTGTCATACTATAGGAATCTCTTATCGGCACAGCTGACTTGTACTCCTGATGAGTGAGTGAGATATAAATCCTTGCCCGATTTAGGTGTTCGTATGAATGTGAATGTGATCACTCTCAAAGAAATGATGCAAATATAATAGTCTGTCACATAACCTGCAACAAATGAACGCAACAGTTTCACAATCACACTGTTTTCTCTGTGATGTATCAAAACATATGTTTTTAAAGTTTTTGAAGCAGCGTTCCGTTTTGGAAGTTTTGGCTCTTGAATTCCTTTGTTGTAACATTGTTCACACTCTTTTTATTTATTGTTTTCATTTCTGTGAGATGTCTATGCGGTACCTCGCCTGCTTCGGCTATTCATCACATTTACTTGCAAAGTAACGTATTCTTACCACATGATTCATATTCTGTAACCAATGTATAGGATGACAATTGCCAAGACTACAGAAAGAGAACAATTTCAATGACCAGACAGGCAGTTGATAATTTTGTGAGAAAAATAAAAATTTGGCAGTAGGAAGTTTTGAACACTGCTCATCTGCTTCGCGGTCCAACACCGTGACCACTGAACGACGACACTATGGCTAGCTAAAACGCCCGATGTTGTACTTGCTAAGTTTGGGCCGTTAACTTTTTCTATTTTGCTTTTCTTGACAGTTCAGCATACCTTCTTCCCGTTTTAATGCTTGATCTGTGTCCACTTTTTTACAGACTATCCACTGGGCCATCATATCACTAAACCTGAGAAGGGTGTGAAGGGAGTTTCCCTTTTCAGCGCCTCAAATGGATGATAAACTTCATCGGTTAATATACTATAACTCTTTCAGAAACCCGCCAGTACAACTTTACTATATACTGATGTCCGATCTAATTTTACTACAGTACAGGGTGCCCACACAAACCTCCCTGATTTCAAGGACCCAGGAGAGAAAAACCACGGTAAATACGACACTGAAAAATGCACCACATTGTAGAGCATCTCAAAGAATTTATATTGCCGCGCCAGAAGTGCCAAGTATCGTCGCCAGAATGCAGCATGGTCGCATGAAGTGGTAATGGCGACCCACAATAGTGCGCGCAAGCAGTAGTGTGGTTTCAGAAACAAAATCGCCGATTACTGTGCAAAACAATTATCGCCGTGTGTAAGAATGTGATCCACCTGATGTGAAAACAATTAAAGCGTGATATAGGAAGTTTCTGGCCATAGGAAGTGTTCTGAAACATTCTGGCGGTGGACGTTATGGAGTTTCAGAAGAGACAGTGGAGGACATCAGACAAGCTTTTTCCAGCAGCCCATGTAGGTCAATTCGTCAAGCATCTGGGCAACTTGATGTACCTTGATCAACATTGCATTGTGTAGTTCACTAGTGTCTTCGTATGTGTGCTTCAAAAGTGCAAATTCTGCAACATCTGGCGCCAAACGACAAACCCAGTCGACAATAATTTGCTGCGGATATGCTGCAGCATACTGATATGGATGCCAGCTTCCTGGAAAGGTTTTTATTCTCAGGTGAGGCAAACTTTCATCTATCGGGTAGGGTTAATAGGCATAATGTTCCGGATCTGCTGTTCGCAAAATCCGCACGTTGCCACGTAACATGTTCATGATATAACTAAACTAAATGTCTGGTGTGGGCTAATGCACGACGGGATTGTTGGACCGTTCTTCTTTGCGGAACAACAGTGAGTAGGTCAGTGTATCTGGACATGTTGGAACAGTTTGTATACCCTCAGATACAAGACTTGCAACCCAACATCATTTTTCAACAAGATGGAGCTCCGCCGCATTGGTGAACGGCTGTTCGCAAGTTCCTGGATAGGAAATTTCCCAGTCGTTGGATCGGTCGCGAAGGACCCATTGCCTGGCCACGACGTTCACCCGATATTACGCCGCTCGATTTCTTCATGTGAGGGGATTCGTGAGGACCGCGTGTATGCGACCAAAGAGGACGATATTCCTACATTTCGACATCGTATCACTAATGCGATTGCAACAATAACAAAGGAAATGTTACAAATAACTTGGCAAGAAAGTGAATATAGACTCGATATTCTTCGTGCTACAAATGGTTCACATGTAGAAGTGTATTGATGATAAATAAATTCCTTGAGATGCTCTACAATGTGGTGCATTTCTCACTGTCGTATCTACTATGTTTCTTTTTCCTGGGTCTTTGAAAACAGGGAGGTTTGAATGGGACACCCTGTATATAGCGAGCGAATTAGCATATCTAAGGAGTGGGCTATCATGTAGCAGGATTTATGTCGAGCAAGGAGTCTGTTTTGTGCTACCGCCTGGTGGCAGTGACGTAAACTTCTAGTGGAGTGGCAAGGAGTAGCTTTGCACATCATGAACTGCGCACGTTGTTTATAAAATCGGTATATATTTGGCCCATAATGCAGTTATGTCACGCGAGTTGCGCTTGTTTAAAATCTCGTTAAAACGTGCACAACTGAAGGTGTGCTCACGACCCTGACACCAAGTTTCACGGAGTCTAGAGGAGCGGTACCACGATAGATTTAAGTGCCGTATCTCTCAGATTGCAGCATCTACATACGTTACGCTTAACAGCATTCAAAGAAAAGTAACCAATAAGCCCGCAATGCGTCGAAAGTTAGGGCGCTCACGTGCTGTGTTCTTACGCGGCAGCCGACATTGATCAGTTCACTTGCAGTTTCCGAGCAGTGAGGTGTAGAGTGTGCACAAAATTACTTGGCCCATACTTAAACAATACTGATGGGGGTTTCCTTGTGAACAGCAACCACACAGTATATGAGATGCATTCAGACATCTGAAAGCTGTTCACAAACGCATATCTCATACATCTTGTAAGGTGCTGCTAGCGAATCTGCACACGATCGCATTAATAATTTACGCTAGTGCCAGCAATAACTTTATGACTATAGACCTTCACAGTCAAGGTTTCTCACTAGGGCACTGAAAATGAAACAGTCGCATAAACAAAGGATCTGGCAAAGCAACACAAATATGACCATGTACTCGGAAGTCTTATAAAACAAAAGGTGTAAAAATGTAATGTAGCATACAACGTTGCTTAAAAATTGACGTGAAAATTGTCAGACTCTGGACAACCTGATCGTCAAAGTACCTAACACAAAATTTTCTTATCCTTCCTTCTGGTCTTTCCTCAAGTAAAGAAGCCTTGGGAAACACGTGTAATTTAGTTTTACTTTTCCTCCTTTATTTTTTTATTGTGAAATTGGAATAGTTAGTAGTTCCTCCAACCATATCAAACACAATTCTTACACAGTGCAGATGCCTCAGATCCCAGCCTCACACATATTTGATTACTAATTACCTCGTAGATAACTGTCTCATTATGGGATTGTGCTGCCAGCTTGGAATCCGCATCATTTTCTTGTACATACCATACTTTTTTCTTACTTATTTTGTTGTTTATTTTTTGTTACTGCTGCTCATTTGGACGTATGACAGTACAACTTATTATTGTGCTATCTGAAGCAATAATGAGGAAATAGGTATGGGATCGCAGTTGTAAAACTACAATGGAACAGTGCAAGACTTTATACAAAGAAGCACACCTCGAGAGTTAATGAGATTTTTGCTTCCTTATTTTCCTCTTCAAATATAAAGTCAGTGGCATTGTATGTAACCACGTGTGCCTGATTATGAAAACTTTTCTTGCACCTATGATGCACTGAGACTGTGGTGATATGTTGTGTAGTAAAGAGCAGCTAGAGCACTCGAAGTGGACGGATCGGCGGGCAGCGACAACTGAGGCGGCCACTCGAAAAACATGGATGAGATCGCCAGCGCTCAGGACAGGAATTTCTGTACTGAGCCACCTTATTTTGGGTAATCAGTTCTTGCGTAGTGCTGACACCCATTTAATCTGTCGTATGGCAACACCGTGAAGCTGCTCAAAATATTCATTATTGAATAGAAAGTAAGTAGAGGAAAGGGCAAATGTACGCACCATATTCGCAACTCTGCGGACTTTATCAACAGACTGAGAACACTACAGCTGAAGGTTTCGGACTTGTTAGTAAGTTTCGATGTCGTTTCACTCTTCACGAGGGTCCCTCTTTTGGATTTATTGTCACTTATTGGCAATAAGTTTACGTCCCATATAACGGCGCTGTTTCACCATGCCCTTTCCTCTACTTACTTTCTATTTAATAATGAATATTTTGAGCAGCTTGACGGTATTGCCATGGGTAGTCCTCTGTCCCCTCTGGTAGCAAACTTTTATATGGAAGACTTTGAGGAGAGGGCTCTCGATTCGGCGATGTTTAAACCAACAGCTTTCTGGCGCTACGTGGACGATACTTTTGTAGTGTGGCATCACGGTGAAGAAGAGCTTTCACGGTTTTTACATCTGAATTCCATCCACACAAACATTCAGGTTACGATGGAAGTTGAAAAGGATGGTTGCCTACCATTTCTGGACGTCATGGTTAATCGCAGGGTGGATGGGTCATTGGGGCATTCTGTCTATCGAAAACCCACGCATACGGATCTGTACCTGCAGGCGTCAAGCTGTCATCACCCGTCACAAACTATGGGAGTCCTTCGAACGTTGGTGCATCGGGCACATGTCGTGTCTGATAAAGACAGCCTTGCAGACGAATTAGAGCACTTGGAATCTGTATTTCAACACAATGGATGTTCTGCACATCAGGTCAGGATGAAAAAACGTGACCACCCACAAGATCAAGTGGATAAGGAGGTGTTTAAGTCCAGAGCATGTAATATTGCTACATGAATTTTGCTATGCTGATATCGGTGCTAATTGACAATGAAAGTGGGTTAAAAGCCGTGATCTGTCTGGGGACGTTAACCGTGGATTACTGGGCAACTGTTTCATCAGATATTTAGTCTAGGTTTACCAAGCAGACTAACATTAATGATAATCTTTTAATAGTCATACAAAACCGGTAATATATATATATATATATATATATATATATATATATATATATATATAAAGAGAATTTAAATAAAAAGAAGGAAATCAGTTTATATTTGGAAATTTATTTTAAGATTGTTCATTGAAATTTCAGCATATTATACGTGAGTTATAACTGAGCTGGTGCCTTATTTACGATTGAAAAATGTGAGATTGTAATCTTACGGAACACATAAAATATGGAGCCAAGATTGGGAGACTGCATACGACACTGCATTCATAAAATAACTCACGAAGAACATTGAAACATAAGCAAGAAGAAATTAACCACAACCAACAGATTCAGTTTTTATACCCAAAGAAATTACGTTCATACCACAATCCTGTCCGTCATGTAATTACCACACACTGGTATACTAAATTCATATTAACTCTTTGTGAAGTCTTCGCAAAAAGAATAGCTGAGGGCTACTTTGATGATTACACCACATGCTCCACGTGGTCAATTTGGTTTACACAAAGCGTACAACTCCACAATAATTTTGATAGTTAAAATACATTAGATCGAAAAGCAATTGACAAAAGCAAAACCTTGAACTGGTTACTAACGTCTTACTATTAACCTGATGGGTCAAACAGTTATATAAGCACGTGGTACTGGTCTCGCAAAGTACACTCCACGTGGGTTGAACATAAAGAAAAGCATAAAGAAAAGTTGCTATATTGTAAAATATTGTCCAGACGAGACGTTATAATCACACAAGCATTCACATTTAAGATTGATGAACTTCGTTAGAGTTACTGATCAACACGTGGTTCCACTTTACTCGCAAAGTAATGACAAACCAACTACCCCAAAATAATCTGAACTTCACACGAGAATTACACTACGCTGCAATTTAAGATAACCTTAGATATTTTAGAGCTAAACCCGAGATAAAGATGATTAAATTTTCAGTTAGGCTGAACTTAACAAATCCATTGTCCTATGGACTTAGCAGACACGCGCTTAGCCGGAGATCTTACCACTTCAGACGCTCGCCACCGCCAGACTGCCACTGCCCTACAGCCGAGCGTGCTTCCTGAGGGTGGCTCACAAAGACCAACGGAAGTGGCCAGAGGGGCAGCTTCCTATACCAACATGACAACGGACGGACAGAACCATACTAAGGACAGAAACCTCTTTGCTTTTAGGAAGCGTAGCTACCTATTCCGACGTTGGTCCTACTGTTCTCTAGCAGACAGGCTTGTCTGCTACCCTCAAGCATGCAACTACAAACACATTTGATCATTCATCCTCTCACACAGAAGGGAAGGGGGATGACAGTATCTTATCATATACAGTATATAACAGAAAGCGGATGTAGGTTCCGTATGAGACTGTGTGACATGAATTACATATAAACTGTGTTTTAAAGTGTAGTAGTGTGACAGATCGTTCTTGTTTATGTGTAAAAGTAACACGTTCCACTACTCAGTCTCCTCCCAGATAGTCAGAAACGCCACAGTAAATTTAGGAGAGGAATTTACTCCATAAATGACAACAGATTTAAGAAATTAAACATGAAAGGAATCCAACAGAGACCTTTCATAACCCCAACGCTCCGGGAAAAGACTGTGCAGGGAATTTTCTGGCCATGCTAGGACATTCCCAAGCAGGCTTCTCACACCCTACTTAAACCAAAAGTGTAAAATAAAAGGCAAAAGGACACCAGCTACTTGCTAAAACACAATAATTTCAACACATCTTTAGAATCTACCAATTTCAAACAGAAAAAAAAGAACACAATCTGTGACACCTATTTAAAAGGTAGTGTAGATCTAATTCGGTCAGCAAGCAAAAACAATGGTTCCTGTGTCATTAATATGAAAACAATTTCTGGTTGTTACCCTTATGGAGTTCACCAGTATTTGCTCATTGCAAGAGCCAACTGATCACAGGAAAATTTATGACTGTTTATTAACAAGCAAAATTTATGAAAATAGCAAAGGTGCCACAGCAATTAAAAAAAAAGAACATCAAATAACATCGGTATTAAAAAGCAGAACATAACAATGCACAATCTGCAAAAGCAACAAAATGATAAGAGAAAAAAACATGTTTTACAAAGTGGTTATCGCAAAAAAATTCTATATCGTATAAAACTAGTAATTTGTAGAATTAAAATAACTATGTGGCACAATTTAATCACTCTCCTATATTTCAATTAGCTAGCAAACAATGAGCATTGTGTCATTATACTGAAACTTCAATAATTATGTGATTGTTACCCTTAAGGGGTTCCTCAATATAAATATGCCCCATGCAAAGGCTAATCGATCACAGTCCAATGAGAATGAATAGCAATCTGACTGATAAACGAAGCAATGCCACATGAATGAATTTACGAAACAAAATAACACAAATCTAATACATCACACAAGAACAAACATTGATCAATAAAACAGTACAATAGTCAATATCTAATAAAAAACACCAATAAATAAAACACCTGCAAAATACAAGAGTCAAAGTCTAAAATAAACAATAAATAAAACACCTGCAAAATACGAGAGTCAAAGTCTAAAAAAAAATTAATAAATAGAACACCTGCAAAATACAAGAGTCAGTCTAGTAACACCAATAAATCGAATCCCTGCAAAACACACGAGTCAAAGTTTCTGTGACAGAAACACACGTATATGCATTGAACTAAGAACCGTATAATCACTGTTCACTGATACACTCACAAGGTCCACTGTTCCGAGGCACAGTGTAAGGGGTGGGGAAGGGGGTGCGTCGCCGTAGCTGTCAGTAGGGATTTTTTTTTTTTGTCCATCTGTTGCGTGCAATCCCGCCGTCTCTGCCCTCTCATGAAGTTTCTCTTGGTGGTCTGTGTCATGTACATCTCGATTTGGTTCCATGTTTGTGTTGTCAAATTCGTGCGGTATCCTCGATTGACACGCCAGGTTGATATTCCTGGGCAAGGATGGCACTTAGTGGCTCTTCTTTTGTGCCACCCTTAGCGACCAGAGAACATCGAACCATGATTTACTGTCGCTTGACAGTGGGCATCCGTCAGGAGATGTTGATAGGCGTCGTTGAAGTCTGCCAGTTTCTCTGGACAGTACCTGTCAAAAGGCTCCACGCCCCTTGTGTTGTTTCTCCGCGGCCGTCTCGTCACGGTCGCGTGCGTGTGGTGCGTTGCCAGCAGATGGATATCCGCGCGGTGGACCGCTCGCCCATCTCAGGTCATCGTCTCGAGGAAGGGTCGCCCGGGGCGGCCGCCCATTAGCTCCAGGTGCAAGGGAAAGTGTTTGCCGCATGCCCTTCTTTTGTTGTCGACCGCGCTCCCGAAGTGGCCCGGTTGACAGCGTCCCCCGCTGGGAAACCCGCCAGTTTACAACTAGTCCGGCTGCTCCCGCTGTCTCGTAAGAGTTTAGCCGGTTCGCTTTCACGTTCTCAACTGCATTCACAGAAAATTTTTTTATCGTAGTTATGTGATTACACAATGTCATACATAATACCACTTAGTATTGCCTTTCACAATTTTTAAGAACAAACGTGAGACTTAATTTTTTTTTTTTTTAAATTAGATGAATCGACAATATAAAATAAAAATTTAAATGACTTGACAATGTAAAAGAATAAAAATGAAATGACTTTACAATGTAAAAAAAATAAGAATTAAATGATCTGACAATATAATATTTAAATCCACATCACTAATGTGGTTCACTTACGTTTTAATAAATCCAATGCTACTTATTAATTCACTAAAATGAATAGGATTATGCCTTGTGCAAGTATAGGTCAGGACAGCATAGGGTTCACATGTTATTTACACAAACATACATGCACACCTGTTGTCTATTCTACAAACTAACTACCCATAAACATGCATTACTCAATATTCTACTTCTATCCACTACTAGTTAAGCCAATAAGCTACTTCAATGCTATTTCAACACCGTGTATATACCACTACAACATTGTTCTAATTCGTCCTCTTCTTGACGCTCGCGGCATACGTCTCGTCACATGATAAATATGGAGAAACTTTCCTTAAACATACACAGTAAAAAAAACAATGGTTATTTACACACCAAAACATTTATACCAGTTCGCACACCTGAAAAGAGACTCGCAATTATACATTTATCATTCTCATATATTCACACATAAAACAGTAAGAAAATTTCATCTAAAATTACGTTATCACAAGAATTAATCACACAGATGGCTCTGAGAACGGTAAAAATGTCTGCACTATACAGGTTATACTACATTTTCTTACCCATTTTGCTGCGATTTCGTTCCTTCTTTAAGTTACCTCTCGCTTCCAAATCAGTCATTTCGCCTGTGGTGATTATTCTGGATTCATTTCTCATGAATGGCATAATTGTGGTCACCTCTATTCTGTAAAACAGTATCATCTTAACATATTGAACTTACAACAGACACAAAAGATCCGAATCCTCCTGTAGTTTAAATGACAAATGTTTTGCTTCATCCTTATTACCTTAAACCAAGCTTTCCTTCGTTCCCATAATCAAAATTATTTAATCATCCTCTACCTTCAAGAGGGAAATTTCCTCAGTACAAATCATATAGGCTGCAGTGCATCCCGCACCAGCGAAAACGGTAAGCTGTAATGCTCACAGCATCAGCAAAACACATAAACGTCGCTTTTCTAGGACAAGTATTAACGCAGAATAATTTTTTAGGCTCTGGCTCAACATCAGTGAAGACTACAAAAAGGATCCACATTTCCGTTCCATTCTCCATTTGCTGGAAAACTGCTCGTATTTGACTGCCACAATAATATTTCAGGGCGACGTAAATTACACAAACCACAATTCTTCTTTCACCTTGAAGGGAATCAATCTACTTACGAAATCCACAGACAGCACTTTCCGTACTGAGCTATAAAGAACAAAAAAAGACATATATCATCAATATTAACGTATCATCGCATATTGGGAAGCCAATGGTTAAACAATCGTATTATCGCGTCCTGTTTTCAAGATTCCAGATTTACTCATTCCTTTCTCAGAGTTCTCCTGTCTTAAAATATTCATACAGCACGCATACTATAGTAAGAGATCCTCATTTATACTGACAGATATAGAATAGTAATAGATAGATAGTAGCACTGAAAGCAGAAAATCGGAAACAAGGCTACTAACAGCTGGGGGACCTGGGTTTGCCAGACCCATAATACCCACAGATCGGATATTCCCCTGAGTTTATGCACTAATTCAGCAACGATCTTGCTTTCCTCAGCAGCGACTCTTTTCAATTTACACACAAAAAAACATAAACAGCATTTTACTCGTTCACAAAGAAACCTTTTATCTTCACGTTTGAATCAAACTAAATCCTAATTGCACAAGGAGGAAAAAAAAAATTAAAACACCACTTCAATCCATCACATAAAAACATCTTTATCATTAATTTTTATCAACATATTATTCAAAATGCATGTCACAAATTTAAACTAATCAATTCATCCTCTTCACCGTCCTCTCTACTTCTCACTGTCCTTTCTACTCATTTGCCATGTCGCTTATTTGTCCCGATTGGGCGCCTTCTGCGATGATCATTTGTCATTGCCGGTTTTGTTCATTTCCATTTACTGGATTATGTCTAGGGTTGGCCGGCCGAATTTCAACATCATGTGGTGCTCCGCCTATAGTCCTATTCCCACCGTGTTCACCGTAGTATCGATTCTGGTTGCCGTAACTGTTCCGTTCACGATTCTGTCCACGTCCTCGATCATTTCCGCTGTTCCACCTGTGTTCGCGACTGTTACCCCAGTTTCTATACGGCCGGTCCCGATTATTGTTCCGTTCGCGTCGCGACGACCAGTCACGCCGTTGATTAGTAATACGGCCACGACTGCGGTCGCGCTGCTGTGCCCCGTAATAACTTTGCGCCTGATTAGGCGGGCATTCTGCTGTATTATATTCCAACTCTTGGAGAAGTGTTTTAAACGTTTCCACGTCCTCTTTGCATCGTCCCGCAAGAATGACGTGCCGCAAGTGCATCGGCAATTTGGTGATGCATATCCTAATTAGTTCCGCAGGCCCGTATGGATCGTATAAAAATTGATTTGCCTGCAGCATGTGGTCGAATAGGCGTGCAGGGCTGCCGAAACCAGACTGGTTCAAATTTGGCAGCATAATTATGCCATGTTTGACCCTATCTTGTGCCGCTTCCGACCAATAGGCGGAGAGAAAGGCTTGTCGAAACTCCCGAGTGGAGTTGCAGTGACGCGCTGCCGACCTCATGCGAATCGCCGGTTCGCCTTCCAAATAGCCACACATATATTCTATCTTATGTGAACTTGCCCAGTCGGGAGGAAGACAGAACTCAAATTGCTCGAGCCATGCTCGTGGATGTATTCCTTTTTGCGAATTTCGGAATATCTCAAACTTTCTTACCGTAAGGAAATGTTTGAAATCAAATCCCCGCATTTCCTCCTGTCGAGGCCCTTGAATGTTTCTATTTTTCTCATGTCTGCCCCTCAAATTACATTTTCCCCTGTCGTCAAAATCTCCCTCGTGGCCGGAGTCCCTCTCTGCACTGTTCGTACGGCTATTTTTAATGCTATTGACGAGTTCGGAATCACACGCCATGCGGTTTTCCAGATGCGCCACGCGTTCTTGTAATTCGCCTGTTACAGCTCTGTTTTGCCTGCTCACTTCGAACTGTCCCTTCTGAAATTTCAGAAGCGAACGCACTTCTTCGGTCTCTGCGGCCGCTACCGGTGTAGTATTGTTCTCGCTTTCCGTCAGCTTCATCGTGCCTACAATGTCCGCTAATGCCGCAATCTTATCATCAATTTGTCTCTTGTCCTCCGCCCCAGTCTGCTTCAATTGTTCTACTTGCTGTTCCAACGCGTGGATCGCTAAACTGTTGTCGGCTATTGTGTTGCTAACGGACGTGGGACAATGCGTTTCTGCCTCTTGGACCCTCGAGAGTACCTGCTGGTGCTCCCTTTGGCATTCTTCCCTCAGCTCTTGGAAATTCCTAAGTAGCCGTTCTTCGCTTTCTTTAGATTCGGCATCGCCTCTCCGCTTGCTCTGTTCTAAGGCTTGCAGACGATCATCGATTTGTTCAAATGTACGGCCTAATTCTTTCATAATATCACTTTTTATTTCACTTGCCAGATTGTTTATTCTTTGTGAGATATCATCGGACACTCTCTGCATCGACTTGTCGACTTTATTTGTCTGCTGGATTAGTTTTTCGTCTATTTGTTCGCCTAGCTCGCGGATAGATTTTTCAGATTTCTGCGTCATTTGTTCGCCTAGCTCGCGGATAGATTTTTCAGATGACTCTTTTTGTTCTCGGAACGATTTTTCAAATGATTCTTTATTTTGTTGCAATAAGGTTTTCATGAGTTCTGCCAAATCAATTTGGTTAGTAGGAGGAAAATTTATTTCTGGCTCTGCTGTGAGCCCGTTCGTCCTGTTTTGCATTTCGTCTGAAGTATTTCCCATTGTATTTTCGGAACTGCCCGACGCATTAACATTCGAAATCAAATTATTATCTCCTTGGTCCATGTTGCTTAAGTTGTCGGACCGCTTACTTTTAGCTTGGTTACGTGTCTGCATTAGTGCAATTTATACCCGGTACGCGACACACTAATCAAAATAAATGTGTCCCCCAAAAATTACGACAGTCACACGAAAGATACCCAACCTAGTACGCACTTTTTCACACGCAAAACAAATTTTTATCTTTGATCGAAACAGTGCAATGTACAAGCGAGAACAAAAAACACACACACATATAAAACACACAAATATAGAAAACAAAACAAGACAAACAACACAACGCCGATCAACAACGCCGTGAATCTTTTGAAAGTCTGCTCGGAAACAACACAGAAGTTGTTTGAGCGCTGTAGGAAAAAAATTAAGATTATAACACGCTCGCAATCTAACGTTTCAGAGATTCCAGAGTCTAGCGGAATCACAGAACAGGGTCGCCATGTGTAATATTGTTACTTATTTTTGCTATGCTGATATCGGTGCTAATTGACAATGAAAGTGGGTTAAAAGCCGTGATCTGTCTGGGGACGTTAACCGTGGATTACTGGGCAACTGTTTCATCAGATATTTAGTCTAGGTTTACCAAGCAGACTAACATTAATGATAATCTTTTAATAGTCATACAAAACCGGTAATATATATATATATATATATATATATATATATATATATATATATATAAAAAGAGAATTTAAATAAAAAGAAAGAAATCAGTTTATATTTGGAAATTTATTTTAAGATTGTTCATTGAAATTTCAGCATATTATACGTGAGTTATAACTGAGCTGGTGCCTTATTTACGATTGAAAAATGTGAGATTGTAATCTTACGGAACACATAAAATATGGAGCCAAGATTGGGAGACTGCATACGACACTGCATTCATAAAATAACTCACGAAGAACATTGAAACATAAGCAAGAAGAAATTAACCACAACCAACAGATTCAGTTTTTATACCCAAAGAAATTACGTTCATACCACAATCCTGTCCGTCATGTAATTACCACACACTGGTATACTAAATTCATATTAACTCTTTGTGAAGTCTTCGCAAAAAGAATAGCTGAGGGCTACTTTGATGATTACACCACATGCTCCACGTGGTCAATTTGGTTTACACAAAGCGTACAACTCCACAATAATTTTGATAATTAAAATACATTAGATCGAAAAGCAATTGACAAAAGCAAAACCTTGAACTGGTTACTAACGTCTTACTATTAACCTGATGGGTCAAACAGTTATATAAGCACGTGGTACTGGTCTCGCAAAGTACACTCCACGTGGGTTGAACATAAAGAAAAGCATAAAGAAAAGTTGCTATATTGTAAAATATTGTCCAGACGAGACGTTATAATCACACAAGCATTCACATTTAAGATTGATGAACTTAGTTAGAGTTACTGATCAACACGTGGTTCCACTTTACTCGCAAAGTAATGACAAACCAACTACCCCAAAATAATCTGAACTTCACACGAGAATTACACTACGCTGCAATTTAAGATAACCTTAGATATTTTAGAGCTAAACCCGAGATAAAGATGATTAAATTTTCAGTTAGGCTGAACTTAACAAATCCATTGTCCTATGGACTTAGCAGACACGCGCTTAGCCGGAGATCTTACCACTTCAGACGCTCGCCACCGCCAGACTGCCACTGCCCTACAGCCGAGCGTGCTTCCTGAGGGTGGCTCACAAAGACCAACGGAAGTGGCCAGAGGGGCAGCTTCCTATACCAACATGACAACGGACGGACAGAACCATACTAAGGACAGAAACCTCTTTGCTTTTAGGAAGCGTAGCTACCTGTTCCGACGTTGGTCCTACTGTTCTCTAGCAGACAGGCTTGTCTGCTACCCTCAAGCATGCAACTACAAACACATTTGATCATTCATCCTCTCACACAGAAGGGAAGGGGGATGACAGTATCTTATCATATACAGTATATAACAGAAAGCGGATGTAGGTTCCGTATGAGACTGTGTGACATGAATTACATATAAACTGTGTTTTAAAGTGTAGTAGTGTGACAGATCGTTCTTGTTTATGTGTAAAAGTAACACGTTCCACTACTCAGTCTCCTCCCAGATAGTCAGAAACGCCACAGTAAATTTAGGAGAGGAATTTACTCCATAAATGACAACAGATTTAAGAAATTAAACATGAAAGGAATCCAACAGAGACCTTTCAAGCATTTCTCCCATATGTCGGGAACATTTCATCGAAAGTAGGCAGAATTTTAAAGAAACATCGTGTGAAAGCAATCTTCCGGCCACCTACAAAGACTCGTGCGCTTCTGGGCTCAGCCAAGGATGATCTGGGATTACGGAAGGCTGGAATTTATAAAATACCTTGCGAGTGTGGGAAAGCCTACATTGGTCAGACCACACGTACAGTACACGACCGCTGCATTGAACATGAGCGCCACACTCGCCTTTTACAGCTCAGTAAGTCGGCCATAGCCGAACATTGTATTTCCACAGGACATACTATGGATTATTCTGCCACGAAAATCTTGGCCCCATCGAGATCCTTCTGGGATTCAGTTGTTAAGGAATCCGTGGAAATACGTTTGGAGGAAAATCTCATTAATCGTGATGGCGGCTTTCAATTGAATAAGGCCTGGGACCCGTTGATTTCTTTAATATCAACCAAAAGAAAACTTTTTATGGCTTCTGACATGTCGAGCTACAAGTAATTTTAATTTTAATATTGAAATGTTGCATTTTATTGTTTTGGACACGTCTGCGTGCGTGTTTTACTTGTTTCACGCATTCGTTCGCGCTCCATAGATGCAGTAATATTGTAGAGGGCCTTGGAATCGACAGGTGGCGCTCATGCAACGGTAACTTGCGCATGCGTGTCTTGCGGCACTTTTAAGTATAAATAGAGCGACTTGCACTAGCAATCTCCAGTGTCAAACACTCGCCTGAAGATGGCTGTAAGATTGTCAGCCGAAATATCGTGGAAAGAAGTCGATGAGATCCGGCTGCAATCCCGAAATCTTGTGGAATATTCGATACGCCTGGAAAACTTCAGGAGTCCCATCATTTACATAGACAAATACTAACAACCAGTCAGAGAAGAGTGTGCTCACGCCTTCTGTTCTGTTCACTGTTGTCATGTATCTCTGCTACTTCAGGTGCCAGTTGCTGTCGTCATTTACAGACGATGCTTCCGGCCATTGACGTAACAATCGCGTTTTCTATTTTGTTTTTTGCATTGTGTCTCTGCGACAGAATGTGATAAGACTATTGTTACCCTGATAAAAATATCCAATGTTGAACCTTAACGAGCAGCATGTAGATATATCCAGATCGGAAACGCCCAGTTTTTACTGCTGCTGTCATGTTTATGTGTGACGACAAAAACGAACCGACAATATCGCCCTTTCCCTTGCTCATCTGTCACAAACATTTTGTTATTTTGATCGAGATATAGCAGTCTATTTGTATCTTCAGGGAGGTGTTGTTTTATTTTACAGTGCTGCGTGAGGCACATTCAGTTTGAAGTTACGATAATTCTGTAATAAACGGAATGAAACACAACAGAAACTACAGAGTGAGTGTGTAGAAGGCACCGAATCATACAGACTGCAGTGACTGTACATCCGAAAAACCTGTGCATATATGCAGGTCATGACTAGAATCTGAAGCCCACCTAAGCTGACTACACACGTAACTGCATGCTTGACAAGCATGCATGCACAAGTGTGCTTGCACAAGCATGCTTGAACGAATGTGGTATAAATCCGTGCAATGATCAAGACTGTACAAGCAGCTTGATGATTGATCGAATTTAGATTATGCATCTTGTTCCAGGTTTCAAGTGCTAGAGTATGTGTACCAAGAATATATAGACTTCTGCCAGCATTCGTCACTGATATGATTGCATTTAATTTGTATTTGTTCCTGTTAAATTACATTTTGTACGTCCGCCTGCTTAGCTGGGTGGTAACGTGCTCGCCTCCCATGCAAGCGGGCCCGGGTTTGATTCCCGGCCGGGTTGAAGATTTTCTCCGCTCGGGGACTGGGTGTTGTGTTGTCCTCATCATCATTTCATCCTCATCACCGGCGCGCAAGTCGCCCAATGTGGCATCGAATGAAATTAGATTTGCAATTGGAGGCCGAACTTTCCCGACTAGGGGCCTCCCGGCCAGCGATGACATACACTCACTTAATTTTTTTACATTCTATACAAAGCTTGAACAGTAATGAAGGACAAGCCAAGGAATACAATATTACATAGAGAAAGAAACAATACTGTGAGACAGTTTCCATGACATGTGTACTGCGAATAGTTGATGTGAGAATAATATTTTCGGTTGTTTCACCACTTTCTTCTCCACATATCACAGCTCCTCTTCCGCTTCTCTCGTAACACAAGCAGACAGGCTGCCAAAGCCAGCGAGTGCATCACCGCCTGAGCTCGTCATTCTCTGGCTAGCAAACCAATGCTTGTACAAGCATGCTTGCCACGTGTGATGGGGAGGAGCCAGTGCAAGGGTTGCACAAAAGAGCTAGCCCATGTATGCTTGTCAAACATGCAGTTACGTTTGTAGCTGTCATTACGAGCCACTGTTGTTACGCTGTAACCCATAATGTTGATTAAATTGTGTTCTGGGGGAAGTCTTGCGGAATACAGGGTGGTCCATTGATCGTGACCGGGCCAAATATCTCACGAAATAAGCGTCAAACGAAAAAACTACAAAGAACGAAGCTTGTCTAGCTTTAAGTGGGAAACCAGATGGCGCTAGATGGCGCTGCCATAGGTCAAACGGATATCAACTGCGTTTTCTTAAATAGGAACCCTCATTTTTTATTACATATTCGTGTAGTACGTAAAGAAATATGAATGTTTTAGTTGGACCACTTTTTTCGCTTTGTAGTAACATCGGTAGAACATTACGTAGGAAATCAGTATACATTGCACCATTTAGATTGCCATCGATAAAATGGGGGCCAATTACCCTTCCTCCCACAACGCCGCACCATACATTAACCCGCCCAGGTCGCTGGCGTTCCACTTGTCGCAGCCATCGTGGATTTTCCGTTGCCCAATAGTGCATATTTCGCCGGTTTACGTTACCGCTGTTGGTGAATGACGCTTCGTCGCTAAATAGAACGCGTGCAAAAAATCTGTCGTCGTCCCTTAATTTCTCTTGTGTCCAGTGGCAGAACTATATACTTCGTTCAAATTCGTCGCCATGAAATTCCTGGTGCATAGAAATATGGTACGGGTTCAATCGATGTTGATGTAGCATTCTCAACACCGACGGTTTTGAGATTCCCGATTCTCGCGCAATTTGTCCGCTTCTGATGTGCGGATTAGCCGCGACAGCAACTAAAACACCTACTTGGGCACCATCATTTGTTGTAGGTCGTGGTTGACGTTTCACATGTGGCTGGACACTTCCTGTTTCCTTAAATAACGCAACTATCCGGCGAACGGTCCGGACACTTGGATGATGTCATCCAGGATACCGAGCAGCATACATAGCACACGCCCGTTGGGCATTTTGATCACAATAGCCGTACATCAACACGATATCGACCTTTACCGCAATTGGTAAACGGTCCATTTTAACACGAGTAACGTATCACGAAGCAAATAACGTCCGAACTAGCGGAATGTTACGTGATACCACGTACTTATATGTTTGTGACTATTACAGTGCCATCTACCACAAAGCGAAAAAGGTGGTCCAACTAAAACATTCATATTTCTTCACGTACTACACGAATATGTAATAAAAATGGGGGTTCCTATTAAATAAAAAAAGCGCAGTTGATATCCGTTTAACCAATGGCAGCGCCCTCTAGCGGGCCAACCATAGCGCCATCTAGTTTCCCCCTTAAAGCTCGACGAGTTTCGTTCTTAGTTTTTTCGTCTGATGCTTATTTCGTGAGATATTTGGCCCGGTCGCTATCAATGGACCATCCTGTGTACAGACATTATAAAGACTGCACATGACACGTCATTCTCTCCTCCATGTTCGGCCCTATGCGTCACCGGACCATGCTGTTAGTTCGCATTTGTGAAAGACAAGTTCATCACCTAAGATAAACTTTTGAATCTTCATTTCCCACACACTGGAGCAGTTCGAGAGGCCACCCTCACAGGAGGTGTTATACTATTTTCTGTCTACCCCGGTGTGATTAGAGCCGTAGAGGGTGGGGGGGGGCAGGAATTAGGCGCTACTTGACGCAGCTGGTGTGCCAGGAGGGTGGCGGCGTTGCTCAGGCGGCACCAGAGCCGGCGGCGGCGCCACAGGCGGGGCAGGCGCAGGCCGTGTGCGACGTGTGTTGCGCGACGGGCACGCCGGGCCCCTGCCGCTGCCACCAGCAGGCGACGCAGCCGCAGCAACCGCCGCAGAGGCCGCTCGTGCCGCCACAGCGCCGCTTCAAGAGGTCCACCACCACTGACTACCGACAGCAGTGGTGACCGCGCTGGTTGCCAAGGTACGACACCTACCATCACTCAGCACACCACACTCAGGAGGTCTATTTCCACTGTGGTGACTCTGCGGGTTGCTTAGGTACGCTGCATTATACAGGGTGAAAAGTATTTAAACCGACAAACTCTGGGAGGTTGTAGGGGACATCAAAACAAATATTTTTCCCTGATGTCATTTTTTCCTATGAGGAGTATTTAAACCGGTAGAGGAAGATTTATCTGGCGGCAAATTAATTAAACCAACAAACACTTTTCCATTTTTTATGACCAAGAGTCAACACATTAACACAACCCAATTTCAAATACAGTAGATTTTCAAAAATGCCTCCATTGACACGTAAACAAAGGTTACACCGTCGGATCATGTTCTGTCTGACACGGGCAAAAACCCCAGGAGTATCCTGAATTGTTCCTGCTGCTGCTACTATCCGGGCAACCAGATCCTCTTCTGATGCAGCAGGAGTTGGCTAAACAAGGTTGCGCATCTCTCCCCACACGTCCAGAGGGGACATATCTGGGGATCGAGCAGTCCACGATACAGGACCACCTCTGCCAATCCACGTTTCTGTGAACCGTCGGTCCAGGAATCGACGCACACGACGACTGAAATGTGCCGGCGCCCCGTCATGTTGGAACCACATGTGTTGTCTTGTAGCGAGCGGGACGTCTTCCAGCAACTTCGTCAAATTGCAACGTTCTTGCTGTGCGACGGCGCCCCTATCCAGGTAATTTGCTAAATGACCCGCTCTCACGCAGACGTTGGTACACAGCAGCAAAGGTCGTCTGATGCGGGATACGGCGATTAGGATATTGTTGTTGATAAACCCGTTGTACAACTCGTCCGTTGTTGTGTGCTACGTAGTACTCACCAACCATATCAGAGTACTCACTCCAGGTGTATCGATCCATTAGTAAACAGAGACAATGAACTACTACACTGGTGGACATCAGTTGCCTACAACTGAAGGGCATAATACGCCCTCTTAACAACCGTAATACGTCCTCTAACAACTGAAGAGCGTAATATGACCTCCACTGGTTTAAATAATCCTCATAGGAATAAATGATATTAGGGAAAAATATTTGTTTTGATGTCCCCTACAACCTCCCAGAGTTTGTCGGCTTAAATACTTTTCACCCTGTATGACTCATTGTGCAACGCTTCTTTGGTCCACATCCAATAGCTACTGACGGCAGTCGACACTGCAGCGCTTGTCGGCGTACGTCACGTTCTATCGTTCAACACGCCACATTCCAGAGGTCTACTTCCATTGACTACCGTCAGTAGTAGTAACTGTGGGGCCTACCAAGGTATTCCACTTTCTATGGCTAAACACAGTACGCTCGGCAGGGCCTTATTCACTGCCTATCGGCAGCAGTGGTGACTGTGGGGGTTGCCAATGTACGCTGCCTTCCATCACACAACACACCACGCTCGGACGGTACGCCGCCTTCTATGACTTAACATGCTGCTCTCGGTAGGGCCGTGTCTGCTGACTGCCGGTAATGTGTGGTGATCGCAGAGATTGCCAAGGTATGCCACCTGTCCTCACACAACACACCACTCCTCATTAGGTCTGTCTCCACTGACTACTGACTGCAGTTGTGATTATGGAGGATGCTAAGGTATGCCACCTTCCATCACATAACACATTATGCTTGTAGAGAACGCCACCTTCTATGACTGAACATGCTATGCTTTGTAGGGCCATGTCCACTGACTGCCGGTAATACGAGGGTTATTCTAAAAGTAAGGAACGATCGGTCGCGAAATGGAAACCACAGTGAAAATCCGGTGACGTTTGGCACATTTGTGTTGGACAGTGTCTCTAGTAAGCCCGTCGATCACGTTAGGTCGTTCATTTCAGTTCTGAGCACACAGGGAGCACATAAAGATACCTAGAACAATAGTGTCTCCCGCCAAGAACGAGGGCCTGGTGAGAAATTTCACCTGAAACTATGCATCCAACATTACATAACTGTCGTGCGGTTTCCTCTTCAAGAGAATTCTCAGCCGCATTCTGCAGAGGCAATGAAGATGCTCCTGCATCGTTTTCAGTTGGAAATGTTTGATTACCCACAATACGGCCCGTAATTGTCTCCCTCTGAGTTTCATCTCTGCTCACATGAACCGCTGGCTATGAAATCAACATTTTGGCACAGACAACGAGCTGTAGGCCAGCTCAGAGAATTGGCGGAAAGCACTGGTGGCTGCCTTCTATAGCGAGGGAATTGGAAAGTTGGTACAATGCTATGACAAACGTCTAAGTCGGATCGGCGACTATGGAGATAAGTAGCTGGAAGTTGTAGCTAGCTATTACAAATAGAAGAGTTTTGATTTTCACTGTGGTTTCCATTTCACGACCGATCGTTCCTTACTTTCCGAATAGCCCTCGTATGTGGTGACTACGGAGGTTGCCAAAGTATGTCGCCTTCCATCACTCAACACACTGCATTCGGGAGGTCTATCTGTGCTGGCTACTAACAGAAATGATGACTGTGGGAACTGCCAAGGTGCGCCACATTACATCATTAAACATGCCACACTCTGGTGATCCACATCCACTGGCTACTGACAGTAGCAATGACTGCTAGGGTTGCCATGGTATGCCATGATAAAACGCAACACACTTGGGAGGTCCTTCTCTGATGACTACCGATAGTTCAAGTGGCTGCAGGGGCTGCCAAGGTATGCAGCATTCTACTCTATCACTCGACACGTTACACTTAAGTTGTGCACTTCCACTGACTACTGACAGCACAGGGCTGCCAAAGTACGCCACATTATACCACTCGTTACCTTGAATAGTCTACCTCCAGTGACTACCGACAGCAGCAGTGACAATGGGGTCTGCCAAGGTACACCGCCTTCCACTACTCAACATGTCACGCTCGGGATGTCTACCTCCACTGACAGTCGACGGTAGTGGTGACTGCGGTGGTTGCCTGGTATGTCACTTTCTATGACTCAACAGGCCACGTTCAGTAGGGCCATCTCCATTGGCTACTGACAGCGGCTGTGACCACGGGAGTTGCCAAGAGACTATGGTTTCATCAGTCTCTCTGTGCCCTAGCAAAAGTTAAAACTGATGGCATTTAGATTTCATTATTAATAACATTTCGCCTTACTAAGGTTGTGCCACGAGATGCCACTGTCGCATGGGTGAGGAGCACGATAAGATGATAGTGCCATCCAGTGCGTATACACAACACTAGTAGTAAAGTCCTAGTGGAGAACACCAGTCGTCTCGTTGGTAGTGCGGTAACCGGGTCACGTTCACAGTTCAGACTATAACATCGTTGCAAAAGACTTGCGTGGTATTCACTGAATATTTTTTTACCCCTTAAAATCCCATAAAACACTGGCCACACTCTTTCTGTTTTTTGAGTAGGATTACTATCTTAACGTTCACATTGTTTTGATCGCGTTTTCTTTTGTGGCATGAAGTGATGGACAAACTTCTCATCCAAAGTAAAATATCATTGTAAAAACCAGTTGAAATATTAAAACGACCAAAAAATGAAAGACTCGTTTTCTCATTAGCATTTGATCAGTATTTAACATATGGGGCACTCAGGTTGCAAAAACTATCTCATAGTTGATTCTGCATACTGTTTCTTCTGGTATGCCAATGGCGTAAAGTATTTCGCGTATGAAACTTTCTGTCAGATTAAATCTGCGTGCTAGACCAGAACTCGTAGTAGGACCTATGCTTTTTGTGGGGCAAGTGCTCTGCCACCTGATCTACACGAGCACGGCTCAACAACCCTTCCTCATAGCTTTAATTCCGCCTGTGCCACAACTCCTACCTTCCGAAATCCATGCATCTTTAATAACGTATCCTCCAGCGCCATTTTTCTCTCTGTTTTCACTACGGGATCCTTAACGTGGATCATAACCAAGAGAAGCACACTCACAGCCTTCCGAAAATTCTTTGGTAATCAGTTATTCAGACTAAAGAATTTTATCCCTGCGGCAGGGTTTCCATACGTGTGAACAAGACCAAATAAATAGTTCGTATGAACAGAATTATCCTGCATATCAAGATAACACTTGACCTGCTGTATACACAGTATGTACCAACATAACAAAAGCAATATATAATTGCAATCAACGCCTAGACCGTGACCGAGCGAGGTGGCGCAGTGGTTAGCACACTGGACTCGAATTTGGGAGGACGACAGCTCTACCCCGCGTCCGGCCATCCTAATTGAGGTTTCCCGTGATTTCCCTAAATCGCTCCAGGCAAATACCGGGATGGTTACTTTGAAAGGGTACGGCCGGCTTCCTTCCCCATCCTTCCCTAATCCGATGGGACCGATGATCTCGCTGTTTGGTCCCCTCCCCCAGGCCAACCAACCTTGATCGAGAAATTTTTACGCTGCATCGTTGGCCACTTTCGGTATTCGAAGCATTTAGAATCGCCCCGGGGTCTGACTTATATAAACTTGAAGGGACATGATTACCCGCACAGAAAGTGCCCGGGAAAGGGGGGGGGACGATTACGAGCCGTATTTTTTTCTTTCATTCAAATAACGACCACAGTTGCCCGGTAATACTGTAATCAGGCGATCGTGGACTTTTCAACGTGATCATAAGACCAACATTATTCCATTCAAATAATTACTGGGTCTTCCTCACCCATTAATAAACTGCGAGAACAGTCAGACCGTCCAGATTGCAGGCTGCTTATCTAAAGAAACAAAAACATGACTTTCAGTATTTCATATAGTTACTGTCCAAATAAAAAATAAAAAATTCTTTTGTAATCTACTGTTTAAGAAATATAATCTTTTGTTAAAGGTTTAACACAGTAAGTCAAGTACTAAAGTTAGAAACTGTTTGCCCTGAGGCAGCGTAACTCACGGCACGAAAATTGCCTTCACCCATAAAGGTTTCATTTGCTTAACATGAAATGTTTAACATATTAACTGATATGTGAAGAACTATGATGTCTGAAGCTCTTTTGTACATGGGGTTCAATTATTTAAAGAATATTATAAACGTATGTAATAAGTTTGTAATGTATTAGCGAACCTAACTATGCAAAGCATTGCAATTACTATGTATGGGAATTACATGCACGTCCTATTCTCCGTCTCCCCCCTCTCTCTTTTCATTATCACCACCTCCTCCTCCTCCATTTCTCCGTTCTCTTCTTGCCCCCTCTTTCTGTCTATCTCTTCCTTTACCCTCTCTGTGTTCATTTCCTCCCTTCTCTTTTCCACCTCCACTTCCTTACTGACTCTGACTTTGAACAGTATTTATTGTCGTTGCAAAAGAAACCTCATTGGAAATTGCAGTCGTTTAAAATGAATAGGTTAATCGATTGGGATCACTGGTATACGGGGTGTGAGAGAGACCTCTCGAGCTGCTGGACCTGTGAGGATAGTGGCTTCAACGACAGTATTTTTCATGGTTTTCATGTGCGAACGTGTAGGATTACCAAGTTACGGGTGTTTTAGATTCCATAGTACCCTTCTAATCGTAAGCCGATAAGCCATAAATACAACTTTCCTGTTTTCTGTTGAAATCGACTGCGAGGAATGAAAGGAGCAGCACATTGTTATGTATGCAGACTTTAAAAAATATTATATATAAGGAGAAAGAATTGATATATGAGAAACAATTTGTCTCGTTAAAATAATCTGACATCGTAGTTAAAATTGACTATGAGAAAGACAACTGAATCACACATTACACAGCACAACATTTTTTCTCGTAGCTGGTTTTAACAGAATATATATATATATATATATATATATATATATATATATATATATATATATATATATATATACTCATGTTCATAAATTGAGGATAAAGCTGATACATGGTGAAGCAACGCTCTGGTGGGCGGTCTGAGGCTTTAAATCACCTCGGGGTATGACCATGCGATACATTTGACATGCAGAGGTGTGTTGGTGCACGTCAGAGTACGTGCAGCGAGTAATTGTGCAGACATTTTCAGAAGTGCTAATGGTGACTGTGTGTTGAAAATGGCTCAAAGAACACATATTGCTAACGTTATGAGAGGTAGAATACTAGGGCGACTGGAGGCAGGTCAAACACAGCAGGTCATTGCACGGGCCCTCCGTGTACCACAAAGTGTGATCTCAAGATTATGGTAACGATTCCAACAGACAGGAAACGTGTCCAGGCGCTACAATACGGGACGTCCACAGTGTACAACGCCAAAGAAGACCGATATTTCACCATCAGTGCCCGCAGATGGCCACGGAGTACTGCAGGTAGCCTTGCTCGGAACCATAACCGCAGCCACTGGAACAGCTGTCTCCAGACACACAGCCTACAGACGACTGCACAGACATGGTTTATTCGCCTTGAGACCTGCAAGGTGCATTACACTGACCCCTGGTCACAGGAGAGCCCGTAAAGCCTGGTGTCAAGAACACAGTACATGGTCATTGGAACAGTGGTCCCAGGCTATGTTCACGGACGAGTAAAGATATAGTCTGAACAGTGATTCTCTTCGGGTTTTCATCTGGCGTGAACCAGGAACCAGACACCAACCCATTAATGTCCTTGAAAGGGACCTGTATGGAGGTCGTGGTTTGATGGTGTGGGCTGGGATTATGATTGGTGCACGTACACACCTGCATGTCTTTGGCAGAGAAACTGTAACAGGTCAGGTGTATCGGGACGTCATTTTGCACCAGTATGTATGCCTTTTCAGGGGTGCAGTGGGCCCCACCTTCCTCCTGATGGATGATAACGCATGGCCCCACCGAGCTGCCATCGCGGAGGAGTACGTTGAAACAGAAGATATCAGGCGAATGGAGTGGCCTGACTGTTCTCCAGACCTAAACCCCATCGAGCACGTCTGGGATGCTCTCGGTCGACATATCGCTGCACGTCTTCAAACCCCTACGATACTTCAGGAGCTCTGACAGGCACTGATGCAAGAATAGGAGGCTATACCCCAGCAGTTGCTCGACCACCTGATGCAGAATATGCCAACCCGTTGTGCGCCTGTGTACGTGTGCATGGTGGTCATATCCCATATTGATGTAGCGGTACATGCGCAGGAAACAGTGGCGTTTTGTAGCTCATGTGTTTCGGAACGGTTCTCTTAACTTGTCACCAATATCGTGGACTTACAGATCTGTGTCGAGTGTGTTCCCTATGTGCCTATGCTACTAGCGCCAGTTTTGTGTAGTGCCACGTTGTGTGGCACCACATTCTGCAGTTATACTTAATTTATGATCAAGAGTGTAACTTATGTCCGTCTGAATGTTTATTGAAATATTGTAAAAAAATCTGAAATAAATCGAGCAAGAACGCTTTGAGATTTTGGTTGACGACGTTTTCTTACTGTATCTTTTATAGATCTATAAACTGCATATATTAAAAAAAGTAAGTAGTCCATGGCCGACCAAATTTTATTAGAGTATCTTATGATAATTTGAAGTAGATAGGTAAAGATCTTTTCGAGATTTTCGCTAACGAAGTTCCATATATATTTATATACAATATACATTTAAAACATGTAACGTCTGCCTGTCGGAACGTTTAGAAAAGTATCGTATAAAAACTTGAGGTAAATCGGCCAGGAACTTTTCGAGATTTTTGGTAAAAATGTTAAACAACGCCTTCTCTCTGTATAGTAGTATAGATAACACATAAATGCAGTATCTGAAAAATGCAGGTATAGCTGACGGAGTTTCATTTCCTCGATAGTTAACGAATCTTAAACGACAGAATGTTGAAATCAGCAACCGATAAGTTAGTCAAACCAGTTACTAGAGAATTTACTGACGATATTTTATGTCAGCAATATATTTTTTTGGCACTAGGATGAGTATTGTTGAACAATGTTTACGCCTTCAGGGTTGGGAAGGGGGAAGCGGGGTAGCGAGATCACTTTGCTGCCTGTCACAACACTTCTTCTTTATGAATTGACTGACGGTGTTCTTTCCATTCACCAGTTTTGAGAGAAGCATTGACAACACAAGATGAGTGAGAAAGGACCGATTCTTATCTACCAACGTTTTTATTTTTTTAAACAAAAATGTTGTCTCCTTCAAAGTGGTTCCCATTGGCAGCTATACGCCGGCAGGGTTGTTGTTACCAGTCTTGGTAGCAGCACTGAAAGACTTCAAGTGGTAGGACCTTTAACATGCCTGTCACATTCTTTTGAACGTTCAACAGAGTCCCAAAATGACGTCCTTTTAAGACATTTTTCGATTTACGGGAAAGAAACAAGTCACAAGGACTCAAATCAAGAGGATATGGGCTATGGCTAGAGGATATGGAAGAGGATAGGGGCTATGGATCAACAGGAATGCCTTTAGATGTCAAAAATTCCGTGAAGGAAGTGGCCATGTGACATGGAGCGTCGTCATGATGCAGCATCTACTTATCTGCAATGTCGGCTCTCATCAGATTCACACTTTTCCTAATCCTTCCAAGGACACTTTTGTAAAACACTTGGTTGACAGTTTGTCTTGGAGGAACAAATTCTTTGTGCACGATACCCCTGTTGTCAAAAAGGAAAATCAGCATTGTTTAAATCTTTGGTTTGCTTATTCGAGCTGTTTTGGGTCGAGGAGACGCCTCAGCGTGCCACTCCTCACTTTGCCGCTTTATCTCAGGGTCGTACTCAGAAGTCCAGGATTCATCACGTGTGATCACATGACTGAACCATTCTTATTCATTGGCAATCCTCTCAAGACTGTCAACGCAAGCGTTTCTTCGATTGGGCTTCTGCTCAGTTGTGAGGTTTTTCGACACGATTTTGCCACAAACCTTTCGTATGCGCAAAGCTTCGCTCGAAATATGATGTACGGTGAAAGTGTTTTAATAAGTCACAATCATCTTTATTCTTAAACGTTGATCTGATCTCACAAAAGTACACATTCAATGGTTTCGTCGGTTTTTGAAGTTTAGGTCTCCAGAGCGAGATTCATCTTCAGGTGTTCTCGACCTGCGAAAAACTTGTGCTCTTGATAAGGAATGTTCCCCATAAGCCTGTTTCAAATTTTCAAAGGTCACACTCGTGGATTGCCCTAGTTTAACACAAAATTTGATGGCATAATTTGCTATAAATTCCGCTATTATTTTCGGGACGTACAACAAAAACACAACTGCACTAATGGCGCTCTAAAAAATCACGTGACGGCTGTACCGAGCTGAAACTCGAACTGAGCGTCTGGAAAAGATGAACACACGAGTCTACAAGAGTAGAACAAGTCAGCGTTACCAGATCGCTCATAGTGAAAGACTAAAAGAAGATTGAGTTTGAAGTCCCATCGACATCGAGGTCATTAGAGACGGAACACAAGATCGGATGGTGTCTAGGTGAGGGAAGGAAATCGACCGTGCCCTTTCAAAGGAACTATCCCGACATTTGCCCGGAGCGATTTAGGGAATTCAAAGGAAACCTAAATCTGGACGGCCGGATACAGGTTTGAATTATCTTCCTCCCGAATGCGAGTCCAGTGGGCTGACCGTTGCTCCACCTCGCTCGGTCGCTCGCAGTATTGTCAGTCTGATTATTTTTCGGCCGGATGATGGTTTGAATTGTCTTCCTCCCGAATGCGAGTCCAGTGGGCTGACCGTTGCTCCACCTCGCTTGGTCGCTCGCAGTATTGTCAGTCTGATTATTTTTCTCACTTACTTCGTAGTACTGTCATAAATTGTTTGTCTATGCAATCTATTCGCATTGTTTTGTCACTGAATTCTTTAACTATGTATTAAGCTATCAAGTCAGATCAACAAAGACCTAGCTGCAATTCGAAGTAGCTTAGGTAAAGGATTCTACACTTTAGCAGATACTGTTTTTCTGTTTGATAATTACAATTTTCCTCGAGAAATTTGAGTCCCATCTTTATCTACGACGGAATCTGAAGAAATGAATTAAAATTTGTGTCAAAGCCAATGCTTAAACCTAGGTCTCCTTGCTTACTAGTCAGGAATGCTAGGCATTACACCACCATCGCATTATGGCTAATATTGCTGCACAGACTACTCAAGTCCAATGCTCTCTCCAACACAGTAAACTGAAGATAGGAAGTATGCGTTGGGGAGCGCACTGACTTAGGCAGTCTAGATAGTAATGTTGGGCATAGTGCTGTGGTGTTCTTGCCTTTTAAGCAGGGGAACTTAAGTTCAAGTCCCAGCTGGAGCACAAATATTAAATCATTTCTTCAGATTCCATCATTATTGTAGCTACTGTTTTGATGATTTACAGAGGAAGATTTAGAAGTAGGTTGGTATAGTGTTATAATGTTTATGCTTCCTGTCCAGTTTTCTGTTATACTTAAGGCTCAACCAACTGAAGTTTGTGTTTGGAGAATATGACAGCACTGTGGCATTCGGGCCTCCATGGTGTGACAGTGTTTGCGTACTTAGGATAAATGAAGAACAGGATATTAGATATATGCCTTCTACAAACCGCATATTCTTCTATTCGGGAAAAGGGCACAAAATAATGTGGAAACAAGATGCTCGATTTAGCATCATATTAGGAGAGAAAGACACTGGGGATGGAACTAACTTTTATTCTGTCTTGTATGCTGTGCGGTATTGGTCAGGGTTTCTATTAGACAGTTATTCCGAGAACACAGCAACTCTACCATCATATTTTTCTCCCTGTGTAACGTTCAGATTTCGCAATACACATTTGTTCTGCTTCCATCATCGTAATAAACAAACCTGTCGTCTCATCTGAAGTGAGTAGATCCTCTTTACAAGAAGGGGGATAAAAAGATACCATCAAACTATCGACCAATTTCACTTTTGCTGGTTTTCTCAAAAATATTTGAAAAGGTTGTGTTCAAGCGTCTCGTTAAGCGTCTGACTGCGAATAATATATATATTGTCCAAGTCACAGTTTGGATTTCTTAAGGGTTCTGATATAGAGAAAGCTATTTACGCTTACAGTGAGAATGTACTTAATTCATTAGATAATAAATTAGAGGCTACTGGCATTTTCTGTGACCTGTCAAAAGCCTTTGACTGTGGGAACCACAGCATTCTCTTAAGTAAATTAGAATAGTATGGTGTCACTGGCAATACTGTGAAATGGTTTGAGTCTTATCTATCTAACAGGAAACAAAGGGTGTTGCCGTTGAAAAATATCTGTGCAGTAAGCAGTCAGTCTTCAACTGACTGGGTATTAATTACATGTGGTGTTTCTCAAGGTTCCATCTTGGGTCCATTGCTTTTTCTTGTGTACATTAATGACCTCTCATCTGTTACACTGTCAGTTGATAAGTTTGTTTTGTTTGCAGATGATACAAACATTGCAATAAGTAGCAACTCAAGTACAGATTTAGAAATAGCTGCTAATCAAATTTTCACTGACATTAATAAGTGGTTTAAAGCTAATTTACTGTCATTAAACTTTGAGAAGACCCACTATATGCAGTTCAGAACCTGTAAGAAATTTCCTTCCAGCTTGAGTGTAACATATTAAGAGATGCAGATTGAAGAGGTTGACAGTGTTAAGTTTCTGGGATTACAACTTGATAATAAATTCAGTTGGGAAGAGCATACAGAATTGCTTAAGCGCCTAAAGAAGTCTGTATTTGCCAAGAGAATTATGTCTGATGTAGGAGATACAAATATAAAAAACTTGCATACTTTGCTTACTTTCATTCTATTATGTCATATGGGATCATATTCTGTGGCAACTCATCAAATCGAGCAAAAGTTTTTAGGGTACAAAAGCGTGTGATAAGAATAATTTGTGGTGTAAATTCAAGAACATCCTGTAGAAACCTGTTCAAGGAACTTTGTATTCCAACCACTGCTTCTCAGTATATTTATTCCTTGATGAAATTTGTTGCAAGTAATACATCTCTATTTCCAACCAATAGCTCAATACATAGTATCAATACTAGGAATAAGAACAATCTGCTCCAAGACCTAAAATCACTTACTTTGGCCCAAAAAGGGTCCAATATTCAGGAACACACATTTTCAATAAATTGCCAGCAACCATTAAAAACTTGGTTTCAGATAAAGCACGATTTAAACAGAGTTTTAAAGACTTTTTGATAGGCAACTGCTTCTACCCCTGTTAAGCCAGCTTATGTAAAAATATATCTGTTAGGTTACTGTTTTGACAACACTTGGTCACAACAGTCAAGATTAGGTATTTTGTGTATGATAAATTTATTAACAGTGCATAACAGTGTTTCATTCTGACAGCGTGTTAATTATGTAAATATTAGCTGTTCCAGTTTACTGCATTGTATTAACATATTTCGACTATCTCCTGACAAATGATCAGGGTAGTGAGTATTACATTCAAATGTTTTATGTTTTTATGTTATACTTTCTCACATGTTCCACTCCCACGAGAATCATTTTTCGGGTCTGTGGAACTAAAACTGAATCTAATCTAATCTAGTCTGATATTGACGTGCACGATGGTACCATTAGTAACAGTGTCATTATACATTGATCTCATACGTTTACACCATCAGAAAATACAAGCTCGGAATGAAAGCGAAGGTTAAATGAGATCGGCCGTGAATTTCTTTAAGCAATCATCCCAGCATATGCGTCAAATGATTTAGATGAACCTAAATCATGGTGGCTGAACGGGTTCTTGAGTGCTGCTCGAACTGAATATTCTTCCGTGTCCAGGTGTGACGTCTAATCCACACATCTAGTGTGTTGTGCACGTAGCTGCCTGTAAAACTCAGATGCACGAAAGAATATCCGTGCTCAAGTGGCTCTCTAGCTCAAATTTCCGTCAGCAGAGAAATGCATGCCTCTGGGTCTTCTGGGAGTGAATAAACAATAGAGAAACCAAGATTTCTCCCAATGGCGGAAACTGACTCGCTCTCAACTATGGAGAAGCTGTGGCGCTATACATAACATTACTAACGACCGGTAGAAACTGTTATTATCCCTAATGTTAATTTCATGAAGGGCGGCAGGGAAAATCAGTAACTACACTGCAGTGATTATAACTAAAAATTTATGTGTCGTAGCGATCGCTTTGTATTTTATGCCACAAAGGTGTGGTGCTTACATGCTGTTAAGAAGCTTATGATCAAAATTATACAGTTGATAGCGGTTACTAAACGGAATACTTCATGTGGTTCTGTTTGTTAATTCGTGCAATTACAGCATACAGGTTCAGAGAGAATTATCTGAATGATAATTTTTACTACACTGGATGCTACCGAATGACGTTGTCTTGTGACAGCCAGAGCGAGAGCACCAGCAGCAGCGAGTACTGTTTGTATAAAGCGTTTATTTTGCATTTTGTTTACGACCTTCCACTAAGGAAGGGATTCTATTTGTGTTTATCTGCTCTGCATAGTAACTAACAGTTCTTGATAAAACTTTACGTAGTTTTCGTGTTAGATTTCTTAGTGTTTTCTTGATCGTTTAGAACAGAAAGCGCCCTAAAACCGTCTTTTGTTTGTTTCGCGGCCGTTAGCCACTAGTCACTTGAATCAGCAGTTGTCTTGTGACAGCCAGAGCGAGAGCACCAGCAGCAGCGAGTACTGTTTGTATAAAGCGTTTTTGTACTTATTTGCTGCGCTTAGCTTTTAAATAGTTTTTCTGGGAAAACCTAGCGTAGTTTTCGCGTCTCGTATTTCAGTGAGTGTTTCTTGATTATCAGAGCAGCTCATCAGAAGATTATCTTGGGAATTTGTCACCGTATAGAGTAGGGTAAACATAGTCATGTGTAGGGACTGTGGTTGTTGTGAGCGGACGCAAGGAGAATTGGCCACTCTTCGGGGGCAGGTGGAGGCTTTGTCTGTTAGGCTCATCGAGCTCGAGGCGCAGGCGTCGGCTCGTAGTGGCGTTGGGGCAACTGTGGTGAGACCTATGCCTACTTCGGTGGCCTTGGAATCACATGGAACCCCTGATGTCGCTGCGTCTTCCGGCAGTGAGCATCTTACCGGTGAGCCATCACTCCAGGGTGAATGGCGGACAGTGGTGGGCTCGCGCGTGCCAGGCCGAAAGGCGAAGGTGGGATCTGGCCGCGTGGCAGCTGCCTTACCCCTTTCCAACAGGTACGGGGTGCTTCCTAGTGGTGATGACATCGTTTCCGAGCCACCACAGGATGCCTCGCCTGTTGGGCCAGTGGCCGATTCTCCGGCAAGGTCCCGACAGTCACAGAGGGCGGGCCTATTAGTTATAGGGAGCTCCAACGTTAGGCGGGTTATGGAGCCCCTCAGGAAAATAGCGGGTAGGTCGGGGAAGAATGCCAGTGTGCACTCGGTGTGCTTGCCGGGGGGTCTCGTCCGTAATGTGGAGGAGGCCCTTCCGGCAGCTATTGAACGCACTGGGTGTGACCGGCTGCAGATAGTAGCACATGTCGGAACGAATGACGCCTGCCGCTTGGGTTCTGAGGCCATCCTTGGTTCCTTCCGGCGGCTGGCTGATTTGGTGAAGACAACCAGCATCGCACGCGGAGTGCAAGCTGAGCTTAATATCTGCAGCATAGTGCCCAGAGTCGATCGCGGTCCTCTGGTTTGGAGCCGTGTGGAGGGTCTAAACCAGAGGCTCAGACGACTCTGCGACTATAATGGTTGCAAATTCATCGACCTCCGTTATTGGGTGGAGAACTGTAGGGCCCCCCTAGACAGGTCAGGCGTGCACTACACACCGGAAGCAGCTACTAGGGTAGCAGAGTACGTGTGGCGTGCACACGGGGGTTTTTTAGGTTAGAGGGACCCCCCCTTGGGCGAAACGAGAAAATACCTGACGGCTTACCAGAGAGGACATTATCATCGTTGATAAAGAACGTCCGTCCTCAGAGACCAAAAACAGGAAAAGTTAACGTAATATTGGTAAACTGCAGGAGTATCCAGGGCAAGGTTCCTGAATTAGTATCTCTTATTGAAGGAAATAGTGCGCATATAGTATTAGGAACGGAAAGTTGGTTAAAACCGGAAGTGAACAGTAACGAAATCCTAGACACAGAATGGAATATATACCGCTAGGATAGGATAAACGCCAATGGTGGAGGAGTATTTATAGCAGTAAAGAATTCAATAATATCCAGTGAAGTTATTAGCGAATGCGAATGTGAAATAATCTGGGTTAAGTTAAGTATCAAAGGTGGGTCAGATATGATAGTCGGATGCTTCTATAGACCACCTGCATCAGCAACCGTAGTAGTTGAGCGCCTCAGAGAGAACCTGCAGAACGTCGTGAAGAAGTTTCGTGATCATACTATTGTAATAGGGGGAGACTTCAATCTACCAGGTATAGAATGGGATAGTCACACAATCAGAACTGGAGCCAGGGACAGAGACTCTTGTGACATTATCCTGACTGCCTTGTCCGAGAATTACTTCGAGCAGATAGTTAGAGAACCAACTCGTGAAGCTAACGTTTTAGACCTCATAGCAACAAATAGACCGGAACTTTTCGACTCCGTGAATGTAGAAGAGGGTATCAGTGATCATAAGTCAGTGGTTGCATCAATGACTACAAGTGTAATAAGAAATGCCAAGAAAGGAAGGAAAATATATTTGCTTAACAAGAGTGATAGGGCACAAATCGCAGAATATCTGAGTGACCACCATCAAACGTTCATTTCTGAGGAAGAGGATGTGGAACAAAAATGGAAAAAATTCAGAAACATCGTCCAGTACGCCTTAGATAAGTTCGTACCGACTAAGGTCCAAAGCGAGGGGAAAGATCCACCGTGGTATAACAATCATGTACGAAAGGTACTACGGAAACAAAGAAAGCTTCATCATAGGTTTAAGAGTAGTCGAATCATAGCTGATAAGGAAAAGCTGAACGAAGCGAAAAAGAGCGTAAAGAGAGCAATGAGAGAAGCATTCAACGAATTCGAACATAAAACATTGGCAAACAATCTAAACAAGAACCCTAAAAAGTTTTGGTCATATGTAAAATCGGTAAGCGGATCTAAATCCCCTATTCAGTCACTCGTTGACCACGATGGCACCGAAACAGAGGACGACCGAAGAAAGGCAGAAATACTGAATTCAGTGTTCCGAAACTGTTTCACTGCGGAAAATCGTAACACGGTCCCTGACTTCAGCCGTCGCACGGACGCCAAAATGGAAAATATTGAAATAAACGATATCGGAATTGAAAAACAACTGCTATCACTTAGTAGCGGAAAAGCATCCGGACCAGACGAGATACCCTTAAGATTCTACAGTGATTATGCTAAAGAACTTGCCCCCTTTCTATCAGCAATTTATCGTAGATCGCTGGAAGAACGTAAAGTACCTAGCGACTGGAAGAAAGCGCAGGTCGTTCCCATTTTCAAGAAGGGTCATAAATCAGATGCGAATAATTATAGGCCTATTTCGCTTACGTCAATCTGTTGTAGAATAATGGAACATGTTTTGTGTTCTCGTATTATGACGTTCTTAGATAATACAAATCTCCTTCATCATAACCAACATGGATTCCGCAAACAGAGATCATGTGAAACTCAGCTCGCCCTATTTGCCCAAGAAATTCACAGTGCCGTAGACACTGGCGAGCAGATTGATGCCGTATTCCTGGACTTCAGGAAGGCATTTGATACGGTTCCGCACTTACGTTTAGTGAAAAAAATACGAGCTTACGGAATATCGGACCAGGTTTGTGATTGGATTCAGGATTTCCTAGAAGAAAGAACACAACATGTCATTCTTAACGGTTCAAAATCTGCAGATGTAGAGGTAATTTCGGGAGTACCGCAAGGAAGCGTGATAGGACCTTTATTGTTTACAATATACATAAATGACTTAGTTGACAACATCGGTAGCTCCGTGAGGCTATTTGCAGATGACACGGTTGTCTACAAGAAAGTAGCAACATCAGAAGACTCGTACGTACTCCAGGAAGACCTGCAGAGGATTAATGCATGGTGCGACAGCTGGCAGCTTTCCCTAAACGTAGATAAATCTAATATAATGCGCATACATAGGGGCAGAAATCCATTCCAGTACGATTATGCCATAGGTGGTAAATCATTGGAAGCGGTAACGACCGTAAAATACTTAGGAGTTACTATCCGGAGCGATCTGAAGTGGAATGATCACATAAAACAAATAGTGGGAAAAGCAGGCGCCAGGTTGAGATTCATAGGAAGAATTCTAAGAAAATGTGACTCATCGACGAAAGAAGTAGCTTACAAAACGCTTGTTCGTCCGATTCTTGAGTATTGCTCATCAGTATGGGACCCTTACCAGGTTGGATTAATAGAAGAGATAGACATGATCCAGCGAAAAGCAGCGCGATTCGTCATGGGGACATTTAGTCAGCGCGAGAGCGTTACGGAGATGCTGAACAAGCTCCAGTGGCGGACACTTCAAGAAAGGCGTTACGCAATACGGAGAGGTTTATTATCGAAATTACGAGAGAGCACATTCCGGGAAGAGATGGGCAACATATTACTACCGCCCACATATATCTCGCGTAATGATTACAACGAAAAGATCCGAGAAATTAGAGCAAATACGGAGACTTACAAGCAGTCGTTCTTCCCACGCACAATTCGTGAAGGGAACAGGGAAGGGGGGATCAGATAGTGGTACAATAAGTACCCTCCGCCACACACCGTAAGGTGGCTCGCGGAGTATAGATGTAGATGTAGATGTAGACGTAAAACATCCACTCATTTTGTTTCGAATGCTGCTCAATTTACGCTGTGAAACAATTTTCTAATTCATCAATGTAACATAATTAAAATGTAAAACAACCAAGGCAGTATTGTCGAAAGACAATACAAAACAACACTTATGTATGTACAGCCCAATTAGAATGGCTATCTTGAGTCCAAGAAATCGTTAGTTCAGACGTGTTGGTTGGTTGGTTGCTTCGGGGAAGGAGACCAGACAGTGAGGTCATCGGTCTCATCGGATTAGGGAAGGACGGGGAAGGAAGTCGGCCGTGCCCTTTGAAAGGAACCATCCAGGCATTTGCCTGGAGCGATTTAGGGAAATCACGGAAAACCTAAATCAGGATGGCCGGACGCGGGATTGAACCGTCGTCCTCCCGATTGCTTCACACGTGTAAAAGTTTGATTGTGGAAGTTGGTCCGGTACACAATGATGACTTGTAAGAGTGGTGGGTATACAAAAAAATGACTACATGTACGATAAATCAGGTTTCACAGTGAAAGGCATGACAAGCGTACTAACACAGTAGTTATCTACCGTACCACTTAGTTCTGTATGGAAGTACTAGACTATACATGGCGACATCTCGCGACCAAATGACTTCATTACCTTGGTGTCACTCAAGTAGTAGTTACACAGAGGTCTTTGGTAACTATGAAAGGAACGTAGTGCAAATCTACGTATGAGTGAAAGAGAAAGAAGACTCAATCTATTCTACGTACAGCGATCATACAGAAAAGTCTTACCTTCATTTTTGTTAACAAAGAGAAAACATGTTAATAGAAAATGTAGGTGCAATTTTGCCAATGATGACTGCGAACCGAAGAAAGGAAACTCTGAGATTATTTTAACTTATTTCTATTCATACACTTACGCTATGTCACTTTCATCGAAAAAACTGATGAAAGTGATTATGTTCTTTTTTTTAAATTTCGTCCGACACCATCACAAGAGCACTATACAGTGCCGTTTTAACCGTTTTCGACCTGGCAGAAGGAATCTGCAGACTGCCAGTAGACAAGCATTTTAAGTATCATTACAGAATCTATGAAATCAGCCAAGTTACTATCTACATAAAGACAAAAAAGGATAAAATTTTATCTAAAGACTACTGCAAGCGGTGTAACACTCCCATTCCGTTGTTTAGGCAACAGCAATTAGAAGTCGAGATGTTTTAGGTGCAGTAAAATCTTCTTTTTGTTTATTCGTAGATGTCTACATTCGCTTCTTTGGCAGATTTTATATTTGCATTCTTTAGAGTAGTGTGACTTGATTTTTAAACAATTTTTAAAAACTTTCTAAATATTCAAACGATTTTTAAATTTCAGCATTTGTAAAAGGGGAGAAAGAGGAGGAAATTATTTGATAGGAATAATAATTAAGTATATTAAAATAATGAAATGTTCATGTGACTGTGTTAAATAATATATAAAAAATAAGAGACGGTCACTTTCAAAGGTTAGGAAAAACGAGCAAACATATATCGCATTGGTAGATCTAGACAAGGCCTATTACAATGTGGAACTGACTAAAGTATTTTGTATCCGTAGATAGTGCGGTATCAACTACAGGGATAGAAAGATAATTCATTCTCGTTATGGAAAAGAGACCAGTTTTGTCAATACTGACTGAATGATACAATTCTGGGGCGGCACATTGTTTTAATAGCTTAAAGATTAGTTTAAACCGGCTTTCGTGCTCTGTACGTAGCGCCGCTACCAGTACAAATACAGCCTCGGGATGTATATCCTATATTCCGAGGTAGCGAATGAGTATGTGATGATTGTTGACGAAATAATAAAGAAAATGCATTGAGACGATTAAGATTAACACGATGGGAATAAATATTTATTTCGTTTCGGTTTCTGCACTGACAAGAAAAATGGCAACACCAAAAACAGTTAATGTAAGGTAACGTTGTTAGGGAATACATTTGTCTAGGTAACATATTTAAGCGATTAACATTGCAACACCACAGTTTAACGTAAGCGCGAGATATGCCATTGTAAATGTGAAATGATTGTGCATTAATAACTGGTATAACACCCAGAACATTAAATGCAAGCACGCAAACGTGTATGCATTGTGTTGTACAGGTACCGGATCTCGGTTTGTGGGGTGGAGTTTCATGCGTGTTGCACTTATTCGGTCAATACAGGGACGGTTAATGCTTTTTGTGGCTGACGCTAGAGATGTAAATTTTTGTGCTCGATTGCAGACGGTGGTCACGACACTCCGGCAATATGTCGACAGAATGAGATTTTCACTCTGCAGCGGAGTGTGCGGTGATATGAAACTTCCTGGCAGATTAAAACTGTGTGCCGGACCGAGCCTCGAACTCGGGACCTTATCCTTTCGTGGGCAAGTGCTCTACCAACTGAGCTACCAAAGCACGACTCACGGCCCGTCCTCACAGGCGGTAGGAGGAGAGGTACTGGCAGAAGTAAAGCTGTGGCGACGGGGCCTGAGTCGTGCTTAGGTAGCTCAGTTGGTAGAGCACTTGCCCGCGAAAAGCAAAGGTCCCGAATTCGAGTCTCGGTCTGGCACTCAGTTTTAATCTGCCAGGAAGTTTCATATTAGCGCACACTCCACTGCAGAGTGAAAATCTCATTCTGGAAACATTCACCAGGCTGTGACTAAGCCATGTCTCCGCAATATCCTTTCTTCCAGGAGTGCTAGTGCTGCAAGGTTCGCAGGAGAGCTTCTGTAAAGTTTGGAAGGTAGGAGAAGAGGTACTGACAGAAGTAAAGCTGTGAGGACGGGGCCTGAGTCGTGCTTCGGTAGCTCAGTTGGTTTTGCCCGCAGAAAGCAAAGGTCCCGAGTTCGAGTCTCGGTCCGGCACACAGTTTTAATTTGCCAGGAAATTTCAATATGTCGACACTCTGAAGAGCATATTGGGTTACATCAATGGTATGTGGACGAGTGTTATCCTGGAATGCTGTTCATGAATGGCAGCACAACGGGTCGAATTACCAGACTGACGTACAGTTTTGCAGTCAGGACGCGTGGGATAATTACGAGGGTGCTCCTGCTGTAATACGAAATTGCACCCCAGATCATTACTCCAGGTGTAGATCCACTGTGTGTAGCAAGCAGACAGGTTGGCTGCATGCCCTCAGTTGGCCTCCTCCTAACCAACATTTGGCCATCGCTGACACCAAGGCAGAGGCAGCTTTCATCTGGAGGCACAAAAGACCTCCACCCTGCCCTCCAATGAACTGTCGTTTGACACCACTGCAGCCGTAAGTGGCGGTGGTTTGAGGTCAGAGGAATGCACGCTACAGGGCATCTAGCTCGGAGCTGTCCTTGGAAGTAACAGATTTGTAACAGTTCATCGTGTAACTGTGGGGCCAGCTGCTGCTGAAATTGTTGCTGCACATGCAGTACGATGTGCCAGAGCCGTACACCGAACACAATGGTCTTCCCTCTCGGTAGTGTCACGTTGCCGTCGGGAGCGCTGTCTTATTGCGACCGTACACACTCGTGACCACCGCTGCCAGCAGTCGTGTACAGTGGTTACTTCCCTACCAAGTCCTTCAGTATCGCAGAAGGAACATCAGCTTTCCCTAACCTTATTACACAACCTCGATCAAACTCAGTGATCTGTTGATAGTGGCGTCTTTTTGCCTTAAAGGCATTCTTCCTAACATCAGCTCACTACGTCCATTTTCAAAGGTAACTAACGCTCGCGACCGTTACAGAGTTTATTTAGAGCCAACCTGATCTGCATCCTCATAGTGTCGCTACTAGAGCTATTCTTATGCGACTTTCGTTTATACCGCACAACTTCCTCTTGGTGTTGCAATTTTTTTCCTTCAATGTATATCCAGTCAACTGCAATAGTTTCCAAGACACAAGGCTCTTATCTTCAGACACCTAGGTATCAATACAGTATTAGGATATAATGAACTAATAAGAATCTTGTATGCCTAAATTCGTTATAAAATCATTTCATATGTATCATCAATCCTCGCTGCGTACACAACTTTGTACAGTGATAAAATTATCTCTCGCATGTAATTGCCTCCGCTCATCTGAAGAGTCTTACACGCAGTAAGACTATATCCTTCTTTTAGATATAAACGACTGATGGTGATAATAAACTTTATGATGTCATCCAGTTTTCCACGTGATTTCATTCTCATCTTCCCAACAATTACTAATGTTGATTTCGAGCATTGTTTATATGTGAGCATTAATAACTTTTCATTGATTAAGTCACATTTACCGTGCAATTAGATGAAATATTTCTTTGCAGACGTATGAGATAATTGTGTTGCAAATGTATACATACAAATACTTATTAGTATCATTTTTATGTTGATTAAAAGTAACCGGGCATCTGTGAGTGGACATTAGTATGGGTTGTGTCCATCTTTCGCTTTTATGGCAGCATGAACTCTGCTGGGGTCACTTTCAATGGGTGTCTGAATGTCTGTGTCGGAATGGCAGCCCATTACTCCTCAAGAGCCGAAACCAGAGAAGATAGTGTTGTTAGACACTAGGATCTGGAGCGAAGTCGACGTTCTAACTCGTCCGGAAGGTTTTCCATTGGGTACAGGTCTGAACTGTGGGCAAGTCAGTTCAAGAATGTTATCGTCCACAAACCATTGCCTCACAAATGGCATTTTATGATAAGGTGCTTTGTCATGTTAATACAAACTATCATCGTCTCCGAACTGTTCCTCTACTGGACACAGTGCACAGTGCTGTAAAATGTTTTCATATTCTGCCGCATATAGCGTGTTCGTAAGTACAATAAGGGGGCCATACCCCTACACCGAAAAACATCCCCATCTCGTAACAGTATCTCGTCTGTACTTCATTGTTGTCAATACACATGATGGCAGATAACATTCTCCAAGCATTCGCTACAACCAAACCATCCCATCCGATTGCTAAAGGATGTAGCGTGATGCATCACTCCAAATCTCTCGTTTCCAGCCATCCACTGTTCAGTAGCATCACTCTTTATATCACCTCAAGCGTCGCCTAGCGTGGATTAAAGTAATGTTTGGCTTATGAGAAGTCACTCAAACACTACACCCCCTTCTTTTTAATTACAGTCATTGTGCTAGCTAGAGAGTGATTCCGTCTGATCATTCGATGTGATTTTTTACAACCACCCTCTTCAATGCTCGACGTTCCCGTCCAACAATACACGAGATCTGAGTTGGTTTACCTTTCATTGCTCCTTCGTGTTTCCACTTCACAAGGATATCACTGACGTTCGACTTCGGCAGCTTTTGAAGGGCTGAAAAGCCCGTTATGCGTTTGTTACTGAGGTAACATCCAACGAGTAGTCCACGTTCGAAGTTACTGAGCTCTCCTAAATGATCCATTCTGCTGTCACAGCATCTGTGTTGACTAGCAACTCAGCACTCGCCGCCTCCATTTATATTGGCGGTCCGCTTCTAGTGACATCTAGTGGTCAGTTCCACTTTACATGGGGCTGCCCGGACACTTTTGATCAGATAGCTTACGTTCAGCATGCTTAAATGTTACAGCAGTATTGACCAACAAATCACACAGTTGAAAAATTCATTTCCGTAAACTCAAACGGAACTTAAGATCTTGAAAGTCAAAACAAAATGGCAATCTATAAATGAACTCACAAGAACTGGAGTACCAACACACGAAATGAAAACTGATCTCTGTAATCAGCTGTATCTCTGTAATCAATATAAGCTGGACCCATGATATATGGAATTTTATATTCGAAGTAGTGTGTAATAGGGCCTACCACTGTCTAAAACATTTACGAGTCCTCCAGATACGTCCTGTATATTTGCAGGGATTTCAGAAAGTAAGTTACACATGCAGTCCTACGCTAAAACCATTGTGCAACATGAGAGTGAATTGTCAGAAGAAAATACATGTTCTACTGTGGAAATGAAATGGCCCAGCAACTGGAAACGTTCTCCAAGTTGAAATACGGGGGACCGTAAAATTCATGTGGGACAGACATCTCAATTGTACACGTAAACAAACACCGTCCAAACAGGCCTTGAACGTCCAACAGTACCGACCGGCCGCCGTGTCATCCTTAGCCCTTAGGCATCTCTGGATGCGGATACTGAGGGGCATGTGGTCAGCACGCCACATCCCGGCCATTGTGCGTTTTCGTGTTTGGTGTAGCTACTTCTCAATCAAGTAGATCCTCAATTGGCCTTACAAGGGTTGAGCGTAGCCTTCTTGCCAACAGCACTCGTCAGATCCAGGCGGTGACCCATCCAAGTGCTAGACAAGCCCGACAGATCTTAGCTTCGGTAATCTAACAGGAACCGGTGTTACCGCTGCGACGAGACTGCGGCCACGAACACAGACACAGTGGAATTCTGACTGTGTGTGGACCAAATGCAATGTCACATGAAACCATAGTGAAATGATGCCAACGGTTTCATCAAGAATGGACAGGTATACGAGGTGCTATCCAAAATTTTCGGGACTGGTGCTGCCATGTGTTGAAAATCTTACCTTTGGACTAATGGTCACCATCACCCTCGAAGTAGTCCCCATCCGCACGTACACACCAGTCCCAGTGCTTCTGTCACTGATCAAACGTTTCCTGGGAGTCCTGTTCTTGGAGGGTGTTTATCACCGCCAGCGATGCTTATGAATATTCTCTAGAGTGTCGAACCGATGGCCTTTCAAATTGAGTTTCAGTTTTGGGAATAGCGCGAAGTCGTAAGACGCCAAATCTGGCGAATACGGTGGGTGGGGTATAACAGCAATGTTGTTTTTTGCCAAAAAGGTCCTGGTGTGACAGGGCGCGTTGTCGTGATACAGCAGCCAGTTCCCTTGACGCCAAAGTTCGGGCCATCGTCACCTCACGTTTTCACGGAGTCGTCGCAAAAACGTCACAGTAGTATGCGGAATTCACTGTTTGGTTGGGTGGGACGAACTCTTCGTGCACAATTCCCTTGGTATCAGAGAAAACGATGATCATGCTCTTCACTTTGCTCTGCACCTGTCTCGCTTTTTTGGGTCTTGGAGCCCGGTCTCTTCCATCGGGACGATTGTTGCTTTGTCTCTGAGTCATAATCGTAAATCCAGTTGAATCATTGCAAAGGTCTCCGTAGCACTTTTCCCGAGATTGGCAGAAAATTTGATACACACGCGCTGTTCTGTTCGCGGATACATCGTAAAATCGCCACACACCAAACAGAGTATTACGAAAATCACTGTGGACACGTAAAACGTACTCCCAGCTGAATACCACTCACCACACTGACTCATCAGATATGCAGCTCTCGCCACCTAGCGGTGCAAAGATTTACTACTCCTACTTTCCAGATGGCAGCACCAGTCCCGCAAATTTTGGATTCCACCTCGTAGCTGACGCTAAAAGGGAAGTGCACATTTTGCACCATTCAATTTCTTTCCTCTCAGCGGGCTGAAAGAACACTTGTAAGAAAGAGATTTTTGAACGATGAGTACTTTCAAATAGTGGTTTTCGAATGGCTCCGTGACTAAGGAGCGGATTTCTGTATTCAAGAAAATGAAAGTTGGGCTTCCCCACCATTGTCCTATAAAACGTCCACCCTTTCCAGCGCCCTCACACCCACCAACAGGTCTCCCTCGCCGCCTGTTCCGTTTTCCACTTAAAAATGTATGCCACCTACTTCAACAACCAGGCACATTTCACCTTCTCCCGTCTTGACACCCTTTTCAACAACATCCGCTCCCTTCCCGCCAACAAGAACCTCTTCCTGCACACCCTTGCCACCCACCGCGTGGATGCCTTCCTCCTCAATGAAACTTTCCTCCAACCCCACCACACCGTCCACACGTCGCCCTACCTCCTTCACCGCTCCGATAATCCCCTCCCGATTGCGCGTGGCGGAGTTGCCATTGACCACCACCGCCAGATCCCAGTTCGGCTCCAACCTCTCCTTCCCGACCCCACCGAACATCTGATCCTTAGTCTCTTCTTCCCCAGCCTTACCGTCACCTGCGCCACCATCTATGTACACCCTAACGTCCCTATTCCCTTCGACTTCCTCTCCCACATTGACCGTACCTTCTCCTCCTACGTGATCGCCGCCGACTTCAACATCCACTGTCGTTCCGCCGCCCAGTTACGGCGGTGGCATCGGTTCCTCTCCTCCCTTCAAGGCGACCTCATCCCCATCCCCCAGCACACCCGTCCCGAATCCAACTCCACTCCCGATGTTATCCTTTCCTCCCCTAACCTCCTTGGCCGCATAACGGTGGATGTCCTGGAGCCTAATAGTAGCGATCATCTCCCTGTCCTCCTCACCGTTTCAGACCGTCGACGCCCCTGCCCCGACCCTCGTAATGACTCTCCCCCAAAGTACGTCCATGACTATTCCCGTGCCAACTGGAATGCCTACCGGGATACCCTCTCCACCCAGGTCGATAGCCAACCCTTCACCTATCACCACCCTGACGATGTTACCCATGCCGCCTCCTTTCTCCAGTAGACCTTGTCTGGGGCCGTGGAGGCCCATGCCCCTACTGTCGCCATCCACCCCCACCGTCCTACCTTACCCCCACAGGCCGTCCTCCTCCTCCGTGAATCCCGCCATCTCTACCGTGCTTTCCTCCACATGCGTAACCCGGACACACTCCGACACCACCGGCAACTCGAGCGATACATTCGAAATTTGCTCGCAGCTAAGAAACGCCGGGACTGGCGACAGACATGCACCCATTTAAATGCTACCCTACCTATAAACTCGTCCAAGTTCTGGTCAGCCTTCCGTCGCCTTACCGGAACTAAACCCTCCCCCTACTATCCTCTTCTCCATGATGATCACCCCTTCCCTGACACCCTTAGTAAGGCCAATCACTTTGCCTCTTACCTCTCTGATGTCTTTTCCATCCCCGAAGATCCCCAGTTCGATTACTCCCTTTTCCCGGATGTCCGCGATCGAACTGACACCTCTGTCCCTCCCCTCGCACCTGGTTTCCAGTACTTGGACAACATTGCACACACAGAACTCAATGCCCCTACACAGGATCTCATTGCTACACTCCGCACGAAACGCAACACTGCTCCTGGTCACGATCGTGTCACCTACTGTCACCTTCGTAAAGCTCCTGTCTCTTTCCTCTCCACCCTGGCCAGGCTCTACAATGTAGTCCTGTCCACCGGTTACTATCCCGACCTGTGGAAAACCTCCTGTATCCTGGTGTTCCTTAAACCTGACAAACCGCCGTCCGCCGTCTCCTCCTACCGTCCCATCAGCCTTACCTCCGTCTTCAGCAAGGTCCTGGAATCTATCCTCACCCGCCGCATCCACCAGCATCTCCGCCAGCACCGCTTCCTTCCCGTTACCCAGTGTGGCTTTCGGCCGTCCTTCTCTTCCGACGACCTTCTTCTTCACCTCACTCATCTCCTTTCCGAACAGCTTAATTCCCGTCGCTCCGCAATCTTCCTCTCCCTGGACCTCGAACGTGCTTATGACCGCATATGGCATTCCGGTCTCCTCTTCAAGCTCCAAACATTCGCCCTTCCCATTAACTACGTCCTTCTGATCGGCTCCTTTCTCTCCCACCATCCTTCCTACGTCACCATCCATAGCACGGATTCCTACACATTTTTTCCCTCTGCCAGTGTGCCCCAAGGCTCCTTCCTCTCTCCCCTTCTGTGCCTTTTATATACGGCGGACATGCCGCCGCCGTCACCCCCCGTCCACCTTCTCCAGTTTGCCGATGACACCGCCTTCCTTGCCCTTGCCCCCACCCTGCAGCGCTCCCAACACCTTTTCCAATCCTATCTTGAACGGTTCACCGCTTGGTGCAACCATTGGTTGCTCAAGGTCAATCCCTCCAAAACCCAGGCGATCATTGTAGGCAAAGCCACCCCTTCCTTCCGCCTCCTTGATTTCTATCTCACCATCTATGGCCGTCCTATCACCCTCACCCCCACCCTTAAGTACCTTGGCGTCACCCTCGATCGTCGACTCTCCTGGAACCCCCATCTCCGGACAATCCAAGCCAAGGCACGCTCCCGACTCCGTCTCCTCAAGCTCCTTTCCGACCGTACGTGGGGTCTGGACCCCTCCACCATCCTCCACACCTATAAATCCCTCATCTACCCTATCATTTGTTACGCCCATCTGGCCTGGATCTCCGCCCCCCCTACCTTTTGTAAATCCTTTCAAATCCTTGAACACCATGCTCTCCGCCTCGCCTATCGCATCCGTCTCCCCTCCCCCATGCAGATCCTGTACGATCTCATTCCATTCCCCCACCTCCTCCTTTTCCTTGAAAGGATACAGATCCTGTACACCTCCCGCAAACTCAATCCTCCTCACCGCTTGTCTCGCCCATCCTCTCCCGCCCCCGACCGCTGCCGCACCTGTATTCCCACGTCCCACCCGTTCTCCATCTCTCCACCCTCCTTACCCTCTCCCAAGGTGGCTTCCGCCAGATCCCTCTCCCTGATGATGCCCTCCTCCCCTACATCTGCCCCTCCTACCAACTTTGATCCTCCCTCCCTCTTCCTGTGTTTGCTCCTTTGGGCACCCTCCCACCCTTCTCTCTCTCTTCTCTCCCTCTTCCCTCCCTCCTCCATTTCTCCCCACTCTTCCCCCAGGCTTCCCCTCCCCTGTCCCTCTCCTCCTCCCCCCATCTCCTCAGCCATTGGCATCTTTGTTCTTCCCTCTCCCCCACCTCACCCTTCTTCCCGTCTTGGCAGGTCCCCGGACTTGCACACGCTAGTGGACATTCGCGCACCAGAGACCATCGCCATCTGTGTCTCGTGTGTGCCGTCGTGTTTAGTGTTCAGTGTTCACCGTCACACTCCATCGTTCACCTGTGCCATCGCCATCTTCAGTGTTAGTGCGTCGTGGCAACAGTTTGTTGTGTGGTTTATCGTCGAGTGTGAAAGGCTCCGTGTTGGTCTTTATGTGTCTACTGTTTTATTACCTACCGTTATGTCACATCTGTTTATTCTTTCTGTTGTTTCTTTATCTACTCTATGGCTGAAGAGCGGCGTAACTTGCTGCTGACAGCCTGCCTGTTTGTACGGGTTTGAAAATAACAATAAAGAAAAAAAAAATGAAAGTTGGGCTCCTCTCTGGCCAGACATGGGGGTTGCACCCCTCTACCATCCTCCACACCTACAAATCCTTAATCCCGCCTGGGTATCTGCCCCCCCCCCCCCCACCGCCTCAAATTCTATAAGTCCCTCTAGATCTTTGAGCATCATGCACTCTGCCTCGCCTTCCATATACGCCTCCTGTCCCCCACACCTCATTCCTTTACCCCATCTGCTCCTATTCCTTGAACATACCCGCATGCTCTACACCACCCGCTGCCTTGATCCTCCTCACCCCCTGGTTGCTCCTCTCCTCTCGCATCCTCCCCCCCCCCCCCTGCCATGTCTTCTCTGCTGTGTCGCCCCTACCCTCCATGTCTACACCCTTCATCTCCTTTCCCAAGGTGGCTTCCATCAACTCCCCCTCCCGGATGATGCCCTCTCTCCCTCCATTTATCCCTCCTATCAACTCTGATCCTCACTCCCCCTCCTTTCCTCCGTCCTTTTCCTGGGCTCCCTCTCCCCCCCTTTCATTCTCTTTTTTCCCTGCCTACCCTCTCTCTGCCCCCCTTCTCTCCACTGAGTCCTTTTGCACTTCCCTCCTCTGCCTTTTCCCATTCCCTCTCGCTCCTGCCCTGCCCCCCCCCCCCCCCCCATATGAGTCCTCTACTTCCTTCGGTTCCCCCCCTTTCGTTTTTCCTCTCCTCCCTCCTTGTTTTCCCCCTCATCTGTCCAGGTCCTCCCTCCCCCCTATCTGCCTTGGCTATGGTGTGTCATCTTTGTGCCAACATTTTAGTGCAGTGTTTACAGTGAGTGTTCAGTGTTGTGTGTCTTTTCCGAAGTGTTGCGAACGGAAATCATAGTGTCGCTGGGTGTGATTTTTATCTCTCTTGCGAACAGAAACCAGGCTGTCGCCATGTTTTTTAATTGTCTGTCTACTATTTTACCTGTCTACTTCCTGTGTATTTTATTAGCATTGCCAACCCTTTGTTTTATGTTTTAGCTTTTCACAATTTAGCGCCGTTTTACAATTTAAGTCACCGTTTTATTGCCTGCTTTTATTGTTTCTTTTCCTCTTCTTACGTTTTAAAAAGTCTGTAGGCTGCAGAGTAGCGTACTAAACTGCTGCCAGCCCGCCCCCTTAGGGGGTAATCGAAAATCAATAAAGGAAAAAGAAATGAAAGTTGGGTAGAACTTTCAGACTGTTGTTTAGATAGACTTGGTGGCTACGACGAAAAATAGTACCATGGGGTGTCTCTTTGTAGTGTAATTGAGCGTTCAATAACAGCTACTTGGCGAGCCATAATAATGTGTAACTTACATTTTGAAGCCCCGGCGTACATAAAAAAAAGATAGGTCTAAGGCGACTCGATGTTGGCAGTGCGTATGCCCGCCTCGGCCGAGCCGCAGCCGCGAGATCCTGATGGGGTGGCTGGTGAACGGCTGCGACTGCCTGCACAGTAACGGGCTGCAAGACGACTGCCGGCGCACGGGCTGCCACGGCAACGCCTACTGCCTGCTGCCCGAGCCGCACTGCTTTCCCAGCTCGCTGCGCCCCGCGCACGAGGCCTGCCGCCAGCCGCGCAAGCCCTACTGCCACTGCTTCCCCTGGTAAGTCGCCTCCTACAACAAATGCTAGCTTCATTATTACTATCTTGTATGCACCAACTACAACGACAAAATTGTTAGACATCCACTGAGATGACAAAAATCGTGTACACCTCCTAATATCGTGTTGGCCCTCCTTTCGCCCAGTATAGTGTAGCAATTCGACGTGGTGTGGGCTCCGCAAGTCGTTGGAAGACCCCTGTATGCTGCCTCTATAGCCGTCCATAACTGGGAAAGTATTGCCAGTGCAGGATATTGTGTACGAGCTGACCTCTTGATTATGTCCTATTAATGTTCGATGAGGGGCCTAATCATTCGCTAGTACAGAATGTTCTTCAAACCAGTCGCAAACAACAATAATCTAGTAACACGTTGTCATACATAAAAATTCCGTCGTTGTTTGGGAACATGAATCCCATGAATGGCTACAAATGGTCTCCAAGTAGCTGAACATAACTATTTCCAGTCAGTGATCGGTTCAGTCGGAAAATAGGACTCTGTCCATTCGATGCAAACACAGCCCACTCTATTGTAGGCCAGCCACCAGCTTGCACAGTGTCATGTTGACAACTTGGGTCCACGGCTTTGTGGGGTCTGCACCGCACGCGTACCCTGCCATTAGCTCTTACCAACCGAAATTGGGGCTCATCTGACGATGTCACGATTTCCCAGTCGTCTGTGGTCCAACTGATATGGTTACGAGCCAAGGAGAGGCGCTGCAGGCGATGCCGTGCTGTTGGCAAAGGCACGCACGTCGGTCGTCTGCTGCCATAGCACAGCCAAATTTCGCCGCACTATCCTAACGCGTACGTTCCACATTGATTTCTGCCGTTGTTTCACGCAGAGTTCTTTGTCTGTTAGCAATGACAACTCTATGCAAACGCCACTGTCAAGTGAAGGCTGTCGGCCGCTGCGTTTCCGTTGTGATAGGTAATACCAGAAATGTGGTATTTCCGGCACACTCTGGACTGTGTGGATCTCGGAATATTGAATTCGCTAACCATTCCGTAATGAAATGTCTCATGCGTCTAGCTCCCACTTCTGCAGTCAAAATCTGTTAATTCACGTCGTGCGGTCACATGAATCACCTCAGTAGAAATGACAGCTCCGCCATTCCACTGCCATTTGACACTTTCTGTTTGCCACACTACCCTCATCTGCAAATATGAATATCACTATCCCATGACTTTTTCCACCTCGGCATACATTGCGCATTTGTTTGAAACACAGTCGTTTTCCCCCCACTGCGATACAGAAGTGGAAATTTGGCTCAAAGGTGGCTACGGCCTTGTTCTGCAATGATGAAAAGCATGGCGCCCTGTAACGTCACTCTTGGAGTTGGCGAAGTTTCAAACAGCACATGAAAAAAAAAGGCCAGATCTCAGAAGTTTATGTGAGGTGTACGATGGAATAATGACGAAATACTATCACCAAATTTCATCATAACACTTCCCAACGACACCGTGTACGTTTTATTCGATGGGAAGGTCGTCACATTGCTTTACCACATTTCACCCTTTCTCTTGACACTTCTGGGATGGTTGCCAGAACAACGACGCGCATGCTGAAATCATGCGATTTTCTTATGTGTGACCGAGGAAAACATTAGATACACACCGCTGCTCAGAATCGACATGAAACGACCTCTGTAGGTGGCATTAAGGACGTCAATGAAACCACGCCTCGCCTTCGATCGTTCATTGACACGCCTTTCGCGGTCGAAAACGTCAGTTTTCAGTGCGATGTGCAACAGAAAATGCTCTTGACAATCTTTGATACTGCTGGCACCCCCCCCCTCCCCATCCCCAGATGATTCATCCCTTCTCTAAGGACATTGTGGGACTGCGACCCCGTTGAATGTGTTCTGACCCCTTTGGAATGTAGCACAACGGCAATTTTTGCTCTGGTATACGGGGTGGAACTGCTAGAGACCATTCAAAACCATTCGACGAAGTCTGAACTTCATCCAAAGCAGCAAATGGTGTTTGTTTTCTCAGATTGTTTCACACCCTCCTGTGGAGAGGTCATAGGTGGCTGTGATAATGACACATGCTTGAATAAAACCGTAAAGGGTTCCACTAAGGCTCCCAGTTTGGCAACAATCTCGGCACCGCCCACGCACCTTTGTAGAGCACTTTAAAAATGTGCCTATACGAAGACGACCCTTGACTGCGAGCAGGCAGCTCCTTCAACGTCCTACAGCTAACTGGCGCTACATTGTTGCTGTAGTCTGCTTAGAGGCATGTGGAATATGAAAGATGTCGAAAGGGTTATCTGCCAGCAGGCGCCAAGGAATCGATCAAGGGCTGTCTCTGTACATATACATTTTTAAAGTGTTCTACAAAGGTGCATAGATGACACTGTGCGTGTTGCCACACTGGGGATGTTAAAAGACCCTTTACTGTCTTATTTATCCACATGTTAATGTTGCAGCACCCTGTGACCATGCAACAGGAGGGAGCAAAAGAGAAGGGCTGGAAAAGCATAAACACACATTGCTGCTTTGGATCAGATTCAGATGTCACTGAGTGGTTTTGAACTGTCCCTGTGGTTCCATCCTATACAACAAAGCAAAAATTACGCTCACACTGAACTCCAAAGGAATCATGATGTTAGGAAGAATTAATGAAACAATAGCAAACAATTTTACCAGCTGTTAGCGAATTCTTCCTAACATCATGCCTTCAACATTCTGGGCAGAATATAAAATTAGTTTGACAAGAAGTCAGATCGTGTTCAGTAATGGTTGTAGCCCCATGATATCCTTAGAGAAGGAATGAATCTGTGGGGGGAGGGGGGGGGGAGGAGCTTTACAATGTGGAAGGTGAGGCAATGTCGAATGCGATCATGTAGTTGAATTGTTTCACATCGCACTGCAAATTGTTGTTTTCGACAGCGAAATGTGTGTAACTGGACGCCCCAGGGGAAGGAATAGTTTCGCCATTGACATTTATGCCACCTCCTGAGACTTTTTCTGACGATCCTGAGGGGCCGTGTGTCTGAACTAATTTCCGCGGCAACCTACAAGAAAACCGTGAGATTTCAACGCTGGTTGTCGCGGTTTTGACATCCATAGCAGAGGGATCAAGAGAAGGTGGTGTAATATGGCTAAGAGAGGATGTGAAAAACCTTCCTATCGTCTGACACGTCCACGGTGTCATTGGGCAGATGTACTAACGTGGTGAAATTTGGTACCAATCTGTCATCATTAACCCACATTATACATCACTCGAACTTCTGAGCTCCGTGTTGGCACCTTGCTGTTCCCAGTGCCGCCGAGCCTGAGAGTGACATCGCAACCTTACAGAGGAAGGTTCTGGGCACCTTTGAGCCAAACTGCATCACAAAGTGGGGATAATGAAGGAGTTCCAAACAAGTGACCGTTTATTTGTTTTGCGCAGTGTACCTAATCAAAAAATACACATGTGCAACTACTTACACTATATAAGCATTCTAAGTCCCAAACTACACACCAATCTCGGAAGACAGTCCAGTGGAGTGCCTCTTCAGATGCTTCATGCAGTCTCTTGATACCACTAAGGAATCATCTATTAGGACAGTCAGTTACAATGTTGCACATTGTCTGAATATCACTACAACTATACTTATGCATGTTGTATATGTACATAACTTCTTCAGTCTGGAATCTATTAAGTTGTACCCACATCCCCCAAGGATGAAGAAACCAAGGAATTTTAATAGTTGAGTTGTCAATAAGTTTGTGGTTCCGCGTTTTCAAGACTTGCCGGTCACATTGTATTCAGCGTCCCATTTGAATTCAGTGGAGAGCATTTCGAATCTTTGTTCATATGCTGGTCTTCTGGGGCTGAGGCGTTTTCTAGGTAGCGGGGGTAAACCTTCGTGAATAGGCACTGATTCATTGTTGGAAACTTGCTGGCAAAGGATGCAGAGAGCCACCTTTCGACGAGGATGAAAATATAGGCGCAGAGTTGACCGTGCCACCAATGGTTCTCATAGCCGCATTCAGATAAATGTCATCTTTCTTCACAAGATCTCTGTGGAGCCATACCGCTGGGCAATATACTGCTGCAGAACATACCAACGTAAGGTATGCTCATCGGTGAACTGATGTATTTGCTCCACACGTGCTATTTATCAGCTTCCTCATCAGGATCAGTCGGTTTCTACCTTCTTAGCCGTGTTGGAAAGGTGTTTATCGTATGTCAGCGTTCTGACTAATGTGGTACTGAGGTATTTCGGCTTACTGTTGTATTTGATTATACCAAGAGTGTTAAAACGAGGGCTCACCTTTGCTGATGGTAAATGAATATAAAGGTGGAGAAGACATACTTCTGTTTTAGAAACATTAGGTCTAACTCTCTATGTCTTTAAATATAAAGTTTAGTGAGGCTGCTTGTTGTTTGTTCTTTATATTCAGAAAGATCTTCACCCCGTATGAAACTGTAAGGTCTTCGGCATACTGAAATTTCCGGCAGGTCAGGTTTGAAGTCTGCTGCGTAGTCATCACATTGGAAAAAATCAAAGTGTGACCATGAAAGCTGATGATGAGACTACTCCTTCCCTTCATGTTCACCCTCCATTGCGACATTTCCTCCAACGATAGATGACGTGGTGGAGACGTTGATTGTAGCCTTCCATAACCACTTCAGGAGATTTTGGTAATTCACTCCTGTGACGGTTTGCCCCTTACACCTTTACACTTCTTAGCATCACACAAAGGCAATCTCTAAAAACACACGGCTTTCACCTTTTACAGTGGTGGTGAATCCACATATTTCCACTGCTTGCTTTGTTCGTTTGTCTCGGGTCATAATGGTACACAAACCACTCGTCCATGTTGATTAAGTAGCTGAAGAAATTTGGACTGGCCTGACTAATATCTTACCTCGATTCGGCGAACGCTTTGAATTGGTTGTAGAAGTCACGAAACGCAGTGCGCAGCCACCTTTGTCATGTTTGATATGTTGCTGAAGATGTCGAAAACTGGTCTGTGATTATCATCTTTTCGCTGTCGTTTCAGTTGTAATAGCTTGTCTTCTCTTTCGATTCCTGGTTCTTCACAGAGGAATTACACCACTGTACTCCAATTTGTCAATGGGCTGTACCATTTTGTTTTGTCATCTCTTGTGGTTTATTTTGGTACTGTGACATGAGGATTTCAGTGTGTACCAGGACTGAAAGTGTGTATATGAAAAAAATTAATTACTTAAATTTATTACGAAGGTTGCCCAAAAAGTAATGCACTTCTTTTTTTTTCTTCAACAATTCTTTATTGAACATAATGAGAATTACACACACGAAAGAATGGTGTTTTATCTACACACCCTATTTTTCCACGTAATCTCCATTCCGTTCTATGGCCTTCCTCCAGGGCGAAACAAAGCCCAGTATGCCCTGTTGGTACCAATCCTTGTCCTGGTGGTGGAGTCAGTGCTTCACTGTGTGAATCACATCTTCATCATCCTCAAAATGTCCTCCACGGATGGCATCCTTTAATGGCCCAAACAAGCAGAAGTCCGAGGGGGCTGAATCAGGTGTGGTCTCCCCGACCGCTGCAAATCGTGGAGCTCCGCGGGACCGCCTTCTGATGACCTCAACCTCCCTGCCCAATAAGTAACTATACTTCTGTCGACAGCAGATGCTCCATAGACCTTGCACAGGTGTTTGTGAATATTCCCCACAGTTTCTTCCCCTGCTGTGAGAAATTCAATGACGGCACATTTCTTGTAACGTATATCACCTGCAAACGTCATTTTGAAACTGTTCTGCAGCTACGCTATGTCGGAAGTGACGGAAATTTGGCGCGCTCACTCAGGAGACTTTAAATAATATATACGTAACGTTTCGCATTCGTAACATTGTTTTCGCCCGAGAAAAAAAAATGCGGTGCATTACTTTCTGGGCAATCCTCGTACTTCTAGGTGGGAATTAGAACTTTGTTAGTAACTGTCGCACTTAACTGACATAATTTCATCATTGGGCAGTTAGTATAGAGGGTGTGCAAAATAACTTGGCCGGTACCTGCATAGGCAGCGTGGTAGGGGGAAGGAAAGTGTTAGTAGTGAATGCTTAGTTGCTTGTTGTCACCATGTGGTAGGAGAGGGTCAGCCTAACAACTGAAATCACTGTAACTGAAAGGAACTGTAGGGAGCACGAAGTGTAGGCAATAGCAAGCTGCACTGCTAACGCCACAGCTGACCTTGCCACCAGGCAGTAGTCCACCCCTGCCATAACCTATTATATTGTCTAATCAGTGATTAAGCAGTAAGTGCAGAGCTACACTTCTGTTATCAGTGTAGCAAGATGTTCAGACAATATATTTTGAATTATTCTCAGTGAAAAATAATTATGTAAATGAAAATGAATTTTTAATATACTGAATTTTTAAATAGGACTAGAAAGTATAAGATAATTTCTTCTAGCCCATACAGATTCCTAACCCCATGCAGATAGTCCTGAAAATTTGTTATTGTGAATTTTTAATAATTATGAATATGTTAAGATTTAAAACTAAAAATGTGTGGCACATGCAGTAGATAACAGTAAGAAGGTGAACCGTTCATACGTAAATTACGTAATACATGCATCCCACATTTTTCATTTTAAATCTGACATGTATTTTCATACCTTTTAAAAGTTCACCATGACAAATTTTCAGCACTATTTGTATGGAGCTAGAAGAAACTATTTTATAATTTTTAGTATAGTTAAAAATCTAATATATTAATAATTCATTTCTATTTAAATAATTTTCTGCTTTTTATACTTTTCTGTGTGAAATTTTTAAATTGATTCCAAGCATTTTGATGAGATTACAATAGAGACATGTGACAAATTTCTGGTTTATTTACTCATGACTGAAACTACATTGTTTGCTCCTATTCATATCTTGTGAAAACACTTCGAAGATAAAAATTAGAGAGATTGAGTTCACATGGAGACTTACCAGCAGTCATTCCATGAAGATAAAAATTGGAGAGATTCGAGCTCATATGGAGGCTTACTGGTAACCATTTGCAACTGGTACAGCAAAAGGGGAAAATGACAGTGGTACACAAAATATGCTCCGCCACAAACCAGACAGTAAAGTACGTTAATATTGCACTGTCATCATGTTTTGAGCTATGTTTACATTTTCATGTCTTTGGCTTTTGCTCAATTGCAAAATTTGTGCTGAGCAAACAGACAGACAAGAAAGTGATATCCAGTACCTCTTCCCCCTCTCTTTGCTCAGTCATGCTCATCCATTCGCATACCACTTGGAATGCGTTCTGATACTACCGACACAACATACCAATCCTGCAGGGTAGCTGAGATGTCAGGCTATATCAACCCTTTTCAACCCCACTCCCAACCCCATGGGAGCTATGTAGATTAATCTAACAAGAAAGCGAGTTAATACTTCATGTCATCCAGTTCTGAGCTGAATGTAAAATTTCAAGTTTTTAGTTCAAAAGCCGGCCGAAGTGGCCGTGCGGTTAAAGGCGCTGCAGTCTGGAACCGCAAGACCGCTACGTTCGCAGGTTCGAATCCTGCCTCGGGCATGGATGTTTGTGATGTCCTTAGGTTAGTTAGGTTTAACTAGTTCTAAGTTCTAGGGGACTAATGACCTCAGCAGTTGAGTCCCATAGTGCTCAGAGCCATTTGAACCATTTTTTTTAGTTCAAAAATTACTTTAAAAATTGAAAAATTTGTACTGAATAGACAGACAGACAAGAAAGCGATCTAATAAAAACGCCATCTCATACAGAGCAAAGTTATATTTGCATCTGACAGTTATTACTTGGTATTAATGTCGTAGGTAAATCGTGTGTAATAGAAACAGTGAAGAATAGATGGTAGAGATACATAGTTTTACCACCAGCGATGTGTCGACGCACCTATACCAACAGAAATAAACAATGTTTATTTTCAAGTTCAGATTGGTTTGACAGATATCGCTGAAGACGGCTGCTCGTCTACTTTTCTTGCACTGGGCAATAAGTGCCAAGTGTACATGGATGACCAAAAAAGTGGCTGAAAGCTGAAGTTGAAGAGTTAATTAATATGTAGCACAATAAACCTGAAATATGGGATGTTGCATGCAAAACTGATAAACACAGAGTGATGAGACATAATGCCTTAATGAAAATGGTTGAATTTTGTATGACCATATAATGGATTCAAAGAAAAAGTCGTAGATTGGAAATGCCTTTAACAATGAATTTACAAGAAGCACTAAGACAAAATCTGGCCAGTGTATTGAAGAACTGCATGTATCAAAATGGCTGTACTACAATTTGCTATTATTTCTGCATGGAGGCTTACACAGTGTGAAAACCTTCAGTAGGAAATTTGCCTGTATAAGAATTACCCATAAACATACAATGCTAAATTTCAAACAATGTACTTTTGATAAATATTTCATGAAGTAAAATACTATTTCATTAAGCAGTCTTAGTACCTGCTTACCTAATGCTAAAAATAGCAATGTCACAGCAAGTTCTTGTGTTACACTAATGGATTTTTTGAATTTGGTGTATTGCTTTAATATAAGTGGACCAATATTACAAGCAAGTTTTCTAAATCAGCTGCTTTTATTCTTACAAATTTTGCGAATTGTGCAGGATCAACAATGTGAAGCTCCGATTATTGGCTATATGCACCAACATTTACACATCTCAAAATCCGATGTCAAACCCACGCAGAACTTTTTCTTCTTTTCTGACATTTTAGAATACTTTCATGGGCTGCTTTCAACATGGAAGCAGGATGAAACAGATGTACGACACAGGACTCATTCGTATGTACCATGCAATAAGTGTCAGATATAAACGTACCTAAGCAGGCTGTAGCTTTATTACAAATTCAGAAACTGTCAGACACATATTCATGACATGAATTTATAGTGATTTCTACACTGCTGGCCTTTAAAATTGCAACACCACGAAGATGACGTGCTACAGACGTGAAATTTAACCGACAGGAACAAGATGCTGTGATATGCAAATGATTAGCTTTTCAGAGCATTCACACAAGGTTGGCGCCGGTGGCGACACCAACAACGTGCTGACATGAGGAAAGTTTCCAACCGATTTCTCATACACAAACAGCAGTTGACCGGCGTTGCCTGGTGAAACGTTGTTGTGATGCCTCGTGTAAGGAGGAGAAATGCGTACCATCACGTTTCCGACTTTGATAAAGGTCGGATTGTAGCCTATCGCGATTGCGGTTTATCGTATCGCGACATTGCTACTCGCGTTGGTCGAGATCCAATGACAACAGAATACGGAATCGGTGGGTTCAGGAGGGTAATACTGAACGTCGTGCTGGATCCCAACGGCCTTGTATCACTAGCAATCGAGATGACAGGCATCTTATCCGCATGGCTGTAACGAATCGTGCAGCCGCGTCTCGATCCCTCAGTCAACAGATAGGGACGTTTGTACAACAACCATCTGCACGAACAGTTCGACGGCGTTTGCAGCAGCATGGACTATCATCTCGGAGACCATGGCTGCGGTTACCCTTGACGCTGCATCACAGACACGAGCGCCTGCGATGGTGTACTCAACGACGAACCTGGGTGCACGAATGGCAAAACGTTATTTTTTCGGATGAATCCAGGTTCTGTTTACAGCACCATGATGGTCGCATCCGTGTTTGGCGACATCGCGATGAACGCACATTGGAAGCGTGTATTCGTCATCGCCATACTGGCGTATCACCCGGCGTGATGGTATAGGGTGCCATTGGTTACGCGTCTCGGTCACCTCTTGTTCGCATTGACGGCACTTTAAACAGTGGACGTTACGTTTCAGATGTGTTACGACCCTTCATCCGATCCCTGCGACGCCCTACATTTCGGCAGGATAATGCACGACCGCATGTTGCAGGTCCTGTACGGGCCTTTGTGGATACATAAAATGATCGACTGCTGCCCTGGCCAGCACATTCTCCAGATCTCTCACCAATTGAAAACGTCTGGTCATTGGTGGCCGAGCAATTGGCTCGTCAAAATACGCCAGTCACTACTCTTCATGAACTGTGGTATCGTGTTGAATCTGCATGGGCAGCTGTACGTGTACACGCCATCCGAGCTCTGTTTGACTCAATGCCCAGGCGTATCAAGGCCGTTATTAAGGCCAGAGCTGGTTGTTCTGGGTACTGATTACTTGTGATCTATGCACCCAAATTGGGTGAAAATGTAATCACATGTCGGTTCTAGTATAATATAATTGTCCAGTGAATACCCGTTTATCATCTGCATCTCTTCTTGGTGCAGCAATTTTAATGGCCAGTAGTGCATTAGTACGTAAACAGTCAAAGGGATTTTCTGTCCAACAGTCAATATATATTTCCAGAGAAAAATGTCAGATATAAATTCACTTTAAAATTCATTATAATCGTACTTTCTGGCTCAGATGGTGGCTCCCTAGCAGCCTTTGTCGTCAACTAGCCGCCTGCACTGCAGGGAGTTGGGCATCTTTTCTGTAATAGTTCTGATATTATTCCCCATTGCATTGTGCAATCAGGCGACCTCTTTGATATCTGACGTCACAGCATATAGGGTGGTAACTCTCAGACATCGTTGGTTTATCCTCGAGACGAAACAGTGTCACATGCTTGCCAACCATTCTGCAGTCTTTCTCAAACGATTGTAAAGAAACTATTCAATAAAGAATTTGATTTTCGCAAATCTTATAGCTCCATTCATCACTTTTATGATGAACAGCGTATCATTTCGTTAATAGTCGTAGTAACTGTGATATTTTGATATTAAGTAGACTACTGCAAGAAATTCGATAATTTTACATTATAAATAGTGGTCAGTATGAATTTGTGCTGGTGCATGTTAGATCATATATTGCTGCATATGAAATGTGGCTAGCATATCTAATTATGCATTAAATCCGCCTACATGCTCAAGAAAATGGAATCTACGTAAAACACTTCGTTCTTCCAATCATGTGTGCAAGAGGCGAGTCCAGAATGAAATATTCATAACTTGCTTTTTATCTCATAAACAGATTGAGATATCGAAACAATGGTTAGATAAATGATAACACACAAAGAGAGGAGTACTTTTCCATATGATTAGTATTCGAAACTTCCTTATTTACCATGATGTTAAACCAACTACAGGTTTTTTAATAAAATAATGTAATTTTTAAGGGCTAGCTGATGAAATGAGAAGTGCTGTAGGTTTTAAGACAATATAACTGAAGAAACTGCAGATTTCTTTTTGTACTGAGAATAGGCTTTTTCATAAGCTGCTGACCTATCTTGTATTGAGGTGTTAGTTTAATAACACGCTGTTTCAGGATTCTTCATTATAATTTTAGTGAGATGCATATTTGTAAACTCTGCTGTGTTTTAGCAAAAGAAATGGATTTTAATAATGCAACAAGGGAACTTACATATTACTCAAAACTTGTCTCTGATAATGAAATTACAGACACTGCTCTGAGAAAGTAAAATTTTTCAAATGTGAAAAACAGTTACAAGATACATCATGGTCGTGTACCTGGGAACAAATATTCTGTTCAAATTTTAAAGTGTTATTATTGAAAATATCTTGACAATAGTGTACTTATTAGTCTGTGTGTTACGTTATTAATCTGCTGCACACTTATAACCAGTAAGTGAAATCAGATTAAGATGATACGTTATCAAAACTGGTTACAAGTTGAGAATATTTTGAATTAATAGAAGCCATTTTCAACTAACACAAATGTCCATTGTCAAGAAAGGGTAAATTGTTTAGACATTAAAGAAACTCATTTTGTTTCCAAACATGAAATGTTCCATTTCAAGGTGCAGGATGGTACATGAGTGACAGAGTATGGTTTAACCGTCCACACAATACACAACTAATTGTAAAAATGTACTGAATTCTACTCAGCATAGAACTCTGTGAGTGTAGAATTAACAATATCCTCCAAATAGATTGAATATTTTATACAGGACTTAAATATGTAGAAGTCGTAATATTTACAAACGTTGCACAGAACACAACGTCGTGTCTCACAACAACAACAACAACAACAACAGTAGAAAATGTGGGAAACAGTTTATGGCGATTTATAGTTTGCATTCCTTAATGTAATTCCAAAGCAAGTCACTACATCAAAACACTGACAAGGAAACTATGTGTTCTTATGTATGCTGTCCTCCAGGTGCAACACTCTCTCCTAATACACATCCATATAGATAAGAAACGACCGTGGCTATGCTTTCAACTACCCACTTTCAACTACGTTTCAGTCACGCAGACATTATAGCGACTCCATACTAGGGTATTAACTTGTCAGCCATCTGCTGATAATGCTAAATTATGATATCACACAATGGAAAATACTTGACGATTCATTCTCCATACATCGTCATTTTACAGGTAAATTGTAACAAGTTGCCAAACATACATCGTCTACTTGCAGCAAAACTGTAACAAATCGCCCCATACATCTCCATGTTAGGGACAGGCAGCAACTGCCGTTATCACTTGATCATTGGTGACTACTATTCTACGTCTATGTCTACAAATATGCTCTGCAAGCCACAGTATGGTGTTGGGCAAAGGGTGCCTTGTACCACTACTAATCATTTGTTTTTATGTTCTACTCGGAAAGAACAAGGGAAAACGACCATCTATATGCCTCTGTATAAATCCTAATTTCCACTATCTTCGTGATCCTTAGGCAGCAGTTAGATTAGATTAGATTAGATTAGATTTACTTTCATTCCATATGATGCATAGTGAGGAGGTCCTCCAGGATGTAGAACATATCAGAAAAACAATACTACATGACAAATACTTACAACTGAAACAAATAAGCTAATGTACCATTCCACAGGTCCCAAGTGGAATGATCGTCATTTTTTAATGAACATTATATGAAACAGTCATTTTACAAATACTAATGCACTGAATTTAAAACAAAAAAGTTTTTTATTTATTTATAAGGTAATAAACGTGTAATACAACTAATACAATACTTATTTACAATGAACACATTACTGCACTGAAATGGTGCTGAAGTTAGATTGTACTTACACACACACACACACACACACACACATATTTACAATGAACACATTACTGCACTGAAGTTGTGCAGAAGTTATATTACACAAATCAGTTGGTTTTACTGAGAAATACATCAATGGAGTAGAAGGAGTTGGCCACCAATAAATCCTTTAGGCTTCTCTTAAACTGAATTTGATTGGTTGTTAAGCTTTTTATGGCTGCTGGCAAGTTATTGAAAATGTGTGTTCCTGAATAATGCACACCTTTTTGTACAAGACTAAGTGACTTTAAATCCTTGTGAAGATTATTCTTATTTCTAGTATTGATTCCATGAATAGAGCTGTTGGTTTGAAAAAGTGATATATTTTTAATGACAAATTTCATTAACGAATAAATATATTGGGAAGCAGTAGTTACTATCCCTAGTTCCCCAAACAGGCTTCTGCAGGATGTTCTTGAGTTCACACCACATATAACTCTTACTGCACGTTTTTGTGCCCGTAAAACCTTTGCTTGGCTTGATGAATCATTCTCTGGTTAGCTTCTCTGAATTTTCTTAATAGTGTTCCACGAAAAGAACGTCGCCTTTCCTTCAGGGATTCCCAATGAGTTCCTGAAGCACTTATGTAATATGTGTGTGATGATTGAACCTACCAATACAAATCTAGCAGCTATCTTTAAATTGCTTTGAGGTCTTCCTTTAATCAGACCTGGTGGGGATCTCAGACAATCGGGCAGTATTCAAGAATGGGTCCCGCTAGTGTTTTATATGTAGTCCCCATTACAGATGAATCACATTTTTCTTATTTTATCAATGTGACTGCGTCAAGCAGCACATTGCTAATCCTGTATTCAAATGTTATGGGATTATTTTTCCTACTCTTCTACATTAACTATTACATTTATACATTTGGAGGTAGCTAAAATTTATCACACCAACTAGAAATTTTGTCTAAGTCATCTTCTATGACGACACCCACATGTACACCACGACATCATCAGCAAACAGCTGCAGCTTGTTGCTCAACCTGTCTGTCAGGTAGTTTACGTAAGCAGAGCATAATAGCAGACCTATCACACATCCCTGTGGGATTCCTGATGACACTCTAGTCTCTGTTGAACACTTAACGTCAAGGACTCTGTACATGGTTCCATTACTTGAGAAGTCTTCGAGTCACTCATACATCTGGGAACCTATTGCATACGCTTGCACTACGTTAACAGTCTAAATTAGGGCATCATGTCAAACGCGTATCAGAAATCTAGGAATGTGGAATCGTTCTGTTGCCCTTTATCCATGGTTTACAGAATATCAAGTGAGAAAAGGGTAAACTGAGTTTCACATGAGTGATGCTGTCTAAAACCGTGGTGATTTGTGGACAGAAATTTTCCCTTTGCTATATTCTATTGCCGCACTTGGATGATCAACGAGTGACTGGATAGAACCCTTTGAACCACTTGTCGATTTTATGTAGGACAAGAATTTTCTTAGGTTCTTGGCAAGATCATTTGCTAAGGTATGATAGTGACTTGTATGTTCGCGCGCTGATCGTTTTTACAGATACACGAATCTCTGTTAAGTTATTCCTGTCGTCATTATCTCACTCTCTTTTGTGCAGAGAGAAAATGTGGCAGTCTTTGCTTCCTCAGCGTATTCCGAATTTTGTTATTAAACCACATCTTTAATCTACTTACTCAGCACATACTTCTCCAGAACGTAATTTAGAATCCATTTAAACTATTCCCGTAATTCTTCCGTGTCTATCGTATTGGAACTAAATGACGTCCATTCACTGTTTAAATGGGATGCTAACAATTGCTCATCTGCTCTTTCTAGCAAAAATACTCTCATAGCTTTCTTGATTGATTTATTAATTATATTTACCATTGACACTATGATGACATCAAGATCACCAAACCCTGTCTCTATGCTGACACCACTGAGAACGTCAGGCCTGTTTGCAGCTACAAGGTCTAAAATACTTTCATCGCATATGGGCTTTTGAACTAGCTGCTCAAGACAATTATCGGAAAATGAGTTCAAAAGTATTTCACTAGTCTATCTGTCGACACCCCTTGCAGTGAATCCATAGTCTTTACTCAGCACGTTAAACTCACGCCAACTAATATTGCGTGATCTGGATCTTTTTGTACCACTGAGTGCAGACTGTTCTTGAATGATTAAAACTGTCACATCAGAACTGAGTGGTCGGTAGAAACATCCAACAATTTCAGTTATACCTGATATATGCAACCACATAACTTCACAGTCACACTCAAATACGACATCAATAGAGACATTTTTTGGTGATTGCAATGAACACCCCAGATACCGCTACTGTTGTTATACAATGATGTTCCGTTAATACATGGTGACTGTTCTTGTTCCAGAAAATAGTGTGGGGCATTGACGATCAGTTCATAGTGTTATTATCACTACCCCAGGCACTACTATGGGGTTATGATGGTCAGGTGAGAGGGTGATTGCCGTTATCCCCAATTACCATTGTGAGATAATTAAGGTTAGTGACTGCCACAACCCCACTTCCCCTCCCCCCCCCCCCCCCCCCCAAGTTCATATTAGATGGGAGAATGATGTTCAGTTGACGTTTGATGGCTGCCATTCCCCTGGATACTTCTGAGGGGAGGCAGTCATCGTCAGTTGACAGGGTGACTACCATTGCTGTTACACGTTAACATTTAAACACAGCTCTTAATCCTAAAGTAACACAAATAACAGCTAAAACGGATAGGAATGTCTTTTATGTATTTTATCACACCACTTATCACTTTCAGGAAATTTTCGAACGGATCCTTATAGGCACGTGCAGGACATGTTGGTACAACATGAGCAACTGTTTGTCTTTCCGCACCACAGTCACACGATGGTGACGAAGATTTACCCCATTTGCAGAGAGTGTCTGCACATCTTCCTTGGACCGATCAGATGTGGTTCAGGGTAGTCTAAATTATCCGACACTGGTCAAATCCAACGGTTTTTTTTATGCAGGGCAATTTCAGGCATTGAGGAGGAGAATTCTGTTTCTAGTACCGTTTTCATTGATTGATGGCACTGAATTCAATTTCCGTAAGAACCCTGGCTGTGACAAGAGTGGGATGTCTTGATCTTAATATTTTTCGCTTCACAGATGAGACATTGTTCAGTACTGGAAGATCGGGGTTATCAGGAGTCATTTGATGTTGACGTAGTAGCATGCTCTCCCGTCTTATATCAGGAGGTTGAATGGAGCTCAAAATATATATCGAGTATGTGGGAGTAGATCGTATTGACCTACCAACAATGCTCATGGTTTAATTAACGTGTACATTTATCTGTTTTAGGAATAGTCTATTAAGCCAGATAGGCGCACAGTTCTGTGCTGTGGAGTATACCAATCCGAGAGCTAGTGCTCGAAGAGCGTCTGTATCAGAAGTGATCATAAAGTATTTTGGATGCATGTTATGATGAAGTATGTTTCCCTCAAAATAGCCACCAAAGGCTTTGCGAGCCAATCTGTTGGCCAGATGAAAACATTCAACTTCTATTTTATTTGAGTTTGGATTAAACCTCCATTTACGGCAATATAGGCTTACGACGTCATATCTGCAGCTAAAGTTCCTTCAGTTGTTTCAAAGCTTTTGTATTGGGTAAGTATTGCCCAGTTGTCACATTGGGAAACTTTCATGCTTGCGTTGGAGGAATATCAGATATACATAAATTAAACAAGACAGGAGGATGGACAAGTCCCTGCAGTAAACTATTATTTTATACCTTTGGACAGCTAGTGTCTTTTCTTGTAGATACAGTAAATGACTTTCCAGCTAACATGTTATCAATTAGTTTTATCGTCTGTTTACATGGGACAGGTTGTACTAATTTTTATAACAATCCACCTCAGCATACCATGTTATATGTTGCAGTTAGATGAACAAAAGAACTGATGTTTTTGTTTCATTTGTTTCAATAAATGTTGGTAATGTTCTCGTTTTACTTCTCTACTCTTCAACCATTGACTGCGAGAGCACGGATTGTGAAAGGGCAAGCTGCAGCGGTTTTTTTCATGGTGCTGAATGTATATATATCCAGTGCTACCTCATCCGACTGTAACAATGATTGTTTTAGTTATCATATTTTCCATTCAGTAAAAATAATATATATATTTTAATAGCAAATTAAATTCACGTTACAGTACATTACACATTCTGTTGATAAAATATTTCAGGTGAGTTGCCAGAGAAAGGAGAAGTACACCAGCACATTTTTACACAGAAGACAGAAAGAAGATCGTATTGTGCTAATCATAAGGGTAATATTAGAAGAAAAGTTAAAAAAAACAAACAACATTAAGCTGTTTATTTTTGTGAATGTGTACATTTTATTGAAAGCGTATTTTTAAAATATAGTGCTGTCCTTAAATATATTTAAATTGTTGACCTGTTTTATATTTGATGAAGAAGCATACTCGCAGAAGTGGAACCTTCCAAAATATTCGAAGGAAATCAAAATTCTCTCCATTTGGTGCACGTCGAAATGATGTGTACTTGTCGGGCGACTATTATCGAGTTTCGTGGTCGTATCGAGTTTGATAATAGTATGCTGTCGCTCAATATCAAGTGCCATCTTCCACAAAGGGCTTAGCAGGTAGCACGTATATCTGTTAAAGGTGCTAACAAACTTTGTTATTGTCCGCAGCTCGTGGTCGTACGGTAGCGTTCGCGCTTCCCACACCCGGGTTCCCGGGTTCGATTCCCGGCGGGGTCAGGGATTTTCTCTGCTTCGTGATGACTGGGTGTTGTGTGCTGTCCTTAGGTTAGTTAGGTTTAAGTAGTTCTAAGTTCTAGGGGACTGATGACCTTAGCAGTTAAGTCCCATAGTGCTCAGAGCCAAACTTTGTTATTCCCTCAACTTGTTTGATGGATGAGCCCGAATACTTTGAAGGGTGGTTAAGAACCTGTGTTTGATCAAACAAGATTTTATGATTACTCGCAAGCCGTGTCTAACCTCCACAGACTTTTCTATATTTTTGTACTTTATATGTCGGTGACGTTCAGTAGAGAATCGGGAAACGATTCAAGTAGATGGTCCCAAATAGCCACTGAGACATTCACACAGGTTATAGTAAACACCCGGAACTCTGAGACCATGACTACACTTCACATGGTGTAACTCTCTCATTGATTTTCTTAAGCAGCCGTTGTTTTCCTAAGTCAGATAATGGACGGTTTTGATGGAGGTGTCATCAAGAAGTCCTCGAAATTTGGGTTTTGTGCGCGAGTGGTCTGGATAGTAGTTGGTGGTCATATTTCCATTGTCGTATTACCGTGTGTTTGTGGTTTTACGATGGCTGACACGAAACTCAGCAGCAAGTCTACAAAGTTTTGTTTCAAAGTTGGGAAAACCAATGCAGAAGCGTACCAAATGTTGGAGCAAGCTTTTGTAGAGAACTCTTTAGGTCAGGAATTTGCTTACGACTAATAAAGTGTTTAAAAAACAGTGGAATATCGACTACAATTTGGCGTCAAACCAGAAAATGTTCAGAAAGTGAGCTGTCTGGTTCTGCAAGATCGCAACAGAAAACACAAAACTCATATACCGCCTTGTGAGTTCGTTATGATAAGCGTGAACATTTCATATCATAAGCAGGGAAAAGGAGAGTGACTGCGACGAAGTTTGTGCTACGACTGCTTCAAGACAATCAGGAGCAACATTGTGCGGAAGTCTGCAGGTAACTTAACCAACTGCTACAAGACGATGAAAACTTTCTCTCCAAAGTTGTCACTGGTGAGGAAATTTGAGTTTATGGCTGAAACGAAGCTGCAATCGTTCCAATGGAAGAGACATTTTTCATCTCAACTAAAAACGTTCAACAAGTCAGGAGTTACATTATGTTGTTGTTGATCTGTCTTTTTTTTTGTAGGTTGACGGAATTGTCCCTCCTGGGCAGATGATGAATAGGAGTTATATCACGATGATCTAATAAGTTTGAGGGAGGATATAAGGCAGGCTGCTTCGAAAGCATTATTCCACACAAGCGTCATATCATTTGTCCGCCCCCGCTATTCCCTCTCTTCTCTTCCCTCCCTCATGCACTAGTAACCGTTCCTGAGAGTCCGGTTAAGACCTTTAAAAAATAAATTTACTCTAACGCCCGTGGAAATTGTTTTTTTGATGTTAATTTCGATACCCACCGCGTACAAATTTTGTGTTAGAGGCGCCCTCTTAGCTACGAGCCACAAATAGTCGCTTGTTTCGCTTGGGCCTTAGGCGGCGCGGTATACGAGAGTATAACGTCCACAGAGCGACGTACGCACCACTTGATTCCCTACCATGACAAAGCACGACTGAATACGGCCTAAATTATTGATGAGCTTTGACTGGAAATCAGATTACAATTGGTCCCCATCCGCCGTAATCACCAGGCTTAGCTCTGTGTAACCACTTCATCTTCCTCAAAATGAAAATCAAGGTGAAGATATAGTGGAGGAAATTGTAAAGGGTATCAAATGCCTTCCTCTTCTCTCTTCTTCTTCTCCTTAATTGTTGCTTGGCCTGGGAGACATTCCTACACCAATCATTTCTATTCGTGGCTTGGGCCATAATTGCAACAGTAACCAGTTATGACCCTCAGAACGTAGAGCATTTAACAGGGACTCCACTGTCCAGTACTTTGCGCTCGGGCCTAAGGCGGCTATAGTGGGACGGAGCAAATGACAAACAATCTGTGAGCGACAGGTAAAAACTGTACTTTCGGATCATAACTGCGTACTGCTAGAATTATGACCCAAATCTCCCGCGGGGTCGAGTGCCGGAGCTGACATCTTGCAAGTGTGCTTTTTCCTCCATTAAATAGACCTCAAGTTGGCTAGTTGGTGGTGTTCCCTGGTGAGACCAATTCTGACTTCAAAACACTCTACCATCCCTATACGGATCTTTACTCTGCTAATACGTAACAAAAAATCTCAGAATGCATTTTAAAAGTGGCAGAAACATTGGTATCGGTGTAATCGGTCTCAAGTGGTCCGCTGCGGAGTTGATGGTCCAGAATAAGAACTAAGTAAGAGGCAGTAATTTTAATTAATATGTTTTGGGAAGAAATTATTTGCTTTAGTATATAGACGCACTTTCGTCTACCGGCAACCGGTTTTGGTACCAAGTACCATCATCAGGCTGTCTTGAGATAAGAAAATCACAGTATATGATTAAAATATCTGGAGAAACTTTGGATATCACCAAGTAATTTTACTTCCTAAATTCAAGAAAAATAGAATACAGGATGATTCCGCTCCCCTACCCATATCGTTTTATGCAACCCAGAATTTTATTTACGGTCTTAAAAAAACGAGCTAAATTTTCATATTCTCTCGCTCGCTACGTGCAAGCTATTAGTCCTCAAGAAAAAAATGAACAGAACCATTCGTAGCAAATTTAATGTAGTTAAATTTTGCACTGGGATACGTTTCCGTAAGATGCCACGGTTTTCGAATTATTCAAGAAAAACATAAAGTTACTATCAACCCTACTCCAGCACCATACTCATCTCTCATCAGTCAGGATTGCTAGTGCGTTGTTGGTGGCACTTCCTCCTACCACTGTATAAAAAATTCTGACTATACGGACTATTCCCTGTATCTACCTTTTTTTATCTGTATTGAGTGAAATATTATACCAGTCAGCTATTTCGATAACATGATCAGTTTAAACGTGATCGAGTGAATAATGGAAGAAAAGTGACTTTTGTAAACGTTACCCTAAAACTAATTACGTTGACGATTCGATCCAAACTTAATCCTTACACTCACAGTAGTTCCGTAGTTAGGAGTTATAACGAACACAACGAGGTAATTGTTTATTTTTTGCTGTTAAATTTCACGAAATTTTTAGGTAAAATTTACAGAAACGTTAATTCTATACAGTTTGTAAATGCTCGACTAAGCCAGTGGCCTAATAAGGTGTCAATGAAGACCAGAAAAGGTCGAATGTGGGAAATACTTCGCGCGGTTGCAAATTTTTGTTGAGTGGTAGAAGGGAATGCCGTGAACAACATACTAGAAACTCCGACTCATGTGTGCTGAGTTTCGGAGCAGTGATGAGTTTTAAACTATCGTAGGGCAGCGAAACTTGGTAGATATTCTAATGCGTTAATGTGTAACAGATGAACGCTGAAAAAAATTAGTTCCAGTTTTGGCCACCAGGTGCAAATCTGGCGTTATGAATGCTTGAAAGACGTAAAGAAATGTTTCCATTTGTAATGGAGTAGGAACTGGACGTGGGCAGAAAAGGTAAAGAAGTGAGAAAGGCATAATGTTGATTTTATTATTAACCACCACTTACATAATTCGTTCAATATGAGCATCGGAGACGTCGACGAGATGCTGCACAGCACCAGATCTGCACCTGGTGTCCAAATTTGAACCACTTTCTTCCTGTGTAAATAGATTACGCATTAATGCATTAGCATATCTACGGAGTTTCGTTTCCATACGACAATTACAGACCACTCTGGACCTCCGTGAATAGCTGCACTTTGTTTATTTATTTACTCATTGGAATAACCCTTCTGGAGTGTACGATAAATCAAATTTTCTCTCATCCTTCAAGAACGTCAATCCTCCTCATCTTGGGTCCACTTTCTTCCTTTCGCAGAGCTCTTTCTCTTCTGACCTCCTACCCTTTTTGTTGCCTCTCTAAAAAATATTCTGTTGTTTATTATGTCCATTTTGATTCCTGCGTTTTTCATATCTTTGACAATTTCGATGGACCATGTGAATTTGGAATTGTAGCTGTTTAGTTAAATATCTGCTTGGTTAGTCTGCTATTATCCATTCGTATAATATATGTGTCCATAAAACTGTTCTTTTCCTCATTACATCAGTTAGCTTTTCATTTTCGAAAACAAACCTATCTGTTTGATCTTAATCTGTACTCAACATCACTAGTACTTACAGGTCCCAGTATTTTCCTTAGAAGCCTTCTTTCAACTTTTTCCAATTTTTCAAGATCCCCAAATCCTGCTTAAGTGTTTCTGTTGCATACAGTGTTTCAGGCCTTACCACTGTTTGATAGTATCTTGTGTTCCAGCACAAAGCTTTCTTTTATATGTGGTTTTGTCACGCTGAATGCCCTTTCCATTTTATGTACTCTATTTTCTATGGCTATTTTTCTTTTGTTATCCATTCTCCTACATAATTTTAGATATTGTGTTGCTATGAATTTTAAGATTTGGAGGGGCGACATTGATATTTGTCATGAAATGTCTTTTTTCAAAAGATATTTTTGGTCATATTTTGTCTGCTTGTTTCTACAATTCTGTGGTTTGTTCTTTGTCACTATCCATTGAATCAGTAACTAATTCGATGTCATGTGCAAAAGCGAGACAATTTATAATGATTTATTTGGGTTTCTTCCTAGTTGAAGATCTGTCTTACTCCAGATTTTATTTCGAAAGGTTTTGATAGTTCCCCCATAAATTTTACTTTCGATGTTGTGTTTCCTGAAGTTCCTTTAATTATTTTTGTTGTCTTACTGTCGAGTTCGAATGCCTTTATAACGTTAATTATATCCACGTGGTACATTAAATTTCCTTCAAAGAGGTCTTGTTCATTTTTTTTTTGTAGGACGTAGCGAGCGAGAGAATATGAAAATGTCGCTCACGGTTTTTGAAGACCAAATATAACATTGCGGGTTGCATAAAACACCATCTGTAGGGGAAGATGAATCACACTGCATATAGTAGTGTCCTCCAGTTACTTTACAAAATTCCTAACATTGCCGCTAGTATGCTGTGTTCTGATTACACATTCGCTCTCCCTAGAGACCTCCAGAACGTTCCTACGAACGTCTGCAGCGTTAACTGAAACAAATAGCCGAAAGCCGTATTTTTCTAGAGAGCAGGAGATGTGGCAGAGCAAATGAGATTTGCAGGCACACGGGCTGTGGACGAGTGAGGAAGCGGTGGAAATAAAACGGCGCCCCGGACAGGTAGGGCCTATGCTGGCATCGCGCCAGCCCGCATGCCTGGCCAGCCGTTCCCGGAATTCTGCGCACCATGTCACCGGCACACAAATCCGCGAAATTAAAGTCGCTGCTAACACACAGGGCGGGCCAGTTCGCCTCACACACGCCACGCAGCTTCCAGCCCGTCCGCGCCGTGGCTCAAATAACAGCCTGGCGCGCGCGCACTCGCTAGTTTCACTGCGCGACAAACGCTTGTCATGCAAGTTTAACGCGTTCCTCTTTATTCGGGTTACTGCGCGAAACCCCGCAATAGTATTACATAGAGTTGTGCTCTATGAAAACTACTGTTTGGTAGTTTTGGTACAGTGCATAAATGACCTAGTAAATTGTAGGATTACCGCTAGTACTGATAGCATTAGGAAGGAAAGAAACATAAATGAATGTGTATGAGAGAAACTGGGAGCCGACGACTTCTCGTTGTCATTTGTTTGTTTGTTTTGCCCATAATTAGGACTGCACAATATTCATTGTTAGTATATTGTGTATTTTATTTCCTTACAAAATATAAAATGCATTTTAAAGTGTAAAAAATATAATAATGTGAAATTCTTGTTTCATTTATCCGTACTGTCATAATAAGATGATCCCCGTTCCAACGGAATATAGATAGAGAACAAGAGTAAAAAAGCACAGATTGTTTATGTAAAGGAATAAAATTTAGACAAAGGTATATACGAAAAAATATCTGTCAGTCGTTACATGTTAGAAATTTTTTGAGGGAAGAAGCTCCTTTCCGTTAGTTACTCCGTTTGTTTGGTCTTGAAAAGCACACATACGTATGAGTAACTTCCAAACATTGTACTTTATATTGTTCTGAATAACAACTTAACATATTTATCAAAAGTATCTACCGTTAATGTATACACTTGTAGATCCCTAGTATATTAGGCTGATATGTTTTAGAGACAGTTTGTCAGGAAGGGTAACGTACATTGCTCAATCTACGTATCGACAAAACTCAAGTTCATCGGCATCCACGGCCTGATATACTCGCCGTTAGTAAGCGATAGCGATTTCATTTTTATTACAAGAACTGACACAATACTCGACGAGATAATTAATATTTTCAGATTTTTGGATATAAATGCAATACGTCGTGCTATCGCTTCTGTGATGTATGCTTTCGACATTCAATTTCACAAAACTGTTAAAATTTGTAACTGCTCGACTAAGCCAGTGGCGTAATAAGATCAGTCAATGAAGACCAGGAAAGGTCTAATGTGTAAAATACTTCGTGAAATCGCGAAGTTTTGTATAGTGGGAGGAGGGAGAGTCATAAGCAACGTACTAGAAACGCGACTGGTGGGAGCTGAGTTTGCGAGTGCGGGTGCGTTTGAAGGTCAATTTTGTACGTTTATCTTGAATGAATCGGCAACTGCGGCCTCTAGTGAAAACGTATCTCAGTTCAAAATTTAACTACCGGGTGGTTATAATTAAAGGGCAGTTACTCAAAGAGGACCAGTGTGGGCTGTTATTATCGTATGGCAGCGAAACTTGGTAGATATTCTGATGTGGTACTGCGGAACTGATTAACGCTGGGAAAAATTATTTCCAATTTTACATAAGACATAGTCAGTGATCTATTGATTTCGCAACAGAAACTGCATGAAACCAGCTCTTTAATCTTGGATTCAGATACTAACTAACCTTGTGAAACTTACAGGCAATGATGGTAGCAAAAAATTGCAAGACGTAAAACTCCTCACTGTTGTACTGACGTGAGTAATAACGTGAAGCTATTACTTCACTACTTCACTCTTTGTTTTCTATTTGAAAAGAAAAAAAAGCTTCAACTGCTTTTTTGTTGCGAACGGTTATGGTGGAGTGAGATTACAGCTACGAATACTTTTCGGCGTTACGTCAGCTGCCATATGAAAGCACCTCATCAAGGTTCAGAACAATGGTAATAATAGTGATTGCCTCGCGTGACGAATTCTCTTCTGTGAGATTCTGTTCGCGGCTTAAATAATTTTGAAAGACGTTTCGGTGAACTGTTCATTAGGCTGTCGGCATTCGTCGTGAAATAAACAGAAAAAGACAATTAACTTTCACTTCATTATGAATATCATTATAGTTAAAAGAAAGAAAGGAAAACTTCTTACTCTTCAGATAGCCACTTTTGCTTGAATCTTTGATTTTACTTGTTCTTTCACATGAGCATACTACCAAGACATCGGGAAGTATTTATTACGTGATGAAACAAAGCAGTTTGCGTTAGTGGCGGTTGATTGCCTTCTTAATTACTCAACAAAGAAGTTAGTGCTCATATAAAACAAACTGGAAAATAAGGCGGTTATTGTTACCAGGTTAACTCTTAAATGACACTATGGACACAAATCATTAGAATGATAACTATTTACATTTTATTGTTTAGCCAACAGACAAGAAAGTAAATACCCATAGATTCATGCATGTAATTATATTAATAATAATATCAGTGGTAATTCCGCCAAATGGTTATTTTAAATTTCCGTGAAGCGCACAAAATGCTAACCAGTGCAATTTTCTACAAAAGAAATGCAGAGATGAAATATTAACAAGAAAAGGTGGCTTTTATTTACAAAAAGGATATTAACAATATTCTTTACAAGGAAAGCTTTGTGCGCTCAGATATCATGTAAATAATATCATCTGGGGAGCGACACATTACCCTAGTTAGCGATATGAATACACAATTTAACACAACTCATGCAACTAATAACAGTTTACAAGACATCAGGAAAATATAGAACAACAGTTTACACAGCAGTTCATAAAACATCAGAAAATATAGGACAACTTGCACAGAAAAATCAGGCATTTAACGATTTCAAGAATAGTATTAGTTAACAGTTCAGTGAGGTGAGCAAAACTATATTCACCGCATTATTTGAGGTATTATCTGGGAAGTTGACAGACCTCGGTAAACAACTAAAACAAGAAATAATTACTGACATGTCCTGCAGTATAAATACGTTACCGGAAAAGTAACATCCGTATATTATGAACAGGAACAACTTGCAGGTGAGGTACAAAACTTGAGTATAGCATATTCTCAAAATCAGGACACGCAATGCCAAGTGGATGCGTCGGTAAAAATTGTGACGAACGCAGCCAGCGAACTGCAAGACGCATGCAAAAACCTACCTACAGAAATACAAAAGTTGAGTTTAAGAGTAGACCAGTTAAGTTTAGAGTCAGAATTTGGCAAAAAACAGAGGTAAGTTATGTGCAGATGTAAAGGAAATAACTGAAAAAGCTGAAGCTGGGACGCTGGATAAGGGCAGCACCCTTGCTGCAAAGGTAGTGTCAGATTCCAAAATTTATGTAGATACTGTAGAAGGAGCTCTAAAAGAGAAAGAAAGTCAACTTCTAGCTAAAACAGGTTCAGGTTTAAAGCAAGCAGAGGAAAGGTTACGAGACAGTGTTGCTACAACTACTGACATTCCAAAACAACATAGGACAGAAAACAAACCCATGCTTTTAGAGAAGTAGACACCTTCACTGGTTACCCACAATACGGGGCTAGCCCGCCGAAGGAAAATAGCGAAGATTGCACAATGCAACAACACTTGCCGGCAGTTGCACCTGTCGAGCAAGCGCAGTTGCCATGCGCTACACGACGAGCGAGCATAAACACGCCTGTCCACTAAAGCACGGTGTGTTTATCAACATTACTTGCAGATGGGGGATTACTTAGACATCGACAGTTTCCGATATTTACCTCCGAAAGAAAATGAACACGCCCTGTGGTCTTTATCAGAGCGTTACGAAATGTTTTACCTCGTACCTGGCCCGAAGCCCAGAAAATTAGATTTGTTGTTGGATACACATAAGATGACGTTCCGCTATGGGGTACGGACGTGGCGGAACGTTACTACTACTATGAACATTCTGAGAGAGCCTTTCTTAATAAGTATTGGTCTGAGGCCGTACAAGAGAGGCTTAGACATGAAGTATTCTACCCAGCTCCATTCAATAGCAAACATGGAAGCTTAAGGGACTATTTTGAAAAATATTTGAATAAAACCAGATACTGGACGAAATCGGTATCTCAAGTCGACGTGCTGAAAATTTTAAAGATCCGTCTTCCTGCCCACATTAGGGAAAAAATTCATTACTACTCCGGAACACGACACCGAATACTTTCCATCTGTACTGGACTCAATATTTTTGATGTACGAAGAGACACCAGTACAACCCAAGCCTGTTAATACGCCGATAGCGCCACAGAGGTTTAAGGACCAACAAGTAAACAACGGATTCGTAATACAACGCGAATGGCAACTCACTCCACAAAGGCCTATGGTAGTGGTAACGGTAATCACAAAGGCAATGGAGAAAGCCGTAAATTCAAAGGCGGATATAAAAGAAATGGGCAAAAATTTAGCAAAAACAACTACAACTGGCGAGGAGCGTATGGCCAGCCTGTGAAGTATGTACTGACACAAGCTACCGGCAATAATCAGCCGATCGCTTGACAAACGCAAAACAATACCAGACAACCGAATAACACACAGACAGCGGCATTCGGCCAGCAAAGCAACGTACATATGCCGAATAACGTGCAGAGACAAAAAGAATTTCAGTCGAGAGCCTCGCAGGATACTAATTAGCGCAATCAAACACCAACAGTCCACACAGTGGAAGTTTCGCCTAACTCAGAGATCGATGCCACCGTGACGCCGGAAAAATGGTTTAAATGGCTCTGACCACTATGGGACTTAACTTCTGAGGTCATCAGTCCCCTAGAACGTAGAACTACTTAAACCTAACTAACCTAAGGACATCACACACAAACACACATGCCCGAGGCTGGATTCGAACCTGGGACCGTAGCGGTCGCGCGGTTCCAGACTGTAGCGCCTAGAACCGCTCGGCCACCCGACCGGCGACGCCGGAAGACTTGAACCGATCACGGTAGGCCCCCATTCTGTGACCTCGGAGGAGAGTGGGGGCACGAGCTTGATCGACACTTGTTTTATCAGATACGATCATGGTAGTGATGTGAGAGATGATCAGTATCAAGGTAATGTGGATGCGCAGAAAAACTTGATGGAAGACAAGGTACAAACTACTATTAAAGCTAAAATATTTGACCTTGATGTACTCATTGTGCTTGACATAGGTGCTACGACTGATTTGGTGTCACACGGATTCTTTCAATAATTGAAGAAACGTGGCCTTATACGCACACTGCCAGTGCAAAATTGCAGGGTACAAACTGCCGCTGGTGAAAAATCGAAAGGAGTCAAGATACAAGCCTTAATTTCCGTACAATTAGGACAGTTTTTTCTGTATGATGCACGATTTTGATAGTAGAAAAATTAATAGTTGATGGTTTAATCGGTATGGATACGTTTAGGGCATACCAAGTACAAATTGATATACGAAAAGGCCAATGTCATTCACTGTAAATAACTACTTATTTGTAATAGACCTAATCAGGGGAAGTACTAATAGATGTAAAACTGAAGTTACTCACGACTTTGAAGGTCAATTGGTAAATCCCATAGTTGTGTTTGTCAACACATACAATAACGAACAGTCGGCAGCAGAAGAAGTAAACCTCGACACAATAAGCACAAAGGTAAGTGATTCAAAGTGCTTGTCTCAGGAACATCAAGCGGAACTTAGGGAACTGATAATTGCTTATATACATGTATTTGAAGAAAGACCAGGTATTATTAAGGATTTTGTGTACAAAATGTAAGTGTATCTTCACGAAGCTTTTTGTTCTGCCGCATACCCTACACCATGGACAAAGAGGGAAGCAGTAAGAAAAGAGATTAACAGGATGCTTGACTGGGGCTTAATACAACCATCATTTTCCCCTTATTGTAGTCCTATTTTAGCCGTGAGTAAGCCAGACGGCAAGGTGGTCCTTGACGCACGTAACATTAATAAGATTATTGTATCAGTCCGAACACGTCCAGACAATTTAGAGGAATAGCTTATGAAATTCCATAATGTTAAATTCCTTACTATAATCGACTCCCGGTCTTCATATTGGCAAATAAAAGTATATGAAGAAAGTCGGAAGTACATCGCCTTCGTATGTGGGGGCAGGAGCTTCGAATTTCAAGTATTAACATTTGGATCTAATGTAAGTGCAGGTGTATTTATCTCTGTACTTGACAGTGATAGGGCCCGAACTTTTGAGTAAGACAGTGGTATATGTGGACAATCTTTTAGTCACTACAACCACTTGGGCAGAACATTTAAGGTTAATTGAACAAGTATTGAGCTGCTTTTCCGAATACGGAGTAACAGCAAATCTCAAGAAATCTGATTTCAGACATGAAAAGGTAAAATTTTTAGGACCCACAATCTCTTCGGAAGGCATACTGCCAGATCCTAAAAAACTTGATGCCATTAGGAACTACTGTGGTCCTCAAAACAAGAGACAGTTAAAGGCATACTTAGGCTTAGTGTCATTTTTCAGGAAATGCATCCCTAACCAACCAACTTATGAACAGTAATGCTTTACTCAATGAACTCCGGAAAAACAGACCTTGGTCATGGGATGCAATGTCAAACCGATTTCTAGAACATCAAACAAGCCTTATTAAATGCTAATATTTTATCTTAACTAGACACGAAGAAAGATTTTTCTTTATGCACCGACGCGTCTTCACACGGCCTGGAGACATGTCTTTTTCAAATGGTAGAAGAAAAAGAAGAAGAAGAAGGAAATCTCATCCTTAAAGTCATTAGCTTCACCAGTCGCACCTTGTCCGAAGCTGAACGTTCATATTCAGTTCCGGAGTTGGAGGGTTTGGCTGTAGTTTGGTCTTTTAAAAAGTTTGAATATTTCCTTTGGCGTAAACACACAAAAATGTATTGTGACCATCAGTTCCTATCGTTTTTGTTAACTTGTAAACTGCTACATCGACGGATAGCCAGGTGTGGTATGCACCTCCAAGAATTCAATTTTGAAATAGTATACATAAAAGGAAATTAAAACACAATAGCTGATGCTCTTTCTCGACTACCACAAGGCTTAGAGGAATTCAACGGCCTGTTAGAGCAGGAAGGTGAATTAAGAGCAATGTTGATGGAGGACAGAACACTCCCACCGTACTATGTCTACATGTGTAAACACATGGAGCAATTATAGCAGGAAGACACACACTGGAGTAAGGTGTGATGAAAAGTTAAGAAGGTTTTTCACTATTCATAAATGTGTTCTGTTCCATAGGAACCCTCCCGAACTAGAACAATGGCGCGTGTGTTTGTCAGATGAATGTGCGGATGATTTTATCTTAGAAACACACAATACTTGGGGCCATTATGGCACTGCAAAATGCACTGATAAAATGTGTAAAAATTGTTATTTCCCCAGTCTTAGACGAAAAGTACTACAGCTGGTAAGAAAGTGTATTGTTTGACAGAAACATTCTAACCTCTCCAAACAGATAGAACTACATCCCATTGTGGCTAAGAAACCTCTAGAAAAGATATCGGTAGATGTGGCTGGGTCCTGTCTCAGAGGTAAGGGGGGGGGAGTAAAATATATAGTAGTCTTGTATATTTTCACAAAATACGTAGAACTGCATGCCGTACAGAACGTTGCAGCCAGTTCAATTCTAAGACGAATTAAAAAGGCTTATTTTGCAAGAGTAGGTAAATCAGAAGTCATGTTAACAGGTAATGTCTCATATTTCTTTGATAAGTGGAAAGAGTTTGTAGATTCCAACCAAATCAAACACATTTTACTATCCAAATTTCATCCTGAAGCATCCCCCATAGAAAGGGTGTTTAAGGAATTCAACAGATTTGAGAGGACCTACATACCTCGTAAGCATACCAAGTGGATTGAATATGTCACTCCTTTCTTACAAGCTGTTAAGAACTTTCCCCATATATCAACTGGATTTACACAAAATGAATTGATGTTCAATTGCAAACAAGTAGACGAGTGGGAAAAACCTTTGCCCGAGGTACCGGTACAGGCATTATCACTGGATGATAAAATACGACAAGTAGTAATCAACCTGGAAATCTGGGCTAAATATAGGAAATGAATTTACGACAGAAAGCTGAAACTTACAACACAATTTTATATAGGACAAAAGTGTTAAGAACACACCCCAGCCGGCCGTGGTGGCCGTGCAGTTCTAGGCACTTCAGTCTGGAACCGCAGCGACCGTTACGGTCGCTGGTTCGAATCCTGCCTCGGGCATGGATGTGTGTGATGTCCCTAGGTTAGTTAGGTTTAAGTAGTTCTTAGTTCTAGGGGACTGATGACCTAAGATGTTAAATCCCATAGTACTCAGAGCCATTTGAACCATTTGAACCAACACACCCCAAATCCACAAAAATTGGAAAACTGAACCGTAAGCGGCAACTGCGAAACACCGGGCCATACATAATTACTAATACCCCTACTCGGGAGCATACAGATTGGCACACACAAACACAGGTAAGGACAAGGGCCTTTACCCACACAAAAACTTGAGAACGTTTATACACTCCTGGAAATGGAAAAAAGAACACATTGACACCGGTGTGTCAGACCCACCATACTTGCTCCGGACACTGCGAGAGGGCTGTACAAGCAATGATCACGCGCACGGCACAGCGGACACACCAGGAACCGCGGTGTTGGCCGTCGAATGGCGCTAGCTGGGCAGCATTTGTGCACCGCCGCCGTCAGTGTCAGCCAGTTTGCCGTGGCATACGGAGCTCCATCGCAGTCTTTAACACTGGTAGCATGCCGCGACAGCGTGGACGTGAACCGTGTGTGCAGTTGACGGACTTTGAGCGAGGGCGTATAGTGGGCATGCGGGAGGCCGGGTGGACGTACCGCCGAATTGCTCAACACGTGGGGCGTGAGGTCTCCACAGTACATCGATGTTGTCGCCAGTGGTCGGCGGAAGGTGCACGTGCCCGTCGACCTGGGACCGGACCGCAGCGACGCACGGATGCACGCCAAGACCGTAGGATCCTACGCAGTGCCGTAGGGGACCGCACCGCCACTTCCCAGCAAATTAGGGACACTGTTGCTCCTGGGGTATCGGCGAGGACCATTCGCAACCGTCTCCATGAAGCTGGGCTACGGTCCCGCACACCGTTAGGCCGTCTTCCGCTCACGCCCCAACATCGTGCAGTCCGCCTCCAGTGGTGTCGCGACAGGCGTGAATGGAGGGACGAATGGAGACGTGTCGTCTTCAGCGATGAGAGTCGCTTCTGCCTTGGTGCCAATGATGGTCGTATGCGTGTTTGGCGCCGTGCAGGTGAGCGCCACAATCAGGACTGCATACGACCGAGGCACACAGGCCCAACACCCCGCATCATGGTGTGGGGAACGATCTCCTACACTGGCCGTACACCACTGGTGATCGTCGAGGGGACACTGAATAGTGCACGGTACATCCAAACCGTCATCGAACCCATCGTTCTACCATTCCTAGACCGGCAAGGGAACTTGCTGTTCCAACAGGACAATGCACGTCCGCATGTATCCCGTGCCACCCAACGTGCTCTAGAAGGTGTAAGTCAACTACCCTGGCCAGCAAGATCTCCGGATCTGTCCCCCATTGAGCATGTTTGGGACTGGATGAAGCGTCGTCTCACGCGGTCTGCACGTCCAGCACGAACGCTGGTCCAACTGAGGCGCCAGGTGGAAATGGCATGGCAAGCCGTTCCACAGGACTACATCCAGCATCTCTACGATCGTCTCCATGGGAGAATAGCAGCCTGCATTGCTGCGAAAGGTGGATATACACTGTACTAGTGCCGACATTGTGCATGCTCTGTTGCCTGTGTCTATGTGCCTGTGGTTCTGTCAGTGTGATCATGTGATGTATCTGACCCCAGGAATGTGTCAATAAAATTTCCCCTTCCTGGGACAATGAATTCACGGTGTTCTTATTTCAATTTCCAGGAGTGTATATTGAAGAAGGGCTGTATACCCTCTAAGTTGTATATATGTATAATGATATTAGATTTAGGATGCTGAAAAATCTCATTTAAGAATTTATGTTATTAGCTGATAAGAAAAATTTTTATTTGTGTTTTTTATTATATTTCAAATGTGTAAATGATAAGGTGGGAGGATGTAACAAGGAAGAATTTTACTTTTATGTGTTTAAAAGACGACAATACTTTAAATACAACGCTTCGCCTTGCGCTTAGCCCAGTTGTAAACGAATAAACGAACTTGTGAAACGCACAGTAACGCTCAATGCAATACACAACTCGCCGCGACGTTGGTCGTATCAGAGCGATGCAGTGCGTGCGCTTTGGGGAGCAAGCTAATCAACAATCCGCATTCGCATGCGCGCCAGACAGACACAGCTGAAAGTGTTGGAGCACCAAAAACAAACAGACCCTATGAGTTATAGCCTGCAGTAGCATTTGTAAAGCCTATTGCATAATCTGGGACAAAGAAAATTCAGGGAGAGTCTATACTACAACTACGACTATCTACACAATACACACAAAGATTTGGGATTATGTACGTGGAAAGGGATCCTAAACTACGAGATATTTACTGGAGTTACGCTGCTATATACGTTGTATCTATATATTTACAAATTAAAGTATTGAAAGTACACGCACTAATTGCATTTGAAGGACCAGAAAACTCATGCTGCAGGTAAACAAGAGTGTACAATATAAGTGGAAAACTGAAAAAAGAGGTTGCTCCTCGCCTATATTACACTTTATCTTTCAGATATATTAGGTAAGTAGAGATGCACACATGACATTAGAAGAGTTTGTGATAGCACGACTGCACACTGAAGTAAATGAATACATGGTTGAATATATGAATATTTAGTTTTAAGGCAGTATTAAGTTTATCTTCCAGGAAACGATACATAGACACGTCCCAAAGTGAAGAAAGATAAATGCTTGTAGAGTGTTAGGTACCATATAAAAATAAGAATGACCACACCGCAAGACAAATATAAGTTTATGTTAGGTATGAATGTAATAGGGTGATAGTATGTGAAGAGGAAAACAGTTGCAGTACGTCAATATCACGATAGTGAACTCAGGCTGAAGACTATCAAATAATCAAAGGGTCAAAACCTAACTACTGTGAGCGTCGACAATCCATGAAAGCGTCTAACACCTGGATTACATTAAAATTTTTATACACGTGTGTTACTTACGCAAACACTGTTTTATGCTCATTGCATGTAACATATAGTATTGATGATACATCTCTGTATACCTCAGTATATGAAATGGTTTGGTTATCCTTTATACAATGAACATAGCAAGTAATTATTGAGCTGCACTTTAAACACTGCAAAAGTATTTGATACGATTGGTATCGTCAGGTTTGAGTTGTGTTCATAAGCAACAAACTATTTTTTTCTTGGGAACACACTTAAGACCAGCAACGAGACGTAACTGAGCACATAAATGCCTTTCTGTGAAATTTCCTCAATCCTTTTGTGTGTAGATCCTTCCTGTAGAATGCTAGAAAGGCGAGGCCACGCATAGGTATTTGAGCAGCGCGTAGAATCTATTGTAGCGACTATTTTTTACTTCTTTAATACTTTGGAACTGATAAATATGCTCCCACGAAAACTCGCTGTTAATTGAAATGAAATGTATGTCAATTTATGCCACAAAAGGAAACAGCATCTATTATTGTATGAATGTTATTAAAGACTGTAAAACCAAACAAGAGTAAAAAGTGTACTCATATAATTGGAATTGAACAATGTAAAGGAATTATAATTTAACAAAATATACTGAAACAAAATGACAATCAGATTATAATGTATATAAGCAATGATAATGGCATGTCAGCAAATGAATAGGATAAGTTTATTTTTGTAGTTGTATTTGCTTTCTTTGTTATGTGTATAATATGTGGAATTGACAACACAAAAACTTTGTGTAATGCAACGGTATGAAAAACGACCAAAAACAAAGAGAAAAAACATACGAAACCTGCCTGAAAAGTGTTAAGTGTGCGTGTGAGGTGAGTGGGTCTGCGCGTAATGAACTAAAGGTGACAATACTTCGTGTAATAAGAATTTTCTGTGCTCGACAACTTCGTAAAAACATGAATTTTCTGTGCTCTACAACGTCGTAAAAACGGCAAGAAACTTATCCTGTCGACGGATGCCGGATGTACGGCTGGTGTCCCCACTGAATAAGTGAGAGCGACGAGGTCACATAAATTCCTCGGCCACTGATATGGAAACCAGTTGTCACCGCATCGAAGACTTTTTTTAAAGCCGCTGAACGTGAGCTTCACGAATTTGTGCAGTGAAGTCTACTGTGAACGCACGACACGACACTCTGATTTTGTATTAAACATGTGAGAGCGAGCTAGGATGGTAATGGACATCGAGCTGCGTGTGCATGCTTCGCAAGCTAATCACTGGGCGGATACTGACTGACAATAATGGGGCTATGCGGTTACAGCAAGCATTTTGTATAAAAGAAAACTTATGTATGTATGGTTAAGGAAAGCTGACATGCTCATATAAATTGATAACCATGTAGGATAACTCCAATGGCCGAAAAATAAAGGCTATGCCAATACTGGCCAGGGTTATCATCCCTCAAAAAGGGAAAAAAGCCCAGACACTGTGCACTTCCCTATGACGTCAGTGCACAGTGGGGGCAACTGTAATGTAACATATTATTATTATTATTTTCTCTCATTCTTTTCTTTTTATCCGCGTCATATATATAATACGTTATTTTGTACCCGCGATAATGTTGGGATACAAATAAAACAAGTAGAGATAGCTCTTCAATTGATTAATTTCTGTATCTTCACCTGTTTGTCTCTATAAGGGGCAGCGGGCGGACGTATGACGAGTTCTGCCGTTTTAATATTGTTCAAAAATGTGTATTCCAACCTCACATTAAAGAAATGTTATAACAGTTATTAGGGAGATGAAGTTATATATGGATATTTGTGTATATACTAGGTGCGACAATAAAGTGATGAGACTGTTTTTCTTTGCAAGATGTGGCAGCCCAGAAGGCTTGCTTAGGCACAATAGCTTTTAACCGGGTCTATAAGCTGCTTCTAGTCCAAGCTACTGCTCAGTCGTGAGTTGTGCTGTAATCAGTTAACATGTGTTTGTGTCTCTCGTCATGGAAATGGAACCGCATAATATTGCGCAACGGTATGCCATTTCTTTTTGCGTTAAATTGGGTGAAAACGCAACGACAACTTATGGTAAGCTTCAGAAGGCTTTTGGAGAGGAGGTTATGTCAAGAGCTCAAGTTCTTTGTTGGCATAAAATGTTTAGTGAAGGCAGAACGCCGGCCGGGGTGGCCGAGCGGTTCTAGGCGCTACAGTCCGGAACCGCGCGACCGCTACGGTCGCAGGTTCGAATCCTGCCTCCGGCATGGATGTGTGTGATGTCCTTAGGTTGGTTAGGTTTAAATAGTTCTAAGCTCTAGGGGACTGATGACCTCAGAAGGTAAGTCCCATAGTACTCAGAGCCATTTGAACCATTTTTTGAAGGCAGAACGAATGTTGAAGATGAGACCGCAGTGTATGACCATCAACCTCCAGGACGGATGTCAACTTGGCCGGCGTGCGTGAACTCGTGCGATCTGATCGAATATTATCTGTGAAAATGATTGCAGAAGAACTGAACATCAATCGAGAAACGGTTCATCTAATAATAATTGAAGATTTTGGTATGAGAAAGATTTGTGCAAAAATGGTCCCCAAAAATCTCACACCACAACAGCGAGAAACATGGAAAAACGTGGCAGCCGATCTGTTAGAGCAAACGGAAATCAATCCAGAATTGTTGAGCCGTGTTATCACTAGTGATGAAAATTGGTTTTTTGAGTGCGATCCAGAGACAAAACGCCGAAGTGTTAAATGGTGCTCAAAGGGATCGCCCAGACCAAAAAAAGCTCGCATGTCAAAGTCAAAAGTGAAATGCATGCTTGTGTGCTTCTTTGATTCCAAGGGAATTGTTCATAAAGAGTGGGTGCCTCCTGGACAAATAGTTAACCACTATTACTACAAAGAAATTTTAAAAACACTTAGTAAAAGAGTTCCTCGTGTCCGTGCCAACATTGCTAATAATTGGATTCTGCAACACGATAATGTGCCATCCCATACTGCTCTGTCAGTACTGCAATTTTTAACCTCAAAACAAATTTCAGTACCACCACAGCCACCTTATTCACTAGATATTGCTCCGTGCGACTTTCTTCTATTTCCAAGAGTCAAAACGGCGGTCAAGGGACACCATTTTCAAATAACACAAGATGTCCAAAAAGCTGTGGCGTGGGTCTTGGAGGATATTACAGAAGATGAGTTCCAGAAATGTTACCGACAATGGCAGAAGCGCTGGAAAAAGTGTGTGTAACCAGGAGGGAACTACTTTGAAGGAGACAGCACTAAACGTGACTAAAACAGTAAGCAACATTTTTTTTTCACATCAGTCTCATTACTTTATTGTCGCACCTCGTATAATCCCATCCACTGATCATTTCGCCCGCGCCGAGAATCCTGCATCAAGAGGATCGAAGCAGACTAGAGGACTTTCCATGTGCAGAGGAGGGGTGATCCAGTAAGAGCACCGTAACAACCATCTCTATGCACAACGGCGCTAACGAGAAGTACGTAAATTTAAATGGTGAACGTTGATCTTAAATGTACTGAATATTGAAGGTCTGTTGATATTAGTGCTAGTTAAAGTTCACTCAGAATATTTGTACCTTCCAATTCCTTTCAATTATTCTTTCCAATTGTTTAAATTATTCAAGCAGCAATCATTAATATGTTTCGATTATATGTTATATGTTATGGCCGCCCCCCTGTTCTGCCACTATTCACTGCGCCATTCTCTAGCACTGCAGTGGCGTCTTAGCACCGTCGGATTGCCTGCGTGGCGGGCGACGCTGCGGCTCTGAGCTCGGCCCGCCGGTCAGCGCTTTTTGATGTTTCGCGGCGCTGCACTGGACGGTGTGCAGTCAACGCTTTAGGACTGCACAGAAAGTGATTCTACACTGCTGATAACCGTCACAAAGCCTACTACATACTCGACAGAGAACCCATAGCTCGACCATGAGCGCACTCCAAACCACAAAAACTGCATTAAATTACGCGTCACAAAAATAAAGAAAAATAATCCACACTTGTAGGTATTTGTTTCACCTCTTCCACGTTTAGATCTATTGAATGGTTAACAAATAAACAAATTTATTTTGTAGTCTGAGTAACATGTGGCTAAAAGTACCAGATATGCATTTTTTTGCAAGAAAAGTGAAAATCCACAGACATACTACTTAAGCGCTGAAGACGCACGTATTCACTCAGGATTAATGAAATAATGCATTTGATTCCTGCCATTATTTATGAGAAGTCGTGGCTGAACAAAGCCACCAACCTTCAACTTCCTACAAATAATGGAAAATACGAAAATTCAGCTCCAATTTCTGCACAGTTATACCTCGTAAATTTACTTTACACATTGAAATCAATTCCACTTTACTAGTTGTACACAAGAACGAATTTTATTTGTATTTTCCTCCACATGGTAGAAAAGCAACTCACACAGAGCTTACTTCCTATCTAAAAGATACTAGTAATAAGTAGATTACTCCCAGAATAAAAAGCATAAATGCCTCCTAATATCCAGAAGATGAAATTAAGATTATTAAGTACCAATATCGCAGACTAAGTGCATCAAATATCTCTGTTCACAGAGTGACCATACGGCATACACACATAAAAAAAAGGTTTGTATCACCACAGTTCCCAGAACTCCTGAAGATAGACGTTAACTGTTGGTATTATATCACAGACTCAGTCCCTTTCACTGTTCAGAGATGTCACTAAACCCGCCCAACGATGTAAACAACCATGCATGAGCAGCGCCTATTAGACGGAGGAGGTCCGACAGACGATCAGTTCCATCATTCCACCAGAAAGAAGGTACAGGCTCGTGTTGCCTGTAGTTCAGCTATGCCTAGACGGTCAATACCTCGGTTCGATCCCGTCCCCATTGTTGCTTTGTGCCAGGAAGGGCTCTCAACAAGGGAAGTGTCCAGGAGCCTCGGAGTGAACCAAAGCGATGTTTTTCGGACATGGAGGAGATACAGAGAGACAGGAACTGTCGATGACATGCCTGGCTCAGGCCGCCCAAGGGCTACCACTGCAGTGGATGACAGCTACCCACGGATTGTGGCTCGGAGGAACCCTGACAGCAGCACCACCAGGTTGAATAATGGTTTTCGTGTAGCCACAGGACGTCGTGTTAAGACTCAAACTGTGCGCAATAGGCTGCATGATGTGCAACTTCACTCCCGACGTCTATGGCGAGGTCTATCTTTGCAGACAAAACAACATGCAACGCGGTAAAGTTGGGCCATCCAACTTGCCGAGTGCACCGCTCAGTTTTGGCATCACGTTCTCTTCACCGATGCGTGTCGCATATGCCTTCAACCAGACAATCGTCGGAGACGTGTTTGGACGCAACCCGGTCAGGCTGAACGCCTTAGACACAGTGACCAGCGAGTGCAGCTAGGTGGAGGTTCCTTGCTGTTTTGGAGTGGCATCACGTGGGGCCGACGTACGCTGCTGGTGGTCATGGAAGGCGCCGTAAAGGCTGTGCGATACATGAATGCCATTTCCCAACCGATAGTGCAACCATATCGGCAGCATATTGGTGAGGCATTCGTCTTCATGGACAATTCGCGCCCGCATCGTGCACATCTTGTGAATGACTTCCTTCAGGATAACGACATCGCTCGACTACAGTGGGCAGCATGTTCTGCAGAAATGAACCCTATCGAACTTGTCTGGAATATATTGAAAAGGGCTTCTTATGGATGACGTGGTCCACCAACCACTCTGAGGGTATTAGAGGTACCGATGTGTACCACTACCTCTGAAGGTCTCGCTGTATGGTGGTAAAACATGCGATGTGTGGTTCTCATGAGCAATAAAAAGGGCAGAAGTGATGTTTATGTTGATCTCTATTCCAAATTCTGTACAGTCTCGGAACTCTTGGGACCGATGTGATGCAAAACTTTTTTGATGTATGTACATGTTCTTACCAAGTCACAAATAATGGTTCAAATGGCTCTGAGCACTATGGGACTTAACTTCTGAGGTCATCAGTCCCCTAGAACTTAGAACTACTTAAACCTAACTAACCTAAGGACTGTAGCGCCTAGAACTACTCGGCGACCAAGTCACAGCGACATTGTCGCACACCAAGTGTACCGCAACCGGTTTCGCTTTTCATAAATGGGAGACGTAGCCACCTAAGAGGCCCACGTTATTTTCTGAAAAAATAAGTGAGTCAACCGTACCAGGCACCTGTCCTGACGGTACAGTTAGGCCCCCCTGCCTTTCTGCCCATCTACAGTAAGTTGGCAAAAGTGCGGTAGCAGACTACAGATAGCGTCCAATTCATATTCACTCAACACAGCCACACACCCAGGGTTAAATATTAGGAAAAGGATACCGGTAGCGAATGTCAACACGAAACAGGAATGACTTAATATGGTAAAAAAATATAAGATGGCTCTGACGGATCTATCTCACTTATAGAATATAAGGTAGGGTGGTTGTGCGAGTGGACCTGATTGTGATTCAGAGAGAGGGAGAGATAGAGAGAGAGTGCAGTTATATGTGGGATTGTCTTAATATTTTAGACGTTTCAACCAAATTTATTTTTACTGATTTCAGTAAGGGTGGTGACAACTTCGTCAGGGAGCGCCATAAACTGCGCACATACACACGTACACACACGCACACACACACACACACACACACACACACACACACGCACACACACACACACACACACCGCCGCGCATACAGTATAAGATACATAATACGTGTTTTGTGGACACACAACATATAATCATGAACTGAAAACATGATGTATCGGTATATTAATAATGATTTTCATTTTCTTTTATCATCTTAATTGACAGCAGAAACAGTTGTGTCCATCAGATGAGATCCAATGTACATAAACAATCTGTAGCTGAATTATGTATCATGTGTGTTTTAGCGAGGAAAATGACAAGGAAAACGATTTGTATGACTCAGATACAGAAGATGTGGGGCGACGAGCATGAAAAACTATGAGAGCTAAAATAGAATCATGTACGAAAATAGTGAAAACAGTAAAGAACTACCATATACTTCTAGTAGTTTTCGCATGGGAATTTCATTGCATTAGAAAATAATATATTTATCGTAAAAACAACGATATGCTATGCAAAGCGGAAAGCTTATTCACATGGAAAAATGTTTCTTAGTGGAAGCCTTAATTCCACACCTATGGTATTGGTGAACGAGGATGAATGAAATTTCTAAAAATTGTTGATAAGTTTGACGTCACTTACTTCAGTAATAAATTGTACATGCAGACCGCTTTCTTACATTTTCTGGACATCGTAGCTGTCTGTCCGTGAGTGATACACACGAATGTGTACAGGGAGTTGAATTTTCTACAAATAGGAATTTCCTCTGCCTAATTAACTGTGGAAATTACTGTATCTAAAGACAGCCCTTTCTCCTGGTGACGCGTAGGCCATACAAAAGCAGCAGGAAAGACTTCACCTCCTTTGCAGAACACATATGATACATAATCCAGCTACAGATTTTTTGTGTACTGATCTGATGGACACCACTGTTTTCGCTATCAATTAAGATGATAAAGGCAAATGAAAACCGTGCCTCCTCTTCTCTGAAGTGCTTTGGAGGAAACGAAATGCGCACTTCATTTGATATGCTAACCTGTAAATAAATCGGTGTCCTTTATCAAAGAGAGCTACGCTACACGGAGAACATAATCAAAGTGAAATTATGTGGTAAGTGATCAACTATAGATAAGTAAGTCATGCTACATAAACTAAAAAAGTTAGCTTTGAAAAATAAAATCACTGCCCATAAGTGTCATATAGAATCATTCAACAGATGGCTACGTCACAAAAACAGGATATATGAACAGGGTGGAAAAACGTATAGGTCTAATGATTCTATAGACAACTTGGTTGGTGCTGACAGGTGATTATCGTGCTGGAAGTAGTTTGATGAGCTGTAAAGTAAGCGTATCTAAAGTGGGAAATAAAAGTATTTAGGAAATGCTAAATTTATTTTTAGCCTAAAATTAAAATTTCACAGTTTAATATAAGTGATTGGACTTCCATCGCATACATCTCAGCCGAACCGTGTATTACAAAATATAATGTACAAAAGTAGTTAGGTGAGAGCAGATTTTTTCACTATTAACTGTAATCTAATCTGTTGGCACTACTGTTGCCTTCCTCTAATAGAGAAAAGTTACCGTACACGACAACAAATTGTAACATTAAGTGTAGAGGATGTGACTGCGTATTGCTTCTCCCATTTTATCCATTTGCTTAGGTAAAGTGTTGCGAGGGGCTTTCAGTACGTAATGCAAAATTTTTTTCGTGGCCAATTTCGGCTGAAAAAAATGCGGAATTTTTTGTGGGATTTTGTGAAATATACCCGCATCATGAAGTTCTGATAGGTGGCGGCGTTATGCGTAGTCTTCAAAATGGCGTCTGTAACGGAGGTGCGTTCCATGCAGAGAGCTGTCATTGTTGGAAAATGTCGGAAAACCAGAACATCGCAGAAATTCATAGGCGCTTGCAGAGTGTCTACAGAGATCTGGCAGTGAACAAAAAAACATGTTATATTTTTGACCGAGGTGTCCATCATCATCTCAACAACGTCGCGCAAACATGTCCCATTTTCCGCGTGCCGACCTTTCGCACACAGCAGTGACTTCTGCAATGTGTTCGTCGCCAAAAAAAATGCTACCGAACTTCTTCCCCCTGACAACACAAGAACTCTCACAAATCTGTGCACCCGAGAATAGCTCACAAAACATCACTGGGCTGTTCTTCCTCATCCACCCTCCAGCCCGGATCTCGCACCTTTCGGCTACAGTCTGTATCGCCGTATGAAGGATGAACTCCGCGGGAAGCAGTACTTGGAGGATTGGGGGGTTATTGATGTAGCAAGACGTTGGCTCGAACGTCGACCACTAGAGTGGTACCATGTAAGCATACAGGGCGTCTTAGTAAGGTGGCGCAGGCCGTCGCATTGAACAGAGATCATATTGAAAAATAGCGTTTTGTAGCCGAAAGAGTGGCAAATAATATGGTGTTTCGGAATCCTGAACAAAAGCTATCAGCTTTCAGTATAAAAGTGTTGCATTACTTATCGGCCCCCTTGTATCAGTTGGAAGGATTCATTGAAGGTGTCTACTGCCAGAAGAACAAAGTTCTAATCTTTATCTTACGGTAACATATGAAGAATCAGTCGTCTTCGAAGGCTTAACCCAGTACTTGATACAAGACTTCTTTGCAGCGCTCCCGGGAATGCACATAGCCTTGATCGATGACGAAACATCACCTAGCTCCAGTACGATCAATGGAAGGAACAGCAGTGTTACGTTAATTTGGCTTACAGTGCGAAAATCTGCACTTGCTGTCCTTTACAGTTTCGTTTCTTTATGTGTCATTTACCTCCAACTTGTGGATAACGTAATTTCCTCTTCTCACACTTCTGGTACCATTAATTCAGAATATGGTACCTCAGACAATCTCACTTTCTATCTCACAGTATTTTTTAATTTTCTCTCTCGTCGCAATGAGCGAGGCTGATTGAGGTCTCAAAGTTTTTACATACATTATAGATGTTATATACGGTTCCTTTTGGTCACATGGACATCATCTGAACGATAATCTGTTTCACTCTATACATTATGAGGCATATGTGGAATCACTGCCGCGAGCAAATTAGAAATTTGCATTTTGAGTTATAGAATTGTTTTATCCAAAGGCGACACATACACAGGATCTTTCATGTAACCCCGTAAGAAATTCGTGGATGCCACTTGCGGAGTATAGCAAAGTGTCGTCCAGTGCAACCGCTCCAACGGTTTGGAAGCTATTGTTTTAAAAACGTGTGAATCTCCATACCCTAGTGTGAAAGTGTTCCATTTTGCTAAAACGTATAATCAGTGGAATCCACGTCCAAACGTCAAGGCAAATAAGTGATGAAACACTTAGCTCAATGGACGGACAATGGACCATACAATTTTTGTGCCAAGATCGTAAAGAACATATTAACGTTCGGTCTCACTGATGTCCAAGTACACACGAAGACTTGAAATGTTGCTTTTTGAATAATTAATAAAATATGCCCCAAACGTTCATTTAATGCTAAAAGACATTAAGAATAAATTTTCTCTGCGTAAATACTGCAGCGCAGTCAAAACAAATTCCGGTGACTGCCATTAACTTATACTGCATTTTTGATAAATTTGGTTGGACCGAAGAGAGCAAAGGCTGACTTCGGAAAGCTATACTGTTTACTGAGCGGTTGACACTTAGGTTTCTGGCGATTTCTACTCCAGCCTCAATCTTTTATTTAACGTCTCTAAGCAAGCGATATCAAACGTTGTTTCTGAATGTATGCACTTATTATTTGCAGTTTCAAGGAGTTTGTAAACGTAAGTTAATTATGTGTGAAGGAATAACACAAAAATTTAAAAATAACAAATGAACGGGGACAGAAACATAAGATGAGAAATTTTTGAGAACATTTCTCTTGGAGTACAGCAGTTTTTTCATTATTTAAAAATGAAAATGAGCAGGCACAACCACAAGAAACTTCTTCCTTTTTATAAGGTTACCGGTTTCGGTCTGTTTAAACCCTCTTCAGACCTCACATTATGATGGAAGCGGTGGCTGTGAACGGACCAGGCGCTACAACTCCACAAGCGCTAACTTGGAGTGAAGTGTTGCCTTCTTCCGCTTCAATGGCTGACGGCTTATTTCGCCTACAGGTATACATGATGAAGCCTTATCCAGAACGTCAAGAACAAGGTTCTAAGAACAGAATAGACAGTCAGAGATGAGCACGTGCATGAAGAATAGTCGAAAATACTTTTGCAATATTAGCATCAGTGTTACGGGCGTTTGGAAAACCTTTAATGGAAAACGTTTAAAACGCAGAGGGTATCACATCTGCGTATGTATATCTGCAAATTTTTCGTAAAGAAAAGCAGTGTTTCAAGAACTCTTTCTGCACCTTATGGAACCTTAGATACTGATACGCAAGATGGAACTGTTATTTCAGGCTAACGGAGGACGATCATCGATGCTGACACGGGTGGCGTGAGCGTAGGGCGCAAACACAGAAAATAAGGTAAAGATGCAAAAGACGGCTTGACAAGGGAAATATTAAGAGACAAAACACAAATTCTACGTATGTAAAATAACTCTGATTAACTGTGTTATGACTTAATAACTTCCTATCAGAAACAACAACCAAAAGTGAAATGTCTGTTCAAGAAAAGTTTCTTGATTTTTATTTGCTAGAATCTAAATTGGGAAGCACTTTTGTATGCAAGCCGTGAATAAAGTCTATATTAATTACAGGTAAATCCTTTTGTAAAGTCTTCGTCACAACAATTCGCCGAAAGTCAACTTTTATCCCCCTGTATAAATGAGAAGAATGTATTTGTAATCTGGAATGACTATAGCCCCTGTTCCGCCTCTGTATATGTCACTGGTTAAATTATTCTGTTAATAAGAATTAGCTGGGAATGTCAGTTATTTGACTTCACACTTTTCTGCTGTGGAAAGGGCTTGTCTTGGAATGTCAATAACTGTAACAAAAAGAGAAGCAGACCTCAAATTCTTGATTTTATTTTCTACTTAATCTACTGAACATTCGTACATGTTAGCAAGTTGTTTTAATTTTTCACTTTTCACATTCTTGTCTGAAGGGGTTTTCTTCTTCCACAACTCCAATGACGTATTGTAGTCTTCTGTAAATAAGGTATATGCCATTCCATGTCGTCCGTTTTATACCGCAGTCACCCACTACCACTTGAATATTGGTAACGTCACACAACACGCTGTATCTTCGTCACATAGTGGCGCGTGCCTCAGAACACGGCCCAACAGGTGGCATGCGTCATTGTTACTTGCTGCGCTTCATATACTCCTTGCCGCATGAGTCAGTGCCGCATGCCACATGTTGCCCAGAAGCTGCGTTAGTAGAAACGTACCTTTAGATCCTATTCAATACCTCGTGGGAAGCCACTGGACCAAGAAACAAGTTTTTAACATGATACATTTCGAACCGAGTTTGACAGAGGTATGAGGAACTAACATTCAAAACAATTACAGCATTGAATTTGAATAGCCGGGAAAAACAAAAATACGGAGGCCACGTGCGATTTACAAATTCAAAAAACAGCTACTTCTGATCTAATGATTCTTACTAGAAATTAAGAGTGGAATAAAACCTTTAAGATTTAATGAAACTCACAATGAACCTAGTCTGGGCGTAAAATTTGACAATCACGGACTAACATTGTGGAGGCAGTATGGAATGGAACAAAGAGCCCTTGCGGATCTCTCTCTCTCTCTCTACACCTGCAGAATATTTGAAAAGAGATAATAATTTCTCCCTACCCTTATACAGCTGAAAGGAGAAGAGCAACCGTCATGATCGTTCAAAAAGAGACATTCTGATCTCTGCGTATGACACCTACGTGGAGTGTTCGCAAAAACACGAGACTCATAATCACTACTAGGTTCGGCTCGTGGTTTCCATACTGGAGAAGGCTCCAGCATTTATCGTTTGAAAATATTCCAGACCTATGTTACAGATCAGTTTGCCACCACAGCAAAGATTTCCGGGGGTGTTGTAAGCGTTTTGATGAAGGGTTTCGGAGGCTGAACCGGTAACAGCTTGACTAGGTTTTGCGGATGGCGATGGGACAGTACATTCGTTCGCGTATCTGAGGGTGGGCCGTAGGATCACGGAATAAATTTCAATGTAGTAATAGTCAATAATACTGACAGAAAAACTTGTTTAATAGAGCCAATAATCTCAACTTTTTCACCCTCCAGGACAGCTACGCGAATTGACACGCCACCTGCAGGTTTCGCGGAGGCGCGTCGACCGCGTATCGAATCTGCCTGGCGGATTAACGACGAAGACGGATGTACCGCCGAGCTGGATGTTGTTTGCAGCCGGTTTCCCACAACCCACTAGGTCAGTAGTTCCCAATCTGGAAGATTAAAACCATGACAGACATAATCTTATGATTATGCGTCTTTATTGTTTTAATTTTTAATCTGTGACATGGCCAGTGTTTGGCTCTCAAAATAATTTAATTTTTTGTTCTGAAGAAGATTCCATTACTGGAGTCGAAACCTAGGTAAATGAGTAAAAATTACCCTTCAACTGAAGGCAGAAAAAATTGTTTATTTTCGAAAGCAGAAAGATGGAAGGAGTATATAGAGGGTCTATACAAGGGCGATGTACTTGAGGACAATATTATGGAAATGGAAGAGGATGTAGATGAAGATGAAATGGGAGATACGATTCTGCGTGAAGAGTTTGACAGAGCACTGAAAGACCCGAGTCAAAACAAGACCCCGGGAGTAGACAACACTCCATTAGAACTACTGACGGCCTTGGGAGAGCCAGTCCTGACAAAACTCTAACATCTGGTGAGCAAGATGCATGCGACAGGCGAAATACCCTCAGACTTCAAGAAGAATATAATAATTCCATTCCCAAAGAAAGCAGGTGTTGACAGATGTGAAAATTACCGAACTATCAGTTTAATAAGTCACAGCTGCAAAATACTAACACGATTTCTGTACAGACGAATGGAAAAACTGGTAGAATCCGACCTTGGGGAAGATCAGTTTGGATTCCGTAGAAATATAGTAACACGTGAGGCAATACTGACCTTACGACTTATCTTAGAAGAAAGATTAAGGAAAGGCAAACCTACGTTTCTAGCATTTGCAGACTTAGAGAAAGCTTTTGACAATGTTGACTGGAATACTCTCTTTCAAATTCTAAAGGTGGCAGGGATAAAATACAGGGAGCGAAAGGCTATTTACAATTTGTATAGAAGCCAGATGGCAGTTATAAGAGTGGAAGGACATGAAAGGGAAGCAGTGGTTGGGAAGGGAGTGAGACAGGGTTGTAGCCTCTCCCCGATGTTAATCGATCTGTATATTGAGCAAGCAGTAAAGGAAACAGAAGAAAAATTCGGAGTAGGTATTAAAATCCATGGAGAAGAAATAAAAACTTTGAGGTTCACCTATGGCATTGTAATTCTGTCACAGACAGCAAAGGGCTTGAAAGAGAAGTTGAACGGAATGGACATTGTCTTGAAAGGAGGATATAAGATGAACATCAACAAAAGCAAAACGAGGATAATGGAATGTAGTCGAATTAAGTCTGGTGTAATGGCTGTGATCAGATGCACAACATTAACAGCCTTAAAATTTCAATTTCTGCCAGTTCAGAAGTAAGGAGTGCGACAATCAAGTAGGTACAATGCGCATATTTTAAATTTGTTGATTTTATTTGGGGTTGCAGTGTGCAGGTCTAGTAAGTGCCGCAATGGAGAGGAGTAATGCAGGGGAATTATGTTTTGTAACAAGCGTCTACCCTCACAGTGGATATTTAGCTGTCTTATCTGAGAAAGACTTGTGGGTAGCACTTGGGAAGCATCAAGAATTCCTTTATCATTCATTCTAACCCCCCCCCCCCCCCCCCTCTCTCCCTCGCCACCACCCGAACTAACTGTTCATTCGTCTGTCATCATTTTAAAAATAAAAGTGTTCCAAGAAAAGTCTTTCATTCTACAGTTTAGTTAGATGCTAAAGTTGGTGATAATGTGTAGAGGGGAACAACTGATGGCAAGGGGAGAGGGGTACTATCTAATGTCTGATTGCACTCAGGAGTAATGGTCTACAAAGTTTTGGGAAGCACTGCACTAGGGGAATACTGGGCTGGTACGGACGTCCCTTCTAAGTTACAAGATTCGCAAACATTTAGAAAACGTTCGCATTATTTCCAGTGGGATAACATTAGACGCACACAGTTTGGGTACACATATTCCGTCCCGGGGTGGGAGATGGGATATGTGACGGGAAGGGTATCGGGCCATCCTCTATCACTACCATTGCCAAATCTAAAAATAAACATGAAGGCACGGGGTAACATAGGAAACAGAAGAAACAATAATCTCAGTTTTCTCGATTAAATAGAAGCAAAGAGTTGTAAGTTGGCTATAATTTCATACCTTACAAGGACACATCTACATACTTTGGCGTGATTTACAATTGGAATTAGATATCATTTGATAGGTTGTACTTCGTATATATGAATATATAAAGAAGAGTGAAACTGTTACGTACACCTTGTAAATAGTTGTTAACGCTTATTGCATGGAAGTTTTTGTCTTGATTTGTCTTTATTATCAAAACGGCGTAATGAATGAGTGCTTATACTAACACAGGTTGGGAAGCCAGTGGAAACGAAATGGCAGGCGTAACTCAGGCCCTGGATAGAAAAGCCTCTACAGTTTTTGTTGGTCCTGCTTAACACTGGAAGTAGCCCAAGACAGACGGTCGGAGCACGTGAGCGCTGAAGCACAGTAGGGCGGCGGCCGGCCGGTTTTGTAGTGAGGCCGGAAGGATAACCAGATCATACTTCGGAAACTCTGAAAATATTGGGCGCAACAGAGAAAAACGAGGAAGGGTTATCTCGGAAATCACGCAGGCTGGATTATTTCCGAGGATTTTTACTCTGAGAAGTGGACCATTGTATGAATTCCTAATTAACGCGGTTCTAGGCGCTCAGTCCGGAACCGCGCGACTGCTACGGTCGCAGGTTCGAATCCTGCCTTGGGCATGGATGTGTGTGATGTCCTTAGGTTAGTTAGGTTTAAGTAGTTCTAAGTTCTAGGGGACTGATGACCACAGATGTTAAGTCCCATAGTGCTCAGAGCCATTTGAACCATTTGAACCTGATTAATGGGAATAGATATTTCCTCGCTAACTTTCCGCGCTGGAGCACTAAAGACTGAAATATGGTTGGTCGGCGTTCGGAAGAATCTATAGAGAGAGAGAATATTCCGTGATTTCGAGAATATGATTCACCTTGTGCAGTTACGAGGGAGGGGAGGCGAGCATTGCTGGGAAGCCAGCAGTGGAGAGAAAGAGCTCTTCCGTTTTGAGCTTCCGTGTTTGACGGTGGCTCAGTACCAGCTTTTGTTGGTACAGACGGACTTTCTCTTTGCTCTCAGGTGATTTTATAGTTAGTGAAGGGTTAGGCAGTGTACTGTTGCGAACTTATACGATTATGGACTTCGTCTCCAGGTAGGGAGTCGTTAAGTACGCAGCGTTCAGTGACTAGGAGCACTTCTTCTTTCTATATTCACGTTGAGACGTTATCTGAATTCCGTCCTTGTGGCTGGGAGTTCGCGTTTCTTGTTTGTAGAACACACAGAGGAGAAGACAGTATTGGATTATACTAGAGGACCGTCTTCTGCCGTCCTAATGTATGAATGATTTTTTTTTATATTTGTGGCTGGAGTTGTTCTGTCGTGGCAGGCAGGTACGAGAATCATCACTCCTACATACCGGACGCAGTACATACGGTGGTATTGCTAATCGCTTCGGCCTATTAGGGCTATAAAGCTAAATAGCTGTGATCACGTAACGTTATGTCCACTGGGGTTGCACACTACTGTAGATCATCTTTGAAAATAGTGTGTTCTAGCATTTGGTACGTAGATGATGTCAGTCATCTCGCATTACTTATATTAGGTCGCGTAGCCATAAAAAGGCCAGATTTGTGCAATTGATCAGTAATATTAGTTAGGAAAGTCATTTGTATTTCTTTATATCCATTGGACATTGATATATAAACATTTTTGATATATAAAAGGGGTTTAATCTACAATAAATGTATAAGCAGTAACAACGTCTATCATTTTGTGGTTACTAGTTCCCTTAATCAATCACTTATGTTTTATGTTGTAATTTACATGTTAAAGAGTAAGAAGGAGAAAATAATATCACCATTAAGAGATCCTAAGCGTTCAGTATTTTCCATTGCGCACATTCATTTTTACACCCGTCTGGAGACGCATCTTGGAGAGTTAACGTCTGATGAATTGATATCTCAGGTTTCCTCAGCGTAATTGATTAATGATGTATTTCAGAATGTTCAACTGAGTTGTTGTTTCCATTTTATGCATGATATTTCGACGACCGACCCAGTCTTCTTCTTCAGATGCTGCGAGTTGTGCTGTTACGTGTGCTCGCCTCCTGGATTCCAAGCAGACTGTGAACTATTGCTAGTCTCCCACCGCTATTCATAGCTGATTATGAGGTCGACTGCGAATGTAGCAAGTGTTATGTGGGACATAATATTATACCGGTCGACTAGAGGTGGAAGGAACTTCAGCGACGCCGGTGAGTCGTCCGCAACCAAGCAAAGCAGCTGTCGCCGAGCACTTCCTTGAATATTTTCATGAGATGATATATGATGACACCAGTATCGTAGTGCGAACGCCAAGTTTCTGGGGCAGTACAATAAAGCAGTCTGTCGAAATAAAGATGTCAGAAAACCTAACAAACAAGGACGGAGGTTTCAGTTGAAACAAGGCTTGGTATCTGGCACTCAATTTATTAAAATCTCGGCGGCCATTACATACAACAGAGCAGAGAAACGTTGAAACACGCGCGTTTTACGAAATGTCAGTGTGCACTCTGAAATACAAAAGAGCATCGAACTTGAACTCATTATAAATTACAAATACCGACGCGAGACCAAACAATAGCACACAGTGATTGGAGTCCAGGTAGCAAGTACATTAAACAGCACAACTCGCAGCACCTGAAAAAGACGATCGTCGAAATTCCGTATATAGGACCTATTATAAATGCGAAAGTGTATGTATGTTTGCTACTCCTTAACGCAGAAACGGCTCTTGTATTTAGAAGAAATTTAGAATGAAATTAGCTTATACCCTGAATTAACACATAGACTTTTCTTAAAAGTGTACAGTACAAAATATTTACTCCCTTTCCTGGCACATTATGTAATTTCGTACTTGGTCAGGTAAAATTGTTTTCCTAAGTAAACGAGTGAGTTGTGAGCGACATGTATTCTGTCTGCTTGTCCTACTATCCCAAAATTTTGGTGTTTGCTGGGCCGCAAATTCCTCGCGCCCCAATACCTCCAAGAGATAATTGGCATTAACATTTCCTTATGAATAACTGTTTAACCGCAGGTAACACCGCGGGAGCAGCTAGTATTGTGCGTAAAATGGAAATACCTTATCTGAACACATGGAAGTAACGTCTCAAGAGGCCTGACGGTTTGTAATTAGTGAAAGACTGCAGCAGGCACAATCCCTACGAATTTGGACTTCTTTCTTCTACGGTAGTCTGCCGGCCGCGGTGGTCTCGTGGTTCTAGGCGCTCAGTCCGGAGCCGCGCGACTGCTACGGTCGCAGGTTCGAATCCTGCCTCGGGCATGGATGTGTGTGATGTCCTTAGGTTAGTTAGGTTTAAGTAGTTCTAAGTTCTAGGGGACTGATGACCACAGATGTTAAGTCCCATAGTGCTCAGAGCCATTTGAACCATTCTACGGTAGTCTATCCTTGCTTAGGCTCTGTCAGCCTTCGACAGATGTATGACAGCTTCCTGGCATTAATCTTGTTTTCGTGGTCCACTTCAATGCGAGGAAAAAACCGTGCTCTCCATTTGCCTGTGATTCGAAGAAATCTTGTTCTGTACGTTTTGAAATACTAACTGTAGTTAATTATCTCGTCGAAGTAGCTGAACGAGTTCCTTATTTGTGTAGATGGATGTAGGAAACCACCTAAAATCAACAAACAGGCTATTCAGTTTTACAGAAAAACTGTTTTTTAATGCGCAGCTTTGATCAAGGTTTGACTCACCTGTATGTTTCGCAATCGGGCCTACAAATTTTTATGCTGTGCAGGAAGTTACCTAATTTTGTACTCATATTTCATTTTTTTTACAAGTAAAAGTGCAAAATGGCTAAGCAGGGATGGCTAGAGGACAAATGTAAGGATGTAGAGGCCTATCTCACTAGGGGTAAGATAGATACCGCCTACAGGAAAATTAAAGAGACCTTTGGAGATAAGAGAACGACTTGTATGAATATCAAGATCTCAGATGGAAACCCAGTTCTAAGCAAAGAAGGGAAAGCAGAAAGGTGGAAGGAGTATATAGAGGGTCTATACAAGGGCGATGTACTTGAGGACAATATTATGGAAATGGAAGAGGATGTATATGAAGATGAAATGGGAGATATGATACTGCGTGAAGAGTTTGACAGAGCACTGAAAGACCTGAGTCGAAACAAGGCCCCGGAGTAGACAATATTCCATTGGAACTACTGACGGCCGTGGGAGAGCCAGTCCTGACAAAACTCTACCATCTGGTGAGCAAGATGTATGAAACAGGCGAAATACCCTCAGACTTCAAGAAGAATATAATAATTCCAATCCCAAAGAAAGCAGGTGTTGACAGATGTGAAAATTACCGAACTATCAGCTTAATAAGTCACAGCTGCAAAATACTAACACGAATTCTTTACAGACGAATGGAAAAACTAGTAGAAGCCAACCTCGGGGAAGATCAGTTTGGATTCCGTAGAAACACTGGAACACGTGAGGCAATACTGACCTTACGACTTATCTTAGAAGAAAGATTAAGGAAAGGCAAACCTACGTTTCTAGCATTTGTAGACTTAGAGAAAGCTTTTGACAATGTTGACTGGAATACTCCCTTTCAAATTCTAAAGGTGGCAGGGGTAAAATACAGGGAGCGAAAGGCTATTTACAATTTGTACAGAAACCAGATGGCAGTTATAAGAGTCGAGGGACATGAAAGGGAAGCAGTGGTTGGGAAGGGAGTAAGACAGGGTTGTAGCCTCTCCCCGATGTTGTTCAATCTGTATATTGAGCAAGCAGTAAAGGAAACAAAAGAAAAATTCGGAGTAGGTATTAAAATTCATGGAGAAGAAATAAAAACTTTGAGGTTCGCCGATGACATTGTAATTCTCTCAGAGACAGCAAAGGACTTGGAAGAGCAGTTGAATGGAATGGACAGTGTCTTGAAAGGAGGATATAACATGAACATCAATAAAAGCAAAACAAGGATAATGGAATGTAGTCTAATTAAGTCGGGTGATGCTGAGGGAATTAGATTAGGAAATGAGCCACTTAAAGTAGTAAAGGAGTTTTGCTATTTGGGGAGCAAAATAACTGATGATGGTCGAAGTAGAGAGGATATAAAATGTAGGCTGGCAATGGCAAGGAAAGCGTTTCTGAAGAAGAGAAATTTGTTAACATCCAGTATTGATTTAAGTGTCAGGAAGTCATTTCTGAAAGTATTCGTATGGAGTGTAGCCATGTATGGAAGTGAAACATGGACGATAAATAGTTTGGACAAGAAGAGAATAGAAGCTTTCGAAATTTGGTGCTACAGAAGAATGCTGAAGATTAGATGGGTAGATCACATAACTAATGAGGAAGTATTGAATAGGATTGGGGAGAAGAGAAGTTTGTGGCACAACTTGACCAGAAGAAGGGATCGGTTGGTAGGACATGTTCTGAGGCATCAAGGGATCACCAATTTAGTATTGGAGGGCAGCGTGGAGGGTAAAAATCGTAGAGGGAGACCAAGAGATGAATACACTAAGCAGATTCAGAAGGATGTAGGTTGCAGTAGGTACTGGGAGATGAAAAAGCTTGCACAGGATAGAGTAGCATGGAGAGCTGCATCAAACCAGTGTCAGGACTGAAGACCACAACAAACGACTCTAAAAATAACAATAGGCATTTTTGTTAACAGTCTGGGTATGTCTTCCAAAATAAATGTTCCTGCAAAGTTGGCCATATTTGACGGCAGGGAGTTATTCACGATCGTTACTTGTGGAAAATAGACTTATTTTCCATTAGTTCATCACTGTTTTTTTTAATTATCTTACACTGACCGATTTCGGGCAGTGTCGTTTATCTTCAGATAAATTTTCGTATTTACAGAGTAATCAGTCTTAACGGAAACTTTGAGTTTTACTGTCTTATGTGTAGTATAACAGTGAAACTAACGGTGTTCCGTTAAGACACATAAAGCGAATGACAGGCAGAAAACGAGTCAATTTTCCAAACCTTGCTTCACAACATTTGTAATCATACAACTTTGTATTCATCTGTTTAACTGACATTCTCTATAACTTACGTGTTTCAATTCACAGTAGGCAGAACCACTCGCTAATGCACAATGATTAAGAGGGAAAAATAAGAAAGAGAACGGCAACTGGAGGAGAGGGAATGACGTCTGGTTTCCCTCCGACGTGGGCGGCACCGGAAAGAGGCTGCTAGCGTTAAACAGACCGAGTGTAGTGGAGCAGAAAAGAAGCGAAGATGATTTGCCTTTGTGCTTCGTAAAAAGTGTGTATATATGCTTCCCAACGAGCTAGTCCGTCGCGTGATTTCTTTTTTGCAAACGACCAGATAGCTAAATGCCAGACACGTTCTTGCGAAATACGTGCGACCCAAATGTGGCGGGCGGCTATAAAGAGCGAGTATCCTGGTGGCGCGCCAGTAAACGTCGCTGTTTATTTGATCGCACACTTAAAGTGGGCACTTTATCGCCGCGTTTACGGGCGGCAGGCGGCGCTTGACGAGGGTCTGGAACAGCGGAAAGCTGGCGGGCCCGCGCCCTTACGGCTCGATGACGGACCACGGGCACCTCCCGAGACTCCCAGGCGTAACGAGCGGGGAGGGCGCTCCGAGTCCTGGCACGGAATTTTTCGTTCCGTCTTCGTTTATTTTTGGTCCATTTTATATATGTTACCTAACATATGTAAATCTATGTGAGCAAATTTTGTACATATATGTCTATATCCACACAACCCGTCAGGGTAGCCGAGTGCGCTAACGCGCTGCTTCCTGGACTCGGGTATGCGCGCCGGCCCCGGATCGAATCCGGCCGGCGGATTAACGACGAGAGCCGGTGTGCCGGCCAGCCTGGATGTGGTTTTTAGGCGGTTTTCCACATCCCGCTAGGTGAATACCGGGCTGGTCCCCACGTTCCGCCTCAGTTAAACTCGTCGCAGACATTTGAAACCTGTCAGCACTCTTTCACGAGTTACAGTAGATGCAGACAGTTGGGGTACACTGATTCCATCCTGGGGGGTACGAGATGGCGGCAAGAAGGGCATCCGGCCATCCCTACCATTAACACTGCCAAATCCGTTGTAACCACGCCGACCGTGCGATCGCTGAGGGACTATGGCGTAAGCGAAAGGAAGAAAGAAAGAAAGAACGTCTATGTCCACACAAATTACACATGTAGATGAAGATTATAAAAATGGATGTACATATGTATGTATGTATCCATGTTCTACACCTTCTCCTAAACCTCTGGAACGATTTCAACCAAACATGACAGACAAATCATTTACTGTCTGGAAATCATCACTTTGGGGGTAACAACCAGCCACCTATCAAAGAGGTGGGGGTTAAAAAGCAGGATAGCCCATGACGTGAGAATACACATACTTAAGTTATCCAATATTTGAGAATTATGTGTAAAACTAAGGTGGAGGAGGGAGAAAGGAAAGGTATAAATAATACCTTTTCTTTCTCTCACCTCCACCTTCGTTTTACATAAATAAATGTCAGCTGCATCGAGACATTACGCGGATGCGGCGACGAGTGAAAGTGCGTTGCCGGCCCGGACTTCGAACGCGGAATCTCCTGCTTAGGAGGCAGTTACGTTTACCTCTGCGCCACCCGGACACTGTTTCTATCGCCTTTACGCGGATTATCTCAGCACGCCTTCCGGCCGACCCACACTTCCTGCTAGCACCACGTATTCGGACGTGTCCGAAAAAACAGAAGCCACGCTGTCATATTCGTTCCTACTATCTCTATTCGCAACACTCGACGTTGAAAGTAGGCATCAGTGGATGCACGATCAAAATTATGTTATTGTACAGCACATACTTCAAGAGATACGATTTCATGAACATTTCGATTAGTGAAAAGGAAACTGCAGGTCGAAATCCTATAGACATAGAGGTGAAAGATGTGTGCAAATGTGCGTAAAATATGTGAAATATATTGTACTTGCAAATTATGTCAGCACAGTCATAGGTAAAAAAAAAAAAAAACTCATTCTAAAGCCTTGTAATAAAATAATTAAATTTAGTACAAATATTAGTTAAAATATGGAAAGAAATACTGTATGGGTAAGAACCACTAGACTACCATTGGGATGAGTGAGATAACGTGGAGAGAGAAGGGAAAATGTGGAGATGGACAGACAGCGAGGTGGAAGGAGCAGATAGACACAGATAGGAGGAGGAGCAGATCGATAGAGATAGAGGAGGGGAAAATGGAGAGAGTGGTGGGAAGGGAACACGGACAGGGAAAGGAAAGAGGAGCACATGGACAGAGACAGGGGTAGCAAGTGACTAACAGAGAGATGGGTGAGGAGGAGATGAACAGACCGAGGGGGAGGAGGAAATAGAGAGATGGAAGAGGAGGAGATGGACAGAGAGCGGAGAGGAGGGCTTGGACACACTAAGGAAGGAGAAGGAGATGATCAGGGGGAGGATGAGATGGAATTAAAGGGCTTGGACACACTAAGTAAGGAGAAGGAGATGAACAGGGAGAGGGGGAGGATGAGATGGAATTAAAGGGAGAGGAGGAGATGGACAGAGAATGGGGGTGAAAGAGGTCGACACAGAGAGGGGATGGTGGGCAGGGAGAGGTAGAGGTTGATGTGATGGAGAGGTATAGTGGGAATGAATACAGAGAGGAGGGAGGAGAGGTGGATATAGAGAGAGGGAATGAGGGGAGAGAGGTGGGAGGAGATTGTGGATAGAAAAAGGGGGAAGGAGATGGACTGAGATAGGGGAAGGAAGAGACAGATAGAGAGAGGAAAGAGGAGGGGATGGACTAGTAGAAGACTGGAATAAATAAATACTCATGCAACGCCAGGCTGCTTAGCTAATCTTATAAAATGGATGTATGTATGTATTCTATTAACGTATGTATGTCATACATCTCCTTCTAAACTACTAAATCGATTTCATCGAAACTTGGTACACTTGCCATCTGGATAGAGGCACTGCTAGGGTAAGAACCAACTACCTCTCAATGGATTGGGTGTGGGTGTGAAAAAGCAATATAACGCACTGCTCACAAATACTTCTACACTACTGGCCATTAAAATTGCTACGCCAAGAAGAAATGCAAATGGTAAACGGGTATTCATTGGACAAATATATTATACTAGAACTGACATGTGATTACATTTTCAAGCAATTTGGGTGCATAGATCCTGAGAAATCAGAACCCAGAACAACCACCTCTGGCCGTAATAACGGCCTTGATACGCCTGGGCATTGAGTCAAACAGAGCTTGGATGGCGTGTACAGGTACAGCTGCCCATGCAGCTTCAACACGATACCACAGTCCATCAAGTGTAGTGACCGGCGTATTGTGACGAGCCAGTTGCTCGGCTACCATTGACCAGACGTTTCCAATTGGTGAGAGATCTGGAGAATGTGCTGGCCAGGGCAGCAGTCGAACATTTTCTGTACCAGAAAGGCCCGTACAAGGCCTGCAACATGCGGTCGTGCATTATCCTGCTGAAATGTAGGGTTCCGCAGGGATCGAATGAAGGGTAGAGCCACAGGTCGTAACACATCTGAAACGTAACGTCCACTGTTCGAAGTGCCGTCAATGCGAACAAGAGGTGACCGAGACGTGTAACCAATGGCACCCCACACCATCACGCTGGGTGATACGCCAGTATGGCGATGACGAATACACGCTTCCAATGTGCGTTCACCGCGATGTCGCCAAACACGGATGCGACCATCATGGTGCTGTAAACAGAACCTGGATTCATCCGAAAAAATGACGTTTTGCCATTCGTGCACCCAGGTTCGTCGTTGAGTTCACCACAGCAGGCGCTCCTGTTTGTGATGCAGCGTCAAGGGTAACGGCAGCCATGATCTCCGAGCTGACAGTCCATGCTGCTACAAACGTCGTCGAACTGTTCGTGCAGATGGTTGCAGATGGTTGTTGTCTTGCAGACGTCCCCATCTGTTGACTCAGGGATCGAGACGTGGCAGCACGATCCGTTACAGCCAAGCGGATAACATGCCTGTCATCTCGACTGCTAGTGATATGAGGCCGATGGGATCCAGTACGGCGTTCCGTATTACCCTCCTGATCCCACCGATTCCATATTGTACTAACAGTCATTGGATCTCGACGAACTCGAGCAGCAATGTCGCGATACGATAAACCGCAATCGCGATAGGCTACAATCCGACCTTTATCAAAGTCGGAAACGTGATGGTACACATTTCTCCTCCTTACAACAGTTCGTTGTGTCACTGTGGTGCCAACTGTTGCTCAGATCGCTGTTATAAATGCAGTACGATGAACCAGAGCAATACGTTGTACACGATGGTCTTTCCTTTCGCTGATCATATGGCCGTCCTGGGCCCGGTTACCTTGCGATGTACATTCTCGTGACCACCGCTGCCAGTAATCATGTACAGTGGCTACATTCCTGCCAAGTCTTTCTGCAGTTTCGTAGAAGAAACATCCTCCGTCCTGTATCTCTATTCACGACCTCGTTGAAACTTGGTGAATTGTTGATAATAGCATCTTTGTCATCTTAGAGGCATTCTTGACTAACATAAACCCACCACGTCCAATCTGGACGGTAACTAACGCTCATGACCGTTACAGTGTGTATTTAAAACAAACCTGATTTGCATCCTCATAGTGGTGCTACTGGCGCCACTCTTCTGCGACTAGGGCACAATTTGCATAGACATCATCTTTAAAATGTAGAAACACATCTAGCAACTTTCGTTTAAGTCGCACAACTCCGTATCAGTGTTGCGATTTTTTCCCGTCATTGTCTATTCGTCCAGTAATTGAGAATGAGAGCATTTAGCTACTTGCAACAATCTTCACATTTTATTTCAAACCTGTATGAATGTTTTTTTCGCTGCCACACCGTAAATGATGAAAGGGAGAGAGTTTATCGCTTAGTACATTTTCGCTGTCCATGCAGCAAAACTGCCGCGCCAGACGTGATGTTTTAATTTATTACTTCTTTACTACTAAACACATTCGTGACACATTTTGCAGACTCGATATAACAGAAAAAATTTCTTAAAACGGAGGACAAATTATCCAGCCTAGACTCATCCAGTGATTGGTAATGAGAGCATTTTGCGACTTCCAACAAAACTTAAGCACACTTTCAATCATTTTCTAAACTATACATATCAGTTTACATCATCTTGGTTCCGAGAGTTTTGGAAACTGTAGAGAAAACTGGAACAGAGACCAAAATAAACATCATTTCCTTCCTTTTTTTTATTGCTCATGAAAACCACACACTGCATGTTGTACCACCATACAGCGAGGCCTTCACAGGTAGTGGTCCAGATTGCTGTACACACCGGTACCTCTAGTACCCAGTAGGACGTCCTCTTGCATTGATGCATACATGTTTTCGTCGTGGCATAGTATCCACAAGTTCATCAAGGCACTGTTGGTCCAGATTGTCCCACTCGTCAACGGCGATTCGGCGTAGATCCCTCAGAGTGGTTGGTGGGTCACGTCGTCCATAAACAGCCCTTTTCAATCTATCCCAGGCATGTTCAATAGGGTTCATGTCTGGAGAACATTCTGGCCACTCTAGTCGAGCGATGTCGTTATTCTGTAGGAAGTCATTCACAAGATGTGCACGATGGGGGCGCGCATTGTCGTCCATGAAGACGAATGCCTCGCCAATATGCTGCCGATATGATTGCACTATCGGTGGGAGAATGGCATTCACGTATCGTACTGCCATTACGGCGCCTTCCATGACCACCAGCGGCGTACGTCGGCCCCACATAATGCCACCCCAAAACAGCAGGGAACCTCCACCTTACTGCACTCGCTAAGGCGTTCAGCCTGACCAGGTTGTCTCCAAACACGTCTCCGACGATTGTCTAGTTGAAGTTATATGCGACACTCATCGGTGAAGAGAACGTGATATCAATCCTGAGCGGCCCATTCGGTATGTTTTTGAGCCCAGCTGTACCGCGATGCTTTGTGTCGTGGTTGCATAGAAGGACCTCGCCATGGTCGTCGGGAGTGAAGTTGGGCATCATGCAGCCTATTGCGCCCAGTTTGAGTCGTAACACGACGTCCTGTGGCTACACGTAAAACATTATTCAACATGGTGGCGCTGCTGTCAGGGTTTCACCGAGCCATAATCTGTAGGTAGCGGTCATCTACAGCAGTAGTAGCCCTTGTGCGGCCTGAGCGAGGCATCTCATCGACAGTTACTGTCTCTCTGTACCTCCTCCATGTCCGAACAACATCGCTTTGGTTCATTCCTAGACGCCTGGACATTTTTCTTGTTGAGAGCCCTTCCTGGCACAAAGTAACAATGCGGACACGATCAAATAGCAGTATTGACCTTCTATACATGGTTGAACTACAGACAACACGAGCCGTGTACATCTTTCCTGGTGGAATGAGTGGAACTGATCGGGTGTCGGACCTCCTCCGTCTAATAGGCGCTGCTCATGCATGGTTGTTTACATCTTTGGGCAGATTTAGTAACATCTCGGAACAGTCAAGGGGAATGTGTCTGTGATACAATATCTACAGCCAACGTCTATCTTCAGGAGTTCTGGGAACTCGGGTGACAAAAACTTTTTTTGATGTGTGTATTTCTCGCTTACATGCTTGACGTCAAATATTTAACACGTTAATTCATTTGGGACGTAATCAGGAGTTTGATGCTGTTTTATACATGAGAGTCGATGCTTTAAAGAACCGGGGGGTTAAGAATCACCTAAGCCGCATAGGAGGACATAGAGCAGTTTCAACTGAATTTGTTAGTGTACGACTTATTATTTGTATAAAAATACTGTGTCAGTAAGATTCCCTACTACCAATGGGGATCGGAGTGTTGATGAGGAGGAGCGACGTAGAAGTGTTAGAAAACGACTTTTTGGTGTTTATTTCATGTATTTATTTGACTTAGAATACGTTTAAAAGTACAAAGTGAAACCAGTTTGTCTCTTGTAGTGGTGTTCAGTGTGTCAACCAGTTCGCGAGTATGAACGCTGCTATGAGGCAATAATTTTGTCAACGTGTTTCGGGACCGAAGATGAAGCCACACGACTGTAAATCGCAGATAAGTGTAGATCCTCCCTGGAATCGTATGGCGTAAAGCAACAAAGAATCAAACATATCTGTGCAATATACACTCTAAGACGAGAGAAAAAGAGGCATCAACAAGGAATAATCAGAATGTGACGGAAATCGGTAGATATGATGTACATCTGCAGACAAACAAATGATTACAGTTTCAAAAAAGTGTATGATTTATTCAAGAGAAAGGGCTTAACAAACTGAAAAAAATAATGCTTGGGTCCACGTCTGATACTTACACAGGTGTTTATCGGCTTGTCATTGATTAACAAAGTTATTGGATGTCCTTCTGAAGATATACTGCCAAATCCTGTCCAACTGCCAGATTGTACTGTCAAAATCCCGAGCTGGTTGGAGGGCTCTGTCCATAATGCTCCAACTTTCTGAATCTAGGAGCGATCTGCAGACATTTCTGGCCAAGGCATGATTTGGAAAGCACGAACACTGTCGCCATGAGCGGACGAGTATTATCTTGCTAAAATGTAAACCCAGGATGGCTTGCCATGAAAGGCAGCAAAACGGGACACATAATATCGTCAAAGTACCGCTGTGCTGCACAGGTGCCATGGATGACAACCAAAGAGGTCCTGCTATGAAAAGAAATGGCATCCCAGACCATGATTTCTGGTTGTCAGGCTTATGGCGCGCTACAGCCAGGTTGCTGTCGAGGGCGACTCACACACGTCTCCGCTGGTCATCGGGGCTCTAGTGGGACGCATCACTGAAGACAGTTCTAATCCAGTCAATGAGATTTCAGGCCGAAGACGTGTCTGGAGATGCCCAAAACAGCGGTGGGATACCAACCTGGCTATTGCCCGTCATACGTCCCTACAGCCGTGAGTGATGGGCTGGGTGTCATTTCTTTTCAGAGCAGGACCCCTTTGGGTGTCATCCGTGGCATCCTTGCAGCACAGCGGTACGTAAACGATATTCTACGCCCAGTTTTGTTGCCAGTACATGGCAAGCCATCCTGGTCTTACATTCAGCAAGATAAAGCCCGCCCGCAGACGGTGAGAGTTTCTAGTTATTTTCTGAATTTTGCCCCCACACCTGTTTCACCGCCATTTATAGACTTCGTCAGTGCCATTGAAGAAGCTGCACGCCGTCTTGATACAGATAAAGCGGAGGAAGTCCGACGTGAGTCTTGTCGAGTGCTGACTAGAGGTGCACCTATGAAGAGTAATATCTCACATATGGAAAGGAGTGCTCTCCGTAATTTAAGAGCAGATGTGGATACAGTTGTCTTAAAATCGGACAAAGGAAATTCTACGGTTCTTATGACAAAGGATGATTACGTCAATAAGATCAATGTTGTATTATGTGATTCCACCTATCACAGAATTGATAAGGACCCCACGAACCGAGTTATGCGAAAAACAGCAGAACTCTTGTCAAATAGTTCTCTATCGAAGGAGGTCATCAAGAGATTGAAACCAAATAGTGCGGTTCCTCCCAGGCTATATGAACTGCCTAAGATCCATAAGGAAAATGTACCATTACGTCCGATCGTGAGCAACACTGGGGCAACCACTTACGACCTAGCAAAATTTCTGGCATCACTGCTTTAACCAGTTATAGGCAAATGCCCTCATCACATAAAAAACTCTAGTGATTTTATCAGCCGTATTTAGTCTTTACAGCTGCAAAGTAACGACTTGCTGGTCAGCCTGGACGTGGTTTCTCTCTTTACCAAGGTGCCTCTTGTAGATTCATTACACCTGATCGGTAATATGTTTGATGCAGATATTACAACGTTGTTTGAGCATACTCTCTCTTCTACATATTTTACATTCAACAATGAATTTTATGAACAATCTGACGGTGTCGCCATGGGGAGTCCTTTGTATCCCCTGGTGGCAAATCTTTTTATGGAAGATTTTGAAGAGAGAGCTCATAACTCTGCCACTTTTAAGCCGACAGTGTTTTGGCGTTACGTGGATGACACCTTTATAGTATGGCCTCATGGCGTGGACCGTCTCCAGGAATTTCTACATCATATGAATTCCATACATGAAAATGTTAAGTTCACTATGGAAACTGAAAAAGATGGTTGTTTGCCACTTTTAGATGTTCTGGTACGGCGCAAGAATGATGGAACACTTGGTCATTCGGTGTATAGGAAACCGACCCATACAGTTTTGTATCTGCAAGCTACCAGTTGCCACCATCCGGCACAAACAATGTGTGTCCTTAAAACATTAATCCACCGTGCACATACTATTTCTGACGTCGACTGTCTTCAAGCGGAACTGAAACACCTGCAAAAAGTATTCCTGATGAATGGCTTTTCAACTAAGCAAGTGATCAGAGCTATGCAGTCCTACAAACGACACAACAAGGAAGAAGAAGAGGTCTTCAGGTCAACGGCTTATCTACCTTTTATTGGGAACATCTCGTCACAGATAGGTAGAATATTGAGGAAGCATCAAGTTAGAGTCATCTTTCGCCCTCCTCCTAAAATATCATCACTGGTGGGATCCGTTAAGTATGACCTGGGCCTACGTAAATCAGGTGTCTACAAGATTCCGTGTGATTGCGGCAAGTCATATATAGGGCAGACAACAAGAACGGTGCAGGAACGTATTGTGGAACACCAGCGGCATACTCGCCTTCTCCAACCCACCAAGTCCGCAATCGCTGAACATTGCATTTCTACTGGCGATTCTATGAATTACAATGATACAAAAATTGTGGCTCAAACATCAAATTTCTGGAGTTCAATTATAAATGAATCCATAGAAATAAAATTGTCAGGCAGGGAGACTCTTATCAACCGAGATAGCGGTTACCAGTTAAATTCCGCTTGGAATCCCATTGTAGAGAAACTTCGTAGTCAACGTAGTTATCGGTATAAAGATGAAGATCGATCTGATATCGAAATACCAAGTTTTCACCGCGGAGGGCGCCAGGCGCAGCGCACGGAGTTGTGAACGCGCACGCTGAACAGTACATGCGCAGCGCATGCGCAATGCAGCCCCCTTTGGCTTTAAATAGCAGAGCTCAGCGCGTATTCGGCAGTACTTCTACAGCTGTACTCACCTGAAGATGGCCAAAAGACTTTGTGCCGAAATATCGTGGCAAGATGTTACTGACTTACGGCAGTTCTCCCGTGTTTTTGCGGAACTATTTTCTTCGTGCTTGTCAAACTATATCTCCGCCATCAAGGTGGTTGGATCTGTTCCCAATTGAGAATTTTTGGAGCGTTATGGGCAGAGCCATCCAACCAGCTCGAGAGTTTTACGATTTAATGCGCCAGTTACACAGAATTTTGCACTATATCCATCAGGAAGACATCAACAACTCTATCAATCAATGCCAAACCGAATAACTGCTTGCGTAAGGATCAGAGGTGGACCAAGCTTTTATAGAATTGCTCGATTTGTGAGGCTCTTTCTCTTGAACAAATCATTCAGTTTTTCTAAACTTCTAATCATTTGATTGTCTATAAATGTATATCACATCTACTGATTTCTGTCACATCCGGATAATTTTCCTTCGTGGTGCGTCTTTTTGTGTTGGAAGTACGTCACATACGAATATGTCCACATCTTGTTCTAAGGCTCTGGATCGATTTCAGCCAAACTTTATACACATTACTCGAAAGATATGCTGTGTGAGTTAAAACAAACAACTTACCATTGGGGTGGGGAGCGGGTGATAGAGGTCGATGGTCATAGAAGGGGGCGGTAGGAAGATGTGGGCAGGGAGAGGGGAAGATGAGGAGATATGCAATCAGAGAAGAGGGAAGAGATGGAAAGAGAGAGAGGGAGGAGGAGGACATGAGCGAGAGAGAGAGAGAGGAGGAGATGGGCAGAGAGGAGGGGAAGGAGCAGGTTGACAGAGACGAGACAAGAAGGAGGAGACGAAAAGAGATAAGGGGGGCAGATAGAACGAGGGAAAGGACGAGGTGGATAGAGAGGGGAGATAAACCTAGGGAGGGGGATGAGGAGATAGACAGAGAGAGGAGGGAGGAGAAATGAGTTGACAGGAAACTGAAGTAAATAAATAGCCATACAACGTCAGGTTTCTCAGCTGGTATTTTATTCAGAATGTTTCGCAATTCACGTTACACACTTCTAGAGGTTGTAGAAGAGACTTAGTAGATCAAATTTTACATAGGAACTGATGTCCGAAAAGAGTTCGTTTCCATGATACGAAGAAAACAAGATATACAGATTTCACTCCTGTTTACTGTGATGTTACAACCACTGTTCCACATGAAAACCGCCAAGTTCGGGGCACGCAGTGTATCCGTGCAGTACGTTCGCATAAACTCTGTCCAACATGTATGGTGTGTGGTTAATCACTTCCGTCGCAGCCGTAATCTGTGCAACCAGATCTTTCTCCGTGTGGACCGGTGTCTCGTAAACAAGACTGTTCATTTGGACCCACAAGAAAAAATCGTAAGAGGTTAAATCTGGAGATCTTGATGGCCAAGCATGAGGCCTACCTCGACCGATTCATCTGTTCCTATGCGTTACGTTCAGATGTTTTCGGACGTGAAATGCAAAATGTAATGCCGTCAATCTAGATCCGCAATTCGGGCCGAATGTCCGACGGCACATCTTCCAAAACTCCCCCAGCACTTTTTGCAGGAATGTCAAGTGCCTGGCAGCTGTTAGGTGGGGAGGAAGGACGTACGGCCCAATCACACGACTTACGCAGATACCTGCCCAGACATTGATGCCAAAGGTGTGCTGGAATCTTTGTGTACATACGAGTTTGGGATTTTCTTGATCCCGAATGTGGCTGCTTCGAGTGTTCAGAACACCTTACCTGTTGAAATGCGCTTCGTCTTGAACAAAATTCGCCTCGATAACTGAAGGACATCCACACAAAGGTGTAAAATCCAAGTACAAAAACTGATATGCTGCACAGAATCCTCCGGGAGCATGACGTGTAGCATTTGAGGGTGATGTGGGTGGAGTTGCTGTTCATGCAGAGCACGCCAGGCCAGACGAGTGAGACACATGCAAGTCACATGCAGTGGTTCGAGTACTCGTCGATTGGTTCTCTTCAACTTGATGAAGCACCTCCTCTTCCTATGCGACAGGGCGCAGTCTTCTTGGAGCACCCCGGTTTTCACTATCGCTTGTTAATTTCTCACTTTACCACAGCCGTTGTTCTACTCTAGCAACATGGGGTGAGATGGGGTTGCACGATTTGGAAAGTACAGTTTTTGTTGAGATTGTCTTCCATTACTGCGAGGTTCACTGTAGATTAACAACGTGTGTACATTTTATTGCGTGAACTATGGTGCACGAGTGAGAATGGAGGGTGGAACCTTTATATTACCCAAAAAAACGAACTGGTTACTTGGCCTTGGTAGCAGCATGTTCGTCGTGTTTACACTCGAGAAACAGATAGCGGCGGCAGTAATGGCATACACTCCAGTGTTCTTGTAAGTGGAACGCCGCCACAGGCCTCAGGTCTGTACCCGCCACTGAGGAAGTGCCTGTAAATAACAGAAACAGAAACGTGACGTACAGCCTATCTCAATTTGGCTACTGGAGACGCTTCACCGGTGGTAATGGTAAAACTACTCGTACCTCCTCCAGTGCTACCTCTGTCTTCCACAGCCGTGTCTGTTGGTTTGTCGCCTGATGTTTCAGTCGCGGATCATAAATGCCGACTCTTTATTCGAATCAATGGCATCTGATGTTATCATATTTTCAGTTTCTTCGCCCTTCAAAATATGTTTCCTCCATTTCCCTGATATCATTTTTTTCGGTCTTTCAAGTATTATAATGTTTCAACAATAGAAACTAATAACACACGAAAGTCAAGCAAACTGATCGCGTGGGCTTTAAGCAGCGTATTTAGAGTGTAACGACAAGATCCTGGATTCGACTATCGGTGACCAATGCAAATTTTTATTTGGTTGTTAATATCTGGAAGCAGATTCACTCAGCCTTGTGAGACCAAATGAAAAGCTAATTGAATATAAAAGCAGCTAAACAGACGCGCAGTTGCCGATGCAGCGTTACACTGAAAGCCTTTCACCTGGCTAGGTGAGACACCACATTTATTTATTAGCAACGAAAACATTAGCCGTTTCTTTTTGGTTACAGTGCGAGATGTTTAATTCATTATGACTAGAGACGTTGTTCGTTCCAAGAGTCCAGACCAGTATAATGGGATTTAGGTCTGGATGGTATGCCGGCAGTAGGAGTGCCACTATTTTCTTGAAAGACTTCTGTCAATGGAATGAAGAGTAGAAAGTTTGTGCTCATTAATTAATGCCAAAATTCGTGTATACTTTTAATTTTTTTTCCATTTCTACATGATAGTTAGATGTTTTCTTATTATAATAATTGAGATACAAGAATGAAATGCCTGACTGTTGTTTAACAATATTCTTCCCATACTACTTGTTATATGTATTGAAAGTGTAGTGTGTATAATCCCACGGTTCGTTTCCGTAAAACACTGGTAGCTTTAATTCTGATGCTTCATCTTTTCTAAAAAAAAATCTAATGTAGTAAGCTCTTTTTACATGTATGTTCTCCCGTCTGCACATAATGACTCGTTCATTCCGGCACCTTTTAAAATGAAATGCCATACATGGAACATTTTCCCTCGGAATTTCTTTGTTAGCCTAAGTCCAGTTCTGCGCAACAAAAGCTGTAAAGTTTTTGCAAAAATGGTATTTCCTTGTATTGTTAATAATACTGCAAAAAACGCTGTCCAATAACGGAGTTATTTATATCGTCACTGAAACATTTATTGTGCACATTTTGCTTATTCTGCTTTGGGGAAGATACTCGAATCGTTCTTGACTCGTCATCGTGTACTGAGTTCCGTAATTGGCACACCATTGACTTACCTAACTTTTGCTTGTCAACAACAGCTTGCTGCTTTAGTCACCTTCTCTGTCGGCAGTATCAAATGTTTGTCGTTCTCTTTGGCAGTAAAAGTGATGACTTTAACAATAAGTTTTCGCTGCTTTCAATTCTACTGAATTTATCATTTAACCACCCACACTCATTTTCGAACTTCAATCCCATATTCCCGAATTTATTGTCAAACTTTGAATCATATACCCAACCTGTGAACGTAAATTTTTCAATCTGTTTTCAAATAATGATTTAAAATCGCTTAGTTTTTCGAAACTGAGGTGTCACAGTTTAGCCTCTGCCGGAACATCCACTCCTGACCTAGTCTTTCTGGCTCACTAGCTTTCTCGTCCGGACCACAGTCACTTGATAACTGCTTCATCTGCTATGCCATGGCTGACAACATAACTCAAAACACCCAGAAATGCGCTAACAGCTGTACTTAATTTGTCTAGACGTTCTCCAAGTCGTCTGTGATGTGTGCCGGCGCGAAACTCCGAACTCGCTTGGTGGTGTGGTCACGGCGCTGTCCCGACGAAGCGACACATCTCTAACTGACGCTGTAGACTGGAAAGGACAGAGTCTTGGAGTGCTAGTTGCAGCGAAGCATGACCTCGTACAGCCGAAGTGATGACTGCAACGATGCGTTGCCTCGAATAGCCGTTGCTTTACCTGTAGCATTACGATGTCTTGGACGCCGATCGACGTTTACTGCCGTTCATTTTTTCTCTTAAGACGCCCTAGGGCACCAAACAAGCATCCATGGCTCTGAGTACTGAATTTCAACGAATTCCACACCCAGGGTCCAGTTTGCCATCTACCACCCTGTTTCGATCAACGCTTTTCTAAGCTGGGCTGCAAGTTCACAGCTTAAAATTCGTTACTTGAACTGCTCTAAGTTTACCGTTCCTCGACGGAATTTTGTAACACACTGTAACTCACAATGAGGAGTTCCACAATGGCCGTTTGCATGGCTTGAAACATTTGTCTAACGCACTCAGAACCTCGTTTTCCACAGAGTAATTATACATCCGTTGAAACTCAAACGCAGGCGTTCATGGTGTAATCTCTAAAAACTACAGAGGGAGACCAATGCTGGACTACAGTAGGCATGTTAAAACCAATGTAGGTTGTAGTCGTAGAAGTTATACGTAGATGAAGAGGTTTGAAGAGGGTAGCGTGGGGAACTGCATCAGATCTGATTCTGACCACAACAACAAGCAGCTTCTTCGATATGGTGAATGTATCATCGTGAGATAAAGGCCGTTTAACAGTACTACGTTTGTATTGCATTAGTGGAAACGCAGCCGCACATTATCAGTCTGCTGTCTCGGAGCTCCATGTTGTGTAATAGACCAAAGATCGTCGCAAATTTAGTATGATAATACACTGTGCATTGATCGCAGTTTCCGATGAATGGTGCTGGGATGAGACAGAATGTTCCGCTGCGTCAATTACTTGTTCTCGGATAGTCGGCGCAGATGTTAGGCGGTTACGATGTGCTTGATGCACGATACGGCGAGCCTCTCTTGTATCGACTGGAACCTTGAAGAGGAATATGCCAGCCCTCATATTTCCATGCTGTCCAATATCGAACCAAGGTGACAACCAAATGCTTCACAAATCTGAATACTGCACTATTTCACTAGCTAGCCAAATGAAATCTCACAGTGAGCCCTCTCTCACACGAGTGTCCTTCACAGTGATCAATTAACGTCTGACGCCGTCGACGCCCTGTATATATCCTACAAGGCGTGGTAATAACACTAAACACGAAAAACGCTAATGTAGTCTATTGGTCATCCTACCCGTCGCAGCGTTTTGCGGTAGTAATCATTTACATATCGACGGATGGTGTGTACGTTTACGAAGTTACATTGAAATTGTCTTCTGGGTGCTGCAGTTTATGTGTTAGGTAGTGTATTGACGCTATGACACGTCATGAAGGTAGGACCAACAGAAGTCGTGCGGCAATCGAATGCTCGAACAAAGCCCGAGATTTCTCGAGATGTGTCGTCAAATGCTCGAACAATTTGAGTTGTTCTCACGCACAGCCTATAACCAGACCATACTCTGATTATAATGCGTTGCTTAGAACATATTTTCAGCGTCGTTTACTCGACAGATTGTAATATTTCTGAAGAATAATCAAGTAGTAAAAGGTTAGAGTATCTTTAAAAGAACCAGAGCTTCATTTTAAATCTCTAAAAGTAAACGGTTTTAAAGCAACTCGTAACATAACTCTTTCTTTATCATTAATTTTTACTGAAATACTGCGTGAGCGATAGCAAGATAACAGTTGCATATGTAATCTATGGCCTTGATTAGTTGTGAGGAACAAAATAAAACAAATGCCTGACTCTTCACAACAAGAAGTAAATTAATCATTAATTCTTAGCTGTTCACCAACTTCCTCCTTCTCATCACACGAAAAGAATTTGCAGTAGAATAACAAATAAAGCAATATTAGCCTTGAGAAAACTATCTGTTATACAGAACTTTGGTAGACATTTGAATGCCATACTGACAGAAGGAGGGAGTCTTAACATCATCATAAAGGAACTGGATCTTTAAAAATCGAAGCCGTTTTAGTATAGCAGCACATAACTACTTACCTCAGTTCAGTTGTCGCTCAGTCTTCGGATAAAACTTGCGTGATAACAGTCCAATTGAATAAGCACTGCACGAGAACTCGTGTAGACTCGTACTTGCCCCTGCGGAATCTTATCCCTTCCGTGGCATTGCACTACGGTCACTTGTGTTGCCTAAACGTCAGGCGTAGTGGTCTCGCTAGACTACGACAATAATGCGTATTGTCCATTTCAGAAGGATGCCACACTATGAATCTATACTACCAATTGAAGAAATTTTTGGAAAATAAGTACAGCTCTTTGAAACCAGTATTCTGGGTATTATAGTAGACTCTGTTGTGGCGAGAAAACGTCACTTAAGATACCTTAGGTGGTACCAGTACGTTTGCCTGAAGACTGCTTGCTACTCCTCTAAATCACCACTTATGCTCCACAACCACCTCACTGTCTGAGGTGAACAGTACTTCCGGTACCACTATCTTTGCTTCCTTTGCCGTTCCATTCTCGATAGGTGTGTAGAAAGAAAAACTGTCGGTAAGCTTCCGTATAGCTCCGTTTTCTCTGACTTACTGTCGGTCATTTCGCTAGATATTGATAGGTGTCATGTGGTATCTGAATCGATTGTGAGCGAGCAACGATGTTGTAAGCTGTATCGCAGAAGTCAAGCTAACATCTTTGAGCTGCGCGAGGGTGCAGAGGAGCAGACAGTGTTGAGCTTTAGAGAGACAGTCCTTCAGCTGTGTCAGGCAGTGAGGAAGTTATGGAAATATTATGATTGAAATTTAATGTGTCAATTTATCTTTTTGTTCAGTCAACGTGATTATGAAACTGATTTGTGAAGTAAGAAATCTAATGGAATGTCAGGTAAATACAATAATGATGATATTATTTGTCACTATTGCTGCGCCATCGAACTAACTTCGTTATTGTACTGTTTGAATATGTGCGTTAGCATTCTGCTTATAGCGTCCAGATATGCTATGAGGCAATCTCCCCAGTTGTGTAAGTCTAAATTCAGAATTCAAAAATATTGAACTAGTTAAATTATTTAATAAATGGCTAACTTCCTTTCAGCCGTATTATTGTAGCAGACCAGTGAAGCAGGGCAACCACAAGTCCCACATCAGCATCCAGTATCACATGACACATAGACTTACCTTAGTCAGTTCCCGAAATACAACCAGCATGCATAAAGCTTTTATTGATTACTATTCTTATTTGTGAACGCCTACCCTGCAGCTGAGTAGATATTTATTAACGTGACTGTGAATGGCATATTTCAGGTCTGTAGCAAGACAAGATGGCGACTCACTAACGTGGTGCATTTAAATAATGTTTGTTGGCTGATTTGGGGAAGGGACCAGACAGCGAGGTAACTGGTCCATCAGATTAGGGAAGAACCTGGGTAGGATGCCGGCCATGCCCTTTTAAAGGAACCATTCCGGCATTTGCCTGATACGATTTGTGGAAATCACGGAAAACCTAACTCAGGATGGCAGGGCGCGAGCTTGAACGGTCGTGTTCCGGAATGTGAGTCCAGTGTGCTAACCACTGCGCCACATCGCTCAGTATTTAAATAAGGTAAGTATACAGAATAGCATGTTTCTGATAAATATGCTCGCAAAACTCAGTTTAATTGTTTAATATATTGACATTTAAAGACGACTGACAGAATTTACGACCTTGTTATGATAATCTAATCGACACGTCTCCTAACAAATCGAAACAAGATCATCGGATATGTGATCCAGATTTATCAGTACAAAAAGTAATCTTACACTTAATGAGCATTTAACATCGAACAGTTTAATACAGCACGGAACGAAATGAAGTTACAAATGACGCAGCAAGCAGCTGCAAAGACGTTACGAAGTAGCAACCTCTTCGGACCTATTCCGCTGCGCGGAAACACGCATCTGAACACCAGCGCGCAGAGTGGTACTAGGACATAAAGCCAGCTAACCGTAAATGGCAAACTACTTCAGCAGTGAATATAAAATCTATTGATCTTACCGGACATTTTGTGCGCAGTTATGACTGTTCCCAAACAGGGCTCTCCATCCACCAAAGATGATATCATCAGAACAGCGTGCAACCTCTCTCCAAGTCACGACCGGAGCCAGAGTAGATATAGCACTCTAACGTAGTGTTACGCAGTGGCGAATTTCTTTCGAACAAGCCACATGCTTGCAAACCGCCAACGAATGCTAATGGCTGAGAGCTAGCCGACTCGCCAAAGACTTGATACAGATGCAGTGACTTACCACAGAGTTTCCAAAAGTCTTTGAATCGAATATATTGGATCTGGTTAGTACAGGATCTCAGAGATAGTAGTAAAATAAATATTACAACTCAGAAATAGAACTGAAGGGCAAAAAAGGTAGCGATATTTGCTGTTCCGAGAGGTGTGAGGAGAAACGGCTGGGCTGACAGCGATGACGCTAGCACAGTCGCAAGCTGTACTGCGTGAAGGTTCCACCGTGGCTTCTCGAACATTCTGGAAAGTTGGCATATACATACACCTCTCTGTCTGTCTCTCTCTCTCTGGCTCTCTCTCTCTCTCTCTCTCTCTCTCTCTCTCTCTCTCTCTCTCTCTCACACACACACACACACACACACACACACACACACATACACACATGTCCTCACCCAACACCTCCGAGGACACAAGACCCGCTAACAACTCTGTGACGTCATGCTCTTAGCGGCCTGCCTACGTAAACTGCCACATAGCGAAGCCTACTGACGCTCCACTCTCGCTCGCGAAATGCTGCAAAAAAAAAAAAAAAATCGCCACTAGAGTGCCTAATTTCTGCACTTTTATTCATCTTCAATAAAAAAAATTATAGATAATGCTTCACCTTTCGTCTGAAAATGTTTATTTATGGAATACTGGCGACAAGATTCTGCAGTGATTTAGGATGAGGTATATTGAGAATGCCAGATGACCGCAAAACTTGTAAGCTGGGGCAGGAGTAGTAAACAGTGTAGATCAAAGAATAACTTCGTATCAAATTTATGAGGAACCTTGGACTGACAAAATGATTCAAATGGCTCTAAGCACTATGGGACATAACATCTGAGATCATCAGTCCCCTAGACTTAGAACTACTTACACCTAACTAACCTAAGGACATCACACACATCCATGCCCGAGGCAGGATTCGAACCTGCGACCGTAGCAGTCTCGTAGTTCCAGACTGAAGAGCTTAGAATCGCTCGGCCACAGCGGCCGGCTCTTGGATTGAAGACACAACACAATTTGTGCCTTTCTATTACCTTCTTTAACTGGCAATGTCTCAAGAAGTGTGTGAATAACTGGTATTCGTAAATCTCTATCTCTGTCACTAATTAAGATTGTAGAAGCCTTCAGCACATTTTCAACTTCAGTTACACTGTTAAGTGTGTTTGGGAGTATGTTGAAACACGTATGTAACGTAGCAGCGATGGCGAGGCATTGCAGCGTCTCTGACCAGAGAGTATGCGCTTGACCGCGCGAGTGTTACGAGCAGTACTCTGTCAGTAGTCGTTGCGAGCAGTAGCTCTGTTCAGTTGCGTCCAGTACGCTAGTAGTCGTCATGCAGAGCGGTCGGTCAGTGGTAGCAGCCCAGTGCGGTTGTGTGATGTAGTCTGTCGGCAACACTGGTCAAGAGGCTGAATGAGGTATATTGTTAATTAAGATAATCATCGGATAATGTAAAGTTTATTTATTGTAATTAATTTTCAACAAGTGCCCCCAATAATAATTTTGATTTCAAAAGCAATTTTACATAAAATTTTTATTTAATTGAAATAACTATTTCGTTCCACTTCCCTTAAACAAAAGTTTCAGTTTTCAGTTAAATAATAAAAAAAAAGAAATATTATTATTTGCAATGCAGTTCCTCCGAGCTGTGCGCAAGAATAAGAGCAGAAATTTGACTAGCTGTTACAATGAGGTAAGAATCTAATTCTGATTTTTTTGCACAGGGCCAAAGACCGATATTTCGGTTTAACTGAAGTTTCATTAGCACTGAATTGTTTTTTTTATTATTTTTGTGGGAGCTTACACCAGAGTCAGATTGCGAATTTCACATTTTTGTTGCCTTTGTCAGTACATTTCATTGCAGGGAGGTTATTCTTGGCTCCTATTCATTTATTATTTCTGTCTTTAAAATTTCAGTGGAGTATTTGTTTGTTGCCTTTTTGCATTTGTGGTTATTATTTTGTGAAAAATTTTGACTATAGTAAAAATGCCGCGAAAGACTGTGAATAGTGTATCGCGAGGTATTATGAATGAAATTACCGACGCAAACAACTTTACCGATAGGACATATGACACGCAGTGTAATGATGACAATCCTGCGTTCACTAACAATCAGTGCATTCCAACCACTAGTGATGACTTTTACCCAGATAATGAACAAACGAACTCAATTGTCTCGTCTGTTAATTTGACGACAATTGATGACGCAGAACGCTCTATTGTAATGAGCGCTGCCCAGCTTAACACACCCGATTCGGAAAACTCAAGTAACGTACAGACAAATTTGTCTAATGAAAATGAACAGGATACTCAAAGTACGACGGATCTATTTAATTCCGAAATAATGACCGACAGTGGACATTCGACTGACAAACCTTTTTGTGAATCTCAAAATAACCAAATGGTTACAGAAAGCGAAACAATTCCAGATCCACCATTAAACAGCACGGAGAATAGAAATGCTAATTTTGTGTCGGATCCACTTAAGGCATTGTTGCTACAAATTCTTGAAAAACAAGACAACAGTAGTAAAGATCTTAAACAACAACTTAATGAACAGTTCAAACAACTTAGGGAAGATTATAAACAACTTAATGAAAAACTTGATGAGCAGAACAAACGACTGGAAGAAGAGAACAAACAATTTAGAGAACGGAACAAACAATTTTCTGAAGGTATTAAACAGCCGAGAGAAAAACACGATAACCTTAATGAACAGAACAAACAAGCTAGCGAACAGATTACAGCTGTTACCATACAATGTCAGGACACTAAAATACAATTACGTGAGGATACTAAGGCTTGTGCTAATAACAGTAATAAAGAAGTTGGAACTGTTGCACAAGAATTAAGTAGTACACGTGTAGGCACAACAGAATCACAGATACACGAAATTAATGCAATCTCTGAACAATGCCGTAAAAACGCAGTACAGATACGCGACGAGTTTAATTTGAAGTCACTGGAAGTTTCACACACTGTGAATACGGAATTTGTTAATAAAAGTGAACGACACAACAACCAAATTGACGAAAGTATTAAAGTAACAGAATTAACAATTATTTCAGTCACCAATACGTCACGGAACCCGCCACGTTGTGAACATTTGTCAGACTTACGCAGCGTGTATAATGTGAGCAATTTACAGAGACTGCGAGACGTAAAATCCGAAAAGCTACGCGACTTAAAATATGAAAAGCTACGCAACTTGAAGTACGAAATGACACAGACGAACAGATTCACTCACAAACCCGAACGTGTTCTCAAATTCAGTGACGAGAACGTTGATAATAAGCAGTTTGCATTTGTAAGAAAATGTAAAGAACTTAATAATGACAGAACACAGTAACACGCTTTGAGCTGTATACGACAATTTGTTTTTATGCTTTCACCGCTATTGCCTGTAATGCAGAAGCTAGCTTTGAACCTGATGCGACAATTTGCTATTGCATTTTCATCAGCATTGCGTGTAATGAGGAAACTTGAATTAACGTGCTTACAACGATTTACTTTTGAATTTATACCGCAATTGCCTGTAACGCAAAAACCAAAATTTATTTGCAGTGCGTAAACGACCTCAGGGGATTCATTACGCTTTAATGAATATGTGCCGTAGCGAGCATAGGGCCCCGAGCTGTAGTAGTGCTGTTTCATCTTTAGTTTTCTGCACTGCTGCCTTCTCTTCTACTATCCTTTATATCTATCAAAACTGCTCTTTAACTATTGCTCTTTGTAGAATTAAGAAACGTATGTAATGAAAACCGGATATGACAAATATTTTACCGAATGTGACAATTTTCAGTAGGCACTCCCGTAATGACAACTACCGCCGTAATTTTAATAACAGATAAAATCGTAATCATCAGTATGTGTAAAATTTTTGAGCAATCGGAACCACATTTTTGTAACAATAGATGTTTTTCACCACAATAGCATGAAAGTCAACCGCTTAGCATACCTAACCAACAATGCAGTCTACAAGGTCAACTAAACTTTAATGTTTCGCCGCGTGCACGTATAGTCCCAGCCCCAACAAATAGTAACACATGGCAGCAAAGAAACAACTACGTACAGACAACACACTATTTCAACTCGTATCGCAATGCGCCGTATAGAAATTACTATCATGACAGACGTAAAAATGATGAGCACAATTTTCAGCGTACATTTAATAACAGTCGATCTTATGAGCAGCAACAACATTAGCAACAACGAATAATCATGAATGAAACAGACAATAGGTGTCATCCATAGCATAACACGTCAGTAAGAAATAACAGAACAGTTCATATAGTGGATATGCCACAACATTCTCCCGTAAATAACAGCACGTACGATAGAATTTAACCAGATACAGCACAGATTGCATATTACAGTAACGCAAACATTACTTTTGACACGCAGAATTTTGTTCACGAAAATGTTATTAATTTTGACGCCATCCGACACACGTTTGCATTAAGGACAGAATTACGACGTATGTAGACGATATTCTTATCGCAGAAGCTAACTGGTCTGAACACAATGTGATTTTAGAACGTCTGTTACAAACTTTTCATGCGCAAGGACCTACAGTTAACCTCAGTAAATCGCATTGTGGCAAAACTTCTATAAAATTTCTTGGACACGTAATTTCAACAGAAGGCATTGCACCTGATCCGGAAAAACTTCAAGCTCTACGTGACATTACTGTTCCTACAACAAAAAAGCAATTACGCAGTTTTTTGGGCTTAATTAACTTTTTTCGTAAATTTATTCACCATTCCGCTTTAGACACGCCTAGACTATGCCAATTAACAGGTAAAAACACTATTTGGTCTTGGGATAAGCAAGCACATTCTGAATTTGTGAACCTGAAACATGCTTTGTTGAATGCTCCACTTTTATCGCACCCAGATCTTACCAGAAATTTTTCCATTGCTACCGACAGTTCCAACACCGCTTTAGGCGTACACATTTTCCAGGAAATAGAAGAAGATGGTTCAACAGTAATTAAAAACATCGCATTTGCAAGTCGCATTTTGTCACCTGCTGAACGAAATTACTCTGTTACAGAATTGGAAACATTATGTGTTGTATGGGCTTTTACGAGATTTAGGCATTTTCTTTATGGCAGACATACCACCGTCTACACAGACCACAGAGCGATACAATTTTTACTTTCGGCTAAATTCACTCACGACAGGTTAAGTAGATGGAAACTATATTTACAAGAATTTAATTTTACGATTGTCCACATTCCCGGCACACAAAATGTTATAGCAGACGCACTATCGCGTTCTCTCGGCAACAATCAGCAAGACGTAGCAACCAACTTCTGCAAAACAAATTTCAGTGTCATGTACATTCAGCAAGTTGCATTTGAAAACTTTATTTCATCGTCATTACAGGACATAGCAAAGGAGCAAAATAAAGACAATGTGTGGAAAGAAATTAAACACCTTTGGCAAGATAAGAATAATGTTACGATTAGAAACCATTACACTGTACGCAATGACATTCTGTTTCGCCGCTCTCATCCTGACAGCAACAATTGGTTATTATGCATTCCTGACGAACTGGTCAACAAATTAATTTGGTACACTCATTTAAGTTACGCATATTACGGAGCACGAAAATGTTTTCTTATACTGAGACAGAACTGTTATTTTACCAACATGGAGAAATGTATACGACGAGTTTTAGCGTCTTGTAAAATTTGCCAGAAAGCTAAATCAGACACCACTTCACATATTCCTCCATTATATCCCATTATACCTGTTAAATTAAGACACATGGCCGCAGTAGACATTTTTGGTCCGATTCCCAGAACTAACAGAGGTTTTTGCTACATCTTTGTCGCTGTTGAGCTCACTTCAAAATTTGTTACTTTCACTCCATTACGCAAAGCTACTGCTAAAACTGTTTCGAAGGCATTTGTAAAACATTTTCTATTTCATGTAGGGCATGTGATGAAAGTAATTTCTGACAATGGATCTCAATTTAGTAGTAGCGTATGGACACGCATGTTACGAGCCAAAAACATTTCTCCGATCTATATATCCAAGTACCATGCTTCTTCGAACCCCTGTGAAAGATTAATGAAAGAAATTGGTAAGCTGTGCCGAATATACTGCCACAAAAGACATATTGATTGGGATACACACATACTCTCATTCCAAGATGTAATTAATTCCATTCCAAATGAATCCACTATTCTATCTCCGTCTGTTATACTGAAAAACGTTGAACCACCGAACAAAATTAAAGAATTAGTAAACTTCCCTAAATGTCGTCGACTAAGACACCACGAAATAATTGACATTGCGCTGAACAACATCGAACGTGCCGCAGAGCGCCGGATAAGACAGCAAAAACAGGTTTGTAGACGCCGAGACTTTCACGTTGGACAGAAAATATTAGTACGTACACACTATTTATCCAGCAAAATAAAAGGTAAGTGCAGTAAATTTGAACTTCTATACGCAGGTCCATATCGGATTCGCAGCATCCCTCACCCCAATGTTGTACACGTCGAAACTTTGAGAACTAGAAAATCGAAAGGCAATCATCATATCTCAAACATTAAACCGTTTATTGAGTGAAGACACTTTATGATTCAACACACTATGATGCCATTTACTAATGCAATTATATTCACCTGACTAATTACTGATGATTATCGTATTTTTCTTGGCAAGTGCCCGGCAAGGTAAGGTTAGCAGGTCGCTTTTCTTGTTGTTACACATCAGACCGTGCACATTTTCCACTTTTTTTTTAATGTACGATTGTAGTCCAGTTTTGTTTATATGCACTGTGAAATAGTTAAGATATAACACACACCAGTCGACTTTGACATTTTTTTTGCCCTATGATATCTCAACATCGTGACTGTTTTACATTTTTTGTTGCTGAATTGTGATATTCTCTGTACATTTTTGCATCTGAACACTGTCAATGTCTTTGACTTATTACGTTTTCTGTCATGTTATGCTGTATGGTTAATTGTGTCACCATAAACCAGTCATTATTTAGTGGGTATATGATTTAAATGCAAGACGTTAATCTTTGTTCATCAATTTCAGAAAGAAATGATGTATGTAAGAAATAAATTCAACAGAAATGGGAATTTCACCTACGGAATAAACGAAAGAAGATGCAATAACTTTATGAGGAAGAGTAAATGGATCAGGATTGGCAGGCATTAACAAGAATATACTATACTCATCGTAGAATAGCAGTCTTAACTAATTTTTTCTTTCAGAATACAAGGTGATTGATGCAGGCTGTCAGACAGAACTACACATCTTAGTTTTAGTGATGAAATATGCTAGAGATAAGGAATAGTTATGTAATGAGTAATGAAGTGATTTTTTTTGCAGATGATGATGAATACTGATGAATAATGATGAAGGATATGGTATTATGAATAATGAAGTTTTTCTTTACAGGTGATGATAATAATGAAGTTACGATAATGTGGATAATGAAGTGATTGATAATGAAGTTTTTTTCTTTACAGATGAGGATAATGTTGAAGTTATGTATTTATGCTATGTAGTTATTTAAGTATTTGTTGCAGTTTGTTTTTACAGCTGGTGTTATATTGCATAGTAGGATGACGGAAAGTTTTGGAAAGGACAGCTATGGAACACATTTTTATACACATTTCACTACCTGTTAATTCGAAGTTCACTACTTTTCAGCATAGTGTGCGTTTCTTCTTTCAGGTCATTTTGTATTTTTTCCAGGAGAAGCTCTTCATGATACTTACTAAACCTGTTACTTATTATACCTGTTCTAGTACTTGCATTTTTATTTTTTACCCATTTGTGTTTATCATTTATAAATGTGATCACATATACTGCCTTGTTACATAACCTTGCTACAGCTGACTCATGACGAATGACGTTCCCTATCCTCATTTGCAGCAATAGGTCAAAAGCAAATAGTGTTATGCCTCAGCAGTTAATTATCGATCCCAACGCAATGCATTGCTAACAAAAAAAAAAAAAAAAATGTATTACCAGGCCCACATAATGTCACTAGTTTATGATAATTCTGAATAATACTGATTAGCTCTGAATAGTATGTCACTTGAGTAATGACCTCTTAATGAGACAAAAAGAATATATAAAAATAATGCTTTGTAACTGGCTAATAACTGCCACTGTTTATTGTAATGAGACTACTTATAATGCCCATGATTATTAATGCTATGACTGTAATTAACTGATTTTTAATAATGACTTCGTAATGATCTGAATAATACTGAATGATGATTCTATTCAATACTTGCTGGCCACTGAGTGCCAATAATTAATGTCACTCGATGAATTGTTATTAATTATGCCATTAATTAGCTCTTGTTTTCAATGTTCATACTTTGTAATTGGAAAAGAATGTGATTGTTTAATAATGCTTTGTAATTAGGAGAAGGCTAATGATTCTTACTATATTAGAATGACAAATGATTAATTAACTGTAATTAGGAGAAGGCTAATGATTAATACTATATTGAAATGACACATGATTAATTAACTATGCCATACTTCGTAACTGGAAAAGAATGCGATTGTTTCATAATGCTTTGTAATTAGGAGAAGGCTAATGATTCTTACTATATTGAAATGACAAATGATTAATTAACTATGCCATACTTTGTAACTGGAAAAGAATGCAATTATTTCATAATGCTTTGTAACTAGGAAAAGAAGGCTACTGATTCTATGTAAAACAATTAATGAACATTTTTCTGTAATACTACATAGTTGGTACAGAAATGTTCAATAACTGGGCTATGAATGCCACAAACTACTAATGAAGACTGTAATTGTCAATATTATGTGACTTAATGTCCTTCACCTCATGAGCTAACTACCCTGAATTACTGCAATGTCCATTTGTCCTGTTTATCCTAGTGATCATGGAGCACTATATTTGGTTTTGCACTAATTCTACGTTGGTGTGCCGTGTAAGAGCGTGGTGTTGACACGACATGCTGTCCACCACCGTGAGCGGTGAAGACGTTATTATGGTCCCACTGTTTGGTGTACCTAATGTACTGCCAAAATGAAAACATGGAACATTACTACGACAGTTCAGTGTCTTGGCTACGCTGATAAATTCTGAGGGGAAAAGAACTTCAAGTTGTGTCACTTGGTGTTGTACTTCTGTGGAAAGATATGGACTTTCAGAACAGCTGTGTGCAATCTAAAGTGCTACAACCATGATGCAATCCTTTCCTTTCCTATCCTAATTCTTGTCACATAGTGAAAATCATTTTTTTGCTAACATTATTTATGTTCATGGGTTATACATTTTTCGATTCGCTGAACTCCAGTGCGACTACACTTATGTCACTTGTCGATATGATTTTTTTGCCATTATGTTTATTTATTGCGAAAATGCTAAAGACATTTTTTTTTCTCGATTTGTTCTGAAGTACAGTATATGTACACTCTTGTCTTTTATATTGTATATACATTTTTATTTTAATGATATGTTCTGAACTACAGTGCATGTGCACTTATGTTAGGTGTTAATATGTTTTCTATTGAACTTCAGTGCCCGTGCACTTTTCTCATTTTTCAATATGATTTGTACACATTCTGTATGATCAATACTTCAGTGCGTATGCACCTATGTCATTTCTTACTCATTGTATGTTCCCAACTCCAGTGCATGTGCACTCATGTCACTTGTCATCAGGATTTTTTTTTTTTTTTTGCCAGTCTGTTTATTTGTTCTGAATATGCTAAAGAATTTTTTCAGTGCATGTGCACTTTGTTATCTGTCAAATAATTTTTATATACAGTTTTCTGATTTGCTACTATGTTTTGTACTCATATCTTGTCTTTGTCTGAAATGTTTTGTACTCTGGGCATGTGCACCACGTTTAATTCATGTATCTAAACATTCTGTAAGTTATACAAGTTGACTAATTAATGAAAAATTTTGCCGCGCTTGGCAAGTCCAAATGACTCACCATCGCTGCCAAATTTTTGCCCCCCCAGTGGAGGGCTATGAAACACGTATGTAACGTAGCAGCGATGGCGAGGCATTGTAGCGTCTCTGACCAGAGAGTATGCGCTTGACCGCGCGAGTGTTACGAGCAGTACTCTGTCAGTAGTCGTTGCGAGCAGTAGCTCTGTTCAGTTGCGTCCAGTACGCTAGTAGTCGTCATGCAGAGCGGTCGGTCAGTGGTAGCAGCCCAGTGCGGTTGTGTGATGTAGTCTGTCGGCAACACTGGTCAAGAGGCTGAATGAGGTATATTGTTAATTAAGATAATCATCGGATAATGTAAAGTTTATTTATTGTAATTAATTTTCAACAAGTGCCCCCAATAATAATTTTGATTTCAAAAGCAATTTTACATAAAATTTTTATTTAATTGAAATAACTATTTCGTTCCACTTCCCTTAAACAAAAGTTTCAGTTTTCAGTTAAATAATAAAAAAAAAGAAATATTATTATTTGCAATGCAGTTCCTCCGAGCTGTGCGCAAGAATAAGAGCAGAAATTTGACTAGCTGTTACAATGAGGTAAGAATCTAATTCTGATTTTTTTGCACAGGGCCAAAGACCGATATTTCGGTTTAACTGAAGTTTCATTAGCACTGAATTGTTTTTTTATTATTTTTGTGGGAGCTTACACCAGAGTCAGATTGCGAATTTCACATTTTTGTTGCCTTTGTCAGTACATTTCATTGCAGGGAGGTTATTCTTGGCTCCTATTCATTTATTATTTCTGTTTTTAAAATTTCAGTGGAAAGGTTACACTTAGCGCAATGTCCATTAGCATTCATAATTAAATATTGTCCTTTTTTTTTAAAAAAATTATTGTGGGGAGAATTAGATTCTTACCTCATTGTAACAGCTAGTCAAATTTCTGCTCTTATTCTTGCGCACAGCTCGGAGGAACTGCATTGCAAATAATAATATTTCTTTTTTTTTTATTATTTAACTGAAAACTGAAACTTTTGTTTAAGGGAAGTGGAACGAAATAGTTATTTCAATTAAATAAAAATTTTATGTAAAATTGCTTTTGAAATCAAAATTATTATTGGGGGCACTTGTTGAAAATTAATTACAATAAATAAACTTTACATTATCTGATGATTATCTTAATTAACAATATACCTCATTCAGCCTCTTGACCAGTGTTGCCGACAGACTACATCACACAACCGCACTGGGCTGCTACCACTGACCGACCGCTCTGCATGACGACTACTAGCGTACTGGACGCAACTGAACAGAGCTACTGCTCGCAACGACTACTGACAGAGTACTGCTCGTAACACTCGCGCGGTCAAGCGCATACTCTCTGGTCAGAGACGCTGCAATGCCTCGTCATCGCTGCTACGTTACATACGTGTTTCAATGTTAGCAACAGTGTCCACACCCCTCATATACAATTGAACACTGAGGTTTCTACAAACTTTCATATACACAACATCATGTGGAGCTGTTTCAAAGTCATAATACAGGAAGAATGTATCATCTTTTTTCACAAGTTTACTGTTCAGTCACCGTAACGTTTCCTTTTCTTTTCAGGGTAATCATGAAAACCGAATTTTCCCCATACGCAGAAGCTGTTCCTGTGCTTTCAGATTTAGGTGTTTAGAAGCACCTGTTTGGAGCCTGTGTCTTCTTTGGCTTGAGAGCTCCCGTTAAACTTCACTGGTCTTGAACTCAGGGAACTGACATAGTTTAGTAATAAACAGACCACTGCAACTTCTTTCAATGCGGGTTCCTCCAAAGCAAATGTTAGTGTTCTCCCTGTTTTCCAGTCGACTCCAGTGCCTTGGAATATCAGACCACGCTGAATAAAGTGTCCTTGACAAACTTGGAAAAGAAACGCAAGGAAAATTATTCCCGAAGAATTTGGAAATAAAATACTTTTACTTTCAAATCATATTCCTACAAAGAGTTCACATTAGTAAGAGTGTGCCACACATCTTCCTTACACCATGTAAGCAAAGTGAGGTCGATACTCTTTCACCAACTCAAATTTATTTTTTTATTAATAAAGCAGAAATCCCCTATCATCGAAATCTATATTTGGACCGGAATTTTCTGAATTCTGTATATATATAAAATAACTGTATATATATCCAGTTAAATAACGAAATCTATATTTGGACCGGAATTTTCTGAATTCTGGATATATATAAAATAACTGTATATATATCCAGTTAAATAAGCAGTTCATACTGTCACATATGCTTTGTGAAACATATGCACTGTGCAGTTAACATGTACTGAAACACTCGAAATCCGAACTATAAAAAAACGTTTGCACAACACATTAAATAAAACCGTGCTTTAGTAGCGGAGTCTTTATGATTGTAATTGCTGCCTACCGTACATTTACACTGAAATAAATTTTACTTGTGTATTATTGATGCTACTTGACAGTGCTTATCGCTGAATGTTCTGATGAAATGAAGTTTTCCTGTTAAATAGAATGAGTCCACTTCTTCCCCGCTTCGGAATTCTTTAGAAATTTGAACAGGAATTTCTTTTTCCCAGTCCGATAGTACTTTGAGAAAGACAAATCCCCCATTCCACTGTGTGACACACTTTATTACACGAAGCTGTTTTCAGCCTTAAGCCGTTATTAAGTGTTACAACTGGAATAAATGAATACACAAAAAAGTACAAATACCAGGCAAAAGTGTAATTAATGTTTAGATTACGTGATTTGTTTCCTTACTTATATATAAAAAATCATCTGACCTGATTATGTAAACTTGGTGTTTAGTAAGTAAAAGTGCGGACTTTTTGTGATACGTTGATTGGCTGGCAATTTGTATGACCTATTAACATGGTATGGCTGTGAAATAAAATTGATGACCAAACCACAGGTTTACATTTCATTTCACTGTGTATAAGCAGCTACCAACATAAACATAAGTAAAATGATCGTCAAAGCTCGTCTTACGGACTTCATAGTCTGCACCATGTAATGTATGGTACGTCAGGGAACCAGATAGTGGAACTGCTCATTTAAGAAGCTGGTTACATTCACATTGCAGCAGGTACAAGACGCTAGTGTTTGCATTCTATGGCATCGAGAACCAATTTCACAATGTGCATGTAAAGATCGTGACATACACCATCATAATTTAAGACACATAGGAGTTCAACCTTCTGAGGGCGTTAAATATTTGATACATGGTCCGCTATAAAAACAAGTAGTTATTAACAAAGCTAGTGATTACAACCATTAGACATTAGAAGTTTCCGTTCGAAGACCATTAAGTTCTAAGTAGATATGCCGATCAGGCAAAATCGCTATACCGACGCACCGTGTTGAAGATACCCGTTTGATAAAACTCCGTGTCCTGTTGCGTCAAGTCCATAACTGCCTGGTGCTCATCCTCGTCCGCGTCCGAAAGGAATCGTTGACCTTTCAAGGCCTTTTTGAAGGTACCGAAGCAGTGCTAATCGCATGGAGAGACATCGGGATTACAGAACGCATGCTCTATGGGTTGGCGTAACGTCTGGTCTCTCGCAAATCAACTGGTATCGCGTGTCGAATCGCGACCAGCACAGAACTTGGCACACAATTCCACAACAGTGGTTTTTAACAGACATGCTGCCCCATACACATTATTCATTCTCTGATGAATGTCTACCTGTGTTTGTCCTTTGGCAGCAAGAAAAGATTAACAGTACGTTGGATCTGTTTGGATGCATTTGGTGATAACTTTGTCATAGTTCACGTTTTTGAATTTACCACTCACAGGTCGGAAAGACAGGAATGCCTTGCCTACATGTCGGCGCATATATAACCGCATCGAAGTCGAGCTGGATTTCATATAAGCTCCAGCAACGCTCTCGAACGGAAACTTTTTCATCGCCCATTATATTTCGGTCGTTGTTCCTTACGATGGTCATCGATATAAGAGAACGGAGTAAGTCAAATGTGATGGGTCGAACAGCATCAGGATTTCGCCTGATGCAATGAACTGTCGCATGTAGAAATCATGACCAGCATGCTCCTCTGCGTGCATAACACAACTCGGTCGCTTACTGTGCTGGATTTATACAGCACCTTCTGCCTCTGTACGATAGCCTCTCATAAACCATCCGTCGATTCCACGTCAACAAAATACAGGTCAAGGAAGAAAGCTAATTTTTAACGTCTTGTCAACGACGTGGTCATTATAGATGAAAACAAACTCGAATTTGATAATGATTTTTAAGAAAATTTAAAATGAATCATCCTAGAATTCACTGTAAATAACTAAAGTCAAATAAATAAAATCCAATCTGTGTCGTTCATAATGTACAAGTTTGATGTTTTAGACGAATCGGTTTCGTGTAGAGGACTTCTGTCTGTGTTGCTGACGACGAAATGGTAGGAAGAAATGAGATGGCGGCGCTGAGGCATCCTCTCTCAGGTAAGGACAAGCCTGCTGCCCAGCTTAAGGTGTCAATTCGACGGACATATCACCATCGAGAGTACTAGATAACTTCACTCCATGGATCACTTGAAGAGGTATGTATCTTGATCCACGACACTAACGGCAACGTACAGCGTGGTGATCAGGAACTTGGCGAAAGTATCTTTCCTCACGTTGCTATCCAATTCACAAAGATGTAAATTTTTCTATAGGTTTATTTCAAACCCCATATGTACGTGTCTGACGCCACCTACCCCTCGGGGCTTCCTTGCATATAGACACTGCTAATCAATATGCTAGATAATACATCCTGTTAATGATGTTTACTGAACACGTGAGTAAACACTATGCTGCGATTGGCAGCCGTTATGTGGTATTCTTCGCTAGAAGACTCAGCATTTCCACTACAACGCTATCAGGAAAATATAGAACGTTGCAAGCTAAGCGACGTTTGTGGGAATTTTATCAATTTGTAGGATTTCACGAAGGCACACTCTTGTGAGGATCCAGAAGAAAAGATGAATATACAGGACTAAATGAGTACTAATAATGGAGATTCTGACAGACAGAAAGGAAAGGACAACATGCAACGGAGCACTATGGAAAGATTATGTTGATAATTATTACTTTATATCCGTCCATCACAACTGAATAAAACAAATCTGCCTTAGAAATAATAAAGACGAAATGCCTTGGGCAAGAAAACTTTTATTTTATTCTGTTGTGATAGAGTGATCTAAGGTAATAATTACCATCATAAATATTACATGCAACTGAAGGCCACATGACAACAAACAGTTTACGACGTTACTATCGGAAAGATTTGATATCAGTACAGTGTCAAACAGAACTATCAACAATTTCATTCGAGATGACGCTCGACGAAGTGTTCAGACAATGGACCAAAAACGCACTTAAAGTACACGAAGGACAATAGGGCCAAAGCGGACTGTCTAGATTGCTCAGAGGACATAGCGACAGTAAGAAAGGCGGAAGAAGACGCAAACAAACAACTCGACAATCTAAGCACAGGCAGAATAGTAGGGTTAAGGATCGCCTACAAGAATATAGAGGAACTTGTAATGTGCCACTTAGGATTGGAAAACATCAAAAGGTGCAGTGTACTTAAATAATAAGGAAATGAGGAAATATATAACAGGAAGATTCAAGAGCAATTAGGATATTATAGAGAGGACGACAAGGCGACCTGAGGAACCCGGTAGGGAAGAGTGCTGTACTTAGAGGATAGTGTAGGTAGGAAAATACGATGTTTTTTTGGTCGGTACTTCTGTCTAGTCACTAACTTTAGACTCACATGAAAGAATCCGTATTAGAGTGCGCCATAACCAGCTTCTGCCATCTTCTGCAGCTTTTTGTTGTTGTTAGACACGAGATTGGGTTTCTAGCAGCATTTGTAAATATATCGTGTTCTACAATTTAAGTACTGTATAATATTATTTGCATAACATGAGGATAGTTAAACCAAATTTCGTAGGTGGTGCACCATCTTGTACTCTGAAACAGAAGAAGACCTTTTACCACGGAACATGTGACTATCTTTAATGTCTTAACAATCCTATCTGTCTTGAAACTGAAAATTCGCGTTAGTTTCAAACAGATTCTATTTCAAAACGTAATTAACTTTTTGATGATACGTCTGCTTCATTTGATTTCATTTACTGGTTATTGGTATCTAGTAGAGTAATTGTGTACAGATAGACGATTAAACACAGAAGATTTTGTCTGTTCCAACGCTTTTAAATTTCAGTAGACTATTTTTCACGTGTGGAAAATCCTTAATTTCCCGAAGTAATTTTTGTAATTTCAGGAAAAGAGTGTAGCATATAAAAAGTGGATGCCATCATTTAAAAGTGGAGCAAGAAAATACTTTAAAATATAATACAAGACTGGCTAGAGGCGAAAGTATTAAAAGTTTACCAAGGGACAACACTCTCTCCTACTATATGCTGCTGAGACGATAACACGAGGAAGGCGTGCTTGTGATACAAGGAGCGGAAGCAGAGAGAGATATATCTAACCCTAAAAGCTATGATAAAACTTGGGTGCGAAGGCAAAAGGATGAATTCTGCTGGAGCATGAGGACAATATCACTAGATATCACACTGAAAAGAAAGATTTGTAAGAGATATGATTAGTGGGAATGTAGATAGAACGACAAAAAGAGTATGGGGAGCAACAGGGAGGATAAACGGAATGACAGGAACTAAGGGAGTTGTTTAGCTCATGAAAGATTCATCGGAATCGGGTTGAAGGTGGAAAGCAACGAAAACTAGAGGAGTACACACCAACCAGCATGTCAGAGACAAACCATAGACGAAGATACAGTTCACCAGTGGGGCAGAGACGAGAGGAGGATACTGAAGACTTCAGAAGAAGAAGCAGAGAGAGAGAGAGAGAGAGAGAGAGAGAGAGAGAGAGAGAGAGAGCGAGCGAGCGAGAGAGAGAGAGAGAGAGAGCGAGAGACAGATATATAGAGAGAGAGAGAATACGGGAAAGGATGTAGAGGTTCTGAGAGGAGAAGAGAAATCCCAATCAATGATCGGCTACCTGTGGTCCTAAAGAGGACATAAAGAAAGAAGAAAAAGTCATTATTTTATCTCCAAACGTTCCCATAGTCATGTAGGTTGGAAAAGTTTATTTTAGCTTTTTGTCCATAACTTCGTGTCTTCAAATATTTATCGTTCTTTTGAGCCTCCTCATTTATCAAAACTCAGTTTAAAGGATAGAATGTGTTAAATTAGAGGCATATGTAACTGTGTTGCCGTTGACATGTCGATAGAAAGAGTCAAGAAAATAATTTCATTTTAAATCTCAATTTGTGATGATATTTCGTGGTAAAGGAGCTAGAAGTGGGCTATATATTGGCCACGACATCTTGGTAGATGATTGTTGCAGTGTCCGTGTGTTTATGGGTTGCATTTTTTCATATGACTTGTCAAGCCAATAGCAGCACGGCATCTCTTGCCGCAATTGTATCTGGCTGCTGAGGCAGGAGCAGTGGTAGCATTGCGAAGCTTTTTCTGCCTTAATCTGTCTAACAAGCCTTCATCATGATTCGACATTCCAGATGATATATCATCACGCGCCGGCCGGTGTGGCCGTGCGGTCTAGGCGTTTCAGTCTGGAACCGCGTTACCGCTCCGGCCGCAGGTTCAAATCCTGCCTCGGGCATGGATGTGTGTGATGTCCTTAGGTTAGTTAGGTTTAAGTAGTTCTCAGTTCTAGGGGACTGATGACCACAGATGTTAAGTCCCATAGCGCTCAGAGCCATTTGAACCATTTTATCATCACGCCACTCTGCTCTCATGCTAACCCGTGCCTCCCACCTGTTTGTGTCGATTCCAAAGCTCTCCATATCTCGTTTACAGGAGTCCTTGAACCTCAATACAGGACGTCCTACAGGTCTTTTGGATACAGAGATCTCTCCAAGCATCACCTCACGTGGTAACGTGTCAGGATCCATACGGTGGACGTGTCCCAACCAGCGGAGTCGTCTCTGCTTCAAGATAGCTGAAATACAGTTGCAGTTAGTTTTAGATAGCACTGTTTCGTTGGTCACTCGGTCCTTCCACGTTACTCCGAGGATGGATCTCAGGTACCGCATGTGGAAAGCATTAAGGCGACGTTCTTGTTTGGCATAGGTAGTCCATGTTTCCGATGCATACAAAAGGATGCTAAGGACGCAAGTTTGATATACAAGAATTTTGGTGGTCAAAGAGAGTTTGTTGTTTTTCCAAACACGTGTAGAGAGTTTGCCAAAAGTTGTCGCAGCTCTTCCAATGCGAGCATCAATTTCCTGGTCTACAGACATGTTTGATTCATAGTAGATCCAAGATGTTGTTGTTGTGGTCTTCAGTCCTGAGACTGGTTTGATGCAGCTCTCCATGCTACTCTATCCTGTGCAAGCTTCTTCATCTCCCAGTACCTACTGCAACCTACAGCCTTCTGAATCTGCTCAGTGTATTCATCTCTTGGTCTCCCACTACGATTTTTACCCTCCACGCTGCCCTCCAATACTAAATTGATGATCCCTTGATGCCTCAGAACATGCCCTACCAACCGATCCCTTCTTCTGGTCAAGTTGTGCCACAAACTTCTCTTCTACCCAATCCTATTCAATACTTCCTCATTAGTTATGTGATCTACCCATCTAATCTTCAGCATTCTTCTGTAGCACCAAATTTCGAAAGCTTCTATTCTCTTCTTGTCCAAACTATTTATCGTCCATGTTTCACTTCCATACATGGCTACACTCCATACAAATACTTACAGAAATGACTTCCTGACACTTAAATCTATACTCGATGATAACAAATTTCTCTTCTTCAGAACCGCTTTCCTTGCCATTGCCAGTCTACATTTTATATCCTCTCTACTTCGACCATCATCAGTTATTTTGCTGCCCAAATAGCAAAACTCCTTTACTACTTTAAGTGTCTCATTTCCTAATCTAATTCCCTCAGCATCACCCGACTTAATTAGACTACATTCCATTATCCTCGCTTTGCTTTTGTTGATGTTCGTGTTATATAACCTCCTTTCAAGACACTGTCCATTCTATTCAACTGCTCTTCCAAGTCCTTTGCTGTCTCTGACAGAATTACAATGTCATCGGCGAACCTCAAAGTTTTTATTTCTTCTCCATGGGTTTTAATACCTACTCCGAATTTTTCTTTTGTTTCCTTTACTGCTTGCTCAATATACAGATTGAATAACATCGGGGACAGGCTACAACCCTGTCTCACTCCCTTCCCAACCGCTGCTTCCCTTTCATGCCCCTCGACTCATAACTGCCATCTGGTTTCTGTACAAATAGGAGAAGTTATCTACGACTTGCAGAGTAGTGCCATCTAGTGTGATATTTGGCCTTGTGTTAGTACCCTGAACCATAATTGCGGTCTTACTGCTGTTTACACTCATCGAGAAATCTTGATACTAGCTCTTGCAGCTCTTCTGCGGAGTTCGCAACAATTGCAGCATCATCAGCATACAGGAGTTCACGAGCGACTATCTCGTAGCGCTTTCTCTTCAGAAGACTGACATTGAAAAGCCTTCCATCTTTCCTAGTATGCAGATGTACTCCAACATTGCAATTCTCGAAAGCCACTTGGAGCAGACCCGAGAGGAAAATTCCAAAAAGTGTAGGTGTCAACACACAGCCTTGTCTTGCGCCACAGTTCATACTGAATGGTTTAGATGTACTGCCATCGAAGATTACAGAGGCACGCATATTGTCATGAAAAGATCTTATTAAAGACAGCAAAGTTGGGGGACATCCAATTTTTTCCAGTATGTTGTAGAGTCCCTCCCTACAGACGGTGTCAATGGCTTTGTTGAGGTCAACAAAAGCCACATATAATGGCACTCTGTGTTCGCGGCACTTCTCTTGTAGTTGGCGCAAGGTGAATATCGGTCACTTGTGGATCTGCCAGTTCGAACTCCACACTGTGACTCAGGGTAGATCCGAGCAGCCAAGGTTTCCAGTCTCTTCAGGATTATCCTTGCATACGCCTTTCCAGCAATGCTCAAGAGAGATATTCCTCTATAGTTGTTACAATTACCTCTGTCACCTTTTCCCTTATAGATTGTTACTATATTTGCATCTCGCATGTCTTGAGGTACTATGCCTTCTTCACAGCACTGCAGTAGGATTTGATGCAATATTGGCAAAACGCAGTCAAGTTTGATGATTTCTGCTGGTAAGTTATCACGGCCTGTACTCTTTCCTAGTTTTAGACTTTTAAGTGCGAGTTTTAATTCGTCAACAGTGGGAGGATCATCAAGCTCAGACATAACTGGGTAAGTTGGTAAAGTACCCAGAGCTTCTGAAGAAATGTTGACCTCTTCTGAGTATAGTTTAGCATAGTGCTGCACCCATCTACCTAGCTGCTGGTTTTTATTGTTAATTGGGTCTCCATTTAGATCTTTTATTGCAGCGAACTTTCTGCTTGTTGGTCCAATAGCCTTTTTGATGCCTTGATACGTGCCACTATAATCTTCTTTGTCTCGGCAGATCTGAATAGTTTTACAAAGGTTTTGGACCCAATATCTATCTGCGCAATGGCGAGAAACTCGTTGTAGATCTGTTTTGCAGGCCTTGTATTCAGCTATTGCTCGTTGGTCTTTAGGATTATTCATAACCTATATATGAGCATTACGTTTCTTGTCTATATATGGACGCAACTCACTTTCACATTCAGTAAACCAGTCACTTTGAGTCGTACCCTGCATCCCAAATGTCCCGATAGCTGTCTGCATAATATTTTCTTTAGCTAGATGCCACATATTTTCGGCGCTCTGTGCAGTTATAAATTGCTCAGGATTCAGTTTCATTTCAATTTCTTCACTGAACTTTTTGTACAGCGCATCATCTTGAATGGCTTTGGTGTTGATCTTCACTGTTCGACAAACGCTCTCAGCTGAGTGAATCTTCTTTGGTGTGAACCGTGATTTGGTCATAACGAAAGAGTGATCAGTATCATAGTCAGCACTGTGATATTTGAGGGAATTAAGGACATGACGTAGGTCGCTTCTTCTGGTTATGATGAAGTCGAGCTGATGCCAATGGACTGAACGTGGGTGTTTCCATGTTACTTTGTGCATGTCTCTGTTCTGGAAGTAAGTGTTAGTGATGCAGAGAGAAAGAGAGGTGCAAAGTTCCAGCAGTCGCTGACCGTTCTCATTCATATTTCCAATGCCGTATGGGCCAATGCAGTCGGTCCAGTTGTTCCGTTTATTCCCAACCCTGGCATTAAAGTCTCCCAGTAACATGAGTTTATCTGATGCACGAACATTCTCCAGGCGTTTCCGCAGGTCTTCATAGAAAATGTCTTTGACTTCAGGTGGCGCTTTCATAGTGGGAGCATATGCAGAGATTAATATGACGGGGCCTCATGTTGTCTTTAATCTCAAAGTTGTTAATCGTTCAGACATAGATTTTGGTTGTTCGCAGCAGCTGAGAAGCCAACTCCGTGTTCACGTCTTTCTCCAATTTCTCTCCCTTTCCAGAAAAAGGTGTAATTATCCTCATGCAGGCTGCCTTCCCCAGAGAGTCGAGTTCCCTGTAATGCAGCCACATCAATGTGAAGACGCAGGAGTTCTCTGTCAATTATGGCTGTTTTTCTGACTATAGGGGCAGCATCTGTAGGAGTGTCATATCCGGGTAACACAGTTCTGATATTCCAGATGGCAAATCGGGTTATTGAATAGTTGATTTTGCTCATATGAGCTACTTTATTGTTGTTTTTTCCAGGTGCCTCAGTAACCCACCTTGTATCAAGCACTGCGAGGTGCTTGCTGCTCCATACACCCATAGAAGCGTAAGGTAGGGGATGGACTGGTACCTTACTGGCTGGGGGCTGCCCAGCTTGAGGCGGGCGGCAACCAGTCAGTTAGCCGCAATGGGCTGTCCCACCGACGAGAGTCACCCCTGGCGCCCGCACTCACGTCCCTCAGCGCAAGGCTTAAAACCGGTAACTGCGACTCCCCGTGTTGTTATCTGCACCTTTGCAGGCACAGGCGGAGTGTCCTCTCCACAGGCACTGCATCGCCTGGGTCGTATTTAAAAGCCACGAATTTGCCAGCGTTCATAGCTTTCTCTCGACCCAAACAACTGTTTCCACAGGAGTGTGGAATTGAGTGGGTTGCAGGAGTTGCCGACTTGTTCAGGTTGAACCCTACTGTCGCCTACGGTACTCCGGATCCGTTGCCCCATCCGCCAAACATATGCACCGTACCAGAGATCTCCTCCTCCGCCGCAGCTGTCGTTGGGGACTTCACCCACAACCTTGGGCTAGGGTCCTGCATCAAACTCCGTAGAACTGGGGTGAGAGAGATAGGAAACTGAAAGACACCCTCAGGCCTCGAAACCTAATACCATTGGGATCGAAAAACAAGAGTTGGCCAACGGAGGCCGACAGGAAAGGAAACAGGAGGAGTCTGACACAAGTAAGTGGAAGCAATATCAGACTCAGCTCGGGGCCCCATGGACGCCACCCGCGAGCTTCTAGATGAAGTCCCCTGGGGATAGAAGTTGGGCTATACTACCAAGAATCAGGGACTATACAGAAATTCAGTCTCCCACTGATTCCTGTCCAAACCTTCCAAATTCTACCAAGAACTCCACTGTGCAGCAATTGTTCTCAAGTAACCGTTTACAATTATAATAGTAGCAGAAGTTTTAACCAACAGTATTTTCCCGGCAAGAGGAAGAGTGTTGATTGAGTACAATTACTTATCTCTACAAGTTGCGCCAATGCCGTGGATTAAATTGCATATCTCTCCACAGTGTCTCATGAAGTGAGAGCATATGACACTGTTGATGATGATCTGTCTGTTGGGTGGCAAACGTTCAGACCTGGATGCTATTCGAGAGGAGTAGGCTACATTCTGGCACTGGATTTGACTCTCTCCTTTCTCTCATCATTATACAACGCAACCATTGCACTACACTATAAAAACCTCGAGTTCCTGCTGCTAATAAGCCGAGTACACTGTTCTTTTTACGAGCTTCAAACAGGAGCGACTTAAGTAATGGCTAGGAACTGTGATTGCTGTATGCAGATGCGAGCTGAGTTGGTGACCCTTCGCTCACAGCTCCAGGCTGCGTTGGCTTCTGTCACACAGCTTGAGGCAGCTGCCAAGGGGCATCACTGTGGGACTTTGGGGGGGGGGGAGGATGCGAGGGATGTCGAGCACGTCCTACATTTCCTCTGATTGGGCCACTGCTGTGGCCACCCTGGGTACTGCCTGCACTGAGGTTGACCCCTCACTTGTGGTCGAGTGGGAGATCATTTCTAAGACTGGCAGGCAGTGAAAGATTTTCCAAGGGGCCGATTGTAGGGCCTCCCCAGTTCGTTTGCCGGACAGATTTCGGTCATTACCTGTGGCTGACGAAGTCTCTAAGCCGCATGCAGTCGTCCACACTGTTCCAGAGGAAGCTGCTCGGCCCGCAAGAGCTGGACATTCACAAAGGGTGGGTTTGTTGGTAGGTGGAAGCTCCAACGTTAGGCGTGTAATGGTGCCCCTTAGGAACATGGCTGCCAGGGAGGGGAAGGAAGCCAGTGTGCACTCCATGTGCATTCTGGTGGGAGTCATTCCAGATGTGGAAAGGTTGCTTCCAGATGCCATGAAGAGTACAGGGTGCAGCCAACTGCAGGTGGTGGCTCATGTCGGTACCAATGACGTGTGTTGCTTTGAATCGGAAGAGATTCTCTCTGATTTCGGCGGCTAGCGGAAACGTAAGGACCGCTATCTTGCTTACGAGCTCACCATCTGCAGCATCGTCGATAGAATAGACTGTGGTCATTTGGTGCAGAGCCGGGCGGAGGGCCTGAATCAGGGGCTCAGGAGGTTCAGTGACCGTGTAGCCTGCAGATTCCTCGACTTGCGCCGTTGGGTGGTGGGTTTTCGGGTTCTGCTTAAAAGGTCAGGAGTCCACTAAACACAGGAAGCGGCTACATGGGTAGCGGAGGCTGTGTGGGAGGGATTGCGCGGTTTTTTAAGTTATACGGTCTCAGGATACCACAGAAAGGGCGTCTGTCTAAAAGGGGGGGGGGCAGGTAATACACAATAAGGTAGGTGTAGAAACGATCGGTATTGTCGTTGTAAATTGTCGTAGCTGTGTTGGGAAAGAACCAGAGCTCCAAGCCCTAATAGAAAGCACTGAAGCTCAAATAGTTATAGCTACAGAAAGCTGGCTAAAGCCGGTAATAAGTTCAGCCATCATTTTCTTCAAATGACCTAACAGTGTTCAGAACGGATAGATTAAATGTAGTTGGTGGTGGAGTATTTATTGCTGTCAGAAGTAGTTTGCCTTGTAGTGAAATTGAAGTAGATAGTTCCTGCGAAACAGTATGGGTAGAGGTTATACTTGTCTATCGGACTAAACTATTAATTGGATCGTTTTACTGACCATCGACTCAGTAGATATAGTTGCTGAACAGTTCAAAGAAAATTTGAGTCTCATTTCAAATAGGTAACCCACTTACATAATTATAGTCGGTGGTGACTTCAATCTACCCTTGATATGCTGGAAAAATTATACGTTTAAAGCCGGCGGCAGGGCCGAGCGGTTCTAGGCGCTACAGTCTGGAACCGCGCGACCGCTACAGTCGCAGGTTCAAATCCTGCCTCGGGCATGGATGTGTGTGATGTCCTTAGGTTAGTTAGGTTTAAGTAGTTCTAAGTTCTAGGGGACTGATGACCTCAGAAGTTATGTCCCATAGTGCTCAGAGTCATTTGAACCATTTTTGAACCGGCGGCAGGTATAAAACGTCATCCGAAATTGTACTGTATGATTTCTCAGAAATTTATTTTGAACAATTAGTTCATGAGCCCACTCGAAAAGTAAATGGTTGCGAAAGCATACTTGACCCCTTCGCAACAAATAATCCTGGACAAATAGTGAATATCGTGACGAATACAGGGATTAGCGACCACAAGGCAGTTGCTGCTAGGCTGAGTACCGTAACACCTACAACCATCAAAAAGAAAAGCAAAAAATATCTATTTATAAAAGCTGATAAAAAAGCTCTTAACACCTTTTTAAGAGACAGTCTTCACTCCTTCCAATCTGATCATGTAAGCTTAGGAAAGCTGTGGAATGATTTCAGAGGGATAGTATCGACTGCACTGGAGAGATACATACCACATAAATTAATAAGTGATAGTAATGATCTCCCATGGTACACAAAAGGGTTCAGATCGCTGTTGCAGAAGCGACGAAAAAAACAAGCCAAATTAAAAGAACGGAAATCCCCAAGATTGGCAAAATTTTGCAGAAGTTCGAAATATAGTGGGCACTTCAATGTGAAACGCCTTAAATAATTTCCACAATGAAACTCTGTCTCGAAATCTGGCAGAAAATCGAAAGAGAATCTGGCCATACATAATGCACACCAATGGCAAGACGCAATCAATACCTTCACTACGCGATAACAACGGTGAAGTCACTGATGACAGTGCCACTAAAGCAGAGTTATTAAACACGGTTTTCGGAAACCCCTTCACCAAAGAAGACGAAGTAAATATTCCTGAATTCCAATCAAAAACAGTCTCCAGTATGAGGAACATAGAAACAGATATCCTCGGTGTAGCAAAGCAGTTTAAATCACTTAATAAAGGCAAGGCCACCGGTCCAGATTGCATAACAGTTAGGTTTCTTCCAGAGCATGCTGATACAATAGCTCCATATTTATCAATGATATAAAACCGCTCGTTCACAGAAGTATCCATGCCTAAAGACTGGAAAATTGCTCAAGTCACACCAATACCCAAAGAGGGAAGTAGGAGTAATCCGCTGAATTACAGGCTCATGTCACTAACGCCGATTTTGCAGTAGGGTTTTGGAACATGTACTGTATTCGAAGATTATGAAGTACTTCGAAGAAAACGATTTATTAACACATAGTCAGTACGGGTTTAGAAAATATCGTTGTTGTGAAACACAACAAGCTCTTTATACTCATGAAGCAATGAGTGCTATCGACATGGGATGTCAAATTGATTCCATATTTTAGATTTCCAGAAGGCTTTCGATACCGTTCCTCACAAGCGTCTCCTAACCAAACGGTGTGCTTATGGAATATCGCCTTAGTTGCGCGACTGGATTCGTGATATCTTGTCAGAAAGGACACAGTTCGTGGTGATAGATGGAAAGTCATCGAGTACAACAGAAGTAATATCCAGCGTTCCCCAAGGTATTTTTATAGGCCTTCTATTGGTCCTGATCTATATTAAAGACATAGGAGACAATCTGAGTAGCCGCCGTAGACTGTTTGCGGATGATGCTGTCATTTACCGTCTTATAAAGTCATCAGACGACCAAAACGAATTGCACAATGATTTAGATAAGATATCTGTATGGTGCGAAAAGTGGCTATTGACCCTGAATAAAGAAAAGTGTGAAGTTATTCACATGAGTACTAAAAAAAAAAATCCGCTAAATATCGATTACGCGATAAGTCACACAAATCTGAAGCGTGTAAATTCAACTAAATACTTAGAGATTACAATTACAAATAATCTAAATTGGAACGATCACATAGATAATGTTGTAGGTAGAGCAAACCAAAGACTGCTATTCGTTGGCAGAACACTTAGAAGTTGCAACAGGTCGACTAAAGAGACTGCTTACACCACGCTTGTCCACCCTATTCTGGAGTATTTCTGTGTGGTGTGGGATCCGCATCAGGTGGAACTGACTGATGACATCGAAAAAGTACAGGGAAGGGCAGCTCGTTTTGTATTAATGCGAAATAGGGGAGACAGTGTCACAAACATGATACGTGAATTGGAGTGGCAATCATTAAAACAAAGGCATTTTTCGTTTCGACGGGATCTTCTCATGAAATTTCAGTCACCAGTTTTCTCCTCCGATTGCGAAAACATTCTGTTGGCGCCCATCTACATAGGGAGAAATGATCATCACAATAAAATGAAATCAGGGCTCGCACAGAAAAATTTAAGTGCTCGTTTTTCCCGAGTGCCGTTAGAGAGTGGAACGGTAGAGAGAGACAGCTTGAAGGTGGATCATTGAACCGTCTGCCAGGCACTTTGTTGTGAATAGCAGAGTAGTCACGTAGATGTAGATGTAGATGTACTCATCTACAGTCAGTTGATACATTTGAGACACTCACGCACGTCGTGAAAAGATGCCGCTATGACAGAGTCAGAAAACCCGCCGGCCGGAGTGGCCGAGCGGTTCTAGGTGCTACAGTCTGGCGGAGCCTGTGCCTCGGAGCCTCCTAGGCCATAGCGTCACTACTGTTTCTTTTCGCTATGACGAGAACTACCCCAGCTCGGAGGGGTTAACGACTAAAAATGATTTTAAAATACGGAGACCTTTCTCTTCTACCACCCATCAAGATCTTTATTTATCTGTAAATCACTACATTTGCGTACGATCTATGTTTGAAGGTTAATTAGTTTACAGACTATAGGAAGGCAGGTCTGTGAAGAAAGAATAGCGCGAAACCATCAATTTTGAATAATATACAGTCACAAAACAGTTAAATATTAAATATGAACCATGGACCTTGCCGTTGGTGGGGAGGCTTGTGTGCCTCAGCGATACAGATGGCCGTACCGTAGGTGCAATCTCAACGGAGGGGTATCTGTTGAGAGGCCAGACAAACGTGTGGTTCCTGAAGAGGGGCAGCAGCCTTTTAAGTAGTTGCAGGGGCAACAGTCTCGATGATTGACTGATCAGGCCTTGTAACACTAACCAAAACGACCTTGCTGTGCTGGTACTGCAAACGGCTGAAAGCAAGGGGAAACTACAGCCGTAATTTTTCCCGAGGGCATGGAGCATTACTGTATGGTTAAATGATGATGGCGTCCTCTTGGGTAAAATATTCCGGAGGTAAAATAGTCCCCCATTCGGATCTCCGGGCGGGAACTACTCAAGAGGACGTCGTTATCAGAAGAAAGAAAACTGGCATTCTACGGATCGGAGCGTGGAATGTCAGATCCCTTAATCGGGCAGGTAGGTTAGAAAATTTAAAAAGAGAAATGGATAGGTTAAAGCTAGATATAGTGGGAATTAGTGACGTTCGGTGGCAGGAGGAACAAGACTTTTAGTCAGGGTTACAAACACAAAATCAAATAGGGGTAATGCAGGAGTAGGTTTAATAATGAATAAAAAAAATAGCAGTGCGGGTAGGCTACTACAAACAGCATAGTGAACGCATTATTGTGGCCAAGATAGATACGAAGCCCATGCCTACCACAGTAGTACAATTTTATATGCCAACTAGCTCTGCAGATGATGAAGAAATTGATAAAATGTATGATGAGATAAAAGAAATTATTCAAGCAGTGAAGGGAGACGAAAATTTAATAGTCATGGGTGACTGGACTTCGAGAATAGGAAAAGGGAGAGAGGGAAACATAGTGGGTGAATATGGATTGGGGGAGAAAAATGAAAGAGGTAGCCGTCTGGTAGAATTTTACACAGAGCATGACATAATCATAGCTAACACTTGGTTCAAGAATCATAAAAGAAGGTTGTATACATGGAAGAATCCTGGAGATACTAAAAGGTTTCAGATAGATTATATAATGGTAAGACAGAGATTTAGGAATCAGGTTTTAAATTGTAAGACATTTCCAGTGGCAGATGTGGATTCTGACCACAATCTATTGGTTATGAACTGTAGATTAAAACTGAAGAAACTGCAAAAAGGTTGGAATTTAAGGAGATGGGACCTGGATAAACTGAAAGAACCAGAGGTTGTACAGAGTTACAGGGAGAGCATAAGGGAACAATTGACAGGAATGAGGGAAAGAAATACAGTAGAAGAAGAATGGGTAGCTCTGAGGGATGAAGTAGTGAAGGCAGCAGAGGATCAAGTAGGTAAAAAGACGAGGGCTAGTAGAAATCCTTGGGTAACAGAAGAAATATTGAATTTAATTGATGAAAGGAGAAAATATAAAAATGCAGTAAATGAAGCAGGCAAAAAGGAATACATACGTCTCAAAAATGACATCGACAGGAAGTGCAAAATGGCTAAGCAGGGCTGGCTAGAGGACAAATGCAAGGATGTAGAGGCTTATCTCACTAGGGTCAAGATAGATACTGCCTACAGGAAAATTAAAAGAGACCTTTGGAGAAAAGAGAGCCACTTGTATGAATATCAAGAGCTCAGATGGAAACCCAGTTTTTAGCAAAGAAGGGAAAGCAGAAAGGTGGAAGGAGTATATAGAGAGTCTATACAAGGACGATGTACTTGAGAACAGTATTGTGGAAATGGAAGAGGATGTAGATGAAGATGAAATGGGAGATATGATACTGCGTGAAGAGTTTGACAGAGCAATGAAAGACCTGAGTCGAAACATGGCCCCGCGAGTAGACGACATTCCATTAGAACTACTGACGGCCTTGGGAGAGCCAGTCCTGACAAAACTCTATCATCCGGTGAGCAAGATATATGAGACAGGTGAAATACTCTCAGAATTCAAGAAGAATGTAATAATTCCAATCCCAAAGAAAGCAGGTGTTGACAGATGTGAAAATTACCGAACTATCAGTTTAATAAGTCACAGCTGCAAAATACTAACGCGGATTCTTTACAGACAAATGGAAAAACTGGTAGAAGCCGACCTCGGGGAAGATCAGTTTGGATTCCGTAGAAATGTTGGAACACGTGAGGCAATACTGACCCTACGACTTATCTTAGAAGCTAGATTAAGGAAAGGCAAACCTACATTTCTAGCATTTGTAGACTTAGAGAAAGCTTTTGACAATGTTGATGGAATACTCTCTTTCAAATTCTGAAGGTGGCAGGGGTAAAATACAGGGAGCGAAAGGCTTTTTCCAATTTGTACAGAAACAAGATGGCATTTATAAGAGTCGAGGGGCATGAAAGGGAAGCAGCGGTTGGGAAGGGAGTGAGACAGGGTTGTAGCCTCTCCCCGATGTTAATCGATCTGTATATTGAGCAAGCAGTAAAGGAAACAAAAGAAAAATTCGGAGTAGGTATTAAAACCCATGGAGAAGAAATAAAAACTTTGAGGTTCGCCGATGACATTGTAATTCTGTCAGAGACAGCAAAGGACTTGGAAGAGCAGTTGAACGGAATGGACAGAGTCTTGAAAGGAGGATATAAGATGAACATCAACAAAAGCAAAATAATAATGGAATGTGGTCGAATTAAGTCGTGTGTTGCTGAGACACTTAAAGTAGTAAAGGAGTTTTGCTATTTGGGGAGCAAAATAACTGATGATGGTCGAAGTAGAGAGGATATAAAATGTAGACTGGCAATGGCAAGGAAAGCGTTTCTGAAGAAGAGAAATTTGTTAATATCGAGAATAGATGTAAGTGTCAGGAAGTCGTTTCTGAAAGTATTTGTATGGAGTGTAGCCATGTATGGAAGTGAAACGTGGACGATAAATAGTTTAGATAAGAAGAGAATAGAAGCTTTCGAAATGTGGTGCTACAGAAGAATGCTGAAGATTAGATGGTTAGATCACATAACTAATGAGGAGGTATTGAATAGAACTGGGGAGAAGAGGAGTTTGTGGCACAACTTGACCAGAAGAAGGGACCGGTTGGTAGGACATGCTCTGAGGCATCAAGGGATCACAAATTTAGCATTGGAGGGGAGCGTGGAGGGTAAAAATCGTAGAGGGAGACCAAGAGATGAATACACTAAGCAGATTCAGAAGGATGTAGGTTGCAGTAAGTACTGGGAGATGAAGAAGCTTGCACAGGATAGAGTAGCATGGAGAGCTGCATCAAACCAGGCTCAGGACTGAAGACCACAACAACAACAGTGTGGATACACAGAAAATCGTGTAACAAGTATACAGGCTGATGACAAGCGTGCCTATTATTCAACTGCACCGACTTTTCTTCACTTCAAATGAACTCCTGTTTTACACTTGGAGAGATATCGGAGGAACGTACACAACGCAGCAGCTTCTGTTTCGAGAAGTGTGACTACAAATAATCATATGTTAACGCATATTGTTTCTGGCAAAAATTTAGATTTTTGCCTAGTAAAACCTCGTTTGTGATTTTTGTGTGTCTGCTAGTCATAAACGCTCTCCTGTAAGAATGGGCACGTGTTCCGCTAACAACGTTCTTGTGAAACCCTACTCTATCCGTTACCCCCCTAGACCCAGAAAGCAGTAGATACAGGGCCCAGGTAGATGCCGTGTTCCTTAACTTCAGGAAGTCTTTTAATACAGTTCCGCACTGCTGCCTAGTGAAGAAAACACGAAGGTTGCCCAGAAAGTAATGCACCGCATTTTTTTTCTCATCCGGAAACAATGCTGCGAACGCGAAGCTTTACGTACATGTTACTTGAAGTCTCCTCAGTGAGCGCGCCAAGTTTCCGTCACTTCCGACGGGTAGCGTAGCTCCAGGACAGATTCAAAATGGCGTCTTCAGGTGATGTACGTTAAAAGCAACATGCCGACATTGAATTTATCAATGTAGAGAAAGAAACTGTGGGGAGTATTCACAAACGCCTGTGTTAAGTCTATGGAGCACCTGCTGTCGACAAAAGTAAAGTTAGTCGCTGGGCACGGTGGGTGAGATCATGAGAAGGCGGTTCGGCGGAGTTCGACGATTTTGGGGAGACCATCCACGGCTGTCACACCTCACATGTCGCAGCGAGCTGCATTACGACTCGGCAGTTGGCGCTGCATCTGTCAACCAGCAAAGGAAGTGTGGATGCAATTATCCAAACTCTTGAATATTAAAAAGTGAGTGCAAGATGGGTCCCGCAGTGTCTAAAGGTGGATCACAAATGGCAAAGAAAACATTTGTCTTGATTTGTTGCAACGTTTTGAAGCTGAGTGAGAGGCCTTCTTGTCCCGGATTGTGACAGGTGAGGAAACCTGGGTTCACCGTTTTGAGCCCGAAACAAAACGACAGCCGATGGAATGGCGTCTTTCCCACTCCCCACAGAAGAAACAATTTAAAGTAATTGCTACCGCCAGTAAGGTGATGATCGCTATGTTCTGATACTCTGAAGGTGCAATTCTCATTTATATGACACCAAGAGGCGGTACCATTGGTTCAGAAGCATATGTCAGCACATTAACACAACTCAAGAATCGCTTCCGGCGACCTCGGCGCCACAGCAACCCAGGAGATGTTTTGTTGCAACACGATAACGCTCGGCCCCACACTAGTCTGAGGACTGCTGAACACATCGCAGAACAGGTTTGGACAGTGTTACCCCATTCACCCTACAGCCCTGACCTAGCCCACTCGGACTTGTTTGGACCATTAAAGGATGCCACTTTACACATATTGGGGACGATGAGAAGGTGATTCGCACAATGAAGCACAGCCTCCGCCTCCAGGAGAAGGATTAGTACCGACAGGCCCTTGTTTCGCGCTGCAGGAAGGCCGTAGAATGGGATGGGGATGACGTGAAAAAGTAGGGTGTGTAGATAAAACACCATTCTCATTATGTTCAATAAAAAATTGTTGAAGAAAAAAATGCGGTACATTACTTTCTGGGCAACCATCGTACGACTCTACGGGGTATCAGACCAACTGCTTGATTGGACTGAAGAGCTTCTAGCAGAGAAAACATAGCACGTTACTCTACACGGAGAGAAGTTTCAGACGTAAAAGTAACTTCGGTCGTGCTCCAAGGGACTATTTCTTTTCACAATATAAATAAATGGCCTAGTAGATGTCGAAAGTTTCATGAGGCTATTTGTGGATGGTGTGGATGATACTCCTGTATACACAGAAGCCGCGACGGTATAACATTGTAGCGAAATGCCGGCAGACCTGCAGAGAATGGATGACTGGTGCAGGGAGCGGTAATTAACACTCAACATAAACAAATGTAACGTACTGCGAATACATAGACAGAAAGTCCCTTTATTTTATGATTGCACAACTGGAGCACTATCACTGGAAACAAGTACTGTCATGAAATACCTAGTAGTACGCATATTTAGCGATTTGAAATGGAACTGTCGAATGAAGTTAATCGCGAGTAAGGCAGATTAATTGGAAGAATCCTCAGGGAATGAAGTCCATCAACAAAAGAAGTAGCTTACAAAACACTCGTTCTACTAATTACTAATACTTAAATTCTGCCCGTGAGTGTGGGATCCGTAGACAGGAAACATGTGTGTGTGTGTGTGTGTGTGTGTGCGTGAATTCCTAAGGGACCAACTGCTGAGGTCATCGGTCACTCGACTTACACACTATTTAAACTAACTTAAGCTAAGAACAACACGCACACCCTTGCGCGAGGGAAGACTCGAACCTCCGGCAGGTGGGCCCCCCCAACCATGACATGGCGCCTGTAACTGCGCGGCCATCTCGCGCGGCCCGCAGACAGGACTGATAGAGGACAGAGGAGGGAACGATATATTGGTACGCAATCAGCATGGCTTCGTTCTTGTGCAACGTAGCTAGCTCTTTATTCGCACGAAGTAACGGCCGCTATCGACGGGGGATCTCAAGTTGATTCCGTATTTCTAGATTTCCGGAAAGCTTTTGACACCGTTCCTCACAAGCGACTCTAATCAAGCTGCGGGCCTACGGGGTATCATCTCAGTTGTGCGACTGGATTCGTGATTTTCTGTCAGGAAGGTCGCAGTTCGTAGTAATAGACGGCAAATCATCGAGTAAAACTGAAGTGATATCAGGTGTTCCCCAGGGAAGCGCCCTGGGACCTCTGCTGTTCCTGATCTATATAAATGACCTGGGTGACAATCTGAGCAGTTCTCGTAGGTTGTTCGCAGATGATGCTGTAATTTACCGTCTAGTAAGGTCATCCGAAGACCAGTATCAGTTGCAAAGCGATTTAGAAAAGATTGCTGTATGGTGTGGCAGGTGGCAGTTGACGCTAAATAACGAAAAGTGTGAGGTGATCCACATGAGTTCCAAAAGAAATCCGTTGGAATTCGATTACTCGATAAATAGTACAATTCTCAAGGCTGTCAATTCAACTAAGTACCTGGGTGTTAAAATTACGAACAACTTCAGTTGTAAAGACCACATAGATAATATTGTGGGGAAGGCGAGCCAAAGGTTGCGTTCCGTTGGCAGGACACTTAGAAGATGCAACAAGTCCACTAAAGAGACAGCTTACACTACACTCGTTTGTCCTCTGTTAGAATACTGCTGCGCGGTGTGGGATCCTTACCAGGTGGGATTGACGGAGGACATCGAAAGGGTGCAAAAAAGGGCAGCTCGTTTTGTATTATCACGTAATAGGGGAGAGAGTGTGGCAGATATGATACGCGAGTTGGGATGAAAGTCATTAAAGCAAAGACGTTTTCCGTCGCGGCGAGATTTATTTACGAAATTTCAGTCACCAACTTTCTCTTCCGAACGCGAAAATATTTTGTTAAGCCCAACCTACATAGGTAGGAATGATCATAAAAGTAAAATAAGAGAAATCAGAGCTCGAACAGAAAGGTTTAGGTGTTCGTTTTTCCCGCGCGCTGTTCGGGAGTGGAATGGTAGAGAGATAGTACGATTGTGGTTACATGAACCCTCTGCCAAGCACTTAAATGTGAATTGCAGAGTAATCATGTAGATGTAGATGTAGATGTAGAAGGTCCAAAATTGTGCGGCGCGTTTCGTTAGAGGCTCACTTAGTATGCGCAAAAGCGTCACAGAGATGATCAACTAACTCCGGTGGGAGACGCTGCAACAGAGGTGCTCCGCGTCGCAGTGCGGCTTATTGATAAAGTTCCGAGATCGCTCTTTCCTAGAAGAGTCAACTAATATATTGCTTTCCGCTAGGTATATCTCGCAGAGATAAAATGAGAGAGATTAGAGTCCACACGGGGGCTTATTACAATCGTTCCATCGGCGAACCGTTTGCGACTGAACAGAAAATGAGAGAAGTGACAGTGGTACACAAGAAGCCCTCTTCCACACACCGCAGTGTGCCCTGCGGAGTATAGGTGTACATTCAGAATTGTACATTACAAGGTTCCGTTTCTTCAGTGACTATTGCTTCAGCATTCTTAGGTCCACTAACTGTCAAACGACGATTGTGCAGAAATTTAGAAGATTGCTCGTAAATGACCTGGATGGGTCACATCTCCCTATTTTAAAATAATTTTTATTCGAATTTAGTCGGTGAAGATGGGGTACTTTGAAAGCTGGCTGTTAAACTGCCACTTTTGATGCTCAGTTTTAATTTCTATGTATTTCCATTACTTCGCAGCATTGCTACAAAGATGTTTCTATACCCAGTACCGAGCGAGATGCCGCAGTGGTTAGCACACTGGACTCGCATTCGGCAGGACGACGGCTCAAACCCACGTCCAGTCATCCTGATTTAGATTTTGCGTGATTTCCCTAAATCGCTTCAGGCAAATGCCGGGATGGTTCCGTTGAAAGGGCACGGCCGACTTTCTTCCCTAACCCGATGGGACCGATGACCTCGCTGTTTGGTCCCCTCCCCAAAATCAACCAACCAATCTGTACCCAGTACTGACTACAAACACTGGTTATCTTTGTGGGTTTTACCTGATAAGTTTACGAGAAGTGTGGTCAACATTTCCGCATGTGGGAACTAGTGGACGCGCTGGCCACTCAAGGAGTGCTCTGTGACCAGTTTTCAAATACAGTAGAGTCTTGATTATCCGACCTAAACCGGCCGCGGCAAGGTTGGATAAGCGGGAAGTTCGGATAACACTGAAAATAATACAAAAAAACACAAAAATTAAACTAAAGTAGCCCAAATGAGTTAAACATTTAATACAATGCAAATCAAATTAGACTGAATAGATACTTACTGAGTGAAGAGGTTAGTAATTGTCTTTTGTTTGCCTGCTGTTTGCCGTTTTTTTCTTGCCGCTAAATCACGTAGTCTCTTAAGAAGTAAAACCTCGGTAGACGATGTTTCCTCCAGTTGCTCTACATATTATAAAGCAGTTTCTAAGGCCTTGTGCCCTTCGTTGTGAGAAAGCTTGGGCGCTCTTCCCTCCACTACATCCGCTTCTTCGTCTTCTTCTTTTTCGTTTATCATGTTGACTATTTCTTCATCTGTCACTTCAAATTCTTCATATTGGACAATCCATTCATTCACGTCATCTTCTGTGGCGTCAGCACATCCTGGAACTTTTCGTAACAATGAAAGCAGGGTAGTATTTTCTGCTTCGGCGTGCTGCTGTAGATTTCCATCATCTGGAGAATTTTCTTGATTTGCCTGTAGAAAACTTTTCCAGGAATTTGCAATTCTATTTGCTCCAACACTCTCTCAAGATTGGGCCACGTCATAAGCTACGTCTTTCAAATTAATACATCTACATCTACATTCTACATCTACATTTATACTCCGCAAGCCACCCAACGGTGTGTGGCGGAGGGCACTTTACGTGCCACTGTCATTACCTCCCTTTTCTGTTCCAGTCGTGTATGGTTCGCAGGAAGAACGACTGTCTGAAAGCCTCCATGCGCGCTCGAATCTCTCTAATTTTACATTCGTGATCTCCTCGGGAGGTATAAGTAGGGGGAGCAATATATTCGATATCTCATCCAGAAACGCACCTCTCGAAACCTGGACAGCAAGCTACACCGCGATGCAGAGCACCTCTCTTGCAGAGTTTGCCACTTGAGTTTGCTAAATATCTCCGTAACGCTATCACGGTTACCAAATAACCCTGTGACGAAACGCGCCGCTCTTCTTTGGATCTTCTCTATCTCCTCCGTCAACCCGATCTGGTACGGATCCCACACTGATGAGCAATACTCAAGTATAGGTCGAACGAGTGTTTTGTAAGCCACCTCCTTTGTTGATGGACTACATTTTCTAAGGACTCTCCCAATGAATCTTAACCTGGTACCCGCCTTAACAACAATTAATTTTATGTGATCATTCCACTTCAAATCGTTCCGCACGCATACTCCCAGATATTTTACAGACGTAACTGCTACCAGTGTTTGTTCCGCTATCATATAATCACACAATAAAGGATCCTTCTTTCTATGTATTCGCAATACATTACATTTATCTATGTTAAGGGTCAGTTGCCACTCCCCGCGCCAAGTGCCTATCCGCTGCAGATCTTCCTGCATTTCGCTACAATTTTCTAATGCTGCAACTTCTCTGTATACTACAGCATCATCCGCGAAAAGCCGCATGGAACTTCCGACACTACCTACTAGGTCATTTATATATATTGTGAAAAGCAATGGTCCCATAACACTCCCCTGTGGCACGCCAGAGGTTACCTTAACGTCTGTAGACGTCTCTCCGTTGATAACAACATGCTGTGTTCTGTTTGCTAAAAACTCTTCAATCCAGCCACACAGCTGGTCTGATATTCCGTAGGCTCTTACTTTGTTTATCAGACGACAGTGCGGAACTGTATCGAACGCCTTCCGGAAGTCAAGGAAAATAGCATCTACCTGGGAGCCTGTATCTAATATTTTCTGGGTCTCTCGAACAAATAAAGCGAGTTGGGTCTCACACGATCGCTGCTTCCGGAATCCATGTTGATTCCTATAGAGTAGATTCTGGGTTTCCAAAAACGACATGATACGCGAGCAAAAAACATGTTCTAAAATTCTACAACAGATCGACGTCAGAGATATAGGTCTATAGTTTTGCGCGTCTGCTCGACGATCCTTCTTGAAGACTGGGACTACCTGTGCTCTTTTCCAATCCTTTGGGACCTTCCGTTCCGCTAGAGACTTGCGGCACACGGCTGTTAGAAGGGGGGCAAGTTCTTTCGCGTACTCTGTGTAGAATCGAATTGGTATCCCGTCAGGTCCAGTGGACTTTCCTCTGTTGAGTGATTCCAGTTGCTTTTCTATTCCTTGGACACTTATTTCGATGTCAGCGTTTTTTCGTTTGTGCGAGGATTTAGAGAAGGAACTGCTGTGCGGTCTTCCTCTGTGAAACAGCTTTGGAAAAAGGTGTTTAGTATTTCAGATTTACGCGTGTCATCCACTGTTTCAATGCCATCATCATCCCGGAGTGTCTGGATATGCTGTTTCGAGCCACTTACGGATTTAACGTAAGACCAGAACTTCCTAGGATTTTCTGTCAAGTCGGTACATAGAATTTTACTTTCGAATTCACTGAACGCTTCACGCATAGCCCTCCTTACGCTAACTTTGACATCGTTTAGCTTCTGTTTGTCTGATAGGTATTGGCTGCGTTTAATCTTGGAGCGAAGCGCTCTTTGCTTTCGCAGTAGTTTCCTAACTTTGTTGTTGAACGACGGTGGGTTTTCCCGTCCCTCACAGTTTTACTCGGCACGTACCTGCCTAAAACGCATTTTACGATTGCCTTGAACTTTTTCCATAAACACTCAACATTGTCAGTGTCGGAAGAGAAATTTTCGTTTTGATCTGTTAGGTAGTCTGAAATCTGTCTTCTATTACTCTTGCTAAACAGATAAACCTTCCTCCCTTTTTCTATATTCCTTTTTCTATATTCCTATTAACTTCCATATTCAGGGATGCTGCAAGGGCTTATGATCACTGATTCCCTGTTCTGCATTTACAGAGTCGAAAAGTTCGGGTCTGTTTGTTATCAGTAGGTCCAAGATGTTATCTCCACGAGTCGGTTCTCTGTTTAATTGCTCGAGGTAATTTTCGGATAGTGCACTCAGTACAATGTCACACGATGCTCTGTCCCTACCACCCGTCCTAAACATCTGAGTGTCCCAGTCTATATCTGGCAAATTGGAATCTCCACCTAAGACTATAACATGCTGAGAAAATTTATGTGAAATGTATTCCAAATTTTCTCTCAGTTGTTCTACCACTAATGCTGCCGAGTCGAGAGGTCGGTAAAAGGAGCCAACTATTAACCTAGCTCGGTTGTTGAGTGTAACCTCCACCCATAATAATTCACAGGAACTATCCACTTCTACTCCACTACAGGATAAACTACTACTAACAGCGACAAACACGCCACCACCGGTTGCATGCAATCTATCCTTTCTAAACACCGTCTGCGCCTTTGTAAAAATTTCGGCAGAATTTGGTCCCCGCATGTCCTGACTTTGCCCCGCACCCTTTGAGGCTGCTGCCCTTTCTGTACTTGCCCGAGGCCATCTAACCTAAAAAACCGCCCCTGCTACCCGTGTAGCCGCTTGCTGCATGTAGTGGACTCCTGACCTATCCAGCGGAACCCGAAACCCCACTACCCTATGGCGCAAGTCGAGGAATCTGCAGCCCATACGGTCGCAGAACCGTCTCAGCCTCTGATTCAGACCCTCCACTCGGTTCTGTACTAAAGGCCCGCAGTCAGTCCTGTCGACGATGCTGCAGATGGTGAGCTCTGCTGTCGTCTCGCTAGCGAGACTGGCAGTCTTCACCAAATCAGATAGCCGCGGAAGCCAGAGAGGATTTCCTCCGATCCATAGCGACACACATGATTGGTGCCGACATGAGCGACCACCTGCAGATGGGTGCACAATGTACCCTTCATGGCATCCGGAAGGACCCTTTCCGCATCTGGAAAGACTCCCCCTAGTATGCACACGGAATGCACATTGGTTTTCTTACCCTCTCTTGCTGCCATAATACGGCGCAACTGCTCTAGCATGTCTTCTCCCTTGTCCGTAGCATTAATTAAAGAGGAAAGCAAGTTTCTGCGGTAGTTTCTCTTTAGTGTCTCTAAGGTCCCTTGGTCCATAGGCTGACATAAAGATGTGACATTTGGTGGAAAAAACATGGCCTTTATATCTTGATCTTGAAGTTCATCTTTATCAGGGTGACAAGTGGCATTGTCTAGGAGCAACAGTGCTTTGCGGGGCACGTTGTTGGCTTTCAAAAACTTTTCAGTTTGTGGCACGAACTCATTAAATAACCATTCTTTAAAAATGTCTGAGCTGATCCAAGCATTTTTTTGGTTGTAATATTTCAGCGGTAAAGCATTTTTAGATACATTTTTAAATTCTCTCGGTGTTTTTGGCTTACCTATCATAGACAGTTTCATTTTCAAATTTGCTGTGGAGTTACTGCATGCAAGAATTGTCACTCTTCCTTTGCTACGTTTGTAGCCTGGCGCTGCTTTTTCGGCCTTTGACGCTAATGTTTTTTCCGGTAAAATTTTGTAATTGAGACCAGTCTCGTCGCAGTTAAAAATTTGATCGCCTGCTAAGTTTTCCTTGTCCAGTAACTTGTGAAGTTTATTCCTAAACAATTGAACAGCTTCAAAATGTGCTGAAAGCTTTTCACCACAGACATTAAGTTGCCGAATTCCGTATCTTTTCTTCCATTTATCGAGCCAGCCTACACTAGCTGTGAAATGAGGTTCACCTTCGTTTAGTTCGTTACGAAACTTTAAGGCTTTTTCCTGCAAAATAGGTCCCGACATGGGTACACCTTTATCTCTATGTTGAGTAAACCATGGGAACAAAGCTTCACTCACTTTTTCATAATCACAGTTTTTCATGGTTTTCCGAACTTACAAAACAGCCGAGGTTGCTCGCTGAGAACATCACTTCTCAATTTCATTGCGGTTCCTTTTCCAGTCTCCAACTGTTGTTTTCCCGACGTTATAATCTTGCGCCACTTTTAATAAAGTTATACGATTGTCTATTCTTTTAAAAGCCTTAAGCTTTTCTTCCATTGAAACACCACCTTTTTCCGTTTTGAAGCCATCACCACAAATTTTTACAATAGACAAAGTGCAATACGTCCACTCCACTACAGATCTAAGTTAGACTGAGGAGTGAGGAGTAGCAGACGGCGACAATGAACTGAGTATCAACAAACAACACGTTGGTCACTGACCTGTCGTGACTGATGACCTCAGAAGTTAAGTCCCATAGTGCTCAGAGCCATTTGACCTGTCGTCGGCTGGCGCACGGCCGGCGCGGTGAAAGGGTCGGATAACACAGATGGTCGGATAACTGAAGATCGGATAATCGAGACTCTACTGTACATTACTCTGTTGTGTGGCAAAGGCCAGGCGTGCTTTGATGTTGGGTGCGGCTGTTCGCTGAGCTGCTGTTTGCTGAGATGGTTTCGTGTAAAACTGGGTTGTGTGCAGGCAGTGTAAATCTGCGATACTATTTCGTTAATCAGTTATCACGTATCTGCCATGTGTTGCTTATGCACTGAGGAATGCGTACATCGTGTTTATTTCGTTCTCGAAAGTCAAGTGGTATCTAAATACTTTCTCTCATTTCAATTTCCCTTGTCAATTATTTGCTACTTAGGAGGATTTGCAGGACTTGCATTCTACGGGCGTTATACGATCGCGTGTTGCAGAACGTAGCCTGCCTCCAGTAACTGCCACATTTCACGATTTGTGTGCTGTATAGAAGTAGCTTGATACGTCATATTTGACTGTTATAATTACAGATATGGGTCCATATCCTAATAGCACAGTACAGACTATAAGTCGAGTTGCCGCAACACATTCATTATTGTTGAAATATTAGAAATAATTTTTCAGGTTCAAATGAATTCACTTTTGCTATGCCTGATATTAACCATTGGACCCTTAAAGTAAGTGTGAACTGGACAGGTGACTTTTCTTTCTCATGCTGTAGTCAGATTGCGATCCTGAATTAATAGCTTGGGCCAAAACTTAATACATGGAAGGGAATAACTTTCCAAATCAGGGCCTGTTAAGAATTACTTGCCCTACAAATTAAAGTGTAGCAATAGAAAACTAAAGGGGGAAAATGTTACATTGCTACCAAACTATCGTAAAGTTTACCACTTAGCGTTTTATTCAAAGATAGATACTATTTGTAGGTTATGCATTAGTTCATTACGATCATTAGATGTCCGATGTCTTGCTACGTACCAAATTAGGTGCCAAAAGTCCTGTTTTACACACATAAAAAAAAGTTTTTCATCACCTCTGTTCCGAGAGTTCCGGAACCTGTACAGAAAATTGGAAATGAGATCAACGAAACATCGTTTCCACCCTTTTTATTTCTCATAAAAACCGCACATTGTATGTTGTACCACCATACAGCGAGACTTTCAGAGGTGTTGGTCCAGATTCCAGTACACACCGGTACCTCTAATACCCAGTAGCACGTCCTCTTGCATTCATGCATGACTGTTTTCGTCGTGGTATAATATCCACAAGTTCATCAAGGTACTGTTGGTCCAGATTGTCCCTCTCCTCAATGGCGATTCGGCGTAGATCCCTCAGAGTGGTTTGGTGGGTCACGTCGTCCATCAACAGCCCTTTTCAATCTATCCCAGGTACGAACGATAGGGTTCATGTCTGGAGAACATGCTGGCCACTCTGTTCGAGCGATGTCGTTATCCTGAAGGTAGTCATTCACAAGATGTGCACGATGGGGGCGCGAGTTGTCGTCCATGAAGCAGAATGCCTCACCAATATGCTACCGATATGGTTGCACTATCGGTCGGAAGATGGTATTCACGTATCGTACAGCCCTTACGGCGCCTTGCATGACCACCAGCAGCGTACGTCGGCTTCACATAATGCTACCCCAAAACAGCAGGGAACCCCCACCTTGCTCCACTCGCTGGACAATGTGTCTAGGGCGTTCAGCCTTACTGGGTTGCCTCCAAACACGTCTATGACGATTGTCTGGCTGGAGACCTATGCGACACTCGTCGGTGAAGACAACGTGATGCCAATCCTGAGCAGTCCATTCGGCATGTTGTTCGGTCCATCTGTACCGTGCTGCATGGTGTCTTGGTTGCAAGGATGGACCTCGCCATGGACGTCGGGAGTGGAGTTGCGCATCATGCCGCCTACTGCACACAGTTTGAGTCCTAACACGACGTCCTGTGGCTACACGAAAAGCATTATTCAACATGGTGGCGTTGCTGTCAGGGTTCCTCCGATCCGTAATCCGTAGGTAGCGGTCATCCACTGCAGTAGTAGCCCTTGGGCGACCTGAGCGAGGCATGTCATCGACAGTTCCTGTCTCTCTGTATCTCCTACATGTCCGAACAACATGACTTTGTTTCACTCCGAGACGCCGGGACACTTCGCTAATTGAGAGCCCTTCGTGGCACAAAGTAACAATGCGGACGCGATCGAACCGGGGCATTGACCATCTAGGCATGATTGAGCTACAGACAACACGATTCGTGCACTTCCTTCCTGGTGGAATGACTTGAACTGATCGGCTGTCGGACCCCCTCCGTCTAATAGGTGCTGCTCATGCGTGGTTTTTTACATCTTTGGGTGGGTTTAGTGGCATCTATGAAAAGCCAAAGGGACTGTGTCTGTGTTATAATATCCACAGTCAACGTCTATCTTCAGGAGTTCTTAGAACCGGGGACATGCAAAACTTTTTTTGATATATGTATATCCTACTGCAATCGCAAATTTTACGAGGGTTTAGTAATCTAGGGTTAAGCTGAGCAAAGCACTAACGACTTGTAAGAAGCAAAAATGTCATCCCATTTCAGTGCAGCTCGCAAAATAGTACGATGTCAGTCATTTATCGAGAAAAACAGGGTAAGCTAATCGAACTCGAAAACCAAAGAAAAGTGTTTGAAGAAATAAAGCGGAATTGTTAATTTATGTGTCCTCTGTAGTTGACACAGTAACGAAATATTTCAATCAAACGTCGCATGGCAACGTGAGTACACTGGTGGAAGCGTAATAGTCCCATTCACAGAGTGCAGGTACGCCAGAGAGGATTTCGGGTGGTCATCTGAAAGAGAAATTAAAAATGTCGCATGCGGTCGCTATAACGCCGCTAGTACCGGTACTCTCGTTAAATGTTAAATGAAACGCAGAAACGAGAAAAGCGTGTACTGTAATTCACTCTCTGGCTCTCCTTCCACTCATACACGTACGCCACCCGACCGCGAACGCGAGAGAACGCCTTGACAAGGCGCGCCTAACAGCGAGGATCACCGCGTAACGGTCTCGCGTTGCTTAATTAGCTGCGAGGCAAAGGCGACCACGCGACCTGCTTCGCAGGAATAGCATAACACTGCGGCTGTTGTGAGGACAGACCGCAGCCAGCATTCGATGAGCAAGCGCGTCTCGCCTCGCTGCCCTATTCTGTTACGCACCATAATCTGCGTTCATGCCTCTTACAGAACCGCAAATTTAACAGTCTAATGTCATGTATTTCGTTTCTCACATTCCATAACTTCGCCTTTCATATCATTAAACCCAAATCCTCAATACCTAGACGTTATATGTGATTCTCTCTGACATTTCCATACCTACAGATACCTCTACATCTACCTGATAACTCTGCACTTCACACTTAAGTGTCTCTCAGAGGGATTTCAAAATATTTCTCTGACGTTCCACTTGCAAGGTTCCTGCTAGGTACTGAAAATGGCTTACCTACGAAACATGCCTTGAATTACAAAGTATGCTCTCTCATATTCAATATTTGGACCCACGAATCAAACCAGTAATGCGATCTGATTGCAAAGAGCTTTTAGAATATTCGCTAGGAAGGGAAAACGTACTTTGTGCAACGATTTACAATGTTCAATGTTTAATGTTCAGCAACAGGACACTGAATTTACGTGGATCTGAGAAATCATAACAAACAACCCACCACGTATGAAAAATATCTAAGGCAACGTAGCTTAGCGCTGTCCAGTGCACATGTGGACTTCGTCTTTTATAAGAACTCACATTACCTTGAGGAATCATGTTCCGATGGGAACACAAAAAATACAAATATGTCCCTGTTTATGTAAAAGACTAAAAACTGGGCTACCAGTACTTCATCCTACCTTCCTCAACATTATTAAAAATTTGCTCAAAAATTTTGGCATACTTACATATTTGTGCTCCTTTAAACATGCAGCAACTTCCCTCCATCTCTAGAACCTTAATTCGCACCTCGTTACAACTCCATCTCAACCGACCAATTCATCCACTCTACGTCGTCCTTTAACTCAGATGCAAGTGAGTTTAGAGGCAGATGGTTCTCTGTCTTCCTGAAAAGCGTCAAATAAAGCAGTCAACTCGCCTGTATCACTGTTACCTCAATAGATATGCAGTACAATGCTGCCTTGACGGAGAAAAGTGACTGTTACCTAGCTCCCTTCACTTCCATGTTGATGCTTTCTCAGATACCTCTTGCTGTCGCATGCCTGTTCCCATGTACAAATTGTTCTGATCCAAGCAAAAGACGCGCAAGTATTTCCTCAATTTCCCCACATTTAGGTGTATATTCCATCAATATATACATATGTTCCGCAATTCTATGGATTTTTTATCTCAGTTCTACCCATGCTATCATGACATAATCTCTCATTCTGTGCCACCAGCGACACTTGCACTTACACAGATATACAGAAAACAGAGCAGATGCTCGCCAAATGTGGAAGTGGCTGGGTGCAATCGAGTACAGTGCTATACTATACCTCCCAATCAGTGCATTTGCGCTAGGTGTTGGTAGCTGTGCTACATTTACAAGCAATTGTGGAAGTACTCCAGCAGCCCAGCACAGGCTGAGTCATTTTCCCCTCCAGCAGCCATCTTGGGTTATGCCACAGAACGGATGTCAGTGCCGTCTGGTGGTGGTACTGTGTACTAGCCTTGGACACCCTGGTGAACACACTGTTCCCCCCCCCCCCCTTTTTCCCCGCCATCTTGGATTACTTAACGGAACAGGCAACAGTGCCCTCTGGTGGCAGTACTGTGTTCTAGGTCAGTTGGACTCCAGACCCCGTGGTCTTGTTGATGGTTCTGCCTCTAATTGTTAAATACATAGTGCATGCAAAACAAAGACTTATGTCCACCACAGGTCGAGTACTCTTCCCGTCATTTCCTTGGAAGGGATGGCTTCGTTTAGTGGAGGTAGTCCAGGTGCCCTTTCTCTCCCTTCATTTTCTTAGGTTGCTCGAGATAGCCCAATTGACCTATCTTCCCTCCAAAATTCAAATTTCCTGTCAATCCTAGGAAGAGGTGGCGGTCGGATGACTTAGGTTAGTGGAGGTAGCCCAAGTGAACTATCTTCCTGTCATTTTCTTAGGTTAGAATAGATTTCATCGTCCTGCTGGAATTTGAACTACCTGCCAGTGGGAGCATGGCAGGGGGACGTGGCACTTTCTCGCCATCTTGGGTAACGGTACTTGTGTCATCAGCTGCCGTAATGGCCGCCATCTTGGATGAAGTCATGCACTGTCTTGGTTGACGTCTTTGCCACCGTCTTGGATACAACTGGCAACAATGGAAAGTAGGGTGGCACTCTTCTAGCTCTACTACTTTCGTTCTGTCCTACTACTACAACTGAGAGAGATGGCACAGTGATTAGCACACCAAACCAGCGTTAGGGATCTCCACCTCCACTCACTGGAGTCTGCCCCTTGTATTTCCTCCCACACTCGCGCTTGTATGGTATCTGGACCACAGATTAGGACCGACCTATTTCATGGTCTTTAGGCCTCTGTCGCCCCTATGGTCTTCCGGCACCTTGTACATTCCATTCTTTCTGAGTTCCAGGGTGCTACCAACATCTACACTGATGGTTCCAAGGCGATAGATAAGGCGGGATATGCTTTTGCGTCCCTTGCTGGCTTAGAACAGTATTTATTGCCGGCATCATGTAGTGTGTTCACAATAGAGCTGCTAGCCATTAACAGGACCCTCCATTTTGTTACTCAGGCCTCCCTCCACAGTGTTGTAACATACACTGTCTCAAGGATGCTATTCATGACCTTCTCTATGCCCTTGCCCGTACCGCCTATTCACTTGTCTTTCTCTGGCTCCCAAGTCATGTGGGCATCCCAGGGAGTGAACTGACTGACCGTTTGGCTACAGAAGCAGATACTTACCCCTCATTCCCTTTCATGATTCCAGCTGCAGATATGCGGATCTACGTCAAATCTCTCTTTGCCAAAAAGCGGAATCTCATCTAGTGCGTTACTGCTTTCAGTAATAAACTCCGCACAATCAAGGAGACTACTGTTGTTTGGAGACTGACGATATCCCATATACTGGTGCAATGTCCCCTTGTTTTTTCCCTTCCTACATAGTCTTCCACATTTCTTTGATATTAACAGACGATTCCTGGATGATTGACATGGTCCTCAGTTTCCTCCGTGAAAGTGGTTTTTATTTTCAGGTATAACGTTTTCCTATAATCCTGGAGTAGTGGCACAGTTGTTGTGGTTGGGGCCGCTCTTCATGTTTTCTCTGTCTGGGACTCACGACCAATACCCAGTGCAAAGACCATTCTTTTATCCCTCAGTTTATCCAGATTTTAGATTTGGTCTACACTTTTATGCCTTCTACTGTGTGTCTTTTAACTTTCTCGTTTTACAGTTTGACTCCTCTGACAGCATCCGTCCACTTTTAGCGGATCCTCTTCCCTCCACGAGTAACTTTGGAATTGGGGACTGATGATCTCATCGTTTAATCCCATAACCCCCATCAATCAAACAATCAATCGATCACGTTCTGGAGGAAGATGGTTAAAACCAGTGACTAGGCATCCTGACTTATGTTTTCCGTGATTTCCCTAAATCGATTTAGACAAATGTCGGGGTGGTTCGTCTGGCAAAGGGCACTTCCGATTTCCTTCTCCATCCTTCCCCAATCCGAGCTTGTGCTCCGTCTCTAATGATATCGTTGTCGGTTGGACGTTAAACGCTAATCTGCTCCTCCTCCTAACACTACTAAAGTGTCACTGTCTCCCTATTGCTCTCTCTACTGCTAATATACTTTCGTTCCCATTGCTGCTGTCTCTTCTCGCTGTCTCTATCTCGCTCTTCCTACTTGTCACTGTCGTATGTTCTGTCTCTATCACTGGCTATTACCCACTTCCTCCTCTTTCTCTTTATTCGTCGTCCCCGTCCCCCCCCCCCCTCCTCCCCATGGCCCTGACTCCTTCACTCTTATCCTAGCACTGTTCTGTCATTGTCAGCTACGTTACACTGACACTGTGTCCCTCTCTTTCTCTCACGCGCCACTGTCTCCTTCGCTCATTATACAGCACAACCTCTGTCTGCTATCTTCCAGTATTTATTACTTTTCCGTCTCTTTGCCACATACGCTGTCTTCTTCTCTCTGTTTAAAAAGGCACAGATATACCGGGTGATCAAGAAATCAAGAAGTCAGTATAAATTTGAAAACTGAATAAATCACGGAATAATGTAGATAGAGAGGTACAAATTGAGACACATGCTTGGAATGACATGGGGTTTTATTAGAACCAAAAAAATACAAACGTTCAAAAAATGTCCGACAGATGGCGCTTCATCTGATCAGAATAGCAATAATTAGCATAACAAAGTAAGACAAAGCAATGATGATGCTCTTTACAGGAAATGCTCAATATGTCCACCATCATTCCTCAGCAATAGCTGTAGTCGAGGAATAATGTTGTGAACAGCACTGTAAAGCATGTCCGGAGTTATGGTGAGGCATTGGGGTCGGATGTTATCTTTCAGCATCCCCAGAGATGTCGGTCGATCATGATACACTTGCGACTTCAGTTAACCCCAAAGCCAATAATCGCACGGACTGAGGTCTCGAGACCTGGGAGGCTAAGCGTGACGAAAGTGGCGGCTGAGCACACGATCATCACCAAACGACGCGCGCAAGAGATCTTTCACGCGTCTAGCAATATGGGGTGGAGCGCCATCCTGCATAAACATCGTACGTTCCAACAGGTGTTATCAGCCAGGCTGGGGATGATGCGATTCTGTAACATATCAGCGTACCTCTCACCCGTCACGGTAGCACTTTTGCTGTCCAGAGCCATATGTCGAACATTTTGTGAACTTTATTTTTTTTTATTTGGTTCTAATAAAACCCCATGTTATTCCAAGTATGTGTGTCAATTTTTACCTCTCTATCTACATCATTCCGTGGTTTATTAAGTTTTCAAATTTATACTGACTTTTTGATCACCCTGTATTCTAACGCCACGTTTTCTGGGAAAATGTTTAAAGGTGCTGGGGAAGGAAGAATGAGGCAGCTGCATTCCACTTTTCAGTCAGTCTTTTAAATAAACATGAAAATATTCGCCTTTTCTCACTAGCTCCCTTCTTTCCCCTGCTGCAGCAGGCTATATAACTCACATGAAAAGAAATATTTGGTCAGTAAAACTTAGATAGTTTATTTATGAGAAATTCAGATAACGAACAACTAATTTTACACTATTTATGTGTGAAAAAAATGTCCATGTGCTGCAGTACTGCAACACGGGGTTACCAGATGATAACGGAGACTCTTTGCTGCATATTTCTTCGTGCTACTTCACTTTATAAACTGCGTTTACACTTTTCACGGAATGTTACGTGCGTATTTTACGTGTGCAAGTAGGGTAACTTTGAACCTCTGTATCGCGGAAACGAATAAAGACACGAAGCAAATTTTCACGGTTGTTCGAGATCGGGATCTTAGGAATACATCGTAAAAATTACAGTCATTTTCTGTTTATAGCCGTCTCGGAATCCACGACTGGGTTTTGGTAGCCAAAAACCAAGTTTTTTGTAGGTGTTTCTCGATAACGGATAAGGATAAATGACTAGACAATTTGCCATTAAAATTTTAGAAATTTTGTGTAGTTATTTATCGTTAAGATTTCGCCTCGTACCGGGGTTTTTACTTGTAGCAGTAGGGTAACTTTGAATCTCTGTATCTTGGAGACGGATAACGAGCTCGCGACCTCAGGAATGCATCCTACAAATTTCAGCCAATTGCTGGGCCTAGCTGACTTGGAGTCCTTGTTTGGGTTTCGATCCGCTGATGACGGCGAAAATATAGTAAAAGTCCATTTTTGAGGGGTTTTCGAAAAACTCATCCAGGGGCTAATGGTGTCTCCATGAGCCCGATCATGCCCACCGTAGCATCAAATGCAAAAAGAACAAACTGATTTGCTCCATTTGCCTCTACGTAGGATAGTGATACTAAGATGGTACTTATGTTGGGTATACAAATAGTTCCTAGCCCAAGGACTACCCAAAACATCTGACGGTACTATTTCATCATCAATAGAGGCCGAAGAATGAGCACAGGAACATCCCGTTTTCATGTGCGGCGTTTCGAAACATATTAGGTATGCATGCTGTCGCTTTTTTGCTGAAAGATCATGCATAGAAACGCGAAGTATAATATTCAGTGTTCGACTCCAGTTTTGATATTAATTACAGGTAGAAATCAATAAAAATTCTACCAACTGCTGAAAGCGAGTAGTATGTCTTGCACGAGTGATCGTGACAGCTGGTTGCAAGTCGGCACACACTCCTCTACATAAGGAAGTGATTAACAAGCATAAACTGATTCCTAGGAACGTGTGAATATAAATTTTTATAAATGTCTGCAAAGGTGGTTAAACCACAATAGTAAATGTAACATTAATGCTCAGAAATACGATGCACATAGAATTCCAGCACGTGAGAAAATGAAACAAAGCAAAATCTATAAAAATCGGAAAACATTGACAAGGATCCAATGATAGGGAATGTGGCGAAATTAAATATTCTACCATTCGGATGAATTAGATACAATCAGATTCTGTAACAGGTATCGAAACTTACTCTTCTCATAAAAGCACAAAGACACAATTCCAAGCTGCTAATATTTCAGAGAAATTCTGTACCTTAAATTTCGTGATGCGAACCAAGAAAATAATTACGTATGAAGTACGTGATTTCCGTGAAAGAATAGCAAATTCATAGTACAAATATGCTCATACCGCACGCGATTAAAGTCAGGGGTCAGGGGCGTATACAGGATCTTTTTCTGGGAGGCGGAGCACAAGAATTGTAAGCGTGAACATGTCCTTATAGGTTTTGTCAGTCTAATTTTAAAATAGACACACTCACGCACTCTCTCTCTCTCTCTCTCTCTCTCTCTCTCTCACACACACACACACACACACACACACACACACACACACACACACACGGTCAAAATTTATGTCAGTTTTAAATATGATGCAATGAAAGTTTCCTCTTGTGTTGTTTACGGAAGGTATACAACACTTTCTCAGCGTTCATCGTTGATGCAATACCTTGACGGATAAGCATCAGCGCCAGTCCATTTAAACGATGTTCTATCATCCTGCTGTGAAGATATGTCTTCAGAGGGCGTAAAGTTAAGAAAGATCTCTCCTCAGTGCTGGTTGTTAAAGGAAATGTGTACAACAACTGACAGAAGACTCTAACACTTGGCATCGCTCTTGATCTTTTATAGGCCTCTATTGGAGCCTGTTCCATATTTTCGTCCACTTCTGCCAAATTCGTATCTCTTCCTCCGAAGCTACAAAACCAGGGAGATCGTCTTACAAAACACGCTCTACGTCTTCATCACAAAAGTTTTGCGATACGAATTTTGTAGATGTCCGATTATTTGCAGCTTGATTGTGGTAAGTCTTAATAACATCTTATTTAAAATGATCGGGGATAGGTGTGAACACTAACAGACGGTAATATTCTTCACTGTGCCTTTCAACAAGAAGTAAAGTACTGGTTCATGATTGAAATACGCTGGTTCGTGATAAAACGCCAAATAAGACATTTTATTTAACACTCATCGAGAAAAGATGTAAACACAAACAGACGGTAATATTCTTCTACAGACTGTCTGAAAACTGGGTCTATTTGTCTGTACAGAGCATAGCTGTACACTGTTACGTAAACAGAGTGTCACTTATATGCATTTCCGAAAGTTCTACATCGATTAGTGTTACTGTCTAGTAATTTGTATTTGTAATTAGCTTTTACCCTCGGCTTTTTCGTGTATCAGTAGTATTACTATGAAGACTAAGTATTGCAGAAGCACAGGTAAGGATGTGCGCCGTCCCTTCCACTGCCCCATCGCACGATGTCAGATGTTGTGTGTCTTTGTATGTCTATGACATCACAGCACTGATACAAATGTATCGATTTCAATGTAGATTTTTTATTTCTTTGAAGGCTAGTTTAATCATAATTATCGTGACATATATTTGATGAAAGATTGATCAGCCGTTTAAAGGTGATGTGCTATATAACATAAAGAGTTTGGGGAAACAGCGCGCTACCTAATCACTATGTGGTATACAATTTGATATCATAATACAATATAGATCACAAAAATCTCTACAAAAAATTGCGCGAGCAAAAATTATTTTTGTTGAACTGTAAAAGCTAAGCTGCTGCGTACATCTTTTGAGATCAACAGTTTCGTACTTTCCAATTTGGCGTAGCTCTTATCACCTTCGCAATGTATTTTAAAAGAATGCATTGCCGACAAGGACTTAGCTGCCTTGATTCACTGCTATCGACTAGTACCACCTCTTCCTACTGATTTAATATTTTTTAAGAAGCCTTTGGTCTTTCTCAGGGTTCGAGCTATCTTCACACCACACTACAACATATTCGATTCAGCGATTCTGCTGTGAAATGGAGACAGACTTACTTTCGCATTTATAATACTGGTACGTTAAGGATAACCCACTGTGCCTTTCAGCAAGAAGTGAAATACTGTCTAATGATTGAAATACCCTGGTTCGTGATAAAACGCGAAATAACACAAATGCTACTGTTTGCCGACAAGACTTTGGAAAACTGTCAAGGCGCATAGAATAACAAATGTACTGAACGTAAGCAACCTGACCATGATGGAAAAGCGAAACGTGGCAGTACTATTTCGTATTAACTAGGAAAGGAATCCAGAAAGATGAAGTATTTACCGAAAATACCTGAATGTGTGAGCTTCAACGCAGCCTTACAAACATTTCCCAAAGCAAACTAGTTAACATGCATAGCGAGTAAAACCTGCACAATAGCTCATTTATCAATAAACGACATCTCTTTTATAGTATTTTTTTCGTACATTACACAAGAAGTCACACTTACGTTCCGTTAATTTCAAGCATCTGCGTTTTTTAAATTCTCAGTTACATGTTATACCTAAGTAGAAATTGTGATTATGCCAAGGTTCACTGACTCTGTCTTTCCTTTCACTCTCTCTTTATCTCCTTTCCCTCTCTTCTGTCTCTCGGACTGTCTGGTGATGGGATGGATGGGTTGGCAGGTGACACCCCCCCCCCCCCCCCCCACCGAATTCGTATTAGTTGACTCACATAGCACATATTATCGCACTGCAGTTGCAGAGCTTCAAACAGGCAGCCGATCCATCACATCAGACTATAAAACAAGAACTCCCGCTACTCTCGCCACAACGCAGCTCCTCTTCAAACCTACACCCCCCAATTCGCAACACGGTTGTGGTGGGGGGGGGGGGTCTATGACCTGAGTGGTCAGCTCAGCTGGCACTCTAAGAATACATCCGGAACACCTCACGGACATTCCCACGGACTATCCTGCTCACAGTCGGTGACTAGGTACAAAAATGTATCTTTGCAGAACACCTACGTTAACGAACACGCAAAATAAGTAAATAGTGAAAGTTCCTAATATGGTAGCCAACTTTCATACTCTCAAATAACTTGTGGGAAAAACGAGCATCAAAATATTATTTTATTACTATCCTTACTTCCTTCAATGTCGAAGGGAGTCACATTGGAAGGAGATATTTGATGACTGAAATTTTGTGAAAAGTTATCAGCGCAATGAAAAATGCTTGTATTTTAATAATATATATTCAGAAAAGCTCTTGAAATAAACGTACAAAAAATAAACTAGGAATAACATTATCAGGAAAGTGACTGGAACACGCTGAGGAGTACCAGCAAACACTTTACGTACAAGTACTCAATTATGTTTGCAAAACTCCCGTAGGCTATCGTAGACTATCGTAAGTGAGCAGAAACTGAAGTGACAACTCATGGGATAGCGATAGGCACATATACAGATGGCGGTAATACCACGTACACTAGGTATAAAAGGGCAGTGCATTAACGGGCTGTCATTTGTACTCAGGTGTTTCATGTCAAAAGGTTTCCCTCGTGATTGCGGCTGCATGACGGGCAGTAACAAACTGTGAACGGAATGGTAGTTTGAACTAAAGGAAATCGTTAGGAAATTCAATATTCCGAGATCCACAGAGTCAAGGGTGTACCGAGAATACCAAATCTCAGGACTTAACCTCTCATCACGGACTACGTAGTGGCCGACGGCCTTCACTTAACGACCGAGAGCAGCTGCGTTTGCGTTGAGTTGTCAGTGCTAACAGACGAGCAACACTGCGTGAAATAACCGACGAAATCAGCGTGGAACGTATGACGAACATATCCATTAGGATAGGTGTGCCTAAATTTGACGTTAATGGGTTGTGGCAGCAGACGGCTGACGCTAGTGCCTTTGATTACAGCACGAAATCGCCTGCTGTGCCTCTCCTGGGCTCGTGATAATATCGTTGAACGCTTGGAAACTGTGCACTAGTCAGATGAGTCCCGATTTCAGTTGGTAAGAGCTGATGCTAGAGTTAGAGTGTGGCGCAGATCCCAAGAAGCCATGGATCCAGGTTGTCAACAACGCACTAAGCAAGCTGGTCATTGCTGTATAATGGTGTGATCTGTATTTACGTAGAACTGAGCCGATCATTGACTGGAAATGGTTATGTTCGGCTACTTGGCGACCATTTGCAGCCATTATGAACTTCATGTTCCCAAAAAGAACGATGGAATTTTTATGGATGACAACGCGTCATATAACCAGGTCACTATTGTTCGCGTGTGGTTTGAAGAACGTACTGGACATTTCGAGCGAAATATTTGGCCATCCAGATCGCCCGACATGAACCCCATAGAACATATTTGGGGCATATACGAGAGGTGAGTCCTTGTAGAAAATGCTGCACCGGCAACACTTTCGCAATTATGGTGGGCTGTAGAGACATCATGATTGAGTATTTCTGCAGGGAACTTCCAACGACTTGTTGAGTCCACGCCACGTCGAGCTGCTACACAGCACCGGGAAAAAGCAGGTCTGTCACGATAGCTTTGGGCAGTTAAAATGGTACCTGCGTTATCTCTATGTTAGGTGTGTTGCGTGCCTGTCGGGCGTTAACTTGTAACGACCGCTTTCTTTGCGCATGCGATCAGTGTCTTACTACATTCCTCTAAAAACTGGAAGCTGTGAACCGTCTACAAACTGAGTGATAATATATAAATGGCCGGGTAACCTAAGGAATACTTTTGTTCTACATTGTTATCATCCTGTATGTTACTTAAAAATAAACATGTTAATACTAAAACAAATTGTTGATATTTAATTCAGGTTTTATTCGAAAATTGTTGATCTCTAAGCTGAAACACAGGGGTCTTGTAGTAAAAATAAAGAACACAATACAGATTTATCATACAGCGCTAGAAAACGCAATTTACTCAACGTGAAGGTAAAACAAAAAAAAAACCACAAAACGACAACATGCGAAACATCGCTTTGGTACTTCGTCGAAGTTATATGAAACATGTTTCTGTTACTCTTAAAAAACTTTTACATATATCAATAATAAGAGGAAACCCTTGCTTCGGTTCATGATGAAGAACCCTCTATTGAGTACAGAATACTTGCATCACAAGTAATTGCTTTGGTTACAAAGAGCGCAGAAGTTAAGCCATCAACAAATTTTTATTAGCTATGAAAAGCAATTTATGTTTTGTAAGGACATAAATACACAGCGGACTAACACTGAATGACGTGAAGTTCTAATTATGTGGAAAACAATAAAACAAATATAAAAGCAAAGAGAAGCTGTCGGCACCCAGTTTCCCTCTCAGGCGTTCATACCGGTAATCCTGCTATTTAATACGTCATTTGTATCGGTAATCCTAATATTCATTACGTCATTTATGTAGTGTACCAAAACTACCGAACCGTAGTTTTGGCAGAGCGCAACTGTAAGCTCAATCGATTGTGTATTCTGTAATCAGGGATTTACACTCAGGGGACCATCTTTCCCAGATGTTGAAAGTTTCGAGAAGTGGTTTGTCACACGATCCTTTTAAGTTCACAATTTCTGAGAGCAACAGAGCGATATATCGCAGTGGTTCTTACTCGCATTCGGGATGACGACGATTCAAATTCCGGTCCGCCCATGCAGATTGAGATTCGCCGTGACTTTCAGCCAAATTACCTGAGGCGAATTCCGGAAGGATTCTTTTGAAACGGATACAGCCTATCTTCTTTAGAATCTTCCCCTAAACGCGTTTGCGCTCCATGTCTTGCGGCCTCGCCGCCGACCGTACATTAAATCAATAACTTTTGTTTCTGACAGCGCCATTCCTAAGAAGTCATATGCAGTTATAACGTCTACATTCGTTGACTGAAATACTGTGCAGTGGCTTATGTTGAATCTGAAAATACGATGGTTGGAACTTAAATAGTAGCAACTATTTATTCACAACCGGTACAAAAAAGTTACATGTTTGCACCTATTAATGTCTTTCCAAGTAGTCACCAGTTTAGTGTAGAACTTGTTGCCAGTGATGTGGAAAGCTTAGATTACCGTTAGCAGAGCATCTTCTGTTGATGTTGCGAATGGAGCGGTCTAAAGTTATGGTGATTCTCGAGTACGACTGTGATGGTGTTATCCTAACGCATTACGTTCCTCCACGGAAGAACGTCAATGCACAGTATTACTGTTAGTTTGTGGAGCATTACTTGCAACCAGTTTTGCGAAAGAAGCGGTGACACTTTCTGCGCAACGCACCCATCATTTGCACGACAATGTGCGGGCGCATACAGCACAAGCTGTGGCTGCTCTGTTCGGTCGATGGGACTGGGAAGTACTGTACCATCCACCATACTCCCCGGACTCACGTCCTTGTGACTTTGATTTGATTCCAAAGATGAAGGAACCACTTCGTGGCATTCGCTTCAGAACTGTTCCAGAGATTCGACAGGCAGTAGACCGCTCCATTCGCACCATCAACAGAACAGGCTCTGCTAACGGTATACTACGCCTTCTACATCACTGGCAACGGGTTCTACACAATGCTGATGCCTACTTTGAAGCGCAGTAACAGGTGCAAACATGTAACTCTTTTTTATCGGTTGTGAACAAATAGTTGCCGCTATTTAAGTTCCAACCCTCGTAGTAAGATTGTGTTTTTAAGACCTATTGCTTCGCATTCTTCGTTACATTTCTTACCGAATTATGTTTATCAGAGGCTGAATAACGCAAAGGAAAATCTAAGCGTTCAGATGATTTTTCGTTTGCTAGTCCGACGCATTGGATTTGGTTTTTTTAGCGTTAAGTTGGAAGTCCTCTAGGAACAAGTTTTTAAATGGTACAACTACTGCATGCTGTGATCAAAAAATGATAGATATTCTCAACTGTTTCGAACCACAGGGCTATGGATGCCCCTTCATAGCGTTGGCCGAAATATTTTCTCGCACTTTAGTCCCTTTCGTTGTGTGTAATAAATTAATTGATGTTCGTGTCCAGAAGCAGGCCGATCTTTACCCTTGGTAAATGATTCGTATATCATGACGGCAGAACGATTTCCGAAGCAGTCTCATTATTTTAACATAGTGAAAAATCTTTCACGACTGGTCGATTTTAATAAATTTTCCACTTTGTCATCTGATTTGAATTTTTCCCCGTTACTTCTATTTTTATGTTACAAAGACACCATATCCTCAGGGACGCTAATTCGTTCGCCCCAGACTAGTTACACTCATGCTACTGTCGTTGGAGAGTTTCCTTAATTGGGCGATGATTATTTTGAGCATATCTTTTTAGAGTAACCAACAGCATATTCGTTCTCAACAATACGAGGGTCACTGCAGCGACCCGCGCCGTTGCTTAGCATCAGTTTGAGACGAGTCGGCTGGCGAGCAGCATGAATGGGTCCGTGTCTACTTAGCAAACTCTTAAAAAATCCGCGAAATGCAGTGAAAGTGCGGCGCAAGTGTATCAGTCAAAAGATAAGCATCAACATACATCTGAGTTCCGCCAGTCCGTGGGACCCGAACCACAGGCGTTAAATCGATAACACCTTTCTTCGGACACATAAACGTAAATTATCATAGGCATGTAAATTTAATGAATATGGGGCTCTTAGACATTTTAGTTATTTTCAGGGTAATTTGATTTATCAAACCAGTCATCTACACTGTTTATCAAAGTTTGGCTGAGGCAGTTTATGTTGGAAATGTATATATTTTATAAATATTATAATTACAGGAAAATCGGAATACTAAAAGTCTTATATTTCCCTTTGAAGTTTCCTTACCAAGTGATCTCTGTATTCGATCGTATAGAGATTGTTCGACAATCGTGTGTGTCACTATGGTGTCATGAGAAACACATTTTCCATGGACATATTACAAGAAATAATACATTTCATTAGAATTTCTAACGATTATAGACGAATTTCAAATATTAAGCTGTTTTTTTGGCAGAAAACTTATGTGCCTTTTAAATTATAGATGTCTTTTAAACGGAATGAGCTGCCATTAGAAATGTTTGGCTTACGTGTAATTAAATCAGTTTGACCTGTTTTAGTCTTTCTGCCAGTGCAGATCGTAACATCAGTCCCAGTACAGTGGGCCTACATTTTCTTGGTTTCTCGTCTGTTTAGTACTGAATTGGTAGAAGTCGCTGAAATTATAGCTGCTAATATATTGATTATTAACTTTGGCGCCGCGCGGAGTAGCCGCGCGATTTGAGGCACCATGTCTCGGATTGCGCGGCCCCTCCCGTCGTAGGTTTGAGTTCTCCTTCAGCCATCAGTGTGTGTGTGTGTGTGTGTGTGTGTGTGTGTGTGTGTGTGTGTGTGTGTGTGTGTGTGTTGTTCATAGCATAAATTAGTTTAAGTAGTGTGTAAGTCTAAGGACCGGTGACCTCAGCAGTTTGGTCCCTTAGGAATTCACACATACACCCCCATCCCCCACACACACATACACATGTTTAACTTTGGCGACCAAATAATACTGTGCGCAGTGGGCCTGATACCATTCTCGTCATTGTTTAAAGCTGTGTTTCATTAGGGTGATCAGTAATTTGTAGTTGTATTATTCGTACATTATCTCTCGCGGCATTCGGTACACAGAATCTAATACTACGCTCTAAGAAGAATCTCGGAGCAATAGCTGACTAGACAAGCTGTTTCGATAGACGACGAAAGATTGAGTGACTTCACTTGTTTCTGGTGTCTACCAACCTGTCAGATTTCAATATTGTGTGCAAACAGTATCTTAATTGAACGTATCAATATATTTAAACTATTTCAAGTACGTAAACTATTGCAAGTGCGTGAACATTTCTATGATTTTTAGGTCCGTGTGTATCATCTGCTTTCTTCTACTAGTATATAGGCACACTGAAACACCATCATCTGCTAGCTAAAGTTGGCTGAATAATTCGCATACACTTATGTCAGAATGGTTTCCGAATCCACATTTGCTTCTTCTAATATAGAGAAGAACTTCATTTGGCCACCCCCCCCCCCCCACCCCTCCGAATCCGCCATTGGTCAAAATACATATTATCTTACTGCAACACTGCAAGCAGGCAGCCAATCCTTCAGACTATAAAACAAGAACTCGCGCTATTCTCGCCACAATTCGAAGTGCCTCTTCAAACGTACAACCCCCAAGTCGGAGCAGGAGGGCTATGACCTTACTGGTCAGCTCAGTCGGAACTTTTAGAATATTTCCGGAACGCCTCATGGTCATTCCCGAAGATAATCTATGATACTCACAGTCAGTAACTAGGTACAAAACTGTATCTTGGCTGAAGACCTAGGTCAACCAACACGCAAAATAACTAAACAGTGGAAGTTGATAATGCGGCAGCTGACTTTCGCATTCTCAAATAATACGTGGGGGAAATGAACACCTAAATCTTTACGTGAGATCTGGCATATCTCTTCTTTCATTACGATGCTTACTTCCTTCAATGTCGGTGGGAGTAAAAAAAAAATTTTTTTTTCGCATTCGAAGAGGAAATTTGATGATTGAAATCTTATGAAAAGGTCTCAGTGCAATGATACACGCCTTTATTTTAATAATTGTTACCCCAACTCGCGTATCACCTTCACGACACACACTCTCCCATTTTGTGAGAATGCAAGACGCACCTCAGGTGCGAAGCTCTGGTACTTTCGTCGGCGGACTCGTGACGTGTTGAAGCTTCAGTTTGGTCTTATGATGGTCACAGAATTTCGACTAACTGGCTTTCGCGGGTCCCGCACTTGTGTCTTGACGTATACAGCGAACAGCTGGTAATTCAGAGCTTACTGACGCCCACATAGATGTCTTTGCTTCCCGTACTCTTTCATAATAGCATCTTACACTCTCGCTCAATGTGTTTTCTTAGTGTCCCTGTAATTTTAATCAATGTATGAGTTTGTGAAAGTTGTAGGACCAGCTACATCTGGTCAGGCATTGTTTGACACGTCTACTTTGGTTAACATTTGTGCCTGGAATCCCAATTGTTTTCATTCTTTTCACTGAATATAGATATCTAATTGAGAATTATTGTTAATGATCCTATACACAGTCTTCCGTTATTCTCACCTGTCTTACCTATGCTCACAATTTCTCTCTTGCTTTGTACACTGCACACGTACGTATATGATTTATTTTATTTTATTTTGTTTTATTTTTTTTTTTTTTTTTGACGTATGAGTCAAGTTTGTCGTCATGTGGGTCTACGATCTCCAAGACAGTCAGAATACAGATAATGTCCGTTTCGCATAATTATAGGTTCTACAAGAAAGATTTTCAGTGTTAGGGCATAAGCCGAGTCCAAGTAAAATTAGGGTCTAGATTGAACGCATTTAAATGATATTCCTGTTAGATTAATTTCAAAAAAATTCTGGCCAGTAGTTTACAAGCATTATGGAAGAAACAAGATACAAGCTTAGCAACTTTCACTGAGTAGTAGTTTAAAAGCATAGGTAGCAGTTGCCACCCACTCTGCCACTCGTTCATTGATCGCGCCGCTCAGTAACAGAAGTAAAGATGGAGAGTTTATTATACTTTACTTGAAAACTCTTTTCTTTTTTTAAGGAACGTGTCTAAAGCAACGTTTCGCTGGCGCCTGATGGCACCGCTGTGTAAAAACTGCCCCAATGATAATAGAAGAATGGTAACTCAAACAACAAAATTAGGCCGGACGAGACCGCTGGCACATCTTGGAGCTGCTGCACTCATTGCTCAGTAAACAGAGAAAGTGAAAAGTCACTCAGTTCATATTTAAGTCGGTGACATAACCCTCGCCGCTCTGTAACGTGACCCGTGACACACATTTCCATTCAGGGTAAACGTAGAGCGGGAGGCCGTATGTGGCACATTTATGCGTTTGGCTCGCAGTGAACCGCATCGAACTACAAAGTGCCAAACATCACAGACCGACTCCGTGCGTCTGCCGTCACCCAGGGTCACAACAGTAAAAGATTTACTCATCTCTCGCACTGCTAGATTAGATAGCGCTTCAGCTGCAATTAATGCCGTCTGCATCACCGAACGCTCCGCGATCAACTGAGGCGAGAGCCACAAATACGATCGTACTCCAAAAACGGGCACTTACTTTGCTGTTCCCAGAGTGCATCTTTCACTCTGCAGCGGAGCGTGCGCTTATATAAAATTTCCAGGCAGATTAAAACTGTGTGTCGAAACGGGACTCGAAATCAGTACTTCTGACTTGCGTGGGCAAGGGTTCTGCCAACTGAGCTACCCAAGCGCGACTAACGACTCGTCCTCACAGCTTTAATTCCGCCAGTACCTCATCCCCTACCTTCCAAACTACAGAGGTCCTGGATATTCCGGCCCGGGACAGAGCTTTAATCGGCCAGGAAGTTTTATACAACCACACACTCCAGTTCAGAGAGAAAGACTCATTCTGTGAACAGTCCGCTGGCAGTGCCTAAGCCGTGACTCCGTAACACCGTTTATTCGAGGAGTGCTGGTTCCACAAGTTTGGCAGAACTGCTGTGAAGTTTGGAACACAGGGGATGAGGTACTGGCGGAAATAAAACTGTAAGGAAGGGCCGTAAGTCGTGCTTGGGTAACTCTGTTGGTAGCAAACCTCCTGTTTTAGAGCGTCGGTCTGATACACAGTTTTAACCTGCCAGCAAGTTTCATAGTTTAATGTTCATATTTCCTCGGCAGGCTTAGGCTGAAATAATATGTTCCTGTGGCCTACGTTCTCTCAAAGATCTTTACCTTATTCATAATACTATACGATGTTATACAAAGTTCTATTGCTATTCACACGCTTGTTCGGTCTATTGTATTTTATCTGTGCAGTACTCTTTTCTCTTACCGTTCTGTACTCCAGAGAACAGAGCGAACTGTTTGAGATTCGACCCCTTTATGCAATAGCGGTTCTTTTCAGCCTAATGCCACAGCACTCTGGGAGAGGGGCTGGGTGGTTCACAACTGCGTACTATTTGACAGGGAACTTGCAGTTCCGACATTCGGCTGGCGACCAAGGGAACCTCGCATAATCCTTGGTCGCATCCGAGCACTGCCCTATTTTAATTTATTTCTAGATCGATGTTGTCCATTATTCCAGGCAAAAATTAAAATTTATTGTATGTATGTAACTACCTGATAGAAAGCCCACCCTGCTAGCCACGCGGTCTAACGCGCTGCTTCCCGAGCGGGAAGGCGTGCCGGTCCCGGGCACGAATCCGCCCGACAAATTAGTGTCGAGGTTCAGTGTGCCAGCCAGGCTGTGGATGGTTTTTATGGCGGTTTTCCATCTGCCTCGGCGAATGCGGGCTGGTTCCCTTTATTCCGCCTCACTTACACTATGCTGTCGATTGCTGCGCAAACACTGTCTCCATGTACTCCTACACCATAATTACTCAACCACGCAAACATTTGGGGCTACACTCGTCTGGTATGAGACGTTCCTGGGGTGGGGGATTCACTGGAGGCCAAACTCCACAATAACCCTGGGTTCTGTGTGGGGCGGCGGTGGGATGGGTGGACAGCTGTGGCCTGTTGTGGGGTTGTGAACCACTGAGGGCTACGGCGGGACGAAGCTCCTTCGTCGTTTATAGATCCCCCGTTCAATACACACACACACACACACACACACACACACACACACACACACACACCTGAAATGTTTGGAAACCAATATGTAGTACATTATTGACCTCTAGATGTCACCATAGGTTGATCCGCCCATATAAAAGGAAGCAGAGAGGTATTGTGTTGTCAGTAGAGAAGCAGTAACACCTGAATGGTTCGGTAGGAAAGCCCAGTGACTTTGAACATGCACTAGTCACTGGATGTAGCAGATTCACCAGACATTGCAACCTTTCTAAATCTGCCCAAGTTGACTGTTGGTTATATGACTGTAAAGTGGAAGCACGAAAAAAAGACAGTGTAGACCAAGACCAAACACATTGGGTACGATGGTTGTGGAGGCCTGCATGATATCAGTGGAAGAAATCACTTCTGATTTCCAAAGTGCTGCTAGGAGTTCAGCTATCACAATCATTGTGCTTAAGGAGTTAACAAGAATGGGGTACAATGGTCAAGCTGCTCCTCATTAGCCACATATTCCTGTAATCAGTGCAATGCAACACGTACTGTGCTTTAAAGGCCGACGCCAGCGGACAATGGATGAATGGAAACAAGTGATGTATTATGTTCTGGCGTAACCACAAGAGCCGGAACGAAGAGGAAGAACGCAAGACGAGAGAAGGCGTTTCCTTAAGCGCAATAAGTGGCCACAGCCTAGCACGGAAGATACACCTATACCTTATCGCCACCTTCTCTCTACTTCACTATTGGCACTACCCGCTGACAAGGACTGCTCCACGACAGGAGCGAGCTCTGCAAGAAGAGAATATAAGGACCTCTCCTGCCAGTCTGGGCCGCTCAGTATCTGGTCAATATTGGAACAGTATTAGCGCAGTGTGGACAGGCAGTCGCAGAACAGTTATTAGTGATCAATATCCATTGATTGTTTGGACATTGTATATAGCAAAGGACATTACTGTCCGCATGCCGCCCATCGCTTGTGACACTTCTTGTAAATACAAGTTAATTATTGTCATTCTTCTTACTTGTAATAAAAACTATTACTGTGACTTTGCTTGAATTGTTGTATACCATTACGAGAACGGAGCATCCTTTAGGCACTCTACAAGCGACAAGTGGGCAGGACCGCACAAATTACGCTGCACGCTGTGGCATTCCGACGAAGGGTTTGGTTTTGGCGAATGTCTGCAGAATGCTACATGCCATCACGGGTAGTGCCAATAGTGAAGTAGAGTGAAGCTGGCCATACGGTGCTAGGATGTGGCCACTTATTGCGCTTAAGGAAACTCTAAATGCGGAAGGATTTGAACACTTTTTACAGCATTGTGCACTGTCGCAGGAGAGGATCCTTTATGAGACGATGATTGATTATATCAGGATGACAATGGATCCTGTGATGAATAACCATTTGTCAGGCAATGGTTTATGGAAATAACATTCCACAAACAGACTGACCTGTCTAGAGTTCCCACGTGAATCCAATGGAACACCTGTGGGATGTGTTTTAACGTCCACTTGGCTGCACACCCCAGCGTCTAACATCATTACCTCCTCTGGTTTCGGCTCTTGAGGAAGAATGAGCTGTCATTCCTCCACAGATGTTCACATACCTCATTGAAAGAGTTCCCAGCAGAGTTCAAGCCATGACAAAGGCGAAGGACTGACACATTTCATGTTTATGTCCTCTAATAGGCGTCAAGATGCTTCTGATCAGAGAGCCAAATATCTCACGAAATAAGGGTCAAACGAAAAAACTACAAAGAACAAAACTTGTCTAGCTTGAAGGGGAAAACCAGATGGCGCTATGGTTGGCCCGCTAGATGGCACTGCCATAGGTCAAACGGATATCAGCTGCGTTTTTCAAAAATTGGAACCACCATTTTTATTACATATTCGTGTAGTACGTAAAGAAATATAAATGTTTTAGTTGGACAACTTTTTTCGCTTTGTGATAGATGGCGCTGTAATAATCACAAACATATGGCTCACAAATTTAGACGAACAGTTGGTAACAGGTAGGTTTTTAAATTAAAATACAGAACGCGTGTACGTTTAAACATTTTATTTCCGTTGTTCCAATGTGATACATGTACCTTTGTCAACTTATCATTTCTGAGAACCCATGCTGCGGGTGCAATCGATGTTGATGTAGCATTCTCAACACCGAAGTTTTTGAGATTCCCGATTCTCGCGCAATTTGTCTGTTACTGATGTGCGGATTAGCCGCGACAGCAGCTAAAACACCTACTTGGGCATCATCATTTGTTGCAGGTCGTGGTTGACGTTTCACATGTGGCTGAACACTTCCAGTTTCCTTAAATAACGTAACTATACGGCGAACGGTCCGGACACTTGGAGGATGTCGTCCAGGTTACCGAGCAGCATACACAGCACACGCCCGTTGGGCATTTTGATCACAATAGCCATATATCAACACGATATTGACCTTCTCCGCAATTGGTAAACGGTCCATTTTAACACGGGTAATGTATCACGAAGCAAATACCGTCCGCACTGGCGGAATGTTACGTGATACCACGTACTTATACGTTTGTGACTATTACAGCGCCATCTGTCACAAAGCGAAAACAATGGTCCAACTAAAACATTCATATTTCTTTGCGTACTACACGAATATGTAATAAAAATGGGGGTTCCTATTTAAAAAAACGCAGTTGATATCCGTTTGACCTATGGCAGCGCCATCTAGCGGGCCAACCATAGCACCATCTGGATTCCATTATCAAGCTAGACGAGTATTTCAGCGTGTCAGGTGATTCTGATGTTGTCGGATCGTAAGTCCCATCCACGTGACAGTCAACGGCTCCACGGGCGAGAGGCTTGGTGTCAGTGCATTTGATGGTGGCCAGGTTGTGGGTGCTCCAGTAGGTTTTGCAGGTATTGTTTATTCCACGTCGTCACCGTGACAAGGGTCGAACTGAACGCTGTTGCAGTATCAACTGTAAACGATGTTTCGATCCCGCGGTGTAAGCGGCCTATGTTTCGTTAAAATTCTGAGTGCATACAGAATGACTACAAAAAACGGTCTCGGTTAAAATGCCCCTTTTTTGTGTGTGTTGATCCATAAAAGTACAATTTACCATAGGAACCACTTACTTTGTGCACTGGTTACTTAGGGCTTAAAGAAGATTAAATTCGCTTTAATGTTAAAGTTTTGTAGTAATAGAATTATTATTTGACTTACGAATTGTTTCATTTGCTCCACTTGCAAAAAATCTGCACTGAGTATGCTACACTTGTAATCGTAATTTAAATTTCTACGAATGAACAGAAAATATTGAATAATAGAAAAACACTGCATGGAACTTTATGTATCATATATCACTCCGAAGATCTCATCGGAAACTCATCTTCTGGAATCTGGAAGAACCGTACAAAAATGCAGTCAGCAATCTTATTTTGAATAAAATCATTTTCACTAGATATATATACTCTTGCTGAACGCAAATGATCGCTGTTAAGATCCGCATTAGTGAATAATTTATATGTCAATGACCACATGGTGTCTTGAAAACAAACGTTACATAAATGCCTGCAATTTAATGATGGGAAGGTGTGTGAATTAATACAGAATGACTGTGCATTAACTGTTAATTACTATAGCAACGCAAAGACATATGTAGTTATTTTACGCGAAAAATGAATTGAAACTTATATCAGCCACGTGGCATCCATACCACTCCAAGAAAAAGACTTTGTTCTCAAAGTACTTACTAAAGCCACGAAAATACAATCATTCCGTGAATGAAGAATGGATTTATATAGTTCACCTACGAATTAATGTATGGCACAAAGAAAACGAATTCTGTCTTACATTAATCGAAAATGGACGTTCCACAGCATCCTTGTGTCAATACGGCACGCTAAGCAGCACATTGCAGCATATATTACTTACCTTATTACTCGCCGCTCGTGACCAGAGTGTACAGACGCCAATTCTCATCATAGAATTTTGCATACAAACCCAAGTTTTAACCAGCAGACAATTGTTTTCTCTCTCGATATACCCCAGAACAGCCACACTGCCACCTTGTATCGAAAACACCAAACAACAGAGGAGAACCAAACATTTTGTTCCTCATTCAAACACAAACCGTACTACTCCCACACTGGCCACGTTGAATTCCCGTTGGCCGAGCCTTACTACGCATCAAAGAGTGTCACTGGACAAACCATCACAACTGAGCAACAACTAACTACACAACAGACGTCGCCTAGTGAGCACAGATCAACACAGGAAAACTGTTCGCGAGTTAGCAAACGACTAAAACGTGAGAAATTGGAAGTTTGCAATTGCAGCAGCCAACTTTCAACGGATCCCTGTCGACAAATGCGGATCGTAGCAGTGGACACAGAAATCACGGTGCAGCAAATAACTTCCCATTTCGATGTTGCACAAATACAACCTCTGGGCAGGCATGCCACCAAGAACCACAACGTAATTGAAAGGTGCAGACAGCACCACTCCACATGTATATATTCTCTCATCACGTATTACCGATGACAGAGATAACCAAGGATGAAGGAACATCGCCATTGCACGTTCAAAGCGTGTAGAAACATCACCCAGATGAATGGTCGTGGCACATGATGAAGGCAGCAGCTGGTATAGCCGAAACCATTTGATGAGATACAATCCACATCCCAACAGTGCATCGCTCAAGCAGGCGGTGGTCGCACTTTTCTGGAGGGAATGTTTATCTGTGTTGGAATGGGGCAGCTGATACGTCCACCACCATTTATCAACGCCGAACTATACACGAGTCAGCTGTCCTATCATCTTTGCGACTAGCTCGCCCTCACATTACTCCTTCGGCCTAATAAATTTTACAAGTGGATTAACAAAAAATAGAAAAGCGTTAAGACGGCAGTTTTGTTTCCGCAGGTGCTGTACATAGTCTCCCCCCACTTGCATACAACGCACGGAACGTTCATACCATCATGTGAAACTGTTCTTTGGCATGTTACTGAACTAATACGTCACAGTGGCCTCAGTGTGCGTTATGTCAGCGAAGAGTTGAGGCTTTATCTGAATTTCTACATTTTGCTGTTTTGCTTTAGGTTCGTATTATTTGCACAAGTCTTGCCCACCTGTCACTATTTTTTCCAGAAAACAATTGTCTGTGTTTTGTATTCCAGTAAAGCGTCCACTGTTTTAGTTCGGGAGTCGAGGTGTGTGGGACAACTTTATACACACTTTTCTCTTCTTCAAAACGTTCCGGAAAAATTCTTGATAACTTGATTTAGAATTGTTGCTTTATTAAGGGTTGTGAAACAACTTCGACCACTAAGCCCGCACGTCCGCTACTTAAAACTGCCTACTCGCAACTGACAGGTCGAATGCACGTCTGTTGTCCACAGTTGTCAGTTCAAGTGGCCACCGTAGTCACTGCGCTGACGCCTCTTATACGCCAGGAATAAAATCAGTGTCGGGACTTCTTGGATGCTTGGTGTATAGGCACAGAGCTCTTCAACTTGTCCATGTACCGCGCCAATGCTGTAAAATTTCGGAACTCTCCCTGGATTTGTGGGCGCTTATGTAATCCTCTGTCGTATACTGAACTTATACGAGGGTTGTCCAGAAATTAAGTTCCGATCAGTCGTGAAACGGAAACCACTGGGAAAATCCGGTAAAGCTTTGCACAGATGTGTTGCGCAGTGTCTCTAGTATGCCCGTCAATCGTGTCGCGTCGCTCTTTTCAGTTTTGAGTGAACAGTGAGCACGTAAAATGCTTAGGGAAAAGCGCCTCCCGCCAAGTATGAGGGCCTGGTTAGAGATTTGCCCTGTGTCATGCAGCACACATAATACAACTGCTGAACAGTTCCTTCTTCATACCAATTCTCGGCCGTACATTGCAGGGACAATGAAGACGCTCCTGCAGCGTTTCGAATGAGAAGTGTATGACCACCCACAATACAGTCCGTAATTGGCTCCCCCTGAGTCTCACCTCTGCTCACAAGAACCGCTGGCTATGAAGACAAAATTGTTCCACTGACAACGAGCTGCAGACCAGTGCAGATAACTGGCCGAAAGCACAGGTGGCTGCTTTCTATGACGAGGATATTGGAAAGTTGATACTACACTACAACAACACTCAATGTTGGAGTGGCGACTATGTGGAGAAGTAGGTGCAAGGTGTACCTAACTGTTGCAAATAAAACATTTCTGGTTTTCACTATGGTTCCCACTTCGCGACCGATCGGAACTTACTTTCTGAACAACCATGGCGTAAGAGGACATCGGGAGGTGTGTGTGTGTGTGTGTGTGTGTGTGTGTGTGTGTGTGTGTTTGTGTGTGTGCGTGCGTGTTTGTGTTTATGTGTGTCTTAGTCCTGGCTCTGACCATTCAACTTGCGTTGTGGGCACAGGCTGAGTGATCATGGATCAGCCGGTGTCATCGACGCGATGCTGCGATCATCAAGGCGGAACAGCGGTGCTATATGCTACTAGGTAGATGTCTCTGTTGAGCTGCTCATCGGTCTATATATCTTGTTCCCATATGTTAAGTCATCCAAGACACTAGACACGTAACATATGCTCTAATGTTATTCTGTCGACAAGTTTCCTTCACCGGAGTAGACCGAATCTCAACGTTATTACTTCCGTTTTTATAGTAAAAGTTTCGATGTTCTGCTTGAAGTTTAGCTGATATTCTTGTTCACCGCTATCGCTAGTGTATTCTCACTCCTCTGTCCGTCTGCTTAGCTGCGTGGTAACGAGTTTGCCTACCATGGAGCGGGCCAGAGTTGGCTTCCCGGCCGGGTTGGAGATTTTCTCCGCTTGTGGACTAGATGTCTTGCTGTCCTCATTATCATTTCATCATCACCGACTCGCAAGTGGCATAGTAACCATTGCACCCGCCAGCCGAACTTCCCCGGATGGGGCCTCCCGGCCATTAATGTCACCCGATCATTTCACTTCAATTCATTCTTCGTTCCTCTGAAGAATAATATACTCTCAGTACAAAGGGCTATTTTAAGCCTGACTTCCAATACTTATACCCAAAATTTGCGGAAAGTTCTATCTAGTCTCTTACTAAATTGTTTACGTTTTGTATTGTATTGTAGTAAAACGATGCCACTATGATATCGCTTTTTACCTTATTTCTTGTTTAGTTGAAATAATATCCACTAGATATTCGGAATTTTTTATTTATTGTTTACTTACTAGTTTATAAACTTCAATTAGAAGCTACCTATTCTGTAGTTATTGCTATACTTCATTCCCCTTTGCTGAAGGTGAATAGCACTTCACTTTATCTCACCGTCATGTATTTCGCATAGTCTCTAGGACATATTAAATAAATGTGGAACTTTAATTTTAGGAGCCTGGCTATATGCTTAACTCAGTCCTGATTTGCTCCATCTGGCCCTGAAATCTTAATATTCTTTCGCTTTGTAGATGCCTCATTTTATACTTTCGCCTCCCTGACTTGTAGTTCTCTTGTAGTACCACAGTTCTTCCACATTCATTCACATATAGCTTGATAATGACAGCAATGAAAATAGATGCACCAATTTTAGCGATTTCTGATCCCAACAGCGACACTCATGAGGAAGTAAAAAAAAAAAGAAAAATCTTAATAACAGTAGTTAACTCTAACACATATTACTGGAGGCAAAATAACAAACAAATATTGCACTATCAAAATTTTCCTCCTGCCCATGTGGCATAGCTCTTCTTTTAAGAGAAAGTATATCATCTTGGTCTTGGTGAAATTAGTTGCGAAAATACGTCATCCACCACTAACCATGTGAGTTGATACCATGCCTGTATATGGATGTGTGAGGTAGTAAGATTGTGAATTACTAGTGGTGTACGTGATAGGCAGTATATTTTGTTACAACCCATTGTTAAGACAACGAGGTAGGCAGGACAGCAATCATTCACCTTTTCCCTTGCTATATGAATTTATTACATTATGACTGGTTCCACACTGGAGCCCAAGATCACATAGTTCCATACGCTATCTGACCAAAGGTATGTAGACACCTCTATGTAATTAGAAACTGACCACTAGGTGTTACGAGTCATAAAAGGATGCGGGGAGTATTGTGTTGTCAGCAGAGAAGCTATAACATCAAATGAGTCTGTCAGCAGGGTTCAGTAACTTGGAAGGGCCACTAGTCAATGGATGGCACCTGCGTTACAAATCCATCAGAGACATTTGAGTCCTGGTAAAGCTGTCCAAGTTGACTGTTGGTGATGGGACTGTGAAGTGGAAACGCGAAGGAACAACCAGAGCTACGCCAAGGCCAGATAGACCTCACGTGCTGACGGACTGGGATCGTCAAACATTGCGGAGAGCGGCTGTGAAAAATCGCCTGAAATCGTCAGATGGAGTCACTCGTGAGATCCAGTGTGATACCAGCAGTCCATCCAGCACAATGACTGTGCGCAGGGAGTTGCAAGGAATGGGGTGCAGTGGCCGAGCAGGTCCTCGAAGGCCACATAGTTATGACAGAAGTGAAGTTGTTGGGTACGGTTGTGAGAAATAGCTATCTCGGTAGCAGCACTGCCCAGGAAAGACAATGCTCATGGTTCCAGACTCTGTCCGAAACACAGTTTTATTCTGCCAAGAATTCAGTATTACTCCGCGTTTTCCCGGTCGTTGCTGGGCGGTTAAAATCATGAAAAACCGCTATCGTATACTTGAGGTACGGGCTGCTTGTAACTAAACTTCCGCTACTTGAGCTAGTGTAGAGCGAAAAGTGTTTACGAATTGGTTGCCAACTTTGTGGAAATAATGTTCAAACTCTGTACTGCAATATTTACTTTTTTAGTAGTGTTACTATCGTGACATCATGTTAGGCGCCGGTACTGGTATGGCGGCGTAGGTTTGATACACAAGCATCAGTGTGCATTACAGTGGCAGCCAATCAACATGGATCTCGAAAAGGTGAGTAGGGCTTTACTCGTTAATAACAGCAATAATATGTAAATACATAAAACTGCTAGAAGTCACTTTGTTGAATAGTCATTTTAGTATTCCATGAACCGGTTTTCGAACCTTTTCAGGTTCCTCTTCAGATGGTTTTCTGGAAGTTACATCACTATTTCTAGCACAATGCTGGGTGCTGGGTTGCGACAGTATGGGCGTCTTTTTTCCTTTAGGGTCCATCTGTCTGTACCCATTTTGATGGCCAGTTGGTACACCAATTCACACACTTTTACACAATCTGTAGGCGTTTACACTGTAATAGCTAAACTTTGTCAGCATCAAACGAGATTCGAACTCGGGACTTATGCCTTTCGCGGGCAAGTGCTCTACCATCTGAGGTACCCAAGCACGACTCACGCCCCATCCTCACAGCATCACTTCTTCCCGAGTTCGAGTCTCGGTCCAGCACACAGTTTTAATCTGCCAGGAAGTTTCAACAAAAGTTTAATTATAACCACCCTGTATTTCTGTGATATCGAATTAAGGCTAGCTTTAAATTAGTTTTTGACCGATGCCTCTGGCTGTGGAGGCTGGTGGAAAGAGCCCGTTATTAGCCTTAGTCAAACGGCCACTCTTACTCTCGTTCATATTACACCGAAGCACCAAATAACCTGGTATAGGCATGGGTACTCAGACACAGACATAAGTAAACAGGTAGAATATGGCACTGCGGTCGGCAACGCCTTCATAAGACAAGTTCAAATGGCTCTGAGCACTATGGGACTTAACATCTCAGGTCATCAGTCCCCTAGAACTTAGAACTACTTAAACCTAAGTAACCTAAGGACATCACACACATCCATTCCCGAGGCAGGATTCGAACCTGCGACCGTAGCGGTCGCGCGGTTCCACACTGAAGCGCCTAGAACCGCTCGGCCACCAACGGCCGGCCATAAGACAAGTGTCTGGCGCAGTTGTTAGATCGGTTACTGCTGCTACAAACGGCAGGTTATCGAGATTTAAGTGAGTTTGAGTGTGGTGTTATAGTCGGCGCACGAGGGATGGGAGACAGCATCTCCGAGGTAGCGATGAAGTGGGAATTTTCCCGTACGACCATTTCACGCGTGTATCGTGAATATCAGGAATCCGGTAAAACATCAAATCTCCTACATCGTTGCGGCCCGAAAGAAATCCTGCAAGGACCGGACCAACGAAAACTGAAGAGAATAATTCAACGTGAAAGACGTCCAACACTTCCGCAAATTGGTGCAGATTTCTATGCTGAGCCATCAACAAGTGTGAGCGTGCGAACTATTCAATGAAACATCATCGATATGGGCTTTCGGAGCCGAAGATCCACTCGTGTACCCTTGATAACTGAAAGACACAAAGCTTTATGCATCGCCGAGGTCGTCAGCACCAACATTGGACTGTAGATGACTGGAATCTTGTTGCCCGGTCGGACGAGTCTCGTTTCAAATAGTATCGAGCGGATGGACGTGTATGGGTACGGAGACAACTTCATGAATCCATGCAGCATGCATGTCAGCACGGGACTGTTTAAGCTGGTGGAGGCTCTGTAATTGTGTGGGGTGTATGCACCTGGAGTGATATGGGACCCCTGATACGTCGAGATACTACTCAGACAGGTGACACGTACGTAAGCATCCGGTCTAATCACCTGCGTCCATTCATGTCCATTGTGCATTCCAACGGACTTGGATAATTCCAGCGGGATGATGCGACACCCCAAAACGTCCAGAATTGCTACAGAGTGGCTCCAGGAACACTCTTCTGAGTTTAAACACTTCCACTGTCCACCAAACTCTACAGACATGAACGTTGTTGAGCATATCTGGGATGGCTCGCAACGTGCTGTTCAGAAGAGATCTCCATCGTCACGTACTTATACGGATTTACGGACAGCCCTGCAGGATTCATGGTGTCAGTTCCCTCCAGAACTACTTAACACATTAGTCGAGTCCATACCACGTCGTGTTGCGACACTTCTGCGTGCTCGAGGGGGCCCTACACGATATTTGGCAGGTGTACTAGTTTCTTTGCCTCTTCAGTGTACTTCGTAGTCAGATTCATATTGGCCTCGTTAGATCAAACGTTTTCGCTTGTCTCCTCCCTCCACCTAGTGGGTAGCTCAATGAAATAGGAAACCAGATGAGAGGCAGGCCTTATGTGTACCGTGTGCCTGCACTCGGTGGCGCACAATGACGACAGTGGCGTCGCGCCGTACTGCTGACGGAAGCGAGCAGGCGGGATCAAAGGCGTCCCGGCGACGCGCCGCTATCTGTCAGCCTTACGTCTTTTGCCTGGCCGTACGTTACGTCGGCGTCACGAGACAAAGTGCAGAGCAGCAGCAACTGATACCGCAGATGAGCTCATCGGAGCAATTACCTCACTCGCGACTCGTGTTTATACGCTTGCAGCTTCTGCACAAAGCGCGCCTCGCGCCAGGCGACGGCGGTGGCCTCCATGTGTCACAAACGTGGCATCCGTACTAATTCAGCCTGTCCGAGATACCGCCTAGGGCGAAGAGTTTTCTCTACACTCTCTGTAATCAAGAGTGCTTAATTTCTACCAACGGGGAAACAAATCTGAAAAATTATTTAAAAAAATTTAAATTTTTCATACGACACGCTTTTCAAACAGACTAAAAAGCTTAAAATAGTTTCTTGTAGTCCCAAACGAGTTACTAACCCCATCTAGGTAGCACTGATAATTTGTGCTTATGAATTTTTAATATGTATGACGATACTTTCAGTACATGACTCGTGTGTATAATTCACCTTCCAATACTATCTGTAGCATACGCCTCACGTTTTTCGTTATAACTGTTACAAGTATTGTCACAGCTATTCAAAACTGATAAGCACAAATCTTCATGATTATTTGTATGGATCTACGAGAAATTATTTTGTACTTTTTGGTCCTATTTAAAAATGTGTTATTCTGAAAATTTATATTTATTTATAGCATTAGTTCCTACTTTTCGGTCTTGTGCGAGTGATATTCCTCACTGGATTTTAAACATTTTGAATAAGTTTTTCATCACTCCAGTTCCTAGAACTCCCGAAGATAGACATTGAGAATATTGTATCACAGATATAGTCCCTTTGACTGTTCAGAGACGTCACTAAACCCCTCCCCCCCAAAGATGTAAACAACCATGCATGAGCAGTGCCTAGTAGACGGAGGGGGTCCGACAGTCGATGTGTTCCAGTCATTCCACCAGGGAGGAGGTACACGGCTCGTGTAGTGTGCAGTTCAACCATGCCTAGACGGTCAATAGCGCGGTGCGATCGCGTCCACATTGTTACTTTGTGCCAGGAAGGTCTCTCAACAAGGGAAGTGTCGAGGCGTCTCGGAGTGTACCAAAGCGATGTTATTAGAACATGGAGGAGATGCAGAGAGACAGGAACAGTCGATGACATGCCTTGCTCGGGGGGCCCAAAGGCTACTACTGCAGTGGAAGACCGCTACCTTCTGATTATGGTTCGGAGGAACCCTGACAGGAACGTCACCATGTTGAATAATGCTTTTCGTACAGCCACAGGACGTCGTGTTACGACTCAAACTGTGCATGATGCGCAACTTCACTCCAGACGTCCATGGCGAGGTCCATCTTTGCAATCACGACACCAAGCAGGGCGGTACAGATGGGCTCAACAACATGCGGAATGGAATGATCAGGATACGCACCACGTTCTCTTCACCGATGAGTGTCGCATATGCCTCCAACCAGACAGTCGTCAGGGACGTGTTTGGAGGCAACCCGGTCAGGCTGAACGCCTTAGACACACTGTCCAGTTAGTGCAGCAAGGTGGAGGTTCCCTGCTGTTTTTGGGTGGCATTATGTGGCGCCGACGTACCTCGCTGGTGGTCATGGAAGGCGCCGTAACGACTCTACGATACGTGAATGCCATCCTCCGACCGATTGTGCAACCATATCGGCAGCATATTGGCGAGGCATTCGTCTTCATCGACGACAATTCGCGCCCTCATCGTGCACCTCTTGTGAATGACTTCCTTCAGGATAACGACATCGCTCGAATAGAGTGGCCAACATGTTCTCCAGACATGAATCCTATCGAACATGCCTGGCATTTGTTGAAAAGGGCTGTTTAGGGGCGACTTGTGGATAGTATGCCACGAAGAATAAAGACATGCATCAATGCAGTAGGACGTGCCACTGAGAATTAGAGGCATCGGTGTGTACAGCAATCTGGACCATCACCTCTGAAGGTCTCCCTGTCTGGTGGTACAACATGCAATGTGTGGTTTTCATGAGGAATAAAAAGGGCGGAAATGATGTTTACGTTGATCTCTACTTCAGTTTTCTGTACAGGTTTCGCAACTCTCGGAACCGAGGTGACGCAAAACTTTTTTTTTATATACATATACAGGGTGGTCCATTTATCGTGACCGGGCCAAATATCTCACAAAAGAAGCGTCAAACGAAAAAACTACAAAGAACAAAACTTTTCTAGCTTGAAGGGGGAAACCAGATGGCGCTATGTTTGGCCCGCTAGATGGCGCTGCCATAGGTCAAACGGATATCAACTGGGTTTTTTTAAATAGTAACCCCCATTTTTTTTACGTGTTCGTGTAGTACGTGAAGAAATATGAATGTTTTAGTTGGACCACTAATTTCGCTTTGTGATAGATGGCGCTGTAATTGTCACAAACATATGGCTCACAATTTTAGACGAACAATTGGTAACAGATAGATTTTTTACATTAAAATACAGAACGTAGGTACGTTTGAACATTTTATTTCGGTTGTTCCAGTGTGATACATGTACCTTTGTCAACTTATCATTTCTGAGAATCCATGCTGCGGGTGCAATCGATGTTGATGTAGCATTCTCAACACCGACGTTTTTGAGATTCCCGATTCTCGTGCAATTTGTCTGTTACTGATGTGCGGATTAGCCGCGACAGCAGCTAAAACATCTACTTGGGCATCATCATTTGCTGCAGGTCGTGGTTGACGTTTCACATGTGGCTGAACACTTCCTGTTTCCTTAAATAACGTAATTATTCGGCGAACGGTCCGGTCGCTTGGATGATGTCGTGCAGGATAGCGAACAGCATGCATAGCACACGCCCGTTGGGCATTTTGTGACAATAGCCATACATCAACACGATATCGACCTTTTCCGCAATTGGTAAACTGCCCATTTTAACACGGGTAATGTATCACGAAGCAAATACCGTCCGTACTGGCGTAATGTTACGTGACACCACGTACTTATACGTTTGAGACTATTACAGCGCCGGCCGGCCGGTGTGGCCGTGCGGTTCTAAGCGCGTCAGTTTGGAACCGCGTGACCGCTACGGTCGCAGGTTCGAATCCTGTCTCGGGCATGGATGTGTGTGATGTCCTTAGGTTAGTTAGGTTTAAGTATTTCTAAGTTCTAGGGGACTGATGACCTCAGTAGTTAGGTCCCATAGTGCTCAGAGCCATTTGAACCATTTTATTACAGCGCCATCGATCACAAAGACAAAAAAGGTGGTCCAACTAAAACATTCAATTTTCTTTACGTACTACACGAATATGTAATGAAAAATTGGGGTTCCTATTGAAAAAATGCAGTTGATATCCGTTTGACCTATGGCAGCGCCATCTAGCGGGCCAACCATAGCACCATCGTTTGCCCCTTCAAGCTAGACAAGTTTCGTTCTTTGTAGTTTTTTCGTTTGACGGGGCCCGCCAGCGATCAATGGACCACCCTTTATAGTGCACATATTTCCTCCTGCTCCTCTCTCTCCGTCCATCCTCTCTTCCTCATCTCTCTCTCTGCTCAGCCCTGACCCTCCGCTCACGTACAACCAACTAATAATCTTCATGAAATAAGCAACTTTTTAAAAAGTATTGTTATCGAACGTATTTTATGAATTTCAATATTAAAAGTTAAAAGCCGGGTAAAACTTTATATGACAGTGGGAGAGAAGCGAACTAATACGTAATTCTGTGAAATGATTCGGTATATAACAGCACGTTTTTCACTATAGTCCATAAATTTTCTGTTTACAGTAATGGATGTCGTAACTATTAATTGTTAAAATAATATAGGAGCTTCCAATCAAGCATCAGAGTCTGTGTTCCGACAGTTTTTTGTGGTGTAGTTTTGTAACTGTATTACTCAAGAAACATGCAATTATGATAGAAAAATATCATAGCAACCTGAATTACTTATAATTTTCTTAGCACTACTAAGTTATTAGCTACACTGCCAAGAACTCAGCAAGTTGCAGAAAATTTTGGTGGAGAAGATACTCGCAAATTCTTTTACAGCCACTGCACCATCGTAGATCACCGAGAAACGAAGACAAATATTTGATATTAACTGTTACACCCTGTAGCATTCCAGGTGGTCATATGAAATTTTTTTTTTGTTTTTCTGGAAGTTGGGCCCAGTGTCTGACTGCGGAAAAGTCAGCGGCACAGGTGCTGCATGTCGTGAAAAAGTTCCTAGCTAAAAGAGCCAGCCACCAAGGTAGGTATTCTGGCGAAAGGGCGTTGAGAGGGACACTACCTGAGACACGAGCCACACAGACGCCTCAAAGCAGCGTTAACCAGGCCACAGACTGCCACTGTGAGCAATCGAAGAAAGATTGCTTTCGAGAAAGATACGAATTTGCGAGTGGATGGCACACACAACGCACTACGCCGAGAAGGATCTGCTGGACTCAAAGGAGGTCAGCAGCAGCTGTTGTTTTAAAAGGCAGTCCTAGGTTAGTTCACCAAAATTGTTTTGGTAGCGAGGAAGAAGACCCGCGAGTGTGTTTGTGCAGCCCTTGTCATTGGTTAAAATGTGAAACGAATCTCATGATGGGAGAGAAATTCTATTTTCCGTGTCTAATACAGACTAGTGTAATATTGGTCCAGCCCGCATCTCGTGGTCGTGCGGTAGCGTTCTCGCTTCCCACGCCCGGGTTCCCGGGTTCGATTCCCGGCGGGGTCAGGGATTTTCTCTGCCTCGTGATGGCTGGGTGTTGTGTGCTGTCCTTAGGCTAGTTAGGGTTAAGTAGTTCTAAGTTCTAGGGGACTGATGACCATAGATGTTAAGTCCCATAGTGCTCAGAGCCATTTTTTTGTAATATTGGTTCATCACGACAGATTTGTGAGGAGGAGGAAAACTGTTATCGCTATAAACTTTTGATTAATCAGATCTCAGAAGGTCTACAGCGACTGGCTGAAGAGAATCTGGAGTTGGCAATAACAGCAAGAGTCATGAACAGGATAGCTGATACACATTTCGCGTTAGAGTAGAGAGGCAAAGTTTCATCTCATATCTTCGTAAGAGCAGCACCTCGCTTAAGAACTCTAGAGAATTCAAACTTCATCGAAGCTGTGAGAGGAAGGACTTTGTCCTAGAACTGACCATAAATGCGGGAGTGAACTTACAACTCTCAGCTATCCCTGCAACCATCCTCGACATCTGTTTCTCACAACCATGGTAATAAAAACCCATGTTTGTGCCAGTTGCGGCGAGGGGACCACAAAATTGTTTGTTGCAAGAAGAGATAACGATTTTTTAAATTAATTCGCACAGCCTGCCAGCTAAACTCAGCGTGCGCTTAGGTAAGAGTACTGGTGGTACCTTTCTTGCTTCTTTCGTCAATCTATTGACTAGTTTCGAAATCACTGGAGATTTACGAGGACGTAAGCTAAATGTATCATTTCATTTTGAATTTCATCCATCTCTCCCTAGGTCTTACCACGTTTCTTTTACAATTGATTTCTACATCTACATCTATGTGATTACTCTGCTATTCACAATAAAGTGCCGGGTAGAGGGTTCAATGAACCACCTTCAAGCTCTCTCTCTACCGATCCACTCTCTAACGGCATGCGAGAAAAACGAGTTCTTAAATTTTTCTGTGCTGGCACTGATTTCTCTTATTTTATGGTGATGATCATTTCTCCCTATGTACGTGGGAGGCAACAGAATGTTTTCACAATCAGTGGAAAAAACTGGTGATTGAAATGTCATGATAAGATCCCGTCGCAACGAAACATGCCTTTGTTTTAATGATTGCCACTTCAATTCACGTATCATGTCTGTGACACTATCTCCCCTATTTCGCGATAATAGAAAACAAGGAGCCTTTCTTTGTACTTTTTCGATGTCATCTGTCAGTCCCACCTGATGCGGATCCCACCCCGCACAGCAATACTCCAGAATAGAGCGGACAAGCGTGGTGTAAGCAGTCTCTTTAGTAGACCTGTTGCACCTTCTGAGTGTTCTGCCAATGAATCGCAGTCTATGGTTTGCTCTACCCACAATATTATCTATGTGATCGTTCCAGTTTAGGTCATTTGTAATTGTAATCCGTAAGTATTTAGCTGAATTTACAGCCTTCAGGTTTGTGTGACTTATCACGTAATCGAAATTTAGCTAATTTCTTTTAGTACTCATATGAATAACTTCACACTTTTCTTTATTCGGGGTCAATTGCCACTTTTCGCAATCTGACAGGAAATCACAAATCCAGTCGCACAACTGAGGCGATACTCCGTAGGCACGCAGCTTGGTTAGAAGCCGCTTGCGAGGAACGGTGTCGGAAGCCTTCAGGAAATCTAAAAATATGGAATCAATTGTACATTTCCTGTCGATAGCACTTTTTACGTATAAAGAGCTAGTTGTGTTTCACAAGAACGATATTTTCTAAATCCGTGCTGACTATGTGTCAATAAATCGTTTTCTTCGAGGTATTCCATAACGTTCGAATACAGTATATGTTCCAAATCCCTACTGCAAATCGACGATAGTGATATAGGCCTGTAATTCAGCGGATTAGTCCTACCTCCCTTTTTGGGTATTGGTGTGACTTGAGCAATTTTCCAGTCTCTAGGTACGGATCTATCTGTGAGCGAGTGGTTGTATATAATTGCTAAATATGGAGCTATTTTATCAACACACTCTGAGAGGAACCTGACTGGTATACAATCTGGACCGGAGGCCCTGGCTTTCTTAAGTGATTTAAGCTGCTTTGATACACCGAGGATATCTACTACCATGTTTCTTATCTTGGCAGTTGTTCTTGATTGGAATTCAGGAATATTTACTTCGTCTTCTTTGGTGAAGGAGATTCGGAAAACCGTGTTTAATAACTCTGCTTTAGTGGCACTGTCATCAGTGACTTCATCGTTCTTATCGCGCAATGAAGGTATTGATTGCGTCTTGCTACTGGTGTGCTTTATGTATGACCAGAATCTCTTTGTGTTTTCTGCCATATTTCGAGACAGAATTTCGTTGTGGAAATTATTAAAAGCATCTCGCATTGAAGTACGTGCTATATTTCGAACTTCTCTAAAACTAAAACTTTGCCAAGCTTGGGGATTTTGCGGCGTTCTTTTAAATTTGGCATGCTTTTTTCGTTGCTTCTGCAACAACGATCTGACCCGTTTTGTGTACCATGGGGGATCAGTACCATCACTTATTAATTTATGTGGTATGTATCTCTCCATTGCTGTCGATACTATCTCTTTGAAAACATTCCACAACTTTTCTACGCTTACATGATGAGATCGGAAGGAGATTTTTTTAAATATATGTACTTTGCGTTTGTTTTTGATGGTTGTTGGTGTTACGCTATTCAGCCTGGCACCAACTGCCTTGTGGTCGCTAATCCCTGTATTCGTCGCAATACTCACTATTTGTCCAGGATTTTTTGCTGCTAAAAGGTCAAGTATGTTTTCTCAACCATTTACGCTTCGAGTGGGCTCGTGAACTAATTGTTGAAAATAATTTTCTGAGAAAGCATTCAGTGCAATTTCTGATGACGTTTTATGCCTGCCGCCGACTTTAAATGTATAATTTTTCCTGCATATCGAGGGTAGACTGAAGTCACCACCGACTATAACCGTATGAGCGGGGTACTTATTTGAAATGAGACTCAAGTTTTCTTTGAACTATTCAGCAACTATATTTTCTGAGTCGGAGGGGGATCGGTAAAACGATCAAATTAATAGTTTAGTCCGATTGTCAGGTATAACCTCTACCCATACTATTTCACACTAACTAACTACTTCAGTTTCGCTACAAGGCAAACTACCTATGACAGCAATAAGTACTCCACCACCAACTGTATTTAATCTATCCTTTCTGAACACTGTTAGATCGTTTAGAAATATTTCGGCTGAACTTATTTCCAACTTTAGTCAGCTCTCTGTACCTACAACTATTTGAGCTTCTGTGCTTTCTACTAGGGCTTGAAGCTCTGGTTCTTTCCCAACACAGCTACGACAGTTTACAACTACAATACCTATTTTTTCTACAACTACCTTACTGTGTTTTGTCTGTCCACTTTTAGATAGACGCTACTTCTGTGGTTCCCTGAGACCCTCTAACCTAAAAAACTGCTCAGTACCTTCCACACAGCCCCATTTACCCGTGCTGCCACCTCCTGTGTGTAATGGACTCCTGACCTATTAAGCCCGATGGCGCTAGTCAAGGAATCTGCAGCCTGCACAGTCACAAAACTGCATGAGCCTCTGATTCAGACCCTCCACTCGGCTCTGCACCAAAGGACCACAATCGGTTCTATCGACGATGCTGCAGATGGTGAGCTCCGCCTTAATCTCGGAAGCAAGACTGGCAGTCTTTACCATTTTCGCTAGCCGCCCGAAACCAGACAGAATCTGCTCCGATCCAAAGCGACACACGTCATTGGTACCGACGTGAGCCACCACCTGCAGTTGGCTGCACCCTTAACTCTTCATGGCATCCGGAAGCACCCTTTCCACATCTCGAATGTCTCCCACCAGAATGCACATGGAGTGCACACTGGCTTCCTTCCCCTCCTTGGCAGCCATGCTCCTAAGGGGCCCCATTACGTGCCTAACGTTGGTGCTCCCAACTACCAGTAAACCCACCCTCTGTGAATACCCAGTTCTTGCGGGCCGAGAAGCTTCCTCTGGAACAGGGTGGACGATTGCATTTGGCTCAGAGACATCGTCAGCCACAGATAACGCCAGAAACCTGTTTGTCAAACGAACCAGGGAGACCCGACGATCGGCCCCTCGGAAAGTTTTCCGCTGCCTGGCAGACTTAGGAATGATCTCCTTCTCGACCACAGGTGAGGGGTCAACCTCAGTGCAGGCAGTACCTGGTGAGGCCACAGCAGTGGACCGATCGGAGGAAATGTGGGACGTGCTCGACGTTCCTCGCATCCCCGCATTCGATCCCCCACAGTGACGCGCCTTGGCAGCAGCCTCAAGCTGTGTGACGGAAGACAACGCAGCCTGCAGCTGTGAGCGAAGGGTCACCAACTCAGCTCGCATCTGTACACAACAATCACAGTTCCTATCCATTACTGCAGCCGCTCCTGTTTTAAGCTCATAGAAATATACAACAAACGAACGGTGTACTCGCCTTATTAGCAGTGGGAAATCGAAGTGCTCTCTCACTGACGGTCTAAGTGACACTAAGCTGTTCTAACTAACCAAACAAAAGCCTGTAAGATACGAGGGTCGACGCAACGGTCGATAGTAACGGCGGTACTGTACACTACACTGTTGTTGAAATAAAAGGTTGTGCCTAGTAAGAACTCGAACACGCAAAAAAATAACAAAAATAAGTTACTAACTACACAGATAACTGAAACTAAGTCGCTTCTGTTTGAAGCTCGTAAAAATATGTAACAAGGGAACGGTGTACTCGCCTTATTAGTAGCAGGAACTATCGGTGCACCCGCGCTGACGGTGTAACAGACATTGACCTGTCTAACCAAATCTTTGTACATTTAATATTAACTGTTTTGTCTGTGGGAGTCCAAATAGTGCGATTTGCAGTGCCTGTGTTGTTAAGGATGATGCAATATTGCTTCGAACTCGCATCCATGTCCGAAGGAACAGGCACTGAACCGGTTATAGAAATTATGAAATACACGAAATGTATTCGCACGTGCGAATACGTACAACCATCGATTGTTTAAGGGAATGATGACAGTGAAAATTTGTGCCGAATCTTCACTTGAATCCGGATTTCCCGTCTTATGCGAGCCGTTGCCTTAACCGGTTTGGCTATCCGTACACGACTCACGGCCACTCAGCCTTCCTTTTTCATCGTTCCTACACCAAGAAGAAATGCAGATGATAAACCGGTATTTATTGGACAAATATATTATACTAGAACTGGCATGTGATTACATTTTCACACAATTTGGGTGCACGGATCCTGAGAAATCAGTACCCAGAGCAACGACCTCTGGCCGTAATAACGGCCTTGATACGCCTGGGCATTGAGTCAAACAGAGCTTGGATGGCGTGTACAGGTACAGCTGCCCATGCAGCTTCAACACGATACCACAGTTCATCAAGAGTAGTGAATGGCGTATTGCGACGAGCCAGATGCTCGGCCACCATTGACCAGACGTTTTCAGTTGGTGAGAGATGTGGAGAATGTGCTCGTCAGGGCAGCAGTCGAATATTTTCTGTATCCAGAAAGACCCGTACAGCACCTGCGACATGCGGTCCTGCATTATCCTGCTGAAATGTATGGTTTCGCAGGGATCGAATGAAGGGTAGAAAATACAAATGGCTCTGAGCACTATGGGACTTAACTTCTGAGGTCATTAGTCCCCTAGAACTTAGAACTACTTAAACCTAACTAACCTAAGGACATCACATACATCCACGCCCGAGGCAGGATTCGAACCTGTGACCGTCGCGCGGTTCCAGACTGTAGCATCTAGAACAGCTCGGACACCCCGGCCGGCAATGAAGGGTAGAGCCACAGGTCGTAACACATCTGAAATGTAACGTCCACTGTTCAAAGAGCCGCCAATGCAAACACGTACCGGGTGGTACGACAGTATGGCGATGACTACACGCTTCCAATGTGCGTTCACCGCCATGTCCCCAAACACGGATGCAATCATCACGATGCTGTAAACAGAACCTGGATTCATCCGAAAAAATATGATGTTTTTCCATCCGTGCACCAAGGTTAGTCGTTGGGTACACCATCGCAGGCGCTCCTGTCTGTGATGCAGCGTTAAGGGTAACCGCAGCCATGGTCTCCGACCTGATAGTCCATGCTGCTGCAAAAGTCGTCGAACTGTTCGTGCAGATGGTTGTTGTCTTGCAAACGTCCCCATCTGTTGACTCGGGGATCGAGACGTGGCTGCACGATCCGTTACAGCCATGCGGATAAGATGCCTGTCATCTCGGCTGCTAGTGATACGAGGCCGTTGGGATCCAGCACGGCTTTCCGTATTATCCTCCTGAACCCAGCAATTCCATATTCGGCTAACAGTCATTGGATCTCGACCAACGCGAGCAGCAACGTCACGATACGATAAACCGTAACCGTGATAGGCTACAATCCGACCTTTATCAAAGTCGGAAACCTGATGGTACGCATTTCTCCTCCTTACACGAGGCATCACAACAACGTTTCACCAGGCAACGCCGGTCAACTGCTATTTGTGTATGAGAAATCGGTTGGAAACTTTCCTCATGTCAGCACGTTGTAGATGTCGCCACCGGCGCGAACGTTGTGTGAATGCTGTGAAAAGCTAATCATTTGCATATCACAGCATCTTGTTCCTGTCGGTTCAATTTCACGTCTGTAGCACGTCATCTTCGTGGTGTTGCAATTTTAAAGGCCAGTAGTGTACATTGATCGTACTGTCGAAAGTATATAACAGCACACATTTCACTGACTCATCTCGTAGAAACGCTAATATTTCATCTGGCACTTCTTTCAAATGGTTCAAATGGCTCTGAGCACTATGGGACGTAACAGCTATGGTCATCAGTCCCCTAGAACATAGAACTACTTAAACCTAACTAACCTGCCCGAGGATTCGAACCTGCGACCGTAGTAGTCGTGCGGTTCCGGACTGAGCGCCTAGAACCGCGAGACCACCGCGGCCGGCGCACTTCTTTGTCACTCAGCGAAATTCCTTGGGTTTCTTTATGACGAAATGTCAACTTCGTCAAATATTGCTGTAGATATAATGCAATGTTTTCTTTGTTTGTCGCTGCCATTACACTGCTACAAGCACTGTTGCACTGTTGTGAGTTGCTCGTCGACTAAGCGGTTTAGCTGGGCTCCGTAGCCTCATGCTGTGCCCACCATTGGATACCTCCAGTCTCGCCCCATGTTGCTGCTAGTAGCCAATGTTGTGACTGCATGGTAGACAATACATGGGGCTTTGAATGCTGAAACATCATTGGCCCTTTGCTACCTTTGCATTCAAGTGGTTGGTTGTTAGTTTAATGTGTAGTTACATGTTGCGTAATAATGCAAGTCAAATGCAGATCTGGCTCGCAAAATGGTTATTTACGGCTTTTTATAATATGTAATGAAAACACTGAAGTATCGTTTCCTCAGAAATTTTGTGAAGCTTCGTTACGAAAAGAATTTCATGAAAAATAGGTAAAGGTTTATAAGGAATCTGATCATGTATTTCTTCTGTCATGGAACTTGGACTGAATTGAAATATACTTCTTCTGCTGAAGATGATGCACGTCGATGCCATCCGGGAACTATACACAGATGGAAACATCGAGGAATGAGGCACTATGGGTCGGACATCGAAATACTGAGTATAAAATCGAGACAACTCGGCTGAAGTATGTTATTAAACACATTATGGAACTGAACTGTAGGCAGTTAAAATCACGTAAAGTAGATTAAACAATAGACACATTAGAAGTAGGCGCACGGTGCATTTTACGAGAAGAGTTAATTGTGAGAAAGCTTTGTGATGGATAGGCATTACACTTGTTGAATGCTGACAGAAAGAAAATGCGATAACGAGTGCTTGGAGCATTGCAATAAAAGTCCAACAAGTTCTGGGCGTTTTATCTATGGATGAAGCACACCAAAAAGCGAAAGACTAATCAAAGCAATGAGTGGTTCTACATAAGATACGTGAAATCGTTTCCGTCTACCGGTCAGGTTACGGCGTGATCTGCGTAAGTCTTCTGGACCCTCTGACTGAATAATGAAGGAGCTCAAGCGTGGTTTGCAAAGAAAGGAAATCATCTTTCATCGAGAAAACGAAAGATGTATTGTAAATGGGATTCGCAGTACACGTAGTTGCAATTTCTACGCAGTTAATTAGATTTTCAGAAACTTGTAGGGAATAGGGTGGATCGGCTAAATCTTCGTCACGGTTTTCCAACGATCACAGTGATGCTTTGCTGCCTTGTATAAAAATTACCTGGAGAGGGGGTTTCCCGTGAACATATTGCATGACGTGTTGTTTGAGATCGTTTCACATTCTCAGTCTCAGGCCATTTACCGTTCTGTTGCCCCAATAATTAGTGTACCGTCATGCACCCACTTAACGGCGTGAAATTCATTTCAGACAAATTTATCAATACTGTGGTTTCAGTTTTTATAAATGTTATTGCATCATGTATGTTGCCACATGAGGACAAAAACTTCTACTTCCTGTGTCTTGTAAATATCTCAGTTAATTTTATTAGGATGCTGCATAAGTTCGTTGCGTTTTTGTTTTCCATGTTGGTATTTCGGTTGCAATGGGTTTATTTATCGATTGTCATTTTTTATTTGTAGTTCTCTGTTGCTGTTTGAATTTACATACTGTAATATTGTCGTATGGAGATAGTGAGTGAAGCTGTTGGCACTAGAAAATGGAGTGCCAAGTGGGGAATTCGGAACAGTTCCGACATATTCTTCTGTCTGAGTTCAGCAGAGGAGTGACAGCAGTGGACACAGCCAGAAAAATTTGGGCCGTGCATGGCGATAATGCCACTGAACAGAGCACGACAAGAAAATGGTTTCTCCTGTATCGTTACTGGTACAAGAAATGGAATCTTTATGCTAACATGAGAAAAAAAGGGAATGGTTGAGCAAACAAAGTAGCAACTCCCAGCGCAAAGACCCCAGCGCGTCCACAGAAGATAATGTTTCGGATCTAGTGGAACAGCGACAGAGTGGTGTACTACGAATTGCTCCCCCTAGGTGTAATCATCACAGCTGACACTCTATTTGTGTTTTGAACCGAGGACCTAGAAACGACGGAGAGGCTTCGACCCTGCCGTAGCCCTCAGTGATTCACAGCCCCACATCAGTCTACAGCAGTCCACTCACCCCACCGCCGCCTCACACCAAACCCAGGGTTATTGTGCGTTTTGGCCCTCAGTGGACCAGCTTGGGACGTCTCTAACCAGACGAGTGTAACCCCAACATAGAGGGGAAATAAGGGGAACCAGCCCACATGCGTCGAGTCAGATGAAAAACCGCCTTAAAAACCATCGAAAGGCTGGCCGGCACACTGGACCTCGACGAATTGACGCATGGTGCAGGGAATGGCAATTGAATCTCAATGCAGTCAAGTGTAATGTGCTGCGAATACACAGAAAGAAATATCATTTATCATTTAGCTACAATATAGCAGGCCAGCAACTGGAAGCAGTTAATTCCATAAATTATCTGGGAGTACGCATTAAGAGTGATTTAAAATGGAATGACCATATAAAATTAATCGTTGATAAAGAAGATGACAGACTGAGATTCATTGGAAGAATCCTAAGGAAATGCAGTCCGAAAACAAAGGAAGTAGGTTACAGTACACTTGTTCCCCAACTGCTTGAATACTGCTCACCAGTGTGGGATCCGAACCAGATAGGGTTGATAGAAGAAATAGAGAAGATCCAACGGAGAGCAGCGCGCTTCGTTACAGGATCATTTAGTAATCGCGAAAGCGTTACGGAGATGATAGATAGACTCCAGTGGAAGACTCTGCAAGAGAGACGCTCAGTAGCTCGGTACGGGCTTTTGTTGAAGTTTCGAGAACATATCTTCACCGAGGAGTCAAGCAGTATATTGCTCCCTCCTACGTATATCTCGTGAAGTGACCATGAGAATAAAGTCAGAGAGATTAGAGCCCACACAGAGACATACTGACAATCTTTCTTTCCACGATCAATACGAGACTGGAATAGAAGGCAGAACCGATAGAGTTACTCAAGGTACCCTCCGCCACACACCGTCAGGTGGCTTGCGGAGTATGGATGTAGATGTAGACACTAATCCGCCGGGCGGATTCGTGCCGGAGGTCGGCATGCCTTCCCGCTCGGGAAGCAGCGCGTTAGGCCGCCAGGCTAGCCGGGTGGGTTTGCAGCTGAGATTTATTGTCAACAACTAAGCCGTCTTGCAGATGCAATCCAAGAACGACGATCAGAGAGACTGTGTGAGGTGATGCTACTCTACAATAATGCCCGCCCGCATTATGTTAGACTTAGAAAAAACATTACACAGGAGTTGGGTTAGGAAGTAATTCAGCAACCATCTTGTTCACTTGATTTGCACCATCGCGTTTTTACCTTTTCCGATCTCTACCGAACAACTTTCAAGAAACTTCCTTTCTGGATGAAAATGCGCTCCCAACATGACTCGATGAGTTGTTCGGTTCAAAACCACGTGATTTCTACAGTTGTGGAATCGAGAAGTTACCCCAGCGTCGGGTGACTTGCAAATAGTGAAGGAGAATATGTTAGTCAAGAGTAAAGTCTCTGTTATGCGTTCCTATTGTGTTTATTATACTCATGGAAAAACGCTATGAGCTTAAGCACAAGGCAGTGAACTCGACAATCACACCGCCCGAGGTGGCCGAGCGGTTCTAGGCGCTACAGTCTGGAACCGCGCAACCGCTAAGGTCGCAGGTTCGAATCCTGCCTCGGGCATGGATGTGTGTGATGTCCTTAGGTTAGTTAGGTTTAAGTAGTTCTAAGTTCTAGGGGACTGATCACGTTAGAAATTAAGTCCCATAGTGCTCAGAGCCATTTGAACCATTTTGAATCGACAATCACTGTTACCTCCTGGCGAAATAGCGCCCCGCTATTGGTGCAACACTACTCGACAAGGGGGAAAAGCGGAAAAAGTATAATGGCTGTGACGTTGCAAGCCCTTGACACTGTAAATGAGTAAAAGCAGCTGTAATGGATTCTGTAATTCCTTAATATCAGAAATTGATGTCCAAATCCGTGAACTCCAGAATCTCTCTAGCGATGGGGCGCGGCAGCGTGTCGTGCATAACTAACACCCTAGCAGCAGGTTAACCTGGGTGGCGCCTCTGAGGATGAGCTAGGCGGCTGCACTGCGGGTCTACGCTGAATCTCGTACTTGGCAATTTTTCATGAGAACCCAGGACGAACATAGCTGTACATAGCACAAAGGTAACAGTGAATTTAAATGAAGTATGGAGCACTGTGTTATCTAAAAGTATGTGTGAATACAAACGTCATTTGTCAGCATATAAAAGGAAAATACGACGAGCTGACTTGTACGTGGGACGAAGGAGAATTAAGTCTAGGTCCGATTCTGAACACATTGTTACAAAATAGTCTTCGTCGGAAAAGAATGTCCAAGGTAGACAACACATACATAAAGAAAAATGTTACGATAAGCGTTGTCCCTTGCAGTATGGGAGAGAGGAACTATCTCGATACTGAATTGCCACGTGTGGAAATGGGATAACGTATAAGTCAGAATGTTCGACAGTTTCACGTGTTAGTCTCAGGGAACAGATATCAGGAAAGTATGTGAAATCATTATCCACTACTCGTTAATTAATGAGCCTGAAAATTAAAGAAACGACGCTAATGTAATATCACTGCATTTCGCAATAGATTTTAGATACCAAATTTAAAATATGGATGTCGAAATAAACGTGAAATGAGGTATGCACAGTAACTTTGAATCGAAAGAAATCAGTGAGCGTTCATTCTGCGACCAGTGCTTGCAGTTATGAAACGATCATTGCAACTGTTAAATGTGTGTTATCTGACTGTCAAAAATCGTGCTATAGCGTATCCAGTTTAAGGGCAAAGAAAATTATTTCTTTTCTAGTTTCGATAAGGTATGAAACTGATGGAATCGGTTCTTAATAGAGAGATTAAATAGGAAGATTCTGGCTTTCGGGGCTGTAAGTCATGATTATTCATGTGGTATTCACGACGTCTGGAAGGAGGCAGCATTCCGAGCGCATTTCGGCCTTTCGCTGCTTGACAATCAACTGGTACAGTCTGTCCAAGGAGGAACCTGTTGAAAAACTTAAGACCTGGAATTCTATACTCCATTCGTTACTCCGACGGATGTATTCAATCGCTGTTGCTGATCTTGAACTCATTCATTTATTATTTCGTCCTTACCCCAGTAACCTGCAGTGAGCATATCAGAAAGTTGACTCACAAAATGTGGTACGCGCTATACTTTTTTTAAACTGTGTGCATAACGAATTCATGAGTAAATGTTTGCTGAACCTGCAATGTCACAATTTCTTGCTGGTGCTGGAGTATCTTTCGTATATTGCAATTCCGAAGTAAATGGTGTGATGCGGTCCATGCATCCATAGACTCAGACTTCGATGATTTTATCTCTGCAGTACCACATAGAAATGTATGATTGTTTTAGATGGTGAATTCCCCGATAATAGTTTCCTTTAGTATACTGGTTGCTTAAAATTCATGCGTGTTCACTGCCTTGTCTCAAAAAATTCCGAAAACTATTAAGAAGACTGGAAGTCACTGATTTCTACATCTGGTTCAGTGCAATGTTTATTTTATTTTAATATTGATATTTGTCATTTTAAACTCTGGAAATTTATTTTCGCTCCTTAGGAGATGTCGATGTTTAATCTTTCACTTGGTACTATTTAAAGAGGATCGTCCCTTTCTGGAACATTTGAAATTTTGTAAAATATCCAGTGAAGAATAATGCTTACCATATTTTATTTCCAGAGTTACATCCAACGTAATTTTTACTCCACCACCCACAAACGACGACAAAATTTTGTCCACTTTTATTGCATCATGCGTTTTAAAGACATTTAATTGGTAGTTATTACCTGCACAGAGGGTCGAGGCTGAGGGACTTCCATCTTCTTTCGGATTCCGTGAAAATCTCAACAATATTAGGTTCTTCTTAGTTTGCCAGAAACGCTTAGAGCTACTGTCGTTTTATCACGTCATCCTGGCACTCCACATGAAACAGAACAAATATACGCTAAATATTAACATACAACATATCTAAACACTGTGTTCATAATCAATATTCATTAATATTGGTTTCCATTTGGCGGGGAAATATCGGTTGTCAGGTATCTCTAGAAGTATCGTCTTCCCGATAGGTTGTGTTCAACTGCTCCCACTGGCATTCGGTTACAGCTATTGTTTTGCCACACTGAAACCGCTGCTGTGCACGTCGAAGGGTGTACATGAACACACCCACAGGGCATGAGGTCATGTACCTATCGACAGCAACTCTTGTATAACTATTTGGTTTCTTATAGAAGTGTCGGCAGCGTTAGGATACCATATGTTACGATATTTTCCACTATTCTTGCAGAGGTTCTCAATGGAAACCGGACCAGACGCTGTTCTCTCACATTCCAAAAATGTTCAGGAGGAAAGTTTTTTTACTGGCGAGGGCAGTGCATGCATCTCCGAAGGAACACTGCATCGCACTTCATAACGACACAGGCACAGCAACATCGTTTTCACCCGCCGATGCTGGGCAAAGACTTTCATCTAAAATGTCCTGTCATGTAAGGCAAAGGCTACTGCTTAATGTGTGTACGAGTACAGGTTATGACGCAGAACGACGATATATGGAAGTCTCGTCCTGGCCGTGAGTCGTGCATGGATAGCCGGAGTGGTTAAGGCGACCTCTCGCGTAGAGCGGGAAATCCGGTTTCGATTCCCGATCCGGCACAAATTTTCATTCTGATCATTCCCTCATAATGCAGATGGTTGTTCATGTATTTCGCAAGGTAATGTTCGACTAAGACCAATTGTATGTGTTCCTGGTTCAACGACGTATAAACTTGCGAAATACTTTGCCTCTCTGCTTCAGTCGCATGTACATAAAGCACTTGGAACGATTCACTGAGATGCTGAATAAACTAAAACTTGGTCCAAACGACATCTTTGTCAGCTTTGATATTGTTTCTTTGTTTACCAAAGTGCCACTCATTGGTTCCCTGTAACACACTACTGGCCATTAAAATTGCTACGCCGGCCGGTGTGGCCGTGCGGTTAAAGGCGCTTCAGTCTGGAACCGCATGGCCGCTACGGTCGCAGGTTCGAATCCTGCCTCGGGCATGGGTGTGTGTGATGTCCTTAGGTTCGTTAGGTTTAAGTAGTTCTAAGTTCTAGGGGACTGATGACCACAGTAGTTAAGTCCCATAGTGCTCAGAGCCATTTGAACCATTTTTTAAAATTGCTACACCACGAAGATGACGTGCTACACGCACAAAATTTAACCGACAGGAAGCAGATGCTGTGATATGCAAACGATTAGCTTTTCAAAGCATTCACACAAGATTGGCGCCGGTGGCGACACCTACAACGTGCTGACATCAAGAAAGTTTCCAACCGATTTCTCATGCACAAACAGCAGTTGACCAGCGTAGCCTGGTAAAACGTTGTTGTGATGCCTCGTGTAAGGAGGAGAAGAACTGTAGCCTATCGCGATAGCGGTTATCGTATCGCGACACTGCTGCCCGCTTTGATCGAGATCCAATAACTGTTAGCAGAATATGGAATCGGTGGGCTCAGGAGGGTAATACGGAACGCCGTGCTGGATCCTAACTGTCTCGTATCACTAGCACTCGAGATGACAGTTAGACAACCACCATCTGCACGAAGAGTTCGATGACGTTTGCAGCAGCATGGACTATCAGCTCGAAGACCATGGCTGCGGTTACCCGTGACGCTGCATCACCGACAGGAGCGCCTGCGATGGTGTACTCAACGATGAACCTGGGTGCACGAATGGCAAAACGTCATTTTTACTGATGAATTCAGGTTCTTTTTACAGCATCACGATGATCGCATCCGTGTTTGGCGACATCGCGGTAAACGGACATTGGAAGCGTGTATTCGTCATCGCCATACTGGCGTGTCACCCGGCGTGATAGTATGGGGTGCCATCGGTTACACGTCTCGGTCACCTCTTGTTCGCATTGACGGCACTTTGAACAGTGGACGTTACATTTCACATGTGTTACGACCCGTGGCTCTACCCTTCAGTCGATCCCCACGAAACCCTACATTGCAACAGGATAATGCACGACCGAATGTTGCAGGTCCTGTACGGGCCTTTCTGGATACAGAAAATGTTCCACTGCTGCCCTGGCCAGCACATTCTCCAGATCTCTCACCAATTGAAAACATCTGGCCAATGGTGGCCGAGCAACTGGCTCGTCACAACACGCCAGTCACTACTCTTGATGAACTGTGGTATCGTGTTGAAGCTGCATGGGCAGCTGTACCTGTACACGCCATCCAAGCTGTGTTTGACGCAATGCCCAGGCGTATCAAGGCCGTTATTGCGGCCAGAGGCGTTTGTTCTGTGTACTGATGTCTCAGGATCTATGACCCCAAATTGCATGAAAATGTAATCACATGTCAGTTCTACTAGTATGTATTTGTCCAATGAATACCCGTTTATCATCTGCATTTCTTCTTGGTGTAGCAATTTTAATGGCCAGTAGTGTATATTGGTGCCATTTTCCAGCAACATATGAGCAGACACTTTTCATGCCTGTGTCATGAACTGCTATTTCATGAGGAATGGCAAGTTCTACGAACAGCTGTAACGTGTCGGCATGTGCAGTCCACTCAGTACAGTAGAGGTCAAATCCTTCATAGAACAATTCGAAACATGTGCTCTGGACTTGGCACCTTGTAAACCTAAGCGACGCTGTAAATATGTCGACGATACCTTCGTTCTGTGGAGCCGTCGTGAGGAACAGCTCGATGGCTTCCTAAGGTATCTGAACAGTTCCCATGCCAACACTAAATTTATTACGGAGGTACAAAAGGACCAACAGCCACCGGTTCTAGATGAGCTAGTTACGAGAGATGGTGAAAACCTGAGACACAGCTTATATCGAAACCCGACACACAGACGTGCACAAACCGTCAAGTCACCTTCTGAGCAAGAAAAGAGAGATGATAATACACTCTTAGGGTGCACAAGACGAATACGTGAGCCGCAGCACTTCAGACGCGAGATGCTTCACGTGGAAAGCGTTCTGAGTAACAGCGGATACTCCACAACATGACAAGTGTCACGGAATCAAATACTTGCGAAATGACACATCGAAGGAAGAAATAGCGGGTACGGCCTTTCTGCCACACATTCCCAGGATGCCGGGTAGAATCGACGGTACATTGCGCAGACTCGGCGTAAGCACTATTCACGAAGTGGCAAAGGAGATCAAAGAGGAGCATTGCAGGTTGGGACAGGGGGAGAAATTAGCACGTGCTGTGTAATACTGATCTCATACTAAAATTCGCCGACACGAAAGTTCTTGCTGTGGAGAAGAGCTACCTGAACCGTTTATTCAGGGAAGCTACAGAAATCTACGAAGATGGTAACACTTTCGAGAAGAAAGAGGAAATGCTCAGTGTGAACGGGATCTGGATTCCTGTGCTGCAGCGAACGAACTGTTGCGGGTGGCAAACGGAGATGCATGGCGGCAATGCGCACGGAAAAGACCTCAGACTATTCCCGACATATTTGTCCTGAGAGAATCAGCAAGTGCATTGATATCTAAAGTAATTCTCATCTCTTTTTAAGTCCCAGTTGCACGTTTATAGTTATATGACATGTTTCGATAACTCTGGATCATATTCGAATCTAAGTAGTACTCTGATATGAGATTCCGAAGAGACAAGACGGATTGCTGACGCAACTACTTAGCTGTGAAGATGATTCAGAATGATCGAAAAATGTTATGTTTTTAAAATGTGCAGCTGATATTGAAAAATAAATGAGAATTATTTTAAAGCCCTCAGAAGTGTGTGAGGTACATGTTATCTGGTCCAACGAGCTCTACTCCAGTCTGCTAACAGCAATAGAGGGTGAATCATTGACAAGGCCATGCATCCGTGCTGGCGAAACGTTAGAAAAATCGTCAGACAAACGTCGCCAGAAGAACACGTTTCAGAATGAAATAGGCCATTTGTCAGAAATATGTCTCAGTTTTAATGCAGAATTTAAACAAACAACGCGTATTGAATCACAGTACAATTGCGGTATGATGTTCCTATTATTGTTAAAGTACCACGCAGATTGTAGCTTAAATTCGCTGAAGATCTCTAGTTGGATGTAAGAGAGGGCCTGAAGGCCCGAATATTGCCAAGTGAAATAAATGCATAAATAAATATAAATGCGCAGTAGGCCGTGCTCACTCAGTACATAATTAGGCGCCAATACACAATATTGACTAGTGTTAAATGCTAAATAAATGAAAGGAATGCATTTTATATGACGGTGTGTTCTGAGTTCATTATTAAAACATTTAATCTTTGTTCACAAATGGTTTAAATGGCTCTGAGCACTATGGGACTTAACATCTGAGGTCATCAGTCCCCTAGAACTTAGAACTACTTAAACCTAACTAACCTAAGGACATCACACACATCCATGCCCGAGGCAGGATTCGAACCTGCGACCGTAGCGGTCACGCGGTTCCAAACTGAAGCGCCTAGAACCGCACGGCCACTCCGGCCGGCTCTTTGTTCTCAATTATAATTTTAGATTTTTTCTTACTTTCAGATAAGCATATTTCATATCTGAGTTCGATATTGCGGATTTCCTTGCTCACGGAGTTAAAATGAGCCAAATAAACGTATAAGCAAAAGGGAAACAAAGAGAGAGGAATGCCTCAGTCGAGCGCCATGGGAAATTCTTTGTCAGTACTGAATCCCTTGAGGGCCCCCCGGTGTGAACTCGGTGAAATTCAGTTAACCACAGAATATAGAACTTGGTGTCTTGCTATCATGTTTACTCGTCCAGCACGTTGCTCGACACAAACAAGTAGCTTTTAAACAAGTGAAACAATGTTGTTACGGACTCAGCCATTACACTAGGAGCGTGGGGACCATGCGCACGCGACAGTGCGTCATTTTCAATTGCTAACTTTGTTGTCCCATGTCACTGCCCATGGAAATTTAACGTTACTACGCCGCGCTTTCAGAGGCATTAAACACATCATTTTAATCTAGAGTTCCTTAACAGTTCTGTCTGTAGACGAATAAGGATCAACGTCCAGTCGACATCAGACTCACGAGAGACGGAGCACGAGCTCACATTGGGGAACGATAGGTAGGTAACCTTCCCAGCATTCGCCTTATGCTTTCTGAGGAGTCCCCGGGAAGCATAAATCAGGATCGCTGGGCGGGCTCTCAAGGTTCTCAAGTCAGAGTTCCTTGTGCCAACCACTGTGTCGTCTCTCTCGATGACTTCTCCCAGAGTTTCTGTTGAACATTTAAGTCGCGTTAAATTACGGTATGTTAACGGAGAAAGTACATTTAGCGTCGATGGTTCGACAGCTGTGTCCCTTTTTTCTGAAGGATGTTTGCTCTGTTTATTAACCGTATAAAATTTCTCGTGGAAACCAATTCATAGAAATCAAGAACCTCGTTTAACTTCTTCTCAGTCATACCGGTAGCTGGTACTTGATTGTTTTGATGCTGTAAGGAAAGCTTTGCATTCCTTAAGGGAAACACACGCGTGTTACGACAGCAAAGCTACATACCTGTACCATCTAGGGACAGGCGTAATATTTTATTGCTGCTTTTATCCTCAGTAAACATTATCATCATCACCTGTAGGCAGTTAATGCTTATCCCACTGTTGAGCATTCCACTTCGTCAAGCTGCCGTAAATCTTCACTCGCAGCATACATTACCACCGTAGTGTTAAAGCACGTAGGTCCACGAGGAACAGATTCTTACCTTGTCCACTTAATTGTAACTGACATTACAAATACTAAGTATTCATGTTTATAATGCGGTAATTGTATGGAGGAGACGAAATATTTCGAAATTCTTGTAATTATAAACGAATATTCGAGCCTAGAGGACGAAGTCGCTATATATATTATATAGTTGTCGTCGGACATTTTCCATCTGTATGTCAAGGCTAATCTCAGGAAGTACTGTAAGAATTTTTATGTGGTTTTCACTTATAGAACGACTGACTTATGAACAAGGTTTCTGTGTAAAATACATAAATGTTTCATGCAAATTGTTGATTTAGTCATGGCTCCTGAGAATTTTCGTGGCGTGCGTTGCATAAATTTATAAGTTACGTGAGTGTCACTGGAATTTGGAGCTAATTTACAGTTAGCTAACGTTTCTCTCGGTTTTAACCGTAAGTCTACGCTGTGGCCCATGAATAAAATTATCGCTGCCGTAGATACCCCTGCAAAGCTGGGGCGGGTCCGCTAGTTAAGTATGTTACAAAATGGCGTGACGTAGGGATGACGTCGAGAAATGCAAATACTGTCACGATGTTTTGAAGCTTGCATGTAAATGGTTGCTGTTCCTTTTTTGTTTATGAAATCTTTGGAAAGATTCACTTGTAAGACAGTCATTCAGTTAAACAAGAATTTGGTACTGTGACATTTCTACACGGCCAGAAAAAAATTATATACTCTTTTAGTGGTTTAGAATTCTCTCAAGGTTTGTTATTGCAACAATTCATATGGAGTACATGAAATGATTACATCTACAGATCAGTGTCACAAGCGATTCTAAGGTACCAGGAACTGACCAATGCTGCAACATCTATTTCAATACGTGGTGTAGAGTCCATGGGTGGGAATGCAGGCGCTGCTCTGTCATCCAGTCGATCATACAGATGGCGAATACTCTCTTAGGATGTGTTATACCTCGTCTGCTCGATCTGTTCACAGCAGCAAGCTGACGAGTCACTTCTCGTTCCGTTATATCCCACACATGCTCAATTGGAGACAGTCCGGAGATTGTGCTGGCCAGGAAAATTGCAGAGCACGTATAGTTTCACGGGCAGTGTGCGGGCGACATTATACTGTTTGGCCAACACATCACTCTCCTGTTGCAGCAACCGCAAAAGAACATGTATAACAACATTCTGCACGTATCGAGCGCTGGTTAGCGTGCTTCCAGAAACATCAACGGTGACCGAGAACTGTAGCTTATCTCACCGAACACTATAAGGCTCGAGGTGGTGCTAGTGCGTCTTGGACGAATCCACTGGACGAGACCGCACACAGCAGGTCTATGTCGTACGTGTCTATGTCGTACGTGCAAATGGCATCACCCGCGTGCAGGTAGAATCTGCCTTTATCGATGAAGTCCACGTCGCCGACAGCCCCAAGTCACTTGTCGACTCACAGACGATCATCACCAGCAGTCCTGTTCGTGGAAGTGGCATTCCTTTGCCGAGTAGGAAAGAGCAGACATATCTTTTACCAACACTAAAACTTTGAGCGGTGCCGGCAAATCAAAGCGCTGGTCGCACAAATTTCGTTTGGTCACCTCATACACTTTGAAGGACAAGGCACTTTTCTCTCATCTTTTCATCTGGGCAGCACACCATAGCAGAAGTGTTTCAGGCTCTTCCGTACTTCATATGGGCGAATTCAATCAGAAACCTTCAACATAACTGTGAGTTCGCAGCAAGCAAGATGTATTCGGGGCATATTCACGTGACCGGAAACCATGAGCATGTTAAAGTCTCCCAGCCAACAGTGCTATACAACTCTTCCCATTTCTTTGAACGTCATACCAGAGATTCCTCCACCACTGGAAGTGTTTTCCAACGGCAGTGTCTTTCGTCTGTAGGAATGACGCCTTGCGACAGCGTGAGCATCTTTCCCAAGGTGCATGTGAACATCGGTTCCATGTGATGGGTTATAATGCCAGACGTCACAAATCTGGTCATTCGGATGAGTAACTACGACATGAGAACATTATACGGCTAGAGTGGCTAGTAGGTTCCCTGGACCTAAGGGTCACTGAACATGTGTGGAAAACTATAGGCCAAAGTGCTACCGTCATAATGCGGCCAACGTAGGTGACTGATGACATTCAGACGTCGGTTCTTCTGCGATGAAAAGCGCTGTCGACCGTCTTGAGTTTGATCCATATTTTGGCGATTCGTTGAAAATTGTGTACCATTATACAAGAACAAACACTGTACCGACGATCTGTGTTTCACCGATAGGAGGACACCACGGCTGGTAGGTGCCACCCAAGCCCATGACTGGTTTTACAGTATTCATTGTATCCATACCATTGTCACCTCTTCATCTCAGAGTGGCAATTGCAGCATACGTCCTCAAGTATTTGCTGGATGTATTCCAACCTCTGCCTTTCTCTACAAGTTTTACCCTCCACAGCTCCCTCTTGTACCACGGAAGTTATTCCCTGATGTCTTAACAGAGTCCTTTCATCCTGTCCTTTCTTCTTGTTACTGTTTTCTATACATTCCTTTCCTCACCGGTTCTCCGGAGAACCTCCTCATTTTTTACATTATCAGTCCACCTAATTTTCAACATTCTTCTGTAACACCACATCTCAAATGCTTCTTTCCTGGGTTTCCCACAGCCCATGTTTCACTGCCATACAATGCTGTACTCCAAATGTACATTCCCAGAAATTTCTTCCTCAAATTAAGACCTATGTTTCATACTAGCAAACTTCTCTTGGCCAGAAATGCCCTTTTTGCCAGTGCTACCCTACTTTTGATGTCCTCCATTCCTCCATGCTCCATCGTGGGTTGTTTTGCTGCCTCGATAGAAGAATTCCTTAATTTCGTTTGCTTCATGATCACCAATCGTGATGTTAAGTTTCTTGTTGTCCTTATTTATGCTACTTCCCATTACTTTAGTCTTTCTTCGATTTGCTCTCAGTCCGTATTCTGTACTTGTTACACTGTTCATTCCATTCAGCAGATCCTGCAATTATTTATCACTTTCACTGAGGATAGCAATGTCATCAGCGAATCTTATCATTGATATGCTTTAACCTTGACTTTTAATTCAACTCCTGAACTTTTGTTTTATTTCCGTAATTGTTTATTCGAAGTGCAGCTTGAACAGTAGGGGTGAAAGACTGCAGCCCTGTCTTACACTGTTTTCAATCCGAGCAATTCGTTCTTGGTCATCCACTCTTATTATTCCCTCTTGGCTCTTGTATATATTGCATACTGTATTACCCGCCTCTCCCTACAGCTTACCTCTATTTTTCTCAGAATTTCGAACATCTTGCACTATTTTACATTGATAAACGCTTCTACGGTCGCAGGTTCGAATCCTGCCTCGGGCATGGATGTGTGTGATGCCCATAGGTTAGTTAGGTTAAAGTAGTTCTAAGTTCTAGGGGACTGATGACCTCAGATGTTAAGTCCCATAGTGCTCAGAGCCATTTGAACCATTTTTTTGATAAACGCTTTTTACAGGTCAACTCGTCCTATGAACGTCTCTTGATTTTTCTTCAGTCTTGATTCCATTATTAACCACAACGTCAGAATTGTCTCTCTGGTGCCTTTACCATACCTAAAGCCAAACTGATCGTCATCTAACATATTCTCAATTTTCTTTTTCATTATTCTGTGTATTATTGTGGTCAGAAACTTGGATGCATGAGCTGTGAAGCTGATTGTGCGATAATTCTCGCACTTGTCGGCTCTTGCAGTCTTCGGAATTGTGTGGATGATGCTTTTCCGAGAGGCAGAAGATATGCGCCAGACTCATATATTTTACACAGCAACGTGGATAGTAGTTTTGTTGCCTTGTACCCAAATGACTTTAGAAATTCTTATGGAATACTATCTGTCACTTCTGCCTTATTTGATATTAAGTCCTCCAAAGCTCTCTTAAATGCTGAATCTAATACTGGATCCCCTATCCCTTCTAAATCGACCCCTGTTTCTTCTTCTATCACGTCATTAGACAAGTCTTCCTCCTCATAGAGGCCTTCAGTGCACTCCTTCTACATATTTGCTCTCTCTCTCTGCTTCCTTCCTCTACATTTAACAGTGAAATTTCCTTTGCATGCTTAATTTCACCGAAGGTTCTTTTGGCTTTTCTATTTACTACATCAGTCCTTCCTACAATTGTTTGAATTTCGATTTTTTCACATTTTTCCTGCAGACATTCCATTCCACCTTAGCTTTCCGGCAGTTTCTATTCATTTCATTTTTAAGTGTCTTGTGTATCTGTATTCCTGAATTTTCCTGAACATTTTTGTACTTTTTTCTTTCATCGATCAACTGAAGTATTTCATGTGTTACCCATGGATTCTTGGCAGTTATCTCCTTTGTACCTATGTTTTTCTTTCCAGCTTCTGTGATTGCCCTTTTCAGAAAAAAATGGCTCTGAGCACTATGGGAATAACTTCTAAGGTCATCAGTCCCCTAGAACTTAGAACTACTTAAACCTAACTAACCTAAGGACATCACACACATCCATGCCCGAGGCAGGATTCGAACCTGCGACCATAGCAGTCGCGCGGTTCCAGACTGTAGCGCCTTTAATCGCTTGGCCACTCCGGCCAGCGCCCTTTTCAGAGATGTCCAGTCTTCTTCAACTGAGCTGCCAACTGAACTATTCCTTATCGCAGTATCTGTTGCCTCACAAAACTTCAGGCGTAGCTCCTAATACTGTAGTTCTTCCATATCCCACTTCTTTGTGCAATGATTTTTCATGACCAGACTCTTAAACTTCAGTCTACGCTTCATCACTACCATGTTGCGATCTGAGTCTTTATCTTTTCCTGGGTATGCCTTACAATCCAGTATCTAATTTCGGAATCGCTGCCTGACCATGATGCAGTATAACTGAAATCTCCTTGTATCTCACGGCCTTTTCCAAGTATACCTCCTCCTCTTGTGACTCTTGAAAAAACTATTCTCTATTACTAGCCGCAATTTATTGCAGAACTCTATTAGACTTTCTCCTCTTTCATTCCTAGTACCAAGCCCATATTTTCCCGTGACCCTTTGTTCTACTCTTTCCCCTACAGCCGCATCCCAATAGCCCATGGTTATTAGATTTTCATCTTCTTTAAGTAGCAAATTACCCGTTCAATATCCTCATACACGTTCTCTGCTTCTTCATATTCGGCTTGCGACGTCGACATGTATGCCTGAACTATTGTTGTGGGCGTTATTTTGCTGTCGATCTTCATGAGAACAACCCTATCACTAAACTATTCACAGTAACTCACTCTCTGCCCTACCTTCCTTTTCATAACACCCGATATTCTATTTTATTTTTGCTGTTGATATTACCTTATACTCATCTGAACGGAAATCCTTGTCTTCTTTCCATTTCACTTCACTGACACAACTACTTCTAGACCGAGCCTTAGCATTTCCCTTTTCAGCTTTTCTAGCTTCCCTACTATGTTCAAACTTCTGATACTCCCCGCCGCGACTTATAGAACGTTATCCTTTTGTTGATTACTCAATCTTTGTCACTTGGTCACCTCCCCCTTGGCTCTCCCTTCCCGGAGATTCGAATGGGGGACTACTCCAGAATCTTTTGCCAATGGAGAAAGCATCATTACACTTTTTTTTCAGTTACAGGCCACATGTCCTTGTGGATACACGTTATGTTTCTTTAACGCAGTGGTTTCCATTGCCTTCTGCATCCTCATGCCGTTGATCTTTGCTGATTACTCCGACTTTGAGGGCAGTTTCCCACCCCAAGGGCAAGAGAGTGCCGTGAACCTTTGTCAGCTCCTTCGCTCTCTTTGACAGAACGAGGGGGTCTTCTTGTCCTGGAAGTCTTCGGTCGCTATTGCTGATTTTCCAATGTCACAGTCTACTGGACAGTGTACCATGCTTACAATGTCACAGCCTACCTGTTAGACTCTCCAGTCACAGTAATGTGGCCACCTGTCAAAAGCCTGAATAACCACCTTTTGTAGTGCAGACTAGTGCGAGACACGCAAGAAGTGAGTCAGTGATGTTCTGGAAGGTACTGACAGGAATGTGGAGCCATTCCGTAGACTGCTCGCTATGTTTGTTGGTTGAGGATTCGTGGCGCAAGCAGCCAGATCGAGATGGTCCCTAGGGTTTCAAATGGGAAATCCGTAGACAGCTACTATCTGCCTCGATAAGGGGCAGAACGTTATGAACCTAGGCCTGGAAAGGAGCATCTCATAAACGGCGAAGATTGTCAGCTGTTCGCACGCTGCCTTCGTAAGCATCTAGGAATAGCGGTTGAAGGACGTTGAAACCACGGGTGAGCGAAAATCTGTCGGCCGTCCACGGCTTATTGCAGATAGTGGAGGTCAGAGACATGTCCGCTTAAGAAGGATAGGCGGCGATCAATGGCAGATGTGGTGACAGAGTACAATGGAGTCGAGGGCACCGTGACAGCTGTGGACGACGTGAACATTATTAGAAACCACCCGAATCTTTTTGTGCTTTATGTCTTCTCCGACAGCGATGGCCTTTCCAAACAGGATAACTGTCCATGAGACGAGGCCAGAATAGTGCTACAGTGATAGGATTGGTATGATAGTGAAATCATGTTAATATCTTGGTCACAAAAATCGTCTTACGTGAACCCAGTGGAGCGTGTCTAGAACGTTATCTGGTCCCATTCCGCGCTCGCAAACCAGGGGCCCATAGTTCACGGTAACTGCGTGTTACGCGAAGGCATCTGAAGCCACACACATTTGCAAAGCTACCGAAGACTACTAGAATCCATGCCAAGAAAAACAACTGGTGTATTACGTTGTAAAGTTTGGTGAAAATGTTACTAATCAGGTGATCACTGTACAGTTACTTTACCTATATAGCTGGTACGGTGGGAGCTGCAGGAAGTGGTAAGATGCCAGGCTAACATTGATTCTGGAACTTTAAAAAAAATTCTTAAAAAGAAATTTCTATTCAAAATTAACAAAAGCATTTGTCTAACGTCCTTTTCTTTAAAAAAAAAGTTATGTACTAAAACACTCTTGGTCAAATATTAACCCTGATCCAATATTGATGGCAATTAATGGTGATACACTGATGTGAAATTTAAGCTCAAGACAATTACAAAGACCTCAATTAAAAGTTTCAGCTGAAGCTAGGTAACTACTTGACATTGAAATCTAAATCCCCAGATGTATCTTTAAACGTGCGTGTAATAAACATTTGAGCAAAATGTATAATGACAAACTGACATCAATTCAAAAATCAAAATCAATCTTCAGATAAAATAAGTTTAGCAACATAACTTAAAATTCACAATAACAATTACAGCGGGATACCTACTCGCAAGTTTTACGCACACCAATTCCACTCGTGTCACAATTTAAGATTTACTGAAGTACCGTACGGAAGTACCAGATAATTTCGAACAAGCTTAGGCGCAGGGCGCCTTCAGATGAACGCCAAATAAGGAGACGCTAACTGTTCCATTAGAAAAGATGATAGTTCGCTGAAAGATTGATGTGCAGCATTACAATTCATCCACGGCTAACTAAATAGGTTTACAGTGGCGTCCTGCGTATACTTCTTGGCGATTCAGTATACACATCATTTAATTGGCATGATAAAACCTGAAACATAAATCGGTTACCACCAGTCCTACACATGCACACAACACAATTCTCGCCCTCAAGGACAGACTCAATGACAACCCTTACAACATGAACACATAAAATAAACATTTTACCAGCTATTGAATAGTAGAACTACACAGCTTTGAATTGAGTGAACAAGTACTCGTCAATGAATGCTACCAGGGTGCAGCGACAGAGTAGTGAAGGCTGTACAGAACTTCCAGCTTTGCTTTGTCCGACAATCTCTCCTGATAATGGATACAGGATCCGAAAGCATAGACGCCGTTCACTGTCAACACGTCTACGAACACCAGTACAGTTCGACCAACGAACGCTTGAACCCAGAGGATGTGTATTTTTTCTTTTTTTCAAATAAACGGCACTCAACACCAACGACACTCCAGGTCCAGACAAGACGTTCTCCGACAAAAACACGCGTCTGTTCCCAGCAACGGCTCGGTTCGCTCCCTCCCTCGTGCCGTTACTAATCAAAAAAATCTTCGATGACCTGCATGCGCCGTGTAGCAGGCCACTTTCACACAACAAGATGTTCTCTGGCAAAGAGAATACCTACCATCACCGATTCCACCAAAGGGGCACCAAGTCGAGGAAATACAAAATAACTTTCGGGACGGTTCCACGTACGGTACAATAGCATTAACCACGTTCATATTTCCATCTGTAATCACCATTATTACACAAAGTCCCAATACCTAAAAAAATAATGTGGTGAAAACGACGCAAATTAAGTACGTCGATTAAATACCTAGGAGTAACTTTGCAAAGCGATATGAAACGGGACGAACATGTGACTCTGTGATAGGGAAGGCGAATGGTGGACTTCAGTTTACTGGGAGAATTTTAGGAAAGCGTGATTCATCTGTTCGAGTGTATGGGATCCGCGCCAGATCAGATTAAAGGAAGACAGCGAAGCAATTCAGAGGCGGGCTGCTAGATTTGTTACCGGTAGGCTCGAACAACGTACCAGTATTGCGGAGATACTTCGGGAACTGAAATGGGAATCCCTGGAGGGAAGGCGATGTTCTTTGCGAGGAATAGTACTGGAAAATTTAGAGAACCGGCATTTATCGTGGACAGCGGAACGATCCTGCTGCCACCAAGGCATATTTCGTGCAAGGGTATGTGACGTTTAGAACTTGTCACTCTCCCAAAAGTCATCGATGCAACTCTCAAAAAATCTCAAGAAAATACAGGTTGATGATTTCCGAAGAAATTCAAATCCCTAATTTTAAGGATTTCTATCGACAGGCGGCGGTGTTTACTCGGTAGCGTCACAGCATCGACGTTCGGAAATCAATGGATCAGTTGTTCGAATCTTGCGATGGCCTTTTTCCGTTTTATTGTTTTCTCTCAGTTCGAACAGTTACATTATTTAAATATAAAGGTTATCAAATATATGCTAATTAACAAATCTGCTCATCATTGTTTATGAAAAATGCAGGTCTCTTGGTTTCGAATTATATTTAAAATTCATTATAAATATAAATTCCTAAATACATATTTTATAAAGTTTTGTCAATATAAATTGTTTAAAATAAAAAAGTTACAAATTTATTAACAACCTTTTATAATATATCGATAATTAAGACTTTATTTTTGCAATGAAAACTGGAATTTTGAGTGGAATATGTACACTGACAGGAAAAAAAATCCCAACGTCATGAAGAACGTGTGCGTGATAAACGGAAGTCGGTAGGTGTGTTTCTACATCTGAAACATTACCTGTATACAGATTTCGCGCCAGTCGCATAAGAATGACACTAGCAGCACCACTACGAGGATACAAATCAGGTTTGCTTTAAATACGTCCTATAACGGTCATGAGAGTTAGTTACCTTTGAGACTGCACATAGTGAGTTGCGGTTAGCCAAAAATACCTCTAAGTGTAGTGGCGCACGAGGATTTGGATGTCCCTTGTGCGATATTGCAGAAAGACTTGGCAGGAATGTATACACTGAACGTGATAGCTGGCAGCGGTGGTCACGGGAAGGTACGATGGCAAGAAGGCCGAACTGCGGTCGGCCAGTGGCACTAAGCGGAGGGTAGAACATCCTGTTCAGCTTATGGCTGAGGGGGAAGGGACGGGCGGCGTCTTCCTGCGTCTGTAGCAGCAATTCAAGTATTAGTTGGCAACACCGTTAACAACGAACTATTACAACGGTTACTTCAAGGTCAGCTCCAAGCCAACCTCCAGAAAACCACCGCAGTTTGTGACTTCGGCGGTGTCAACCTAGAGCTCATGTTAGGGCGGACTGGGGATCTGTCGTGTTTTCTGATGAAAGCTGGTTCTGCCTATGTGTTAGTGATGGCATTGTGCTGGGCAGAAGCAATCCAGGTGAGCGCTTGCAACGAACCTATCTGTGTACTAAACACAATGGACCTACAAGGAATGATAGTCTGGGATACGATTTCGTATGATAGCAGGAGCTCTCTCACGGCAATCCCACGCACCTTGATTGGAAATTTTTGTCAGTGTAGTGGTTCGACCTGTTGTGCTGTCATTCATGAACACTCTAGGGGATGTTTTCCAACAGGATAACGCTCACCCACATGCCGCAATTGTAGCCCAATATGCTCTACAGAGTGTCGACCTCTGGCCTGCTCGATCACCAGTTCTATCTCCAATCAAGCACATACGAGGCATCATTGGATGACAACTCCAGCGTCATCCACAAACAGCATTAACCGTTACCATATTGACCGACCAGGTGCACCAAGCGTGGAACTCCAATCCACAAATTAACACCCGGAACTTATACGACACCATGCACGCACGTTTTCATGCTTGCATTCAACAATCTGGCGGTTACACCGGTTATTAATGTAGCAGCATTTCACATTCGCAGTAGCTTACATTAACCTGTGATCTTGCAATGTTAATCCTTAAATGCTTCACCTAGACAAATGTATTTCCGAAATTTCATTAGCGTACATTAATTATTCCTTGATGCTGGAATGTTTCCATCAGTATAATTAGAAACAAGGAGACGTGAGTTTTTCATAAAGAATATGATTAGATTTGTTAATTAGCACATAGTTGATGAATTTTATATTATGTGATGTAGATATTCGAACTGAACAAAAAAATAAATAAATAAATAAATAAAACGAAGAAAAGACTAAAGTGAAATTTGAACCAGAAATTCTGTGACAACCCATTTACTATTTTCCAACACTCCGAGTGAGCTACGCGAGCCATATTGAAAATCACGTGAAGTGTAGTCATTTAAATGTCCTCGGAAAAGTTCAGAGTTGATTTTTCCGAGAGTTTTTGGGAGGTGTATCGTAATGTCTTGGTGGATTTCAGTTCTGAACGTCACGTACCATAAACATAAAAAAATTACAAAAATTCAATTTCCGAATGGTCTCCTTCCTGGTAATAAACAATGCAAGAAAAATTACTTCAGCATTCTGAAGAACAGTCGAAAGCTAAACAGGAAAGGAAACTTCGAAAAACCTTGCTATTTATCAAAAAAGTGATACATGATGCAACTTTTTTAAGCAATTTGAAATACTCTTACAGCAACGGTATTGCAAAGTATTAGGCCATGAGTCCTCGACCGAACCAAAGTGATACTCCAGTTTTTCCCATGCATAAGAACATTTTCAGTACAAAAAAAGAACACCTTTCTTAGAGATGAATAATATGAGTACATGATTGCTGTGGGGCGCGTGTAACGTTACTGGAACTTTTCAGGGAGAGATCGCAATATACGGTACCGAGAGGACGTACACGCGTAGCTCCTCGGCATCATTCTGACTTCGAGAAAGGTATAATCATTAACATGAACATGCTACGGACAGATCGCACAAACAGTTGACTGCAGTACAGACTTGCAGAACGAATGGTGACAATGTGGACTCAGACAAAAGTGTGGTATAAGAGTATGCAAGGGCCATTCCAGAAGGCCTACGCCACGAGGACCCATTGGAATTGATCAACTAGCTCTGACGAATAGACGGATTACAATAGCTGAAAATCGGGTAAGGCTACAGGCAGACTGCCATCGCGAACCGTCAGAAACAGATCAATGAAATGTGGGTAGAGATCTCGGTAGAAATGCGTTGTTTCTGATGACACCGCACTACAGACAACACAGATGGGCATGGTGTAGACCCATAGTCCACTGCGACACTGAGTGGCCTCCCGCGGTGTGCGGTAAGATGTATTTCTGACAGTTATATCGACACCAGAGGACCTGGTGATAAGTCAGAGGAAGCAGCGATTCTCAAGAGCCATACCTCCCCAACTCCCGAAACTGTAATGTTGGGAGGTGCTGGATATGACAACAGGACTAATTTGACAATTGTTGAGGGGAGACTACATGTAGCAATAAAGATACACCGTATTGTCGTCTCTTCCATCATCAGCGTACCAAATGGAACATTCTTGCAGGAACCCATACTGTAGTTCACACCACGAACGCCTTGAGGAACTTACTGATCCTCGACTGTTCTGCCAGGTCCAGTGATTTACAGCGATATTAGTGCACGAAGGTACAATGTGTTTCCGGAATGGTAAGAAATTCCTTAGGTAATATACGGAGGCGGTTTGCTTGAATACTGCAACGAATACAAGAGTATATTCGTACCCATGGGGGGGTCAAATTTCACACTGATGGACATCGTGTACGAACAGAATAAATGCTTAGTCACGTAATATTCGTTATGTAACTAACATCTCCGCTAAGTTTGATAAATACCGGGCTGATGCTTCTCGTAACATTTTCCATTGCAGTCTTACTCGAGGGACAAGTTCAGAACCACCGATGTGACGTGTTATTTAAGACTGCGAATTTTTATTTTGGGCGAGAGGTACTAAAAGGCCTTTCATTGCTTACCATAAATAATTTCAGGTTAACGTTTCGACAGTTTTCCCAACATAACCTCTGACAATTTCGTCATAAATGCTTGTACTTTCTAAGCTTATGTTCCGTGGCCGTATTCTCACCCTCGACATCAACATCTGTATCGACATGACTACTCTGCAGTTCACACTTAAATGCCTGGCAGATGTTTCATCTAACCACCTTCAGACGAGCACTCTACCGTTAGAGTCTCGAACAGCGCGCGGGAGAATCCCCGTGCGAACTCTAATTCCTGTAATTCCTTTTACTTTATTATACTGATCGTTCCTTCCTACGTAGGTTCGCGGCAACAAAAATTTTCGCATTCGAAGGAGAAAGTCAGTGACTGAAATTTCGTGAACAAATCTCGCCGCATCGAAAAACTCCTTTGTTTTAATGATTGCCACATCAGCTTGCCTATCATATCCATAACACTCTCTGCCCTTCTTTGAAATTTTTCGATGTCCTATGTCTATCCTATGCGGTAAAGATTTTATAGCGCAGAGCAGCATTCAAGAAAATGGACAAGAGTACTGTAGACAGTCTCTTTAGCGGAGATGTTGCATGGTCTAAGTGTTTCGCAAATAAAACAGTCTTTGGTTCGCATTGGCCACAACATTGTCTATGTGGTCGTTCCAATTTAAAAACAGCAGAGGGTCGGTAACAGTTCACTAGGGAGCGCCGGATACCACTTTTGTTTTACCCGCAGACTTTCCGTCAAGCTGGATTAAACCCTGTTATTCCGTTCCTCTAACCTTATCCTTTCTTCCTTAAAGTTCATTTAATTTAGGGCGCAGCATGTCTTATCGTATTAGACGATACCGATAAGAGGTCAGTGTTACTGTCTCTAATTTTTCTTCGAAGAAGCATAGATCTCTGACACCAAATTCGATAATGTCTACCGTATAGTTACAAATGGGCTTCACAACGGACTTTAGTGGAATTTACGACGGTAATCTATTGCTCTTGCCCATGGCTCCACATCTACTGGAAAGTGATATCCCCCACAATAAAATACTACCAACACCATAGGACTGTGAAAGCCCAACTGAAATTTTTTCGAACAAGTGATTTTTGGGAGTGTAGTACAGATGGATTAACTGAATTCTTCGATACCGCTCTTAGCGTAACTGCTACCTTTCAACCTAACCTATTCCTCGGGCTACGCTACAGATCAGTCTTTCACTATAATATAAATTTCGAAAGATACTACTCTTAAAAGAACGTTGTAGCTGTTCCGTTCCATTCCAATTTGTACATATATGACGCCACTCACCACAACATCATTACGTCAAAGGACGAAGGCAATATGTAGTATCGGTAGGTTAAGTTGGCCACCGAGGCGAACTGATAGAAAACGTCATTAATTTACGAGAAAATAATTTCCATCGTTCTACCGTCCAGTGAGATATTCAGTGTGTTCGGAAATCCCCGTTACAAACTTCTAGGACTTGTAGAGGAGAGTGAGTAGATAATATTTTGAATTCGAACCCATGTCCGGAAACGTATCATTTCCATACTACAACCATTTTAAAACGTGTTGGTAAGGCGACCGCGTGGGCCAATACGTCACTTGTTTTACAGTTCTACTGATTAATAAATAAGGAAATTGCTCGTGTACTCGTTGACGCGCGGTGACTTCAAATTTCTGCGTGGGCCGTCTCCTTGGAGCACCACAGTCGCGCATGCTGACGGTGAACCTACCCTCCGTCGAAGGCATTGCATAATTGTGGCGAAGAGGGTATGCGATGGAGTCGGACATTGTGAAGAACGAGGTTGAGAAAAGCGACGAGCAGCTCTTCCATTACCATGAGCTGCGCCAGCCAGATGGATCATGTTGGTGTATTCCGCAAACGAATACTCTACCATGTTGCTCTACCACTCACGGACACGTGAATGGGACTCGAATCATGTCAGAGAGGTACGATAGATATCAAATGGCATCAGCCGATCCTGTGTAATCAGCCCCCATCACCATCATGACTACCATGTTGCATACCTACCTAGCAAATGCGTTTTCAAACGGCTGCGGCTGCAGCAAACTTACCGTTTCTGAACAGGGGTTCCTATTCAAAATATTATGTACGCTCTTCCCTTTACAAATCCTAGATGTTCGTAATAGGAATTTCCAGGTACCCAGTGTAGTAAAGTTCAGAGCTACGAGGGCTGTTCGGAAAGTAAGGAACGATAGGTCGCGAAATGGAAACCACAGTGAAACTCAAAACTCTTTTATTTGCAACAGTTAGCTACAACTTCCAGTTACTTTACTCCATAGTCGCCGATTCGACTTAGACGTTGGCGTAACATTGTACCAACTTCCCAATACCCCGTTACAGAAGGCAGCCGCCAGTGGTTTCCGCCAATTCTCTACGCTGGCCTACAGCTCGTTGTCTATGCCAAAAAGTTGTCTTCATAGCCAGCGGTTTATGTGAGCAGAGATTAAACTCAGAGGGAGACAATTACGGGATGTATTGTGGGTGATCAAACATTTCCAATTGAAAACGATGCAGGAGCATCTTCATTGCCCTGCAGAATGCGGCTGAGAATTGTCTTGAAGAAGAAAACGCACGACAGTTTTGTAATGTTGCCTGCATAGCTTCAGGCGAAATTTCTCACCAGGCGCTCGTACTTGGCGGGAGACACTATTGTTCTAGGTATCTTTATGTGCTCCCTTGTTCTCAGAACTAAAAAGAACGACGTGACGCGATCGACGGGCACTGCCCAACACACCTCTGAAAAACTTCAACGGATTTTCACTGTGGTTTCCGTTTTGCGACCGATCGTCGTTCCTTACCTTCCGAATAACCCTCGTATTACATACTGTGATTAAAAACGAGGTGCTATCAGCATTAGTGTCAAAAATACTACACATGATGACTGGAATAGAAGATGAATGTGTCAAAGGTTTCTTCCTTTTAGTGTTGCCTGGTAACCAGCCGTAAGAATTACTCTAAACTGAGCAAAAATCCCTTAAATGTAAGATGATTCTGGCAAACGTATAAGCTAAAGAACTAGGAGTACCTGCAATGTGCCTTGAAAAGTAACTAGCGACACTGGAGGGTAGATGCGTCCGTCGTAAGGATTGTGGTGGAGTTCCTGAAAGAAGAAATAGCACGGCCGGCCCGTTTGTTACGGAGATGGATTAAGCCCCTAATGTTTGCCGAAGCTGTGCGTCGCGAAGTTGGGCAGCTTTAATGAGATCGCCGGGAAGTTGGGAGATGGCGCCACTTTCCAGAGATAGAGCTGGCGTCGGCGTCGCCGTCTTCGCCGCGGGAAGCGCCAAGACGCACACGTAAACACGCCATGTTAACGGCGGGCGCCAACACAAACACAATTCTCTTCGTATCAGCGCAGGTATCAATATTGGTTTTGTCACGTCGCGATGATGAATTCTCCTCCTCACATTAGGTATATACAGTGTCTGCAGCTAAAAACAGACGGAGCCGCTTACCTCGCTGGCAATGATAGTGTTCACTACTTCCAGGTTTCCGTCCCGCGCTACTTCTCGCGAAATTCAACGCTATGAAACTAAAATTCAAATTTGGAAAGGTGAAAGTATATTCAAAATTTCGCAATGTGACAGTAAGTGGTATGAAAATTGCTTTCATACTAATGAATATTAATCGACAAATTGAACAATATGGTTTTATTACATGTTTCTTCATAAAGAGGACGTAGCATATTATCTTGGATGGAGAGTCATCGACGGATGTAGAAGTAACGTTGAGATACGACGTAGTGGTACCGAATTAGCAATAGGCTAGAGCTGAGAGAAGGTGGTCATAGTTGGCTAGCCCAGTGAGGTGACAGCAAACGTCGATGCAGGATTCCCGAATTACGAAGTGTATTCGGGAAGTAAGGTCCGATCGGTCGCGAAATGGAAACCACTGTGAAAATCAAAAATATTTTGTTTGCAACAGTTAGCTACATCTTCCAGCTACTTCTTTACACGGTCACCCATCCGACTTAGGCACTTTTCGTAGAATTGTACCAATTTCCCAACACCCTCGTCGTAGAAGGCCGCCTGTTCTTTTCGCCACTTCTCTACACTGGTCTGCAGTTCGTTGTCTGTGCCAAAATGTTGTCTTCACAGCAGACTGTTCATGTGAGCAGAGATGAACATCAGAGGGAGCAAAGTCCGGGCTTTATGACTGGTTATCAAACACTTTTCATCGAAAACGCTGCAGGACGTTTTCATTGCCTCTGCAGTCTTCTGCCGAGAATTGTCACGAGCGAGGAAACGCTAGACAGATACGTCGTGTGGGGTTGCATGAAATCAGGCGAAACCTCGCAACGGGCACCTGTACTCTGTATCACCGAAAATGCAGATAAAATACCTTCTACACCAACCAATACTTTTCGACATTTAATATCCATTGATAACTTGTACTGTACTTCTGGTTCTGAATATGTAGAATATGTAAGCTTTGTTACAGGAATTAAAATTAATGTATAATGGATGCAATCGTGTATTTACTACCGCCTGTACGTCATTGATTGTAATTATAATGTAAATGTTGTAAACTGCTGGGTAATAGCCATGTATCGATAGCAATAACGAAATGGCAGTAGCTTGTGCCGTTGTTTATCTTTGTGTATGGACAGTCTCTGGCGCGATGCGAGCAGAGAGGAAGCAGAGCAGCTTCAGCCACGAAAGAGTGCAGAAGTGTTTGCTGGGCGCTCCCGCAGACGCGGTGTGCCGCTATGATCGCACCAGTGGAGGTGCACCCAATTCGTTAACCCGCGAGTAACTGAGAGCACGGTAGGAGTGAACAGGCAGAAGAAGCTGCAGTTCTAACTGTTGCCTGTCCCATAATTATCCGTGGCTCTGGAGACGACCTGTGGTTCTCAACTAGCAGCAGCAACCACAGCGGCAGCTCAACATTGTCGTCGGCTACATTCTTCGTCGTCCGCACAGCTACAACATCGTAAGACTGTCAACTAATATTGTACAGGCATTACCCAAGAGGTATTTCTTTGAAAAACGTTGATAATTTTCGTCAATAGTAACCAGCAATAGTTAAAACTTATAGGGTGCCTGTGTTGTCATTATCTTCAGACATTATTACTAAGCAGGGTCCCTTTAGACGCAATCACCGAGTGTGTTAAAAATATGAAAAATGATTTGCTACTTACTGCTAGTGTTGTCTGTTTGCTAATGACCAGTTTCAATCCACATTTTACTGCCTCAGTAACTGTTCATTCTTGTATTGCATAACTGAGGCTTAACTAATTTGCAATTAAGTCTTAACTTCACTCACTTAAATTAACGTAAAATGTTACTGGCAACTCACAGTTAATAACATTAACATTTCCAAAATATATAAAAAACGAATTTTACAAATTTCTGCCAGTTAACTTACGGCAAACACACACGCTCGCCAGATAGGACTTGCGAACTTTTACAACATTCTCCTTTCAAGGCAACAATTTCTACCCGTAATGAAATCGCAAACTTTTGGATGGCAAGAAAACACCCTAACAACCAACAACCTGTATAAAACACATAAGCATGTTGACTAAAAAGCCTTAAAAGTACTGAATTGGAAAAACACAACAGTTTTTACTGACTAGAAACAATATGAAAAATCCACTACGGCTTACATTAACAACCTTGCCAAATATACATAAACACACATTTACGTAAGTTACAGATTCCAGATGAGCAGGAATTCGTTATGCAATTGACTAGTTCTTACCACGAGGCAAAAGAAATTTTTCTTCTTTTTTAGAGTACCTTTTACACGTGAGTCTAGTAATACTAGTTATGGCAGGCGAGAGAATGGTTCAGGTCTTAGTGCCTTGCATTTTAAACAGTACAGTCATTGGTGCCTTAGACCATCACAGACATGGCAAAGGCTAACCGTCGAATAAACCCATAGGTAAGCTGGGAGGGGAAAGAAGCAATCCGAACCACAGCTTTGCTCTGACTCCCCCCTTTCGTCCTCAGAAGGGGACAAACGGACCGCTCTTTCTAATATTACCACCTTCCCGCGGGTGGGCAGGCGAGAATGAGTGGCGGGAACCCCCCCCCCCCCCCCCCAAAAAAAAAAAAAATACGGCTTGTATAATTAACAAGAATAAGTAAATTGAATTCAATTAAACTTCATAAAATCTGTTAGCAATCAATACTCAACTTCTGGTGCGTTACGACTCCCAGGACTGAACCAACGCAGCACTTCCAAATGCTCTGCCGAGCCGGCCGCTGCCAGCCGTTTCAACGGACGCAGGAAGGCGCGCCGACTTTCAGAACCTCCTCGCCGGCCGACAGCATACGGCCGAACTGCAGATTAGGCCCCTTGCGGACCCACGCTCAGGAAGATTCCTTTCGGGACGAGCAGTTAACGCCCCATACCACGGAGCCGCTGCTTGCGTCGCTTACGCTGATGCCGCGGTCTGCGTGCTGTCCCTCTAGCACCGGCAGAGAAGTCGCTTCTTCATGTCCGACCGCCAACTCTCCACGAGAGCCGTACAGCCACTTCTTAAGCCCACGCGAACAGTCCACTTTTCCCCTTTCCCGCTGGTGGGAGACACCGAAGCCCTCAAATTGCGACAAAGGCGCCACCGCCAGAAAACGGAGCGCTCTATTCAAAGCTAACTTTACTACGGCTCAGTATACCACAACAAAAAATTCTGTCGCACTACACTCCAAAGCGGTCACTTCACATTCAGTGAGGTTCGAGTCCCACGATGTCTTTAGAGTCGGGTTGGATCGTCCGGTCGGTGCCAGCAGTGTCGAACGTTGTGGCGAAATGCTTGGGACTCAACTTTCCAATGCACGGGGTGGCTTCATTGACGCCGTTTATGCCACTTTCTGGGCGCATTTCGGGTAGGTTCTGAGCGGTAGTGTGTCTGGAATGTTTTCCTCGGCGACCCATAAGGAAACCGCATAATTTAAACCCTGGGCGTCATCGGTTAAGATCTCTAACGCAGAGATGTCAAAAGGCGAGAAATGTAGGTAAGAAGATGTGTGACGACCTTCCCATCGTGTGACACGTCCACAGCAGTGTTGAGCAGAATTGTGGTGAAATTTGGTGCCGACGTGGCGTCATTAACCCACCCTATACTTACGTCACTTCGGAGCTGTGACCTTCACTCGCATGTTTCGTCACCTCGCTGTTTGAAGTGTCGCCGAGCCGGAGGGTGACGTCTTTGCGCTGTTACGTCGTAATGGGAGACAGTGATAGGATTTGGAAAAAGTGATACTTTTTTGCTCAGTGTAGAAGAAATTGGTAATCTTATCGCCAGTTTTTAATGCACGGTATCCTGTTGTTATTCTTGCTCTCGTTTTTCCATAGGTTTTTCCAGAGCTTCTTTCGGCGACATTTGTTTCACGAAGATTTTGGGACATTTGACGTAGCAAATTACTGTTGTGATCTGGGCGTTTCTTTTACCAGCTGGTCTGTAAGCTCATTTCCGTGTCTACCTGCGTGAACTTTAATCCATATAAAGCCTTTAACTCAGTTCGTCTTTTGCAAAATTTTTATCTTATTTCTTGTTTCTTCAATTAGACTGCTGTGATGGTTTGGATTCCTTAAAGAATGTAATGTTGTTTTACTGCCCATCTGTATTACTACCGCTCTAGTGTGTTTAGCTTTTACAGAGCCTTTAAATGGTTGAGCACTCTTCCTGGTCGAGGATTCATTTCCAACTTAATATTTCATCAGGTACTTTGGCCCTTCGTTGATGAAAAATGCAATGCAGGAACCTACCCCCTGTTCAGTTTTACTTACGTTAGTGAATACTTCTATCAAGTATTGCTACTCTTTATTTCTTTTGTTAAGAACAACAGTATCAGACTGAGGAGCCCAGTTTTTTTATGAGGAACAGCAGTTACTGATGTTTGTTCCGTATTTCCAGTTATAATCTAGTTCTATTCAGTCATTATATCCTTTAATTTAATAATTACTGGTGTCAGATCCGAGACAATAAACAGCTCTTCGTTAGATACTGTTTTATAGGTTTTGGCAATCTCTATGTTTATTAATCATTTTACTTTCTTGTACTTACTAAAATTGTACTACCTCGTTACGGCGTTAATTCACATCGGTGATGGATATGATAACACTGTAGATTCTTAGAGCCTTGGAACTAAGTCCACAGTTAAGTCCGACATTTTGATATTGCCTTTGTTAATTTTGTACATTTGTTTGTAACATGCTGTATGTGGTCACTGAATCTGAAATTCTCGCCAGTACTTTTTCCAAGATCTTTTAATCGTTCGGCTTCCTCCAACAGTTTACTGTTCAGAAAGATGAGGACTTTTGTTTTGCCCCATTTAATTTGTCTTGTTATTAGCAGGCCTTTCTATTTCTGCTTATTGAAACGAGTTTTCTTTATTTTTAGCGCGTTCTTCGACTTTTCTGTCACTAATTTTTAACTCCTGAACACTGACATTAAACCAAGAATGATCATATGCCTGGGAGTTACATGAACCAAAAGTGGCAAATAGGGAACAACAAGATACTTTCTGGCAGTTTATAACTGTGTGCCGAACCGAGACTGAAACTCAGGATCTTTGCATTTGACCGGAAATTGCTCTACCCAAGCACGACTCACTACACGTCCGCACATCTTTGTTTCCGCCACTACTTCATTTCATATGAAAGCAAAATCCGTTGCAGAGTGAAAAAGTCATTGTGGAAAAATACCCAAGCCACTAGGTAAGCTATATCTCCGCAACGATCTTTCTTCCGAGAGGAGTACTCCTGCAAGTTTCGCAGGAGAACTTCTGCGAAGTTCGGAAGGTAGCAGATGGAGTACTGGCGGAAGTAAAGCTGTGAGGAGAGGTCGTGTGTCGCACTTGGGTAACTCAGTCGGTAGTGCACTTGTCTGTGAAAGGCAGAGTTCCTGAGTTTGAGTCGCGGTCCGGCGTACCGTTTTAAATCTACCAGGAAGTTTCAAATCAGCGCCGATTCCGGTACAGAATGCAAATTTCATTCAGAAAACAACAAATTAAACTAAAAAAAAGTTTAAACAATGGAAACTCAAAGTTGCGATATCAATAATATAAGGAAAAGGTACATTTGCTACTTACCGTAAAGATAACACGGTAATTTGCAGATAGGAACAACGAAAAAACACACATTAGCTTTCAGCTAAAGCCTTCACTAGAAAGGAAACACACACACATTAATTCACACAGGCAAACACATCTCACGCACACGTGATTGCCATCTCCGGCAGCTCGTACCGGAGTGACAGTGAGCCAAAAGAATGAGGGGCAGTCAAATGAAAACCAAATACTTGCCACAAGTGGAGCATGGGATGATTCCATCCAAAAATAATCACCACACGCGTTGAGAAATTTCTCCCACGGAGAGACGATAGGATCAGTTCCCGTTTTTTAGAACGCTGTCTGTCACTAACGGATCCACAATTGCTGCCGTGCCGCTCTTGCACTTCCTCGTCCCGATGAAACCGGCATCCACGCACGTCTTTCTTCGAGTGACCAAAGATGTGAAAATCAGACCGTGGATTACGCAATTGGTAGCTTGTCGTCTGAGAACAGCAAAAACTTTATTTATTTTTCTTTTTTCATTTTTTACGCATTTACGATCGAGTGTCTCTACGTATTATGTTGTTTAGCGTGTTAGTTAAAGTTTTCGATGTTGTGCTGCTTTTACTTTGTTTGTGTCGAGGTAACACGGTTATTTCTTTCGCTTTTGTCGTTACACATGCATTTTCTACGATTTGTTCAGCAAGCACAGAGTTTTGCCCGGCATTACATGTTGCTGTGGTATGTCACGGGACAGCCAGAGGGATAGATAGATAAGGAGGGAGGGAGGGAGAGAAGACACACACACACACACACACACACACACACACACACACACACACAGAGAGAGAGAGAGAGAGAGAGAGAGAGAGAGAGAGAGAGAGAGAGTTGTGGACAGGATTGTAGAGTCAGTGGTGTACAGTAAGGGGAAAGGGAATTTAATTTTGTATTCTATTATAAAACTAGAACCTTTAGACATATTGTAAATAAACAACATAGAATACCTCAACTCAGTGAACATATCTCAACTCTGTACTGCATGCAAACCAGTGTAAAATATTTGACGATAATCGCTCATTTTGCAAACGTAAGTATTTTGAACCAAAAGTTTGTTTAATAGTTAATGTGATATCAAATATTGCTGCCGCGCCACTATCGTCGTTACGTTGGTAACAGAGTGGCAATTTTTCGTCTGACTCTGACAGCGGTCATGTGACACCTGGCGGATCGAGTGGTGTGTGACCACTGAGCTACATCTCCAATGACTCTGTACTTGGAGCTCCCTCTGCTGCCGCAGTGTAGGATGGCCGGCAGCAGCGATTCAGCCCACTCGCACTTGGAGCCACTTTGTTTCAGGATGCTATGCAGAAGCTGCCTAGTCGCTGCTCCGACTCCATCGTTGTTGCTATTGTATGAGCTGAACTCTTTTTCTCGCTGTATTATTTGCACCGAATCTTCGCACACTTGGAGATATACAGGTTAAGTAAATCCTCTGTTTGCTGTGTTATTAAATTGTTCACTAATCATTTCTGCTTCTGACCAGGTTTCCTGCGGCGATAGTTGCCACAGCAGATTCCTGTATGGGCGACATAGTAATAAACGTACCTGGCGTAGAGAAAGAACTGAAAGATTTGAAAGTAAATACATCACCAGGTCCGAATGGAGTCCCAGTTCGATTTTATAAAGAGTGCTCTGTGGCATTGGACCCTTACCTACCTTGCATTTATCGTGAATCTCTCGTCCAGTACCAAGTCCTAAGCGGCTGGAAGGAAGTGCACATGACTCCAGTATATAAGAAGGGTAAAAGAACAGACCCGCAAAATTTCCAGACGAATATCCCTGACTTTTTTTCCCTGCAGAATCCTTCAACATTTTCTCAGTTCGAATGTAATAAACTTATTTGAGACTGAGAAGCTTGTGTCGACGAACCAACATGGTTTTAGAAAGCATCGCTTGTGCGAAACTCAGCTTGCCTTTTTCTCACATGATTTACTGCGAACAACGGATGAAGTGAAACAGGCAGATTCCACATTTCTAGATTTCCAGAAAGCATTTAACACCATGCCCAATAGCACGCTGTTAACGAAGGTACGAGAATATGGAATAAGTTCCAGCTATATGAGTGTCTCTTTCGTAAAAGAACGCAGTATGTTGTCCTCGACGGCGAGGGTTAATCAGAGACAAAGGTATCGTCAGGAGTGTCCCAGAGGAATGTCATAGGACCCTGTTGTAGTCCAGAAAGTAAGTTCCGATCGGTCGCGAAATGGAACCCAAGTCAAAACCAGAAACGTTTTATTTGCAACAGTTAGGTACACTTTCCACCTACTTGTCTACATAGTCGTCCCTCCAACTTCGAGTTTTGTCGTTGTGTTGAATCAACTTTCCAATATCCTCGTCATAGAAAGCAAACGCCTGTGCTTTCGGTCAGATGTCTGCACTGGTCTGCAGCTCGTTGTGCTCATTGTGCTCCCTGCCGCCGTTGGATAAGCAGCTGCAGCAGCAAGTCGTATACTCTTAGCTCACTTATTTGTTACGTAGTTTAATTCTTAATTTCTTTGCGTGTTTTTGGTATTTGCGTTGTTTAATTCATAAATTTCGGGCGTATTGTAGTATTTGAGAGTTGTAGCATCGCGTTTTAGTACCTGAATAGTGTAAAATCGCGTAGTCTCCTTCCGCCGCCGAGCAGTGTGTCAGCAGTGCGCAAGTAGCAGCATTACTGCATTTACTAGGCAGTCTTGTATTTTAATAACCGTTTAAATTTTGTGTCGAATTGTTTGTGCTCTCTGTAGATTAGTTCAGACGTTCTTTGCACAACAGTTTTTAGAATGGATAGGGACTGCAACTGCTGTGTTAGGATGCGGGCTGAGTTGGCATCTCTTCGCTCACAGCTTCAGGCAGTGTTGGCTTCGGTCACACAGCTTGAGGCTCTTGCCAATGGGCATCACTGTGGGAGTCCGGATGGGGGTTTGTCAGGGACGGCCAGCTCGTCCCACGCATCCCTCGATCGGACTATGACTGTGGCTGCCCAGGATACTGTCCACATTGAGGCTGATCCCTCACCTGTGGTAGAGTGGGAGGTCATCTCGAGGTGTGGCAGGGGGCGAAAGACATTCCGGAGGGCTGAACGGAAGGCCTCTCCAGTTTGTCTGACGAACCGGTTTCAGGCTCTGTCTCAGGCTGATATAGATCTTCGGCCGGACATGGCTGCTTGTCCTGTTCCAGAGGTTGCCCCTCAGTCTGCAAGATCCGGGCGGTCGTAGAGGGTGGGCTTACTGGTAGTTGGGAGCTCCAACGTCAGGCGCGTAATGGGGCCCCTTAGTGATATGGCAGCAAGATAGGGGAAGAAAACCAACGTGCACTCAGTGTGCATACCGGGGGGAGTCATTCCAGATGTGGAAAAGGTTCTTCCGGATGCCATAAAGGGTACAGGATGCACCCATCTGCAGGTGGTCGCTCATGTCGGCACCAATGATGTGTGTCGCTATGGATCGGAGGATCCTCTCTGGCTTCCGGCGACTATCTGATTTGGTGAAGACTGCCAGTCTCGCTAGCGGGATGAAAGCAGAGCTCACCATCTGCAGTATCGTCGACAGGACAGACTGCGGACCTTTGGTACAGAGCCGAGAGGAGGGTCTGAATCAGAGGCTGAGACGGTTCTGCGACCGCGTGGGCTGCAGATTCCTCGACTTGCGCCATAGGGTGGTGGGGTTTCGGGTTCCGCTGGATAGGTCAGGAGTCCACTACACGCAGCAAGCGGCTACACGGGTAGCAGGGGTTGTGTGGCGTGGACTGGGCGGTTTTTTTAGGTTAGATGGCCTCGGGCAAGTACAGAAAGGGCAGCAGCCTCAAAAGGTGCGGGGCAAAGTCAGGACTTGCGGGGACCAAGCAGCAATCGGTATTGTAATTGTAAACTGTCGAAGCTGCATTGCTAAAGTACCAGAACTTCAAGCGCTGATAGAAAGCACCGAAGCTGAAATCGTTATAGGTACAGAAAGCTGGCTGAAGCCAGAGATAAATTCTGCCGAAATTTTTACAAAGGCACAGACGGTGTTTAGAAAGGATAGATTGCATGCAACTGGTGGTGGCGTGTTTGTCGCTGTTAGTAGTAGTTTATCCTGTAGTGAAGTAAAAGTAGATAGTTCCTGTGAATTATTATGGGTGGAGGTTACACTCAACAACCGAGCTAGGTTAATAGTTGGCTCCTTTTACCGACCTCCCGACTCAGCAGCATTAGTGGCAGAACAACTGAGAGAAAATTTGGAATACATTTCACATAAATTTTCTCAGCATGTTATAGTCTTAGGTGGAGATTTCAATTTACCAGATATAGACTGGGACACTCAAATGTTTAGGACGGGTGGTAGGGACAGAGCATCGTGTGACATTATACTGAGTGCACTATCCGAAAATTACCTCGAGCAATTAAACAGAGAACCGACTCGTGGAGATAACATCTTGGACCTACTGATAACAAACATACCCGAACTTTTCGACTCTGTAAGTGCAGAACAGGGAATCAGTGATCACAAGGCCGTTGCAGCATCCCTGAATATGGTAGTTAATAGGAATATAAAAAAAGGGAGGAAGGTTTATCTGTTTAGCAAGAGTAATAGAAGGCAGATTTCAGACTACCTAACAGATCAAAACGAAAATTTCTCTTCCGACATTGACAATGTTGAGAGCATATGGAAAAGTTCAAGGCAATCGTAAAATGTGTTTTAGACAGGTACGTTCCGAGTAAAACTGTGAGGGACGGAAAAAACCCACCGTGGTTCAGCAACAAAGTTAGGAAACTAATGCGAAAGCAAAGAGAGCTTCACTCCAAGTGTAAACGCAGACAAAACCTCTCAGACAAACAGAAGCTAAACGATGTCAAAGTTAGCGTAAGGAGGGCTATGTGTGAAGCGTTCAGTGAATTCGAAAGTAAAATTCTATGTACCGCCTTGACAGAAAATCCTACGAAGTTCTGGTCTTACATTAAATCAGTAAGTGGCTCGAACAGCATATCCAGACACTCCGGGATGATGATGGCATTGAAACAGAGGATGACACGCATAAAGCTGAAATACTAAACACCTTTTTCCAAAGCTGTTTCACAGAGGAAGACCGCACTGCAATTCCTTCTCTAAATCCTCGCACAAACGAAAAAATGGCTGACATCGAAATAAGTGTCCAAGGAATAGAAAAGCAACTGGAATCACTCAACAGAGGAAAGTCCACTGGACCTGACGGGATACAAATTCGATTCTACACAGAGTACGCGAAAGAACTTGCCCCCCTTCTAACAGCCATGTACCGCAAGTCTCTAGAGGAACGGAAGGTTCCAAATGATTGGAAAAGAGCACAGGTAGTCCCAGTCTTCAAGAAGGGTCGTCGAGCAGACGCGCAAAACTACAGACCTATATCTCTGACGTCGATCTGTTGTAGAATTTTAGAACATGTTTTTTGCTCGCGTATCATGTCGTTTTTGGAAACCCAGAATCTACTCTGTAGGAATCAACATGGATTCCGGAAACAGCGATCGTGTGAGACCCAACTCGCTTTATTTGTTCATGAGACCCAGAAAATATTAGATACAGGCTCCCAGGTAGATGCTATTTTCTTTGACTTCTGGAAGGCGTTCGATACAGTTCCGCACTGCCGCCTGATAAACAAAGTAAGAGCCTACGGAATATCAGACCAGCTGTGTGGCTGGATTGAAGAGTTTTTAGCAAACAGAACACAGCATGTTTTTATCAATGGGGAGATGTGTACAGACGTTAAAGTAACCTCTCGCGTGCCACAGAGGAGTGTTATGGGACCATTGCTTTTCACAATATATATAAATGACCTAGTAGATAGTGTCGGAAGTTCCATGCGGCTTTTCGCGGATGATGCTGTAGTATACAGAGAAGTTGCAGCATTAGAAAATTGTAGCGAAATGCAGGAAGATCTGCAGCGGATAGGCACTTGGTGCAGGGAGTGGCAACTGACCCTTAACATAGACAAATGTAATGTATTGCGGATACATAGAAAGAAGGATCCTTTATTGTATAATTATATGATAGCGGAACAAACACTGGTGTAAAATATCTGGGAGTATGCGTGCGGAACGATTTGAAGTGGAATGATCATATAAAATTAATTGTTGGTAAGGCGGGTACCAGGTTGAGATTCACTGGGAGAGTCCTTAGAAAATGTAGTACATCAACAAAGGACGTGGCTTACAAAACACTCGTTCGACCTATACTTGAGTATTGCTCATCAGTGTGGGATCCATACCAGATCGGGTTGACGGAGGAGATGGAGAAGATACAAAGAAGAGCGGCGCGTTTCGTCACAGGGTTATTTGGTAAGCGTGATAGCTTTACAGAGACTCTGCAAGAGAGGCGCTCTGCATCGCGGTGTAGCTTGCTCGCCAGGTTTCGAGAGGGCGCGTTTCTGGATGAGGTATCGAATATGTTGCTTCCCCCTACTTATACCTCCCGAGGAGATCACGAATGTAAAATTAGAGAGATTCGAGCGCGTACGGAGGCTTTCAGACAGTCGTTCTTCCCGCGAACCATACGCGGAACAGAAGAGGGAGGTAATGACCGTGGCACGTAAAGTGCCCTCCGCCACACACCGTTGGGTGGCTTGCGGAGTATAAATGTAGATGTAGATGTAAAAAAATTTTGTCTTGATAGCCAGCGGTTCTTATGAGCAGAGATGAGACTCAGGGGGAGCCAATTATGGACGGTATTGTTGGAGATCAAACACTTCTCATCGGAAACGCTGCAGGAGCGTCTTCATTGCCCCTGCAGTGTGCAGGCGAGAATTGGCTTGAAGAAGGAACTGCTCGACAGTTGTGTCATGTGGGCTGCATGACACAGGCGATATCTTTAACCATGCCCTCATACTTGGCGGGAGCCGCTTTTCCCTAAGCATTTTACGTGCTCACTGTTCACTCAAAACTTAAAAGAGAGACGCGACACGATCGACGGGAATAATAGAGACACTGCCCAACACATCTGTGCAAAGCTTTACCGGATTTTCCCAGTGGTTTCCATTTCGCAACCGATCGGAACTTGCTTTCTGGATAACCCTCGTATATAGATGATTAGTGGGGCAGGGTGGGAAGTTTGCTCAGGACGCTGTGGTGTATAGTAAGGTGTCGAAGTTGGAAAACTGTAGGAAGATACAGGACGAGTTAGACAAAATATTCAGTTGATGTGATGATTGGCAGCCAGCTCTAAATGAGGATAAGTGTAGGTTAATGCAGATGAGTAGGAATAACAAACCTGTAATGTTCAGATACAGTATTACTAGTGTTCTGCTTGACACAGTGAAATTGCAAAACGATATGAGGTGGAACGATCATCTGAGAACTGTGGTAGGGAAGGCGAATGGTTGTCCTCGGCTTATTGGGAATATTTTACGAAAGAGTGGTTCACTTGTTCTTGAGTACTGCTGTAGTGTTTGGGATCTGTTCCAGCTCGAATTGAAGGAAGACATCCAAGCGATTCAGAGGCGGGCTACTAGGTTTGTTACCGGTAGGTCCTATCGGCACGTAAGTGTTACGCAGATGCTTCGGGAACTCAAATGGGAATCCCTAGAGGGAAGGCGACGTTCTTTTCGAAAAGCCCTATTGACAAAATGTAGAGAACCGCCATTTGAAGCTAAGTGCCGAACGATTTTACTGCCGCCAACATACACAACTGGCCACTAAAATTGCTACACCAAGAATAAATGTAGACGATAAACGGGTTTTCGTTGGACAAATATAATATACTAGAACTGACATGTAATTACATTTTCACGCAATTTGGGTGCATAGATACTGAGAAATAAGTACCCAGAACAATCATCTCTGGCCGTAATAACGGCCTTGATACGCCTGGGCATTGAGTCAATCAGAGCTTGGATGGCGTGTACAAGTACAGCTGCCCATGCAGCTTCAACACGATACCACACTTCATCAAGAGTAATGACTGGCGTATTGTGACGAGCCAGTTGCTCGGCCACCATTAACCAGACGTTTTCAATTGTGAGAGATCTGGAGAATGTGCTGGCCAGGGCAGCGGTTCAACATTTTCTGTATCCAGAAAGGCCCGTACAGGACCTGCAACATGCGGTCATGCATTATCTTGCTGAAATGTAGGGTTTCGCAGTGATCGAATGAAGGGTAGAGCCACGGGTCGTAACACATCTGAAACGTAACGTCCACTGTTGAAAGTGCCGTCATTGCGAACAAGAGGTGACCGAGACGTGTAACCAATGGCACCCCATACCATCACGCCGGCTGATACGCCAGTACGGCGATGACGAATACACGCTTCCAATGTGCGTTCACCGCGATGTCGCCAAACACGGATGCGACCATCATGATGCTGTAAACAGAACCTGGATTCATCCGAAAAAATGACGTTTTGCCATTCGTGCACCCAGGTTCGTCGTTGAGTACATCATTGCAGGCGCTCCCGTCTGTGATGCCGCGTGAAGGATAACCGCAGCCATGGTCTCCGACCTGATAGTCCATGCTGCTGCAAACGTCGTCGAACTGTTCGTGGAGATGGTTGTTGTCTTGCAAACGTCCCCATCTGTTGACTGAGGGATCGAGACGTGGCAGCACGATCCGTTACAGCCATGCGGATAAGATGCCTGCCATCTCCTGCTAGTGATACGAGGCCGTTGGGATCCAGCATCGCGTTCCATATTACCCTCCTGAACCCACCGATTCCATATTCTGCTAACAGTCATTGGATCTCGTCCAACGCAAGCAGCAATGTCGTGATACGATAAACCGCAATCGCGACATGCTAGAACCCGACTTTTATCAACGTCGGAAACGTGATGGTACGCATTTCTCCTCCTTACACAAGGCATCACAACAACGTTTCACCAGGCAACGCCGGTCAACTGCTGTTTGTGTATGAGGAATCGGTTGGAAACTTTCCTCATGTCAGCACGTTGTAGGTGTCGCCAACGGCGCCAACCTCGTGTGAATGCTCTGAAAAGCTAATAATTTGCATATCACAGCATCTTCCTGTCAGTTAAAATTCGCGTCTGTAGCACGTCATCTTCGTGGTGTAGCAATTTTAATGGCCAGTAGTATATATCGCGCGTAAGGACCACGAAGATAAGATACGAGAAATAAGGGCACATGCAGAGGCTAATAGAAAGTCGTTTTTCCCTCTCTCTATTTGATAGTGGAACAGCAAGGGAACTGACTAGTAGTGGTACAGAATACCACCCGCCACGCACCGTACGGTGGCCTGCGGAGTATCTATAGTGTATGTGTAGATCTAGATGTAGACAGTGTAGCTCAATTGTCCTTGCCGTTGCACAAGGAAAATAAACAGAAATGAACGTACCGAACACAGCACAAAAAGTGCTGAAGCACGTCAGGGTAGAAACAAAACTACAGAGGCGCCTTGCATGATACCGAATTCTCAAATTTTCTTCGCGAGCACGGAAATAAGGAGAACTGCAACATTCGGAAGATGATTAAGATATGGTGCTTTCTGCATCGGAGTTTAGCTTTCTGATTTTAAATTGCACCCGGGGAGGCGGCTGTACCGCTGGATGGGTGTGCCAGCGTGGCGCGCACATGCGAGCCACGATCCGGCTGCAGGCGCCGGGCTGTCAGGCGGCGCCAGCAGAGTCCACTCTCCGAGAGCGGCTCGTTGTCATTCGGCGCGAGCCTCCGCAGCCACCGGCCGGCAATAAAATAACGGCGGCCAGCGGAATCCGCCGCCCCATTCTGATGCGGCGCACGGACGGCTACCGAAGAACTGACCACCGATACCGCCGGCCATCTCGAGAAAAGCGCTAAATCTCTGGCAGCGCGGCCATTCACTGCCAGGGACGATCAACAGCGGCATCTGCCCGAGAGTGCAGCTACAGCGTTCGTGCTTGTGAACTGGAAGCTTTCAGAGTTACGTAACGTCGCCAGTAGCACTTCTACAACACCTGGTGAGTAACGTAATGACACTGTATAAGGTTAAGCGCAAATTGAGACGCGTATAGCACGTGTGACGTGACACGATATACAGCGCGACGTGCACGTTCCGCACGTGTCGCGCGGGTCCAACGCGTACTGAGATGCGCACATGTACTTTGCACGCGCCGATTGGAGACGATCTGGTTCAAATGGTTCAAATGGCTCTGAGCGCTATGGGACTTAACTTCTGAGGTCATTAGTCGCCTAGAACTTAGAACTAATTAAACCTAACTAACCTAAGGACATCACACACATCCATGCCCGAGGCAGGATTCGAACCTGCGACCGCAGCGGTCGCGCGGTTCCAGACTGTAGCGCCTAGAACGGCAAAACCACTCCGGCCGGCGGCGACGCCCTGGGCTGACAGCAACGAAACGCGCAATCTTCCTCACACGATTTTACATAAACTATTCAGTAAAAATATTTAATTTTTACCTTCCTTGTAGCGTTATATGTCAGCTTCGTTGCCAAGTGCCCATAATCTCGCTAATGGTTCTACTTATTGTGGTATACACATTTTAGTAAGACGCTACGCAAAATTCGAAAAATTTGTAATGAAAAATAGGGGCCGCTTTGATTTTGCTTTTGGTGCTTATTACACTATATGACGCTGTGTATGAAATTTGGCCAACATGTTGAATTTTTCTTTAGACTTGAGAGGAAGTCTCTATTTGCCTCCGATCTCGAGAAAATGGATCCTATGCAGCGCGCTCATTCCTTATCTGACGCCCGCGAGATTCAAATACTCGTAACATCTTTCATATCTCCTAAACCGATCGAGACATCGAAACGAGAGTTTGGCGTATGATAGTGCACAGGGAGGAGAGTATTTTGCCAGTTCGTAAACACACGGAACTTTCTTATCTATGGCGATATACCAGTAGTTATACTTCCCTTTTTATTTTTTTCTCTCCAGTCACTGTAATTTTTAAGAGTTATCGACAGCCAGTGAAACAAGTTTCCTAGTATGAAAATAAACATGAAATTTCTTCTCTTATGTACTGTAAACCGACAGTATGAGGTTTTTCGTAAGCTATTGAGATCTTTGATTACCAATTACTTGTTTAATGAGGCACTCTGTTTCAGAATTCTGTTTCAATAGCTGCTGTGTGATGAGTTTGTCCAAATTACACTGTGTGTTGGCAAAGGAAGTACAATTAAACCTGTCAACAAGAGAAATGTGGCCCTTACTCATAAATGGTGATGCTTCTTCGACAGAGAAAAGGTCGACAAATCACACAACAACAAATTGCCAATTCTGTTGGAATTTTGGTTGAATCCCCGCAACCCATCTTATTTTTAACACTGAACGACTGAAATGGAAACTTACCAAAGGATTTCGTTCCTTCTCCTGATCTGAGCAGTACTAAAATAATGACGACAATTCCCTTCAGGTGGAATGATATGCCAGATGCCAGATGCTGGTTACTCACCTACGGCTTGCCAAACTGACAATGGGTGATTCGCGAAAAAAATAGTTGTTACTGAGAAAAACAAACAATTGATCTATCGCACAACACAATGGTCAGTGTATCGTTAGCACTGAGCATAATGCGTGCGAAAGGAATGCGGAAGCTAGCCATGTGTGCCTTGTGAGCGAGAGTTCGAGAAACATTGCTATGAAAGTAGAGCTGCCTTTGTCAGCAATACAATTCAACAAATTGAATATATCTAATCACCACACTCTTTAAGGATACTCCTACTTTCATAATAATACCGACCATTTGTTTTTTCATTTTCGTAGCCTGTTGTATAATTACTTTATTAATGCTGATAATGTGTATGCAACACTTGAAATGCTTTTTCTCAACACGGCGAGCCAATTAAAACATTGTTATTTGTGACTGCTTTTCGACTGTCTCTCGCTTGCAGTGGAAATGTGATGTCCACATGTACATAGTATAATGTCTCTTATTACATCCATATCCAAGTAACGATACTGAAACTTGTGTACTTCATTCCTTGGACGATTTTTTCCAGATGCACAAAGGGGTCATATCTGTGGAAATTACGCCTTTTCGACTTTTTGCAACAGGTCGTACAGATACGTCAGCATCACAGGTAACAGCCGGCCGCGGTGGTCGTGCGGTTCTGGCGCTGCAGTCCGGAACCGCGGGACAGCTACGGTCGCAGGTTCGAATCCTGCCTCGGGCATGGGTGTGTGTGATGTCCTTAGGTTAGTTAGGTTTAAGTAGTTCTAAGTTCTAGGGGACTTATGACCTAAGATGTTGAGTCCCATAGTGCTCAGACCCATTTGAACCATAACAGGTAACAAGTTCATAACCTTGTTTTACTTTCCTGCCTTGCTTCTAAATGACTTGATTTTATAATATTCCTTACTTCCTTATTCATCACCTTCACGATGAATCGTCTGTCCCTTCTTACGATCTGAAAACATTGTGGGGGCAGAAGATATAATTCCAGTGGTTAATGGCTCACCAGTTATTGAACTGTGCATTATTCTTGACAAAAGAATAAACAGAACAAAAGAACTGTACAGATATATGTAACTGAAAACTATTATGTACAAACGAAAAGAGACGGAGCTCTTAAAAGGCGAAAAACGAAACATTACCCAGTGATAATGAAATTCAGTACACAGTAAGGCCATATTTTTCGGATGGGAAATACTTTCCCTTCCCATATGCGCCATGCCGTAGTGAGCATACGGCCGGACTGCCTTCCCGCTCCCCGCCTCACCCCTCCCGCAGTTCTTGCGCGGCACGAGGAACTGTGCCTCAACCACAACGCCGCACGACCTGGCGCAGGCGCGTGTCGCGTCCCAGTCGCGTCGCGTCGCAATTTGCGCGGTCCCATTTGAACCTTTTGAAAGGGTACATTGAAAATAGGTACGAAATACTTCATTATTTTTGTCAGAACAACACATTTTTTTGGTAAAATAACTCAATTTCAATTAATACAGTGAAGCCGGATACCAGTGTGGGAAATAATGACAATTTATTTACTTAATTGATCACATGTGCACTCCCACAAAGTAAATCCCTACATCCAGTTTGGTGAGATCTGTGAAATGAATGAACGTATGGTCGTCTGCTAACCGCAGATAGTGAATGTGAATATATGATCATCTTTGAGTCGATCCTTTGGCCACCTTTGGTGGGACCAAAGAGATGAAATTTACCAGAGCTTTGAGCGCCTGAAATGTGGCTGACCAATACGATAGCAAGGTGCTTCCCCCACCTCGACAGAGATGGGAGAGAACCTCAGGAACGGCCATGTTTCAGCACTCTGCCGCTGGATCTTGTGCTGTTAAGACCTGTTTTAGTTGTGCTCCGTAATGACGAAAGAGTGGAGACATGGCATGCATGTGGAATATTTAAGAGTAGTTTGAAATAATAATTTCTCTATTTCAGGAACTTTTGTGGGGAGAATTAAATGTCAGGCAGGTAATATTAAAGGGATTGTAGTAATCTTCGGAAGTGACCAACGGTCACAATGAAACCACATGTAGCAATAAGTTGAAATACTTCCGTGTGCTTAAGTTAAGGTGAATTACTAGCGTGTGTACAATAAGTTGAAATATTTAAGAAATAGCGTGTGTACCATAAGTTGAAATATTTAAGAAATGGCGTGTGCAGGACTTGAAATTAGAGACGAGTACTTCCACGTGGTGAGTACTGTGTGAGTCTCAATCTGTGTATGAGACAAAGGATAAAGAGAAGTACTCGTCCATGGTATCAGTTGAGGACTCGCGTGTGTGATGTTCTTAATATTACTTTGCGTGATATGATTCCGTGTGACGCTTGATCAAACTCTGAGAGAGAAGCAAGGTGAGTCGGCCGTCTAACCAGCAACGCCACTTGGCTTGCATTGCAGAGGAAGATGTGCATATATCTCCAGAGTTCATAGTAGGAAAGTAGAATTACAAAGTGGAGCACTGTCGTGTGAAACTGGGATAAATACTAATTGAAGTGGGAAAGCTGAAAGTGATAATGTTGTGACTATTCTCTGTGTAGTATTTCATGTTGTAGCGTGGTGTATGTCATGTAATTTGGGTATGTATGGTTTGCATGGAAGAGTAGCGAGGTAGTTTCAAAAGATTAGTGGGTTATGCTTGTTCCTTCGGTACCGCTCGGTCTGGAGGAAAGTTTAGTGATGATGATTGTGAGAGTCGAAGCGTGAGGTATAATAAGAGATCCACCATCCTATCCAGAAAGTGCACTGTAGCGTTAAAAATAATTACGAGACCATAATATAGAGATTCACCATTGTAAAGCCATGCCCACTGGGCGGAATTTCTCACGTGTTATTGTTGTAGGTTATAGAATTTGTGTGTTTAGGTTAGAGAATTTATCGGAATAAATAAGATAGTGAAAAGAAAAATATTGGTGACTTTTCCTTCGAATTGTATGTTGTAATAATGTCCCGAATTTATAACGTGTGCGCCATTTATATTCAGTGCGGTGGTCACGTGTCGATAAAAGCCGTTAAATAAAAGACAAAAGAAAATTTGGTATTGCCAGTGCGTAGTGTCCAGTCAGAGTTCTGTAAATTACTGATAGTCAGATGCGTGTTTCCGTTTCGTTGTTGTTGTTGTTGTTGTGGTCTTCAGTCCTGAGACTGGTTTGATGCAGCTCTCCATGCTACTCTATCCTGTGCAAGCTTTTTCATCTCCCAGTACCTACTGCAACCTACATCCTTCTGAATCTGCTTAGTGTATTCATCTCTTGGTCTCCCTCTACGATTTTTACCCTCCACGCTGCCCTCCAATACTAAATTGGTGATCCCTTGATGCCTCAGAACATGTCCTACCAACCGATCCCTTCTTCTGGTCAAGTTGTGCCACAAACTTCTCTTCTCCCCAATCCTATTCAATACTTCCTCATTAGTTATGTGATCTACCCATCTAATCTTCAGCATTCTTCTGTAGCACCACATTTCGAATGCTTCTATTCTCTTCTTGTCCAAACTATTTATCGTCCATGTTTCACTTCCATACATGGCTACACTCCATACGAATACTTTCAGAAATGACTTCCTGACACTTAAATCAATACTGGATGTTAACAAATTTCTCTTCTTCAGAAACGCTTTCCTTGCCATTGCCAGCCTACATTTTATATCCTCTCTACTTCGACCATCATCAGTTATTTTGCTCCCCAAATAGCTAAACTCCTTTACTACTTTAAGTGCCTCATTTCCTAATCTAATTCCCTCAGCATCACCCGACTTAATTAGACTACATTCCATTATCCTTGTTTTGCTTTTGTTGATGTTCATCTTATATCCTCCTTTCAAGACACTGTCCATTCCATTCAACTGCTCTTGCAAGTCCTTTGCTGTCTCTGACAGAATTACAATGTCATCGGCGGACCTCAAAGTTTTTATTTCTTCTCCATGAATTTTAATACCTACTCCGAATTTTTCTTTTGTTTCCTTTACTGCTTGCTCAATATACAGATTGAACAACATCGGGGAGAGGCTACAACCCTGTCTTACTCCCTTCCCAACCACTGCTTCCCTTTCATGTCCCTCGACTCTTATAACTGCCATCTGGTTTCTGTACAAATTGTAAATAGCCTTTCGCTCTCTGTATTTTACCCCTGCCACCTTTAGAATGTGAAAGAGAGTATTCCAGTCAACGTTGTCAAAAGCTTTTCGTATTAATCATATAATAAGATAACTTGTAACTTAAGTGTGTGTGCTAGAGTTCATGTTACTATATAAGTAAGAATGAATCCACTCGCTTGGCAGACCACTCATCTTGCAGGCCGGACTGCTTGATGCCACAGTATGAGCAAGGCATGTGGGTGCCTCTCACTGTGAAGTTACAAAACTGCGCGCTGCGCTGCGTCGGGCCACACGCGCTACACGCTAGCCTAAAGCCGTCGGCACGCGGACCGTGCTGTCGAACGTCAACGTTGAGCGTGCTAAGTTCAACGTGCTGCTGAACGCTCAGAAATGATGCGACTTGTGCATACGGTACGTAGGCCCCAACGTGGTATACGCGATCACAACGCAGTCCAGAGGCAGCTGCGGGATGTTTCTAGTTCATAAATAACACTGTTTACTAAACGGACGCGAGTAAAATTCCCACGTTAGCTCTATTAAAACGCACATTTACTCCATCGGCCACGAAAAGGAAAGTACCATTCCAATGAATAAGGACACAGGATATAAAAGTTCTATTACAAACAGTGCAATACAAATGTGCAATACTTCTCCACATAAGGTAAACATTATTTCACCATTCTCACATTTTAGTAAAACCCCAAGGTCAGTCTTACTTCATCACTGTTCCTACCCAGTGGCACAATCTTTGCAACATGTGAATTATGAAGCGTGAAACAAAAAGGAGCAAAATATCTTTATACAAGTAGCGCAAGCTGTCCTGCAGATTAAGCTAATAGAACGGACTCACCCCCCGAAAAAAGGTGAAATTATATTTACATAACATCAAATATTATAGAATATACTTATATTAAACTAATAAGAAAGTATCAGAACCTAATGAAAACCCAAATGTTAGGGAAAAAATTTTGAAAGTTCCGGGACGCGTGCGACGGCTGTAGGGTACAATCTTTGTATGTAACAGTGACGCTACTCACTACGCTAAACCAACAAGAAACTAATAATCATAAAATGTTACTACCTACTGAAAACTTTAATCGTAGATATGTTACTGATTGAAATTTAATTATAACAAATTGTACCAAGAACAATGGGTTTTGGGTGGATCTTCAGTGTGTCGCTGCCTTCAAATAGCATAATCTCATAATACGCAAGTTACAATAATCCTTTTGCCACAAATATGATGTATCTCATTATTTTATTGGAACGAATCACACTGTTAACAATGGGTTTTCCAGTGATTCTGCATTTGCTGGAGCTCAGAAACGGCGTATATACGTATGGGCTTGAAATGAATGCCAATATGGCGCCTCACAACTCTGTGCTGAAGGGAGATGGCGTGCATGTGACGTAGGTGGCGTTGTGCCATCTCATTGGCCAACGCTCAGAAGAGCTGACATGCTAGATACTGCTCTCCACGTTTGGAAAGACTCCCGAACGTGCTATTCCACGCTATGACGTCAGAAACTAGGTACGCTCAACGCTCTCATGCACGGTCCGTGTGCCGACGGCTTAAGGCTTCTCAGTCTAACTGGCTATGCAACTGACCACATTTGCGTCTGCGCAGTAGATTCCATTAGTTCTGATGAATAAAAAACAGAGAAAAGTTAAGAAATTGTTTTTAATGCTGCAGGTGTCCTATGTAGTCTCTCTCTCTCTTCCCCCCCCCCCCCCCTTGGCCGGCCGCGGTGGTCTAGCGGTTCTAGGCGCTCAGTCCGGAACCGCGCGACTGCTACGGTCGCAGGTTCGAATCCTGCCTCGGGCATGGATGTGTGTGATGTCCTTAGGTTAGTTAGGTTTAAGTAGTTCTAAGTGCTGGGGGACTGATGACCACAGATGTTAAGTCCCATAGTGCTCAGAGCCATTTGAGCCATTCCCCCCCCCCCCCACCCCCCCACCACGCGCTCCCTCCCCTAAGAACAACGTACAGAAAGATCTTTGGGCTCTTGTTCGACGAGACACATCTGTTTGAATGTCGGTTATGTCATCAAATTGTTGACACTTCATGAGGAAATCTGCACTTTCTCGTTTTGCACTAGATTCGTATTTATAGTACCAAGTCCCGTAATCTGTGCTTTTTTTCAGAAAATAATTCTCCCCGTTTTGCATTTCAATCAAGTCGCGGCAGGGGGCTCCACGTCGTTGTTTTTGTCAAGGACTCAAGGAGTGCAGGACAAATTTTGCACACATTTTTGTCGTCTTCAGACCATTCTGGAAATGTTTTGAGCCCTTGATTTAGAGATATGCAGTTCTTTGCTGCATTACGAATTTTGGCACGACAACGTCCACACATTATGGCCGCTCGTCCGATACTTCGCGTGCTCACAACTGACTGGTCTATTGCATCTCTGTTGTTTACAGTCGCTAGTTCAAGCTAGCGCCATAGTTATTATTTGTCGTCGCTTATTCGCCAGGAATAAAATCAGTGTCGGAACATTCTGGACGATAGTGTAAGAAGCACTCAGTCTTCAGGCCACAAGTGGCCCATCGGGACCATCCTACCGCCAGGTCATTCTCAGGTGAGGATGCGGATAGGAGGGGCGTGTGGTCAGCACACCGCTCACCCGGTCGTTACGATGGTTTTCTTTGACCGGAGCCGCTACTTTTCGGTCGAGTAGCTCCTCAATTGACATCACGAGGCTGAATGCACCCAGAAAAATGGCAACAGCACATGGCGGCCCGGATGGTCACCCATCCAAGTGCCGGCCACGCCCGACAGCGCTTAACTTCGCTGATCTGACGGGAACCGGTGTATCCACTCCGGCAAGGCCGTTGCCACAGTGTACGAAGGGTGATCAATAAGTAATACAACACATTTTTTTCTGAAAGCAGGTTGGCTTTATTCGGGATTCCAATACACCATATTATTCACCACTCTTTTGGTGACAAAATTCTATTTTTCAACATAATCTGCGTCTTACACCACTTTACTGGGAGGGACGGCATGCCCACATGGTACCACTCTACCGGTCGACGACGGAGCCAAAGTCTTGCTGCTTCAGTAACCTTCCCTTCATCCACATACTGCTACCCGCAGAGAAGAGCCTTCGGTACTCTTCACGGTCTTCTGTTAGGAGAGGAGGAAGCCAGCGGATGCACACCTTTGAGTATCGCAGCTGGCGAACATTGTGTCAGCGCTACCAACAGAGACGTCCAGTTGAGCAGCGAGGAGTTCGATTGTGATCCGTCGAGCGCCTCGAATGACAGCGTCCGAACGCTCCAACACTGCAGCAACCATAGCTGTGTTTGAAACTTCCTGGCAGATTAAAACTGTGTGCCGGATCGAGACTCGAACTCGGGACCTTTGCCTTTCGCGGGCAAGTGCTCTACACAGTTTTAATCCACCAGGAAGTTTCAAATCAGAGCACACTCCGCTGCAGAGTCAAAATGTCATTCTGGAAACATCCCCCAGGCAGTATCCTTTCTTTCAGGAGTGTTAGTTCTGTAAGGTTCGCAGGAGATATTCTGTAAAGTTTGGAAGGTAGGAGACGAGAGACTGCCAGAAGCAAAGCTGTGAGGAGGGAGCGTGAGTCGTGCTTGGGTAGCTCAGATGGTAGATCACTTGCCCGCGAAAGGCAAAGCTCCCGAGTTCGAGTCTCGGTCCGGTACACAGTTTTAATCTGCCAGGAAGTTTCATATCAGCGCACACTCCACTGCAGAGTGAAAATCTCATTGTGGCATAGCTGTGTTTATTTTCGAATAGAAAACGACTAGCGGAAAAAGTCTACAATGAATTATCTTGCACAGTTATCTTCGGCCGCTTTCACATGCAAACTTCAAGGTTTGATGACGTAGTAATTGCACGACGTTCCATTGGACATACGAAACTCGTATGTTACCGCGACGCATTACATCCTCATTCCCCGCAAATAACTCCTAACCTTCTTAGCGAAATATTTGTAAATCTTTGGATAGGCCGCTCGAGAAACACAACATGGCCAGCACACTCGTCAGAGTTAACATCTCTGGACTTTTATCTGTTTGGAAAACTAAAACAATAGGTCTACAAGGAAACACTGACAACTGCCGAAGATATGAAATGCTTTATAATACGGGCTTATACTAGGATTAGTTCAGTGTTGCGTGTTAAACACTTGATATTACTGTTTTTTTATTTTTTTAAAATCTTATGGGACTTAACGGCTAAGGTCATCAGCTCCTAAGCTTAAACACTACTTAATCTAAATTATCCTAATGACAAACACACACATCCATGCCCGAGGAAGGACTCGAACCTCCGCCGGGACCAGCCCCACAGTCCATGACTGCAGCGCCCAAGACCGCTCGGCTAATTCCACGCGGCGATATCACAGTCATAAACGCACAAACCGTACCTGAGTTAGGTGTTTGCTTACATTTGTTACAGCTGGTCAGAAATGGTTCAAAATGGCTCTGAGCACTATGGGACTTAATCTCTGAGGTCATCAGTCCCCTAGAACTTAGAACTACTTAAACCTAACTAACCTAATGACATCACACACATCCATGCCCGAGGCAGGATTCGAACCTGCGACCGTAGCGGTCGCGCGGTTCCAGACTGAAGTGCGTAGAACAGCTCAGCCACAATGGTCGGCAGCTGGTCAGAAGTTTGTGGGATATCTCCTCTGGATAGCGGGACAGTGGTTTGCGGTGCTGTTATCTTGATACTACTAGATCAAGTTATGCCGTTGATGTCTTCGTAGACTCTTTACAGTTCCATAGAGAAAAGCATGTAATCCCAGCCGTTAGAAAATTCTCCAATATATCTGAATATGTTTGGGGTGCTCTGTTTTATTTGTCTCACACTGCATAACGTAGTTGGAATCAGGGTGAATAGACATAGAGACAAGTACCTCGAAATGTCGAATAATCCACCAGAAATTAATCAAACTATACTTCAATACGATCTCCGCCCCAATAAGGCAACCTTTCTAATGAACAATTTCCTTGTCAGTACATTGATTATTACGTAACGTGCTAGAATGAAGTGCACTGGCAAAGTAAGAGACACACATCACAAACTTATTCAGTACCTTAATCTTTCCATAACTTCCCATGACATGACTCAGTGTAGGGAAAGGTTTAAAATTTAAATTTCTTTACAAACATAGTCACAAACATTACTTCACAATACCACTTGATGTTTCAAAGCCTTGCCATCAAACGTCTAGGGATGATAGACGACATCATGGGAAACAACTTTTGTCAGTGGCAAAATGTTCGCTGACACTTCTGAACGACGTTTGGCGTCTCTTAATTGGATTCTCTGGCCCTGGGATGACGAGATTTCGCCGAACTAGCAGCGTCTGCTAATCAGGTATACTGCATCTGCATATTACCTACAACAGTAAATTGATAGTGATTTTTAACAAGAAAACCTTAAGAATATATCTTAAATGGAGAAAGATACCGGGATTGGAGAAAAATTTGGAGACAGTGAGGATTGCATACTTGAACATAAACGCAGATGCTAGCCAAGCAAGCAGGCTACTGTGGCCGCGAGGTTTTAGGCGCTTTAGTCCGGAACCGCGCTGCTGCTACGGTCACAGCTTGTAATCCTGCCTCGGGCATGGATGTGTGAGATGTCCTTGGGTTAGTTACGTTTAAGTGGTTCTAAGTTCTAGGGGATTGATCACCTCAGAAGTTAAGTCCCATAGTGCTTGCCGGCCGTAGTGGCCGAGCGGTTAAAGGCGCTACAGTCTGGAACCGCACGACCGCTGCGGTCGCAGGTTCGAATCCTGCCTCGGGCATGGATGTGTGTGATGTCCTTAGGTTAGTTAGGTTTAAGTAGTTCTAAGTTCTAGGGGACTTATGACCACAGCAGTTGAGTCCCATAGTGCTCAGAGCCGTTTTTGAACCCTTAGTGCTTAGAGCCATGTGAACAATTTTTTTGCTAGCCAAGCCTGCAGGTAGCGCTTTTGCAATTGATCACGAATGGCAGCTGTGCAGTGTCTTCAACACATTGCATGTGTCAGGCGTGTTGAGAGCAGTGTTCTGTGTAGTTGTGAGTGCAATATGTCGGAACTAAGGGAATTCGAACGCGGGCAAATTGCTGGTGCTCATACGGTGAGTGGTTTCGTAACTAAGACAGCAGAAGTGTTTGATGTTTCAGGAGGCAGCGTATCGTAGATTTATACCGCATAAAAGGTAGGCGGTAAAACATCATCTGCGAAGTAACAACGTGGACGAAGCTGTGTGTTGAGTGATCGCGACACACGGCGGTTGAAGTGGATTGTGACGAAAAATAGAGGACGACAGCTGCAAAAGTTACTGGTGAAGTAAATGTCGCACTCGAGAACCCTGTCAACACCAAAACAACAGCCGGCCGGAGTGGTCGAGCGGTTCTAGGCGATTCAGTCTGGAACCGCGCGACCGCTACGGTCGCAGGTTCGAATCGTGCCTCGGGCATGGATATGTGTGATGTTCTTAGGTTAGTTGGGTTTTAAGTAGTTCTAAGTTCTAGGGGACTGATGACCACAGCAGTTAAGTCCCATAGTGCTCAGAGCCATTTGAACCATCTGAACCAAAACAACACGAAGGGCGCTCCATAAGCAGAGAATTACAAAACGAGCCGGAATTCCAAAACCACCTGTGTTGCAAATACCGTAACAGGAAAACCTGGTGTCCAAGACATAAAACCGGGACTATGGAGCAATGGAAGAAAGTCACTTGGTCAGAGGAATCTTGTTACGCACTGTTTCCAACTGCTGGCCATGTTTACGTCTCAAAGAATGAAAAATGGCGGGAGTTCGATGATGATATGGGGAGCCATATTGTGGCATTCCATGGATTCCAATGTTACTCTGCAAGGTCGCGTTATTGCCAAAGATTACGTGATCATTTTGGCTGATCGGGTTCTTCCCACAGTAAAATATTTGTTCCCAGTGGTGATACTGTGTTCTAAGACGACAAAGCTCCTGTTCGCACAATTCGCATGGTCCACACGAAGATCAATTGTCGCATCTCCTGGCCTCTGTGGTGTACTCTGTTCGCTATACACCTCCATCATCGTTACCTAAACTTGCCATTATTTTACAGGAAGAATGGTATAAGATTCTCTTGCAAACCATACAGGACGTGTATTTATTTACTCCGAGACAACTGGAAACTGTTTTGAATGTCAACGGTTTTCCGACACTGTGTAGGACATGGCGATGGCTTCATATTTTTGTCCAACCCCATTGTTTTAGAAGCTTCTCAATAACTCGACCTGCCCTCTATTACGTGGAGCAGATGACTGGAGTATAGGCAGCACGCATCACATACGCACACAGTAGAGTGCCCACACCTTGCCGCATCTCGGAGGCATAAACGATAACAAAAGAAGCCTGGCGCCAGCTGGGTGTCGGTGAACATTTTAACCCTGACAGAAGGTGTTCCCCATGACGTGATCTACCACCCTAGACGTTTGATGCAAGAACTTTCGGACACTCTGCATATACAACAGGAAAACGTATTCACGTTGTGTAGACCTACAGTTTCACAAACAAGTCGAACGAAAGGACTCCCAAATGAAATATTCGGAAGCCAAAGTTATTTTTACAAATTTAATCGAAAAAGTTAGCACGAAACATCAGTTTACATCTGCGTTGTATTCACTGTTACAAAAGTAAGTAACGAATCCGCCTATCTTAGCGGAAAGAGGCGGGGTGCGGATGATGTTGGGCCGCTTAGCGACTTAACAGGTCGTAGAGTTAATTTTAGCTTCCAAAAGAGATTCATTATTTATGGAGATCGACGTGCATCAATCTGAATAGATGAAAAATCACAACATTCCTCGTACTGAAACTTGTCAAGTTCCTTGAGGTGCACTGGAGGCGGTAAAGGACCCTTAATTCGTTTTGGTGAACAGCACTGCGAGGTGATAACATTCAGGTCTGGCAATTGTGAATGATAGGGAGGCCGTGTTATTTAATCCTCGTATTCACGAACTCAGTCTGTCGCAGGTCCAGACATATGAGTAGGGACGCAATCATTGTAACTCAGTCTGTAAGGAGCGATCAAAAAGCTTCCGTCTGAGGCGTTGCTGCAGCGTGTATGCAACTTTTAATTAAAATTATGGTCCTTCGTGAAAAATGAAAAAAAAAAACAACAAACAAAACATCTCTAGTATATTTCTTTTGCTCCATTGTGGATACGGGACAACGGAAATCTCTGGCATACATCTTATTTTTGTTTCCTGATTCCCAAAACAATCCGGTTTGCACGAAAAGCTTGTCTATGGGACACCTAAAAGACACTGGAAGACACACCGAAAAGATACGAGTTTCACTGGCGTCAGTCAAATGGTTGTTTCATCGCCTCCTAAGACAGAAAATATCGTAAATATCCAAGTTGTATAGGTTAATTACCGTCTTTAGCTACTGCAATAAAAGTCTTATTATGTCTTTTATTACAGCTGCTAAAGACGGCAATTAACCTACACAGCTTCTATATGTGCAACTGCGGAGAAAAAGGCCAAAACGAAAGACGACAACATGTGCTGTAAATATCATTTTGAGAGTTCAAGAGGAAAACTCTGCCCACAGTCCAGCACCACTTCAATCAAATGACAGCCTCTGGTGCTTCCTTCGGCCGGCCTCCGATCTGTTAGTCACCTATTGTGATAGTATCAGAGATTACCGAAGGGAGCGTGCCAGTCCGAAACTTTGACTTAAGCTCGATTCACATTTTTCGGAACGGATTGTGAAAACATTGGTCATTGAATTTCGGTCGTTCAGGAATACCTTCTGAGAATTTCGTATGAGGGACCCACGGTCGCTGGTGGCTCGTTACGGAGTTACTGTGTTTGGTTTCTTGCCCCAATAAGCTTTGTATCTGCTTTGCACTGAAAATAGTGCACAACAGTCCAGATGTCGGTGGCACTTGATCTTGTTTCCACTTTCGCCTGCATCTCTTCGGCCCCGCAGTCGTCTGACGAAGATGAAGCCACTTCATCGGTTTCTTCAAACAGACCTCCTCCAATGGTTTCTTGCTGGGCAATTAGTTCGTCTTGTACCATGAGTCGTTTCTTGCTAGCTTTTCAAAAGCGTTGCAAAATATTTCTTCTCCAATATCCATATGTTATTGGGTTATTACTGCAAAAGGATTCGAAGCCATGAGTTTGTTTTGAAGAGAGAGACTGCCATTTTTAAACATACCTTTGAAACTTCACTGTCAGGAGATTCAGTTTAACAAAAAGATTAACTTTATCGTGCTGAAGAAGTACTCTAATGGCCATTAAAATTATTACACCAAGAAGAACTGCAGATGATAAACAGGTATTCATTGGACAAATATATTATACTAGAACTGACATGTGATTACATTTTCAGGCAATTTGGGTGCATAGATCCTGAGAAATCAGTACCCAGAACAGCCACCTCTGGCCGTAATAACGGCCTAGATACGCCTGGGCATTGAGTCAAACAGAGCTTGGATGGCGTGTATAGGAACAGTTACCCATGCAGCTTCAACACGATACCACAGTTCATCAAGAGTAGTGACTGGCGTATTGTGATGAGCCGGTTGCTCGGCCACCATTGACCAGACGTTTTCAATTGGTGAGAGATCTGGAGAACATGCTGGGCAGGGCAATAGTCGAACATTTTCTGTATCCAGAAAGGCCCGTACAGGACCTGCAAACATGCGGTCGTGCATTATCCTGCTGAAATATAGGGTTTCGCAGGGATCGAATGAAGGGTAGAGCCACGGGTCATAACACATGTGAAATGTAACGTCCACTGTTCAAAGTGCCGTCAATGTGAACAAGAGGTGACCGAGACGTGTAACCAATGGCACCACGTACCATCACGCCGGGTGATATGCCCGTATGGCGATGACGAATACACGCTTTCAATGAGCGTTCACCGCGATGTCGCCAAACACGGATGCGACCATCACGATGCTGTAAACAGAACCTGGATTCATTCGAAAAAATGACGTTTTGCCATTCTTGCACCCAGGTTCGTCGTTGAGTACACCATAGCAGGCGCTCCTGTCTGTGCTGCAGCGTCAAGGGTAACTGCAGTCATGGTTTCCGAGCTGATAGTCCATGCTGCTACAAACCTCGTCGAATAGTTCGTGGAGATGGTTGTTGTCTTGCAAACGTCCCCATCTGTTGACTAAGGGATCGAGACGTGGCTGCACGATCCGTTACAGCTAAGCGGATAACATGCCTGTCATCTTGACTACTAGTGATACGAGGCCGTTGGGATCCAGCATGGCCTTACCTATTACCCTCCTGAGCCTACCGATTCCATATTCTGCTAACAGTCATTGGATCTCGACCAACGCAAGCAGCAATGTCGCCATACGATAAACCGCAATCGCGATAGGCTACAATCCGACCTTTATCAAAGTGGGGAACGTGATGGTACGCATTACTCCTCCTTACACGAGGCATCACAACAACGTTTCAGCAGGCAACGCCGGTCAACTGCTGTTTGTGTATGAGAAATCGGTTGGAAACTTTCCTCATGCCGGCACGTTGTAGGTGTCGCCACTGGCGCCAACGTTGTGTGAATGCTCTGTAAAGCTAATCATTTGCGTATCAGAGAATCTTCTTCCTGTCGGTTAAATTTCGCTTCTGTAGCACGTCATCTTCGTGGTGTAGCAATTTTAATGGCCTGTGGTGTACTAGGCACATCATCACATTTTTTCGTAAAATCAAACAGTATTGGGAAGCAAATGCATCGGGATATAACATTACGAATAAAGTATTATCTGCGTTTGTGAAAACGGTTCCCTTTTTTCCTCCACCAACGGAAAATCGTTCTTGACGTGCAGCTCTTTCTGGTGGCTCCATACTACTTGAAGGAATAAGTGGAAAATGGGTTAATACAGTGAGTCACAGGCATACCACCTCTGTCAAAAATGGTTCAAAAAAAAGGGTTCAAATGGCTCTGAGCACTATGGGACTCAACTGCTGAGGTCATTAGTCCCCTAGAACTTAGAACTACTGAAACCTAACTAACCTAAGGACATCACAAACATCCATGCCCGAGGCAGGATTCGAACCTGCGACCGTAGCGGTCTTGCGGTTCCAGACTGCAGCGCCTTTAACCGCACGGCCACTTCGGCCGGCAACCACCTCTGTCGTTTGAATTACGTGGAGGGAGGGACCCGCACACAGCAATCATAGCAATACCGGTAGGGAGGTACGATCCACAAAATGGCTATGAGCACTATGGGACTTAGCTGCTGAGGTCATCAGTCCCCTAGAACGTAGAACTACTTAGACCTAACTAATCTAACGACATCACACACATCCGTGCCTGAGGGAGGCTTCGAGCCTGCGACCGTAGCGGTCTCGCGGTTCCAGACTGAGGCGCCAAGAACCGCTCGGCCACACCGGCCGGCTTCGATCCACAGACCTTGCGCATTTGACACTAATCGCTTAACCGCTACCCTGCTGACTCCACGAATACGAGCGACCATTGAATATTACAAGCACGCGTAAAATTTTCAATCTCGCTTTTCTCGAAAACGGTTGAGCGTTGCGACTTCATGTGTACATATGTCGAAGTCCCAGTCGTGTCCTACACACCCTGTCAGTATGAATCAAATCGGTGAGGATTCGCACATTCCCCTTGTCACCTGCTCCCGCAGCGACGGCCACCACATCACAGTACAGTGCTTCGTCTGAGGCTTGTTGAATTGCTCTGTGTTGTGTGATGTACGTTTTAGTTATTACATATTACAGGCTTCTTCACTCTTGTGAAAGTATTTTCGCAGAAAAAAGAGTGACTGCTGTAACAAATAGAATAAGTCATAATTACATTATTACTCAATGACGAGCTTCCGGAGAATTTGAATCCTAATACCAAAGTACTAGGAATGCATCCCTGAACAACCTGTGGAACCTGGTCGGTGGAGTTTTGGTTCATTCTGTATTGTTCCTGTGAGTGTTCTTCGACAGATGAGGCCAGATATCTGAAAGCGAAAAATGTTTCATGTTTTATGACACCTAGACAAAGCACTGTGCACAAGTAAGACCACAAATTGGTGAAGAGAAAAAGCTTGATTTTGGCGTTATTTCGTACTTAGAAAGAAACATGAAGAGAATGCATGTGTTAAACAAGCTTTATGTATTGCTTTCTGAATCTTCTTCGATGTGATTTGTGAACATATTTGCTATTGCAAATAAATGTCGACGTTCTGAAATGTTCGTATGACGCTTTTCCTGTTACCCACGTCTCAGAAGTTTACTATACTAAATTTGTCAAGAACACTCGTTATCAGCTTTGCATCTGCCATTAATAAACTTAACAGTTGCTAGTGCAGTAATATGGAAATGCCGAGTGGCTGGCACCTCCCGTCGGGTAGACCGTCCGCCTGGTGCAAGTCTTTCGAGTTGACGCCACTTCGACAACTTGAGTGTCCATGGGGATTAAATGATGATGATAAGGACAACACAATACCCAGTCCCTGAGCGGAGAAAATCTCCAACCCAGCCGGGAATCGAACCCGGGCCGTTAGGTATGACAATACGTCGCGCTGACCACTCACCTACCAGGGGCGGACAGTGCCTTAATTATAATGCTGTATTCCAACTTTTTGTATCAGGGACTGAAGCGCCACAATGATTTCTTTCTTTCTTAGACTGGACAACTTACCTTGAATAGACAGTGATGTTTTATTGAAAATAAAACTGTATTTTTATGACGAGAAAAGAACTCGCGTAGTGTCTGGACTGGAATCGTAGTAACGTGGTTTAATTTCTATCTCTATGAGTAAAAAGGAGAACCTTTATCTTCTTTGTCATTTGTTTCATACTTCCCTTGTTAGATGTTCTTATCGTTTCCTTCTTGCTTGTATCTGTACTGACATATTGTCCATGTTAGTCTTATTGAATAATAAGCAACGATAAATTAAATTCATTATGTTTTTCTTCTCCATTTTAGTATCAAATTGCTCTAAGCACTATGGGACTTAACATAGGAGGTCATCAGTACCCTAGACTTAGAGCTACTAAAATTTAACTAACCTAAGGGCATCACACAGATCCACGCATGAGGCAGGATTCGAACCTGAGACCGTAGCAGCAACGCGATTCCGGACTGAAGGGCCTAGAACCGCTCGTCACAGCGGCCGGCATTTTTGTATCAAAATTATGTATAAATAGCTCATTTCCCGGATCAAGCGGCGAGTTTTTATGATCTGAATTAGCCAGCTTGGTCGACAAATGTTAAGGCGTCATTGTGGATATTTCATTGAGATACCCACTATTTAAATTTTTTACATAGAACTTTGCTTGTTTTATCTTGATGAAGTCAGATGTGCCAATGCGAACAGTAATTGGCGCACTTATAATTTTAAATTTCACGATCATAGAACTTTTAATCAACCCAGTTAACACCAAAGTAACTCTCATTTCTTACTTACTGTATGAGAAAAGTGTATCATATCGTAAAACATTTGTTATTAAAAATTTCAACATAGTGTGCTCTCTTACCTGATGTGATGCATGTTCCATGTGATCTGAAGCCGATTCGTTAATGAACCAGTTCGATTTTGGACATCTGAAAGATTTTTCCCATTTCCGCGTCTATTCAGATCGCATGTAGCGTGCGTTACAGGAAGATATCCTGTAACCTCACTTTCCCTGTTAAGTATTGAGCTAGGCAAAGTGCAATCCTGTTGACGCTCGGTCTACAGGGAACCATCATTCAAAGCCGGTTCCTGAAACTTTTTAAGTACGATATCTCCGGATAGTTTGTAAGATTTCTCCAGATAGTTTCCGTCTACCTTCAAGAGTCTACCAGCACAGTTCTTTCAAGATTTGTGCGACACTCTCCCGCCTGGTAGACAAACCACTGACCGTTCTTGGTATCTCTTTCGCTGTGTATCTTCAATTTCACTTGTAAGTCCTGTGTGGTACGATTCCCACACACATGAGCAATATTCTAAGACTGGGTCGCATGAGTGATTTGTAAGCAATCTCCTTGGTAGACTCAGTGCATTTCCCTTGCATTCTACGAATAAACTGAAGTTTGGTGCCTGATTTACCCACGACAGAGCCTATACGTTCGCCTCATTCCATGTCCCCAAAAAGTGATGCACCGAGGTATTTGTATGAATTTACCTATTCAGTTTGGATCTCACTGGTATTACAGTAATAGGATACCCCCTTTTTTTCGTTTTGTGAAGTGTACAATTTTACATTTCTTGATTTGAAATCTTATCAAGATTGAATGAATATTTGTGCAGTTTCTTTGAGATGAACTTCATTGCAGACAGCTGCATCATTTCCGAAGAGTCAGAGGTAACTACGAGGGCTGTTCGGAAAGTAAGGAACGATAGGTCGCGAAATGGAAACCACAGTGAAAATCAAAACTGTTTAATTTGCAATAGTTAGCTACAACTTCCAGCTACTTATCTCCATAGTCGCCGATCCGACTTAGACGTTTGTCGTAGCGTTGCACCAACTTTCCAGTATCATCGTTGTAGAAGGCAGCCACCAGTGGTTTCCGCCAATTCTCTACACTGGCCTATACAGCTCGTTTTCTGTGCCAAAGTGTTGTCTTTATAGCCAGAGGTTCATGTGAGCAGGGATGAAACTTAGAGGGAGACAATTACGGGCTGTATTGTGGGTAATCGAATATTTCCAACTGAAAACGATGCAAGAGCATCTTCATTGCCCCTGCAGAATACGGCTGAGAATTGTCTTGAAGAAGAAAACGCACGACAGTTATGTAATGTTCGCTGTATACCTTCAGGCGAAATTTCTCTCTCGTACTTGGCGGGAGACGCTATTGTTCTAGGTATCTTTATGTGCTCCCTGTGTGCTCAGAACTAAAAAGAACGACGTAACGCGATAGACTGGCATACTAGAGACACTGCCCAAGACACCTCTGCAAAACTTCATCGGATTTTCACTGTGGTTTCCATTTCGGGACCGATCGTTCCTTACTTTCCGAATAGCCCTCGTATTAATATTGACCGTAACGTAGTTAATACACAGCGTGATTTTCCCACCGTGCACAAACTCTACGGATTGATCGATGAGAAGATACGGAACAAAAAAGGTTTAATGAACTTATGTCCGGAAATGCATGGTTTCCATGCTAGAGACCATTTATTCAGTCATACATTGTTACAGGGACTGCATTCTAATGCGCGCTGTACCATGCAGCTACAGTTACAGTATATGTTGAAAATGATTTCCATGTGCCTCAACGCATGCGTTATGCACCGAAGCACGTTCTGTCACTCTTTCACACCGACCAGGCCCCATCCGAACAGTGTCAACGACAGCATGAATACGCTGCTTCACTGTCTCCGCAACTGGATTGGGCTCTGCGGACACGATACTTTTGAGATGGCCCCATAACCAGAAATCGCACGGGCTGATATCCGGTGAACGAGTGGGCCGTGCAGCTCTGCCCCCTCGTCCGATCCATCGACGAGGGAAGACACGATTGAGACGCATCCTGAGATTAACGGCGAAGTGGACTGAAGCAGCGTGATGTGGCAGCCACATAACCCTCCGAATCATCAATGGCACTTCTTCCGGCTGCGGAGACAAAATCACCCGCGAGAAACGCCGATAGTTCCGGCCTGTTACGCGACGTGGAAGGAAGACCGGTCCCAAAATACGGTCGCCAATTATCCCAGCTCACACATTCCCGCTGCACCGATGCTGATGATTCGCTATCACCATACCATGGGCTTCTGCATACTATCCCACACATGGCGAATTTTCCACACAGTCGTCTGGATTACTCTGTACTGGCGGGCCAACTGCCTGGTACTGACGCGGCGGTCACCTTCCACAGTGTTAATGACATTTTCCTCCAAGTCAGTGTGCGAACATTTCGGGTACGTCCTTCATGATTTCCTGCTTCCTGAAACGACCCTGTCTCAGACAAGCGGCGAAACACCGTTGCAGACATTGAATGCTGTGCTCGTTATCGGCGGGGATGGAGCTCGTGATACAACCTTGCTGTCCTCCACCCGTTGCCATTTGCTTTTCCATAAGTAAACAACATGTCGGCAAGCTCTCGATTCGAATACGAAAACATTGTGTGCAACGCCGTGTCACATTCACTACAATGTGACTCAGCAAGAGAAGTGAATCTGACACAACATTACAATTACTATGGCAGCAGAGGGCGCTAGGGCATTACGTATGAGGAACAGTACCACCCTCTAGAAGGAAATCATGCGTCCTGTAATTGTGGCTCCATGGTACAGTGTATATTAGACAGCAGTCACTGTAACAAAGTATGATTGAATGAATCGTCTCTAGCACGGAAACCATGCATTGCCGAACATGAGTTCATTAGACCTTTCATGTTCCGTATCCACTAATCGATCAATCCCTAAAGTTTGTACACACAGGAAACAATCACCTTGTATATCTGTAACATGAATAGTAAGGAATGGCCGGCTGCTGTGGCCGAGCGACGCTTAAGTCCGGAACCGCGCAACTGCTACGGTCGCAGGTTCGAGTTTTGCCTCGGGCATGGATGTGTGTGTTGTCTTTAGGTTAGTTAGTTAGTTAGGTTTAAGTAGTTCTAAGTCTAGGGGACGGATGACCTCAGATGTTAAGTCCAATAGTGCTTAGAACCATCTGAATCAGTAAAGGACGGAACTCACTTAGCAGTCATATACACGAAATTACATCTTCCGATGACTCTCCGTACAGGATAACTTGCTGCGTCCTCCATACCAAGAAATCCTCAACCCCGTCATAAATTTTGCCGGCCGGAGTGACCGAGCGGCTCTAGGCGCTACAGTCTGGAACCGCGCGACCGCTACTGTCGCAGGTTCGAATCCTGCCTCGGGCATGGATGTGTGTGATCCGCTTAGGTTAGTTAGGTTTAAGTAGTGCCAAGTTCTAGGGGACTGATGACCTCAGACGTTAAGTCCCATAGTGCTCAGAGCCATTTTTGAACCATAAATTTTGATAACAAACACGATCGTACTTTTGATAATAAGTATAGGCGTGGTAGTGAGCCAAATGCTTTTCGGAAACCGAAAAATACTGCATCTGTCTGACTCCCTTGATCCACGGCTTTCCATACGTTACGTGAGAAAAGTGCGAGTTAAGTTTCAGATGATAGGTGTTTTCGAAATCCGTGCTGATTGTTCTGCAGGAGATAATTCTGTCCGAATTATGTCATTACGTTTGAGCTCCGAATATGTTCTAAGATTCTACAACAAATCGATATTGAGGGTATTGGACGGTAGTTCTGTAGAACGGTTTCTGTTAGCATTCCGTTGGCGTGCAGTGTAGATTGACCATGAACCGCAGCAAACCGAGTACGCTGGACACGTTTACTTCTGAGACTCTTCATCATCACGGCCGAGCCAGGTGCACTGCTGAGGTGCCGTCTGGACACTCGTCCAGTCTTTGTCGTGTCGCCCAACACGGTCTGAGGTACGTGACCCGCACTCTGACGGCTGGCGGCTGCGGTGTGACCGCGCCCGCGATCGCGTATCGGCTGCGAGGTCCTCTGGCAGAGGTGAGCGGCGCGGCACGTCAGCTCCCGTGTGAAAGCGGACTCTGTAATTGGGAGGCGGGCTGATCGATTGGGTCGGCTCGGCCCCTGGGGCGCCATCCGTCACCCGCGACAGCTGCCGCTGTCGGCGCCTCCGCCGGGGGCTGAGCGTCGCCGCTGCAGGCACTCGGGGACCAGGGCAGGGCAGAGCAGGGCAGAGCGCCGGGGAAGTACCTGCGCACGACCGTCACCTGGCCTCATCGGCAGCCCTGCTATCCAGTCCCGTCAGCTCGATGTGCTGCAGTATCTCTAGTGAACGGTCCGATAACTGTGCGCTCTCACCGTTCAATGGTCGATACCTAATACTCTATCGACATCTGATCGCCAGCTGCAGAATAAAAATTTTCACATATTAAAAATTGGCTCTGGCGTAACACAAGATATCATTTGGTATGCAACATAAAGTGTGACGTAAGAGGAAGTGGTAGGGATGGGTGGTGTGCTGAGTGATCCTAATTTTAAAACTTCGGCAGAGATTTCATAAAAGCAGTGCCTTAAAATCCAACACCAAGTGATTGAATAATATTCAGTAATTGACTAATGTCCCCCCACCATTACAATTAATTAGAATACGAAAGCATATTACAAGCTCCAAAGATACTAACCATAAAATTAAAAACAAATAACAGAGTAAAATTACACTGGGACAGATTGAGAACAATTTAAGAACACGATCAGATTCAAAAGAGAATTGAATGCACATGTGCCATAGAACCAAATATAATCTTATTATAACAGTTATAACATATATATGAAACTTTGCTGCTAGTAATGTTGCCCACAGTCTTTGTCAAATAACACACTGACAAGAAATCAGAAAGATCGTATGGTGAAATGAATTTGCTTACACTTTTAAATTACAACAAGCTGAGAGAACGTTTCCAAATAATTTACCAAGATAGCTTTAGTCCTTGTACTCAAAACTGGCATTATGGGCAACAACATTAATAAGAATATGCAAGGTTCATAACTCACTCATTCCAAAAGGATCCGCCTCCATAGCTGCGTAGTCAGCACGACAGAATCCCATGAGAGGGGTCGGGGTTTAATTCCAACCGGGTTGGAGATTTTCGTCGCTCGGGGACGGGTGCTGTGTTGTCTTTACCGCCATTTCATCTTCGTTGACACGACAAGGTGATGTTAACTAAAAGGACTTGCACCGGGCAACTGGTCTACCCAACGGGAGGCCCTCCCCCTTCCCCCCAACACACACACACATTTCATTGCAAAGGGAACCAGAGCAGTAAGTACAACAACACTAGATCGAAGGCGCCAAGTACAACAACACTAGATCGAAGGCGCCAAATATGCCAAGGGTTTTCTTTCCTAGCCATGCTAATACCACCTGGCCAAAGGTATAATAACATACCTTGGTGGTTCAACGAGTACTACTGCACAACTGGTAGGAATGATTACAATTCAAGTACTAAGAATCAGAGGTAATGTATTAAAAGTGATTAACAGCTACATTATAATAAAGACTCACCCTTGCACAGATGAAGAACCTCCGTGTGTACCAGCAGCACGGTCTGCTCTTTCCTATAAGCAAAATACTGGTTGTAGAAGGGAGGGAACAACAACTTACACCAGAAATGAGGGAAGTGGTATATGACAACACACACAGCTCAAGACTCTGTCCCAACACCCAATTTCCAGGAACCTCCAGGAACATACTGTTCTATACTATAGCCGTACTTCCACCATTTGGACAGCACGCTCCTCTTACCGATGGCCAACTAGACCACAACTATTCAGGTGCCCAATCGAATCTGTCCCGTTCGGCTGCTCGGTGATACTCCGTGGTTCCTCGTCACGTTACTCGCTTCGTCGCCTTCCCAATTCTCCCTGATGTGTCCAGCTGGTCTCTGCGCAGTGCCTGTGTCGCGGCACCCTCGCTGACACTGACTGCCCTCATGCGGTTGTGCTTTCGGAGCTGCAGCTCTGTTCGCGCAGGTCCTCAAACTCCCGCAGCCGAGTGATATCTCGCGGCGGCATATAAATTATTTACAGATTTCCTCCTATTTTTCATACTAATAAGTTTGCAGATTATATTTATTCAATCCGTTATCGACGAGGGATTCAGGTTTCGCTTTTGGTTTGCTTGTTATAAAATTATTCATAACATTGTTACTATTTATCCACAGGGCCAACAGCCTTCCCACAGTGGTAACACCGGTTCCCGTCAGATCACCGAAGTTGAGCGCTGTCGGGCTGAGCTAGAACTTGCATGGGTGACCATCCGGTCTGCCGAGCGCTGTTGGCCAGCGGGGTGCTCTCAGCCCTTGTGAGGCAAATTGAGGAGCTACTTGGTTGAGAAGTGGCGGCTCCAGTCTCGTAAACTGACATACAGCAGGGAGAGCGGTGCGCTGACCACATGTCCCTCCATATCCGCGTCCAGTGATACCTCTGGTCTGGGGATGACACGGCGGCCAGTCGGTACCGTAGGGGCCTTCAAAAGAAATGGTTCAAATGGCTCTGAGCACTATGGGACTTAACATCCGTGGTCATCAGTCCCCTAGAACTTAGAACTGCTTAAACCTAACTAACCTAAGGACATGACACACATCCATGCCCGAGCCAGGATTCGAACCTGCGACCGTAGCAGTCGCGTGGTTCCGGACTGAGCGCCTAGAACCGCTAGACCACCGCGGCCGGCGTAGGGGCCTTCCAAAGCCTGTTCGGACAGAGAGTTATATACAGTGGTGGTAAGATAATAGGCTTTTTAGTGGTTAGCTGCGACGAGGTAACTCCACCAAATGCAAAATGAAAGCAATTCCTTACCCCATTTTAGACACTTTTTACAGTCACTCTATTAAAGTAATTCAACTACAATATATCAAAGCGGAGCGTCAGAAATCCGGCTGTTCATATAGTTTATCACAAAAGATCATATTTTACGTAATATGAGTTAGTCAGACATCGATTATTTTTCAAAAACAATGACGAGACAACACCTAATCCCATATTCACATCTCACGTTCTAGCTATCGATATTTATCTCAGTGACAGTCCAGTGAGTGTGTTGGTACTATCGTATTACTTTTTTAATGCCGTTGCTATCATCCACGTATTAAAGGCACCAATCAATGTACCGTATTATAAACGTAATTTACATGAGTATAGAAGAGGCACACAATAACGGATCAGCTTTTGTATTATGAAGCAGTGAACCATACAGCAAATTGGTTCTCGGACTAAATTAGCAATCTATTAATTGAATTACCAGTCATACATTCGTTGTGACTTGAGCTCGCTTGACGCTCGAACAGTGTCGGAACAATCACTCGTTAAAATACGAATATGCTGCCACAGTTGAAGGTGGAGAGTTTTTGTCAGGTACAGGTAGACACATGATGTGTGCGATACATGTACAAACTATCAGTTTGTCTTTATAAACGATCCAGAAATGTACTCATTGCAATTGTTAGGTCCTGGTCTAACTGATAATGCATTGGAGGAGGAGGATTCAGCCGTTAGTAATTATGTGTGATTCACAGCCCAGTGGCTGGCACGTTTAGCGTTACTTCAAGTGGAGATGCTCAGCAACCGTGCGTAGCAGTTAGCTGACGGCGGTCCAGGAGTTCCATCACAATCGGTATGGGTCCCACAAGCATTCTAGGATCTACATCTATACCGATACTCGGCAAATCACATTTAAGTGCCTGGCAAAGGGTTCATCGAACCACCTTCACAATTCTCTATTATTCCAATCTCGTATATGGCGCGGAAAGAACGAACACCTCTGTCTTTCCGTACTAGCTCTGATTTCCCTTATTTTATCATGGTGTTCGTTTCTCCCTACGTTGGCCGATGTCAACAAAATATTTTCGCATTCGGAGGAGAAAGTTGGAATTTCGTAGAAGATTCTGTCGCACCGAAAAACGCCATTGTTTTAGTGATGTCCACTCCAAATCCTGTATCATTTCACTGACACTCTCTCCCCTATTTCTCGATAATACAAAACGTGCTGCTCTCCTTTGAACTTTTTCGATGTACTCCGTTTATCAAAAATGTTCAAATGTGTGTGAATTCCTATGAGACCAAACTGCTGAGGTCATCGGTCCCTAGACATACACACTACTGAAACTAACTTATGCTAAGAACAACACACACACCCATGCCCGAGGAAGGACTCGAACCTTCGGCGGGCAATCAGTGACATGGCACCTCAAACCGCGCCGCCACTCCGTGCGGCTACTCCGTTTATCCTATCTGGTAAGGATCCCGCACCGCGCAGCAGTATTCTAAAAGAGGACGGATAAGCGTAGTATGGGCAATCTCCTTAGTAGATGTGTTACATTTTCCAAGTGTCCCGCCAGTAAAACGCAGTCTTTGGTTAGCCTTCCCCACAACATTATCTATGTGTTCCTTGCAATTTAAATTGTTTGTAATTCTAATTACTAGGTATTTAGTTCAATTTTACGGCCTTTAGATTTGACTGATTTATCGTGTAAGCGAAGTTTAACGGATTCCTTTTAGCACTCATGTGGATGACCTCACACTTTTCGTTATTTAGAGTCAACTGCCAATTTTAGCGACATACAGATATCTTCTCTAAATCGTTTTGCAATTTTTTTAAATCTTTTGATGACATTACTAGTCGATAAACGATTTTTTGCTAAGAGGTCAAGTGTGTTTTCACTGCCGTTTACTATTCGCATGGGCTCATGAACTAACTGCTGGAAATAATTTTCAAAGAATGCGTTTAGCACAGTTTCAGATGATGTTTTGTGCCTATCTCCGGAATTAAACATGTATTTTCGCCAATTATTATTTTATTGCGGTTGCCAACAGCGACCTCTGCCCATACTAACTCACAGGAACTACCTACTTCAATTTCGCAACAAGATAAACTACTTCTAACAGCAACAAACACGCCACCACCAACGGTGTTTAGCCTATCCTTTTGGAACACCGTTAGGTTCTTCGCAAAAATTTCGGCTAAGTTTATCTCTGGCTTTATCCAGATTTCAGTGCCTATAACGAATTCAGCATCAGTGCTTCCTATTAGCGGTTTGAGCTCTGGTACTTTCCCAACACAGCTACGACAATTTACAACTGTTACGCCAATGGTTCCTGTATGTACGTTCTTCCCGTGTTACGCTCGCACCCTTTGTGACTGAAGCCCTTTTGGCGTGTTCCCGAGACCCTCTAACCTAAAAAACGGCCAGTCCCCGTCACACAGCTCCTGCTACTCGTGTAGCCGCCTCCTGCGTATAGTGGACTCCTGACCTATTCAGCGGAACAGTTACACAAAAGTTAACAATGTATTCCAAGTAGCTTTAATATGTTGCACTGCACTTAAATGTGTAGAACTCGAAATGTTTGCATATGCTGTAAGAATCACAACCTCATGCATTGTAGTTGTTGTCTTCAGTCCTGAGACTGGTTTGATGCAGCTCTCCATGCTACTCTGTCCTCTGTAAGCTTCTTCATCTCCCAGTACTTACTGCAACCTACATCCTTCTGAATTTGCTTAGTGTATTCATCTCTTGGTCTCCCTCTACGATTTTTACCCTCCACGCTCCCCTCCAATGCTAAATTTGTGATCCCTTGATGCTTCAGAGCATGTCCTACCAACCGGTCCCTTCTTCTTTTCAAGTTGTGCCACAAACTCCACTTCTCCCCAATTCTATTCAATACCTCCTCATTAGTTATGTGATCTAACCATCTAATCTTCAGCATTCTTCTGTAGCACCACATTTCGAAAGCTTCTATTCTCTTCTTGTCCAAACTATTTATCGTCCATGTTTCACTTCCATACATGGCTACACTCCATACAAATACTTTCAGAAACGACTTCCTGACACTTAAATCTATACTCGAAGTTAACAAATTTCTCTTCTTCAGAAACGATTTCCTTGCCATAGCCAGTCTACATTTTATATCCTCTCTGCTTCGACCATCATCAGTTATTTTACTTCCTAAATAGCAAAACTCCTTTACTACTTTAAGTGTCTCGTTTCCTAATCTAATCCCCTCAGCATCACCCGACTTAATTCGACTACATTCCATTATCCTCGTTTTGCTTTTGTTGATGTTCATCTTATATCCTCCTTTCAAGACACTGTCCATTCCGTTCAACTGCTCTTCCAAGTCGTTTGCTGTCTCTGACGGAATTATAATGTCATCGGCAAACCTCAAAGTTTTTATTTCTTCTCCATGGATTTCAATTCCTACTCCGAATTTTTCTTTTGTTTCCTTTACTGCTTGCTCAATATACAGATTGAATAACATCGGGGACAGGCTACAACCCTGTCTCTGTCCCTTCCCAACCACTGCTTCCCTTTCATACCCCTCGACGTTTATAACTGCCATCTGGTTTCTGTACAAATTGTAAATAGCCTTTCGCTCCCTGTATTTTACCCCTGCCACCTTCAGAATTTGAAAGAGAGTATTCCAGTTAACATTGTCAAAAGCTTTCTCTAAGTCTACAGATGCTAGAAATGTAGGTTTGCCTTTCCTTAATCTATTTTCTAAGATAAGTCGTAGGGTCAGTATTGCCTCACGTGTTCCAACATTTCTGCGGAATCCAAACTGATCTTCGCCGAGATCGGCTTCTACCAGTTTTTCCATTCGTCTGTAAAGAATTCGCGTTAGTATTTTGCAGCTGTGACTACTTAAACTGATAGTTCGGTAATTTTCACATCTGTCAGCACCTGCTTTCTTTGGGATTGGAATTATTATATTCTTCTTGAAGTCTGAGGGTATTTCGCCTGTCTCATACATCTTGCTCACGAGATGGTAGAGATCTGTCAGGACTGGTTCTCCCTAGGCCGTCAGTAGCTCCAATGGAATGTTGTCTACTCCCGGGGCCTTGTTTCGACTTAGGTCTTTCAGTGCTCTGTCAAACTTTTCACGCAGTATCGTATCTCCCATTTCATCTTCATCTACATCCTCTTCCATTTCCATAATATTGTCCTCAAGTACATCGCCCTTGTATAGACCTTCTATATACTCCTTCCACCTTTCTGCTTTCCCTTCTTTGCTTAGAACTGGGTTTCCATCTGAGCACTTGATATTCATACAATTGGCTCTCTTTTCTCCAAAGGTCTCTTTAATTTTCCTGTAGGCAGTATCTATCTTACCCCTAGTGAGATAAGCCTCTACATCCTTACATTTGTCCTCTAGCCATCCCTGCTTAGCCATTTTGCACTTCCTGTCGATCTCATTTTTCAGACGTTTGTATTCCTTTTTGCCTGCTTCGTTTACTGCGTTTTTATATTTTCTCTTTTCATCAATTAAATTCAATATTTCTTCTGTTACCCAAGGATTTCTACTAGCCCTCGTATTTTTACCTACTTGATTCTCTGCTGCCTTCACTATTTCATCCCTCAAAGCTAACCATTCTTCTTCTACCGTATTTCTTTCCTCCATTCCCGTCAATTGTCCCATTACGCTCACCCTCAAACTCTCTAGAACCTCTAGTTCTTTCAGTTTATCCAGGTCCCATCTCCTTAAATTCCCACCTTTTTGCAGTTTCTTCAGCTTTAATCTACAGTTCATAACCAATAGATTGTGCTCAGAGTCCACATCTGCCCCTGGAAATGTCTTACAATTTAAAATCTGGTTCCTAAATCTCTGTCTTACCATTATATAATCTATCTGACACCTTCTAGTATCTCCAGGATTCTTCCATGTATACAACCTTCTTTTATGATTCTTGAACCAAGTGTTAGCTATCATTAAGTTATGCTCTGTGCAAAATTGTACCAGACGGCTTCCTCTTTCATTTCTCTCCCCCAATCCATATTCACCTACTATGTTTCCTTCTCTCTCTTTTCCTACTCTCGAATTCCAGTCACCCATGACTATTAAATTTTCGTCTCCCTTCACTACCTGAATAATTTCTTTTATCTCATCATACATTTCATCAATTTCTTATCATCTACTGAGCTAGTTGGCATATAAACTTGTACTACTGTAGTAGGCATGGGCTTCGTGTCTATCTTGGCCACAATAATGCGTTCACTATGCTGTTGGTAGTAGCTTACCCGCACTCTTATTTTTTTTTATTCATTATTAAACCTACTCCTGCATAACCCCTATTTGATTTTGTATTTATAACCCTGTATTCTCCTGACCAAAAGTCTTGTTCCTCCTGCCACCGACCTTCACTAATTCCCACTATATCTAACTTTAACCTATCCATTTCCCTTTTTAAATTTTCTAACCTACCTGCCCGATTAAGGGATCTGACATTCCACGCTCCGATCCGTAGAATGCCAGTTTTCTTTCTCTTGATAACGACGTCCTCTTGAGTAGTCCCCGCCCGGAGATCCGAATGGGGGACTATTTTACCTCCGGAATATTTTACTCAAGAGGTCGCCATCATCACTTAACCATACAGTAGAGCTGCACGGCCTCGGGAAAAATTACGGCTGTAGTTTCCCCTTGCTTTCGGCCGTTCGCAGTACCAGCACAGCAAGGCCGTTTTGGTTAGTGTTGCAAGGCCAGATCAGTCAATCATCCAGACTGTTGTCCCTGCAACTACTGAAAAGGCTGCTGCCCCTCTTCAGGAACCACACGTTTGCCTGGCCTCTCAACAGATACCCCTCCGTTGTGGTTGCACCTACGGTACGGCCGTCTGTATCGTTGAGGCACGCAAGCCTCCCCACCAACGGGAAGGTCCATGGTTCATGGGGGGGGGGGGGATGGCAGGGGGGGGGGGAGGGCAGGGGGGGGGGGGACCTCATGCATAGCACCAACAAAAACTAGAAAATTTTGGGAACTATTTATGGCGGTCTCTAGTGCGCATTCCTCCATGTGATTCTAAAATCAGTCACTAGACTGAAGTACAGACTATTGTTTGTAGGTACAGCATCCCCTGAATACAACACTCACCTCTACTAAGCAAAGAAAGGTGAAAGGAGTGTATGGAGGAGCTGTACAAGGAAAATAAAGGCAATATTATAGAAAGGGGAGAGGAGGTGAATGAAGATGAGATGGGAGATATGATACTGCGAGAAGACTCTGACAGAGTACTATAAGTCCTAAGTGGAAACCAGAAACCTGCAGTAAATGATATTCCTCTGAATTATTGACATCCTTGAAACTATCATATATGACATGCATGACGTAAGACAAGCGAAATACACTGACTTCAAGAGGAACGTAATAAATCCTGTTGCAAGACAATGCAGGCGATGCCATGTGTGGTTGTTGTCGAACTTTGAGTTTAATAAATCAGGATTGTAAAATACTGACTCGAATAGCTTACAGAAAAATGGAAAAAGCGATAGAAGTCGACCTCACGAAAGATCAGTTTGGGTTCAGCAGGAAAATAGGAAGAAGTGAGGCAATAACGAGTCGAAAAATAAGACGAAAAAAAGGCAAACGTACCTTTATAGCGTTTGTAGATTTAGTTAAAGTTTTGACGGTGACTAGACTACACTTTTTGAAAATTTGATGTTGGCAGCGGTGCAACACAGAGAGCGGAATGTTATCTACAACTTGTACAGAAAACAGACTGCAGTTGTAAGAGTCGAAGGACGTAAAATGGAAACAGTGTTTGAATAGGGACTGAGATAGGATTGTAGCCTGTCTACTATGCCAGACAGCCTGTACATTGAGCAAGCAGTAAAGGAAGCCAAGAAGAAATTTGGAAAGGGACGTAAAGCTCGGGAAAATTAAAAATGCTTTACGGTTTTACGGAGACCTGGAAGAGCAGTTGAATGGAATGGACAGTGTCTTTAAACGAAATTACAAGATGAACATCAACAAAAGTAAAAAAGTGTAATGGGTTGAAGTCGAATGAAACCAGGCGATCCTCAAGAAATTTGATGTGGAAATGAGACTTTGAAAGCAGTAAATGAGTTTTATTGTGTTGACAGCAAATTAATCGTCGATGCACGAAGTAGAAGGGATTTAAAATGCAGACTGGCAATAAAAAACAAAATTACTGAAAAAGAAGAATTTGTTAACATCTAATACAAATTTAAGCAGTGGGAAGCCTTTTCTGAAGGCATTTGTCGGGAGTGTAGCCTTGTGCAGAATTGGAAAGCGGATGATAAGCAGTTCAGACTAGAAGAGAATAGAAGCTTTAGAAGTGCAGTGCTACAGTAGAATGCTGAATATTAGATGCACAGATTGAATAATTGATGAGGAGGTACTGAATCGAATTGTGGAAAAAGAAATTTGTGGGACAAACTGAGGAAAAGGAGGGATAGGTTGGTAGAACACCTCCCGAGGCATCAAGCAATATTTGGTTTCATAACGGAGTAGAGTGTGGCGGGTAAAAATTGCTGAGGGAGATTCAGGCATGCCTATAATAACCAGGTTCAAATAGATGTAGGTTGAAGTAGCTATTCAGTAATGAAGAGATTTGCACAGGCTAGATTAATGTCGAGAACAGCATCAGACCAGTTTTCAGACTGAAGATCATAACAACAACAGTATTCTTGTGTCTATAGCAAGGGCATGATCTGACTGCAACGGCGTCATGGTTATATACCTTCATGTTCATAGTAAACGATCGGTGTATCGAACTGCTTAGTCCATGTGCTAGGTTATTTGCTGTGGGATGTATTGAAGCAAGGCTGGGACTTATCGTTTGGAAAACGACAGAATCGTTTGAAATCGGACAAGATATCGGATCGGAGAAAGATGAGACTGCACACTAGCCGTTTCTTTTCAATTGAAGCATCCAAGCAATCCTCGTAGCCAAATTGCCGAAGCCACGAAAACCGAAAACTGGAAGGCCAGTACGGGGATTTCAACCCCTCTCCCCTCTATTATTGAATGCTAATCCCGTGTTGACAGATGTGAAAATTACCGAACTATCAGTTTAATAAGTCACAGCTGCAAAATACTAACGCGAATTCTTTACAGACGAATGGAAAAACTGGTAGAAGCGGACCTCGGGGAAGATCAGTTTGGATTCCGTAGAAATGTTGGAACACGTGAGGCAATACTAACCTTACGACTTATCTTAGAAGAAAGATTAAGAAAAGGCAAACCTACGTTTCTAGCATTTGTAGACTTAGAGAAAGCTTTTGACAATGTTAACTGGAATACTCTCTTTCAAATTCTGAAGGTGGCAGGTATAAAATACAGGGAGCGAAAGGCTATTTACAATTTGTACAGAAATCAGATGGCAGTTATAAGAGTCGAGGGGCATGAAAGGGAAGCAGTGGTTGGGAAAGGAGTGAGACAGGGTTGTAGCCTCTCCCCGATGTTATTCAATCTGTATATTGAGCAAGCAGTAAAGGAAACAAAAGAAAAATTCGGAGTAGGTATTAAAATTCATGGAGAAGAAGTAAAAACTTTGAGGTTCGCCGATGACATTGTAATTCTGTCAGAGACAGCAAAGGACTTGAAAGAGCAGTTGAACGGAATGGACAGTGTCTTGAAAGGAGGATATAAGATGAACATCAACAAAAGCAAAACGAGGATAATGGAATGTAGTCAAATTAAATCGGGTGATGCTGAGGGAATTAGATTAGGAAATGAGACACTTAAAGTAGTAAAGGAGTTTTGCTATTTAGGGAGTAAAATAACTGATGATGGTCGAAGTAGAGAGGATATAAAATGTAGACTGGCAATGGCAAGGAAATCGTTTCTGAAGAAGAGAAATTTGTTAACCTCGAGTATAGATTTAAGTGTCAGGAAGTCGTTTCTGAAAGTATTTGTATGGAGTGTAGCCATGTATGGAAGTGAAACATGGACGATAACTAGTTTAGACAAGAAGAGAATAGAAGCTTTCGAAATGTGGTGCTACAGAAGAATGCTGAAGATAAGGTGGGTAGATCACGTAACTAATGAGGAGGTATTGGATAGGATTGGGGAGAAGAGAAGTTTGTGGCACAACTTGACTAGAAGAAGGGATCGGTTGGTAGGACATGTTCTGAGGCATCAAGGGATCACCAATTTAGTATTGGAGGGCAGCGTGGAGGGTAAAAATGGTAGAGGGAGACCGAGAGATGAATACACTAAACAGATTCTGAAGGATGTAGGTTGCAGTAGGTAGTGGGAGATGAAGAAGCTTGCACAGGATAGAGTAGCATGGAGAGATGCATCAAACCAGTCTCAGGACTGAAGACCACAACAACAACAACAACAATCCCGTACCTCAGCTAGCCTCGCTTGGTAGAATGCATTACTTTGCGATTAGAGTCCTTGTAGCACGAAATCGTTATCTAACCTGCCGACATATTTGATTACATTGGTAATAACGATGTCATCTCTAAAGATCTGTCCATTCATACGTCCTCGTCGGACGGAGGTCTGGACGTCTATATAAAGGTATTCTATCAAATACAAGGGTGTTTCTCGAAAGGCAAAGTGCTGTAACTTCTTACTGTTCAAAACACGTCTGCTGTCACTTTGTAAGCTGTACCGGAACGCATCCGTGGAGAGAACAGTCCTGCGCTGATCTGCAGTCCAGTATGCGTGCTGGCACGCCAACTGCCATCGCTCCCTCTAGTGATGATATCTGAGAGAAACACGACAGACTGGGCGTTTGGCATACAGAACCCCTTCTTGAAGCAATGCTCGAAGACATCACACTTTCAGTGAACGTAGCAATGATACACAACAGTTTGAATAGGGTCTCAGTGTTATTCCATCGAGTACTTAATTGCAAATTTGTATTGCTGGCGAACGCAATATACCGTGACCAGGTTTGGTTGATTCTCCTGATGACAAACACGCGATAAGAAAGTACTGAACACCAGAAGGATCTAGTCATACCTGTCCGAACTAAACGTTCTTGATATCATCCAATGACAATTGCTCCCAGTTTCCCGAGTAAACGATACTACGAAGCGAGTCGAAAAACATGACTACCCCAGGTGTTTTATTGTAACGTATGGAATTTAACCCTCGTAATACTTCTTCGTAATACTTCTCCTGTAATGTCTGCCACTGGATGTTGAATTTGTCTTCATGATGTTCTTGCGATGATTAAACGAAACCGGGATAAATCGTGCTATTCTTCTTTGAATCATTTCTGTCTCCTCTATGGGTTCTACCTGAAAAGAATCCGGACTGACGCACAATTCTAAAAAGTCCGTTGAACGAGTATTTTGTAAGCGACCTCCTAGGAGGATGTGTAACATTTCGATTCTTCCAGTGGATGCCAGTCTGGGATCTGCTTTTTCTAAACAAAATTTTATACGATCGGAACACGGTTGCATTCTCCTACGTATTTTACGGTTGTGACTGTTTCCAGTAATCGAATTCAGTATAAGGTTTCAGACGCTGAGCGAAGCGTCAATCTCTTGCAGGTCTATCTGTGTTTATCAAAAGTGTTACGATGATGCAAATTCATTACATACGATATGCACAACAATACTGTTCTAACAGTCTCACGAGACGCTACCTCATTTGGATACAGTGTGATTCAGGAGGAATAATAAACATTTTAGCAGATGATACGATAGACTAATTGCAATAAAATATTCCCTAAGTCATTTGTTCAATTTTTACAGGTTACAGAGATACAGCTGTTAGAATGTAACCCCTCTCCCCACCCCCCACCCCCCCAAAAAAAAACCAGTCACTGTAGATATTAAGCAAAGGCACACAATTAAGTTCAAAGGTCATTTACATAAATTACCTCTTCAACCTCATCGCATTTTCGTCTCTTGAGTTTACTTTTTCTTTGTAGACTTTGACTTTCAACCATCTCGAAATCCAAAAATCTGAAGAGGTAAGCGTCTTGGACATTAGTGACCAACAAACGTCACCCTTTCTGCTGATTTATATTCCGGGCGAAGTTAAATTTAGAAAATGTGTCAGCTGACGACTATTGTCTTGCTGGAAGAACATACTCATCCCTATTAGCCAAAAGAACATTTTCCAGTAACACTGGAAACTTATTTTGAAGAAATTAGATACCCTGTAAGACGATGCGGTAACGTAACAGACCCAATCTACTGATCGTATGCCATACCACACTGCACATTCACAGAGAAGTGTTCTTCAAAATGCTTCACCACGAAGGAATGTGTGTGTTCTCCGGACCTACTATGTAAATTACGTGTGTTACTTATACCGTCACTGTTGGTTGGTTTGATTTGGGAGAGGAGACCAAGTAGCGAGGCCATGGGTTCCCATCGGATTGGAGAAGGATGGGAAACGAAGTCGGCCGTGCCTTTTCAAAGAGACAATCCCGGTATCTGCCTGAAGCAATTTAGGGAAATCACGGAAAACCTAAATAACGATGGCTGAACGTGGGTTTGAACCGTCGTCCTTTCGCACGCGACCTCAGCACGCTAGCCACTGTGCCACCTCGCTCGGTATATACAAACTGTCACGAATGCAAATGGCTTTATCACAGCACAGTATTAATGAGGCTACTCAGCTGTTTGTAAGTAGCTAACAACAAATTCCAATCGTCTACATTTATCTCCTCGAAGATGTTTAATGAATTGTGAATGATAAAAGACAGATACCTTGCATATATAACGTCGGCGGTATGCTTGTACATGGAACAAGGATACGTGTGGGAATTCCGCTTGTGCTTGTTGAAGAACTACTACGTTCTAGCAGCTGAAAAATGTTTTCCATTTCAACCGCACATTTTCATGGTTATATGTCATATGACTAGTAGGCGATGCATCAGTAAACACTCTTGAATCTGATATTCCGCGGTAGGTAATCGTCTGTTGCATTCATTGCAAGTAGCAACGGTTTTATTACAAAATCCATACCCAAATCCCATCTGGACGTACTAAGCATTTTGCAAATACGCATTACAGTATTATTCGCTAACCAATAACGATAAGAGTCGAAAAAAACTCAATTACGTAAATTGAAGCAGAACTTTACAGCTCAGACTTCGAATCAGAAATGTCAGTCGATAAAAGAACCCATAGCAACTGGAGTACCAACACGAAAAATGAAAACTTATCTCTGTGACCAGTAGCATTTCTGTACCGGCATTTAATAAAGATTGGACGCATGCTGAATATGGAATACTTTACTTGGGAATTAGTGTCAATTACCACTTCCTAAAATGTTTAATATACGTTTGCGTCTAACTGTCTTTTTGTGTTAAAAACGAAGCTTTTATCTGCTAGCAAGTCCTCAAATCAATCCAAAAGGCTGGTCAGATATTCTGCAAGCTTGCAATTTGTTCCTTAGGTGATAGAGTGGAGCTGTATCGACTGTTTTCTGTAAATTAAGGAACGAACGTCTTCCGTGATTTTTCCCTATTTTATGGAACCAAATAAGCGTTCATGGATGGATAACAGTCTGAGGAATTTTTCCCACGTTCAGTCATATTATCTGAACGTGTCTTAGGGCATCGCCTCCCCAATGAATTTACAGTAGTTTTTACTGACCAGTGTGCCATTGCTGTCCGACTCCGTAGGTATGCAGCCGATTGTGGAGCTACTTGACTTATAAGCAGCGGCTCCCATGCCTCTGAGAAACTGACATGACGTTTGAGCAGACGAGGCATCACTGACAGAATATGCAACAGCTTCGATTCACCGAGTACCCCGTAAACGTTATTAGAAATGTGAAAGTGTTACAATCTAAATAAATATTTTATACGATATTGGCGTTACTTTATTCCACCTCGTAACACCTACACTATTATCCACCTTACCTAAAAAGAGGTTTCCTCACACCTGACGATAAAAGCATCCAGGAAGTTGCTTTGACGTTTTATGGAAATAGACTAAACTGTTCTGCTGCTGTTTTAGTACTAGAAAAATTTGAAAAATGGCACCACGACAGTTGTCGCATGGGACTTAACACATCAGGATGCAGTTTGTCTGCGATATACCGTTGTGCCGACAAAGTGTCCTCAGTCACTGCCACCCGTAACCTGAACTCATACGTGACGGGTCTCCACACCCCGAGGCCAGGAGTAACACCGCTGTGAATGTCCAAAGCAGTGGAAGAAAGGGACCTTTTCCCAAGTCGCCGACATATTAGCCGATGATGCTAATCCGGGGCAGTGCTGTACCATGACTCATCAGAGAACACAGTGCGATGCCATTGATCAGCAGCCCACGCTTTCCGGTCTCAGCCATTGCTTCAAGCGCAGCAGTTTATTTCTCAGCGACCAATGGACATCTGGCTCTGTTCACGCCACTTATATTCCGTACTTGGCCTGGTAAGAACGCTAAACACGAAGACTAATCCACTCTGGTGGCCGTTTTATATGGCAGCCTGCGCATGGGGCGGTAACTCCCTATTCTGGCTCCTGCTTGCCCCCCCCCCCCCCCTTCCCGGGTTCGATTCCCGGCGGGGTCAGGGATTTTCTCTGCCTCGTGATGACTGGGTGTTGTGTGATGTCCTTAGGTTAGTTAGGTTTAAGTAGTTCTAAGTTCTAGGGGACTGATGACCATAGATGTTAAGTCCCATAGTGCTCAGAGCCAGCCCCCCCCCCGACCAATGCTGCAGAATCACACACAATGTTGCAGGCGCTACTTTACTTTTTCTCTGATGGCAGACGCAGACGTGAGGAGTCTGTGATGTGCTTGGTGCACAGTAAGTGAATCCTCCCTCGTGGTGGTCAGATGTGTTCGACCGGAACCATTATGCCTGGTTTCACGTTTCCATGCAGTGCAACATTGGGCACTGAGGCATACGAATGTCCCATAAATCTAGATACTGCACTATCCGACCAGCCGGCCAAATGGAGTCCCACAATAAGGTATCTTTCAGAATCTGTCAGATGACAATAACGCTGTCTCATGTGTGTACACGACATCTCGATAGCCTTCTCAGTGAACACTGGACATCTGGCGCTGTTCACGCCCCTTATATTCCGTACCAGGCTTGATAGGAGTACTAAACACGAACAAGACTAGTGCACTCTGGTGGCCGTTTTATCTGTCACAGAGAATTGCAAGTCTAATCTTTTACATACATCCCGATGGTGTGTATGTGTACAAGGTTACATCGGCATCCGACCATGTCTTCCACCTGCTACACTTTTTTTGTCAGGCAGTGAATATATACCGACGGAAAAACTTTGTATAACCTTTTAGAGGTTTCTAGTTCATTCAAGATTTATTGTTGCAAACATGCATATGGAGTACGTGAATTTATTACATTTACAGGGCAACACCACAAGCAGTTCTGACGTACCAGGTATCGACCCATGCTGAAACACCCATATTAGTACGTGGTGTAGCCTCCAAGCGAGGCAATGCAGTCGCTGCCTCTGGCATCCAGTCGATCATACAGGTGGCGAATGCTGTCCTGGAATAAGTTATGCCACGCCTGCTCGACTTGTTCACGTAGATCTGTAAGAGTTGTTTGTTGACGAGTCCATAAGTCACTTCTCGTTCCATCATACCCCACACATGCTCGATTGATGACAAGTCGGCAGATGGTGCTGGTCAGGGAAGTTGCTGCAAGTCCTGCAGAGCATGTTGAGTTTCAGAGCGCAGTGGGCGGGCGACCATTATCATGTTGGAACAACGAATGACCTTCCTGTATCGACCCATGCTGAAACTCCAATTTAGTTCATGGGGTAGTCTCCACGGCAGGCAATGCATCCGCTTCCTCTGGCATCCAGTCGGTCATACAGATGGCGAATACTGTCCTGGGATACGTTATGCCACGCCTGCTCGACCTGTTTGCGTAGTTCTGTAGGAGTAGTTGGCTGACGAGTCACACGAAACACTTCGCGTCCCATTATATCGCACACGCGCTCGATTTGTGACAAATCTGAAGATGATCCTGGTCAGGGAAGTTGCTGCACGTCTTGCAGAGCATGTTCAGTTTCAATCGCAGTGTGGAGGCAACCATTATCCTGTTGGAACAACACATCACTTTCCTGTTACAAGCACAGAAAAAGAATGGGTCTAACAACATTCTGCGTGTACTGAGTGCAGGTTAGCGTCTCCTCCAGAAACACCAAGGTGAAAGGGAGTTGTAGCTTATCGCACCCCAACCCTAAGGCCTGGAGTGCGCCCAGCGTGTCTTGGAGGAATGTACTCTACGAGACACGGCTTACGAGGTTTACGTCGTGCGCGCAAACGACCATCACTTACGTGCAGACAGAATCATCACTGAAGACCACGTTATCCTCTGACGGCTCCAGTGCAGCCGTGTACGTCGATGCTGTGGGGTGCGTGGAAGCTAAGCTAGAGGTGTGCGTCTCCGTAGTCCATATGCTAACAACCGGTTTACAACAGTTCGTGTTGACACGCTGGGCTCACAAGCCTTCTTGTCTGTACTATGTTAGATGTACGATCTGCCACTGCTGCCCTTACAAAACGACGATGCTGGCAAGCGTCTGTGCTGTGTGAACGCCCAGAACCTCGTCTACAGGTGCGAGAATGTTCACTGATACCAGCATCGTTACACAACTGACGCAGCATGTCCAACTTGCGTGGCACTTTTCCGAAAGGACCACCCCGCGACTCGGAAGTCCACAACTTGACTCGTTTAAAACTCGCATCCGTGGTCTAGGGATAGCTTCTTTGATCAGTAATCATAATGTTCTCGGTCACGGGTTAGAAACACGCTACCGCTTAAATTTTCATCAATAATCAGCACTGGCGACTGAAGACTTCACCCTCATTCTGCCAATGGTCTTGTCAAGAGGGTGGAGGAGTGGTCAAATTTTTAGGGCACCCTTTTTTCCTTGGGAAACTGCCTCTACAGGCAGAAAAGTCAGTGATGATCAACGGCAGGAGAATGCAGAAGGCAATGGAAACCACTGCACTGAAGGCACATAACGTGTATCCACAGCACATGTGGCCTGTAATTGAAAAACTGTCATGACGATCTCTCCAGTGGGAAAAGATTCCGGAACAGTCCCCCATTCGAATCTTTATCTGCATCTACATGTATACTCCGCAAGCCACCCAACGGTGTGTGGTGGAGGGCACTTTACGTGCCACTGTCATTACCTCCCTTTCCGGTTCCAGTCGCGTATGGTTCGCGGGAAGAACGACTGCCGGAAAGCCTCCGTGCGCGCTCGAATCTCTCTAATTTTACATTCGTGATTTCCTCGGGAGGTATAAGTAGGGGGAAGCAATATATTCGATACCTTATCCAGAAACGCACCCTCTCGAAACCTGGACAGCAAGCTACACCGCGATGCAGAGCGCCTCTCTTGCATAGTCTGCCACTTGAGTTTGCTAAACATCTCCGTAACGCTATCACGCTTACCAAATAACCCTGTGACGAAACGCGTCGCTCTTCTTTGGATCTTCTCTATCTCCTCCGTCAACCCGACGTGGTACGAATCCCACACTGATGAGCAATACTCAAGTATAGGTCGAACGAGTGTTTTGTAAGCCACCTCCATTGTTGACGGACTACATTTTCTAAGGATTCTCCCAATGAATCTCAACCTGGTACCCACCTTACCAACAATTAATTTTATATGATCATTCCACTTCAAATCGTTCCGCACGCATACTCCCAGATATTTTACGGAAGTAACTGCTACCAGTGTTTGTTCCGCTATCATATAATCATACAATAAAGGATCCTTCTTCCTATGTATTCGCAATACGTTAAATTTGTCTATGTTAAGGGTCAGTTTCCACTCCCTGCACCAAGTGCCTATCCGCTGCAGATCTTCCCGCATTTCGCTACAATTTTCTAATGCAGCAACTTCTCTGTATACTACAGCATCATCCGCGAAAAGCCGCATGGAACTTCCGACACTATCTACTAGGTCATTTATATACATTGTGAAAAGCAATGGTCCCATAACACTCCCATGTGGCACGCCAGAGGTTACTTTAACGTCTGTAGACGTCTCTCCATTGAGAACAACATGCTGTGTTCTGTTTGCTAAAAACTCTTCAATCCAGCCACACAGCTGGTCTGATATTCCCTAGGCTCTTACTTTGTTTATCAGGCGACAGTGCGGAACTGTATCGAACGCCTTCCGGAAGTCAAGGAAAATAGCATCTACCTGGGAGCCTGTATCTAATATTTTCTGGGTCTCATGAACAAATAAAGCGAGTTGGGTCTCACACGATCGCTGTTTCCGGAATCCATGTTGATTCCAGCAGATTAGATTCTGGGTTTCCAGAAACGACATGATACGTGAGCAAAAAACATGTTCTAAAACTCTACAACAGATCGACGTCAGAGATATAGGTCCATAGTTTTGCGCATCTGCTCGACGACCCTTCTTGAAGACTGGGACTACCTGTGCTCTTGTCCAATCATTTGAAACCTTCCGTTTCTCTAGAGACTTGCGGTACACGGCTGTTAGAAGGGGGGCAAGTTCTTTCGCGTACTCTGTGTAGAATCGAATTGGTATCCCGTCAGGTCCAGTGGACTTTCCTCCTCTGTTTCAATGCCATTATCATCCCAGAGTGTCTGGATATGCTGTTTCGATCCACTTACTGATTTAACGTAAGACTAGACCTTCCTAGGATTTTCTGTCAAGTCGGTACATAGAATTTTACTTTCAAATTCACTGAACGCTTCACGCATAGCCCTCCTTACGCTAACTTTGACATCGTTTAGCTTCTGTTTGTCTGAGTGGTTTTGGGTGCGTTTAAATTTGCAGTGAAGCTCTCTTTACTTTCGCAGTAGTATCCCAACTTTGTTGTTGAACCACGGTGGGTTTTTCCCGTCCCTCACAGTTTTACTCGGCACGTACCCGTCTAAAACCCATTTTACGATTGCCTTGAACTTTTTCCATGAACACTCAACATTGTCAGTGTCGGAACAGAAATTTTCGTTTTGAGTTGTTAGGCAGCCTGAAATCTGACTTCTATTACTCTTGCTAAACAGATAAACCTTCCTCCCTTCTTTTTATATTCCTATTTACTTCCGTATTCAGTGATGCTGCAACGGCCTTATGATCACTGATTTCCTGTTCTGCACTTACAGAGTCGAAATTTTCGGGTCTGTTTGTTATCAGTAGGTCCAAGATGTTATCTCCACGAGTCGGTTCTCTGTTTAATTGCTCGAGGTAATTTTCGGATAGTGCACTCAGTATAATGTCCCTCGATGCTCTGTCCCTACCACCCGTCCTCAACATCTGAGTGTCCCAGCCTATATCAGGTAAATTGAAATCTCCACCTAAGACTTTAACATGCTGAAAAAATTTATGTGAAATGTATTCCAGATTTTCTCTCAGTTGTTCTGCCACTAATGCTGCTGAGTCGGGAGGTCGGTAAAAGGAGCCAATTATTAACCTAGCTCGGTTGCTGAGTGTAACCTCCGACCATAATAATTCACAGGTACTATCCACTTCTACTTCACTACAGGATAAACTACTACTAACAGTTACAAACACGCCACCACCAGCTGCATGCAATCTATCCTTTCTAAACACTGTCTGTGCCTTTGTAAAAATTTCGGCAGAATTCATCTCTGGCTTCAGCCAGCTTTCCGTACCTATAACGATTTCAGCTTCGGTGCTTTCTATCAGGGCTTGAAGTTCCGGTACTTTACCAATGCAGCTTCGACAGTTTACAATTACAATACCGATTACTGCTTGGTACCCACACCCTTTGAGGCTGTTGCCCTTTCTGTACTTGCCTGAGGGCATCTAACCTAAGAAACCGCGCAGTTCATGCCACACAACCCTGCTACCCGTGTAGCCGCCTGCTGCGTGTAGTGGACTCCTGACCTATCAAGCAGAACCCGAAACCACATCACCCTATGGCGCGAGTCGAGGAATCTGCAGCCTACACGGTCGCAGAACCGTCTCAGCCTCTGATTCAGACCCTCCACTCGGCTCTGTACCAAAGGTCCGCAGTCAGTCCTGTCGACGATGCTGCAGATGGTGAGCTCTGCTATCATCCCACTAGCGAGACTGGCAGTCTCCATCAAATCAAATAGCCGCCGGAAGCCAGAGAGGATTTCCTCCGATCCATAGCGACACGCATCATTGGTGCCGACATGAGCGACCACCTGCAGATGGGTCCATCCTGTACCCTTCATGGGATCTGGAAGGACCCTTTTTACATCTGGAATGACCCCCCCCCCCCAAGTATGCACACGGAGTGCACATTGGTTTTCTTCCCCTCTCTTGCTGCCATATCCCTAAGGGGTCCCATTACGCGCCTGACGTTGGAGCTCCCAACTACCAGTAAGCCCACCCTCTGTAGCTGCCCGGATCTTGCAGACTGAGGGGCAACCTCTGGAAGAGGGCAAGCAGCCATGTCCGGCCGATGATCAGTTCAGCCTGAGACAGAGCCTGAAACCGGTTTGTCAGACAATCTGGAGTGGCCTTCCGTTCAGCCCTCCGGAATGTCTTTCGCCCCCTGCCACACCTCGAGACGACCTCCCACTCTACCACGGCTGAGGGGTCAGCCTCAATGTGGGCGGTATCCCGGGCAGCCACAACCGTAGTCCTATCGGGGGACGCGTGGGACGAGCTGGTCGTCCCCGACAAACCTCCATCCGGAATCCCACAGTGATGGCTATTGGCAACAGCCTGAAGCTGTGTGACCGAAGCCAACACTGCCCGAAGCTGGGAGCGAGGGGATGCCGACTCAGCCCGCATCCTAACACAGCGCTTGCAGTCCCTATCCATTCTAAAAACTGTTGTGCAAAGAACGTCTGAACTAATCTACAGAGAGCACAAACAATTTGACACAAAATTTAAACAGTTATTGAAATACAAGTTATCCTAGTAAATGCAGTAATGCTGCTACTTGCGCACTGCTGACTCACTGCTCGGAGGCGGAAGGAAACTTCGTGATTTTACACTATTCAGGTACTAAAACGCGATGCTACAACTCTGAAATACTATAATACGCCCGAAATTTATGAATTAAACAATGCAAGTACCGAAAAACATGCAAAGAAATTAAGAATTAAACTATGTAACAAATAAGTCAGCTAAGAGTATACGACTTGCTGCTGGCAGCTGCTTATCCAACGGCGGCAGGGAGCACACTGGCTGTGACCAACCGACACTAGCCGTTCAAAACAAAAACAGAATCTCCGGGAGGAGACTGCCAAGGAGGAGGTGGCCTTGAGAAAAAAGAATAAATAACAAACGAAAGGATAACCTTCTACGAGTCGGAGCGTGCAATGTCAGAAGCTTCAACGTGGTAGGGAAACTAGAAAATCTGAAAAGGGAAATGCAGATGCTCATTCTAGATGTGGTAGTGGTCAGAGAAGTGAAGTGGAAAGAAGACAAGGATTTTTAGTCAGATAAGTATAAGCTAATATCAACAGCAGCAGAAAATGGTATACCGGGAGTAGGATTCGTTATGAATAGGAAGGTGGGGTAGAGAGTGTGTTACTGCTAATACTTCAGTAATAGGTTTGTTTTTATCAGAATGGACAGCAAACCAACACCAACAACGGTAGTTCAGGTATACATGCCGACGTCACAAACTGAAGATGAAGGGATAGAGAAAGTATATGGGGATATTGAAAATGGAATACAGTACGTAAGGAGAGATGAAAATTTCATAGTCATGGTGGACGGAATGCAGTTGTAGGGAAGAAGTAAAAGAAAAGGTTACGGGAGAACATGGGCTTGAGACAAGGAATGAGAGAGGAGAAAGACTAATTGAGTTCTGTAATAAATACAAGCTAGTAATAACGAATATTCTGTTCAAGAATCACAAGAGGAGGAGGTATACTTAAAGGCCGGATGATGCAGGAAGATTTCAGTGAGATTACTTCATGGTCAAACAGAGATTCCAAAATCAGATATTGGATTGTAAGGCATACCCAGGACCAGATACAGACTCAGATCACAATGTACTAGTGATGAAGAATAGGCTGAAGTTTAAGAGATTAGTCAGGAAGAATCAGTACGCAAAGAAGTGGTATACAGAAATATTAAAGACTGAAGAGATACACTTGAAGTTCTCTAAGGCTAAACATACGGTAAAAAGGAATAGCTCAGTAGGCAGTACAGTTGAAAAGGAATGGCCTAAAAAGGGCCATCACCGAAGTTGGAAAGGAAAACATACGTACAAAGAAGGTAACTGCGAAGAAACCGTGGGTAACAGAAGAACTACTTCAGTTGATCAATGAAAGAAGAAAGTTTCAAAATGTTGAGAGAAATACAGAAATACAAGTAGCTGAGGAATGAAATGAATAGTAAGTGCAGGGAAGCTAAGGCGAAATGGCTACACGAAAAAGTGAAGAAATCGAAAAAGAAATGATTGTCGGAAGGACTGACTCTGCATATAGGAAAGTAAAAACAATCTTCGATGAAATTAAAAGCAAGGGTGGTAAGATTGAGAGTGCAACGGGAATTCCTCTCTCAAATGCGCGGGAGAGAGCGAATAGGTGGAAAAATACATTGTAACCGTCTTTGAGGGGAAAAATTTGTCTGATGTGATAGAAGAAGGAACAGGAGTCGATTTAGAAGAGATAGGGAATCCAGTATTGGAATCAGAATTTAAGAGAGCTTTGGAGGTCTTAATACCAAATAAGCCAGAAGTGACATACAGTATTCCATAAGAAATTCTAAAATCATTTGGGGACAAGGCAACAAAATGACTATTCACATTGGTGTGTAGAATGTATGAGTCTGGCGACCTATCATCTGACTTTCGGAAAAAAAACATCACCCACACAATCCCGAAGACCGCAACAGCCGCGAAGTGCGAGAATTATCGCACAATCAGTTTCACAGCTTATGCATCCACGTTGCTGACCACAATAATATACAGAAGAATGAAAAAGAAAACTGAGGATGTGTTAGATGACTATTAGTTTGGGTCCAGGAAATATAAAGTCACTCGAGAGGCAATTCTGACGTTACGGTTGGTATGGAGTCAAGACTAAAGAAAAATCAAGACACGTTTATAGGATTTGTCGACCTGGAAATAGTATTCGACGGTATAAAGTGGTGAAAGATGTTCTAAATTCTAAGAAAAATAGGAATAAGCTATACAGAGAGACGGGTAATGTACAATATGAAACAGCCAACAAGGAATAATAAGATTTGACGACCAAGAACGAAGTGCTCGGATTAAAAAGTGTGTAAGCCAGGGATGCAGTCTTTTTTCGCTATTGTTCAGTCTGTACATCGAAGAAGCAATGATGGAAATAAAAGAAAGGTACAGGAGTCGAATTAAAATTCGAGGTGAAAGGATATCAATGACACGATTCTCTGATAACATCGCTATACTGAGTGAAAGTGAAGCAGAATAACATGATCTGCTGAATGGAATGAACGGTCTAATGAGTATAGAATATGTATTGAGAGCAAATCTGAGAAAGACGAAAGTAATGAGACGTAGAAGAAATGAGAACAGCAAGAAACTTAACATCAGGATTTATGGTAACGAAGAAGATGAAGGTAAGTAATTCTACTACCAAGGTAGCAAAATAACCAATGGCGGACGGATCAAGGAGGACATCAAAAGCAGACCATCACTGGCAAAAAGAACATTCATGGCCAAAAGAAGTTTACTAGTATCAAACATAGGCCTTAATTTGAGGAAGAAATTTCCGAGAATGTACGTTCGGAGCACAGCATTGTATGGTAGTGAAACACGGACTGTGGGAAAACCGGAACAGAAGAGAATCTAAGGATTTGAGATGTTGTGTTACAGGCGAATGTTGAAAATTAGGTGGACTGATAAGGTAAGGAACGAGGAGTTTCTGCGCAGAATCGGAGAGGAAAGGAATAAGAGGAAGACGCTGACAAGGAGAAGGGAAATGCTGGTAGGACATCTGTTAAAACATCAGGGAGTAACTTTCATGGTACTAGATGGAGCTGTAGAGGGCAAAAACTGTAGAGGAAGACAGAGACTGCAGTAAAAAAAAAAAAAAATAAAATAAAAAAAAAATAAAAAAATAAAAAAAAGTCTCGCTCTCTTTCCTCCACGAGTGCGTCTGCGTGGCATGGTTGCCTTCTTGCTTCTCACTTTTACACCATGCAGAGCCTTCTTACTGTAAGCACTCCCTATCAAAAGGGTAGACACAGACGGTGCTCACTACGCTATCTGCTGGAGGGCGACACCGTAACCATTATCAGTAAATCTACTCTCTCAGGTGGCAGATGCCTTCATGGGTTGAAAACAGACGTCGTCTTTCCAGGTGTACTAATATGTTTCCGGCAGTGTGTGCGGAAAATAGTAAGATGCTCCTGCACTTCTACTGGTAGCAATGCATATTGTCGTATACGGTATCTCTGAGCCAACTACTGTTATTTCTTGACACTAATATCCTGACGAATCAACGACATTGTAAATGACGAAAAGTCATCTCAATTAAGTCTATGCTTTGAAGATGGGGGAAGTGAACTGAAGAATGGGTCGGAGAGGAGTTTTGGGAGCTATGTACTTCTTGGATAAGTCTTTAGAATTATTCCAATGAACCTCAAACCAAACTTGAATTACGTAACAATTTACCTCAAGAGACTTAAATGGCAACGACTAAATAAGCTAACGTCTTTCTGTGAAATAGTGACAGCTACCAGCGGGCTGCCATTAGCCGTCTGGTTTCAGTAGCGTCAAGCAAATTCAACTCTTCACGTTCACTCGGCGTCATCAGTCTGGGTGGAGACGGCGGATATTCGTGACACGTTGAAGTCTGCAGATTCTTAGATACCTGTTCACAACAGTTGCCTTGGTGCATTACGATACATTTGCCACAGGATATACGCACTATCACGCTATTTTGCCACTCATCTCCTATCTCTTTTCTATGGCATCTGAGAAATAGCCATTCGTTCATGATTCTCGGATACAAGGTATTCCTTTTCCATGACAGTAATGAGCAACTGTGTTCAACAACATTATGTGACTACTTAACCACTGTTCATCTTCTTGATGTATTGGGTGTATCATAACTAACACAGCTGCAAGTATCCGGTAATAAAAACAAAACGTGACACTAAAATGTGAGTCAGCATATGAACCGTTTGTGAGATAATTGCGAATGTTAGGTTATTGGTTACGCCGAGTCGGTGGCTCCAGTATGAAATATTGTCCTCGTTAGTACAAATTTGGTTGAAATGCAATCTTTTCGGTTACGTTCTCTTCCGATTATCTATTCATGAATACTAACTTAAAATTTGCGTCTGATTATCTCTGCTTTTTATGCAGAAACAGCTTTAACCTGGAATTCATATTAACTTCAACAAGATGTTGTTACATCATAATAATTTCCAGACAGAATAATAATGAAAAAACAATGAAGGTAGCACAGGTAGGACTGAAACGTGTATGGGCGAAGCAAAAATAAACAAACCTTGTCCTCCATAAACAGAATTTCTCTCTAATTGCTGACTGTACTTTAAATAAATAAATAATAAATAAATAAATCTTTATTCATTCAGAGAATAGAAACGTCTCTGTAGTGACCACTGAGATGCGCAGAACTGGCTTTGTGTTGTCAACATACATTGCCATCGTGATCTTGGGACGGCGTAGCTTTGTCCGTAATTCGTCCTATAAATTTTGAATGTCATTATATCACTAGTAAAGACAGATTGCCTTCATAGGTGCTGTGGATTTTGTATAGGCTTTTTGTAGGTACCATAACAATTTGCACTTGTTTCGTCGAATAAACTGGGCTCTTAACTTTGAAAAGCAAAATGACCGAGCATCACGTAACGGCACCTTTACATCAGCGTGCATTTGCACTATTCGTCACTTCAGCCATTTCGCTTAGGCCCGTACTGAACGGTGAAAGTGAGGTTATGAATCACCAACGGTGATACAAAAAGTCAGAGTATACTATCGGAATTGAAGAACTAACAACGACAAATATTATTAATAGCCAAAGCAAACTCCATAACGTATGTTCTTGATCAGTTTTGTTTCATAAACTGCTGAGGAGTGAAACAACATTTCAAAACATCGACATTAGTACAAACACCTCAAACAATAGCTATAAAGAAATAAATTGAGCATGTTTACCTTATACATCATGTTTTCATTTCTTCTTACGTAACTAATAATGTCATATAAACAGCTATATTTTTGTGTCCTTCGCAACATACATTATGGGTGTCAGCTCTGTTCTGTAATTGTAAAACCGAAATAATTTTTCACTTTCAGACATCTGACCTAGCTTGTGAAAGAACATTGAATGGAAAATGTGTCCAAGTTGTCAAGAAATATTTGCTATCTCCAACGAAAACGAAGCATAATAATAAAATAAATTCAAGGAAGATACAAATGCATAAAATGCACCACTATAACATGAGTAAGTGCGGCGAAAATAGGTTAACTTAAGTTATTAGCAGACGCCGATACTGTTAAAATTTACTTCCCGAGAAACCTCGACGTCCTGTGATTTGACGTGACGGGCCGTTGACGGTGTGTGTCAATGCCGTCATTTGAAATGCACTGTGAATTATTTTGATGTAACGTGAATTGACACGACGTGACGACCAGTATGAGTTGGCCTTAAACAAACAACGTCGTCTCGAGATCACGTGACAAATACAGCTTAATGTTGACAACATGCACAGAAAGCAACGTTCACTCTAGAGATATTTCTACTCTATGTATTCATTACGTTATAAATTAAGAGAATGGTACCCAAAACACAACGTAGGGAAAGTAGCAAAAACTCCAACACCATATTAATTAGGTGCGAGCGCCTGAAATGGTATTCAGGTTCTCGTACAATGACTCGGATAGCCGCGCGCGTTAGCACGCTACTTCCTGGATTCGGGGAGGCGTGCCGGCGGATAACGTCGAGGGCCGGTGTACCGGCCAGCCGGGATGTGAGTTTTAGGTGGTTTTGCACATCTGACTGGGTGCATACCGGGCAGGTACCCACGTCCCGCCATTTACACGACTAGCTAAGATTTCTAACACGTTCTCACACTTCCACACTGGATAGGACTAGATGCAGAAAGATGGAACAGTGTTGGCGACAGGAAGGCCATCCGACCACAAGAAACTTGAATCATTTAATAAAAGCAAGTCTTCTAGTCCAGACTGTATACCAAGCAGGTTCCTTTCGGAGTATGCTGATGCATTAGCTCCATACTTAAAAATCACGTACGACCGTTCGCTCGACGAAAATATCCGTACCCAAAGACTGGAAAGTTGCACAGGCCACACCAATATTCAAGAAAGGTAGTAGGAGTAATCCACTAAATTGCAGGCCCATATCGTTAACGTCGATATGCAGCAGGAATTTGGAACATATATTGTGCTCGAACATTATGAATTACCTCGAAGGAAACGGTCTATTGACACACAATCAACATGGATTTAGAAAACATCGCTCCTGTGAAACACAACTAGCTCTTTATTTACATGAAGTTCTGAGTGCTGTTGACAAGAGATTTCAGATCGATTCCGTATTCCTGGATTTCCGGAAGGCTTTTGTCACTGTACCACACAAGCGGCTCGTAGTAAAATTGCGTGCTTATGGAATATCGTCTCAGTTATGTGACTGGATTTGCGATTCCGTGTCAGAGGGGTCACTGTTCGTACTAACTGATGAAAAGTCATCGAGTAAAACAAGTGATTTCAGGCGTTCCCCAAGGTAGTGTTATAGGCCCTTTGCTGTTCCTTATCTATGTAAACGATTTGGGAGACAATATGAGCAGCCGTATTAGTTGTTTGCAGATGACGCTGTCGTTTATGAATAAAGTAATCAGAAGATCATACAACTGCAAAACGATTAAAAAAATATATCTGAATGGTGCGAAAAGTGGCAGTTGACCCTAAATAACGAAAAGTGTTAGGTCATCCACTTGAGTGCTACAAAGAACTCGTTAAACTTCGGTTATACGATAAATCATTGTAATATAAAAGCCGTAAATTCAACTAAATACCTAGGTATTACAGTTACGAGCAACTTAAATTGGAAGGAACACACAGAAAATGTTGTGGGGAAGGCTAACCAAAGACTGCGTTTTATTGGCTTGGCACTTAGAAAATGTAATAGACCTAGTAAGGAGACTGCCTACACTAAGCTTGTCCATCCTCTTTTAGAATAATGCTGCACGGTGTGGGATTCTTACCAGATAGAACTGACGGAGTAGATTGAAATGTTCAAAGAAAGGCAGCACGTTTTGTATTATCGCGAAATGTGGGAGAGAGTATCACAGAAATGATACAGGATTTGGGCTGGACATCATTAAAAGAAAGGCCGATGGAAATGCGGCGGAATCTTCTCATGAAATTCGAATCACCAACTTTCTCCTCGGAATGCGAAAATATTTTGTCTACTTAGGGAGAAACGATCGCCCCGATAAAATAAGGGAAATCAGAGCTCGTACGGAAAGATATACGTTTTCATTCTTTCCGCGCGCTATATGAGATTGGAATAATAGAGAATTGTGAAGGTGGTTCGATGAACCCTCTGCCAGACACTTAAATGTGATTTGCAGATTATCCATGTAGATGTAGATGTAGATGTACCGCAAACACTGCCAAAACGAGATTAACATGCCGATCCCGTGAAGATACAGGATATTGCCAGGAAAAGGAAGAGGAGATGCTGACACTCTAAGATACAAAGTGGATTTCCGTTCATAGTGCTTACATGCTTTTTCGGCGCAAAAATTTTTATAAGTCATTGCCGTGTCTACAAAATACACTTTAAGGCAAGAAAAAACGCACCACGTAGGAATGATTTGAATGGGACGGAAATTCGTAGATGTGATGCACATGTCCAGACAAACAAATGATATCAGTTTCAGAAAAAATAGATAATTCGTTAAGAGAAAGAGCTTCACAAATTGAGCAAGTCAGTAACACGTTGATCCATCTCTGGCCCCTATTCAGGCAGTTATTTGGCTTGTATTGATTGACAGAGTTATTGGATGTCCTCCAGAGGGGTATCGTGTCAAGTTCTGTCCAACTGGCGTGGTTAGATCGTCAAAATCAAGAGACGGTTAGAGGGCCCTGCCCATAATGCTCCCAATTGGGGAGAGATTTGATGACGTTGCTGGTCAATGTAGGATATGGCAAGCTCGAAGTCAATCACTAGAAAATCTCACTGTGTGCGGGTGGCCATTATCTTGCTCAAATGTAAGCCCTGGAGAGCTTCCTACGAAAGCCAACAAGATGGGACGTAGAATATCGTGACGTACCGCTGGGCTGTAAGGGTGTGGCGGATGACAACCAACGGGGTGCTGTTACGAGCGGAAATGGCACTCCTGGTCGTCAGGCCAATGTTGGACTACCACCGCTGTCCAGGTCCTTCTCAGACGTTTCTTCGGCCTAGAATCTCATTGACTGGAGTCTTCAGTAAGGAGTCCCAGCGAAGTCGTGTCTGTAGACATCCCAGATGGCGGTGGTTATCAGTCTGACTGTCGCTCGCCAAACGTCCCAACAACCAGGAGTGACAGTTGGGGGTGTCATTTTTTTATAGCAAGACCCTTTTGTTGTCATCCGCGGCAGCCTTACAGCACAGCGGGATGTCGATCACTCTATGTCCCATTTCGTTGCCCTTCATGGCAAGCTATCCTGGGCTTACATATCAGCAAGGTAAAGCCCGTCCGCAGATCTCTGTAACCATCTCGGAATTTTGACGAGCTAACAAACCAGTTGGACAGAATTTGGCGCAATATCCCTCAGAAGGACATCCAACAATTCTGTCGCTCAATACCCAGCCGAATAACTGCATGCATAAGAGCCAGAGATGGAGCGAAGTGTTACTGACCTGCTCAATTCCCGAAGCTGTTTTTCTTGAATGAATTATCCAGTTTTTCTGAAACTGAAATCATTTGTTTGTCTGTACAAGTACATCACATCAACGGATTTCCGTCCCATTCGCAATGAAGAGAAGTCTTCCGAAGTAAGAGTGATTTCAGGTGTGCCGCAGGGGAGTGTCACAGGACCGTTGCTATTCACAATACACACAAATGACCTTGTGGATAACATCGGAACTTCACTGAGGCTTTTTGCGAATGATGCTGTGGTAGATCGAGAGGTTGTAACAATGGAAAATTGTACCGAAATGCAGGAGGATCTGCAACAAATTGACGCCTGGTGCAGGGAGTGGCAATTGAATCTCAATGTAGACAAGTGTAATGTGCTGCCAATACACAGAAAGAAAGATCATTTATCATTTAGCTACAATATAGCAGGTCAGCAACTGGAAGCAGTTAATTCCATAAATTATCTGCGAGTAGGCGTTAGGAGTGATTTAAAATGGAATGATCATATAAAGTTGATCGTCGGTAAAGCAGATGTCAGACTGAGATTCATTGGAAGAATCCCAAGGAAATGCAATCCGAAAACAAAGGAAGTAGGTTACAGTACACTTGTTCGCCCACTGCTTGAATATTGCTCACCAGTGTGGGATCCGTACCAGATAGGGTTGATAGAAGAGATAGAGAAGATCCAACGTAGAGCAGCGCGCTTTGTTACAGGATCATTTAGTAATCGCTAAAGCGTTACGCAGATGATAGATAAACTCTGCAGGAGAGATGCTCAGCAGCTCGGCACGGGCTTTTGTTGAAGTTTCGAGAACATACCTTCACCGAGGAGTCAAGCAGTATATTGCTCCCTCCTACGTATATCTCGCGAAGAGACCATGAGGATAAAATCAGAGAGATTAGAGCCCACACAGAGGCATACCGACAATCTTTCTTTCCACGATCAATACGAGACTGGAATAGAAGGGAGAACCGATAGAGGTACTCAAAGTACCCTCCGCCACACACCGTCAGGTGACTTGCGGAGTATGGATGTAGATGTAGAATTCGTTCGTGGTGGTTGGTTTCTTTCTGTGAATAACACATATGTTTTTATGTAACCTGAAACCGTGATGTTATTTTGGCTCTACACCGTCTTTTTTCTCTATCAGGTCCTGCTTCCAAATTATTCAAATGACCAGTCGTATTAGACTTTCTCTCACACATTTTTGATTATATCCCTGATCTATTTTGCGATGGCTCGATTTCTATACAACCCGATGTGCGGCCAATGTTCATCTTTAGACCTGTTCATATAATCAGTCCTTTCCATTCTTTACTGTACCGACTGTACTACGCCACAATACTTTTAGTTGCTAAATAGAACGAAAGACAGAATTGTTGGCTAGCGGACCCAAACTGGTTGTTCAGCGGGCTATGTGGAACGGGCTTCCTTCCTCCGCGCTCAATGCTCCTTTCCGCCAGACTGTGACAGATGACTGGACTGTAACAGTTCAAAATGGCTATGATCACTATGGGACTTAACATCTGAGGTCATCAGTCCCCTAGAACTTAGAACTACTTAAACCTAACTAACCTAAGGACATCACACACATCCATGACCGAGGCAGGATTCGAACCTGCGACCGTAGCGGTCACGCGGTTCCAGACTGAGGACTGCAATGGGTTTGCGCTCGCAGTGCAGTGCCTTGTTCTTGTTGTATGGTGTTGAGAGATGGGAGAGGGTGAAACGTGGTGCTGGCACGTAGCTTCCTCCTGTCTAAGAGCACGCAGCGATCCACCAGTCTTAACGCCCGCATCCAAGAGACGGATTATCATCACCACACCCTTACTCCACGGCACTTCGCAGAAATGTGAAATTTATTTGAGAACACTGACACGAATTATTGTCATGATGACTTTTTCGTCACCACTTTTCCTCCAAACGCCGCCCAAATAATGGTATGGAAATTTTTCCAACACCAGGATTCGAACCGGCTGCTGGCTATTTCTACGCCACAGCATAGACGCCCTTTAACGGCCACTGTAACAGTGGCGGGTAATTTCTACTAGCGACGTTCAAAAAGTAATGCAACACTTTTTTTCTGAAAGCAGGTTGGCTTTATTCCGGTTTCCAATATTCCATATTATTTCCCACTCTTTTAGCTACAAAACCTAATCTCCTTTCAGCGTGACGACCTTACACCACGTTACTGGTAAGGCCTGCATAGTACCACTCTATTGGCAGACGTCGGAGCCAACGTCTTTCTGCAACAATAATCTCCACATTATCCACGTACTGCTTATCGCGGAGTGTGTACTTCATTGCGCCAAACAGACTGAAGTTGGAAGATGCGAGATCCAGGCTGTAGGGTGAATGAGGAAGAACAGTCCAAGTTTTGTGAGCTCCTCTCGAGTGCACTGACTTATGTGAGGCCTTGTGTTGTCACAGAGTATGAGAAATTCGTTTCCATTTGTGTGATGACGAACACGCTGAAGTCGTTTCTTCAATTTCCTGATGGCAGCACAACACGCTTCAGAGTAGATCGTTGCATCATGAAGGAGGACGTCAAACGGAATAATCCGTTCAGAGGTACAGAAGACCGTCGCCATGACTTTACCGGTGAACTTTTTGTTCGAAGGATAGGTGGTGTCACGCCACTCCATGGGTTGCTGTTCAGTTTCCGGTTCAATCTGATGAACCCATATTCATCACCTGTGACGATGTTCGACAAAAAATTGTCAGGATTAGCCTCGTAACACGCAAGCAATGCCGCACAGATGATCGTTCGTTGCACATTACGATCTTCTGTTAGGCGGAAAGGAATCCAGCGGGCACACATCTTCGAGTACCCAACCTGGTGGACGAGCGTGTGGGCATTAACAATATAGACTTTCAGCTGAGCAGCGAAGTGTTTGATTGTGGTCCGTCGATCATCTCGAACGAGGGCATACGCAAGTCGCAACACTGCAGGAGTCAATGCTGTGTGAGGCCCACCGGCACGTGGAAGATAGGATGGGTGTGAGCGACCTTGTTGCGATGATCACAGACACTTCACCCAACGACTCACCGTGATTTTGTTCACTTCCAGATCTCTGTAGACCTGCAAGTGCCTATGAATATCGCGATGTTCTGGTTTAGCACCGGAAGAAGCTCAATGGCAGCTCTTTGCTTGGAATGCACCTGCGTTACAGACTCCATTTTCAAGGTTACGTGTAGCGCCGCCACCTATCAGAACTTCATGAAACTATAATGGCTGAAGCGGGAATGTGATGTCCCACAACAGATTCCGCATTTCTTCAACCAAAACTGGCCGAGAAAAAAAATATATATATTTATGGTGCGTTATTTATTGGACGCCTCTCGTAGTTATGTTTTGGCTACTCCCTTCTTCAGTATGCGCAACTAGGACTGCATTTTTCTTGCAGTTCTTTGATGCAAATATATTAAGATTATTAACGCTGTCTTTCTGAATATTGCCAGGTTGGTAGTCGTGGAACTCCATTATCGTTTTATGCAAACCGACTATCAGATCATTTTAGACTCTCCTGAATTTTAATAACTGGGTTCGAGAAAGACACTGCTTATAAATCATGCTCCATTATTTTCGTTTCCGATAAACTCTGGAAAGGCATAGAAATGTGTGCTGTAAATCCCAACCACACTACAGAAACAGAAAATGGCAGTAAGTTATTTAGTGCCTTAGGAAACATGATGTACTGCCCGATACCGTGTAATAACAGGTACTTTTCTTGTCACAGGGCCTTACTCAGTTAAGCCATCTCTGACATACGAGCACAGAAACACAATAATAATAATCTCTGGACATAAGAAACAGGCTGGAGGAGCTACGGAAGTAGCAGACTTCTTCACATGAAGCAGAGTACCAAATAGCTGAGCGAGGAGCTCACCCCAGGACGCTATCTCTTTGCTCATCCTCTGGAACAGTCCAGTCGTCAGGAGGAGTGGCTTGGGGGAGGAGGGAGGGGACGGAGTAGAGGGGAGGGGAAGGGGGGAGAGAACATGTAGACAGACAAATGGAGCGGCCGCATAATTAGCACCTGGCGTTAAGACTTAAAGCGCCGACCGAGCCGCTAATGGAGACGATGGCGAAGCTAATGGCTTCATTATCCGCTTCGGAACCCCGATAGTGATTTGTGGAGACGTCTGTGATGCTAATTGCAGTTTGTGTGCAGCGGGGCAAATAGCTGGAGCGTTCGCAGGCTTTCACTGGTTCTGGTCTCGTTTCCTTTTCTTTCGATCGCTTTGAGTGTAGCTCGCTAGTAGACACGGTTTACATGATGATACTCACATCTCAAGAACTCACGGTGTACATTCCTGTCATTAGCTTGTACCAATGTTCTTCAGTTCTCGACACCAGTGCCCATTCACTGAGAGGACAGAAGTCATGAGATACGTCTTAATATAGTACCGGTTGTCATTTTGCCCGGAGTAAAATGGACTCAACAATTCGTTGGAAGTCCTCTGCAGAAACATTGAACCACGCTGCCTCTATGGCCGTCTGTAACTGCGAAAGTGTTGCCGGTGCAGGATTCTGTGCACGAACTAACTTCTAAATTATGTCCCATAAATGTTTGATAGGATCCATTTCGGACGATCTTGGTGGCCAAATGATTCGCCCGAATCGTTCAGAAGTGTGTTCCAGTGCTATGGCATCATTGTTTGGGAACATGAAGTCCATGAATGGCTGCATATGGTCTCCACTCAATGATTTGTTCAGATGGACCTGGTACTGCAGTCATTCTATGCAAACACAGCCCGCATTATTATGGAGCCACCAGCAGCTTGACAAGTTGGTTCCATGGCTCCGTGGGGTCTGTGCTACACTCGAATCCTACCATCGGCTCTTAGCAACTGAAATCGGGACTCATCTGACCAGGCCACGATTTTCCGGTATTCTAGGGTCCAACCGACATGCTCACGAGCCCAGGAGAGGCGCTGCAGGCGATGTCGTACTGTTATCATAGGCACTCGCATCGGCCGTATGCTGCCATAGCCCACTAACGCCATATTTCACCACACTGTCCTGACGGATACGTTCGTCGTACGTCCCACATTGTTTTCTGCGATTGTTTCCACAGCGTTGTTGTCTGCCGGCACTGAAAACTCTACGCAAACGCCATTGCTCGCGGTCGTTTTAAGCGAAGGCAATTGGTCACTGTGCTGTCCGCCCCCGGTAGCTGAGTGGCCGCCGGCATGGTAGCTCAGCGTGTTCGGTCAGAGGGTTTAACTGCCCTCTGTAATAAAAAAAACTGAGTGAATGGATCAATAACGAACTTCAACGGGCGTCAGGTGACGTCCGCCACGAACAATTGAAACGAACAAAATGAGATTACAAAAAAAAAAAAAAAAAAGTGGTCAGGGCGACGGAATGTCAATCCTAAGGGCCCGGGTTCGATTCCCGGCTGGGTCGGAGATTTTCTCTGCTCAGGCACTGGGTGTTTTGCTGTCCTAATCATGATCATTTCATCCCGATTGACACGCAAGAGGCCGAAGTGGCGTCAAATCGAAAGACTGGAACCCGGCGAACGGGCTACCCGACGGGAGGCCCTCGTCACACGACATTTTTTACCACTGTGTTGTCCGTGATAAGAGGTAATACCTGAAATTTGGTACTCTCGGCACACTCTTGATACTGTGGATTTCGGACTACTGAATTCCCTAAGGATTTCCGAAACAGAATATCCTATGCGTCTAGCTCCAACTGCTATTCCGTGTGCAAAGTTTGTTAATTTCCATCGTGCGGCTATTATCACGTCGGAAACAATTTTACATGAATCACGTTGCGTACAAGTGACAGCTCCGCCAATGCACTGCCCCTTATACAGTGTGTATGCGATACTACCGCCACTGTGTACCGCACGGGATTAGCCGAACGGTCTAGGGCGTTGCAGTCATGGACTATGCGGCTGGTCCCGGCGGAGGTTCGAGTCCTCCCTCGGGCATGGGTGTGTGTGTTTGTTCTTAGGGTAATTTAGGTTAAGTAGTGTGTAAGCTTAGGGACTGATGACCTTAGCAGTTAAGTCCCATGAGATCTCACACACATTTGAACATTTTTTTACGCCATTGTGTACGTGCGTATCACTATTCCATGACTTTTATTACTTCAGTGTATATGTCCTCCCCTCGTGAGCTGTTCTACACGCATTCCGCGAACGAGAACAGCAAAGTGATACACCCAGTACTTGTTCATGGTGATTAGGAAGTAAAAAAAAGTCATACCTATTGTCCGGACACTGCTGCAACATTTCCGCTGCTGCCTCGGTACGGCGGACAATTTCAAAGATCGTGACCAGCAGCAGAACCCAGTGGGCGGCTACCTTTGCCATGTTCAGACTGTCGTGCAATATGTTGAAAACTGATCCACGATTGTTTTCACTTTTTCTACTGTTGCCTTCATTGTGACATGCAGGTCTTCGAGCACCAGGGCCACCATATCCCTTGCTACTTCCGACTCTCCACAGACAGATGACTACCACTTCCTTCTTCGTCAGTGATACTTGTTTGACTACTGGAAGTGTCTGCGCCACCTTCGTGTACTGTTACCATACACTTCCACAACCTCAGTACAGATTGCTACAGCGTTGTCCCCCTTCAAATGGAGAAAACGAATCTACGTTCGATACTCCACTTCATCAATGTGCTACGACACTTTGTTTTTGTCTCCTAGAGGAGGTTACGGTACTGTGGCGCAGGGACTTCGATGTTAACAGGACTGGAGTGGCGTTTACCTGGAAAAAAAAGTAACGTGACGTTACTTTTCCGAGGTGATAATTAAAACTTTATGACTACCCTTCGTGCAGATCACGTTTGGGTTAGTGTGTGCCATAATAAAATAAGAACATCTATGCTAAAATCATAAGCCATTAAATATACTATCAAGTTCGTGACTCCCTCTTAGCGCCAAACCTCTTACTCTAGTAACAGACATAATTTTCCGTCAATTTAATGGCCATATTGACTCGCCTGAATAGCCGCACGCTATAACACGTCGATTTTGCGATTCGGGGAGGCGCGCCAAACCATCCGGCGGATTAACTAGAAGTGCCGGTGAGCCGGCCAGCCTGGATGTAGTTTTTAAGGTGGTTTCCCATGGTCGACTCGGTGAATGCCATGCTGATACCCACGCCTAGCATCACTTACACATTTCGCGAACATCTGACTTACAATCACAAAGAAAGAGGGTGTAGACAGATCTGAAAATTACCGAAATATCAGTTTAATAAGTCACAGCTGCAGAACACTAACGCGAATTCTTTACAGACGAATGTAAAAACTGGTAGAAGCCAACCTCGGGGAAGATCAGTTTAGACTCCGTAGAAATATTGGAACACGTGAGGCAATACTAACCCTACGACTTATCTTAGAAAGTAGATTAAGGAAAGGCAAACCTACATTTCTAGCATTTGTAGACTAAGAGAAAGCTTTTGACAATGTTGACTGGAATGCTCTCTTTCAAATTTTGAAGGTGGCAGGGGTAAAATACAGGGAGCGAAAGGCTATTTACAATTTGTACAGAAAACTGGTAGAAGCCGACCTCGGGGAAAATCAGTTTAGACTCCGTAGAAATATTGGAACACGTGAGGCAATACTAACCCTACGACTTATCTTAGAAAATAGATTAAGAAAAGGCAAACCTATATTTCTAGCATTTGTAGACTAAGAAAAAGCTTTTGACAATGTTGACTGGAATGCTCTCTTTCAAATTCTGAAGGTGGCAGGGGTAAAATACATGGAGAGAAAGGCTATTTACAATTTGTACAGAAAACAGATAGCAGTTATAAGAGTCGAGGGGCATTTAAGGGAAGCAGTGTTGGGGAAGGGAGTGAGACAGGGTTGTAGCCTATCCCCGATGTTATTCAATCTGTATATTGAGCAAGCAGTAAAGGATACAAATTCAGAGTACGAACTAAAATCCATGGAGAAGAAATGAAAACTTTGAGATTCGCCGATGTCATTGTAATTCTGTCAGGGACAGCAAAGGACCTGCAAGAGCAGCTGAATGGATTGGACAGTGTCTTGAAAGGAGGATATACACTCCTGGAAAGGGAAAAAAGAACATATTGACACCGGTGTGTCAGACCCACCATACTTGCTCCGGACACTGCGAGAGGGCTGTACAAGCAATGATCACACGCACGGCACAGCGGACACACCAGGAACCGCGGTGTTGGCCGTCGAATGGCGCTAACTGCGCAGCATTTGTGCACAGCCGCCGTCAGTGTCAGCCAGTTTGCCGTGGCATACGGAGCTCCATCGCAGTCTTTAACACTGGTAGCATGCCGCAACAGCGTGGACGTGAACCGTATGTGCAGTTGACGGACTTTGAGCGAGGGCGTATAGTGAGCATGCGGGAGGCCGGGTGGACGTACCGCCGAATTGCTCAACACGTGGGGCATGAGGTCTCCACAGTACATCGATGTTGTCGCCAGTGGTCGGCGGAAGGTACACGTGCCCGTCGACCTGGGACCGGACCGCAGCGACGCACGGATGCACGCCAAGACCGTAGGATCCTACGCAGTGCCGTAGGGGACCGCACCGCCACTTCCCAGCAAATTAGGGACACTGTTGCTGCTGGGGTATCGGCGAGGACCATTCGCAACCGTCTCCATGAAGCTGGGCTACGGTCCCGCACACCGTTAGGCCGTCTTCCGCTCACGCCCCAACATCGTGCAGCCCGCCTCCAATGGTGTCGCGACAGGCGTGAATGGAGGGACGAATGGAGACGTGTCGTCTTCAGCAATGAGAGTCGCTTCTGCCTTGGTGCCAATGATGGTCGTATGCGTGTTTGGCACCGTGCAGGTGAGCGCCACAATCAGGACTGCATACGACCGAGGCACACAGGGCCAACACCCGGCATCATGGTGTGGGGAGCGATCTCCTACACTGGCCGTACACCACTGGTGATCGTCGAGGGGACACTGAATAGTGCACGGTACATCCAAACCGTCATCGAACCCATCGTTCTACCATTCCTAGACCGGCAAGGGAACTTGCTGTTCCAACAGGACAATGCACGTCCGCATGTATCCTGTGCCACCCAACGTGCTCTAGAAAGTGTAAGTCAACTACCCTGGCCAGCAAGATCTCCGGATCTGTCCCCCATTGAGCATGTTTGGGACTGGATGAAGCGTCGTCTCACGCGGTCTGCACGTCCAGCACGAACGCTGGTCCAACTGAGGCGCCAGGTGGAAATGGCATGGCAAGCCGTTCCACAGGACTACATCCAGCATCTCTACGATCGTCTCCATGGGAGAATAGCAGCCTGCATTGCTGCGAAAGGTGGATATACACTGTACTAGTGCCGACATTGTGCATGCTCTGTTGCCTGTGTCTATGTGCCTGTGGTTCTGTCAGTGTGATCATGTGATGTATCTGACCCCAGGAATGTGTCAATAAAGTTTCCCCTTCCTGGGACAATGAATTCACGGTGTTCTTATTTCAATTTCCAGGAGTGTAAGATGAACATCAACAAAAGCAAAACGAGGATAATGGAATGTAGTCGAAATAAGTCGGGTGATGCTGAGGGAATTAGATTAGGAAATGAGGCACTTAAAGTAGTAACGGAGTTTTGCAATTTGGGGAACAAAATAACTGATGATGGTCGAAGTAGAGAGGATATAAAATGTAGACTGGCAATGGCAAGGAAAGCGTTTCTGAGTAAGAGAAATTTGTTAACATTAAGTATAGATTTAAGTGTCAGGAAGTCATTCCTGAAAGTATTTGGATGGAGTGTAGCCATGTATGGAAGTGAAACATAGGCGATAAATAGTTTGGACAAGAAGAGAATAGAAGCTTTCGAAATGTGGTGCTACAGAAGAATGCTAAAGATTAGATGGATAGATCACATAACTAATGAGAAGGTATTGAATAGAATTGGGGAGAAGAGAAGTTTGTGGCACAACTTGACTAGAAGAAGGGACCGGTTGGTAGGACATGTTCTGAGGCATCAAGGGATCACAAATTTAGAATGGAGGGTAAAAATCGTAAAGGGAGATCACGAGATGAATACAGTAAGCAGATTCAGACGGATGTAGGTTGCAGTAAGTACTGGGAGATGAAGAAGCTTGCACAGGATAGAGTAGCATGGAGAGCAGCATCAAACCAGTCTCAGGACTGAAGACCACAACAACAACAACAACAACATGACATTACCTTTCTGATGTGATAATTAAAACTTTATGACTTCTCTTCTTACAGATCACGTTTGGGTTAGTGTGTGCCGTAATAGAATAGGAACACTTATGCTAAAATCATAAGCCATTAAATATACTATCAAGTTCGTGACTTTCTCTTAGCGCCAAACCTCGTACTCTAGTAACAGATATAATTCTCCGACAATTTAATGGCCATATTGAGTCGCCTGAATAGCCGCACGCTATAACACGTCGATTTAGCGATTCAGAGAGGCGCGCCAAACCGTCCAGCGGATTAACTAGAAGTGCCGGTGAGCCGACCAACCTGGATGTGGTTTTTAAGGTGGTTTCCCATGGTCGACTCGGTGAATGCCACGCCCGGTATCACTTACACATTTCGCGAACACCTCACTAGACGCCGTACTACCGTTTAGAAAAGTAGATGGAAGCAAGTCTGGCCAACGAACCACAATCAAAATAAATGAAAGAAACAAGGTTTCATTATAAAGAGAAGTTCTGTTGCAAAGCTGGAGATAGACATCTCAGCCCATTGTTGCATATGGTAAGGCCATAGCGACTTAATCAGTTTGAAATTATTATATTTTTCCATAAACTTGATTTGATTACTGGAAATAAACGCAGGAGATCTAAAAAAACCAAAAAACAAGTGTGATGAAGAGATGGCTCACAACGCTACCACACGACTGTGAAGAGCGTGAATGAAAATATTAATTCTTTTATTCCCTACAAACCAGGGTAAGAAAATAATAATTCTTTCAAAGAGCGATACATACAGGGTGACTCAGCTGTCCCTACCACTGGATTTTTGTGCTGCCCGTAACGCCTTGAAATAGCATGCACATGATTTTCATATTCTCTCACTCGCTACGCACAAACCATTAGTCCTAGCAAAAAATGAACGGGATCTTTTTGTAGGACGTTTTCACTGGAGGTCACCGTTTTCGTGTTATTTAAGAAAAATGTGTTACAGGATCGCTTTTGTAGGTTTTCCTTGATAATTCGGAAACTACGGCCGCTAGCGAAAACGCCTCCCTGTAAAAAATTTAACTACGGGGTGGCGCAGGAAATGTGTTACCATTTTGTTTTTGAATATAAACTTTATTGTCAATACAATCTGAAAGGAACATATACTACAATGAAGAGCCGTCCATGGAGATTTGTCCTAACTCAGCACATGCTCAATATGCCTACCATTTCGTTTCCTAACTTCCTTCAAACGAACACTGAAGTTAGTGATTACGCTACGGCATATGTCTTCCGTAATTTCACTGCAAGATTGAAGAATAAGTCTTCTGAGCTCCATTAAATTACGTGGACGTTTCGGGAAAAAATTTTCCTTTAGGTACCCCCAAAGAAAAAAGTCACATGGATTGAGGTTTGGACTATTGGGGGGCCAAATTTGTCTCTCATTGAAGCGACCTGGAAACATGAGTGAAATGATCCGCATGTCGAAATGCTCGTGTAAAACTCCAACACAGTGTTTGCAGTATGTGGCCTTGCTCCATCTTGCATGAACCACTGCGTGTTGAAGGGCAAGGCAGTAGCAAGAAGCTTTAGTGCGCCACCCTGTACATTAAATTTCCTACAAATTGTCCTGTTCATTTTTCTGTAGGACTAATAGTTTGCATGTAGTGAATGAGAGAATATCAAAATCTTGCACGTGCTATTTGAAAGTATTGCGAATTGCCTAAAACACAGCTTTAGGGGCAGCTGAACCACCCTTATAAATGGCTACTTGTGACCTCTAGTTTACTGGTTTGCAAAACTTAAGGACAAAAGTAGTAGACATATACCCATATGGTGAAAGGTGGGAACATGTAATGCACACTCAGGAACATTGTTGAACACGATCATTTTGGTAGTCCAGGTGTTATGGTGTGACAAGCCATAATGTTGCATCAATGTACTGACTACTAAATCGTGGTATACGGTACATTCAACGGTTAACGGTATTGTGACGCTGTACTCCTCTCCTATGTGCATCTCTTAACGGGTGCATTCTGGCTTGAACTCATTTTTGCGGATGACAATGCGCGACTGCACCGCACACCGGAGTTTGAGGAGTGCTTGGAACGAGATGTTATTCAGCGAATGGGTAGGCCTCCCCCTTCATCTGACACAAATCCAACTGGACAAGTGTGGAATGCAGTTGGGGGGAGGTACTGCAGCATAAACGAGCGTTATTTCTACTCGTCTCATTGGGCATTTTATTCAGTTACCTTCTGTACTATAACGTAGTACTTCATTCTATGCGTGGTCCAAGTTCCATCGAGCTATGTTACTTGGCAGTGACGCATCGTGCGAAAGCTACTTTCGTTCTTAAGCTTTGCCCGTCAGTGTAACTTGTTAGATAACAGTACCTGGTGTGGTACGGTACCTTCTTAACTTTCCAAGCTGTAATTAACTACATGAGAATCGAAAGGATTTTCAGTTCAAACTTTATTAGAAGAAATTGAGTTTTATTTTTATTTTTATTGTGAGTGTGCAAATGTGGGAAGCGACCTCCGATGATTGTTGGGCACCAACACGGAATTCACCAAAAGTCTGTGCTGAATGACGAACTGACAGTGTGCCGGTGTTAGTAACACTCTTATGGCTGAAATAACATAGCAGACAGTCGAAAAAAGTGCTTTATGGTATTACTAATGTGACATCGCTGGGAAATATATACTGGGTGAATATAATTAAACTAGCGGTGTGCCGAGTGCTACAGCGCAGACTGTATAATTAGCAGAGCGCTGAATCATCATATGTATGTTCATCAACTGCTACACTCACGGAGTAAATGAAAAGAACAATAGTTCCACTTTACGCCACCAGGTGAAAATATGGCACTGTAAGCAATCAGAATGTGGTGTGGGAGCAGGCAAAGGGAAGAGACGATCAAACATATGATAACAGTTGTTCCACTTTATGCCGCCAGGTGAAAATATGGCACTGTAAGCAATCAGAATGTGGTGTGTGAGCAGGCAAAGGGAAGGAACGATCAAACATATGATAACAGTGGTTGTGACATGTAAAATGGCACGCTCGACAGTTGCTAGCAGCATATCTGGTGTAAACAGAGCGATATGTCATTGTATACTATCGTTCAGATCACAAAGAATCCAGATAGATACCTGACAGACATAATCTTTCAGATATCCTCACAACCAGAAGTCACATGGATTTAGGTCGAGCGATCTGGAAGGTCACACATCTTGAAATTACCTAGAGATGATGTGGGCGTTAGCGAAGGTTTCTCGAAGCAAATCTTTCACCTGCCAAACGACCCTTGGAGTCGCCCTAACTTGCATGAAAATAATAGTGTGGACGCAGATGAGTTGTTGAAAAGCTGGAATCACGTGTTGCACAAGGAAATCCTTATAACGTGCAGATGTCACTGTACACCTAACAGGCCCACTAAGTGCCATCTGCCTGAAGAATAACAGACCAAGAATGAATGAACTTTTGAAAGCACACCGAAAATTCGTGGTCTATAAAAATAAAGCCTAAAAAATCAAGATCTGTTTTTCCTATAACTCTTATAATTTCAACGACAGGATTAATGTCAACATTAACTTTTATCTCAATATATTAAGGACTTAAGTTGACTAAACTAATAACCTTCAAAGCTACAATTACGAGGGTCAGTCAAAAAGTAATGCCTCCTATTTTTTTTTTCTACGTTTAATTGTCAGGAAATTTAAATGCAATTACATAGGTTGAAAACCACAACATTGAGGATCATTTTGTCATTTTTCAATGTAATCTCCGCCCATCTCTACAGTTTTGGTCCATCTTTGAACAAGGGCATGTATCCCAGCACGGTAAAAATCACAGCTCTGCTTCCTAAGCCATTGACGCACGGATGTTTTGACGGCCTCCTCATCTTCAAAATGAATCCCACGATGAGCTTCTTTTAGTGGCCCAAACAGATGGAAGTCTGATGGTGCCAGGTCAGGGCTGTATGGGGGATGAGGCAAAACTTCCCACCCAATTTTGACAATCTCGTCAGAGGTGTGACGACTGGTGTGTGGTCTTGCATTGTCATGCAAAAGAAGAACATCTGCCATTGATTTTGTTGGGCGAACTCGCTGAAGACGTGCTTTAAGTTTGTTGAGGGTTGTGACGTATTGAACAGAATTTATTGTGCATCCCTGCTCCAAAAAATCAACCAGAATCACACCCTCTGTATCCCAGAAAACTGTTGCCATAACTTTCCCTGCCGATCGCACAGTTTTGAATTTTTTCTTCCTCGGCGAGCTTGTGTGACGCCACTCCATTAACTGCCTCTTTGATTCGGGTTCAAAAAAATGCACCCATGTTTCGTCCCCGGTCACAATTTTTTTCAGAAACTCATCTCCCTCCAAACGGAAGCGCTGCAAGTGTTGGGAGGCTTCCTTGCCTCTTTATTCTGATCGGTTAACATTCTTGGAACCCACCGTGCACAAACTTTTGAGTACCCCAATTGTTTAATAATCGTGATCACACTGCCTTTACTAAGAGAAATAATGCGACACACTTCATCTGCAGTCACCCGACGGTCACCACGAATGATGTCATCAACTTGCTGAATGTTGTGTGGAGTCACTGCACTCACCGGCCTGCCGCTCCGCTTTTCGTCAGTCAACGGTGTTTGCCCTTCAGCTTCCTTACAACGACGAACCCATCGTCTAACAGTGCTGACATCCACTGTCACAACACCATACACCTTCTTCAGTCTTTCATGAATGCGTATGGGCGTTTCACCTTCTGCATTCAAGAATTCAATCACACAACGCTGTCTCAAACGAACATCGATGTCGGCCATCTTACAAACTTCTGCTGTGCTGCCACCTGTTGACACAAAAAGTTACTACTGCAGTGGATTGCAGAAGAAGGTTTGAGGAATGGCGCCAAATTCAAATTTTTCACTTAACTTAATTTCTTTAAGTAGAAAAAAAATGGGAGGCATTACTTTTTGACCGACCCTCGTAAAAGAATAATATTTTAGGCCTTAGTAAAGATTTACACCTACAGCCACATAAGATTAGTGCAGCGGATCTTCCTGCACAACATGTGGCAGAGTAGAACCTCATATGCGACAGCTCTGTGAATTCATGGCACTGATTAGAGAAAAATGTGCCTCGTCTATCCAAAGAATATTCCCTGGCCGCATGCCATCCATTTCCATGTGTGCCAGAAACGAAGAGAAAAATTACGACGCTGTATCCTATCTTGGGGATTCATTTGTTGCACATCCTGAATCTTGTAGGGATACAAGTGTAAAATGCACCACCAAATGTTTTGAACTGTTCACCAGGGGATAGAAAACTCCAGTGACACAGCTTGAGTCCTGGCTGCATAATGTGAGGTATGTGCTGCACGATCGGCTATACCTACAGCAACTTCATCAACAACTGCCATGGGAATGGTCCATTTCCCTCTCCCCGCTGTTGTTGTTTCTTCAAATTACATGATATATTCTTTAGCCTATTTATTGACATGGGGCTTCTTCGCAGCCGTTTCTGTCGGCGATATTCCTGCAATGCAGTGCTGCCATTGATGCCATTCCGATAAAACAACTTTACCAGTATTTCACGGTCTTTCTCCTCAATAGCCATTTGCTTTCATACGGAAAACTTCAACCTTCTTAACCCTTTGCACCAAAAATCACTTCATAAAAGATATTAACAAGCATTGCCAAGGGACAAACAGCATACTGACGTCAAAACACGAAACATTCACATTCTGATTGCTTACAACGCAGTATTTTCACCTGCTGGAAGAAAGTGTAACTACTGTGTTTTTCACCATACTCCACAAGCGCACAGATTAATTAATATACTTATGATGTCTCAGCATCCAAAAATGTACACAGTCCACTCTGCAGCACCGGGAACACCATCAATTTAATTAGAACTACCCAGTATTAACAAGGCCAGTAAAATTCGAAGAATAACAAGTACTCCAGCAGTGATATCACTACCCTGGCCTGCACTGCCTGCTGCTGCCATGCAGCATTTCTGCTCTGTCGCTGTTGGGAATCTAATGATAAGTACGGTAGATGACATTTTAGGCCCTAAATTAGGAAATATACCAAAACGAATCTGGCGAAGCCTATAACTGCACAAGACACATGTTTGCTCAAATAATTTGCTAAGCAGGCAAGCACACAAACAGCCTGATTTCCTGGCAGCTATCAGAACAAATCAATTAGTTTTATTTTTCGGTCCGCACTTGGTGTAAGGCACAATGGACTCTCAAACGAAATATTTCCACATCTAAATTGTTTTATTATGGTTGTCAAGTGTCTCAACCCTAATTCAACATCTAACATACATGATGACACAGTAGCATTCCTTTTAATGACCTGCAAAATGCTGCGGCTGTTTCATTTTCGTGAGCAATATAATGCCACATTTATCTCACGGTTACGCCATCTTGGACTGCGATGTTATGCATTCATGGTCAGTGACCCACATACGACGTCATGATAAAGTTATAGTGAAGGAAGTGTGGTTATTACTTCTTGGATAGGGGACTGACCCACACATATGACTTCATGACTCTAAGCGTTATGCATGTTGTAACAAGTGTTAACTACCACCATTGATAAGTCTCAGCTCGCAGACTATCACTTTTGCTTGTTGGAAGAAGTCAAAACTTGGAAGAACAAATCTCAGCTTACTTAGTCACTGTCATAATTAGACTTGCTGGTATCAGTAGATGCACATGTCACCATCTCCAAGCATGTCATATTTTGCCAAGTCGAGACAAATACTCATCGAGGGGGGGGACGGGGGGGAGGGGGGGGGAGGGGGGCATCAATATGTGTAAAGGGGGAGGGGCATGGTGATTGCCGCATCAGCTGACCTTCATTGCCCCAATTGCGTTTGGCGTAATGGTATCCCATTTTTAATCATCTCTGAACTAAATTCTGTTCAGTTCCATTCAGTTTGCGAATAAAATTACGAGCTGTTCCATTCCATACTGATTCGCTCCAGTCCATTCTGATCCATTCTAATTTGTTCTATTCCATGTTTGAATGAAATTTTGATATATTCTTTTCTGTGCTGATCTATTCCATTCTGTTCTGTCTTTTTGAATGATCTTTGTGGATCAGTTTCTGATCTGTCCTTTCGTTCACTGTAAGATATTTGTTACAAATCTTGGTCTAACATGGGACAATTTGTTCAAATTTTCGTTGTAAGGTGGGCCAACTTGCTACAGTTTTGATGTAACATGGAGGGCAATTTGATATTGTTGCATTGCAACTATGCTCAATTTGCTACTGTTTCTTTGTAACATAGGTCAATTTGTTATAGTTTTTCTGTAATATTGCCAAGTTTTTCAATTTTTCTATAACATGGAGTGTAATTTGTTATGGCTTTGCTGTAACATGCACAATTTGTTGTAGTTTTGCTACAACATGAAGGGCAATTTCTTAGTTTTGCTTTAACATGGGACAATTTGTTATAGTTTTGTTGTAAGATGGGTCAACTTAGTACAGTATTACTGTAACATCGAGGGCAACTCGTTACAGTTTTGCTCTAACAGGGGACAATTAGTTAACGTTTTGCTGTAACATGAAGGGCAATTTTTTCAGTTTTTTTGTAATACTGGTTAGTTTTAGTTTTTCTGTAACACGTGGGGCAGTTTATTAGAGTTTTGTTGCAATGTGGGCAATTTGTTACAGATTTTCTGTAGGATGGAGGAAATTTGTTACAATTTTGCTGTAACATACTGGGTAATTTGTTACAGTTTTGTTGGAACATGTGTCAGTTTTTTTAGAGTTTTGGTGTACATTGAAGTCCACTTGTTACAGCTTTTGTCTAACGTAGGCAATTTTTTACAATTTGCTGTACAAGGAGGGAAATTTGTTACAGTTTTCCTGTAACATTGCGTTGCGACATCATGTAATGCCCTACCCCTTCCCATTCCTCCCATAGAGACCATGTGTGTCAACACATAGAGTGTACCCCATCTTTACTGGCTTGTATCTGAGTGACATTGTACTTTTAATGTTGTCATGCATCTTATCTCTCTCGCTCTCTGCCACGTAGCACACATAGATGACTTCTATCAGTTTGATGTTTATTTACATGCTGCACAACGATGCTTGTACCGACCCATTTTCTGAAATTATCATTTTAGTATTTTGCGAAGAGCTTGATATGTTCCTTTCTTTCTCCTACATGATGTTAGAATGTTATGAAGTAAGTATTTACACGTGATTTTTGTTTGTCAGTTCAGTGCACCATTCAGGGATACAAAAAATTTTTGCTATTAGAATTTTGTTTTTGTATTTCCGCCTTTTTCCTGGTTTCCTGGTTAGGATACAACAGTCACAACACAAATTTATGTCCTGAGATTTTCATCAATATTTCTCCATATTACCATTTTTTCAATTATGTACCCAGGCTGAGGTTAGAGTGTTAATTAATTTAGATCTAGATGGATGCTTCCAGGTTGGGGCTAGAATATTAAATAATTAAGATCTAGATAGGTGCCCCAGTAATGTATTAACACTGTCATAGTTGCTGTAGCAACGTAATTTCAAGATAAGTATGGGTTTAAGAAGCACAAAAGTTTCAAGAGTTTTTATATAACTTATATAACGGAATGGTTGTTGGAGCTAGTCGCATGAGACATTCCATTTGAGAAATCGTTACCGAATTCAATATTCCGAGATACACAGTGTCAAGAGAGTACCTCTCACCACCGACAACAAGTGGCCGACGGTCGCAGCGGCGTTTCTGTATAGTTGTCGGTGCCAACAGACAAGCAATGCTGCGTGAAATAATTGAAAAACTCAATGTGGGACGTACGACAAACGTATCCGTTAGGACAAAGTGGCGAAATTTGGCGTTAATGGGCAATGACAGCAGACAATCGACACGAGTGCCTTTGCTAACGCACAACGTTGCCTGCAACACCTCTCCTGGGCTCGTTATCATACCGGTGGGACTGTAAACAGTGGCCTGGTTTGATGAGTCACATTTCAGTTGGTAAGGGCTACTGGTGGGGTTCGAGGGTGGCGCATACCCCACGAATCCATGGACCTAAGCTGTCAACAAGGTATTGTGCGACCTGGTGGTGGACCTAATAATAGGGTGGCCTGTGTCTACATGAAATGTATTGGATCTTCTGGTCCAATGAACCGATTTTTGAGTGGAAATAGTTATGTTCGATTACTTGAGACTATCTGCAGCCATTCATGGACCTCATGTTCTCTAATAAGGATGGCATTTTTATGGATGACAGATCGCTCTGTTGCCAGGCGACTGGTTTGAAAAAATTCTGGACAGTTCGAGCGAATTATTTAGCCAGCCAGATCGCCCGACATGAATTCCATGGAAGACTTATGCGACATAACAGAGAAGTCAGTTCGTGCACAAAATCCTACACCGGCAATACTTTCGCAATTATGGACGGCTATAGAGGCAACATAGCTCAATATTTCTGCAGGGGACTTCCAATGAGTTGCTGAGTCCATTGCACGTCGAGCTACTGCTTTACGCTAGGCAAAAGAAGGTCCGACACGATATTAGAAGGTATCCCATGAATTTTGTCCCCTCAGTGTATTTTTATTTGGTGAAGTCGGATATTTAGTTGAAGCCTCTCTACTTTTCAGTTCCGGAAGCCTGTTTTGGAAGTTAACTAACTAAACATTCGTATTGTTTGTTGAAATTACGCATGAACGTATAACTTCTGTTGAACTCGGCTGCCGGATACCACGAGCTATTACGTCTGTTGAACATCTCTGCAGCTGGTGGGTTGTTTAGACGTGTTTTTTAGGGGCGACGGCTTGGTGCCCTGTTATCAGCGGCTTTTAACCTGCCGTTGGGCTTTTTAATGGCAGCAGGCACGCCTTAACGGAATAGCTAGTCTTTCCAAGTGCTCATCGTGTTTCTCTGTTTCGCTGCTTCTCCAGTATGCTAATACGGGGAACTAATAAAGCAAACGCCTTTGGCTCTGTTTTATGTGCCGGTCTGGAGAATGAAAATCAATTCGCAGGCTACAAAATACGGGCTTCAGAGAAGGCTCTTATACAGCTTCAGGTCGGAACAAAAGATTGGAGACCCTAAGAATAACTTGCGAAGTATATGGCTTCTAAAAGCCGCAGTAACGTGGGTTGTTCTGCTCATAAACGTGAATTATTGGCGGATTCGACTTATTAATAACGAAATAATTTGGCTACACACAAGATAAACGATCTCTAAGGAGGGGATTCATTTTAAGAGAGACGTAAGTTTGCCTTCATAGGCACGCGCAGCCTAATTGTAAGATGTGGCTTAGAAATACAAAAGAAAGTAGGAGGAATGACTCCACGACTACCCACACTCCACTTTTTTTCTACTTCTTTACCGTGGGTTGCTGAACAGTCCATATACTTACATGATCAGTTAGAAGGAAGACTAGCATCACCAGACATCTCCAATTTATTATACTACACCGACGGAAAAAAATTCATACCACGAAGGAGTTGCGCGACATAAACGAAAGTTGGTAGGCGTGTTTCTAAATGTGAAAGATGACATCTATTCAAATTTCGCATTAATCGCATAAGAGTGGAACTAGTTGCGCCACTACGAGGATGAAAGTCAGGTTTGATTTAAGCGGTCGTGAGCGTTAGTTACCTTTGAGATTGGACTTGGTAAGTTGCTGTTAGCTGAGAATGTCTTTAAAGCGACAAAGACGCGTTTACCAACACCTCACTGAGTTTGAACGAGATCGTGTAATAGGGTTACGAGAAGATGAACGTTCCTTCAGCGGTACTGCAGAAAGGCTTGGCAGAAAAGTAGTCAAAACTAGACATGATTGTCTTAATGGGATTTCCGCGATCGTTCATTAAATAAAAATATGGCATTTCACTCTTTTGATCGCTATTTTTTATTTTCAATGACCGGTTTCAGGCTATTTTCAGATCATATATTGCAGTTACAGAATAACTTGTCACTACAGTTTCAGATCATATATTGCAGTTACAGAGTAACTTGTCACTACAGTTCTGTAGTGACAAGTTACTCTGTAACTGCAATTTATGATCTGAAAATGGGCAGCTAGCCTGAAACCGGTCATTGAAAATAAAAAATAGCGATCAAAAGACTGAAATGCCATATTTTTAGATAAGTAGTAACTGTACGCGATTGCTGGCAGTGGTGGTCACGAGAATGTACGGTTGCAAGAAGACTGGACTCCGGACGGCCACCTGGGGCTATCGAGAGGGAAGACCATCGTGTCTGATGTCTGTCTCTGGGGGACCAATTACAGCTGCAGGTGACACCACACTGACACAACGAACAGTTACAAATCGGTTACCTCAAGGAAAGCTCCGAGCCAGACGCCCTGCAGCGAGCATTCTACTGATCCCAAACCGCAACCTTTTGCGACTTCAGTGGTGTCGAGTGACAGCTAATTGTAGGACGGTGTGGAGGACTGTTGTGTTTTCTGACGAAAACTGGCTCTGTCTCGGTGCCAGTGATGGACGTGTGTTGGCTAGACGGAGACCAGTTTAGGGCCTGCAACCAACTTCTTGCTTGCCAGACACACTTGGATTACACATGGACTTACGGTATGGGGTCCGATTTCGTATGACTGCAGGAGCACTCTCGTAGTTATCCCGTGCACCCTGACTGCACTCTGGTGATTCGACCTGTTGTGCTGCGATTCATGAACAGCATTGCGGGTGGTGTTTTCCATCAGGATAACGTTCTCTCACATCCACTGTGGTAACCAGATGTGATCTACAGAGTGTCGACATATTGGCCTGTCCTGCTCCATCACCAGATCTGTCTCCAATAGAACACATGTGGGACACCATCGGACGACAACCACAGCGTCATCAGCAACCAGGATTAACTGTCCCTGTATTGACCGGCCAAATGTGACAGACATGGACCTTCGTCCCACAAACTGGCTTCCGGCACCTGTACAACACAGTGGATGATCGTCTGCATGCTTGCATACAACATTGTGGCGGTTACACCGGATATTAATGTACCAGAATTTCATATTTGCAATGGCTTATCTCACGCTTACATTAACCTGTGACACTGTAATGTTAATCACTTACATATGTTACCTAGACAAATGTACCGCCAAAATTTCATTACTCTGCACTGATTAGTTTTTGGTGTTGCGATTTTCTTCTGTCAGTGTACGTTGCCGTAAGTTCTATGTGAGAAAATTCTACATATTTGTGATGTTACTTACATCTAACGGCATTATATTTGTTTTGAAGTAAATATGTGATCTTTATCTTAGTAAGCCTATAACTAAGATAACTATTACAATGAAATGAATACCCCTAGTTGCAGCCAGGAGTTGATATAAGTCAACTGGGACAATTGAAAACGTGTGCCCCGACTGGGACTCGAAACGGGGATCTCCTGGTTACATGGCAGACGCTCTATCCATCTGAGCCACCGAGGACACAGCGTCTGCCATGTAAGCAGGAGTTCCCGGGTTCGAGTCCCGGTCGGGGCACACATTTTCAACTGTCCCCGTTGACTTATATCAACGCCTGTATGCAACTAGTGGTATTCACTTCATTGTAATTTCATTCTAACGAGCTGCATGGCCACCGATGTTATCTGCTCTTTCGGACATGTCCGAAAGAACAGATACCATCTTCATATATATATATATATATATATATATATATATATATATATATATATATATATAGTCATTAAGCGTTACGCAGAATATCAGACAAAAAATACAGTTTATGACAGATAAAAAACGTTTTGAGGTAAAAACGTATCAAACAAAATTTGTATTCTTGTGTAGCAGCTCACAGATGGAGCAATAAGCGACTGATAGGTAAAACAACGTGAACACTTGCCTTTGCCTCGCTGTTATGCAACCAAAATCTAGCAATAATTCAACTTCCCGTAGCTCAACAGTAAAAATGATCTTTAACTTGTTTAGAAAATAAATGATCCAGAACAGATTTTTAAAATTATTTACAAGGCACATTTTCGAAAGGTTTCACAAGTTTCCGAATTTTTAATTAACAGCTTCTAACTGAATTTTTATAGCCGCATATGCATAATGGAGGGCATAACTGGTACCCTCCAAACGTTTCATGATTTACTCGAGAAATCAAAACAATATTTTTGGTATGTGTTAGTGCGGAAAACGACGAATATTTTTCTACCTATCTAACACTCTTTACTGTTTTGTATGCTCAGATACTGAAACCAGTATGTGCTTTTCGGTGGATCGATGTACGTTTTTGAAGAAAACAGATAAGCAGATAAAAAGAGACGCAACTCACCTTACTCTCTCCAACGTACAGTTTCGTAGAAACACGTGAGTGTACAATGTCAGGCCCGCTATACTTTGTTTACACGACAAAGAAGGTCCAATTACGTTGTGAAGGCTGACTTCCATCGTTACCTTTATTTCATTTACTGTTTGAGGCATCAGCTGTTTTTATGAGCTATAGAGCCGAAGTAAGACGGCCACAACATTGTGTCGCTATCTTGAAGCGTTTGTGAAATATTACGTGTGTTTAGCTACGTTCTCATTACGTAACGTCCAGCAATAACAACTCATGTGAATATCACTGCATGTGCACCATTAACCTTTTGGCAGTCATATATCACACTTCATTCTAAATTTTGGCGACACAATGGACAGAAAACGTAACTTTTCGGAGTGGCATCTGAAACCACAAATTCGTTCCACTGTGGAGATTCCGAAAGACTTCATAACTTTTCCTGTATCAGATACTGAACACGAAATAGCATCTGAGTATTTTGTCGCCTCATATTTACTATCACACAAGAGTTCATTAGCTCCGGTTGCCTTTTTCGATTATACCCAGTGTACGATAGTTGTCTGCGTAGCGACAAACGATTTCAACCCAAGTAATTAATCCTGCAGCAGACAACAGTTAACATAGAGCAACTAGACCGTCTGGATGATAGAACTTCTGGCACGTCGTTCTAGGGTATCACGACCTGATTTAATGAACAGCAAGGTACAGCTCGAAGAGGCTGCCTCTAGCAACTACACTACTGGCGATGAAAATTGCTACACCATGAAGATGACGTGCTACAGACGAGAAATTTAACCGACAGGAAGAAGATGCTGTGATATGCAAATGATTATCTTTTCAGAGCATTCACACAAGGTTGGTGCCGGTGGCAACACCTACAACGTGCTGACATGAGGAAAGTTTGCAACCGATTTCTCATACACAAACAGCAGTTGACCGGCGTTGCCTGGTGAAACGTGTTGTGATGCCTCGTGTAAGGAGGAGAAATGCGTACCATCACGTTTCCGACTTTGATAAAGGTCAGATAGTAGCCTATCGCGATTGCAGTTTATCGTAGCGCGACATTGCTGCTCGCGTTGGCCGAGATCCAATGACTGTTAGCATATCGAATCGGTGGATTCAGGAGGGTAATACGGAACGCCGTGCTGGATCCCAACGGCCTCGTATCACTAGCACTTGAGATGACAGGCATCTTACCCGCATGGTTGTAACGGATCGTGCAGCCACGTCACGATCCTTGAGTCAACAGATGGGGACGTTTATAAGACAACAACCCTATGCACGAACAGTTCGACGACGTTTGCAGCAGCATGGACTATCAGGTCGGAGACCATGGCTGCGGTTACCCTTGCGCTGCATCACAGACAGGAGCGCCTGCGATGATGTACTCAATGACGAACCAGGGTGCACGAATGGCAAAACGTCAATTTTTCGGATGAATCCAGGTTCTGTTTACAGCATCATGATGGTCGCATCCGTGTTTGGCGACAACGCGGTGAACGCACATTGGAAGCGCGTATTCCTCATCGCCATACTGGCGTATCACCCGGCTTGACGGTATGGGGTGCCATTGGTTACACTTCTCTGTCACCTCTTGTTCGCATTGACGGCACTTTGAACAGTGGACGTTACATTTCAGATGTGGTACGACCCGTGGCTCTACCCTTCATTCGGTCCCTGCGAAAGCCTACATTTCAGCAGGATAATGTACGACCGCATGTTGCAGGTCCTGTACGGGCCTTTCTGGATATAGAAAATGTTCGACTGCTGCCCTGTCCAGCACATTCTCCAGATCTCTCACCAATTGAAAACGTCTGGTCAATGGTGGCCGAGCAACTGGCTCGTCACAATACGCCAGTCACTACTCTTGATGAACTGTGGTATCGTGTTGAAGCTGCATGGGCAGCTGTACCTGTACACGCCATCCAAGCTCTGTTTGACTTAATGCCCAGGCGTATCAAGTCCGTTATTACGGCCAGAGGTGGTTGTTCTGGGTACTGATTTCTCAGGATCTATGCACCCAAATTGCATGAAAATGTAATCACATGTCAGTTCTAGTATAATATATTTGTCCAATGAATACCCGCTTATCATTTGCATTTCCCCTTGGTGTAGCAATTTTAATGGCCGGTTGTGTACAAAGAATCGATGGGGGATAATATAGAATTAAAATTAACAAGCTCTTATTGAATATAGATTGCATGACCAAAAAAATGAAATTCAGCTAGAGAAGTGGATTCGAAATGGAACTTCACTGGTTGGCAGCATATTTTATGTTATTTTTGTGTATTTCATGAGTGCACATCGTAATAGTGAAATATGCAGCTAAACTTTATAAAATTGAAATATGGACGTGAAAATGATAATAAGTGTGTAACTAAGTGTCAAAACTGTCACCACAGCGTAACTATAGTAATGGCGCTTCATCTTTATGTAAGTGCAGATATACTTCCGTAAAATCCTGCCTTGCCACTTACAATTGTCCCACTTGTATCTGTTTAGTCACCAGCAAATAATTTTTTTTGTATTTATACAGTGATCTCCAGCAGTATAAACATGTACGTGAATGTATAAACACAGCCGGCCGGGGTGGCCGAGCGGTTCTAGGCGCTACAGTATGGAACCTCGCGACCGCTACGGTCGCAGGTTCGAATCCTGCCTCGGGCATGGATGTGTGTGATGTCCTTAGGTTAGTTAGGTTTAAGTAGTTCTAAGTTCTAGGGGACTGATGACCTCAGAAGTTAAGTCCCATAGCGCTCAGAGCCATTTGAACCTGAGGATGGCTGCAAGCCCGAAACCGGTCGTGTGACAAATAAATAACCTTGTATTGTGACTGGTAGCGGATATTTTTCTACAGCCTATAAAGGAACAGTCACGGAGTTCGACAGCATCCACTATGGATAAAATTCATTTAGTTTCTTTTGTGGTTCTCAAGACAGTCCAAGCAAGTGGCGTTAATTCCCTAGTCCAGCTGCTGCTGGCGTTCGACCATAGGTACGGAATGACACATAACGTCACAGGGAGTCCTTTATTTGTTCTCAAGTGGCAGCCGCAGATGTAAGGAGGTTGTGATATGCTTGGTGCACAGTACAGGGATCCTCCATTGTGGTCGTCAGACGTGGTCGACTGGAATCCTGTCGACGAGTATGCCTGTCCTCAGATTATCACGCAGTACAACATTGGGACACTGTCACATTCAAATATTCCGCAGATCAGGATACAGCACGATTCGACCAGCTGGCAGATGGAGACCCACAATGAGGCCCCATTTAAACTCTGTTACGTGCTGATAACGCTGTCTCACACGGGTACGCTTCATCTCTGTGTCTTTCACAGTGATCACTCGACATCTGATGCTGTTCACGCCTCTTATATACCCAGTCACCCATGGTAGCAACACTAACCCGATCAACACTAATCCATTGTGGAGGCCGGTTGTCCTGTCACAGAGACATGGAACAACAATCATTCACATATCCGCCAATGACGTGTACGTGTACTAAGCTACATTGGCAGCCGACCATGTGTGAGAGCTCTTCAATTTTTTGTCAAGCAGGACCATTGCCTAGGGATGTCCATTCATAGATTCAAACTATTGTACTCTCGGTTGTAACAAAGTGCCACCCTCCAAGCGTAATGATACGGGGATCATTAATCTCTTCTTGCGGCCTCGATTACGATTTCTGTTTTCACTGTGACGAAATTTAAAAATGCCAAGTTTCACTGTTGTTCGACGTCGGTATCAAATTGAATCAGTTCAAAGGTCGGAGGAACGCAGAGGCATACCTACTCCAACAGAACTAAGACTAGTGAAACACCGTGGTATTCAAGCAAACTTTCGCACTGAGGCCAGCTTTGCTAATATTTAAAGTTTTCTCAAGTAAGAAAGATAGTGGTATATTTTACACCGCATTAATCTTGTAAATGACAAATCCCTAACGCCTGAAACTTGTCAGATACTAGAAATTCGTCAGTACAAATTCACTTTGTACCAGTTCCTATGATAGTGCGTACTACAGAAAGTAGTATTTCCTGATCATTTTAGTTCTCCTCTGGCTCTCCAGTGTCTCACTTTCAGGTTAAAAACAATGTTTCAGCCCCGTAAAAATATTCTGATTTGATGATCCTGTTGTAACACCTGTTTAGTGTATTTTGAGAACTTTTTCGTTGTAATCTCTTTCATGAGTCTGAAGACCATTTCCATTTTGTGAGAACGAATTTGAGAACGGATCATTTCTAGGGCAGTTGTTTGAATAGTTTGAACTAACAAACACCCTCAGTTTTTCGTAATTAGTGTCTAGAAGTTTGGGTGCCAGTTATACACATTTTTTCAAAAATGAGGTTGGCGGGCGTACACGTTCTGCTGTTTCTGTTTGTTTTTTTAATGTTTTGACACAGTTTGTCTCTGAAAGGTAGGCAGTCTATGTAAATACAATTTTTACGTGTTTCACCAATTTTAAGATTCGATTTGCATTTGCATCACTCTCTCTGAGTCTTAAGCTTTGTATTAAAGGTGTACTTTTGTTTGAGGTAGGAAATTCTCCTACAATTATTAACTTCAGTTCCATCACCCTCTCTGCGTGGTGAATGTACCAAAGCAGTTTTCCAGCCACCAGGAACTTTCTCCGTTACTTAAAGATTTTGCATTTCCAATGTAATATCTTTAATGCTTTCTAGGCCAGCTGACTTCAGCAATTCTGCAACAATACCATCTTGACTAGACGCTTTGTTGTAAGTTATCATCGAATTGTCTGATGCTGTTGCTAACGCACTGTACGCGTATTCGGTGAGTATGGGGTTCATATCCTTGTCGATTCATGGTGATTGAGGATTTCCGCAGCATTGGTCAAAAATGTCGGTACGATCCATTCAAAGGGATTATGTTTATTTCCTGTTCGTGGACTACTGACTTTACTTTTTTTAATAATACATGTACAGAGGGTCAGTTTGTTTCTGTGTTTTCATGCTGAATACGATACAGTTGTTGTAGTTCGCCAACTTTGAAGATACAATTTCTCTGGAAGTGTTCGCCGTAGCAGCTGTTAGTGACTGCTGGTAACCGACTACTGCTGTCGGGTAAATCAACGGACGAATTTTCAATGGAAAGTCTCGGCAGTCAGCTGTTGTGGTGTCACAAATTCGTTCTCGCATCTGGTGCGTTTTGACCGCTGTAGAAGCAGTTTGGAGTTCTGTTGCCACTTCCGAGTGTGGTAGGTGTTATGCGAGTCGTGTTATTTCAGTTACAATGACGAAGAAAAGTGTAGACGCTAACAACGATATACGGCTAGTAGAGGAAGTTTTCTGTACGACGACAAGCATAAAGATTTCAGAAATGTTCTTGTAAAGCATAATCTGTGGCAGAATTTGGAATATGATGTCAGAGTTAGATGTTGTTAGCACAACCCTAATCCGCTCTTTCTCATCCAAGCTTGAATGTTATTGCAATCAATGTTACGAAACGGACGTGAATGTTCCTTTCACAAAGAATAACAACGAACAGGCATGTCTCGGTAACTACGCGGTCATATCGACGGGTTGCTACCCGAAGGGGTTCGGGTTCGATTCCCGGTGGATACAGTGATTTTCTCCAGTCGCAGACTGTGTGCTATGTTGTCTTTACATTTGCAGCATCAGGAATGTCATTTCACTGTTGAGGTGGCTGTGAGGGCACGTCATGAAAGCTGTTGTTGTGGTCTTCAGTCCGAAGATTGGTTTGATGCAGTCCTCTATGCTAGTCTATACTGTGCGGGCCTCTTCACCTCCGAACAACTATTCCAACCTGCATCCTTCTCAATCTGCTTTCTGTATTCATCTCTTGGTCTCCCTCTACGATTTTACCCCTCATATTTCCCTCCAGTACTAAACTGGTGATCCCTTGGTGCCTCAGAATGTGTCCTATGAACCGATCCCTTCTTTTCGTCAAGTTATGCCACAAATTTATTGTCTGCCCAATTCTCCTCAGTACCTTCTCATTACTTACGTGATCGATCCATGTAATCTTCAACGTTCTTCTGTAGCACCAAATTTCGAAAGCTTCTATTCTCTTTCTGCCTTAACTGTTTATCGTCCTTTTTTCAATTGCATAGATGGCTATACTCCAGACAAATATCATCAAAAAAGACTTTCTAACACTTAATCTATACTCGATGTTAACAAATGTCTCTTCTTCAGAAATGCTTTTCTTGCCACTGCCACTGTACGTTTTCTGTCCTTTCTACTTTGGTAATCATCAGTTACTTTGCTGCCGAAACAGGAAAACTCATCTACTGCTTTAAGTGCCTCGTTTCCTAATTAAGTCCCTTAGCATAAGCTCATCTGATTCGACTAAATTCCATTATTCTTGTTTTGCTTTTGTTGGTGTTCATCTTATATTCTCCTTTCGAGACTCTGTCCGTTCCGTTCAACGGCTCTTCCAAGTCCTTTTCCATCTCTGACGGAATTGCAATGTCATCGGCTGGTCTTAAAGGTTTTATTTCTTTTCCATGAACTTTAATTCCTATTCCAAATTTTTCTTTGGTTTCCTTTAGTGCTTGTTCAGTGTACAAATTGAATAACATCAGGGACAGGCTACAACCTTATCTCATTCCCTTCTCGATCATTGCTTCCCTCACATGCCCTTCGATTAGAACTGCCATCTGGTTTTTGTGGATGTTGTAAATAGCTCTTCGCTCCCTGTACTTTACTATTTTACCCCTGCTACCTTCAGAGTTTCAGAAAAAGTATTACAGTCAACATTGTCAAAGCTTTCTCTAACTTTACAAATGCTATGAAACTAGATTTGCTGTCCCCCTCCCCCCCCCCCCCCCCCCCCCCAAAAAAAACAACTAACAGAGTGGTGTCTCTGCCGCAATATATAGCATTACTGGAAGAGAATCGAAGGGTTTAATATGTTTCGTCATAGAAGGATGTTGAAAATTAAGTGTACTGATAAGGCAAGAAATGAGACGGTTCTCCACAGAATGAATGAGGAGAGGAACACAAGGAATATACAGGGTGTTTCAAAAATGACCGGTATATTTGAAACGGCAATAAAAACTAAACGAGCAGCGATAGAAATACACCGTTTGTTGCAATATGCTTGGGACAACAGTACATTTTCTGGCGGACAAACTTTCGAAATTACAGTAGTTACAATTTTCAACAACAGATGGCGCTGCAAGTGATGTGAAAGATATAGTAGACAACGCAGTCTGTGGGTGCGCCATTCTGTACGTCGTCTTTCTGCTGTAAGCGTGTGCTGTTCACAACGTGCAAGTGTGCTGTAGACAACATGGTTTATTCCTTAGAACAGAGGATTTTTCTGGTGCTGGAATTCCACCGCCTAGAACACAGTGTTGTTGCAACAAGACGAAGTTCTCAACGGAGGTTTAATGTAACCAAAGGACCGAGAAGCGATACAATAAAGGATCAGTTTGAAAAATTTCAACGGACTGGGAACGTGATGGATGAACATGCTGGAAAGGTAGGGCGACCGCGTACAGCAACCACAGAGGGCAACGCGCAGCTAGTGCAGCAGCTGATCCAACAGCGGCCTCAGGTTTCCGTTCACCGTGTTGCAGCTGCGGTCCAAATGACGCCAACGTCCACGTATCGTCTCGTGCGCCAGAGTTTACACCTCTATCCATACAAAATTCAAATGCGGCAACCCCTCAGCGCCGCTACCATTGCTGCACGAGAGACATTCGCTAACGATATAGTGCACAGGATTGATGACGGCAGCATTTGGTTTACTGACGAAGCTTATTTTTACCTGGACGGCTTCGTCAATAAACAGAACTGGCGCATATGGGGAACCGAAAAGCCCCATGTTGCAGTCCCATCGTCCCTGCATCCTCAAAAAGTACTGGTCTGAGCCGCCATTTCTTCCAAAGGAATCATTGGCCCATTTTTCAGATCCGAAACGATTACTGCATCACGCTATCTGGACATTCTTCGCGAATTTGTGGCGGTACAAACTGCCTTAGACGACACTGCGAACACCTCGTGGTTTATGCAAGATGGTGCCCGGCCACATCGCACGGCCGACGTCTTTAATTTCCTGAATGAATATTTCGATGATTGTGTGATTGCTTTGGGCTATCCGAAACATACAGGAGGCGGCGTGGATTGGCCTCCCGATTCGCCAGACATGAACCCCTGTGACTTCTTTCTGTGGGGACACTTGAAAGACCAGGTGTACCGCCAGAATCCAGAAACAATTGAACAGCTGAAGCAGTACATGTCATCTGCATGTGAAGCCATTCCGCCAGACACGTTGTCAAAGGTTTCGGGTAATTTCATTCAGAGACTACGCCATATTATTGCTACGCATGGTGGATATGTGGAAAATATCGTACTATAGAGTTTCCCAGAACGCAGCGCCATCTGTTGTTGAAAATTGTAACTACTGTAATTTCGAAAGTTTGTCTGCCTGAAAATGTACTGTTGTCCCAAGCATATTGCAACAAACGGCGTATTTCTATCGCTGCTCGTTTACTTTTTGTTGCCGTTCCAAATGTACCGGTCATTTTTGAAACACCCTGTATTTACAAGAATGGGGTACAGGATGATAGGGAATATATTTAGACATCAGGGAATAACTTCCATGGTAGTGGAGGCAGTTGTAGAGGGTAAGAACTATAGGGGGGAGAAAGAGATGGAAGGTACCCAACGCCTAATTGATGAGATTGGGTATTCCTGTGCTCTTCCAACTGCCCTCGTCATTTACAAATAATTGCTGCATCCATTATCATCAACGGATCTGCCTCACACCCGTCTGTAGACCTATTCGGAGATTCTTTTCTTCCATCATCCTTTCAACTGTCGTTTTGAATGCGACATAGAACAGGTAACCAGGTAGCTGAATCACTGAACACTCGGTGTAGATAAAAAAACAGGGCTCTTATTCAGCAGTATTCAAATTCCCGGCGAGCCATCCTGACTTAGATTTGTACTTACTTCCCGTAAGTCACTTGCGGTTGGTGCTGTGTTAACTCTTTCTAAACTGTATCCAATTTCTTCTGAATTATGCTCCGTTTCTAAAGACCTCGATAAGGGTGCGACAATAAAGTGTAACCTTTTTTTTCTTAAAAAAAATAGTACCCTGCACGATATTCGAGCGCTTACGGGCCTTGCGAAAGCTGTGCCTGATTCCCTGCGGTGCGCTGCGTCACGAATGCTTATTTTTAGCCGCCGGGTAATAATCCCAACTCACGTTACTGAAGCGTAGTGAAAGGCTGCCAAAATTGGTCGCAGGCCGAGAACCGTGTAAAATGCGGTAACAAAAGACGGAAAATGTGAAGCCTTGTTTGGGAATCCGTGATGCAAATTAGAAGCGGCGTCGTCGTGGGCGGAATGGGGGGAGTGGTACCGTGGGGGGGGGGGGGGTCACGGAGACGGAGAGTGGGATGGTGGAGAGCAGCTCTGGCGCAGCGGACCAGCAATTACGGCCGTGCCCTGGGCAGGCGCTCTTCCACGTCAGCCAGCATGTCTGCCAAGGGGAAGGCGGCGCCCGTGTGCAACATTCCTCTCTCCAGTCGCGTGGACTGGCGTCGACCACTCCGAGAACTGCCAGAAGCAGTACACTGCGTCATCGAAATTATGCGGATACCTCTGTGTAATGGTAATTGACCACTAGCTCTCGCGAGATTCAGATGTGTGTGAAGTCTTATGGGATTTAACTGCTAAGATCGTCAGTCAAATGGTTCAAATGGCTCTGAGCACTATGGGACTTAACTACTGAGGTCATCAGTCCCCTAGAACTTAGAACTACGTAAACCTAACTAACCTAAGGACATCACGCACATCCAGGCCCGAGGCAGGATTCGAACCTGCGACCGTAGCGGTCGCGCGGTTCCAAACTGACGTGCTTAGAACCGCACGGCCACACCGGCCGGCGATCGTCAGTCCCTAAGCTTACACACTACTTAACCTAAATTATCCTAGGGAAAAACACACACACCCATGCCCGAGGGAGGACTCGAACCTCCGCCGGGACCAGCCGCACAGTCCATGACTGCAGCGCCTTAGACCGCTCGGCCAATCCCGCGCGGCTGTCGCGTTGGCTGTCACCTGAGTAACAAATCCATCGGCGACATTTCGAACCTTCTAAAGCTGCCCAGGTCGACTGTTGATGATGTTCTTGTGAAGTGGTAACGCGGAGAAACAACCACGCTTAAACCAAAGCCGGCCGGTGTGGCCGAGCGGTTCTAGGCGCTGCAGCCTGGAACCGTGCGACCGCTACGGTCGCAGGTTCGAATCCTGCCTCGGACGTGGATGTCTGTGATGTCCTTAGGATAGTTAGGTTTAAGTAATTCTATGTTCTAGGGGACTGATGACCTCAGAAGTTAAGTCCCATAGTGCTCAGAGCCATTTGAACCTAAACCAAGGCCGGGTAGAACTCATATACTGACGGACTGGAGCCGTCGAACATTATGGAGGGCTGCTGTGGAAGATCGAATGAAATCTGCAGTTGAAATCACTCGTGGTTCCAAAGTGTTACCACTCACTGCGGGCTCACATCTCTTTTTCGAATACGTGCTTGATCACCACCATTGCACCGCTACTTCTATTTCTGTGTTGCAAGTCTACCACTCTATTATTCTTTTTTCCCTTCTGCCTTTCCATTGGATGATCTTCCTAGAGCCGATCATTCTTCGATTTAGTTTATGATCTTTTCATCTTTCACTGTATGATCCCTATTGTTGGGGAGTTTGACTTACCATCCCATTTCAGAATGTTACAGAAGTGCATATCGTGCAGGGAAGGTCGATGACTGTGGTGTACGTTCTGTGCCTTTCTATCTTTGCACCCTCGCTTTATGGCAAGACTACTACTCCCTGAATCCAACAGGGTAGCCATCAGGTAATGATTTTCGGGAGGGGGGGGGGGGGAGGATGGAGCGGGGTTGCCAACTACCTGCACGGTGCTAGCTCCCTGACGATGCTGTTTGCCCTGGCAACTCGCCGCATATGCTAGTTTTGGCTGGATCACAGTGACTCTGCGCATTGGTTCTGTCCAGGTTGCCACTGCTGCGGCTGGCTGACAAATATGGGGAGAGCACCTGTTCGCTGTTCCGAGTGGGTGGCACGAGAGCACATGACTAGCAAATGAAGTGGATCAAACTTTCTTCCGCTGCTGACTGTATGGGTCCAACAGTCTGTTCAGAAGAAAAGGACTATTACAGTGCAGAGAGAGATGCCACGGGAGCAACGTAGCGGTATCTAACAATGGGAGAAATACTTATCAAAATACTAAGTATATTCCAGAACCAATGGAGATTGCCTTTCCACCACAAAGTCATTATTCTTTGTTGAACATCTTGAGGACAGATGTGGGGAAGTAGCGGCGATTTCGAAAACGAAAGGAGGCTCGTTTATCATTAAGCAACCTCCACTGATTCAAGACTCTGCTCGTCTGTAACAAGTTAGATGAAATTCTTGTAACTACCCCCCCCCCTCCCTGCCGTCCTACAACAGTCTCAATATCATACAGGCAATCATCTTCCACCATGACCTTCGATTTGCAAACCGATGATAAGTTGCATGCATATTTGGAGCAATGGGTTGTGCTTTTCGTTCATCATGTTCAGTGGGGAACAAAGGACAATAGTGGTGATATGACTTCATCTTGGCCTTTGAACCTGAAAAGGTCAAGGTGATGATGTATCACTGAAACGTGAAGCTGCATCTCCCATTCCTGTATGGTGCTCCCACTGGATGAAATCTGGGCACATGTTTTCATGCCAACACACGAAGGTTCCTTTTTCTGTTCTTCTTTCCCGCCCCCTCCAATCTGTGTCAAGAATGAGGAGCACCAATGCCCCTGTTAAGTGGACTGCACTGCTTTCAAAAGAGAACAGAATACCAAGAATATATATATATCCACGACCATCTTCGTTAAATTTCAAAGATATCTGCGATGGATGGGATAAAAACATGTGACATTCCGGGGCTAGTAATGTATTTAACACTAAATTCTTCGAGAATCTTTATATATAAATGATGCTCTAAGTCCCCACCCCCTTATTCTCCGCCTTTTGCTGTTGCACATGGATTAAAAAGAAACGCGAACTGACTGTAATCGACCCTGCAAGTGGAGTAGAAAAGAGTTTGGCACCTGCAATAATTTAATTTGATAAATAAGTTAAATAAAGGAAAGTTTCATTAACGTAGTGAGAAATGAAAGGGTTGCTCTACCGATTAACAGAATGAAAGTTCTGTCCAAAATAACAATATGATTTATTATTACTAAACTCAAAATAATAAACCAAACACATGAAACATTTGGAATACATCAAATTGGCTCAAATTGGATACTCAAATAAATGCTGTGAAGGTGAAGTTGTCCCTAAACTAGATTGTGACATTTATGACGAAGTGGTATGTGGAGCCAATTCCTTGCAACTCAAATCTTAAGAGAAAAACACAGCCAACCCAACATTAATTGCTGCTACAGTAGTGAGAACTCAGACAATTAACAAAGTTAGAAAAGACGAACAGGCGCGCTCTGCTGAGCTCTGATTATCACAGTGCAAATTCCCTAATCTGCCGGTGCTGCGGACATACATTACCAAGCTGTCTTCTTAACTGCAAGGACATGATCTGGCGTACCGGAAGCGATGGCTGGTTGCTTCGACGTCCCGTCGTGGTGATGATAATGTCGTGAGTATAGCACGAAACAAATTGTCCCGGTCTGGTTGTTCCAGACTAAAGACTTCCTATCAATACAAATGCGCCTCTGAGGGAGACGAAGAAGGCTCGCCACACAATCACTAATGGTACAGTGATTGATTTTAACAAGCGAAGTCACACAGTAACTCCGATACAGTCAACTTTAGCCAAAACTGCTCAAGACAGACAACATAGTACTCTTGTACGCAGAACGCTCAATTGCCAACTGTACTCGGAAAGTTACGTTGAAGTCGAAACTTTGTCAAACAGTTACAATTAAATGAAAGTATATTCGACAGCCAATAGAAGGCAGGCTGTCCAGAGCAGCGAGAGCTCAGTCTTGTAACCTACTCCGACCGAAAGGTGAGAGCCGACTCGCACAAGAGCACCCGTACAAACTGAACCCAGAACATTCCCGCCCCCACGACAGTGGTCGTGGTCAAACGTTCCAATCAGCAACTCGAAAACCGGCGGAAAATTCCACTCTATTGCCGAAGCACTACCATTCCACCAATGGAGATTCTTGGCGCCAATTTCTGCGCCAATTTTGCTACGTCACGGATCTATGTCCTGAGCAAGCCAATCACAGTTACGATTTTGCAGAAAACGCGGGAATTTGCCCACCCAGACTGCCTGGGGACACAAGTCATTCCCACGCCTCGCTGGTAGCCCGCCAGAAAGTGGTTTCGCTAAGTTTCTGCGAAGTAACGGAATCTCTAGCCCAGCCGCTCCTTCAGGCCCTTGCGGGCGTGTCTCCGCCGCTCTACTGACAATGTCTGCGTCTGGAAAGCACTCACTCGACTCCGTCACACCCGTCGGCTTAACCCTTTCAAGATCAGCAGAAATCGCCTGTCACCGGACCACCCAGGTGACGAGAGACGCTGCGTGGGAAGGAATAGCAACATTTCACCGCATGCAATTAGAGAGGAAAATCGAATTACTCAGAGTAAGATAGAAATATGAGAGGGGGCTTCTGCCACCTCTCAAACATTATTTGTTGTTGAAAGAATCGAAAAGCAGTCGTCAATGAGCTTGAATTTTCTCATTTTGAGAAGACAGAAAGAGTGATCTGCTTTACTTGCTAAAAATATCCTGGAGCCAAAATCGCACAAATATTTCTTTATTTAAGAAAGGGTCTCGACAGAATTTGCTGTGATCTTCAGGGCTTAAAATATCTTTCTGATATGAAACGTGTTCATTTTAAGTTATACCTAACACCTTATTGTCATGTGGATAAAAACAGCACATTATACAAAGTTTGTCATAATTAAAATATTTAAAAACATAAGGCATCTATACCGCTCACAGATGATTGTTCTGCCACAAAAACACAGTACACAGTAGCACATTTGTTTAAATAAGCTGGACATATCCGCATCCGGTGACGCCTATAAGCTGAGGATGACAGTCGGTACCGTTGGCCCTTCAAGGCCTGTTCGGATGGAGTTTAGCTAGTTTAATATTCAAGTAGTAAATCCCGACACCCACGTCCCGACGTATTAATAGCCGTCCAGCTCTGCCGTTTTCGAATTCTCGTTCCAAGGCGCCAGGACATTGCAGTCTTCCCGGTGTCGATTATGTCAATGAATCTCCCCATTTGTTTCCCGTATCGTCCCTAGAATGATTCCCCATTCATCTTTGATCCTCTTATTTACCTCCCTTACAACATCACGTCCCCACAATGCCTTCACGTACCATTCAAACTCGAGACGGAAGGGGGTAATAATGTTTTAGCTAATCAGTATGTGTGTAGCTCTATTTCATTCTTTCCTGAGAATTTTATACTTTTTGCTTAGTGACTGTACTGACACAATGATTTAATTTTGTAAACATACTCCACACCAGGAAATGACTGCCCACTCTTTCCACCATACTCGGGATTAACTAAGTTAAAATAACAAATTTTTAGAGGCTATGTATTCGTGTTAGGGGTAGTAAGGTGAATATCGACGTCCAGCCATTTTGACTGAAGTTCCCTAAATAGGTCAAGGCGAATGCTTGAATGGTTCATTTAAAAAGGATACGGATGTATAGGAGTTTGAGCTCCATCTCGAATGACCTCATCAGCCACGGGATATTTTACCATTCCTTTCAGTGCAGAAGCTCATTAAATATGTCATCACTAAAGCCCCAGAGGAGGAATTGTGCTGGCTAAAATATAGAAATCAAATAAAAATCTATCTTTACAATTTGGCTGAAAATTAGAAGACATTCAGTTTCAAGAATTTTTGATCTCCATATTGTAAGCAAGATTCTAAGCAACGCCAAACATTTTATGAATTAAAAAAAAAGAAAAAAAAGAAAACGTCACAGTTCACCGCCGAGAGTTGATAATAAATACTTCTTTACTACAACCGGTTTCAGTCTTCGTACCATCATCAGATGTCCTGCACACAATGGAGGGAATACATGAAATGCATTTAATATTTAACTTTCAATGTGACAACTATCTGGTGTACATGCTCACGAAACCCCACATAACATGTCACACATTCGCTTAAGATATTTAAAATAGCATACTTGAAGTTATAAAACCTATGGTGTCAGGTGTCATAAAATCCGTCGCAAGTCATTGAAAACAGAACACATAACGTAACATAATTTACACTCGTCATGCATATAATGAACTACACAAGCACGATACCTTTTTACAGTTGACCTGGTGTAAAGAAGTATGTTACAGTGTCAAAAATAAAATGTACCAAACACTGTAATCTTCCTTCTATGTATACAGTCTGACTCCAACATGATATGTGGAGGCACTCTGCATACTGGTGACTACCCAATTGATTAATATTTACAAGTTAAACCAAAGATGATACAAACGATCTGCATGCACCGATATTTGGTCAACAATTCCAGTGACTAACAGCCTTCGGCATGTAAAATAATCTACACTCTATGTTTTGTATGCAAAACGTTTTCCATTTTAGAGTAACCTTTCAGAGGTACGGTTCATATAAGTTGTAATGAAAGTGGAGTATGAGAATGTACTCTGACATGTATGGGACGTTGGTGGCTTAATGTAATATGAATCTGCATGAACTGTTTCTTTCTAATGTTAAGATAAATTTTAAGCTTATTGAGGCTACAGTATGTAGGCTGACAATTTGTCAGAATGTAATTATGGGCGTAGTATGGTATTAATAGTAATAGGCACAATCGTTGGACATTATTACCCTAGGCGATGGCTCAAACCACATCACGTACTCGTAGATCAAAACAATAGTTGCGTACAGTGTGCCACTTATGTCCACTACCTGAATATTTTATTGTATAATAGATGAAATTTGCTCCCTTATATAGACAGACAGACAGCACTAAAATGCACTGTACCAGTTTAAAAGCCTAGTTCATAGAACAGCCTCGCCTGTTTGTGTTTGTCATATTTAAAATTAAAGTAGTATACAGATATGTACACCGTAGTTATTTTAACAATCGTTTTGCAGTGGATAAAATAGAGCTACTCCCTGCTGTCAATAGATGAGTGGGTACACAATATATAACATCAATAATTTAAATATTGAGATCGTAATGTTAATTATTAGCTTTAGTGCAGATACCTCAGCTGGAACTATTACGCTGTGTGTTTTTAGAAGTTTCAATAAAAATATTACGTTTCAAATTAAAATTTTTCATTTAAAGCACTATTTGCATTCACCTATAAATACGTGTAGATTTCCAATCAATCTAGTATACCCACGTGGCGCCGTTTATTAGATAGGTATAACAGTTTATGTTGTCTTCCTTACTTGAAACAGAACGACTATTGTCCTTTTCTAGGTATGGACAGAATGTAAACTGATTGTTATACTTTTGCAAATACAGTCTAAGAAAGAAAGAAAAAAACAAAGAAGAGGCACCATGAAGGAATTGTTCAAATGAGACGGAAATTGTTAGATGTGTACATATACAGAAAGACAAATGATACAACTTCAGAATAATTGAATGATTTATTCAACTGAAAGCCCCTCACAAACTGTACAAGTCAATAACGCATTAGTTTACCTCTGGCCCTTTTGCAAGCAGTTCTTCTTCTTGACACTGATTGATTAAGATGTTGAATGTCCTGAGGTGCATCGTGCCAAATTCTGTCCAATTGGCGCGTTAGATCGTCAATCATCCGATCTGGATGGAGGCCCCTGTCCATAATTCTCCAAACGTTCCCAATTGTGGAGAGATCCGGCGATCTTACTGGCAAAAGTAGGTTTTGACAAGCACAAAGACAACCAGTAGAAATTCTCACCGTGTTCTGTTGGGCATTATCTTACTGAAAGGTAAGCCCAGGATGGATTGCCATGAAGGGCCAACAAAACGGGGCGTAGAATGACGTCGACGTACCGCTGTGCTTAAGAGTGCCGCGGATGACAACCAAACGGGACCTGTTATGAAAAGAAATGGTACCCCAGACCATCACTCTTGGTTGTCGGGCAATATGGCGAGCGACAGTCACGTTGGTGTCCAACCACTGCTCGGAGTATCTCCAGTCATGAGGGCTCCGTTCGAAGCGACACTCATCACTGAACGCTATTCTACTCCAGTCAATGAGATTCCAGGCTGAAGACGCGTCTGGAGACACCCTGAACAGCAGTGGGATCCCAACCTGACTGTCGCCCACCATATTGTCCGAGAACCAGGAATGATGGACTGGGGTGCCATTTCTTTTCATAACAGGTCCCGTTTGGTCGTCATCTGCAACACTCTTACAGCACAGTGGTATGTCGACGATATTCTACGCCCTATTTTTCTGCGATTGTCATTCGCAGTACACTTATAGTACAGTAGTACGTCGATGATATCCTACGCCCCATTTTGTTGCCCTTGATGCCAAGCCATCCTAGACTTACAGTTCTGCGAGATAATGCATGCCCACAGACGGCGAGAGTTCGTACCGCTTGTCTTCGTCCTTGTTAAACCTTACCTTTGCCAGTAAGGCCGCCAGATCTCTCCCCAGTTGAGAACATTTGGAGAGTTATGGGCGTGGTCCGCCATCCATTCGGGATTTTGACGAACTAACGCGCCAGTTGGGCAGAATGTGGTACAGTGTCCCTTAGGAAAGCATCCCACATGTCTGTCCATCAGCGCCGAGAAGAATAACTGTTTGTATAACGGCCAGACGTTGACAAATGCGTTATTGACTTGCTCAATCTGTGAAACTTTTTCTCTTGAATAAATTATCCAATTTTTCTGAAATTATAATCATTTGTTTGTCTGTACATGTACATCTCATCTACCAATTTCGGTCTCAATCTGATAATTCCTTCGTTAGCGCGACCTTTTTTTTACCTTAGAGTTATTTTCTTTAAACGTTACATGTATTTTCCGTCCAGTTTGTTCAATGTAAACTACGTCACAATAGACACAATTAATATTATATATTCCTGATGCGCGAAACTGATTTATTGATGATTTCTGATACAGTAATTTTTGATGCTGTTGTTAGTATGAGAAGCTACTGCAACATTACTGTTTCAAGCAATATTTCTGATTTTATTGGATATCTTCCTTCTGTATGGCAGCATAAAAAATTCTGCTTTTCTTTATTTTCTCTATGTTTTCTAGCTTAGTTCCCTGTTCTTTTATGTTTTAAGTAGTCTTCTGTTACATTTTCTTTTCTGTTACATAATCTGTCTAGTATGTCAAAACTGTAATCATTACGTATTGCTACATACTGTGGCGTATTTAATTCGTTTTGCCTGTTTCCATCAGAAAAAGGGAGCGTGCTTATTTGTTCTACCATCTGGTTGAAAACTGCATGTTTATGTATTTGTGAGTGGCAAGAAGTTTGGTTTATGATGTCATCAGTGACGGCTAATTTTCGGAATATATTGAGTTCACGTTTCCCACTAAAGTTCATTATTCTCTTGTATAAAAAGATAAATCCGGGATTTTCTTCGATTTCTTTAGTAAATGTCAAATTATTACGTGAATTATCGATAATTCTATTGGGATAACTAGGACGTTCATGAGAATAATGGCGTCATCTACATATTTTCTGTAGTATATTACCTTCCTGGATAGTTACAATGGTTTCTTTTTATGAAGGCATTCAGAGACGTGTAGGTTAAGCCCTGACTCCACCATCACTAGCTCCCGTTCGTTTATTTTAGTCTTATCCTTGAGAACCCGCAAGAATTAAATGCTACACAGAATCATTGAACATATGTAATTTACACTCCTAAGAATACACTGCCGAGGTTACTGGAACGTCAGATGCAAACACTGTTAACATTATGATGGACACTCATTGCATCTCACTGACATTCTTCAACCTTCACCACTGCAGCCACCTAAGGAGCATGCTAATGTTGTTACAGCCAGCACGGCGCAAGCAATCCAGCAATGTGCTGTAATTTGTTCTTACACATTCAAACGAAGACAGTGTTAAACACATTACACGCAAAACCTTCACATTTGCAGATCTTTTTCAAAGAGGGAAGGAACGGCAGAGGACTGACATTCATTACAATGCCACTGTAAAATTTATTGATGGCGAAAAATCTACTTTCTATCGTGTTATGTATTAAAAATATGTGGGTGCCACCAGCGACCTTTCACGCAGGTTGTGTTCGCTACAGGAAAGTATTTTATTAACATGTTTCACAACGAGAAGTCTCCCGCAGAGGACATTTACCTAGCAGATACTTAAGCGCCAACGGTGATCTCTGTTACGATTTATTCCATGACGCTAAAGCTTTCGCAGCAACTTCTCGAAAGATAACTGTGATTTATAGTTGCTTTCCGCTAATGGCTAAGTGTGTCTACCCTTTGTCGACCTCGTGACAAGAACGGAGTGCTAAGCTGAGAGGAGTCAACTGATTACAGAAAAAAACTTTCATGTGACAAGATAATGCAACGCTCTAAATAAACATACCTTCTTTTGCCTTAACGCCACAGCAATCAGAAGTCCTGCGGATAACCAACCGCAAGTAACTAACGAAGCCATCGGCACTCTCGAGTAGGTCTTAAAATTAGATCCAAGTTCGCAAGAGAAAACTATACACGAATAATATGCCAGGACTTCCCACGGAATGAGAACTGTAAATGAAAACTTTCTGCCAGATTAAAACTGCGTAACGGGTCGGGACCTGAACATGGAACATTTTCCTTTCGCGGGTAAATGATCTACCGATGAGTTATCCAGGAACAACTCAGGACCCGTTCTCAGAGCTATACTAACAACAGTACCTTTCAAATGCTCAATGCATTTCGAAGCTCGGCACCTCAGCATCTGATGAAGGTTGCAAAAAATATATTCTCAGCAGTAACGTGCTGATTAGCTTTCATTGTGGTACAGAGTAATACGACTAAGTCGGTTATACGTCTTAATGATTAGTGAGTATGTTTGACATGAATATTTATTGAGCATCGCTGTGCCAAGCAGTAGAAAAGTTGAAAGTTCCTTGTTGAAACGTCGACTTTCAAAATTATTCTTTCTTTCGCAAATTCTTTCTTTCGCAAATTCTTCTTCACAAGCATATTGCAAAGACATTCTGTAGTTGATTAGTGAAAGTATCACAGTCTTTAACTAGCTGAGTAAAGGTGCGTTTGCCATGAGATAGATTGGAGCGTAGAGTTGTGCGAACAGATGGTGGGCCTGCGCGGTTATGTGGTCTCTGTGTGAGCCGCGTTTGAGCGACACAAAGCATTCGGTTCTCCATTTTCTGATTGTGCTTCCCGACGGATGTCCAAGAGCTGCTCTGGCGGTATTGACTGTTTGTTTCCACGTACTGCCTATGAACCACTGGTGTGGTGGCACGTTCCACATCATTACGAAATGTCGTATTCATTCTCTATGGAACAAGGATTAATGTATGTATGTAACTTGCTTTGAAGTTGCTATCTGGTGGTCATTCTCATGCGATGAGTTACAAAAGTATGGTGAGGCTGCGGCTTGTATGTTGCAGCTTGCTATAATATTTTTGATCGCAGTGTTTTCCAATCATTAATGTGCCTTTACTTGTGTTCAAACTTAACGCCCGTAGGCAAGTGCTCTACCAACTGAGCTACCGAAGCACGACTCACGCCCGGTACTCACAGCCTTACTTCTGCCAGTACCTCGTCTCCTACCTTCCAAACTTTACAGAAGCTCTCCTCGGTAGCTCAGTTGGTAGAGCACTTGCCCGCGAAAGGCAAAGGTCCCGAGTTCGAGTCTCGGTCGGGCACACAGTTTTAATCTGCCAGGAAGTTTCATATCAGCGCACACTCCGCTGCAGAGTGAAAATCTCATTCTGTTAGCGCCCGTAGTCTATTGAGGTAGTGAGCTTCGCTGCAAGTAGTAGGGTTTCGAACTTTCCTTAGCTCATCTGTACAGTAGCTATCTTGGTTGCATCACACTTTTGGTTATTTAAATCTCTCCAGGAATTTCCTTTGTTGAATTCTGTCTTATGTGGCATTCTGTATGCCATGTGGTCCGCGTACAGACATTTGTACTGTCTCTTGTATCAACGATTATGATAGGAATCTTAGTAATTGTACACGGAAATGAAGCCTCTAAGATTTATTTTAGTTCATGTAATTGATGAATTCGTGTTTAATGAGACTTTGTATACATATTTTTAGGTTCCGTACCTCAGTTGGAAAAAAAAAAAATTTTTATAGAATCACCTTTTGTTGCTCGTCTATCTGTCGGATTTTTCAAAACCCTTTTCATCAGGAACGGGTAGAGAAATTGTCACATATTAAGGTCTGTATCCCCTTGGTGATGTAAAACGTTTCTAAGTCCATCAACTCAAAAAACAGGGCCATTTATGTCACATATTTTGATACTCGTAAACTCATCAAAACCTACAGAGTATTTCTCGTTGACCTAGAATCATGAAATTCGCCAAGAAGCAAGGGTAAGTAATACAACAAAAGCAAAGAATCCGAAAACTGTTAATTTGTAACTGTAGCAAACGAAAAATTTTGTCATTTGTTATAAATCTGTCTGTCCGTCCATCAGTTACGACCCGTTTTCCTCTGCCACATACTAGGGTCTATGGTACTATGGGTTGTATAGTTCGCGTTAGCTTCTATGTTAGTGTTATGAAAATATACGGCCATTTACGTCACGTGTCACAACCTCACTTGTAATTATATCACATGGGAAAAAAAAATTGTCTTTTGTTATCATGCTGTCCGCCCGTCCGCCTGTTAATACCCCTTTTTCTCAAAAAGGGGTAGACGTATTAAGCTGAAATTCGTGTCACATATTGAAGTCGGTCGTACTTTGGTAGCATGAAAATTTCCATCTTCTAAGCCAATGCAATCAAAAGGTACGGCCATTTGTCACAGATTTTGATACTCGAAAAACTCACTCACGAAAACCCATAGGCTACTTCCCCACTTCCCCTTAACGTAGCATAGTGAAATTTGGCAAGAAGAAAAGTTTCAGAGTAAAAGTAAAGGAAAAAAATAAAAAAAAATTAATTTGTAATTATATGACACGAAAAAATATTTCCTTTGTAATTAGTTATCCGATTTCAAACTTGAAATTAAAACATTCTCGAAAGGCTTGGTATCCCTGGGGCCGATATCCCGCCAGCCTCAATGTCGATAATAGACAAAAATCGTCCAGATGCTCGATTCCCGGAATGGATGAACTGCCTATATACATAATAAAGTTTGTACGGAACCATCAGTGAGAGACCTACGAGCACTTGATCAGTTTTTTAATCTATTCTTAATTTCAAGTACAAACTCTGATCCACACTTTGCTTTCAACGCGAATTTTTACTAACGCTAAGCAAAACTGCAAACAGCGTATGCTCTTCTGAGAACTGAGATCAGCAGACTTTTTACCATTCTCTGCATGCTTCACAGCTTGGAAAAAAATGATGATTTGGGTTTAACTTCCCGTTGACGTTGAGGTTATTAAAGACGGTTGCAGCTGGGAACGTAAGTGACGGTGTGGAGAACACAAGACTGGTTTCTGCTTATGAGATCAGGTCTTCTTATTTCAAGTTTTATGTGAAAAGGTGTTACATTGTCACACGGAGTCACTCGACGTCGGTGTACATGATTTACCCATAAGGTGAATCACTGTTAAGTTTCTCGAACCGGATTATGAAACTGACAAAACTGACAGCGATAACTAATCTAGAAATTCTCTCAAATGTTCATTTACACCTCTCCTTTCTGTTGCACAAAGTAAGCGGTACCTACTCCTGAATATGTCTTTGTAATATGATTGTTGACCTGGAACTTATTACTTCGGTTAAAAACTTTATGTAGAAAGGAGCTATATTCAGGACATTTTTCTGAAGAAATTTTTCCATGTATTTAGAGTAGCATAAAGAAAGAGTGGGTGGCTTACAAAATCTTGCATCTCACATTTACACGCAATGAGTTACCGTCATATCTAGTTCATAGTTTTATCACAGTCAGTAGTTCTGTGTCCAAGCGGTTAATATTTAAAGAACAGATATTTATCTTGTCACGAAAATTAAATGAAAAAGTCGCTAAGTGATGCGTCAGAGGAAGTAAGCCAATTTCCTTTGCTGTGGTGTGAAACCACAGGATAAAAAGAAAACCTTAAATAAACACGTATCTCTCCTTTTTAATCCTTTACTAGCATGCTCTTTATTTTGAATTATTCTGCTGATAATGTTGTCTGCTCTGCTTTTTCTTTGATAAAGACATTTTCTCCTTAGTCGTATAATCTCTTATCCACTACGTATGTAAGCAATATTTTTTTTTTTTTAAATTTGTGCGGAGAACTATAAATTACGTGGCTGATGTACTTATATTGACGCGGGACCAATAAACTTTTTCTCTCCTGGAAAGGCGTGCGAAGCGCAATTACATATCCTGCTTTTGTTGCAGACACGAGTTGAGGAACGTACCGATAAGCCTCAAGCCTCAAGGATGATCCCTTCATTGACATTCCTGAATCAGCGTCACTTCATCTTTCGTTGCGAGCTACCTATCTTCTGCTACAGGACAAAATTTAATGCGATGTGTCTAAAATAGTCTCGCTCTCTTACCTACGTTGCCAACCATAGACCTGAAAGTATGTCGTCACTACGTGTTTGCTTTCATTCTTGTTTGTTCGTTTTTTCACTGATCCATTCTTCACACGAACGTCTCAAGAGATGCCTCTGTTTCTGTTTCCAAGTTTTCGTTTGAGTTACTTCGACCCAGCATCCCCCTCTTCAACAAGATTTCAGTCCGATTTTTTTCCTTCTCTCTTAAAACGAATTATTTTTTGCTCAGAATGACTGACTACATTTCATATTTCTTTCTTTTCACTATTTTTTCCAGCAATTCGTTGCTCTTTTAAGTTATTTCCATTCATTGTTTTACAAGTCAAACCATAGACTATGAAACGATGGGTAATAACCAAGGAAAACAGCGTAATATTGTAGTAATAACCGTTTCCTGGAAACAACAAAAATTAAAATGCTAACGAAGATGGTGGGAAAGACTTGATGGAAAAGCAGACCAATGACGGTTGAAGTAAATTAGACACACAAAAAGTTGGCGTTAGTAGGTATAGGTCATCAGGACCGTTTGTATTGATATTATAAAATGCACAAAAACAGGTAACACAGAGAAAATCCCCACCGACAGAAAAACACATAAACATAACGTCAACTCTCAGAGGAGGCAGTCAGCAAATTCTTATTCACCTAAACGAAACAAATGGAACATAAGCGACCACTGTCCTACTACTATTAACTCTAAAGACCTTTGAACTGTTCTTCAGAGTAATACAACCAAAATGTCTAAGACCACGATTGAGAATCTGCTCCTCGTTAAAAACTGGTCCTCAGAAAATTCCCAGTTTTACACTGTCAGTGGGGAAGTGTATGGTGCATGCCATGGTACAGTACATGTTGCAGTCAGCAGTCCTAACTCCGATTTGATGCTCCTCTCCACTGTAATTCACTTGTGCGAGCAGTTTAAAGTCTGAAGAACTACTGCACCCTACATCCATTTGTGCTTTCTTACCGTATTCAACCTTGGGTCTTCCTGTATAATTCTGTTATCTTTAACATTTGTTTTTTCATCTCACTCTCCATGTGTAGTATCTATCTTTTTCAATGTTATTCAAGAGTATTGTAACCTCTTTGATGACGATATTCAGTTTGGCGATGACCTTGTAAGTCCAGAACCATTAAACGAAATAAATTAATACTGTAGAACATCCACAATTTTGTGTTTTTCATTTATAATTATGATGTTGTTCTACCAAGTTGTGACAAAAGAATCATTTAACAAAATTAAGGATTCCTTCATACCTCAGATAGTGTCCTATCAAACCACCCTTTCTTTTACTCAAGCTGTACCATAAAGTTCTTTCCTCCCCAATTCCATTTGGGTCTCCTTATTAGCTGTCCGATCTCTTCTTCAGCTTTCTTCTGTACCACCACTTTTAAAATGCTTCTGTTCTCTTCTCGCTTATACTGTTACTTGTGTTCGATGTGAGGTATTTCTCGTTCTCAGAAACGTTTTAGTGTTATTTAGTAGTTTCATCAATGCACATAACGTTCGCAAATTACACTGTCGTATTCGATCGCTGAAAACCATAACAAGTATCGAATCCTGTAACAAATATTAAAGGAAGGGAGCAAAACACCCTGGATAAGTAATTACTCCACATCACATGTTTGATGAATGTCGGTCTATTTTATAAACGAGGGGGAGAAGTAGGAACACGCTTCCAAATGTTATAAATGGCAATGTAGCTGCTGATTTATATACTGATCTTTCGAACAACTAATTACATTCTTTTATGCAAAGCCAAAAGTTATATTAAATATGATCATTTGATTCGCTAACTTTTGGCAGACGTTTAGCCTGAAGAGAATTGGACTCCTGAAGAATTGTAGATAGACACGCTTCTGCGACATCGTTAATGAGGAGTGACAAGAAGACTCTCGCAAGCTACAGTACATGAACCTGAAAATAATATCAGTTCATATCAGTCCATTTGTAAGAACACGTCTTCATATGTCAACGGCTTCGCTTGCAGAGCCACTCAGTCAATTTTTCGAATTATTTATTTTGTGTAAATTGTGTTAATGATACAGAACTCGCAGACGTAGTGTTCTATGTATTCATACACTGGAATAAACATTATGTCTTATTGAATGAACCAATGAATAGAATGGAGGGTGAAACAAGAACTACAGTAAGGCCAAAATGAAACTGGTGTGGAAAATACAAGGTCCATTTCATAAATAACCGGAAAAGTTTCATAAAAATACAAAGCTTTGATAAAGTTTGCACTTCTTTGTTATTTTTTCGTAGTGTCCTAGAAATTCTGGGTGGTTATAATTAAAATTTCACTGTTTAACACATTATAACACGGAAACTAACTACCGTAAGAGTACCAAACTTGGTGGTATTTGTGTCCAAAGTATATGGTGCATGATTTCCAGGGGTCACAGCGCAACCGTCAAGTTCCAACTATGGCCGTCAGGTGCCGTGATCAGTCATCGTGATTCATAGTCTTACGCATCTGACCAGTCGCAGTGCACTTGTTGACGCGTCGAGCTAGGACGAAAGGAGCAAGGCATTAATGATGCTCTGTTATCAAAACAATAGTAATGCTGCTGCTGCACTTCCAGAACATCGCCGGCTGAAAGGATTACTGAAGGGTCCTCTTTCTCTACCTGCTGTGCGGAACATGATGAAGAAGTTCGAATCAACTGGAGAATTTGGCGTCTCTTCGGGAACAGGCCGACGACCGGTTGAACCATAGGTGGTTGACGCTGCGCGCAATACCCAATCGACAGACAGTGAGCGTGCTGTTACGACAGTTGAACATCCCGTGGACCACTGTACGGAAGGTGCTTCGAATCATTCTCAAATGGTATCCGTACAAGATCCATATCGTACAACAGCTTGCACCACAGGCCGCACAACGACGTGCTGACTTCATTCTCTATTTTATTGCAAGGATTGAAGTTGGCGAGGGTTGGCCTTGGACTATCCTATGGACAGACGAAGCCCATTTTTCTCTGACGGGTGAGGTGAACACGGAACTGCCGAGTTTGGGGATCTTCGCCTCCAGTCACTGTGGATGAAGTTGCTCTGGATGGTGAACTTATCAGCGTATTGTATGCCTTCACGGCTACGTTCGTCATTGGCCCATTCTTTTTTGAACGGGTTGTCGCTCAGGGACCAACGACGTGGAGGGTGACAGGGTAGTGTTACTGCTATATGCTTCACCATCACGTCGTACTCACCCTACACGAGAGAGACGCATTGAACTCAACAGTTTGTATGCAAGATGGGACCCCACCGCATATCGCTCGTGAAGTTAATCTGCTTCCCCGATACACATTTGAGAACGATCGAATTATCAGCCGATCGTTTCCAGATGCTTGGCCAGCACAATCACCTGACCTCAACCCTTATGACTTTTGGTTGTGGGGCTACCTGAAGCACAGGGTTTACCAGGAGAGCATTCACACATATGCTCATCTGAAGGGCAGTATATCAGGAGAGGTAGCCAGCAGACTTACAGACATGTTTCGTTCTGCTGGACACTGATGGGTGCCATGTTGAGAGCCTTTTGTAGTAGTAATGGTAACGATATGTAGTGGTATGATGCATAGCAGCAGCAGCACATTAAAAATATTTCAATTGAATTGATTCTGCATTATCTCTCTTCCCCATGTCGTTGACACTAATGCTACCAAGTTTGGTACTCGTACAATAATTAGTTTCCATGTTGTAACGTGTTAAATAGAGAAAGTTAATTATAACAACGCCGTCTTATCAGATGGAGTTGGCACGCCTGCCTCGCGAATGGTATGCTGCGGATCAGTGAAACAAGATGACGGCGCCCTTGAAGGTTTGAACAGACGAGGAGCAGTGCAATGTCGTTAGATTTCTGTTGTCTGATGGATTGAAACCAATCGAAGTTCGCTGTCGGATGGCAGTCCAATTTGGTGGAAGCTGTCTGAGTCGAACACAAATGCACAAGTTGGCAGTAAAGTTCATGTGGGGTGTAACAAGTGCTGAAGATTCGCCATCCACAGGAAACTCTGTCTGTGCAAGCACAGAGAACAAAATTGCTAGAGTTGATGAGTTGGAACGGGAAAGCGGGAGTATTACGGTGAGTGACACTGCAGCAGCTCCAAACATTAATTTCGTATGAGCCCACCATATTACTCATGAGATATTGATGTTAAAGGAAGTATGTGTACGGTGGGATCTAGAACATTTGACATCAGAAATGAAAGAAAGCCGCATGGATGTGTGGAGTTCATATGCTTGGCCCGCCTCACATGTTCTCCGGATCTAGCATCTTCAGATTATCACATTTTTCATTTTGTTAGTGGCTCATAGTTCGCTGATAAGGCAGTCGAGGCAGCAGTGCATAACTTGTTACACAAGAACCCGCGAGAGTTCTATGCAAATGGAATTTAGAAGCTTGTCCAGCACTAGCATAAGTGCGTAGAACTTGAGGAGGATTATGTTGCAAAATAGATATGTGTTGTTGTCCACTCTTGTAATAGATTCTGTTAATGAAATTCTGGTTTGTTTATTCGGTGACCGTTGTATTTCTTGCTTCTTCCGGTAGGTAACCCAACCTAAACCATACACATTTGGGTAGGTTATCTATGTTGGGTTGCCTGCCTGAAGAAGCACGAGATATTTTTCCTACTCTGTATTTGTATGAAATGCATGTTTGTTAAGAAGTAAATTTTAGGACGCATCTGCGAACGAAATTAACGTAAAGCTCTACTGGATACTTAAAGTTCAGTGTATTGAATCTGCGTATTTATTAACGAAAATAGGAGGCAAATAAACGTATGATGTGCTGTAAAACTGCAATACCCATTCGGTAACCGACTAGGTTTATTGTAGCACATTTTCAACAGCGGTACCGTATATTTTCGAACCTTCTGGAAGTAAAATTACCTTGATTTTTCAAACCGAAAAGTAAACGCTCCCAACAATAGACCTCTCTGCACAGATGAGGGAATACAATACAATACAATACAATACAATACATACAATAAACAGGAACTGGTAAAGATAGCGTCTATGCGCTGTTGTTCTCACTATGGACTCCACAGTCCTTTCTGTGTGTCGTACATTAAGTTGTTGCTTCGGAACAAACCTCTTTATACTCTTATAAGACGTTCCAAAATTTCTCATACGTGTGTGATAAATTTGTAACACGCTGCCGATGGGTTGGTTGGTAGCTGTCGGCGATGTTTTTCGAGAGTGATGGTACTTGCAGCATGTACGGTTTTCTTTATTGCCGTCGGTCTCTTCTATTGAGAATTTAAATTAAAAAGATTACAGAGCATAGAAGAGATGTACAGTAACTAAAGGGGGAGGAAACTAAAGAAGCGCACATACGTCATATTTCCTACATAACCTATTCCATAATGTTGAAAGTTTGAAAGCGATGACTGTCAAGCGCCTGTACATTGCGACACTCATATTTCCAAAAGGAAGTGTTATAAGCCCTCTATTATTCCTGATCCATATTAACGACATAGGAGACAATCTGAGTAGCCCTCTTAGAATGTTTGCAGATGATGCTGTCATTTACCGTTTTGTAAAGTCATGAGACGATCAAAACGAATTGAAAAATGATTTAGATAAGATATCTGTATGGTGCGAAAAGCGGCAATCGATCCTGAATAAAGAAAAGTGTGAAGTTATTCACATGAGTATTAAAAGAAATCAGCTAAATTTCGATTACGCGATAAATTATACAAATCTGAAAGCTGTAAATTCAACTAAATACTTAGGGATTACAATTACAAATAACCTAAATTGGAACGATCACATAGATAATAATGTGGGTAGAGCAAAGCAAAGGCAGCGATTCATTGGCAGAATACTTAGAAGGTGCAACAGGTATACTAAAATGACTGCTTACACCACGCTTGTCCGCCCTATTCTGCTGTGCGTTGTGGGATCCTCATCAAGTGGTATTGACGGCTGACGGATGACATCGAAAAAGTTCAAAGAAGGGCACTCGTTTTGTGTTACCGTGAAATAGGGGAGGTAGCGCCACACACACGATACGTGAATTGGAGTGGCAATCATCAAAACAAAGGCGTTTTTCGTTGTGTCGGGGTCTTCTCATGAAATTTCAATCACCAGTTTTCTCCTCCGATTGCGAAAACATTCTGTTGGTGCCCACCTACATAGGGAGAAATGATCATCACGATAAAATAAGAGAAATCAGGGCTCGCACAGAAAAAATTAAGTTCTCGTTTTTCCAGCGCGCCGTTCGAGAGTGGAACGGTAAAGAGACAGCTTGAAGGTTGTTCACTGAACTTTCTGCCAGGCACTTTATTGTGAATAGTAGAGTAATTACGTAAATGTAGTTGAAGTTTAAGCAAATAAAAGTTACGTTGAAACTTGTATTTAGGATAACGTTTACAAGTTACTGTCCTGACTTGTACTGCAATTAATCTCTTACATTTAAATGTAAATAATTTAGACTCTAATTTACCTTACAATTGTCTGAATGCTATGACCTTATTCTTTGAAAGGAATTAAATTGAATCTGAATTTACTGGCAGAGTTATGTCATGAAACTAAGAATCTTTCTTGCTCGACATGTGATAACGTAGAAGGGACAATTTGTGCTCTTTCTGTCCAGCATCTCGTGGTCTCATACAGCGACAAGCTTACCTTATACGCTGAAAGAAAACACATTCATACAGTGACAGTCAGTTATCACGTTCTAATGTGCTATAGCAAACTGTAATTACCACACTCACATTATCCCATTTCCCTTCGAATGTGATCTGGAAATCACATTCAAATTACGCCACTTCTCTTCGATTGCGAGCCGGCAATCGCCCAAAAACTGTGCCATTTCTCTTCGAATGTCTGCTGGTGTGCAATTAAAACAGACAGTCTTAATGTTTTGTATGACTTTCTCCCCGTTAATTAGATGCCAATGTTGAGCAGCGAAATGATAGCCAATTAACTTATGATCGACTCAGAGAAGGGATACAACTGTCTGTTTTTGACTGAACTTGCTCTAATGTAACGTCATACGTTTCAAGCACTATGAAAACTACGTTTCCCACGCACCAGATCTATATTTTTTTAAATATGAAGGCGTAAAATATGAGCGATTTTAGAGGAATAGTTGACGTAACAGTGCTGTGACCCAGTGGTCAACTCCATTGTCTGGCAATTCGTCGGTCTAGTTCCGATTGCCACTGCTACGATCATTTTTCTTTTCATTTTCTTTTATTCCTCACAGTGTAAAAATTTTAATTATAAAATTTAAATATTTTTAAACGGTTCATATATAAGAAATTAACCTATTCAAATTAATTATGGTTACCAGCCGTGCAAATTAAAAGCATGAAAGTGTTTTCTGTAGATGATTTGCTAAAGAGGGCCTTTTCCAGAAGATCTTTGGAGCAGAAAGTGAGAGTTGGGTAAACCTAGTCCAGGAGTAAATCTAACAGGAGGGCGAGGGACATGACACACCGATAAGGCTCAAACTATGCGAGTAGAAGCAGGCAGATGTCCCTTTCAAATTCCTTGAATATTTCGTTCTGAGTGAGCGATAGAAAATGGCAAAATGATCTATAAAGAGTTAAGCGTGCAATATGACGGATTTCTGAGGCTGAGTTCCTGTGTGAGTGCTTTAGCACAGTGGTCAAGCGAACTGGTTGCCAAGGGAATCGCTCGAGTTCGATACCTGCTGCCACCATATTTTATTCCTCGTAGTGTTAAAGATTAATTATAAAATTTAAGTATATTCAGACAGTTCTATTTATATACACAATGTAATCAGAAATATCCGGACACCCCCAAAAACATACGTTTTTCATATTAGGTGCATCGTGCTGCTACCTACTGCCAGGTACTCCATATCAGCGACCTCGGTTGTCATTAGACATCGTGAGAGAAATGGGGCACTCTGCGGAGCTCTCGGACTTCAAACGTGGTCAGGCGATTGTGTGTCACTTCTGACATACGTCTATACGCGAGGTTTCCAGACTCCTAAACATCCCTCGGTCCACTGTTCCCGATGTGATAGTGAAGTGGAAACGTGAAGGGACACGTACAGCACAAAAGCGTACAGGACGACCTCGTCTATTGACTGGCAGAGATTGCCGACAGTTGAAGAGGGTCGTGTGAAATAGGCAGACATCTATCCAGAGCATGACACAGGAATTCCAAACTGCATCAGGGTCCACTGCAAGTACTATGACAGTTCGGCGGGAGGTGAGAAAACTTGGATTTCATGGTCGAGCGGCTGCTCATAAGCCACACAACACGCCGATAAATGCCAAACAACGCCTCGCTTCGTGTAAGGAGCGTAAACATTGGGCGATTGAACAGTGGAGAAACGTTGTGTGGAGTGACGAATCACGGCACACAATGTGGCAATCCGATGGCAGGGTGTGGGTATGGCGAATGCCCGGTGAACGTCATCTGCCAGCATGTGTAGTGCCAACAGTAAAATTCGGAGGCGATGGTGTTGTGGTGTGGTCGTGTTTTTCAAGGAGCGGGCTTGCGCCTCTTGGTGTTTTGCGTGGCGCTATAACAGCACAGGCATACATTGATGTTTTAAGCCCCTTCTTCCTTCTGGGGATGGCGATAGCATCTTTCAACACTTTCCGAACACCTGTTCATAATGCACAGCCTGTGGCGGAGTGGTTACACGACAATAACATCCCTGTAATGGATGGCCTGCACAGAGTCCTGACCTGAATACTGTAGAACAACTTTGGGATGTTTTGGAACGCCGACTTCTTGCCGAGCCTCACCGACCGACATCAATACCTCTTCTCACTGCCGTACTCAGTCAAGAATGGGCTGCCACACCCCCAAGAAATCTTCCAGCACCTGATTAAAGTTATACTTGCGAGAGTGTAAGCTGTCTTCAAGTCAAATGGTGAGCCAACAGCATATTGAATTCCAGCATTACCGATAGAGGGCGTCACGAACTCGTAAGTCATTTTCAGCCAGGTGTCCGGATACTTTTGATCACATAGTGTATATCTTGATGTTGGCACTGTTACCGAACACATACAGTAATTCATACGTTACTACATCGTTGGATATACCGACATCTGGAGGCTGCCTGGGAACGGATCCGCAAGAGCCTGAAGCCTGAAGATTAATTTCAAGAATGTTTATGTGATATGTGTTTCGAGGACATTGTAGAGATACTTGGTTTGGGTATTCTACCTCTTCGCAAACACATGGAGGTGTGGCTCTTAGGTTGAGACGACAAACGTGTTCGTTGAACTTCCAGTTATTAAATTTCAGCCGTGCTATCGCTGTCATGAAGCTCCTTGATGTTTGAACCTTATTACAGCATGGAACTCGTGGAATCGTGGAATGAGCTCGTGCGTAGTAACTGTGTTTTTATTTTAGATGAGACCACTCCTCTTGCCAGTCCGAGGACAACCGCTTTCCGAGCACGGGCATCATAACTGTGAGTAGAAATTTATCGTGTTTAATTGCTTCATGCAGAGTTGCCTACTTTGCTAGGGCATATACGTGCCGGTTCCCGGCCATCCCAGAGTGACGTTTCATCCATACCATCACGATGTCGCGACAGTTCCTCTGCACGCGAAACACAACATCGATAATTGTTGCAACTGTGAGATTGGTGCAACTATTGTGATGATTTCTAATCAGCTGTAGGGCTGACGTACTATCTGAGGATATGACTACTGTGTCGACCGTGGACGTCTGTGCAAACAGTAGGCCTTACGAAATGGCAACCAACTCGCCTGTCATAATAGTGGAGTGTGGATTCAGCTTATATAGGCAGGCCTTCCTGTTTGCTTCGGGGTGTCTAACAAGTACTACCAGCACCTTCACTCGACTTGAACCGGTCTGTATACACCACGCAGGTCTCTTGATAGTGAGACCAAGAATTACATTGTCGATGCGTTTGTTGGGTCCTGGTTTTGACACGTTGAACTCATCCTGACGTCATTTTGCAGAGTCGCCGTTTCGTATGGCCTGTTGCAGTGCAGTGAAAGAGGACTTTCCCATTCCTGGTGCCTTGATGCCTACATCTCCACGTATTCATCTGCGACGAGTCGAAGTTGCATATCTATCCAATATCTTCCGAACTCACAGTGAAATGTTAACCACCGGATTTTTTTAAAAATCAAGGTGCTGATACCCATCGAAATACAGTTTCAGGAAGAACTTCTTGCAGAGGAATATTCGTCGCAACATTGGCCATTGGCGGCGGTTCATTCGCTTCAGCTAGTAACGCATTCGTTGGGTTGACATGAACGCCTCAGTAACTATACGCAAGGTTTGTACTGCGTAGTGTTGAGTCTTTGGAGCGAGCTGTGTGGTGTTGATCCGTAGCACAGGTGTCCGTAATCAGTGTGTGCTTAGTATGGACCGGTATAAAAACATTGCTGTACGCCGATCACATCCCAGCACACTCCAGTTGTACCTCTGATGAGATTGCAGGCTTTTTCACACCTGGTAATGATATGACGGATATGAGGAACACATCTTAGATTAGCATCGATAATCATCCCAAGATATTGAGCTGTTTTGGAAAATGGAAAAGTATGTTGTCTCAGTTGTACTGTTTGGGGAAGTGGAATCTTATGACGAGTAGAGATCATAAGAATGGACTTGGTATCAGAGATTTCGAAGTCACTTGCTGTACACCACTCACGCAGATGTATGAGCGCGGTTTGCATATTTTGATGACAGGGCTGAAGATTACTGGCTTCGAAATATATGCATACGTCGTGTTATTTGGATGCTAGGGAGCCAAGGCTGATCTCTGCGGGAGTCCTCAGCTAGCTTCTCTGGGTCCCAATGTAGTACCGTGTAGCAAAATGATTATCTTGCTATTGGTTAGGAAGCTTTTAACGTTATCCAAGAGTGGGTTTGGAGCCCGGAGTTTCTTCAATTTTTTTACCTAAGATTGACAGGACAACGTTGTCGCATATTTAGTCAAGTCTATGTACGCAGCTATCATATAATTATCACGAGAGAAATTTAGCTGTATGTCAGTAAGTAACTGTAAAAGGATTTTTATTGTCCCTTTTCCTTTTCGAAATCTAAGTTGTTTTTCCGATAATGGTTTGTTATTTCCACACCACCATTCTAGGTACCGATTAATAATAATCCTTTCAATTAGCTCCTCCGTACACGGTAGCAGGCTGATAGGCCGATATAACTGGGGTTTATCACAGCTTCTCCCCGATATGCGGACGGGGACAAAAAGAGAGATTTTTATGTTTTCTTAATGCCTCCCTTCGTTCCTTGAGGGCTGCGTCACATTCTTAATCCCACCAGCAGGGTGATGGCCTATGAGTAGTCCGCATACGCTCTTTTTGAGGTACTGAGACTTCTGCTGCTTCAGTGATAAACGATACCAAGACGTCACAATCTCTTTCTGGATTCCCAGTTTGGCTTCCAATAGTGTTTCATGTAGGTTCCAACTGGCTTTGTTTGTATTTTATTTGCGGGTGATTGCATGTCTGACAGTCTCTCTAGCTATTGCGTTTATTATAATTTGAATTGGCAAGTGATCCGAACCTAAAATATCCGGTGTCACTTCGTACGTTGTTCCGATACACATGCTATGCTCAAGTCCACTGCCACTGGGGCCTCATTTGATAGGAATATTCGTGTGAGTGAGCCATAATTTAGTACGACAAGGTTTTCCGAATCTAGTACTTCCACTAGCATTTTTCCCATTGCGTTTGCATTTCTGCATCCCCACAGTGCATGATGCCCGATAAGTCACCTAGAAGCAGAAAGGCTTTTCCCAAGGAGGCAATGATTGTTGTTAACTTTCGTTTGGAAAGTATGTCCTTAGGAGCTTGTATGCTGAGATGGAAGTCGGATGAAGGTCCTTGATACGCAGGTGGATACCCACCATTTGAAATGGGTCATGTCGAATCCCAGTATTGACTACGGAAAAGTGGATACCTTGTTTTACCATCAACGCTGCACCGCCGCAGTCATCATCTCTATCTTTTCTAATGACAGAGAAGCCCAGGAGTGCGAACGGTTCGTTCAGTCTTGACCATATTTAGGTGATGGCACCAATATATACTTGACTTTCAAGAAGAAATGTTTACCTTGAGCGACCTCGTGTTCCACTGGGCCAGTTTTCATGCCATTTTGGGGTGTAACAAGTGAGGTCAAAATATTTTGCTTTGACATCCTCATCGAATCTGTAGCGTTGGAATGGCCGATTAGTAGCCTGCTGGTACGATATATCATTCATCACTGTCTTAATTATACTTAAAATGATGATAATGATTTAGTTCCCAACGCCGCTCTGTTTTTTGAGTCCGTGAAATTTCGATGGGTGGGTGATGGGACCCATTGGAGCAAGAGGAGGGCAGAATTCTGGTTCGTACAGTTGGTCCCACGGGACACCTTTCGGTGGGGTCCTTTACGTTCTACAGAATTTACGCGTTCATAGTAGAATAGTTAGGCATGCTGTATTAGAGAAGGGTGCGGTGGTATAGGCGGTGAATCCACTGGAGCCACCGTTCCTGACATCTGCGGCACTGAACCGCCATTTTGTCGGGAGGGGCGGGTATTCTGTACCCTGTCTTGTAATGTTTGGGGGAGACGTAACCGCCTTAGCATAAGGCCTGTTTTCGAAATACATCTGCTGCTTTTCGGAAAGTAATATTACTGACAGGCATAATTTTGTTAATTTCCATGTGTTTAAGATACATGGGGCAGGTTCGAGACAGGACACTGTGACCACCGGTCAGTGAATGGAAGTTGGTTGATTGGTCCTCCCACAGGCATCACTTCTGTGTAGCCCTACGCGGTACACACGTCTTTTATTATTTCTGCGCTGTTAGCTGCCATATGCATATCACAAACAATTACAGCATTGTAAGACGTACGGTAGATACACGAGCGCTGAACTGCGAACTGCATGAATACAAACTGTGGGAGACGCAGTGAAGTAAACGTCAAAACATAAACTGGCGACGGCCTTGTCACCTTTTGCCTTTTCACAATTACAATTTTATTAAATCTCCTAATGGCAATAACTTCGCAGCAACACATCATTTCTGTTAGTACTCGTAATTCGTCCTCTGTAAGGGAGGTTTCGACATTAGTTGTAATGCCTAGTTTAGTAGTGAAGAACTTTGGAATGTAGACCTCCATATTTGCTTTGTCTAAAAAAGAGTGCTAAATTAAGCCATTGTCAGTTAATCCTGACCTTGTTTTTTTCACACTGTTTCTTCCTGCTTACGTAATATCGATTATGTGCCTGAATAGTGACTCGCAGTCCCACCTGATGAGTTTGCCTATTACCATATGGTGCAGCCTGCCTGTGTTTCTGTTTCTGCTTCCAACAAATAAGATGAAAGGCCCTTTCTCGGTAGCTGCGAATAAATTAGCAGTGCAACATATATGCTGATTGGTGATGGTACCTTCTTCGGTGGCTTCGACACATAGCTCTTTCTCCGTTTTGTCCCTTTGGTCGTCATCTCCATCCTCCTCCGTGCGGTCCCGTTGGCGTTTCTGTGAGGCCTGCGGGTCTCTTGTTGCAGTTACATCGACAGGTGGAACATGTTACTATGTATCTGCGTCATGGGATGCGATCACTGCATCGATAATCACTCCACTGATGGATGCATGAAGTGCTTCAGTATCCGATGTGATACTGTGCGGCTGGTATTGTGAAGTTTGTAGAGCAGGAGGCCAGTAATTGCCACCGTCCGTGGTGGTGTTCACAACGTTACAGAAGTTTTAATGATTCGGCAGAGGTTATGGAAGTAGAACAAATACCGGAACGAACTATCGCTTTATACACTCCGCGAGCACTAGACGGGTAGGAACTGGTTACATCGTAGCGCGCCGATGTTGTTTCTTCCGCTTCCCGGAGCGAACTGTAATCCACGTTTCGTAGCTCTAACTTTGCGACACAGTGGTAACCACGCTCAGCAGATAAGTATCCACCCACACAAAGTATTCTACCTGGTTTTCCCGTAATCGAAGTTGACGTGAAGTTTTCTGACTTTTCTGTTTCAGATATATCGATAGTGTCAGGATGTATTTTTTGCAAAAAATACACTGTTTGACAAAGAAAGTGAAGCACTCTAGTCAAATTAACTTTGCACACGTACACACCATTGGCGAGTATGCAGATGGAAAGTCTTGAAATCCTCTGTGACAGGTATAACGATCGCCAGAGTGAATTAGTGTTGTTCGTGTTTTGCGTTGTTACCAGACCCGATAAGTTATATGAGAAGCTTGAACAAATGTTGAGTGATGCTATGAAGGCCATGGAGGTGACTTGTACCCGTGCGAAACAACACCTGACAGAGTTTGAAACGGCCTCATTGTGGGTCTCAATTTGCTCAGCTGATCGAATCGTCCACATCGAGATTAGTGGGGCTTTCGGATGTGACAGTGCTCCGACATTGGACTGCATGGGAGAGTGAGGGCAGGCATATTCGTCGTCAAGGTTTCGCCCGACCACGTCTGACCGCCACAAGATAGGATCGCCGTACCGTGCGGCTACAGCATCGCAACCCCTTCAGTTCTGCGCCTGCACCTGCCGAGATTAATGTTCTGTTTGATATCATATTCAAATTGCTCGTGTGTCGTATTTCCTAAGGAGGAGATTGGGAACCAACCCAGTACCTGCCTAAACGAGAGTGGAAACCGCCTAAAAACCCCACCCCTGCTGGCCAACGTGCCTTACCAGCAGTGGTTAACCCACCTCGTGGATTCGATTTGCGTCTGGCCAACACTACCTACGACGGACAGAGCCTCACATCGTAAGTCTGAGGCTGCGACGTCACCGAGAGGGGTCTGAAGCTAGATGACGCTGTCTTTCTGAAGCAGCATGGTTTTAAGAGTTCGTTGGCTCCACATTGTTTATAGCTCGTGTAGTGAGTGGAAGTCTGTTTCATTCGCTTTGAATACTTTAACGTACTTCATTAAAATGCCCCGTAGGTGTTGTGCGCCAAATTGCAGAGACAATTACGATAATGGTCTGAAAGTCAATGTGTTTTATTTCCTATCGGAGAATAATTTGTGACGTAAATAGATATCAGCTGTTCACAGACAAGATTGGTTACCAAGTAAACACTCGGTGGTAAGTATCGGTCAGAATGCTTTTATAATTTCACAGTTTTCATTGTATCTTTCTAACTGAACTGTATGCTCATGTTTAGTATGTGAACTGTATTTCAAGGGACTACTCGACACACCACTGTGGCGAACTCTAATTTTCCAGTTAGAGTAAGTGTTCAAACGTAGTACCGCCAACTTCAGTATAATTAATGATCCAGTTTTCAAACGAGCGTACACAGGACAGAAGCATATATGCGGGAATGTCAGCACAGGCGTTTCTGATGCGATCGACCATGTCTTCAAGGCCTGTTGGAATTTGCTGGCATACCTTATCTTCTAAATATTCCCACAGAAGGAAAGGCGGCGACCTAGCGGGCCAACTAAAGGTGCACCTCTGCCAATACACCTGCCAATGTAAACACGGGCTAATACTTCCGGTGCTTCAAGTGCCTAATGCACTGAGCAACCGTGATGCTGAAACCTCATACGTTGTCCAACGTTGAGGGCAACATCCTGCAGTAGGACGGGTAGTTCTTGTTCTAAAAACGTTCGATATTTGCGCCCATTCAACGTGACGTCGATAAAACACAGATCCAATGAGTTTGTTCCCCATGATGCCACCCCATACCTTAACCGACCAAGGACATTCATGGTCAACTTGCGTTAACGAGTGGAGAATGTCTACACTACAGTCTGTACGAAACTTTAGCTACGGTCGCAGTGTACTGCCTGTTATGATACGTCGTAGTTCGCCATCTGTTCGACATATCGGACGAATACAGCGTTATAAATCGGGCTTCCAATTAGAAGTTATGTCCTACCCTCGCTGCATGGAGGTGGGTCCCCATGTGCCGTTGGATATTTTGCCGTAGAATAGTAAAAAAAAAAAAAAAAAAAAAAAAAAAAAGAGGTTCCTATTCAAGATTTAAAAGTAGCCCCCCCCCCCCTCCCCCGATACCCACGGTGTGGGGTGGAGGGTCCAGTGTGATACCGTTCGATGTTCCCCTCCAAGACCAACAAATTGAAATCATAAATTTTTTGATGCGATGTGTAGTTTTCGAGATATTTCAGTGTCTTCAATTAAAATAAACACCCTGTATTTATGTGAAGTAAATTCGATTTTTCGAGATTTTTGCTAACATCGTTAATCACCGCCTTGTCTTTAGACAGTAGCATAGATAATGTGTTATTGGTGAGGTCTTGTAATTTCGTTCCCTTCACTGCAGAACAAAGAAGCAGAACTAATGCATGATAAATCTCATTCTCTCTGCGTGAAAAATTCTCATTCTTCTTTATGTTCACTCAGGCCAATATAGCTGTTCTATGTACGATGTCGGAATTATTTGCACCCTCGGACGATGCGCTGAATACATTCTTTTTTTGTTCATTAAAACTTCAGAGGGCTTCTTTAATTTATGCCTGTGATTACTAGGACCAGGCCGACATAAAAAGGCAGTCTTCTATCTCCATCATTCGTCTTTCACTTGATCACGTTGTCTTATAGAATGGAGTGGAAAACAAGGACCTCGATAGCACTGAAGGAGATGAAACTTGCTCTATAGCATGGAAATGAAGTGGAAGAAGATACGGAGGAACTCACGACAGCGAAACGCTTCGACTTCTTTGCAAATTATCACTTGTAGCTCTTTTTCCGCAGTAACATACACAGACAGATTTCAGATTTATGCTATCTTGATTGTTTTTTCCTTCTCGTTTCTCTTGGCTGGCGATAAACGAGGAGTCCTGAATCACGTCAATTTGCCTTTTTCGTTTCGCCAAAAGGCCTTGTCTGTCTCCTGCTTCGGTAGCGTGTTCCCTTAACCGGTTGTACACACGCCCTACTGCCGGTTTCTCCTAAAGTCAAGCATGCCGCTACCAGACATTATTCGTGTTCTTTTATTCATTCTTCCATACGATTTTCGATTTTCTTCGTACTTATAGAATCGTTTTTTAAAATAGTACCACGCGATTCTAATAATAAAGAAAGAAACCTAGAAAACATTGCCTTTGAAGGTCACAAGATTCCCGAATGCTGTAAAATATACATCTCCAGAAGCTGAGTGAGCAAGTTGTATAACAGCAAATCCTTCGTTTGATTCTTGCTAGTAAGAACAGCTGTAGTTTTATTTCAATTCTATATTGATTATCAAGAAGAAATGTTTATTAACAAATAAAGCTTTTAATAAAAGTAACGTCTTTTTGTTTTTAATTACCAATCGTACGAAAATGAAATTTATGCAGAAATGCGCAATGTATTATTGTTAAATGAAAAGAACGTATACATCTGTAATATTGCTCAATCTAGAAATAAAAAGGTTTTTTTTTCTATTTGAAGTTTCCAATTTTCATACCAAATTTAAATTTATTTCGAATATTCACATTTTAATGCGATTACGAATGAAAAACAAAAAGATATTATTTTTATTAAAAATTATGATTACCATTTCCAAATAATAATAAAGCTAGAATTTAAAAGAGGACACATAGCTACTAGCGAGATTACATGACGTACGTGCTAGCAACAACCTTGTTATAATAGTCGAAGCAAATTCGCAATTAAAAACTCTCTGATATTTTCAAATCCTCGAAGGCAATTTTTTCTTGGAGGCTTTTTATCTTTTTTTGACAGAAATGGGTCATGCTGCTTCAGAAAATTGATGTCCGGGCATTGGTCATCATAACTTGTAAATAAAAGAAAAACGAAGGGGCAGAGCAGAGAACAGTCACTAAGTTACCGTAACCAGTTTAATGTAGAGCTTGGAGTTGACACGAAACACAATAAACGCAAGCAGAAGATACACATTCTGGAGCGACTGGAACGGTCAATTGCCTATCGTACAGTGTCGATTCAAGCACTGCCAGTACAAGTACCCGGTAGGTTCGTGTCATCTCAATACAAAACCACAGCGGCAACTGAGATTTCGGATGTTATTATACTATTTATTACCATAACCCTGTCTCAACCAAAAACCCTGTTACAGTACTCTCAACTGCAAAATACTCGTGTTTATGCTTGGTACAAAATTGGGTTTTGCCTGTTCCGACTGCATCAGTGGGCAGTTATGTTTACGAGGGATAGTCATGTAATATTATTTACCACCTCGAAATAATAAAGTTACATAAGTAATATATATTTTATTTGTTCGCAGGCACATACCTGCAATCCTGGTACACACTGAAGTCCTCGAGCCACACTATCGTAGCACGCCGCTAGAAGAGTAAAACGAAAATGGCGCCGGCCATCTCTGCTTCGTTAAGGGGTCCGCCATTTTGGCCGCTCTGTACGCCCAGTATCTTTCTGCCCACTAATGGTTTCATCGTCCTTCAACCGCGTTCTACGTATAGATGCACACGGCAGTAGCACCTGAAATACCGACCTCCTTCGCCGTTTCCCAAATGCTAGTTGCGTGAGGTCATAGCAATCCGCTCTTTGTGAAAGTCGCCTATGTCAGTGGATTGCCCCACACACGGCCTCTTTCGTACCTAGAACGGCATGTTTCGTTGCTAGAATGATTCACCATTCGTATCTACTCCGCTTATATGCTATCCACGCTACGTCACGTACGTTCCCAAACTGCCACTACACGCCAGTCAACCTCACTGTGGGCAGCGGACGTAATGTTGTGCCTCACCGATGCATATTACACACAAGCACGTTAGTCGAAAGCTTCGGTACGATAAATCGTAAGTTATTTTTAAAAACATTCGGCAGATGGAGGTGAAGTCCTGCAATTTTCTGTTTTTCTAATATTGTGGTCAATGGGAGTTAGATTTTACCGCTATTTCAAATTGAAGTCAGTTTGGTTTATTAGCTATAACCCATTAAAATCCCAATTATGTCTGATAATTAATTAGAGAGAAATTTACAATTTTCTTGAAATAAAAATTGCGGGATTGTACCCCGCGAAATGGGATATTGCCTCGCAGTGTGGATCTTCGCCCCATTTGAGATAAACATGGGTAAAAATGAATGACTGCATAATAAAAGCGCTTAAAATAACCTTCTGAAACATGGTTACATTGTAGCCAGGTTATCCGACACAATACTGAACTGAAATGTCTCGTAAATTGGAACATAATGCTTACAAATACTTGTACAAAAATATTCCTTACTTCTTGACGAAAGGAGTACCTGAAAGAGTTATTATTTTCTCCCACGACGAGTTTCGAGGGTTTATACCCTCATCTTCAGGTGAGAAACAGCGATATCTTGTTATATGTGTACCAGATGGATGCAGCTAGTTAAATGTAACAAGAGATAAATTTATTTGAACTTTTATTGTCATAACTGTCACAGCTTCCTTGAAAAACAGTCCAACATGGACGACTTAAGATTCTGAAAGAGTTCAGTTAGCGAGACTAAGCTATCTAGGTACGTAGTAACTAGTGTACTTTATGTCCTCTGATTCTTTCATGAAGTTGCAGACTCTTGTTCCTCTTCTTCTGATAGTTCTTCTCCAAATAGATATAAGTCCATATTTAAGCTACTTTATTTAAGCTGCTGTCATGATATGAGAACTCTGATTCTGACTCTGAAAGATAATCAACTGGATGCTTGGTCTGTCTTCTTCCCTTTTTGGCATAAATTTTATGAAATCTAGTTTACGTCGTTTTGCTTCTGTAGAGCGCCCTTTTCTTTATTCGGCACGGCTTTCCTTCTCAGCAGCAGACTTTTCTTTCCCCATGCTTTCTTCTTCCATTCGTTCTTCATTGACTGTTAACACTTGCATCACAGGTTTCAATATTATACTAGAAATATTTCCCCTAAATCTTTATTTTAGACGGTAGAATTATGTTTTCAGGTGAGATAATCTCACCAAGTGTGTGTTGAAGGCCATTTTTTGGGGGGGGGGGGGGGGAGGGTATCATTGAAGCATTGTCGTCACATAGGTGGAGCTGTATATTGAGCAAGCAGTAAAGGAAACAAAAGAAAAATTCGGAGTAGGTATTAAAATTCATGGAGAAGAAATAAAAACTTTAAGGTTCGCCGACGACATTGTAATTCTGTCAGAGACAGCAAAGGACTTGGAAGAGCAGTTGAATGGAATGGACAGTGTCTTGAAAGGAGGATATAAGATGAACATCAACAAAAGCAAAACAAGGATAATGGAATGTAGTCGAATTAAGTTGGGTGATGCTGAGGGAATTAGATTAGGAAATGAGGCACTTAAAGTAGTAAAGGAGTTTTGCTATTTGGGGAGCAAAATAACCGATGATGGTCGAAGTAGAGAGGATATAAAATGCAGGCTGGCAATGGCAAGGAAAGCGTTTCTGAAGAAGAGAAATTTGTTAACATCCAGTATAGATTTAAGTGTCAGGAAGTCATTTCTGAAAGTATTCGTATGGAGTGTAGCCATGTATGGAAGTGAAACATGGACGATAAATAGTTTGGACAAGAAGAGAATAGAAGCTTTCGAAATGTGGTGCTACAGAAGAATGCTGAAGATTAGATGGGTAGATCACATAACTAATGAGGAAGTATTGAATAGGATTGGGGAGAAGAGAAGTTTGTGGCACAACTTGACCAGAAGAAGGGATCGGTTGGTAGGACATGTTCTGAGGCATCAAGGGATCACCAATTTAGTATTGGAGGGCAGCGTGGAGGGTAAAAATCGTAGAGGGAGACCAAGAGATGAATACACTAAGCAGATTCAGAAGGATGTAGGTTGCAGTAGGTACTGGGAGATGAAAAAGCTTGCACAGGATAGAGTAGCATGGAGAGCTGCATCAAACCAGTCTCAGGACTGAAGACCACAACAACAACAGGTGGAGCTATGGAGATTTACTCCAAAACACGTGCGCGGATTTGCCCCATTTCACAATTTTCTGTCAATTGCACCATTGTTGATTTTGGGGACCAATTGGAACAATTATTTCCAAAAAACATGAATGCAGTAATGTGAACGAGTAAAGTAGTTAATTCTTCGTATCAAATCCTATATTCTGTTCAAGCAAAACATCAGAGAAGTAACACATAAGTAGTATCAAAAACGAATTTACCTTATTTTCTCATCTCTAGGGAGACTTGCTGGGGCGAAATTAATGGAACAGTAAGTTACAACAAGACAAAGCTATCACCAGGTTATCAACTCCTGGATCGATGGCAGCCAGTTCGAAAACCTCGGTGCGGATTTTTACCCCGAGCGGGACTTCATTCCCACCTACCCTTCTCATCTTCTCCAAGCGATGATTATGGATCTGCATTTATCTGGAAAGGCTACTCTTTTATAGTGAGCCATGGGGGCTCAGCCTCCTTCGAATTCCTGGGGTCTGCGTGTCCTTTGCTTGCTCCCTCTGAGATGTTCTTGTTCTTGTGGAGCCGCTCGCCTTGCGGCGGCAGCTGGATTTCAGCGACGGTGGCAGCCGGAGGCCGTGACAACTGGGACAGGAGACGGGCTCATCGTTTTACAGAACGAGAGAGCCACTGGTGTTTGCGTCCGTTTGAAGGGGATCATCGCGCTGCCCTGGTCGTTTTTCCGATGCTTAGTGACCCTCTTTAACTTCTGTCGTCTGGTGGAGTGGCTATAATGCTGTGATCCTGACCACGAATTTTGATCCTAGTTATAAACTCTGATTTATGGCTTAGCTGTTTGCCTACGTGATTTCCTGAAAGAAAGAGCCTGGATAGTGTCACCCTGCTGAATGTTGTGTTGTATTTATCCAGTTAATCTGAAGGCCCACCTGATGTTCTATTCTGGATACTTCCCTAGAATTTCGGGCCAATTGGTGTGTATTTGCCCGTTACAAGTTGATCTAAGTTGGACGGGAGGGGGGGGGGCTGTTTGCTTTAACATTTGCATCTGTCAGCCACCTCTTGAGTTGTTCTGAGTCTCTGTAACATCTCAGTGGTGTTTTGGTTCGATAAGGGCGCGTGCAGTTGCGGGCCTTGGGTTTCCGTCGTGGCTTTCTATCTAAGAGTTCATCAAGGCACTCTTGGTCCAGATTGCCCCACTCCTCAACGGCGATTCGGCGTAGATCCCGCAGAGTGGTTGGTGGGTAACGTCGCCCGTAAAACAGCCCTTTTCAAGCGATCCCATACATGTTCGATAGGGTTCATGTCTGGAGAACATGCTGGCCACTCTAGTCGAGAATTGTCGTTATCCTGAAGGAAGTCATTCACAAGATGTGCATGATGGGGGCGTCAGTTGTCAATGAAGGCGAATACCTCGCCAATATGCTGCCGATGTGGTTTCACTATCGGTTGGAGGATGGCATTCACTTATGGTACAGCCGTTATGGCGCATTCCATGACCACCAACGGCGAACGTCGGCCACACATAATGCCACCCCAAAACAGCAGGGGACCTCCATCTTGCTGCACTCGCTGGACAGTGTGTCTAGAGCGTTCAGCCTGATCGGGTTGCTTCCAAACACGTCTCCGACGATTACCTGGTTGAAGGCATATCCGACACTCATCGGTGAAGAGAACGTGATGCCAATCCTGAGCGGTAGATTCGGCATCTTGTTGGGCCCATCTATACTGGGCGTTGTTGCAAAGTTGGACCTCGCCATGGTCGTCGGGAGTGAAGTTGCGCATCATGCAGCCTATTGCACACAGTGAGTCGTAACACGACATCCTGTGGCTGCGTGAAAAGCATTATTCAACATGGTGGAGTTGCTGTCAGGATTCCTCCGTAGGTAGCAGTCATCGCTGCTGTAGTAGCCCTTGGGCTGCCTGAACGAGGCATGTCATCGGCAGCTCCTGTCTCTCTGTATCTCCCCCATGTCCGAACAACATTGCTTTGGTTCACTCCGAGACACCTGGACACTTCCCTTGTTGAGAGCCGTTCATGACACAAAGTAACAATGCGGACGCGATCGAACCACAATCTAGGCATGATTGAACTACAGACAACTCGAGCCGTATACCTCCTTCCTGGTGGATTGACTGGAACTGATCGGCTGTCGGACCCTGTCCGTGTAATAGGCGCTGCTCATGCACCGTTGTTTACATCTTTGGGCGGGTGTAGTGACATGTCTGAACAGTTAAAGAGAGTGTGTCTGTAATACATTATTTGGGGACAACGTCTATCTTAAGGAGTTCAGGGAACTGGGATGATGCAAAACTTTTTTTATGTATGTACGTAACTGAAACGTTCCCCTGAAGGTGTACCTTGGGCGGGGGCTTTCATTTTTTTTCTCTTTTTCATATCATTGATGCTTTAGAGTTTTCTTGTTCTTTCTTAACCGAAAGAAATAGTAAGATTTTATTAAGTATTGTGAAATTATGTAGACGTTAATATTTTAAAGTAGTCATACATAATTCTTAGCTCGCCTTGAAAGTGCATGTTGGCGGTGTACCTTAAGTTGCTGTTTTTCTTTCATGGTTAAAACCATTTTTTTAAATTGTTGCTTATACCTGACGGAAAAGTGTAAATTTTGGTGGTTAACATTTCTCTGAAGAATTGGCTAATTGTGAACCTTCCGCAGGCGGTTGAGTTGGGCTGTGTGTTATGCTACGTGTTTTTATTTAAATTATATTTCTTAAAAGTATGGTTTTTTTAGTTGAAAAATCTTGGGTCCTCTTTAAATAAAGTGTGTAAACTAAAAGGATGAAAGATGTTTTCCCTGAACCTTGCCTAGCCGTTCCACATTCCGTTGCCTTGTTTCTAAAATTGTTATTACTTCTTTTTTGGCCATGTCACATAGATGTAGTGTACTCTCAGCAACAGTCTCCTGTGCATCACGTTTTCTTTGCTTCTCCGTGATAGTGTAGGCTGCTGCCGACGATATCGGTACATTAAACCGAGTGAAGACCGCTGCGTGCGCAGAGCCGGCCATGTCGTCCATAAAATGAATACAGGAGCCCAGTAAGCGGACGCTGTCAGCGGTCACAGATCGATGGTCGCCACAGCTCACGATTCCAGCTGGCCGGAGAAGCCGCGTGCTGCGTGACGTGAATCTCGGATCGCAGCCGCTTCCAGTACCACGACTCGCTTGCCTCTTGTCTCCGCATTTATTTACCTTCTGCTTTTTATTTTATTTACTGTTTTTCCACTTGGCAGTAGACTGAAGCTCCTGGAGGCGTCCTGTGGAAGATTCGGTTCACGCACTAACAGTGGTTGCGTACGCACAATGCCTTGCACGTATCCTAACAAGGTGTGAAACGACTACATTTGGACACAGAGACCGGGACAAACTTCGAAGCATTACACACGCTAATGAAAGTACAGGGTGTCCATAATTAAAGTTAAAGTTTCAAAAAGCTGTAGAAGGAGAGCCACTGCTGAGAATGACGTCAAATGTGAATAGCTTGGGGGGGGGGGGACGACGACATGGCACAAATAAAGAATTTAATGAAAATTTGACTGATAGATGGCGCTGCAAGCGTCTTAGCTTAAATGGGTCGGCGACAAATGACAGATGAATCACAATACGACTGCTACCGTTTGAGCTGCACGTTACACCGCACTGTTTGGTGTGCGTGACTGGACAAGTTCGGCAGTCAACAGTTGTGGCACTGTTAGTAAGGCAAGCCTATCCACCACGGCAAGGTCGTAACACATCGAATGGAAAAAAAATCGGTTTTTGATTGTCCTGAGGCCCACAGCCACATAGAAAACAAAATGTTTTCGGTTTCTAATGCCGTGAGATGCTCAATATGACGTCCACCGTTTCCTGCCACACGCTGAAATCGAGGAACAGCATGGTCCACAACAGATCGCAGTGCCTGGGAGGTCACATTCACAATGCATTGCGCATCGCTTGCCTTCAGTTTAACTACGTTCGTAATTTGAACACTGAACACATCTTTCAGACAGCCCCACAGCCAGAAGTCAAACGGTTTAAGATCAGGTGATTTGGACTGCCAGAGTGTAGGGAAACCATGGCTGATAATTCTGACATTTCCGAAACGCCTCTGCAGCAGCCGCTTCGCTGGCTGTGCAGTCTGCAGAGCAGCGCCACGCTGTTGAAGGGTTGGAGTGACGGTGGTGCGCATAAGACTCTCATAACGGTTGCCGGTGACGGTACAGGTAACAGGACCCTCGTTACTCATCTCCTCGAAAAAATACGGGCGTGCGGTAAATAGAGCGAACATTTGTCTTGCTAGCAGGGCAGCAGGAAGCAGCTCCGGGACATGGGCGATTTTGTATGCATTGCAGTGCAGGATGTTTCGTAAGATTTTATGCACCGTGCTCGAATGCGTGTCCAACGTTCGGGCAATTCCTCGCGCACTGCACGTTTCGACAGACGTTGGACCAACTGCTTTCCTCCCTGGTCCACAGTGCGCTTCATAAGAACCTATCTCTTCGAATTTTGTAACAGTTTTCTCCAGACCTTTAGAAGACATCGGACCAATGCCTTTCTTCATTCCACTGAGTGTTCGGAATTTCCGCAGGGGTAGTGGCACACAGCCACCGTTCTTGTGAAAGAGCTTTACCAGCAGCACGCGATCCTTCATGGAGACAGCCACGTTTAGCGTCTCGTACGCAAACCGAGGAACAGCCGTGTGCCGCACATCGTTGCTGTGCATATTCTGGCTCTTACAGCGACATCTATTGGTCAAATTTTCGTTAAACTTTGGTTTGTTCCATGACGTTCCTCCCTGCGTCAATAATATGCTCTTCAAATCTGACGCCATTCTGAGCGGCAGTTCTCCTTCTACAGCGTTTTGAAACTGAAAGTTTAATTATGAACACCCAGTATTACTGCGCAACACTGCTTCTTTCTGCTTTGCGCTATGTTACCTGCCTTTATTTCAAACAAGAGACATTCCATTAGCTCTGATGTACTACCGTATTAATATTTTAGTTTAGATACACTGCAAAGAGTTCACACATTTGTGCACGTGAGATAATACAATTTCTCGTAAAATACGGTTAAAAATGTAAATAGTATCCCTACGTCTGAGGTCAATTTCTAGAAGGGGGAAAGCATTGTGTATACATATTACGGGAATTCATGAAGTTTTAATTAGCACTTGAATAAGAAATATGGTTAGATAATTAATTTTTTGCTTGATACGTGTATGAAGTTATGTTAGACATTGAAATCCCTATAGCACAATTAGAAAATGGCGCAGCTCTTCTTCACTTATGAGTGGGCAATGTTTTGTTTTGTCTCCACTATCAATATGTTATGATTTCAGTCACCAATATACACTACTGGCCATTAAAATGCTACACCACGAAGATGGCGTGCCGGCCGCGGTGGCCGTGCGGTTCTGGCGCTGCAGTCCGGAACCGCGGGACTGCTACGGTCGCAGATTCGAATCCTGCCTCGGGCATGGGCGAGTGTGATGTCCTTAGGTTAGTTAGGTTTAAGTAGTTCTAAGTTCTAGGGGACTTATGACCTAAGATGTTGAGTCCCATAGTGCTCAGAGCCATTTTTTTTTAAGATGGCATGCTACAGACGCGAAATTTAACCGACAGGAAGAAGATGTTGTGATATGCAAATGATTAGCTTTTTAGAGCATTCACACAAGTTTGGCGCCGGTGGCAACACTTACAACGTGCTGCCATGAGGAAAGTTTCCAGCCGATTTTTCATACACAAGCAGTAGTTGACCGGCGTTACCTGGTGAGACGTTGTTGTGATGCCTCGTGTAAGGAGGAGAAATGCGTACCATCGCGTTTTCGACTTTGATTGTAGCCTACCGCGATTGCGGTTTATCGTATCGCGACATTGCCGTGGTCGATATGTAAAACTTTCCCCTAACGTTTCGTCTCCGGCTGCGAGAGACATAGTCGGGGTGAAGCGGCAAATTGCACTAAGAACTCGAGGGAGCGCCGAATACACTCCTGGAAATTGAAATAAGAACACCGTGAATTCATTGTCCCAGGAAGGGGAAACTTTATTGACACATTCCTGGGGTCAGATACACCACATGATCACACTGACAGAACCACAGGCACATAGACACAGGCAACAGAGCATGCACAATGTCGGCACTAGTACAGTGTATATCCTCCTTTCGCAGCAATGCAGGCTGCTATTCTCCCATGGAGACGATCGTAGAGATGCTGGATGTAGTCCTGTGGAACGGCTTGCCATGCCATTTCCACCTGGCGCCTCAGTTGGACCAGCGTTCGTGCTGGACGTGCAGACCGCGTGAGACGACGCTTCATCCAGTCCCAAACATGCTCAATGGGGGACAGATCCGGAGATCTTGCTGGCCAGGGTAGTTGACTTACACCTTCTAGAGCACGTTGGGTGGCACGGGATACATGCGGACGTGCATTGTCCTGTTGGAACAGCAAGTTCCCTTGCTGGTCTAGGAATGGTAGAACGATGGGTTCGATGACGGTTTGGATGTACCGTGCACTATTCAGTGTCCCCTCGACGATCACCAGTGGTGTACGGCCAGTGTAGGAGATCGCTCCCCACACCATGATGCCGGGTGTTGGCCCTGTGTGCCTCGGTCGTATGCAGTCCTGATTGTGGCGCTCACCTGCACGGCGCCAAACACGCATACGACCATCATTGGCACCAAGGCAGAAGCGACTCTCATCGCTGAAGACGACACGTCTCCATTCGTCCCTCCATTCACGCCTGTTACGACACCACTGGAGGCGGGCTGCACGATGTTGGGGCGTGAGCGGAAGACGGCCTAACGGTGTGCGGGACCGTAGCCCAGCTTCATGGAGACGCTTGCGAATGATCCTCGCCGATACCCCAGGAGCAACAGTGTCCCTAATTTGCTGGGAAGTGGCGGTGCGGTCCCCTACGGCACTGCGTAGGATCCTACGGTCTTGGTGTGCATCAGTGCGTCGTTGCGGTCCGGTCCCAGGTCGACGGCACGTGCACCTTCTGCCGACCACTGGCGACAACATCGATGTACTGTGGAGACCTCACGCCCCACGTGTTGAGCAATTCGGCGGTACGTCCACCCGGCCTCCCGCATGCCCACTATACGCCCTCGCTCAAAGTCCGTCAACTGCACATACGGTTCACGTCCACGCTGTCGCGGCATGCTACCAGTGTTAAAGACTGCGATGGAGCTCCGTATGCCACGGCAAACTGGCTGACACTGTTGGCGGCGGTGCACAAATGCTGCGCAGCTAGCGCCATTCGACGGCCAACACCGCGGTTCCTGGTGTGTCCGCTGTGCCGTGCGTGTGATCATTGCTTGTACAGCCCTCTCGCAGTGTCCGGAGCAAGTATGGTGGGTCTGACACACCGGTGTCAATGTGTTCTTTTTTCCATTTCCAGGAGTGTATATTGGCAATGTAGAGGGCACCACACTACATGACGTGACACCGGTTACGAGACTCTCTGGTAGTGCTAACATGCTCGACTGAATGTAATCGATGGTCATTTTTTCGGTGCAAAGTAAACAACCATATTTTATATAATTTGACACCTTCCTATTTTCTGTTAAAACTGTCGCGGTGTTCATAAATCTGAATGGTCTCTCTATAAATTCGAGCATGATAATGCTTTATTTCCGACGGAACTCCCACTATTATCTAAGAACTTCCATTTTCTGATTATCTCTTTGATAGATTAATGTCTATATGGTAGTTATATATGAAACAAATTTAGTGAAACCGTTATATTTCCGATTCAACTGAACCGACATTGTAAAATTCGCTCTTAAATAGTAACTATTAGGCCGATTAGTTACAAAACATAAAACAGAAAATTTACGGATTTAAAAACGTAATATTATCTTCACTTTTATTTTCAGAATGTCTCCAAAGACCGAAACAAACGAAGGGAATTAAGTTTGCACACTGCTTGTATATTGAACATGAATAATTGCAGAAACATACTATGTGAGAAATTTAACTGATGATTAAAATAGCTCAACGTTTCCGGTTCACAAAATATTTTGTAGGTATGTTATATGCAACGATGGGAATTTGTGCCGATTGGGAGTCTCGAGAAAAAAAAGCCGAATTCTCAGGGGACTTTAGGCTTGAAGTATTGGTGCGATCCAGACTTACCTATAGGCGACCCTGAGCGAAGGGGGGAATGGCTCACTTGACCAGCGAGGTGACAAAAGACGTCGCTGGTAGGTGGTCAATAACCATGATCGGGCGAGCCAGCACTGACAAAAGCGTGTGTCGGGCCAGCGCATATTGTGGAATTCCCGTGAGTCTGCCGTACAAGACCGTACCTGATGGCGGTCTCTGGGTGGTCGCAGAGACTGTCGCCGTTTCAGTACCCGATCAGTAGGCGGTCGCGAAACTTTTACCACAACTGACAGTGTTTAACAGAGGAAACCGCCATTCAACTCAGGAAAAACATATAAATTGTTTGAATCAGAAGCCTCTTCCGCCAGATAATACGTGATCAAGCCATGACAAAAGTTGAGAGTGTATTGCAACATTTACTTTGAAAATTAATAACGTTCACAGAAATTTCATCTCACATGTGCTCAAAGTGTCATTCGATGACTTGCTTCAGGCGGCAGCAAATGGTAAGTGAAAAGTTTGATCAAAGTGTAATTATACACTGAAGCGCCAAAGAAACTGGTATAGGCTTGCATATTCAAATAAAGAGATATGTAAACAGGCAGAACACGGAGCTGCGGTCGACAACTCCTATGTAAGACAATAAGTATCTGGCGCAATTGTTAGATCGGTTACTGCTGCTGCAATGACAGGTTATCAAGATTGAAGTGAATTTGAACGTAGTGTTATAGTCGGCGCACGAGCGATGGCACACAGTATTTCAGAGGTAGCCATGAAATGGTGATTTTCCCGTACGACCATCTCACGAGTGTACCGTGAATATTAGGAATCCGGTAAAATATCGAATCTCCGACATAGCTGCGGCCGGAAAAAGATGCTGCAAGAACGGGACCAACGACGACTGAAGAAACGTTCAACGTGAGAGAAGTGCAACCCATCCGCAAACTGCTGCAGATTTCAGTACTGGGCCATCAAGTGTCAGCGCGTGAACCATTCAGTGAAACATCATCGATATGGGCTTTCGGAGCCGAAAGAACACTCGTGTACCCTTGATGACTGCACGACACAAAGCATTACGCCTCGCCTGGGCCCGTCAACACCGACATTGGACTATTGATGACTGAATACATGTTGCCTGGTCGGACGAGTCTCCTTTCAAATTGTATCGAGCGGATGGACGTGTACGGGTATGGAAGCAACCTCATGAATCCATGGACCCTGCATGTCAGCAGGGCACTATTAAAGGTGGTGGAGGCTCTGTAATGGTGTGCGGCATGTGCAGTTGGAGTGATATGGGACCCCTGATACGTCTAGATCCGACTCTGATAGGTGACACGTACGTATTGTCTGAACACCTGCATCCATTCATGTCCACTGAGCATTCCGTCGGAGTTGGGCAATTTCAGCAGGACAATGCGACACCACACAAGACCGGAATTGCTAGACAGTGGATCCAGGAACAGAGTTTAAACACTTCCGCTAGCCACAAAGCTCCCCAGACATGGACATTATTGAGCTTATCTGTGATGCCTTGCAACATCATGCTGTTCACAATAGATCTCCACCTCCTCGTATTCTTGCGGATTTATGGACAGCCCTGCAGGATTCTTGGTGTCAATTCCCTCCAGCACTACTTCAGACGTTAGTCGAGTCCATGCCACATCGTGCTGCGGCACTTCTGTGTGCTCACGGGACCTTACACAATATTAGGCTGGTGTACCAGTTTTTTGCCTCTTCGGTATAGTTACGTGATTGATTTTTGGCGTAAAATAAGAATGAATCACGAAACTACAGAGAAACAGCAGAAAATGCTAATACAGTGTTAAATGGCATGAATCATTAGAGAAACTGGGTGAGGCCTATTTCCTAGAATTAATTCGATTTTAGGTCTTCGATTAATTTGTGTAGCTATTCAGTAAGAACAAGTAATTTTAGGCTCTTGAGATCATCATCAGCGGAAAATTAGGTAAAATATATTGTGAATAAATGAGCGTATGCTTTGTTTCTATAAAATGAAACTTAACTCCATCCGAACAAGCCTCGAACACCGAACTGCCGTGTCATCATCATCCCATGGGCGTCACTGGATGCGGATACAGAGGGGCATGTGGTCAGGACTCCATTACCCCCGCTATTGCCCGTTTTCGTGACTGGAGCCTCTACTTCCCAGTGAAGTAGCTCCTCAACTGGCCACACAAGCGCTGAGTACACCCCGCTGGCCAACAGCTACTGGCAGATTGGAAGGTCACCAACCAAGTGCTATCAAAGCCCGACAGCGCTTAAGACCGGTGAGGAGATCGAAAGGGAACCGGTGTTTCCACTGCGGCAAGACCGTTCGCTTGTTACCATGATATACTTTAAGTTACTCAAAGTAGAGTCAATTATGATATGAGAAATGTAATAAATGTTTGCTGAAACCGAACAACAGATGCAAACACCACATGGACTGTTGTGGGTTGTCTTCGAAAGCAGCACATTGCGGTGCCAGTAGGTTGTAAGATGTACTTTGTATTTTCATTTATACTATTTGGGCTGTAGGAAACATACAACCAATCTGTCAGATGGTGATTAGGACTGCAGGGAAGCTAGAGCAGCACTGCCCAACGTTTCTGGCCTGATAATTCCTCCCCGAAAATTGTATGGGCTCATTGTGTTGGTGGAACTTTCAGGAAACAGGGACGTGATATCTTTTGTGAGTGTCCCTTTTTTCAGCCTTTTTAGCGCTTCCACAGTTAACAGATCACTGCTTGTTTGTTCAGCACGTACAAATTCATATTGAGTGATACCATTAGCTTCGAAAAAGTCAACGAGGGTCGCCTTCAGTTTCGATCTGTTCAAGCGTGCTTTTTTGCGGTGTGGTGAGAGCGAGATGTGCCATTCAGAGCTCCATCTCTTCGTCTTAGAGACATATGTGAAAACCGACGACTTGCGTTCCGTTACGACATTGTCAAAAGAAGTAGCTTGGTTTCTAAATGGTTCAAATGGCTCTGAGCACTATGGGACTTAACATCTGAGGTCATCAGTCCCCTAGAACTTAGAACTACTTAAACCTAACCAACCTAAGGACATCACACACATTCATGGCCGAGGCAGGATTCGAACCTGCGACCGTAGCGGTCGCGCGGTTCCAGACTGTAGCGCCTAGAACTGCTCGGCCACTTCGGCCGGCCTTGATTTCTACATAATGCCAGAAGTGCCTAATAAATGAGCACTTGGGTGGACTTCTATTCATCGGTTAAAATTTTCGAGACCAGTTTTGTACACATTTTCTTCATCAGCAAACGTTCGGTTACAGTCTCGTTGACAATGGTTTTGGGTATCTCCAGAGTATGAACTATCAGATTAACACTCATCCTACGGTTTGTGTTCAAACATTCATCCGCAAGAGTCATACTATTGTAGCGGCACCACCGTTTAGGATAGGTAAAGTTGGTTTTGTGCAATATTCTGAGCACAAGTTACAGCCAGGTGCGAGCCAGATTGCAGTGAGTTACGCATGCCAACAGTTGCAAAGTAGAATAGAGGCCACAGGGCCATCAGATTGCTGAAAGAGTATACGTAGCAGTTTTGCAAGTCGCAAATCGCAGGCAGAAGGGGCCCACTGGCCAACATAGTGTGTTACAAGTACATGACATTAGGTGGTGCGTATGGCAAAACACAAGCGCACAGCCACTTATAAATCGGTATAGGTTTCTAGCATGATTCATTCAAGAGTGGCAGTTCTCCTGGACGGCGGGGCATGTCACACCACCAGCTACACACAGCAGCAGATGGGGCGCCAGCGTTCCAGTCACTGGTTCGACCCTCTGAGGCCAACGCGTGGTCTGTAGCCAGCCAGTGGTGGGCCACTCCATGGCTCGCTACCGCGGGCAGTCATCCTGGCTTCCAACACACGCTGGAGGCATCCCAAGGCGAGGGCCGCAGATTCGGACTCTGGATTGTGGGCGCTTGTAGTAGTCATCGCGTCCTAAGCCACGCCGGCAAGGGAACACGGCGCGGACCATCTTGCAGTTGTCAGCGTGCTGCTCGGCATCTCCTTGGAACATTGCTGAGGCAGTGAGGATGGGTACAGCTGAGTCGACACCCGGCGCATCCTGACGTCATCCGAACTCCGTAGTTGGCCAAGGGGCTTGACACAGCTTTGCATTGCACAGGCCGCTGGGGTGCTTCCTCAGCATTACAGGTCTCTGTGACACAGACCGAAGTGTACGAGGGCACTGTGGTTGGAAACAACAAATCATTTGGAAAGCTCGGACAGGTCTTAATATGCTGCCTTCTGCCTCTTCCCGCTACATTTGGTTATCCTGATACATCTGGTGGCAGAAGTTTCCACTACATTTGGTGTCAGAATAGCGGAAGTCGTCTGTACAGTATGACGTTCAAGACCATTGGTTGCATTACAGTACCAAAAGCGGTGAGTTTTGATCAGTTTTCTTTTGAGTGTTGGACGCTTACCAGAAGCGAGATGTCCATTTTCTATGTTGGTGATCGATGTCTTAGGACCTTTTAGGCGAACACCATCGGGGAACAGATTCGTGCTGACAATAATAGACCATTTTTCGAGGTATGTGCAGATGGTGGCTATGCCAAATCAACAGGCAGCAATGGTTTTCAAGTGTTAGTAAACAACTGGATTTCGAAGTTTGGTGTACCAGAGGCAATAATTTCTGACCAAGAGACGAACTTAATGTCGGATTTAATGATGGAACTATGTAAATTGTTGAACATAACAAAGTTGAGGACGAGCGCGATGCATCCACAGGCCAACCGAAAGACAGAACGAGTACACAGAGCAATCGGGAAGATTCTGAGTTTTTATGTGGATTCTCATCACCATCAGTGGGACGAGTATTTGAAGCATGTTGCATGCGCATATAATGTGAAAATCCATACAAATACTGGTTTGTCTCCATATGAGGTAGTGTACGGGCAAAACATGCTGGCACCGTTTGATTTGGAGAGGCTACAGAAAGGAAGGACTGGTGAATCTGTACGACAGTTTGCAAGGACAATTTTGGATGTTTGGAAATCGATACAAAAGGCGAATACAAAGACTTTGGAAAGGAAGGAAGACGCAGTAAAGTGGAAAGGAAGTTTACCGCAGTATAAAGTGGCGCAATGGGTAATGCTGTCCAGCCCCTATACACAAAAAGGGAAAATGAAGTTCCTCACAAGGTATCAAGGACCATACCAAGTTGTTGAAACCACATCCGCCGTTAATGTTGAGCTTCAGCTGCCAACTAGAACAACGATAGTACACATTGGGCGGTTACGGCCATTTAAGGATTTCCTGGATGTGATTCTAGGCATATCACAGGAAGGAAATAGGAAGAACGAGACAGTGAATAGAGGTCCTAAGCACAGAGAAAACCAGAAAGATGGAGTGCAGCATGGAGTATCTATCCAGAAAGTAGTAAAGTATTTGTAGTTTTGTTTTTTTGTTTTCGCGTCATGTATCATTGGGTTTGCACAGAGTAATTAGGCAATGTATTTTCATACGTTGTATGTATTTTCGAATATAGCCTGCTGCGGACAGCAGTCATTTTGAAGGAGGAGGAAGGCTGATAGTGATCCCTGTCCTCAGATCACTGAAAAGGGAAGTGTAACATCTGAAATATGTGGAGTGTTGTTGGAGGAGAAATCAAATGCAGTCTTGAGAAATAAATGCGTGAGTTTGGATCAAAAATAGTGAATGTTGGAAGAAAATCTGTGAAGCTACAAATATGGGACACGTGCATGGTGCAGTTATTTTTAGCTAGGTGGGGAAGGAGTAGACTGTCCAAGGGACATCCTGGAGCCAAAATTGAGTTTGCAACGGGTTGGGAGGCATTGGATCTTCTCCAAGTAACAAATTGTTTTCAGTGGGGAGCATTTGCAGAAATGGAACGTATAGAGCTCGAGGTGAGCGAAATTTTAATCAATGGAACTAAGTGTAACATAATAGGACCAACCTTCCACCTGCCAGCGTCAATTTCAGGAGTCAGATAATTGAATGTTATGAAGCCACAGCTGTACTGGCCAGAAGTCACTGTAGAGTGTTTGCCTAGGAAGAATCTGACCTTGTTTAATCAAACTCTGAAGCCAGGTCTGTTAAGATCCGTAAACCAGTTCATTTTAGAGCAAGAGGGGCACATATCAGCCGAACAGCTTGTGCAACATGTCGCTCAGTATAGGGAAAGGTGACGGCAAATAACGATTATTTTGAGCACCTCTGTGTCAAGTGTAATCGCGGCCTTAACTTTGTTATATGTTGCTTTCTTTCTCATCAGATGGAGAGCTAATTCCAAGAGGAAACCAAGGGTAGTCCTAGGCCCAGTGGATTGGATACCGAGGACGTGAGACGAGTAGGTAAGGGGTTGATCGAGAAGTGGACGTCCAGTAAGGAACTTTTACGTTTTGTTTCATGGCATGGTTTTAAGGGGCACTAGACCACCTTTAAGTTTTCTAATAGTAAGGAAATATACCATAGGTGCCGACCCAAACAAGTTAAGACCTAGTTAAGGGTCGACTCGGGGACCAGGTCTTTCCGCAGAGGGGAATAATATAGGGTACCACCGTTTAGGATACGGAAAGCTAGTTTTGTGCACTATTCTGAGCACAAGTTACAGCCAGGTGCGAGCCAGATTGCAGTGAGTTATGCATACCAACAGTTGCAAAGTGGAATAGAGGTCACCGGGCCATCAAATTGCTGAAAGAGTATACATAGCGGTTTTGCATGTCACAAATCACAGGCAGGAGGGGCCCACTGGCCAACCTAGTGTGTTATGAGTACGTGACGCAAAGCAACGCGTATGGCAAAGCAGAGGCACAAGGCTGCCTATAAATAGATGCGGGTTTCTAACTAGATTCATTCAAGTGTGGCAGCTCTTCTGGAGGGAGGGAGTGACGTACACCAGCTACATGCAGCAGCATATGGGGCACCAGCGTTTCAGTCCACGGCGGGTCACTGGTTCGACCCTCTGAGGCCAACGTGGGGTCCGTAGCCAGCCAGTGGTGGGCCACTTCATGGCTCGCTACTGCAGGCACTTGTCCTGACTTCCAACATACGCCGGTGGCATCCCAAGGGGAGGGTCGCAGATTCGGACTCCGGATTGCGGGCGCTTGTAGTCATCGCATCCTAAGCTACACCGGTGAGGGAATACAGTGCAGACCATCTTGCAGTTGTCAGTGGACCACTCGGCGGCTCCTCGGAGCCTTGCTGAGACAATGAGGACGGGGACCGGGCGTATGAGGGCACTGTGGTTGGTAACAATAAATCATTTGAAAAGCTCAGACGAGTCTTAATATGGTGCCTTCTGCCTCTTCCCGCTACAGTTGGTCATCCTGATACATCCGGTGGCAGAAGTTGCCACTACACTATATTCACATTTCGACGTTGATGTGGTCCAGAGAGTTTCATCGTCGACGTCATTTCAGCATTGTAAAAAAGCCCTGTGCCACTGAAACACCTGCTGTTTTGACAGGCATTTGTTCACAGATGCCGAAGGAACATTACACAGTATTTCTTCACAACACAGGCACGGCAGTTGCGTTAGGAAGGTAACATCTCCAACAACTAGCCGGCGAATACCAGCATTAGAATAAAACTGCTGAACTTTATGGGACTAAGGGTTTACGTAGTGCGATTATAGTGCTATTTGAGTTGGAAAGTTTAGTGTAAGTAAAGCAAATAGATTCTGGGCGGCTGGAATGTCGCAGTATTGAATTTTGTACAGTTTGGTGTGAAAGTGCAAGTTTCAGAGGCATAAGTGGTGTGTAAAAAGGGCGTTGTTGCAACATACACTTATGAGCGAAAGCATTAAGACCACTTGCTTAATAGCTTGTTTTCCCGTCTTCGGAACGAAATACGTCACTGATTCTGCGTATCACGGATCAGACAGTTTGTTGGTAGGTTTGAGGAGGTATGTGGCATTAGATGTCTATGCACAGGCTTTGTAATTCGCGAAAGTAACGGAATTAGGCGATTTTTGTCGCAGAGACATCAACGTGAGTTCACTGTAATGTTCCTCAGACCAATGTAGCACGGTTTTAGCTCCGAGATAAGGACAATTATACTACTGAAAGATGACATCACCGACAGAGTAGACATCAAACGTGAAGTGATGCAGGTGGTTCGCAGCTGACCACGTGTCTTCCATTACTTCCACAGGTGCCAAGAAAGCGCAGGACAACTTCTCCCACAGAAAAATATTGCTCCCACCAGCCTGTGTCGATGGTGCGCTGCACGTTTCGCCTCGATGACGCCGTTTGTGGAGACGACCATCGACCTAGTATAGCAAAAATGTGAATTTACCCGAAGAGCCGACGCGTTTCCATTGATCGAAGGTCGAATCCCGACGATCCCGTGCTCACTGCAATGCTAATTGACGATGTCGTTGGGTGAACATGCAAACACGTAGGGGTTGTCATCTGCAGAACTCCATGACCAACAATGTACGATTAATGGTGAGCTCTGAAACATTTGTGCGTGCACCAGAATTGTGTTCATCCGGCAGAGATCCGTCCTACCTTACAGAGCAGACAAGCCTCCGAGCCCCATGTTCTGTAAACAGCCGTGTACGTCCAAGCATTTGTCGCCTAGTGATAGTTTCACTGTTCTTCTACTTCTTTCCATAGATGCTCACGACAGTAGCACTTGAACATTCGACCAGCTTCGCCGTTTTCGAAATACTTGTTCACAGGCTCATCGTCATAATGATTTGCCCCTTGTCAAATTCGCTTATCTAAATGAATTTCCCCATTTGCGGCCCATCCCTTCGCTAGGGTGATTCCTCGCCCGTGTCTGCTCCACTTAAGTACTTTTGCTGCCGCATCAGGTGCCCAAAATCCCACTCGGTTCAAAACGACCACAGGCAGTGTGAAATTTCCCCTTAGAAAAAATTATACATGACTGTGTTTATACTGACACACAATATCTTTAGCGCAACGCAATCTGACTTTCAAAAATCCCTACAAAAGAATGGCCCTGACTAACATTAACCTATACCTTTCACAAATCACTTACCTCACCAAATATCTTCGTTATTCGAACTACTGCAATACAGTGAGCGTCACTACTGCCAGCTAAATAAAAGATTCAAACTACTGAAGGCACTAACTACTAATAGGCATAGTTAGCAAATGAAAGATTTCGATAGAGAACAAACAATGTATTTACTTCAATAGTGTTCAAAAGTCATAATGTATATAGCAGTTCATGACATCCAGTCTTACAAATTTCAAAACTCCGCCATCTCTCTCCCCACATCCACCACTGCTGACGGCTCACCTCCAACTGCGCAACGCTACGCGCTGTTAACAGCCAACTGCCCAACACTACAATGGCAGACAACAATGCAAACTAGCCACAGACTGCACACAGCATAGCCAGTGATTTTCATACAGAGTACTACGTGGCGTTACCAATAAGAAAACCTAAACAGCCTAGTTACAAGTGGCAACACCCGCTTCCTGTCTGGTGGGGAACGACTGCTGAACATGTACTACTTTTTCAGCGGAGGTGTCCGAATAGGCTACACTAGTACATCGCTGTATATCATCGGGTGTAGTTGGTATGTCGTTGTAGATAGGATCTTTCAGCTTTCGGCACGGAAAAAATACTACAGGCTTCATATCTGGGAAACGGGCTGGCCACGGTACAAGTCCTCTACGTCCAGTTCAATGATTTGGAAAAAAAATCATGAAGACATGCTATAGTACTTCGTGCACTATGGGCCGGACAGCCATCATGTTGGTACCACATGAACGTGTTCTAGCATCCCTGGGATATTGTGTGTTAGGAGGATGCGATATTTGTGCGCGTTCAGTGTTCCGTCTATGAAAAACGGGCCTATGAGCTGATGGTTCACTGTCCCAAATCAGTCGTTTCCACTCCATGCTCGTCGACGAAGCGAATGAGCATTGTCAACAGACCAATAGCGCATGTTTCGTCGGTTTACTTGCCCATGACTGGTAAACGTAGCTTCACCACTAAGCAAGACACATGATACATCTGGAGTATTCGGTCTTAATGTCCATGTACATAAGTTAATACGATTATTATAATAGTTACCAGACACCTGACTGAAAATGACTTACAAGTTCGTGGCGCCCTCCATCGCTAGTGCTGAAATTTAATATGGTGTTGACCCACCTTTAGCGTTGATGACAACTTCTACTCTCGCAGGCATACGTTCAATCAGGTGCTGGAAGGTTTCTTGGAGAATGCCAGTCCATTCTTCACGCAGTGCTGCACTGAGGACAGGTGTCGATTTCAGTCGGTGAGGCTTGGCACGAAGTAGAGGTTCTAAAACATCCCAAAAGTGTTATATAGGATGCAGGTCAGGACTCTTTGCAGGACAGTCCATTACAGGGATGTTATTGTAGTGTAGGCACTCCGCCACAGACCATCCATTATGAACAGGTGCTCGATCGTGTTGAAAGATGCAATCGCAACAGTGGGAAGCAAGAAGACGCTTGAAACATCAATGTGGGCCTGTGCTGTGATGGTGCCACGCAAAACAACAAGGGGTGGAAGCCCCCTCCAAGAAAAACATAACCACACCATAACACCACGGCCTCCGAATTTTGCTGTTGGCAGTAGACACGCTGGCAAATGACGTTCACCGGGTATTGGCCATATCCACACCCTGCCATCGGATCGCCACACAGTGTTTACGCTCCTTACACCAAGCGAGGCGTCGTTGGGGATTTACCGGCGTGATGTATGGCTTATGACCAGCCCCTCGACCATGAAATACAAGTTTTCTCACCTCACGCCTAACTGTCATAGTACTTGCAGTGGATCCTGATGCAGTTTGGAATTCCTGCGTGATGGTCTGAATAGAAGTTTGCCTTTTACACATTACGATCCTCTTCAGCAGTCGGCGGTCTCTGTCAGTCAACAAACGAGTTCGGCCTGTACGCTTTTGTGCTGTACGTGTCCCTTCACATTTGCACTTCACTATCACACCGGAAACAGTGGACCTAGGGATGTTTAGGAGTGTGGAAATCTCGTGTACAGACGTAGGACACAAGCGACACCCAATCACCTGACCACGTTCGAAGTTCATGAGTTCCACGGAGCGCCCCATTCTGCTCTCTCACGATGTCTGACTACTGAGGTCGCTGATATGGCGTTCCTGGCAATAGGTGGCAGCACAATGCACCTAATATGAAAAACGTATGTTTTTGGGGGTGTCGGGATGCTTTTGATCACATCATGTATGTCGATGGAGAACGCGTAGGAAACTTGCCTCTCTCATGTCACTTCTTCGTACGATCGCGCGGGAACTAACGTGCGGATCGATTACAATAGCAGGAAGAACATTAATGTCCCCCTCGTCTATTGTCACTTCTTTCCTTCTATTACGTTGTCTAGGAGTTACACTACTACTACCACGTAATGGCTGAAGAGACTGAGAAGTAACTTCCGTGATGATTAACGTCTATTGGGATATCTTGCCGCATACACAGTACAAGAATGAACTACATTCTTCCTACACTCTGCATACTCTGAGTACGTCAGCTTTTTCTGCAATGGTAAATCCCATCATCCGATCACGACCTAAGGCTTTGTCTGTCACACACACTGAATAGCAAGTCGTAATGCACTCGAGGAACACACAAGTACGCTGGTAACAAACATAACAACATCGTTCCTAGCAACTACACAGAGCGATTCTAGGCGCTACAGTCTGGAACCGCGAGACCGCTATGGTCTCAGGTTCGAATCCTGCCTCGGGCATGGATATGTGTGATGTCCTTAGGTTAGTTAGGTTTAAGTGGTTCTACGTTCTAGGGGACTGATGACCTCAGATGACTGGGTGCGGCAGGAAGTAAGGCGCTGATAATCCAACATGGCGGACCGGAAGCTGAGTTTTCCAGCGGATCGCGCTCTGTTAAAACTAGAGCGCGATCCGCCAGGCGCCTCGTGCTGCGACTAAGTCCCGTTCAAGGTCACCCGCCGATATGGCGGCACACACAGCCATATAGAGCACCCACCCACCTCCCCAGGGGTCGTAACCCCTGCAATCCACAATATAGACAGATGCTTCAGTAGCTGCGGCAGCTAACTCAACACAGCCATGCTGTATAGATTTAAAAGACAAGAAATTAAGGTAAAAATTAGAGGTAGGGTTTAAAAAAAAAAGAATCTCACGAGATAGATAAGGATGCTTCGCAACTTTATAATGACCAATAAAAAAAATAGAAATTAAAAAGTGGGACATAATAGTATACTAGACGGATGAAAAACTGTACTAGAGAGATTCCCAGAGTGTCCCAGAGTGCATCCCAGAGTGCCACAGAGAGAATCCCAGAGTGCCCCAGAGAACTAAAACACTAAGAAGAATCGCTTCTCGGCTTTTGGCAAGATCAATGTGTAGTAATATAAATAAATATATAAATATTTAAATCTCATAATAGGACTCCAAGCCTAATTGAGGCTTATCACTGCCCCTTACAATAGCAATAGTTAACCAACTATTACCAGTTACAACCTCTGTAGTTGTACAAGAAAAATGAATCTTAGCTCCTACAAAAGTAATAGGTCCATTTAGTAGCTCTTCTTGTGCTACATTATTAGGAGTAAGACTAAATGTATCCACAGTCTTGTACACAGGCAATCTTGATCTTCTTGTATATCTTCTCCTCCTGTATGGCATGGCTGTGTGCTCTGTGCGGCGGCCTCGAGTCAAATGAGCGTGCAGCTGTCTGTACTGAGGAAGTTACTACTGATAAGACTGGGCGCGGCAGGAAGTAGCGCGCTGATAATCCAACATGGCGCACCGGAAGCTGAATTTTCCAGCGGATCACGCTCTGTTAAAACTAGAGCGCGATCCGCCGCGGCACTGCGGCAGCCAAGCGAAGCTCGTTCAAGGTCACCCGCCAATATGGCGGCGCACACAGCCATATGCTCAGAGCCATTTGAACCATTTTTGAACTACACAGACTGAATGGCACAAGCAAGTGTTGGTGTGGAAAATTTTCAAAATAAGATATCTCGTAAACGACTAGCACTAAAATCCTGCAAAAAACAACGCAGACATTCTAGTTTACCCTAATTTTAGTTTGTTAACGTCAACAGGCATTGCTACATTTAAAAAAGCGTATGTTTGCACAAATTATACACATTCTAAGTAATATTATAATCTGTTTATTGGATAAAAATACGAGCCCCTGACTACCAATCAGTTCTGTGAAAACCGCACATCAATTAGTACTTTTAATTTATGCATAATTTGCGTTCCGAGTCTTATTGGATTCACCCTAATAAGCACCGACATACAGACAGGGGATTCGAGTGGCTTTGTGTCTTTCCGACGTGCGTGCAATAAATCCGGAAACGAGAAATATGGCGTCGTTGTTACCAAATGCATCCAAACAGGACCACCGTGCAGTTATCCTTTCTTGGCTGTCAAAGAAGAAACCCCGGTAGACCTCCATCCGAGAATGAAAAATGGGTATGGGGCAGCATGTCTGTCGATAACAACCATTGTCGAATGCGACAAGGGATGTTGCTGCTTCATGATAACACACGTCCCATACTACAAACGTCGTGACGCAGAAGCTAAGCCAACTCAAATGGGAGACACTCGGGCACCCCCCTATGGTCCTGATCTGTCCCCCGTGCCATTGTCACGCCTTCGGTCCCTTAAGAAAGGCCTTAAAGGGTCTCGCTGGATGTAGAATTTTCGTGCAGCGACACCGAACTTAAGCTATGTAGACGAGGAATTGGAACTCTGAGCTCGGACGCAAAGTGTCTCGCAGTTTCACACTTCCACACAACCAGATCTTCGAAGTAGTGTTTACTGGAACCTGCAGTGAGAATTCCGAAAACAGAAAATCATCATCATATTATCAATCGTATCTCATAGTGCAACGAGAAATCCGAAAAGAGAGAGAAGTTCTGTCGATTGTCCAAAAGCTTGCTGTAGTTTTTCAATATATACGTCGTAGTTACTGTGCTTACAGTGGCCTGCGTTCTTGGTATCAAGAATAATAGTAAATTATAATTTAAAATTAAGTCAGCTGTTTTGACTGTCATGAATAAAAACAGATAGTATGTTCAATTATGACGTGTTAGTTCAGTGTGGACTAAGGCTACTGCCTGAGTTAACTTCCCGAAAAATCGTGAAGATGTGGTTTCATAATAAATCGTATCTTTATGTATAAGTTTTCATATACACAGCTAAGTAATCTATTTCTCTATTAAATCATCCCTTTGGAAAGTCTATATTGGTTAATTTTCTGCACACTGTTGTTGGTAATTGTAATTAAAATTCTAATATGCAATAATGAAGGATTTATATACCGGCTACTGCAAAATGACCAAGCAGCATAGTAAAATAAATATTTGCAAAAAAGAAAAAAAATTAAAGATATTTTGAATTGATGATCAAATTAGAACGAATTAAACGGTTTTAAACATTTATTTTCTGTTTTGAGAAGAAATATGAAAATCCCTATGTTCACGCGTTGAACATATTCAAAGAAATACATTGGTTATAATTTTAAACTTTTAACGTCCTTGGACCAATCCAGTAAACTTCCTCCATATACACAAAATGTATGGAGGAGGCCAATAAACAAAGAAGGCGGACAGCTGCTCTAGCAATTTTTACTGTAAACGTCGTCAAAAACAACAAATTCTGAACCTTCCGTGGCTTCGTTCAGTGGCGTACAGGTAGTGCTGCTGAGGTTTGTGTTACAAGATCTGCATCTTCTGTCGATGGTGCCTCATTAACAGCTGCATTTGATGCTAATGCTGTTACTGTGTTTGGAAAAAAAGTATGAATTGCGGATCCATGGTACAATAAAATAAATTCTAAATCATTGTCGTCAGTATAAGGAAGTGAGCGAAACGCCGCCTATTGACACAAGAGAAAGACCAAAGTCCCTGAGAAAAAGGAGTCACCATGTGCATATCCGAACACAGATCCATCTGGTAGTTTGTCTGAGAATATTATTGTGGCTGTCAACTGTGGTCAGTACCAAAAAACCTGAGATTATCAAATGACATTTAAAAGAAATTCCAAGAGTATGACATTTGTCTAGAGGTACAACTGCAGAAAGCGACCCCCCTCCCCCCCCCCCCCCCCCCGCCTCCTGGTTGTCTCACGCATTGCTGGCAAATTTCATGGATCATTGTCTGTGTGCCCGAGATACAAAAGTATGCTTGTGTGCGTGTAGGTAGTGCACCCTATTCTGGCGGTTCGTTAGACTCGAAAAATAAAACCAAACAGATAGAGATTTGCGTTATATAACGCCGCTAGAGCTAAGAGAACACCTAGGCTCTCTTTCAAAGCATACTCCAATAAGTTCAAACTGAATCAAATTTAAAATTTTATTCCCGAAGTTTGTTTCAACAGCATTCGAACATTCGAACCGGTGCGTAGATATTCCTTGAGTATAGACCGAAATTTATTTTGTACGTTGGTATTTCGCTATAGGTAAATCTGACGTCAGCAATGCAACTTCAAGAATTTTCTGTTTGCTTCATTAGCGTGTGAAGGTCTTGGTGTTGATGTTTACGATGCGATGAACGCCGCTATCATTAGATGTTTAACATTAGAATCGCAAGGCATCTGCTCGGCTTGCCATGGAATAGGAAACGCTGCTTATGTCTATTAAGTAAACACCACAGCGCTTCGTAAAATGACCCGGAAGAATCGTGATCTGAGCGGGATAAACTCCCTGTCGGAATAATGAGAAAATCCCTAATGCATCAAGGACACTTAACTTTTTATTCTGCACGGCTACAAATGGTCTTCAGTGCCTGTCCTAATCTTCGTTAGTAAAACTGATGGCACCGAAGATTAGGCTGACACACATCGTTATTCATGAGATGTCAGCATTCCGTCACTGTGTCAGTGTTCCCTGCGTCCGCCCAGCATGGCGTCTGATACTAGTCAGTCTCGTTCCTTTCCTATTTTTTTTATCTCTTTAGTATTCCACTGGGCATACAACGCTTTCTGTCTTCTCCTAATTGTATAGTCAATCTTTAGCTATCTGTATCATCTTCCTCTCTAATGCCACATTCAGCACCAAATTCATTATTCCTGGAGAATTTAGCACGTGTGCCACTAACGTACCCCTCATCCATATGTCCATCCTTTTGACTGGAGGTCTTGGGGACCACGGCCTTTCACTGTTTTAAGAAAATGAAAAGGCTAGAGCCATTCTTATGATCTTATTTATTGTCTACTACCAGTTTCGGCGCTTCAGTATGCCATTCAGGCCTTGGTTGATGCTGAAGGGGTTATCGGGATCCACATATACGCTGCAACAGTGGCCAACATAACTGGTTATAAGGACTATCTGCAACTGTGATGTCAGTACTACAACCATCAACTGCCCAGTGGGGATTTGTGTGTCCCACGTTAATGGGTCTGAGATTACTAGCGGACTATTAAGTTATAAATACATACATTTGGTTATTGAACTGTTGATGTTTGCATGAACTTATTTTGGAACTTATTGGTTCCTCTGATAAATAATGCTACAGACTGTGCTCTGATATTTCTGTTGCCGGATCTCCTAGGAAGCGCCGCGATGTTGATATGTTGAAAGACATCTTAAAATATCATGACACCGTACTAACCAGCAGACCAATACTTGAATTCTCTTTGCGATTACTGCTGTCACTCGAAGAATTGCAGCTATACAATTTGATAATTATAGAGACAGTAACAAAATCTATTCTTTGAAATTTAATTGTTGCACGTATCTCGATTGCTTAGTGCTGAAGCGCCATAAAATAAAAACAAAACGCGATATAAAAATTAAAGACTCCCGCCTTCTTATTGCAACAGTTACAGTGAACATATGATATCCTTTAGAATGTGGCCTCAGGCAGCAATGCGGAATTCATCCAGAATTCCAAACATGCGCATATGTAGTTTTGTGTTTGCACAGTAGGTATTTGGTTTTGACTTTCATCATCAGACGTGTTCCCGTGACGCTGCTAAAATGCTGAGAACGAAAATAATAAAAATCAATGTATTCTTGTTTCTGTAACATCTCTGACGTTAGCAGAGGCGACGCTCCTCTCGGCTTTAAGGAGGGTAATAAAATCTTTGACTAACCCTAACACTTACAAACATAATTATGTAATCCTGACGCCTTATACGGCAGATTCTGTATCTAAAACCGCGCTTTAGTTGTTGAGGCTTAGTAGCGAACTATTTCTTACATAATGATATAGTCTATCACTTTGAATTGGTGTAAGGTAAATTAATAAAAATCACCCAAATAGATACACAGAAGCCATTCTGGACGTGAGTCCAAAGCAGAGTAATATCCCGTTCTATTTTTAGGATGTGCTCATGAAAAGCGACTATCGATTTACGCACAGCAGTGATTCGAGTAGAAAACCGCTATAAACTTTTCAGATCTCCAACTGGCCTGTTTATGGAAAACAAATGCAAATCTAGAAAAGGGTGATCAGTCATACTCGAACCAACATCCTTCAAATATCACCTCCAGTTCATGCTAGTACATCTTCTTTCTTCGAGTGAATAAATTGGTACGCCTTCTTCTACTTCTTTTGTTATATTTTGCTAGCCTGCTTATTGAGATGAATTTTAGAAGAAAAAAAAATCATCGGCAAGATTCAGCGAAATCAGAAGCACTTCCGACGATGTCTAACTCTGCTCAGGACTAAACGTTAAGAACAAAAATGTTTCATGGATCTTCAGAGTTTCTAAGGAAAAACAAAGCTCGTTAGCATTTTGAAAAATTTCTCTTTCTTCCGACAATTTGGTTGCAAAAAAAAAAAAAAATGCGTAATGGAACATTTTCGTAAATATCGGTCCGAAAATTGGCGACGTACGATTGAATGTATTTTAACAGCATCTTGAAGTGAAGGAATTTCTCGTTCGTTTTCTGTCAGATATGAAAAAGTTTGGAGGCGCTTGATGAATCTTTTAACTTGCCTATAGAAATGAAAGCCACGTAATATTTGTTGTAATAATAAAAATCAGTAAACAGTGGAACAGCATTCGAAATTCAATAAAAATTCATGGAAATAGTCGCATTTTTCGTCGCATTACCTTTCAAATGTAATAGATACAAAATAATATGACTAGTGTTGAAAAAAATAAAAACTTGGAATAGATACGAGTTCAATCCAGCGATAAGCCGATTACAGAGTTTGAACGCTACCCACATGAAGGCCGATACCTCGTACTGCAGGTCATAACGCATTGGTACATTACTGATGCGCAAAACTTCTCTTGCGATTTTCTTGAAAACGCCTAAGCAGTATGCCGTACTACTTGCACATTTTGTTGTCCTAATGGACTACTGAAACTACACGAAGTCTGAAATTAATTCGCTATTTGAAAACCGATGCATCCACTTGTCAGTGGAAAAATGAGTAAACGAAATGGTTGCAGTGTAAGCGAGTGCTTTCGATTGCGAACCTAGGAATTTGCATAGAGTCAAGCTGATGCTGATACCGCTTCTTGGTCGTCTTTGATATTCACAGAAAACGACAACTGTGGCATATATCATCCTGTGACGGACAAAAGTGTGACTTGTTGGCACTGCAATTCAGAGTGGAAATTACCTCGCCCATACACGTACGAGACGCCGACGGGAAACATGTAAAAACTTGTTTCAGTTATGTGTCAAGGATGATTATAAGCTATTTCCCTCCAAGTTAATCGGCCCAACGGCATGTAACGAAGAGGTAATCACGTCTCCAATTACTCTATATTATTCCAATTCTGTTTTACCTCACGTTGCAACTTCACTTACTGCTCATAATTTCCTTACACGTCAGATGATTTCCGTTCAGAATGCGAGCAGTATAAAAAGATCCGTGATCGCACTATGCTTTCAGTTCGACGTTTTCTTCTTTTCTCTTACAGAGAAATTTTCGTGTTATTGGCAAGTAGTTATTAGAGGCAGACCGTAAGCCCAAGTTAGGAAGGACAGCGTTCTCAAACTTTTTTTCTCTCTTCCGTTAACCCAACGTGATAAGTATTCCATACCGACGAGCAATACTCAGGAAACGCGGGTTTTCTAAAGCCATCATCCCACGGGACGAGACAGCAAAGTTGACGTGGACGCGAACGAGCCATCGGACCTCACAGGACGAGCTTGTTAACGTGACTTGCCACTCAGTGCTCTCCAGCGGTCGTTGTCGACACTATTTGGCTTCCAAACGAAATAGTTTCTTGACTAAAATGCACGCGCGTAAAATAGCCTCGTTAACTCTATTAACGACTGTCGAATAAGAGCGGAGAAAATCGCGAAGAAGATTCTGGACTAGTCGATGGCTCGAACAGCAAAAGGCTGACAGAGGAACGCTAGATAATGCTGTACTGCGAGCTGGGATACGTTCTAGACGAAGTTATTCGTTACCTCGATTACATTTTCATTCAATTTTCGGTACAGTGTCTAATGTCAGTCTGGGCATTCCTAATATCCATATTCTCGATGTCGCATTGACTATCAACACTCTGAAATAACGTATTTCACCACATAGATTTCACGATCGAGAGTCGTTTCGGAATTTCATCCGAATGGGAGACCTCTTCGAAGTTGCTCACCACCACTGAAAAGGATATTTACCAGCAAGATACAAACATGAGCCAGTCCATAAACCCATATAAATGTATGTTATTATTATTATGTGCGACCCTGTTGGATCACGCAAAGCTTCTTGAATATTTTTCCTTTTTTCCACACTGCTCTCATTTTTTCCTGCTTGGGCACTCTTCCCTTCCTCTTTTAATTTTGTTCCTGCTTTCTTCGGAACTTCGTTCTCTCACTGGACTTCCCATCCGTCAACTTTCTGCTTAAATACTTTTCTGTCCAAAATATCTGAATAATTTATCTGAGCTTTCTGAAGGTCCTTTTTGACCGCTTGTATGCAGGGTATAGTTTTAGGTCCGATGTATTTAAGAATTTTGTGCGTAAGTCTTGTTTTGGGAAGCCTAGAGACGTGCTCATAAAAATTTAATCGCCTTTTTATAATGCCTGCGGCAAGGTTGAACAATTTCTCAGTTGGTTGACGAGATCGTAGTCTATAGCCCTCTTCTGTTTTCTTTGGCCCTACTATCTTTCTGATGATTTTACGCTCTTCCTTTTATAAATTTTCTAGATCACCTTTTATATGGACTGTCAGGGTTTCACTGGCATACAGGTATTCAGGCATTAATACAGTATTATAGTGTCTAATTTCAGTGTTTTTGGACAAGCTTTTTTAATGTACACCTTGTAGGTCCTTCCCAAGGCACTCTTTAGTTTTTGGAGGCGAATGTTTTGTGCTATTTTCTCTCGCCCCGTAGGTTCAAGACTTCACATAAGTATTTAAAATATGGGACTCTGTTGATATGGCTGTATTGTCTAGTGAAGTTTTGGTGTCAGTTTTTGTGGCGATGAACTCTGACTTTAGGAAAGATATTTGCAGACCAAGCACATTCTTTAAGGGTTTCAACCTGTGCGATTGCTGTTATCTCATCATTCGCTAGTGAGGATAAGTCGTCACCAAAACCTAAACATGAAATTCTTATGTCATCCTTGGCTCGCCCCATCTGTATGTGTTTACAGCAGTTTTTATTCTTCAGTTCCTTTTCCCATTGGCGGATGACTTTGTCCAGCACAAGGTTCAATAGGAGAGGAGACAGAGCATCACCTTGTCGGACGCCAGTTTCGATCAGGAAGGACTCGGATATTTCACCCATGAATTTCACCTTGGAGGTAGTATCGGTCATTGTTTCTTTGATTAGGTTAAGAGATTTTGAATCTAATCCTTGTTCTTCAAGGAAATCAAAAAGTGCTTGTTGGTCAACTGCGTCGTATGCCTTTTTAAAGTCATCAAACGCGCTAATAATGGGCCATTTCTGACTACTTTGTATTTTGGCACGGTCATTAGATTGGAAATTCGTTCTGTGCAGGATCTACTGGGGCGAAAGCCACCTTGGTATTCACCAATATTGTTTTCCAGTTGCTTTTGTGCTCTTTGAAGTAGAACTTTGTATGCGCCCTGTAGTAGTGATATGCCTCGATAATTATTTACATTAGATTTGTCTTCTGCTTTGTGTAATGGATGAATAAGCGCACATTTCCATTCTTAGGGTAATTTTTCTGTCTTCCAAATATCTGCAATGATTTGGGTTAACCCTCTGAGAGAACTTGGTCCTAGAGTTTTCAGTAGCTCAGCAATAATCCCATCCTCGCCAGATGTTCTATTGTTTTTTTAGTTTAATAATGTGCTTGTGAATTTCTTCTCGTGTTGGTGGGGATGATTCAGGTTGCGTGTAAGTAGGTCTTTCTTTAGGGAATCTTGAAGGTGGTTCCGGACAATTAACGAGTGTTGAAAAATAATGTGCCAGTTACTTACTGTTTTCGTAGTTACTAAGTGCAAGTTTTCCGTCAGATTTCTTGAAACATAAATTTTATGGGCTGTATCTGCGAATTTTTTCTGCAAAAGTTCTGTACAGATCTCGTGTATTGTAGTTGCGGAAGTTTTCTTCGATTAAGCTCAGTTGATATTTCAGGTATTTTCTTTTGGTCTGCTTAATGATTTTCACCACTTGTTTCCTGGTTTGATAAAAGTATGGAAGATGGGCATTGGGGAAACAGTTCAGTCGTTGGCCTTTGGAACAAGAACTGCAGCAGATACGTCGTTTATAGCAAATAACATCGGATTTTGAGATGATACTTCTATTAAACGAATAAGAAAGACTCAGAACCTTTTAGAAAACAAATAGAAAAACAATATTAGGGAAGGAGTTGGACGCGAACCTATGTAAGACATACACTGTCTGAAGATTGTACCCATAAATGTCATTATTTGATATTTATTAAGCAAAATCTTCCAAAAAGAAGAACTTTTGATAGATCATCATTGTGACAAAGCTTTGAAATAGTATACTTTCGTAGTACACAAATTACTAGACTAAAAGCATCAACTGCAGGAAACCTTTATCCAGCGACATGCAGGTTCCTGGTATTTTATTATAATAAATCGTAGCTAAAACGACACGTTTCCGAAAGATACTCAATTTGCTGATACTTTGAAACAGCTTATATTCGTGCCATGCACTCTGTGAGAAAGAAAACTCACCAAGTATGCTGTTTAACGCCATACAATATGGTGGCTGCAATGTTCTGCTTGTGATATAAAACGAAGTCGCATCTGATTGGCCACATTGCTCTCCATGAGGCAAGAATCTAACATGCTAGATAACTTTTTTCACGCACTGCGGTGTAGTGGAACGTGGAAGTCCACGCTGTGACGTTACCAGATGCTCGTCCACGTGCATTTTCGCGTCCCTTAAAAGGACGGCTTAAACCGACCTCTTTCATCACTCATTCTTGCAATTCTCCTCATGTGCGGCTGGTCCCGGCGGAGGTTCGAGTCCTCCCTCGGGCATGGGTGTGTGTGTGTGTGTTTGTCCTTAGGATAATTTAGGTTAAGTAGTCGGACAGTGTTTTGGTGATATTTGGTACTAAAGTGGTATTATTAACTCAGCTTAAGCGTCACATTAACTTCAAACTTGTGGCCTTTTCCTTCTGTTTTTTTCACATGTCGATATCTTGCTGTTGGACGCATCACGGAGCCTGAAGGCAGGGCACCACGCTTTTGCACCATTACGGAAGAAGAATGTATGCAGTAGCGGACTGACGGGGTGGGGATGCGGGTAGGGGGCGGGTTGGGGGGGGGTGTAGGGGGGAGGAGGAGGCTGGAGGGGATGGCCTTCCCCCGGCCTCCGATCTTAGTATGCTTCCAAATTTTGAGGGCCTCGATATTTGGAGGCCCCCAGGACCTAACCATTTTTAACAAAATCACAAGGAAACCAAAAATATGTTCATTAAATAGGAGCCAGTTTGGAATTAAGAGGCCTATACATATGAAAAATGTAAAAGTATTTAGCCATTTACATATTATCAGGCCATGGATACTGTCAATGGAAGTGTTGAGAATTTTTAGAATTTTTCCAAACCATTGAACGAAATTTAATAACTGTAGAATTACAACCAGTTGTCTGCTAGAAGCAATTATCCTACATGAAACCCTGAAGGTGTAGCACTGTAGAATCTGGCAGTAATTTACGATGCTGTTGATAAGGAGCAGGTGCTGCATCAAGTAAAAAGGTAGCGTAGGCTTCTACATGCAACTGATACTAGAATGGACGTTGCTCCTACATGGACAGCCCAAGAAGTCCTTCAATTTATCATTATACGGAATTTCAGTGAATCATTACCCTATACACTACATAGAATCCCATGCTTCTTGACGATTTGTGTCTCAGTCTCGTCATGCTAGTGTTTCTCTGAACTGAAGCTAATAAAAGATTATCTTCGCACTACGATGAATAAAGAACGACTAGCCAATTTGTCCGTTTTATGCACTGAAAGAAAAGTTTCAATTTTAATAAATTCCAAAGAAGTTATTGTGATTTTCAGTAAAATAAAGGGACGAAAACATGTACTACAATAACATAAATAGTAACTTCCATCTCTTATTAAGGTTACGAAAGTAAGTGATTTTCTGATTGTACAAATATTCTTTTTACATCTATAAAATGAAAAGCAATTTTGATTTGGAGCGCTTGTTTTGTACAAAGGTATGACGCAATGTTCCTTCGGACTTTCGTGCATATCTGAAGGAACAGGCACTGCGGCGTCTACAACTGCAATGAAAATATATGAAATGTATTCGCAGTTGCGAATATGGACAACCGTTAGCTATGTAATGAAAATTTTTTTCGAATCTGTACTCGAGTCGGATTTCCCGCTTATCGGAAACGTTCGCATTTCTGTTTGGCTAACCGAGCACCCTTCACAGCCAGATCCAAAGATCCGTATGTCGTCAGCCATTTGTCTACAATCTGCACTCGTTCGTCCATTATGTATAACCCCGTACATGCAAGACAATTTAACTGAAAGTCACTTGTACAGTGCTGGAGGATATATAACATGCACTACAACATCGTATTTATCCGCCTACATAAGGCAAGCGACTTCCAATTAAAATGTCTGCCCTATACAGATATATACCTAATGGACGTGCGGGTGGAGGCTGTAGGCACATGGTTCACGAAATAAGGAAGTTAGGATTAAAATAGTTCAAATGGCTCTGAGCACTATATGACTTAACATCTGAGGTCATCAGACCCCTGGAACTGAGACCTACTTAAACCTAACTAACCTAAGGACATCACACACATCCATGCCCGAGGCAGGATTCGAACCTGCGACCGTAGCGGTCGCGCGGTTTCTGACTGAAGCGCCTAGAACCTCTCGGCCACAGCGGCCGGCCGGAAGTATGGGTCTGGCCGTGAAGTGTGCTCGAATAATATAAGGTAAGGCTAACGCTTGCGATAAGCGGGAAATCCGGGTTCGAGTGCTAGTGCGGCGCAAATTTTCACTTTTCTCACATGCGATCCTGCGAAGTAGGATTCCATATTCCTAGATTTTCGTCAAGCATTTGGCACGATGTCTCACTGTCGACTGTTAACAAAGATACAAGCATACGGAATAGGCTCCAAGCTATGTGAGTGGCTCAAAGACCTCTTAAGTAACAGACATCAATGTGTTGCCGTCGACGGCGCGTGTTCATCAGAGAGGAGAGTATCGTCAAAAGTGCCTCCAAAGTGCGACGGGACCGCTATTATTTGCTATATACACAAATGATCTAGTGGACAGGGTAAGCAGCAGTCTCCAGCTGTTTGCTAATGGTGCTGTGATGTATGGAAAGGTGTCGTCGTTGAGTGATGTAGGAGGATACAAAACGAATTGAATAAAATTTTTAGTTGGTGTGCTGACTGGCAGATACCTCTAAATGTAAAAAAGAAGAGAAAATAAAGTTATTGCAGATGGGTAGAAAAAATAATTCCATAATGATCGAGTACAGCATTAGTAGCGTGCTGCATGAAACAGTAACGTCGACTAAATATCTAGGCGTAAGGTTGCAAAGCAATATGAAATGGAATGAGCTCATAAGAATTACAGTAGGGAAGGCGAATGGTTGACTTCAGTTTATTGGGAGAATTTTAAGGAAGTGTGGTTCATCTGTAACAAAGACCGCATATCGGATACTAGTGCGACCCGTTGTTGAGTACTGTTCGAGTGTTCGGGATCCGCACCAGGTCGGATTAAAGGAAGACATCAAAGCAGTTCAGAGGCGGGCTGCTAGATTTGTTACCGGTAGGTTCTAACAACACGCAAGTCTCACGCTGATGCTTGGGGAACTCAAATGGGAGTCACTGGAGGGAAGGCGACATTATTTTCGAGGAACGCTACTGAGTATATCTGACGAACCAGCACCTGAAGCTGGCTGAAGAGCGATTCTACTGCCCGCAACGTACGTTTCGCATGAGAACCATGTTCATATTCACAACTGCGAATACATTTAATGTAAAAAGTAATTTTCTGATTCTATCCTTTATTTCCTTGCAGTCTACCTGACGGTTGTTGATCTAAATGATAATTCATATTCTATGTTTCTCACCTATATCTTTAAGTATGTATATCATAACTGCTAGAACGCAGATCACCACATTATAATAGAATACTTTCTTTGTCAGCCAATACATTTTTACTAACCATTTTTTTACAAAATATACACTTCAAATACATAAATTTCTAAGCAGACCGGGGGCCTCATTTAATTTAGCCGCCCTAATAACAAAATAATCAAACCTAATGAATAAAACAGGTGCTACTGATAACAACGTGAATATTGCAGGGTGTACCATATCATAAATACATAGGCGTTTCCTTTCACCCTAAGAAACGTAGTGGATGCTTCTTTTTCTGGAGAACCTTATGATCAAAAAACAGAGTTCAGGTCCTCTAGGTTTATCGATTTTTAGGGCAGTGACACAGAGGCTTATTTATTGTAGTCTTCATGCAACCTCCGTTAAGGAGCCAAAACGCACAGTAATAGTTCACAGCTCTATCTTAAGAAATGAGCAATTAATATGAATAGCCTTGTGATCAGCAGATGCACAGTTTCACGGCTTAGTCCACCACTGGTTGCAGGCACCTTCCAGCCAAATTACAAACACTAGCGTCGCGGTGGCAGAAAATGACGGGGTTTCAAGAAGTTAGCCTTTAACTTTATTCAATTGTTTAGTGAGGATGGTGCTAAAACTGATATCACCAACTAGTAAAAATTCACTATTTACTGTCTTCATAAAAATTAGTGATACTACATAGATGATTGTAAGCACATGATCAACTGCACGCGATAACTCTATCGGTACCAGTATGTTCCAAAAATGCGTTTGTTCAGGGGGTCATATCTCGGATTCTATCGATCAAGTGTTTTGGATTGCCGTTGACCTATTGACAATTTGTATACCCATGGGAAGAACGGGCATACTATAGGTATCCTACAGCACAGGGTCAAAATTTGAACATAACACACCTCCTCCAGTCCAGGAAAGTGAACAAATCGGTTTATTCTCCTGCACTGCGTGTGGTCTAGGGTGGTCGTTATACGACTTATAAAAGCATCGTTTGTTCATAGGAGGTTCCTGAGAAACCCCAGAATAACCATGATTCTTGAGTCCGAAAACTAGTAGTTGTGAGGATGGTCACATCTGTAATTTCTATTCATTGCAGAAAGTCGAAAGTTTTATAAATGCAATGAACTGTGTAAATAAACTGTAAAAACTTTACTGACTTATAGAATCCGTTTTATATAAGCAGCAGATCCTGCTGTAGCAAGGAAGAGAAAACGCTAGCTGCCTCATTCGTTATTCCGCCTTCCTTAGCAAAAATTTTGGTATACGAACATATTCGAGCTTTGTTGCACTGATAGAGAGTAGCGGAGGGACAGTGACTGTGGAACACAATGGTAGTGAGAGAGAAAGAGGGAGGAGACAGCGACGATGGGAGAGAGAAACTGGTAGTGAAAGAGAAAATGAAATAAATGGAGACAATAGCAGTGGAGAGAGAGAGAGGAGACAATGGCAATATAATAGAAAGAAAGATGAATGGAGACAGAAACAATCGAAGCAAAAGAGAGTGGAGACAGTAAAAATGAAAAATACAGGTTACTGGTGAACATACATGGGTTTGGGGGGTCAGGACCTCCCCAAACCGGCGACCTTCAACGCGTAGGTATAGGGGGGGGCGCATTTTTGACCGAAATTTTAAACATGTGGATATAGGAGGAAACGTAAGTTGGACCTCCCGAATACTCGAGGCGCTGGGGTATGGTGGAGACAGTGACGTTTGCATATGTTAACATACCAAAATTTTTGGTGAGGAAGGAAGAATCAGGTTTATCCAAGCTGGTATCCCACTTTTCTGTCTTTTCTGTCTTTTAAGGAGAAATATATTCGCCTCGTTTGTGTTCCGACAGAAGCATTTTCCCGCTGGTAGATAACTGATGATTACATTATGTGTAAATTGGATGTGTGTTTTTCCACTTTTATTTGAATCGTTTAAGCAAATGGACCCAGTGCATCACATGAATATAATTATTAGCGTGTTGCTAAATGTGATACTATGGAAAAAATAATTTGCTGATTAGAATGATTTATGAAATTTATTAAAAGTTCACAATATTCGTCAAGTAATAATTATAGCTGTGAAACTGTAAAGCTTCTGACTACAAGGCTATTCATTTTAATCGCTCATTACTTAAAATAAAGCTGTGAACTGTTACTGTACGTTTTGGCTCCTTAACGGAGGTAGCATGAATACTACAATAAGCCTCTGCATAATTGCTCTAAAAATCGATAAACCAAGAGGACCTGAACTCTTGTTTTATCGTCATATTGTTCTCCAGAAGAAGAAAGCATCCATTATGTTCCTTGAGGTGAAAGGAAACGCCTTTATATGTATGAAATGATACGTCATGCAGTATTCACGTTACTATCGTCCTCTGCTTTTATTCATTAATTTTGATTACTTTGTTATCTCAGGGCTGAAATGCGTATTTTATTAACATCTATTTCTTCTCTGCCCAGAACATCCCAACTTACCAACCAGATTAATACAGAAAAGAAAATTCCAATTTTGTCAGTCTTTATGGTTCTACGTACAAGCAATATAGCATGCAGTATCGTATCCACGAAATAACGCAAGACCATTATCAGTTACACCACATGCAATAATACGTTCTGTAAATAGTTAGTTACTTATTTTCATACATAATTTTAACGATTATTTTAGCGAAATGCCGTGGAACGAGTCAGTTTAGGGGATATCGATACATGGTTAGTGTTAACATTAATGAGCACATTATTTTTTTAGTTATACTCATGCAACGACACTTAAAAACACGTATTTTTTAAAATACAAATTCGTCCATGGATTAGAAGCAGTTATTCAGGAAAAATTATTTTGGGTTAGATTTAGAACTTGCTTTGCTACCTGTCAGATATGTTACGGTACTGAACAAATTATCAAAAACTTTGTTGCTGCATACTGAATTCCTTTCTGAGCCACTGACAGCTTCAATAATTGGTAATAAAGTCCACTTTACACTCTAGTTCTGTAGGTATGGACGTCACTGTTCTTACCAAATTGTGATGGAGTGTTTATGACGAATTTTTTAGTGAAAATATGTATTGTGATGGTGCAGCTAAGATGATTAGCTTCTTGAAGAGATACCTGCATGACGTCTGTTGGTGAACACCAAATATTATTCCTATTGCTCCTTTCTCTCTAAGTGGTGAGTTTCTTCAGAAAATTAGAGAGAGGAAATATGTAATATACAGTTGTATGTTATGAGGTTCATTCGTTTGTTTCCAAGATTAGCAATTACATGATGAGCAAAATTAGCTGAACTTAATTGTTTGAGAAACTCATTAATATGTTTCTTCCAGTTCAAATTTTCATCAGTATGTACACACAAAAATGTGGAGCATTCTAGTCGATTTACTGACTCCTGCCTATGTCCTACATCGATTGTTGGTACGATTATTTCTTGTAGGGAAATGCACACAGTGTTTGTTTTTTTTTTCAAAATTCAGCAAGAGTACAGTTTCTGAGAACCATATAATTCTTTAGTACATGTCATTTACAATATATTATGTTGCTTTCTCTCTACTGGAATTTATTATAGCATTCGTATTACCTGCAAAACGTACGAATTCTGCTTTTTGAATGTGAAGTGGAATAAACCCTGTGGTACTTCCTTTCTGATTTCTCTCCTGCAACTAACATTTCCTACCCTTCAAATATTGTTTGAATTATCAAGCACAACTTTTTGCATTCTGTTTGTCAAGTATAGTTCAAACTAACTGTGTGTTACACCATCAGTTTCATAAAATGTGAGTTTTTCCAAGAGAACAGCATGATCTACACAATAAATCGTCTCAGAACGATCACAAAAATGCCAGCTGGCGATATTTTGTTACTTAAGGCTTAAACAGTTTGATGGGTGAATGAATAAATAGCATTCTCAGTTGAGCAAGCCTTCCTGAATCCTAACTGTGTTTTAAGTGTGAGACTATTCTTCAGTTCATTACTTTTTCGAATATTTTGGAAACTGAACTATAATTACTGAAGTCTGTTTTGCCGCCTTTCTTATGATGAGCTTTAACAATTGCATATTTTAACATGTAAGAAAAATTGCACCGTGCAAGTGACATACTAAATATTTCAATAAGGACATTATTAAATCGAACAACTTTCCAGAATTCTGTTTGATATTCCATCATCATCAGATAAGCCTTTGTTGTTTAGGATTGTTATAATACTAATAACTTCAGTGAAGAATGTTGCTGCTACTTCTAAATATTTAAAATCTTGCATAATTACATTTTAATGTATTCTCTTGCTTCTCAATTGAGCCATTTAACCCTAATTTGCAGCTACGTTTAGAAATTGATTGCTAGAAGTACTCGCAACTTGTGAATTACGGTCACAACATTATGATTTAGTTTAACTGTTATGGTATCTTGTGCACTGACCAGCTTAATCTTATTACCTGCATTATTTATTTCTGTCAGAACTTGCATACATCTGGACATTTTAATTAATTTTCTTCAAATGCTACAGTATTTTTTATAGGACGCCAGTAGCGTCAGATCTTGACTAACTCTGGCCTTTACGTGAATTTCCCTCTTCCTCATACATGAGATATTAATTCCCTTAGTTATTCGCAGTTCAAATTTTTGTTTTTCATTTTTCAGAGGTATTCTGGATAAATTTTTAGGAAATCACCTTTCAAATATTGATGCAGATTTACTATGGTACAGATTTAATTTGACATTAGCAGCTCTTTTTTGTGTATACCTCATCTCATCTTTTAATTTACTCTTAAAACATTGTATTCTTTTCTCATTAATAAGCCTGTTTGCTTTGTATAATCTCCCTCATGGGTTTAAGGCGCCATGTTGTGTATTTCCATGAATTGTGCATCTTGGCAGTCTATTAACCACTGGATACAAATTAATTCTTTCAGCCTAAGCACTGTCTACAAAAATGTTACCAGTCAGTGTCCTGATATCTTGCTGCACACGAGTTGGAAAACTGACTTCCGAAATCAGACTGAAACAACCAAATGAGGATACTAGTTCATTTTTCCTATCTGTATCTTTTAAGAAATCTCCACCAACTACTAACTGTCTCTGGTTGACTAACAGGTAACTCAATAATGCCTGTAGATTTCTCATAAATAGCTGAAAGGTTCCTAGAGGGGATCTGTAGACTGTTACAGTTATTAGAGAAGTATTCTACACTTTAACTCACTAGCACATTCTTCATATATGTTGTTTTTCAACCGTGTAATGTTCTGATGGAAAAAATTAATTATATTTTTCTGTAAATTATTGTATATACTATTGCCCAGTTCTGCTCAATTTTTTAAAAAAATTCTGTCCGTAACATGAAAAATAAAAGGCAACATCAGTGGAAGCGGAAATTAAGTGGATCTGAAGAGGGTGGAAGAAGACAGAGTTGTTATATGAAAACATGTCTTGGGGTAGAACACTAAAGATGATAATGAAGTGACGTATTCAAAAGGCCTATCTCATTCAACTAACCGAGCGAGGTGGCGCAGTGGTTAGCACACTGGACTCGCATTCGGGAGGACGACGGTTCAATCCCGTCTCCAGCCATCCTGATTTAGGTTTTCCGTGATTTTCCTAACTCGTTTCAGGCAAATGCCGGGATGGTTCCTTTGAAAGGGCACGGCTGATTTCCTTCCCAATCCTTCCCTAACCCGAGCTTGCGCTCCGTCTCTAATGACCTCGTTGTCGACGGGACGTTAAACACTAACCACCACCACCACCATTCAACTAAACATTTCCGTTACTCACAGACTTTCTTTGATAAAATTGTTAGTGTAATTGTAAGTTTTGGTCTCAGATTTTCTTTTGAAATCAATTTCTTTATTGTGTGTATCTGACCGCGCACTGTCTAAGGCTGTTATGCGTGTACTATTGGCATTGATCCACACAAGTTGAATCACTTTATTTTATTGCTTTCATCCACACAAATTTTATCACTTTGCACGTGGCACGTAGCACAATGGTCAAAACTAAGTGTTACGTTAAGGTGTGAGATTAATAAATCATAGGTTAACTAAATAGAGCTGCGAGAGAGTTTATTGACGCTGTCTCCAAAGGTAATTGCAGTAACGCAGTCACTGCCCTGTGGACAAATGCCTCACCAACACAGTTAGACCGCAATAGACCGGTGATGCTGTATTGTAACATATCACGCTGTATTCGATATTGCAAATGAAAACGCTGTAACGTCATTTATAATAGAAATTTACAAGTGAGTTTATCGATTTAAACATGCAACGTTCAATGCGTAATATAGAAAAAGTAAAGAAGTAATATCTCCGCAACGTACTGTTTCGGCACTAGGCCGAGTATTGTTCAACGATGTTTACGGCCTCGATTGGTGGGAGGCGTTGGTAAACAAGACATCGTCTTATTGCCTGTCATCACATCATTATTTAGGAAATTACTTAGATATTTTTACCAAAATATCACTCCTAACCTTAATATTTAATTACCAAACTCCTTTTCCCATCAGGTTTCAAATGCCTTTAAATATGTATATGGTATCTCCACAAATAAAAATAAACCTCGTACGGGTACTGTATGGACTAAACTGTGATGAGGCGACAGGGACACATGATAGCTGTAAAACAAATTATTTGCCTCTTCGCATACTATCATTTACCAACAATTTCGTTTCAGTACCTTGAGCATTTGTGGTATACGTGAACCCTCCTGTTTAATCTGTCGTTTCAGACAAGCCAATGATGACCGACCGCTGTTTCACAAAAATTTTTGGGTAGTTTGTAATTAATAAAATAAATTTACTCTTTACTTTGAATTTATACGGTCCTCTATCAGCCAGTAAAGCTCACATCCTTACCTATGAACTAAAAACGCTGTTTTAATTATGCTGACATAAAGGCAACAAGAGACTCTGGATATTTGTCCATAGTATGATGGAAAAATATTGTATATTTCCGTGAAACATTTTTCAAAGAACACTTCAAAATCTTGCTTGCTTCAGGTAATTTCCTAGAAACTCTGTCATTCTCTTTCTCTCTCTGCCGCCTTTCTTTCACTCCCTCTCCCACAAACTCCCCCATTGCTCTGTTTCCCTACGTTCCTCTTCCCTCCCACCCACTCCTTCCCAACTCACTTCATCTCCTCTTCATTGCCTCTCTCCCTCCTCCCCCTCTCTCCCCTCTCACTCACTTTTTTAAAATTTATACCGATTCTATGAGAAAATCATACACGCTCATGTCCATAAGGCAACGCATCTTCCTGATAAAAAAAAGCCTGGTATGAGTGCTGTGTGGACTAAACTGTGATGAGGCGACAGGGACACATAATATGCGGCACTGTGTCAAACCAGTACTTGGGGTTTTGGACTACCGTCATCAGATTGTGTGCACAGGAGTCCTGGGTACAACAGCTCTCAAGTTTATATATTTGAGAGTACAATACAGTAAATACATTTGGAGTGCAAAAAGTGTGGTCAGATCACTTATAGTGATAGGGAAGTAGGGCTGAACCACAAACACAGTGGATGACAGAAAGTATGACTACATCAATGGAAGATTGTAGTCATTCGGACTTAAGCTGGTACAGCAAACGTATTTAGATTACATTACATGTGGCCAGATAATTTAAAGAATGTAGTCGTAGGTCTGATAACTACACAGCTTGTCAACCATCGTTCAGCTCCTTCTCATATTATTTCTCAGAAAAAACAAAGACACACTTGCTGTTTTTCTGCAGTTTCCTAGAAGCACAACAAAATCGCTTACTACGAATCATTCTAAAATTAAAGGCACACCTTCCAATAAGTGGTCCTGTTTTGCTGTATCGTGAAGACAACCAAATTTGGAACATCAATTATGATTTTATACGGGATAGCAACGTGTGTTCATGAAATTTGGTGTACTATTTGTGGTTTCATAAACGCTTCAATCTACAGGTGTATGCTCCCAGTCTCTTTATTATGTTTTGTCTATAGTTACCATCAAATCAAACTTCTATAGCATAACTATTGTGGCTATGTGGGCACTGTAAGATAGTTATAAAACATTGTTCAATTGTTTAACTGTTTTTGTAGTTGTAGGAAGCTGTCGCCAGACTGGTTCAATAAACTCAGCCCAGACCAAAAATTGAAAATAATGTAAAAGCAGTCGTACGGTTGTAGCCTTTATTACAAACACCACGCACCACATTTATTGTGAACAAATCATTTGTAGAATACAATCGTAGGGAAAAAGGAAAGAAGAAAAAACACGCATTTAGAGTACATTACCTATGACTATCATCTGCATTTCTTAGGTAAGTTGTGTGGTACAGCAAACACATTTGAATTACATTACGTTGGGCCACGTTATTTGCAGCCTATAGTCGTCAGTATCACACTGCGTTGCCGGAACGTTCGCAGGTTGTAGTCACAGACAAGCAGTATGGTAAAGCAACCACATTTGGATCACATTACACGTAGCCGGTACCATATCATTTCTAGGTTATAGTCCGCCCCCGGTAGCTGAGTGGTGGAGCCGCATCCAAAGTGCTCAACAATGGACGCTTGGTGGGGCCCATCACCATCTCACGATCGGTCAGACAAGGGTGCCCGCTGTCAACGATATTGTATGCCATCGCTGTCGAGCCGCTGCTTTGCGGGCTCCGGAATCGACTCCAAGGAATGACGATAAGGCACAACACGTTTATATGCCGAACATACGCAGATGACCTAGTGTTTTTAGCACGGTCAGGCGACGAGGCAAGAGTGGCCTTGCATTGGATTAATTTGTATTGTATGGCTACGGGAAGTCGCCTGAACATGGCGAAGTCAGGAGCGATGAACATCGGGAGAGGACTCCCGACAGGAAGTGTAGCACCATTACAGCCGATCAACAAGATGAAATGCCTAGGAATTATCTTCACTACAGACGTTCGACGCACGGCGGCACTGAGTTACAGACATCTTCTGCAAGCAATTCGTGCGAGTGTCCGAAGCCACAGGTTAAGGGCACTGGATATGATACAACGGGTCACCTTTGCCAACACTTATCTAGCCTCTCGCATCCCCCACCTGGCACAAGTTCTTCCTATGCCGGTGGTGTTGGCCCGCAGAAACCTGGCGGCACTAGGATATTTTGTGAGCACAGGTCTGCTTTTTAAGGTAGGATACGAAACCCTCACCCTTCCTCGTAGTCGTGGAGGTCTTGGACTAGTCCACGTACGCGACCGAGCAGTGGCTATTTATGTAACCACAATGATAAAGCTGTGGACACGACACCAGGCAAATCTGACGGGCAGCTTGATAGACGAACTCGCTCCAACTTCTCTTTCGGCTCCGGTAGCGGTGGCTCACATCTCACCATCGCTTGCCCATATGCGAACCTTCTTTGTGGAACACAGTTATGTACATATGGAACTACCGACTACCAGGACGGCGACGGCACGTGATATATATCACATCCTGACTCGACGACGGCCGAATAATGCCGTAGAGCGCCGCCAACCAACAGTTACGTGGTCAGTGGTATGGCGTACAGTGCACCACCCACACCTTGATACGGGAACGCGCGCACTGTGGTATCAGGTGGTAAATGGGAAATACGTGACTCGTTCCAGGTTGCATACAATTCATGTGGCGGACGAGCCACTGTGTCCGCAGTGCAATGTTATAGATACTGAGGAGCATCGCCTGATATGCGGTCCTTCGGCGGACGTATGGTGTTTGGTCAAAAAAATGATCGCCTTCCTCCTTCGGGTGGGGCCGCAAACAATAGAACCACGCACACTACTTCTCCCAGATAGGACATATTATCCTCGAACGAAGACAAACGCAGTGACTTGGATTCGAGGTTTGACTGTGCGTTATCTTTTCCGAGACGGCAGTAAGAATGTGCTTGACTTTTGGGCCTTACTACAGGAACATCACTCACAGCTTATGAGACATCCGCGATATCGAACATATTACGCAAATTTTTTAGGGAGTGCCTTGCTTGATCCCCCACCCAGTTGGGGTGTCCCGGGTAGGAGAATGTAATTATTGTCTATAAGTATCAGAACAAGAACGGACCAGGACAGTGGAGAGGATCCACAAACACACGTGAAGACGTACCCGACACCAACGCGAGGTATGACGGGATTAGGGAGGTACGCGCCTAAAAGAGGAACGTAGAACGTTATTGTTTTGTACTGACAGTAGCAGGATATTTTATTTTCTTTTTTTCACTATTATGTAAAAAAAAGTCCACTTATTTACGTTTCCCAGAAGAATTTTATTTTATAAAGTCATTGTCTTATATGTTTAAAAAAAATGCTAGAAGCAGTTTATGTTTGTTACTGTTACACCGAAAAAAAAAAAAAAAAAAAAAAAAAGAAGTTGGCAGAGCACTTGCCCGCGAAAGACAAAGGTCCCGAATTCGAGTCTCGGTCGGGCACACAGTTTATATATATATATATATATATATATATATATATATATATATATATATATATATATATATATATATATGTATAAAAGTGGTCAGCGCGACAGACTGTCAATCCAAAGGGCCCGGGTTCGATTCCCGATTGGGTCGGAGATTTTCTCCGCTCAGGGGCTGGGTATATTGTTGTCCTAATCATCATCATTTCATCCCCATCGACGCGCAAGTCACCGAAGTGACATCAAATCGAAAGACTTGCACTAGGCGAACGGTCTACCCGACGGGAGGCCCTCGTCACACGACATTTCCATTTCTAGGTTATAGTCGTAGAGGAGTACGACAGTACGGAACACGTAGTCGTAGTTAAGTATTGTAGTACAGCAAAAGCATTTGTATAGCATTATTTGTTGTCAGATCTTTTGCAGAATATAGTACACGCCAAACAAAGAAAAAATAAATAAATAAATAACAGTAAAAATAAAAACAAAAAAATAAATTAATTGAAATGGAGAAAATACGCCGAACCACGAAGGAATTATTCGAATAGGACGAAAATCGGTACATACGATGTACATGTACAGACAAACAAATGGTTACAATTTCTGAAAAACTGGATGATTTATTGAACAGAAACAGCTTCACAAACTGAGCAACTCAGTTAAGCGTTGGTCCACCCCTGGCTCTTATACAAACAGTTGTTCCCCTTGGCATTGATTCGTAAGGTTGTTGAATGTCCTCATGCCAAACTCTGTCCAACTGGATCGTCATATCGACAAAATCTCGAGATGGTTGGAAAGTCTTGCTAACAATGCTGCAAACTTTCTCAATAGGGGAGAGATCCGGCGACCTTGCTGGCCAAGGTAGGGTTTGGCAAGCAGGAAGACGAGGACTAGAAACTCTCGCCGTGTGCAGGTGGGCATTATCTTGTTGAAATGTAAGCCATAGTCACGTCTTCGCTGGCGCGGCATGGGGGCTCAGTTCGAAGCGGCACTCATCAATGAAGACAATACTACACCAATGAAATTAAAGGCCGAAGACGTGTCTGGATATGTCCAGGACCGCGGTGGGATACCAACCTGACTGTCCCCCGACCTGCGGTCCGACAACTAGCAGTAATAGCCGGGGGTACCATTTCATTTTATAGCAGGACCTGTTTGGTCGTCATCCACGGTCTTCTTACAACAAAGCGGTACGCCGGCGATATTCTACGTCCCGTTTTGTTGCCCTTCATGACAAGCCATCCTGAAGTTACGTTTCGGCAGGATAATGCCCACCCACACACAGCGAGAATTTCTACTGATTGTGTTCGTGCTTGCCCAGCAAAAACGACGAATTTCTCCTCTACTGAGAACGTTTGGAACACTGAGGGTAGGGCCTTCCAATCATCTCGAAATTTTTTACGAGAACTGGACATAATTTGGCAAGATCTCTCTCAGGGGACATCCAACAATTCTATCAATCAATTCCAAGCCGAATAGCAACTTGCATATGGGCCAGAGTCGGACTAACGCGTAATTGGCTCACTCAGTTTTCGCAGTTCTTTCTGTTGAATGAATCCTGCATTTTTTTTTAAATTGTAATATTTCTTTTGTTTGTAGATGTACATCACATCTACCGATTTCCGTCCCATTCGGATAATTCTTTCGTGGTGCGTCGTTCTTTTGTCTTGGAGTGTGTTATGACGGTATCTAAGATAATACTGCTTGGGTTGGGCAGGAAAACCAGCCTAGAGTCGTCACGTCTGAAGAGAGAGATGCAACATTTTGGCTGTGGGTTGAAAAATTTTCACTTGTAGGCACTGGATTTATTTCAATGCCCGATGGCGGCTAATGTCGGAATTTCAATTTTATCTTATTTTCAATCTTTCGTCTTCCGACAGGATCACCCTACCAGTGGTTGTGTGAGCCAACGAGGAGACTGCACATTACTCACCTTTTTCAGGTCTTCAGTATTAATTTTTGTATCAATTGGCTGTAGCACAAAGGGAGGTGGAGAGAGGGGGGGGGGGGTTAGAAGCTCTCACACGATATCTTCGAAAAACACCTCTCGTTGACTGCTTGCGTTGAAGTTATCTGTCCCTTTCATAACAAAGAGGAAATAACAGTTCGAGAACCTGTGATTTGTCCCTTAGTATTTAGGCGACTGGTAGCAAACTTTCGGCGGCAAGGCAGAGAAAGATCTATCACCAAGCAGCAATGTCTCACTCGACGTGGTTTCGGCGCCTTGCCGGCAGAGACATTTACGACCCCTTGCCCCCTTTGAGACCAGTTTTCACACGGCCACAGAAGCCACACGACGACATGAATTGCATGTTTCTCTTCACCAAAAGGGCTCGTAACATTGCAGTAATGTACATAAAGCTCCACCATATCACATAATATAGTGGCCGTTATATGCTTAACTTCCTTTCAACGAGTCACAAGACAGACTAGAAAACGTGCAGAGCTCTGGTCTTATTTACATGCAAATAATGTTGACATTGAAAATTTAAAAGTCAATGGAGAAATTCTAGTTGGATATCAAGAAAAATAGTCAGCGTAACATGCCACTGATAAGCTCCCGTCAAAATGTAGACACAGAAAACAAACGTTAAAATACGTTTATTGAGTTTATATGCCGCCTATAATACCCATTTGCTTACTAAAAGTTACACCGAGAAGTAGCTGTGCGACATAAACGAAAGCTGATAGGCGTCTTCCTACATCTTAAAGATGATGTCTATTCAGATTTCACGCCAGTCGCATAAAAGTGCCGCTAGTAGCGCCGCTATAAGGATGCAAATCGCTTTAAATGTAATCGTTGAGGATCGTGAGCCCTAGCCACCTTAGAGATTGGACGTGGTGAGTTGATGTTAATTAAGTATGCCATTAAGACGACAAAGACGCCATTATCATCACCTCACTGAGTTTGAACATGGTCGTGTAATAGGGTTACGAGAATCTGGATGTTCCTTCTGCGATACTGCAGAAGACTTTGGAGGACTATAACCACTTTACATGATTACTGGCGCGGTGGTCACGAGAATGTACGGACGCAGGTAGACCGCGCTAAGGACGGCGACATAGCACTGCTGAGAGGGAAGGCCTTCGTACTCGGTGTATGGCTCTGGCGCGTCGTACTGCATCTGCAGAAGCAATTTGAGCAGCAATTGGCACAGCAGTAACACAATGAAGTGTTACAAATCGGTTACTTCGAGGACAGCTCCGAGCCAGACGTCCAGCGTGCATTCCGCTGATACCAAACAATCGCCATTTGCGACTTCTGTAGGGTCAAGCCAGAGCTCATTGGAGATATGTCTGTTGTGTTTTCAGGTGAAAGCCGGTTCTGCCTCGGAGGCAGTGATGGCTGTGTTTTGCTCAGAAGGAGGCCAGCTGAGGGCCAGCAAGTAATCAATCTGTCTGCTAAGACACACTGGACCTACACAGGGCGTTATGGTCTGGGGTGCGATTTCGTATGACAGCAGAAATAGTCTCATGGCACCCCGACTGTAAAATTGTACGTCACTATCATGATTCGACCTGTTGTGCTGCCATTCATGAACATCATTCCATCATCAGCATTAACCGCCACTATAATTATGGACCAAGTGCAACAGGTACAAACTGACATCCTGCACCTGTACAACACAATGCATGCAGGTCTGCATGTTTGAATTCAACATTCTGGCGGTTACACCGGTTATTAATGTACCAGCATTTCACATTTGCAATGACTTTTCTCGTGTTTACATTAACCTGTGATCTTTCAATGTTAATCACTTAAATACGGTACCTAGACAAATGTATTCCCGAAATTTGATTGAGCTACATTATTTTTTGGTGCTCAGATTTTTTTTCCGTCAGTGTATGTTCAAGTTGAATGTACTATTTTCATGCGTTCATAATAAAATATGAGCGAACTGTATTATAAAAGCTGCCTTTTTCGGCTGTTTTGATCAACTGTAACCTAGCGCCAACATTCAACGAGACGGGCATGGGAAACCATACAATCGATTTTTAAAGAGCCTACATCTACAACTAACCATTCTGCAATTCACATTTATATGCCTCACGGTGAATTCATCGAACCAGTTTCACTCTATTTCACTACCGTCGTATTCTCGAACAGCATGCGGAGGAAACGAGCGCTTAATCCTTTCCGAGTGAGCTCTGATTTCTCTTATTACAATGATCATTTCTCCCTAAGTTTGTGGGTGTACAAAAAATGTTTTTTTCATCTGGAGGAGAAAGAGACTGAAATTTCACGAGAAGATCCCCCCCGCAACGAAAAAGGCATTTGTTTTAATGATAACCATTACAACTCACGTACTATATGCGTGAAATGCTCTCCCCCGTTTCACGATAATACAAAACGAACTGTCCTTCTTTGACCTTTTTCTATGTTCCCTACCAATCCCGTCTGGTAAGAACCCCTTACTGCTCAGCTGTCCTTTACTACACTCTACCAGAGGACGGACAAGCGCAGTGTCTGCTGCCTCTTTAGTGCATATGTTGCATATTACATGTGTTTTACCAGTAAAAAGCAGTATGTGTTTGGATTTCTCACCACATAATCTATGTGATCGTCGAAATTTAAGTTGTCCGTAATTCTTCTTCCTACGTATTTAGTTGAAACGACAGCCTTTAGATTTGTGTGATTTATCTGAATTTTGACGGATTCCTTTTAGTACTCACGTGAATGACCTCATTCTTTTATTTAGGGTCAATTGCCAATTTTCTAACCGTAGAGGTACCTTGTCTAAATCCTTTGCAATTGCTTTTGATCTTCTGGTGACTTTACTAAAAATTATCTGTAAAAAATCTAAAATGGCTACTCAGACTGTTCCCTAAATCATTTACGTAGATTAGAAACAGCAGAAAGCGTTTAGCTCTTCTTTTTTTATTATTGCCTACTGTCTGTGTTTATAATGCACATTATACAATGTTCTTTCAGGCATACGTATTAGACAATAAAATAATAAAAAAGAAGGGCTACAGGCCCTCTGCTGTTTCTGATCTATGTAAATGATTTAGCTTACAACCTGAGCAGCCATTTTAGACACTACTGACGATCCACAACTGCTGTTTAAATTTTGATAAAATTTCTATACCACTTCTCTGGGAAACGCCAGATGTCACTTCTCTTTTACTCCATCAGTCACTACGAACTGTGACCTTTGTCACAGCAAATGGCGAATGCAGTCGCACAACTGAGACGATACTTCATTGGCGCTCTAGGACTGAGCTAACACGGTCGTCGTCCAGCCAGTTCGACACCTTATTGCGCACCAGTGCCAACTGCACTGCAGAATTTGTCCTTCACTATACGTCTTGAGCTGTGATGCAATCCATACCGTTTTAGAGCAGGAGAGGGCACTTCTTCAACATTTTATTTTCCTCACTTCTGCCACAGAAAACTGTGTTTCTTCTTTTTGGTTGACGAATTTGGAACCATAAACTAGCTGAGTACTCGAAGTTGACGGATTATATATATTTCAGTTCTGTTAGTCCATCTCCTCGTTCCCATCCCTGTCCATCTCCTCCTACCCCATCTCTTTGTCCATCTCGTACACCCCCCCCCCCCCCACCTCTTCTACTACATCGTCCTTCCCATTTCACTGTCCATCTACTCCTTCACTCCTTGCTCCTTCCACCTCCTCTCTCTGTATATCTCCTCTTTCATTTCTCTTTCCATCTACTCCTCCCCTTTCTCTCCTCATCTGCTCTTCTCTTTCTCTGTGCATTTCCTCATACCCATCTCTCTGTCCATCTCCTCCTCCCCAGTATTTGTGTGGATCTCCTCCTTCCATCTTTCTTTCTGCTCATCTCTTCCTACCCCTTTCTCTCTCTACATTATCACACCAACGTGATTGACTCTTACCTCACAATATTTTTTCCATTTAGTAATGCGTGTAAAATTTGGATGAAATAAATGCAAGGGCTTAAAAGGAGCTTTTTACCCTCGGCTTTGCCCAGATATGCACATTTCACCTATATTTAACATGTTGTTGTTGTTGCGGTCTTCAGTCCTGAGACTGGTTTGATGCAGCTCTCCATGCTACTCTATCCTGTGCAAGGTTCTTCATCTCCCAGTATCTACTGCAACCTACATCCTTCTGAATCTGCTTAGTGTATTCATCTCTTGGCCTCCCTCTACGATTTTTACCCTCCACGCTGCCCTCCAATACTAAATTGGTGATCCCTTGATGCCTCAGAACACGTCCTACCAACCGATCCCTTCTTCTGGTCAAGTTGTGACACAAACTTCTCTTCTCCCCAATCCTATTCAATACTTCCTCATTAGTTATGTGATCTACCCATCTAATCTTCAGCATTCTTCTGTAGCACCACATTTCGAAAACTTCTATTCTCTTCTTGTCCGAACTATTTATCGTCCATGTTTCACTTCCATACATGGCTACACTCCATACAAATATTTTCAGAAACGACTTCCTGACACTTAAATCTATACTCGATGTTAACAAATGTTTCTTCAGAAACGCTTTCCTTGCCATTGCCAGTCTACATTTTATATCCTCTCTACTTCGACCATCATCAGTTATTTTGCTCCCCAAATAGCAAAACTCCTTTACTACTTTAAGTGTCTCATTTCCTAATCTAATTCCCTCAGCATCACCCGACTTAATTCTACTACATTCCATTATCCTCGTTTTGCTTTTGTTGATGTTCATCTTATATACTCTTCTCAAGACACTGTCCATTCCATTAAACTGCTCTTCCAAGTCCTTTGCTGTCTCTGACAGAATTACAATGTCATCGGGGAACCTCAAAGTTTTTATTTCTTCTCCATGGATTTTAATAGCTACTCCGAATTTTTCTTTTGTTTCATTTACTGCTTGTTCATTATACAGATTGAATAACATCGAGGAGAGGCTACAACCCTGTCTTACTCCCTTCTCAATCACTGCTTCCCTTTCATGCCCCTCGACTCTTATGACTGCTATCTGGTTTCTGTACAAATTGTAAATAGCCAATCGCTCCTTGTATTTTACCCCTGCCATCTTTAGAATTTGAAAGAGAGTATTCCAGTCAACATTGTCAAAAGCTTTCTCTAAGTCTACAAATGCTAGAAACGTAGGTTTGCCTTTTCTTAATCTTTCTTCTAAGATAAGTCGTAAGGTCAGTATTTCCTCAAGTGTTCCAGTATTTCTACGAAATCCAAACTGATCTTCCCCAGGGTCGGCTTCTACTAGTTTTTCCATTCGTCTGTAAAGAATATGTGTTAGTATTTTGCAGCTGTGGCTTATTAAACTGATTGTTCGGTAATTTTCACATCTGTCAACACCTGCTTTCTTTGGGATTGGAATTATTATATTCTTCTTGAAGTCTGAGGGTATTTCGCCTGTTTCATACATCTTGCTCACCAGATGGTAGAGTTTTGTCAGGACTGACTCTCCCAAGGCCGTCAGTAGTTCCAATGGAATGTTGTCTACTCTGGGGGCCTTGTTTCGACTCAGGACTTTTAGTGCTCTGTCAAACTCTTCACGCAGTATTGTATCTCCCATTTCATCTTCATCTACATCCTCTTCCATTTCCATAATATTGTCCTCAAGTACATCGCCCTTGTATAGATCCTCTATATACTCCTTCCACCTTTCTGCTTTCCCTTCTTTGCTTAGAACTGCGTTTACATCTGAGCTCTTGATGTTCATACAAGTGGTTCTCTTGACTCCAAAGGTCTCTTTAATTTTCCTGTAGGTAGTATCTATCTTACCCCTAGTGAGATAAGCCTCTACATCCTTACATTTGTCCTCTAGTCATCCCTGCTTAGCCATTTTGCACTCCCTGTCGATCTCATTTTTGAGACATTTGTATTCCTTTCTGCCTGCTTCATTTATTGCATTTTTATATTTTCTCCTTTCATCAATTAAATTCAATATTCCTTGTGTTACCCAAGGATTTCTACTAGCCCTCGTCTTTTTACCTACTTGATTCTCTGCTGCCTTCACTACTTCATCTCTCAAAGCTACCCATTCTTCTTCCACTGTATTTCTTTCCCCCATTCCTGTCAATTGTTCCTTTATGCTCTCCCTGAAACTCTGCACAACCTCTGGTTCTTTCAGTTTATCCAGGTCCCATCTCCTTAAATTCCCACCTTTTTGCAGTTTCTTCAGTTTTTATCGATTTAACATATTTCACTCATATTTGTATACATATCTCACCTGTATTCGTATGTCTAACGAATTTCAGCATTCAGTTTCGTTTTCACTCAGCTCATTGTTTATGACGTCATAGATTCTGAACTATGGGTCGTAAAATGATATAATTTTCCAGGTACGTCCGGAGGTGTATGTGGACACTGCCCACGAAATGCGTTGCGAGTGGAGTTCGTAGTAAAGAAGTAATAAACTTTAATTAAATGAGCTGTGGGTACATGGTGAAACATTGTATATTGTATTAACTAAACGAATCAATTTTAGCGTTGTTTCACATACTTTATTGTTATTGTATGACCCAAGTTTCGGATTATAAGCCCATTTTCGAATATGTAACAGATAAATTAAATCGTCATGCATGCTGCAGCATTTTTCACACTTCTCAGTGCTTATGACGTCATATCTCCGGAACTGTCATACAATGATATATTTTTGCTGGTACCTCCAGAAGTATAAGTGAATAGTGTCTGTAAACTGTGTTGGAAATAGAGTTATAACTAAAGAAGTAACAAATTAAAAGGTCATGCCTGATGCAGATGTTCACTGCATGAAAAGCGAAAAAGTAGTCAGCGATAAACTTATTTTCTTCGTAATTATGTGTAAAGTTCGTTGAGAGCCACTAAATGCTCTCATTCTCAAATACCGGACGTGTATAGTCTGGCTGTTTACATGTCGTGAGCAATGCTTCTTTTTTATTCTCACCTTTTTAAGAGGTAGGTGGTCTTTTCGAGACAGTAAGTGATACGTGTACCAAGTTTGATTGATATCGATACAGTGGTTTAGGAGGGGATGTGAAACATACATCCACTTTATAATATCTACGGCTCAAGTATAGGATGTTCATGTTATTCAAAGTATAGTACAAATCGTTGTACTTTTAACATTGCAACCCAATCAGCAATCGTGATAATCAAATATATAAGAACATATCAGCCTCGATTGCGGTAATGAAACCAACCTTTACCTAGGCTTCAGCCCAAATACACTAATTGAACCTTCTTCAGAACATTTACCTGAATCTATAATTTGTCTAAGAGGGCATGGTCTAGAAATAAAACTAAAACAGCCTGAATAGGCGTAGTCGCGGCGTCCATGGAGACGAGGCGCACGCCAGAGCTTAAGTTAAGTCTTGGTGTTCACTTCGTACTTATGTACCGCATTTTTAAAATGTGACTACGTATATTCAGGCTGTTTTAGTTTTATTTCGAGATCATGCACCCTTTGACAAATTATAGATTCAGGTATATCTTCTGAAGGAGACTCAATTATTTGGGCTGAAACCTAGGTAAATGTTGGTTTCATTACCACAATCGAGGCTGATAGTTTCTTATATAATAGTACAAATCGTTCTGCCATGCTGTGAGTCATATCGACAGTAAACACCACTTCAGCCATTCGACCCATGAGGAGAACTTTGGCAGCGACTGAAACTTCCTGGCAGATTAAAACTGTGTGCCGGACCGAGACTCGAACTCGGGACCTTTGCCTTTCGCGGACAAGTGCTCTACCGTCTGAGCTACAAAAACAAGACTCACGCCCAAACTTCACAGAAGCTCTCCTGCTCTCGCATTATTCATTATTGTTGCGCCTCGTAATGTGTTTTGTAAGACAGTTTGGAGATGGATTTGGAGTCACGAGAAAGAAAACCGTGGAGCGATAAGAGAACAAAATGGTTCAAAAGGCTCTGAGCACTATGGGACTTAACATCTAATGTTATCAGTCCCCTAGAACTTAGAAATACTTAAACATAACTAACCTAAGGACATCACACTCACTCATGCCCGAGGCAGGATTCGAACCTGCGATTGTAGCGGTCTCGCGGTTCCAGACTGAAGCGCCTAGAACCTCTCGGCCACACCGGCCGGCTAGGAGGAGGAGGAGGAGGAGGAGATTATTGTTTAACGTCCCGTCGACAACGAGGTCATTAGAGACGGAGCGCAAACTCGGATTAGGGAAGGATGGGGAAGGAAATCGGCCGTGCCCTTTCAAAGGAACCATCCCGGCATTTGCCTGAAGCGATTTAGGAAAATCACGGAAAACCTAAATCAGGATGGCCGGAGACGGGATTGAACCGTCGTCCTCCCGAATGCGAGTCCAGTGTGCTAACCACTGCGCCACCTCGCTCGGTGCCGGCTAGGAGAATACTGTCGTCGACATACATCACACTGCGTCACGAAAAAGTCATTGTACTAATTGTAAATAGCAGACGGCTAGGACCGTCGCATCAAACATAGCGGTACTAGATGACAAAGTTATGAAAAATCAGAACAGTCTTTGACATTTGTCATAGGTGGCAGAAAGCAGCACTGAGGATGACCCATAGATAGATGGATAGTTACAGAGGAGGACCACACAGCGGTCAAGTGGCACGGTTTGGCACGTCGGACGCACCTTGCAGGTACTCCGCTGCGTTTCAGGTTCGTCCTTGAGGGGCAAGGTTGCGGCTGCAGCGTTTGCCACACGTGCTGAGTCGCAACTCCACTCTTGGCGCGACGGTGAGGCCGTGCGTTAGTATCCAAGAGCTCGTGCGTTGCATTTAGAATGGCATGTTTCGCCTTAGATTCCCACGATCTACATATATGGCACCACGTAGTCGCTCTGAAATACAAACACACTCAGGCCAACGTACTTCAACGCTTACACACGCGCGCTCGAACACAAACACACACACACACACACACACACACACACACACACACACACACACACACACACACAACGCGCATTCATGCAGACACGAGTGTACGGCTGTAAGCAGTAGTAAGAATTTCACTTTCCTCTATCTTCCTTATTCGCCTTCGCTTTCAATGACATTAAAAAGATAGTGGAAACAAGAAGAAAACGTTGCTTGAGGACCAAATGAAGAACACATGATGTCGTAGGTCAATGTTTAACGATGCACTACTGAGGATTCAGAGACTTTAATACAGTTTACTTTGTAAAAGATACAGAACGCCTCAAAATTGGACAGGACAAAATGTCATTTCTTGTTAATGGTGAAAAACATACTAACTGTGATTGTCAGTCAGTATAAATTCTGTTAAGAATCCGTTTTCGGCATAAGGGTCATCAACAAGTAACAACTGACTGGGCGCTCTCCTGCATTGGAGAATATGATACTCGCATTAAATTGATGACACGATCCAATAAAATCAAAATCGTAACTTTTTATAAGAGGCAGTCAAATGAAAAAGGAACACTCGTCACAACAGGAGCATGGAATGGTTCCATTCAAAAGTGATCACCACACTTGCTAAGATATTTATCCGATGGGAGACGAGACAATCAATTCCCATTTGTCATTTAATCGTGCGATTAGCTAATTTCTATTAAATAAAAATCACATTACAGCCTGCTACGAACCATGTTTAAATTTATTAAACATCTAGAGGCTGTTTATCCCCACAAATACAAAGTTTTAATTTCCGTTTCATAGAACGCAGTCGGCAGCTGACAGATCCAATGTTGCACTTCCTTGTCAGACTGAAACCGACGTCCACGCAGGTCTTTCTTCAGGTCGCCAAAGATGTGAAAATCACACGGTGAAAGATGTGACCTGTGCTGAGGGTCTTAAAGTGTTTACCAACCAAAATCACTGAAGCTTCATCTTCGTCCGATTGGCAGTGTGGGGACGGGCGTTGTCGTACAACAGGGTAATTCTGTCCGACAGCATTTCTGGGTGTTTTGACTTTATGCCGCGTTGCAGTTTCTGTGAAGTTGAAACTTATAAGCTTTTACTTCAACTGCAATAACTGGGAGAGGTGAAACTTCTAAATTTATTTGATTCTGAAACTGCTGAGTGAAACTGAACGTACTGAGCCTACTTTCTCTTTACTTATTCTTATCATTTCAATACTGACCTACAGAATTTGCCCTGAGAAACAGAACTCAAACTTTTCCTGTTCATTAGTTACTCACAATATTCAACGGTAACGTGATCTGACTGCTTTATAATTAACTCAAAAGAATGACTCTGAATTTGTAGAAGTCCTAACAATGTTGTTGTTGTTGTTGTTGCGGTCTTCAGTCCTGAGACTGGTTTGATGCAGCTCTCCATGCTACTCTATCCTGTGCAACCTTCTTCATCTCCCAGTACCTACTGCAACCTACATCCTTCTGGATCTGCTTGGTGTATTCATCTCTTGATCTCCCTCTACGATTTTTACCCTCCCTGCTCCCCTCCAATACTAAATTGGTGACCCCTTGATGCCTCAGAACATATCCTACCAACCGATCCCTTCTTCTAGTAAAGTTGTGGCACAAACTTCTCTTCTCCCCAATCCTATTCAATACTTCCTCATTAGTTATGTGATCTACCCATCTAATCTCATTTTTCTGTAGGCAGTGTCTATCTTACCCCTAGTGAGATATGCCTCTACATCCTTATATTTGTCCTCTAGCCATCTCTGGTTAGCCATTTTGCACTTCGTGTCTATCTCATTTTTGAGACGTTTGTATTCCTTTTTGCCTGCTTCATTTACTGCATTTTTATATTTTCTCCTTTCATCAATTAAATTCAATATATCTTCTGTTACCCAAGGATTTCTACTAGCCCTCGTCTTTTTACCTATTTCATCCTTTGCTGCCTTCACTACTTCATCCCTCAAAGCTACCCATTCTTCTTCTACTGTATTTCTTTCCCCCATTCCTGTGAATCGTTCCCCAGTGCTCTCCCTGAAACTCTCTACAATCTCTTGCTCTGTCAGTTTATCCAGGTCCCATCTCCTTAAATTCCCACTTTTTTGCAGCTTGTTCAGTTTTAATTTGCAGTTCATAGCCAATAGATTGTGGTTAGAGGTCACATCTGCCCCTGGGAATGTCTTACAATTTAAAACCTGGTTCCTAAATCTCTGTCTTACAATTATATAACATATCTGAAACCTTCCAATATCTCCAGGCCTCTTCCTCGTGTACAACATTCTTTCATGATACTTGAACCAAGGGTTAGCTATGATTAAGTTATGCTCTATGCAAAATTCTGCTAGGCGGCTCCCTCTTTCGTTCTTACCCCCATTCCATATTCACCTACTCCGTTTCCTTCTCTTCCTTTTCCTACTATCGAATTCCAGTCACCCAAGACTATTAAATTTTCGTCTCCCTTCACAATCTGAATAATTTCTTTTTTCTCATCATCCATTTCATCAGTCTCTTCGTCATCTGTGGAGCTAGTTGGCATATAAACTTTTACTACTGTGGTAGGCGTGGGCTTCTTGTTTATCTTGGCCACAATAATGCGTTCACTATGCTGTTTGTAGTAGCTTACCCGCACTCCTTTTTTTTTATAATTCATTATTAAACCTCCTCCTGCATTGCCCCTATTTGATTTTGTATTTCTAACCCTATTGTATTTATAACCCTATTCACCTGACCAGAAGTCTTGTTCCTCCCGCCACCGAACTTCACTAGTTTCCACCATATCTAACTGTAACCTACCCATCCCCGTTTTTAAAATTCTAGCCTTCCTGCCCGATTAAGGGGCCTGACATTCCACGCTCCGATCCGTAGAACGCCAGTTTTCTTTCTCCTGATAACAACGTCCTCCTAAGTAGTCCCCGCCCGAAGATCCGAATGGGGGACTATTTTACCTCCGGAATATTTTACTCAACAGGATGCCATCATTTAACCATACAATAAAGCTGAATAGCCTCGAGAAAAATTACGGCTGTAGTTTCCCCTTGCTTTCAGCAGTTCGTAGTACCAACACAGCAAAGCCGTTTTGGTTAGTGTTACAAGGCCAGACCAGTTCATCTTCCAGACTGTTGCCCCTCTTCAGGAACCACACGTTTGTCTGGCCTCTCAACAGATACCCCTCCGTTGCGGTTGCACCTACTGTACGGCGCTCTGTATTGCTGAGGCATGCAAGCCTCCCCATCAACGGCAAGGCCCGTGGTTCATGGGGTTGGCGCAGCATATACACAATTTAATTCAACCTGCCTACTTACACATTTCATTGCACCCACGTTCCTTCTGTTTAGTACACATTTCTTTTCCATTTCTAGTTGGAACTGTTATCTTTTCAACTTACTCTCTTCCTATACCCATTTTTCAAAAAATGGCTCTGAGCACTATGGGACTTAACATCTTTGGTCATCAGTCCCCTAGAACTTAGAACTATTTAAACCTAACTAACCTAAGGACATCACACACATCCATGCCCGAGGCAGGATTCGAACCTGCGACGGTAGCGGTCGCGCGTACCCATTTTTCATTATTCTGTTATATGATGACATTTACCTCTCTTATAACCTCTAATAGTAAATGCTTATTGTAAGTGAGCTTTCATAAAACTATGAGCGCCATGACGTAGATATATTCACAAAAATAGATCATCAGAAAATCAATGGAGCCAAATTCATTATCATACATATACCAACAGGACAAATATTTCACCAGGAAGCCAGTACAACAAAATATCTTATCCCATCCTTATTTTAAAAAATCATTACGATGAATCAGTAAACAAAATGAAGACATTCTTGGACTAAGAAAAATCATACACAAAATTTTTATCATAAAAGGATTGCAGTGACTAGAACAAGGTATGTTATCAAAAAAATGCAAGATCCTGGTGTCATCAGAAAACGTCAATAACATATCAGTGTCAAACGTTTGTTGGTGCGCCATTGTAGTGTAATAAATGGGTTCACGTAAGAAAATAGCTATGTTAAGCAATAGTCACGTTATACAACAAGACTGTATACATTTCGCTACACTAACCTAAGCCACAGCAAGGAAATTAATTAATAAGTGTTAAAATAAAAAAATAAAAGAGCAAATATGGATTAGTACCTAATTGTTCTTTAAAATACTTATTTTACCGCAAAATTAATCTATATTTTGATTAATGGTCTCCTCACTCAAGTTTCCCATCTCTGCCTAGTGTCATCATAAAAAATTGTCATTCAGTGATGCATCCTATAGGAAACTACGTCTCGTGAGTCTGGAATATATTACAGTAAACAAATTCGTTTTAATATAGATGTGTATCATCATGTCTGTCATAATCTGACCAGAAAACAAAAAGATACAAAAGGAGTAGGTACATCACGAAACATCATGAAGAACATTATATGTTAAAAATGTGTTCCCCACCGCTGACAATTCAGGACGCTTTTCAAGTCACTGACATCTGGGCAAAATGGAAAAATCACTATTCCACAAATAATTTCGTATGTGACATGTGAGGGAGCCCTTGGTCGTTTTAGTACGTTTTGTTTCCACTTCTCCTGCGTTTGCATGTGCTATTCGACGTATTCTGAAAGGGCCATTGTACACCAAGAAAAATATATGACCTAGATGCCGATTTTTGTAAGACAAAGGGTGGGATTTCAAAAGTATTTGCTGAGCAAGGTATAGGTGTTCGACTTTTACCTTAGCATGTTCCGACTTCTTTTTTCGCTCTGCAGATTTCTTGACATTACTTATTGCTAGGTCTGTTACTTCTTTGTGACGTAATCTGTGAGAGTTATGAAATGATACAAGCTCTCTGATTCAGTCTGGTGGGTGTTTGTTTTGAAGTACAAGTAAGGGGGGGGGGGCAATGAAGTATATTCATGTGGCAATTCGTTTCAGATACTATGAAACTTGCGTATGCTTTCAGTGACAGTACAGTCAGTAACGTTTACTGATAAGGCATCCGGAAGGATTAGCTTGTGGCCAATAAAGAGACATAAATATGAGTTTAATTTTGTAATTTCTGAAAATTCTAGCCCAAACGCTTGAACGAAATTGGGGACCATTGTCCGAGATTATCTTGTCAACACGTCCTACTTCATGTAAGAAATATTTGTAACCGAATTTTGCCAGTGGCTCTCCGTAACGAGGTGATAGACAAACTTCGAAATTAGTTCTATAACAACAAAAAACGTATGAAAATCCGTTCTGAGTTCTTACGAGTGGACCTGGAAGAGCTACAGCAGTTAGATTTTTAAACTTTGTGGGAATGAGGGGAAATAGCGGAGTAGAGAGTGTAACAGTAGGGGGCTTTGCTTTTTGACAAAATTGTCATACATATAAAACTTTTCTGATTCTCTTTTCCTTGTCATTGAAGTAAGAGGTTGTGCAGAGTTTGTTGAAACACTTACGTGGTTCAAAATGAGCGTGGATCGTTGATGGTACATCATTTGAAAAGAATATTCTTGCGTGCAGGTAATACTGTCTTATCTCTGTATTTGCTTTGCCGTGCCACTTATTTTTCCAGGTCTTGACCTCGGTAATACTGTCTTATCTCTGTATTTGCTTTGCCGTGCCACTTATTTTTCCAGGTCTTGACCTCTTAAGTCCTCAAAAAAATTATTTCGGAAATGGCTTCTGTCACAATAAGTGTTGTGGTTTTCCCAGTATGAGTCATAAGGATGATGCCCATTCTTGCGCCTGTAATTTTCTCTGTGACAATGACTTTTGCGAGAGTGTCGCCATTTCTACAATCGATCGTACAGTGGAAATGAATGTCGCGAGTCACGATGTTTGTTGTCAAATTTTCTGGTGATAAGGCTGTCGGACTCTAGTTCCAATTCTTGTAGCAAAACTTGGTAGCCATGTAGGTTTTCCTTACAACTTCCAGCCAATATTACTTCACGCAAATGTGAAGGCAGTTTTGTTAATCAAATGCGTATCAACTCAGATGGACTATGTGAGTTTGTGAGATATTGGTTTCTACGTAACATATCCTCAAAATATCTGGCTGTGCTAGAAAACTCGGACAGATCAAAATTTTTCGTCAATATTGTAGTATGCTGTACTCGCTCCGGAGTAGCTTGTGACCAATACACAAACAAAAAAGTGGGGTAAATAACAGCTTTACATTGACAATCTCTGATTACAGACCGCATAACTGGCTCGCTTTCTGGGTATCGACACATGAATTACAGTTTATGGCCCAAAAGCCAATTTGGTGGTAGTAAAAACGAAAATTGATCCAACCAGGCTAGGAGGTCAATGTCTCTGCCAAAATTTCGAAAAATTTTGAGTTTATGAACAGTGAGAAAGTGCTTGTAAGCGAAATTGTCATTTTAGTGAGAGACGGAATGTTCTCTATTGCGCATGACGGGTGGCACACTGTCATAGCCTGGTGAAAGCATCGTTCTCTGGGAAAGACAAAAGACGCCACACATTGTCAGTTTAATCATAAGTTTTGGATCGTGGGTATGAGTGTTAACGCGTGAAGACGTTGGTGTCGTCATTACTGTTTAGTTTGCGTTCTGTACGTATCAATTGTTCTCGCATGTTGTTTAAGTCATTTTTCTGTTGTTGATTCACTTTCATCCAACTTTCTTTAAAATTATTAAGCACCTGATACCATGCTGTGTGTGAAAATAGTACAGGATGTGTAACATCAGAATCAATGTCGGTATTTGTGAACAAATTTGCCATCTTTGTTGTCAGATCTTCGAAATAATTTGTTCTTTTATTAGTGACGAACAAAGTTGCTCTTGTTCCTCAAAATTCAGTTTGAGTTATCTGTTCACTAACTGTTTCAAAAGTGATATTAAATGGTCGTGACCTCCTTTGAGTTACGAGACTACTGCGCTCTGTGTAGTGGTATTTATTTTTGTGAGTAGCTCTTCTTTGTCGCTCTGTTGCGTAGTTTTTATATTTTTTGTTCAGTTTCAGGGCTGTGCAGCTTTGTCTGTAGCCTCATAATAATGGACTGTAAGTCATCCCCAATCCCTTGTCGGATTTCTGCAGAAATATTTTCTCGTGTTTCCTCAAGCTTCCGAATAGTGATGTGAGTTCATTTTTAATACTTTTGATATCTTTTCTCACTTTTTGTGATTTTGTGTTTTTATCCAGAGTTTCGTCCATTTTTAGTAGCAACTCTAACAAAGTTGGATTAGTACTTTACGCATATATGTTTATTGGATTTACAATAACTGAGTGTCTATTGTGAGTAACTGATGTTGCCTGTTGCACCGTCTGATTGAAAGAAACTGTAACAAAACCCGAATCGACCATAAAATATTGTTGTTGCTGCGAAATTCCGCATGCCTAAGGCGACTTTTCGCCTGTGGATTCGTCTTCCAAAATTTTCTTTTCACTGTTGGATATCTATTCTGTTGCGTTGCCTAACAAATAACTCAAAATTTCTATTTTTAATTAGATACCTGAGGTAATAAATTCTTTTAAACAACAGAAACATTTTCGAAAAATCTAGGTAAAACCGAAATATTTGGCTCAATTTGCACTATTGTCTGACAGCACAACAAAGATCTTCGTGAACATTTTTCGCAAAAGTGAAAAAAGTTTCACACAAAATCACACGTAAAAATGTCAATGAAATTACACTAAAAGAAAAGGAAAATACAAATCTTAGTACCTATACGCGTAGTGATGATTTGCTTTCGAGAACCTATTTTGCTACGCAATTACAGAAAAAAAACCAGAGGACTATCGGAGGCGAAAAGGGTCGACACAAGTAAGGCTTCTACAAAAAATTGTATCAGATAAAACTGAAAGTATTGATTTCAAAAGCTTTCACTTCATGTAGCGTTATACTTTAGATAACGTATTCAGTTGCTGAGGAAAACTGACTGCTGGTTGGCCCTGCGATTCACATGTGAAAAGTGTAGTGAAACAAAACTTTAAACTCTATGAAATCCAAAATTAAAGTTAAAGAAAATGAATCTAGTTAAATATCAAAAGAAATTGTGTCCTCAAGGTAAACCATATAAATGCTCTGACATAAAAGTGACTTACCTCTTGCTCAGCATGCTATTTTGTGTGCGATGTACTGACGTTCTCGCAAGCGAATACAAATTAGCAGACGTGGCAGGTAAGAGAAAATAAACTGCTCATTATTAATTTCTTTTTTCCTGCTTGTCAGAAAGAATCTACTACTTTGTGTGGAGTAAGATTCAACGTTCACGCGACAATGTATTCAAAACCTCATTATGGATCATGAAGATGGGTTTTACTTCAAGGAAAATGGTTATTCTGACATCAGACCCTGATTTTGAGAAAAAAGACTGCGCAGCATAAGAAGAATAACAGTTACATATTTATCTCATTACAATTAGTTATTTGGGACACAATGGAAAACAAAAATATTAAATTTACACAAGTGATGAAAGTTATTATTAGCTGAAGGACAAAGATTTCCTTCAATAAATAGTACTGACGAACAAACATTTCACTCTTGTGCATGCCTTCGTTATCTTCAAAATTCCTCCAATATCTTCTCCATCAATGTAAAGAACGAGAGAGTATTATAAATGTGTTTTCATCCCTTTCAGCTCTGAACCAATTCATGACTCTCCCTGGTCCTTTTAAGTAAACTCCCATGTTGTGAGCCAGCTAAAGAAACGTCTCCACGGCTGCAGAAAATGACAAGCACATCACCGTAATAAAATTACGGGAAGAGAAGAAGTAAATTAGCTGAGCGGTCACTGGTAGTATTGAATATTGTTGTTGTTGTTGTTGTTATTGTTGTTGTCTTCAGTCCTGAGACTGGTTTGATGCACCTCTCCATGCTACTCTATCCTGCGCAAGCTGTTTCATCTCCCAGTACGTACTGCAGCCTACATCCTTCTAAATCTGCTTAGTGTATTTATCTCTTGGTCTCCCTCTACGATTTTTACCCTCCAGGCTGCCCTCGAACACTAAACTGATGATCCCTTGATGCCTCAGAACATGTCCTACCAACTTATCCCGTCTTCTAGTCAAGTTGTGCCACAAACTTCTCTTCACCCCAATTCTATTCAATGCCTCCTCATTAGTTATGTGATCTACCCACCTAATCTTCAGCATTCTTCTGTAACACCACATTTCGAAAGCTTCTATTCTCTTCTTGTCCAAACTATTTATCGTCCATGTTTCACTTCCATACATGGCTACACTCCATACAAATACTTTCAGAAACGACTTCCTGACACTTAAATCTATACTCTATGTTAACAAATTCCTCTTCTTCAGAAACGCTTTTCTTGCCATTGCCAGTGTACCTTTTATATCCTCTCTACTTCGACCATCATCAGTTATTTTGCTCCTCAAATAGCAAAACTCCTTTACTACTTTAAGTGTCTCATTTCCTAATCTAATTCCATGAACATGACCCGAGTTAACTCGACCACATTCCATATTTCTCGTTTTGCTTTTGTTGATGTTCATCTTGTATCCTCCATTCAAGACACTGTCCATTCCATTCAACTGCTCTTCCAAGTCCTTTGCTGTCTCTGTCAGAATTGCAATGTCATCGACGAACCACAGTTTTTATTTCTTCTTCATAGACATTAATACCTACTCCGAATTTTTCTTTTGTTTCCTTTACTGCTTGCTCAATATACAGACTGAATAACATAGGGGAGACACTACATCCCTGTCTCACTCCCTTCCCAACTACTGCTTCCTTTTATACTCCTCGACTCTTATAACTGCCATCTGGTTTCTGTACAAATTGTAAATAGCCTTTCGCTCCCTGTATTTTACCTCTGCCACCGTTAGAATTTGAAAGAGAATATTCCAGTCAACATCGTCAAAAGCTTTCTCTAAGTCTACAAATGCTAGAAACGTAGGTTTGCCTTTTATTAATATAGCTTCTAAGATAAGCCGTAGGGTCAGTATTGCCTTACGTGTTACAACATTTCTACGGAATCCAAACTGATCTTCTCCGAGGTCGGCTTCTACCAGTTCTTCCATTCGTCTGTAAGGAATTCGCGTTAGTATTTTGCAGCTATGACTATTTAACTGATAGTTCGGTAATTTTCAAATCTGTCAACACCTACTTTCTTTGGGATTGGAATTATATTTTTCTTGAAGTCTGAGGGTATTTCGTCCCTCTCATACATCTTGCTCACCAGATGATACAGTTTTGTCAGGACTGGCTCGTCCAAGGCTGTCAGTAATTCTAATGGAATGTTGTCTACTCCCAGGGCCCTGTTTCGACTCTTGGTATTCATACAAGGGGTTCACTTTTCTCCAAAGGTCTCTTTAATTTTCCTGTAGGTAGTATCTATCTTACCCCTTGTGAGATAAGCCTCTAGATCCTTACTGTTGTCCTCAAGCCATCCCCGCTTAGCCATTTTGCACTTCCTGTCGATCTCATTTTTGAGACGTTTGTATTCCTTTTTGCCTGCTTCGTTCACTGCATTTTTATATTTTTTCCTTTCATCAGTTAATTTCAATATATCTTCTGTTACCCAGGGATTTCTTCTAGCTCTCGTCTTTTTACCTACTTGGTCCTCTGCTGCCTTCCCTATTTCATCCCTCAGAACTACCCATTCTTCTTCTACTGTATTTCTTTCCCCCATTCGTGACAATTGTTCCCTTATGCTCTCCCTGAAACTCTCTACAACCTCTGATTCAGTCAGTTTATCCAGGTCCCATCTCCTTAAATTCCCACCTTTTGGCAGTTCCTTCAAATTTAATCTACAGTTCATAACCAATAGATTGTGGTCAGAGTCCACATCTGGCCCTGGAAATGTCTTACAATTTAAAACCTGGTTCCTAAATCTCTGTCTTACCATTATAGAATCTGTCTCAAACCCTTCAGTATCTTCAGGTTTCTTGCATGTATGCAGCCTTTTTTTATGATTCTTGAACCAAGTGTTAGCTATGATTAAGTTACGCTCTGTGCAAAATTCTACTAGGCGGCTTCCTCTTTCATTCTTACCCCCAATCCATATTCACCTACTACGTTTCCTTCTCTTCCTTTTCTTCCTACCAACTTCTAGTCACCCATGACTATTAAATTTTTATCTCCCTTGACTATCTGAATAATTTCTTTTATCTAATCATACATTTCTTCAAGTTCTTCATCATCTGCAGAGCTAGTTGGCATATAAACTTTTACTACTGTAGTAGGCGTGGCTTCGTGTCTATCTTGGCCGCAATAAGGCGTTCACTATGCTGTTTGTAGTAGCTTACCTGCACTCCTATTTCTGTTCATTATTGAACCTACTCCTGCATTACCCCTATTTGATTTTGTATTTATAACCCTGTATTCACCTGACCAGAAGTCTTGTTCCTCCTGCCAACGAACTTCACTAATTCCCACTATATCTAACTTTAACCTTTCCATTTCCCTTTTTAAATTTTCTAACCTACCTGCCCGATTAAGGGATCTGACATTCCACGCTCCAGTCCATAGAACGCCAGTTTTCTTTCTCCTGATAACGACGTCCTCTTGAGTAGTCACCGTCCAGAGATCCGAATAGGGGACTATTTTACCTCAGGAATATTTTACCCAAGAGGACGGGCCAAATCAGTTCATTATCCAGACTGTTGCCCCTGCAACTACTAAAAAGGCTGCTGCCTCTCTTCGGGAACCACATGTTTGTCTGGCCTCTCAACAGATACCCCTCCATTGTGGCTGCACCTACGGTACGGCTATCTGTAGCGCTGAGGCACGCAAGTCTCTCCGCCAACAGCAAGGACTATGGTTCATGGGGGGTTCTGTAGTTATTATGCAGCGTTAAACAATCGACTGTTGATCATGGGTATGTGCATATAACGTTATGAAACATGTTATATTACAGTTTGAAGATAAGCTTCTGCGTATCCCAAGATGTGATGCTGATTTGTACTATCTACACCCCTTTGTTGATAGTCTAGTGAGCTTTGCCTAAATCTTCTGCTAGAGGTTTTCTAAGGGCTCCTACCAGTCACTGTCATAGTGTCATAGGCCACATCGTAGAATGGTGAAACTGGTTTAAGCTTTCCACTCTTCTCTGTAGATCCTGTAAAACATTGTGAGTTGCTGGGTGGGAATACGAATTTGCTGACATCGTCTCACAGAACTCCCTGTTCTGTGCTCATAGGTAGGTCACCGCACCTAGTAAACGTCCATCGCGGCGCTCAGGGGCCACAGCACCAAGATCGACACCTCAAGATGGGCTTATGAGAGCCCAAAACCGGTCGTGTGATAATGAAAGAACTTTACAACTGAGGCAGTATTTTCAACCTCTGTACTAAAGCTTGGATATGAGTAAAACTGCATTTACACTTGTGCACTGTGGGGCAAGTCGCTGCGCGGCTGTGCTTGCCCCACATGCAAGTAGAGGCGCAGGTGTAGGCACATGCCTATTTCTTAGCTGGTGCACTTGAGTGATCCCATTCACACCTAGATTCATTGCATGCATCAGTGCGCTACTCTGACGAATTGATGGTGTGCGCACATCGACTACGCTACAGTAATTCTCAAACGATATTACAGAAACTACTGGATGAAAAAAAATGGTTCTTCTGTTATTTACAGGTTTAAGCTTCAAATTGAAATGCTTTTTTTCGTTAATGGTCGTAGTTCTTGTGACATTTAGGAATTATGTGCATCACCGAATAGTTTGCAATGAAAATAAGAGTCGCTATTAGTTTTTGTTTGGTGGCTGTAAGATCATATATTGCTATGTATCAAATGCAGCTATTGTATTGCATTTTTCTTTAGACTTGGAAGTCTACATCTGCCTCCAATCCCGAGAAGATCGATTTTATCTATCACAATCGCTTCCATCCGTGTAGAAAATGATACATCTATAGTGACTTATTCATGACTTCCATAATATTTCGTAAACGGTTCAAGATATCGAAATGAGTTTGTAGCAAAGGGTAGCACCCAAAGAGAAGAGCATTTTGGAATGTTGTTAATAAGCAATACTTTCATATATACTACATCAGAAGTAATTTCAGATTTATCAATGAGACATTTTTCGTTCTGTTCGAATACCTACATAATTTTATGTATAATTCATCAAATATATGCTAATTAACATATATATAATCATTCTTTTTATAAAAAATGCATGTCTTCTTGTTTCTAACTACAAATCACATGCAAAATTCCAGTCTTAATCACAAATATGAATTCTTAATTATCGATGTTATAAAAAATTGTTTAAATTAAAAAAACAAGTTTATTAACAATCTTTTATAAACTATCGATAATTAAGAAGTTGTCTTTGCAGTGAAATCTGAAATTTTGTATGCAATATGAAACTAGAAACAAGACGACGTGCATTTCTCATAAAAGTAATGATTAGATACGTATTAATTGGCATATATTAGAGAAATTTTATATTTAAATGATGTAGGTATTCTATCTGAACAAAAAAATAATAAAATTAAGAAAAACAACAATGGCAGTATCCGCACCATTGATCCATTGATTACCCATTTGAAGTTCTCCCACACTACAAAGTGAGCCACGCTACCAGTCGTCCAAGTTGCCTTCGTTGTCTGCATATTATACTAATTTGTCAGGAACAGTAGACAATCAGTCCCCTTAGTTTTGTCATCATAATCGGAAGACTTGACGAATCAGAAACAAGGAAAGAAAATACTCCACAAATTCTATTTGTTTCTCATTACACCAGTGAGCCATGGTGGTAATGCAAACGCGTCCAAGGAACTGATCAGTTACAGCCAAACACACCAATAAACACAGAACTGCAGACGTATGCACGAAATGATCTCAAATGGAACTATCAGATTACACAAGTAATGCGTAAGGCGAACGAACTCTAGATTGCGGTTTATTGATAGAATCCTGAAACGACACAGTCCTTCAATAAAGGAAAATGGTTAAAATACTTTAGTTCTTCCAGTCTTATTGTTCGTCTGTATGGGACCCTTACCAGTTGGGTCTGATTCAGGAGACTGAGAAGGTACGAAGAAGAGCGACAAGATTCGTGACTGGTACATTTAGCGATCGCTAGAGCATTCCAAATCCCATAGAAAGTTTGAAGTGGGACACACTTGCAGATAGACGACGCGCTAAACAGAAGGGGGTGCTCACTAAATTCCAAGACCCGATATTCACCGAGGATGTAGAGTATATATTGTGAAACGTCCCCTTAGAAAAATTATTGAATTACTGTGCTGATAAATCTCTTACATCATTTGATTTTCAAACAGCTGAGCAAAACTGAACGTACTCAAACATTACGCTCTTTACCTATTCTGATCAACACTAAACTGACACACAATATTTTTTAGCGCAACGCAATCTGACTTTCAATAATCCCTACAAAAGAATGGCCCTGACTAACATTAGCCTATACCTTTCACAAATCACTTACCTTACAAAAATCTTCATTACTCGAACTACTGCAATACAGCGAGCGCCACTACTGCCAGCTAAATAAAAGATTCAAACTACTGAAGGCACTAACTACTGATAGGCATAGTTAGCAAATGAAAGATTATGATAGAGAACAAACAATGTATTTACCTTAATAGTGTTCAAAAGTCATAATATATATAGCAGTTCATGACATCCATTCTTACAAATGTACTGTTTCTGATGGACACACGGCCAGATAATCCGCTCTGAAAAATCCGCCATCTCACTTCCCACATCCACCACTGCTGGCGGCTCACCTCCAACTGCGCAACGCTACATGCTGTTAACAGCCAACAGCCCAACACCACAATAGCGAATATTATAACAATGCCACCCAGCCACAGACTGCACACAGCACAGCCAGTGATTTTCATACAGAGCGCTACGTGGCGTTACCAATATAAAAACCTAAACAGCCTACTTGCATAGCCCCCATGCTCCCCATAAAAAATTTTACAAATTGTTTTTGGCAGTGGCCAATACAGCTTTGAAAAAAAATTTTCATAATTACAATAACAAAGAAATCAAATGCACACACTTATTGATAAAATGTTGGTCAAAAGCTAAAATTTTCCCACAGTCCATAAAGACAGTCGTGTTCATTCATCACAGTAAAATTGCAGTGTTTTTTTTTCTCAAAGTCTGAGCAGTAAAAGAAAATGCACACAGAAGTAGTGGATCTCCATGCTGTCTTGAAGTAGTGTTGTCCTTCCAACGGAAAGACAATGCTGACTCTTGACATGCAGACAGGTAATGGGCCACAACAGAGCAAACCCACAGCAGAGTCAGTCGAAGTTTTGAAGAATATTGGTAGGTAGGTCATCACAGAGCAGACCCACTGTACTCCTGGTAGAGAGTATGGTATTGGTGGGCGACCAGAGGTGCAGACCCACTGCAGTCCATGTAGAAATAATGGTATTGGTGGGTCATCAAAGGTGCAGACCCACTGCAGTCCTTGTAGAAATAATGGTATTGGTGGATCATCAAAGGTGCAGACCCACTGTAATCCTTGTAGAGACGGCCAGCAGCCATCTGTTGCGACTGTGCAGGTGCACAATCACCATCGAAGAGTCTTGTGGGGAATATAGCAAGTCCATAAACCAACACTTGTGCACTTGCAAAGCTTTTTGGAATTGTCCTTAGAACCAGCAATGCTGTTAACCAGTCCCTTGCTGAATTATCAACACACATGGGAGCACTAACAGTCCTCTTCTTTTTCACATATTGTGCATATACTATGATCAACAGAAATGTGTGCAGTGAAATGAATGCTTACAAGTTACTTAATTTGATGAACTGATGTCAATTACAATATTATAATATGAGAATACAATAACAAAGGTACAAAATATATCATTAAAGAACATAACAATACAGATAAGATTTGTAGTAATACGGGCTTTACAAAAGAATCGAACTAACATATACATCAGTATTACAGGAATTATGACATAAGTAAATACATAAAAGATCAGAATAACGTTTGAAACATCAACTTCACACATGAGTGGTAAAACAAAACAGAATAAATAACGTCTAAACATCTTTACAAAGTAAATAAAATATTGTTAATGCAAATTATATTTGAGGATAACAGTATTCCTCATCATAGTGAATGTAGCTGAGTATTAGAAAAATTCTACAACATACATCTTGTTAGCTAAACACATAAAGACAGGAAAAAGACAAATACACAAGGGTACATAAACACATAGCGGAATAATACAGAAGGAAAGGACAGGGTTTGTTTTACTGCAGTATTTTGCAAACAAAACTTTCTTTATTTCTTGGAGATCTCCCATCATTCATCATTATTCCCAAAAAGTCTTACCTATACCTGCTTTCTGTATTCTATTGATATTTCTTCTAAAATAATTATTTCTCAGTGTACAATACTCGTTTTGGCCCAAATCTTTTTCATATAAGTTCTCAATGCGTTCTTTCCCTATTCTCCAAAACTCGTTCTCTTATATAGCCTACCCCATCTTAAGCTAACTTAAATCTATTGAGCTCAGATGCATAAACTAAGGGACGAGGCAATGCAACAGCACAAAACAATTAACACAAACAGCAGTGACAAAAAAATGCGAATTGGCAAAGCAAGCAGCAGTAAATCTAAATTAGCAGAGCAAATGCAACATTACAACTAATATGAGCCAATGTGCAGCAACAAGAAAAATAAATCAGTAGTGAAACTGGCTTAACAGAGTAACACAAAACGAAATTTAGCAGTGCAATGCCTGGCAAACAGCAGCAGCAAATGCAATAACTTATACCTAAACATGACAAAGCTCAAGCAGAAAAAATATTACACTAAAGACCACAATGCAGATAAGGGAAATGTATATTCACATCTTAATGTCTATGTAATTAAAGTGGTGCACCACAACTTATTCTACCATAAAAATTACCAAGTACTTGAAAAGAAAATTATGTATGCAGTTTCTGTTAATAGTCCCTTCTTTTGTTCTTTCCTTTCCAAGTGCTCCTTTTTTTTTTTTTTTTGAAGAATGTGGATCATAAAATTATTATCTAACAGATCTGTTGACAGAAAGTGTTCACATTAGCAAATGCATTTAATTTTATTTTATAAACCCAATGGAAAACACCTGGAAAACAGATATCAAATAAAATAAGCAACTATGTACAAAGTAAAGCATAAAAATATCATTCAGTAGTCATGAGGCATTTCATAGGTTAGTAGAAATTCTCTCAATTCTCGTAGAAAGACACTTGTCCTAATCAGGTGTGCAGATGTACGAATATTTCCCATCAATTCATAAACATTTCAGTAAGTAGCACAAGTACGAGTAATCATATGTTTCCAGTAATGAGCGTGTCGTATTTGCAATGCTTTCTACAAAGGAATGTGAATAGCGAGATTAATAGCCTCTTTTTTCTCCACCTAATGGCTGTTTCTCCAAGCAGCTGGCACAGCTGGCTGCTCACGACACATTACGTCAAGGTCACTTACCTTTCTTAACGAAATATTTACGACAGTAGTTTCCGCTACACCGGCAGTCTCACATAAAAAGATTTAACAGGTTGAGAATTTGCATTACAAACGTGTAGAAACAAAATCCTATAAATATATCAGTGTCCAAAAAATTTTCGTCGGCATTGTGATACATTTACGCATTTACAGACATTTCATAACTCTTCAAGTACGATTCTTGGTTTCCAACATCCTTTTTTTCACGAATTAGAGTTCCTAGCCACTACACATTATTCCTTACCTTATTACACACATACATATTCGCCGACAATTCTTCAATATTTCATCAAAATAAATATGTAGCATAATCAAATTCCTCACATAGCATCAGCTTATTGATCATAAACATACCTCAACAGCATAATACACATTGTCATCGTAATAATAACATCATAACACCTCAGTCAAATCTCAAAAACGTTGTAGCTTTCTGCAATAATTTCAAAACCTAAAAAAAATTCTCTGCTCATTTCAATAGTGTCATCTACCTCCAACGTACTTTAAAAATCGTGATCCCATACCAAATATATCATTCAAAGCTCCCATAGTATCACAATGGTTCCAAAAACATATGAACAGTTCACAAAGTACAGACAAAATACAATTTCATAAGTGTGAAGTTATCCAAAGGTGTAATTACGTAAACATCTGTCACTGATGTAGTAAAATAAATGTTTATTTCTCTCAGTTAAATGATGAGATAGCTGTGTAATTTATGTGTTAGAGAAATATGGTACCGATGTGTAAAGTTGTATAAGCAAATACCATATTAGCTACGGCTCCTTGTGCTTGCCAGACACATGGTACACAAAGTAGGTGGGTACCCCCTTGAGGATTAATGTAATTATATCCTCAGGTGTTACAGATTACAGCAATGGAATGAAATGTATCACGGAAAACTATCTTTGTAATTCAAAAACCTTTAAAAATAAATGTTGTAACTACAAAATTAATCATTCCAATGCATGTCCTGTAGCGCTAAATGTGCGTCTTGCTGTAAGATAATTCTGTGGAAGTGTCGTAGTTATCGTCCTCTGTAAGCGAAGTTCTGCTGAAGTCAATGTACTCACCTCATCATAAACAAAAGTGAAAATGCTTTGCGTATAGGTGTCGTAGTTATTATGCTTATTGCCATGATAAGGAAGTACTGTACTGTAGCGTATTTTTGTGCTACGGAAAAGGCTGTCTCATTGCAGCTATACCACAAAAGTTACTACTAAAACATGTTTTACTTTCCAGAATAATACAGAAAAACTGTGCAGTTATAATACAGATACAGGGCAAAAGCAATAATATAAATTGTGTCACTCATTAGTAGCGTCATGATATAATCGTGTAGCTGTCAAATAAACTAACCACTGTCTCATCTGGTATATCTCAGAAAGTACTTTAATCCAGAATGTATTTTCAAGCAAACCAAAATGTTGCAATAAAATCTCATTAGCAGTAGGGGTACATGTTCTAAGTATGTGAGCCTAATAGTCATTATGTAATCGTGCAACTAACAAGAAAGAATGTACACACACAATAACACTGTGTCATCTGTTCACTATAACAATGCACTCGTAAATACTGTCTAAATATGTTCCCTAGGTTCTAGACTGGATAGTTAATTTTAAAACATTGTTGCATGTTAACAGTTTCTCAGTGTGACAAATTGTACTAGTAGCGTGAACTGAAAATTTTTGTGGCAAAGACTAAGTTAAAAAGCAGTTTATCTCTCAATAAACGGTTTTACATGTGAAATGTGGTGCAATCCTTTACTCTTCCTAGTACACAGAGTTTCAACTTCAGAGCAATTATCATGTTGTATATGTCGGTAATGAATGCTAAAATTTTTCTCAAGGTTAGCGTCTATGTTATTTTTCTCTGAGTCAGCTGGCACACGTGGCTGCCTGCAGTGCGAGTCACTGTCTGTCTCTTTGTTGGCGCGCGTCGTTATTGGGATTAGGAGACCTAACTTCTACAAATTCACCTTGCCGAGAGGGCCCTGCCCTGTTTGAATCCCACAAGTTCTGATGCAATTCAGGTCTGTCGTTACGATCGTATCGTCTGTCGTCATGTCGATAGATTCCATAGTTTCTTTCTTGTCGGTCACGTGGTGGAGAATTTCTCCCTGAATCGTAACTGCGCGCTGGACCGTTGCATCTGAAGTTATTCTGTCTCCCTTGATAATAATTATTTTGGTTCCCATATTGTCTGTTTCTCTGATTGTCTCTGCGATAGTCATTATCGCGGAGAGGTGATCTTTCCCTGTAATTATTACTACTCTGCCAGCAATTGTCATACGGGTGGTGTCTGTTTTGGTCACGTTTTACGTTGTAAGAATAGCCTTGTCGTGTCCATTTATTATTTCTGTCATCGCGGAATTGTGACGGATGTGACCTCTAATTGTTGGGTTCCTGTTTAAGCGTTATGTGATTGTCAGTGTCAATTTCCAATTCTTGCAACAGCCCCTGAAATGCTTCAATGTCGTCTTTGCAACGTCCTGCCAAAATAATATGTCGTAAATGTTGAGGCAATTTGATTAAGCAAATACGGATGAGTTCTGAGGGGCTGTATGGGTTTGAAAGATGTTGATTCTTGTGCAACATGTCTTCAAAATATTTCACAAGCCTGGAAAATTCAGATTGTTCGAAATGTTTCATCATTATGATGCTATGTTTTACTCGGTCTTGTGTAGCTTGAGAGCAATATGCTGAGAGGAAGGCATGATAAAATTCTCCTTCACTGTGACAATCGTGAATGACCGATCGCATTCTTTCAGCTGAATTAGCCACTCATAAATTCTAATCTGTTCTCTAATGGCCAGTTGGGAGGAAAACAATGAGAGAATTGATGGAGCCATGCTTGTGGATGAATGTCGTTGCCAGAATTCTTAAATGTTTTAAATTTACGTGTAGTAATGAACAGCTTATAGTCAACATCACCATGTCGGCGAGTCGCATATCGGTCATTGTTACGTTGTGTCGGCGGTTCCATCTCAAAATTCTGTGCACCTTGCCAATTTCCTTCATAATTTCCGAAATGCTCTGTGTTATTATTTTGCGGCTTTTCCGTATTTTTAAGTCCCTCTTCCAATGTTGGAGCGCGAGTGTCCTCTGAAATATGTAATTCTTGTATTACCTGTGTCAACTGATTTTGTACTTCCCGGATTTCTCTTTGGTGTTGCGTGTTAATTTGATTCTGATTTTGTTTGAATTTCCTAATTTGTTCGTACTGTGTCAGTGAAGGCTACAGGTCTTGTGTCATTCATATCATCATCCACCTTTCTAGATAAGTTACTGAACTGATCCGAAAGATCGGCTGCTTTCTCCGATAGTGAACTTATTTCCTCAGTGTGTTTTTCTGAACCAAGTTTCAGAGTTCCATTTGTGTTGAAATCGTATCTACTGTGTCTTTTAAGTTGTCCTGAGTTTTAGCAAGTTGCGTAACCGAATCGGTAGATGCAACTGAGTCAGTTTTAGCTTGCAAGGTGTCATGATTTTCATGAACAATAGTTTGCAGTTCTTTTATGGCTGCTTCGTGATTCAGTAATGTATTTTCATGCCGCGAAAAAATAGGTTGGAAATGCTAACAAATTTGTGTTTTTACGTCATTACAGACTTTTTGACATTTCGATTCCATTCATGTAACTCATTAGTTAAATCTTCACGTGTTTGTTCAAACGTGGTGTCTAACCTTTGAAGGTTTTTTTCCATTGTGTCTAACTTTTGAAGATTTTGATCCATTGTGTCTAACTTTTGAAGATTTTGTTCCATTGTGTCTAACTTTTGAAGCTTTTGCTGTGTTTGTACCATTTGTTGTATTAATTGTAATAACAATGCACTGGTGTCTGAAACATGTTCCTCAGTGCTTTTCGGCAGCGAATTTGCACCGGCAACAATCACATTTTGACAAGCAGAAAATGTGTCTTGACTTATTTGAGAAAACGGTGAGGACCCAAAACCTGAATCTACAGTATTTGCGAGATTGTGTCCTGTCATTTCAGATTCCTGAGACGAGCTGTTGCCGACCGATCGATCGATAATGCTTCCCTGTTCACTAATTGTTTCACAGCCCGCTCCATTTCCCTATGCACAATTACCAAATTACTGCTTTGAAAGTCTGTTAATTCATTACACTGTGGTGCTGATAAGGTACGCTCGTCGTCACTATTATTTCTCAGATTACTTTGGAGCCTAGTTTTACGTTTTTCATGCGCCATAATTATCATGTATTTCACACGATAACATAGAAAAGCACAATTTGAAGAGCAAAATAAGAAAACTAATATAGCTCTGAAAATAATACATAGTTATTTACAAGCGCAGCTGCGAAATGCTGGGTGCAAATCTACATGCGTGCCACAACTGTTTTACTGTACAACTACAACTACAAAGGAAATTCTCTCTATAATTACGCACTAGCAATAAACAATAGCTAGACTAATTACACAAATTACAAGAAAAAAATCAGAAGATTCCAGTGAGGTATCCTCGGCTAAGGGTCGACATATGAAACGTCCTCTTAGAAAAATTATTGAATTACTGTGCTGATAAATCTCTTACATTATTTGATTTTCAAACAGCTGAGCAAAACTGAACGTACTCAGACATTTCGCTCTTTACCTATTCTGATCAACACTAAACTGACACACAATATTTTTTAGCGCAACGCAATCTGACTTTCAATAATCCCTACAAAAGAATGGCCCTGACTAACATTAACCTATACCTTTCACAAATCACTTACCTTACAAAAATCTTCATTACTCGAACTACTGCAATACAGCGAGCGCCACTACTGCCAGCTAAATAAGAGATTCAAACTACTGAAGGCGCTAACTACTGATAGGCATATTTAGCAAATGAAAGATTATGATAGAGAACAAACAATGTATTTACCTTAATAGTGTTCAAAAGTCATAATATATATAGCAGTTCATGACATCCATTCTTACAAATGTACTGTTTCTGATGGACACACGTCCAGATCATCCGCTCTCAAAAATCCGCCATCTCACTTCCCACATCCACCACTGCTGGCGGCTCACCTCCAACTGCGCAACGCTACGTGCTGTTAACAGCCAACAGCCCAACACTACAATAGCGAATATTACAACAATGCCACCCAGCCACAGACTGCACACAGCACAGCCAGTGATTTTCATACAAAGCGCTACGTGGCGTTACCAATGTAAAAACATAAACAGCCTACTTACAATTGTTACCACGAACTTTCAAATCGCGCAATGATCACCATTCAAAGATAAGGGAAATAAGATCCCGTGCTGAGGCGTTTCCCTGCGGGCACATAAGAGGCGTGCTTTAACTCGCACTGCTGCCTACGCCCTCTTGCCTCTATTTGCAATGGTCGAATGTTCCTGGTGCGCACGGAATGTCGCACAGATGCAAAAGCACCTTAACACCGTGTCGCTTATGGTGGACAGTCCACACGCTTGCTTCGAGTGGATGTGAACCAACTACCGTACCATACTCGCGAACGGTGCACACTCGACCAGTTCTCGAATTAATTCAAATAATTCAGAAGTTTACAACAATGAACTGCGATTGCAACTTCTTTAGAACGGCTGTTACTAGGCAACTCCTGAGCACTTTTTCTGTGCGAGATCAGAAGTAATATGAAAACAGAATCGACCACTGGATTTTAGTTTTAAGTGAAATTGCTGTACTAAGTTAATCTGATGAAATTTATGGGAAATTGTTATTTGGAAAATTAGTCCTAGGCGTGACTATCTCAAATAATACGAGGCTTTTCTAAAACTTACTGCATAACATCAAAACTTCACTTGTGTGACAAGGCTTGAGAATAAGGTATGTTGGTGCCCGAGAAATTCTTCTACAAACATTTTAACGTCCTCATTTTGATTTAGGACACGGCTATAGAAAGATAATTGAAACACTGAAGCGAACTGCAACTAAGCTACCTGTGAAATACCTGACTGATGATCTGTGGCATATGGAACGGAATGACTTTTCACGCCCTCGCGCCGCCGGCTCCTGGCGTCTCCCTGAACCGACACAGTCAATGTTCCACTATCACTTTCCAGTAAATACTTCCTGAAACTGTCACATAACGTTCACTTGTCCAAAACATTATCGAAAAAGGAAATGATAAACACAATGTGCCTCCACACTCGAAATTAGCATATAATGTTGAAATAGAAAACTAATTTTCCCAAGAATAAAGCAGGATTTCGGACGCTGTGGAGCACAGTCTTAAGAAACGAAACGTTCTTGTCATTTCTTTGCACCACACCACACGTCATGGTCTTCCATCTGCTTCTCTGTCAGAGAGAGAGAGGCACTCAAAAAGAAGTAACGGTTGCTCACTCTCATTTGTTTTTGTTTTATTCGCTCTTTTTCCCCGACTTTGTCACAGCGGACCAGACTACTCGCGTTTTACGATATAGATATGCATATTATTATGTGAAATTTATTTTTGAAATGGGAAATGGATCCCCTCTCTAATGTTACGGGACACGTTATTCTGTTGTCGAGTGCTTGCATCGTAGATGGACTTGGCATAAACACCTATCCTTTAACTGGTATCATACGATTTTGTAACGTAACCCAAATCATGGTGTCTTTCGCACTCCTACAGTTTACTATTGAGTTATTTAATATTGTTTTAATTTATTGTTGTTTATTGAACTAAACTAACTGTAACATATGTGTTCAAGCATATGATAACAAAAAGCAAAGTAAAATGCTAATCACCAAGGAAGTAATAGAAAAAAAATCGTATGTGATACTCCAAACTATTGGACTTCCCTACATTTCTCGAGACATTAGAAATAAAACTTCTAATTACTGATATTATGCAAACTCGGCTATGCCGATCCCAAGTCTAGGGCCTCGTTGTGCAAGTTGTGAGGAAGGAGGAGGGAGAGCAGTAACAACCTCACAGAACATCCGGGGTTCACCTGGTTCTGTAAGGGCTTCATGCTATAGTTATAGTGAAGATTTCATCAGTAGTGAAGGTGGAAAGAACTGATCTTGAAAAGGGGGAACTAGCGGAATAAGTAACACAAGGGAAAAAAATGCACAATGCATGTGACTTGCAACAAGCAGCAGTGGTGAGCATCTGTTCAGCAGAGGTGCGGCTGGAAACATATTCCTCAGAGCTAACAACCCTGATTAGTATCATTAGGGAACTTGTTCCCCTAATGCAAGAAGCAATCAACAGTAGATATGCACTTTGTAGGAAATATTGCCCCAGGGAACTCCCAATCTCCCATTTCCAAGTAAATGGAAAGTAGGCATTCGGATCCTAGGGGACCTACGACATAGTGCAAAGAATGAGTCGGAACATTCTGAAACATGCTCAAAAAAACATAAAATCAGACACAGAAACATAAAATACCTAGCCACTTTCAATATAAATGCACTCTTAAAAATAGCTAAACTTAAAACATTAATAAACTTTGTAAAGGAAAAATATATAGTACTAACAACACTGCAGGAAACAAGAATTTCTGATGAACATCATTTCGGTTCAGAAAGATTCAGGATATTTAAGGGAAAACCAGGAAAAAGAATTATGAAACCCATACCCTAGTCTGTGACAGGTTTCATCCTAAACAAAAACTTTTTAAACTCAATAATAGAACTTAAGTCAAATAATGAAAGACTTTCTACAATAATACTTAAATCATCAACTACAGTTTACACTATTTTAAACACACGTGTAACTGAAAAAAGCAGAACACGGAAAGAGCAAAACAGAAAATTTTTGCCAAACTGTGTCAAACAAAATGGTTCAAATGGCTCTGAGCACTATGGGACTTAACTTCTAAGGTCATCAGTCCCCTAGAACTTAGAAGTACTTAAACCTAACTAACCTAAAGACATCACACACATCCATGCCCGAGGCAGGATTCGAACCTGCGACCGTAGCGGTCGCGCGATTCCAGACTGTAGCGCCTAGAACCGCTCGGCCACCACGGCCGGCTGTGTCAAACACCCTCGATCACATTCCATCGAAAAACACAGTATTACTTTAACGTAGAAATTGGCAAAGAATGTCAGCGCAGATCAATAGCAGGAAGACTCGCTGCACATAAAAGAACCACACAAACGGAGAAAGATTTTAAGCCTATGCAGGCTGCATAACGTAGTGCCAGAATCAACATTCATCAAAAAACTTCCTAGAAACAAACTACATGGGTATCACCAAATATGATTTGTGGTGAAAAATAACTCGATTACGTTGCTGTAAGCATACACTCTGCAATGGAGGTACTCAACGTAAAAGTTGCCAAGAGCGCAGTTTTAGTGTCAGACAACTACCTATCATTAAATTCAAGGTTAGACGAATATTTAGAAAAAAGAACCAATACCAACCTAGAATGTTTGACATGCAGAAGTTATCTACAGACAATAACTAAATAATGCAGTTGGGAAAAAAGAATGCCTAAATACTGGGAACAAGTTAAAGAAAATTATTGGGACTACAGAAGGAACTATACCTCTAAAAAGAAATGGAAACATGTTTAGTGGAATGATGATTGTGGGGAGTTAATTATAAAGAGACAACGAGCTTGGAATATTTGGGACGCAAATAAAATTGGTAAGAACAGGAAATATTTTGTAGAAGCAAGGAAACATTCACCGAAAGGTCTCAAAAAGATCACTGTCCAACATATAAAACATCAACTAATGTCAACTGAATCCCGTTTTAAGCAGAACAACACAAGGAACAATTATAAAACATTCAAAAATAGTTTAAAGAAGTACACACCACCAAGTTTAAAGTTTATAGATCCAAAACCACAAAAGATTGCAGATAATAACACGGAGAACTGCAGAACATTTGTGGCCTATTTCAATGAATAACACAAGTGTGACCCACCAAAAGGAGAATTTTATTTTGGTAACGTCATCCAAATGCAAAGAGACTCAAAGCCATCAACAATAGAGGAAATCAGAGAAACCATAAAACAAGTTAAATATAAAGCATTAGGAGAAGACAATATGGTTGCTGACCTCCACAAACATTCCAGTGACAAAATTATTCTATGTCTAACAGAAATCGTTAATGAAATCTGGACAACAAACAACTTACCATCCGAATGGACATTGGCATAAATACATCAACTACAAAAAAAAAAAAAAAAAAAAAAAGAAAAATAACTGATCCCAACAATTGTAGAGATATCTCCCTCTTACCAGTCACATGTAAGATCTCGTCCAGGGCACTTTTAGAGCTGAAGCAATACTCGATCCACAACTGGTATCAAGCAAAATTTGGGAAGGAAAGGTCTTACGCAGAGCAAATATTAACTCTAAAGAACACAATAGAAATGAGGAAAAATCAGAAATTTGAAATATGTGATAACTTTTGTACATTTTAAAAAAGCATATGCCTCAATTAATAGAAATACACTGACAAAGTTTTAGAGGGATTTGGACTCAACGATAAAGCGAAAGAAGCAGGTAAAGTAACTTTAAGAAACACAACTTCAAACGAAAAATTTATGAGTAAACTGTTTCGAGTGGCTTTTATCGTAAAACGTTCCACCTTTTTGTCAACGTTTACGATGTCCAATTGGACCTTGTCCACGTCAGTGCGTAATTGCTGCTGGCCTTGTGTTAGTACCTGAATTCTTTCTCTAAATTCTTTCGCGTCTTTGTGTATCTGAGTGATCTGATTATCAATTATGGCGATCCCTTTTTCCAGCTGGATTTTAACCTGTTGGACCTGTGTCTTAATCTCTTGTCTCAAGTTCTGATTATCCTGTTGGATCTGTGTCGTAATAGCCTGATTCTGTTTCGTGATACTAGCGTTCATTTTTTGTAACATCTCCATGATCGCTTCCTGTCCTGTAACACTACCTTCTGCTGAACTATGTATTCTCGATCTATTGTTTTCCACTAGGCCAGTTACGTCGTTTACTGGGCTATGCTGTGGCGTTTCTAAGTTTGATAACTGCAATAACCCATGCTGTCTGTGTTGAGGACTAGTTGCGTTTGTCATTGTACCATTACGTGGCGCAAACTACTCCGCATTCTCCTCTCTCTGTTGTGTATGTCTTGTGTTTGCAGGTACAGTTGCATCTGTTACGGAGCCTTTTCGTGGCGCTCTTAACTCCGCAAAATTCTGTCTCTGCTGTTGGGGCATATTTAGAATGTGTACGATAGGTTCGACGTATTCTAAATGATCCCCCTCTTCCTCACTGTCTACTTCTCTTTGAACTTTAGCTAACTGCCGGTTCATTGACTATATTGACGCGTATTCTGTCCCTGAATATGCGGCAAACAAACGCGTTTCCTGTGCTCGTTTCGCTTCTAATCTTTGCCATTTCCTACGTAGGCTGTCTATTTCTGGCTCAGAATGTGCCCTACTTGGAATTTCATATTCTGGAAATTCGATGTTCTCATCCCTCCGATTCCCATCTGTCTGACCTGTCTCAGTTTTATCCCAGTCTAACTGAGCCTGCTGATTCTGCAGCTCCCCGACTGTCCTATTCTCTGATTCACCGTCTGTCCTATTTTCAGGTTCACCTTCTGTCCTATTATCAATAAGCTCGATTACTTGCTGTCTATCTGGTTGATTCTCCCCCATTTTGTCTACTTGCTGTCTCTCGCGTAACCTTTTGGCTTGTGCTCTCGTTAACATGGAAATTCTTTCAACACACCACAACCCTGTCTACAAAATTGTACGACCACTTACCAGTTGGTTGAACCAACAACAATAACAACGTCGTGACTTCTCGGATAATGTACTGTCTGCTCTGCTACAGTCTCCAATCTCTACCTGTGCGCTTGGAAAGGGAGAAAAATGTCATTTCTTAATTCTAATTTATATGATGCTGCGTCACACTGCATCTGTGCGTCACTTCGCGTCTGTGCCTATCGCCTGAAAATTCTATGCCCTAACAGCTACACAAAAATAACAAAAAAATGCAAAATTTTCCAACACAGTAACACACGCCTTTTTCCCTACAATTCTGCGTTCTTCACTACCTGTATCTATTCTGATCCCATCTTTGCAAATAGCTACTTAGTACATGAAAGAAAGTTCTTCGAAGTGCTACTGCTACGACCTGCCGTACCTAACTATCCTGACACTTTCCTATCCTGGTAGCTTACCTATTTTACCTATCCTGGCAGGATCGCCATTTTCTGTGAGCGTGGGGTTGATCTGAGATTCTGTTATTCTGCACAATGGATTAATCTGAGATGTACCCTTTACCCTGTGGCTCCTTCAAGATGCAATTTCCACCCCCACACTACTACAGAAACCAGACAGACGCTCCTAACGTTCTAAAGAGAAATGCCTGAAAAACTTTCAGCAATAAATATCTTCTGGAGTCGTCCACTGTAAGGAAATGATACAAAAATTCACAAAATTTCTTATGTAACTAGTGGGATACTTGGGTACTGGAGTAGTGCTACTTAGTGTAAGAAAAACATGAAACTAAGTAAAGTTATTATTTATTTTGCAAGAATTCTGAGAAATCACAATGGCACTTTTAGTTATGAATTGAACAAGTTATATCCTGGTTCTTTTCAGAATGTGAAGTTACCTCTCAAGGATAGGATTCGCTAATGAAATTTCTATACAAAGTTTAAGATTGTTGTTAACTTGGCAGAATGGCTGAGAGGCGCACCTACTCAATTTGAATAATTATTCTTTAGAATGTTGCTAGGTACCGTCGAGGCTGTCGCGTGTGAAATGCAGTGAAGTGTACTGTTGTGGAGGAAATATGGGGCTCGCAATAGCTGTAGCGCACAATACCGTAAGCTGCGATGACTGCTGTCTGTGCCGCTCGCTGCTGACAAATAAGATAACTCTCGTTCTATCTGGATTGACCTTCGCCAATCAAGCTCTCCCTATGCCTTGATGAAGTCAAGGATTACTATTCGCCCCTAGTCTAACTATTCTCGTGGTACACCAGTCAGATAACCAATCAACCGTGATGCCACTCAAAAATTCGCTCACAGGCATTTAACTGTAACTCTGTCTGTTCACACCGCACAATGAATGTGTCGGCCAATACAGTGAATAACGATTAATTACAAGGACTGAGTATAGAGAGTCGCCCTTTGATTCGCTCTCGACAGAGGTGCTCTCCCAGTGAAGTACTGAGGAGAGACTTGTTCCTCACTCCAAGAGCGACAACGGAACGGCGCCTCTCCACGCCAGACATGAAGGGGTATATCTTTCGGTTCTTCCATTACTCCTTCAGCTCAAGGCGTCAGAAATATCGTCTGCCAATCAGCATTGCTCTTCTAAAACGGGAGAATGACATTTCGTTTAAGGCGGCCAATACGGAAATCTGTAGTATCGGCGTTTGGCGTTTGCTGTCTCCCTTTGAAAATCTCTGAAACTGCGTGCTATGTGTAAAGACTGCGTAGTCTGGCCACTCCCACACAATGTAGCGGAATTTGCTTTTAAGCTGAACACAGGGTCGTTCCTCCTTTCCCTCGGGCGAACGCTGTCTGCTCCACGGGCGTCCACTGGCTGACGTAGATGGGTTGGGACTGGCCTCCTGGTGTGCGGTTGCCTCTCTCGAACTAAAAGCTCCTGTGACCGTCGTGTCTGGAATGTATGTGTATACGCCAGCCTCGAGTATTTCAACTACGGTGCGCACTTGCGATTTATTAGGTATTTGCATTTCGTTTACATGAATTCATACAACATTGACTTTATCTTATCGAGTTTGGGTTCGAATGAAGCGTCTTGATGTGCGGAATATGATTGTGAGGGCGGAATATGTAAGCAACGAAGGTCAGGAGACCACGACGTCTTACACTGTCAAAACCTTTTGAAATAAAATCAGGAGTAAAACAGGTAGATGGTTTACCACTCCTGCTTTTTAACTGTGCATTACAGAAGGTATTGAGGGAACAGGGAAAATCCATCAACACTAAGGGTGTTCAGCTAGGGAGAAAACCAAATAAAATCACCATAGATAGTCTAGCTTTTGCAGTTGATATGGCATTAATTACTGAGTCACTGGATAGTACCAAAGAACAAATCATAAAACTACGGAAATAAGATGACAGAAATAGCAAACAATTCTGTTGGAGGAACATTCGTAACTGAGCATTATACCAGAAGTTGAAAATACCACTACAGGTGTAAGGTTCTTTCATTTAGGACACGACCGATTTCGGGCTCTTATTCTCCCATCATCAGGTATTGTAACGTCGTGCTGTGACCCCGAGTTCCGTTGTGGACGAGTACAATACGCGGTGTATCACCAGCGAGCGCAGAGCTCCGTGAAGTAATCTCTCGTCGATCCACAGTCAGTTTCAGTGTCCCTAATCATTTTGATAGCGGTAGTTTCACTATATTTATGTTTCTGAACACCTAATCAGTGAATGTCAAAAAGTTCGTTCATCCGTAGGTGTTCAGTTAACCATTCGTACACCATCTACTCGTTTTATAGGAACGAGTAGACAATATGTGAAGTCATGTTTCCGTCAGCTGGTGTGACCACATACATCTCCGTTTATTAATTTCAATACTGCAATATTAAATTCAGTGATCGACGAAGTAGTTCAACATGAGAAGTGAACTACTGTTACAGCTTTGAAACTCTGTGAACTATCTCAAATGACGTACTGACGTGGACCGTTTACATCACGCACTGGGAGATCTCCAGTCTTCCACTCGCAAACCTTGACATGAGCTTCAACGAAAAATATTTCGCTAAATTCCACCCTCGCAGTGAAGCATGTGTTCATGACCGCTGATCAACAGTTGCGAAAGAAGACGATAGTGTTAACCTTAGTTCACAGCTACAGTAGAAGTATAGGCTGGCCTGGATTTGAGGTGCAGCATCTAAAATGCTACGCCCACTTGCGTACGCACACGGATACTAGAATAAACGGTAGGGGTCACTCTCAGGCGGACTGAGTTGTGACGTCACCGTGAATCCTCTTGCGACGCCGCACTCCCTGGAATCTTATAGGCATAGTCCCGTACGTCTTTTAACTTATACGCGGTATGAATGTTATCAAGATTTTCCATGTCTTAGTGTATTTAGTGTTGTTATTATGAAGCTTTACATTAATTACACTATATTTTTCCACGGTCTGTAAAATATTAGTGTACATGTGCCTAGGCTGTTCACTTCTTTAACCATCTCCGAGAGCACTGCCTTTTTTTTTCTCCTGGGAGAAGAGGCTCACACATGCTCACAGACCTGTAGTACGGAGAAACCCCTATAATGGCATTTTAAACTCTTTAACCGTATTAACTGGTTTTCTTTTTCTATTCTGGAAAATTATGTTAAAATTTTTTTTCATTTTTTCAGATTTTTCTTTGTTCACTCTCAGTTAACTTACTACGAAACAAATCTCCTTACAAAAGGGCCGAAATACAACATAGCCCCAATACTACATAAAAATTCCGTAAGGCATTTGATAGCCAATGCTAAAGTTGCAATAGATGTAGCGAATCTCTCGTACAGAAAACAGAATGAAATTACAGTTATTGTAACAAATGTTATAGACAAGGACTTAAGCAAACAAAATGCACACAAACACTAGCCCAAGACGGAAAAGAAAATTTTGAATAACATAAACCATAAACTGCTATTAAATGATGCTATAACATTAAAAGCTGATAAAGGGGTTAGTGTGGTCATACTTAACAAAAACGACTGTATAGATAAGGTCATGTCATTCTCTGAATCTAACAATGTCACTGAATTGCCACACAACCCTTCCAACAGGTTTGCAGCTAAAACAAAGGAAGACATTACAAACTGTAATAACATTCTCCCTGAACATGAAAAAAGAAGATACACAACAATGAGTCCAATTACAGGAAAATTACGAGCCCAACCAAAGACACATAAACAGATGGTTCCGATTCTGGCCATAATTAATTGCACAAGTAGCCCATCATATCTGATAAGGAAAAAAACTAAACACACTAATAACAAAACTTCATACTTTCAACAAAACGTACACAATCAAAAACTTGGGTACTCTGGCAAGAGATATAAAAGACATACAAATAGCACCTACTGGTAAATTTATTTCATTTGATGTCACTAATATATACCCCAATGCGCCAGTACTGGAAAGTATCCAACTAATAAAATATAGCTTGATACAATATAGGAAAATATTCATGGCTGGAACACTTGAAATTATAAATCTTTTGGAAATAGCATTATCATAAAATTATTTCGAATTCAACAACAAAATCTGTACCCAAGCAGATGGAGTCGCCATGGGTAAGTGTACAGCAGGAACATTAGCCGATATTTTGCTAAATTCTCTGGAAGAGAATATCTTTAACTCGGATTAGCCTAGTCTCAACCAAATTAAATTCACTATGGAAACTGAGAAAGACAATACCATTAACTTTCTAGACTTCACAACTGGCAAAAATAATAATCGCCACGCATTTGATATCTATAGAAAGAATACCACTTCTGAGAATATTATAAATGCCAATTCCTGTCATAAAATGTCTCATAAACTAGCATTTTTCTATTCAGTGATTAATAGATTAGATAACCTGCCATTATAAAAGCCAGCAATTCAGAAAGAACTTAACACACTTCGTTATATGGCCTACACAAATAATTTTGACGCCGCCATAATCACAGAATTATACTAGAAATGTAAAACATCAAAGAAGAACACAGTACATAGGGAGATACGCCTAACTCGACAAACATCACCGACACAGAATATAAGATACGTTCCACCAGTCTACCTTAGTAGATTCTCCGATAGAATTTATGCACTTTTTAAAGCCACAAATATTCAACTAGCCTTTCGAACCAATAACAACCTTTCAATAAAACTGCGTTCCGCCACCACTAGAACATCGAACCCACGCATATATAACATTACATATGGCTGCTGTGATAACTTTTACACTGGCCAAACAGTAAGAAATTTTAACGTGAGATTTAAAGAATAAGTTAAAGAGAACGAATATAATCAGTCGAACTTCTTTCTACACTTGAATATCAAAATCATACTTTTGATACGATCGAAAATGCAGTACAGATTCTGCACAGAATACCAAAAACTTTTGCAATGAACATTCTTGAAGAATTAGAAATCTATATGTACACAATTTAGACACAAGTACTATCTCGAAAGCTTTATTGAACTTTTAGAACACGAAAATGTATAAATCTAAAGTAATAAACGCAACAACCAAAGACAATCGTAAAAAATTTCAGTTAATCAAAGTACAATCTATCTAAACATACAGCGTCGTAACAGTGGAACTGTCAAACTGCTGTCACGCCGTAATTAACATTTTATGTTCAACATCTTGACATCATTTACCATCTTATTAAAGCAGTGACAGTTAAAAAACAGTCCACTAACGACGTAATAAGGACGTCACATCAATCTAGACGTGAGTACAATACAGCTACTTTAACATAAATGACACTGGCATCTATAATTGTTCTCACCATAGTTGTAATTGCAGGTACTTTAACATGGTGATAAACCCGAAACAGTCTGTCGTAAATAAAGTTTATTTATTATAAGCAGCTATTTTGTGTATCTACTCCACATAATCATCTACAAGGAGAGTTTACGGCGATATTTAACCACATAACATTGACGTCAACATTTCTTCTTTGTGGCTGCTACACATAGCGATTTTGCGGTATGGTCGCGCAATAGCGCTGGTGTTGCAGACTGTTGCATATCGCTACCGACATATTCCCAAGGGGTTGCCGGTGTTGTCCGCCAAGGCTGGAGAATATTTCGAATTGTGGAGCAATATCTATCTGTGTCCTTACCCGTAAACGCTTCCCAGTCGCTCTCTCTGTTTCCTGCTTCTCTCATCAGCAGCGCTGCAGTTACGTACATGAGCGAAAACAATATCGTTTAGCTATTGTTCGACCGTTTGTGCTACTATTTTTGTAGTTGTTAATTGTTGTGAGTTTGTTGTGTAAACCAATGGAGCAGTGGACAAATGAGAGGACTTTGAATTTCATAAAAGCGAGTCATCTACAACCAGAGCTATGGGACGTCGAAACTAATGTATACAAAGATTGAAAATTGAAAAAGGACATTTGCTAAGCTGTTGCCGATGAACTCGGAATCACTTTTGACGAAGTACACAAAAAATTCCGAAGTCTTTGAATCTACGCCAAATGTGAGGCAAAGTAGTTACTTAGGAACACCACATGGTTTGCATTTGATGCCCTGAGTTTCACCATATCACCAGACGGGCGTGAGGCAATATGTGATAGTGTAATAGTGGTGTTCTCTGCTGAACAAGGATAAAATATAAATAAAAATTTTATTCCTATTTCAAACTTACCGTAATGTAATTCTTCAGTCCTTCTCCAAAGCATTGCATACTTATACCAATAGGCTTGTTGATGACAAGTGCGCTTCAAAGATGTACATTAAACTTCTATACGAATCACCAGTAGCTTAAAACTGAAGAATGATTTACAGTCTGATTGTAAACACTACACATTTTCATACCTGTGGCGATTTCAGCAAATCCCGAACCAATTGTACGAGATATTTGGATTTGTATGTCGACATTCTGGTATAATTGTGGAAAAGACGTGTATCCAGCATGAGCTGAGGAGTAAAATTTTCCGATGCATTCTGCTTTTTTAAAGAAAGAACGCACACACTAGGCCCGATACCTCTTGTTCATTCTAATTTTATTCCTTGTTTGCTGGGAAACCAACAGACCCGCATTCATTTTGTAACGCCCCCCTCCTAGTCACTAATTTGATCGTGTTTCGCATGTATCCAACATCAATGATAAAATTTTGAATAAGGCTCCTGTTTCAGAAAACGTCTGACAGAGATTAGAGGGAGGATGTGTACAACCAGATTCTACGAAAAATAACATTCCTCTCCTACTGCTCTCCTGCTATAAAACTTTATTTTGTCTTAGTTGACAAGTAATGGAATCGCTCACGTAAAATACTGCAAGAAAAGGGGAACCACAAGAATCGACTACCCACAACAACGTTCGATAAATTAGTAATGACCCGAAAATTCGTTGTTTGAAATAATACTGAAATAATCGTTTGGTTACAGAAGGCGCACACACACGTAGTTAAAACTACAAGCAAAAAATAAGAATAATTGAATATTGCAATAATTAACTTAGGATAATATAATGTTGATAGATGAAATAATCTGGAATATGCATTGAAATGCACGAAATTAAATGTAGTGGAATTGAAGCTCACTATTGTTACGCCAAAGTTACATAACCTCAAGCTATTGATCACTCGACGCTAGCAGTTTTTTAGAAAACACAAATGAATTGGAGTTTAATAATATAGTAATACGATTCTTTATCGCTTTTAAAAGTTAATTTGAGTGGAAACTGATCATGTGCTTCCTTGCTTAAGAGAGTTGCAACGCATCACTGATAATGCACTTTGAATCAAGCCAGTACACTCAAGGATAATGATATTCAGATATTTTATGTATAACTGCTATTTAATTATATTTGCTAGTAATTTATATATTTTTTATTCTCAAAGCGAACAGTGCATCTGATTTTTATGCAAGACAAAGGGTTAAACATTTAGTTACACTAAATTGATGTTTAAATAGCAAAGCAATCTGGCAGACCATTAATTTACTGATTCAGTCCTTATCCTTCACAAATAACACTCGGATTAGCACACACCGGAAAGGTTTGGACCCTGTCCAGATTGCAATGACTTAGGTTAAAGGATGTAATAGAGTCCGGAGCTCGTGGTCGTGCGGTAGCGTTCTCGTTTCCCGCGCCTGGGTTCCAGGGTTCGATTCCCGGCGGGGGCAGGGATTTTCTCTGCCTCGTGATGACTGGGTGTTGTGTGATGTCCTTAGGTCAGTTAGGTTTAAGTAGTTCTAAGTTCTAGGGGACTGATGACCTTAGATGTTAAGTCCCATACTGCTCAGAGCCATTTGTTTTATGTAATAAGAAAATGATATTGTCTCACTTATTATTTGAAAAATGAACAATATCAAGTCGCTGGGCAATGTCTCAGTTTCTACACGACATGTGTAACCCGAGGCAGGATTCGAACCTGCGACCGTAAAGGTCGCTCGGTTCCAGACTGCAGCGCCTAGAACCGCACGGCCACTCCGGCCGGCGCAGTGTCTCCCACCCCATACATATTAAGTGGCTACACGTAACCACAGCCACACAGAGCACGCTGTTTCGGCCTCCAAAAACTTCCATCACTCGATTCTCAGTGAATATCTCTTACCTCGCTCACTGACGTCCACTGACGTCATGTCTCACTCAACAGTGACTACGCTCTCTACGTAGCTGTTACTCTTTTACCATTGCCACTTACCTAGTTTTATTACAGTGTTTAACTTGAACAATTCTCCATTAGGTAACACAATATTTGAGGTATTTACATTACAAATAAATAGAAACTTATTACAATTTTACGTAATATCGGATAACACAATACGTAAAATTGACGAATATATTAGGTGGCACTCTGTCTTAAAAGCGTCACAACCTCCTCCTGCTCGTGTTCATTCATGTTTTGGCAATAGTGTGGTCCCGGGTCAACACTTCTGGGTCAGAAACTTATTGCAGCAAACGGGAAACAGTGGCCAGTAATGTTGTCGTAATGCGACTTCCATTCGTGTGGCCGCAATGTTGCAGGCCAACATTGTCTGGATGTTTGTAAATGTTCCTTTACAAACATTGGGATTCTGATTCGGCCATACCATGATACAAAGCATATGCACGTCAGAGTAAAATAAAAAAAAAGTAAGGTTGCAGGGCAATTAGATGGAAACTTTTTGCAATCCAACTACAAGCCCAGGCTGTTCTTTGAGCGGGCGAAGCTGGTCTCTTGCGTGGCGCCGGGGGTGGCGAAGGGGAGAGAGTTGGTGAGAGTGCAGGGGAGGCGGACGGTGGAGAGAAGCCCGTCCCACCAGAGAAAGCTACACCCCTCGGAAAACAGATTTCAGCAATGATGAGTTTTCTTCCTCTAAAGAGCAGTTTCAGAATGGACGTCACGATCCCTCCCCCCCTCCCCCCCCCCCACCTCCAGCCCACTATACCTGACCTCGAGAAGAGCGAGAGTGTGAATGGACAGTGGGAAGAGACTACGCTGCGAAATACCGAATCCTATATTACGAGCTAAAACAATACGAAGTTTCAAAAATAAAATTACTACTGTTATGGGGAGATGTATACAAGGTGGTCAAAAACAGTCTGAAAAGCTTGTAATGGCGTTGCATGCGAGGTTGTGCTGAGGAATGAGAAATCATTCTTAAGAAAAAATTTGATACGTTTTGCCCTTTCCGAGTTATTTAGCACTGGAGTTAGTCAAGTAATCATAGGCGTAAATTCAAGCAGCCTACCAGAGGTGGTTTCGCCAAACGTGTTCTTCGTTTGGTTTCCTCAAACCGAACAAACCTACCTTTTGTTCACCTAGGTTACATTTATCGCTGCCGAAAAAGGTAAATTTAATGGAAATGAGCATTTCAACAAGTGGTAATTCACAGAGTCACAGACGTCTGTGCATTATCGCGTTTTAGCGCGTGCAAGTGCTTGAGTTTGCACACGCAACGATCTGATGGCCTAACTTCAATGCCAAATAACTCGGAAACGGCGTAACGTATCGAATGTTTTTTTTAACAATTGTGTCTCAGCGCAATATCCACTACACCACCCTTACAAATTTTCCGGACAGTTTTGCCCACGCTGTATTTTCTGAATATTACGTAGTGAATCAGTAGTTGAAAAAAGGGGCTCTGACCTGACTTGTGGTGAGGAATTGGGTAAAACGCGGTTGGCTCAAAGCAAAAATCGAGCAGTTAAGTGCGATGAGGACCCCAGCTCGCTAAAGCATGTGAGTAGGACCTCACTATTAGCTGCGATTTGATAGAGAACTTGTCGTAGCTGCTCCAACAGATTGGCTGAGTAAAAATTACATGAAAGTGTAATAGCACACATGGATGAATCTAAGCTTAGCTGTATAGAGAGCCTACTGCTATGCGAGTAACATACTCGTGTAACAGCAATATATTGCTGCCAGGCTGTAACGTACTATATTTTGTGGCAATTTTAGGCAATGATCAATAGCAGCAGTAATGTCACTTTTAAGTTAAGCAACATGGAGAAAAATAAACATATCTATCACCGACTGCCGGTATGTAGTTCCGTAGAAATACTATCTACATGTTACCTGTTTTCAGTATTGGTAGAAGAGAAATAGGACAGACATACAGTTCTGGTAACTCCTTACGACGATCCGGAACGACGTATGAGTCTATGGTGTGTAGCATCCCATAGGTGTTTGTGAAGAATAACGTGATGCTTGTGTTGCTATGGATGAGTGCCAAATGGAACTCGTGACAGCTACGACTTAAGACCTTTGCTTCGACTTCAGCGTCCTCAAGTGGCGGACGAATCACCATGAACAGAGGCGCAAGCTCTCATTTCATGAGACACTGCACAGAGTATTCACACAACAGTCTGGTGATTAGGAACTTTCCTATCCTCGGCGGTCAGATATTTTATCATCTGGATTCGAACGCACCACCCCCGAGCTGAGTGTCGTTTCACACACATGGGTTAGTTACCTTGTTTACGGTGGCTGGTTATCACATCAGAAATTTTCCTGAACTAAGTAACATGAGCATGGAGAGCTGCATCAAACCAGTCTCAGGACTGAAGACCACAACAACAAGTAACATGAGACAGAAATTCTGATTCTTTTGCGAATAAACTGCGTATTTTCTTAACACAAGAAAAAATCCCACGAATTGTATATTATGCATATAAACGACAAAAAACTGAAAAAAAAAGGAAAAGCCAAACAAGGGGACCAGTAAACCACAATGTTGAGCTACGTCTTTAATTCGTTTATCTTGTGTGTGACAGCTATTTTGTTCGTCTTCCTTCTTAAGATGGCACTTGGCGGGCACGCCCTAATGAAGTCGTAGCGGTAATAAAGCAAATCTCATTAGAGAACAATTGTTACCTGCGGCGCTTGTCGCTTTCTCATAATTATCGGGACGGGACAATGGACAATGGAAGACACAGCACTCGCTGCGACAATGGATACAAAATGGGACAGGGGGGAACCTCACGAAAGTCGTTTGGAGACGTCAGAAAACTGCCTTAATGTCGCCCATAACGAGCGGGGCAGTGGAAAGTTGTCCGAGCCAGTAAATACAGCTTTGTGGGCTGCGTTTTTTATTCCGGACAGTGTCCGACCCATTACACGCAATATGTGTCACGAGGAACACGCTCTCGTCTGATACTTAAGTGACCAACCAGTGCAGGGTACAACCTTTAACAATTAAATATGCTGATGTTAATAGAGGGAAATAATGGAGGCATCCAACTAATACATGATTCTCTTGAGACTCTATACTCCAAAATAAAATTCACAATAACCTTAGAAAATAAAAAAAACAGCAATAAATTACTTGGATTTTGTCATAAAAGCATCAATAATGCATACAAATTAGTGATTTATCGGAAACCGTCCACAACAGACAGCTTTATTAACGTGCATTCCTGTGATCCAAAACCCAAAAATAGGCTTATATTCATGCTATGATTAACTGATTAATAAACCCGCCCAGGGAGCACGATGCCATACAAAAAGAGATACACATCCTAAACCATGTTGCAGAGTGAAATGACCTTGATCCTGAAATTGTCATATAACTACACGATAAAAACACTGAGCTTATAGAATTCACCATACATAAGGAAATAACGCTGCCAAGAGAACTGCCAACAAAACAAAAATTTATATACATACACCCTGCCTATGTCTAGGAACAACATCTAACCCAATTAACGCATTACTAACACACACTAACATAAAATTTGCATACCAGATACGACACAATTTTCGAATCCCTAATATTCTAGACAAACCAAATCAACCATATATTCAAATCCAGGTATATATGAAATTCATTGAAGAGCATGTGATAAATTTTATTATCCTTGGGTCAAATTGGATGGAATGACAAAATTCGATGCCGAGAACACATTAGAGATAGCGACAGTAAACCATCAACTTTCTTCCAGCTCTTGAAGACAGAATGACACGCAACGAACAATGTAGAAAGAACCGTTGATGTTCTACACATTCCACATAAATGACCATTAATGAATATTCTTGAAGAAATCGAAATATAATTCACTCACGCAAAATACCCTCAAGAAATTCTAAGTGAATAGATGAATTTCAAACACGAATTTTAAATAGAAATTTTTATTGAAATTATTCTTCCAAACAAGAGATGAACAGAAAAACAAAATCTACAAACATATCAGAGACAACGCTAAATCGAAATTAAAAGTAACCACTGGAATGCTTGCATTTACGAAAACAGCATCGAGAAACGGTCAAAAATCTCGCTCACTACAACACTACCTGGCAAAACTAATTCCACAAGAAACAATAGGATTAAATTACATATGATAGCATACTACATAAACACGAATCATACAAGCAATATATAATATAGCTGATAAGTACGAAGATATAACTTAGGAAATACCAAATAAGCAAACTGCCTGTAGCCATGTAACATCGCAGCTGTCACGAAACGTCACTATGAAATAAATTTTCATAATTTGAGAACTACATAAACAAAAGCTCTAACAAAAACGTAACACCAAGATCACCTGATGTTCGTAGCAGACCATAATTCCATAATTGGTTAAACTACCTACTCAAAAATTTGAGATATTGTATCAAACTACGAGCACGCACTTTTCACAGATGACATGAAGATGGCAATCACTCCGAAATAGGCCTATAGTAATAAGCAATGTAGTAAAACACAAGAAAGTCTTTGGTCTCATAACATAACATAATAATGTCCTTATATGACACATACGATGCAGCGGGCGCAGATGAGTACAAATTAAACAAATACGTTGGCAGGCAACATCCTTCATGAAATGAGTGTTATAACCGGGGCTGGTTCGAGAACTTTTTTCCACACAACCGGCGTAAGACACACCAACTCCCCACCACTCCCACCTCCATCTCATTTTCCTCCGCACACTTCCTCCCGTGTCAGTTTCCGCTATAAATAGTGATCCGCACTGTACACAAATCTTGCACTTAGCCGCCCTTCTTCTTCTCAGCTTGGCACCCCAAGTGGCAGTTTGTGTCGCTTGGGCGCTACACTGGTACTGTGGTCACTTCAGACCGAGGTTGTGCAGTGATTAAGACAATGCAGTCAAGAAGACCTGGGTTCATAACTACGTCCAGCCGTCCAGTTTAGGTTGGTTGTTTGGGGGAAGAGACCAAACAGCGAGGTTATCGCTCTCATAGGATTAGGGAAGGATGGGGAAGGAAGTCGGCCGTGCCCTTTCAAAGGAACCATCCCGGCATTTGCATGGAGCGATTTAGGGAAATCACGGAAAACCTAAATCAGGATGCGCGGACGCGGGATTGAACCGTCGTCCTTCCGAATGCGTGTCCGGTGTGCTAACCACTGCACCACCTCGAGGTCAAGGACGTAGCTATGGAATTGTCAAAGGAGGCGCGTGGAGGGGGGGGGGGGGGGGGGGAGGGGTGTTAGATTAGCAAAAGAGGACCTCATGACGTTACAATGAAGGAACAACAAAAATAACGTAATTCATGTATACAAGCATTTACTTTAAGGTCTCGTTTGACGATTATGGTACATACAATCGACCGAAGCCTTATGGAAGGAACCATCCCGGCATTTGGCTCAGGTAATTTAGGGAAAGCCCGAAAAATCTAAATCATAATGACCGTATGGAGATTCGAACCTCCACCCTTCCGATTACAACGCCAGTCTGTTTAAAACTCTCCTACCTCAATCTGTTAATCCCTAGCGTACAATACTATTTTTCGAAGAAGGTATTTAATAATGTAAAAAGTTAATGCCAGTCCTTTCATTCATTTCTCACTCCATATCGCTGCACTCACTACACGGATTGTACACACATTATTTCACTACGTAGCGCTACACACACGGTCAGCTGACATCAAGACCATAGCGACGGTATTTGTTTCCCGTTTCGTGTACTGGAGCTCCTCATTTGCTAGTCTGAGAAGCTGAGTCAGCAATCGTCTATAATCGGTGAGATGTTCATATGAGTAAGATAATAAGCTGGATGTATTATTTTTTGGAGCAAGGTTTTTCAGAAAAAAAAGTAGTGTGAAAGTGTTATGTGAAATGATAGATATTTTATTATTATTATTTACTTGCGTTACATTTTTTATTAATTCTCTACTCCGTTTTATCTAGATAATTCTTCACAGTATAGAATACACTATTTAACAGGTTTTATTTAACTTCATTTTAAATAACTTCTTTTTAGTAACCTCTGTAATCTGCTTGGGCAATTGCTTGCATAGTTTTATTCATTGGTGCAAAACGCTGTTGTGAGTTTACGTTTATTCATTAGTATTAGAAGTCCCAAATTTCTTCCGCAAACATCGCCGTCTTCCGCTTCCCAGCCCACGAGAACTGAAGATGTGTTATGTCTGTTGTCCATACATTCTCAAAAAAATGTCTAGAACTCTTTAGTCAGCCACCTCGTCATCTGGGAGCAGTATCAGTTTCCATATTTTTAAAGACCACCTCCCGAGCTACACGCTAGAGGGTCAGGAGACATTTATAGCGCATGCTGTAGTTATGGAAGGGTACTGGGGTTCTGAACACTTACTATCATTTTATATCAACGATCTGACCTACACTCCAGTCGTATGCCTCATTTATTACCTATGAAAGCATTACTGTTATCTCTCTTGTTCTCTTACATTGCACAAAGCATCGGAACAGGTTACATTTTTTTGTAAACAAAAAAAAAAATTAGTTTGAACTAAGAAAATCTTAGAGAGAATCTGAAATAGGGCTTTTCATACAATCTGAAATAGGGTTCTTCGTATCTGAAAAAAGGCAGATGATCCCAGTTTTGAAGAACGGTCGTCGAACACACACTCACAACTGTAGTTCACTGTCGCTTACGCTTGTATGTTGTAGAACTTTGGATCATGCTTTTTGCTCGCATATTATGGCGTTTCTGGAGGCTAAAATCTCCTCTGTAGGAATCAACATGGATTCAGCAAACAACGATCGTGGGGAATCCAGCTCACTCTCTTCGTCCTCAGGATATAGGAGACAGTAGAATCGGCGCCCAAGTGCATGCTGTGTTCCTAGACTTTCCGTAGGCTTTCGATACAGTTCCTCGTTGTCGCTTGTTGAACAAAATACGCGCATAAGGAATTCGAATCCTCTGATTAGACTGAGTATCTCCCAGCTAACAGAACGCGGCATCTCATTCTTAACGGAGAGAACTCTAAAGTAGCTTCAGGCGTACGCCAACGTAATGTAAGACCATTAATGTGCACAGGATCTATCTATAAATTACCTAGTGCATTACGTCGAAAGCTCCATGAGGCTGTTCGAGTATGATGCTTTTGTAGACAGGGAAGTTGGAACGCTATGTATAGGGTGCCTCAAATAAAACCGGTACGCCTCACGCCCGAGATCTGAGTAACAATAGACTAATTGAAAAAGAAGAGATAATAGTAATGTTAAAAACATGTAATTACCTGTTTATAAGGGACGGTGGAAGTTGTGGTGGCATGAGCATCCAGGCATCGCTGACCTTGTGTGATGACGTTGCCAGTAACAAGCTGTAATTCTGCGGGCGTGATGATGTTAATTTCTCTATTAATGTTCCGTTTGAGATCGTCTATTGCGCGAGGGTTGTCAACAAACACTTTACTTTTTAGTGTGCCCCACAAATAAAAATCACACCACGTTAAGTCCCGGGACCTTAGTGACCAGACGTTTCTACTGACAAGTCTGTCTTCACGTTGGTAATGTGGGCCATATTTTGGTTGGATTTGGAAGCGGTTGCACCATCTTGTTGGAATACTGCATAGAGCTTCTCTGCATCTGTTCCTCGGGCATGGATGTGTGTGATGTCCTTAGGTTAGTTAGGTCTAAGTAGTTCTAAGTTCTAGGGGACTGATAACCTCAGAAGTTAAGTCCCATAGTACTCAGAGTCAATTGAACCAGTTTTACATCTGTTAATTGTCCACAGAAGGAGTCAAAGATCTCTAGATACCTCGCACTGTACAAGATGTAATTGAAAAAATATTGGGGCAATAATGTGCATGTTGTTCAATGCAATCCAAACACCTATCTTCTCTGACTGGAGAGGTCTTTCATGCATAATATGTGGGTTCTCCTAGGCCAAACTCTACAATTTTGGGAGTTTACATAATCTGACAAATGAAATTAGGCCTCGTCTGACATGAAATAAAGAAAGGTGTCCAAGCAACAGCTAACAATTGATCTTAACAGCCAGTTACAATAATGAGCTCTTCTTTTTTTGGTCCTCAAAGCTCAACTCTTGCACCACACTCGCGCTTACGCTTTTAATTTCATATCTTTTAGTACAGGATGACACGATGTTCGAGATTCACCCCCTTAGCGAATTGTGGTAACTTCTCGTAATGTCCATGCGAATTCTGCCTATAAATTCAGGGGACCTCACTGTCGCTCGACTATTCCTCGCACTTCCTGAACGGATCCTACAGCCCTCAGTTCCTTATACAGATCTTGAATAGTGCTGGTATGGGGTGTTTCCTTCTTCTACATCTACATTCATACTCCGCAAGCCACCTGACGGTATGCCTCTGTGTGGGCTCTAATCTCTCTCATTTTATCCTCATGGTCTCTTCGAGAGATATACGTAGGAGGGAGCAACATACTGCCTGACTCCTCGGTGAAGTTAAGTTCTCGAAACTTCAAGAAAGCCCGTATCGAGCTACTGAGCGTCTCTCTTGCAGAGTCTTCCACGGGAGCTTATCTATCATCTCCGTAAGGCTTTCGCGATTACTAAATGATCCTGTAACGAAGCGCGCTGCTCTTCGTTGGATCTTCTCTATCTCTTCTATCAACCCTATCTTTGTTTTCGGACTGCATTTCCTTAAGATTCTTCCAATGAATAATTTTCTTAAAACATTTCTTTATATTCCTTGACGGAGCCTGTCTGTTCATAACACTTCACAATATCAATTCACTGTTCTACCGAAAACTGTCCCGTTTCTGTAGCAGCTGAACAATATGAGCTTCTCACAACAGCTGATGCACGAACCCACAGTTGCACTTAACTTTCGGTTGAAATGCAGTGTAGCCAAGTTTCGAGACAGTGTTGCCACATCACAGGAGAACACGTTCAGAGTGGTTTAAAGTGCAACAACCACATAAAACTAATCATAAGAAACGCAGATGCCAAACTGAGATTCGTTGAAAGAATCTGTAGTAAATGTAGACGGCCCACATAGCTTACAAGAGACTCGTTCACATGATACATGAGTATTGATCATCAGTCTAGGAGCCTTATCGGATAGGATGGATAGAGCAAAAAGAGAATATCCAAAGAAGACACAGGATTTTGTCACAGGTTTCTGTAGTAAGTACTGAAATTTCACACAGATGCTATTCCAACTTCAGGGCACACGCTGCGAAAGAGGAATTGTGGAACACAGTGTGGTTTACTGTTAAAATTTCATTCCTATACGAATTAGTCACTACATTACTTTCTCATGTGTACATCAAATCACGAATATAAAATTAAAGTAATATGAGATCACACAGAGGATCACAGGCATCCATTCTTCCCGAGTGACAGTACTGCATCAAGTTCTCCCTACCACACACCTCACAAGGCGGCTTGCGGAGTACAGATACAGGAGTAGAACACTAACGACTGAAATCTTAGAGATATCGTTAAAATGGTCTCCTATGATATGGTGTTAATTTATGCCGAGGGAATTTTCTTATCCTTCGTTATATAAATTCGAGGGTTGGAACTTTAATTGTGGCAACTATTTACTTACAGCTCGTGCAAAATAGATACGTGTTTCAAAGTTTTACTGACCTTCAATGAGTTACAGCTTGCACTGTACGTGCTTGAGCATTGTCCTGCAAAATGATGGTCAGGTCCGGCAGAAAGTGTCAGCACTTATGTCTCTAAGCTGGTCGTAGGTTTTGTTCCAAAAATGAACAGCATAGAGACAGAAGTGATGACATGTTCTGCAGGACCTGACCATCATTTTGCAGGACAATGCTTGCACGTACAGTGCAAGCTGTAACTGATTTGTTTGACTGATGGGACTGCTAAGTGCTACACCACCTACTACACTCCCCTGACTTTAGCCCTCGTGAGTTCGACTTCTAAACTGAAGGAAACACTTCATGGCATTCGCTTCAGAACTGCTACAAATTCGTCGGGCAATAGACCGTGCCTCTCGAACTGTCAACACAACTGGCACTGCTAAGAGTATCCTACGACTTCCACATCGCTGGCAATGGGTTATACACGATACTGGTGGCTACATTGAAGGACAGTACAACTTTGAAACACGTGTCTATTTTGTACGCGCTGTAAATAAATCGTTACCACTATTAAAGATCCAACCCTCGTATACTAAAAACTTTCGCCTGCTGAAATGCAGGAGACTCCTCATACCGGTAAATGTATATGCGCTTTCTGTTTGTCTGTCTGTCTCAACAGCAAAATCACAGATCGAAACTGAAGTCACAATAGTCACTCTTTTGCAGGTGTGACAGCAAGCTTCTGGCGCTCATACTGATGGAGTGTCCGAGTTATTTGACACTTTTTCAGAAATAAGTGTCGCTAGGTGTTACAACAAACTCGAACACTTCAACATGCAGGCGTGAAAGCAGAAAAGTGTTAGTACTGTGAATAAGTAACGTGCTTACAAAGGAGGATGTTACAGGTTAAAATCAATTGCAAATACGAGGTGTGCGAGAAAACTAATGAGGCTGACAACACTGCTAGCGATCTGGCAATGCTGTGTTGTTCTACCTGAGTGGACAAATGTGCTTGTCCCATCCAGATGATCATGTCGAGTTTCAGCTCCGTACAGCTATCATGTGATTTTTGAGAGCGCCATCGATGGTGTTTTTGTTGTGTGTTATGGAAATGGAACAGTGGAATTTAGTGCAACATTATGCAATCAAATTTTGTGTTAAACTTGGAGAAACCGCGAATGAGACCTAAAAGTTGAAACAGGCCTATGAGGATATTCCTTATCAAGAGCACAGGTTTTCCACTGGCACATCATTCTTGGAAGGCCGAGAACACGTTGAAGATGAACTTCGCTCAGGGAAACCTTAAAAAATCAACGAAAATGTCGAACATGTTGCATGGGGGCTTATTTATTTAAATTTGAAAATAATTTTTAAATTTTTTAGTAGCTGTCTGTCCGATTACGCATGTCTCTCGTAAACGGTTGGCCCTGACTAGTTTTAGTACGCAATCTGACTGCATAGAACAACAACAAAGACTGAAATGAAAATTTCCTGTTAACACAATTAATTAATTAAGTCTCCAGCAACTATAAAACCTACGAAACCAAACTACAAGTGTAATTGTTCTGTGTGTGGGAGTGTGACTCAACGTACACATCTGGCACGGTTCTTCTTCAACAAGACAAGAAATTTTAAACATCATTTATACTGAAGTAATTAAAAAAATAGAAATACTATAATTGCGTAAGGAAAGCAGAATTACACTCTAATACAGAACACAAGCCAGATGCTTTGTTGACTGAACCTGTAATGATGCATTATTTAGGACACTGAGAGAATAAAAAGAAAAGGAAAAATTTTTTTTCTTTTACCTTCATATATTGACGAAAAGCACTCTAATCATTACAATATATCTCCACACCGACTCGCTACTACCACATCTCAACAAGAACTTTTCAGTATCACATCTCAGCAAGCACTTTTCACTAGCACATCTCAACAAGCACTCTCTACTACGAGTTCTCCCCAAGCACTGCCTACTACGAGTTCTCCCCAAGCACTGCCAGTGGAGGCGGCTGAATAATACTCTTTGGCGCAATCTCTGGCGCTGTGACTCAGTGTAGCCACCTTTCATATGCCCCTCCTCCACGGGCCAGAATTTGATGGTATTTTTGCCAGCATTGGTGGTGAAAATACTACCAAATTCGTCCACAAAAATACAGACAAAAATAAAAGATAATATTAATACCTAAATATCACATAATTAGTTAAAATTTTGGCTTTGCACTGACCTTTCAATAACCTAATATATAAAATACAGTAAGCAATACTAATTCTTTCATACATGTGACTTTACATAATAGTTCACACAATACACAAAAAATCTGTTTATACAAATGTTCACATAAAATGCTTTCAATCATTAGTTCCAGCAGTATCACCAAGCGATGGTCAACAGGTGGAAACACCAACAAGTGACATCATTTTAGTAAAAGCAGTTTCATCAGTGGCACCCAGCAATGTTAAACAGGTGCAGACACCAACAAGTGACTTCATTTCAGTAGAAGCAGTTCCATCTGTGGAACCCAGCAATGTTGAACAGGTGCAAAGACCAACAAGTGACTTCATTTCAGTAGAAGCAGTTCCATCTGTGGCACCCAGCAATGTTGAACAGGTGCAAACACCAACAAGTGACATTATGTCAGTAGAAGCAGTTCCATTAGTGGCACTCAGTAATGTTGAACAAGTGCAAACACCAACAAGTGACATCATTTCAGTAGAAGCAGTCCATCAGTGGCACCCAGTAGTGTTGAGCAGGTGCAGACAGCAACAAGTGACATCATTTCAATAAAGGCAGTTCCATCAGTTGCACCCAGCAATGTTGAACAGGTGCAGACACCAACAAGTGACATCATTTCAATAGAAGCAGTCCATCAGTGGCACCCAGCAATGTTGAACAGGTGCAGGCACCAACAAGTGACATCATTTCAATAGAAGCAGTTCATCAGTTGCACCCAGCAATGTTGAACAGGTGCAGACACCAACAAGTGACATTATTTCAGTAGAAACAGTTCATCAGTGGCACCCAGTAATGTTGAACAGGTGCAGACACCAACAAGTGACATTATGTCAGTAGAAGCAGTTCCAATAGTGACACCCAGCATTGTTGAACAGGTGCACACAGCAACAAGTCACATTTCTCAGCAGAAGCAGTTCCATTAGTGGCACCCAGCAATGTTGAACAGGTGCAGACCCCAACAAGTGACATTATTTCAGTACAAGCAGTCCATCAGTGGCACCCAGCAATGTTGAGCAGGTACAGACACCAACAAGTGACATTATTTCAGTAGAAGCAGTTCATCAGTGGCACCCAGTAATGTTGAAGAGGTACACACAGCAACAAGTCACATTATTTCAGTAAAAACAGTCCATCAGTGGCGCCCAGTAATGTTGAGCAGGTGCAGACACCAACAAGTGACTTCTGTCAGTAGGAGCAGTTCCATCAGTGGCACCCAGCAATGTTGAACAGGTGCAGAAACCAACAAGTGACATTATTTCAGTAGAAGCAGTCCATCAGTTGCACCTAGCAATGATGATCAGGTCCAGAGAGCACCCATAATATTCACTATCACTAATCACACTGTTCATCAGCAGAAATTAAACATGTCCTAGTGGCACCAGTAATGTAGAAAAAGTACAAGTAACAGTCCATAATATTCACTATTACTAATCACTCAGTTCATCAGCAGAAATTAAACATTTCTAAGTGGCACCCATCACTGTTGAACAAGTGCAGGTAACAGTTCATAATATTCACCATCACTAATCAGACAGTTCAGGCATGAACAATAGTTTGAATACACATACAAATGCTTTTACACACTAAACATATAAATTCTAATAAACACACAAATGATATCAGATAATTGTCATATTAACTATTACAAATACTCAAATATCAGTAAACCTATAATATTTATGGGTGTCAGTGCAGGCCACTACAAACAAATAAAATAATATTTAGGAGATAGGTGGGTAGGATTAGGAAAGGAAAACACACAAAACACACTCACTCATCCTTCATCCACATTAAGTACTACTGTGTAATTGAATAGTGTTAACTGTGTAAATGTAATTCTGTCAAAATTTGATGTTCATCATGTGTATCAAGTAGTAGTGGCAGCAATGTATAACAGTCAATAATAGTTAAGTCAACGCCATAGTCATCATGTGAAGACCAATGTTTGCCAAGCCAAATCAAATGTACTGTTGCTGAACAACTGTCAGTGTGCCAAGATATGCAAATACTTCCTCTCTTCAAAAAAAAAGTATATACTGCTCAGTGATTTAACAAAGTGTGTGTAGACAATCTTCCTTCTACTTGAGTGTTCTAGTCTGCTATCTCCATCCTCCTTCTTCCATATAGACCAACAAAAAAAAATATGCACCTCACTTACTTCACCTCTTATCCACCAAAACTCCAATAATCATCAGCATCACATAATCTTAATACTTCAATAATACCTCTTACGTCGATACATATAAATCTTATCATCAATGTCATTTACCTTACCTCTTGTCCACAAAAACTCCAATAATCATCAACTTCATATAATCTCAATACCTCAATAATATCTCTTCAATACGTCGACACATATAAACCTTATCGCCAACATCATTTCACTTCCATAACAACTCTTTCCTCTAGTCAGTCTCCTCGAACAAGTACAGATAAAATCCTAGTGCAAACTTCAGTTCATCATCCCATACAATCCGAAGACTCACTGTCAACACACAACCTCTGTGTAATCCATCTGAGCCAAATCTTCTACTCATTATGAATTATAAACAAAGAAATGCATACATGACCTCTAACAGACTTAGTTCGAATAACTCTCAGTAATTAAGTACGATTACGGAGTGTGAATGATCATAATATTTCACAGTGTGTACACCACTTCAAGAATTATGGCAAACAGAAGCAAACATGTGGAGTATTTCTTGTGTCAAGTGTCACTTACTATTGCAATTGCTCACGAAAAATGCATTGTAATAACTGTCAATGGTCTAAACCTAGTTTTGGTATGTGATGTCGTTAGCTTCCTTCCTATTAGCATAAATTTATACAGCTTTCATAAAACTTCAGCTCATATGACTTCTATGAAGTTTCTTGTACTAATGTCGTTCGTCGAATTATAGCAGTTCATTTTCTTATCTTAAAAATATAAGGCACTGAACGTAAGCAAAACAAGCAATAGCGAGTAAATATACCAGTAGAGAACAGAATGTCATCAAGTGGATGCAGCACAATTCTTACAACAAGGCTCTGCCAAGCGAACAATCTATAATTAATACAATAATGTGACCTAAACTCTATGTTCATTCACAGTATATCAGCATTTCTATATACCAAATTAAAGAGTAGTTATGACAACAAACAGAAATGTGTAAATATGCAATCCATAAGCAAGGCAGCAAATATGTTATCTAACATAATAAACATGTCATTAGCATCATATCAGCATAAGCAAATAAATGTTCACATGTAATCTTAATAAGTAAACATGAAGGCGCAAGCAGATAAATCACAAAGTGTAACCTACATACATAACCACAGTCAGCACAATTAATCAGGTGACAATTATAATTTAAATAAATAAGCACAGCAGGCACATAATAAAAAAATATGACATCTGTGAAAAAGCAGTGCATAACAACCCAGTTCATTAATAATCATTGTCAAAATCAGTTAACGTACGCAAGCACGTCGCTTCACAAGTAAATTCATAGAACATGAAATTAGCACAAAGTATGAATCACGTAATTGCGAGCAGCAAATTACGTCTAAAGTACGTACCTAAGTGGAAATATATTACCTGAAAAATAAACTCAATTAATAGTTACCTTTTTTAGTTTATTAGTTTCTTCTTCAAAATTACATTCTTCCTGAAAATTTCTCGATAGCAAGTCGTCTTAACGTCGGACACGCACAGAATTTACCTGAAGTTCTTAAATATTTTATAGAACCGTATCCTGAAAAATACTGAATGTTAATAACATAATTCATCAAGTCACTATAGCTTTATACTGAATTTGGTCGGAGAACTTAGACTGTGTATTTGTTTATGGCTGTCAGTGCATTCGCACTGAGCGCTCGACCAGCTGTAGGCGCGTGACGTAGGAAGCAATTGTTTGCGGTCAACGACTGCCTTGTGCGGCGCGCAGACTTGACTGTTGCTTCGAGTATATGCCGCCGCCAAAACACAGCGCGGTATCCTTGTATTCTCTGCATGTTTACATGTAGCTGTTAGTTTCTCAAAAGTATGTCATTCCACAAAAATTTTTCAAAAGTATATCATTCCACAAAAATTTTAACGTTAGATATATGATGTATTCCCTTAGAGCGTCGTGATTTAAGAGTTTCTACTTCAACAGTGTTATCATGTATAATTTTGTGAACTCTATGTGGACCGTTATAAAGCAGAAAAAATTTGCGACACAATCCTTTTCCTTTGTGAGACAAACGATGAGACTTAATTAACACCTTTTGACCAACTGACAAGATTTGTAAACGACCAGGGTGTTTAGCTGATTTCTCTCTTCTAGCAGCCGCAGATGCAATATTTTGCAGAGCCATGTGCACAACTTCAGAATGCCGCAGTTTCCGTGTAGGCGGAAAAGGAACGATTTCAGATATGCGATTTCTCGGTGCTTTGTTTTTTAATATCAGTAATTGTGGTAAAGAAGTTGAGTCATTAGGAAGTTCATTCAGAATGTTTTGAAAAATATGAAGATACTGATCCCAAGTTCTGTGATTCTGATGACAATACAGATGACACAATTTATTGATTTCCTTCATCCATCTCTCTGAAGCATTAGATTGAGGGTGAAAAAGTGAAATGAAAATTGGTTTAATTTTACGACGCCGTAGAGTACGAAGCCAAATTTTAGAGCGAAACTGTGATCCATTATCTGATATAACCTTATCAACATGACCCACTTCTTTAAGAAAATGTTTGATGAAAGCATTAGATACTGAACAAGCTGTTGCTTTGGGTAAAGGTGTAAAACACACATATTTTGATGTCAACTCCACTGCTACGAAAATGTACGCAAAACCATTAGTAGAACGAACCACTGGACCGAACAAATCGACTGCAGCCATGTCCTTTAATTTCGCTGGAATGATAGGAAACAACGGTGCTCTGTGAGAAATTGTTGGCGGCTTAGCCTTTTGACATAATTTGCATTTGGCCAGAACAGATCGAATACGTTTTTCCATATTACTGAAGTAGCAATTTTCTCGTAATTTATGAAAGCATTTTCTGGGACCAAAGTGTGCATAACTGAAATGCGTATACCAAATCAGCTTATTAACCCACTCATCAGGAATACAAACTAACCAAACAGAGTTGTCGACCGATTTTCATTTAAAAAGAACTTTCCAGATAGATCGCAAAAACGAGGTGTGGCCAAATCGTCCAATCTAACAAGGCGTCTAAGAAAATTACAGACACCAAGGAAACTACGAACATCACGTTTTGTGGTAGGAACAGCATAATTACGAATAGCGTCTAGTTTCTCTGGATCAGGAAGAATACCTTCTGTGGAAATAATGTGACCGAGAAATTTCACCTGAGAACGACCAAATTCAGATTTTTCCAAGTTCACTGTAATGCCAACTTTTGCAAAAATACGTAATAATGAATCCAAAATTTTGTTATGCTCACTCCAAGAACGTTTAGCAATAAGAATATCGTCAACATATGAAGTAATATTGTCACGAAGATAAACAGGTAAAATTTCGTTTAAACTAGGAATGAATGCTGCTGAAGGTACAGTAAGTCCAAACGGTAATTTCCGAAATCACTTTTGGGTAAATAGTCATATCCGGTTATTGTTTACTTACTCTCTAGATAGATTGATAGTCGAAGAGTTTGTTTGACAGATGCAAAGAATAGTAAAAGAGTAGGCAGCGGTGCAGAAAACTAAAAGGGAAATAGCACCACTACAGCTCGGGGCCCTATGCACGCTACGGCACATATTCACTTAGTGTAGTGAATCCCCTGAGGACATTAATAGCCGCACATAATTTCAAGTTTGTGACTTAGTGGCAAATTTGGCGGAAGTGCGTACATAAACTGATCTAACCATGAACATGGATGTATGTCATTCTTAGAATTGCGGAAGATCTTAAATTTCCGAACAGTCAAAAAGTGTTTATAGTCAAAGTTTTCGCCTCATGGCGACAAAGACCTACCGCGTCTGTCCCAGTCCCAATGACGATTATTGTTAAATTCACGCGCCTGGCGCTCTCTTGTTGCATCCCGTAAATGAAACAAATTATTTTCTTCAAACCCCTGTGGTATCTGTGATTCTAAATTTCTTTTGCTGTCTTTTCCTACGATTTCGCCTTAAATTTGTTTGACTTGCTTTTTTAATGCCTCAAATTCCCTTTTCACGCGTTCATTAAATTTGCCCCGATTTTCAACATGCTTATTTATGTTCTGATACTTTTCGGTTTCTGCAAATGGCAATGGTGCTGTATCATCTGAATCTCTGTCCCCATTTAAACTAAGACTTGTCAGTTTATCTGAAATCTCCTCAACTCTTTCCGATAAATCATCTATTTGTTCTTTCTGTTTATTTACGTCTTCCGTAAGTGTCGCGACTCGGGTTTCAGTATTAACACATCTGGTAGTTAACTGTTCATACTGTTGTGTTAGATTATTTATTCTGTCATTTGGTACGGATTCCTCGATTCTCTCAAATATTTCTTCCTTATCGTGTGTGCGTTGTAAATTTAACTCTGAAAATTTCTGTACTATCACGCGATCTCTTTCCTCCTGTTCTCTATCCTGTTCCTTTTGTCTGATTTCTACTGCAACTAATCTACACTCCTGGAAATGGAAAAAAGAACGCATTGACACCGGTGTGTCAGACCCACCATACTTGCTCCGGACACTGCGAGAGGGCTGTACAAGCAATGATCACACGCACGGCACAGCGGACACATCAGGAACCGCGGTGTTGGCCGTCGAATGGCGCTAGCTGCGCAGCATTTGTGCACCGCCGCCGTCAGTGTCAGCCAGTTTGCCGTGGCATACGGAGCTCCATCGCAGTCTTTAACACTGGTAGCATGCCGCTACAGCGTGGACGTGAACCGTATGTGCAGTTGACGGTCTTTGAGCGAGGGCGTATAGTGGGCATGCGGGAGGCCGGGTGGACGTACCGCCGAATTGCTCAACACGTGGGGCGTGAGGTCTCCACAGTACATCGATGTTGTCGCCAGTGGTCGGCGGAAGGTGCACGTGCCCGTCGACCTGGGACCGGACCGCAGCGACGCACGGATGCACGCCAAGACCGTAGGATCCTAAGCAGTGCCGTAGGGGACCGCACCGCCACTTCCCAGCAAATTAGGGACACTGTTGCTCCTGGGGTATCGGCGAGGACCATTCGCAACCGTCTCCATGAAGCTGGGCTACGGTCCCGCACACCGTTAGGCCGTCTTCCGCTCACGCCCCAACATCGTGCAGCCCGCCTCCAGTGGTGTCGCGACAGGCGTGAATGGAGGGACGAATGGAGACGTGTCGTCTTCAGCGATGAGAGTCGCTTCTGCCTTGGTGCCAATGATGGTCGTATGCGTGTTTGGCGCCGTGCAGGTGAGCGCCACAATCAGGACTGCATACGACCGAGGCACACAGGGCCAACACCCGGCATCATGGTGTGGGGAGCGATCTCCTACACTGGCCGTACACCACTGGTGATCGTCGAGGGGACACTGAATAGTGCACGGTACATCCAAACCGTCATCGAACCCATCGTTCTACCATTCCTAGACCGGCAAGGGAACTTGCTGTTCCAACAGGACAATGCACGTCCGCATGTATCCCGTGCCACCCAACGTGCTCTAGAAGGTGTAAGTCAACTACCCTGGCCAGCAAGATCTCCGGATCTGTCCACCATTGAGCATGTTTGGGACTGGATGAAGCGTCGTCTCACGCGGTCTGCACGTCCAGCACGAACGCTGGTCCAACTGAGGCGCCAGGTGGAAATGGCATGGCAAGCCGTTCCACAGGACTACATCCAGCATCTCTACGATCGTCTCCATGGGAGAATAGCAGCCTGCATTGCTGCGAAAGGTGGATATACACTGTACTAGTGCCGACATTGTGCATGCTCTGTTGCCTGTGTATATGTGCCTGTGGTTCTGTCAGTGTGATCATGTGATGTATCTGACCCCAGGAATGTGTCAATAAAGTTTCCCCTTCCTGGGACAATGAATTCACGGTGTTCTTATTTCAATTTCCAGGAGTGTATTATTATGAGAATTCAAAATCGGTTGTACTTCTTCTCTGATTTCTTTCTTTAATTCATCTTTCATATTTTTGAAACATGTCCCTATTCGTGAGTCTAACCGTGTTTCCACTGTTCCCATCTCAGTTTCAATTGTCCCTATCTCTGTTTTTAATTCAGATCCTAACTGTGATCCAAGTGAGTCTAACCCTGTTTCCATTGTTCCCATCTCAGTTCTAATTGTTCCTATTTGTGAGTCTAACCATGCTGCCAAAGTTCCCATCTCTGTTTTCATTGTTCCTATTTGTGAGTCTAACCGTGTTTCCATTCGTGCTCCCAAATTTAATATAGCACTCATCAACTGCTCCATATCTTCTGTCGTTAATCTCGTATTCTGTGAATTTTCTGATTGAGAAAAATTTTGAAATGGTTCCGGACTATCTTCCCGACTTATTAAATTGTCTTCAACACCATTATTCATGATACTGTTGTCCTGTGTTGGCGAGTTCGCCATGTCAACAATTTCGTCATTCTCACTATTCATAATTTTCGCCTTTTTCATCGATCGCGTAATCCTTTACAAAACATACAAAACTCGTCACAATACGAAAATTACAGAGAATATAACACGTTATCACCATCAATACCATTCACACGATATGCTTCCCTCAAACACGATTAACGAACAATTGAAATAATTGCACTAAATTATCAAACCCGTAGACAAGACAACAAAAAAAATAGATTTTGAAAAATACCATTAGAAGAATGCCAATTACCAAATCTACACATGCAATATAGACTACAATTACTAAACTACAAATTACTACAACAATACTACTGTCTACTATTTTTGCAATCAGAAGATTCCAAGGGACGATCCGAAGCAGCGGTCGCCACGTGCATGGGGGCTTAATTATTTATAATAAAAATACTTTTTAAATTTTTAGTAGCTGTCTGTCCGATTACGCAAGTCTCTCGTAAACGGTTGGCCCTGACTAGTTTTAGTACGCAATCTGACTGCATAGAACAACAACAAAGACTGAAATGAAAATTTCCTGTTAACACCATTAATTAATTAAGTCCCCAGCAACTATAAAACCTACAAAACCAAAGCACAAGTGTAATTGTTCTGTGGGTGGGAGTGTGACTCAACGTACACATCTGGCACGGTTCTTCTTCAACAAGACAAGATATTTTAAATATCATTTATACTGTAGTAATTAAAAAAAATAGAAATACTATAATTGCGTAAGGAAAGCAGAATTACACTCTAATACAGAACACAAGCCAGATGCTTTGTTGACTGAACCTGTAATGATGCATTATTTAGGACACTGAGATAATAAAAAGAAAAGGAAAAATTTTTTTTCTTTTACCTTCATATATTGAAGAAAAGCACTCTAATCATTACAATGTATCTCCACACCGACTCGCTACTACCACATCTCAACAAGAACTTTTCAGTATCACATCTCAGCAAGCACTTTTCACTAGCACATCTCAACAAGCACTCTCTACTACGAGTTCTCCCCAAGCACTGCCTACTATGAGTTCTCCCCAAGCACTGCCAGTGGAGGCGGCTGAATAATACTCTTTGGCGCAATCTCTGGCGCTGTGACTCAGTGTAGCCACCTTTCAATGTGTGTACACTTATGAAGTCAGACCGATGTTTAGCAATAAGGATAACTGATGACCTGTTAACGCTTTCACTGTACATCTGATTTTGATTGAAGATTTGCACATGCAAATTTTTGTGCCAAAATGGTGTGCAATCACAGGTGATGAATCATGGACTTTTTAGTACGATCCTGAGATAAAGTGACAAAGTGAGGAATGCCACTTTGAGACATTTCCTCGTCTGAAAGAATCTCAAATGAGCAAATCAAAGATCAGAACAATGCTGATATGCTTTTTCGACAGTAGGGCATCATGGATAAGGAATTTGTTCCTCCAGGACAAACTGTCAACCATGTGTTTGTCATAGGTGTCCTTGAAACGCTCACGGAAAGGATGAATCGAGTGAGACCAGACACTGCAGACAAATGGATGCTGCATCGCAACAACGCCCCATGTCACACGAAATTTTCATCACGGAATTTTTTATCTCAAAGCAGCAAAGGTACTGTGAGCCTGTCTGGCTTAATTGTCCACATGTAAATAAAATAAATGTACAACTTAACGAGGCCACGTGCATTGCTAGTGGGTCAATACGATCTACTCCCACATACTGGCTACCTATCTTGAGCCACATCCCACCTTCTGATATCAGACGGAAGAGCGAGCTATTGCATCAATATCAGAAAACTGCTAATAACACCGACCTTCCAATAATGGACGGCGTATTCCCTGTGGAGCTAAAAAGACTATGTTCAATACATGCCATTTTCTCACAGCAGCCAGTTTGCTCATGGATACTGAATTCAGTATCATCGATGAATGGAAACGCTGCGGGCAACAAAACCGTTCCCCACGATACCTGAATCTTCCTTGCATCCAGAAGACATCCCCCCACCCCTTGGTTTCGACCAACCTTGGGTAATTTGGACTACCTTGAACCGCATCTGAAAAGACCATGGACGATGTGCAGTCACTCTCTACAAATGTGGTATATCTTGTTTACCATCGTGTGACTGTGGTGCACAACGACATACAATTGCTAATGTTGTATCGACAAGTCCCGCACATGCCTATAAGGGACCTTTCGAAGACTTCCTCACAGCGGTGAGTGATATTATGAATTACATAAAAGACTCTGATATCCATATATAGGTGTTGTCATTTGTGTTATTTTATGCTGGAGAGCTATACTTAAATGTTGACATGTAGTTATGTTACAACAGTATATGTATTGTCATAGAATAAATAAATAATGATCTCAAAAGGCATTTCTTTTGACACAAAGCCCCCTATTTATCTTATCTCAGTTCTTGTGACTTTTTTCTTTTCCAGAAATTGAAAAATTCCTTAAAAGGACGTCATTTTGGTACTCTGAACAACAGTCAAAAGAATGTGACCAAAATGTTAAAGGCCCAACCAGTTGAAGCCTTTCACCGCTACTACTAAGACTGGGAGCAATGACTCTGCTGGTGTATAGCTATTGAAGCGAACTACATTCAACGGGACAATATTGTTGTTTGAAAAAAATTCAAACTTTGGTCGATAAAGAATCGGTCTGATTACCTTTCTCACAACCTTCGTATGTTATACACCATCCAACAAAATTTTACTTCTTTTCTGTAACTGGCATGATAACAGCTAATCTTTATGTTTTTGAGTGTGCTGATAGCAAAAGTGTTAATGAAAATGCAAGATTGGCTATCGTTTTGAAGTTATGACAACTTTACACTATTACCTATACAAACTTTTGCATGCATTTACCTTGGTGTTATCCATCAGAGGAAGGTCAGTGAGGGCTCAACTGCTTTGCCTGGCGTTTGTACTTTTTTGCTTGTGATACCGTGAACAGTGTCCAGCAGTAATCGGGTGACACTAATGCACTCCACTTTCCCTGGTACCTTATTTGCTGGCGGAAGCGTTCTCTGTGCCCGTTGGTTACAGGACGACAGTTGTCAGGAAGTAAATCCAAGGTGGAGTCTAGGAATGAGCCCCAGGCTATTGTAGCAGTGCACAAGGTTTGCCGCAAGATATTTATAGCCTTCTGCCCTCCTTATTACCCCGAAAGTTTGTTGCTGAACAAAGGCATCCCACGTTAACTTTACATCGCCTGATACAATGGTGTTGTAATGCTCATCTTTGTACAGTTTGTGTATCTGAGGGCCCACGAAAATGCCTTCTTTCGTTTTCGCGTCACTAAGACGTGAAAATTTTTCACGCTAATAGAGAAATACTTCCACAGTTTTGCCCATGGCCTTAACGAACTTTTTCGTTATGCCCATCCTTATATGACGAGTATGGAATATTATGTTCTTGGTTTTGACAAGTGTTTTGTGCATGACATTGTGAGACCTTGGTTCAAGTGACAGATTCTTATGCCAATCTTTCTTTTCATAATGATGTGCTTTGGCACGTCTATACCAGAGGCACAGGAAGCAACAGAATTTGGTGGGTCATGTTGTAGCCAAAGAAATTGCCTTTGACATTCAGATGCCCAGAAAGCTGTCATTTAAACTTGTCATAGTTCAATCGCAATAACAATTGTTTCATGTTATCATATGCTTCTTTCATATCAGGTAGGTACCCAATCGGACCGATGATAACACGTCGCCATTATGCAGTACCAATACTTTGGAGGAATCGATGAACAACCTCCATTCATCATTTTTGTAGTCAATGCCCATAGCTGCCATTAGTCCCTGTACATCATTACAAAATACCAAGTTCTTTTCACTTCCGAAAAATGGAACAAATGGCATTTGGCGGCAACGGACCACAGCCACAATTATCGTCTTATCAACGAAATTCCACTGTTGTTGTCCTGACGGCAATAGTTCAGCTTTACCTTCGGCAGTTCCAGATATATGTCATTAAGTTCACGATGTGCTATTCTGTGAATCTCTACACACTTATCGTTACACACAAAATCAGGATCTTTCGAAGAGCTAGGTTTTGAAGGTTATGGTGTAGGACTATATTCATTACCGCTCTCGTCACTATCGCAATCATATGGGACATGAACAGGCACTGATCGCATGGCCGGTGGTATGTCGGGATATATCAAGGACGACTTTTTCTTCTCGGAAATACCGTGTGTTAAGGGAGTTCTAATACAAAAGTAACATCTACTCACATGGTTTGGTGGTGCTCGCCAGATCACGTGTGTAACAAAGGCCACAGAGGATCTTTTACGATTCAACCACGAATTAAGATTCGATACAAAGGATATACAACACACGTGAGGTGCCGAGGGCTTGTCCTGGTTCCCGATTTCACAGCCGAAGAAGTTTCCGTACGCCTTCCTAACATACAGAGTTATTGATCTCTTATGCAATTTCAAAGTAGCCTGACCGCAAATGTAGCAAAAATTGTCAGCACTGTTTACGCATTTGCGAAGCCTATTGAATCACACGCACTACCTACACTTCAGTAACACTGTCTTCCAGCGCACGAATAAAACATAGCTTGTAAACGCTCTGAAACGACGCTTAAATGAAACGTGCTCCGCTCATCCCTTTCTCTTCCCCTTCCCCTTGTTGCTACGAGTCCGAGCTTAAAATAGCGACAAAATACACACAACTGTTGTTGCCAAAAAACATCCAACTGAATTTCGAAGCCTATGGAGGAAGGGGTTGACAATGAATGCTAATACAATATAATTATAATAAAATGCGTCCCCCTTTAATTTGGAAACGAGAACTGATTCGAATTTTTCATTGTGGTTTTCGTTATCAACGTGGTCGATATGTTTAACAAACATTTATTTCACCCCAGTTACATTTTCATTGTTGGCTAGTGTTACCTATAATCGATAATGGTTCTTTCAGATTTAATTTTTTGTCGGCGATGGTACGTTGTCTGTGTGATAAATCTACTGCTTTTTTCATAGTGAGGATATGAAACGAGATAGTATATTCCTTGTCGACAAATGCAACAAATCAGTCATAGAACACTAATTTTACGCAGATTGAAACTGTAGTACCCAATATGATTGAAACAGATCTAAAATGTAACAGGTAGCAGGTAGCAGAGACAGGTAACAGGTGACGACAGTTCGTCTGAAACCTCATTAGATATTCTGCAAGAAAATTACATCGCATCTTTAATATGAATTGTATGGCCAAATGCCTTCTGTTTTACAGTATATGGTCAACCGGCTGGGGGCTACATTATGAAATTCTCTTGTGTGATCTATGAAATCATTTGAGCTGACTCAGTACAAAGGTTTTTTTTTTTAGGGTGAGCAAGCCGAGAGGGCATGGTTATGAGTCGCCCAAAAGTAGCGACATCCGTCAGGTATATTTCACAGGAATTACGGCACTAGACCCAAACTTCTCTGTGCTGAGCCTAAGAAATCAGTTGGTAGTAACCAGCAAGGTACAGAAAATTTCAGGGTTTAACGTCTCGTCGGTGACGAGGCGATTAGAGACGGAACACGGCGCGTAATCGAGAAGGGCGAGAAAAAAAAATCGACCGTCTCTCTTTCAAAGGTACCATTCCAACATTTGCCTTCACGTCGGTATTCTACAGCGGCAGGATAGTGACTGCGGTTTATTGTTTGGCACACGGCAGCTCGCATTGCTCGCGATCGTGCGACTGACTTGCGAATATGGTTTCGGAAGTGCCGTACCCAAAGCCATGCATGATGTCACGGCCTCTACGTGTTTCCTTTATCATCGTATTACAGGCTCAGCAGCTGGTGTCATGGTATGGGGTGCCACCAGGTACATAACGCCACCTGTGGTCCACTTACGAGGAGAACATGGCAAGTACCATCACCTGATTTCCCAGGAACTTAGCTCAATGGAAGAGGAGTCGAAATAAGCGGATACTTGTCTCGCCTTACCCGTAGGTACTAGACCGTTTCTGAGAAAACAACGGTCAAATTTTCGAGATATTTTACGTGCCTTTTACCAGGCGAAATCCTCAGACGAAATGATGACACAATGGCTACCGTCGCGGTTCCTTAATTTTTCGCCCCGCGACGGTAACCGCTATGCCAACACTTTGAGAATATCGCGCGGTAAAAGGCATATAAAGTACCTCGAAAATTTGACCGTGTTTTTTTTTCACAAATGGATGAGTATCTATGGGTAAGCCGAGACAAGTGTTCGCTTATTTCGACTCCTCGTCCACTGAGCGAATTTTGTGGGAAATCTGATTATGGCACTGGCCTTGTTCTCCTCTTTAGTCGGTAATGTGAATAACTTGTTACGTTTCTGGCTCCTTAAGGCCAATGGCTCTTGCCCATCTTCGAGGTCTCCGTTACGTTATCTTCCAATAAGGTGACACACGACTAACTGCATGTTGTCCATATTGTCCTGACCTACCTCGATACACAGGGTGCTCTACTGTAGCCCTGTTCTGCACGTTCTCCAGATCTCTCATCTGCTGAAAACATCTGGTCATGAATTGCTCAGAGACTGGTTCACCACCCCTTGTGAGCTACCACAGTTTACAAACTTCGGTATAAAGGTGAAGCAGCATAGAATGACGCACACGTTATCTTTCATCAAAGGTCAATTCGCGTCGTTACCCAGATGTGTTAAATCCATTGTTGCTGACAGACTTGTAGCACCCTGTATAACTATAAATCGTCAACAAGTTTAATCTTGCATACTTCTTGCTATAATGCATGCATAAATAAGTAAAATTTCGTTATTTACCATCTTTCCTGGTGTTGTAGGTTTAGTGGCCAGTAGTACAGTAACACGTCAAGCTAATAGGAGCCACTTAAGGAAACACCCGCTTATACCTGTGTCACGCAGACATTCCGCAGACCTCACGAGCCGCAATTAACAGAATTCAGCAGAATATCAGTTGTGTCTCGCCGTTGTGAAGCTGTGCGTCGGTATGATGTCTGTTGCAGAAACTGTGCTGATTGGGAAGGGTCGCGTTCGTGACACGCTCGGCTTACCCGCAAGGAACACCTTGTCGACGAGGTCGCAAGTTCAGTCTTTAATAAGGCTCATTTGAAAGTGTTGCGTTAACAATTGTGACAGGAAAAATATTAACTGCTAATGACTCGCCATGTGCATCAGGAAGACGACAGAAAATGAACGTCCGGGAGGTGCAGAGATCACCCTTATATGACATGTACTTGCAGTTCAATAAGTAATGCAACACATTGTTTTTCTCGGCCAATTTTGGTTGAAAAAACCGGAAATTTCTTGTTGAATATTTTCAAACATTCCCGCTTCGTCTCGTATAGTTTCATTGGCTTCCGACAGGTGGAAGCGCTGTACGGAGCTGTTAAAATGGCGTCTGTAATGGATGTGCGTTGCCAACAAAGGGCAGTGATCGAGTTTCTTTTGGCGGAAAACCAGGGCATCTCAGATATTCATAGGCGCTTGCAGAATGTCTGCGGTGATCTGGCAGTGGACAAAAGCACGGTGAGTCGTTGGGCAAAGCGTGTGTCATCATCGCCGCAAGGTCAAGCAAGACTGTCTGATCTCCTGCGTGCGGGCCGGCCGTGCACAGCTGTGACTCCTGCAATGGCGGAGCGTGCGAACACACTCGTTCGAGATGATCGACGGATCACCATCAAACAACTCAGTGCTCAACTTGACATCTCTGTTGGTAGTGCTGTCACAATTGTTCACCAGTTGGGATATTCAAAGGTTTGTTCCCGCTGGGTCCCTCGTTGTCTAACCGAACACCATAAACAGCAAAGGAGAACCATCTGTGCGGAATTGCTTGCTCGTCATGTGGCTGAGGGTGACAATTTCTTGTCAAAGATTGTTACCGGCGATGAAACATGGGTCCATCACTTCGAACCTGAAACAAAACGGCAATCAATGGAGTGGCGCCACACCCACTCCCCTACCAAGAAAAAGTTTAAAGCCATACCCTCAGCCGGTAAAGTCATGGTTACAGTCTTCTGGGACGCTGAAGGGGTTATTCTGTTCGATGTCCTTTCCCATGGTCAAACGATCAACTCTGAAGTGTATTGTGCTACTCTTCAGAAATTGAAGAAACGACTTCAGCGTGTTCGTAGGCACAAAAATCTGAACGAACTTCTCCTTCTTCATGACAACGCAAGACCTCACACAAGTCTTCGCACCCGAGAGGAGCTCACAAAACTTCAGTGGACTGTTCTTCCTCATGCACCCTACAGCCCCGATCTCGCACCGTCGGATTTCCATATGTTTGGCCCAATGAAGGACGCAATCCGTGGGAGGCACTACACGGATGATGAAGAAGTTATTGATGCAGTACGACGTTGGCTCCGACATCGACCAGTGGAATGGTACCGTGCAGGCATAAAGGCCCTCATTTCAAGGTGGCGATAGGCCGTAGCATTGAATGGAGATTACATTGAAAAATAGTGTTGTGTAGCTAAAAGATTGGGGAATAACCTGGTGTATTTCAATGCTGAATAAAACAACCCCTGTTTCAGAAAAAAAATGTGTTGCATTACTTATTGAACTGCCCTCGTATGTGTGACACTTTACAAAATGAACATCATCCACATCCAAGAGATGTTGAAAACAATTCACTAACCTGCAATATGAACATTGAAAGAAAAATGGTGCGCCACTGTGACCACAAAGGTTCGCACCATCAAGATCGAACGCGAACTGCTTAGGAGGTACAAACCATGCAGGATTTTCAGCTAGCTACTAACTCATAAAGAAGTTACGTAGAATAATATGGTGTAACGGGATGATGAGAACTGAAACAAACATCTAGGGGCTGCATTTGTCTTAGGTTCCAGATGGTATGAATTACAATGTCACACACTTTTCAGAGGTGACAGTTTGCTCCAAAGGAGTATGATTTTTGTACGCACACCAAGAATAAACAAAAGCAAGTTATTTTGACCAGCAATTGCCCAAGAGCGGTACTCATATAATAGGTTATACTTCCCTTACGCCCGTTTTCCCACTCTTGCTTTCTGTGACATAAATATTCCTTAGTGTTCTCGCAAGGTCAAGCACATGAGAAAGAATCGTAGGGGGCACAGCAACCCCGACTTCTCGCAGCACAAGAAGTAACTTTCCAACCAATCTGACATCCATATTAATAGTCGGCATAATTGTATACGAATTCTTTAAGGAGTTGATGTTAGTTGGTCTTGATACTACTCTCTTGGTACTTCTAATTTCCAGGGCTCCTTTCATATGCATTTCCTTACTGAACCATGGGATGAGTTTGTTTATTTCATCTACAATTTTTCGGGCCGATTTCGTAGTTGCGTGCAACGTCAAGTTGAAGCTTTGTTTGAAATTTCCCTTATCTTACGTCTTCCAACTACGTAGCACTGTTTGAAGTTATGCAGCCATACATTGCTTCCCTTGAAATCACTGTAATCTATATCGCGCGCAATTTGGTGGGCATTTCGTAGCAGGTCAGTATCATGCACATTGCATCGAGCATCTTTGAAACGCGACAACACTAGTTTTTGTAACAAGTGTGCCTTGTTCTCTCTTGAATATCCATAGCCGGCCGTTGTAGCTGAGCGGTTCTAGGCGGTTCAATCTGGAACTGCGCAACCGCTACGCTCGCAGATTCGAATCCTGCCTCGGGCATGGATGTGTGTGATGTCCTTAGGTTAGTTAGGTTTAAGTAGTTCTAAGTTCTAGGGGACCGATGACCTCAGATGTTAAGTCCCATAGTGCTCAGAGCCATTTGAACCATTTATGAATATCCATAGTTTTCCTTATGAACTATGCGGTCGTATTGCTGCGGACTTTTTCGAAATCTGTTGATAATTTTTTTTTTTACTATGCTGCGGTTGATCTTCCTTGTACGTAATTGTATTTAGTATCGTCTCCTTGGACAACGACTCATTGTACTCCTCAGGTATCTTGTTCGCGCGGGAGAGAGAATACGACACCACACATTTCACTTAATCATCTTGCGGAAGCGCTAAAATTTCATTTGCCACTTCTTTCTCACTCTGCGAAATTCCTTAGGTTTCTTTAGGACGAAATGTCAACTTCGGCAACTGTTGTAGATGCAATGCAATGTTTGCTTTGTTTATCGTTTCCATTGCCCTACTTTGTATCAACACCACTAGCACTGTACCACTGTTGTGAGTTACTTGTCGACTAAGTACGTCAACTGCGCTCCGTAGCCTCATTCTGAGCTCTGCCTCCAGTCCCGCCTCCTGATGCCACTGTCAGCCAATACTGTGGTCGCGTGGTAGACAATACGTTGGGCTTCGAATGCCGTTAACATCATTGGCGTTTAACGACCTCGCACTTAAGGGAATCCTTATAATAAGTGACGTCAAAATGACGTGTCACTCAATGGCAGCATAGCAGTCGGCAACTTTGGAGACGTTGTATTGATTTCTTTGCTTTTGTGGTATAACTTGCGGCCTGTGGCACTATACCGTTTCATGGCAACAGAAAGATTTAGCACCGAAAGACCACCCTTGGTGTTATTGCTTATAATTAAATGTTAGTTAATGACGTGGAGGAGATAAAAGCCTTCAGGACATCGCAGCATTAACGATAATATTGTGGAGACAGACATGTGTTCAACGTGGTCTTGTGGTAAGAGATGTCGAGTTACGCAGTCGAACGAAGTAGGCTGACGCCTACTATATGCTTATATTATTTTTTAATTTCATTTCTATGTTTGTAACACATTCTGGAGCTTCTTTATGAAGGTAATACAAGTACATTCTGAAATGTTCGACATTATTCACAAGCAAGAGAGAGTTCTCACAGGCGTCAGTTTTTTCGTATTTTGTGACTTCCGTCTGATCAAACAATTGAAAACTGATATTGCTGCGAGTACAATTTGGTTGTGTGTTGTGGTGTAAGATTGGTACAGTGTATAATTAAAGCATAATAGCATACAACTAAGTTTTATGATTATAATTAAAGCATGATAGTGTAGAGGTGATTTTTACGATTTTATCTCATTTAAGTCACTTAGCGCGTTCTGAAGTATGTGCAGCTAAACGAATATTTCACGACCATAATCACGCAGTTTTCGAAAATGAAGTATCCATAAATAACTCTGAGCTCCAAGGAAATGGAGATTATATACTCATCAGTTTCCCAGTTAAGTGGTGACCTCAACCAAAGTGCGATCTAAAAATCAGACTGTAATTTGGTTAATAATTCGTAGTTAGTCATTGGTTGGGGACTGTTATTACCTTCCAGTCAAATCTATAACTACTACGGATCAGTTTGTCACTACAATGAATATTTATCACACTTCAATCTTAACATATTTCAGTTACACATAGCTGATACTCCATGCGACACTCTATTGAATATATATAGACCTAACTATTTACAAAGGTTTTGCCAACGGGTGACTCACGTCACTTACATCAAAATATAAAATACTCGCCAACGTAACCAGAGGGCGTTAACTACGAATTCTAATGCCTTCCTTGTGGCGTCATGAATGCTACCCAGTCATTACGCTTTCGACCACGGACACTACTGCACGGCCTCGCAATGGCGAGACCCAGTTGGACTGCGAGACGCTAGGTTCATCGCGGTAACACTTCTCCGACACGTCACTGTGACGTGAACGTACGCAGTTTCGATCGCCGAGGACGTCTATCCACTGTCGTGATTGTATCGAGTCTCAGCGCGGTGAACCTCCCGTGGAACGGGAGTTGGCATCGTCATTGTGTTGATACATGCCACCAGCTAGGGAACGTTTTGTTTACCTAATATTTCCAAGCATGAAAGAAATGTGTGGATAACAAAAGATACATTCTTCGCAGAAATGATCTGCAAGTATCCAGTCATTGTGTGGGTATCAGTAGGATTAAAAAACTGAAACGGGTATTTAGGTTGTGTACTAGAGGATAAGCCACATCTTCGATCTGACCTGTTCATTGACTTCGTTTTAACTGATCTATTTGTTCGTTTGAGGACCACATGCGTAACGTAATTTTTTCTAGTTTCGTATACAAAATTTTGCGTGCTCTGTTCTCCAGAATAATAAATGTAGTGTTACGATAACACTTTTCTAAAACTGTCAGAAGACTGTTAATATGAACTATCACTGTGAGTGTGGTAGCCATTCTTACTCACGAATTAAAGCAGCAACTCGTATCTTCAGTTGGTACACTCACTGCAATTTTGAAAACTATCCTTACATTTTCTTTCTTTGACGAGATCTTGCCAACATCACTCTTGTTATTTCCATACCGTAGTTATGTATTACGGAAGCTGTTAACAATAAGCTTCTCCTATGTGAAAGTGTGGTAGTTGTGTGAAGTATGTTCTAATTTATGCAAAAAATCACAATTCACTGCGAGAGAAATAAACTTTTTCGAAAGCAACTGAAACAATGAGGAAAAACAGCGGCAGGTACATTCCTGTGCCAGAACCAGAATACATTTCGTCTGCATACATACAAGATTTTCTTGTTTGGTAAAGAAGTCTCCTAAAATAACTGTCTTGTAAATGTTCTTTTCCTTAATATTTTATAGACAGCTGAGAATAAGTTACATTTTAATCATTTTTCAAATATATCAGTCTTTTATATGCTTTTTATTTTGAGTGGTGCTTACTTTGATTTACGAGATGATCAACGTATTTCGAGCATGTTTAAATTGTAAATTATTGACAATGATGGCCCACTTCTGGGAAATAGCTCTCTTATATGTACATAACATCAAATATTGTAGAACATACTTTCGTTAAATTGCAAGTTGGCAGGCCCTCTGGCCTCCTCGTACACTTATTAAGGGCCGTCAAACCAGCCTATCTTACATTTCTAAAATCTGACATTGTGTACATGCAAATTTATGTCATTTCACTACCAGATTACATTGTCATGCAAAGTATGCAATCGGATAGTATATACCGGTATGTACACTATCAGGGGTAGGATGCATACATATCATAATTACGTTTATTTCACATTGGAGATGAGTAGGAACTTTTGGACTGAGGAGGCCAAGCACTCAACAATTGTGAACGGTCGGAAGGCTGGGGGAACATCGAGTCATTGGGAACGGCGGACGGAGTTCTGAGCCGCTCTTGACTGGCGGCTTTCTATTTTGATGTTGGGTCTCAGGGGCCGGAGCGACGGATGCTCGGTGCTCTTACAATGGCTGGGGCAGTTTTCTCACGAAACCCTCAAGTTTTGGTCAGGAGCGCACCAGCTCGGTTTTACGGCTGTGCTATTGTCTGGATTGCTGGGAGAAATTGTCACTAAGCTCCTTGGAATATCCGACAGAACGGTGCCACACTTAGCACCTCAGTTCTCATATTCCGTTGGTGCCCATCACCAAAAGGCTTCCTTCGCGAACTCCTGGCGGAGGTTGTGATAGGCGACTCACCTGTTACGTTGGCACACATTTGCAGTCACCGTCAGCAACTAGCAGGACGAATGGTAATGGCGCCTAGCCTGATGGAGTACAATAGTGGGGAGTCTAGACGAATTTGTTTCAAGGCCATAATAGGCGGTAGATTTGTTTATCAGCGATAATTGGCCGAGTTCTAGCACAGCGGAGCAATCACTCTCTGGGCGCAGGGCGGAAGTAAGTTTGAGGGAAGTTGGTTCCTGGCTGCCCCGTGAGTCGGTCGTATATTTTTCCACCCTTTATTAAGAGTAATTTCATTTTCCCTTGTCTGGCCACCCGGACAAACACTTAAGAGTTTTTTCGCACTCACACTCCGATCGGTCTCCAAGGCGGAGCCCATCTGAATGCAGCAGAGCCGACCACGAGTAGCAGCCTTCGGCACGCCGCCTTACGCCGAACTGTCCGTAATATACGCAGCTCCAGCCTACATCTACACCAAATTCGCAAGCCACTTAATGGTGTGTGGCGGAAGGTACTTTCGGAACCACTGTCTGATCACTTCAACCTTTTTCCGCTCGCGAATAGCGCGTGGGATGAATGATTATCGGTAAGCCTCTGTATTGGCTCTAGTTTCTCGAATTTTCTCCTCGTGGTCAATACGCGAGGTGTATGTGGGGGGAAATAATATGTTGTCCGACTCCTGAAAAGTTCTGTCCCTAAATTTCAATTCTAAATCCCTCCGTGATGAACAGCGCTTCTCTTGTAACGTCTGCCAGTGGAGTTTGTTTAGCATCTCCGTAACGCTCTCTCGCCAGCTAAACGATCCCGTGACGAAAGGAGCCGCTCTTCGTTGGATCTTCTCTATCAATCCTACCTGATAGGGATCCCAGATATATGAACAATACTAGAGAATCAGGCGAACAAGCGCCTTATAAGACACTTCTTTCGTGGATGAGTTACATTACGTCAAGGTCCTTCCATGAATCTGAATTTGGTGTCCACTTTTCCCACTATCTGTTTTATACAGTCATTCTTCTTAAGGGTGCTCACCTAGATATTTTACGGCAGACGCTGTCTCCAGCTATTCGTCGTCAATAGTGTAGCTGTACAGTAGTGGATTCTGTTCCTATGAATGCGCAATATGTTAAATTAAGGGTTTCATTTGATTTTTCAGCCGCCCAAAATTGGAACTGAGATATCTCAGCAGTGGCATCCGTAGAACCACTTTGTCTCCACAGGTGATATTGTGGTACCGCATCCGATTACCCATTTGTTTGTTGATATTATACGTTTCACCTATTCCCTTCACTGCCCCTTCTCGTAGTAGAGAAGCACACTATATTCCATAGTTTCGTTTGTACTAGGTTCTTGCCAACACCTGTATCAGATGAAGACTATTTACATGTTTGGTTTACGTTAATATACATTATTGTTTGTTGTAGAAATTCATGATCAGTTTTATTTGCCAATTTAAAAAAAATGTAATTGTAATTTTTTTTAGCGCGGCTGTTATATGTTAAACAGTCACACTCACTAGAATCCTTTCCCACCATCATTTATGGAGGGGCACTTTTATCAAATAATTCAACGACTAATTTATCTGAAAGGCTAACCACCCCATGTAGCATGTATATCAGGGCCATTATAAGATTGCGTAACACATCTTGTGCAGATTGAATAGAAACCCACTTGGATGTGATTTGCATGACATCGTGATTCTGCCTCATAACTTGCATATCTTTTAAGGACCCCACAGTAGTAAATACGCACCTTGTTTCCAAAATTAATAAGATTCCGGAATCTGTTAGAAAAGAGGAAGGAAAAAACATTTAGATGAAGCACGACGCGAGCCGAAGTGTAACTCGACACTTCAGCCACTACACCACAGTGAACTGTAGCTAATTGGTGCACTGTTTTAGATTGTGAAGACTTCAACTGTTGCTATGCTTTAACTTATATTTGATTATAACAAATAGTACCGACAGCGACGCATTTGCAAGAGATCTTCAATATCTGAAGGAGTCTATCTTCATATGTAACATATATGTACATATGTAACAGTTTAAAACCTATCAAACAATACTTCTCGCACTTCTCAGAACTTGAGACGACCACGAGCATCATAGAAGTCTCCGACGGTCGAAAATGGGTATGTACACGTCATAGTGATGACAAGGAGAAGTGTTACCCAGGTGAATCTATCGTCTGATTAAAATTACTTGAAAGTTGACGTCTGTCACTTGTCGCTACAGTGTTGCCTCATCGGCTGTCGGCTACCGCTCGGTTACAGGTGACACACAAACGCGGCACGTCACTAACAAATGCTGTTAACGTGTAACGCGGAGCGGTGTTGGAAACGGCCGCCGCGAGGGATGACTGAAACGCGAGATGCTCTGACGACAGCTGATTTTAAGTGACCAATGACTGGACTGCGGCAGATGACGTGTCTTGGAAGCTAGAAGTTAAACCCATGTCCGCACCTAACTACAACCTCGTGATGTGCAATGTATCCGGGAAAACAGCAGTCGACGATCAGCGGCAGAACTAAATCAGGATCTCTTTTCTCACGGCGAATAAAACTAACTTCTACAAGCAAACTCAAGGCTTAAAAACTTCAATTTCAGCACTAAAAAACAAACTAGTTTCTCTCTGTGATTCTTTGGTTACCTGCAACTATCTTTACGCTGGCTACACGAACTGCAGTTTTACGAACCGATGAGCACTCCTGGTTGGCACTTAGATGTAGATTATAGACGATACAGGCAGATCCCAAATGGGAAAGGAGTGACCGGAAGAAAAATAAGATCAAATAAACAATATACTTATTATGTTTTAATAAAGAGAGATATAATATAAAATAAATATATTTAAGCCACATCAACTAACAGGTGTAGACAGTACGTGTCTTCTAGTGTTTTATAAATTTTAAAAAATGTTTTAAAAAATTTTAAAAATGTTTTACCCACCTGACGTAATTTGAATGTTTTAATAGCAATAACGGACTCACAAGGAGTGAACATGGAAATTTTGTTACTTCATGATAAATATGAAACAAGTCGGACGAAAATTTAATAATTTTACTTATGTTTCAATTTATGTAATTAAATTTGAAGTGGTTTACTTCCCTTGAGGTTCATACGTAGTTCACGTAGATGGCGCCATGTAACCACCCGATGTGTTCTCCATACAGCCCGCCTTCCGTAAACAATAGTATTCAATGAACTGTGGATGAAGCCCGACCAACATTACATGCATTGATCAAAACTGATAGTGGTATGTAAATACAAACCATATGAGTTAACCTATTAATTGCAACTTTATATGACATCATCTAACTATGTACCTCTTGTGTTCTTAGCATTGAGAATGGCTAGTTTCTAGCTGAAATCTAGGTCTGCTAATAAAATTTAAAAATTACGACTGATAGCTGAAATCTATTATTATAAGTCAAATAAAAAAGTCAATATGATAATGAAAATGACAAGTATTAGAATTTAAAAAATGTTTTAATCAGTTAACTCAATAAAAATAATAATGAAAGTCTTTTGATTAGATTTAGAAACAAAGAAATCACTGAATTTTACGAGATTCGAAACTACAGCCTTCTAAGCGATAAGTTTACTGTTGACTACTACACTACGATACTGCGCTGCAATATGGTCATTACATTTATGGCTCTGGTATCCGAGTAAGAAAGACGAATTGTAGCCTTCAAAAATTCGGCTTCACGTAATGTCGTGAGAAACCAACAAGTGTATGTCGTTAGCATCTTTGTGTGTGTGTGTGTGTGTGTGTGTGTGTGTGTGTGTGTTCGCGTGTGTGTTGCTTTTGGTGTGGTTATCAAGAGTGGTGAAATACAAAATAAAAGGGCCAGATCCAAGATTCGGGATCCAAACACAAGAAAGACAGCCAGACAAGGTGAACTGACCAACTGTTTGCCGGCCGGAGTGGCCGAACGGTTCTAGGCGCTACAGTCTGGAACCGCGTGACCGCTACGGTCGCAGGTTCGAATCCTGCCTCGGGCATGGATGTGTGTGATGTCCTTAGGTTAGTTAGGTTTAAGTAGTTCTAAGTTCTAGGGGACTGATGACCTCAGAAGTTAAGTCCCATAGTGCTCAGAGCCATTTGACCAACTGTTGTGCCAATTTGGCAATGGCGAACAACTCAGGCGTGACGATCAGCGATCTGATTGGAGGAAACCAGCTGCAGTCCGTGGAGTGTCAGCTATCAAGTATTTTTGATCAGACTTTAGCGTCTGCCTTGGCCTGCCTCGTGGCAGCCGTCGTTGTCCCGGGGAACCCCCGGCGCGCTGGGCCTGGCACCGCGCCGCCCTCCATTACGGCCCCACCGCGCAGTCAGTGCCTACTGTCTACTGCCGGCTGCCTGCCTACTGAATCAACACGGCACGCCTTAATGGACGACCAGACAGAACGACAGCCGCGAAAATACGTTCCGCCCCTGCCTCGCTTTGTACGACTCACGTAAACAACGTTTGTCTCTCAGCCGTTTCGCCCTTGTTTTATTTTCGGGGTCAGAGTCAGGTAACGCCAAACCGTATTTATAACGCGACAGCGTATTTAAAATTGACTTCCGAGACTGCGTCTATTTATAGCAGTGGCAAGTTTGCTCCGTATAGGGGCACAGCAGTACGGAGTCTCGTCCTCTCCGACGTTTAACCTCGGTCTGTCTCCGTCTCGCTAGTTAACTGATTGCCGCGCCCCGCGAGACTGAAATGAACTGTTCGGATATAAAGTTCTGTTAGAACAGGGGACTGAGAGTTCTTTTATACTCTTTTCATCCTGACGTTCTGATGAATGCTCTGTTTAATTGACTGTGATATACCTTTTAGTTTTTGAGAATTATCGCCAAAAAGTGTCACTTTGATGTATTTATGCCTTTCTTTTCATTCAACAGCGCCAGCTGAAGTGCCCTTCCTCTCATTTTTCTTGCCTCTCTATTTATTTATTTATTTGTTTGCAAGTTCTCCAATTTATTTGTTTGCAGTATAATGGCTGTTACACAGTTAACTAACTATCCGTCATGTCAGTGTTCTGTAACTATGAAGAAGCAAGTTAGGGGCAGGTGCAATGTTCCACTGAAAGCAACAGGACAGCTGAGGGAGTTTTAAATTTAGCTTCTCTCTCACACTGCGTGAGTTACTAGAGAATATTTTTCTTTTAACGTTGCTAGTTCACTAGACAAGAATTGATATATACTACTGGCTATCATCTGACACATACTGACTTCGAAAATGAGTCAAAGTCTACCATATTGACACCATGATACGAGTCAGCTAAAGCTGAAATATTAAACGTTGTTTGAAGGTCTTTTTGCTCATCGGAGGAGCACAGTTTCTAAATTTTCTGCAGTTCTCCGGGGACTGAGATAACTTCACTATTTGGCTACAAAAAGTACTTCACTGATAATTTTCAAGTTGACTTATTGATCAAGACATTGATAGTTGATGTTACTGATGTTTTAATTATACTCTTTAAACACTTTTTCCTTGATATCCTTCTCTCTTACGTGTCTAAGTTATTCTTTTTCTCATTGTTCCCCACTATTGGACATTTTGCTAGGTATATTTTCCTCTCATCCTCGGCGGTAAGGCAGAATGCTTCATTCTTTACCAGTCAGCCGGCCGTGGTGGCCGAGCGGTTCTAGGCGCTTCAGTCTGGAACCGCGCGAACGTTACGGTGGCAGGTTCTAATCCTGCCTCGGCCATACATGTGTGGTTACTTAGGTTACTTAGGCTTAAGTAGTTCTAAATTCTAGAGGACTAATGACCTCAAATGTTAAGTCCCATAGTACTCAGAGCCATTTTACCAATCTATTCATTGTAACAAATATGTAGTAAAACCACCAGACCAGTTCTGTTCCTCCTGGGCGCTAGAATTTTCTTGTATCCTCTTCTTAAAAATATAAAGTAGTTTCATTCACTGCTACATGAGTAACTGTAAATCATTAAATTGTAGCTTTTAGTATCTCATTCGGCCCACTTTGTCAAAATTCCTCTTTCTTTATTTTTAGGGTTCCGTAACTCACTCTGACTGTTTAGCCCATAAAAACAGTTAAAAAAAAAGTGAGTTTGCGTCATCATAAGGTTGAAAAATATCATACTCGGGATATAGTTCGTAATTTGTGGACTGAAATTGCAGGTTTATTGGAAATCATAAGCAGGCAAAATCTTTATCGGACATTTTAGGTATAAATTATAACCTCAAAACATAATTTGTTCGAGTGAGAGGGGTTGTGTACCTTACGCTTATATTTATTGTTGTGGATCATTTTTGGGTTGTGATAACTCTTCTTTTTAGGATGTGGTTGATTGCTGCCTACGAATTATTATTGCTGCTTACTGCTGTTTTTATGCCAGTAGTGTGGTGATTCTGTTATATGAAGTGGTTTGCTTATTTAGAGTATGTGGTTCATAATGGCACTGAGCACTACGGGACTTAACATCTAAGGTCATCAGTCCCCTAGAACTTAGAACTACTTAAACCGAACTAACCTAAGGACATCACACACATCCATGCCCGAGGCAGGACTCGAACCTGCGACCGTAGCGGTCGCGCGGTTCCAGACTGGAGCGCCTAGAACCGCTCGGCCACACCGGCCGGCTAGTGTATGTGTTTCCACTTTTAAGTGCTTTACATGTTCAGAGTATCTTATTCTAAACTTTATCCTTGTGTTTCACACGTATGCTGAATGACTGTCATTGAAGGTTAATTGACATATGTCTGCACATATTCAAGTATATACAGACAGGTCGCCCGGTTAGCCGCGCAGTCTAACGCGCTGCTTCCCGAGCGGGAAGGCGTGCCGCTCCCCGGCACGAATCCGCCCGGCGGATTGTATAGATCATCCACCTGTGTGCCGGCCGGAGTGGCCATGCGGTTCTAGGCGCTACAGTCTGGAGCCGAGCGACCGCTCCGGTCGCAGGTTCGTATCCTACCTCGGGCATGGACGTGTGTGATGTCCTTAGGTTAGTTAGGTTTAATTAGTTCTCAGTTCTAGGCGACTGATGACCTCAGGAGTTAAGTCGCATAGTGCTCAGCGCCATTTGAACCATTTTTTTTACACCTGTGTTTGGCGTCTTTATAATAGCAAAAGCCTCAATGCAGCGCTCGTCTTCAAACGCAGAGCCGTGATGGTATCCATCCCACCGAGTGAGGTTAAAATCTAACCTAACTCATAATGATGATGGATTCTAACGTAATCCAACCCAACGTCCTTGTTGCCACCAAAAGCTGGCAAATGGGATTGCATGTACTTTGCCCCAATTGTCGGCCGATGTTATCGGTCCATCTCTGGCGACGGCGTCTGGCGACTTTTGTAAGTGCCATTGTGAACGCATTCTTATAAGATCACTTCGTAGTCCACCTCTCTGGCCGTCTGTCAACACCCTTTTCTCTGGGCAACGGGAAGGGGTATAAGAGTGAAACTTACGTCGAATACTAAGGTCTACGATCTCTTGGCCGGGTAAGACATTAAAGTTCTAAGTCAGTGCAGCAGAAAGATGGGACCAATTACGTCACATATTTTGATACTCGCCGCAAAAACACTCATCAAAACCTGTAGGGTACTTCCCGTTCACTTAAATTAATGAAATTTGGCGAGGAGCAAAGTCCCACAGCACAAGTAAAGGAAAAATACGAACACTGGTAATAAGTAATACTAATACATACAATTATTTTGCCATTTGTTGCCAATCTGTCTGCCTGTCTGGCTGTTAAGGCCCATTTTTCACAGGAACTAGTAGAGGTATCAAATCGAATTTTATGTCAAATATCATGGTCTACGGTCTCTTGGCGTCGCAAAAATTTTGAGTTTCTAAGTCTGTGAAATCAAAAGATACGGCCATTTACGTCATATATTTTGATACTTGCAAACTCACTCGTTTAAACCTATAGGTGAACTATCGATTTACACAATTAAGTTTGTACGGAACCTTCAGAGCGCGAGTCCTTGCGGCACTTGCCCGGTTTTTTCATCTAGTTGAAGTTCTCAAGGCTTGTGTCAGTAAGACATGAAAAAGGACCACGCTATGGAACAACCTCTAGCCGTCAATTTTAGCCATTGTAGGCTTTGATGTTCGTGATTGATTTTTTCCACAGATCGTACTTTGAATTTGTGGCTTATTTGCTGAAAACTATTTCTTTAGCAACCTGACTGTGTTACTGTATTTATGTTCCATAGGGACGTCAAAATACACACCAATAAATACTGGTATACAGGTTGAGTTTTTCCACCGTGTACATACTCTAGGGACTGATCGATGAGATGATACGGAACAGAAAAGTTATAATGAACTTATGTCCGGAAATGAATGGTTTCCATGTTAGAGACCATTTGTTCAGTCATACTTCGTTACAGAAGCGGCGGTCTAATAAGAGTTGTACCATGCAGCTACAGTTACAGTATGCATGGTTTCCTCCTAGAGGATGGCACTCTTCATGATACGTCATGCCCTAGCGCCTTCTCCTGCCATAGTAATTGAAATGTTGTGTCCGATTCACTTCTCTTGCTGACTCACCTTGTAGTGGATGTGATACAGCGTTGTACACAATTGTTCGGTATTCGAATCGAGAGCTTGTTCAAAAATGGTTCAAATGGCTCTGAGCACTATGGGACTTAACATCTGAGGTCATCAGTCCCCTAGAACTTAGAACTACTTAAACCTAACTAACCTAAGGACATCACACACATCCATGCCCGAGGCAGGATTCGAACCTGCGACCGTAGCGGTCGCGCGGTTCCAGACTGTAGCGCCTAGAACCGCTCGGCCACCCCGGCCGGCCGAGAGCTTGTGTTTACTTACGGAAAGGCAAATGGCACGGGGCGGCGGGCAGCAAGGTTGTATCAGGAGACCTATCCCCGCCGATAACAACCACAGCATTCAATGTTTGCAACAGTGTTTCGCTGTTTGTCGTTTCAGAAAGCAGGAAATCATGAAGGATGTGTCCGAAATGTTCGGACACCAGACTTGGAAGGAAATGTGATTAACATTGCGGAAGGCGACCGCTGTGTAAGTACCAGGCAGATGGCTCGCCAGTACGGGGTAAGCCAAAATGGTTCTAATGGCTCTGAGCACTATGGGACTTAACATCTGAGGTCATCAGACCCCTAGAACTTAGAACTACTTAAACCTAACTAACCTAAGGACATCACACACATCCATGCCCGAGGCAGTATTCGAACCAGCGACCGTAGCAGTCTCGCGGTTCCAGACTGAAGCGCCTAGAGCCGCTCAGCCACATCGGCCGGGTAAGCCAGAAGACCGTATGCAACATTCTCCATGATAATTGTTACTGCCCTTATCAGTTACAGCGTGTGCAGGGCTTCCACATCGGAGCAGTTTTGTCACTGGTTTCTTCACCAGGCAACCACGATTCCAGGATTTGCGTCATCCATTCTGTTCACAGATGTGGCCACTTTACGCGGAGTGGTATCTTCAACTTACATAACAGTTGTCTGTGCTATAGTATGCAGAACCCCCATGGCATGATGACAGCTAATCATCGGCATCGGTGCAGCCGGAATGTGTGGGCCGGGATAATTGGCGACCATATTTTGGGACCAGTCTTCGTTCCACGTCGCCTAACAGGCCGGAACTTTCGGCGTTTCTTGCTGGTGACTTTGCCTCCCTTGCTAGAAGAAATACCATCGATGATCCGAAGTGTTATGTGGCTACTACATGACGGAGCTCCAGCCCACTTCCCCGATAATGTCTGGGTGCTCCTCAATCGTGTCTTCTCTGGTCGATGGATCGGACGTTAGCCGGATCTCAACACGTGTGATTTCTGGTCATGGGGCCATCTCAAAAGTATCGTCTATGCAGAGCCCATTCCAGATGTGGAGACACTTGAGCAGCGTATTCATGCTGCCTTTGTTCGGATACAGTGTGGCCGATGTGAACATGTGAGACAGAATATGCTACGGCGCGTATACTCATGCGTCGAGGCACATGGAAACCATTTTCAACGCATACTGTAGCTGTGGCTGCGTGGTACAAAGCGTATTAGACCGTAGTCTCTGTAATAATGTAGGATTGAATAAATGCTCTCCAGCATGGAGGCCGTGCATTTACGGACATAAGTTCATTGGACCTTTTTTGTTCGATATCCTCATTCGATTAATCCGTAGACTTTGTACACGGTGGAAAAATTCGCTCTCTATGTACCTGACGATGTTACAAATTATGAATATCTCTAAGAAAGGCACGCCCAGAATTTATATAGTCGGTAACATACATCCTCTTTTCTGTAACAACAATGCAACTCTCTAGTAACACATTATCAGATACACAAAGCAGTGGATGTTGTCGCTCTGTATATCCCTGATGATGTTACAAATCATGAATACCTCCAAGAAAGGTACGCCCAGAATTTATGTAGTCGGTAAAATATATCCTCTTGTCTGTAACAACAAAAAAATGGTTCACATGGCCCTGAGCACTCTGAGGTCATCAGTCTCCTACAACTTAGAACTACTTAACCTAAGGTGATCACACACATCCATGCCCGAAGCAGGATTGGAACTTGCGACCGTAGCGGTCGTGCGGTTCCAGACTGAAACGCCTAGAACCGCTCGGCCACTCTGGCCGGCCTGTAACAACAATGCAACTCTACAATAACACATTATGAGATACGCAAAGCACGAAACTGTAAGAAGATACGATAAGACGGAATATAGACCGTTATCAGCAGAGAACAATGATAATAGATTTCGTAGACCATTTTCGAAAACTGGTCACTGGGGACGGAAAAATGAATCCTGGTAGCTCAACAATGTGGAAGGAAATTGATTATGACTCTGCTCGTACTAAATAGGAATCGAATGACAATAGTATCATATTGATCGGTAGAGTTAACTCTAATTAACCCGCAAGATCAAGTTGCGCGCGATACTGAGTCCGAGTTTTTAATGGATTTTGCTCACCTGTTTTGGTAGATGCCGATTTGGTTCCTTATTTCCGATTCAGAAAGACAATGCACAAGTCAGACATAAAAAACCCACAAAATACAGTTCATAATACTCGTAGAGGTCGTACACAAAATTATGCTGTTATCTCTAGGGGAAGTTGCAGCTTCTTGATGGGCATCTAGGGACAGGAATGAGTAGTAGTTCCAGGCAATCGAAGGAAAAATAATAATTTACGATTTCGTGATTAGAATGAGATCTTGCTGGCAATACATAATCTGTGTTAGACACACCATGTCGATGAGCTGTCTCTCAGTGATGTGTGAGAAATAAAAAATTCCTTACTGTGTTACAAATTTTGTTCGAACGTGACTGGGAAATTTTTAAGTAAGGTATTTGCGGCTTCAGACGCTGCTTGCTACGCCGATCGGCGCTGCATAGTTAAGTGGGAAGATTAACGAGTGGCTGTAGTAAACAACATCCAGTTCCTTGTGCAGCATTAAAACGGCGTCTTGGCAAGAGAACGTGGCAACAGCCCACGAGAGACGCGGGCCGCCTCCAGCCGTCGCACGATTGCATCAGACGATTTGTTTTTCACAATACTGTAGGTAGGATTTGGTGAAGTACCACAACAACCGGATCTGCCTGCAGTTTGCCAAAGCATGTTCAAAGAATTATAGGTCACACATCAGCTGTCCAGCTGTGTAGTGTTGACGACTGTAATGGATTCAAAAATGTGTGTGAATTCCTAAGGGACCAAACTGCTGAGGTCATCAGTCCATAGACTTACACAATATTTAAACTAACTTATGCAAAGAACAACAGACACACCTATGCCCGAGGGCGGACTGGAACCTTCGGTGGAAGAGGCCACGCAATCCGTGACATGGCGCGCCAGCCGTGGTAGCCGAGCGGTTCTAGGCGCTTCACTCCGGAACCGCGCGACTGCTACGGTTCGAATCCTGCCTGGGGCATGGATGTGTGTGATGTCCTTAGCTTAGTTAGGTTTAAGTAGTTCTAAGTTCAGATGTTAAACCATTTGAACCATTTTGAACCGTGACATGGCGCCTCAAACCGCGAGGCTGAATTCATTTAGAGTTGTATTTCGGCTGTTAGTTATGAATCGTAGGAAAATAAGGGATATGGTTAGATTCGATACCACTGGTTCAATCAAATAGACAGGTCGTCACTGGCTCAAATGGCTCTAAGCATTATGGGACTTAGCATCTGAGGTCATCCGTCCCCTAGACGTAAACCTAACTAACCTAAGGACATCACACACATCCATGCCCGAGGCAGGATTCGAACCTGCGAGCGTAGCAGCCGCGTGGTTCCGGACTGAAGCGGCCGGGGTCGCCACTGGCACTGTCATTTGCTCCACTTGACGAATGACTGCCGAGAGGTTGAGTTTAAACCAGGATACTCCCCTAACCCTCACAATGAATAATTGAAGCCTATCTCTGTACTTTCTTTTGCGCAGCTGATAATCCGTCCCCGCCGAGCCAATATGCGGTTAGTCAGTTCATTTAATTTTTATTTTTGATTATGACTCAGGAATTACCTTAATTGGGCCACAAACTGTGATGTGATGGCTAGTATAATTCGACTCGCGCGTGCTTCAAGTGCCATTTCCTTGAATCATGGTGGATCGCCTCCGATTTATCAGTTCGTGATGCTGACGATCACAGCTGACCTTACTTCTTTTCATTTCAAGTGAGAAACTACCAGAAGATAAAATTTTTTGGTTCTTTTTTTGTGTTCGTCATAGTAATTGCTTCTGCTGGTAATTATGCTAAAATATTCTTCATCTAAAACATGAATGGGTGCAATCGATATTTCTATGATGAATATTTGTTCCTAGAATCGATACAATTCGAATGTCATGACAACTGGCTGAATTTATTTCCAACTCGCATAATGATCATTATTACGAGTGCCATTAATTGTGGAACATTACTTTAGGAGGTTTTTAAGGACAGGTTTTTCCAGATATTAATGTATTTATCGTATACCGTACATTGAGGAAGCAGTAAAGAAAAACAAAGCAGAAATTGGAGTAAGAAATAAACTTCAGGGAAAAGAAATAAAAGCCTTGTGATTTGAGGATGACATTGTAATTCTGTCAGATAGCAAAGTACTTAGGAGAAATTGAAAGGAATGGACAGTGTTTTGAAAGGAGGATATAAGACGAACATCAACAAAAGCGAAATAAGGATAATGGAATGTGCTCTTATTGAATCAGGTCATGCTGAAGGAATTAGATTAGGAAACGAGACTCTGAAAGTAGTAGATGACTTTTGCTACTTGGGCAGCAAAATAACTGATGGTAGCCGAAGTAGAGAAGAAACGTAGACTGGCAATGGAAAGGAAAGCGTTTCTGAGGAAGAGAGATTCGATAACACCGCATGTTGATTTAAGTGTTAGGAAGTCTTTCCTGAAAGTATTTGTATGGAGAGTAGCCGTGTGTGGAAGTGAACCATTAACGATAAACAGTTTAGACAGTAAGAAAACAGCAGCTTTTGAAATGTGGTGCTACAGAAGACTGCTAAAGATTAGATGGGTAGATCACATAATTAATGAGGAGGTACTGAATAGAATTAGGAAGAAAAGAAAACTGTGGCACAACTTAACTAAAAGAAGGGATCGGTTGATACGACAAATTCTGAGAAATCAAGGGATCGCCAGTTTGCTAATGTTGGAGGTAAGCGTGTGGAGGGGGGGGGGGGGAGAGGGGCGGGCGGGGGTAAAAATGGTAGAGGAAGACGAGTAGATGAATATAGTAAGCAAATTCAGAGGGACGTAAGTTGCAGTAGTTGTTTGGAGATGAAGAGGCTTGTACAAGCCAGAGTAGCATGGAGAATTGCATCAATCCAGTCTTCGGACTGAAAACCACTATAACAACACATACATGATGATATCTACATTTTAAATCACGAACATTCTTTCAGAATAGTATCCTATTTGTTGTGAACGGCCGTGCCGAATTGGATACACCTGTACACGTCACATCACCGAAGTTAAGCACCGTCTACGGTGGTTAGCATCCGGGTGGCTATGCGCTGTTGACTTCGCGGAGTGCTCTCAGCCTAGTGATGCCAGTTCAGGAGCTACTTGAAGGAGTAGTAGCCGTTTCACGTCACGAAAACTGCAACCGATGGGAGAGCGGTGCGCTGACCGCACACACCTCCATATCCTCACCCGATGTCGCCATTCGGCTGAGAATGACACGGTGGTCAGTCGGCGCCACTGAGCTTTCCGAAATCTGTCGGATGGAGTACAGTTTTATTCTCGTTAGTGACAAGCGTGTAGTGTTTTTTATATTGTCGCCGCATACGGGAAGCACGGTGATTTACTGTCGTAGGAGGTAGGTTACTTGAGTGTTGTAGCAACAGCAGACGCTGTCTCTTCATGTGATCTATCTTTCCGCGTTAAGGGGTAACTTGGCGGAAATAAATTGTGCTTCTCTTTGGAACTATTCAGATTGTTTATGAGCTACACAGTTGGCTCTGTGACTGCTTTATTGTGCTCTTCCCAGCTTGCAGTCTGGACTCGTATTGGTTTAATTGGGACCCCTGCTACGGCAGTCACTGCACGCACTTAACGTACTTATGGAGGCGCCCTCTAGAGAGTAATTTATTTTATTTATTATTCATTGTTCTTCCTGGGCTGTGAGGCACATCAGCATTTTCATTATCAGAAACAGAATAAGAGATTCTTATCAAAATCAATGAGATAGCTGTGCTGGGATTAGAGCATCTTTGTAAGTACTAATATAGAACATCACAGGTTGTGAATGTAGGCTTTTATTGCAGTGGAAGAATAATGACCTTAGGACACTGCATCGGATGCTATCGCTCAAAAAAAAGTTTTACTCTGCTGCCGTGACTTGAATACCTCATTCAATCAGAAAGTTCTTCTTGTGTACTCTTTTAACTACCGAGCGAGGTGGCGCAGTGGTTAGACACTGGACTCGCATTCGGGAGGACGACGGTCCAACCCCGCATCCGGCCATCCTGATTTAGGTTTTCCGTGATTTCCCTAAATCGCTGCAGTCAAATGCTGGGATGGTTCTTATCAAAGGGCACGGCCGGCTTCCTTCCCCGTCCTTCCCTAATCCGATGAGACTGATGACCTCGCTGTCTGGTCTCCTTCTCCAAACAACACAAAAAAACTACTCTTTTAACTACAAGAAATCGCTATGTACGCGTACCATTGCAATGGAGCTAAAAACACATCTGTAGTTTCGGTGCAGATTAATGGAGCGTGCTGTGTGTCCAGTGGTGAACGGGAGAGTGCGGCTTGTGTAGGCTGTTCATCCCGACAATATGGCTCAAAGGGTCACTCCAAGCCTGGCCCATTTTAGCATTACCAGTTGACAATAAGAAGGGTTGTCAGCACTGGAGGTTAGCTGTCGAACTGACGTACACCACAGCGACGTCATTTGCTTATTCATCAGCGATCTTTAGGACACAGAACATTGATGATTTGTCTCTGACTGGTCGGCTGCAGTTAACAACAGCTGATAATCGCTAGCAAATAATTGTGGCCGGTAAGAGAGTGCAACGCAACTGAAGGCTGACTATTTGGAGGCAACGGAGAGGGCTTTGGTGACGCAGACAGTACGCAACCATCATTACCTGGACACGATCAATGTGGTCTCTAGGCATTCATTACGAACGGTATTACTATACCTGCCTATCCTGGCACTGTGATGCGTGGAGGTGGACAACGGATCACTTGGAGTACAACCTGGTAGGGCACTGCATCCGCGTGGTGAATCTGCGTGAGCGGCTGTCGCTCTCCATCGCTCGCTTTGCACGCGGCGCGGAAGAACGGAGCTGGCAGCTGCCTCGCTCGTCAACGTGGGAGCGAGAGCTCGCTGAGTGCTGGGCAACACGCGTGTGGACCCGACGCCGGGCTGAGGGAACACGGCGATTATACAGCTTCGTCACGAAATAGCGGCACAGTTTTGTCTGCGAAACTTTGGAATCCATTTATAATTAGAATTTATTTTTAGTTCTCGATTTTCCGTTTTTCCGGGGAAGAAAGCTTATGCTTAGGGAATTCAATACTTCGAGATCCACAGTATCAAGAATGTGCCGAGAATACCAAATTTCAGGCATTATTTCTCACCACGGACAACACAGTGGCCAACGGCCTTTGTAGTGTAATGACGTAAGTTTTGTATAAATGATTTTCTTTTGACATATGACCATGTGTAGACTTCGTCACCTACGTCAGTTACAAAACCCTTCAAAATTATTTAAATTCTTTTTAAAGTCGTCTCTGAATGGTTCTTGAACGAAACTGTAATTGAAACATCATCATTTGAGTCGTATGCGCAGAATTACGTCACTCAGTGCAATTGGTTTGCGCAAACTTTTTTCAATTTAGATGTCGTTTGTTTCTTCTCAGAAATTATATTAATGCAAGTTATCTTCTTTAATAAATATTAAAACCACATTGAATAAACTTTTAAGACTCAAACTCGCGGTGAACGTTGTCAAAAATTAATAATCTTGTCAAATAAATCAGTAATACTTCTTCCTTAATATAATTCTTCATAAATAAATTCTCGGAACACGTATTTAAACTTTTGTAGTATACACTAGGTTATTATCTTCATATATACTACATATAGACGTGAACATGAGCCTTGAAAAGATAGGACTGAACATTTACAACATGATTAAACTTTCTATGTCGTCATTGTTGTAGAAACATTACAAATTCTTATTTTTTCAGTTTTTAGAAGCACGACGCAATAACTCGGTTTCAGGATCTTCTGTTGCTCTTTGGCTGTCGACCGGCGACATATAGTGGCCAGCAATTTTCTCTCTGGTCCCGGCAGTGAAGATGCTGTCTCCGTTCGTTGCGCCGCCCTCTCCGTACATGAAACATAAAAATAAATATAAAACTTTAGATAATTCACAAACATTACAAATATTACAAAATACAGAAACAAAACACTAAATTAAACTTATATTCACCTGCAAACTGGGCTGACACTGGTGGATAGGTGACGCTTCAATTTCGCGTCCCACTACACCTTCACTTAACGACAGAGAGGAGCAGCGTGTGCATACAGTTGTCAGTCCCAACTCTCTGTGAAACAGCCGCAGAAATCAATGCGAGATGTACGACATATGTATCCGTTACGACAGTGCTGAGAAATTTGACGTTAAAGGGCTGTGGCAGCAGACGACCGACGCGAATGCCTTTGCTAACAGCACGACATCCGCTGTAGCATCTCTCCTGGGCTCGTGACTGTATCGGTTAGACAACAGACAACTATAAAACCGTGGCCTGGTCAGTTGAGTCCCGATTTCAGTTGGTAAGATCTGATGGTGCTTGGGTTCGATTGTGGCGCAGACCCTACAAAGCCATGAACCCAAGTTGGCAAGGCACTGTGTAAGCTGGTGGTGGCTCCATAAAAGTGTGAGCTGTGTTTACATCTAATGGAATGGATGCTCTGGTGCAACTGAATCTATCATTGACTGGAAGTATGTTCGGCTACTTGGAGACCACTTGCAGCCTTCATGTTCCCAAACAACGATGTCATGTAACCAGGCAATAATTGTTCACGATTGGTTTTAAAATCTTTCCGAAGAATTCGAGCGAATAATTTGGCCACGCAGATCGCCTGACATGGATCCCATCGAACACTGATAGGACATAATCGAGATGTCAGTTCGTACACAAACTCCTTCACCGGCAACACTTTCGCAATTGTGGATAGCTATAGAGCCAGCAGGGCTCAATATCTCTATAGGGGTCTTCCAACGAGTTGTTGAGTCCATGCCACGTCGATTCGTTGCACTACGGCAAGAAACAGGAGGTTCGACGCTATAAAGGCTCTGAGCACTATGGGACTTAACATCTATGGTCATCAGGCCCCTAGAACTTAGAACTACTTAAACCTAACTAACCTAAGGACATCACACAACACCCAGCCATCACGAGGCAGAGAAAATCCCTGATCCCGCCGGGAATCGAACCCGGGAACCCGGGCGTGGGAAGCGAGAACGCTACCGCACGACCACGAGATGCGGGCTTCGACGCTATGTTAGGAGATATATTGCATGACTTTTGTCACATTGTAATTGTCTATTTGGTATATATACAAATAAAAAACTTCAATCCAGCTATAGGGTAGACCCTCATTTCCAAGTCTAGCAAATGAACCGATGAAACTGTTATAGCTGATAATGTTAACTGCATTGACCGGAAAGAGTAAGGAAGCGCTGGGTGTAGGGGCAAGATCAGCGCAAGGCGCATGTGCAAATTGTAAATTCGTAGCCTGTGTGCTAGTAAGTGAGAGCGCGTGACACTGACGTGGCCACAGACAGTGCTCACTTGGCTGTGTCATTGGACGAGACAGTATTCGTAATCTTCAGCAACTATCGTACTTTCTCGCACATAGCACCAGCGTGAAGATCACTAAGATAGTCGACATGTTTCCAGGGATCTATAGCTTGGACCAGTGGCGACGGAGTCTCTTTACCGAAGAGTACAGGATCTGTCTGACACCTGATGGTCGTCAAAGAAGAGTGTGGAGGGGGACAGGCGCCAGTGTACGTCTTAGGCATGCAGTCTACGGACTCATCAGGAAGACAGTTATATTCTGGGCCGGTGTCGAGTAAAGCTATTGGACGCCTCTAATTTGAGGGCTGTGCACTATCGAGACAAGAGTATTCAGTCCATTAAGCATCCTTAAACTCCACTTTTCGGTGTTGGATTCGTCTTTCAACAACATAATGCAGGAGATGCGCCTGATCCTGAGCACATTCCTCTGGGGGAGGGGGGGGGGGAGGAGAGGGGGGGGCAGTAATCAATAGAATAGAAGGTTACACAGGATCTGCTGACATGAAACCTGTTAAGGTTCTTGAAAACAGGTGATACCTGCAGTGTGTCGTTGCACTCCCCTCACACAATGGACGGAGTCAGAAAGGCCTCAATCGAAGAAATGGACAGGCTTGAGCGGCAAAGTATGGATCATCTCGTGGACAGCAAGTTTAGGAGTATCCAAATAGGTTTCAGTTCACGGGGTATAGCTACACGGTATTCATTGTTATTCAGAAGCACGAGTCGATTCAACAGCTATTCAGAGAAGTGCATCATCGAACTACTGTCTTCATTTTGGTTACTGTTTCGTTTTCATTTCAGTTACTTTTGAGCATGATAAGTGAGCAGTGCAGCTCAGCTTCTTTCGAATCCCCGGAGTCTCTCTGTCCTTTGTTAGTTGGCTTCTGAGATGTTCTTGTTCTGGTGGAGGCGCTCGATTTCAGCGACAGTGGCCGCGAGAGTGCGCGATCGGCAATACGGCGGACAGAGTGATGGATGCGAGGCCGTCTGGTGTGGTTGGTGGCTCTGGCCAGACGCAAGTGACTGTGTGAGGCAGGGCGCGACTGCCAGAATGGACAGGAGGTGGCTCCATCGTTTTTCAGAGCGAGAGGGTCACAGCTGTTTGCGCTCAGTTGAAGGGGTCGTTTTTCCACTGCTTCGTAGCCTTCTTTAACTTCTGTCATCTGGTGGAGTGGCTGTATGCCGGACACGACACGAATTTTGATCCTAGTTACAGGCTCTGAGTAATGGCTTAGCTGTTTGCTGACGTGAATTCCTAAAAGAAAGAATGGCTCTGAGCAGTACGGGACTTAACTTCTGAGGTCATCAGTCCCCTAGAACTTAGAACTACTTAAGGACATCACACACATCCATGCCCGAGGCAGCATTCGAACCTGCGACCGTAGTGGTCGCACGATTCCAGACTGTAGCGCCTAGAACCGCTCGGCCACTCCAACCGACCTAAAAGAAAGAGCCTCAGTTGTTTTATATTTATTCAATTAACCTGAATGCCCACCCAGTATTCTGTTCTAGATATTTCTTGACATCTTTGGGGAAATGGGTGCGTTTTATTAACCGAAGTCGTGAACTATGCAAGTTCTGCCTCATCCGAGTCGACCTAAGTTCGGTGGTTGTCCCTTTAACCTTTGCATTCGCAGTTTGCATAACGTCTCTCTTGTGTTTTGGTTCGATACAGCTCCGTGGAGTCGCGGACCTTGGTTTCTGCCCGTTGCCTTTCGAGCCCCTGGTAGCTCTGTGCTTACATACTGACTGTGATTTACGAAGTCACTGTGCTATTTCGCACTGGACTTATATTTGCGTCCCGTGTGTATTTATTGAAACTACTTCTCCAGCAGTGATGTGGAACCGGACGTTAACGCACGTCTTAGTGTGTTCTAGTTTTGCTGGCCTGAGGGCCACGCCATGTAGAAGTCGACGCCGGTCTGAAGGCAGCTGAGAAAAAGTGACTCGGAAAACGGTTCACCGAATCAGGAGTTACATAAAGCAATTATATATAATTGAAAGCTTGCCTTGAAGGTGTATTTTGGGAGTGCCTCTCAAATGATTTTTTTTTCTCAAATGGTTAATACCTTAAAAATTTCTTGTTGTTTACTTAACTGCAAGAAATTGTACACTACTGGCCATTAAAATTGCTACACCAAGAGAAATGCAAATTATAAACGGGTATTCATTGGACAAATATTATACACTAGAACTGATATGTGATTACATTTTCACGCAATTTGGGTGCATAGATCCTGAGAAATTAGTTCCCAGAACAACCACCTCTGGCCGTAATAACGGCCTTGATACGCCTGGGCATTGAGTCAAACAGAGCTTGGATGGCGTGTACAGGTGTACAGCTGCCCATGCAGCTTCAACACGATACCACAGTTCATCAAGAGTAGTGACTGGCGTATTGTGACGAGCCAGTTGCTCGGCCACCATTGACCAGACGTTTTCAATTGGTGAGAGGTCTGGAGAATGTGATGGCCAGGGCAGCAGTCGAACATTTTCTGTATCCAGAAAGGCCCGTACAGGACCTAAGACATGCCGTCGTGCATTATCCTGCTGAAATGTAGGGTTTCGCAGGGATCGAATGAAGGGTAGACCCACGGGTCCTAACACATCTGAAATGTAACGTCCACTGTTCGAAGTGCCGTTAATGCGAACAAGAGGTGACGGAGACGTGGCACCCCATACCATCACGCCGTGTGATAGGCCAGTATGGCGATGACGAATACACGCTTCCAATGTGCGTTTACCGCGATGTCTACAAACACGGATGTGACCATCATGATGCTGTAAAGAGAACCTGGATTCATACGAAAAAATGGCGTTTTGCCATTCGTGCACCCAGGTTCGTCGTTGAGGACACTATCGCAGGCGCTCCTGTCTGTGATGCAGCGTCAAGGGTAACCGCAGCCATGGTCTTCGAACTGATAGTCCATGCTGCTGCAAACGTCGTCGAACTGTTCGTGCAGATGGTGGTTGTCTTGCAAACGTCCCCATCTGTTGACTCGGGGATCGAGACGTGGCTGCAGAATCCGTTACAGCCATGCGGATAAGATGCCTGTCATCTCGACTGCTAGTGATACGACGCCGTTGGGATCCAGGACGGCGTTCCGTATTACCCTCCTGAACCCACCGATTCTATATTCAAATGCTACCAGTCATTGGAACTCGACCAACGCGAGTAGCAATGTCGCGATACGATAAACCGCAATCGCGATAGGCTACAATCCGACCTTTATCAAAGTCGGAAACGTGACGGTACGCATTTCTCCTCCTTACACGAGGCATCACAACAACGTTTCACCAGGCGACGCCGGTCAACTGCTGTTTGTGTATGAGAAATCGTTGGAAACGTTCCTCATGTCAGCACGTTGTAGGTGTCGCCACCGGCGCCAACCTTGTGTGAATGCTCTGAAAAGCTAATCATTTGCATATCACAGCATCACTTCCTGTCGGTTAAATTTCGCGTCTGTAGCACGTCAACTTCGTGGTGTAGCAATTTTAATGGCCAGTAGTGTATGAGTTTATTATGGTGGAATCATTTAGACTAAAGTATATGTTGGGGGTGCCTCTTAAGTGGTTGTTTTTCTTAGATAGTTAATACCTTTTTTAATAAATTTCCTATTGCTCTTAACTGAGAGAAAAGCGTAAGTTTTGATGGTTAACACTTCTGTTAAGAAATGGTAGTTAGGAACCTTTCTCAAGAGCTTGAATTTGGCTGTGGGTTACGCTACGTGTTTTTCGTTTTAATTCTATTTCTTAAACACTGGGAATGTTTTTTTAATTTAAAAATTTTGGGTCCTGTTTAAATAAAGTGTGTAAACTAAAGGGTGAAATATGTTTTCCCTGAAACTTGTCTGACCGTTCCACGTTCCCTAAAACTGTTGTTACGTTTGTTTGGCCATGTCAATAAGGCTTATTCTTTCATTCCACGTTCCTACAGAATCTGAGCCCAAATAAGTTGACAGGCGGTTGGGTGGTTCAAAACTTTTTTAATCAGCTTCTGCGCGCGCAAAATTGTTGTAGGAAAGTTAAACCCATTGCTCCCACTAAATTACTTGCGGTAAATGTCGAGATGGTTCAGCCCAAACAGGCCAGACTGCTGCCTTTTCTTAACCTCCTCCAGCTATGTCCATGCTCCCTCGGTGTCTAGTGTTATCGAGGTCGAAGAAATGTTAAACCGTAACACTTCTATTGTACGTAGCGACATCAGAAAGTAAGTGACAAATGAAGTAGCATGCTAAACTATTGTGCAGCACGAGTGGTGCACCGTTAGAAGAGAGTACGTGTTCCTCCTTTCCTGCAGACACAGTTCGGCTGCTGTAAAGGTAAGAGATGCATCGTATTCTGCGAATGAAAAGGAGCGGCAAATGGAAACTACTCGCAAGTTGAAGTACTGCATGCCTGACAGTGCATTTCTTATGGGCAAAACGACAAAATTTACCGTCGGGCGGTGCTTGGATCAAATGCAAAAGCCACATCCGGTTGTAGTGAAGTGGTTCCAACAAATTGACAAAAGCCGCGCAGACGGGGGTGAGGCTCATCGCAGAGTTCAGATCTCGCGCCATACGATTCCCATCTTTTCGGTAATCTGAAAGAACATCTGGGATGAACAGAAATTTTGCAACTATGAGGACGTTCTCGAATGCCTCCGTGACCACTCCTCTAATGTAGAGGAATTGCACAATTGGTAAACCCCCCCCCCCCATCGTTGTATGCAAATACTTGACAACTAGCATCAAAAGTAGTGTTATGAATCTCTGTCAGTTTAAAGTGTAGTGCAGCATTCGATAAAAGTTACTTCATTTTATCCATAGTTTTCGGCTTTTCTTCCGTGACTGTATTACTTTCGTAAAATAAAGAATAAATAACAAGTCTCTTCAATAACAATCGTGACCTTGTTTCAATGCATGATGCATTTCGAGTGCTGGGGTCTCATCTTCAGGTGCTTTAACAGTCTACACCAATTTGTCTTCTTGTCTCAGAGTTAGATGAATTCAGGTTCTGGTAAGATTGCGATGGTATAACACAAAGTGCTATATTCTGAATATAAGTTTACAAAATTTAAGAAACTTACCGTATTGGATACGTGGTTTTGAACCACAGTATGAGTGAACATGTTCATGTACATATATACATTTTCCAACTCTCCAGCAGTTTTGTTAACACAAATCAACACTAGTTACGGAATTTCAACAAGAATCTTTGCATTTGAATTTCTTTGACTTGTTTTGATTTGTGTTTAAAAAAATGGTTCAAATGGCTCTGAGCACTATGGGACTCAACTGCTGAGGTCATTAGTCCCCTAGAACTTAGAACTAGTTAAACCTAACTAACCTAAGGACATCACAAACAGCCATGCCCGAGGCAGGATTCGAACCTGCGACCGTAGCGGTCTTGCGGTTCCAGACTGCAGCGCCTTTAACTGCACGGCCACTTCGGCCGGCTGATTTGTGTTTATAAATGTGCTTTAGAGTGGAAGTGTATATAGGTTCATAAACATGTTTAGTGATACTGCGCTTCAAAATCATGTATCGAGTACTGGAAACATTAAGTTATTTTTCGATTTGTCTTAGTTTTGTAAACTTATATTCACAATGTGCCACTTTGTTACACAATGAGATGATAAAAGTCATGAAATACCTCCTAATATAGTATCGGACATTCTTTCTCCCGACGTAGTGCAGCAACTCGACGTGACAGGGACTCCAAAAGTCGTTGGAAGTCCTCTGCAGAAATACTGAACCACTCTGCCTCTACAGCCGTCCATAATTGCGAAAGTGTTGCTGGAGCAGGATTTTGTGCACGAACCAACCCCTTGAGTACGTCCCATAAATGTTCGATGGGATTGATGCCGAGCGATTTGGACTACCAAATCATTCGCTGGAATTGTCCAGAATGCTCTTTAAACCAATTGCAAAGAATTGGGGCGGAGTGACATGGCTCATTGACATCCATAAAAATTCCATATTTTTTTGGGAACATGAGGTCCAAGAATGTCCGCAAATGGTTTACTCCAGCCAATAATCGGTTCAGTTGGACCAGAGGACCCGGTCCATTCCACGTAAAGACACCCCACACCATTATGGAGACACCACCAGCTTACTACACAGAGCCTTGTTGACAAACTGGGTCGATGGCTTTGTGGAGTCTGCGCCACGCTCTAAACCTACCATCAGCTCTTCCTAACTGAAATCGGGACTCGTCTGAACAGGCCACAGTTTTCCAGTCGTCTAGGCTATAATCGATATGGTCACGAGCCCAGGAGACGCGCAGCAGGCGATGTAGTGCTGCTAGCGAAGGTTCAAAAATGGCTCTGAGCCCTATGGGTCTTAACATCTGAGGTCATCAGTCCCCTAGACTTAGAACTACTTAAACCTAACTACCCTAAGGACATCACACACATCCATGCCCGAGGCAGGATTCGAACCTGCGACTGTAGCGGTCGCGCGGTTGCAGACTGAAGCGCCTAGAACCGCTCGGCCACCAACGGCCCGCGCTAGCGAAGGCACTCGCATCGGTTCTCTACTGCCATAGCCCATTAACGCACTGTCCTAACGGATACGTTCGTCGAACGTCCCACAATGATTTATGCGCTTATTTCACGCACTGTTGGTTTTCTGTCAGCGCTGGCAACTCTAAGCAAACGCCGCAGCTCTCGGTCATTAAGTGAAGGCCGTCGGTCATTGCGTTGTGCGTGGTGAGAGGGAAAACCTGAAATTTGGATTCCTCGGCACGCTCGTGACACTGTGGATCTCGGAACATTGAATTCCCAAACGATTTCCGAAATGAAATGTCCTATGCGTCTAGCGTCAACTACGATTCCGCGTTCACTCTGTTAATTCCCGTCATGCGGCAGTAATAATGTTGCAAATCTTTCCACTTGTCTCACCTGAGTACAAATGACAGCTTCGCTAACGCACTGCCCTTTCATACCTTGCTTATGCAACATTAGCGCCTCTGTATATGTGATTTCCGCTATCCCATGACTTCTGTCTTCTCAGGTTATATCGCTGTAATCGCACTGGGACCAGAACTAACCACCGAGCGGGGTGGCGCAATGGTTCACACACTGGACTCGCATTCGGGAGGACAGCGGTTCAAACCCGCGTCCGGCCATCCTGATTTAGGTTTTCCGTGATTTCCCTAAGTCGTTTCAGGCCAATGCCGGGATGGTTCCTTTGGAAGGGCACGGCCGACTTCCCCATCTTTCCCTAATCCGGGCTTGTGCTCGGTCTCTAATGAACATGTTGTCGACGAGATGTTAAACACTACTCTAATCTCCAGAACTGACCTAAATAAGAGAATAGAAAAAAAGTGGTGCAGAGTGTTATAGAACCTGAAGTCGGGCTCCGAGGGGTCGAAATATGTCGTGCATTGATATAAAATTACGGTTGTTCTTTATTACACGAAAGTTACTTCGTCTGCCATAATAATGTGTAGCTTACTGTTTGTAGACCCTTCATAAAATCGTTCCTATACATCGACATGTCCACAGGGAGTATATATTTTCCGTATAACGTAAGAGTTCGACGCAAAAAAAAAAAAAAAAAAAATGAATTGAGGGTATGGCATCGTTGGCCGGGAGGCTCCTATCCGAGGAAATTCGACCGTCAAGTAGAAGTCTTATATCGTACCACGCCACATTGGGCTACTTTCGCGCCGGTGATGAGGATGAAATGATGATGAGGGCAATATAACACCCAGTCCCCGAGCGGAGAAAATCTCCCAGCCAGCCGGGAAACGAACCCGGGCCAGCTTGCATGGGAGGTGAGCAGCTAAGCAGGCGGACGAGTTTGATGCAGACGATGGCTCATCCGTTTCCGGTGCAGAAGTGGCGGTAATTCACAGAAAAGCGAGAAAAGGAGAGGAACTGATGGTAAATTGGAAGTTGTGCGCCGACATGTGGGCACGTCGTGTTGTTTGGCTGTCCGACAGTTGCCTGCGATAACCATATACTCGGCTTTGACTATCTGTCACACCATTTTAACACGTCATTCACACACATATATATATACACACACATACATACACACACACACACACACACACACACACACACACACACACACACACACACGCGCGCGCGCGTCGCGCGCGCGCGCGCACATTCATACGCACAAGAATGTTGTAAATGACAATCATTGTCGGCCGGTGTGGCCGAGCGGTTCTAGGCGCTTCAGTCTGGAACCGCGCGACCGCTACGGTCGCAGGTTCGAATCCTGCCTCGGGCATGGACGTGTGTGCTGTCCTTAGGTTAGTTAGGTTTAAGTAGTTCTAAGTTCTAGGGGACTGATGACCTCAGATGTTAAGTCCAATAGTGCTCAGAGCCATTTGAACCATATTTGACAATCATTACATCTGTAGGTTCGAGAAATCTTCTCCGATTCGCAATCCGTTACCCGCAAGTGTTTCATCATTGGCGCCAGTTTCGCAAATGGATTTCTTCAGTACTGCGCTGCGGACAGTGCGGCGCCATACCTCTGACATCACAAGTATCGCATATGCGTAGTAGCGCCATGGCAGACGCCAGGGGTCTGGCGCCAGGAGACTGGCGCCGGGTGTCGCCGCGGCCCCCTGCGGACTTGTTTGCGCCAGCGAGACACGGCTGGCGCGAGTCCCCGCAGCTGGCGCCGCCGCTCTGCTTGTGATGAGTCTCCAGTGCCCAGCCATGCTTCTTCGCCAGTCTTACATCACCGCAACTGTGTCCGAGATACCGGATACCTAACAGAAAAGAAAAAAAAGACCGTTTAACGTTCTACAACGACGTTTTTTAACCTGGAGAGCAGCCTCGGATTTGACGAGGACTGGACAGAACACCAGCCCTTGTCTTTACAACGGATCCGTCCGGAACTCGCTTGAAGTGGTTTAAGAAAACCACGGTAAACCTAAGTCGGGATAGTATGACAGATATTTGAACTCCGTTCATTCAGAAAGCGAGTCAAATCCTTTACGCACTAAGCCACCTTTCAAGACGCGTGCTCATCGCCATGTATGTGTCCCGAAGTGCAACTAAAGTCCTGTAAAACGTAGACTTTCACGGCAGGAAATGACACACTTATTAAAATATTCCAGGTTATTATGCCGAGGTCTGATGAATTTGTTCTTGGAAAGCAACATTTCATCTCCGTCTGCAGAGTACATCTTCATGAGAGACTGTAATTTTTCCGAAGGTCCTGTGCACACTCTCGCTCGCTACAAACCCAAGTAATTTCTGCTTCCGCGTGTTCCCGTGCAGAGACTTAACACCACGTATTGAGAAGTGGAGCTTAGTTAGCTGTTGCCGATTGCTGTCGGCCGCTATTGCGACACTGTTGAGCCGAAGAAACTGGTACACCTGCCTAGTATTGTGAAGGGCCCCCGCGAGCACCCAGAAGTACCGCAACACGACGTGGAATCGACTCTAATAATGTCTGAAGTAGTGCTGGAGGGAAATGACACCATGAATCGTGCAGGGCTGTCCATAAATCCGTAAGAGTACGAGGGGGTGGAGATCTCTTCTGAACAGCACGTTGCACGGCATCCCAGATATGTTCAATAATGTTCATGTCTGGGAAGTTTGGGCCAGCGGAAGTGTTTCAACTCAGAAGAGTGTTCCTGGAGCCACTCTGTAGCAATTCTGGACGTGTTGTCCTGTTGGAATTGCCCAAATCCGTTTGAATGTACAATGGACATGAATGGATGCAGGTGATCAGACAAAATGCTTACGTATGTGTGACCTGCCAGAGTCGTATCTAGACGTATCAGGGGTCGCATATTACTACAGCTTCACAAGCCCCAAACCATTAAAGAGCCTCCACTAGCTTGATCACAACGAAAAGATCCGAGAAATTAGAGCAAATACGGAGACTTACAAGCAGTCGTTCTTCCCACGCACAATTCGTGAATGGAACAGGGAAGGGGGGATCAGATAGTGGTACAATAAGTACCCTCCGCCACACACCGTAAGGTGGCTCGCGGAGTATAGATGTAGATGTAGATGTAGAACAGTCCCCTGGTGACATGCAGGGTCCATGAATTCATGAGGTTGTCTGCATACCCGTACACGTCCCTCCGATCGCTAAAATTGGAAACGAGTCTCGTCCGACCAGGCAACATGTTTTCAGTCATCAACAGTCCAATGTCGGTGTTGACAGGCCTAGGCGAGGCGTAAAGCTTTATGACGTGCTGTCATCAAAGGTTCACGAGTGGGCCTTCAGCTCCGAAAGCCCATATCGTTTCGTTGAATGGTTCGCAGGCTGACACTTGATGGCCCAGCACTGAAATCTGCCGCAATCTGCGGAAGGGTTGCACTTCTGTCACGCTGAAAGATTCTCTTCAGTCGTCATTGGTCCCGTTCTTGCATGCTCTTTTTCCGGCCGAAGGAATGTCGGAGATTTGATGTTTTACCGGATTCCTGATATTTAAGGCACACTCCTGAAATGATCGTACTGGAAAATTCCCAGTTCTTCGCTACTTCGGAGATGCTGTGTCCCATCTCTCGTGCGCCGACTGTAACACCACGTTCAAACTCTCTTAAATCTTAATAATCCGCCATTGTAGCTCTTGTTGTCTTGTCGAACGCAGCGCAGTGTTCTGCGTGTTTACTTATATCTGTATCTGAATACGTATGCCTACATCAGTTTCTTTGGCGCTTCAGTGTATAACCCCATGGTGGGAGACTGCTACACATCTTCTTCAGTACCGGAACGCAGATATCGATTAGTTTCATCCTTGCTCTTTCTAATTAACATGACAGACTGCTCAGGCTAGAGGTATGCAAAAACATTTGTTCATATCTCAGCATCTCTTAAGATAACATTATTTGTCCAATATTGTACACATGAGTTCAAACATTTGATGCATGTTGATACAGTTCAATATGGGCACACTTTGCAGTTCGACAGAAACGGTACTCCAATACTCGCCACATGTTCATAAGCATGACAGGTTTTATGGCCTCTTCTATGCTGTACATCCATAGTCTGAAATCTGCCAGATTCCGAATCCTTGTTGTATAAACAGTGTCTACGGTAAACCCCCAAGCACTGAATGAAATGCAGTGGAGCCAGATTGGGAGACGGAGGGGGCCAGACAGTGGGACCCTCCTTCCGATCCAAATGTGGCAACACCCCCATGAAATTGGGGGGGGGGGGGGGGGAGGACTCTGTCCTGATGGGAAAAAGTTAGCTTTTGAAGACTCTCGTCAATGGCTATGATATTTTCATGATTGTCTTGACGCTCTTTTGCGCTCAAATGCGCTCGAATTTTCAAAACGTCTGAGTTCACGTCTCTGCGCCGAAGCATACTCAGAGGAAATTTTACTTCAGTCAGTACAGTGCACTCGACTTTCCAAAACGCTGCAGCCCCCGTTGAAGACGTCCACCGAAAACGGGGACAAAACGGTGGTTTTCAACAAGAAATTCATTCGACTGCGGAATAATCACCCGGAATATTTTAATAAATGTAACTAGCTAATGGAAAAAATAATACGATACGAATAATGGTCTGAGATTTTGTGAGATCATATTTGGCAGGTAAACAGCCCAAATCGTCATAGATATTGTATCGACATGAGTAAAGGTGTCGGCAGATGAATGAAGATCTTCCTCTTCATCACCACCTATTTCACTATTGCTGTCATGATTAACTGTTTACTTCGAAGTCTGAGTCGCATCAGAATCGTCTGCTTTAGTCTGATCATCGTACAAAATACTGCAAATTTCACTGTAAGAAAGACTTTCTCTTGCCATATCACATATAGTTCACAAAATGGGTTTGCTCCGGCAGAAATTAGTTACGTCAACGGTTGGGCTGGGTCTGACAGACCCGCGCGCTATTTGAAGGACTGCCAAACAATGACTAAACAAAGAAAAACCTTATTCACGACAATAATGCTTTCTCTCGGATATTTCAGTAAGGTCTGGCGTGAGGTCAGTCGCTTGACGGCGCGTTTCGGCGCGGGCCCGCCCGTTGCCGGCGCGCCGTAAGGCACGGAGGCTCGCACTGGGGCGTATCGCTTCCCAGTCGGGTGTGCCGCGGCAGTCCTCACAGGGGAAGTGAAGCGTCTCTTATAGCCTCTCCTTCCCAAGTGGCTCTTTCCACCTTCCCGTGGTGCCAGACGTTAAGCTCGGCATTCTGCCTTGCGACAAAAGGGAGAGCTGCGACCCAACCCGATGCGAAAGCGAAGGGTGCGTGGCACAGGGGGAGCTGTGTCAAGCGACCGAACACCAGTCCCTTTCTGTTCACAGGGCACAGTCCAGCAGGTGCTCTGCATGCCGGCGATCTCGTTTGTCGGCGTGGGATCGCGGCGCGAGTCGGCAAGGGTGCTTCGCCGCGCCCCTGGGTAACCGGGGCGTGTTCTGCCAAACCCAGGAGGTGGTGACATCGCCTGGGCCAGGTTAGATGGGTCCAGACCGCCGAACGTCTGGGGGACCGGCCCACCACCTGAGTAGGAGTGGGTCCTTGGCCGAGAGGTGGAAACTCGGGCAAGTAGGCGGCGAAGGGCGAGAGGTGCATCCGCCTCTCCAGAGTGTGGGGTGCAGTTGCCGAGGAGCGTCGCGTGAAATCGTCGGTGACGGAGTCACCGAGGGGGACGAGTGCACTGGTGACGGTGCGCTGAACCCAGCAGCTCTGAAGTGCCCTTGACCTTGGGGCGAGGTCGGTGGGCGAGCTGCAGGAGTCCCCCCCCCCCCCCCTCCCCACCCATGCCAGAGGAGCCGGTCCGGGGCAAGAGACGGGCTCCCACTTCTTTTTTATCACTCGTATACAATGGCGACACCAGAGATGAGTGATATTAGTGCGCCTTCGAGAGCTTCTGTTGCGCCTGATCCCTCTCCACATGACGAGGTGGGACAGGCTGAGGAGGATTACACAGTAATGAGGAGACACTCAAAAATTACGTTGCTCCTGGAGCAAAGTATTAAAAACGGAAAAATAAGCCAGGCAGCAATATTGCAGATAAAGAATGAATTGGCTGCATGGGCAATTGCTCATGCTAAATTGGAAGGAAGAGTAGAAGAGCTGGAGAAAGAAAACACCCGGATAAGACAACAGCAACAACAACCAAGCAAGACCTGGGCGGCGGTGGCTGCACAAGCCCCCACCAGACAAAATAATACAAAAGAAGCAATTGACAGGGTAACAAAGAAACAGGAGACGGCGGTCTTTCTTAGGACCTTGCCTGGAAAAGACACGAGTGTCAAAAGGATTCAGGAACTCCTGACTATCACAATTGACCCTGTCAAAGACAAAATTAAGATAAACCGTGTCAAACCAAGCCACAACTCGGTGATAGTAGAAGTTGCGTCTGAAGAAGACAAAACCAAATTGCTTGAAAATCCCAAACTAAATGCAGTTGTTAAATGTGAACCCCGAAGAAAAGAAACCCCTTGGTCATATTGTATGATGTTCCTACAATAATGACAAACGAGGAACTGTCTGAAGCAATAAGAAAACAAAATTTTGAGGATATAAATGAAAACGAATTCCAAAGCAGTTTTAAACTAAGATTTAAAACGGGTCCTCGGGACCGGGATGTCGTGCATCACGTTGCCGAGGTCTCCGCAACAATGTGGAGAAAAATAACAGTACTGGGCAGACTATACGTGGGATTCCAGGCTATTAATACTAAAGACTACATTGTGGTACCTCGTTGCCATAATTGCGGCGACTTGGACCACATCCTGAGGCACTGCACCAGGGGGTCGGCCTGCTCCAAATGCGGTGACAATGGACACACCCGGAAAGACTGTAAGGCCACAGGTGTCTGCATCCCTTGTAAGAGTCGTGGCAAGAAGTCTTGTGGAGCCACAGGACGAAACTGCCCTACCTACAGGATGCTCGAACAAAGATTGATTTCACGTATCGACTATGGCTGAAAACGGCATACTATGCAGGATGCCAAAGAATAAATCCCCGAGCAAAAGAAGGAGGGATGCAATGAGAGCAAGTAGGTTCAGGAACTTCCTGAAGTCACTCATCAGCGCAGACGTTCAAACAGCTGACAAATCCATACAGACAGAGTCCCCCACGAGGGACATTGGCAGTCAAACTGAGCTCACCTCAGAGGTTAGAGCACCCTCCTCCCAATGCCGGGACACGCTGCCGATTAAAAATCCACAACGGCAAGAGCATCCTGTGGTAGTGACAGATAAAATTGCAAAACCCATCCAAGACAGTATAATAACAAGCTCCACCGCCAACTCCGACACCAAAGACAGCCCGGTGGTCAGGTTGCCACCTGTGGACCCGGTGAGGGTGTACCCAAATCTTGAGTACACCATGCAACTAGCAAGACTGGAGCAGCCGACTACTGCCTCACGTCATGTGGTCCGGGTTGGACATGAGTACGGACGAAGGGTAACCTTCTCGGTGATGGAGGCTGTGGACAGGATACAATTAAAGTCGGTGAACCTCCCCACTGACTTCGGAGCACTGCGGGACGTACTCAAAAAAGTCTTTGAAAGACGAGGAGAGAAATTCGACCTGGATGACGTTTACCATCAATCAGTGATAGCAAACGGCCGACTGGCTTATGACTGGAACAAAACCTGGCCACATGACCATATACATACTTACTTTCCATGACGACCAGAATAAAAATGGGACAACTTAACACTCATAACAGTCGACTAGTAATGCAGGAGCTCCAAAAGGAAGTGGTGGAAAAGAGACTGGATGTACTCTGTTTACAGGAACCGTACTCTCTGGCTGGAAAAGTTGCGTTCACTGCCGCAACATGGCAAACTGTTAGCAGTGGGGACATCCCTAGACCGGCTATTCTAATAACAAACACGGCACTGCGTGCAACCCCCTTGTCACAGTTCTCCAATAGTCACTGCAAAGTCGTGGAGATACAATTTCCGGCTGGGACTGTTATCATTATCAACATGTACTTCCAGTACGGAGAGAGAATCGAACAACATATAGACCATCTAATGAGTGTGGCCACGGCATTGCAGGGACGCAAAATCATTATAACTGCCGACATAAACGCCAAATCCCCCCTATGGTACAGTGGCACAAGGGATCAAAATGGAGCCAAAGCTGAAGAAATGATAATGGCTCTCCAACTAGTGGTGGCAAACAGAGCAGGTAATCCCCCCACCTACGTGGCTGGAGGAGGACAGGGTACCAACATTGACGTGACGTTGGTCACGCCAAACACAGTGAATATACTCCAAGAGTGGAAAGTGGAAGACAATGCCACCACTAGCGATCATAATTTAATCACCTTCATTGTTGGAGATAGAGAGTGCCACTGGGCCATGGGGTGGGAGGTGCAAAGGAACTTCAGGAAAACAGATTAGGAACGCCTAGCCAGAGAGTGCGATATCCCTCCATTACCAGAAGGAGATGAAGGACAAGACTTGAATGTGGATGACAGAGCAGAAGGACTGGTACACGCATTAACAAGAGCGATTGAGGCAGCCGTACCAACCAGGAGGAGAGCCGTGGCGGCCACACCGGCACCATGGTCAGCCGAACTGCAAGAACTACGTCAGTCAGTCAGGAGACTGAGGAAGCACTACCAGCGCAGTGTCGTCTGGTGGGAAAAGCAAAGATGGCTGCAGTTATACCGGGAGGCAAAAGAGAACTTCCAAAAAGAATTACAAAAGACCAGAACAACTAGTTGGGAAAATTTTGTAACCAGTCAGCTGGCCCTCGATCCTTGGAGTGTACCATATAGATTGGTAAGGGAGAAGATTCGCTCCCCAACAATATCAACGCTCAGGCACGGGGACGGGATGATGGAATCCTGGCAGGAAACTGCCGAGGTCCTCCTCCGGTCGCTGTTGCCTGACGATGATAGAAATGAAGACACTGAAGAGCAGTGTCAATTACGAGATGAAGACCTTCATAGGTATGGAAATGATGTGGCGGTCCTCCCCTTCTCTGAAGAGGAAGTTGCTGCTCTTATCAAGTCCCTAAAGAAGGGAAAAGCCCCCGGGCCAGACGGCATTGTGGCGGAGGTGGTGCAGTTCTTAGCCCCACAGTTAGTTGCGCCACTCACACATCTTTTCAATGCATGCCTCAGGCAAGGCAAATTTCCAAAAATATGGAAAACTGCGAACGTGGTGATCATTAAGAAGGGCCCCAAGAAGGACCCTGCAGAGGCCAAATCCTACACGCCCATTTGCCTGCTGGACAGCTTTGGCAAACTACTTGAAAAGCTATTAGCAGACAGATTGACTGCTCACCGCATGCTGCACGGGGTGAGCGACAGGCAATTCGGTTTCAGGCCAGGCCGATCGGCATCTGATGCAATCGCCCTAGCGGCCGAGGTCTGTGGCTCAGCCCCGTGTAAGTATGTTGTTGGCATCATGGTGGATATCAGTGGCGCCTTCGACAACCTGTGGTGGCCTTCGCTCTTCTCCTGCATACGGGAGAAGGAGTGCCCAGGGCTGCTATATGGGTGTCTGAGGAGCTATTGTGAAGACCGGGAGGTATGGCTATCATCCCCTTGCGGGGAAAGTCCGGAAAACTATCACCAAGGGATGCCCCCAGGGCTCTGTGTTGGGTCCCCTTTTTAGGACATCCACATGGAACCTCTTCTGGAGAGCTTACAACAGAGCGAAGATGTGCTAGAGGTGATAGCCTAGGCCGACGACCTCCTCCTGCTGGTTGGCGGCCGAAGTCGCGAGGACATAGAGCCAAAAATAGAGAGGGCAATAGACATACTGCAACTATGGTGGCACAGGACCAAAATGACTACTTCACCAACCAAGTCGACTTACTTATTACTCAAAGGACAGTTAATAAGAAACCCGACTGTGAGAATTGACGGTATGCCTGTTCTTAGGAGACGAGGGACACGCTACTTAGGAATCATCATCGATGAAAGGTGGAATTTTGCAAAGCACATAGAAACCGTGACCCAGAAAGCACTACAATCACTAAATAATCTGATTACCATAGGACACAAGAGATTCCACCTCCCACCTCAATTAATTAAACTCTACCACAACAGTATACTGACATCAATAGTGAGTTACGGTTCGGGAGTCTGGGCTCACAGGCTCACGAGGGTGGTGCCTGCTGTGACGGTGAGGAGAGTACAAAGGAACATGATATTAAGGTCCGTGGGAGCTTATAGAACATCACCAGGAGGAGCCCTGTTAATCATATTGGGACTCTGTCCCCTAGATATAAAGATTAGGGGACAAGCTACTTGGTACTGGGTAAAAAAGGGGGTTGTCACCAAGGTAGAAGAAATTATGGGAGCACCAGTCAGGGACAAAAGGGAGATTAGGGAAAGAGGGGTAAACCTATGGCAGGAAATATGGGAGTCGGATGAAACTGGTAGAAGAACCGTTTAGTTCCTACCAGATGTAAGGGACAGACTTAAAATGAAATACTTCGAGCCAACTCGGGGATTGTTCCACTTTCTCACCGGTCATGGCCCCTATCCGACATATCTCTGTCGGTTTGGGAAAAAGGCTACGCCTGTGTGTGACTGTGGCGCACTGGAGGGTACTCCCGACCATGTGGTTTATGAGTGCCCCCTTTTCGATGATGTAGCCGGGACATTGAGACGACAACTACCTAGCACAAACACCTATGACCTTTTAAGACAGGAGGAGACATTTCACAGACTAAATACATTGGCAAATGAGGTATCACAAAAAGTATTGACAACTTTTTTGAGAGACCTTCATGCTTAAGTAGATAGACAACACTGAATGCGACCACCGCCCCAATCCCATACCGCCGGTTCGTGGACAGGTCAACTTTACAGTTGGAATCCGCCACGACCAGGACCAGGGGGACTGGGGCAAATCCTGATAAAGACAATGCACCGATAATGACACAGATTAGGAAGTAGACTTAGTTAATTAGAATAGGATAGTAAGTTAGGAACCTGCAGCGATAATTTAACCCTTGCCTGCCCTGTGCCAGGGGCTTGCTCATAGGGATTAGCTCTATAAGCAAGGCATCAAGTAGGTTTATATCATCAACTGGCACAATTGTAACGCTGCAGGCAGTTAGTATTAACCTATTGTAGTAATTAGAAACTATGCTAGCTAGTAAACTAAGAAGTAGTCTGCCTAGTAGAAATCGTAGAACTGTCTGTAGTTAAGAAAAATGTTTAGCTGCTATTGTAAATCTAGAAATATAGGACCCACTAATCATTAAGGTGGTGGGTCATTATTGAATAATTATTATGAAATGAAATAAAGAATTTTTTTTAAAAAAAAAAAAAAAAAAGGTAGACCGAGCCCGACCATTCTAGGGTTAACAGGGCCAAACAGGACTGTAGTCGTGGCAAAAGGCAGAACAACACTTAAATATACAGGGTTATTACAAATGATTGAAGCGATTTCACAGCTCTACAATAACTTTATTATTTGAGATATTTTCACAATGCTTTGCACACACATACAAAAACTCAAAAAGTTTTTTTAGGCATTCACAAATGTTCGATATGTGCCCCTTTAGTGATTCGGCAGACATCAAGCCGATAATCAAGTTCCTCCCACACTCGGCGCAGCATGTCCCCATCAATGAGTTCGAAAGCATCGTTGATGCGAGATCATATTTGGCAGGTAAACAGCCCAAATCGTCATAGTTATTGTATCAACATGAGTAAACATTGTATGGTGTAGAATGCAGCCAGGCAGCAGTTCACGTGTCGTCACAGCTCATCTGATTACAGCGTTTCGTTTTTGAGTTGTAACAGTTTCTAATAAGAAGAAGCAACTATTTTTTTTAAATTTGCTATGTGCATTTTAGTCTGAATTATTACATTTCTTGCCTATTTGTGTATCTATGAACCACAGATCCGCATTTTAACTACGCTCCAGTCTATAGTTCATCCGTCTTCAGTATGGATAGGGACTGTGATCGCTGTATTCAGACGAGAGCTGAGTTTGTGGCCCTTCAAAAAATGGTTCAAATGGTTCAAATGGCTCTGAGCACTATGAGACTTAACTTCTGAGGTCATCAGTTGCCTAGAACCTAGAACTACTTAAACCTAACTAACCTAAGGACATCACATACATCCATGCCCGAGGCAGGATTCGAACCTGTGACCCTTCGCTCACAGCTCAAAGTGGTGCTGGGTTCAGTCACCCAGCTTGAGGCTGTTACGAATGGACATATCTGGGGAGTCAGACGTTGGAATTCAGGGCACATCCAGCAGCTCTCTCTCCCAATCGGACCACTACTGTGATTGCCCCAGTGGATGACACCTCATTCGTGGTAGAGTGTGAGGCTATGGGAGGCCGCGAAATACTTTCCAGTGAGCTGATTGGAGTGCCTCACTGGTTCGTCTATTCAGGCTGTAGCTGTGACTGACAAAGATTCTGAGCTAAATGGAGTCGCTTCCCCGGTTCCATAGGAAGCCTCTCGGCCCGCAAGATATAGGCGTTCACAGAGCATGGGATTGCTGGTACTTGGGAGCTCCAATGTCAGTTGCGTAACGAGGCCCATTAGAGATATGGCTGCCAAGGAGGAAATCTAGTGTGCACTACACGTACAAACCTGGAGGAGTCATCCCAGGTGTGGAACGGATGCTTCCGGATACTATGAAGAATACAGAGTGCAGCTAACTGCAAGTAGAACTCTAACGATGTGTGTCGCTTTGAATCAGAAGAGATTCTGTCTGGTTTCAGGCGGCTAGCTCAAGTGGTGAAGACTGCCAATCTTGCTTGCAAGTTGAAGGTAGAGCTTACCATCTGTAGCATCTCCGACAGTAATGATTGTGGACATTTGGTACGGTGCAGAGTGGAGAGTCTTAATCAGAGGTTGTAGATTTGTCAGCTTGGCTGTACAACGTTGGAGTTTCGGGTTCCGCTTAATAGATCAGGCGTCCACTATGCGCAGGAAACGGCTACACGAGTAATGAGGGCTGTATGGAATGGACTGAGCTGTTTTTTTTAGGTTAGAGGGTCTCTGAAGGGTGGACAAAGGGCTTTAGCCTCAAAGGGTGCAGGACGAACACAGAAAGAGGGTAGATATAACAACAGTCAATATTATGCTTGTAAATGGTCGTAAATGACTTGGGAAAGAACCAGGGCTTCAAGCGCTAACAGAAAGCATTGAAACTCAAACTGTTATAGGTACAGAACTCTGGCTAAAGCCAGAGACAAGTTCCAGTGAAATATTTACAAATGGCCTAACGGTGATCAGGAAAGATAGATTAAATACAAATGATGGCTGCATGTTTTTTGCTATTAGAAGTAGTTTACCTTGTAGCGAAATTGAAGTAGATAGTTCCTGTGAATTATTCAGTTACTGAACAGTTCAAAGGAAACTTGAGTGTCATCACAAATAGATACCCCACACATACAATTACAGCTCCTGGTGACTTTAATCTACCCTTGAAATATTAGCGAAAATTCATGTTCAAAGCAGGTGGTAGGTATCAAACACCGACAGAAAATATATTAAATGCCTTTTCCAAAAGTTGTTTTGTGCAATTAGTTCAGGAGACTTCTGGAGGTGTATGAAGTAACGAAACATACTTGAACTCTTAGCTACAAATAATCCTGAGCAAATAGGGAGCAGTGACTGTTACAGGGGTTAGTTAACTACAAGGCCGATGTAGTGAAATTGACCACTGTAACATCTGGATACACAAAAAGTAAACGAAAAACATATCTGTTTATGAAAGCAGATAAAAATTCGGTTGACGTCTTCCTAAGAGAAGTCTCCAATCCTCCCCAACTAGCTACGTAAGTGTAGACAATATTTGGCTTAAATTTAAAGAAACAGTATCTGAGCAGCTAAGAGACTTATGCCGAATAAATTTACAACAGCTGGTACTAGTCCCAGTTGGTACATAAAACAGGTGATAACACTGTCTCAGAAGCAATGAAAAAGGATGCCACCTTTAAAAGAACACAAAATCTCCAAGATGGGATGTGTTTTTCTGAAACCTGAAACTTGGGGCTGAATTCATTGAGAGATACTTTTAACAGCTCCTACAAACGAAACTCTGTCTCGAAGTCTGACAGAAAATCCAGAGAGATTCTGGCCTTACGTAATGTACATCAGCGGCAAAGCAGAATCAATACCTTTACTACGCTATACCAGTGGTAATATTACCAACGACGCGTCACTAAAGCGGAGTTATTAAACTTAGTTTTCTGAAATTTCTCAACCAAAGAAAACGAGGTAAATACTTCAGAATCCGAATGAAGAACAATTGCCAACACGAGTAACTTAGAAGTAGATACTCTCGGTATAGCGAAGGAGTTTAAAGCAGTTAATAAAGACAAGTCGCCTGGTCCCGATAGCAAACCAGTTAACGTCCTTTCAAAGTACTCGTATTCCGATGTAATAGTCCCATACTTAGCAATCATATTCAGAAACAATCTAGGAAGCCTGAATGGGTGTCTCGGGGTAGGTTGCGCTAAGAAATAACTGTTAAGAAAAAAATTCGATACCTGCACTGTGTTGTTTCCAAGTTAATTAGCATTGATGTTACCCTCCGAGGCCGTTGGACGCGTAAATTCAAACGACCGGCCAGATACGGTGTCTCTACACATAATTTTCGGTTTGGTTTCCTGAAACCGAACAAGAGAGCGATACAGGAATTAGACATGGGAAGTTAGTAAAGATTGAAACCGAATCAACGCCTGAGCAGTCTCGTGCGCTATCATATACGCAGTGACAACAACTAACACTTCACTAATGTAACAAAAGTCGTGGGATGGCGATATGCACATATACAGATGGCGGTAATATCGCGTACACAAGGTATAAAGGGCAGTGCATCGCGGAGCTGTCATGTGTACTCAGGTGATTCACGTGAAATGAATTCCGACATGATTATGACCGCACGACAGGAATTAACAGACTTGAACGCGGAATGGTAGCTGGTACTAGATACATGACATTCCATTTAGTTAGGAAATTCATTATTCCCAGATACGCACTGCAGAGAATACAAAATGTTAGGCATTACCACTCACCGTAGATAACACAGTGACCGACGGCCTTCATTTGACGACAGAGAGCTACGGCGATTGCGTAGAATTGTCAGTGCCAGCAGATAACCAAAAATGCGTGAATAAACCCTACAAATCAGTGCGGGACGTACGAAGAACATATCCGTTGCGACAGTGCGGCGAAATTTGGCGTTAATGGGCTATAGCAACGGATAACCAATGCGAGTGCCTTTGCTAACAGCGCGACATTGCCTGCAGCACCTTTCCTGGGCTCGTGGCCATATCGGTTGGACCCTAGATGATTGGAAAACCGTGGCCTGGTCAGATGAGTCCCGATTCCAGATGGTAACAGCTGATGGTAGGGTTGCAACGTGGCGCAGACCCCACGAAGTCATGAACCCAACTTGTCAATATTGTGCAGGCATGTGGTGGCTCCTTAATGGTGTGAGCTGTGTTTACATGGAATGGACTGGGTACTCCAACGGAACGGATCATTGACTGAAAATGGTTATGTTTGGTTACTTGGAGATCATTTGCAGCCATTCATGGAATTAGTGCCCTAAACAATGACGTCATATCTCCGGGGCGCAGTTGTTCACGATTGGTTTGAAGAACATTGTGCACAATTCGAGCGAGTGATTTGACCACGCAGATCGCCAGATTTGTATCCAGCTGAACATTTATGGAACATAATCGAGAGGCCACTTTGTACACAAAATCCTGCACCCGCAACGCTTTCGCAGTTATGCACGACTATTGAGGCAACATGACTCAATATTTCTGATGGGAACTATCCAAGACGTGTTTAGTCCATGCCATGTCGACCTGCTGCACTACGCCGTGCATATTAGGAGATATGCCATGACTTTTGTCACAGTGTGATTTTATCTGGGAGGCCACTTGAATCTACGCGGGCAAAGGCCTAATGGGGTAACTTCATTGTTACACTCGGAAATGGCGCAACGTATATAATTTTTTCTTAGCAGTTATTTCTCAGCACGACGTACCCTCCAATACCCTTACAAGCTTTTCAGACTGTTTCTGACATCCTGTGTAAACGATTTAGGAGACATTCTAAGAAACCCTCTTAGACTGTTTGCAGGTGATACTGTCATTTGAAATCTCATAAAGACATCAGAAGATCAAAACCAATTGCAATACGAGTTACACACGATATCCGGAAGGCGCGAAAAAGCGTTGTTGTGTCTGAATAGGGGAAAGTGTGAGTTCTACCCATAAATACTCGACTGTTTCTGAGAAAAACGACTAAGCACTATGGGACTTAACATCTGGGGTATCAGTTCCCAACGGTCAAAATTTTCGAGATATTTTACAGGTACTTTATGTGCCTTTTCTGCGCAATATCCTCAGGCGAAATGGTAGCACCGTGGTTCGGACTGACAGAGAACTTCGAGAAAGTCCAAAGAAGTCCAAAGAAGGGCGCCCCGTTTTGTATTACCGCAAAATAGGGAGGAGTGATACGGATATGACAAACCAAGACGTAGATATCCACTACTGTTCAGTTGCGCTGTTGGTGATAAATCATCGTAAAAATTAACAACTGTAACAGAGAAAAAGCCGGCCGGAGTGGCCGAGCGGTTCTAGGCGCTACAGTCTGGAACCGCGCGACCGCTACGGTCGCAGGTTCGATTCCTGCCTCTAGCATGGATGTGTGTGATGTCCTTAGATTAGTTAGGTTTAAGTACTAAGTTCTAGGGGACTGATGACCTGAGCAGTTAAGTCCCATAATACTCAGAGCCATTTGAACCATTTGAAGAGAGAAAAAGCTACCGGTATATGATAGTGTAAAGACAGTCGTGCACAAAATAAGGTGATAATCACAACAGACACAAACTGACCCGAATAACCGCAGTTTCGTCTGCAAACGCGGGGATTATTACAATAAATAATATTTATCAGGTCGTACAGAGCGCCTTTGTACTTTATTCTTTGCGTCTGATTTTCTTTCTAATTTCCAATGGTATTTTTCTCCTCCTACAGAACCGAATTTTTCAGTGTTGGAACATTTTTCTTTGTAAAACCTTTGTATCTATTCTGTTCTTATATGTAAACAGTGTAAGCTTTTTTCCTTTTCATGGTATTGCAAAACATGTACCAGATTTCGTTTGGAGATATTTGGTCTATTTTGTGAAGAAATACTCGAAGGAAGAATATTAAACTCTCATGCAACATTCACAATATGTTACGAAGAGATAACAACCAATCAGAAAGAAACAGAATCTATTTCTATAACATGAGTCAGGGTGGCAGCAACATCTCAGTTTCCGAAGTTCGCAGACGACGTAATCTTCAAAACGGTTTTCCTGAGGAACCCTGACAGCGACGTTCCGCCGTTCCGCTGACCGTCTTTACAACAGCAGCTGGAAACACAGAGAGGCTGACAACAGAATCACACAGACGCGCGAAAGACAGAGGGCACATGTCGTCCGCCCTGCGGTCAGAAAAGGACGCCAACAGAGCGCTGCCGTTGCCACAGGAACGCTGCGTACCTGCTCTTCCTAAACCAACTCTCCTCCAACTCTGCCCGACAGATAATGCGCTAAGGCTCACTTCCAGCGCCAGAACTTGCAACAGCTACAGTCAGGTCTAAACCCATTGCTCTAACAAACTGATCTTACGAGGAGAGCGCGGCAAGTATCTTAGTACGATTTCCCAGAAACTTCGCTCAGTGGAAGAGAGCTCAAAATAAGCGAACAAGTGTCTCGTCTTATACGTAGACTCGATTTTTTTCTGAAAAAACGACGGTCAAAGTTTTCGAGGTATTTTCCAGGTACTAACTCCTCTGGCAGACGTTACAAGACAGGCGTTGTGCCTCACGGAGAGAGTTACTATTATAATTGGGGAACAACATTTTTCAGGAGGGGACGGACAACATATTACTTCCCCCACATACATCTCGCTTAATGACCACGAGGAGAAAATTCGAGAAATTAGAGCCAATACAGAGGCTTACCGACAATCATTCTTCACACGCACTATTCGCGAGAGGAACAGGGTTGGAGGGATCAAATAGTGGTACCGAAAGCACCCTCCGACACACAGCACAAGGTGGCCTGCGGAGTATGATGTAGATGTAGATGTAGATGTACTATATGTGCCTTCTACTGCCGCAATATCCTCAGATTACATGGTGGTACAGCGGTTAGCATTAAAGCTTTTTTCTTTTTTTTAATTTTGCGCCCCGTGTTCGAAACCCGATAATTGATTTTATTTTTAATATTATTGTATCCTTGTTGATCTTGTGAAATCCGCGGCCATTAATCGTAGTTGGTGAATGACGTAACCAGCCACAGATACTTTTGGAACGTTTTATTTTACTGCCATAACCAGTTTCGGGCCACCATGACCATCTTCAGATGGCTGACATTTTTCGTTACGTAGATGTTTTGGTCAACCACATATCGTCTGCTCCACACCACACAATAATATTTGAGTATTTAGTGCCACTTTATCAGTTGTTTCATTAATAAAAATAGTCCGCCCCCCAGTAACTGAGTGGTCGCCGGCACGTTAGCTCAGCGTGTTCGGTCAGAGGGTTAACTGCCCTCTGTAATAAAAATAACTGAGTTAATCGATCAACAACGAACTTAAACGGATGTCTTACGACGTCCGTCCCGACCAGATGCAACGAACAAAAGCGACCAAAATGAGAAAAAAAGTGGTCAGTATGACAGAATGTTAATTCTAAGGGTCCGCGTTCGATTCCCGGTTGGGTCGGAGATTTTCTCCACTCAGGGACTGGATGTTGTGTTGTCTTAATCATCAGCATTTCGTCTCCATCGACGCGCAAGTCGCCGAAGTGGCGTCGAATCGAAAGACCTGCACCCGGCGAACGGTCTACCCTACGGGAGGCCCTAGTTACACGACATTTACATTTATTTATTAATAAAAATACGCTAAAGTGCTTGGATTTATATATAATGCAAGAACTTAAATCCTATTTTTATAGTGAAGCAACTGATAAAGCGGCACTAAACACTCAAATATTCTTGTGCATTGTGGAGCAGACGACTTGCTGTTGACCAAAACAGCTATGTAACTAAAAAGTCAGCCATCTGAAGATGGGCATGGTGGCCCCAAACTGGTTATGGAAGTAAAACAAAACATTCGAAAAGTATTTGTGGCTGGTTGCGTCATTCACCAAGTTCTATTTTTGTTTTTCGTCTATATACCCATTTCTGTAGAAGATTACTACACGAATATTTTTCATTGTATATTGATATAACGTTGTCCTTATTCGTCTACTAATTGTATGTCAGGTGAACTAATTAAAAAATAATGAGAACATTATTTGAAACTGTTTTCGATTAAATTGCTGTAGTTAATCTTGATTCATAATCAGTTGCAAGCGCCAGTTTTCGGCAAAGTGATTCGTTAAGCATAGTTTGCCGCGAAATATTCTCAAATACGCGGAGTCTTCACCAATATTAATGACGTTGTTTTCCCAAGTTAGATTCATAGGAAGATATGTCACTTCCGCAAACCATTCTTCGCACGATGCTCGTCGTATTCGGTTTTCCAGGAAAACTGAAAAAATGTGGCTCTGCAAAAACGTATCCAATTCCAAAATTTAACTACATTAAATTTGCTACAAAAAATATCCTACTCATTTTTTGTAGAACTAATAGCTTGCGAGTATCGAACAACAGAATATGAAAATCTTGTGCGTGCTTTTGAAGCCAAAATATTGCGCTGCGGGTTGCATAAAACGACAGCGGCAGGGGTAGCTGAACCGTTCTGTACAACTCTACGATTATTTGACATTAAGCTCATTTTGACAACGCATGGAAGTTTGTTCACCAAATGCCGCTCACAAGTATTATCCATATATATTTTAGTGGCACGTTACTTAAGTCTTAAGCAGATCAAGCGAAAAATTTTAGTTTGTTTTAAGGTCTTAATATAAGAATCCTTACTATTCCCACTGTAGCATTGTGGATCGAAATCTCTTACGATTGTCTCATAAAATGAGATTAAGTGAAAAATAAACAGAACCTTATAAAGAAATAATATGTGTTCGCAACAAGATAAGTCAAAGTGATGCACACGAGAATTACAAGTACACCCACTAGAGTTCGAGGTATTGGAGTGTGAAGTTTGTCAACGTGAAAGTGCATTTATTCACATTTTTTGAAAAAGGAGACTAACTATGTTAGTTATAATTAGAACATCTGTCCTCACTTTGTTTTATGGTAACTGATACAAACCAAGACGACAGTAAAAGCATTAAATATTTGTCAATGGTGGAAAAAATATTTCGCCCTTCTTCGGGCCTCGTGCAGTATCACTGCCTGTTTTGACTTATTAGCATGTCACCGTTAGGTGGATTTCACATGTTTGAGTGATGTAAATCATTTGACGACGACGTGCTAACAAGTCGAAACCGGCAGAGATACCATTTGTGTGGCACGAGGCCGATAAAACAATAAAATAATTTCGTTACAGGACTGTCACTACGTTGCGCGCAGCCAATATGCCTCGTTGTGTGCGGGAAAAAATTTAGCAGAGAAAATTATATGTTTGAGGGACGTCTAATAAGGCACACGGGATTAGTTAAATTGGCGTTGGAGGCACCACTTCCGAGGAAGAATAATGGGGAATGAGAAGGCGTGCAGTGGCGGATGACAGTGTGTAGCACGCAGGAGGTATTCACAGGGCAGATGCAAATAGTGAGCCGCGTCAGGGATGTTAGTAGATCGGCGTTATTTACATAAAAAAAGGAAGACGAAACTGCTCTTCGTCGTTGCGTGTTTGTCTCGTACTGGATGCGACTCGTTGTCCCTCGAATAGCGCATCTTCCGCGAGCGTGGAATGTTCACTGGCGCATGGAGAATAATAACAAGCCGTTTCTATACTTGTCACCGGAGTTTCTGCAGATGTATAATGCAGCACCTGCCCTTGCACGGGTCTGCTCTGAAATCTGTAGTTGGTGTTGACCCTGGCATAACTCGTCACTGTCACGTCAAGATCGGGATGCATTCCGTCCTGACAGACACGTGGTATGGCGACGTAATTACCTGTTCTGCTGTGAGTTTAGAAACGTGATGTAAAGATGCGATTAGGTTGATAGGTCTCGAATGAAGTAATCAGACGGCTATCCAGAGTAATTACCAACGTCTTTCAGCTGTCCCCTTTTAATAGAGGTCACACTGCCGATGCAGTGGACCGGAACTGTCTGATACGCTCATCGCATTGGAGCTCTCGAGTTTGTGTTTCATCGCTTTTGACATTCCTGGTCACAGCTGCTGCTAGACAGCGTCTCTACGCAGGCCAATCACGGAAGACTTCCGACGTGATTCGATACGAGACTGTTGCTTTGCTAATCCCGTTTACTTATTCAGCCTCAGCCTTGTTCTTGCATACTAAGCGCAAGTGCTTACAGGATAAAACAGATATCTGGCAAACAAGGCGGAAGCCACGGTCTTAGAGTAAGAGGTCTAGCACACAAATACGTTAGGAATTATCAGTATAACTATGTTTACTGTTCCATTTTCCGCATGTAACTGTTGACACTATTCTAGGATGCTCCCAGAACACCGTTATCGCTCACTTTATGCCTTAACGTAGTATGGACAGAATATGCTTCTTCGTATCACACACAAATTTTGGATATCATGGAGTTGGTTACAACATTATATTAAGTGCACATTCCTGAAATTTATTGCAAAACTCATTCAACATTCTATCTACTTAGGAGCCACATATTATTATAGTGTTGAAACTCCCCCTTTGTATGTAAAGAAAGACAGTGCTGGAAAAACTCTTACGTTATTTGATTTACAAACAGCTGAGCAAAATTGAACATACTCAGACAGTTCTCTCTTTACTTATTCTGACCATCACTAAACTGACACACAATATTTTTAGCGCAACGCAATCTGACTTTCAATAATCCCTACAAAAGAATGGCCCTGACTAACAATAACGTATACCTTTCATGAATCGCTTACCTCACAAAAATCTTCGTTACTCGAACTACTGCAATACAGCGAGTGCCTATACTGCCAGCTAAATAAAAGATTCTAACTACTGAAGGCACTAACTACTGATAGGCATAGTTGACAAATGAAAGATTTTGATATAGAACAAGCCGGCCAGAGTGGCCGAGCGGTTCTAGGCGCTGTAGTCGGGAACCGCGCGACCGCTACGGCGCAGGTTCGAATCCTGCATCGGGCATGGATGTTTGTGATGTCGTTAGGTTAGTTAGGTTAAAGTAGTTCTAAGTTCTAGGGGACTGATGACCTCAGAAGTTAAGTCCCGTGCTCAGAGCCATGTGTGTGTGTGATAGAGAACAAACAACGTATTTACCTTAATAGTCATGACATCCAGTCTTACAAATTTCCTTTTTCTGACGGACACACGTCCAGATCGTCCGCTCATAGTAACCTCTCAAAACTATGGCATCTCTTCCCCACATCCACCACTGCTGGCGGCTCACCTCCAACTGCCCAACGCTATGCGCTGTTCACATCCAACTGCCAAGCACTACACTAGCGAATATTCTCTTCCCCACATCCACCACTACTGGCGGCTCACCTCCAACTGCCCAACGCTATGCGCTGTTCACATCCAACTGCCAAGCACTACACTAGCGAATATTCCAACAGTGAGTCCAATCAGACGCAGACTGCACACAGCGCGGTCAGCGATTTTCATACAGAGCACTACGTGGCATTACCAACATAAAAAGCTAAACAGCCTATTTACAGTGTTCCATAACTCAAACTAAACATTGCAAAACTGTGTGTTCAGTAGGTACTGCTTTAGGTATCCCATGGACATCGGAGATCTAAAGACAGCTACTATTATATGGTTAGTTACATTAAAGTGACCACCTGGCGAAAACCTGAATAGCCACCTTTTGCAGCATGGGCGTGCTGGACGCCTGTCAGTGAGGTTCTGTGGGCGTTACTGACGGGGGTGTGGAGCCATTCCGACCCCAGTCCCGTTGCCTGCTGCACTAGGTTTCAAGGTTGGCGATCCATGGGGTGAACAGCCGGATAGGGGTGGTCCCAGAGAGTCTCGATTGGGCTGAAATCCAGGGAGTTTGGTGGCCATGTGCTTTCCGTAAACTCATCCTGGTGCTCTACGAACTTCGTTTGATTTAAACCTCCTATTGCACCAATAATTTTAAGATAATAATGCTCTTAGTTGAATACAATGTCATGTACACTGCAAGCTCCGTGGTACTTTGCATTGTCCTGCTGGTAGCTGCCATCGTAAACTCCAACCGATCAGGCCATGAAGGCCCAACGGTACCGACTGGCCGCCGTGTCATCCTCAGCCCACAGGCATCGCTGGATGCGGATATGGAGGGGCATGTGGTCAGCACACCGCTCTCCCAGCCGTTGTTAGTTTTCGTGACTGGAGCCGCTACTTCTCAGTCAAGTAGATCCTTCGTTTGCCTCACGGGCTGAGTGCACCCCGCTTGCCAACATCGCTGGACAGACCGGATGGTCACCCATCCAAGTGCTAGCCCAGCCCGACAGGGCTTAACTTCGGTGATCTGACGGGAACCGGTGTTACCACTGCGGTAAAGATGCCATCGTGCCGAGGAAGGAAGAATCTGAATATAGGGGTGGACATGATTCCAAAGGATAGATGCACATTTTTGATGATACACTGTAACTTCCAGATTGATGAGATTACCCAGGGAATGCCGCGAGAACACTCCCCAGACACTAACGCTCCCTCCACCGACCTCGATTCTCGCGACCGACTGTTGCAGGGTCATAGACGCCAACGGCTATCTGTCCCTATGGACTATAAAACGTGATTCATCTCAAAAGGCTACCTGTCGCCGTCAGTGGACATCCAGTTGCGGTAATGTCCTGCAAATTCCACCCTTCGTCACCGATGAACGGCAGTCAATGTGGGTGCATGAACAGTGCGCCTCCTACACGCGGGAGTACCCCAGAGAAGCATCCTAGGGCCCCTACTGTTAAACCTCTACATAAACGATCTCCCAACCACACACAACACAACGATGGCAATCTACGCGGATGACACAGCCATCCTCGCGCAAGATTGGAAACCATCAAACATTACGTCACGCCTACAGACTACACTCAGAGTGGCTGAGCCTTGGTTGGAGAAATGGCGTGTTAGAGTAAACGTCAAGTGCGAAGCCGTTCTGTTCACTAGAAGACCGAAGCAACTGCGCAAACACTGATACTCCAGACCAATAACTCTACATGCACGCCCAATACGTTTCCGTGAGAAAGTCAAATACCTCGGTGTCTGGCTGGACCGGAAATTACTCGGGGGGGGGGGGGGGGGGGGGGGAGGGAGGGGGGGGCACATACAACACATGAATAACCGAGCTAGCGCGAGGCTCAAACAGCTCTACCCTATGCTCAACAGGCGTAGCATACTGAACAGAAGGGTGTCGAGGTCCATGTACATGACACTTATCCGACCCCTGATGATGGACGCAGCTCCTGTCTGGGGATACGCTGCACCGTCTGCAGCTCATACAAAACAAAGTACTCAAAATCATAAGCAATGCTCCACGATACACACGCATCGCGGACCTTCACCGGGAATACCGACTTGAGACTCTCACGGAGGTAATCCACAAACTCACCACAAGACTACACAGAAACTCCAGACATTCGCAGAACCCGTTTATTCTGAATCTGGGGAACTACGACCACAACCATAGATGGAAACATAAAGGATCAAAAGACATACTTGTAAGGACCTAACATCTATGGCCAAGCACACGCAAACATAGCGGTACAGGTGAGCCCCTGTTAATCAGACGCCATTACTGGATATCAAGCTGGAATACACTGCCGAATAATTAGCACCACGCAAGGAAGCCGTACCGTACACTGCATGCAGACAAGCTCCACACATCCCCCACACAGTGAGATGATCTATGGCCGATCTCCCACTACTGTATAACGATCCTGATTGTTCCAGGAATGTAGCGGCTGCAGCAACTGGAATACATCGCCATCGCTTGCCACGGTAATGATGCATGATACCCATACTAACAAATCCAACCTTGCATGAACTATCGCAGCTAGTAAGCCACTACTGCTCTTACTACCCATCGCACTGTCGCAGAGGTCTTTTTCCCACGGCACGAGCCTTGGCACTTTTTTCCCACTGCTATTCAAATCGCTACCCTCACTAGCGTTTCGTCCACTATCTATCACCTGATGGACCGTGTTAATGCGTAGTCTTACCCAGACGCACGGATAACATCACAGCCCAGCATCCTCTGATCCACTTTCTAGTTGACTAACATGTTTACGGAGGTGACAGTAGAACTTTTGGTTTGGTCACCACGTTGGTACGGGCGTGGAGGGGCCCCATCTGTATTTTAAAAAAACAGTGCGCCTTGTGCAGAGGCCCACAAACAGTAACAATCGCTGAACGATCGTTGAGGAAATACGGTTGTTAGCCTCTTGCTTCGTCTAGGCGGTGAGTTGCTGAAGAGTCGCATGTAAACGGTTTACAGACTTAGCTGTTTCGGAAATTCTTTCACCCTTTTGGACGTCAAATGAATCGATCCGTTTCCGCATTACGACAACGACTGCACTGTGCTTCCGCGCGTCCTCGCCCCATACCACCCCCCCCCCCCCCTTCGCCGCGACATTCTTTACATACCCTCCACTGCTAGTGCTGCCACCTACTGTCTGTGAGTGGTTATTGCACGTTGACGTCGAACATAGACGGTGGTCATATTAACCCTTTCAGAGCTAAATGCTGTCTGGAGGAAAGAAAATTTTTATTTTTGTGGTGCTGCTCTTAGGTGATTTTTTAATGATTTTTTGATGCAAGATTTGTACAAAAATGTGTACCCGTTTTCGAATCAAACTTTGTACACTTGGCTTCATTTTATGTACTAAATAACTAATTACGAAATATTCGCTATTGTAATATATACTAAAATGATCATTCAATAATTATCATGCAAAATAACAATATCCAATTATACAGTAAAATACAGCGAAACATACACATCCGTGTATTCTACGCACCGAACATTGACTTATTGATATTTTCATAGTGGTGCCCAACAGTTGACAGCACTTGCCCTTGATGAAAAGGTTGAACATTCAAAATTGTGTACTAGAGGTTTCCATTGGGAAAAAATACTTCTGTTGCAGCTAAGACACAGTAAAAGCTAATGTACACAATTGTAGCCAGAGGGTCTGAAAGGGTTAATGTATGTGGACCGTTTATGATATACCAGTACTTAGGCTCACAAAATTTTTGCACCTATATCCAATATATGCAACAGTTCTCTGCCTCTAGAACCCATTTAGAACGCTAATCGGAGGTTCGACTGATGCTTTATTGTCTAAGATGTAAGTCAATGAACGATACAGCTATTTCTTGGGTTTTAATGCCTTTAAACGAAACTGAAGACAATACTTAATGTAATAACTCAGAGTGTCGCGGTTCTGAGTGGATATCGAAAAAAAAGGGGAAAAGATTGACAGTGCCGTGGATCGAACTCGAGTCCCACTTCTGGAGGCCAGACATGCTGATCTCTTAGTTGCATTAATAGGATTCGATACGTATGTGTACCCCTGGAGTTTTCCTTCGTCCCTTATTGTCTGTTACCTCTTCAGCTTTACAAATGAAGTTAAGCAAGATACAGGAAATAAGAGAGTAATATTCTTGGAGTAACAGCATCTACGTTCATTTAAAAAGCCACTAAATCCATGTTAAATGCTTGCGCCACAGAAATGTTTTCATTATCCATTATAAGCAGAGGAGTGTGCTCCCTGCCGCCGTTGGATAAGCAGCTGCAGCAGCAAGTCGTATACTCTTAGCTCACTTATTTGTTACATAATTTAATTCTTAATTTCTTTGCGTGTTTTTGGTACTTGCATTGTTTAATTCATAAATATCGGGCGTATTCTAGTATTTGAGAGTGTAGCATCGCGTTTTGGTACCTGAATAGTGTAAAATCGTGTAGTCTCCTTCCGCCGCCGAGCAGTGTGTCAGCAGTGCGCAAGTAGCAGCATTACTGCACCTATTAGGCAATCTTGTATTTTAATAACCGTTTAAATTTTGTTTCGAATTGTTTGTGCTCTCTGTAGATTAGTTCAGACGTTCTTTGCACAACAGTTTATAGCATGGATAGGGACTGCAACGGCTGTGTTCCGATGCAGACTGAGTTGGCATCCCTTCGCTCCCAGCTTCAGGCAGTGTTGGCTTCGGTCACACAGCTTGAGGCTGTAGCCAATGGACTTCACTGTGGGGGTCCGGATGGGGGTTTGTCAGGGATGGCCAGCTCGTCCCACGCATCCCCCGATCGGACTACGACTGTGGCTGCCCGCGATACTGCCCACATTGAGGCTGGCCCCTAACCTGTGGTAGAGTGGGAGGTCGTCTCGAGGTGTGGCAGGGGGCGAAAGACATTCCGGAGGGCTGAACGGAAGGCCCCTCCAGTTTATCTGACGAACCAGTTTCAGGCTCTGTCCCAGGCTGATCTTCGGCCGGACATGGCTGATTGTCCTGTTCCAGAGGTTGCCCCTCAGTCTGTAAGATCCGGGTGGTCGCAGAGGGTGGGCTTACTGGTAGTTGGGAGCTCCAACGTCAGGCGCGTAATGGGCCCCTTAGGGATATGGCAGCAAGAGAGGGGAAGAAAACCAATGCGCACTCTGTGTGGATACCGGGGGGAGTCATTCCAGATGTGGAAAGGGTCCTTCCGGATGCCATGAAGGGTACAGGGAGCACCCATCTGCAGGTGGTCGCTCATGTCGGCACCAATGATGTGTGTCGCTATGGATCGGAGGAAATCCTCTCTGGCTTCCGGCGGCTATCTGATTTGGTGAAGACTGCCAGTCTCGCTAGCGGGATGAAAGCAGAGCTCACCATCTGCAGCATCGTCGACAGGACTGACTGCGGACCTTTGGTACAGAGCCGAGTGGAGCGTCTGAATCAGAGGCTGAGACGATTCTGCGACCGTGTGGGCTGCAGATTCCTCGACTTGCGCCATAGGGTGGTGGGGTTTCGGGTTCCGCTGGATAGGTCAGGAGTCCACTACACGCAACAAGCGGCTACACGGGTAGCAGGGGTTGTGTGGCGTGGACTGGACGGTTTTTTAGGTTAGATGGCCTCGGGCAAGTACAGAAAGGGCAACAGCCTCAATGGCTGCGGGGCGAAGTCAGGATATGCGGGGACCAAGCAGCAATCGGTATTGTAATTGTAAAATGTCGAAGCTGCATCGGTTAAGTACCGGAACTTCAAGCGCTGATAGAAAGCACCGAAGCTGAAATCGTTATAGGTACAGAAAGCTGGCTAAAGCCAGAGATAAATTCTGCCGAAATTTTTACAAAGGCACAGACGGAGTTTAGAAAGGATAGATTGCGTGCAACCGGTGATGGCGTGTTTGTCGCTGTTAGTAGTAGTTTATCCTGTAGTGAAATAGAAGTGGATAGTTCCTGTGAATTATTATGGGTGGAGGTTACACTCAACAACGGAGCTAGGTTAATAATTGGCTCCTTTTACCGACCTCCCGACTCAGCAGCATTAGTGGCAGAACAACTGAGAGAAAATATGGAATACATTTCACGTAAATTTCCTCAGCATGTTATAGTTTTAGGTGGAGACTTCAATTTACCAGATATAGACTGGGTCACTCAGATGTTTAGGACGGGTGGTAGGGACAGAGCATCGAGTGACATTATACTGAGTGCACTATCCGAAAATTACCTCGAGCAATTAAACAGAGAACCTCTGAATCAGAGGCTGAGATGGTTCTGCGACCGTGTGGGCTGCAGATTCCTCGACTTGCGCCATAGGGTGGTGGGGTTTCGGGTTCCGCTGGATAGGTCAGGAGTCCACTACACGCAACAAGCGGCTACACGGGTAGCAGGGGTTGTGTGGCGTGGGCTGGGCGGTTTTTTTAGGTTAGATGGCCTTGGGCAAGTACAGAAAGGGCAACAGCCTCAACGGGTGAGGGGCAAAGTCAGGACATGCGGGGACCAAGCAGCAATCGGTATTGTAATTGTCAACTGTCGAAGCTGCGTTGGTAAAGTACCAGAACTTCAAGCGCTGATAGAAAGCACCGAAGCTGAAATCGTTATAGGCACAGAAAGCTGGCTTAAGCCAGAGATAAATTCTGCCGAAATTTTTACAAAGGTACAGACGGTGTTTAGAAAGGCTAGATTGCATGCAACCGGTGGTGGAGTGTTCGTCGCTGTTAGTAGTAGTTTATCCTGTAGTGAAGTAGAAGTGGATAGTTCCTGTGAATTATTATGGGTGGAGGTTACACTCAACAACCGAACTAGGTTAATAATTGGCTCCTTTTACCGACCTCCCGACTCAGCAGCATTAGTGGCAGAACAACTGAGAGAAAATTTGGAATACATTTCACATAAATTTTCTTAGCATGTTATAGTCTTAGGTGGAGATTTCAATTTACCAGATATAGACTGGGACACTCAGATGTTTAGGACGGGTGGTAGGGACAGAGCATCGAGTGACATTATACTGGGTGCACTATCCGAAAATTACCTCGAGCAATTAAATAGAGAACCGACTCGTGGAGATAACATCTTGGACCTACTGATAACAAACAGACCCGAACTTTTCGACTCTGTATGTACAGAACAGGGAATCAGTGATCATAAGGCCGTTGCAGCATCCCTGAATATGGAAGTTAATAGGAATATAAAAAAAGGGAGGAAGGTTTATCTGTTTGGCAAGAGTAATAGAAGGCAGATTTCAGACTACCTAACAGATCAAAACGAAAATTTCTGTTCCGACACTGACAATGTTGAGTGTTTATGGAAAAAGTTCAAGGCAATCGTAAAATGCGTTTTAGACAGGTACGTGCCGAGTAAAACTGTGAGGGACGGGAAAAACCCACCGTGGTACAACAACAAAAGTTAGGAAACTACTGCGAGAGCAAAGAGAGCTCCACTCCAAGTTTAAACGCAGCCAAAACCTCTCAGACAAACAGAAGCTAAATGATGTCAAAGTTAGCGTAAGGAGGATGACACGCGTAAAGCTGAAATACTAAACACCTTTTTCAAAAGCTGTTTCACAGAGGAAGACCGCACTGCAGTTCCTTCTCTAAATCCTCGCACAAACGAAAAAATGGCTGACATCGAAATAAGTGTCCAAGGAATAGAAAAGCAACTGAAATCACTCAACAGAGGAAAGTCCACTGGACCTGATGGGATACCAATTCAATTCCACACAGAGTACGCGAAAGAACTTGCCCCCCTTCTAACAGCCGTGTACCGCAAGTCTCTAGAGGAACGGAAGGTTCCAAATGATTGGAAAAGAGCACAGGTAGTCCCAGTCTTCAAGAAGGGTCGTCGAGCAGATGCGCAAAACTATAGACCTATATCTCTGACGTCGATCTGTTGTAGAATTTTAGAACATGTTTTTTGCTCGAGTATCATGTCGTTTTTGGAAACCCAGAATCTACTATGTAGGAATCAACATGGATTCCGGAAACAGCGATCGTGTGAGACCCAACTCGCTTTATTTGTTCATGAGACCCAGAAAATATTAGATACAGGCTCCCAGGTAGATGCTATTTTTCTTGACTTCCGGAAGGCGTTCGATACAGTTCCGCACTGTCGCCTGATAAACAAAGTAAGAGCCTACGGAATATCAGACCAGCTGTGTGGCTGGATTGAAGAGTTTTTACCAAACAGAACACAGCATGTTGTTATCAATGGAGAGACGTCTACAGACGTTAAAGTAACCTCTGGCGTGCCACAGGGGAGTGTTATGGGACCATTGCTTTTCACAATATATATAAATGACCTAGTAGATAGTGTCGGAAGTTCCATGCGGCTTTTCGCGGATGATGCTGTAGTATACAGAGAAGTTGCAGCATTAGAAAATTGTAGCGAAATGCGGGAAGATCTGCAGCGGATAGGCACTTGGTGCAGGGAGTGGCAACTGACCCTTAACATAGACAAATGTAATTGCGAATACATAAAAAGAAGGATCCTTTATTGTATGATTATATGATAGCGGAACAAACGCTGGTACCAGTTACTTCTGTAAAATATCTGGGAGTAAGCGTGCGGAACGATTTGAAGTGGAATGATCATATAAAATTAATTGTTGGTAAGGCGGGTACCAGGTTGAGATTCATTGGGAGAGTGCTTAGAAAATGTAGTCCATCAACAAAGGAGGTGGCTTACAAAACACTCGTTCGACCTATACTTTAGTATTGTTCATCAGTGTGGGATCCGTACCAGATCGGTCTGACGGAGGAGATAGAGAAGATCCAAAGAAGAGCGGCGCGTTTCGTCACAGGGTTATTTGGTAACCGTGATAGTGTTACGGAGATGTTTAATAAACTCAAGTGGCAGACTCTGCAAGAGAGGCGCTCTGCATCGCGGTGTAGCTTGCTCGCCAGGTTTCGAGAGGGTGCGTTTCTGGATGAGGTATCGAATATATTGCTTCCCCCTACTTATACCTCCCGAGGAGATCACGAATGTAAAATTAGAGAGATTAGAGCGCGCACGGAAGGTTTCAGACAGTCGTTCTTCCCGCGAACCATACGCAACTGGAACAGGAAAGGGAGGTAATGACAGTGGCACGTAAAGTGCCCTCCGCCGCACACCGTTGGGTGGCTTGCGGAGTATAAATGTAGATGTAGATGTGGAACATCATATGCAGCCTTGCTAAAATTATTGCCTATGGGAAAAATAAATTAGCTACTAATCTCCGATATGTGCATATCAAAGATTTGCAATATGACTATTATAAATGTTTATTTCCTTCGACACGTAGAAGTAAGTTGCTAGTTTCAGATAATTTTTAGGGGATTATGGCAAAACTAAAATGATATCCCTAAATTTTTTGAATATCTCTGTCAAGTTGTTTTCGAAGTGTAGGAGAAGAATAAACAGGAATCATTTAGAATTTTACGGGTCTCTGTCAACTGCTTAGAGAACTAACGGTTGGGTGCCAGCTCAGCGACTGAACACGAGCACCTTCCAAGGGTAGGAACCGAACAGTTCACCGACACTGTTACCGACCAGTGGTATGTAAGCGTTGGTGCGCCATAGTTATAGTGTAAATTTCTTTAAGCGTGTCCCTCAGTTACGACTACAGAAGCACAAGTACACTTACTAACTACATGGTCGGAGTGGGGCTTTCCAACCACGGCACGTCGTGTTGTGTCGGAGAAAACTGTTTAGCTAGAGAACCCAATGTGGGGAGCTACTGGCGCCGACCGTCGCACAGAGGTGACCCCATCTGGCGCTTCCCCTTGTGACGTTGCTAATGGAGCCCACCCACCCAAGTTAATTTGAACGTTGGTATGCTGTTCTGAGGGGCGGGACTCATTTCGAGAGCCTAAGACAGGAAGGGAGGAAGACTGTGGTATAGCATCTCGTCTACATCAAGGCCACTCGAGACCGGCCAAAGACAGAAACGTAGGTGCAGGTGCAGGCGCTAAGGGAAGAGGCGGAGATTCGAGAAGTGGAACAGCCGGATACAATGGTATGCGGTAGAAAGCTTCGCCTTGCATTGTGGCCCTCGGTAGAAGCGTACACTGCGCTTAACCGAAGAGCTACGAATGGCCGGCCGCGGTGGCCTAGCGGTTCCAGGTGCTTCAGTCCGGAACCGCGCAACTGTTACGGTCGCAGGTTCGAATCCTGCCTCGGGCATGGATGTATGTGATGTCCTTAGGTTAGTTAGGTCTAAGTAGTTCTAAGTTCTAGGGGACTGATGACCTCAGAACGAAAGTCCCATAGCCCTCAGAGCCATTTGAATTTTTTCAGCTACGAATGGGACACTCGAAAAGTTTTTTGTAGAGGCAAATTTTACTTAGCGTAATATTAATTTATATGCGATGTAACAGAGCTCCAGAAAATCAAGATACATAATTTTGTTCGTATGGGTGAAAAATACTGAGCGATTGTTTGAGTCTATGGGACGATTATTAACGGAGGTACAGCGCAAGTTACTTGCGAACCCTCATAGCTACAGACACATACAATGTTGTAATGAAAGATAATGATTACAACTGCGCGTTAGGAAAATTTGATGTTGAGGCGCCTGGTATTTATAACGCTACAATAGTTTTATCATGATGAGAAAGACCGCTTCAGCTGTATGATAAATATTTATTTATGATCCAACTAGTTTCATGGCGTTAGAGCAACATCTTCAGGAATACTCCCGCATATAAGCAGGAGGAAAATATACAGCATAATGATGCGGCTTCGGTTAAAATATACTCGAATTATATACGAAATTATATAGGAAAACTATGTGCTCATAATTCATAACTGAGTTCAAGCTACTACCAATAGTCGACCCAACATTGTAGGTCCAATTGTAATAAAAACGTTCAACCATCTAAGAGACTGATAGTCAAGCTAGAATACACCAGAATGCAGGGAACATCAGCACGTTAGCAGAAGCCTAGAATAAGGAAATAGTGGTAAATTACGTGATATAAAAGTAGAAAACAAATTATTTGTGTAGGTGATGAAAACTTACGTTAACCTGGCAAGTCAAAATAAATCTCAGAAGCAGAGCATCCATAATTGTACAATAGGTAACGAAGGTCATATGTTGGTAAAATGCTGCTTGCAAAATAGACTATCATCGAGATGAAAGAAGGACTAGGAAAGGGCAAATTAAGATATTCTGTAGACATTCCAACTGCGTAAAATCGTCGTGACGGCTTGAGCTTCGCAGCGGCCGCCCAAGACTGTTCTGAGCTGATCCGGCGTCGGCGCCGATAGCGGAAACTGATGTATGAGCAAAATTTTCTGCTACAATAATTAATATACAAATGTGTCCAGAACGTTGGTTATATTACACTAGATTTGAAAAGATCATTGCACAACCTCTGAAATTTCCTGATACCATGCATGTTGACTAGTTATTACAAACGTCTACTTAGTGAATAAATGCAGTTGTCATTCACAATAGGTGCACCTCATATAACTGGCGACGACGCCATCTTAAAGAGCGACTAAAAGCTGCCAAGTGTGAGTAGCAACCATGCACTGAGGGTTCCGTACAAACCTATTATATATATATATATATATATATATATATATATATATATATATATATATATATATATATATATATATATATATATCATCCGTCCTGGGAATCAAGAATCTCAACGCTCAGGCTAGCGCGGACGTACAAAAACAAGTGAGCAGGGGCCTCCGTTTATACAGTATACGTACAGAAAGAAGATTTAAGAAAACATTTTCATTTAGCTTCTAAGACTTGACTACAACTCGCATTTCATGTACACACGCAGTAAGGTTCGTCTACTATGCTTTTAACGGATGATGTTCGAGTGACAAAATATATTTTTATGTGATAGAATTACAGTACAACAAGTTTCAGATTTTTTACTTTACTTGTACTGTGAAACCCTTGCTTCCCGTTGAATTTCATTACTCTAGGTCAACGGGAAGCACCCTATAGGTTTTGATGAGCGATTTTTCGAGTATGAAAATGTGTGACGTAAATGGCCGTGTCTTTTGACTGCATTGGTTTAGAAGCTTACAATTTTTACGTCACCAGGGGACTGTACCTTAGTATGTGATATAAATTTAAACATGATACGCCAAACTATTCCAGAGAAAAACGGTCTTAACAGCCGAACAGACAGACAGATGGATAAAAAATGACGAAAATATATTTTGTTCTTGTGGTATAATTACAAATTAGCAATTTTCGGATTTTTTTATGTACTTTTACAGCGAAACCTTGCTTCGCTCCAAATTTCATGATTGAAGTCAACGGGAAGCACCCTATAGGTTTTGATGAGTGAATTTTAGAGAATCAAAATATGTAGCATAAATGATCGTATCTTTTGACTGAAGTGACATAATAGCTTAAAATTTTTACAACTTGAAAGATCTATAGACCTTAATGTATGACATAGATTTGGATATGTCTATATGTTCCTGAGAAAAGAGGTTCATAACAGTTGGACAAACAGACAGACATACGGAAAAGAAAACAATTTTATAAGGGTGTATTTTTCACAGATTGCGGCACGGAACTCTAAAAATTGTCTGGCTATATACGATATTTACATTAATCTGTGTATTTTGTATGCAATTTATCTGTGTTACGGTAAAATGTCTCACGTAGAGTTGCCAGTCTAGAAGACTGTCACATGCACGTGTGAAGCATTTAAATCCTCGTATTTTTAATGTACAGATAAATGCAAATTTCAAATCATAGGTGACGTTTATAATCTTACTAAGCTATCGGATGTAGCATCACTGGCAGGGGATTGCGCAGCTGTGTTCGTCGCCTCCATACAGTGTGACTGCTCTTACAGGCAACGTGTCACACTGCGTGGGCGTGTGTGTGTGTGTGTGTGTGTGTGTGTGTGTGTTTGGCATGGGGAAAGTAGACTTTGGGACTATGTTTCTGAATCGTGTTATCAGTGTCAGGCTTGGTCTCATCCTGGACTCCGTTTGCAAGTAAGCGCATTACTTCGTGACACATCGTCGATCTCAGAATGGCATTCTGAGTAAACTAAAAATACTAATTTGCTTTCAAACCAGTTCATACTTTTTACTGTTGGACAATATGATAAAATTGTCACACTTATAATTATTTTAGATGGGAGATCGAGTGTATCGAATGACTTAAACCCGGTCAATGCGCGAGGAACTGTAGTTTCTGTGCGAATGCACATTCTCTTGACGTAATTAACACCCTGTTGCGTTGTATTTATACTTGTATGATTAATCTGAATTGTTTAAGCGCATTTGTGAGACTCAAGTGTGAAGTTATGCTTTCCACGTAAATTCTTATTTTGTAAGGGCGTCGTTAGCATTGAGACATTTCGAATGATAAAATGAAAATAGAAGTTCAATTAAAGGGTTTTATTTTGTTTGTTCCAAACGAATATTAACTTAGTATTTGAATTTGAGGATTACATTTGTCCACATATCTCTTATTTTGCACTGGGCGTCATACAGCCGAGTGCAATCCCCCCTGCCCCTGAAGCCACCGCTTTTCCAGGATTCTGAGTAACTCGGATACCCAGTCCTGTCAGTTCACTATTTGAGGGCTATAGACTCCGAATTCACCGTTGACATTATCGCCAGATTTCATCTGGCTGTGTGAAGGTGGTCACATTGCTTGGGCCCCTGTAATTCATGATGTGCCTACAAAATGGTCTTTGCAATGGGACAAAAAACAGTCTGTTGATTTGCGAAGTGATACATGGTTCAATATCGAAGTAATTTACTGCATCTAACAATTTATGAGCATTACTCAACCCATAATCGGTTTGGAATCCTTCTGAAACAATTGGTTCTTACAATACTGACGTCCAACTACCCACCCTCTCACAAGTGTGCGACCTCAGATTCTGGCACGAACACAGCGAGGAGTTCTCCAACTGTGGAGGGGAGCCTTCAGTACGACACTAGCAAGCGGTCTCCTCGTCATTCTGACCTCACAATAAGATTTCTTGCCGCAACGTACTGCGTACAGTAAGACAACTTACATAAAGTACAAGAAATCACAGGTTCCAGGCATGGAGCCCACTCGCTCCGCCCCCCTTGCCCAACGTACTTATTAATAATTAATTATGAACATCGCAACCTTTGCGTTACTGAATTGCGTAATAAACAACATGTCTAGAAATAGACTAGGCAAGTTCATAATAGAAGTTTACAACAGTATAAGGGACACAGATATAAGTAATGTTAGCAGTGAATAGAGGGTGAGTGAAAGTGTAGGTGTCAATAACGAGGAAGGTGTGAATTGATGTGAGGAGTGATGAACGAGAGCAAGTAAGTATCGTGAAGTGACACGGGAATCACGATGACCGCCAATGCAGGCACGAATACAAGTCAACAAATAACGCAGAAACTCTGCGAAATTAATGAATGTTTTTTATTTTGTACAAACGACCTCTTTAATAATGGCACAAGCCATTGTAATTTAGTTTAATATAAATGTATCAGAGACTGTATATACCAGGAACTATCCAGACTGTGGTCTCAGAAATCAACCGATACAAACTGGACCTGGTGGCGGTACGAGAGACAAGATGTCTAGGAGAAGGAACTCACAAAGAGAATGGAGACACACTATTCTACGGCAGATGTGTAGATAAACACGATTTCGGTACTGGCTTTGTAATACACAACAAAGCAGCAAATTCGGTGAAGGAATTCAAAACTGTTAACAAGATAATATCCTAAATAGTACTTGGAAGCCAAGTGTCAGATATCACATTCATCAATGTTCATGCCGCAACTGAGTATAAAACAGATAAGGAAAAGGAAGAGTTCTATGACCAACTAGAACCAACAATTAAGAGCACACCAACTAGAAATATCAGGATAATGCTGAGAGATTTTAATGGAAAAGATGGAAAAGAAGAATTCTACATACCAATTATAGGAAGGCGCAGTTTGCATGATGAGAATGGTTAGAGGATGATCAGCTTAGCTATCTCAAAGAACCTCAGAGTAAGTTCGACTTACGTCGAACACAAGAGAATACATAAAGGAATATGGTGTTCACCAGATGGAAGAACCACCAACCAAATAGATAACATCTTGGTGGACCAGCGCTATAGCCACAGAGTCATGGATATCAGGTCGTATAGAGGAACCGACTGTGCGTCAGACCACTTCCTTATTCGGGAGGGCGACGGTTCAACCCCGTGTCCGGCCATCCTGATTTCGGTTTTCCGTGATTTCCCTAAATCACCCCAGGCAAATGCCGGAATGGTTCCTTTGAAGGGGCACGCCCGACTTCCTTCCCTGTCCTCCCCTAATCCGATGAGGCCGGTGACCTTGCTGTCTGGTCTCCTCCCGCAAACAACCCAACCCCCCAATTCCTCATTCTGTGCAGGCTTAAACTCGTGTTCACTTACATGCATAAGAAGAAGGGGACACTAGAACCTGCTTTGAATGTTGAGAAACCAGGAGAAAGTGCCATTATAAATAACAATATGCTATAGAAATCAAAAACCGTTTTGAGGTCCTAGAGACCCTGGAACCAAGACAGAATGTGGAGGAAAGGTGGAAATAAATAAAGTCCACGGTACTAAATGTAGCGGAAGAAAGATGATAACGAAGGAGAGGAAATGGTTCAACAGGACATGCCAGAAGGCTACAGAAAATAGAAGGAAGATTAGGGAGAAGTGGCTAGCTGACAGGGAGAATGAGCAGAAAATGGAACATTTTATCAACATCAGAAGGTAGAGAAAGCGAATCCTAAGAGCAGAGAAGAGAATATATCTAACGCTAGAACAAGTTGAGGCTGAGAGTCAAAACAAGAACTCAAGGCAATTCTTCCAATACATAAAAAACCAGAAACGTGGATTTCAGAGCCCAACTTTTTTCATTAGAGATAAGAACGCTACTTGATAAATGACAAGAAAAGAATAGTAGAAAGATGGAAAGAATACTTCTCAGAACTGTTGAATCGGCCATATATTACCTGCAAACACTACGGAGGAAAGATGAAGAAGAATTGGATGTTAGTGAAGAAGACGTGAAGATCGCAATCAAAGGACTCAGTAACAACAAATACCGAAGGGGAGGACAGAATAACATCAGAATTAATCAAGGAGGGAGGTGAGAGCTAACACTTAGATATGTATAAATTGATCCAGTTGATATGGGAGAAGGAGACACTGTGAGAAGAATGGAAATTGGCTATAATATCCCCAATATACAACAAGGGAAGCAAATTGGAATGCGGTAACTACAAAGGAATCAGCTTGATGAATGTAACGTATAAGGTGCTGCCCATCATTATCTTAAGAAAATTGCAACCATTCATAGAGAACAACACACAGGAGAGCGACAGTAGATCACATTTTCACACTAAGCCAATTGGCTGAAAAACGCTGGGAATATGAAAACGTTATCTACAGACCGTTCGTCGATTTTCAACGTGCATATGACAGCATCCACAGGAACAGACTATACAATGCAATGCGTGACTTCAGAATCCCCGAGAAGCTAGTGAGGATGGTGCAAGCTTGCATGGAAGGGTCAAAGGCAGCAGTACGTTTCTGAGGAGCCGCATCAGAAACATTCGAGACTGAGACAGGCCGCAGACAAGGGGATGCTTTCCCATGTGTTCTGTTCAATGTCATCTTAGAGAAAGTGATAAAAGAGTGTTAACTTCAATTGTCTCGCACATGCAGATGACACACACTACTGGCCATTAAAATTGCTACACCACGAAGATGACGTGCTACAGACGAGAAATTTAACCGACAGGAGGAAGATGGTGTGATATGAAATGGATTAGCTTTTCAGAGCATTCATACAAGGTTGGCGCCGGTGGCGACACCTACAACGTGCTGACATGAGGAAAGTTTCCAACCGATTTCTCATACACAAACAGCAGTTGACCGGCGTTGCCTGGTCAAACATTGTTGTGATGCCTCGTGTAAGGAGGAGAAATGCGTACCATCACGTTTCCGACTTTGATAAAGGTCGGATTGTAGGCTATCGCGATTGCAGTTTATCGTATCGCGACAATGCTGCTCGCGTTGGTCGAGATCCAATCACTGTTAGCAGAATATCGAATCGGTGGGTTCAGGAGGGTAATACGGAACGCCGTGATGGATCCCAACGGCCTCGTATTACTAGCATTCGAGATGACTGGAATCTTATCCGCATGGCTGTAACGGATCGTGCAGCCACGTCTCGATCCCTGAGTCAACAGATGGGGACGTTTGCAAGACAACAACCATCTGCACGAACAGTTCGACGATGTTTGCAGCAGCATGGACTATCAGCTCGGAGACCATGGCTGCGGTTACCCTTGAAGCAGCATCACAGACAGGAGCGCCTGCGATGGTGTACTGAACGACGAACCTGGGCGCACCAATGGCAAAACGTCATTTTTCGGATGAACGCAGGTTCTGTTTACAGCATCATGATGGTCGCATCCGTGTTTGGCGACATCGCGGTGAACGCACACTGGAAGCGTGTATTCTTCATCGCCATACTGGCGTATCACCCGGCGTGATGGTATGGGGTGCCATTGGTTACACGTCTCGGTCACCTCTTGTTCGCATTCACGGCACTTTGAACAGTGGACGTTATAATTCAGATGTGTTACAACCCGTGTCTCTACCCTTCATTCGATCCCTGCGAAACCCTACATTTCAACAGGATAATGCACGACCGCATGATGGAGGTCCTGTACATGCCTTTCTTGATACAGAAAATGTTCGACTGTTGCCATGGCCAGCACATTCTTCAGATCTCTCACCAACTGAAAACGTCTGGTCAATGGTGGCCGAGCAACTGGCCCGTCCCAATACGCCAGTCACTACTCTTGATGAACTGTGGTATCGTGTTGGATCTGCATGGGCAGCTGTACCTGTACACGCCATCGAAGCGCTGTTTGACTCAATGCCCAGGCGTATGAAGGCCGTTATTACGGCCAGAGGTGGTCGTTCTGGGTACTGATTTCTCAGGATCTATGCACCCAAATTGTGTGAAAATGTAATCACATGTCACTTCTAGTATAATATATTTGTCCAATAAATACCCGTTTATCATCAGCATTTCTTCTTGGTGTAGCAATTTTAATGGCCAGTAGTGTAGTACTACTAAGTGAATCATAGAATGAGTTGAAAGAAATCTACCAGAAAATGGACAATTATGCACAGAAGGGAGGGCTAAAAGTGAATCGAGACAAAACAGAGTTCATGCAATTAGAAAGAACATCAGAGCTGGAAGAATTTCTTGAGATAGATGGCAAGAGGTTCAAGAGAGTACACAAGTTCAAATACTTGGGACAACAGCATAAAAATGGACATCTAGGAAAAAACAGCAGTGAAAATGAAATGCATGCATTCTCTCAGAGAGACGCTCTGCTCTAAATCGATCTCAGTGAACACTAAGATCTACAACACAGTGCTATGCCTAGCAGTAATGTACGGTTCAGAAACGTGGAGCATGACTAAGCGAGAAAGGGAAAAAGCTATTAATATCTGAAAGAAGAGTAATGAGGAAGATATGGGGAAAAGTTTTAGATAACGTAGAATGGAGGAGAAGGAAAACAAGGAAATCTGCCTTCTGATGCGACAACCAACTATCCTACAGAAGAGAAAGAGCAAAAGAATACAATGGGTGGGCCATGTAGCCCGTACGCCAGATGGAAGACAGGCGAAGATGGCCCTAGCGGGGAAACCAAAGACCAAACGCCCCATTGGACGACCAGGGCAGCGCTGGTTGGACGACCTGGCGAAGGACCTAGCAGCCCTGGGAATTGACTCGTGAAGGAACCTGGCACAAAACAGGAAGGAATGGAGGCATTTTGGGAAGCAGCGCGTGGTCTGCAGGGCCTGTGATCGCCGAATATCTATCTATCTATCATAAAAGTATCACCAGCTAGTAGTAAAACAGTAGATTTATCTACGCAGAACTGTTGACTAAGTTTTGCCCAGTCGCACAAAATCTGAGACTAACTTTTAATATTAAATGTAGATATGTAGAATGAAAATTGATTATGTGTAACACCATCAGGAAGTTACGCTGACTCCAAACTTACCGAATAACGCACTGATCAGTCGACTATTCCTGCTAGAAGAGTGCAGATAGCTTTATTTGATAATACCTGCAGTAAATGTGACTCTAATCGTAGATCGTTTTCCCGCTCGGTGCGGGCAAAACGAAGATACTTTGAGGTAGATGCAACACAAAGGGCATCAAAAAAATACCATATAGATTAAAAATTTAAAAGCAACATCTTACTTTGGTTTTGTTTCTGTTTCATTAATTCGTTATTTTCATTTCAACTCATTTCTCACCAATTAAGATTTATTATGCAAATATTTATTGTCCAGTTATGTTACATGAACTGCTATCTTCAGTGTTACAGTACTAGAAAAGCAGTTATGTTGGTGCCTAATTCGTAGCGTTTTCCATAAGTTGAATAATCACAACACATACAAATAACCGTCACTGTTCCATCAAATGGTTAACATTATCTTTTCTGGATGTGCACAGATCTTTCTACAAGGAGTTGCTGCTTTATTTGGGCTCAATCAAACCTTTCTTTTCCTTGTGTTAGCATAAAGACACAATTTCTTATCACCAGTAACGAAAAATGATATGAATGGTCGGTGTTGTTCACAAGCTAATGGATGACGAGCGAGCAGAGATGCATCCACTGATTTTTGTGATTTTTAACTTTTATTTTTGGTCATCAGTCTGCTGACTGGTTTGATGCGGCCCGCCACGAATTCCTTTCCTGTGCTAACCTCTTCATCTCAGAGTAGCACTTGCAACCTACGTCCTCAATTATTTGCTTGACGTATTCCAATCTCTGTCTTCCTCTACAGTTTTTGCCCTCTACAGCTCCCTCTAGTACCATGGAAGTCATTCCCTCATGTCTTAGCAGATGTCCTATCATCCTGTCCCTTCTCCTTATCAGTGTTTTCCACATATTCCTTTCCTCTCCGATTCTGCGTAGAACCTCCTCATTCCTTACCTTATCAGTCCACCTAATTTTCAACATTCGTCTATAGCACCACATCTCAAATGCTTCGATTCTCTTCTGTTTGGTTTTCCCACAGTCCATGTTTCACTACCATACAATGCTGTACTCCAGACGTACATCCTCAGAAATTTCTTCCTCAAATTAAGCCCGGTATTTGATATTAGTAGACTTTTCTTGGCCAGAAATGTCTTTTTTGCCATAGCGAGTCTGCTTTTGAGTCCTCCTTGCTCCGTCCGTCATTGGTTATTTTACTGCCTAGGTAGCAGAATTCCTTAACTTCACTGACTTCGTGACCATCAATCCTGATGTTAAGTTTCTCGCTGTTCTCATTTCTACTAGTTCTCATTACCTTCGTCTTTCTCCGATTTACTCTCAAACCATACTGTGTACTCATTAGACTGTTCATCCCGTTCAGAAGATCATTTAAATCTTCTTCACTTTCACTCAGGATAACAATGTCAACAGCGAATCGTATCACTGATATCCTTTCACCTTGTATTTTAATTCCATTCCTGAACCTTTCTTTTATTTCCATCATTGCTTCCTCGATGTACAGATTGAAGTGTAGGGGCGAAAGGCTACAGCCTTGTCTTACACCCTTCTTAATACGAGCACTTCGTTCTTGATCGTCCACTCTTATTATTCCCTCTTGGTTGTTGTACATATTGTATATGACCCGTCTCTCCCTATAGCTTACCCTTACTTTTTTCAGAATCTCGAACAGCTTGCACCATTTTATATTACCGAACGCTTTTTCCAGGTCGACAAATCCTATGAAAGTGTCTTGATTTTTCTTTAGCCTTGCTTCCATTATTAGCTGTAAGGTCAGAATTGCCTCTCTCGTCCCTTTACTTTTCCTAAAGACAAACTGATCGTCACCTAGCGCATTCTCAATTTTCTTTTCCATTCTTCTGTATATTATTCGTGTAAGCAGCTTCGATGCATGAGCTGTTAAGGTGATTGTGCGATAATTCTCGCATTTGTCAGCTCTTGCCGTCTTCGGAATTGTGTGGATGATGCTTTTCCGGAAGGCAGATGGTATATCGCCAGACTCATATATTCTAGACACCAACGTGAATAGTCGTTTTGTTGCCACTTCCCCCAATGATTTTAGAAATTCTGATGGAATGTTATCTATCCTTCTGCCTTATTTGACCGTAAGTCCTCCAAAGCTCTTTTAAATTCCGATTCTAATAATGGATCCCCTATCTCTTCTAAATCGACTCCTGTTTCTTCTTCTATCACATCAGACAAATCTTCACCGTCATAGAGGCTTTCAATGTATTCTTTCCACCTATCTGCTCTCTCCTCTGCATTTAACAGTGGAATTCCCATTGCACTCTTAATGTTACCACCGTTGCTTTTAATGTCACCAAAGGTTGTTTTGACTTTCCTGTATGCTGAGTCCTTCCGGCAATCATATCTTTTTCGATGTCTTCACATTTTTCCTGCAGCCATTTCGTCATAGCTTCCCTGCACTTCCTATTTATTTCATTCCTCAGCGACTTGTATTTCTGTATTCCTGATTTTCCCGGAACATGTTTGTACTTCCTCCTTTCATCAATCAACTGAAGTATTTCTTCTGTTACCCATGGTTTCTCCGCAGCTACCTTCTTTGTACCTATGTTTTCCTTCCCAACTTCTGTGATGGCCCTTTTTAGAGATGTCCATTCCTCTTCAACTGTACTGCCTACTGCGCTATTCCTTATTGCTGTATCTATAGCGTTAGAGAACTTCAAACGTATCTCGTCATTCCTTAGTACTTCCGTATCCCACTTCTTTGCGTATTGATTCTTCCTGACTAATGTCTTGAACTTCAGCCTACTCTTCATCACTACTATATTGTGATCTGAGTCTATATCTGCGCCTGGGTACGCCTTACAATCCAGTATCTGATTTCGAAATCTCTGTCTGACCATGATGTAATCTAATTGAAATCTTCCCGTATCTCCCGGCCTTTTCCAAGTATACCTCCTCCTCTTGTGATTCTTGAACAGGGTATTCGCTATTACTAGCTGAAACGTGTTACAGAACTCAATTAGTCTTTCTCCTCTTTCATTCCTTGTCCCAAGCCCATATTCTCCTGTAACCTTTTCTTCTACTCCTTCCCCTACAACTGCGTTCCAGTATCCCATGACTGTTAGATTTTCGTCCCCCTTTACATACTGCATTTCCCTTTCAATATCCTCATACACTTTCTCTATCTGTTCATCTTCAGCTTGCGACGTCGGCATGTATACCTGAACTATCGTTGTCGGTGTTGGTCTGCTTTCGATTCTGATTAGAACAACCCGGTCACTGAACTGTTCACAGTAACACACCCTCTGCCCTACCTTCCTATTCATAACGAATCCTACACCTATTATACTCATCTGACCAGAAATCCTTGTCTTCCTTCCACTTTACTTCACTGACCCCTACTGTATCTAGATTGAGCCTTTGCATTTCCCTTTTCAGATTTTCTAGTTTCCCTTCCACGTTCAAGCTTCTGACATTCCACGCCTCGACTCGTAGAACGTTATCCTTTCGTTGATTATTCAATCTTTTTCTCATGGTAACCTCCCCCTTGGCAGTCCCCTCCCGGAGATCCGAATGGGGGACTATTCCGGAGTCTTTTGCCAATGGAGAGACCATCATGACACTTTTTCAATTACAGGCCACATGTCCTGTGGATACACGTTACATTCAACTTAGAACATACAAATAACATCAGTATGTATGGACACCCGATTATTGAACCTTCCCTAATGCATGAAAATGACGCACGATGGCTGATTGATCAGTTCATCACATTGGCCAGTTCTCGAGTGCACCGACGTGAATCATTGTGGATTAATTCTATTAAAAGACCTTCATCAAACCCCGGTCTTCCTGAAGGTGAAAGTCACTATCTTCTTGCAGGGCCTTATCCAATGGCGTTATCCCCATATACGGCGCAAGAGTTTCTGACTGTCTCCGCTGCTGTCATCCCTCCATCGAACTCAAACAGAAGAATACGTTGCAAATATTACCGATTTTTCTACTTGGCTCTCCATTTCCTAGCGCCTACAGCTCCACTCACTATTCCCAAAAGACAAAATTATATTTGTCGGCTCAGATAGCAGCAGTGAACTATGGATATAAAATTACAATCGATAAATAAACCGATGGCAACCAGAATGCCAACATACAAAACAAAAACACTACGCACTTGCGCACGAACGTAATGGTTTTGAGAAATGCCGTTTTGAAGAGTGTCTTCCACATACTTAATGAATTATATAATGGGCTTTAGACACACAAGAGAGCAGGGTTTTAGAAAGCAATAAACAGAGAAGTATTTGCACGCGAAACACAAAACTCTGCTCTGCCCCACACAGAACTCTGTTGGATGGTGGATTATTTCTGATCCATAGCACATCCAGGCTTTTTCAGTCATACCTATCCATATAAACTTATCTGAATTTCGCGTAATATCGTGAGGTAACTGGTCACAGAAGCATTGTTCACTCACCGATGTCCATCAACTGCACGGTACCCTGATAGTATAGCATACGTTAACAATGTTCTTCAAATCTCGTTGTCTGAACACAAGCGTCCTGAGCGGGGATATTATTCGCGGGCAGTTGCAAGAATAAATAAATTTTTATCAGTACTGAGATGAAAAACAAACAAAGTTGCTAAGACACTTCAATAAAAACACATTTCTTTCGGAAATTATTCATATCGACGCAATGAATAATTTTAAATAAATAACTCATTCTTTCATCTGTGATTCAGAGATAGAGCTAGGACGGACAGTGTTTAAAGTATTAGAATCGTATTTTGGAGACACAGAGTTCAAGTTCCAGTCTGATGTTTTAGAGTTAGATTCTTCGTAGTTCATCATCTGAATCGCAAGCAAATCTTAGAGATGCTCAACAGGAAAACGAACAAGGAATACGTTTTCATGGATCATTTCTGAAACAACTTCTTCTGCGGATGGCATTTTACTGATTACCCCAAGACCAGGTAAATTTCAATAACAAATAAAGGAACTTAATAGGGTAAATTCTGAAGTTAGCTGGAAAACAAATTATAGCAATACAAAAAAGGTGTATAAGAAATACCTCGAGAAGAAAGTACTTCAAATAAATTGAAATCGTAGAACGATTGCCGAGATTTTGTATCTATGGTAGCTGAAAATGAGTACCAAATAGGCGCCGGAATGAATACACATTTTGTTGTTTATTATTTTTGATTTACGACAGTCAGGTTGTGACACTGGATCCAAAAACTTTCGGGAATTGAGGAATCCTCAGCAGGTAATGGAGTGATGCCTGTTGGGATTGCCAGAAGAGACAGAAAAACAAACAAATGGTTCAAATGGCTCTGAGCACTATGGGACTTAACATCTGAGGTCATCAGTCCCATAGAACTTAGAACTACTTAATCGTAACTAACCTAAGAACATCACACACATCCATGCCCGAGGCAGGATTCGAACTTGCGGCCGTAACGATCACGCGGTTCCAGACTGAAACGCCTTAAACCTCTCGGTCACAGCGGCCGCCGAATAGTCAGCAGAAAGTGGCAGATGGTAACAGAAAACACGCAAGAACAGCATGGGTGCTTATAGCTGTAATCGTGAATGCATGTTAAAATGTACGAGGGATAAATTTTAAATACCACATGGAAAAAATGTTGTCGCGCCATTGATACCTATTAGTGACGTCAGTACTCCTTTACATATTCACCACCAGTGCGACACATTTTTCCCAACGATGGATAACATGGCGGGGACGTCGGTTGCACATATCTGCATTTAGTTGTTCACGAAACGATCCACTTCAAAAACCACATTGTCATCATTTTGTAAATTTCTATCTCGCAGTTGTTACTTCATCCTTGGAAAGAGGCAGAAGTTCCTGGGTGTGATGTCAGGTGAACTAGTAAGATTAGGTAAAATTTGACAGTCCGAAGAATCGGCACGATTGTGAGACTGTCCAGAGTAAAGCTAGGCTGTTGTTATGCAACAAACACAGCCCCTTGGTCTTTTTTTTCCGATGCTTCGCTTTGAGAACTTCCCCTATCCTCGTCATGTGATTTCGGTGGTATGCTCCTGTGACGGATGCCCCTTAGGAACATATTCTGCTAGGAGCACATCGTGAAATCACCGTCGCCGGAAAAGACGAAGATCCAACCATCGTACCGTATGATGGTAACTGTGATGTGAAAACGCGAAGAAACAACTGCAGCTAAACCAAGAACAGGCAGTCTTCATTTACTGAAAGACAGGGACCGTCGAGAATTGCGGAGGGTGGCTGTAAGAAATCGAATGAAATCACCGGAAGGAATCACTTGTGACTTCCGAAGTCCTACCAGCAGTCGATCTAGCACAAAGACTGTCTGCAGTTAGTTAAAAAGAATGGCGTACAATGTTAGAACAGCTCCTCACAATCACACATTTCTATAGCCATTACTAAGCGACGCTTCAGGGGAAGTAAAAGAGCGACACCCGTGAGTAGTGGATGAATGCAAACGCGTGGCATGAAGTGATGACTCATGCTATACAATAGAGCGGTGTGATGAAAAGAGATTCGGTTTAGTAAATGCCAGGGGGAATAGTACCTACCATCAAGTATTGTGCCAGATAGAGTTGGGCGTACGTACCTGCCATAAAGTGTAGTGCCAGATAGAGTTGGGCATACGTAAATGACATGGTAAATGATGGGTTTACCTGTAGTATTGATAGGGAAAGAAACATAAAAGTCTACACACACACACACACACACACACACACACACACACACACGCACGCGCGCGCGCGTGTAGAACTTACATCAGCACACATATAGTCACAGAAAAAGCAGTTGAAAGCAGCACCTGAGAAGATTGGCAGCACAGAAACAAATGACACTATACGCACAAAAATAACACTTAAACTGCCGTACGTAGTAAAACAGTGACTAAATGGAAAAGTGCAAATTTTCAACCAGTTTGCCACCGAGAGAAAGCTGTTCAGCTTAAGAATAATGAACTGGACGCTGATCTGTAGCGCTTTTTCTGTTTTATTGTAAAAATCTCAACGAACTGTTTTAAATCTATGATCCACCAAAGCAAACGTTAACCTGTATGTGCAAACAAAAAAATCGTGTGGTATCTCAGGACACCCATTGAAGATTTCTTGTAATTAGGGCGAAATGCGTCTAGGGGCACAAGGTAAATAAAGAAACACTTTACGTGCAGCATGCAAAGGGCGTTTTCTTTTGCACCACAGTGATTTATATACAGCTGCTGCGAAAATGGCCATCGCAAGAAACATAAATGAATGTGTGAGAGGGAAACTGGGAGCCTGTTTGCTTTTTATTTGTTTGTTTTTCGCACAATTGGAACCGCACATTGTTCAGACTTAGTAAAATGTGTATTTTATGTCCTTACGAAATATACAGCGCATTTTATAATTAAATAAATTTAGCTGTTCGTGTCATTTCTGCGCTTTTATGTAACAAAACAATTACTTTTGATGCAAGTACAAAGTACATGCTGATATATAATTATTGTTGCTATTCTGTACTCAACAGCCATGATCAAAAGCAAGAGTGAAAGTTGTTTATGAATAACGGAAACATTTTTTATTTAAACTCGATGGAGAATTTAAGCGATGCTTGACAGGTATTTTTTTTTAAATTAAATTTTTTCAGGAAATTGCGTTTTGTAGCATTTTGTTACTAATGTGTGTTGGTTTTCTTAATATTTTTACTAAAAGAATCCTCTGTTTCACGTCACAAATAAAGTTTTCGAATAAATACTGTTCATTTTTAAGCAACAGACTGGCGAATAACTACGTATGTAGAACAAAAATTGCCTGCCGTTGTGGCCGAGCGGTTCTAGGCGCTTCAGTCTGGAAGCGCGCGACCGCTACGATCGCAGGTTCGAATCCTGCTTCGGGCATGGATGTGTGTGATGTCCTTAGGTTAGTTACGTTTAAGTAGTTCTAAGTTATTGGTGAATGATGACCTCAGATGTTAAGTCCCATAGTGCTCGGAACCATTTGAACCATTTTGAAGAACAAAAATTCTTCCATATATTATGCGGCCTTTCTGTATATCCACAGTCAGTTTTCTAGGTGGTTCACCACTTCTGTTTTCTAGCGGAATCTTTTAAGGCACTACGCATACGCAAACAAAGCAATCGAAATGAGGAAACGCACGATAGGTATGCAACACATGTAACGCACAGGTTATGCGATTACAATCTTAACTGACCGAAGCTACTAGGAAAACGACTGTAGGTTTCACTTGTCTACGGTAGCTTAAGGTAATTCCATAACTCTATAGAACCAACACTGAAATATAGATAAGGTGGTGCTATGGTATGGGGGAGTTTCCGTGGTTGGTGTTTTCAAATGTGTGTGAATTCCTAAGCGATCAAACTGCTCAGATCATCGGTCCCTAGACTTACAAACTGATAGAACTAACTTATGCTAAGAACAACACACACACCCATGCCCGAGGGAGCACTTGAATCTCCGACGGAGGACCGCGCAATCCGTGCATGGCGCCTCAAACCGCGCGGCCACTCCGCGCGGCTGATTGGTGTGTGATGCGCTTATTGTGTTTAACAAAACGCTAAACGCGGAACGATATAAACACATTTTGCATCATTGTGTACTTTGTGCAGTAGAGGAACAGTTCGGAAACGGTGAATGTTTTTGTTAGCGTGACAATGCACCCGCCGGCTGCTGGTGGCCGAGCGGTTCTAGGCGCATCAGTCTGGAACCGTGCGACCGCTACGGTTGCAGGTTCGAACCCTGCCTCGGGCATGGATGTGTCTGATGTCCTTAGGTTAGTTACGTTTAAGTAGTTCTAAGTTCTAGGGGACTGATGACCGCAGAAGTTAAGTCCCATAGTGCTCAGAGCCATTTGAACCATTTTTTTCTTGACAATGCACTCTGCCATAAAGCAACATCTGTGCGGCAATGGTTTGTTGAGAATAACATTCCTGAAATGGACTGGCCTGCTCAGAGTGTCGATATAAAACCAATTGCGATGAGTTAGAACATCGACTTCACTCCAGACACCAGCGTCCAAACCTTCTTCGGTTTCGGCTCTTGAAGAATGGACTGCCATTTCTCCAGACACATTCAGACACCTCACTGAAAGTGTCGTCAGTAGAGTTCAAACCACCATAAAAGCGAATAGTGAACACACCCAGCATTAATGTCCACTCACTAACAGATGTCCGGATATTTTAGATCAGATAGCGTATACCAGAACTGCAAAGTGCATGACTTTGCATCGTAGAAGATGCTTTTATCCCTTTAGGGAGGCAAAAAGGCCAATGAAAATGTGGATGACCAGAATTACAGTAAGCAGATTTTAGGGTGGTTCTGTTTCACAGCGGGGGCTTCTGTCTTACCCCATAATTCGCTCTCCGACCTAGTGATTCGTCTCTGAAGGCCAAACTAATTACACTAATATTGTATTTTCAATTTTTCTTTCAGGAAACTAAGTGACCAGACTGAGGTGGCAAATCATGAGATAGCCATAGCGCACATACAGAAGGCGGTATTATCTCATACGTGAGGTATAAAAGGGCAGTGCATTGACGGAGCTGTCCTTTGCACTCAGGTGATTCGTGTTGAAAGGTTTCCGATGTGATTACAACCGCACAACGGTAATTATCAGACTTCGAACGCGGCATGGTAGTTGGCGCTAGACAGATGGGGCATTCAGTTTCGAAAATCGTTAGAGGATTTGATACTCAGAGATCCACAGTGTCAAGAGTGCGCCGAGAAAGCCAATTTTCAGGCATTACCTCCACCACGGACAACGCAGTGTACGACGGCCGACAGCATCGACGTTTGCCTAGAGTTGTCATTGCTTACAGACAAGCAACACTGCGTGAAACAACCCCAGAAATCAACGTGGGACGTACGACGAACGCATCCGTTAGGACAGTGCGGCGAAATTTTGCGTTAAAGGACTGTGGCAGCAAACGACCGACGCGAATGCCTTTCCTAATAGCACGATATAGTCTGTAACGCCTCTCCTGGGCTCGGTGATCATATCGGTTGCACCGTAGACGACTGGAAAACCGTGACCTAGTCTGATAAGTCTCAATTTCTGGTGGTAAGAGCGGAGGTAGGGTTCGAGTGCGGCACAGACCCACGAAGCCCCGGACACAATTTGTCAACAGGGCACTGTACAAGTTGGTGGTGGGTCCATAATGGTTAAGGCTGTGTTTACGTGAAATGGTCGTCGGGTTCAACTGAACTGAAAATGGTTGTGTTCGGCTACTTGGGACCATTTTCAGCCATTCATGGACTTCATGTGGTTCTTCAATTTCTCCAGGCGTATTTTATGACGAAATAAATCTCGGGTGAACAGCCTGGTATAAGTGCGCATATTCCGGCAATCGACCGCGTTGCCATCATCAGGTGCGCTCATGCACTGAGTGGCGGTGGGCCGGCGCCAGGTATATATAGGACAACCCCCTCCCGCTCCTCCCTCAGGCGCTTCCTACGAGTCGGTGCGGTCCGCGCCCCGCGCGCAGTCCAGGTACAGCGGCCGTTCTCCCACCGTCTGGGCGCTGTGTCCTAGGTCTTCTCGTTCAGGAGCGTCTGCCGGGACCGCTCTCGTTATTCTTCCCTCCTCCCCCCCAAGTCGGTACACTCTGGGAAATATCGTTTTTCTTCTTAATCCGGGTGATCGCGGGTTCCCACGCCTTGCTAAGGATGTAACCGCTGTCACGATTTAGTCGTGGCTCCCTTACTCTGATCTCTATGGCTTCTTTGATGACACAGTCCCAGTATTTGGAAGTCTATGTCAGGACTTTGGTTTGGTCATAATCCATGCTGTGGAGTTCCGACAGGCAATGCTCAGCGATTGCCGATTTACTGGGCAGTTGCAGTCTAGTGTGCCGTTGATGTTCTCGGCATCGGTCCTCAATGGTACGAATGGTGTGCGCTATCTATACACTACCGCATTGGCAAGGTATCTGATAAACCCCTGATTTACGTAGACCAAGGTTGTCCTTGACACTAGCAAGAAGGCTCTTGGTGTTGCTTGGAGGACAGAAGATGGTTTTCACTTGGCGTTTACGTAAAAGGCGTCCAATTTTTCCAGATGAGGCCCCACAAAACGGAATAATAGCCAAGACCGCCTCCTCCTGAGGTTCATCCTCAGTTGCCGCCGATGCTGCAGGTGTGGGATGTAGAGCCTTCCGAATCTGCCCTTAATTGTAACCGTTCCTCCGAAACATGGTCTTCAGATGGTCGAATTCTTGTTGGAGACTGTCCCTGTCGGAGATGGTGTTAGCTCTGTGTACAAGAGTTTTGAGCACGCCATTCTTTCGTGCCGGGTGGTGGCAGCAATCCGCATGTAGGTACAAATCGGTGCGCGTCTTCTTCCTGTACACGCTGTGGCCCAAAGTGCCGTCAGCTCGTCTTCTAATCAAAACATCTGGGAAAGGGAGCATCCCATCCGTTTCGATCTCCATGGTGAACTTAATATTCTCGTGTCTGGAGTTGAGATGTGTGAGAAAGTCTATCAGTTTATCTCTTCTATGTGGCCAGATAGCGAAAGTATCATCCACATATCTAAAGAAACAGGTGGGTTTTAGAGGTGCTGATTCAAGAGCTTCCTCCTCGAAATGTTCCATGTACATATTTGCGACAACGGGTGAGAGTGGACTCCCCATGGCTACTCCTTCTGTTTACTCGTAGTATTTACCGTCAAATAAGAAGTAAGTTGATTTCAGAATACGTCTGAAAAGGTTGGTGGTCTCTTCGTCAAATTTCTGGCTGATGAGTTCCAAGGATTCTTGGAAGTCCTGACACAGAGTTCCAAATACTGGGACTGTATCATCAAAGAAGCCACAACTAAATCGTGACAGCGGTTACATCCTTAGCAAGGCGTGGGAACCCGCGATCACCCGGATTAAGAAGAAAAAGGATTTTTCCCAGAGTGTACCGACTTCGGGGGAGGAGGGAAGAATAACGAGAGCGGTGCCGGCAGACCCTCCTGAACGAGAAGGCCTAAGAAGCAGCGCCCAGGCGGTGGGAGAACGGCCGCTGTACCTGGACAGCGCGTGGGGCGCGGACCGCACCGACTCATAGGAAGCGCCTGAGGGAGGAGCGGGAGGGGGATTGTCCTATATATATATATATATACATGGCGCCGGCCCACGGCCGGTCAGTACATCAGCGCACCTTATAATGGTAATGTGGTCGACTGCCGAAATATTGTGTCCTGTGGACACTCATAGCAGGCTGTTCACCCGAGATGTATTTCGTCATGGACTTCATGTTCCCAAACAACGATGGAATTTTTATGGATGACAATGCGCCATGTCACCAGGGCACAATTGGTCGCGAATGGTTTCAAGAACATTCTGGACAATTCGAGCGAATGATTTGGCCATCCGGACCGCCCGAGATGAATTACATCGAGCATTTATGAGACATCATCGAGAGGTCACTTCGTGCACAGAATCCTGCAGCGACAACACATTCGCAATTGTGGACCGTTGTAGAGGCAGCATGGCTCAATATTGCTGTTGGGGACTTCTAATGACTTGTTGAATCCACGCCATGTCTAGTTGCTGTACTACGCCTGACAAAAGGAGATCCGACACGATATTAGGAGGTATCCCATGAGTTTTGTCACCTCAGTGTATTGTCCTGCATATCTAATTTCACAAGGGACCCGAAAACGATGACAACGTACACATACACGTTTGCAACTAATTACGGCAGCTGCGGCCTGAGAGATGATGAAGAGCCGTCAGAGTCCTGCTGTTTGAAGTGGACAGGCAGGCAGGAATGAGGTGCCACGGGCGGCCGGCAGCGCCAGTAAGGAAGACGGATGCGCCGCCGCTCCACGGCTCACTACTGCTGTCCCGGCCGTGTAAGCGAGAGGCCGACGCCCCGTTTTGTGCCGCGGGTCGGATGCTAATGCGCCCCTGCGCTGCCGCCCGGACACAGGGCAGTTTGTCACGCCGCGCCGCGTGGCGCCAGCTGCTACGGCGGCTAATGCCCAGCTCCAGTTTTTCGGCTGCCGTCTGCTCTGCTGCGGAACGTACAGCCTAACCTCGTACTTCACGTTTACACTACCTCGCGCAGCAACAACGGAGCAAGGACGCCTGACATTTACTCCAAGGTACTGCACGTGTTGAACACACTCACAGTATACTTTCTGTCTACATCCTAAACGAGGATACAGAAGGATGGAAAATACTAAATACGTCTTTGTAAGAATTATAAATTGGTTTGGACTGAATAGTCTGGCTTGGAATAAACTTTCAAGGATATAGAGAGTACCGCAGTCCAACCTGTTTACCTATATGGATATGGTGTCTGTTCTTTCGGACATGTCCGAAAGAACAGACACCGTATCCATATCAGTATATAGTTCTGGCAACACCGGCTATGACCTTCTGTGCGGATGCACACATATTCCTCGAACTCTTACGGGACCTGGTAAGAATGTCTTCCATGAGTAATGAGTGTCTTGAGGTGGGACACTACGAATGTAGTGTGTGGACATACAAGGTGAGAATGTGGGTCTCGCGGGAGGCGTGCGAGAGATAGTCCCTGCAGTCGCGCTGTGGCGTCGGTGGCTCAGAGGGATAGAGCGTTTGCCGTGTAAGCAGGAGATCCCGGGTTCGAGTCCCGGTCAAGGTACACATTTTCACCTGTACCCATTGAAGGTATTAATATAATTCTAACTTCAACCTACAATTTGGTTGTAAGTGAAGTGCAGTTCCGCACAGAGGTCTAGTTTGGGTTGTAATTATCGTTTAGAATCGAAACTTCATATATATTCTGTAGTGTCGGTAGCTGGACCGACACCGTGACGTTGATGGCTGAAAATGAAAGCTAAACTAACGCTGTGGCCGATAGTGCACGCACGGCATACAGCAGACGAGCGTGAAGTCTGGAACATGAGAACTTATGAATGAATAAGAAGAAAAGTATGTAGATGCTTTTTACTTAACTTTTACTGATTCCTTGGAATACATCTCTCTTGAATACTCGTAAGCTATAGGCACTGATACAAATGGCTCCTTGCTAGTTCGTAGCCATTAACTTAGCTGATGGCTATTATGTCTCTCGGCTAATGAGAGAGAAAGGCTTCGTACAACTGGGCGATAGCTAGGTTCGCGTACAACTGGGCGGTAGCTTGGTTCTCGTACAACTGGGGTCGAGTCCACTCTCGTATCACGAGACCTGCCTTGGTGGTGGCGCTAGGTCTGCGATCACAGTGGCGACACGCGGGTCCGACATGTACTACATGGACCGCGGCCGATTTAAACTACCACCTAGCAAGTGTGGTGTCTGGCGGTGACACCACATTCCTCCCCCGCAAATCGGCGAACGGTCGTGTAATAAGGCTTCCGCCCGCCGTGGGGAGGACCACATGTTGACGTATGCGATGAGGTGGGGAGCCTAACAACAGGCGAGGCTGTGCCACCCGCACCCGGCCATCCGGTCCGAGGGGAGCTAGGAAACGCCTGCAAAACTAGTCCAGGGTGCACGTCAACATGCGGTGTATGCGCCCGTAAAGAGACAGGAGGTACTGAAGGGTCTATTTCCATGGCGTCGGGGCAGCCGACGCGCGATGACGTCATGTGGTCCGGAGCGGGCGGGAGTTCCATGGCGGAGGACAGCTGGTCACGGGAAGCGATCGGCGGCGCGTGACCCTGGGAGGCGCTTGGCGGCTGCAACGAAGCGTCGAATGCGGTCGGCGGCGGCGGCGGCTGCTGCTGCTGCTGCTGCTGCTGCGGCGGCGGCGGCGGCGCGTCGCCATGGGGCAAAATGGAAGGCATCGTCGGTAACACCTGGGGATGAGGCGAGCCAGTAGATGGGTCCCCAGGGCGCTGACCGGACGGCACCGTCGCTGAAAGCAGACGGGGAGCGGCAGAACCCGAGCGACGACAGAGGCGCAGCTGATTGAGATGCCGACGCACCTCACCAGAGGCCCCCAAAACCAAATACATCGCGCGGCCGAGGCAGCGAAGAATGCGCCCTGCGAGCCAACGCCGTGAACCTCGATAGTTGCGATAAAATACAACGTCGCCTGGAGCAAAAGCAGGAGTCTGCCGCTGCACAGGAACCTGATGCGGCGGATGCAGCAAAGACATCAAGGTGCGATGAGGACGACCGTGGAGCAACTCAGCCGGCGAGCGACCATCTCGGGGCTGAGAGCGATACGAAGACAAAAAGAGCAACAATGCGTCCTCCCGAGAATGCGACTCTTTCAATTTCAACATCTGTGACTTGAACGTCCGGACCAATCGTTCAGCGGCACCGTTGGACTGAGGCGAAAACGGCGCGGATGTCAGATGTTGAATACCATTGGCCTGGCAGAATGACTGAAATTCTGCGGACATGAATTGTGGGCCATTGTCGGAAACAATAGTCTGCGGAAGACCTTCAATGCAAAAGATAGCAGACAACGCTTGGATGGTGGCGGAGGACGTCGTGGAAGACATCCGGACAACAAAAGGAAAATTGCTGAAGGCGTCGACCAGAACCAACCATCGAGCATCCCATCCTCGTCGCCATAATTGTAGTGTCGGTAGCTGGACCGACACCGTGACGTTGATGGCTGAAAATGAAAGCTAAACTAACGCTGTGGCCGATAGTGCACGCACGGCATACAGCAGACGAGCGTGAAGTCTGGAACATGAGAACTTATGAATGAATAAGAAGAAAAGTATGTAGATGCTTTTTACTTAACTTTTATTGATTCCTTGGAATACATCTCTCTTGAATACTCGTAAGCTATAGGCACTGATACAAATGGCTCCTTGCTAGTTCGTAGCCATTAACTTAGCTGATGGCTATTATGTCTCTCGGCTAATGAGAGAGAAAGGCTTCGTACAACTGGGCGATAGCTAGGTTCGCGTACAACTGGGCGGTAGCTTGGTTCTCGTACAACTGGGGTCGAGTCCACTCTCGTATCACGAGACCTGCCTTGGTGGTGGCGCTAGGTCTGCGATCACAGTGGCGACACGCGGGTCCGACATGTACTACATGGACCGCGGCCGATTTAAACTACCACCTAGCAAGTGTGGTGTCTGGCGGTGACACCACATATTCTAATGCATTAATGCGGATCTGATAACCGCTGGAAAAAAATTAATTCCAGTTTTGGTCACCATGTGCAAATCTGGCGCTGTGAATGCTAGAAAAAAGTATGGAACTGTTTCCATATATAATGGATTAGAAACGGGACGTTGGTAGAAAAGAACAAACAAGACAGAGAGGCATAATGTTGATTTTATTGTTGATTGCTGGTTACACAGTTTGTTCAGTATGAGCACTGGAGACGTCGAAGAGGCAGTGCTTTTCGACGAGATGCTATACAGCGCCAAATTTACGCCTGGTGGCCAAAAATGAGACTATTTTTTTCACAATATAAATAGATTTCCATTAATGCATTAGCATATCTACCAAGTTTCGCTGCCATGCGTAATTACAGTGCACACCGGACCTCCATCGGTAGCAGCACTTTAATTGTAACCACCCGGTACAAATATTGCACATCAAAAAAGCCGGACAAATATGAGGAGGACTCGAGCTCTGAAGGTTCCATACAAACTAAATTGTGTATATAGATGAACTATAGGTTCTAATCAGTGAATTTGCGAATATCGAAATATCTGCATATATGGCGGTATATTTTGGCTGCATTGACTTAGAAGCTTAAATCTGTAACACCACCTTAGTATTTGACGTAAATTTCAACCTAATACCTCCACCAATTTATGAGAAAAAAGGGGTCTTAACAGACGGGCGGACAGGGGATAACAAAGCGATCCTGTAAGGATTCCGTTTTTGCCGAATGAGGTATGGAACGATAAAATTACTAAACGTTGAAGTGCTGTGTAAATTTACGTGGTAAAATAATGAAGCGGAATTGGAAAATGCTTACACATAGCTGAATTAGTTAACATATTTCGTTTGTTTCACGTTTCACATTGGCAACAACTGATAATCACTATCATCTGGCTCAGTGGCTGAGTAGTTAAAAGCCAGAATATGAATCTGAAGCATTGACTTTTGATTCTTATCAGTTATTTCATATCTACGTCTTTTTTTTTTAATTTTCAAATACCCAGTTCACCATGGGTCTGATGCCACATAACTGGATGGGAATGTCAGCTTTTAAGGCCAGAGGAATGCACTGTGATGTTCAAAATAATCTTTGAGTTTATAACACCATTACCTTTACCTTTATAATCTTCATACATGCACTTCTTGTACACATTTGCAAATAATTCTTCTCAATATTTCTCTATGAATTACCCATCCTTTTCATGCAAATGCTTTCATCTGCCCAGTTTAAATTAGACCCTCATTTTCTGTTTTTCTTAGAGACCTTGTACCATTTACCTGGCTATATGGCCATCCACTTCCATTACGTTTTCATTGTAACTGTTCTTAAGTAGCTGATGTCGCTAAATGCACGCCCGTTTGAGGTACTCGACTTTTCACCCAGAGTATTGTGGCTCGCAAGAAGGAACAGGTGGTGGTGTAAGGTTCTTGATCACCAGTTTTTGCGCCAATGTGAGCGATTAAATTCCAAACCTCCCGCAAAGTGTAATGGTGTGAGGCTACGTGACACACGTTAAGGTCAGCGACCCCTTGATGCTGTTGGGGAGAAGTACACTCCGTCGCTGTCCCTGGGGTTCACTTTCTCCCTTCTCTTGTCATCATACAACATAAACGTGACACCACATCCATTACAGTAATCCTCTCTCAGAAGACACTTTTAAGACGACCCCCTCACACCACGAGAAAAGGCCCAGTTTTGTGTGGAGACGGAATTCCCATCCTGACTAGGTGGCGCAACCTACACCTCATCGTCCACCTCCAAACTATGCCTTACATTTTCTTCCTCTTGTGACTTTCAGTCCTGGTCGTTACGCGATCGATTTGTTTTCTTTACCTGTCTTCAGTTTTTTTTGCCGGCCGGTGTGGCCGAGCGGTTCTAGGCGCTTCATTCTGGAACCGCGCGACTTCTACGGTCGCAGGTTCAAATCCTGCCTCGGGCATGGACGTGTGTGCTGTCCTTAGGTTATTTAGGTTTAAGTAGTTCTAAGTTCTAGGGGACTGATGACCTCAGATGGCTCTGAGCACGATGAGACTTAACTTCTGTCATCTGTCCCCTAGAACTTAGAACTACTTAAACCTAACCAACCTAAGGACATCGCACACATCCATGCCCGAAGCAGGATTCGAATCTGCGACCGTAGCGGTCGCGCGGTTCCAGACTGTAGCGCCTAGAACCGCTCGGCCACTCCGGCCGGCGACCTCAGAGCCAGTTGAACCATTTGAATTTTCTTCAGTTTTTCTAGTTTCTGGACAAATGTGGGTCAAGTACAAAATAGTGTAGGACATGTCTCCTGATAAATTTATGTCTTGGATTAAATTGTTTTTATCAGAGTGGAATGCATAGATGAAAACAGATTTAGCAAGATAACACATCGTTTTCCATGAGACTTACTTATATTCCCAAATTTTTGGGCGGATGCCAACAGAATACTGAGTGAGGTGGCGCGGCAGTCTGAGACACTACATGTGGCTAATGACAGACTGCATCTGTAACAGTCATAATGCTGAGCTGTCATACTGGTCTGTAATGTAAACACATTTCTGAATCAGCAACCATTCCTTTATACCCTTATAACTGGCTCTCCGTATGGTCACCATTGGTACCTACACATTTCTGTTCACTTGGAATGGCCGTCGTGTTCAGTGTTAAATAAATGCAGACGAACAGTATTCTGTCAGCTTGAATTACCTGACAGCCTCATCCTTCTCCAGCTGACTTCCTTCTGTGAAGAGCTATATGTGCAAATGACTTCGCCGGCCGCGGTGGTCGTGCGGTTCTAGGCGCTCCAGTCCGGAGCCGCGCTGCTGCTACGGTCGCAGGTTCGAATCCTGCCTCGGGCATGGATGTGTGTGATGTCCTTAGGTTAGTTAGGTTTAATTAGTTCTAAGTTCTAGGGGACTGATGACCACAGCAGTTGAGTCCCATAGTGCTCAGAGCCATTTGAACCATTTTTTTGCAAATGACTTCTAACAGTTGGTTGCCTAAAAGAAGTGAGCACCTCTCCACACCTACATTCTAATTATACTCACTTGAACAATGAGTACCACGAAGAGTTTGGAGTCTCTTAAATTTCATGTGATTAGTTATTGCCAGGGCTATTTTCTTGTCCCTATTCGCATGCTCCTTATTACCACCATCGATTAAGGAGATTGCCGATAGCAACGGAATTCTATGTCGCCGAGGAAATTACAGAATTACCCCGTGGATTTCAGGAACGATACGGTCTGAACATTTGGGCTGGGCTCCTGGATGGACGTGTGATTGGGCTATACCTTCTTCCGCCGTACCTGACAGGTGCCGTGTACTTGTGATTCTTTGATGTTATACTGCATGGTATCTTGGTGGATGTGCTACTGCAAGTGCTTCAAAATGGGCGCACTCTCATTTTTCACGTGCCTTCTGAGATCATCTGTACTCACGATTTGGACAACAATAGCCATGTCGCGATGGCCCGATTACTTAGCCTGCACGTTCACTGGACTTGAAGCTGCAAGACTACTACCTGTGGAGCCACAAAAAATCCATGAGTAACGAGACCTCTGTGGCATCCAACTTTCGGGCATAAGGTAACGGAACACTTATCGCCTCGAGGGATTATAGATGGCCTTATTTAAGATATTAAGTTAAGACGTTCATCGAAACCATTGCATCTCGTTTCTGCATAGTTAATCTAATAAAAACGGTGAAGGATAATTGCAGGGCTTCCGTGATGGATGCAGTAGGTAACGTAGCAGTTTGTACTTGGCAGCTACATAGCCTGGCTATGGAGCCATTCTGGTAGGAACAACTTCAGGCCAATGCATTCCAGACACCCTGAAAATTCCATTGCTGGACGGGCAGACAATTTCTCCCACCCGCAACCGCCGCGAGAGGAGGGATGTTTTCAGATGGACAGCATAATCGTGGGGCCATGGGTCCTGAAACTACAAGTAATATCCACAGCGATCGAACTGCATTAATAAATAAAAAAAATAAAGGTAAGGACTTTTATTAAGGGGAGACACACGTCTCAAGTTGAAAGTAATAAAATATAATCTTTTTGTAACAAGCGAAAGAGGCCTGAAGGGTTGTGGGGAATTAGGTAATTGCCTGTTTGCCCAGTGAGAAATCGAGCCGTTGAGTTCAATACGGAAGTCACCCTGCGGAAAAGCGTAGCGCAGGACCACTCTCGCTGCACCTAGACGACGACCATGCCCTGAGGCTGCTAAATTTTGGCTGTGTAATACATTCCATTGAACTATCGTTGCACACATGCGTGAATAGCTAGACTTAGCTACGTATATTTGCTAGCATGTGAATAACTTTTAGATGCTTTTCCCGATGTAAATGCTTAACTACAGGAAGTAGCATGTCAGTAAGTGAGAATGCATGAGGAAAAACATAGTAGTTTTTGCAAATGTTTTACTGTGCCTGATGGTACGACTACCAGTATAGCTCAAGAGTGGATGTGCAGCTTTATTGTTCAGATATGAACATTAGCTGAACTTTCTTTCATTCCTTTCTAAGTAATAAAGCTTAGTGGCGAGCCTCTAATTCTATACCACGGTTAATATCTATGTATTGTATTCTAGAATCACCAATTCACCATTTGCCTTGTCACAGGGCCAAAATTAATTCACATTCACGCAAATTGAGGACAGTGTGCAAAAGTCGTGACGGAGCCCACAATGTGGAGTAGAACACCTGTCACATGCAACCAGGTAATGCGAACAGCCCTATTATAGGGGACCCTGACAGTATGTAACTGATGAGGTCAACCACTACTCCTTCTCCTCTGAAACACTCTTCATCTTTAAGCAGCACTTACACCCGTCATCTTGATTATTTGTTAGGTATATTCCTATAACTGTATTTCCTCAGATTATCTCTACAGCTCTCTCTGGTACCATGGAAGCTGTTATGTGTTGTCTGAAGACGTATTCTATCATTTTGCCTGTTCTTCTAGTAAGTGTTCTCCACATACACCTGATTCTGCGGAAACCTCTTCATTCGGTATATCATCAGTCCATTTTCCGAATTTTACTGCAACTGCACATCTTAAACTCTTCGGTTCTCTTCTACTCTGTTTCTACCACAGCCCAGGATACACTTCCATACAATATTATGCCCCAGATGAACATCCCTAGGCGTTTCTTCCCCACAATAGGGACTATGTTTGATCCCTGCATATTTCTTTCAGCGAAGAATGCCCTCTACTTTTTCCCGGCGTAGTGCAGCTACTCGACGTCGCAGGGACTCAACAAGTCGTTAGAAGTCTCCTGCAGAAATACTGAGCCATGCTGCCTTTATAATCGTCCATAATGACGAAAGTGTTGCCACTGCAGGAGTTTATGCACGAACTGACGTCTAGATTCTGCCCCATAAATGTTCGATGGGGTTCATCTCAGTCGGTCTGGGTGGCCAAATTATTTACTCAAACTCTACAAAATGTTCTTCAAACCAGTTGTGAACAACTGCGGCCCGGTGGCGTGACAGCGTTGTTTGGGACCATGAAGTCGATGAATGGCTGCAAATTGTCACCAAGTAGCTGAACATAATCGTTTCCAGTCAATGTTAGGTTCAGTTGGACCAGACGCCTCTGTCGATTCCACGTTAAACACTGTCTACACCATTATGGAGCCACCAACAACTTGGACATTGCCTTGTTGGCAACTTTGGTCCGTGGCTTCGTGAGGTCTACGCCACACTCTAACGCTACCATCAGCTCTTTCCATCTGAAATCGAGACTCAGATCACCAGTCCACGCTTTTTCAGTCGTCTATGGTTCGATCGATATAATCAAGAACCCAGGAGAGGCGCTGCAGGCGATGTCGTGCTGTTAGCAAAGACACTCGTGTCGGTCGTCTGCTGCAAATAGCCCATTAACGACACATTTCGCCGCTCTGTTTTAACGGATACGTTAGTCGTATGTCCCACATTGATTTCTGCGGTTATTTCATGCATTGTCCTTTGCTAAAAAATGGTTCAAATGGCTCTGGGCACTATGGGACTTAACATCTGAGGTCATCAGTCCCCTAGAACTTACAACTATTTAAACCTAACTAACCTAAGGACATCACACACATCCATGCCCGAGGCAGGATTCGAACCTGCGACAGTAGCGGTCGCGCGGTTCCAGACTGAAGCGCCTAGAACCGCTCAGTCACAGCGGCCGGCGTGTCCTTTGCCTGTTAGCACTGACAACTCTACGCAAATGCCGCTGCTCTCGAACGTCAAGTGAAGGCTGTCGCCACTGCGTTGTCCGCGTTGAGAGGTGATGCTTGAAATTTTGTATTCGCTGCCCATTCTTGACACTGTGGGCCTCGGAAAATTCAATTCGCTAACGTTTTCCAAAATGGAATGTCCCAAGCGTGTAGCTTCAACTACCATTCCGCGTTCAGAGTCTGTTAATTCCCGTCGTGCGGTCATTATCACGTCGGGAAACATTTACTATGAATCACGTGAGTACAAGTGGCAGCTTCGCTTCTCTAGCCGACTACCAAAATCACTAGCTGAATAGACGGTAAAAGACAAGGTATTTGTGCTGACCATAACAAAATTAAGATAAATGAAACCTAATTTATCCAGATGGAAACCATCGTGGCCATTTAGTCTTACAGCTGGCCGTAATTCTGAAGGCAATTGAGTGGTTATCAATAATTTCACAATGTGCATATCAACTGACTATCAGGTAAAACATCCACTTGTTTACAAGGCTAGGGTTGAAGCGTTGAAGACATGTTACAAAATTGTCTGCTACTCTATCCTCATCAGGTTGTGGTTCCTTGATTAGTTTTCCAAACGATGTGACAAAACATAACTTGATTGAAGGTCCACTCATATTTCTTGTGAGCTATGTTGACGTCTGTTCTTTATCGGTGATTATAACTGATGTGACTGCTTTGCAATAAATATGATTGTTACTAGAACAGTTTATTAATATTTTTTTCTTAGAAAAATCTCCAAATGAATGTGTAAAACAGAAGTATACACTAAAGTTGAATTTAAGCAATTTCGGAAGAAAATTCAGTGATCAGGTGTATACATATTTTTGTTTTACTTTAATGGTTTCAACAGGTTAATCTATTATCTGCAGAAGCCTACAAAATTAGGGATAGCATAAATCATTAGATCTTGACCTTACATTAATTCAAAGCATAAGAAATGTATTACAGGAACTTAATTAGTGTTAGTTTAGCAGTATCAGTGTCATCTTCACAGAAGCATAATGCCAAGACAGCTCCAAAAATGCTCAACAAAGTCGGTGAGATTTCATACGAGTCAACTTTTGCAGAATATCTCAAAATCCGGAAATAAACTCTTCCTCCTTCCTCCTTCATCCTTGCTGAACCCTTAAGTTGTGAGGCTGTTGTGTTGGGACATAGTTCTTGTGGTGAGTCTTATTATGAACAATGCTTACTCCAATATGTCCCTGTTCATGGCCAGAAGTTTCAGAATCTGTTTTATAATCACATACCTCCGTACAGAAGTCTTCCTCACTCTCGTTAACATCACTTGCGTCATTTACTCATGACTGTATAACAATCGAAGTCTGGAACACTTGGATAAATGCTGCTATGTATGGGTTTACTTGCACTCGACATAACGTAGTTTGCGAGGTGTGTCACACAGCCTGCTCATGGTAAAAAGAACACTACTGTTCTTACTCGGTGACAGCTAGAGATAGACTGAAACCTCAACAGTACTCAAGAGCATTAGTTCGTAATGTAGACTGGAGTGGGTGGCAGCAAACGTAAAACAGATAAAACTTTAGAATTATCGATCGGTATGGGAGACGGCATCTCACAAGTTACGGGTTAACATGGAAATTTTGCGTATAGTTGACAAGGGTCACAAAATGAACCTCCTGGAAGAATTTTAAATATATAAACATTCCTACCAAAATTCAAACGTTCTGTTGAATGATCTGCTTGCATTAAAAAACAGACAGAATTTTGATTGTACAGCATGTCTCCTAAAATTTGAAAATCAGCCCATTCCTTCTACATATTAGAACTACGTGTCATGTCTTTCAAATGCATGAAAGGTAGCTACTATATATGCCTTAGTTATTCTTTGTATATGCTTTTACATATGTTCCTTACCCCTAGAACTTGATGTGTACATAAATATGATTGTTTACTATAAATTATCGACCTTTAAATGTGTAGTTGCAATAATCACATGCAACGTGTACATTATTGGACAATTCATGGTATTATGCTTCCATGAAGAAGGTATTGACATACGCTAAATCAATACTAAGTATGTTTTGTAATACACTTCTCATATTCCACGTGACCAAGGTCTAATGATTTTTAAAATCGCTGGTTTTGCAGGCTTCTGATGATAGATTAATCTGCTGAAAGCGATAAAGCAAAATAACAATATCTGTGCAGCTGATGACTGAATTTTATTCTGAGATATATACTACATTTGCTGAATAATAACAGCTATGAATAAGCTAATACATTCAAGCAATCATGAACAAGAAAAAATCTAAAATGCACTGTAAAAAAGTCTGTCATTGAGAACTCAATTGGAAATGACATGTTAAACATTTTAATATTCATACAAATGGGTCTTTTTCCCTCTCGTAATTAGCCATGTGAGCAATATCTACCCAAAGATGATAATGAGCAAAATTAAAGGTTAAAGGCTAATTTGTGGCCTGCAAAAACATGGTGTGTATATACTTATTTCTAAAAATGCCACAAAATATAGCTATCAAGAAGCACATAATGATGTTACTTGCATACAACATGCATTATTCTCGGGTTGAACCATTGTACATTATTATTATCACACAACAAACAATATGAAGTACATGGATCAGCTAAAAACCAAAACTGACAAGAAATTTAAAAGTCTGCTGAAAGAAAAATACACACGACACTGAATGTCAACCTAATCTGAGATTGCAGATGCACCATTGTAGCACGAGAACTCCAAGGTATTCACGTCGTCACGAAAGGGCGTTTCACATAGTCGGCAAACGTTCTGGAGAGAGATGTGGTTCAGTGTTGATGGTGTGTGTGTCTGTGCGCGTCTCTGTGCGCGTCTCTGTGTGCGTCTCTGTGTGCGTCTCTGTGCGCGTCTCTGTGTGCGTCTCTGTGTGCGTCTCTGTGTGCGGCTGTGTGTGCGGCTGTGTGTCTATAAGCTGTGCTTGGCGTGAGAGGCAAGCTCATCTCGGAGTGGATGCAGCTGGCAGATCACCTCCTCCTTGCACTAGGCATCTTCTGGAACAGGGTTACTGTGGGATTGTCCCTGGAGAGGCCCCGAAGGCCAAGAAAACGGGGCGTAGAATATCTTCGACGTACCACTGAGCTGTAAGGTGCAGCAGGTGACAGTCAAAGGGGCACAGCTATTAAAACAATTGGCACAGTAGACCATGAGTCGTGCGGCGAGCGATAGTCAGTGCAATATCCCATCACTGTCCGGGGCATCCCCAGAAACGTTTCCGGTCTGTAATCTCATTCACCAGTGTGAAATTGTATTAAGCGATGAGTGGCGATGACCAGTGAAGACTTGTCTGGAGACACCCCAGTCAGCGGTGAGATACCATCCTGAATGTCGCCCGCTATACCTTGGCCAACCGGATCTCTCCTCAACTGAAAACATTTGGAGCGGTACGGGGAGGGCCCTCCAACCAGTTTGGGATTTTGACGATCTAGCACGTCAATTGGACAGAATCTGGCACGTTATCCCTCAGGAGGACATCGAACAACTCTGTCAATGAATATCGAGCCCAATAACTGCTTGTATAAGCGTCAGAGGTGGACCAACGCATTATTGACTTACTCAATTTATGAAGCTCTTTATCCTGAATAAAGCACCTAATTTTTCAGAAATTGTAATGATTTTTTTGTCTGTACGTGCACATCACATCTACCGATTTCCGCCCCGTTCGGATAATTCCTTCGTGGCACGTCTTTTTTTTCTCGCGTGGTATAACAAATACACAGAACATTATTGTGCAGTATTCTACATACTCAGTATAACGTTTTCTTGCTCTCTGTAGATTTCTGTGGATGGTTGTTCGTCCGAATTCCTCTTAGTCATTTGTTTTCCTTTGATGGCATGTTGCTCTTTGCAGTCCTCGTAATACCAGAAACTCTGTTTACTATCCAATAACCCGCACATTTTGTGCTCTTATAATGAAAATAAAAAAGTATGTCTTATCAGACTATCATAACGTTGAAACGTAACCTGATGTTGAAGTACCTCAACATGACCACTTCCTCAAAAATCCTGTCCGACCGTAACTTTGGCGAGAACCGCAATACAACATCTCCACATTCTGTCGTCTCAAAACACAATGTCGGCGCAGACTAAAATACACATAACTTAATCTCCTTCTCGAAACTACATACCAAAAAATATAATAAACATAACAACTCTTGAAATAATCAGTGCTACATATCGTGTACCATTATGCAATCTCTCTCTCAACAGTCGACACGATACGAAGTACGTTGCAACTTTCTCAACTTCCACAGTATTACTATATCAATGTATATCGATGTATAAAATCGCATTTTATACTCTACGTTATTGTACAGTCATCTTCTGTCACTTCTTTCATATTGAAATGTCTTCACAGTAAGTTGTAACCCTTTTCCTGAAGAGCAAAATCGTTCAAATGGCTCTGAGCACTATGGGACTTATCTTCTGAGGTCATCAGTCCCCTAGAACTTAGAACTACTTAAACCTAACTTACCTAAGGACATCACACACATCCATTCCCGAGGCGGGATTCTAACCTGCGACCGTAGCGATCACGCGGTTGCAGACTGTAGCGCCTAGAACCGCTTGGCCAGTCTGGCCGTCCCTGAAGAGCAGAAACAGCCTAAAATGGAATGAAATGATATCAAAGAAAGAAATGCTTTTTATCTCAAACTGACTTATCCGACGAAATGAAAGTGACAGTTACTCTGTACTGCAAAATTATATAAACCTTGTCATTCAAAAAGCGGATGCATAGAACGCACATTTCCTGTTCAGGTCTTCCTAATGAGAAGACCCAAAAGTTTGAAACATCTACTCTATTTTATAATCATTGTTAGTATTCGCTGTTCACTTAGCAATAGAACTATATTGTTGCCTTAGAAACCGTGGAAAACTATGTCTTTACATGTTCAGAACAATTTCAGTGTTCAGAATAATTTCAAGCATTGTGGGAAACACCAAATACAAAAAGTAAAAGATGAAAAAATAAATTTACCACGTTCTTTCTACTACATTGCTTTACACTCAGGACCCAAACGTATGGGGGGACAGCGCTTTGCAAAATATGTTTCTAAGTTGCTTAAAAAAAGGTTCCGACCTGATGCCTTTACACAAAAAGAATTGGGATGTTCATGTTAGTTTGCAAAATGATGCCCTTTATCGAAATAAAGATGTGTGTTATTTACTTCTGTCCCTAAAGAAGTAAACAGAAAATGAAAATAGGTACCACTAGCACACAGTGTGAACCAGAACACACCGAAAATAAGTGGGAAGTTGTTCAGGAATTCTACCTAACAAGGAGACCGCATGGCGATCGCATTACTGTAAATTTTTGTATTTATGGTATGTCAAGTCCAGAACTCGTACATCAATATCCGAAAGCAATTCGGTGTAACTCTAAAAAATTCTCGAGGAAATCTACTTTTCAGTTTTCTGACCGTCTTAAATACCTCAGTGTAACAGCACTTTTCTTGTCAGGCACGGTGGCTTTGTGGTACAACGCTCGTCTTTCACCTAGGTGTCGTGGGTTCGGTTCCTGGTTAACGCGAATTCTTAAAGAGAGGTGCATGTTCCACTACTATTTCTATGAAGCATAAAATACGTAAAGATAGCAAAAATCAATTGGGGACTGGTAATCACTGACTGGAGTCTTGTTTTCCGCATTATTTATTTCGTCTTTTTTCCGTTCAGTTCGAACGCCTACGCATTTAAATATAAAACTCAGTGCATATATGCTAACTAACATGTACCTAATTATCATTTGTATAAAAATGCACGTCTTCTTATTTTCAGTAACCTATCACACACATAAACCCAATGTTCATTGCAAGTATAGATCCTTAGTTACAGGTCTTTTATAACAGATTGTTAATAGAGATTTTTAAAATCAAAAACATTAAAAATTACGATTTTTCAACATCATTTATTATCTCTTCATGAGATTTCTGATGGAACATGCACCTTTGTTTAAAATAGTACCACGGCCAGGAATCGAATCTGAGCTACTCACGTACTTCGCGAGCATTATACCCCAGAGTAAGACTGCTCATCGGAATGACAGCCTTCCTTTAGAAGTTTAGGGAATTACAGACACATGAGAAACTACAAAGTCGATTTTCTCGAAAAATTTTAAGAGTTGTATTAGACTGCATTGCAGAATTGATATTTGTGTTCTGTTATAGGCGCTACTGTCTGGAACCGAGCGACCGCTACGGTCGCAGGTTCGAATCCTGCCTCGGGCATGGATGTGTGTGAAGTCCTTCGGTTAGTTAGGTTTAATTAGTTCTAAGTTCTAGGCGACTGATCACCTCAGAAGTTAAGTCGCATAGTGCTCAGAGCCATTTGAACCATTTTTTTGTTCTGAACTTAACGCGCCATAAATATAAAAAAACTATAAAAATCCGATTGCCATGTGGTATCCTTGGCTCTTTCGATGTGAGGGAACTGTGCTCCCCGCTGGCATAATTGCTGCACTAACTTCGTTATGTTATCCCCGTTAGACACATCAAAAAAAGGTTTACTTCACCTCGATTCCGAGAGTTCCGGAACCTGTACAGAAAATTGAAATACAGGTCAACATAAACATCATTTAAGCCCTATTTACTGCTCATGAAAACTACACATGTTGTACCACCATACAGCAAGACCTTCAGAGGTGTTGGTCCAGATTGCTGTACACACCAATACCTCTAATACCCAGCAGCATGTCGTCTTGCATTCATGCACGTCTGTATTCGTAGTGGCATACTATCCACAAGTTCATCAAGGCACTGTTGGTTCACATTGTACCACTCCTCAAAGGCGATTCTGTGCAGATCCCTAAGAGTGGTTGGTGGGTCACGTCGTCCATAAACAGCGATTTTCAATCCATCCCAGGCATGTTTGATGGGGTTCATGTCTGGAGAACATGCTGGCCACTCTAGTCGAGCGATGTTGTTATCCTATTTACCATTGCCATTTCCGACTTTCACGCATATAAAGAGGTACTTATCAGCATTCAGTTTCTTCTTTCTTCTGGTGGACAAAATGAATGGCATGCTGGGAACCAATGTACCATAAGGCTGTTTAGCCAATAGTCCTGTAGTCTCAGCAATACTCCAAGCCTTCCATGCCAAAATATTAGCATCTGGAAATGCTTCAAGGCCACCATAATCGGCATGATTGCCCCAAACAACAGCCAAGTTAAGCCATGTTGAGACTCCAAACACAGCTTTTAAATCACAAGTGAATTGCAGACGCAGTCCACGATACACAAGATACGCACGATGGGGGCGTCAATTGTCATCCACGAAGACGAATGCCTCGCCAATATGCTGCCGATATGGTTGCACTAACGGTCGGTGGATGGCATTCACGAATCGTACAGCCGTTGCGGCGCCTTCCATGATCACCAGCGGCGTACATCGGCCCCACATAATGCCACCCCAAAACAGTAGGGAACCTCCACCTTGCTGCACTCGCTGGATACTGTGTCTAAGGCGTTCATCCTGATCGGGTTGCCTCCAAACACGTCTCCGACGATTGTCTGGTTGAAGACATATGCGACAATCATCGGTGAAGAGAACGTGATGCCAATCCCGAGCGACCCATTCGGCATGTTGTTGGGCCCATCTGTACCAGTCTGCATGGTGTCGTGGTTGTAAAGATGGAACTTGCCATGGTCGTCGGGAGTGAAGTTGCACATCAGGGCGGCCTATTGTGCATAGTTTGAGTCGTAACACGATGTCCTGTCGCTGCACGAGAAGCGTTATTTAACATGGTGGCGTTGCTGTCAGGGTTCCTCCGAGCCATAATCCGTAGGTAACGGTCATCCACTGCAGTAGTAGCCCTTGTGCGGCCTGAGCGAGCAATGCCATCGACAATTCATGTCTCTCTGTATCTCCTCCATGTCCGAACAACATCGCTTTGGTTCACTCCGAGTCGCCTGGACAGCTCTCTTGTTGTGTCCCCTTCGTGACACAAAGTAACAATGCGGACACGATAGAACCGCGGTATTGACCGTCTAGGCATGGTTGAACTACAGACAACACGAGCCGCGTACCTCCTTCCTGGTGGAATGATTGGAACTGATCGGCTGTCGGACCCCCTCCGTCTAATAGGTGCTGCTCATGCATGGTTTTTTACATCTTTGGGCGAGTTTAGTGACATCTCTGAACAGTCAAAGGGACTGTGTTGTCATAAAATATCCACAGTCAACATCTGTCTTCAGGAGTTCTGGGAACTGGGGTGACGCAAAACGTTTTTTGATGTGTGTATTTCACTAAAAATATCTACAGAGCAATGCAAATACTGACAAGTGCTGTGTGTCTTGTTTGGAAACAATTTGTTGCACGCACTCACGGTACTTGCTGTTGACGACAGTGATGGCCACTTCTCTACTAACCAGTTCTGTCTCGGGTTTTATTTTCCAGCAGCGTTAGTTCAAAATGGTTCAAATGGCTCTGAGCACTATGGGACTTAACTTCTAAGGTCATTAGTCCCCTAGAACTTAGAACTAATTAAACCTAACTAACCTAAGGACATCACACATATCCATGCCCGAGGCAGGATTCGAACCTGCGACCGTAGCGGTCGCGCGGTTCCAGACTGTAGTGCCTAGAACCGCTCGGCCACATCGGCCGGCTAGCAGCGTTAGTTGTATGTTAACAGTCATACACGGCAATGTGGATAGATCTTCTGATGAAAAGTTGATAGATTTGCACATCATGTATGAGTAGTCCCGCGGATACTAGAATGCACGGGAGGGAGAACGAGGTATATGGGCAGTAGCAGGCCGCGCCGCTGACGTCAGAGTGAACCCAACGAGGCCCACGAGAAAGACAGGCCGCAGCGCGTACGTCACAAAGGTAGTCCTGAACTCGCTCGCTCGCTCAGCTCAGCAGACAAAATCCGTTTCTAAACCTGTTAACTCGCAGCTGGTCGTGTAAGTACTAATGAGAATTGCTTCTTCCACTGGAATCTGCTATTATGAAGTCTTACTGATTAACGGTACTACAGCAAAATTTAATTTAAGATCAGTACTCGATATAAATTGTATAACGGCTTGTTTATAGCATTTAGTCTCTTCTGCTTAACAGTACTCATTACATGCTGGAAGTGGTGGCTTACGCAACTGATAATAATTTTAACATGATTTTATTTTACTGTACGCCAGTACAGCTGTAAAAAATTATAAATAGGCCCATGGACTTCCCATCATTATGGGACTTATGACAGGAAGATTCCTTAATAGCGGATTTCAGTAGAAGATACAGTTTTCATTTGTACGGACGCGCCTAGTTACGAGTTAACAGGGTAGAAACGTAGTTTGTCTGCTGATTTGATCGAGCGAGGGAGCGCAGGACTACCTTCGTGACGTACGCGCCGCGGCCTGTCTTTCTCGTAGGCCTCGGAACCCAACAAGCGCCTAGTAGCCCGCAACTGCCGTAATGTATTGTATTGTAATTGCGTTTAAGACCGAAAACGAAACTGTTTACGGCAATGTGAATTATTATTATTAACTTTCAATTGAGTACAGTATTATGCCTCAGTTATCAGTTTGACATATTTTTTAGAGTAAGTTTTTAAGTGAAAAATAATGGTTTTACTACGCGATCGCCACTTGTACTAACCACAGTAGGCAAGTAAGTGATTTAGAAAGTGAGTTTCATACATTTCCTAAAAACAATGACACGAAACGAAAATGGATAAATGTTTGTAAATGTACAGATTATTTTTCTGTTGAAAATTCTCGTGTATGTTCAGTATAGTTTTCTAAATCAGATTATGAAACTGATTTGAAAAGTGAACTGTTAAATAATCTTTCGAAAGGCAAGCTGAAGACTGAAGCTGTTCCATCTCAAACTCTACCATGTTCCACTGCTGGTTTATAATGTAGTAATGAGTCTAATTTGAGATAAATATTCGGGCACAAAACGAATCAACTGTAAAAACGAAGACATTTTACACGTAACTGTACCACCAACTAATTACTACTAGATAAAATATTAACAGTGAAAACAAACATTGCTATGAATGAAACAATTGTTGCTTACGCCCATAATTAGAAATTTTGGAAACAGAAATGATAGGCCTTAGCCAAAAGAATGTAGATTTACAGGATCGTGTCTCAATGTAGCGCTGAGTTACTGAAATTAAAACAGGATCAAAAAGTGATTCAAGGATACTCTTCTGACTGTCAACAACAAGTGGTTGCGAAAGGACAGTGTACTAACTGGTCACCTGAAAATACTGTAAAGGCAGAGACTTTACGGCGCCTATCTATGACCATTGTTTCTCTACAACAGTCCCCCAAAAAATTAAGTTTCATTTTGATCCGTAATGCGAGCGAAATCATGCCAGGTACTACATGGCTGAATGAGAATTAATTTGATAGTTCAACTCCTAATATATTGCTGGAACCTCGAGCTACGACTGTAGACTCGTCATCTTCTGAGAAGCAAGACATTTATTCTCTACAGGGAAGTGAATGCGACAACAAGCAACAAGGAAGTTGAAGAGATCATTGCAGAGATGAGAGAAATTTTTCCACCGAATACGAAGAGGAAAATGTTCCAGATTTGAAGGAAAATTTTGAGCAGTTAGAGGTGATTGAAAGATATGGTGATCATAGAGATAACGCGAACACCCAGAATTAGCACATTTGTATGGCAAACTAACTGATCACGTAAAAGTTTCAGGAAAGAACTGATTTTAAACAATTTCAGATGGATCTGTAATGAAGCAAACTGAAAGTATTATGGAATTCCCTTTGAAGATGGGAAGAGAATTTCAGTAATCCCACGGCAGTTCATTAACCGTGGCCCAAAAGTTTTTATAAGGTAGAAAGTTGATATAAACGAGAAGTATCAGAGGATGGAGGACTTGGCTGTAATGTATTTAATAAGGACACACTCTTTGATCAGAATGAAAGCTGTCAACAAGAAAAATTGTACAAAGGCACTAAGCGAACTGAAGATTAAAAAAGGCAAAAACTGGAAGAAATGCAAAACGTTGGAACATAACATTCCAGAACAGAAAAAGAAAACCTGTTAATACTGTTAAAGAGTTGAAAGAGACATTTTAGTGGGTTTCTTCGTACTACAGGTCTATGTGGTCTAAGCCTGTGTGAGCCTCTTCCCCAAGAAGAAAAAGCAGTGCCTTCAGACAATATGAAAGTGGTTGACGTCTTTCGGAAACTTTACACTAGCATTTCATTGGTTATAGAAATGTAGCCTAGTGTAAAGCTTATAATAATAACAATTATAATAGTACATTGAAACATGAGAAATCTCGATTGCGTTCGTACCTGCGTAGAGTTAAACGTGTGCGCCGTGCTCCTATAAACTTCAGTGCAGTGCGGCGTGGCGAGATGGTTCGCGGTGACGTCACAGCTCGCAGCCCGTATTCTAGTATCCGTGGGTAGACTGAATGCGATGGAAGAGCGACAAAACGACTCTAACTCGAGCTGCACACGCAACGACGGCAACCACGTCACAGCACTTTTGAAGACAAAGGTTACTGCATTACCCTGTGTCCTGTGTGATACTTTGTGGTAATAGTCTATTACAAGCTTTTTCTCTGTTGGGGGTTTATTTTCACCGAATCAAAGGCAACTTGGGTAACAAGACCGAGTAGATTACAATTATCATTTAACTCCGCAACGAGCCGTAGGGAGAACACGGTTTCTTTATACTAAAATAGAAAACATCACTGAACAATCTCACACATTTTGTAGGTGGACTTTTAGATCAACCTAAACATGAAACACTAGGAAGAGGAGAATGAAACTGTCTTTGGTTCATTAACTGAGAACTTAATTTCCAAAAAGCGGCAGTACAGCACGAACTAATAGCAGTCTCTGAGGTGGCCATACAGGGAGGCCCGCTGTTTTTTTTTTTTCCTTTCTTTTTTTTCCACACAAGCATCATGTGTGAGCGCGCCAGCTGTGCTAACAAACCTCACGTCTTTCGCAATTCGGCCCTGCCCTAGGTCACGGACGTAATTGCGACTCCAGCTGCAGTAGCGGGACGTACGTCGAGTGTTGATACAGATGGAGAACCGACTCAGCAGATGTTACCCCTCGGCGCGTATGCACCTCGCAGCCCTCTCACTTTCCTTGTGAAACAACGAGTATTTTCGTTCCATTTTGTCTGCAAAGTAATATGAAAAATACGTAGGGGTCTTTAGAGTCGTAGGAGACGAGGCTGGCTTCCGGTTCTCTCAGTTGATGTCCAATCCTAATGTAGTTACCAGGCGTTTCTCTCTGAATTATTCTTCGCTAATGGTGAGTTCTGCCAATCATTCTATCGACTGGTGATTTTTGTTGAGGAACCTACACAAAATTTACTAATGCTTTCTGTAAGTTTATCTTCCTCCCCCATGAACCATGGACCTTGCCGTTGGTGGGGAGGCTTGCGTGCCTCAGCGATACAGATGGCCGTACCGTAGGTGCAACCACAACGGAGGGGTATCTGTTGAGAGGCCAGACAAACGTGTGGTTCCTGAAGAGCGGCAGCAGCCTTTTCAGTAGTTGCAGGGGCAACAGTCCGGATGATTGACTGATCTGGCCTTGTAACACTAACCAAAACGGCCTTGCTGTGCTGGTACTGCTAACGGCTGAAAGCAAGGGGAAACTACAGCCGTAATTTTTCCCGTGGGCATGCAGCTTTACTGTATGGTTAAATGATGATGGCGTCCTCTTGGGTAAAATATTCCGGAGGTAAAATAGTCCGTCATTCGGATCTCCGGACGGGGACTACACAGGAGGACGTTGTTACCAGGAGAAAGAAAACTGGCTTTCTACGGATCGGAGCGTGGAATGTAAGAGCCCTTAATCGGGCATGTAGGTTAGAAAATTAAAAAAAATTGATAGGTAAAAGTTAGATACAGTGGGAATTAGTGAAGTTCAGTAGCAGGAGGAGCAAGACTTCTGGTCAGGTGAATACAGGGTTATAAATACAAAATGAAATAGGGGTAATGCAGGAGTGGGTTTAATAATGAATAGGAAATTAGGAATGCGGGTAAGCTACTACAAACAGCACAGCGAACGCATTGTTGTGGCCACGATATATACGAAGCCCACGCCTACCACAATAGTACAAGTTTATATGCCAACTAGCTCTGCAGATGACGAAGAGGTTGATGAAATGGATGATGAGAAAAAAGAAATTATTCAGATCGTGAAGGGAGACGAAAATGTAATAGTCATGGGTGACTGGAATTCTATAGTAGCAAAAGGAAGAGAAGAAAACGTAGTAGGTGAATATGGATTGGGGGTAAGAAATGAAAGAGGAAGCCGCCTGGTAGAATTTTGCACAGAGCATAACTTAATCATAGCTAACACTTGGTTCAAGAATCATAAAAGAAGGTTGTATACATGGAAGAAGCCTGGAGATACTGACAGGCTTCAGATAGATTATATAATAGTAAGACAGAGATTTAGGAACCCGGTTTTAAATTCTAAGACATTTCCAGGGCTGATGTGGACTCTGACCACAACCTGTTGGTTATCAACTGTAGATTAAAACTGAAGAAATTGCAAAAAGGTGGGTATTTAAGGAGCTGGGACCTGGATAAACTGACTAAACCAGAGGTTGTAGAGAGCTTCAGGGAGACCATTAGGGAACGATTGACAAAAATGGGTGAATGAAATACAGTAGAAGAAGAGTGGGTAGCTTTGTGAGATGAAATAGTGAAAGTAGCAGAGGATCAAGTAGGTAAAAATACGAGGGCTAACAGAAATCCTTGGGTAACAGAGGAGATATTGAATTTAAATGATGAAAGAAGAAAATATAAAAGTGCTGTAAATGAAGCAGGCAAAAAGGAATACAAATGTCTCAAAAATGAGATCTACAGGAAGTGCAAAATGGCTAAGCAGGGATGGCTAGAGGACAAATGTAAGGATGTAGAGGCTTGTCTCACTAGGGGTAAGATAGATACTGCCTACAGGAAAATTAAAGAGACCTTTGGAGAGAAGAGAACCACTTGCATGAATATCAAGAGATCAGATGGAAACCCAGTTCTAAGCAAAGAAGCGAAAGCAAAAAGGTGGAAGGAGTATATAGAGGGTCTATACAAGGGCGATGTTCTTGAGGACAATATTATGGAAATGGAAGAGGATGTAGATGATGATGAAATAGATGATACTGCGTGAAGAGTTCGACAGAGCACTGATAGACCTAAATCGAAAGAAGTCCCCAGGAGTAGACAACATTCCATTAGAACTACTGACGGCCTTGGGAGAGCCAGGCCTAACAGAACTCTACCATCTGGTGAGCAAGATGTGTGAGACTGGCGAAATACCCTCAGACTTTAAAAAGAATATAATAGTTCCAATCCCAAAGAAAGCAGGTGTTGACAGATGTGAAAATTACCGAACTATCAGTTTAATAAGCCACGGCTGCAAAATACTAACGCGAATTCTTTACAGACGAATGGAAAAACTGGTAGAAGCCGACCTCGGGGAAGATCAGTTTGGATTCCGTAGAAATGTTGGAACATGTGAGGCAATACTGACCTTACAACTTATCTTAGAAAACAGATTAAGGAGAGGCAAACCTACGTTTCTAGCATTTGTAGACTTAGAGAAAGCTTTTGACAATGTTGACTGGAATATTATCTTTCAAATTCTGAATGTGGCGGGGGTCAAATACAGGGAGCGAGTGGCTATTTACAATTTGTACAGAAACCAGATGGCAGTTATAAGAATCGAGAGGCATGAAAGGGAAGCAGTGGTTGGGAAGGGAGTAGCCTATCCCCGATGTTATTCAATCTGTATATTGAGCAAGCAGTAAGGGAAACAAGAGGAAAATTCGGAGTAGGAATTAAAATCCATGGAGAAGAAATAAAAACTTTGAGGTTCGCCGATGACATTGTAATTCTGTCAGAGACAGCAAAGGACCTGGAAGAGCAGCTGAACGGAATGGACAGTGTCTTGAAAGGATGATATAAGATGAAGATCAACAAAAGAAAAACGAAGATAATGGAATGTAGTCGAATTAAATTGGGTGATGCTGGTGTATTAGATTAGGAAATGAGACGCTTAAAGTAGTAAATGAATTCAGATAATTTGGGAACAAAATAATTGTTGATGGTCGAAGTAGAGAGGATATAAAATGTAGACTGGCAATGGCAAGGAAAGCGTTTCTGAAGAAGAGAAATTTGTTAACATCGAGTATAGATTCAAGTGTCAGGAAGTCGTTTCTGAAATATTTGTATGGTGCGTAGCCCATGTATGGAAGTGAAACGTGGACGGTAAATAGTTTGGACAAGAAGAGAATAGAAGCTTTCGAAATGTGGCGCTACAGAAGAATGCTGAAGATTAGATGGGTATATCACATAGCTAATGAGGAGGTATTGAATAGAGTTGGAGAGAAGAGAATTTTGTGGCACAACTTGAAGATGGGATCGGTTGGTAGAGCATTTTCTGAGGCATCAAGGGATCACCAATTTAGTGTTGGAGGGCAGCGTGGAGAGTAAAAATCGGAGAGGGAGTCCAAGAGATGAATACACTAAGCAGACTCAGAACGATGTAGGTTGCAGTAGGTACTGGGAGATGAAGAGCTTTCACAGTATAGAGTAGCATGGACAGCTGCATCAAACAGGTCTCTGGACTGAAGACCACAACAACAACATCAAACACTAGTTTATCTCTCCCGAAAATGTTTGATGTCAATGTTTGCGTCTCGTCAATATTAACACCACCAGACTGCTGGTGTGCAACAGTAAGTGCAGCTCGTGGCATTGTAATAACACAGCGAAAGCTTCTACCTCTACAGGCGGGAAATGACATCCTTTAAACAGTTCATACATGCCACGGACTCATATTCAAGCAGCTGTAGCTAGTGCCGTACACAGTTTGGATACTGATACCGACCTGTTTACTAGTTAATTTGTGAGTTGCATACTTCCTTCATTCAAATCTTCGCCTTACATTGGTTTACTTTCTACATCTACAACTGTGTTTTAACACCTATGTGAACAGCAATAACTTAGACATGGTGTTAATTTCGTCAGTGATCACCGCTGTTACCTCCATCGTCATACAGTGTGTGACAACTCTACCAGAATATTGTTACTTTTAATTAGATTCCTTCTTTCGTGACATGGCGTCGAATTTTTGTAAGTACATGAAGGTTAAAGGTGTCCCGAGTTTATTGTTCATGTTGCTGTCTCCCCATTATATTTTCCTAATACAATGTGGTGTATTTTCGGAAACCATTTGACACACTGCAGATTGCTAACAGAGTTCCGGGCATACGGGCTAGGTTCTCAGATACGGGCGTGGCCTGAGCACTTTTCAAGTAGTCGAAGCCAGTACGTCGTCCTGGATGGAAAGTGTTCATCAGAGACAAGGGTATCATCAGGAGAGCCCCAGCGAAGTGTGACAGGACCGCTGTGATTCTCGGTATACATAAATAACCTGGCGGACAAAGTGAGCACCTATTTACGCTGTTTGCTGATGACTCTGTGGTGTATTGGAAGATGTCGTCGTTGAGTGACTTCAGGAGCATACTGTGTGACTTGGATAGAATTTTTGTTTGGTATGATGAATGGCAGCTTGCTAAAAATATGAGAAAATTTAAGTCGATGAAGATAAGTACGAAAAACTGTCTCATAATATTCAAATACAGTATGAGTGATGTACTGCTTAACACGTCACGTTTATTAAACACCTAGGCTTAAAGTTACAAAGTAACATAAAACGGAACGAGTACCTAAGGTCCGTTCTTTCTAGTGCGAGAAATCTAGAAAAGTGTAATTTGTCTATAAAAGAGACCATCTACATGACTCTTGTGCGACCCAGTCTTCAACACTGCTAGAGTGTTTGGGATTCCCACCAGGTCGGATTAAAGGAAGACGACGAAGCAACTCAGAAACGTACTGCTAGATTTGTTACCCGTTGGGTCTGCGAAAATGCTTCGTGGACTCGAGTAGGAATGCCTGGAAGAAAAAAGACATTATTTTGCGAAACATTATTGAGAATGTTTTGAACACCGTCGATTGCGGCAGACTGGAGAATGATCCTAGTGCCACAAACATATGCACTACGTGATCAAAAGTATCCGAACACCTGGCTGAATATAACTTAAAAGTTCATGGATCCCTCTACCGCTAATGCTGGAATTCAACATGGTGTGAGCCACCCTTAGCCCTGATGACAGCCTCCACTCTCGCAGGCATACTTTCAATCAGGTGTTGGAAGGTTTCTTGGGGAGTGGCAGCCCATTCTTCAGGGAGTGTTGCTCGGAGGAGAGGTATCGACGTCGGTCGGTGAGGCCTGGCACGAAGTCTGCGTTCCAAAACATCCCAAAGGTGTTCTATAGGAGTCAGGTCAGGCCTCTGTACAGGTCAGCCCATTACAGGCCATGCATTATGAACAGGTGCTCGAACGCATTGAAAGATGTAATTGCCATCCCTGAATTGCTCTTCAACAGTGGGAAGCAATAAGGAGCTTAAAACAACAATGCAGGCCTGTGCTGTGATAGTGCCACGCGAAACAACAAGGGGTGCAAGCCCACTCTATGGAAAACACGACCACACCATAACACCACCGCCTCCGAATTTTACTGTTGGCACTACACACGCTGGCAGATGACGTTCAATGGGCATTCGCCATACCCACGCCCTGCCATCTGATCGCCACGATGTGTACCGTGATTCGTCAGTCCACACAACGTTTTTCTAATGTTCAATCGTCGAATGTTTACGCTCCTTACACCAAGCGAGGCGTCGTTTGGCATTTACGGGCGTGATGTGTGGCTTATGAACAGCCGCTCGACCGTGAAATCCAAGTTTTCTCACCTCCCGCCTAACTGTCATAGTACTTGTAGTGGATCCTGATGGAGTTTGGAATTCCTGTGTGATGGTCTGGATAGATGTCTGCCCATTACACATTACGACCCTCTTCAACTGTCGGCGGTCTCTGTCAGTTAACAGACAAGGTCGGACTTTACGCTTTTGTGCTGTACGTGTCCCTCCAAGTTTCCACTTCACTATCACATCGGAATCAGTGGACGTACGAATGTTTAGGAGCGTGGAAATCTCGCGTACAGACGTATGACACAAGTGAAACCCAATCACCTGACCACGTTCGAAACTCTGCTCTCTCGCGATTTATAATGACTACTGAGGTCGTTGATGTGGACTGCCTAGCAGAAGGTGACAGCACAAACCACCTAATATGGAAAAGATATGTTTTTGGGGGTGTCCGGATGCTTTTGATTACATAGTGCATCTCGCGTAAGGATGGCAAAGGCAAGAAAATCGCGGCTCGTGCGGAAGCATGTACACAATAGTTTTTGCCTCGCTCCATTTGTGTGTGGAACACTAAAAGGAACGAGTAACAGTAATAATATGTACCATCTTCCATGCGCCATATGGTGGCTTGCGGAGTATGTCTGTAGACGTAGATGTATTTTGTACATGCTTGACAACGACGCAAAGCCCAAATTGAAATAGCAGAATAGAAACTTCTGAAGGCATAAACGGAAATTGGCGTCCTTTTACTGCGTATCTTGACAGGGCGATTGATGTGATTAGTCAGTCAACGTAATTCGTCTGATCAGACAATCGGTGTCCATTGTCCCATAGAGCTTGATCTCTCCACGTCCTCTGCAAGGTTAACTGACACTATATAGTCAAGTAATGCACTCTACCGTTTTGTCTGCTCTGGAACCTACTTGCGACAATAGGTCTGCACAAGAACACTTCTACCCTCCCCACTATTACACTTCGCTGTCGACTGAGTTAAAGTTTTAATCTGTGCTGTTCTGGTAGACTGCCATCTCATCGACGTTCGCATTCGTGGATGAAGTATACTGTTCCATCTTTTTGTAGTTTACAACTATTCTCCTATCATTTTCAACAAATCTAACACCAACATCTGTGATGCGACTTCCTTACAATGACACGTTCCTTCCATGTGATTGACGTACATTTACGTCCACAATACAGCATTGCTGACTAATGATTATACAGGGTGGTCCATTGATCGTGACGGGGCCAAATATCTCGCGAAATAAGCATCAAACGAAAAAACTACAAAGAACGAAACTCATCTAGCTTGAAGGGGGAAACCAGATGGCGCTATGGCTGGTCTGCTAGATGGCACTGACATAGGTCAAACGGATATCAACTGAGTTTTTTTAAATAGAAAAGAAATATGAATGTTTTACTTGGACCACTTTTTTCGCTTTGTGATAGATGGCGCTGTAATAGTCACAAACATATGCCTCACAATTTTAGACGAACAGTTGGTAACAGGTAGGTTTTTTAAATTAAAATACAGAACGTAGGTACATTTGAATATTTTATTTCGGTTGTTCCAATGTGATACATATATCTTTCTGAACTTATCACTTCTGAGAACGCATGCTGTTACAGCATGATTACCTGTAAATACCACATTAATACAATAAATGCTCAAAATGATGTCCGTCAACCTCAATGCACTTGGCAATACGTTGTAAGAGGTCCGAGCAGATGTAATTTCGATGTATTGCTCATGCGCTGCCTGCGATATGCAAGGTATAAGAGAATCGCTGACCAGAGAGCAGTGTTGACTCAGTAGGAACTGTGTAGCTGTAGCAGTAAGTTGTTGCTAGTCTGTGCGCTTGTCTGGTGTGGAGTCTGCTCTGGTCTGGTATAGTGTATCATGTTGGCTGGGCCGGTCGCGGTGCAGCGATGCCGGAGCCTGACTATTATTGTATAAGGTAAAAAGCAGCCTCGCGCATATCTAGTAATGTTATGTCAACTTCCATGTAAATCTTTTAAAAATGTCCTAATAATAATCTTTGTCATATAAAGTAATTTCTAACAAGCGTTCATTTCAATTTAAAGAATTTACTAATTTCTCCAATCCATGATCATTCCGATTGTTGCAAAAGAAAAATCAGTTGCTTCCCTTCATAAATGACAAATCTATCGGCCAGCATTGCACAGAGCTGTGCCGGAAAAAGTTATTGTAAGAGCAGATAGTTGGCGACTTTATTGAGGTAAGAATTTTTGCTTTTTTATTCAGAATGATCTTACAGGGCCATGACGCAGCACTGCTGTCGTCCAAAATTTACCAGGTTACTGAATTTATTTTTTATTACGAGGTTTAGGAATTTTTTTGTTTCGAGCTTACATTAGATGAGAAAAGAATTTTGTGGGTACATTAAATGTGAATGCATTTCCGTATGGAGATTATAAATGGGAAGCAATTTCGTTCTGAGGTTACACTAAAATTAGAATAATTAATCAAAATAATATTTATTTTATTATTTTTTGTGGGGAGGTTACACTTGACGACAACCGTCCAGGATCGGATTTCCTTTGTGAATTTCTGAGAAGTAGTCATATATCTGCTCTTATTTACTTAAATGTAGTTTGCATCTGGCGCAACGCATTTACTAATTTGTCACTCTTTCTTTCACAGATCATCGGCAATTTATTGCTCTTTGTTGTAATTGTGTTTGTTCCATTTTTTTTTTTTGCTTTGTCGTTGCTTCATTTTTGTGCTTAATTTTGATTTGTGAAAAATGCCGCAAAAAACTGTTAACAGTACATCGCGATGGGCAATGAGTGAAATAGCCGATTCGAATAATTTGACCGATAATGCTAGCGCACTCACTGTCTTAATGATAGTCCTCCATTTACAGACAATCAGTGCGTACCGATCACTAGTAATGATTTTAATTCTAATGATGAGCAAACAAATTCAACTATGTCCACAGCAAATGTAACAATTGATGACGCGGCACGTTCCATTACAATGAAAGCTACTCAGTTTGTCACACCCGGTTTGCAAAATTTGAATTGTGAACAAATAATTGTTTCTAACGAAGGTGAACAATGTACTCAAAGTACGTCAGATTTGTTTGATTCCGGTGTAGTGACCAACAGTGCACATTCAACTGGCAAACCTTTTCAAGAATTACAGAATGACCAAATGGTTACAGAAAACGTGAGAAATGCAGATACACCAACACACAGCATAGAAAATAGAGTCGCTAATTTTGGCTGGGATCAAGTTATGGCAGTATTGCTACAACTTAATGAAAAAATAGACAACAATTCCAAACAGTCGAAGAAAGAACAAGACAAGAGTAACAAACAACTTAGTGAAAATCTCAAACAACAAATTAATGAAATTAATGAAAAACGAGACAACAATTCCAAACAGTTGAATGAAAAACAAGACAGGTCGATCGAACAAATTAATGAGAACTTTAAACAGATTAATGAACAGATTGCAGCCGTTGCCGCGCAGTGTCATGATACTAAAGAACAATTATGTGAGGAAATTAAGGCTTGTGCTAGGAACAGTAGTGAAGAAATTAGATCTGTGGCACAAGAATTAAGTAATAGACATGCAGCCACAACTAAAATACTTAGAGACGAAATTAGTGCAGTTGCTAAACAATGCTCTGAAAACGCAACACAGTTACACGACGAGTTTAAATTAATGTCAGCAGAACTTTCGCACACACTGGACGCGAAAGTAGATGCGAAATTTGACCAACAGAACAGCGAAATTGAGGAACGTTTTAATCACCACCTACAAAACAGTGAAACGCGTTGCCGTAAATTTATACAGGAACAGAATAAAGTAAAGCGACAAGTCATGGAAACAATTACTGCACAGAGACGGGAAGATAAGCGTAGTTTACGAAAACAAAAAAAAAAAAACAAAACGTAGACAACAATATTGCTACAGTATCAGACGAAATTAATGCTATCAAACAGTTGAACACCGAATTGCATAATGAAATCTCCGATCTTAAAACAAAAACAGACACACGCACACAGTAGACTTTCAGACGGTGACCGACAGACTTGAACAATTAGAACTAATACAGGATCCCGATGCCATCAAAGCAGACGTTAAGAAATTAAACAAAACCACACGTAAAATACAAGAACAAATTAATGCTTGCGATACTAAAAACGATAATCAGGTAAATGATGAATTGGCCAGTCGTATTGATGTTATCGAAAGTAATAATGACACCAAATCAGACGATACGTCACCATTTTCGTTTAATCAGACACCCGAATTCCAAAATTTACAGCAGGCAATCAGTGAGATAGATTCGTCCAATAATACATTACGTAGAAAATTGTTATCTTTAAAGCACGAAGTGACGGAGATGAAAAATATTTCAGCCTTTAACATATCACAGCATACGCCACTTTCCGAACATTTGTCAGACTCACACAGGCAGTATAATTTAGGTAATTTACAGAGAGTACGTGAGTTAGATTCCGAACAGTCACAGACAAACAGATTATCATACAATCCTGAACCTGTTCAGACATACAGAGACGATAATTTTGATTACAAGCACTTTCTATCCATGAGAAAATTTAAAGTATTTGAAAAATGACAGAACGCAGATTCACCCTTTGGATTGGATACAACAATTTAGCTTTGCTTTTCCACCAACTTGGCCCATAACACACAAACTTGAATTTATTTGCAGTTTTTTGGAAGGCGAACCGGCAACTCGTATGAGATCGATCGCGGGACAATGCTATTCGGTAGAAGAATTTCGGAATGCTTTTCTGTCAGCGTATTGGTCGAAGACGACACAGCGCGGAATCAAGGATCAATTAATTAGTTTACCGAATTATGAGAACTCAAATTTTTCCACTGTCACGCAATTTTTTGAACACATGGTCCAACAAAACTTACTTAAGTGAGCCATACAGTGAATCTGCACTTATCCAATTATGTATTTCTAAATTACCACAATCATTAAGAGTATCACTATTAACAGGTCAGCAGAAAGAAAACATTTCGGCATTTAGAGATCTGTTACAGCTTTTGGAAGTTCAGCAATCAGATTATTCCTTCATAAACAAAAATTTTTCACATCATAACCAAGGCCAACAAACATATAGTAATTACGATCAGCCACGCTATTTCAATAGCAAAGGTAAGAGACGCTTCAGGAATGACAACCACCAGAACTTTAATGACAGACAAAATTATAATTATCAGTATCGTCAAAATTATCAGCAACAGGAACCACATTTTGGTAACAATAGAGGTTTTCCCCACAACAGCAACAAAACCAGCCGGTCAGCATACCTAACCAACAATGTAATGTGCAAGGTCAATCAAGCTTTAATGTTTCGCCGCCTACACGTATCCACAGGACATGTGGCCTGTAATTGAAGAAGTGTCATGATGATCTCTCCATTGGCAAAAGGTTCCGAAATAGTCCCCCATTCGGATCTCCGGGAGGGGACTGCCAAGGGGGAGGTTACCATGAGAAAAAGATTGAATAATCTACGAAAGGATAACGTTCTACGAGTCAGGGCGTGGAATGTCAGCAGCTTGAACGTGGTAGCGAAACTAGCAAATCTGAAAAGGGAAATGCAAAGAATCAATCTAAATATAGTAGGAGTCAGTGAAGTGAAATGGAAGGAAGACAAGGATTTCTGGTCAGATTAGTATCGAGTAATATCAGCAGCAGCAGAAAATGGTATAACAGGTGTAGGATTCGTTATGAATAGGAAGGTAGGGCAGAGGGTGTGTTACTGTGAACAGTTCAGTGACCGGGTTGTTCTAATCAGAATCGACAGCAGACAAACACCGACAACGATAGTTCAGGTAAACATGCCGACGTCGCAAGCTGAAGATGAACAGATAGAGAAAGTGTATGAGGATATTGAAAGGGTAATGCAGTATGTAAAGGGGGACGAAAATCTAATAGTCATGGGTGACTGGAATGCAGTTGTAGGGGAAGGAGTAGAAGAAAAGGTTACAGGAGAATATGGGCTTGGGACAAGGAATGAAAGAGGAGAAAGACTAATTGAGTTCTGTAACAAGTTTCAGCTAGTAATAGCGAATACCCTGTTCAAGAATCACAAGAGGAGGAGGTATACTTGGAAAAGGCCGGGAGATACGGGAAGATTTCAATTAGATTACATCATGGTCAGACAGAGATTCCGAAATCAGATACTGGATTGTAAGGCGTACCCAGGAGCAGATATAGACTCAGATCACAATATAGTAGTGATGAAGAGTAGGCTGAAGTTCAAGACATTAGTCAGGAAGAATCAATACCCAAAAAAGTTGGATACGGAAGTACTAAGGAATGACGAGATACGTTTGATGTTCTCTAACGCTATAGATACAGCAATAAGGAATAGCGCATTAGGCAGTACAGTTAAAGAGGAATGGACATCTCTAAAAAGGGCCATCACAGAAGTTGGGAAGGAAAACATAGGTACAAAGAAGGTAGCTGCGGAGAAACCATGGGTAACAGAAGAAATACTTCAGTTGATTGATGAAAGGAGGAAGTACAAACATGTTCCGGGAAAATCAGGAATACAGAAATACAAGTCGCTGAGGAATTACACAAATAGGAAGTGCAGGGAAGCTAAGACGAAATGGCTGCAGGAAAAATGTGAAGACATCGAAAAAGATATGATTGTCGGAAGGACAGACTCAGCATACAGGAAAGTCAAAACAACCTTTGGTGACATTTAAAGCAACGGCGGTAACATTAAGAGTGCAGCGGGAATTCCACTGTTAAATGCAGAGGAGAGAGCAGATAGGTGGAAAGAATACATTGAAAGCCTCTATGAGGGTGAAGATTTGTCTGATGTGATAGAAGAAGAAACAGGAGTCGATTTAGAAGAGATAGGGGATCCAGTATTAGAATCGGAATTTAAAAGAGCTTTGGAGGACTTACGGTCAAATAAGGCAGAAGGATAGATAACATTCCATCAGAATTTCTAAAATCACTGGGGGAAGTGGCAACAAAACGACTATTCACGTTGGTGTGTAGAATATATGAGTCTGGCGATATACCATCTGATTTTCGGAAAAGCATCATCCACACAATTCCGAAGACGGCAAGAGCTGACAAGTGCGAGAATTATCGCACAATCAGCTTAACAGCTCATGCATCGAAGCTGCTTACAAGAATAATATACAGAAGAATGGAAAGGAAAATTGAGAATGCGCTAGGTGACGATCAGTTTGGCTTTAGGAAAAGCAAAGGGACGAGAGAGGCAACTCTGACCTTACGGCTAATAATGGAAGCAAGGCTAAAGAAAAATCAAGAGACTTTCATAGGATTTGTCGACCTGGAAAAAGCGTTCGACAATATAAAATGGTGCAAGCTGTTCGAGATTCTGAAAAAAGTAAGGGTAAGCTATAGGGAGAGACGGGTCATATACAATATGTACAACAACGAAGAGGAAATAATAAGAGTGGACGATCAAGAACGAAGTGCTCGTATTAAGAAGGGTGTAAGACAAGGCTGTACCCTTTCGCCCCTACTCTTCAATCTGTACATCGAGGAAGCAATGATAGAAATAAAGGAAAGGTTCAGGAGTGGAATTATAATACAAGGTGAAAGGATATCAATGATATGATTCCCTGATGACATTGCTATCCTGAGTGAAAGTGAAGAAGAATTAAATGATCTGCTGAACGGAATGAACAGTCTAATGAGTACACAGTATGGTTTGAGAGTAAATCGGAGAAAGACGAAGGTAATGAGAAGTAGTAGAAATGAGAACAGCGAGAAACTTAACATCAGGATTGATGGTCACGAAGTCAATGAACTTACGGAATTCTGCTACCTAGGCAGTAAAATAACCAATGACGGACGGAGCAAGGAGGACATCAAAAGCAGACTCGCTATGGCAAAAAAGGCATTTCTGGCCAAGAAAAGTCTACTAATATCAAATGCCGGCCTTAATTTGAGGAAGAAATTTTTGAGGATGTACGTCTGGAGTACAGCATTGTATGGTAGTGAAACACGGACTGTGGGGAAAACCGGAACAGAAGAGAATCGAAGCATTTGAGATGTGGTGCTATAGACGGATGTTGAAAATTAGGTGGACTGATAAGGTAAGGAATGAGGAAGTTCTACGCAGAATCGGAGAGTAAAGGAATATGTGGAAAACACTGATAAGGAGAAGGGACAGGATGATAGGACATCTGCTAAGACATGAGGGAATGACTTCCATGGTACTAGAGGGAGCTGTAGAAGGCAAAAACTGTAGAGGAAGACAGAGATTGGAATACGTCAAGCAAATAATTGACGTAGGTTGCAAGTGCTACTCTGAGATGAAGAGGTTAGCACAGGAAAGGAATTCGTGGCGGGCCGCATCAAACCAGTCAGTAGACTGATGACAAAAAAAAAAAAAAAAATTATATCGTCGGCGACACCAAATAGTAACGCACAGCAACAAGGAAATCAGTACGTGCAGAAAACACACCTTTTCAACTCATATCGCAATGCACCGTATAGAAATGACTGTCATGACAGACGTAAAAGTAATGAGCACAATTTTCAGCGTACGTTTAATAACAGTCGGTCTTTCCAGCAGCATAATCAACCACAACGACAGATTATCATGAATGAACCAGACAGTAGGTATCATCCCGAACCTAATACGTCAGGAAGAAATAACAGAACAGTACAAATAGTTGAAATACCACAGCATCCTCCCGCAAATAACAACACGTCAGATAGAATTTTACTAGATACAGTACAGGTTGCATCTTCCAGCAACGCAAGCAATACTTTTGACACAGAGAATCTTGTTCACGAAAATGTTATTACTTTTGACGACATCCGAGACACTCTTTTGCAGGAAATACCAGTTATTCAAAAAACCATTTCACACCCTGTTATTGAAGTAAAGATTGGATCATCCAAATTTTCAGCAGTAATCGATTCTGGATCACGTATATCAGTTATAAATGAGGAAACTTTCAACGAATGTAACAAAAAGAGTACCTATCATACGTTACCATTAGGCAAAACTAAAGTAAAAGGAGCAGTATCTGGTAAAGGAGTAGACGTAAAATTACAGACACACTTATCATTTTGTATTGCAGGTCATACGTTTCACTCAAATTTTTGGATTGTTACGTTATTGACAACAAACGTTATTTTAGGAACGAATTTTCTAGTACAACACGACGCAATTATTGACTTTCAAAATTCCTATTTAATGTTAAAGGATGAAAATGTACAACTGGCATTAGAATTTCAGCACTCTTTATCTGCAGAAGAACAAACAATTAATCGGGCAGAGGTCATTTCTGCATCACGTAACATAGACTGTCATTCCACATTGTTCACAGATACGTACGTACACAACTATTATACTCCAGACGAAGCTGACTATGACGTTATACAGATGATTTCTGATAAAGTTAAACAGAGCAACGCAAATACAGACGACGAACGTTCAGAGCTACGCAAGTCTCTTACAGCAAGCTCCAGTTTTTGACAACGTCCCTGGTACTATGTCCAATTTTATGTATGAATTTCAAGTTAAACAGCACGACACATTTAAAGCCAAACATTATCCCATGCCGTATATTCATAAAGTGGCATTATATAAAGAACAAGTTAAGAAATAATTGCATGCTATGCTTGACCAAGGTATTATTGAACCGGCAGTTAGTCCGTACATAAACCCGCTCCATATTGGTAAGAAATAGGATGGTTCACTTCGCCTCGTACTTGATTCGCGTCACATCAATGACATTATTATTAATGAAACAGATCGCCTACAGACACTAGAAGAACTTCTACAGAAATTTCATGGCACTGCTATTTATTCCACATTAGATTTGAAATCGGAATTTTGGCAAATTCAGCTCCATCCGAACTGCAGAAAGTACACAGCTTTTCTCTGTTTTGGTGACTGTTATCAATTTTGTAAATTACCGTTTGGTTTAACTGTTTCTTCTGCAGCCTTTATTCGCGGTTTGAATACTATACTTCCGACAGAATTAAAAGACGGAATCACAACGTATGTAGGCGACATTCTTATTGCAGAAGCTAACTGGTCTGAACACAATCTGATTCTTGAACAACTGTTACGAAATTTTCGTGCACAAGGACTCACAGTTAATCTCAGTAAATCGCACTTTGGCAAGACTTCTATAAAATTTCTTGGACATGTAATTTCAGCAGAAGGCATTGCGCCTGACCAGGAAAAACTTCAAGCTTTACGTGACATTACTATTCCTACGACGAAGATACAACTACGCAGCTTTTTGGGTTAAATTAACTTTTTTCTTAAATTTAATCATTACTCTGCTTTAGATACCCCTAGATTATGTCAATTGACGAGTTGTTGTTGTTGTGGTCTTCAGTCCTGAGACTGGTTTGATGCAGCTCTCCATGCTAATCTATCCTGTGCCAGCTCCTTCATCTCCCAGTACCTACTGCAACCTACATCCTTCTGAATCTGCTTAGTGTATTCATCTCTTGGTCTCCCTCGACGATTTTTACCCTCCACGCTGCACCTCCAATGCTAAATTTGTGATCCCTTGATTCCTCAGGACATGTCCTACCAACCGATCCCTTTTTCTAGTCAAGTTGTGCCACAAACTTCTCTTCTCCCCAATCCTATTCAATACCTCTTCATTAGTTACGTGATCTACCCACCTAATTTTCAACATTCTTCTGTAGCACCACATTTCGAAAGCTTCTATTCTCTCCTTGTCCAAACTATTTACTGTCCATGTTTCACTTCCATACATGGCTACACTTCATACAAATACTTTCAGAAACGACTTCCTAACACTTAAATCTATACTCGATGTTAACAAATTTCTCTTCTTCAGAAACGCTTTCCTTGCCATTGCCAGCCTACATTTTATATCCTCTCGATTTCGACCATCATCAGTTATTTTGCTCCCCAAATAGCAAAACTCCTTTACTACATTAAGTGTCTCATTTCCTAATCTAATTCCTTCAGCATCACCCGACTTAATTCGACTTCATTCCATTATCTTCGTTTTTCTTTTGTTGGTGTTCATCTTATATCCTCCTTTCAAGACACTGTCCATTCCATTCAACTGCTCTTCCAAGTCCTTTGCTGTCTCTGACAGAATTACAATGTCATCGGCGAACCTCAAAGTTTTTATTTCTTCTCCCTGGACTTTAGTACCTACTCCGAATTTTTCTTTTGATTCCTTTACTACTTGCTCAATGTACAGATTGAATAACATCGGGGAGAGGCTACAACCCTGTCTCACTCCCTTCCCAACCACGGCTTCCCTTTCATGCCCCTCGACTCTTATAACTGCCATCTGGTTTCTGTACAAATTGTAAATAGCCTCTCGCTCCCTGTATTTTACCCCTGCCACTTTTAGAATTTGAAAGAGAGTACTCCAGTCAACATAGTCAAAAGATTTCTCTAAGTCTACAAATGCTAGAAACGTAGGTTTGCCTTTCCTTAATCTTTCTTCTAAGATAAGTCGTAAGGTCAGTATTGCCTCACGTGTTCCAACATTTCTGCGGAATCCAAACTGATCTTCCCCGAGGTCGGCTTCTACCAGACACTATTTGGTCCTGGGATAGCCAAGCACAGTCTGAATTTGCTAATCTGAAACATGCCTTGTTGAATGCACCTCTTTTATCACACCCAGAGCTTACTAGAAATTTTTCCATTGCCACCGACAGTTCTAACACCGCTTTAGGCGTACACATTTTTCAGGAAGTTGAAGAAGACGGCACTACAGTAATTAAAAACATTCTGCCACCTGCTGAACGCAATTATTCTGTCACAGAACTTGAAACATTATGTGTTGTATGGGCATTTACGAGATTTCGGCATTTTCTTTATGGAACACACACTACCGTTTACACAGATCATAGAGCTATCCAGTTTTTACTTTCAGCAAAATTTACACATGACAGATGGAAACTATATTTACAGGAATTTAATTTTGCATTTGTTCACATTCCCGGTACACAAAACGTTGTAGCAGACGCACTATCCCGTCCTCTCAGCAACAATCAGCAAGACATCGCAACCAACTTCTGCAAAGCAAATTTTAGCGTCATGTATATTCAACAGGTTGCATTTGAAAATTTCATTTCGTCGTCATTACGAGACATAGCACAAGAGCAGAGTGAAGACAACGTATGGAAAGAAATTAAACACCTTTGGCAAGATAGGAATAATGTTCCATTAGAAACCATTACACTGTAGGCAATAACATTCTGTTTCGCCGCTCTCACCCTGACAGTAACAATTGGTTATTATGCTTTCCTGACGAACTGGTTAACAAATTAATTTGGTATACTCATTTAAGTTACGCACATTATGGAGCCAGAAAATGTTTCTTATACTGTGACAGAACTGTTATTTTGCCAACATGGAGAAACGTATTCGACGAGTTTTAGCGTCATGTAAAATCTGCCAGAAAGCTAAGTCAGACACGACTTCACATATTCCTCCGTTACATCCCATTGTACCTGTTAAATTGAGACACATGGCCGCTGTAGACATTTTTGGTCCGATTCCCAGATCTAATAGAGGTTTTTGCTACGTCTTTGTTGCTGTTGAACTCACTTCAAAATTTGTAACCTTCATTCCGTTACGCAAAGCTACTACTAAAACTGTTTCGAAAGCATTTGTAAAACATTTTCTATTTCATGTAGGACATGTATTGAAAGTAATTTCCGACAATGAACCACAGTTTCGATCTGCTATATGGACACGTATGTTACGAGCTAGAAACATTTCTCCGATCTATATATCCAGGTACCACGCTTCTTCGAACCCTTGTGAACGTCTAATGAAAGAAATTGGTAAACTGTGTAGAATATACTGCCATAAAAAACATATTGATTGGGGCACACACATACTGTCATTCCAGGATGTAATTAACTCCATACCAAATGAATCTACTATGCTATCTCCGACTGTTATACTGAAAAATGTTGAACCACCTAACAAAATTAAAGAATTAGTATCCTTTCCTACATCTCGTCGACTACGACACCATGAAATAATTGACATTGCGCTGAACAACATCAAACGTGCCGCAGAGCGCCGAAGAAGACAGCAAAAACAGGTTTGTACACGCCGTGACTTTCATATTGGACAGAAGATATCAGTACGTACACACTATTTATCCAACACAGGAAAAAGTAGATGCAGTAAATTTGAGCTTCTATACGCAGGTCCATATCGAATTCGCAGCATTCCTCACCCCAATGTAGTACACGTCGAAACTCTGAGAACCAGAAAAAGTAAAGGCAATCACCATGTCTCCAATATTAAACCCTTTATTGAATGAAAATACTTTATGATTTTTATATGACCACTTATGCAATTATATTTATATGAACACTTACTGATGATTATCATATTTTTTCTTGGCAAGTGCCCGGCATGGTAAGGTTAGCAGGTCGCTTTTCTTGTCGTTATATATCAGACCGTGCACATTTTCCATTTTCCGTGTATGTATGATTGTTTTCCTGTTTTGTTTGTATGCAGTACGAAATCTTTAATATATAACAAACACCAGTTGACTTTGACATTTTGCCTTATGATATTTCAACATCGTGACTATTTTACATTTTTTTTTTTTGCTACTACGTTATGATACTCTGTGTACATTTTTGCACCTGAACACTGTCTATGTTTTTGATATAATACGTTTTCTGTCATGCTATGCTGTATGCTTAATTATATCACTAGAAACCAGTTTTTATTTAATGGGTATATGATTTAAATGCAAGATATTGATCCTTATTCATCATTTTCAGAAGGCAATAACGTGTAAATGAAATAAATTAAACAAACCACAGCGGATTACTATGAAATGGGAATTTCACCTTCGGAATGAACGAAAGAAGAAGCAATACCTCGTCATGAAGAGTAAATGGATCAGAATTAACAAACACTAACAAGAATATACTATACACATCGTATGATAGCAGTCTTAACTAATTATTTTTCTTTCAGAATACGAGGAGATTGATGCAGGCTGTCAGACAGAACTACACATCTTAGTTTTAGTGATGAAATATGCTAGAAATAAGAAACTCTATACTATGAATAGTTGTATGAAGTAAATGGTAATATTAATAATGAAGTGTCTTTTTGCAGATGATAATGAATGATGATGAATAGTGATGAAGAATGTGCTAATATGAATAATGAAGTTTTTCTTTGCAGGTGATGATAGTAATGAAGTTATGGTAATATGAATAATGAAGCTTTTCTTTGCAGATGAGGATAATGATGAAGTTTATATATTTACTGATAGTTAAGAAATGCTATGTACTTATTTAAGTATTTGTTGCAGTTCGTTTTGACAGTATGTCTTATGTCGCATGGTATAATGACTGAATGTTTTGGAAAGGACAGCTAGAGTACATACATATTGAGTGCACGTTTCATTTCCTGTTAATTCGAAGTTCACTACTTTTCAGCATAATATGCGTTTCTTCTTTCAGCTTAATAATCAATTTTGTATTTTTTCCAGGAGAAGCTATTCATGAAATTAATGTGCTACAAGCAGTTAGTCATTAAACCTGTTCTAGTTCTTGCATTTTTTTTACCCATTTGTGTGTGTCATTCATGAATGTGATCACATATACTCTACTTGTTTCATAACCTTGCTACAGCTGACTCATGACGAATGACGTAATTAATCCTTCTTTCCAGCAATAAGTCAAAAACAATTATTTTCATGCCCCAGCAATTAATTATTGATCCCAACGCAATGCATTGCTAGCATAAAAAAATGTATTACCAGTCCCAAATAATGCTACCAGTTTATGAGAGTTGTGAGTAATACTGAATGATGTTTTCTAACCACAGACCTTGAGTAATAGTTACAGTGTGTTACATTTTAAATATGTCCTATGTCACTTGAATGATGAGTTCTGAGTAATACTGAATGATGTTTTGTAACAATGTATAAATGCTATGCCAATAATTTCTGTAAATAATATTTTTGTTATACTCTATAAATGCTATGCCAACAATTAGCTCTCATTTTGAATGATGACTTCTGAATAATACTGAATAATGTTTTATAAAACTATATGAATACTTTGTAACTGGCCAATGAATGCCACTGTTTCTTATATCTCAAATTTGTCCTATGTCACTTACATGCTATTATACACTCCTGGAAATTGAAATAAGAACACCGTGAATTCATTGTCCCAGGAAGGGGAAACTTAATTGACACATTCCTGGGGTCAGATACATCACATGATCACACTGACAGAACCACAGGCACATAGACACAGGCAACAGAGCATGCACAATGTCGGCACTAGTACAGTGTATATCCAGCTTTCGCAGCAATGCAGGCTGCTATTCTCCCATGGAGACGATCGTAGAGATGCTGGATGTAGTCCTGTGGAACGGCTTGCCATGCCATTTCCACCTGGCGCCTCAGTTGGACCAGCGTTCGTGCTGGACGTGCAGACCGCGTGAGACGACGCTTCATCCAGTCCCAAACATGCTCAATGGGGGACAGATCCGGAGATCTTGCTGGCCAGGGTAGTTGACTTGCACCTTCTAGAGCACGTTGGGTGGCACGGGATACATGCGGACGTGCATTGTCCTGTTGGAACAGCAAGTTCCCTTGCCGGTCTAGGAATGGTAGAACGATGGGTTCGATGACGGTTTGGATGTACCGTGCACTATTCAGTGTCCCCTCGACGATCACCAGTGGTGTACGGCCAGTGTAGGAGATCGCTCCCCACACCATGATGCCGGGTGTTGGCCCTGTGTGCCTCGGTCGTATGCAGTCCTGATTGTGGCGCTCACCTGCACGGCGCCAAACACGCATACGACCATCATTGGCACCAAGGCAGAAGCGACTCTCATCGCTGAAGACGACACGTCTCCATTCGTCCCTCCATTCACGCCTGTCGCGACGCCACTGGAGGCGGGCTGCACGATGTTGGGGCGTGAGCGGAAGACGGCCTAACGGTGTGCGGGACCATAGCCCAGCTTCATGGAGACGGTTGCGAATGGTCCTCGCCGATACCCCAGGAGCAACAGTGTCCCTAATTTGCTGGGAAGTGGCGATGCGGTCCCCTACGGCACTGCATAGGATCCTACGGTCTTGGCGTGCATCCGTGCGTCGCTGCGGTCCGGTCCCAGGTCGACGGGCACGTGCACCTTCCGCCGACCACTGGCGACAACATCGAGGTACTGTGGAGACCTCACGCCCCACGTGTTGAGCAATTCGGCGGTACGTCCACCCGGCCTCCCGCATGCCCACTATACGCCCTCGCTCAAAGTCCGTCGACTGCACATACGGTTCACGTCCACGCTGTCGCGGCATGCTACCAGTGTTAAAGACTGCGATGGAGCTCCGTATGCCACGGCAAACTGGCTGACAGTGACGGCGGCGGTGCACAAATGCTGCGCAGCTAGCGCCATTCGACGGCCAACACTGCGGTTCCTGGTGTGTCCGCTGTGCCGTGCGTGTGATCATTGCTTGTACAGCCCTCTCGCAGTGTCCGGAGCAAGAATGGTGGGTCTGACACACCGGTGTCAATGTGTTCTTTCTTCCATTTCCAGGAGTGTATATGAATACCAGTAGCTTGATGCTACACTCTTTAGCTCCTGTTTTGAATGATGACTTCTGATGGTTTCTAACTGGCCAATGAGTGCCAATGATTAGTATAACTAGATGAATTATGTTAATGCTATGCCATTAATTAACTCCTGTTTTGAATGATGACTTCTGATGGTTAGTAACTGGGCAATGAGTGCCAATGATTACTATAAATAGATGAATTATGTTAATGTTATGCCATTAATTAACTCTTGCTTTGAATGATTACTTTTGAATAATGCATAAAAATGTTTTGTAACTGGCCAATGAGTGCCTATGTTTACTGTAATCAGATGACTTATGAATAATATTCTGTAATACTTCATACATAGTACAGAAATGTTTAGTAACTAGGCGATGAGTGCCACCAATTGCTCATATCGGTTGATAGACTAGTATAATTCTCAATGAGGACTAGCATAAGACTTAATGTCCTTCACCTTCTGACCTAATTACCAGAAATTACTGCAATATCCGTTTGTCCTGTCCATCCTTATGATCATGGAGCACCATATTTGGTTTTTGCACTAATTCTGCGTTGGTGAGAGTGTGGTGTTGACACATCACGGTGTCCACCACCTTGAACAATGGAGATGTTATTATGGTCCCACTGTTTGGAGTACCTAATGTACTACCAAAATGATAACACTGAATATTAATATGACATTTCAGTGTCTTGACTACGCTGATTAATACTTCAGGAAAGAGAACTTCAGATTGTCCCACTTGGTGTTGTGTTTCTGTAGAAAGATATGGACTTTCAGTGCAGCTACGTGCAACCTACTGTGCTACAACCATGATGCAGTCCTTCCCTTTCGTATCCTAGTTCTTGTAAAATGGTAAAAAAATACTACAGTGCGTATGCACTTTATGTCATTTGTTAATATGTTTTGTACTCATTGCGTATACATTTTGTCATTGCTAGATATGTTCTGTATTACAGTGCGTATGCACTTTATGTCATTTGTTAGTATGTTTTGTACTCATTGCGTATACATTTTGTAATTTCTTGATATGTTCTGTACTCAGTGCATGTGCACTCTATTTCATTTCATGTTCTGCACTTGTATATATGTATATATTCTGTGACTGTAAACTTAGTTAATTAAGAAAAATTTGTTGCTCATGGCAAGTCCAATTGACTCACTATCGCTGCCAAATTTTTGCCCCCCAGTGGAGGGTTATGTAAGAGGTCCGAACAGATGTAATTTCGATATATTGCTCATGCGCTGCCTGCGATATGCAAGGTATAAGAGAATCGCTGACCAGAGAGCAGTGTTGACTCAGTAGGAACTGTGTAGCTGTAGCAGTAAGTTGTTGCTAGTCTGCGCTTGTCTGGTGTGGAGTCTGCTCTGGTCTGGTATAGTGTATAATGTTGGCTGGGCCGGTCGCGGTGCAGCGATGCCGGAGCCTGACTATTATTGTATAAGGTAAAAAGCAGCCTCGCGCATATCTAGTAATGTTATGTCAACTTCCATGTAAATCTTTTAAAAATGTCCTAATAATAATCTTTGTCATATAAAGTAATTTCTAATAAGCGTTCATTTCAATTTAAAGAATTTACTAATTTCTCCAATCCATGATCATTCCGATTGTTGCAAAAGAAAAATCAGTTGCTTCCTTTCATAAATGACAAATCTATCGGCCAGCATTGCACAGAGCTGTGCCGGAAAAAGTTATTGTAAGAGCAGGTAGTTGGCGACTTCATTGAGGTAAGAATTTTTGCTTTTTTATTCAGAATGATCTTACAGGGCCATGACGCAGCACTGCTGTCGTCCAAAATTTACCAGGTTACTGAATTTATTTTTTATTACGAGGTTTAGGAATTTTTTTGTTTCGAGCTTACATTAGATGAGAAAAGAATTTTGTGGGTACATTAAATGTGAATGCATTTCTGTACGGAGATTATAAATGGGAAGCAATTTTGTTCTGAGGTTACACTAAAATTAGAATCATTAACCAAAATAATATTTATTTTATTATTTTTTGTGGGGAGGTTACAACGTGTAACGACATTCCTCTCAACAGCGAGTAGTTCGCCTTCCGTAATGTTCCCACATGCATGGACAAAGCGCTGACGCATGATGTCAGGCGTTGTCGGTGGATCGTGATAGCAAATATACTTCAACTTTCCCCACAGAAAGAAATCCGGGGACGTCAGATTCGGTGAACGTGCAGGCCATGGTACGGTGCTTCGACGACGAATCCACCTGTCATGAAATATGCTATTCAATACCGCTTCAACCGCACGCGAGCTATGTGCCGGAGATCCATCATGTTGGAAGTACATCGCCATTCTTTCATGCAGTGAAACATCTTGTAGTGACATCGGTAGAACATTACATAGGAAATCAGCATACATTGCACCATTTAGATTGCCATCGATAAAGTGGGGTCCAATTATTCTTCCTCCCATAATGCCGGACCAAACATTAACCCGCCAAGGTCGCTGATGTTCCACTTGTCGCAGCCACCGTGGATTTTCCGTTGCCCAATAGTGCATATTATGCTGGTTTATGTTACGCTGTTGGTGAATGACGCTTCGTCGCTAAATAGAACGCGTGCGAAATATCTGTCATCGTCCCGTAATTTCTCTTGTGCCCAGTGGCAGAACTGTACACGACGTTCAATGTCGTCGCCATGTAATTCCTGGTGCATAGAAATATGGCGCGGGTGCAATCGATGTTGATGTAGCAATCTCAACACCGACGTTTTTTGATTTCCAATTCCCGCGCAATTTGTCTGCTACTGATATGCGGATTAGCCACGACAGCAGCTAAAACACCTACCTGGGCATCATAATTTATTGTAGGTCGTGGTTGACGTTTCACATGTGGCTGAACACTTCCTGTTACCTTAAATAAAGTAACTATCCGGCGAACGGTCCGGACACTTGGATGATGTCGTCGAGGATACCGAGCAGCATACATAGTACACGCCCGTTGGGCATTTCGATCGCAATAGCCATACATCAACACCATATCGACCTTTTCCGCAATTGGTAAACGGTCCATTTTAACACGGGTAATGTATCACGAAGCAAATACCGTCCGCACTGGCGGAATGTTACGTGATGCCACGTAATTATACGTTTGTGACTATTACAGCGCGATCTAGCGCAAAGCGAAAAAAGTGGTCCAACTAAACCACTCATATTTCTTTACGTACTACACGAATATGTAATAAAAATGGGGGTCCCTATTTAAAAAAAGTGCAGTTGATATCCGTTTGACCTATGGCAGCGCCATCGAGCGGTCCAACCATTGAGCCATCTGGTTTCCCTCTTCAAGCTAGACGAGTTTCGTTCTTTGCAGTTTGTTCGTTTGATGCTTATTTCGTGAGATATTTGGCCCGGTCACTATAAATGTACCATCCTGGATAAGGCGAACGAGACGGGGAGGGAGTAATATGAGCACTCCGAAGACAACTGGCCATTGGAGATGAAACACACAGAGTGGCCAAAGAAGAAAATGGGCTATGCCATTCTTGCACAGATACCATCCTGGTTGAAATATTTGTGAGACAGAGAAACGACAGAAAACTCGGAACTTCATGACTTTACAGGTATTTGCCCTGACACTGGCAAACTTTTGTTAAAAACAAATGTTTGAATAATGCAAGAAACGGTGTTTTTCCCACAACAATGATCTTTAAATCCTATATAATAAATCAGAATGGCATGGCAGGCCTGATATTTGCATTTTCAGAAAGGAGTCAAGGAATATCTGATTGTACCTCAAAATAATAAAGTGTGATAGTCACATATTTCCTGATAAAAAAAGGTACTACTTTGGCTTGGATACAGGCTCTGGTTCGGAAGGGAAGGCCATCAGACATCTGTTTTATCCTCCTCTGAGGCAAGCCGGCCCACAGATGTTGTAACAGGTCGTTGATGTGCTGGATACTGGCGACTGGGTTGACGCCTGAGCTGGTTCCACACTTATCGGAGACGGATTTGGGAATCTTGCTGGCCATGGGAGTGCCTGAACATCACGCAGACACCTCACAGAGGCACGTGTTGTGCGTAGTCGAACACTGTACTGTTCAAAGACTGCACGACATACTTACACTTCAGAGGTAACACATTAGGTCACAGGACGTTAGTGACGTACCATTCCTACGCAGTCCAACATCGGGCCACTGTCACATCCGAATGCCCGGCAAATCTGCATAGTGCTTGATTTGACTAGCCAGCCAAATGGAGAGCCACATTAAGGCTACATTCAAACTGTCACGTGCTAATAATGTTGTTTCAGACAAAAAAGTGGCATGTCCGTGTCCACCACAGTGTTCAATCAATATCTGACGTTGTTCGTGCCCCTTATATCTCCTACCAGAGTTTGTAGCAACACTTAAAACTAACAACACTATCACACTTCCGTGGCCATTCTACCTGTCATAAAGAAAAGCAACTCTGATCATTTACATACCTGCCAATTTATTGACAAATAGTCAGCACAGATTCTTGTGAAACACAACTAGCTCTTTATTCTCACAAATAATTGAGTGCTATCGACAGGGAATGTCAAACTGATTCCGTATTTTTAGATTTACAGAAGGCTTTTGACACTGTTCCTCACAAGCGGCTTCTAATCAAATTGGCTGCCTGTAGAGTATAGACTCACTTGTGCGACTGGATTCGTGAGTTCTCGCCAGAAAGCTTACAGATAACAGTAACTGAAGGAAAGTCATCGAGTAAAACAGAAGTAATATCTGGCGTTGCCCAGGGAAGTGTTACAGGCCCTCTGCTGTTACCGGTCTATGTAAGCAACTTAGATGACAATCTCAGCAGGCCACTTACATTGTCAGCAGATGATGCCGTCATTTACCGTCCAGTAAAATCATCAGATGATCAAACTCATTATAAAATGATTAAAACAATATATGTGTATGGTGAGAAAAGTGGTAGTTGACTCTAAATAATGAAATGCGTGAAGCATCGACATGAATCCGTTAACTTTCGGTTATACAATAAACCAGACAAATCTCGATGCTGTAAATTCAACTAAATACTTACATATTACAGTTACGAATATGTTAAAATGGAAGGATCACTTAGATAATGTTGTGGTGAAAGCAAACCACGGACTGCACTTTATTGGCAGAACACTTAGAAAGTGCACTCGGTCTACTAAAGAGACTGCTTACATCACGCTTGTCCGCCCTCTTCTGAAGTACTATGTGCGGTGTGCGATCCGTATCGGATGGGATTGATGGGCGACATCGAAAAAGTTCAAAGAAGAGCAGCTCGTTTTGTGTTATCGCCGAATAGGGGAGAGAGTTCTATGGAGATGATATGTAAATTGGAACGGCAATCGTTAAAGCAAAGGCGTTATTAGTTGGGGCCGGATCTTCTAGAGAAATTTCAATCATCAGCTTTCTTCTCCGATTGTGAAAACATTCTGTTGGCACCCACCTACAAAGGGGGAACGATCATTATGCTGTGCGGCTGGTCCCGGCGGAGGTTCGAGTCCTCCCTCGGGCATGGGTGTGTGTGTTTGTCCTTTGGATAATTTAGCTTAAGTAGTGTGTAAGCTTAGGGACTGATGACCTTAGCAGTTAAGTCCCATAAGATTACACACACATTTGAACATTTGAACATTTGATCATTATGATAAAACTGGAGGAATCAGAGATTGCACAGATAAATATAAGTACTTGTTTTTCCCGCGAGCCTTACGGGAGATGAAAGGTAGAGACATTGCTCGAAGCTGCTTTAATGAACTCTCTGCCAGGCACTTAATTATGAACTACAAGGTAATCATGTAAATGGTGTGCACTTGTATAAAGCTACATTGTCATCCTACTATGTCTTCTGAGTGCTTCACTGTTTTCCTCAAGCAGTGTTGGCAATACAAGAATCATCTTCTTGTGACGTAATAGAGTCGCCTCAGGATGACACAGAAGAAAGTCGCCAACTGACTTAAGCTCGCCAATGCAAAACGAAAACCGAGTGAGAGAAGTTAATTTAGGAACATTTGTAGACGACTGTCTTGCGTCGCGGTCACGTGGTCCAGTGGGCCACCAGAGGCTGCGCAAGACGCACAGAAGGCCCAGCGGTTGGCGCTTTGTTTACAAACAGTGGCACCACATCAAAGGGGCGGGGCCGATACTCGCTGATTCATGGCGCATCGTGGGCGCCTCTGTAAAACGCGTTTCGTTTTTTGTCAAGAGTGGCAGCCCTGCAGCCACACAAAAGGAGAGCCGGAACCGCAGGGCCGCGGATCGCCGCCGCGGACTGCCGCCACAGCGGCGGCGGGCGGCAGAAAAAAATGAGGATCGTGGGCGGACAGAAGACAGCGGCGCGTTGCGTCAGGTCGCGCCGACAGACGGGCAACTGCAGTTGGCGATCCGACAGCGCAGAAGCGCGTGCCGGCTGCCGCTCTGAATCACGGCGCTGCCGATGTCCCGCTGCGGACAGCACGCCGTCACCGGCTGGCTACATCTGCTTAACACATGCAACGTGCGGACAGCACTCGCATGTAGGACAAAAACTGGCCTTCGATCAATCCCCTTTGGTTAATTTTTCCTTCTGCATCAGCACTTTGTCATTCCTTTTAATAATCACGTTCTTTACGAGGCCTCTGACGTAACCAACACAGTAAAAGTAAAGCTAAAAACTCCACAAGTGTCTGAGGATATATTTCTCCTATTAAATGCCCACGATGTTTTTGTTACGTCAATTGTTAATGAAAAACCGAGCTTTCCATAGTATCAACCAATGTATTCGGCAGAGAAACAGCTGACAGTTTGGAAAAGTAACATAAATGGTGTACAAGTGGCCACCAGGGTAATACATGTAGATTTGTAGCTTTGATTAAATACAGCTAATATTCACGATGGGCGTTCAATAAGTAATGTAGCCTAATACACTTTTTCCTCGGCTAGTTTCGGTTGAAAAAATGTGGAGTTTGTTGTGCGACATCGTAGAATATTACCGCATCAGCCTAAGTTGTTCATGAAGTTCCGATGGATGGCGGCGCTGCACCTGTCCTTCAAATCGCCGTCTGTAAAGGGTGTGCGTTACAAGCAGGGATCTGTCATTGCACAAAAGCGTGCAATCAGAATTATACGCTACCGGCCATTAAAATAGCTACACCAAAAAGAAATGCAGCTGATAACCGGGTACTCATTCGACAAATATATTATACTAGAACTGACATGTGATTACATTTTCACTCAATTTGGGTGCATAGACCCTGAGAAATCAGTACCCAGAACAACCACCTCTGGCCGTAATAACGGACTTGATACGCCTGGCGATTGAGTCAAACAGAGCTTGGATGGCGTGTACAGATACAGCTGCCCATGCAGCTTCAACGCGATACCACAGTTCATCAAGAGTAGTGACTGGCGTATTATGACGAGCCAGTTGCTCGGCCACTATTGACCAGACGTTTTCAATTGATGAGAGATCTGGAGAATGTGCTGGCCAGGGCAGCAGTCGAACATTTTCCGTATTCAGAAAGGCCCGTACAGGACCTGCAACATGCGGTCGTGCATTATCCTGCTGAAGTGTAGGGTTTCGCAGGGATCGAATGAAGGGTAGAGACACGGGTCGTCACACATCTGAAATGTAACGTCCACTGCTCAAACTGCCGTCAATGCGAACAAGAGGTGACCGAGACGTGTAACCAATGGCACCCCATACCATCACGCCGGGTGATACGCCATTATGGCGATGACGAATACAAGCTTCCAATGTGCGTTCACCGCGATGTCGCCAAACACGGATGCGACCATCATGATGCTGTAAACAGAACCTGGATTCATCCGAAAAAATTACGTTTTTCCATTCGTGCACCCAGGTTCGTCGTTGAGTACACCATCGCAGGCGGTCCTGTCTGTGATGCAGCGTCAAGGTTAACCGCAGCCATGGTCTCCGAGCTGATAGTCCATGCTGCTGTAAACGTCGTCGAACTGTTCGTGCAGACGGTTGTTGTCTTGCAAACGTCCCCATCTGTTGACTCAGGGATCGAGACGTGGCTGCACGATCCGTTACAGCCATGGGGATAAGATGCCTGTCATCTCGACTGCTAGTGTTACGAGGCCTCTGGGATCCAGCACGGCGTTCCGTGTTACCCTCCTGAACCCACCGATTCTATTTTCTGCTAACAGTCATTGGATCTCGTCCAACGCGTGCAGGAATGTTGCAATACGATAAACTGCAATCGCAATAGGCTACAATCCGCCCTTTCGAATGGTTCAAATGGCTCTGAGCACTATGGGACTTAACATCTATGGTCATCAGTCCCCTAGAACTTAGAACTACTTAAATCTAACTAACTTAAGAACATCACACAACACCCAGTCATCACGAGGCAGAGAAAATCCCTGACCCCGCCGGGAATCGAACCCGGGAACCCGGGCGCGGGACGCGAGAACGCTACCGCACGACCACGAGCTGCGGACAATCCGCCCTTTATCAAAGTCGGAAACGTGATGGTATGCATTTCTCCTCCTAACACGAGGCATCACAACAACGTTCCACCAGGCAACGCCGGTCAACTGCTGTTTGTGTATGAGAAATCGGTTGGAAACTTTCCTCATGTCAGCACATTGTAGGTGTCGCCACCGGCGCCAACCTTGTGTGAATCGTCTGAAAAGCTAATCATTTGAATATCATAGTATTTTCTTCCTGTCGGTTAAATTTCGCGTCTGTAGCACGTCATATTCGTGGTGTAGCAATTTTAATAGCCAGTAGTGTAGCTGGAGCCCACCCAAGATCACCTTGCAGACATTTATTTAAGGAACTCGGGATATTCACAGTACCTTCGTAATATATATATATATATTCACTTACGAAATTTGTCATTAATCTCATCCGAATTCAAAGATAACAGCGAAGTGCATGGCTAAGACTAGAAGAAAGGATGATCTTCACTATTCTGGATTAAATCTCACTTTGGCAAAGAAAGGGGTGAATTATGCTGCCACAAAAATCTTTGGTCATTTGCCAAATAGAATCAAAAGTCTGACAAAGAACCAACCAACATTTAAAAGCAAATTAAAAGAATTTCTGAATGACAACTCCTTCTACTCAATTGATGAATTCTTAGATATGAAGTAGTAATTGTAAAAAAAAAAAAAAAAAAAAAAAATTATTTAATCATTTCGTGTGAAGAAAACTTACGTTAAAGTGACACATTCCACATCGTTACAAAATGTCGTATTCGTGATCTATGGGACAAGGATTAATGTATATAAGTATGTATGTACTTTTGGTGGAAAACGAGAGCATCGTAGATATTCATGGCGATTGCAGAATGTCTACGGAGACCTGACAGTGAACGAAAGCTCACTGACTCATTGGACGATGCGTCTGTCATCATCGCAACAGGGTCACGCAAACATGTCCGATTTCCCGCGTGCAGGCCGGTTGCACACAGTTGTGACTTCGCAATGTTCGGATGTGGGGACACTCTCAATCGAGATGATCGACGGACCTCGCTGCTCAACTGGACATTTCCGCTGGTAGTGCTGACTCACTCGCACACCATTTCGGGTCCTTAAAAACGTGTGCCCATGGGTTCCTCGCCGCCTAGAAGAAGACCATAAAGAGCAGCGACAGACCATCTGCACTGAATTACTTGCGTGTTACGAGGCTGATGATGTGACTTCTTCTCGAACGTAATCACAGGCTATGAGACATGGGTTCATCATCTCGAACCGGAAACAAAACGGCAATCAATGGAGTGACGCAAGACCATCTCTTCTCCGGAGAAAAAATTAAAAGGCGCACCCTCAGCCAGTAAAGTAATGGCGAAACTCTTCTGGAACTCTGAAAGGGTTATTCAATTTGCTGTTCTCCCTCATAGTGCAACGATCAGCTCGAAAGTGTATTGCGCAACCGTCAGGAAATTGAAGAAACAACTTTAGAGCTTCCGTCGTCACTAAAATGCAAACGAACTTCTCCTTCTCCTTGACAACGGAAAGCGAAGCCAGCACACCAGAGAGGAGTTCACAAAACGTCACTTTTCTGTTCTTCCTCATCCACCCTACAGCCCGGATCTCGCACCTCCTGATTTTCATGTGCTTGGCTCAATGAAGGATGCACTTCACGGGAAGTAGTACGTGGATGGTGAGGAGGTTATTCATGCAGCAAGACGCTGGCTCCGACGTCGACCAGTTAAGTGATACCATGAGGGAATACGGGGCCTCCCAGTAAGGCTGTGTAATGCTGCCGCAATGGACGGAGATTATCTTGAAAAACACAGTTTTGTAGCCTAAAGAGTGGGGAATAATGTGGTGTATGGGAATATTGAAGAAAATCAACCTGCTTTGGTAGACCGATCACTTTAGTTATTAGCACAGACAATAAACGATTACAGAGGGACACGCTGAATTATGTGAAGATGGTATCTTCAATAGTTAAGGCTAAGCGACCATTGATCTTCTTCTTCTGTCCGGAGCATAGGTATTGCCCGACCTCTTAAGGGACTTAATAAGATTGTCTGCCGCGAGTAATGAGTGTAATGGGCAGGGGCACAACGAATGTAGTGTGTGGACATTAAGTTGGGAATGTAGGTCTCACGGGGTGGACAGGACATCCCGGGTTCGAGTCCCGGTCGGGGCACACCGATTCAACTGTCCCCGGTGATCTATATCAACGCCTGTCGGCAGCGTAGGGTGTTGAATTAATTATCATTTCGCTTTGAATCATGCCCACCAAATATTTTGAGTTACGTTCATTCTTTTTCTTGTCCCTCCACATTTCATCTCTCGTCAATGTAATAAAACATTAAGAAAAGAGTTCACAGACTCCCAACATCTGAGTTGATGTAGAAATTATAATCTCTGTGCAATATTTTCGTTATATTTTAGTTTTAAAACAAACAATGTATCAGCTCAGTTCTTCTGGTTTCACTTATCTTTTGGTGCCTATTCTATCTACATGGAAAGCAGAAGGTGATATTGCTTAACAAATTAGGTTGATTATGTACTCTGTATTATGTCTGTTTAATGTTATTAATATTTCCTGCTGTAACAATGTTTGTATGTTTCACAACTCTACAACGGTGAGCAACTAATTAAGTTGGGTGTTACTAATACGATGATGATATTCATTGACCGTCACTGCTGCTCCTTTAAATGCATACCTCATGATCAATAAAAGAACGTGCGTTTATTGAAAATTCTTTTCACGGAATTCGATCCTTTTTTAAAAAAAAAAAGTACTGGAATTGAAATACTGTCCTATGTTCTTTTCCACGGTCACGTATCACTGAGTTAGGAACGGACCAAGAATCACTGATCGTGCCGACTTTACCACCGCCCCCCCCCCCCCCCCCCACATTAAGAAAATTCAACTTTCTGTTCTTGTTAATCGCATAAAACAAACAAAATTTGATAATGCACCAAAGAGGCGGAGGAATTATATCAGCCATTGGGCAAACCGGACGAAATTAGACAACACTGCTCGACTGGATAGCTTGATTTTGTTTCCATACTGAATATAATAACAGACACTTTGAGACAGAAAAATGACAATGGACCACGAAGGAATTCTTCGAATGGCACGGAAATCTGTAGATGTGACGTACATGTGCAGACCAACAAACGATTATAATGTCAGGGAAATTGGATAATTTATTCAAGAGAAACAGCTTCACAAACTGAGCAAGTCAATAACGCGTTGTTCTACCTCTGGCCCTTATGCAAGGAGTTATTGGGCCTGATGTTGATCGACAGTTGTTAGATGTCGTGTCAAATTCTGTCCGCGTGGTGCATTACACTGTCAAAATCTCGATCTGGTTGGAGGGCCCTGCTTATAATGATCCAAAATTTCTCAGCTGTGTAGAGGTCCGGCGACCTTGCTGGCCAAGGAAGGGTCTGGTATCACGAAGACGAGCAATAGAAGCTCTCGCCGTTTGCGGGCGGCATTATCTTGCTGAAATTTAACTGTAGGACGGCTTGCCATGAAGGACAACGGAACGAGGCGTAGAATATCGTCGATGTACCGCTGTGGCGAAAGGGTGGTGCGGATGACAACCAAAGGCGTCCTCCTATGAAAACAAGTAACACCCCAGACCGTCACTTTTGGCTGTTGGGCGGTACGGCGAGCGACACTAAGGTTTGTGTCTTAGGCGTGGGATCTCATGGACCGGAATACAGTTCTCTTTATTGATGGGTCGCAGTTCGAACTGAGTCCCTATGACCAGCGATGTCGTGTCTGGAGATGCCCCGGACGGTCGTGGGTACCAATGTGACTGTCGCCTGCCACAGGGCCCCTACAGCTGCGAGTGACGGTATGGAGTGCCACTTATTTTCATAGCAGCACCCCTTTGGTAGTCATCCACAACACTCTTACAGCTTAGAGGTACGTCGACGATATTCTAGGCTCCGTTTCACTGCTCTTCATGGCAAGCCATCCTGGTCTTACATTTCAGCAAGATAATGCCCGCCCGTAAACGGCGAGAGTTTCTACCGCTTGTCTTCGTGCTTACTGAACCGTACCTTGGTCAGCAAGGTCACCAGACCTCTCCCCAACTGAGAACTTTTGGAGCATTATGGGCAGGACCCTGCAACCAGCGCGGGATTTTGAAGATCTAATGCGCAAAAGTGGACAGAATTTGGCAAAATTGTCAGGTGAACATCTAACAGCTCTATCAATCAATACCAAGCAGAATAACTGTTCCATAAGGACCAGAGGTAGAGCAACGCATTATTGACTTGCTGAAGGTGTGAAACTGTGTCTCTTGGTTAAATCATCCAATTTCTCTAAAATTGTATTAATATGTTAGTCTGTACATGTACATAACTTCTACGATTTTCCGTTCCATTTGGATAACTCCTTCAAGGTGCTACATTTTACTTTTGTTCTTTGTTTCGCTAGAGTGTATTATCAGGACAAGTGGCACAGGCTGATGTAAATTTTTATTTTCAAGGAAATTAATAATCAAAACGTAAATGAATCGTGTACTGCTTCAGTGTACTCATTTCCTATTCATAGGAACCTTCATCATTATTTAAGCACGCATTTTTTATTCTTTTGTGATGTTATTTAAAGTATGTTAGGTAGGACCCAGTATTCATAGTGAGGCGAAGTACGAAATCTTTTAGAAATGCACCCCTCCTGACATAGTTAGTGTCATTTAAATGTTGTTCGAGACGACGTACAGTTACTTCTTACACGAAGTCCTACACATGGATCACAAAATGAATTATTAGTATTTAAGTTGGGATGGTTAACTAATCGTATTATTATATATTTATTTTTTCTCTTTGTACACAGTACGCTACAGATGACATTGGCTACAACGATAAATCACCACTCCCACCTATCTTCTTTGCTTCTAGATTTGTAATATGGCGCATTCCACTAACTGGGCATCCTACTGGCCACTACTGGCTCGACTGGTATACAGGGTGATTCGTTTCTACCGTCTACAAACTCTGGGGATTGCTGATGAGAGGACACGGAACAACAAAGGTCTAATGAACTTGTGTCCGGAAATACGTGGTTTCCATGCTAGAGACTATTTATTAAATCATATTTTGTTACAGATACTGCGGTCTAATACGCGCTGCATCATGCAGCCACATTTACAGTACGCATGGTTTCCTCCTAGAGAGTTATACTGTTCCTCATAGGTCATGCCGTAGCGCCCTCTCCTGCAACTGTAATCGGTAATGTTGTGTCGATTCACTTCTATTACTGATTCACTATGTAGTGGATGTGAAACAGCGTTGTACACAATGGTTCCGTATTCGAATCGAGAGCTTTCCGACATGGGTTTACTTATGGAAAGGGCGGCGGGCAGCAAGGTTGTATGAGGAGACCTAACCCCACCGACAACAATCGCAGCATTGAATGTTTGCAAAGTGTATCGCTGTTTGTCTGAGACAGGGTCGTGTCAGAAAGCAGGAAATCATGAAGGATGTACCCGGAATGTTCGGACACCAGACTTGGAAGAAAATGAGGAAGGCGACCGCCATGTCAGTAGCAGGCAGTTGGCCCACCAGTACGGGGTACTCGAGACGACCGTGTTGAACATTCTCCACGAGAATCGTTACTACTCTTGTCACTTACAGCGTGTGCAGGACTTACTAGCAACAAACGTTGCACATCGTGAGCAGTTTTGTCGCTGGTTTCTTCCCCAGGCAATCACCATTCCGGGATTTGTGTCATCCATCCTATTCACAGGTGAGGCCACCTTTGCACAGAGTGGTATCTTCAACTTTCATAACAGCCATCTGTGGGGCAGTATGCACAACCCCTATGGCATGGTGAAAGCGAACCATCAGCATCGGTGCAGCCGGAATGTGTGGGCCGGGATAATTTGCGGCCGTATTTTGGTACCAGTCTTCCTTCCACGTCGCCTAACAGGCCGGAACCGTCAGTTTTTATTGCGGGTGACTTTGTCTCCCCTGCCGGAAGAAGTGCCATTGGTGATTCGAAGAGTTATGTGACTGCTACATGATGGTGCTCCAGCCCACTTCGCGGTTAACGTCTGGACGCACCTCCATCGTGTCTTCCTTAGTCGATGGATCGTACGATGGTTCCAGCTGTATGGCTTGCTCGTTCACCGGATCTCAATCTGTGCGATTTCTGGTTAAAGGGTCATCTCAAAAGTATCGTGTATGCAGCGTATTCATGCTGATTTTGACACTGTTCGGATGCAGCCTGGCCGATGTGAACGTGGTATGTCGCGTGCACAGATGCGCTCAGGCAACACATACTGTGACTGTGGCTGCGTGGTACAGCGCTTATCACACCGCTGTCTCTGTAACGATGTATAATTCAATAAATGGTAATGGTCTGTAGCAGGGAAACCATGCATTTCTGGACATAAGTTCGTTAGACATTTCTTGTTCCTTATCCTCTCATCGATCAATCCCTATAGTTTGTACGCAGTGTAAAAACTCACGCCGCCCGCGGTGGCCGAGCGGTTCTAGGCGCTTCAGTCCGGAACCGCGCGACTGCGACTGCTATGGTAGCAGGTTCGAATCCTGCCTCGGGCATGGATGTGTGTGATATCCTTAGGTTAGCTAGGTTTAAGTACTTCTAAGTTCTAGGGAACTGATGACCTCAGATGTTAAGTCCTGTAGTGCTCAGAGCCATTTGAACCGTTTGAAAAACTCACCGTGTATAGCTGGAAATCTCCTGGCGCTACACTGGGACATTACTCGAACAGCTTGCTCTACTTATAAAACGGAATACATATTAAGCAAAACAAAACAAAAATATCATGCTGGGCAGCCTGGAGGCGGTTTCCCACATACCACTAGGTGAATACAGGGCTGGTACCGAAGTGCCTCTCAAATTACACGATTCGCAAACATTTAGAGAACTTTAGCTCAGTTTCACACTACGCGCAGCCAGTTAGGGCACATTTATTCCCGCACCGGGCAGTAGGGGGAGAGGGGGAGGGTGAAGGGGTTAAGAGGTGGTGAGAGGTAGGGCATAAGGCCATACCTTAAAATAATCATGATAAATCCGTTAATAAGCACGCCGACCTGATCTAAGGCACAGTAAAAAGAGGAATGTTGCCAATGCCTATAGTACACTAACAGTTTAACAGTTTACAAAAAAGGAAGTAGGATTCTCTCGTGAGTACCTCACATCAAGGATACACTTTCAATAATGTGATTCTTAGGGATATTTGGTACTCATTTACCAATCAGCGAACAGATTTCGAAGCATACAGATAAATTAAGAACAAAGGAGACCTTGCCCCCCTCCACCCCCCCCCCCCCCCCGCCTTTCGTATACTAAAAGGGAAGTTATAGCAAAACATAAGACTAACTCAACAACGTAAGCCACTACGTTGAAACATTCTATGGCAAGAGCGCCTCAGACACTCTGACAAGACCACTGCTATCGCTAGAGATGAGTTCTAGGAATGAAGACGGTGAAAACGCATAACGGCTATTCTTTCGTATAGCTCTGTACCGTGGCAACGAAGAGACCGAGAAATCCACGGTACGCCTGTACCCATACTCGCAGAAATAATCCTTTTACGTGTCTCATCAAAGCGAAAACCGCCGTACACGAAACTTGCGCTACCGGAGTCTTCGAGTGCACTCCACTCGAGTGGATGTTTCTTAATGAATATGTTCCCCCCGGCGTTGGCTGAGAGATTTATCCCGCCCTGTGCCCGCTTCATATCGGGAAAACGCAAAGCAAGAATTTTATTACTGGAAAAATTCGCGGTTCGCTAGGCAACATTTCCATATCTGCCAGACGCTGTGCTGAAGGGCAGCTTTCTAGAAAACGTCTGTGCTTTAATGGGCCTTAGCTAGGCGCGCTTTTTCCCCAGGATTTCCTATAACATTGTTTATTTCTTACGACGTCTGAGGAAATAAAATAAGACATGTTTGGCAATAATTGCGCATGTGACATCAAACGAAATTGCAGGTATCAAGGATTCATGGTGATCAATTTAGTGGAATGTAATGTAGCCATGGTGTGCAAATGGGAGCAGTTCGTCTGAAAAATTTCTGTTAAATCAGGGCCAAGTTTATTCTCGATCACAGAATACAATGACCATCACTCAGTTGTACTTTGGATTTATATAACAATCAGGGGTCAAATTTTTTGTCTACAGATAATGACTTCACTCGAGGAAGTCAGAGGCAACCTCTCTCTCTCTCTCTCTAGTTACGACGCGTGATTCGTATTCAGAAGGATCGCTGTTAAAAATAACAAATGAGTGCTCAGCTTTTACATGTTCTTGCTAAATCTCTTTAGACGAATGTGGTCATTCATGCATTAACACACTCATAACCAACTCCTAAAACAACTAGCCTGATGATTTGCTTGTAATGACCTCAGTCTCGGGAGAACATCAAACGCTAATCTTTTTACCTACTTTTCTCTTAAATCTTCCGATCGTGTGACTTGAATGTCGCAACACCAATAATGTCTATATTTTAGATAGATTTGGTTCAAAAAATATATATGCAGAGTTCTTTATCATCACGAAAGAAGAACTGCCACGTGACTGTAAGCAGGAGGATCGCTTTAGATTATATTTTTTCATTATCTCGGTAAATCACTTTAGAAGAATGTGGTCATACATACATTAGAAAGCTCATAACCAATTCCTAGACAACTAGTTGATGATTTGCTTGTAATGGCCTCAGCATCGGCAGAATATCTGTACTCAAATACAGAGATATGTAAACAGGCAGAATACGGCGCTGTTGTCGGCAATGCCTATATAAGACAACACGTGCCTGGCGCAATTGTTAGATCGGTTACTGCTGCTACAATGGCATCTTATCAAGATTTAAGTGAGTTTGGTGTTATAGCACCCGCACGAGCGATGCGACACAGCATCTCCGTGGTAGCTATGAAATGGGGATTTTCACGTACGACTATTTCACGAGTGTGCCGTCAATATCAGGAATCCGATAAAACAACGCTGCGGCCGGAAAAGATCCTGCAAGAACTGGACCAACGACGACTGCACAATATCGTTCAACGTGACCGAAAGGCAATCCCTCTGCGAATTGCCGGCCGCGGTGGTCTCGCGGTTCTAGGCGCGCAGTCCGGAACCGTCCGACTGCTACGGTCGCAGGTTCGAATCCTGCCTCGGGCATGGATGTGTGTGATGTCCTTAGGTTAGTTAGGTTTAAGTAGTTCTAAGTTCTAGGGGACTGATGACCACAGCAGTTGAGTCCCATAGTGCTCAGAGCCATTTGAACCTCTGCGAATTGCTGCGGATTTCAATGCTGGACATCAACAAGTGTCAGTGTGCGAACCATTCAACGAAAAATCATCGATATGAACTTTCGGAGCTGAAAACCCACTCTTGTACCCTTGATGACTGGACAACACAAGGCTTTACGCCTCGCCTGGGGCCGTCAACACCGACACTGGTCTGTTGATGACTGGAAACATGTCGCCTGGTCGGACGAGTCTTGCTTCAAATTGTATCGATCGGATGGACGTGTGCGGGTATGGAGACAACGTCATGAATCCATGGACCCTGAATGTCACCATTGGACTGTCCAAGCTGGTGAAGCTTTGTAATGGTGTGGAGCTTGTGCAGTTGGACTCCTGATACGTCTAGATACGACTCTGACGGGTGACACGTACGTAAGAATCCTGTCTTATCACCTGCATTCATTCAAGTCCATTGTGCATTCCGACGGGCTTGGGCAATTCCAGCAGGACAATGCGACACCCCACACGTCCAGAATTGCTACAGAGTGATCCTAGGAACACTCTTCTGAGTTTAGAAACTTCCTCTGGCCACCAGACCCCCGGATATGAACATTATTGAACATATCTGGGATGCCTTGCAACGTGCTGTTCAGAAGAGATCTCCAAGCCCTCGTACTCTTACGGATTTATGGACAGCCCTGCGGGATTGATGGCGTAAGTTCCCTCCAGCAGTACTTCAGACATTAGTCGAGTCCACACGACGTCAAGTTGCGACTCTTCTGTGGGCTCGCGGAGGCCCTACACGATATTAGGCAGGTGCACCAGTTTCTTTGGCGCTTCCAAACATATATACAGAGTTCTTTATTCGTCACGAAATAAGAACTGCAACGTGATTGTATTATACAGAGTGTCCCACATAAAACTGGTGCGCCTCACGGTACAGATTCAAGTAACAATGAACTAACTAAAATAGAATAGATATAATAAGGTTAAAAAGCTTGTAATTACCAGTTTATAAGAAACGCTGGAAGTGGTGGCCATGGGCACCCAGGCATCACTGACTTCGTATAATGACGTTCCCAGTAACATGCTATAATCGGCAGGCGTGATGTTGTTAATTTGTCTAGTAATGTTATGTTTAAGATCGTCTAGTATGCGAGGGTGGTCAGCATATACTTGGCTTTTTAGTGTGTCCCATAAATAAAAACCACACTATGTTAAGTCCGGTGACGTTGGGGGCCAGAGGCCTCTACTGTCAAGTCTGTCTTCAGGGAACATGTTAGTGGTGTGGGCCATACTTGGGTTGGATGTGTGAGCGGTTGCTCCATCTTGTTGTAATTTTGCGTACAGCTTCTCTGCATCTGTTAATTGTGCATACAAAGAGTTAAAGACCTCTAGACATATGGCACTGTTTAAGGCGTAACTGAAAAATATGGGACCAATAATGCGCATGCCGGATAATGCCCACTAAACTCCTATCTTCTCTGAGTGGAGAGGTTCTTCATGCAGAATATGTGGGTTGTCTTACTACAAGTATCTGCAGTTCTTGGGTTTACATAACCTGACAAACGAAATCAGATATCGTCCGACATGAAATAAAGCAAAGGGTCCAAGTAACTGCTAACACTGATCTTAACAGTCAGCTACAATAATGAACTCTTCTTTCCCTGATCCTCAAAGTTCAGCTCTTGCACCACAACTTACACGTTAGGTTTTTAATTTCGTATCTTTTAGTACGCGACAACACGGTGTACGAGATACACCAATCTACTGCGATAACCCCCTTACCGACTTGCGGGGACTTCTCGTAATGTCCATGTGAAATCTGTGTACAGTTTCGAGGGTGCTCACAGTCGGTCGCCAATTCCTCTGCACATCCTGAACGGATCCTACAGCCTTCCATTTCTTATGCAGATCTTGAATAGTGCTCGACGTGGGGAGTTTCATACCAGGATACTTCGCTTTTCTGTAGACTCCTTGATGGCGCCTGTCTGTATGTAGCACCCAACAATATCAGTTCGTTGTTGTAATGCAAACTGCCGCAAACAAATATGCAACATGAGCTTCTCACAACAAAAAATGGTTCAAATGGCTCTGAGCACTATGGGACTTAACATCTGTGGTCATCAGTCCCCTAGAACTTAGAACTACTTAAACCTAACTAACCTAAGGACATCACACACATCCATGCCCGAGGCAGGGTTCGAACCTGCGACCGTAGCAGTCGCGCGGTTCCGGACTGCGCGCCTAGAACCGCTAGACCACCGCGGCCGGCTTCTCACAACAACTGTTGCACTCAGATTTCGGATAAACTGCAGTGTAGCCAACTACCGAGACAGTATTGCCACTTCGCAAACAATTCGACGAGAGACGATTAACAGGTACGTGAGGCTTACAAGTTTCATGTGGGACACCCTGTACAGCTGTGTCCATACATCACTTGCTATCGAGAGCCATCAGAACAGTGTCGTGGCGAAATACTGAAGACAGGCTTAAACATGTCAATGTGTCCACTCACATGTAGTTGTGATTTGTATCTGAGCTGCTGCGTGTTTTCAGGATCACTTGATATTGATCGCGAAGTGTGAATTGCGTTGTGGAGGAACGATGTCTACAGCCAGCCGAAGAATGCAAGGACAGACAACTTATTTTGCAAGCATTCGTAGCACTACTATTTAATTTATTCCAACGCCGAACATTCACAAGTCTCGTCTGCTACAAGTGCTTTATCTGAGGTGCGTTCAGAGAATAATGGGAGTTTTTGTTTTTTGGGAATAATTATACACGTATTTCCCCATCAATATTAATTTTATCACCATTACATATTATGCACTTACGCTGGTGATTTTACAGTCCTGTAAACACATCTTGAACTTGATCTTTGGGATACCTTTCAGCTCTATCAGCAATACTTTTTAAATCTCAATTATGTACAAACGACGGTCATTTAAGGTTCCATTTACTTTTGAGACCAGAAAAATGTTGCTTGCCGCCATGTTTGGCGAATATGGGTTTGCGAAAGCTTTGCAGTATAGTTTTTAGCCAAAAATTCACTAACATGCAATGAAGCGTGAAAAGGCGCATTATCGTGATGTAAAAATAACACCACAAATCCAGGCTTTTTCTCGGATTGTGTTACGCAAACGGTGCTGGAATTATCAGGAGTACTCTTTCTAGATCGTCAGAACATGTGGAACAATTCATGGGCCACTAAGCAGTCAAATTTGAAGAACATAGCGGGCATAAATTCCACATTTGAGCTAAGCTGTCGAGCTTTCTTAGATTTTGACGATCCAGAACGCTTCTGCTGGGACGCCTCAACTTAAATTTCGACGTCATATATGTAAGCTCATGTTTCATCATCTGTTCTGACACGTTTCAGTTATTTTGCCTCGTTGCTCACTCCATCTGGTGGCTCCCGAGACACTTACATTCGCCCCTGGTTTTGTTCGAAACTCAACAACTTTGGAACAAATTTTGCAGTCTCACATTTCATATCAAAAACATTTCATGGCATGAGTCAGTTGATGTACCAACATCATCAGCGACATTTCTAAGTGTCATACGGCGATCGTCCATCGCAATTTCTTTCACTTTTCCCACGGTTTCATTGGTTGATGGAGTGCTGGGCATTAGTTTCAATGTCTTGACCGCCTCATTCGAAACGCTTATACCACTCGTAAAACATTTTTTTACTCAAAGAAAGCTCACCAAAAGTAGTATTTAATATTTATAAAACCCGGCTGCACTTTATTTTGTTCTCATACTAAAATTTAGTACAAATAGTCTGATTCATTTTCATACAAAATGAATAATTGGCGATACAACCCAAACACATGTAATTTTTCTGACAGTTGAAAACAGACAAAATGTACCGATTATTTTCAGACTTGTTTACCAACGCAATAACGAAAAAAATCCCTCGAATCGTATTAATACAGCACCCAAAATTACAGTTTTATTAAAAATTGTATTCATTTTTCTGAAGCAAGTTAGTATATCCTAACAAGAAAATACGAAAACGTGCTCACCTCAGCTGGAATTTCAGGAAGGAAAATGCAGTTCCGTATATTGGTGCGTTTATGATCCAAATGAGTACTTAATACTGTCAATAGCTTGTCAAAATACTACCTCTGACATTATAAAAATGTAAATGATCTTTCTATGTTCGTATTGTTTTTCGTACAGAATACTAAAGGCACAAAATTTTAATCCGTCTTACAGCAGAATATCAATCCAAATCCTCTAAATCGAGGCTGTTTGTTTTTGTGAAAATAATGTAGTCCAATGGAAGTGTTAACATCCATACTGCCCATCACAAGCAAACCAGGAAATCGACTGATATTGCTCCCGCTATCTCCATGTCCAAGGATGCCGTTTGCTGTGGACAAGCGACCATCCTCTCAACGGGAAGGTACATATTATACAGTACTGGCCATTAAAATTGCTATACCACGAAGATGTGCTACAGACGCGAAATTTAACCGACAGGAAGAAATTGCTGTGATATGCAAATGATTAGCTTTTGAGAGCATTCACACAAGTTTGGCGCCGGTGGCGACACCAAAGCGTGCTGACACGAGGAAAGTTTCCAACCGATTTCTCATATACAAACAGCAGTTGACCGCCGTTGCCTGGTGAAACGTTGTTGTGATGCCTCGTGTAAGGAGGGGAAATGCGTGCCATCACGTTTCTGACTTTGATAAAGGTCGGATTGTAGCCTATCGCGATTGAGGTTTATCGTATCGCGACATTGCTGCTCGCGTTGGTTGAGACCCAATGACTGTTAGGAGAATGTGGAATCGGTGGATTCCGGAGGGTAATATGGAACGCCGTGATGGATCCCAACGGCATCGTATCACTAGCAGTCGAGATGACAGGCATTTTATCCGCATGGCTCTAACGGATCGTGCAGCCACGTCTCGATTCCTGAGTTAACAGATGGGGACGTTTGCAAGACAACAACCATCTGCACGAACATTTCGACGACTTTTGCAGCAGCGTGGACTATCGGCTCGGAGAACATGGCTGCGGTTACCCTTGACGCTGCATCACAGACAGGAGCACCTGCGATGGTGTACTCAACGACGAAGCTGGGTGCACGAATGGCAAAACTTAATTTTTTCGGATGAATCCAGGTTCTGTTTACAGCATCATGATGGTCGCATCCGTGTTTGGCGACATCGCGGTGAACGCACAGTGGAAGCGTGCACTCGTCATCGCCATACTGGCATATCACCCGGCGTGATGGTATGGGGTGCCATTGGTTACACGTCTCGGTGACCTCTTGTTCGCATTGACGGCACTTCGAACATTGGACGTTACATTTCAGATGTGCTATGACCCGTGGCTCTACCCTTCATTCGATCCCGGCGACACCCTACATTTCAACAGGATAATGCACGACCGCATGTTGCAGGTCCTGTACGGGCCTTTCTGGATACAGAATATGTTCGACTGCTGTCCTGGCCAGTACATTCTCCAGATCTCTTACCAATTGAAAACGTCTGGTGAATGGTGGCCGAGCAACTGGCTCGTCACAAAACGCCAGTCACTACTGTTGATGAACTGTGGTATCGTGTTGAAGCTGCATGGGCAGCTGTACCTGTACACGCCATCCAAGCTCTGTTTGACTCACTGCCCAGGCGTATCAAGGCCGTTATTACGGCCAGAGGTGGTTGTTCTGGGTAATGATTTCTCAGGATCTATGCACCGAAATTGCGTGAAAATGTAATCACATGTCAGTTCTAGTATAATATATCTGTCCAATGAATACCCGTTTATCATCTGCATTACTTCTTGGTGTAGCAATTTTAATGGCCAGTAGTGTAATAACTTAAACGTGACTGCTAGAATCCAAAACCATCTTGCGCACTTGTAATGATGTACATGACTCCCATTGTTGTCTAACTGCCGAGTACAGTTCTCGCATTGTTGATGCGCTTCGACAAAGCTCAGATATTAAAAGCTGTGCATCGCTGCTGAAGATTCCGGAAGATACCGCCTTCTGGTAACAAACCGCTCAGCTCAGCCAGAGGAATATGAGGGGAAGGATACAAACTACTCTTACAAATATGCCGCTTATGACAATGAAGCTATGGCACTTTGTAGTTTACACTTCTCTGTTCCTCATTGTTTAGCTGATCTAAAGGTTATTTAACTTACGGAGAGAAGCATAACAAATACTTCAAATCTCCTTTACATGATTTTCTTTTTTAACTGAAAACATGTTGTTATCTTAGTTTGTCGAATAACATTATTCAGTACTGTTTACAAACTAAAAAGAAGCTATATCTGTAGTGAGTTATTTCTATTCCTGGGCACTGCAGATTTTGAGAGTAAAGTATGAAACTAAGCTCTCTGTTTCAGTTTCTGTATTTGCTTGTCACATAAAAGTATTTTCAGTGGGTAATAGATTTTATTTCTTTTTTATTTGGTTACTTGCAGTTAGTAATAATCTTAAATAATATTGATTGGTTGTAACTGTAGCGGAATTAAGTGAATGATGAGTTCGCTGTGTTCATGATATATGTTCCTCGTTGCTTAAATTACAAGCTATGAAAACCATCACCATATGCACACTCACGCAGGCACTCAAGCATACAGACACACACACACACACACACACACACACAGTATCATTATTGATTGTTATAGAGTACGGGGAAGCTATCGAGGACATTGATAACATATGTGAAAGGACATTTATTTTAAGAACCTGCTATTTATTTTAGAAAAAAAAAAAAGCGTAGCCGTCGCTTACATTAGTATATTCTCCGTTTTGGTGATAAATACTCAGTTTTTTAAAAGCAAAACACGTACGTTCGTGTTCGATTTATTACGTGACTGTACTTTATATCGACACAGGTGCTCTGTTTCTTATATAGCACGAAGCACAGTGTTATAACTAACGGGCCCTTGTAGTCTTTTTTGGCAAAAACATTCACATCGGTTGAAATGCGATTTATACTCGCGTTCCACCAGAGGTATTTGTATTCTAGATTGTGAAGCCTCACCTGAAAGTGTAAACGGAAGACAGATATTTCAGGCGCATGCCGCAAAGTTAAATTTTACTTCTCATTTCTCTGTGTTAAGTGCGTTTACACGCTCTGACATACGTATACTCATCGTCAAAATGAAATGAACACAAGCATCTGTTAAACTGACAACAGCGCTTATCTTAAAACCCCGTAGCTTATGGGGTTATTTCAAGAGTATGATTCACGACAGTTGGCTGCGCGTGGCACAGAAACCAAGTCGAGCGCTGAAACTTATTTGCCTCTGGCCAGGAATGTTTCTGTAAGACAGTACCTCATAGGACTTAATGCGAGAGACGTTCAGTAATTAAAGAGAAAAATATTAATGTAGAAATGAAACAGTTTCGTGGGAGAAGTTTTCCACTTCCATTGACATTACCGGAATCAGCTGAGAACAGCTGTCGGATAAAAACTGTTTTGTTTATAACCTCGGTATTACACTTAAAGATGGCGTATTCGCTTGAAGTTCCCACATTAGTTGAACGACGTTCAGTGGTCCAGTTTTTGCTTTCTGAAGGTGAAAAACAGGCTGAAAAATTTTTTCGTATGATTTTACAGTGCAGTGAAAGTTGTCTGAACCGCGGAAATTTTTATCAGTGGGTAGAACAGTCCAAAAACTGTCTAACCTCGGTGACTGATGAGTAACGTCCTGGGAAACCAGCTGAAGCGTCAAATCCTTCGCTTGAAACCCAAATTGACGACATTACTCGCGAAGACCGACGTGTTACAGGTGAACATATAGCAAAACAGTTGCAGTAAGTGTTGGTAAAGTTCATAAATTTATCACTAACAAGCTCAAGCACAGCAAAACAAGTACGAGCTTGGACCCGGAAGAGTTAACAAAAAAAAATTTCAAATTTGTGTGAAATCTAATGGGACTTAACTGCTAATGTCATCAGTCCCGAAGCTTACACACTACTTAACCTAAATTATCCTAAGGACAGACACACACACCCATGCCCGAGGGAGGACTCGAACCTCCGCCGGGACCAGCCGCACAGTCCATGACTGCAGCGCCCTAGACCGCTCGGCTAATCCCGCGCGGCGAAGAGTTAACACAGCACCACAAGACGACAACACTCAAAGTGTGTACAGGCTTGAAAGAACGCTATGACAAGGAAGGTGACCATTTTCTAAACCAGATTTTAACGTGTGATGAAACTTAATTCACTATTTGGAACCAGAGTTCAGAAGACAAAGTATGAAAAGTTAGAATTTGTGGAATAATTAGAAACGACAAGACAAGAATTCTCTGCAGCAAGTATAAAAAAGCTAGATTTTGGTTGGGTCAAGTATGTTAATATTAGAGGGGACTATGTTCAGATATTGTAAAAATCTCATTTTGTAAAAATACAGTTTTCTTCCTACATCGTTTTCGCCCTTTCATTATCGATAGTCCCTCGTAAAACGTAGGGACGAAAATTATTTATTACCAGAGATATCAGTGTTTCCCCTGTGCAGCCTATGGCGTAAAAAGAAGATAGCATGGGAGACACATTATATCACAGGAAGGCATACACTGATCAGCCAGAACAATATGAACACTATGCTACCGTCGATATAAACCCGTCCAGGCGAGAGCAGCGTCACCTGGTGAGGAATGACTACTAGTCAGACATACGCACGGTGCATGTAGTATCAGTGAGCATGCTGTCCGTGTGTAGAATGGGGAAGGCGCGAGATTTATCTGAGTTCGACCCAGGGCAGATCGTGATGGACCGGAGGCTCGGCACGAACATTTAGGAACCTGTCCGACTTGTAGGACATTCGAGTAATTGAGGAGAGTGTCTTCAACACGCGCTAAAACCAAGGTGATACCATGCCGAGACGTCGTGGGTTGGGCGGACCCTCCTCGTTATAGATGTCGGACATCGTAGGCTGGGCAGACTGGTAAAACAGGACAGGCGGTGAACTGTGGTGGAGCTAACATCAGGCTTTAACTCTGGGCAGAGTACAAGCGTATCTGAACACACAGCGCACCGAACACTCCTAACGATGGTCCTCCGCAGCCGACGATCCTTGAATGTGGCAATATGTCAACACCACGACATCGGCAACTACGACTGAAATGGGTACGTGATCATAGGCGCTGGACGGTGGCGCAGTGGCAGAGCGTTGCGTGGTCGGATGAATCCCGATGCCTTCCTCATCACGCCGATGAAAGGGTGTGAATCCGTCGTCTTCCAGGGAACAGCTCCTTGACACCTGTACTGCGGGATGGAGACAAACTGGCGGCGGCTCCATTATACTCTGAGGAACATTCACGTTGGCATCCATGAGTCCAGTGGAGCTTGTGCAAGGGACCATGACAGCCAAGGAGTATTGTACGCTTGTTGCAGACCACGTACACCATTTCAGGATGATCATGTTAGCTGACTGCAGTGGCATTTTTCAGTAAAATAACGCGCCATGCCAGGAGTGTGATGCAGTGTTCGAGAAAAACAGTGGCTATTCCATATGATGTACTGGTGTCTCCAACTCGCCAGATCTCAACCTGATCGAACGCAACTGAGATGAGATTGAACGTGGTGTCACAGCTCATCGCCTCCCTCCCCTGAATTTACGGGAATTAGGTGACTTGTGCGTGCAGGTGTGGTGCCAGCTCCCTCCAGCGACCTACCAGGGCCTCACTGCTTCCATGCCATGAAGCCTCGCCGCTGTTATCCGTGCCAGAGGTGGACACACCGGCTGTTCGCTCAAAAATGATTCAAATAGCTCTGTGCACTATGGGACTTAACATCTGAGGTCACAGCCCCCTAGAACTTAGAAATACTTAAACCTATCTAACCTAACCACATCACACACGCCCATGCCCGAGGCAGGATTCGAACCTGCGACCGTGGCGGTCGCGCGGTTCCAGACGGAAGCGCCTAGAGCCGCTCGGCCACCCCGGCCGGAGGCTGTTAGCTAGGTGGTCATAATGTTCTGGCTGATCACTGTAATGAGAATATGCCATTAGTTCACTGTTTCCTGTAGTTTTCATTCAAAAACGGTGACCTGGACTGTATACCAGAAAGAACGCGAGACACAGTATAGGTATGTCTATAACTCCAAACCCAGCGAGGTGAAGCAATGCTTAGGACATGGGACTCGCATTCGAGAGGACTCCGCTTGAATTCCCGGTCTGATTCAGGTTTTCCGTGATTTCTCTAAATCACTCGAGGTAAATTCCGGGATGGTTTATTTGAAAAGGCACTGCTGGTTCCTACCCCGTTCTGAAACAAAAACATTCCGAGTTTTTACTCCGTCTCTAATGACCTCGTAGTCGACGGTACGTTAAACACTAATCTTCTTTCCTTCTTTCCTTCCTTTAGTATTCTTCGAGATATTCATGCTGTGCGGCAATTTCATTTCTTTCTCTTCATTGATAATTTCATCCCCCATACTCACACCCGCCCAATATAATTACGGGGAGTCACCAGGAGGATGACATCAGCCATATCGCTTCTCTTCAGCCCATTGATGTCAAGCATTTACTTTTTGCGTTTAAAAAGATAAAACACAATAATAATGTTTTGTTTTGATGATTTACCATAAAACATAAACAGTGATGTTGTTAGCGCTAAGATGACGTTATGGTGATGACGATGATGTTGCTGATGATGATGTTTCATTTTGAAAGTCCGTCCAGGTCAGGTTCCAGTAACTGCTGTGTATGTAGAGCGGACAACACGTATAGAAGGATCACTATGTCTGGGAGTGGGAGGATGATTTTACGCTGGTCGTGGTATGTATAAGTGGAGACTAAAAAGGAAAGCAGCGAAGATGAGTCTGGAAAGTGGGAGAGGTATTTCCGGCCTTGATCTAAGGAAAGGAACTGACGCTAGGGTCATAGCTGGCAAGATAGTTAAATGTAACGAAGAGGAAGCCGGTTGCAGTTTTCTTGGACATGATGGTATAAACACAGCACTAGTCCAAGACTGAAGACGACTGGACAGATAATGGAGTTATGTTCTTAGAGTTTTCTGGATGCGGATATGATCGTCAAATTAGAGGAGACAGAGTAAATTTTGTCAACTGATAGGGGATGTATGTGAGAGAGTGATGTCAGGTATGAAAAACGAGGCGGAGGATATAGTGTTCTGGGCCATGTAAGGAATGGTAAAATTTTGGAGGTGCGGAAATCCAGACTGTGTTGGCAAGATGGAGACGGCTCAGGTGTAGAGGACGGCGAAATAAAGCAATCCATATGTACATATTGTTAGTAATTTTATGGAATTATGGGGTTTTTGTTCGGTGGCTTGTAGATGGGGACGCCATGTTAATGTGAAAGCAAATGTTTGTCCCAGATATTTTACTGTGTTAGTGAGATGAATGGAATGGCTGTGGATGATGAGATATGAGTCAGAGAGTCGGAACTGAGTTTATTGTCTTATTTTTGATATGACCGATCTTGAGGTACACGAGGGTACGTCAAGAGGTAATGTTAGGAATATGAGTAATTAGGCAGTCCTCCACTGCTCAGGATGGAAGTCAGTGTACAAGATGTCACTGTACTACTGTTACGGCCTAATGAATGGAGAAGAGACTTTCCTTGAAACGGCGGCACACAGTGTGCAGTTTTAATGTATTGTTTGAATTTCATGAACTATAACTGATATGTTTAAGTTGATTTGTGGCCTTTGGTGTAAGTATTGAAAGCTGGGAACAGAGACTGACATGGTTTTTTTCGTACGTTGATGGACATAAGGGGCTATGGAGTGGTCAAAGGTCGGACAGTTGGGAACAGTGAGGATGTCCTCAAGATAAGGGGCAAAGAGTTTGGTTTTATTGAGGTTGTCCGCTAACGAGTGATTTTTGTGGAGGTGAGGATTATGTGGTGAAGAATTTGGTAGTGACGGTAGTGTGATTTCTGAGTTTTGTACATGTCCGTCGAAGTTTATTTTCCTGTAGGTGGTTACGGATGTGTCCCTGTAGTAGCGAGTGACGTGTGAGAGTGTCTGGGTGTTGGATGTCGAGAAAGGATCGGTACAGCCAAATGGATACTTTTGGAAGGAGTAGAGCACTTTGGGGAATCGTGGTGAGGGTAAGTGGGTAAATGAACTGCAGGAACAGGGGTGGAAATAGCTTGAGAGAAGACGGTTTGAACGAAGGATGTGGCGAGTGAGTGTCACTGGGGTTTTGGAAGGTAAGGCTTTCAATTTAGGTATGGATGGTGTCGCGGGAGACTTTCCAGATGGTGTCGGAGGGTATGTTGAAAATTTTTAACTGTAAATATGTCAAAGGAAAGCATCTGCCTCGAGAGAGCCATAAGTCATACTCTATCTCAATCGTCGCCTCAGGCTGCCGGTAATGCAATACACTTGAGGTGACAAGAAACTATTCAGCTGCAGTAAATAACCGGCTATTTTATCGTATTAACCGGTACTGGAAGTTATTTTAATAATTGGAAACTCCAGGCGCCATTGTTTACAGTGGCAACACAGCCGTGTATTGAAGCAAGCAAACGATCGTAACGGTGCCGTATGGCATCCTGCGATAGACTGTCCGAAGCTTCTTGCACTTTTTTTTCAATTTGTCAATGGACTTTCCAAACCGTTGAGAACTAGTAAGTTCTCGCTCCGGTATGTCCGATATGTGCTCAGTCGGTGAGAGGTCTGGTGCTCACGATGGACAGGACAGTTGTACATCACGAAGAGAATGTTGCTTCGCAGCAGCCGTATGTGGATGTGCATTGTCCTGCTGAAAAAGCACATCACCTGCATGTCAAAGAAATGGCAGTAGAACGTGGATAACAACCCGTGAAATGTAGCGGACACTGGTTACTTTACTCTTTAGAAACAGCAAACGTGACCACGAGCTGTGGCTAATGCCCCAACACCATGAAGCCTGGGGTGAGACTTGGTCCTGTAGTGAGCCGTACACGCAGTCAACTCTTTCACGTCACAAGAATAGCCGCGCTTCGTTATGTCGTGGTAGCCTGGACAGAGGCACACGCGGTCTTAGTCCTTCCGCAAGCAGACGGTTCCCAACAGTTCGTGGTGATGTATGAGGTGCAACATATCTCAAATTTCTTCTGTGGATGATTTTCGGTCGGCCACTGCTGCTCTCACAATGCGACGATCTCGATGTGCGTCTGCATTGCCCGCACGCCCAGAACCTGGTCTACAAGTGTGGGAGTGTTACACAGACCACCACTGAAAGCAACGACACAACAGCGATACACCTGTACACATGTGTAGCAAACCATCGATACGTACATCTAGCTAGCTGCAGCTCCATAATGTGACCCCGTTCAAATGGCTGAAGTTATTCAACAGTAGTACGTAATCATCGTCAGGGCGTAAGTGCACAATAGAATGAACGTTGCAATTACCGCCTGCATAGTCAAAATAGGGGGCGCACAAAGAACATCCTGAGCACCAACTGATGCCGATGACGACGGCACATGAATCGCTAATACTATAATCCATTAATATGCACATATTATACTCTGGTACTGTCTTTGAGGGCGTTGCATTTTTGGCAATATACGAGTATATTAGATTATTGCACGTTCAGAAATTCTTCTATGGAAGATTCGGGATTTTAGTATTCTTGCACGGCAAATAAGTAGCAATACTTGAATATATACCTCACAGTTAATTGTAATCAGCATGGAATTAGAGACAAACTCCTCAGAGAACAAACTATTGAATCACTCCGTTCGGTAGTCAATTTGTAGTTAAACAGAAATAACCGAAGTGTTAATGTCGTTAGTTCTCCAAGCTGTTACTACCACATGAAGAAATTTAAGTACGTAGATACGTAAATCGTCGAATGGTACTTATAATGGAGAAAATGTCATTTAATATCTATTTTTGTGGTACATTAATTTATCTGGGAGTCTATAATTTCTCTCGTAATCATCTTGTATAGCAATCCAGGATTTCATCTTTTTTTTTCATGTGCTGGGATATAACATACCGATGTCTTTCCGTATCTACTACAGAATATTGGGCTGTGAACCTTGAGTAGAAATTTTATCCTTTGCTTTTATGATAATTGATAAGTTTTAATACGACATATGCACTTTATAATATCTAGTTAGTTTTCACTCACGAGCTCTTTCACACGTCGTATTCTTACACAAGACATGCTATGAACTTTTCCACGAAAGAAAATAAACCTGATAACATCTGCTAGAATGGAACCCACAGGCATTCTTTCATCTTATCGGGGGATGACACTATCGAATCGGCCGCCACAAGCTTTAGACGTACTTTAGAAGATTGAAAATTTATATAGAACATCTTAGTTTTCTGCTAATAAAATTCCACGTCATTTTTAACTCCATTCGAAACTTTATTACCGTAGTTATTAAATGTATTGTATAACGATCCATAGTACAACTCTTCTTACAGATCTTTACTGTAGAAGAAACTAAATTTTATCCGTAGCTGCCTTACTGGGTGTTCAACAAAATGGCTCTGAGCCCTATGGGACTTAACATCTGAGGTCATCAGTCCCCTAGAACTTACAACTACATAAACCTAACTAACCTGAAGACATCACACGCATCCGTGCCTGAGGCAGGATTCGAACCTGCGACGTAGCGGTCGCGCGGTTCCAGACTGAAGCGCCTACAACCGCTCGGCCACACCGGCCGGCATGCTGGGTGTTAGTTGATGCTTCATTAAATAACAATTTTATGTACCGACACCGCATTTCAGTCATTATACTTAACGAAATATTACAAAAATGACGCAGTTTTACGCTTCTTTAAGCGCTGGCGTCAAAAAATAACATTTTTTCGTTACACGTTAAATAAATACGGTTTCCCGAATTATGAAATCAAATGTGACGTCTACTAGGGCTATTTTTCCATCATCCAATCATAGTTAGATAGCCAGATACTGTCAGTTATTAGTAACCGTTAAAAATAACTAGTATGAAAAATAACTGTTACTGTAATACCTGGTAAACAACCAAACAATATCTATAACGCAGGTAGCTGCCAACATGACATCCCTTGATGATGTAATGAAATGTCAGCTAGGAATTGATATTATTTAAAGGGCTCATCCTTTCATTTTTTATGCTGCTCATATTTATTTCAGCAGAAGACGAGAAACTGCGAATTACAATTTCCATCCAACGTCTATTTCACAATTCACATGTCATTAATATTTTCACAGCTATTCTCTCTAAACACTAGTAACTGAATACTCAGTTACTTATTATTTTGACTGTTCTAAACTTATACTTTGTTTATAAAATTGTAATGCAACTGATCGCACCAGAGAACGCTGTTGTGCCTCATGGCTGCTCTTTCCGGACTGATAAGGCAGCTCAAACCACTTTGCTTGAGCGCAGGTTAGACGGGACCCGAAGACACCCGAAGGGCTTCGTATGCCTTTTCGTTAAACTTTTGTTCCTATTTTTGCTTATTATTATGACTTTTCAAATAAGTGGGCGATAGCGTGGCATTTAGAGATACCTATATTTGAATGTCAAGGAAATTTAATGCATAGTTTTTATAATATTAATGATAGAAAATTAGAGTTATGGTGCGCTGCCTCCGAACACAGCAACCAATCGCAGATATGGACTACAATTCGAGCGGTCTTTCCCACCAAAAGGGTACCGGTCATAACAACTCTTACTTGACCTCACACTGTTTATTACGTCATTTGCTTAATGCTGGAATATCAACTGCTCTGAGGAGAGAATCTTGGAGATAAATACAATGGTCGCCAAAGCCAGAAATATTAAATTGTAGCAGTCTTCGATTTCTTAAATGATGTGAGGAAATCTTGATGTAATATCGCTATTGTCTACAACTAAGGTCAGTGATACCTGGAAAGTTACTGTATACACTAGTTCACCTTATTCTATTTGTATTGTGGTTGTAATTAATGTAGTCTGGACAATTTTAATTTCACTAATTAAATGTTGATTATCCGCAATATTGATTACTTACAACTTCATTTATGAGTCCCATGCTTACTCTTAGAACCTCGGAATCGACCTCTACGTAAATAGTTCTCAAACATGAAGCTGGAACGTTTTAACTGATAGAAAACAAGTAGAATGAGAAATTACCGCGATAGAGCAAGGAAAATCTGCGAACCAGAGCTGCTAGACGCAGAATTAAAACAACTCACCAATGTTCAAGATTGGTTATTCGTTTGCTTATGTGAAAAGAACGTTAGGACCAGCGCGTAGAAGTCATAGTGATGTTCAAGCACCAGTGAAATAGGAAGTTTTCCTGCCTCTCATTAAGGACGCGACTGAACGCGTAGAGAAAATCTTGAAAAAGCGGAACATCGCGGTAATTTATACACCCACACGGAAGATACATGATCACCTAAAGTCGGCCTAGGATGCTCGCCAGCCGCTGGAAAAAACAACAATTTATAGGATGCCTTGTACTTGCGGGGAGGGGTACGGGGGTACTACAAAAAGAAATGTAAAAGAGACTCGAAGAACACAAGGGAAATTGCAAAAGAGGGGAGACTGACAGATCAGCTGTTGCGGAACACGCTTTACAGCCAGGAGACCACAACATTCGTGTCGATATGACTCAAGTACTGGCAGCCACAAGTGGGTACCACGAAAGGCCATCCAGAGAGTCCATAGAGATTGTGAAACACCGCAAGAATTTCAATAGTACGGAGGAGGGCTTGAAATTGAATGAAATTTGGATTCCGATGCTGAAGAAAATGTGTACCAGTCTTCCACCATGGGATGATAGTAACAGCGAACGACGGCAGTCGACAACGACCAAGTGCACTCGAGTATTCAAAACACACGACGTGACGACACTACGCGGAAGCGGAATTTTGCTGCAGTCAGTAGCGAGCCATCAGATATTCAACAAAGCTACGATCCCCCTTGAAAACGTCCTCCGCAGATGGGGACGAAACGTCGGATTTTAAAGTGAAATCCCTTCGACCACGTCATAATAACCCGGAATATTTTATTAGTTGTGAAATCTGTTCTTGCGGTTGTACCATGCATCATTATTCTCAATCTCCCATGAGAGTCATGAACCGACAAAAATAGGAAGCCCGCAAAGCATAAAAGAGAACTTGTAGAGACCTCACAGATGGGACGGCTGAATGGTACACGTGTTTGTTATCGATGGCGATTTTCCACTCTATGGCGAGAATGTTATTAGACGCCGTGTGCAGTAAATAGTAGCCTTCAGAGAATAAAGATCCGCTATCTTGCCTGCAGTGAAGGTGGTATCGCTCACTGCTGTCTTAAGTCTTGCTTTACACGTTACAAGTAGCAATAATTATCACTCCAAGAGCACATTTTTTTCGTCTGCATCAGCAAGGACGTATTTTTTAAGTTTATTTCTGTTGTTGACTCGTTTAAAACACACAATATTTTACTCATTATTGTCAGAAGTATGTAAGATAAAGAGAAACGTTCTGTGCACAGAGAAGAACAGATGTATACTATTGCATATAAGAAAAGTCTGTCTGATCGTAATATTGTGAAAACAGAATGATGGCGCAAAAAAGTTTAACCTTTGAAAGTAATCGGGAGGGAGATAAGCTACCTGAAACTTTTGCTGTTTCTTCTTTATTTCTGTTGCAATTACATTGCTGTACAGTCAGATCGTCGGTGCTTTCGTCTCAGCTATTTTATTAATTTGAAATTCAATTTTCATAAAGATAGTCACTGACACGTAGTATTAAGACATTTAAAACTCATACCTGCATCTAAGAAGAGACTCAAAGCTTCAATCTCTGCATTTCATGGCTGTTATATATGCCGGTGCTCGCATTCTGACTCATTTATCATTGTGGTTCATGTGTGGATACTACATATGGAAGCCTAAAAAACTTATGTTTTAACAGTTGGCAACAACAGCGTTTCACCTGTAGCCTGCATTATAGTTCGCAATTCATGGTACTTACTTGCATCACTGTTGTTATGGAAAAGTTCGCGATGGGCGTTTCGTTTCAAATTTCATACATTGAGAAGTTCATGCTACTGAGGAACAAGGAGACAATCCTTTGGACTGTGATGTAGCAGGTGGCTGAACTAGTTCGATCCAACCCGAACATCATAAAAAAGGAACAGTTCCACATATACTCACAGAAGAAGAAAATTTCAAAATTTCTGGGAAAACGTAGAGGTCAAGAAGTTTTGCATTCAGGTTACTTTTACTAATCCCGAAGGATACCTCTTTTATAGAAATCATGTTACTCAACGTACGGAAATTTAAAAACGCCGAGAAATATTTGTATCTTGTGTGATAACTTTCATACACACACTGTGTATCTCCAGTACTTCTTATGGAAACTCTGGATGTATTTACCGTTACACGCAGATCCTGTATCGCTGCTGAAGTATTTCTCTACTTTCACAAACAAAGATAGGGCCAATAGGCGACGATAAATGCGTGATATCGTGGGACAATGCATTTATGCTTTAGTGTTAACGAGGTGTATACAGATAAAAAATTATGTAAATAGGATACGATTGTGCTACAAAGTACCTCACCTAAAAATCTGTTAACATTTGAAAATTCAATACTTTACGTAATAACGCAGGTTGCAAGGTAGAAATTGACATATATGCTTGATATCCCATTGGGATTTCCAGAAACAAGAAAAAGGTGCACAAAATGAGCAAAATTAGCCATTTCATACTATGCAAAAGTAATAACTAGCATAGCAATCGATTTTTAGCAAAGACGATGTCCTATACAAAAAGTGCTCAACATGTCGGCCGTCATTCATCAACAACATACTGCCTGCAATCGAGGGGCAATGTGAACAGCATCCCTAGTGAGGTCGGACAATTGCTATAGACCTGCGACTTCAGGTAACCCCATAACCAATAATCACACGGACTGAGACCAAGCATGACGGAACTGGTGGCTCAGCACGTGATCCTCACCAAAGGATATGCGCAACAGATCTTTCATAAATGTAGCAGTGTGGCGTGGAGCGTCACCCCGCATAAAAGTGGTACCTTCCAACAAGATTTTATCGAACTTCGTGATCATTTCCTTCACAGCTTGTCAGGATCCGTTCGAATGCCTTTCTTATCTCGATAGGATCGTAAAACTGCAGTAGCGGATTCTCCATTCCGATAACAAACCTTCAATAACAGTGCCTTTCCCGGCGAAGTCGACATGCCGCGATTGCTGGCACATCTATCAGGATAGCTCATTTTGTACAAGATTTTCATGCGGCGTCACTGTCCAGCGTCATCTGTTGGCTGGTTTTTGAAATAATTTTTTGGTTTCAATAAAACCCCAGGTAATTTCACTCACGTGTGTCAAGTGATACCTCTGTACCTACATTATTTCGTGAATTAGTGCACTTTCAAACGTAAACGGGCTTTTGGGTGAAGCTGTACATTGAGTTAATACAACGAAGTGTTGAAAAATATTATTTTCTGGACGAGACTTAAGACGCTATTTTTTTGTTTTGTTTTGAGTGCTAGAGCTAAGGTATTCCATATTATTATCTATTTCCAAGTGACCAAGGTCACTACGCACCCAAGTGGAATTTGTATGAATGAGAGCAGAACGAGAATCTTGGCTTATCAACGAGCCTTAACAAAAAATGTAACAGCAACAGAACCTTGAGGTCAGCTTTTATGTAGTGCTGAGAAAGTTTATCCAATACAGGACCGACGCATATCAACAGCATGGCTCAAAACTTTTTATTTGAGATCACTACGGCACGTTGCTCGTAACAGAATTGTTTTAGTTTTGTAGATCAACCGTAATCGAATTTAGCACACAGAATCTAATTGTAGGGAAGACAGATGCCAGATTGAGACTGCTAGACCAATAGTTGAATACTGCCCCTCATTTTTTGGATCTCGCCATTATTCAGAGCTTCCCATCTTCCCATGTAGCCCCACCTTACATCATCAACATCGCATTGGCCAGCGCTAAAAAGTGAATGTAGCAAGTCTTCACAAGAGGATGTCCCTGCACAGCAATCATAAAAAATGAAATAAAGCGACAGAGGAACCTTCTGCAGGTATCTATCTTCGAACAGGAAACTCCTCTATTTCAGTAACAGTAAGGTTGCACCAACTTACTTGGAACACATGTGGAAAGAAAGTTCCCGAAGCTAACTGAGTTGAAAAGAAGGAACGAAACAGGAGCCCTAAATCCCCAGCACCATGAAAAGTCCAAAATGAAGCTTGGTTGGGTCCTCTTACACCAAGTCTATTACGATGATTGTTGATGGGGTTAAATTATCGATAAAGCGATGATGAGAAATCTTTGAAACAGGCTGATAAATTTTCTAACTCACTGATGTTACGCTGCGTGAAGTGCTTATGGGTAACTGTAAACATGACTTCTGCCCACCTCTTGACTTCTGAGGGCAGAATGTATGAAATGACGCAGTATCAGTTTATGCCTTGAGGGAGGAAACAATGACCAATCTGGGTATACCGCATTTGTCAACTTGATATAAAACGTCGATACTGTTCTGATTAAAAAAACTATGAGCAGTATCACGCATCCTGATGGTATCCGAACTGCAGGAGAGGTCAACAAATCAAGCTGACGTAATTTTACTTTTCGAAGAAATTCGTGTACTTGTCGGAAACTTCGACACCAATTTATTCTCTCGGCTGCTCTAGCGCCATAAGGTAGCAAGTCATACCTTTCGACGGGGTAGCAGCCCCACGGTGACCTTAGAGCAGGACTGAAACGCCCACGGGGTGGCAGCAGTATCAAAAGCTGTCAAGAACGTCGTCCTGCCGTTTTCGAGAGCGAAATGTGTGGGAATCAACATCCCGAGGGAAGGCGTGGTTCACTGACGCTCTTTATAGCATCACCTGAGGGCTTTTCGTGTCGATTCTGAGTGTCGGTGTGTCTGAAACGTTTCCCACGGCCACCCATAAGAGAACCGCGTGATTTCAACGCAGAGTGTCGCCGTTCTGATTTCCATTGCAGAGGCAGGAAAAGAAGGTATGAAATATGGGTACGAGGTGGCGTGACGACCTTCCCATCGCGTGACACATCCATGGTGGCGTTGGGTAGAATTGTGGTGAAATTTGGTGACAACGTGGCGTCATTAACTTACGTTAAAGCTCAGATGAACTTCTGAGCTGTGGCTTTTTTTTGCAATTTCTACATCTACATCTACGTGGTTACTCTGCTATTCACAATAAAGTTCCTGGCAGAGGGTTCAATGAACCACCTTCAAGCTGTCTCTCTACCGTTCCACTGTCGAACGGTGAGCGGGAAAAACGACCACTTAAATTTTTCTGTGCGAGCCCTGATTTCTCTTATTTTATCGTGATGATCATTTCTTCCTATGTAGGTGGGTGTCAACAGAATGTTTTTGCAATCGGACGAGGAAACTGGTGATTGAAATTTCATGAGAAGATCCCGTCGCAGCGAAAAACGCCTTTGTTTTAATGATTGCCACTCCAATTCAGGTATCATGTCTGTGACACTATCTCTCCTATTTCGCGAGAATACAAAACGAGCTGCCCTTCTTCGTACTTTATCGATGTCATCCGTCAGTCCCACCCGATGCGGATCCCACACCGCACAGCAATAGTCCAGAATAGGACGGACAAGCGTGGTGTAAGCAGTCTCTTTAGTAGACCTGTTGCACCTTCTAAGTGTTCTGCCAATGAATCGCTGTCTTTGGTTTGCTCTACCCACAATATTATCTATGTGATCGATCCAGTTTAGGTTATTTGTAATTGTAATCCCTAAGTATTTAGTTGAATCTACAGCCTTCAGATTTGTGTGACTTATCGCCTAATCGAAATTTAGCTGATTTATTTTAGTACTCATGTGAATAACTTCACACTTTTCCCTATCTAGGGTCAATTGCCACTTTTCGCACCATATAGATATATTATCTAAACCATTTTGCAAGTCGTTTTGATCGTCTGATGACAGCATCATCTGCAAACAATCTAAGACGGCTATGTCGTTAAATAGATCAGGCCTATAACACTTCCTTGGGGAACGACGGATATTACTTCTGTTTTACTCGATGACTTTCCATCTATTACTACGAACAGTGACCTTTCTGACAGGAAATCACGAATCCAGTCGCACAACTGAGGCAATATTCCGTAGGTACGCAGTTTGGTTAGAAGACGCTCGTGAGGAACGGCGTCGAAAGCCTTCTGGAAATCTAAAAATATGGAATCAATTTGACATTCCCTGTCGATAGCACTTATTACTTCATGAGTATGAGTAGCTAGTTGTGTTTCACAAGAACGATATCTTCTGAAATCGTGCTGACTATGTGTCAATAAATCATTTTCTTCGAGGTACTTCATAATGTTCGAATACAGTATATGTTCCAAAACCCTACTGCAAATCGACGTTAGTGATATAGGCCTGTAATTCAGCGGATTACTCCTACTTCCCTTTTCGGGTATTGGTGTGACTTGAGCAATTTTCCAGTCTTTAGGTACGGATCTTTCTGTGAGAGAGTGGTTGTATATAATTGCTATATATGGAGCTATTTTATCAGCATACTCTGAGAGAAACCTTACTGTTATACAGTCTCGACCGGAGGCCTTGCTTTTATTAAGTGATTTAAGCTGCTTCGTTACTCCGAGGATATCTACTTCTATGTTTCTCATCTTGGCAGTTGTTCTTGATTGGAATTCACGAATATTTACTTCATCTTCTTTGGTGAAGGAGTTTCGGAAAACCGTGTTTGTTGCACTGTCATCAGTGACTTCACCGCTGTTATCGCGAAGTGAAGGTATTGATTGCGTCTTGCCACTGGTGTGCTTTATGTATGACCAGAATCTCTTTTGGTTTTCTGCCAGATTTCGAGACAGAATTTCGTTTTAGAAATTATTAAAATCATCTCGCATTGACGTACGAGCCATATTTCGAACTTCTGTAAGACTTTGCCAATCTTGCGGATTTTGCCTTCTTTTAAATTTGGCATGCTTTTCTCGTTGCTTCTGGAACAACGATCTGACCCGTTTTGTGGACCATGGGGGATCAGTACCATCACTTATTAATTTATGTGATATATATCCCTCAACTGCTGTCGATACTATCTCTTTGAAAACATTCCACAACTTTTCTACACTTATATGATCAGATCGGAAAGAGTGAAGACTGTCTCTTAAAAAGGCGTTAAGAGCATTTTTATCAGTTTTTTAAAATAGATATACTTTGCGTTTCTTTTTGAGTTGTAGGTGTTACGGTATTCAGCCTAGCAGCTCACTGTTTGGAGCGTAGCTGAGACCGAGAGTGAACATTCAGGGGCCACGCCTTTGAACAATTGTAGATGAAGCTTCCAGGCACCTTTGAGCCAAATTTCAGAGTTTTACATCGGAATGGGAGACAATTACGTGGTTTCGAAAAAGTGATCCCTTAGTTTTGTTGCGCAGTGTAGTTTTGGCTTACTAACTGGTATCAGGCAGATTGCTATGATCTGGATGATAACTGATTGCGAAAGCAAGGAAATAAGATTAAAGTTCAACGTGCCGTCGTGATAACTGGAGACGAGGAACAATCTTTGGTTGAGGAAGGGTAGGGATGGAAATCAGCTGTTTCGTTTTCAAAGCAACCATCCTGCTTCAGGCGATTGGAAAAACTCTCGGTCCGAATGACCGGCGTGGTAATTCGACGTCGTCTTCCCGAACGCGAGTCCAGTATTTGTGTGTGCCGCCCTGCTCGGTACGTGTTCTAATTTCCCATCAGCGCCAAGCTCGCAAGGCGAGCGTGGGAATTCAAGCCCCAATGATCTATGGCTAGATGGTAGCTGTACCTCTGATCTGTAGCGGGTGAACACTTTCTATGTCCCTTTCTATATCCCGATCGCACCCTACCGACTCAAATGTGATGTGACCAACTATCCGTTACGGAAACGGTTCGGAAATTACTGGCCCTGACTAATGAGCCGTTGGTGTATTACGTGCCACGACTAATATTACTGAAAAAATTAAGTTCATCTAACTATTGAAATCAAAGATGGTTCCATTTTAAGCAACCTGTTAAAAAAAAACGAAAGGCAAGCAAACACATTATTTATGAATGACACCGTGGATCCAGCCTGATGCATTTTAAGTTCGTATGATGGCACTCTGCAAACTAAATCGAGACTCATTTGATAAATCATGGCGTTCCACTGGTATGAAATCCAGTATATCTGGTGGCATGGTGACTGCAAATGTATCGTCCCATGGCAATAAATAAGCATAGCACACTTGATTGCTCATCGAACATATGGGCTAAAGCAAGAAAAAAATGCTTAGTAAACGTGGGCTCTAAAATGCATACTTTATGAGCTATCAGAACATGCTTAGCAGAAAGAATGTATTTCACAGTAGCGAAGCTGAACAAGTGCTCATAGCTTCTCGCGTCCGTCGGCCGTCGTAATTTAATATATTATTATTGTTATTATTATTATTTGATTGTTGCCGACTTACGTGGTAGGCCTTAATAAAAATGATATTCCATTTAATTTTGATTTTACGATTAAATGCTTTCCTGAAGTTCTCCTTTTGAACAATATTAATCTCAAATTATTTGTTACGTTAATGAATGTTAGACTCGCTGCATCTTAAAACATGAGCATACAAGCTGAGCAATGTAATAAACTTTTCGTATTAATTTCCTCGGCTAGTCAATTCACTTTAAAGCAAAAGATCTTTAGTTATTAATTACAATTGCGGCCCACACACGCGCGAGAGTATTTTTTCTTACCTCCGTTAACCATTGTATTGTAGTCGGAGTCCTGGCTCTGGGTCTCGGCAATGGTACTGAAAATAAGAATCTTAAAGCTAAGTATTTTCTGCAACGTCGGGCGGCTGTGGAGAAAAATTAATATTATGTTAATAGCGGGCGAGTTTTCAGCTTCCGCTAATTTTTCATAAGTTAATATCGCCACGTAATGGCGTCGTTGGCTACATCGGCCGCTGCGATTGTTGAGCTGTAAATTACTTGAATGCAGGTTAATTCAAGGAAGGCGGACATGAAACACAATAATATTAAATCATTATATTATATGCTTAACTCATACAAATATGCTTACATTTGCCAGCACTCGAAAGATGTCCGTCGATATACAATAAAGACAAGAGAAGAAGTGAAGACGACTAAAAAATTAACAAAAGAGCGTGTCTTGTCGTCTCTTTAGATCACTTTGTTATATTTCTTTGCATTGCATTTCTTTGCATTTCTCGACAGAGAAATTATTGTTTTACGGCTACATGAAAAAAAAAAATATATTATTCAGTTTATGAATGTCTCTTCTTTATAAATATTGTTTTTAAGTCTTTTCGTACTATGGCACTGGGGACGCTATAAGCTCTTAAGGTATTAACTTCAGAGTCCATGTTTACTGGATATTTTTGCTCCGAGTGATCGTTCCTCTCATATCCCTGAATACTGACCATTTCTCCTGGGCACACCATGTACATCTATATCGTAAGACCATAGAATACGGCCGGCTGGGGTGGCCGAGCGGTTCTAGGCGCTACAGTCTGTAACCGTGCGACCGCTACGGTCGCAGGTTCGAATCCTGCCTTGGGCATGGATGTTTGTGATGTCCTTAGGTTAGTTAGGTTTAAGTAGTTCTAAGTTCTAGGGGACTGATGACCTCAGCAGTTAAGTCCCATAGTGCTCAGAGCCATTTTGAACCAAATCATCCTGAAGAATAAGCATAAGAATAAAACGTAAGAAGTTCAAAAGTTGAAATGTGTATGAAATCTTATGGGACTTAACTGCTAAGGTCATCAGTCCCTAAGCTTACACACTACTTAACCTAAATTATCCTAAGGACAAACACACACACCCATGCCCGAGGGAGGACTCGAACCTCCGCTGGGACCAGTCGCACAGTCCATGACTGCAGCGACCTAGACCGCTCGGCTAATCCCGCGCGGCCTAAGAAGTAATATAAGAATGAAAAGTAAGATCATGAGAGCTTAAAAAGATGTTGACCCTAAAAATACGATACACACATATATTATACAATAAAGGTAGAACATTTATTGCGAAACCCACTGGTAATTATATAAGTGGTATAACGATCTTGTATCTCCCAATGTGATAAGAAGCATTCGTGTAGTAGTCTTCTACGGACATAGGTAGGTAAACGAAAAAAAAAGAAAAAAATGAAATCAAATAAAATCAATAATCGAGTTCTGAAGAGGGGGCGCAAAAGCGTGAAGCCGTGACTCTAACCATTGTGCCACCGCTTCGGTTAAACTGAAGCTAAAAGGCACATAAAATACCTCGAGACCTTTGGCCGTCGTTTTCTCAGAAACGGTCGAGATCTACGGATAAACCGAGACACGTTGTCGCTTATTTTGACTCCTCTTCCACTGAGCGAAGTTTCTGGGAAATCGTGTGATCGCACTTGCCTTGTTTCCCTCGTGCGTGTGCCTGGGCGTCTGTGCGCACAAGGAAACACTAGCCACATTCAACAAAGAGTGCTGTGCAGGAGCAGTGGCAAGTGGGCGCTCTCGTCTGCTACTTCCTGGTCACCTTTGAAGTGGATGATGTGATGAGGTCCACTTGGTTCTGGGTCTATATTACGGTACTTTGTGGTCGCATGTTACTGACATTTACTGTGAATGCTTTTACTTGTGGAACTTAGTCTGGAAGATTAATGCTCCGTTACAATTGTAATCTGAGTAGTAATTAGCTCTGCTTGCTTCAAGATACACACTGAATACGGTGCTTCATCCTCATTGATTTGAGAATATTATGGAGCTTGTCTTGCTCAATATTAGTGATTTTTTTTCATTTATCTGAGGCACCAAGTATGACTGTGGTATATGATTTGCACTGTCCAGGCAAATGTAAAGCTTTTCAAGTTCACGTAAGGGTTGGGTTGTTGGGTTGTTTTGGGGAAGGAGACCAGCGAGGTCATCGGTCTCATTGGATTAGGGAAGGACGGGGAAGGAACTCGGCCGTGCCTTTCAAAGGAACCATCCCGGAATTTGCCTGGAGTGATTTAGGAAAATCACGGAAAACCTAAATCATGATGGTCGGACGTGGGATTGAACCGTCGTCCTCCCGAATGCGAGTCCAATGTGCTAGCCACTGCGCCGCCTCGCTCGGTTTTCAGGTAAGGCTTGTGTGAAGACCGATGTTTCACTATGTTTTCTGAGGTGAGATTAGAACTGTTTTCCATGTCTTGTTGGACTTTATAAATATTTATAGGAACTAATGTGCAGCCGGCCGGGGTGGCTGAGCGGTTCTAGGAGCTACAGTCTGGAACCGCGCGACCGCTACGGTCGCAGGTTCGAATCCTGCCTCGGGAATGGATGTGTGTGATGTCCTTAGGTTAGCTAGGTTTAAGTAGTTCTAAGTTCTAGGGGACTGATTACCTCAGAAGTTAAGTCCCATAGTGCTCAGAGTCATATTGAACTAATGCGCCTCAGTTTAAAGGACGGATAGTGTCACTTTGTTTGCTTCGCGGGATTTGAAAAGTTATTGTCTCGCAACAAGAGCTACTATCAGTCTCTTTCTTTATGTATGACCTGCGTCTAAAATATGCGTGTTTCAGGGAACGGAACGCGTTGAGGAAAAGGCCAGTTGTTCCGAGGAAATATTGTGGAATTTGCACAACGTGATCCAGCGGCAAACCCGTGAAGACTATTTACAAAAGGCAATTGGTTCAGATGCATATTATGGATCAGGTTCATGTTGTAATGAATGCCGACGTCGGTGGCCTTACTGATCGTTGAGAGATGGGAGACATATGTGGAATGTATGGGGCAAAATACCTGATATTTCAACACATATATTTGCCTTACAGCCAACCTGTCGTTAGTGTAAACTTTATCATTTGTTCTACTGAATAGCTTTGTATTTTATTAACATTAGGCAATATATTTGCAGTTGTTTTAAAGTTGTTGAGGCATTGTGGGACTCTCCCTGAGTTTTGGAAATATAGTTACTGTTACAGATATTGGTCAGTACCTGTGAACTGTGCTGTTATATGTCCGTCAACATCGATGTTAAGAACTTCTTGACTTGGTATTTTTTGAGTAACTTTTTTTTAATATTTTGAAATATATGTACAAGTGTGAAAATTTTAGAGGGATATTTGTTACAGAATGAATAAATTATCTTTTTATGGATGTTTTAAATAAAATTGTTGCTGTGAATGAATGTCAGATGTCTTCGGTTGTACTGCTGTCCTTACGCCCCAATCAGCAACGGCAATTTGGATAGGGTGTTTAAGTTAAACCGCACAAGCAAAAAGGTCTAGTAATCATTTGGCCCAAAATATGTAACTTAGGAGATATTTGCACTTCTTCGTCTTCGATACTGTGAAACAAACTTCTTCCATTGCAAGACCTTTCAAATGGTTCAAATAGTTCTAAGCACTATGGGACTTAAAATCTGAGATTATCAGTCCCCTAGACTTAGAACTACTTGAACCTAACTAACCTGAGGACGTTACACACATCCATGCCCGACGACGGATTCGAACCTGCGACCTTAGCAGCAGCGCGGTTCCGGAATGAAGAGCCTAGAACCGCTCGGCCACAGCAGCTGGCCAAGACCTTCCCTTTCCATATTTTTGGAGGGTGTAATATGGACTAAAACAAGAAAACAATGCCTAGTAAACGTGGGCTCTAAAATGCATACTTTATGAGCTATCAGAGCTTGCTTAGCAGAAAGAATGTATTTCACAGTAGCGAAGCTGAACAAGTGCTCATAGCTCTTAAGGTATTAACTTCAGAATCCATGATTACTGGATATTTTTGCTCCGAGTGATCGTTCCTCTTATATCCCTAAATACTGACCATTTCTCCTGGGCACACCATGTACATCTACATCGTAAGACCATAGAATACGGCCGGCTGGGGTGGCCGAGCGGTTCTAGGCGCTACAGTCTGTAACCGTGCGACCGCTACGGTCGCAGGTTCGAATCCTGCCTTGGGCATGGATGTTTGTGATGTCCTTAGGTTAGTTAGGTTTAAGTAGTTCTAAGTTCTAGGGGACTGATGACCTCAGCAGTTAAGTTCCATAGTGCTCAGAGCCATTTGAACCATTTTTAAACCATAGAATATAAATTGCAGATAGCTCTGAAGGAGGTTTGTCTAGAGTCGTTCTTTTAGCGCACCATTTGCGACTGGTGTATTTTTTTTGTGTTTATTTAACTCTATCAGATTACGGCCTTTAGGCACTCTCGTACCTCGGTTTCATAAATAGAATATTCGTTTTGTTACAGTAAAGTTACCTAACAAATAAAATATTTTTAATATGACAAATAATAATAAAGCACAATTACTAGACCTGAGAATAACTTGAATGCAGGTAGAGACAATGTGAAAAACAGTACTGATTAGAAGTAACACTAGCATTACTACTACTATTGCTTCAGCTGCTGCTATTGCCGCTAATAATAATAGCTATAATGGCAAGGACAAAATGGATTTATAGTACTACAAAAATGATATTTTCTAACATTGCGGGTTCTGAGTGAGAGTAATTTGAGCAGACTGCCTCAGCTGAGGGCATTGGAAAACGAGGAATATCTGGATGGAACGAAGAAAGTAATGGGGTAAGGAGTGCTTAAAGGGACGAAGATACACGTTATAATAGCTACAGTAGATATGCCATTAACTGCCTTTTGAAGCTGGAAATGTTATATAATTCTCTGATTTAAGGAGGGGTGTTTTTCGAGACTCGAGTTCCTACTACTAAAAAGATGTTGAAGATATTTAACTACTAAAAAGAACTTCGAGAAAGTTGCTGAGTGATAGATGGAATGAGATGGAATGGAATTTTATGTGATGGGAAAGAGAGTTTCTGTCACATTCTTCAGACAGGAGCGTTTAGGGTCTGTCTCGGTTGGTAAAACAGTATATGAGGCATACTCTATGGAAATATTTGCGCTTGATTGCTATGCGTAATATGGTGAAATATGATAAATTCGAACATTACAGATATATCGAACGCAGGCGTTTATAACCAGTCCTAAGCGCCGTGAGCTTTCCTAAGAAAGACCTTAAAGGATAATATCGCTGTGATCAACATTTGGAAGTACGAGGGTGATTGATAAGTCTGCTAAAAATCAAGAAAAATGTTTGTTTCAATCTCGCCTTACTTCTAGACATAGTCTCCTTTTAGGTATACACACTTGGTCCAGCGATCCTTCAGGTTTTTCATCTCATAGGGAAAAGGGTTCTGTAAAACTCTGCAAGATACTCGTTGACTACAACTATCACTTCTCTTGATGAAAATGTCTACCCAGAAAGCCAAGGTTTCAAGTTAGGGAGAAGGAAGAAGTCATTTTCGGCTAAGTCTGATGAATAAGGTGCTTTAGGAACCAATTCAAAGCCCAATTCAAACGTTTTCGCCATTGTTATAGCTGGTGTGTAGGATGGTGCTTTTTGCTTTCCAATCTTGGTCGTTTTTTCAGCCAACTCACGTTTAAAGCGATTCAGTAATGAAGCACAGTAGGGTCCATATATGGTTCTGTCTTTGAAGCGCAGTAGGGTCCACTTATGGTTCTGTCTTTTTCGAAGTAATCTATGAGGATTATTCCTTGGGAATCCCAAAAGACAGCGGCCGTCACCTTCTCTGCTGACAAAATTGTCTTTGCCCTCTTAGGTGCAGTTTCACCAGCCATTGCCCATTGGTTTTACTGCCCTTTTGACTCTGGTGGGTAATGATGGATTCAGGTTTCGTCAACAGCCACAGATCAGCACAAAATGTCTTGCCGGTTGCGGTTAAACATCGCCCGACATTATGGAGAAATCTTGTATTAGATGCACTTTTGGTCGACTACGAGCAGTCGCGACACCCATCTCGCACACAGCATCTTCATAACAGATTATCTGTGCTGGGTATTATGCACTCACTAAATTGAGATGCCTACAGTCTCAGCAATCTCACGAATTTTTATTCGGACGTCTTGACTTAACATATTAATGATTGTATAACTGGTTTTCTCTGTGATGTCAATTGGACGACAAGAGCGCGCTTCGTCTTCGGTGCTTGTCCGACAACATTTCAATTCATTAGTCCAGAAGTAAATGGTCTTCAACGATGGTGGTGGTGAGCCCCGTGTACTTCATCTAATTCTTTCTTGATCTGTGCAGCAGTCCAATTCTTCAAATGGAAATGTTTGATAATAGCATGAAACTCGATTTTCCCTGTTTTCTATCGCAGTCGACGCACTGAACAATTTAGAAGGCTGTCAGCAATGAACTGTATGCTGTACATTGTTGTAATTCTTTATACGATCCTTGGAACAATCAAGCATACCAAATCATGAAGACGTAACAAAAATGTTCGATTCCTCCATGGAAATTTAGCAGACTTATAAAAACTACCCCCGTATAATCGTCTGTACAAGTTTCCTTTTCAGGTCAAACGTATAAGCTTCCTATTTTTGATTATCGTGACTTGCAAGGTCTTTCTCAGGAAATCTTAAGGCGCCTGGGATTAATGATCAGCTTCTGCGTTCGACTCCTTTAACATATTTCACAATCTTATGGTATATAACAGGGACAAACTGACAGTGGTACACGAAGCCCCCTCCGCCACCCACCGTAAGGCGGCACGAGGAGTTTAGGTGTAGGTGTACTCCGAGAATAACCCACGAGTTGTGTGCACCCATCCAGCACGTCGGTGGGTGGGTGAGCCACTGACCGCGAGAGAATGCCCGCTATAGTGCAGGCGCCAGGTCTGCAGTATTTCAGCAGCAGGCAGGCAAAAGAGGCGCCGACGTCTCCATCTCGGTCTTCTGCGGGAGCTCTCCACCCGCGGGTGACGTCACCAGTGTCGAAGAGCAGCAGAGAGAAACTCGAAGTCGTGTGGCGACGGCCCGGCTCCATATAGCTTCTGCTATGCTGACGGCGAGTGAAGGGGAAAAAGAAAATAAGAGGGGAGGAAAATGAAAGGGGCACATGCGCAGTCTGGCGCTGAGAGGAAACGGCTGGAATAAACCGCCGTTTTAATGGATAAGCCGCAGAGCGTATTGTGCGGCCGCATGAATATTTATTTACGCCGACGAGCTGGGAGGTAATATTCGACTGAATATCGTTACGGTGCAAAATCACATTAAATAGTTATTGTAATGTAATATTCTATGCAGTTGCCCATGCGGAATTCCTACGTGTTCGGCAAAAACGGACGCCCGCTACAACCAGTAGAGTGTACATTGGAATTATTGGAATGCAAAACCAGTTATTTTGTGATTCTCATTACTGGTAAATGTACTGACGTGATGTATGAGCTTAGTGAGTTGCAGCTCTGCGTATTTTTATGACAGCAACCGGTGGCTAACAATATCGAAAGCTTAGTTGCTTATAGTAAACAATCGATAAATCAGCGTTACTAGCAATACAGCCTAATCTTAAATAAATATCCGTTTAGCCATTTTGAATGGAGAGAGGATGGGCAGCAGGCGAAAAGTTAATACTACAGCTGCATGCGTCATCATTCTCAGTACAGTCTCGTATAAACTTGAGAAAGTTAAAGCTTCAAAACTAGCTGCAATAACGTATTATATATATTACGCTACAGATCTGTTTCGGCTTATTGTCATTATCAAGTGACCAGCGAAAATAACATTGGTAAGGTTATCTATACCTAAAGCATGTCTGTTTTATGTTTACGTCTAGTTGGAAGTGACGACCATATTGCATCTATAGTAAATTTTTTCTGTCAAGTCATGATAAGTATAATGCTTTTTGTAGTTACGAAACGTAAGAATACGTTTTTGACAGAAATTTTAACTGTTCAGTATTTTGACAACTCTTTACTGCGATGCTACGTGTTTACAATGTAGATACATCTTGCCAGAGATGATGTTACATTTCGTTATTATTATTTTCCATGGATCGATATAAATATAGAAAAGTGCAATAAAATTCATTACGAAAGCATCCTTTTCACATCATATTCTTCCCTTCTTGGTTGTTCGAAATCTATACAAAAACAAGGTACATTAACGAGACCAAATGTATCGTACTACTAGTGCAAGTACACATTCAAGAAAAGGAAAACTTTGTTGTCTTCCTTACACTATGTTATTCGTGTAAGCACTGTAATTTTTAGTATTTAAAATAGTTGGTGCGTGCACACGACAGAAATAATGAAAAAGAAGCAACCGTAAACAGCAGTCTGCTAATATTTTGGGCTGTTTAATATGGTGACAGGCCCCACCACTCTGGATTCAAAACAACGTAGAGCATAAGTCTCCCTTCTTTTGTTTTGTTTTCCGTAAGACTATCCCTTTGGATAATGCTCGTTTCATAACAATTCCTGCAAACGTGACGTCATTTTGATGTCGCGCAATATCGACGACGGCATGATGGCTGTTTACTTTGTGATAAGCAAGAATATGAATATTATTGCTCCTCGATTCACTCACAGCAGTTTAAGCTGTCCTCTTAGGTTCCTATCTAACCATACACTCGGAAGTCGCTACATATTCGGGAATAAAGAGACAAATATTTGTGATAAAAAAATACCCATTTTATTTCAGCTCGTTTTAGTCGCAGCATTTAAAGCTGTACTCTTAGGTTCCAGACTAACCACACCCTCGGAAATCGCCACACATTCGGAAATAAGGAGCCAGATTTGTGAAAAGGCAGAATATGGATTTTATTGCTACTCGTTTCAGTCGCAGCAATTTAAGCTGTCTTCTTAAGTTACTGCCCTACCACAAACCCGGAAATCGCTAAAATTTATTTTATCTTTCGTTCTCAGATCAGACTGAATGTAAATAACATCCAATACTGCAGTACATACTTGTATTACACTCATAAGAAAGTAACAGAACGTGTTAACAAGGCCAACATGAGAAAATAATCGCGTATAACGGGATGCGAACTGACAACTTTCGACTCCACAAATCACAACGTTATTCATTACGCTAGCACTTAACCATACCATGTTTAACTCCGGTCTTGGTTATTATATTCTATCTTGAACGTTTGTATCGTTGATGAATTATTAAGTGACAGTTAATGATTATGGTGATGTGTTCGTGATAAATTTTCTGTGCTCCGCTACATTAAAACGACACACTGCAAATTATAAAAAGTATGTTTTATTCTTAATTTGTAAATTAATGACGATAATAACTCACTGCTAAGAGAGTACACTTATATGAAGGCATTAACTGTAGATAAATAATTAAATGACATTTTATTATAGCAATAGTTATAATAAATCATCCTAAGAATGACGTGTTTTTGTAAATCTTCGGTACGTGCGCATGAAATGTTGTGAGAGCTTGTATCGAATGTTAACTGAAGTGTATAGTCGATCATATGGTCGTCGATATTGTGTGTGACGTCAAAACGACGCCATGTTTACGGGAATTGTGAAACGAGCATTACCTTATACCTTTTCGTACTCTGTTATGTCCATTAAGTTTTCGAGATAGTGTTTATATTTAAAATCTGTGTCTTCATTTAGAATTTCATGTGGATATTTTCTTGTACGAATATGTATTTACAGTTTTTCGAGAATGTTCATGGTAAGCCTTTTCGGCATTCTGTGTAATATTTCTAAGGCAGCTTCAATTTTCTCGGCCTTGTGGTGTTGAGTTTTAAGATGTAAATAGAAGTTTGACGGATTACAGTCACTGTTTCTAGTAAGTTCTTTAAATCTAGTGTTAAAATTTCGTCCAATTTGGTCAATATAAAAATCGTTGCAGTCATCACACGTGATTTTCTATGTTCCAGCAGTGGCATATTCTCAGGTTTTGGTTGACCTTTAACGTAATTTCATGATAAGATTATTATTTATACCGAAAACCAGTTGTATTTGTGTGGATTTAAACACTGAATTTATTTTATTTGATATCCGTCCTCGGTAAACTGTAGGTGCGTAGGTTGTTCTGTGTTTCTTTTAAGGATTCCCTTGTAAAATATATGTCATTATGTATCGTGGTGGGTTCGGTTTTGTGTGGTTTTTATATATTTGTCTTACAATATCTGGATCTAAATCATTTTTGTAGGCTATGAAAGAGTGTTTTGAGTTCTTCTTGAATAGCTGGTTGTTGTAGAAGTAAATTGATTATTCTGTTAATCATTGAATGTTGTAAAGTAAACAACCACCTACACTGATGAGCTACAACATTATGAGGACTGTCCACCGCTTGACTGAAAGCCACCTGGTGACGTTGCGGACACGTGACGCGGCGAGGAAGGTACGAGTATAGGCTATTTGATCAAAAGTATCCGGACAACAACTAGTGAACATTAACACGGAGTGTGTCCACCCATCACCTTTACGACAGCTTGAACTGGTATGAGAACACTTTCAATTGGTTGTCTTTATGTCTATGGAGGAATGGCAGCTCATTTTTCCTTAAGAGCCGAAACCAGGGGAGGTAGCGAAGTTGGACTCTGTGGTCCGGAGCGAAAGTCAATGTTCTAACTCATCCAAAGGTATTCCATTAGGTTCACGTCGAGACTCTGTACCAGAATATATTAAAATGTTATTGTCCACAAACCATTGCCTCACGTAAGCTGTTCTACGACAGGATGCATTATGACGCTAATACAGACAATAATCGTTTCCAAACTGTAAAATGCGTTCATACCATTCCGAATTTAACATTTCCTAAGCGCGATTCCTGCCTCGGGCATGGATGTGTGTGATTTCCTTAGGTTAATTAGGTTTAAGTAGTTCTAAGTTCTAGGGGACCTATGACCTCAGAAGTTAAGTCCCATAGTGCTCAGAGCCATTTGAACCATCCTAAGCGCGATAAGTGGACTACACTCTGACTACTAAAACCATCCCCATTTTACGTCGTTGAGTACTGAGTGCAGCTGAGGAACAGTTTGGAGACGATTATTGTTTGTATCATGACAATGCACCCTGTCATGGAACGAACCTGACATCCTAACTCATCGTCAGGACATTAAGCAGGCAAGTCGATTTCAGGAAGTTACTGTCCACAAACCATTGCCTCACACAGAATACAGTAGATGAGGCAGTGGTCTGTGGACAGTAACTTCCTGAAATCGACAAGCCTGCTTAATGTCCTGACGATGAGATGATGAGTTAGAACGTCAGATTCGCTGCTGACTCCAGCGTCCAACATTACTCTACCTTCTTTGCTTTCTGCGCTTGAGAAAGAATGGGCTGCCATTCCATCACAGACATTTCGATACCTCAGTCAATTTGTCCCCAACATAGTTCAAACCGTCATGAAGATGAAGGGAGGACGCATTCTGTAATAATGTCCACTGACAGGTATCGGGATACTTTTCATGTTTCAAGAGATAATGTGGGGATGGGCTTTGTTGGTAGAACGGTCTGTAATGGTGACATTTAATGGTACATATGATCTAGCAGTATCAGAGTGACACTTGATTACAAAACGAAATTAATTTTTCTACATCTACATCTACATATATACTCCGCTAGCCACCAAGTGGTCTGTGGCGGAGGGCACAATTCGCGCCAAAGTCATATTCCCCCCCCTCTGTTCCACTCGCGGATCGCGCGAGGGAAAAACGACTGTCTGAACGCCTCAGTACGAGCTCTTATTTCACTTATCTTTTTTTGATGATGATTACGCGATTTGAAAGTTAGTGGTAATAATATATGCTCTACATCCTCGGTGAAGATTGGATTTCGTAATTTAGTGAGCAGTCGCTTCTGTTTAGCGCGTCGTCTATCTGCAAGTGTGTCCCATTTCAAACTTTCTATGAGATTTGTAACGCTCTCGCGATGGCTAAATGTGCCAGTCACGAATCTTGCCGCTCTTCTTTGGACCTTCTCAATCTCTTGAATCAGGCCTAGCTAGTAAGGGTCCCATACAGAGGAACAGTTCTCTAAAACTGGACGAACTAACGTATTGCAAGCTACTTCCTGTGTTGAAGGACTGCATCTCTTCAGGATTATACCAATAAACCGCAATATAGAGTTCGCCTTACCAGTTACTTGTGTAATCTGATCATTCCATTTGAGATCATTTTGAATAGCCACATCCAGATACTTGACTGATGTTACCGCTTCCAAAGACTGATAATTTATTATGTACTCATACATTAATGGGGATTTTCGCCTTGTTGTACGCAGTAGGTTACACTTACTAATATTGAGAGAGAACTGCCAGTCATTACCCCACGCATTTATTTTCTGCAAATCCTCATAGATTTGCTCAACTTTCGTGTGATACTACTTTCCTGTAGACTACAGCATCATCGGCAAACAGTCTAAGGCCGCTGTCAATACCATCAACCAGATCGTTTATGTAAATTGTAAAACGCAGAGGACCTATTACACTGCCCTGGGCCACACCTGAAGTTACGCTTGTTTCTGTTGAAGTTATGCCGTTCAGGACGACATACTGCTCCCTGTCTGTCAGCAAACTTTGTATCCAACCACATATGTCATCGGATAGACCGTAAGCGCGCACTTTTTGTAGCAAGTGACAGTGCGGAACTGAGTCGAACGCCTTTCGAAAGTCGAGAAATATGACATCAACCTGGGAGCCCGTATCTAGAGCCTGTTGTATATCATGCACAAAGAGGGCCAGCTGTGTCTCGCATGACCGCTGTTTCCTAAAACCGTGGTGGTTTCTGCAGATGAGCTTCTCAGAGTCTAGAAAGGTCATTATGTCTGAAAAAATGTTTCATGATTCTACAACAAATCGACGTCAGTGAAATTGGCCGGTAATTATGTGCATCCGATTTTCTACCCTTTTTATAGATTGCTATGACCTGTGCCTTCTTCCAGTCCCGTGGGCCTTTCCGCCGTTCCAATGATCTCTGGTAGATGATGGATAATAATGGTGCTATATTTGTAGCATAGTCAACATAAAATCTTACGGGGATACCGTCTGGGCCAGATGCCTTTCTGGCGTCTAAGGATCTCAACTGTTTTACAATCCCAGATACACTAAACACTATGTCAGCCATCCTTTCGTTTGTTCGATAATTGAAAGGTGGAATGGTACTGCAGTCCTCAATCATAAACGAGGTTTAGAATTTCGCCATTCTGTTTATCATCATCAGTTACATTACCCGTACTGTCAGTGAAAGAAGGTATTGAATTATTTGTAGCGTTCATAGATTTTACGTAGGACCAAAATTTTTTGGGGTCATTTTTAGAATCTGCAGATAAAATATTGCTTTCAAATTCATTAAAAGAGTCTCTCATTGTCCTTCTGATGTTTTCAATAATCTGACCTTAATAGCGTTTATTTCATGATTTGCATTAATGACAAAAATAAGTGGTCTCGTCCGCGTAGGTGTTAAGAGTCTATTTTGAGTTAAGAAACAAAGTAAATTATAACCAAACTGATATGATTAATTACTACACTGTATGATCAGTAAGCTTCACTTCATAAAAACTTGAAAGATGAAATGAAATTCTTAATCATGCAGCCAAGGATTGGGAACTAACATCTCTGTAATGGCGAAGGTGGTTGGCGGTTCGTGTGCATATATGGACAGTGAGTGAACGACGGTGAAACCACGAGAGGACGACAAGGAGCTGGATGCCTGTGCCTCATCACGGAATATGGAGGTCGGAGGCTTACTCCATCAGTAAAGCAGGATGAGTGTCCGTGTCATAAGGCCAGAATGTTGCTACAGGGGTTTGAGGAGCGTGACACTGAACTTACGCTTATGTCTTTCTCAACAAACTAAACTCTTCTTGGAAACTATCGGGCACAAACTTCGCGCCTAAAAACCGTCGTCCCGTAATTCACCACAACTGCACGACCTGAGCGTAGGTGCCTGCAGAAACCTAAAAAGGACTTGTCGAATGCATGCCACGCAGAATAGCTGCTATGTTGGGCTCCTAATGTAGGAAAACAAACTATTAAACAGATGGTTATAATGTTTTAGTTCATATGTATAGCGCACCATTATGGCTGTGCACATGAGAAGAACATTGACGTAGAACTAACACAACATGCGTACAATATCTGAGACGATAAGGTCTACGCCTATGTATGGGCTCTGTACCCTAAATGCGACGGAACTATGTTCTTGTCGGATAATATGGAGGAACACAAAGCATTTCATTGTTCTCAGTCACAAACTGCCCAATGGTATGGATAAACTGCGCTCTGAAGCCCCAATGTATTTGAAAGCCAGGAAACTACTCGCCGACATATTTAGTGTCACCGAAACATCGAAAAAGCAGTGGGAAAAGTTCTAATCAGTACGTGCATATGACTTTCCCTTTATCACAGAAAACTCCCGGGTTTCGAATTATACCATAAATATCGACCATTCTCAATATAATAAGAACAAACCACGGTAGACGTGATGACTTGTTCTACATCTACATCTATAGGCATACTCCGCCTGTCACCTTTACGATGCATGGTGGGGGGTAGCTTTTGTTGCAACTAGTCATTGCCTTACCTGTTCCACTTGCAAATGGTGCGATGGAAAAACGGCTATCCACACGCGTTCATATCACCTCTGATTTCTCTTATCTTTTCCTCGCGGTCCTTACGCAAGATTTATGTTGGTGGCAGTAAGACCGTTCTGGAGTTGGTCACAAATGCCGGCGCTATAAACTTTTTCAGTAGTGATTCGCGAAAAGATCGTTTTCTCCCCTCCACGGATTCACATTTGGTTCACGAGCATCTTCGTGATATCTGTTGGTGGCCTACCGGTAACAAATGTAACAGATCGTCTCTGAGTTGCTTCGATGTCTTCCTTCAAACCGAGCGAGGTGGCGCAGTGGTTAGCACACTGGACTCGCATTCGGGAGACAACGGTTAAATCCCGTCTCCGGCCATCCTGATTTAGGTTTTCCGTGATTTCCCTAAATCGCTTCAGGCAAATGCCGGGATGGATCCTTTGAAAGGGCACGGCCGATTTCCTTCCCCATCCTTCCCTAACCCGAGCTTGCGCTCCGTCTCTAATGACCTCGTTGTCGACGGGACGTTAAACACTAATCTCCTCCTCCTCCTCCTCCTCCTCCTCCTCTTCCTTCAAACCGACGACGTAGGGATCACAAACTCTCGAACAGTACTGAAAAATGCGCTTTCCTCTAGGGATGAAATTATCCTAATAAACCGAAGCTGCCATTCGCCTTCCCTGCTGTAATCCTTAGGTGCTCGTTGCGTATTCATATGGCTTTCCAACTTTACTTCCAAATGTTTACACGACGTCACTGTGAAAAGCAGCGCACTACTGATGCTGTATTCGAATATTATGGGTTTGTTTTTCCGTCTCGTGCACTTAAACCTATATTTTTCTACGTTTAGAGATACCTATCACCCATCACACAAACTACAAGTTTTGTCAGTCGTCTTGTATCCTCCTACAGTCACTGAAATTCGATACCTTCTAGCGTAGCGAATTATTACGAGTTGTCATCTTGCATTGAAATCGTAGTTTGCCGTGGATCCGGAAGGAAAGCAGATTCTGATTCTCACGCTGGCACAGCTGACGCTGCCTGCTGGACCGAGTGAGACGTGTACCTGCCTAATGCCCCGCGCAATATGTTACACGTACTCTCTGTGAATATGAAGAAGTGCTATTTAATACTAATAGATCTTAGTATACCAAGTTCTATGGATTGCATAACCATACTGTTAAAATTTCAAATCAATAACATCAGTACTTTCGGAGATAAATTTTTTTACCTAAAACACATAATAATCGTGCTAGCATTGCTAGGGACTGTAGTGTATTCATCTGTAGTATCAATTGAAACTACAACTAAGAGGATAGGTTCATATAATCTAATTTTCTGGAATTTCTTTAGTTTCATTACCACAGATTTCTGATGGAAATCAAAAATACTATCGAAAATAATTATTTCATCGTGATTTGGTTGTATGAATGTTTTGTAGAGACTGAGAGTGAACAGAGGACATCCGTAAAGTAAGAATATGATATTTTATTAAAATTATGTAAATATTTTTGAGAGAAAGTTGTTGTGCAAAAGGGGAATTTGTGACATATATCCAAAGGAGTTTGAATTTGTAAATGGCAGCCAGAAGAGACGCTGAGTATTACATTTATTAGTAAATTTTTTGTGGAAAGCAATCTTCTTTTGTTTTCATTAAATTTTATTTAGTTTCGGAATTACGAGGTTTGTAGTCTAAATTAGTTATGGTAATTTGACTGGCTGTCATTAAAAAACCGCGAGTATAAAGTTGCTCGAAATGCTCCACTTGGCTGCTTAACATACTATTCAATAGGAATTCAGCATTTTCCGCCTGTTTGAGTACTGCTTTGTCCCTCAGCTTTATGAGTCGAGATAGTCGCTCGGGAGCCGTCTTATGGTAAACACCTGTTTGAAACCACGCTGATCAGATTTGTATGAAAATGAAGAAATTCGCGCGTTTGATTGGTTCTCGCGTCGTTGACGAACAACGACTACTGTATTAAGTATTTTGTGAAAGTTTGAGCTTTCTGAGTGGTTTATTTTAGGAGATATTCGCGTGTGAACATTTCACGTCGTACGTCAACTCCGAATGGCGTGTTTTGTGCAGATTACCATACATTATGGCGAGCAGTTCTTTACAAGAAGCCTACTGAACGACTGAATGTGTTTACTCGCAACTAGTCGTGGGTCATTGTTTAGCACGTTTAAAATATCAGGTTGGACTAAATATCTTCGCCGGCCGGTGTGTCCGAGCGGTTCTAGGCGCTTCAGTCTAGAACCCCGCGACCGCTACGGTCGCAGGTTCTAATCCTGCCCCAGGCATGGATGTGTGTGAAGTCCTTAGGTTAGTTAGGTTTACATAGTTCTAAGTCTCATAGTGCTCAGGGCCATTTGAACCATAAATATCTTCTGGCTGCCGTCGGGTGTGAACTTGCAACTGAGACAGTCAGTAACATTGCACAATTGACGTCGGGATATTAAATACGGACTTGATAGCCATTTTCCGTGTTTTAAAGACAATAAATTAATTTAATAGAAATTTTAGGCATTTTTTTCAAACGAGTCATGCAAGAAATCCAAAAACTCGATAGTTTAACTAAATTTCAGCAACTGCCCATGGACTGGTGTCATGTGGCCTTAGCAGGGTAAGTATTTAGTCAAATTTTCGTCAACGCTGCTGTAGTCAGCTAAACCAGTATCTACCACCGCAGAATGAAGAGGGAGACAACGTGAATCCTTTCCAGGTAGGTTTACTGATTGTTTAAAGGATAGTGAGAGCATCGCCCCCCCCCCCCCCCCCCCAGCGCCTCCTCCCTCTCCACCGCCGCAACTTTCTCGTACTCCACAGCATCATCAACAAACAGCCACAGAATGCTGCCCACCCAGTTTGTCAAATAATTTATGTATGCATAGAATGGCAGCGGTAGTATCACACCTCCCTGGAACACCCCTGAACATACACTTGTCTCTGACGAACACTTTATTAATTAAGAAGTCTTCAAGTCACGTACATACTGGTAACCTATTCTGTATGCTCGTTCCTTTATTAACAGCCTGCAATGGGGCTCGTGTCAAATGCTTTTCGGAAATCTAGGAATATGGAATCTGCCAGTTGCCTGTCATCCACGGATTGCTGAGTTTCGCGCGGCCAATGCTTTCTAAATCTCTACTGATCTGTAGACGGACGTTTTTCTGTCCCAGGGAAATTATATTCTAGCTTTAATTATGTTCAAGTATTCATAGCAAGCTTGTCTGTAATTGTACGGGTCCACTCTTTTACCCTTCTTATACTGTTATTAAATTTCATAGTTTTCAGTAGTGTCTCGTGCTGTTTGTGGCGAAATAACGGTTTCATAAACTTTTGGAAACGTTGGCACTCTATGGTTTTTAGACTTTTCTGTGCGTTGAAGCTGTTTAGTTAATTTCGTGCGATAGTTTTCGTTGAGTGTTCCAGTGGCCGCTTGAATTATTGGTTTTAGCTAAGAAATTTTGTGAAGTTTTGTTGGTTTGGTATTAGTTGTGGTTTAGTAGTATTAATGAAAGTTGTTGCTTTCTTAGTTGAGAGAGAATTTCGTGATCACTATTGCTAGTTCTGTAAATAGTTCTGCTGGTGTAATTGAACTTAGGTAACGTAAACGTTTAGTTTTTTCTTCAGTAACTGTAAAATTTTACCATGAGTGAGAAGTGGGGCATTCTCGTAGGTTTGTGAGTTTTGGGTTACGGTGTGGGATTTGTTCAAAGTATTTTCATTGGGGGAAATGCAGTGGGGAAGCCAGTGGGCATTCTCGCTAGGTCCTCTCCTGCGAATGCAGAATATGTAGTAGAAATAAGTTGACAGAGGAACAGGAGCGTAAGATCTGTGCCCTTCAGGTGCAGTTACAACACGCAAAGGAGGAACTAGATAGGATGAAGAGGGTGAAGGGCGCTGTGGAATGGGAACTGGCAGTTGGTAAGAAGGCAGCTAGGAGGAGGGGTAGGAGGAGGAGGAGGAGGAGGAGGAGGAGTAGGAGGTATTCAGACAGTTATACTTTGCGTGTATGCAATTGATTTGACCAACTGTCAGAGTTGAGCGGAGAGGAAGCTCTTTTAGCTGTAGGTGTAGAAAACATGCAGCGGTCCTCAGCAAATAGGAGCCCTAAATCAGTTGCAAAGTCTAACAGAAAGAAGGAGATACTGCTGCTAGGTAATTCGCACATTAGAGATGTGGGCCAGCAGCTGCAGGAAGTGTTGGGAATGAGTACCAGGTCACCAGCATTATAAGGCCTATTGCAGGGTTGGCTCGGCTGACTGACAGCATAGGGGAGTTGTGTAGGAATTTTTCAAAAGAGGATCAGGTAGTGATAGTGGGTGGAGCAGGGAATAGTGTTGATAGGGACGGGGAATATGATGTAGGTGGTGACCTGGTAAAGATAGCTACTTATACTGGTGGCACTAATGTGCATTTCGTGCAATTGTTTCAGCGTCATGATCGACCTCATCTCAATACGTCTGTTGGGTGCGTTAACATCGGGCTGGAGAGGTCACTGATGGCAGAGGGCATGGGGCACAATTCAATGGTGCCAGCTGGGTCCATCGGTAGATCGAGTTTCACTAGTCGTGGCCTGCACCTCAATAGGTATGGGAAGGGGAGGCTGGCAAAGCAGGTGACAGTGTATGGGTGGTGGTGGTGGTATCACTCATGGAAAAATTGCAGTAGTAGCTGGTGTTAGAGCTGCACCTTTTTTAGACTGAAGTCTGCTGACAGGTACATCAGCTTAAAGGAAGCCCTTCTAACTAAGGAATCACCTTCAGAGGTCGTCATGTTTCCAAGTAGAGAAGGAATTAGCATGTTTCATCAAAATATAACAGGTATTAGAGATAATATTAGTGAACTGCTTATAGATGTTGATTCGGACATGATTGGCATATCGGAGCGCAACTTAAATAATTTGAAAACTCAGAGGCTTCCTTTACCAGGATACAGATTAGCTGGCTCTTTTCACGGAATTCCTTGTGGAGCGGGGGAGTGGCCATGTACGTAATTAACAGTATTCTCTTTGAGTCCATAGACGTATCACGGCACTGCACTGAACAGATATTTGAATGTCGTGCAGAGGCAGTTGAATTTAGTTAAACTAATCTACTAATTGTTACTGTTTATAGGTCCCCTAACTCTGACTTCACAGCATTTCTGCTTAAGCTGGAGAGGGTTTCTGGTACACTTTATAGGAGGTATCAAAAATTAGCTGTTTGTGGTGACTTCAGTATTAATTTTGTATATGAGTGCGCAAGAAAAAGGATGTTGGTAGGTCTCCTAACTATTATAACATGATTCATACTGTGTCATATATAATTACAAACTATGTAGAAAAACTAATCCAACGGCAATAGAGAGTTTTTAAACCTCGTTAAGGAACAAGAGTGGCAAGATGTTTATAGTGCCGATAAAATAGATGACAACTACAATGTTTTCCTTAACACAGTTCTCATGCTCTTTGAGAGTTGCTTTCCAGTAGAACGTCCTAAATGGGGTGTTGTTTGTTGTTGTGGTCTTCAGTCCTGGGACTGGTTTGATGCAACTCTCCATGCTACTCTATTCTGTGCAAGCTTCTTCATCCCCAGTACCTACTGCAACCTACATCCTTCTGAATCTGCTTAGTGTATTCATCTCTTGGTCTCCCTCTACAATTTTTACCCTCCACGCTGCCCTCCAGTACTAAATTGGTGATCCCTTGATGCCTCAGAGCATGCCCTACCAATCGATCCCTTCTTCTAGTCAAGTTGTGCCACAAACTCCTCTTCTCCCCAATTCTATTCAATACCTCCTCATTAGTTATGTGATCTATCCATCTAATCTTCAGCATTCTTCTGTAGCACCACATTACGAAAGCTTCTATTCTCTTCTTGTCTAAACTATTTATCGTCCATGATTCACTTCCACACATGGCTACACTACATACAAATACTTTCAGAAACGACTTCCTGACACTTAAATCTACACTCGATGTTAACAAATTTCTCTTCTTCAGAAACGCTTTCCTTGCCATTGCCAGCCTACATTTTATATCCTCTCTACTTCGACCATCATCAGTTATTTTGCTCCCCAAATAGCAAAACTCCTTTACTACTTTAAGTGTCTCATTTCCTAATCTAATTCCCTCAGCATCACCCGACTTAATTCGACTACATTCCATTATCCTCGTTTTGCTTTTGTTGGTGTTCATCTTATAACCTCCTTTCAAGACACTGTCCATTCCGTTCAACTGCTCTTCCAAGTCCTTTGCTGTCTCTGACAAAATTACAATGTCATCGGCGAACCTCAAAGTTTGTATTTCTTCTCCATGGATTTTGAAAACTACTCCGAACTTTTCTTTTCTTTCCTTTACTGCTTACTCAATATACAGATTGTATAGCATTGGGGAGAGGCTACAACCCTGTCTCACTCCTTTCCCAACCACTGCTTCCCTTTCACGTCCCTCGACTCTTATAGCTGCCATCTGGTTTCTGCACAAATTGTAAATAGCCTTTCAGTCCCTGTATTTTACCCCTGCCACCTTCAGAATTTGAAAGAGAGTGTTTCAGTCAACGTTGTCAAAAGCTTTCTCTAAGTCTACAAATGCTAGAAACGTAGGTTTGCCTTTCCTTAATCTTTCTTCTAAGATAAGTCGTAGGGTCAGTATTGCCTCACGTGTTCCAACATTTCTACGGAATCCAAACTGATCTTCCCAGAGGTCGGCTTCTACCAGTTTTTCCATTCGTCTGTAAAGAATTCGCGTTAGTATTTTGCAGCTGTGACTTATTAAACTTATAGTTCGGTAATTTTCACATCTGTCAACACCTGCTTTCTTTCGGATTGGAATTATTATATTCTTCTTGAAGTTTGAGGGTATTTCACTGTCTCATACATCTTGCTCACCAGATGGTAGAGTTTTGTCAGGACTGGCTCTCCCCGGGGTGTCAGTAGTTCTAACGGAATGTTGTCTACTCCCGGGGCCTTGTTTCGACTTAGGTCTTTCAGTGCTCTGTCAAACTCCTCACACAGTATCATATCTCCTATTTCATCTTCATCTACATCCTCTTCCATTTCCATAATATTGTCCTCAAGAACATCTTCCCTGTATAGACCCTCTATATACTCCTTCAACCTTTCTGCTTTCCCTTCTTTCCTTAGAACTGGGTTTCCATCTGAGCTCTTGATATTCATGCAAGTGGTTCTCTTTTCTCCAAAGGTCTCTTTAATTTTCCTGTAGGCAGTATCTATCTTACCCCTAGTGAGATAACCCTCTACATCCTTACATTTGTCCTCTAGCCATCCCTGCTTAGCCATTTTGCACTTCGTGTCGATCTCATTTTTGAGACGTTTGTATTCCCTTTTGCCTGCTTCATTTACTGCGTTTTTATATTTTCTCCATTCATCAGTTAAATTCAATATTTCTTCTGTTACCCAAGGATTTCTACTAACCCTCGTCTTTTTACCTACTTGATCCTCTGCTGCCTTCACTACTTCATCCCTCAGAGCTACCCATTCTTCTTCTACCGTATTTCTTTCCTCCATTCCTGTCAATTGTTCCCTTATGCTCTCCCTGAAACTCTGTACAACCTCTGGTTCTTTCAGTTTATCCCGGTCCCTTCTCCTTAAATTACCCCATTTTTGCAGTTTCTTCAGTTTTAATCTACAGTTCATAACCAATAGATTGTGCTCATAGTCCACATCTGCTCCTGGAAATGTCTTAAAATTTAAAACTTGGTTCCTAAATCTCTGTCTTACCATTATATAATCTACCTGAAACCTTCTAGTGTCTCCAGGGTTCTTCCATGTATACAACCTTCTTTCATGATTCTTGAACCCTGTGTTAGCTTTGATTAAGTTATGCTCTATGCAAAATTCTACCAGGCGGCTTCCTCTTTCATTTCTTAGCCCCAATCCATATTCACCTACTACGTTTCCTTCTCATCCTTTTGCTACTATAGAATTCCAGTCACCCATGACTATTAAATTTTCGTCTCCCTTCACTATCTGAATAATTTCTTTTATTTCATCATACATTTCTTCAATTTCTTCAGCATCTGCAAAGCTAGTTGGCATATAAACTTGTACTACTGTAGTAGGCGTGGGCTGCGAGTCTATCTTGGCCACAATAATGCGTTCACTATGCTGTTTGTAGTAGCTTACCCACAGTCCTATTTTTTTATTCATTATTAAACCTACTCCTGCATTACCCCTATTTGATTTTGTATTTATAACCCTGTATTCACCTCACTAAAAGTCTTGTTCCTCCTGCCACCAAACTTCACTAATTCCCACTATATCTAGCTTTAACCTATCCATTTCCCTTTTTAAATTTTCTAACCTACATGCCCGATTAAGGGATCTGACATTCCACGCTCCGTTCCGTAGATCGCCAGTTTTCTTTCTCCTGAGTAGTCTCCGCCCGGAGATCCGAGTGGGGGACTACTTTACGTCCGGAATATTTTACCCAAGAGGACGCCATCATCATTTAATCATACAGTAAAGTTGCATGCCCTGAGGAAAAATTACGGCTGTAGTTTCCCCTTGCCTTCAGCCGTTCGCAGTACCACAACAGCAAGGCCGTTTTGGTTAGTGTTACAGGGCCAGACCAGTCAATCATCCAGACTGTTGCCCCTGCAACTACTGAAAAGGCTGCTGTCCCTCTTCAGGAGCCACACGTTTGTCTGGCCTCTTAACAGATACCCCTCCGTTGTGGTTGCACCTACGGTATGGCTATCTGTGTCGTTGAGGCACGCAAGCTTCCCCACCAACGGCAAGGTCCATGGTTCATGGGGGGTGGGGGCGAAATGGGGTACTAGGAGCTCTACATGATATTCTTATCCCACTAGTCAGCCACCCCGGCTGTCTTTTACTAAATGGGGTACTAGCAGTAAAAGACAGCCGGGGTGGCTGACTAGTGGGATAAGAATATCATGTAGAACAAAGCAGGAATTATATCAAAATGTTAGATGTAGTCACAATGAAGCTACAGTAGCCCATTACAAACAGTACTGTAAGGTCCTTCAAATGTTATTAGAAAGGTAGGGATTATGTGGTAGGCAAATAGAATAGCTAATTCACAGGATAAAATTAAAACCGTATCGTCAGCTGTGAAGGAAGGGTCTGGTCAGCAGCATAAGATCGACTATATAAAGTTAGTTAATAGTTAAAATATTTCTGTTACTGCTGAGAACTCAGATGTATGTACAGTATTTAACAATCATTATCTGAGCATTGCTGGTGAATTAAATAAAAATGTTTCTACAGCAAAATATATAACTCTATTAGTAAATGCCTTTCCGAGATTGCTGTCTGAAATACTCCTCTGTGATACTGGCAAGAAGGAGACTGAGTCAATAATTAAATCACTGAAGACTAAGGACTCTAATGTATATGATGGAGTGCCTAGTAGAATATTAAAGTACTGTGCTGCACATGTTAGCCCTGTACGTAGCCATATTTGTAATTTTTCATTTAAGAATGGTCAGTTTCCTGAATGATTAAAGTACTCAGTAGTAAAGTCGCTTTATACAAAGGAAGAACGTGATAATGTAGACTATTTTACACCTGTTTCTATGCCATCAGTGTTTGCTAAAGTTATTGAAAAGGCTGTGCATGTAAGGATAATCGTTCATTTTATATCACATAATTTGATATCAAAAGTACAGTTCAGCTTTAGATATCAGTTTACCAACTGAAAGTGGTATATTATCTTTTCTCTGTGAGGAACTGGATGATTAAACAAAATATTTTGAACGCTAGGCATGTTTTTTATTTATTTATTTAACTAAGGCTTATGATTGTGTTGATCACGAAATACTGCTCCAGAAGTTGGACCATTATGGAATACGGGGAGTTGCTCACAATTGGTTCACCTCTTACTTTAATAACAGACAGCAAAAGGTCATTATTCACAGTGTTGAGAATGACTGTGGTCTGAGTGGGGTACAGTCAAATGGAGGGTGCCCCAGGGATCAGTGCTGGGACCACTCCTTTTCCTTATTTATATAAATGATATGGCCTCTAGTACTACAGGTGATTCTAAAATATTTCTGTTTGTTGACACTATCTTGGTAGTAAAGGATGTTGTGTTCGACATTGGCACTGTTTCAAATAGTGCACTTCATGAGGTCAGTTCATGGCTTGTAGAAAATAAACAGAAGCTAAATCACAGTAAGACCCAGCTTCTACATTTCCTAACACACAGATTAACAAAACCCTACGTTTTAATTTCGCAGAATGGGCATATGATTAGTGAAACTGAACAGTTAAAATTGTAGGTGTTGAGATAGATAGTAAACTGCGTGGAAAGCCCACGTTCAGGATCTTGTTCAAAGACTTAATGCTGCCATTTTTACTATTCGAATGGTATCTGAAGTAAGTGATCGTTCGACAGGAAAATTTGTGTACTTTGCTTATTTTCATTCGCTTATGTCTTATGGTCTTATATTTTGGGATAACCCTTCCCATTCTAAAAGTATGTTATTGGCTCAGGAACGTGCAAGGAGTGGCGTAAGTTCGCTAACCTCTTGTCGGCCCCCGTTCGCTAGTCTCTCAATATACAGTATATATTCTTTAATGTCGTTTCTTGTTAACAATGTCAGCTTATTCCCAAGAATTAGTAGCTTTCACACAGTTAATACTCGGCAGAAATCCAATCTGCATTTGGATGGCACTTCCTTAACCCTTGTGCGGAAAGGTATGCAATATACTGCTGGATCCATTTTCAATAACTACCAGAATAATTCAAAAATCTTAACAGTAATACAAGCGCTTTCAAATCGAAACTGAAGAGCTTCCTCGTGGGTCACTCCTTCTATTCTGTTGAGGAATTCCTTGAAAAATTAAGCTGATTCTTATGTTATTGCGTTTAGTTAAACTTAAGGCTTGACTTTTTGGGTTCTTAAACATTTTATTTTATCTGTTATTACTTTTATGTTATAATTTCATGATCTGACCCTCCGCCACACACCGTCAGGTGGCTTGCGGAGTATGGATGTAGATGTAGATTCCATGACCTTGGAGATTCGTTCTTCAGTTTGGTTCTACGGAATTAGAAGTGTAAATAAAAATAATATTTAAATATGTAGTAGTTATCTGTTTTTTTTTCAGTCGTTTGGTGTTGTGAACTTGGCGAGAGATTCAGGAAAAATGCAGGCAATGTAAGGGGCAAAAGCCGTAGAGTAATATCTGTAAAACCAAATTGTTTTTCCATACGGACTTGGCGACTTATTTGTTTCCAACCCTGGGTTCGGTGTGGGGCGGTGGTAAGATGATTGGACTGCTGTGGGCTGTTGTGGGGTTTTGAATCACTGAGGGCTACGGCGGTACGAAGGCTCTCCGTCGTTTCTAGCTCCTCGGTTCAAAACACACACACACACACACACACACACACACACACACACACACACACCCAGGGACTCCACGTTTGTATATCCGGTACTGAACTACTCTTCTTGTTTCTATGTCACTCCATTTATCATTTAATACTGCTCCAACATACACACTAATGGATTTTACATGGTATGTGATTTTATGCACTTTTTATTCCTCAACAGTAACTTTATTCATGTGACTTTGGAAGATTTCTTTCTTCATCGATTTTAAACATTGCACCATATGGAGTGGATCGGGGGATGGTACCTTTCACGGTGAGATACCTAAAGCTGCTATTTCCGACAGATGGCGGCACCATCGTGTAGAACACTCAACAGCTGCGCTAACTGTAGTGTGGCGGGAAGGCAGCTGTATATGCCGCTGATTTTATTGTTCCTCCGCTTTCCAACCAACAAATACAAGGCAAGAGCCATAGCGGACGCCTTCTTAGTGATGCACAGATATTTTCTCTCGCTTTCCAGCATACGAATAAAGTAGCGGAGGCAAATGTTAGACATGTCTGCACAGTGACTACTTTTTAGTGTATGTTGCCATCCGCAGTTTCCATGCAACGGACACCTAGTCACGGAAGGTGGCATACCACCTAGATCCCCGGAAGAGATGCCATTGTTTTGTTGGGGTAAAATGACGAATTTTATTGCTCACTTACGCAGTCGTTATTTTCGTAGAAAATTCCCGGGGCGTGAGTAAGAACATCAAATAGGGGTAAGTGGTCTGAAGAGATGCCTATGGAGCATGTAAAGACTGGTGTAATGAATCATTTTAGAGCTTCCTAAGAATATGGCATCCCATACAGAACTCTGAATCGACCTCTTGTGAAGAACGATGAAAAGGTACGTGCCATGGACCCACAAAGTAAGAATAATTGTATTAACTGCAATGTTTTGCCTGATTAGGATGCAAAATGAGTATGTTTTTAACCTTAATATTTTATAAGATTAAAAATTAACTATTCAAAGACCAAGTTGTTGGACGTTAACTATGGTGCTCGAACTGCATATTTCCAGTTTCTGCAAACATTTCTCAGTGTCGAATAAGTATCACGTTATTATTATTATTATTATTATTTCTAGGTGGCCTTTCGAATGCCTCAGTTGTACTTATGAATCAGAAGTCAGGGTATGTCAACTCTGATATCTTAATGATATGGATGGAAGACGACGTTTGTCCCAGGAAACAACAAGGAAAAGTGGTTCTGGTTCTCGATGGCCAACCCCCCCCCCTCCCCCCTCTGCTAATCCTCATATACTACAGCTTGCTATGGCTAATGATGTCATCTTGATTTGTTTACCTCCTCATTCAACGCACTATCTTCAGCCCCTTCAAATCACTGAAACAAGCTTTTTGCAGGCAATGCGCAACTGGACATTGTCTCATGCTGGACGTAAAACCTTAAGAACACAGTTCCCAGTCTTCCTCAGTGAAGCATGGAAGTAAGCGGCAGTCCTGTCCAATGCTAAATCTGGGTTTAAAGCTTGTGGCTTGTGTTCTTTCAACCCAGAAAGAATTTCAGAGGAGGCATTTAAAATTTCTGACATCGTTGTTACTGTTGCGGAAGACAGGAATAATAAAGGCAAGCTAACAGCAGAGGATGTGCTCGGGTTCTTCTTCCACAGACAGACAACAGCTCACTTGAAGCAGAGATTGAGAATGCCCGACACATCCTTTGAAGACATTACGGGCTTTCAAAAAATGAAATGATGGTGTGGCCCTCAATTACGTACCCTCTGACTCAGAGTTGAAATATTAAAAGTTTTGGGCGGATTCGTTGTCTAGGAGCTGGAATACGTATTTGCCACATTACAAGCCAAAAACTGCTGAGTGTACATTATACAATATCAATATACACATGAATCCAACGATCATGTATTTCGGTTGAACAAGTCTCAGTATTTCCCTGGTAGCTGTTGATGTGTGTCATAATATTCCCTGCAGTATGGCATTCGTCTGTATATGTGAAATTTAAAAGTCATATTGATTTTTACTTTGTAAGTTCTCCTTTTCGGTTATCATCAGTATGACATTCCAGCACTTAGCCACTATAATCATGTACTTTTCCTTAGTACCGCGTACACTGTGGTGACAGATTTCATGGGATAGTGATATGAATATATGCAGATGGCGGTACTATCGCGTACAGAAGATATAAAAGGGCATTGCATTGCGCAGCTGTCATTTCTACTCAAGTCATTCATGTGGAAAAGTTTTCACGTGACTACGACCGCCGACGGGAATTATCAGACTTTGAACTTGGAATGGCAGTTAGAGCTAGACTGATAGGACATACCATTCCGGAAATAGTTAGGCAATTCATTATTCCGAGATTCGCAGAGTCAAGAGTGTACCGACATTACCAAATGTCATTACTTCGCAAAACGGACAACGCACTGGCCGACGGCCTTTACCGAACGACGGAGAGCATTGGCGTTTCCGTAGATTTATCAGTGCTGACAGACAAGCAACACTGCGTGAACTAACAGCAGAAATCAATGTGGGATGTATGATAAAAGTATCCGTTAGGACAGTGAAGCGAAATTTCTCGGCAATGGGCTATGCAGCGTCTCTCGTGGGCTCGTGATCATGTCGGTTGGACGCTAGACGAATGGAAAACGGTGGCCTAGTCAGATGAGTGCCGATTACAGTTGCTAAAAGCTGACTATAGGATTCGAGTGTGACGCTGATCGCAAGAAGCCATGGACCCAGGCTGTCAATAATGCTCTGCACAAGCTGATAGTGGCTCCATAATAGTGTGGGCTGTGTTTGCATGGAATGGACTGAGTTCTCTGGTCCAACTGAACTGGTCATTGACTAGAAATGATTGTTCGGCAAGTCTGAGACCATTTTCAGCCATTCATGGACTTCGTGTTCCCAAAGAACGGTGGGTTCTTTATAGAACACAATGCGCCATGCTGTTCGCAATAGCTTTGAAAATCATTCTGGACCATTCGAGCGAATGATTTGGCTACCCATATCGCCCGACATGAATCCCATCGAATATTTATGAGACATAATCGAGTGGTCAGTTGCCGGCCGCTGTGGCCGAACGCTTCTAGGAGCTTCAGTCCGGAACCGCGCTGCTGCTACGGTCGCAGGTTCGAATCCTGCCTCGGGCATGGATGTGTGTGATGTCCTTAGCTTAGTTAGGTTTAAGTAGTTCTAAGTCTAGGGGACTGATGACCTCAGATGTGAAGTCCCATAGTGCTTAGAGGCATTTGAACCATTTGAGAGTTCAGTTCAGGCACAAAGTCCTGCATCGGCAACGCTTTCGCAATTTACGGACGGTTACAAAGTCATCATGGCTCAGTATTTCTGCAGCGGACTTCCAACGAGTTGTTGAGTCCATGTCACGTCTAATTGCTGCACTACACCGGGAAATAGGAGGTCCGACACTATATTAGGAGGTATCTCGTGACCTTTGTCAAATGGGTGTATTGTTCCTTTCCGTCTCTTTGCCGTAGCCCATGGATGATGCTTAAAACGGAAACCGGTCGGAATAAGTGTTTATAATTCAATACCGCAATTTTAACGTGCATTTGTGAAAATATTTTCGGGTATAGATCGTCGCCTAAAAATGTTCAGTGGATTTTCCCACTTGCGTCCCGTCTCGAATGGATCCCCATTCGCCTGTGCTGTCATTATAAACTTTTCTCACCTTGTGACGTGGCTGTAACTGCACCAGATGGCAGTCAGTCTCCCTCTCGCTTCCCACGCCCGGGTTCCCGAGTTCGATTCCCGGTGGGGTCAGGGATTTTCTCTGCCTCGTGATGACTGGGTGTTGTGTGCTGTCCTTAGGTTAGTTAGGTTTAAGTAGTTCTAAGTTCTAGGGGACTGATGACCATAGATGTTAAGTCCCGTAGTGCTGAGAGCCAGTCTCCCTCTGGCCAGTGTTCATAACGTTTCGGCTAAGCATCCGGGAAAAAACAGTTCCAGGAAGAAATTAAAAATAGCTCCGAAGTTACTAATCCTTCCAAAGTTTTCGAGTGGTTTCCAAGCGACTGAAAGTAGCTGGTAATTGCCCCTCTCCTTGTTCCTTCCCCTCTGAACGACTTACGGATCGTTGGAATATTGAATGAAAAGAACCGCTCTATAAAGGGCCAAATGTCAAACAGAAATAATGGAAGGAACATCAGGGTTAAACATCGCGTTGACTCCGCGACTATTAGAACCGAAGCGCGAGCTCGGATTGGCGAATCATGAGGAAGGAAATCGGCCGTGTCGTTTCACACGAACCACTCCGTCATTCGTCGTAAGCGATTTATTGAGGAAACCTGAATCTGGGTGGCTCGTCAGGCATTCGGAGCCCTGTCCTCCAGAATATGAGTGCAGTTTCCTTACATTGCCCCGCCTTTCTCGGTGTACCTTAAACAGTCCGCCCTTTACAGTATTGCAAGGAACAAAAAATGTAAAATAAAGTACACTGGAAGTTGGCTTTTAAATCGCCACTTTTAATGCTCAGTTTTACGTTTTCTAAAGTTTCATTGCTTCACAAAATAGCTACTGCAGTATTGATGCAAAACTGATTCTGTGCCCAGTATCGACTACAAAAACATTATCTTTGAAGCCAGCCGGCTGGCCGAGCGGTTCTAGGCGCTACAGTCTGGAACCGCGCGACCACTACGGTGGCAGGTTCGAATCCTGCCTCGGGCATGGATGTGTGTAATGTCCTTAGGTTAGTTAGGTTTAAGTAGTTCTAAGTTCTAGGGGACTGATGACCTTAGAAGTTAAGTCCCATAGTGCTCAGAGCCATTTGAACTATTATCTTTGAGCATTTAGTCTGTGAGGTTTAAAGGAAGCATAGGTTGTAATGCTTTCGGTAGCACAGGCTGCTCAAAGGGCTTACCGCTCTCGCAGCACGCTGTATCTTGGTTTCAAGTTCTCTTCTCTTCTCTTCTCTTCTCTTCTCTTCTCTTCTCTTCTCTTCTCTTCTCTTAGGTGCTCCTCCATTTGCTGGTCAGATACGGATGCAGTAAGGCGAGGCGTTACCGGGTGGGTGCAGCTTGTCAAACGGTTGCTGTTCGTGAGATGGGGTTATGGGTGGGCATTGCTATCTGAAAATTTATTTCTTTAGTCTTTCATGAGGGGGCTTGCATTCCATGGTTAAATTGTCACAAATTCACCTTGCGGAATTACTATGAATGCCGGAAGTCCACTTTCACTGACGTGACAAGAGTCATGGGATAGTGATCTGCACATATAAAAATGGCGGTAGTGTCGCGTACACAAGCGTACACACAGCTTGGTGCAGCTGTCGTTTGTTCTCATTTGGTTCATGTGAAAAGGTTTCTGCACGACGAGAGCACTACGTTTGCGTAGAGTTGACAGTGCTAACAGAAAAGCAACGCTGCGTGAAATAACCGCAGAAATCAATGTAGGACGTCCGACGTACACATCTGTTAGGACAAAATTTGGCCTTAATCGGGTTATGGCTGCAGACAAGCGACACGAGTACTTGCAGCGTCTCTCCTGGGCTCGTGAGTACGTTGATTGGACCCAAGACGACAGGAAAACCGTAGCCTAGTCACATGAGTCCCGATTTCAGTTGGTACGAGCTGATGGTAAGGTTCGAGTGTGGCACAAACCTTACGAAGCCATGGATCCAGGTTGTCAAGCTGGTGGTGACTTCGTAATGGTATGAGCTGTGCTTACATGGAATGGAGTGGGTCTTCTGGTCCAACTCAATCGATCATTGACTCGAAATGTTAATGTTCGAGGCTCAAGACCATTTATAGCCATTCATGGACTTCGTGTTCTCAAACAACGATGGAATTTTTATCTATGACAATGCGTCATGTCACAACTGTTCGCGATTGGTTTGAAGAACATTATGGACAGTTCTGACGCCCCACAACAAATCCAGCGGAAATTTATGGGACATAATCGAGAGGTCAGCTCGTACACAAAATCCTATACTGGCAACACTTTCGCTACTATGGACGGCTGCAGAGGCAGCATGAATCAATATTTCAGCAGGAGGCGTCCAATGACTTGTTGAGTTCAGGCCACATCGAGGTGTTACACTGCGCCGTGCCAAAGGAGGTCCGACACGATATTAGGAGGTATCTCATTACTTCTGTCGCATCAGCGCACGTCCCACGTCCGTAGCTAATCCATTGTGTCCTTTTATGACGTTATAAACGACGCGGCTTCGTACGATACATCATTTAATTCGAAGAGTGTTACAGTTACTTCGTTAGAGCTCGTGTAATGCTTTGTGTCGTGCATGCAAACTTTGTTCGATGATGAATATATATCTCCCTGTTACCTAACACGTGTAGTTGGGCACCACGATGTGATATATTATTTTGTTCATTTGATTTTACAGTTCAGTTATTTGCAGTGGAACATAAAAATTCTCTCTTTCTTATTTCGATTTCGTTAATCACTTATTTTTGCTTAATTTCGTTAACGTGACTGATGCATTGCGGGCCTTATACGATCTCACAGTACAGTATGGAACATTTGGCTGTATTGATTGATTGATTCATTCCACGATCGTCTCGTGGTATTGTCGTATGAAAGTTAGCACCATAGGTTCTGAGCATTACGCATCCCATTATACGCATGTATTTACAGTGAGTAAGGTGTGTGACACGCTGATAAAACTTGCTGTACGTGTTTCTACGCTCAGTCTTTCATTTTTGACTGTTGTAATCATAAATCGATGTGCGTCCCTATTTCACGATTACCCACTCACTAAAAGTCGAGTTCATAAAACACGTTCACTATTTTTGAGATCCTATAGATAACTTTTCGAGTTCATTTCTGTTCCGTTTTCTGTTGCTACACCCGCTACTTACTGTTGCGCTATTAACCGTAGCTGCGAATTGCTCATTTAACTTTCATTTTACGTGCTGTAACCAGATTGCGTTCGTTAATTAGTTGCATGGGTCATAACTTTGTGTATGATAGGGAATAGTTTTCACAAATAAGGGCAAGTTAGAAGTTCCCAGCAATTCCATTCCGCTTCTAAGCAGAGTAGACACCTCATAAAACACTTGATGATGAAACATGTTTATTAACATTTACAGAGATACTCAAAAGAAAGAGGTATCGTACCCATTTTCCTAAATATCTATACATATATCTACAGGGAGTTACAAAAAGGTACGGCCAAACTTTCAGGAAACATTCCTCACACACAAAGAAAGAAAATATGTTATGTGGACATGTGTCCGGAAACGCTTACTTTCCATGTTAGAGCTCATTTTATCACTTCTCTTCAAATCACATTAATCATGGAATGGAAACACACAGAAACAGAACGTACCAGCGTGACTTCAAACACTTTGTTACAGGAAGTGTTCGAAATGTCCTCCGTTAGCGTGGATACATGCATCCACCCACCGTCGCATGGAATCCCTGATGCGCTGATGCAGCCATGGAGAGTGGCGTATTGTACAACAGCCGTCCACAATACGAGCACGAAGAGTCTCTACATTTGGTACCGGGGTTGCGTAGACAATAGCTTTCAAATGACCCCATAAATGAAAGTCAAGATGGTTGAGGTCAGGAGAGCGTGGAGGCCATGGAATTGGTCCGCCTCTACCAATCCATCGGTCACCCAATCTGTTGTTGAGAAGTGTACGAACACTTCGACTGAAATGTGCAGGAGCTTCATCGTGCATGAACCACATGTTGTGTCGTACTTGTAAAGGCACATGTTCTAGCAGCACAGGTAGAGTATCCCGTATGAAATCGTGATAACGTGATCCATTGAGCGTAGGTGGAAGAACATGGGGCCCAATCAAGACATCACCAACAATGTCTGCCCAAACGTTCACAGAAAATCTGTGTTGATGACGTGATTGCACAACTGCGTGCGGATTCTCGTCACCCCACACATGTTGATTGTGAAAATTTACAATTTGATCACATTGGAATGAAGCCTCATCCGTAAAGAGAACATTTGCACTGAAATTAGGATTGACACATTGTTGGATGAACCATTCGCAGAAGTGTACCCGTGAGGGCCAATCAGCTGCTGATAGTGCCTGCACACGCTGTACATGGTATGAAAACAACTGGTTCTCCCGTAGCACTCTCCACTCAGTGACGTGGTCAACGTTACCTTGTACAGCAGCAACTTCTCTGACGCTGACATTAGGGTTATCGTCAACTGCACGAAGAATTGCCTCGTCCATTGCAGGTGTCCTCGTCGTTCTAGGTCTTCCCCAGTCGCGAGTCATAGGTTGGAATGTTCCGTGCTCCCTAAGACGCCGATCAGTTGCTCCGAACGTCTTCCTGTCGGGATACCTTCGTTCTGGAAATCTGTCTCGATACAAACATACCGCGAAACGGCTATTGCCCCGTGCTAATCCATAAATCAAATGGGCATCTGCCAACTCCGCATTTGTAAACATTTCACTGACTGCAAAACCACCTTCGTGATGAATACTAACCTGTTGATGCTACGTAGTGATGTGCTTGATGCTAGTACTGTAGAGCAATGAGTCGCATGTCAACACAAGCACCGAAGTCAACACTACCTTCCTTCAATTGGGCCAACTGGCGGTGAATCAAGGAAGTACAGAACATACTGACGAAACTAAAACGAGCTCTAACATGGAAATTAAGCGTTTCCGGACACATGTCCACATAACATCTTTTCTTTATTTGTGTGTGAGGAATGTTTCCTGAAAGTTTGGCCGTACCTTTTTGTAACATCCTGTATACTAATGACATGACTGTAAAACCCTCGTGTATATCTCTTTGTGTGTTTGGTCATGTTAATCTCCCAATTTACAAGATGAATTTTCGTGAGGTTATTGTTGGTAACTTGAAGATAGGAGATGAGGTACTGGCGGAATTAAAGCTGTGAGAACTGGTCGTGAGTCGTGCTTGGGTGGCTCAGTCGGTAGAGTACTTGCCCGCGAAAGGCAAAGGACCCGAGTTCGAGTCTCAGTCCGGCACACAGTTTTAACCTGGCAGAAAGTTTCAACCTGAAGGTAATCTGGGGCAACGTATAGGCTTTATTTCATTAAAACTGTATCACGAATGTACAGAGGGCAGGGACGTAATCAACACGGACTTGTGGCTCGCGCTTACTGGGAATTCCTCGTTCCTGGCGAACAATTGTAAGACTCAATCCATGGTACGTTGGAGGATCAGCGGTTTACCCCGACCTTTCGGCTTAGGAAGAAACTCCGATTCCTTCAGAATAGTGCGCGTACTGCCCAGACATGTTATTGCTACAACTCGTGCGGCTAGGAGCCGCCTGTCCCTCTAAGAAGAAAAGTAATCGCTGACAGCACGAAGGATGTCACGCGTCTAGTTACCAGGCTAGAGTTGCGTTCGTCATCGGAATTAATCAGACAAGACACTCCACCAACTAAGAACGGTCATACACTATCACCCGCCGAATCAAGAAGAACTTTCAATCTCTTCAGTTGAAACTTCCGGGCTGTGAGGCCGTGGTCGATGTATAAAATTTCAACCTAACGTTTCGTCTCCATCTGCGGGAGACATCTTCTAAGGTCGTCCGGCTACTGCCACTAAGGCTCCAGGTACTGTCGCATTTATAGAGCTCATAGAGGGCACCACCATTCGTCACGTGATGCCGAAGGTATGCCTATCTTTGGAAGACATCATCATTCACGATTAAGAGTAATCGATTGTCATTCTGCTGGCGCATCGTCGACATTCATATTTCGTCTAACTTTAAAATTTCCTCTTTTCTATTAAAATTGTTTCGGTGTTTGTGAATCTCTATTGCTTCTCTATACATGCGCGCATGATAATGGGATGTTCGTGCTAGAACGCTTGTCTCATCAAATTTAATTTCGTGTTTCCCATCTCGAAAAACGTGCTCAGCTATGGTCGATTTTTCGATATGTCCTAAGCGACAGTTTCTTTTATGTTCGGCTAAGCGGGTGTTTACACTTCTTTTAGTTGTTCCAATATATATTTGCCCACAACTGCATGGAATTTTGTATACCCCAGGTGTTGCTAGGGGGTGTCGGGCGTCTTCTGCAGTTCTTAAATATTCCTTAATCTTCTTGGTGGGTCTGAAGATGGTTTCGATCCCATACTTGGCCAGAACTTTCCTGATACGGTCCGTGACTTTATTAATGAACGATAGGAAAACTTTTCCAGTAGGTGACCGTTGTTGCTCTGGACTTCTGGCTTCTTTTCTTCTTTCATGGAGGGCTCGATCAATTTCCTTGCTGGTATATCCGTTTTTCATGAAGGCTAGTGATTTAGTTCATCTTGTAAGTAAGCCGGTTCGCAGATTTTGTTGGCTCTGTCCACCAAGTTTTTCATGACACCTCTTTTTTGCCTAGGATGGTGGTTAGATTCCTTGTGGAGGTATCGATCCGTGTGAGTGTTCTTTATATATACCTTGTGATCCAGCGTCCCATCCACCCGTTTATTTACCGACACATCCAGGAAGTTGAGTTGACCGTTACTCTCTTTCTTCATCGTAAACTGTATCTTCGGGATAATACTGTTCAGATGCACCAAGAAGACATCCAACTCTTCTTCACCACGAGTCCACACTACAGATGTGTCATCAAATATAGCGGTACCATTTAGCTGGGTGGCAGATGGAGACGAAACGTTAGGTGGAAATTTTATACATCGACCACGGCCTCTGAGTCCGGAAGTTTCAATTGAAGCCACCACCGGCCGTGAAAGCCTACTTTGTAGAACTATCAATCTGTCAATCCTTCCGGTGTCCGGGCATGGTGAAGTTTCCCGTTTTGAGTCAAATTAAGCCGCACGCTGCACTCCTAATGGTGCCCTTCTGTCAAATTCCTTGAAGGTTCAGCTTTGCAACCATACGTCCCCCGAAACCCAAAAGCTTTGGTTTCCCGGAGGCTGCCGATTCGTCGGAGGAACTGCGGCGGATCGCTAGCTGGCATCGTTTATGGTTAGAACTAGGGCGGTATCTGATTGCCTTCGAACCTCTAACTCTCGTTCTTGATTAATGAAAGCATTCTTGGCAAATGCTTTTGCTTCTGTTCGTCTTGTGACGATCCAAGAATTTCACCTCTAACGTTGCAGTACTACTTACTGCTAATATTGTAAGTGCGAGAGTAGCTCTATTACTTTTTCACGACTAAACAACTGAACCGATTTCGATACAAGTAGATACGGAAATTGGTTGAACTGCGAGGGAACTGAACATATATTATTACATCAATGAACATAAACCAAACGAGAAAAAACTAAATTTGTTGCTTAATGTACACGCTGAATAATGTGTAGCTGTTTCAGTAGCACCATGCATACATGTGCACTCCTGCCCACGCCCCCCTGTGCTCACGGCTCAGCAGCGCGCCATACATGCCACCGCATTGTGTACGTTACTGCATGTACAGCAACTTCTTTAGTCACAACCACTCATCATAACAAAGCAGTTAATATCGGAGTCAGCCGTGGCTAACAGACAGTATTTTAATAAGCCTTCGAATTACTGAAGCTGCAACAGTATTTAGAAGGTCAGAACGTGTACACGCCAGATAGTCGTGCGTGTTAGCATTCTGCTTCCGTGACTCGGAGGAGGAGGGGGGTGAGCTAGGAGAGGGGGCTCATCGATCTCAGATCGAGGGCCAATGTGCTGACCAGCTTGGATTTGGTTTTTAAGCGATTTTCCACATTCAAAATGTTCGCACACTTTCACATGGTTGTTTGCATTTATCGCGAACCTTTCGCCCAGAGAAAAGTCTCAAGCGACTGGAAAAAAGGACAGGTGACTCCTGTTATAAGAAAGGTAAAAAAACGCACCCGCGAACTTACACACCAATATAATTAACATCAGTTTGCTGCAGAATTCTAGAATACATTCGGAGTTCGAATATAACAAATCTGCTAGAAACCGAAAAACTTATACCCACGGATCAGCACGGTTTTTGAAACCGTGGACTCTGCGAAACTCAGCTTGCCCTTTTCTCACATGATATACTGCGAACTATGGATGAAGGGCAACAGGCAGATTCCATATTTCTAGATTTCCGGAAAGCATTTGACGCGGTTGCCCGCTACAAACTGTTATATGTTACTGGACGTAAGACTTCTTAAGTAATAGATCCCAGTATGCTGTCTTCGGCGGCGAGTGTTCATCGGAAACGAAGATATCGTCACGACGGCCCAGGGAAGTGTGACAGGACTGCTATTGAAACTTTCTGGAAGATTAAAACTGTGTGCCGGACCGAGACTCGATCTCGGGACCTTTGCCTTTCGCGGCAAGTGGTAGAACACTTGCCCGCGAAAGGCAAAGGTCCCGAGTTCGAGTCTCGGTCCGGCACACAGTTTTAATCAGCCAGAAAGTTTCATATCAGCGCACACTCCGCTGCAAAGTGAAAATCTCATTCAGGACTGCTATTATTTGTAGATACGTAAATGATATGGCAAACAAGGTGAGCACCAATCTGCAGCTGTCTGCTGATGACGTTGTGGTGTACGGGAAGGTGTCTATGTTGAATGAGTGTAGGAGGATACAAGGTGACTTAGACAAAATCTGTAGTTGGTGTCATGAATGGCAGCTGGCTCAGATTGTAGAAAAATACAAGTTTAAGCAAATGAGTAGGAAAAACAAACCTATAATGCTCGAATACATCTACAGTAGTGGACTGCTTGACACAGTCATGTCGTTTAAATAACGTTGCAAAGCGATAATAAAAGGAACAGGCATCTGAGGACTGTGTTAGGGAACGCGACTTTGACTATAGTTTACTGGGAGAAGCTTAGGAAAGTATGTTTCCTTTGTGGAGGATACGCATATAGCATGGCAGTGCAGCGGTTTCTTGGGTACTGCTCGAGTGTTTTGGATCTGCACCAGGTCAGATTGAAGGAAGACATCGAAGCAAACCAGAGTCTGGATGCTAGACTTGTTACCGTAGGTTCGAACGACACGTGAATGTTACGGAGGTGCTTCGGAAGCTCCCACGTTTGATCCCCGGAAGGAAGTCGACCTTTTTTTCAAGGAACACTGCTGAGAAAATGTAGAGAACCGAAATTTGCAGCTGACGGCAGAACTATCCTGCTGCAGCCAACGTACATTTCACGTTAAGGCCACCAAGATAAGATACGAGATGCCTCGGGCATGGATGTGTGTGCTGTCCTTATGTTAGTTAGGTTTCATTAGTTCTCAGTTCTAGGCGACTGACGACCTCAGAAGTTAAGTCGCATAGTGCTCAGAGCCATTTGATAAGTTACGAGAGAGTAATGCTCATGCAGAGGCATATAGACAGTTGTTTTTCTCTCGGTCTATGTGAGAGTGGAACATGAAGGGTACCCTGGTGGCTTGCGGTGTATGTAAACTAATTCCGTTCCGCGAAGAGGGGGGGGGGGGCGGCAAAGGGAGAACCAACAGGAAGGACATGGGGCCACTCTGTGGCATTAACAGTGCCCCCATCCGATAATTAACGTGCCGATCCCGTGTAGGTACAGGATAAAAGCAAAAGAAAGTGAAGGAGTGTGAAGGTTAGAACGTGTCCTCAATAGTCGCTCGAGAGAGTGTGACGTGTCGAGAGAGCCGCAGTGGCGGCGGCCGCGGCATTGGGAGCGATCGCGAGCGCTGCGGAATGCTCGTAAACTGCTCGTCACGATAGCGCAATTGCCGCGGCTATTCTGAGAGCGGAGCGTCGGCCGCCGTACAGGCGAGGAGGCGTCTGCCGATGGCCCCGGCAAGGCCGCGCGCTGCGGTCGGCGTCGCAGCCGCAGGGCGCGAGTGCAGCGCGGAAGATAGGCACGGCTTTCCTGGTGCCTCTCCAGCAGGTCCGATTCGTCACGTCCGTCAGTAGGCAAGGTGACATGACAGATCGACTGTGACATCACTATAGACAGTGAATTATCTTTGATCAGACAAGTGTTGGCAAAGAAAAGTTGAGAAGCCACTCAACTAAATGAATTTCTCTCCAGAAAACGAAAAGGTTCCAGAGCAACAATTCTCATACTGCTCTTAATAACTGAAGCAGGTGGAACAAAAAACAAGTATTCTTTTGTGGCGTTTGTGAAGGTTCATAACGCATTTCAGAGCGATCATCAGTAGTCTGCGCGGCCAGTGTGGCCAAGCGGTTCTAGGCGCTTCAGTCTGGAACCACGCGACCGCTACGGTCACAGGTTCGAATCCTGCCTCGGGCACGGATGTGTGTGATTTCCTTAAGTTAGTTAGGTTTAAGTAGTTCTAAGTTCTAGGGGACTGATGACCTCAGAAGTTAAGTCCCATAGTGCTCAGAGCCATTTGAACCATTTCAATAAGTAGTCTGTTTACTCATTGCTAAGTGTCGTGGCCTCATTTCTTAAGTAACTGAATTTTCCTCAAGACGATTCCATCCACATCGATCTTCAACTCTTCAAGTAGTGTGAAGGGGTGGATCGGCACTCTTATTCGCTTCATCCAGATATCTACACTCATGTAATAATAATAAATAAAAACAAAAACAAAAAAAAGAAAAAAACACCAGGACATTTTGAACGATTTGAGATAGGACGTTCATATCCACAGGTCATGTACATTAGTATGTTCTACAGAAATGATTAGCCTTTCACTCACCTCGGTGCAGCATCAGATCAATCATATTGCCTAGTAGCCACATGATGCACAATGGGCCCTTATAACTTGTTCCATGCGTGATGGCCTCGACTCGTACAAGGCGCGAATGGCGCCCTGTGGCATAACCATCCATGCTGCATTCATCTGATTACAAAGTTCATATGTAGTGGTTGGCACTGGGTCACAGCACCGTACCCGCCGTTTCACCATATCCCACACATTTTAGATTGTCGACAAGTCTGTTGATCTGGCGGACCAGGGAAAAAGGTTGACATCCTGTGATACCAAGAGGGGACGTGTTCATGCAGCGACAGGTGGTCGTGCATTGTGTTGCTGTAAAATGGCATCTGGGGTGTTGCTAGCCCCCCCTCCCCCCCCCCCCCTCCCACACCATAAGGCCTCGAATTGGCTCTGTATATCCTGTGCGATTGCAGTCACCATGATGCCGCTCCCCCTGTCTGCTGCGAACCCAAAATATGGCAGTCATCTTCAAAGAAACGGAATTTAGATTCATCCAAAAACACTATCTGATTCCATGTCTGTCTCTAGTGACGTCGTACTGTACTCCAGTGCCGTCTAGCATCTTTCTACACATTCGTCAATGATAGGCGGAGGAGTTGACGACGCGGACCTAGCGCATGGCGTAATAAACGGCAACGGACTCTCACCCATGTGTTACCGTTCCACTGTTGCACCTGAGCCGAGGAGGGCGCAGGTCTGTGCCGCAATGCCATTCGGAAAAGGCGTCGATCTTCCCGGGGGGTGGTCTGGGTGGTGCGACTTGACCCACCTCGTCACGTACTACGGCCTTCCGTGAACCATTCTGCACACTACCGTTTCACTGCCGAAACACCTCGTTCCATACAAGCAGCAATTTCCCGGATGGATGTATCACATTCTCTCATGCCAATAATGCGCCTTCTTTCAATTTCACTGTTTTGACGTAAGGTTCAAATGGTTCAAATGGCTCTGAGCACTATGGCACTTAACTTCTGTGGTCATCAGCCCCTTAGAACGTAGAACTACTTTAACCTAACTAACCTAAGGACATCACACACATCCATGCCCGAGGCAGGATTCGAACCTGCGACCGTTGACGTACGGCTCTCGCATACGTCTGCGAGGCATCCTGCACGTTTGCTCAAGTCACACTGATCCATTACGTACGGTTCATAGTGACAACGAGAGTTGAAGGCACATTTTATCGGTAGGTGGAGTTGCGCCTTGCTATCGAAGTTGACGTTCTTGAATCCGCAGGCCGACGTAGTTCAAATGCTAGTCTTTTCTGCGGAACATACTAATGTAGATGTCCTGATAATATGAACATCCTATCTCTAGTCGTTCAAGATGTCCCATTTTCTCTGAACATGAATGTATTTGCCACTCTTCCTCGTGGTCTTCTGCCTTCGATGTTGCCTTGTGAGAAAGTATTTTCTAAATTATCGCCTTCTCTTCAGAAAATGTGACCAAAGAACTGGAAGAATCTTTGACTGCCAAGAAAGTTAAACTCCTTCTGATGCTAAGTTCTTGTATAATGGAAACATTGGATCGTTTTCTGTTTGTGGTACACATAAAATCTACCGTCAACCCTTACTTCGAAAGCATCATTAACTTTCGCGATCTAGCTCTTGCACCTGAACAAGAGCACAAGGAATACAAATGGTTCAAATGGCTCTAAGCACTATGGGACTTAACATCTGAGGTCATCAGTCCCCTGGACTTAGAACTACTTAAAACTAACTAACCTAAGGACATCACACACATCTATTCCCAAGGCAGGATTCGAACCTGCGACCGTAGCAGCAGCGCGGATCCGGACTGAAGCGACTAAAACCGGGCACAAGGAATACCAATGATTTCCACCAAGTGCATCCTCGTTGTTTTGGTTTCTCCCAGATATTAAGTTAACCATTGCGGCTCAGCCAACAACGAATTTTCCTTTATTTCTATGTCACACTTTTCTGTGTAACTGATCAGAGATCCTAGATATACAGTCATTCACATCCTTTAAGCAACCTTCAAGTTGGACTTTATTTAAATATTGGCGATTAATAACTATTGTGTACATGGCTCAAGAGGTGCACGACGAAACCACTAGAAGCCGTCACCACAGAGGCATGTCACTCGCCCGGCATGTTCTCAGTTCCATGCACCAGCGCCTAGATGACGTTCACCAACCAGGACTACACTGTGCTTCCGTGCCACGTCCATCAGGTCGTTTTATTCGTCTGTCGATAGCGTTGCCAGCCGACAGAGAAAGCGCTGTCGACTGAGAACAACTTGGTTTCAGCCTAGTACTGTCGAAGATCGACATCCTTCCACCAACAGGCGAAACTGATGACATGCTTTGAACACTCTCTCAGTAGTTTCTGCGGCGTTAGCAGTGCAGTTATTGCAATGCCACTAGTTTCTGCAGTTCGTCTAGTCCCGAAAGGGCCAACATGTCCTGCAATTACGTTACGGAAGCAGTTCCGAGAGTTCTGTTCAGAAAACTACATTTCGAATTAGCAATCACTAATTATGGAGAACTAGGACAGTGAGACGCGTTTCTGCACAATTACTTTGAGTCATACTGCCACTATCATAGACTCCCAAGAGACAATAAAGTTATTTAGATTTCACAGCATTAGGTGAAGGACATCAAGTGCTACATATCAAGTTGTTACCAAATTGAATAAAGTTTTATTTCATTACTAATCCATTTTATTGATTATTTGTTACTGTGTAGCCACCTTTCTGTTCTAGTGCCACCTTATCATGCAATAGTTTAATTAATAGTAACCAGAGTGCCAATTGCCACCTATTTTATTGAACTTCGATAGAAACGCGTTTACCGCTAAACTGGATGTTTGGGCTGAACTGATAGTAACGTTTGGTTACAACATCACATCAGTAACTATTACTTTGGCCTTTTTCATGTTTATCTCTAGACTGAAATTTAAACTAATAGTCTTTACTCTGGAGAACAGTTCACGTAAATCTGAGGTTAAAAGAATTTATTCACGCGTTGATTGATTGAATGTAGGAGGATTTTGTTAGTATGCAGTATCAATGTTACAGTCTGCTATCTGGAGCAGTCCCTAACTGATAATATAATATTTTGGGAAGACGAATCAGAACTGATGTAGTCTAGCGTTTTGGCCATTAGATAATATTATGTAATAAATGTAAAGAACATGCTTCCCTTCCCATTACAATCACTATTTTTCTGAATTACCCGAGGATATGTCAAAATATACACTATGGCCATTAAATGCTATGCCATGAAAGCGGAACGCAACAAACATCATAGTAACGTGAAGTTAAAACATGCTTGGATATTCAAATGATCAGCATTTCAGCTCAGCCACACAAAGCAGAAAGGAATCTCGTCATCTACATTCTGTGTACAAGGAAAGATCACACAGTGGCAGCGGTTCTCTCCTTCAGATATCGCATCTGAATATTGTTTGCTTGTGAGAATATCGCATTTAACAAGGAGAAATGCCTAATTACACGTGTCGTGAATCGACAGCGGCAGGAACGCGACCTTTTGAGACTAAGGCATGAGGTGTAGTCAGATGCGGATGGAAAAAGTAAGTTAACTTTTATTATTTCAAAAATAATCACCATAACGGTTATTACCTTTATCCCACTGTGAGACAAGACAGTCAATGCCTTCATGGGAAAATGTTTGCGGTTGGGTATATATTGAACCAATGTAACTTTTCAGATTACGGAAACTTGTGATAGCAACTTATTTTCAGCCATGGTTGTACCTGTTTTCTTGTAATATATAATGTCTGATTCATTTTTTTGGATATTTACGCAATGTTGTAGCAGTCTGGCGAAGATCTTCCATGCTTATAGCTAGTCGAATCTACATCGATATTTTTAAACGTTAACAGGCTAGGCTATGCGAGAATTAGTCCAACTATAAATGTCAGAACAAAATATAAAATACAATTTTGTCCTCAATTTTATTTTGTAGAACAAAATGACGTCACTTAGGAGAACTGTCACTTATATTTGTTTAATTCATCAAATTATATTGCGCTGATACTATAACGTGAGCCAAAATCCTCATTTTTGAAAAAAGTTAATTCATTTTTCCAATTTCTTAAATGTTTTATTTACATCATATTTTCAAAATATTTTCATGTGTGCAATACGTAAACTTTGATTTGTGTTAAAGATTAAAAATGGAAGTGTATACAGCATTAAATTGAATTATCGAATGTTCTGTATGCTTCTGGAACCTTGTCACGGGTATACTTTGTAATTCTGAAGCCAAAAGACTTCACTAGTTTTTCGACCATTCTCGTCTGGAGACCGTTTGCTATGAAAGTACTGAACAAAGAACTATTACACAGGAATTTTCGCTATGCAGACTATGACTTTATTTGACGTGGAAGATGTATGTGACATCTCCACTGAATGGAAAAACAGCGAATAAAATGTGGATGTGTAAAAATTAATGAACTATGCTTCAGTCACTGCTGAAAGATAACCGTGGAGCAACGTCTGTCTTCATTAAGATTATCAACTGGGCAAGAACCCTAGACACTGACGCCATTTGCAAGATAAGTACTTTCAGCTTGGATATAAAGTTATCCTCTTAAAACTTTAACCGTGTTGTTCAATGGGTTTAACGTCCCGTCGACGTCGATGTAATTAGACACGGAACACAAGCTAGAATTGTTTCAGGGATCGGGAGAGAAATCGCCCGTGGCCTTTCAATGGAACCATGCTGGCATTTGCCTGGAGCGATTTAGGGAAATCACGGAATATACAAATCCGGGTGGCCGGACGCGGGTTTCAACCGTCGTCCTCTCGGTTGCGACTGCATTATGATAACCACTGCGCCACATCGTTAGGGTTACTATTAAGGGGAAACTTAATACTATGGAACCGTAAACGTATCCAGGTATGCGCCGCCCCGTCCGAAGGAAATGGACGGCCATGAATATATTTCTTAAGGCCTCCAAAAGAATGGATATTGCTTGGTGAGAAACCGCGACTATATGGAGGACGTGTAAGGGCTTTCCAGCGAAAGTTCTGCAGCGTACTCGAAACATCCTCGGCAACATCTGGGCTGGCAGGAGTTTCTCTTGAAATCGATACCGTTGCTCGTGTTGGGCAGGATACCACGATTGTCATGCGAATACGGAATAGTGGGTTCAGGAGTGCTATAGTCAATCCAGGATCACAGTGGCCCAATACGACAAGTGTCCGAGGCACTCGTCCTTGTAGAATTGTACAGCAATATCACGTACGTAGTCAGGGAATGGGTTTGCTTTCAGCAACAGTTATCCACATGGACAGTGAAATGACGTCAGGAGCAACGCGGACTGTCAGCACGGCGACCACTGTTGTTGCTTCCCTTGACACAGCAACCGAGGTAGGCGCGTTGACAGTCGAGCGGTCGAAAACAACAATGGACACTGGAGAGGCTGCTTACAGCATTCCTCACGGTAGACGTGTCCGTGTGCGATGACACCGAGAAAACAGAACATTGTCAGATTGCATTCGTCATTGCTATACAGGCCTGACACTTGACGTTGTGGTATGTTGTGTGTCATTGGGTACATAACTCGAACAGTTCGTGTAGCCGGTAATTCGGATAGTAGACGTCACTTTTCTGACATGTTAAGGCCGGTGCCTCCCCGTTATCTTTGAGGTCTCCGTGACGTTATCTTTGAAGGAAATACACCAAGCAGAAAAAAAGACGCACCACGAAGGACTTATCCACATGGGACAGAAATCTGTAATATGATGATTATGTGCAGAGTAACAAATGATTAAATTTTGAGAAAAGATGGAAGATTTAATCATGAGAAAGAACTTCTCAAACTCAGCAAGTCAATAGCGCGTTGGTCTGCCTCTGGCCCTTATGTATACATCTACATCTACATGGTTACTCTGAAATTCACACTTAAGTGCCTGGCAGAGGGTTCACCGAACCATTTCCATACTACTTCTCTAGCATTCCACTCTCGAATGCCGCGTGGGAAAAAGGAACACCTAAATCTTTCCGTTCGAGCTCCGATTTCTCTTATTTTATTATGATGATCATTTCTCCCTACGTAGGTGAGTGTCAACAAAATATTTTCGCATTCGGAAGAGAACGTTGGTGATTGAAATATCGTAAATAGATCTCGTCTCAAAGAAAACCGCCTTTGTTTCGCCTTTCCCACAATATTATCTACGTGGTATTTCCAATTTAAGTTGCTCGTAATTGTAATTCCTGGGTATTTAGTCGAATTGACAACCCTTAAATTTGTACGATTTATCGAATACCCAAAATTTATCGGATTTCTTTTAGTACCTATGTGGATGACCGCGCACTTTTCTTTGTTTAATGCCAAATGTCACTTTTCGCACCATACAGAAGTTCTCTCTAGATTATTTTGTTATTGGAATTGATCGTCTGATGATTTTACTAGACGGTAAATTACAGCGTCATCTGCAAACAATCTAAGGTGGCTGCTCAGATTATCACCTAGATCATGTATGTAAATCAGGAACAGCAGAGGGCCTATGACACTACCTTGTGGAACGCCAGATATCACTTCTATTCTACTCGATGATTTACCGTCTATCACTACGAACTGTGACCTCTCTGAGAGGAAATCACGAATCCAGTCAGACATACTCCATATGCACACAATTTGATTAATAGTCGATTGTGAGGAACGGTATCAAAAGCCTTCTGGAAATCTAGGAATATGGAATCGATGTGAGATCCCTTGTCGACAGCACTCATTATTACTTCATGGGAGTAAAGAGCTAGCTGTGTTGCACAAGAACAATATTTTCTGAATCCGTGTTGGTTATGCATCAATAAGTCATTTTCTTCAAGGTGACTCATAATGTTCGAATACAGTAAATGCTCCAAAATCCTACTGGAAATTGAGGTCAGTGATATGAGTCTGTAATTCAATGGGTTACTCCTATTTCCTTTCTTGAATATTGGTGTGACCTGTGCTACTTTCCAGTCTTTAGGAACAGACCTATCGCCAGGTGAGTGGTTGTATATGATTGCTAAGAAAGGCGCTATTGTGTCTGTATACTCTCAAAGGAACCTGATTGGTATACCATCTGGACCGGAAGACTTGCCTTTCTTAAGTGATTTGAGTTGTTTCTCAACACCTAAGATATCTACTTTTATGTCACTCATGCTAACAGCTGTTCTATTTTCGATTTCAGGAATATTTACTTCGTCTTCTTTCGTGAAGGAATTACAGAAAACTGTATTCAGTAACTCCTCTTTAGTGGCACCATCATCGGTAACATTTTCGTTGCTATCGCGCAGTGACGGTATTGACTGTTTTTTTGCCAGTGGTGTACTTTACATACGACCAGACTCTCTTTGGGTTTTCTACCATATTTTGAGACAATGTTTCATTGTGGAAACTATTAAAAGCATCTAGCATTGACATCCGCACGAAATTTCGAGCTTCCGTGAAACTTACCTAGTCTTGGGGATTTTGCGTTCTTCTGAATTTGGCATGCTTTATTCGTTGCTTCCGCAACAGTGTTCTGACGTGTTTTGTGTACCACGGTGGATCCGTCCCGTCTCTTATTAACTTATGCGGTTTGAATCTGTCTACTGCTGTCGATAGTGCATCGTTGAATTTGGGCCATATCTAGTCTACACTTACATAATTAGCTTGGAAGGAATGGAGACTCTTTTAGGAAGGCATCAAGCGAATTTTTATCTGCTGTTTATTTGCGTTATTTTTAGTGATTTTGGTTGATATGGTTTTGAGCCTCGCTACAATGACCTTGTGTTCACTAATCCCTGTATCCGTCATGATGCTCTCTATTAGATCAGGATTATTTGTGGCTAAGAGGTCAAGTGTGTTTTCGCAACCATTTACAATTCGTGTGGGCTCAGGAACTAATTGGTCAAAGTAATTCACAGAGAAAGCATTTAGTACAATTTCGGAAGATGTTTTCTACCACCAGCTTTGAACATGTATTTTCTCCAACAGATCGAGGATAGATTGAAGTGTCCACTAATTGTAACTGTATGAGTGGAGTACTTATTTGCAAGCTGTTGTCAGTGATTGACAAAGTTGTTCGATGTCCTCATGAGGGATCTCGTGCCAAGTTCTGTCCAACTGGCGCGTTAGATCGTCAAAATCGTGTGCTGGTTGCAGGGCCCTGCCCATAATGCTTTAAACGTTCTCATTTGAGGAGAGATCCTTTGACTTTGCTGGCCAATGTAGGGTTTCGCAAGCATGAAGACAGGCTGTAGAAACTCTCCGTGTGCAGGCGCGTATTATCTTGCTGAAATGTAATCCAAGGACGGTTTGCCATGAAGGGCAACAAAACATGGCGTAGAAAATCGACGACGTACCGCTGTGCTGTAAGAGTGCCGCGGATGACAAAGCGGTCCTGCTATGAAAAGAAATGGCACCCCAGACCATCACTTCTGGCTTTCAGGCTGTATGGCTGGCGACAGTCAAGCTGGCATCCCATCTATGTCTGGAGCGCCTCCAGACACGTCTTCGCTCGTCACCAGCGCTCAGTTCGAAGTGGAGGTCCGCAGTTCGTGGTCTCGCGGTCGCGCTCTTGCTTCCCGAGCATGGGGTCCCGTGTTCGATTCTCGGAGGGGTCAGGGATTTTCACCTGCCTCGAGATGACTGGGTGTTTGTGCTGTCCTCATCATTTCGTCATTCATGAATGTGGCGAGATTGGACTGAGCAAGGGTTAGGAATTTGTACGGGCGCTGATAACTGTTCAGTTGAGCGCCTTACAAACCAAACATGATCATCGAAGTGGTGCTCATCACTGAAGACATTTCTACTACAGTCAACGCAATTAACGCCCGAAGATGTGTCTGGAGAACGTTTGGAGCAGTATGGGCAGAGCCCTCCACCCAGCTCGGAATTTTGACGAGCTAACGCATTAGTTGGACGGAATTTGGCACGATATCATTCAGGAAGACAGCAAACAACTCAGTCAATGCCAAGCCGAATAATTGTTTCTATAGGTTCCAGAGGTGAACCAATGCGTTATTGACTTCTCAGTTTGTCAAGCACTTTCTCTTGAATATCTCATCCATTTCTTTATGAATTTGTAATCATTTATTTGTCTGTACATGCACATTACATCTACCCCGATTTCCGTCCCATTGGATGATTGAATGATTCCTTCCTGGTACGTCGTCGTCTTTTTTATTTTAACTTGTATTCATGTGTAGGGCATTGTTGGCTGGGATATCCTAGGCGTCGGTTCCGCCACCTGTTGGGAAGTGTGTACTTCCTCGGCACACACCTGCCAATTTCCTTGCAGATATGTGACAGTTGTGTCGTATGTGTATTTGTAGAATGCAGGTGATCGTGATGAATGAGCGTATGGAGTAGTGTTCCGTTTGTGTTGTATGACGATGAGGGAAGGGAGTGGCTAAGACCAGGTGCCGACACGTAGCCGATTCCCTTCGAGAAGCACAAAGAAGCCTGCTGAGCTTAAATCCTCATCAGACAGGCGGATCGTTATCAACAGTGTTACACGCCCTCATGCCATGAGACTTTGCGGACAGGTTTATAATTTAGTTAGCGCAAAGACTGATGACCAGGAACTTCACGCCATCATCTCTCCTCAGCTTTCCGGCCAAATATTGCTAGTGAACACTTCATCCACCACCATGATACGAACCAGCTTTCGTCAAAGTCGAGCACCGCGGGTGTGCGTTAGCAGCGTCGGTTAAGGAGGTGGATGTCTTTCGAGGAGATAACGCCAGATTCCATGTTGTCATTACTGTCCTAAGCCACCTCGATACAAAGGTTGGAACAAGTACCACGGCAGCAATTTCTACGGACCTGTACCTTATTAAAAATGCGAAAGACTTTCAGTAAGTAATGCAACACATTTTTTTCTTCTCAAAGCAGGTTGCCTTTTTTGAGGATTCCAGTATGCCCTATTATTCCCCAGTTCTTTTGTCTTCAATACGCTATCTTTCAACATAATCTTCGTTGAATGCAACGGCCTTGCGCCACATTACTGGGAAGGCTTGTATGCCCAAATAGTACTACTCTACTTGTTTAGGTCAGCGCCAAGGTCTTGCTGCATCAATTAGCACCCCATCATCCACGTACTGCTGCCCGCGGTGTGCATCCTTCATTGGGTCAAACAAATGGAAATCGGAAGGTGCGAAATCCGGGCTGCAGGGTGGATGATGAAGAACAGTTCAATGAAGTACTGTGAACATTACTAACAGAGACGTCCAGCTGAGTAGCGAGATGTTTGATTATGATCCGTCAATCACATCAAATGAGAGCGCCCGTTCGTTCCAACATTACACGAGTAATAGTTATGTGCAGCTGAAACGCGGAAGATCTTATAGATTTGTGCGACCTTGGTGCGATGATGACAGACGTCTCAGCCGACTGTCCGGGCTCTTGTTCATTGCCAGGTCTCCGTAGACATCTGAAAGCACCTATGAATATTTGCGATGCTCTGGTTTTCAGCCAAAACATATTCAGTAAGAGCTCTTTGCTAGGAACGCAGCTCCGTTCCAGACGCCATGTGGATGGCTACGTATAGCGCCAGCACCTGTCGGAACTTCATGAAACTATCGGGAGTGAAGCAGGAATATCCCACGGTGTCGCACAACAAATACCGCGTTTTTTCAACCGTAATTGGCCGAGAAAAAAGAAGTGCTGCATTACTTATTGAAAGCCACTCGTATAAGGTCATGGCTCTCTGAGACGCTGGCACGCCATCGCTTACCAGACACCGTGATCGGCGAGCTTTGGCACAGAGTTGAGGCAGAATGCCGTCACGTAACCGTATCTGTCATCGAAGCTCAGTTCCATTCAATGTCCAATCGGATTGCAGCTGCTGTTGTTATTGCCAGAGGTGGCATCTCCGAGTAGTAAGTTTCACATCCTACGTTCACACTACCGACAAATTAAATTACGTATCTCTCTACTTCACTGTATTGCACAATAGGTAAAATTTCGTCTTTTATCGTCCTTCTTGATGCTGCAGTTGTCGCAGTTTGAAATCACTTAAAAAAATCTGTCATTTTGTTTTTCAGTTAATGTCGTACTTCCCAATACTCTAAGGAGTGTTCAAATGAGAACCTACGAAACATCGCAACAACCAAATCGGTTGAAATTTGCGTATGCCCCTTGCACGGGTGCGAAAGTAGCGTCATCATCTTCAGCTAAAAAACTCAAAGCTGTGTCCACAGTAGACAAGGTGATACACACCGTATTTTTCGATGTTCGAGTGCGATACTCATCGAATTCGTCGACCACAGACAAACCATTTACAGCGAGGTGTACCGCGAGGCACTCCCCTAACCTACAAAAGTCCGCCAGGAGCAACTGGCCTGGGCTGCTCATGGAGAGATTGATCCCGTTCGACGATAACGCGCGTCCACGCCTTTCCTAGGTCACACAAAGCCAATGGCCAAGTGGGAGCACCTTGAGCATCCGCCTTACAGCCCCAGACATGCCGCCCTTCGACTTCCATGTGTTTGGTCAGCTAAAGAGAACATCCCAAAGGGAAGCGCTTCAACTCTCACGACCAACTGAAGGATGCAGTGGAGGACTGGCTCCTGTCACAGCCACACGTGTTCTGGGAATTGGGAATCCTTCGGCTCGTGAAACAGTGGGGTAGTTGGGCTCAGGTCTCTCTTGATTACTTTTGAATAAAGGCTTCAACTACACCCACAATGTTGTTTCCTGTCTTCTTTTTCGAACATCCCTCACATATCTCCGTCATCTAGTAGATTGATTTAGTATCCCAGATTTTGATGTTATATATATTATTATTCTGGGAAATCCAAAGGGTGACAATTATTGAACTATATGAAACAAAATAGCCATAAATTCTGAACGGTTTGCGTTAGGGCGTTCAAACTGCACGGTTGTCTTTGGGACATGACGGGAATTAGTATGCGCATGCATGGTTTGGTTTAGCGACGAAGGCCACTTTCATTGGGATGCATCCGTCAATAAGCAAAATTGGTGCACTTGGGGACTGAGAATTCGCATTTCGCGATCGAGAATTCTCTTCACCCTCAACAGGTGACTCTGTAGTATGCAGTGTCCAGTCACAGAATAATCGATGCGATATTCCTTGATGGCACGGTGACTACTGCGATGGTTAGAAAATGATTTCATCCCCATTACCGAAAGTGGCCCTGATTTCAACAAGATGTGGTCCATGCAAGACGGAGCTCGACCCCATCGAAGCAGGAGTGTGTCTGGTGTTCTGGAGGACATCTTTGGGGACCGCATTCTGGCCTCTGGGTACGGGGTACCAAGAGGTCACAATCATGGGTCTCGATTTGCCGCCACTTTCTCCAGATCTGAACATATGCAACTTATTTTTGTGGGGCTAAATTAACGTGTACATAAATAGCCCCAAAACCATTTCTGAGCTGAAAACAGCAATTCAGGTCATCGACAGCATCGAAGTTCCGACACTTCAGCGGGTCAGGCAGAATTTCGCTATTCGTCTGCGCCACATTATCGTCAATGATGGCAGCCGTATCGATCATGTCATAACCTAGATCCGAATCTCTGTAGTGACGTTTCTAAGTTGAATAAAGTGTGTTCACGCCGTAATTTGTAACTAAGTTACGTTTTTTTCATATAGTTCAATAATTGTCACCCTGTATGTAACACTCTGGAGGAAGCAACTGGTGACAAAATTATTGCAGTATGTAATTCTAAAGTGCCACAGTACCTAGCAATACAAATCTGTTTCACTGGTCACAGCGTGCCTTTGATCTCACACACATTATACACTTCTATTTTCATAATCCAACGTAGTAGAGAAAGTGTACTAGAAATAACATACCAAATGATCGCATCTTACGGAACAGTTCATAGAGCTCAACGCGGCACGACTTAATTGATGAGACAGGGAGATGAGTAAAATACGTATCGAATCTGCGCGAGTGGTTAATGATCAGTATCCTGATATTCCGGGCAGTCTGTGCATGGTTTGAGAAGATTTAGACACTGATTTAGACAAGGGTTCCTCCACCTCACAAAAACAGTACGGAAATATCTGAAACACGTCGTATGATTCATAGGAATGTTGTATACGTGTGATTCAGATTTATGATAACCGACAACTTATAATAAGAAAAGGAATATCTAGACCCAGAAACAAAAAAATAATTGTCACTTCATGTATAGGCGATTGCTCATTAGTTACGAAGACCAATGGGCTGGGGCGAATGTAGAACATCTGTATTCGTTTTCAGTTACTGTTCGTTTTATAATATTCGTATCTTGATCCATTTATTTTTGGTTAATGGTATACGTATCGGTCCTACGTTGTGATTTTGAAAATATTAGTACTATAGCGTGGCATTTTCAGTGATTGTTTTTTTATAAACTTGAAATTCAAGTACATTACTTCCTATGCTGATGACTTGGTCTCATTGTAACTTTCACGTAAACTGGTTTCCTTTCATCTCCTCTCTTTTTATGTGTTTTTCACTTGTTTATATTAGGACGCTTGCACGCTCATGTAATTTCCTGTTACGTCTGCAGCATTCTTGTAATATGAAACCTTAAAACCTCTACAATTTGTGTACAAGTGTGTCCACTAAAGGTATTTATATTGCTATTTAGTTATCAGATAAAAGCATCCCAGCCGCGTGGGGTAGCCGCGTGGTCTCAGGCGCCTTGCAACGGTTCGCGCGGCTCCCCTGTCGGAGGTCCGAGTCCTCCCTCGGACACGTGAGTGTGTGATGTCCTTAGCGTAAGTTAGTTTAAGTTTGATTAAAGTAGTGTGTAAGCCTAGGGACCGATGACCTCAAAAGTTTGGTCTCATAGGAACTTACCATCATTAAGCGTCCCATAAGAGCAAATTGATCTATACCCGTGGTCTAGGGATAGCGTCTTTGATTCATAATCAAAACGTCTTCGGTCCCAGGTTCGATCCCTGCCACTTGCTAAATTCTGATAAATAATCAGCATTGGCGGCCGAAGACTTCCGGCATAAGAAGTCAGCCTCATTCTGCCAACGGCCTTGTCAAAGAGGGTGGAGGAGCGGATAGAGGTTCAGGGCACTCTCTTGTCCTAGGGGTGGGAAATTGCCCCTAAAGGCGGAAGAATCAGCAACGATCAACGACATGAGGATGCAGAAGTCAATGGAAACCACTGAATTAAAGACACGTAACGTGTATCCACAGGACATGTGGCCTGTAATTGAAGAAGTGTCATGATGATCTCTCCATTGGCAAAAGATTCCGAAATAGTCCCCCATTCGGGTCTCCGGGAGGGGACTGCCAAGGGGGAGGTTACCATGAGGAAAAGATTGAATAATCAACGAAAGGATAACGGTCTACGAGTCGGGGCGTGGAATGTCAGAAGCTTGAACGTGGTAGGGAAACTAGAAAATCTGAAAAGGGAAATGCAAAGACTCAATCTAGATATAGTAGGGGTCAGTGAAGTGAAGTGGAAGGAAGACAAGGATTTCTGGTCAGATGAGTATCGGGTAATATCAACAGCAGCAGAAAATGGTATAACAGGTGTAGGATTCGTTATGAATAGGACGGTAGGGCAGAGGGTGTGTTACTGTGAACAGTTCAGTGACCGGGTTGTTCTAATCAGAATCGGCAGCAGACCAACACCGACAACGATAGTTCAGGTATACATGCCGACGTCGCAAGCTGAAGATGAACAGATAGAGAAAGTATGAGGATATTGAAAGGGTAATGCAGTATGTAAAGGGGGACTGGAACGCAGTTGTAGGGGAAGGAGTAGAGGAAAAGGTTACAGGAGAATATGGGCTTGGGACAAGGAATGAAAGAGGAGAAAGACTAATTGAGTTCTGTAACAAGTTTCAGCTAGTAATAGCGAATACCTGTTCAAGAATCACAAGAGGAGGAGGTATACTTGGAAAAGGCCGGGAGATACGGGAAGATTTCAATTAGATTACATCATGGTCAGACAGAGATTCCGAAATAAGATACTGGATTGTAAGGTGTACCCAGGAGCAGATATAGACTCAGACCACAATATAGTAGTGATGAAGAGTAGGCTGAAGTTCAAGACATTAGTCAGGAAGAATCAAAACGCAAAGAAGTGGGATACGGAAGTACTAAGGAACGACGAGATACGTTTGAAGTTCTCTAAAGCTATAGATACACCAATAAGGAATAGCGTAGTAGGCAGTACAGTTGAAGAGGAATAAACATCTCTAAAAAGGGCCATCACAGAAGTTGGGAAGGAAAACATAGGTACAAAGAAGGTAACTGCGAAGAAACCATGGGTAACAGAAGAAATACTTCAGTTGATTGATGAAAGGAGGAAGTACAAACATGTTCCGGGAAAATCAGGAATACAGTAATACAAGTCGCTGAGGAATGAAATAAATAGGAAGTGCAGGGAAGCTAAGACGAAATGGCTGCAGGAAAAATGTGAAGACATCGAAAAAGATATGATTGTCGGAAGGACAGACTCAGCATACAGGAAAGTCAAAACAACCTTTGGTGACACTAAAAGCAACGGTGGTAACATTAAGAGTGCAACGGGAATTCCACTGTTAAATGCAGAGGAGAGAGTAGATAGGTGGAAAGAATACATTGAAAGCCTCTATGAGGGTGAAGATTTGTCTGATGTGATAGAAGAAGAAACAGGAGTCGATTTAGAAGAGATAGGGGATCCAGTATTAGAATCGGAATTTAAAAGAGCTTTGGAGGACTTACGGTCAAATAAGGCAGAAGGGATAGATAACATTCCATCAGAATTTCTAAAATCATTGGGGGAAGTGGCAACGAATCGACTATTCACGTTGGTGTGTAGAATATATGAGTCTGGCGACATACCATCTGACTTTCGGAAAAGCATCATCCACATAATTCCGAAGACGGCAAGAGCTGACAAGTGCGAGAATTATCGCAAAATCAGCTTAACAGCTCATGCATCGAAGCTGCTTACAAGAATAACATACAGAAGAATGGGAAAGAAAATTGAGAATGCGCTAGGTGACGATCAATTTGGCTTTAGGAAAAGTAAAGGGACGAGAGAGGCAATTCTGACCTTACGGCTAATAATGAAAGCAAGGCTAAGGAAAAATCAAGACACATTCATAGGATTTGTCGACCTGGAAAAAGCGTTCGACAATATAAAATGGTGCAAGCTGTTCGAGATTCTGAAAAAAGTAGGGGTAAGCTATAGGGAGAGACGGGTCATATACAATATGTACAACAACCAAGAGGGAATAATTAGAGTGGACGATCAAGAACGAAGTGGTCGTATTAAGAAGGGTGTAAGGCAAGGCTGTAGCCTTTCGCCCCTACTCTTCAATCTGTACATCGAGGAAGCAATGATGGAAATAAAAGAAAGGTTCAGGAGTGGAATTAAAATACAAGGTGAAAGGATATCAATGATATGATTCCCTGATGACATTGCTATCCTGAGTGAAAGTGAAGAAGAATTAAATGATCTGCTGAACGGAATGAACAGTCTAATGAGTACACAGTATGGTTTGAGAGTAAATCGGAGAAAGACGAAGGTAATGAGAAGTAGTAGAAATGAGAACAGCGAGAAACTTAACATCAGGATTGATGGTCACGAAGTCAATGAAGTTAAGGAATTCTGCTACCTAGGCAGTAAAATAACCAATGACGGACGGAGCAAGGAGGACATCAAAAGCAGACTCGCTATGGCAAAAAAGGCATTTCTGGCCAAGAAAAGTCTACTAATATCAAATGCCGGCCTTAATTTGAGGAAGAAATTTCTGAGGATGTACGTCTGGAGTACAGCATTGTATGGTAGTGAAACACGGACTGTGGGGAAAACCGGAACAGAAGAGAATCGAAGCATTTGAGATGTGGTGCTATAGACGGATGTTGAAAATTAGGTGGACTGATAAGGTAAGGAATGAGGAAGTTCTACGCAGAATCGGAGAGTAAAGGGATATGTGGAAAACACTGATAAGGAGAAGGGACAGGATGATAGGACATCTGCTAAGACATGAGGGAATGACTTCCATGGTACTAGAGGGAGCTGTAGAGGGCAAAAACTGTAGAGGAAGACAGAGATTGGAATACGTCAAGCAAATAATTGAGGACGTAGGCTGCAAGTGCTACTCTGTGATGAAGAGGTTAGCACAGGAAAGGAATTCGTGGCGGGCCGCATCAAACCAGTCAGTGGACTGATGACCACTTTAAGGCAGTGCCAGCAGTCACCATAAAAATCATTTTCATAAAATGAACACCTGTGATGCATTACCTTTAACTGATCCATCCGCTTATGAAGGTATAATTCTTCCTAACGTCTCGAGAAATCATAAAATAAGTGACCGATTACACATATTTCTATGTCTAAGGGACTTTGCGGTTTTGTAGAGGCGAACAAATGCTAGAGCGTATACAACACACTGCTGAGGATTTTCTATAAACTACACTTGCACGAGGAAAGAAGTGAGCCTGATGTCAAATGATCTTTCATTATTAAATTTATTTATTTATTTGATTTGTTAGGTGAAAAAAGAAGAGAGAGGGAAAGAGACGGATGTTACGATACAATTCAAGAGGCCATTATGACCATTTATTTAATGTTAATTTAGGAATACGAAATATATCTCAGTGCACCTTTATGTCCAGAACACACGCCAGTCGGAACTTAAAACAACTGTCCGCGACTTATAGACCATCTGTAGAGACTCACTCTGCTGTCGCATGATGACGCTGTGCATTACGCCTCCACATTTTAATGGTCCGTCTCTCAGCTTCCGCGTCCAGTTTAACGCACAGCGCGCCGGCATGGCGTGCACATTAACGTCGGGGTCCGTCCAAGGCGAGAGCGGAAACGGCAGCACTAACGGCTGCGATGGTTCATCAGTGCGAGGGCTGTGCATGCCGATGTGGTACTCCAGATAGCGAGGCAGTTTGCAGCTCTGCAAGAAGGAGGCAAGGAAGTTCGGTGTTTAACGTCCTGTCGACGACGTCTTGCTGCATTGAAAGATGACTACCCACACAGTTCAGGAAGCCGCTTTGGGTACGCAGCACATAAATATTCTCATATCTCCCAAAGCAAAAATCTCCCTTATAAGTTATCCTTTCCTCCCATGTTTGGACGTTATTTTATTGTGCTAACTGAAGTCTGTGTACCTTTGTTTAACAACGTACACTAGGAAGTATAGATGTGAAGCAATTCGGCATCGACTCACGCGACTGACACGTGTTACTTCCGACTCTCCTCTTCTTTGTTGTTACTGTAACTGCTTTTGTATGTAGCGATAGTTTGCACATTTTGTGCAGTTTTATGGGATAAATCATATTGTGGCAGCCAGTACTGATACTAGTGGGTAAAAAACAAACACTGTGCGGCTGGTTCCGACGGAGGTTCGAGTCCTCGCTCGGACATGGGTGTGTGTGTGTGTGTTTGTCCTTAGGATAATTTAGGTTAAGTAGTGTGTAAGCTTAGGGACTGATGACCTTAGCAGGTAAGTCCCATAAGATCTCACACACATTTGAACATTTCTGAAAAAACAAACACTAGGGACTGAAACATGTAAAGGAATGTATAAGGGAGTAACTTAGAACCGACGACTTCTCTTTGTTTTTTTTGTTTGTTTTGCATGTAATAACCGTTCATCATCCATTGTTAGTCCACTATGTATTTTATATTTTTACAGTACACAAATTGCATCTTATAAATAATAATAATTTGTTGATCGCGTAACGTCTGCGGCTTTATTAAACCAAAGAAATTACTTCTGATATAAGTACAGTTCACATGCAGAAACATAAAAAATATATAATTACTGTTGTTATTTTCCACTCAGTAGAACATTCATCATGATCAAAGGTAAGAGTTTATTGGTATTAACAAATACAAAAGCTGAAACTTCCTGGCAGAGGTAAACCTGTGAGTACCGGGCGTGTATCGTACTTCGGCAGCTGAGATGGTAGAGCACTTGCCCGCGAAAGGCAAAGGTCCCGAGTTCGAGTCTCGGTCGGGCACACAGTTTTAATCTGCCAGGAAGTTTCATATCAGCGCACACTCCGCTGCAGAGTGAAAATCTCATTCTGGAAATACAAAAGCTGTTTATGAAGAACAAAAAAAAAAAATGGTTCAAATGGCTCTGAACACTATGCGACTTAACTTCTGTGGTCATCAATCCCCTAGAACTTAGAACTACTTAAACTTAACTAACGTAAGAACAACACACACATCCATGCCCGAGGCAGGATTCGAACCTGCGACCGTAGCGGTCATGCGGTTCCAGAGTGAAGCGCCTAGAACCGCACGGCCACACCGGCCGGCTTATGAACAACAGAAATATTCATTATATAAGATCGAAGAAATAGTGAAGCGGTGTTTGATATACTTCTATTCTGAGAATTTCTTTTCTTTAATTTTACCTATTAGTTGAGGGCATGTATCGTTTTCTTTATTTTTACTACCGGATTCCTTTGTTTCACCTTACAAATTTTCGAATAAAACCTGAACTAAATATTGACAATTTCAGGTTTGCTGTAAATACCGATTGTTTTTAAGTAACAGACAGGAGGGTGAGTATGTAGGACAAAAATCCTCCGTAGGTTGCCCGGCCCTTTATACACACGTCAAAAAAAATTTGCATAACCTCGGTTCCGAGAGTTCCTGAATCTGTACAGAAAATTGGAATAGAGATTAACATAAAAATCATTTTTGCCATTTTTATTGCTCATGAAAACCACACATTGCATGTTGTACCAGCATACAGATGTCGTGGTCCAAATTGCTGTACACACCAGTACCTCTTGCACTGATGCATGCCTGTATTCGTCGTGGCATACTGTCCACAAGTTCTTCAAGGCACTGTTCGTCCTGATTGTCCCACTCCTCAACGGCAATTCGGCGTAGATCCTTCAGAGTGGTTGGTGGGTCACGTCGTCCATAAACAGCCCTTTTCTATCTATCCCAGGCATGTTCGATAGGGTTCATCTCTGGAGAACATGCTGGTCATTCTAGTCGAGCGATGTCGTTATCCTGAAGGAAGTCATTCACAAGATATGCACGATGGAGGCACATGTTGTCATCCATGAAGACGAATGCCTCGCCAATATGCTGCCAATATGGTTGCACTATCGGTCGGAGGATGGCATTCACGTATCGTACACCCGTCACGGCGCCTTCCATGACCACCGGCGGCGTACGTTGGCCCCACATAATGACACCCAAAAACAGCAGGGAACCTCCACCTTGCTGCACTCGCTGGACAGTGCGCCTTAGGCGTTCAGCCTGACTGGGTTGCCACCAAACACATCTCCGACAATTGTCTGGTTGAAGGCATATTACCTGCAGATATCACCTGAATTTGTTGTTACTTACGTTTCAAGCCGTTGTTGATTGACCGAGGTACAGACCGTGAATGCTAAAACTCATCTCACGATTTTGGGCACCCAAAGAGTGGTGGTGGTCTGGGGAGAGGGGGTTGACAATAGCAATGCGCTACAAGAATGGGGAAGGGAAACCGACATTTTTGAGTCATAAATTATGGTAATTAAATTGACATCTATGAGCCATTAATTAAATCCTAAATAAACAAAACTAAGAGTGCAAGTGAACTTTTTTTTACATTGACATAAATTACATTGTCCGTTTACTTAAAGTCACTAAGCCAAATCGTCGGTTTGATTCCATAGGACCACAGCTCCCCTTTTGTGAATAGTGGTAACTTCGTAGATTTACATAGTTTTTATCAACACTTTACGTTGCTCTCTCTTCGTATGAATTTCTTCGGTTGCAGTTTGCTACTGTAGGGTGACTTCATTGCAGAATTGTAAGTAGTTTTGGTATAAACGTTGTTCTTTTGTTAGTTTTGCTCATTCTATTTCGATGATTTACTAATAGAGTTTTCTAGTTATATGGAAATATACTTAAGTTCACGTCTGTCTTTTTTATAAGAGGAGGGAAATGCATTTGGGACAACATTTGATATTTGGAGTATTATTTACTGCACGAAGGATAGGGATTTAAAAATAACAAAGAAATTACTATTGACTGCGGTTCTTCATGGAACCCAAAGAAAAAATTTCTTTTTTCTTTATTTCCAATTCATTCTTACCATTCCATTATATGGATAGAGGATAGGCTATCAAAGATACAGGCACCCTGCTCGTCGACCAAAAGTTTTAATAATACATAAAGTCAAAACAAAATAATTGAAAGACGAAACATTTATGTATGTTTCAAAATTAATTTAAGTATGATTTTCACTTATGGTATTGGGTAAGATTAACCTGTTTGCTTTGTTTCCTTTTAATTGAAATCAAAAAGATAAAAGTAAAGAACATAATAGAAATGATGGCACAGGTAGGTAATGCTCAAAAATGAAATACTGCGAATTCATTAAATACTGAAAGACCTACGCAGGGGAATAATAGTTAAAAAAAAGGGAATTGTAGGAACTGTGCGTTTAAAGGAAGAAGGGGCTGCCTCTCTGAGGAGGGGGGCAGATGTTGTGGTGGATCGTTGGAAACAGAAAGGCTGTAAGAGACTGGGTGTAGCCAAGGCCGTGTCGTCAGGTGTAGGGTTAATGGAAAGTGTCACACAAGGGTGGGAGCGTACTTTCACTGGGAACTAAAGAGGTAATAGTAGGGCCGTTAAATTCCAATTTACAGGAAGTGTAGGATCTGCAGAAGTTCTCATTGTGAGTGAGACAGGATGGGAATTAGATGAGATGGTAAAAAATTCATGTGATGGAAGGTAAAAGGAAGGGAAGGCAGAGTGCGTGCGTTAAAGGATTTAAAGAGGATGATAGAACTATACTGGGTAACATTAGCGTAATAGGAGATAGGTCGGATCAAGGTTTTGTGGTAGGTATGAGGGTCGTTGGAAGGGTGCACCCGGTTTGTGGTTTTAGCTTGTTGTGGGATTTCTGTCGGATGATTAGCAGGTGAGATTTCCATGTTTTTCACTGGTCGAGTATTAGTCCCAAATATTTTAGTAAGTTGATTTGTAGGATAAGATGGTGATAAATGCTTACGAAGAGGTCATAGGGATGGAATCTGCGGGTAGTTTGTTCTTTAATTACTGTCTGGGATTTGGAAGTGTTCATCTGGACTAAAAAATGGCTACCTCAGGAAACAACATGGTAGAGTCATCGGCGGGACTGCTGAATGCAACATAGAGGTTTAGGAAAACGGTGTCATCAGACACACAGAAACATATCACATACAGAAACCTACAAATATTTCATTGTGTATTCTCATGAGACTGCTTTTGGTTTTGTTTCTCTCAGTTGTGTGTGTATGTGAGGGAGAGGGGGAGGAGGGGTAGGGACAGTGGACGAGCTTAAGATTGCAGGGAGGTGTTAATGATGAAACTGAATGCAGAATCAAACAACTGAATTAAGCATCTGCTTTATCTCACACTAAGGTAAGACGTAAGATTCTCTCCGCACCGACCTATCATACCTCTCACGTCTCTCGTCGTACATTAACGAAAACAGGGCTCGTGGCAGACGTTTACTGAAGAATAACAGGCCGAGTAGGAGGAAAACAGCGAGTCTTCTCTACAAGAGCCAATGTTTTCTTTTCGCTCATCGCAACGTCCGGCTCAAGAGCCACTCCTGTGCATTCTTTCTGGTGCATAGCTCTCTGCAGGGTATTAATAATATGCGCTCTAGAGTGCTTCTAGCTGTCATGTAACTAACTGAAGGGATCGTTTACAGACACACACTCAACACACTAATGTTAGTCCCCGGGAAAACGTTCAAAATACACAGTGGCGACAAACATATGCGAGCAAACAACACCATTTTTTAAAGTTGACATTTGCAGTGCTGAAATCAATTCGGTTTTTCACGTACAGGCATGTCATATGACATGTGAAAGGTGCCATATCTCTCCACTATTCATCTCTTGTCTTAGATCTGTAGCTCGAATAGCAGTTCAGAACGATTTTCCAGTTCAGTGTCATTTTAAAATTCACCCTACCTTGCAGAGAACACAGGCTTCTGTTAACGTTTTACCATAAGTCTTACTGTTCTTCATCATTATCCTTGTTTTCATGCCAAGCATTGCGGGTTGGTACTTGTTGAGAAACACAATATTTTTACAAGACATTATTGTGTCGTATAGCGGATAGCAACACTAACATGATCACCAACTAAAAGTAGTCTTAATATCGAATGCCTGTAGGAAGTACAGCAGCCAGACAACATAGAGATTTTCCTCTTACATTCTCTTCCTGCAGCCCTGAACAACTACCGAAAACATGTTCCACTTATTCCGAACGATGCCAGTAATTAACTTAACAACTGGTATAACAGTGGGGGTTATTACAATGCAGTTTGGCTTAGGTGACACAGGCATCAGTTCCTTCCATTTAATGCTGTTAGAAGTATTCTCGACCATCAGAGATTTATCAGTGCAGTTGTAATCTAAGATTCACATACACGTGTTACTCTAAATCGAGGCGGCATCTCTACGTTACAAAATGACTAACCAGGAACACGGCTTCAATCCCTTTCAAAAATCTGGTTTACAATACTGCATATAACTATCGCCTGAACTTCAGTGTGTGAATACTATCATAATCTACTCATTAAGAGGAATAATCTTATATTAGAGGTTTAACAAAGTAAGACAAGTAATTCTGTTGCAAACTGTATGTGTCTTGTGGCAGTGTTACTCATGGCGCACAAAATATCCAGAATACATTTATGCAGTATTTGAAAATGAGGACACTCAGCAGCTTTCTACAAAATTTACAGATAATTTCAAGCCCTTACAAAACATTTTTCCCAGACAACTCCCCCAATGTAACGAAAGGAAAGAAGCTTACCGCTTCCTAAATTTTCGCTGTTCATGCACTAAAACTTCAGCATCAGGTATGACGTTGTAATTTATTACTTATTTCCTATTATATTCGGAACATATTTTACAGACAGTAATGACGTATACCACCGAATATACTAGTAAAGTTACATCACTGTACAACACATGGTTCAGGAGATATGACGTCATAAACATTTAGATGCGTGAGAAACTTGCTTTTGCTTAAAACGCTGACTATACATATCCATTGTTTGAAAGTGAAAGCTCTCGCACTTCCAGCAAACGTAAATCGTAATTTCAAACCTTTCTAAACATTTTCTCATTTACGCGACTGACACAATAATTCATTTGTAATCAGACGCTTGAAGGTATTTTATGCATAGGATTTAGATTCTTTAAGAACCGGGGCCTGGAGTTCACTGGTTTGCATTAACGGACTACTTCAATAATCCATCTTTTCGATAACAGCCTACCTGGGCAGCCCTCTCGATGCTAGGAGAGGGATATGTTCTGTCTTTGGTTTTCAGAGAGTCCCTTCTCTATCTCATTGTCTTCATCAATCCAGACGCAACACTACACTTGGCACGCACTCATAGATATAACACAGCAGGCACGCGCGCACACACACACACACACACACACACACACACACACACACACACACACTTACCGAAGAATCGGTGCTGAATAAGGGGGAATGAAACTAATCTCACTGATCTAGACGGCTAATGTCCCTTGGCGACACACCAGCCAGCACTGTCGTAACACGTTCACATTTAGACTTTCTCAGCATCCTACTGGAGATAAAGTATGTGCCATAGAGAAGTGGACCAACAGTTAACTGTTGTAACAATTCTGCTTTGTTTGTTGCAAACCTTTGTGACGAGTATCACTTTCTGCGTAAATGAATGAAATTCATAATGTAGGCCTAAAGTTGTTCTTTTTCTTAAATTCCACATAAACATAAAATTCAATACAAGGTTGGAGATGCGCATTGAAACTGTAAAATTAAAACAACTAAAAAGGACAGACACTGTAATAAGTTCTGATGACAAATTTCTAAAATTACTTTATATCAAAAAATACGTGAAGCCCGCATCACCATTGCTAGTGACAGACTATTTCGATGGACAAGAGAGATGATATTTCAGAGTGTATTACTAATGAACAAGGTTTCACATAGCCTGTAATCAGCGGAACTTCCTCATGTACCTTATAACTACCCCAGACGCAGATTTAAGAAAAATATTCAATTGTGACAAATCGAAAGGATGTGCTTGCTGAATGTTACGCATTCAGGTCATGTCCAGGGAACTGCAGTTCAGGTGTTAACATAGGCACAAATGTGCGAACCGGACACATATCGTGCTGGTGCCACGTATTAGTACGTATTTGGATTTATATATCCTCTAGAAGTGTCAGCAACAGCTGAGTAAGAAATTGTTCGTATCTGTTGCCAGTTAGTATTCGATCAATAAAATAATGATTTGATAAATAGTTTCTAATGATGTCGTAGTATATGTTCACACTCATTTGCTTCTTATATTCGACCTGATTTACGCACTATGCATTTTGTAAATGTATTTTTTATGGGTTTCAGGCAAAGTTCATACCGTCAGATACAAGTATGTCAGATTATGATACAAAAAGGACATTTATCTGACTCCATTATAAAAGATAGAACATTAGGTATTACTTATCTTAGTTACAGAAGGGTATCGAAACAACTGTAGGAGATAATTAGTATAAAAGTACATTCAGGGGTGCCAAATACATTTGGCAACTGATTTATTCATGGAACTACTCTAAGACAAAAATAATTCTTAATGTTCATAATACTGTGCAGCGTAATTGTTCTGAGCTGACTATATGTAACACACACTATTGGCATACTGTAACGCAACAAGACGGTAAGGAAACAGGTGAGTGAAATTTTCTAAGTCTGAACAGCATGGCGTTCCGCAAGCACAAGAAAGTGTCAACACGAGTCAGCCGCTAGGCGAAAGCTTTACGACACCATTATCGGTCACCTAGAGAGCGACTCTGACCTTTATGCGTGTGATTGCAAGCGAGCTCAGTGGAAAAGTGTTAGACGAGCGTAGACCAACCTGCATTCGTTACTCTCAAAACACTATTTGAGAAGCGATAAGGACGACGCAATAACACCCGTCAAAGGTTTGATTTATTAGTTAAGACACTGATACAAATTGGTTAGCAAATTTAACAGTACAGAAGACCGCTAACAAATAATAACGAGCAGTCATGACGACTGATATAAAAAAGGAGAGCTTCTTCTCCATGGCACAGATACTCCATCTCGCTCACATTCGATTCTAACATCGACTGTAATATCTTGTGTGTGAGATTGTTCCAGTACCGGTCATTCTGCTGCCGCCTTATGAGATGACCATTGAGCCGTAGTCACGGATGGTAGAAGCCAGTAACAATCCATTGTTGACAGTATAAAGGCTCGCAGTACATTCGAGGCTCCGGATACTCTTGTTACTTTATCATATATAGGACAGCGAATTTTACAGGAGACACCATTTGATTGCCACCAAATGTATTTTGTAGAATGATGTTAACGTTGTATTCTCGGATGCTCCAGGGTTTCACCATATTATAGGTAGAAGGTGTTCCCCTAGCGTGTCTTAGTTTCCATCAGATTTATTAGTCAAGTTAACCTTCTTTGTGATGGATGATTGATAGAGGATCTGACATTGAGCATGTATTAGCTACATAAGAGCTTTCGTCTCATAACGAGTGGGGAAATTGTTAATTCCATTTGCATGACAGGTATGGCTCCCGTTTTAATATAGCCTCCACACGTCGCAGAGCTGTTGATTGTATACGGTATTCAATCACTGACGTGGAAACAGATGCATACAACATGCGGCCGTCTACTTTCCCGCTGCTCATTAACTGTTTGTATACATTTAAGAAGGTTCTAGGGTGCTCCCCAGTCAGTGCAAGACAAATCCGTCAGATTTTTAATTCTCTTATGTACATCAAGTTCGTGTTGGTTGATATGTCTGCCATTTCAGTATAAGGTCTATTCTTATATGAGTAGCCGCTAAAGTACTATGTATATGAATTACCAACGAACTTCCTTCAATTTCTCAGTGTATAGTAAAGACAGCAAGCATTCTCGGCACTAAAATATTCCTGTCTCGAGCAACCTAGTCACCACAGTGTATATATCTCGTTGCAGATAATTCAAGGCTCGATTCTGGTCATTGTATACATACATCACGAAATCGACAGGTGAAAGGATAACGTAATGGCGTGCCGATCTCCGTGGTATATATTTTTAAAAATAGTGGATTTTAGGTCTCGTTGAGGTACACAGTTACAGACGGTTCTGGAAATCAATTGTCCGTCTATCGTACTTAATATTAAGGTCCGGTGGCGCAGTAAATGCCAGTATAATTTGCTTGTTTTCGATTGGTTAACCAGATCACATAGGGGTTTTCGTAATATACACTCCTGGAAATTGAAATAAGAACACCGTGAATTCATTGTCCCAGGAAGGGGAAACTTTATTGACACATTCCTGGGGTCATATACATCACATGATCACACTGACAGAACCACAGGCACATAGACACAGGCAACAGAGCATGCACAATGTCGGCACTAGTACTGTGTATATCCACCTTTCGCAGCAATGCAGGCTGCTATTCTCCCATGGAGACGATCGTAGAGATGCTGGATGTAGTCCTGTGGAACGGCTTGCCATGCCATTTCCACCTGGCGCCTCAGTTGGACCAGCGTTCGTGCTGGACGTGCAGACCGCGTGAGACGACGCTTCATCCAGTCCCAAACATGCTCAATTGGGGACAGATCCGGAGATCTTGCTGGCCAGGGTAGTTGACTTACACCTTCTAGAGCACGTTCGGTGGCACGGGATACATGCGGACGTGCATTGTCCTGTTGGAACAGCAAGTTCCCTTGCCGGTCTAGGAATGGTAGAACGATGGGTTCGATGACGGTTTGGATGTACCGTGCACTATTCAGTGTCCCCTCGACGATCACCAGTGGTGTACGGCCAGTGTTGGAGATCGCTCCCCACACCATGATGCCGGGTGTTGGCCCTGTGTGCCTCGGTCGTATGCAGTCCTGATTGTGGCGCTCACCTGCACGGCGCCAAACACGCATACGACCATCATTGGCACCAAGGCAGAAGCGACTCTCATCGCTGAAGACGACACGTCTCCATTTGTCCCTCCATTCACGCCTGTCGTGACACCACTGGAGGCGGGCTGCACGATGTTGGGGCGTGAGCGGAAGACGGCCTAACGGTGTGCGGGACCGTAGCCCAGCTTCATGGAGACGGTTGCGAATGGTCCTCGCCGATACCCCAGAAGCAACAGTGTCCCTAATTTGCTGGGAAGTGGCGGTGCGGTCCCCTACGGCACTGCGTAGGATCCTACGGTCTTGGCGTGCATCCGTGCGTCGCTGCGGTCCGGTCCCAGGTCTACGGGCACGTGCACCTTCCGCCGACCACTGGCGACAACATCGATGTACTGTGGAGACCTCACGCCCCACGTGTTGAGCAATTCGGCGGTACGTCCACCCGGCCTCCCGCATGCTCACTATACGCCCTCGCTCAAAGTCCGTCAACTGCACATACGGCTCACGTCCACGCTGTCGCGGCATGCTACCAGTGTTAAAGACTGCGATGGAGCTCCGTATGCCACGGCAAACTGGCTGACACTGACGGCGGCGGTGCACAAATGCTGCGCAGCTAGCGTCATTCGACGGCCTACATCGCGGTTCCTGGTGTGTTCGCTGTGCCGTGCGTGTGATCATTGCTTGTACAGCCCTCTCGCAGTGTCCGGAGCAAGTATGGTGGGTCTGACACACCGGTGTCAATGTGTTCTTTTTTCCATTTCCAGGAGTGTAGAAACATCAACTTTATACCGAGAACGGTTGTAAACGTGTGCAAATTGTCGGAAAACTGCAGCTGCACATCAGTATCAAAGGTACTTCGTGAATATATTGCTCTGAAATTTTTCCGTAAAGCAAAACTCTATTGTGAAGTGCTTTTTTATTCCCTACACTACAATTTGCTCATGATCGTCTTACTCGTAATATTGCGGATACAGGAGATTAAGAATACTGGGCGAAAAGAATTAACTGACACCGGATCTTTTCCATGTTTGAGGACTGTACAGTTCCGATTAGTCTGTTGCCCAGGGACGTAGCTATTCCGAAATAAATCTTTGATAAGCTCGGGAACTGTGGCCTTTGTTCCGCAGGGGAAAATACGAAATTTTGTCTGAATATGGCACCGTGTCTTTCTTCCTCATATGGAGCTGCAACTCGTTTGTATTAAAAGCTGTAGCCAGTTGTAATGTGCAGCTAGGTGCATATCATTGCTGGAAGGTCGGCAGCTGAACAGTACTTCGAGGTACATGGTGAGGCTGACAGGTCCATGAACGACTCTAAGTAGTCTTTATTGGCCTGGACGATATAATTATCGATAACTGACTCTTTAAAAAAATTTAACCTTTTTCCAAGAGTTTATTTGTTAAGGTCCATCTTGATCACGTAAGTTGTAGAGTTCGTTGTTACCAGTTTCGGTCCTTGCCATCTTCAGATAGGTTAGATATAGGAAAACGGTGGTATGACAAACTGTGTTCAGTTAGCTGAAGCTGAATATACAATAGGCCTAGTAATACACAAGAATGGCAGATAAGAAATATTGACATGATTAACAGCCAAGCATACCAGTGACACATCTCATAAAAATATTCTGATATAAGTATCACATTGGCTCATTGGTGCTCTCTACTGTCTTTAGTTATTTGCATAAATACAGGACGTACCCAGGCAATCACCAGCATTTACTTTGCACCTAATTATATACATACTGATCTTCATAATTAGGTACTTAGTAAGTGCTAGTGGCTGCTAGGTGCGTCCTGTATTTATACAAATAACTGAGGACAATAGAGGGCATTAATGCCAACGTACACGCGTAATCAGTTCGTAAATTCAATAGTTAAATGCAGTATGTGTAGATGTAAATTGAAATTATTTCATACGGTAAAATGAGCGTCTGACAATAAAACGTATGGAAACATGTGGAAATAAAGTCCTTACTTAAAATACACATAAAATGTGTACAGAGCAGTAATAGAAAGCTCCAAGCCTACCACAATAAATGACACATAACAGTGTAAAAGTCAAAACAAAAAGTTTAAAAGTAACATCATATCTATTAACCGAAAAATTTCAGCATGACAGAGCAATTAAACACAACTGGAAATGTAAAAAAATGGTTCAAATGGCTCTGAGCACTATGGGACTCAACTGCTGAGGTCATAAGTCCCCTAAAACTTAGAAATACTTAAACCTAACTAACCTAAGGACAATACACACATCCATGCCCGAGGCAGGATTCGAACCTGCGATCGTAGCGGTCGCGCGGTTCCAGACTGTAGCGCCTAGAAACGCTCGGCCACCAGCGGCCGGCTGGAAATGTAAGATAATTAAAAGGACAACTCCTATCAATTAGAGTCTGGATAGTTAATAATACATCCGGAGTGGAATCTAGCTGTCACCTTCTCGTGGCCTCTCTGTGTGATATTTTTGTTTTCCTGTGGCAGAGCTTGCGGAAGAAGGAAAGACCGGTCTCCTTGCCGCTGGTGGCCTGTGCACATGACCGCACGCCATGCCGTTGCGGCACGCGATGCTGCTCAGACAATGTGTTACTATGTCAGGCCCAGAACTTCGTATTATTACTCTCTATACGTTTTATGTGGATTTTAAGTGTCGGTTTTATTTCCACTTATTGTATGTCAGTTCATGTTTTATTGTTAGACGCTCATTTTATCATATGAAATGACTACACATACTGCATTTTAACTGTCGTCCGTGTACCTTAGCATTAGTGGCCCCTGTTGTCCCCACTTACTTGTATAAATACAGGACCCACCCAGACAAACACCAGCACTTACTATGCACTAAATTATACAGATATTTGCGTAGATACTTACATCAGAACATTTTTATGGCATGAATAACTAGAACCCGCAGCCAGTAATCATGTTAATATCTTTGTTATTCTTATGTATTACCAGGTCTGTTGTAGATCTAGCTTCAGCTAATTGAACTTTTTGTTTGTCACACCCATGTTTTTCTATTTGTAATAGATCTGAAGAAGATAATGGCCGAAACCGATGATTACCAACTGTACAACTAACGTGATCAAGATGAAACTTTACAAATAAAGTGCCATATCATGATCGTGGACTCATTTTAAAATGTTTTGTCTTAAACTGATACTTTTCCGGAATGTTTTGTACTGAAATATCTGCTTGAAGGTCGGAACAAAATTTAATCCAGCATTCAGTTTTGGCATTTCGTGTGATCTTTCTTGGTTGAGCAGTGTTCTACCTCACGTCTATGAAATTATTATGTTTCATACTTATTTTAAATATTTTGATTCAAAGCCGTCTTTTGGCCATCACATGAAAGTATTCTGCAGTCTGTCGTGGTTTCCAGTCGTAGTATCTACTGATATCGACTTCTTCATGGGTGCGTTTCCAACACATCTGTCCAAAGTGCGCTCTCCAATCATCTTCTTCGTTGGGTGTGAAACATTAAAAGACACGTCTAATGTTGTTTATTCGCGCCAATTAGTACGCTTTTAGTAGATTTCATCATTCCATATCAATCCTTGCACACAGGACGTATGTGCTCCACAAAAATTTTAATAAGAATGTCAGTGATCGGTTCCCTATGTGATTTTGAGGACAATGTCGAAGATACTAATGTAATATCTGGCGAGATCGAGCGTTGCTATAGTTTTTGTAATATGGTTGGTCGTTTAGTGCTTAGTAATATTAGATCGGATTGAAAGATAGAGTTCACTAGTTCATTACCGTTGAAATCATTTGACTGGTCGTCCCAGATACAATTGTGTGCTCTGAAATCCGCTCTAAGCACGCATTTCTTCGGTGGGTTGTTGAATATATCTGACCACGTGGCTGCAGAAACTTGGGCATGACGAGGACAATATATAGATGTAACAACCGAAACGTTTTGAAAGTTGACTATGTCAGGAGACATCATATTTATGTAACTGTTATTTGCTACCTACACTAGGAGAAATGCAGGTTACGTACTTTTTTTCATTAAAGCCCAGTGTCGATTAATGGCCTGTTCGATGATGCCAATTTCTGCCTTTCTTCTGCCAGCTTCCGTAACACACGGATGATCAGCACACTGTGCGTTACATTCAGCTGTGCTACTGGCTGTGACTGTATAATGCCAAAGAAAGACATTTTCATCGGGCTGTCTGGTTCAAATAACTATTTATCAGTACTTTTCAGTTTCGAGCTACAGCTCGTTTTCAAGTTAAAACGGATATGCCCACTCTATCCTGCAATATACTAATCAAAAGCCACATGTCATTCTAATTTATACATGGCATGATCAACAAGCGACACATCCTAAAATATAAGTCACAGAATGGTATACTGTACGGGAATACAAGTAAATGACTTGTGTTGCCAACGCTTGACACGATACTAAATTTAGTACTGTGTTCAATAGTAAATGATATAAAAGGCAAAGAAACAAGCCTCAGAACTTTTTTTTTCAGTTCTCAGATCTATAGGTTACTATTGCTCCTGTCTTTGACCACGGTACCGAATTTTACTTTTGATGGAAGTAGTTCTCAGGGTGTTTTGCCATTTTCACTATCGACAAGCGCGTCGTGGAACCTAGCATTGAATAACAAGAAGGGGAAAATGGAACTGTGTTGCTATGCAGCCAGTAATTTTACTTCGATTGTGCTGAGAAATACTGGCAAAGCAGAAGGAAACTAGATGGAAAGACAGATTTGGGTGCACGATGTCTTCGTTTCTAGAGCGCAGACTTAATTCTGGACAGACGAAAGTGACTAAAATGAGAAAGAGTGTTTTAAGAAATTTTCGAATAAAAGGACAATATTTTCTGAAATTTCTCTCGTGAAACACGCACACAACAAACATACACAACTTTTGGAAAATTCATAAAAACACTGGACTAAAATAAAAAAAGAGAGCTCAAGGAGGAATTACTGAGATACTATAGCAAATGAAGTTGGCTAGCTGAACGATTAACAAGCAGTGGATGCCCTTACCTGACGTACCACGCGCATTGGTTGAGAAATGTCGGCGTGTCGCGTTCCTTCAGCAGCTGCGATGTTTACGGACGCGGCCTCGCCTGGTGGGGCAGGACGGAGAGCGCTGTCGGCGCGTGGGTCCGTAACTGTTGGCAGCCGAGCCAGCGGAAGCCCGTATCGATCATCGCAGTTCACGTTAACGGGCTACTTGTCTATTTCATGGCCTGCCTTATTTTCTTCTCGCCGGTACGTGACTGCCTGACAAGTGTGTACGCACTACGAATCTTTATAGACCTCCCGCAATCGTTGTGATATTCTGCCATCGAAAACTTGTAGTACGACCTGAATTCTGATGCGGTCAGACTACTAACCGGCCGTAAATGGAGATCGCAGCCTTTCACCATACTCCATACCGACAAAGCTTTAACCCGACTTACATGAAATGCATTCGCACTTGCGAATATGGACAGCCGTCAGCTGTATAATGGAAAGACGACAGTGGAAATATGTGCCGAACCGGGATTCGAACCCGGATTTGTCGCGTATCGCGAGCCGTCTCCTTACCATATTCCTTTTTTAAACTGATTTTGTTCGTTATTGGTCACTGTATTTGTTCGGGGCGGACGTTCCGTGATGCTTGTTCAAGTTTATCGTTGATCCAGTTGTAAGTGTACAGTCATATCGCTCGTTTAGTTGTGGAGTATCTTTGCGGGCAGCCGCGTCAAGAGAGGCGAGCACGGGACACGAAACTGTTATGTTGTGTAGTGTGTAGCTCTGCATGTAAGAAGCATTGCTAGTATTCAGGTTGAAGTGTTGCTACAAGTGCTGTTACAGTAAAGTGATTAAATATGGAAGTAATTCAGAGGAAAGTGCGTCAGGTGTAATTAAAAATGAGCAGTGCCGCCGATAATTTATTTGTGTATCCTCTCGTTGCGTGTCGCACAGTATCTATCATCCGCGCCATGTTCGGTCTCCCAGAATGAACTGATGTGAATCAGTAGAAATTAGCTACCATAAAAGAGTGCAGTCAAGTGCCAGTATCTTGTAGCGAGCGTGAGGACGTGCGTTCGGTCATCGCGCTTCCGCATTATCAACAATCAGCCGCGCCGCGACGGTTACGCTGACGCTCGTACAAGTGAGAACTGAGAACTGAAAAATTAACTTCACTAAAAGTGTTCTATCATTACTAGTGACAAGGAGGACTGGTACCAAAAGAAATCTGTGTATGCCTGGCGAAGGTAAGAACTTTCGTTCGATCATTCGGCTTCCGTATCATCAACAATCACCCTCGTCGTGTCGGTTACGCGTACGCTCGACCGAATAATATTTTGGATTGTTAGTCATCAAGATTGTTAATTGGGATAAACATTTACGATCTAGAGTGTAAACAGTGCAACCTGTGGTTTCCATATCGTCTCAGAATATAGACGTTCATACCAGACATAGGACAGTCTTGTGTTTTAACGTTGAGTGGCTCTCCTTAACCCGCTTGCTTATTTCGATAGATAATTTCATGCAAGCCAATAGCAGTGTGGAGCAGGACAATACGACCGCCGCGGGATTACCAGGTACGTGGTGTGGACAGGGCGCACGGTCACGAAACGAGAAGTCAGTTTAAAGTACACCACCCATTCGTACTCCCGTGCGTGTTACGCAGTCACTCAATTTTTTTTATTATAGAGAGCGGCTAACCCTCTGGCCGAACACGTTGAGCTACCGAGCCCGCTGCACGACTCGCGGCCGCACCCAAACTGTCATTGTGATCCGCCATGTGTCTACAACCAGTACTCGTGAATCCATTATCTATATTCCCGTACAGCGAAGACACTTGATAGTCGCTTGCCCGGTGTCAACGGTAAATAAGATATTGCAGTGCCTATGTTATTCCGAATTACGATGCAATGTACCTTCGGACATGCATGCATGCATTGCAGCGTAATTCTTAACTAACCCGACCTATCCTCTCCTACCCAATGTCGCACTGCAGTGTCCCAATATTTTCGGTGCTCCACTGGAGAGTGACGTTAGGTAAGTTTGTGCTATTTTTAACAATGTCTTTAATGTATTACGGTAAAAGTAGTAAATGAAAGGACGTAACAATGTATATTGTCTGATGCCTGTCACCGAGCGATAGCAGAGCAGACCAGCGTCATATACTTCCTTCGCAACCAGTCTGATTATTGTCGGTCACGGTAAACATACCAGCCAACGGCCAGCTTGTAGAAAAAGATACCTCTGGACTCGTCTGCTCCGCTGATATTTCGTTTTTGTACATTGTTGTGGAACAAATCTGCTGTTTTGTACGAGGTGAAGATTTTAAGATTGTAAATCAGTTAGTCTGTAGTCATCTGTTGGATTGTCAGTTTGTTTTATCTGACTTGCTATTGCCGATAGTGAAAGTATAACGTCTCAATAAGGCAGTAAGTTTTGTTATGTATTGTGTGTGATAACTTTGGAAGAATACAATAAAGCTGATTCATAAGGTTTTTTACTGTATACGGTGAGTAAAAGATGCGTTGGAATATTTAAAGGAATTATTAGAAAAAATCGGAAGACTTAACAAACATATCTGGGACATTGAATCTACGTGCATTGATGTGGCCAGAGAAATAATTTTGTAGCAATTGAAACAATTTTAACGAAAGACAGTAAACTCATAGTCCAAGCTATATATTCTTATGCAATCAGTTTTACGAAGATGCAATTGAAGTCTGTAATCAGTATTAAAATATGTATAAGCCAAAATTTAGTAATACACGATGGCCACAATATTTAATCTCTGCATCAGTGACGTCAGAGAATCGCTGTACGTTCATACAGCTACAGAAAATTCAATGCTACGAAAAAACCTTTCCTTTGGCAAGAAGTTTTCTCCTCCCATAGCTTCATTACACCTGAACCGAAGAAGAACCTGCCATGATAGATGAAAAGAATGTACTTATGAATAAAAGTTACTGAAAAAAAGTTTAAATAGTGACTCCGCACCAAAGCAACGACAAGAGTTTGCATTCGCCCCAGCTGCATCCACCTCCTCATTCCTAGTGCATTGAGGTGGAATCTGAAGAAAAAAAAAGAACCGTTAGTAGTACAGAGCGGATTTCTAATCGATCAAAATTCTAGCCGCCTCCAAATTTTCGAACGCCATGCACTGTGCCTGGCCTTTCTTATCTATCTAGCCTCCACTATTCGAATTTTTAAGGACTTTTGTTTTACATTTGTCCCATCTCTTCTCTCTCAATCATCTCTGGGGATGTTTAACACTTCCCATGAACTTGATACGAATCACACAATCGTTTCCTCCCTGATTATCAACCCTAGCGGTCTGCAGCACTCGTACCAGTATGCCCTAATCTTACTCCTGCATAGTCTTTGCGTTATACACCAGTGAAACTTGTATTATGTGCCCCTAGCTGACCGCAAATCCCCCTACAGATGTATCCCTCTTTCCAGTTTTATTACAATATAATAATTCTTTTCCTCTCCAAGTTAGGCCTCTTCTCCCCTCCACTCCTCTCTTTTTCCTGTCCAGCAGTCTAGGATCCTCATTCCCATCTTCTCCATCTCACATCTTTCCAAAACACACTGTCACCAAACGCTCATCACCTACACCTCGTTTCTTGCTTTTTAATTCCGTGACATGAAGTTGTTTGTTTTTATGAAGCCTGTCATAAATTCATCAATTTATGGTGTTTAGAAGATAAAAATCATATTCTGAACATTTGCAACTACTCCCTTCCAATTTTGTAGAAATGGTTCAAATGGCTCTGAGCACTATGGGACTCAACTGCTGAGGTCATAAGTCCCCTAGAACTTAGAACTACTTAAACCTAACTAACCTAAGGACATCACACACATCCATGCCCGAGGCAGAATTCGAACATGCGACCGTAGCGGTCGCGCGGTTCCAGACTGTAGCGTCTGTAACCGCTCGGCCACTTCGGCCGGCTCCAATTTTGTAGAGGCCTGGGATGTTTGTTGACCTCTATGGCGGGTAGTGGAGAACTATTCTTATCTGCCAGGATGACATTCGGCTCTCCCACCTGTGGGTGGCTGCAGAAGAACAAACGGCGTTCATAAAAAAACTCTTTATTCTTCTAATAGTCTAGGGAGACGTGCCCCCTCGTCCAGTTGCGCAGCCTGACATCGATCCACGTATTCTTGTATCAATGTAGAGGCTTCAGCTGTACGTAAAGGTTAAGCACACCGCTAGGAACCAGTGTACTGACAAGGTGCTGACGAGGGATACATCCCCCCCCCCCCCCCTCAGATTTAGTGGTAAGATGGCCCAGTGGTTAGCCCGTCAAAAACTGAACACAGATCAAGAACGAAGAACGGAAGAAGGTATACTGAAATGTGACAAAACAAGAAAAAGACACACATCAAAAAAAGTTTTGCATCATCTCTGTTCCGGAACCTGTATAGAAAATTGGAATAGAGATCAACGTAAACATTATTTCCGCCCTTGTTATTACTCATGAAAACCACAAATTGCATGTTGTACCACCATACAGTGAGACCTTCAGAGGTGGTGGTCCAGATTGCTCTACACTCTGGTACCTGTAATACCCAGCAGCACGCCCTCTAGCATTGATGCATACCTGTATTCGTCGAGGCATAATATCCACAAGTTCATCAAGGCACTATTGGTAAAGATTGTCCCAGTCCTCAACGGCGATTCGGCGTAGATCCCTCAGTGTGGTTGGTGGGTCACGTTGTCCATAAACAGCCCTTTTCAGTCTATCCTAGGCATGTTCGGTAGGGTTCATGTATGGAGAACACGCTGGCAACTCTAGTCGTGCGATATCGTTATCCTGAAGGAAGTTTTTCACAAGATGTACATGATGGGGGCACGAATTATCGTCCATGAAGACAAATGCCTTGCCATTACCCCTCCGATATGGTTAAATTATCGGTCGGAGGATGGCATGACCACCAGCGGCGTAAGTCGCCCCCACATAATGCCACCCCAAAACAGCAGGGAGCCTCCACCTTGCTGCACTTGCTGGACAGTGTGTCTAAGGCATTCAGCGCGGCCGCGTTGCCTCCAAACATGTCTGCACGATTTTCTAGTTGAAGGCATATGCGACACTCATCGGTGAAGAGAAAGTGATACCAATCCTGAGCGGTCCATTCGGCATCTTGTTAGGCCCATCTCTACCCCGCTGCATGGCGTCATGGTTGCAAAGATGGACCTCGCCATGGACGTCGGGAGTAAAGTTCCGCATCATGCAGCCTATTGTGCACAGTTTGAGTCGTAAGACGACGTCCTTTGGCTCCACGAAAAGCATTATTCAACATGGTGGCGCTGCTGTCAGGGTTCCTCTGAGGTATAATCCGTAGCTAGCGGACATGCACTGCAGTAGTAGCCCTTGGGGGGCCTGAGCGAGGCATGTCATCAACAGTTCCTGTCTCTCTGTATCTCCTACAACATCGCTTTGGTTCACTCCGAGATCCCTGGACATTTGCCTTGTTGAGCGCCCTTCCTGGCACAAAGTAACAATTCTGACGCGATCGAACAGCGGTGGTAACCGTCTAGGCATGGTTGAACTACAGACAGCACGAGCTGTGAACCTCCTTCCTGGTGGAATGACTGGAACTGATCGGTTGTCGGACCCCCTCCGTCCAATAGGCGCCTCTCATGCATGGTTGTTTACATCTTTTGGAGGGTTTAGTGACATCTCTGAACAGTCAAAAGGACTGTCTGTGATACAGTACCCACAGTCAATGTCTATCTTCAAGAGTTCTGGGAACCGGGGTGATGAAAAACTGTTTTTGATGTCTCTAGAAACAAGGAAGGGTCCAGGGTCTAGACATGGAACATCGAGAGTATAGCGAGAACCGTAGCGCTGTGGTTCCGTGGTCTCGGTGTCGGACTGTCAAGCCGTGGATCCGTGTTCAAAATCTCCCACATGCCCTTTTTTCCACAAAATTATGAACTTCCCTGTCGCTCATTGCCATGTATGTTCACCTTCTGTAGTTTTGGGAGCTGTCATACTATAGACTGGTTATAGAATATAAGTCCTGTGATAATAATATATTATCGTCGCAAATTAATGTGATGGAAAGTAAGAGCAGCGATATGCCACATAAACCTCTCACAGAAACGAAAACACCAAATAAACAGGCGTGAACTATGATAAAATACAGGAATTCAAGAGTCAAAACTCCCAAAACGGAATGAAGGAGTCGTAACATGAGGTGTTTGAGTAGAACAAATAGGAGATACGTTCGTCTGGAGGTCCCTTCCTTCCACCTAGCAGTTGCAAACGGACGTTACACCACGACACAGACACAAATTTGAATACAGCGAACAGACACGTCAATGACAGTTCATAATTTTGTGAGGTAAAAAAAAAGAAAAAAAGAGCGGGGCACGAGGGAAATCTGAACACGAATCTCCCGCTTCGCAGTCCAAAACCGTGACCACACAGCCAATATTCCGGACCTCAGCATGTTCGCTGGGGAGTTTTCCTTTTCAGGTAGCGTATCCAGAAGGGTGTACATGAATACTGTGGTACGGAGGCGGGGCAACAAGGCGATCAGAACTAAGGAACTTTGTGTACGACCGGCGGGCTGTGACGACAAGGCTGCCCGCCAGATGCTGGAGGATACCGCACCACAGCAGGAAGAAATGTGTGCAATATATCTGACGTAGATTAGTGCGAGCGAAGCAACAGGGAAGTGGCTAGTATACAGGATGATTTTACAACTTTGGAATGATACAGAAATTAACTGCGATAACTTACAGATGCATCATTTTGTAGTAAATAATTTCAAGTTTGACTCACGTAATCCTCTAGTACCCCATTCCGCCACCAGGAGCGCCAGCGTAGTGCAAGTTAAAATGGCTACTTTCACTGGCGCTTGGTTTCATGAAAGGAACTCTACAACAACGGTTCGGTGTAAATTTCGCACCGAATATGCTAAAACACCGCCAAGCAGGCCTGCAAGTTACTGTAGGTGCAAGAACTTTGTTGGGTTGTTCACTGCGACATGATACATCACCAGGTCATGATGTTAAACAGGTAAGGGAGAGCTTTGCCCACAGTTCACAAAAATCAACGTGACGTGCGTCTCGCTAGACTGTAATTCCACAAAAGACTCTTTTTAAAGTATTGCGTGGACGTTTACACTTGAAACCATACTGATTCACCATGATGCATAAGGTTGCTCGTGGGGAATTTGTGCCCTTACCAAACTGAAAATGTATGACCCTTTCATCTTCATGGAGAAAACTGTCACTGGTTGTGTATCTGGATGTGCTTGGAAACTTTTTAATTCCACAGATAGATGAAGATGACTGAGATGGTATTGTTTACTACCAGCAAGACAGTGCACCACCTCATTTCCTCAAGGAAGTTCGAGATTTCCTCGATAAACGCTTCCCAGATAGGTGGATCCGCCGTGAAAAGTCAATCGCATGGCCATCTCGCGCTCCAAACTTAACACCACTGGATTTCTTTCTCTGTAATTTCCTCCCCTAACAAGCAATTTAGGTGAGCTGAAAAATTGAGTCTGCGCTGCTAGGAAGAAATTGATTACCTCTGGGATATTTGCGGCATCGCAAATGGAAGTCACATGGAACCAAAATGACGCTTGACGCTTTCATGTGAAAATTGACGTTGTTTCTTACAAAATGTCACATCTACTGATTGTGAACGTTAATAAATGTGTACGTCAATAAATTTCTATATCAATCCAAAGTTGTCAAGTCCTTTTGACTCACCTTGAATAACGCATAGTAATCTCGTGTGGGGTAGTAGGATCCCTCCATAAGATGCCTCTCTGAATATCGTTCTAGTCATAGGATTCTGGGGGACGAGACATGAATAGAGAGGTCAGATATTCTAAAAACTTCTTCAAACAAAGCAAAAATACACTGAAGACCCAAAGAAACTAGTACACCTGCCAAATATCGTGCACCGCCCCCGCGAGCACGCAGAAGTGCTGCAGCACGACGTGGTGTGGATTCGACTAATGTCTGAAGTAGTGCTGGAGAGAACTGACACCACGAATCCTGCAGGGCTGTCCATAAATCAGTGAGACATCGAGGGGGTTGAGATCTCTTCTGAACAGCGCGTTGCGAGGCATCCCAGATATGCTCAATAATGTTCATGTCTGGGGAGTTTGGTAACCAGAGGGAGTCTTTAAGCTCAGAAGAGTGTTCCTGGAGCCACTCTTTAGCAAATCTGGACGTGTGGGGTATCGCATTGTCCTGGTGGAATTTCCCAAGTCCGTCGGAATGCACAATGAACATTAATAAATGCAGGTGATCAGACACGATGCTTACGTACGTGTCACCTGTCAGAGTCATATCTAGACGTATCAGAGGTCCTATATATCACTTCAACTTCCCACGCCCCACACCATTACAGAGCCTCCACCAGCTTGAACAGTGCCCTGCTGACGTGCAGGGTCCATGGATTCATGAGATTGTCTCCATACACTTACACATCCATCAGCTCCATACAATTTTAAACGAGACTCGTCCGACCAGGCAACATGTTACCAGTCATCAACAGCCCAATGTCTGTGTTGACGGGTCCAGACGAGTCTTAAGGCTTTGTGCCGCGTAGTCAGCAAGGGTACACGAGTGGGCCTTCGGCTCCGAAAGCCCATATCGAAGATGTTTCGTTGAATAGTTCGCACGCTGACACTTGTTGATGGCCCTGCAATTTGTGGAAGAGTTGGACTTCTGTCTCACTGAATGATTCTCTTCAGTCGTCGTTGGTGCCGTTCTTGCAGGATCTTTTTCCGGCCGCTGCGATGTCGGAGATTTGATGTTTTACCGGATTCCTGATATTCACGGTACACTCGTGAAATGGTCATACTTCATGGCTACCTCGGCGATGCTGTGTCCCATCTCTGGTGCGCCGACTAAAATACCACGTTCAAACTCACATAAATCTTGATAACCTGCCATTGTAGCAGCAGTAACCGATCTAACAACTGCACCAGACACTTTATGTTTTATGTAGGCCTAAGACTACGAGGTGGTGGAGATCTCTTCTGAACAACACATTGCAACCTTGGCATCCCTGATATGCTAAATAATGTTCATGTCTGGGGAGTTTGGTGGGCAGTGGAAGTGATTAAACTCAGAAGAGTGTTCCTGGGACCATTCTGTAGCAATTCTAGACGTGTGGGGTGTCGCATTGTCCTGTTGGAATTGGTCAACTCCGTCGGAATGCACAATGGATATGAATAAATGCAGGTGATCAGACAGGATGCTTACGTACGTGCCATCTGTCAGAGTCGTATCTAGAATTATCAGGGGTCCCATATCACTCCAACTGCACGCACCCCACACCATTACAAAGCCTCCACCAGCATGAACAGTCCCCTGCTGACATGCAGGGTCCATGGATTCACGAGGTTGTCTCTGTGGTGTCACCGCCAGACACCACACTTGCTAGGTGGTAGCTTAAATCGGCCGCGGTCCATGTAGTACATGTCGGACCCGCGTGTCGCCACTGTAATCGCAGACCTAGCGCCACCACCAAGGCAGGTCTCGTGATACGAGAGAGCACTCGCCCCAGTTGTACGAGAACCTAGCTACCGCTCAGTTGTACGAGAACCTAGCTACCGCCCAGTTGTACGAAGCCTTTCTCTCTCATTAGCCGAGAGACAGAATAGCCATCAGCTAAGTTAATGGCAACGAACTAGCAAGGCGCCATTTGTATCAGTGCCTATAGCTTACGAGTATTCAAGAGAGATGTATTCCAAGGACTAATAAAAAGATAAGTAATAAGCATCTACATACTTTTCTTCTTATTCATTTATAAGTTCTCATGTTCCAGACTTCACGCCCGTCTGCTTTAGCCTTGCGTGCCCTATCGGCTACAGCGTTAGTCTAGCATTCCTTTTCAGCCATCTAAACTTCACGGTGTCGGCCCAGCTACCGACACAACATTTATTGGCGACGAGCAAAAGAGTTTGTATTAATTCGTTTGCAACATTGGCGACGATTTAAAGTGTTCTGATTGCTTACATTTAATTGTGTCATGGCTTCGCCACATTCTCCAGATGTACTGTCCGAATTTTATCGCTTGCAGAATCAGCAGACGCAGGCGTTACTGGATGCCCTTGGACAGCTCGTCCAGGGTCAACGTACCATTCAAACCGATGCGGCCGCCGCCGCTTCTTCGCTACCGCTGCCTCTAAACGCTGTTGCACCTCCCTTTCGACCATACGTGGCAGCCGATGAGACGTGGCAAGAGTGGTCTCGCCAGTTCAACTTCCACCTTGCTGCCTACAGAATTCAAGGTAATGAGCGGCAGCCGTTTTTGCTTTCTTGTGTCGGTGTGTCCACATACCGTGTGATAGTGAAATTGTTTCCCCGACGAGACGTAGCAACTCTGTCATACGAGGAAATTTTGTCTGCATTAGATGCCTATTTCAAAGAAACAGTTAATGTGGTTGCAAAACGGTATACGTTTTTTCGTACAAAACGTACGGCCGGTCAAACTAATAGGGAGTGGGTAGCAATATTGCAAGGACTTACTAGGGACTGTGCCTTTGAATGTGACTGTGGTCTTTCTTATTCAGATACAATGGTGCGTGATGCAATTGCACAGAACGTTTCTGATGTTCGCATACGGGAGCAAATTTTGAAACTAGTTAATCCCTCCCTTCAACAAGTGATAGACATATTGGATAGACAGGACACACTTGACTGTGCTCAGGAATCTTTTGAAACTTCGCCAGCTGTGTGTAACATTAACCGGCCCGCCGGGCGCGCTCGCGCAACGCGGCCCGGTCAACTGCCCTCGCGGCCGTCCGCACAGCTGCCGCCGCGCGCTAAGCCAGGTGTGCCGCGCCAGCACACACATGTAGTGAAATCATGCCCGCGGTGTGCTACTCGACATTCGCGTGAACATTGCCCGTCACGCCAAGCTATTTGCTTTTTCTGCAATAAGAAAGGACATGTTCAAAGTGTTTGCCAGAAAAAGCTCAGATCAGACAATCACGATCATTCCAGGCCCTTTGCTTCGCGCCGGAATCGAACCAAGGACACTCAGGCTCGTGGACCTTCGCCTATGGACATTCATGTCGTTAATTCCGCTTCGTCCAGTGACACTTTCTCTAACAGTAACAGTGATCGTCCCACAAAAACTGTGCGTCGACGTCGCCGGAAATCACGTCAATTAGCAAGTGATTCTGTACCAGTGTCTGTTCCAATTGCACACAACAGTCACTCTTGTCGTCAGCAGGACAATAAACTTTTTGTGGACTTAGACTTTGAAGGCAAAGTGATACCATTCCAGCTCGATACCGGAGCTGCAGTTTCATTGCTCAATCACGACACGTACAAACAACTGGGCAAACCTCCGTTGCGTTCCGCAAATGTTAAGCTAACTACATATTCCGGACAGAAAATTCCTGTGTTAGGACAGTGCAGCCTTCTTGCAACATTCAAGGGACAAACAAAACTTGTGTCATTTTACGTTCTTCGTTCTTCTTCTGCAGTGAACTTATTTGGTCTAGATTTATTTAAGTTGTTTAACATGTCTATTGTAAATCAGGTCCTATCAGTGAATCAGACTGTGCCTACAGACAGTGTTTCTCGGCTGTGTGACGAATTTGCAGACATTTTTGCACCGGGCTTAGGTTGCGCTAAAAACTATGAAGCACATTTAGAACTGAAGGTAAACGCGCAACCGAAATTTTTCAGGGCGCGCAATGTTCCCCACGCATTGCGTGATGAGGTCGCAAGAACGTTACACGATCTCGAATCACAGGGTGTAATTGAACGTGTGCAAGCTTCTCTCTGGGCCTCACCCTTAGTCATTTTGCCAAAACCTTCCGGAAAATTGAGACTTTGCGTGGACTTCAAGGCCACAGTGAATCCACAGCTAGTGACTGCTACTTTTCCTTTGCCCCGCCCGGAAGATCTTTTTGCTAAACTGTGCCCGGGAAAATATTTTTCAAAGTTGGACCTAGCCGATGCGTACTTGCAAATACCGGTGGACGACGAATCCCAGCGCGTATTGGTGGTTAACACGCATCTTGGATTGTACCGCTTCAAAAGACTGCCATTCGGGTGTGCATCCGCCCCTGCCTTGTTTCAGCAATATTTACAAACTATTTGTGCGTCGGTCCCTACTGCAGCAAACTATCTGGACGATATAGTGATCTCCGGACAGACAGAAGAAGATCATCTTGCGAATTTACGAACATTATTTCAGGTCTTGCGGCAAAATGGTCTTCGCTTGAGGAAGGACAAATGTGTGTTTTTTGCTCGTGACTTACCATACCTGGGACATGTCATTAATGCCCAAGGCATACATCCGAGTCCAGAGCACCTCCGTGCCATACAAGAATTGCCTTCCCCTCAAAATGTGAAACAGCTACAGAGTGTGTTGGGTAAAATTAATTATTACAATAAATATGTGCGCAATGCCTCTTCCATTTCAGCTCCGCTTCATCGCTTACGCCGTAAAGGTGTTCCGTTCGTCTGGACGCCGGAATGTGAACGCGCCTTTCGCCAGTTGAAATCGGCGTTGCTTTCTAATACTTGCCTTACGCCATTCGATCCCCAGAAACCCCTTTTGTTGATGGTAGATGCCTCGGATTTCGGGATCGGTGCTGTGCTTGCGCACAAAGTTGGCTCCCATGATCGCCCTATTGCCTTTGCGTCCAAATTGCTCTCGTCTGCGCAAAGAAATTATTCACAGATAGAGAAAGAAGCTTTGGCTCTCGTGTTTGGTGTTACTAAGTTCCATGATTTCTTGTATGGTCGTCACTTTACCATCATCACAGACCACAAACCTTTGACATCGCTTTTTCATCCGACCAAGCCTGTACCTCCACGTACAGCGCAGAAATTCATTCGCTGGTCTATTTTCCTCTCGCAGTACCGCTACGATATCTTGTATCGGTCCACTGCTAGGCACGGAAACGCCGATGCGTTGTCCCGTTTGCCTGTTGCTGAGGATAAAGCATTCGATTCTTCCGAACTTGCTTGCATGTTCATTGATTCGGAAACCGATGACGTGGTCGAATCGTTTCCGATTGATTTTCGTCGTGTCGCTACAGCCACAGCTGCTGACCCCGTCCTTGCTACTGTTTTACGTTTTGTTGCTACGCAATGGCCTTTGTCAAAGTCTCGGATCGAGGATCCGTTGGTTCGCCGATTTTTTGCTCACAAGGACAGACTTTTTGTTCGTCGTGGTGTTTTGTTGTTGCGTTCTGATAATGATCAGTCCAGAGTCGTGGTCCCACGTTCGTTACAGTCCTCTGTTTTACGGCTTCTTCACCAAGGACATTGGGGTATAGTGCGGACGAAACAACTTGCTCGTCAGCACTGTACTTGGTTCGGAATCGATGCTGCGATTACGAATATGTGTTCTTCGTGCCCGGCGTGTGCCGAACAACAATCCGCACCGCCGCGGAAAGTCTTTGCATGGCCGAAAGCCACTTCCCCTTGGCAACGCTTGCACATTGATTTTGCTGGTCCATTCTGGAATGCTCGATGGTTGGTTCTGGTCGACGCCTTCAGTAATTTTCCTTTTGTTGTCCGGATGTCTTCCACGACGTCCTCCGCCACCATCCAAGCGTTGTCTGCTATCTTTTGCATTGAAGGTCTTCCGCAGACTATTGTTTCCGACAATGGCCCACAATTCATGTCCGCAGAATTTCAGTCATTCTGCCAGGCCAATGGTATTCAACATCTGACATCCGCGCCGTTTTCGCCTCAGTCAAACGGTGCCGCTGAACGATTGGTCCGGACTTTCAAGTCACAGATGTTGAAATTGAAAGAGTCGCATTCTCGGGAGGACGCATTGTTGCTCTTTTTATCTTCGTATCGCTCTCAGCCCCGAGATGGTCGCTCGCCGGCTGAGTTGCTCCACGGTCGTCCTCATCGCACCTTGATGTCTTTGCTGCATCCGCCGCATCAGGTTCCTGTGCAGCGGCAGACTCCTGCTTTTGCTCCAGGCGACGTTGTATTTTATCGCAACTATCGCGGTTCACGGCGTTGGCTCGCAGGGCGCATTCTTCGCTGCCTCGGCCGCGCGATGTATTTGGTTTTGGGGGCCTCTGGTGAGGTGCGTCGGCATCTCAATCAGCTGCGCCTCTGTCGTCACTCGGGTTCTGCCGCTCCCCGTCTGCTTTCAGCGACGGTGCCGTCCGGTCAGCGCCCTGGGGACCCATCTACTGGCTCGCCTCATCCCCAGGTGTTACCGACGATGCCTTCCATTTTGCCCCATGGCGACGCGCCGCCGCCGCCGCAGCAGCAGCAGCCGCCGCCGCTGCCGCTTGTTCTCCCGCCGGCGCCGCCCGCATTCGACGCTTCGCTGCAGCCGCCAAGCGCCTCCCAGGGTCACGCGCCGCCGATCGCTTCCCGTGACCAGCTGTCCTCCGCCATGGAACTCCCGCCCGCTCCGGACCACATGACGTCATCGCGCGTCGGCTACCCCGACGCAATGGAAATTGATCCTTCGGTCCCTCCTGTCTCTTTACGGGCGCATACACCGCATGTTGACGTGCACCCTGGACTAGTTTTGCAGGCGTTTCCTAGCTCCCCTCGGACCGAATGGCCGGGTGCGGGTGGCACAGCCTCGCCTGTTGTTAGGCTCCCCACCTCATCGCATACGTCAACATGTGGTCCTCCCCACGGCGGGCGGAAGCCTTATCACACGACCGTTCGCCGATTTGCGGGGGAGGAATGTGGTGTCACCGCCAGACACCACACTTGCTAGGTGGTAGCTTAAATCGGCCGCGGTCCATTTAGTACATGTCGGACCCGCGTGTCGCCACTGTGTAATCGCAGACCTAGCGCCAACACCAAGGCAGGTCTCGTGATACGAGAGAGCACTCGCCCCAGTTGTACGAGAACCTAGCTACCGCCCAGTTGTACGAGAACCTAGCTACCGCCCAGTTGTACGAAGCCTTTCTCTCTCATTAGCCGAGAGACAGAATAGCCATCAGCTAAGTTAATGGCAACGAACTAGCAAGGCGCCATTTGTATCAGTGCCTATAGCTTACGAGTATTCAAGAGAGATGTATTCCAAGGACTAATAAAAAGATAAGTAATAAGCATCTACATACTTTTCTTCTTATTCATTTATAAGTTCTCATGTTCCAGACTTCACGCCCGTCTGCTTTAGCCTTGCGTGCCCTATCGGCTACAGCGTTAGTCTAGCATTCCTTTTCAGCCATCTAAACTTCACGGTGTCGGCCCAGCTACCGACACAACAGTCTCCATATCCGTACACGTCCATCCGCTCGATACAATTTGAAAAGAGACTCATCCGAACAGGCAACATGTTTCGTGTCATCAACAGCCCATTGTAGGCGTTGACGGACCCAGGCGAGGCGTAAAGCTTTGTGTCGTGCAGTCAGTAAGGGTACACGAGTGGCCCTTCGGCTCCGAAAGCCCATATCGATGATGTTTAGTCGAATGGTTCGCACGCTGACAATTGTTGATGGCCCAGCACTGAAATCTGTAGCAATTTGCGGAAAGATTGCACTTCTGTTACGCTGAACGATTCTCTTCAATTGTCGTTGGTCCCGTTCTTGCAGGATCTTTTTCCGGCCGCAGCGATGTCGGAGATTTGATGTTTCACCGGATTCGTGATATTCACGGTACACTCGTGGAATGGTCGTACGGGAATATCCCCTCTTCATCGCTACCTCAGAGATGCTGTCTCCCATCGCTCGTGCGTCGACTATAACACCACGTTCAAACTCACTTAAATCTTGATAACCTGCCATTGCAACAACTAGAACTAATCTAACAACTGCACCAGACACATGTCTTATACAGGTGTTGCCGACTAAGGCGCCTTAGTGTGCCTGTTTATATATCTCTGTATTTGAATACGCATGCCTATACCGGTTTCTTTGGCGCTTCAGTGTATTTCCTATGTACAGTCAACGTAAATACTCTGTTGATGTCTGAAAAACTGAAACACCTAACGAATACGCTTGACAGATGTAGCAGTAACATTCTGGCATTGCAAGAAACCCGATTTACAGATGAAAACCACTTCGGCTCTGAGAATACTTGCAACGCAGCACAGCTCCAAAACAATTTGGTACATTTTTTGCGGTTCAAATTCCCTTCACAGGTTGTCTCTGGCTTTATCTGACCTTCAGAAACACTCTCAGTAAAATCAGGAAGCAAGGCACACGCAGTGAATGACACCCAGGCTCCAAAAAATGCCCACAACGGAAAACACCCATGGATTATAGAATACGAACAAAATTCCCGAACATCACATGAAGATTCTAGCAGGTGATTTTAATGGACAGTTAGGAAAAGAAAAGAAACACAGGAGAATCATTGGACTCTACACCGCACACAATAGAACCAGTAAAAATGATTATCATCTCATAAACTTCTGTCCAATGTTTTTATCAGAATTACGTCAACACAGTTCCAGAAATCCAAACAGGAACTAAATAGATAGAAATCCTCCAATAAAACAGTCGGAGAACTCCAGATTCACATATTGCTACCTTCAGGAGGAACACCAAAGAAGTCCTCAGTGTAAAACCAGGAGTGAAATCTTCAAGCAAAGCACCACTTACTCCAAATCAAGGTCAAATATCAGCCCACCAGAAAACGGACAAGAGTAATCTAGACCATCGCGTTCAGCATATGGCTCTGGCGCATCGTACTGCATCTGCAGCAACAATTTGAGCAGCAGTTGGTAACACAGTCGCCCTGTAGCGTGCATTCCACCGACCCCAAATTACCGCCATTGGCGACCTCAGTGCAGCCAAGTGAGAGTTCACTGAAAGGCAGGGTTGAAGTCTGCTGTGTTTTCTGATGAAAGCTGGTTCTGCCTCGGTGCCAGTGAGGGCCGTGTGTTTGTTGGAAGGAGGCCAGTTGAGGGTCTGAAGCCAACCTTTTGTGTGCTATACACACTAGACTTACAGCTGGAGTGATGGTCTGCAGCCATTTCTTATGGCAGCAGAAGCACTCTCGTGGCTATTCCACACACCCTTACTGCAAAACTGTACGTCAGTCTGGTGATTTGAACTGTTGCGCTGCCATCCATGGGTGTTTTTCAACGGGATAACGCGAGCCCACATACTGCTTTAGTAACCTGACAAGTTCTATAGAGTGTCGGCATGTTGCCTTGGCCTGCTCGGTGACCACATCTGTCTCCAGTCGAGCACATATGGGACACCATCGGACGACAACTCCTGCGTCGTCCACAAACGGCATCAACTGTTCCTTCACGTGACTGAGGAAGTCTTCTGTTTGTAAGGTATGCGAGCATCCAGACTTTACATTTAGTAATTCCATGGAAACGTATTGATCACTGAAAACTTTATTTATGACGCATTTAGAGTACTCATCAACAGAGAAAAAATGCTTAGGAGAGCTCATACAGGTGAGCAATAGAAGAAAAACCTACAGTGTCATGTGCAATTGCCACTAGGCATGTCCGCAAATGATGTTATTTTGAGAAGACTCAATTCCGTCCCACGAACTGACATCCGGCATCTGTACAGCACAATGCATGCACGTTTGCATGCTTGCATTCAATTGTCTGGCTGTTACACCAGTTACTAGTATACCAGAATTTCACATCAGCATTTCACATTTTCAATGGTTTATCTTGGCTTAGCTGTGACCTTGCAACGGTAATCATTTAAATATATTACCTAGACAGATGTACTTCCAAAATTCATTATACTACCTTAATTATTTTTTGGTATTGCGATTTTTTCCCTTCCGCGTATTTCAGTAAACTCCTCAGTTTCGAACTGTCATCTGACCAACTATGGTTTGCAAAACCAGCACCAAATCGTGATTCTCTTCCACTATTACACGAAGAACTAGTGTACATAATCAAATTATCGAAAACCAATAGAGCAAAATAACACGAAAAATTCAGAACTCTGGTAAACAGAGAAATTTTTGAAAGAGTGAAAGAGTGCATTGATACATCTACTCCAAAAGAAAATAGACAAAGCAGATCAGAGTAATTACAGAGAACTGTCACTTCTTGCAGTAACTAACAAAATTATATGTAAAGCGTTACTGAAGCGACTCGAGCCGCAAGGAGATCCACAGATTGGCGTGTATCAGGTGTAATTCAGGACAGAGAGATCTGGAATGAAGCGACATGGAATCTCAAGACCATTCCACACAACAGACGATACCAGAACATTAGAGTTACGTTTATGGATTTCAAAAAAGGTTATAGTTCCATTTTCACAGACAAACTCCGTTTAATAACCTAGAAAAATTAGGAATCCATAGAAAGACCAGGGACATCGTCCAGAAACATGATCGGAAACCACCTCAATTCATGGCAGAAATCTCAAACTCATTCTAAATTCACACACTAGTATGACATGGAGACGGCTTATCGCCACTCTTGTTCAACATCGTATTGCTAAAAAATAATCACACCATGGGAAAAACACGTCAAAGGTATACAAATTGGAAAGGAGAGAATAAAAAACATTCCCTGTGAAATACTTCCCCGTAGCAGATGATATGGCTATGCGAACAAACAACAAAGATGAAGACAAACTACACTAGATAAACAGCAAGAAATCTCCTGTAAAACGGGGCTCCAAATTGTCTATGAAAAAACCTAATAAGTGGACGGAAAACTGGAAGGAAAATTCCCACTAAAAATGCATTACGGGAAAGGCTCACAGGTCATTCACTTCAAGTAGTTAGGAGGAACCATCCAACACACCAGCTGGAAAACAATACCCACCACAGAAGGAACATTCAAACTGCAAAAGGTGACTAACTGGCATGGAATCACTGCAACAACAGCGTAACTATGACACATCAACACGATTATTTTATTAGAAGTCTTGTATGCGGCAGAAACCGCAGTAATTAGAGGACTGACGCAAACTTATATGACACCGAGAAACATAGACAGAAAATGTTTAGAAAAATCGATAGCGCTGTTCTCCGAAAAGGAACTTGGGTCCGACGATCTACAAATAAATTCTACGAAAACACAAAGTACATGACAGATAAATTCAGGAAAAGATGCCTGCAGTTCTATGGACACCTATGTAGGATGGATGAAAACAAACTCACTAACAAAATTTTTAACATCAGTAATGCAAGTAAATTAAAGACCAGTGAATGAACCACAAGAACACGTGAAACGATTCAAGATCTCTGAAAAACAAACTAAGGACAGAAAACAATTCAGAAATAAAATTAGTTTCAAGAAAACTGAACAAGCCTCACGAAAAGAAACAACAGTTGAAAAATGGACAAAGAAAAGGAAGAAGAAACTCACTGAATTAATGAACAGGCTTTGCGAACAAATGAAAGGAGGGAAAGGAAGTGAATCTATGACTGATTCAAGTTCACACGCTTTCCTGAAGGGAACAATCGAAAATAATGACATCTATGAAGCATTTTTGGAGAATAGAATAAACGGAATCTGAGATTAAGGGAAGAATCGCAGCGACAAATGAGCACATTTTGACTCACGCGGCATGCTGTGCAATAGAGCAGTTTCGAGAAATTTTAAAACGATGGCATACTAGTGTGTAATTCTCTCCGTAGCTCTATATTTGTCTGAAATTTACATTAAGCAAGTCTGATAAAGAAAAACTGCGTGGAAAATATTTGACTCCAAGAGGGACCCCATTCACAGGGATGGAAGATACTAAAAAACCAGGAACTGGCAGACCTGATGTTGGCCGAAGGATGAAAGAAAAAAGGTTGGTGTGGGATGGAAGGGGAAAGTCTACCGCCAGTAACATTCTCAGGATCCGTGAAGCGCAGAAGAGGCAAAGGAAGGCGACGGACAAGATGAATGGGTGATATCAACACGGACAGGGAGGCGACTGGCCTGAGGAAAGGTGAACAGGTCACGAAAGGAAAAAAAAAACAGAAATGATTGGGGAAGGAATGTAGAGATCGCATATGGTCTCCCAGACCAAACCGAAAATTAAAAAGAAGAATAATATAGTATTTCGCCTTAAGGCACTCAGCAGAAATGGTCTCCGCTTAAGCCGCACCTAGGCACGTTGACACTTTCCCGAAAGCCAAAAACGTACAGTTTAACTGTAGTATTTGCTTCGCTGTGAAGTTGTTGTCCCATTTAAGGACTGACTGACAGAAAGGGATGCTTATGTGCCAGAAGCACCTGAGGGCTCTCGAGCGAAGGCCTACAGCTGTTTCCGTTACCGACAAGCGGGTTTGTTTCCAGAATGAGAAAGTGGATTTGTTGTATACATCTACGGCAAAACTCCGCAAGCCACCTGACGATGTGTGACAGAAGATACTGAAACGTCCCCGTAGAAAAATTAATGAATTACTGTGCTGGTAAACCTCTTACATTATTTGATTTACAAACAGCTGAGCAGAAATGAACGTACTCAGACATTTCGCTCTTTACCTATTCTGATTAACATTAAACTGACACACAATATTTTTAGCGCAACGCAATCTGACTTTCAATAATCCCTACAAAAGAACGACCCTGACTAACATTAACCTATACCTTTCACAAATCACTTACCTCACAAAAATCTTTGTTACTCAAGCTACTGCAATACAGGGGCGCCACTACTGCCAGCTAAATAACAGATTCAAACTACTGAAGGCACTAACTACTGATAGGCATAGTTAGCAAATGAAAGATTTTGATAGAGAACAAACAATGTATTTACCTTAATAGTGTTCAAAAGTCATAATATATATAGCAGTTCATGGCATCCAGTCTTACAAATTTACTGTCTCTGATGGACACACGTCCAGATCATCCGCTCTCAAAACTCCGCCATCTCTCTCTCCCCACATCCACCACTGCTGGCGGCTCACCTGCAACTGCCCAACGCTACGCGCTGTGAACAGCCAACTGCCCAACACTACAATAGCATATGCTCCAACAATGCAAACCAACCACAGCCTTCACACAGCACAGTCAGTGATTTTCATATAGAGCGCTACGTGACGTTACCAACATAAAAACCTAAACAGCCTACTTGCAATACTTATGGAACCTTCAACTGATATCCCCTTCCTTGTTCCAGTAGGTAATGGAGCGTGCAAGAATGGTTGTCGGTAAACCTCTGTATTAGCTCTAATTTCTCGAATTTTCTCGTTGTAGCCCTTTCTCAAGACGTAAGTGGGGGGAAGTAGTTTGTTGTTCTAGACTTCCTGGAAACCACTCTCCCGAAATTTCATCAGCAAGTCTCTCCGTGATGCAGAACGTCGCTCTTATTGCGTCTGCCGCTGGAGTTTGTGGAGCTTCTCTGTTCAAATGGTTCAAATGGCTCTGAGCACTATGGGACTTCCGTATCGGTCGCGCGGTTGCAGACTGCAGCGCCTAGAACCGCTCGGCCACAGCGGCCGACAGCTTCTCTGTAATTCTCTCGCGCGGGCCGAACGACCCCGTAACGCAACGCACAGCTCTTCGTTGGATCTTCTCTATCTCTTCTGCCAGTCCTAAGAGGTTAGGGTCCCAGATGGGTGAACAGTACTCAAGAAACGGTCGAATAAACGCCTTGTGAGTCACTTCTTTAGTCGATGAATTACATTTTCTTGAGATTCTGCAAACTGTCCCTTGCTTTGATCATAAATATACCTCCGAGTGATGCTAAATGTTAATGTCTTTACTTAGAGAAAAGTATTATCTTGTCAATAACCTTCAAGTCGTGAGATACATACTTAATTTTTTATTTATGAAATTAGTGAGTTTACTGATGACACATTTGTTGCCTGTGTTTCTGGTCACTTTCAGAATTCAGATTGTTAATCAGATTAACTAAGTTGATAAGATTGAACGCTAAATTGCTGGTGTATCCATGTATTACCCCAAAAAAGTAGGCCGGCGAGAGTGGCCGTGCGGTTCTGGGCTCTACAGTCTGGAACCGAGCGACCGCTACGGTCGCAGGTTCGAATCCTGCCTCGGGCATGGATGTGTGTGATGTCCTTAGGTTAGTTAGGTTTAATTAGTTCTAAGTTCTAGGTGACTGATGACCTCAGAAGTTAAGTCGCATAGTGCTCAGAGTCATTTGAACCATTTTGAACCAAAAAAGTAAAAACGGTAAGTAGTTGAGGGACTTTGAGTGAGAATAGTGGCGTATTTAAGTTTACAAAGATAATGACAAGATTTTATTCATCCTTTAATAACTATAACGAGTTGATAAATCTCACAAGAAAAGAAAAAAACACGAATAAGGAAAGGGATGGTCCTTTATTAGCGAAGCATTCGTTGGGGTGGAAACTACACTAATTCTCCTTCAATTAATATCTTTTACAATGCAACCTATATTTGTTTACATGAATCCACTGTGAGGCCCAATTCTATTAAAATGGAATTAACTAGAAGCAAGTACACCACAAACTATGGTTCACCGGAGAGCAAGGAGCTGTGATTATCGTTTAACAGCCCTACGCCAGTGCAGCAAGACTCTGCCCTTTCGCCCTGATTCAGGCAGCGGCCGAGAACAGCAGCCGCGCGGGGTAGTCGTGCGGTCTCGGGCGGCTTGTCACGGTCTGCACAGCTCCCCCCGTCGGAGGTTCGAGTCGTCCCTCGGGCATGGGTGTGTGTGTTGTCCTTAGCGTAAGTTAGTTTAAGTTAAAGTAGTGTGTAAGCTTACGGACGGATGACTTCAGCAGTTTGGTCCCATAAGACCTTACCACAAATTTCCAATTCCAAGAGAACGGCACGCTGTGGGCGAGGAGCAGCGCGCTGCGGCAGCTTTAATGTTCTGACTCGTCCACGAAAATGTTCCAACTACGCGGACGGCCGTTCTGATTATTGTAACACGGGAAACTTCCCTGTCAGAGCCCTGAAATCCGGCAGATTTCAGTGTGAGGTGCACCCGTTCGCTGGTCTAGCCAAACCATTTTGAGTCACAGGCACGACGGTGCGCGCTGGAATTGTCAAACGTCAGACGGCCGACTCAGGCCGAATAAGCCATTTAATCACGAGGAATTCGCCTGGTTCGATGTAACGATTTGTGAGACCAGCACGTGTAGTCATTTATGTACCCAGATTCCGACTACGTACTGGAACCTTACTGCAAAGGCAAGTGCGGAAATATATCGAGGTCAATAAGAGCCACAGTCGCTCCAATCGATGGCAACGCTGCTCATTTTGTCGTCGTGGCGGTATATCTGGACGAGAAAATGACAGACAGGAAAGGGGGTTGTTAAGTCGTTGGGGCACTGTTGAGGAAATAGTTCTTCGACCCTTTAAGGTCGTTGGACGACAATGACGAGCAATGAAAGCAGATTGCGGCGCACGTTAGCGCACAGAGGATGAAAAGCAAGCATTCGTGCAACCGAATGACAAGCCAAATTGGCACAATAACTGACGAAACCAATAGGCGGGAATGAGGAAGGCGCCGTGGTCCACTCCAGAGAGAGCAAGGCCGAAACGAAGTGCCGTGTCAACTGCGTTCAAGCATCCCGCGTCCAGAGACAGCGTGAAGATGATGTATGTGCGCCACCTATGCCCTCGCTCAAAGCAGAAGCGCACAAGGTTCTGGAAAAAACATGACCGAAGACTTAAAGTTTCCCAGGCGACCCCTCGTTAGAAAAGGGACTTCACATGCGCCGTATACAGTATTAAAGATCGCAAGTGCAAGTTTGTAGTATTGTGCTGATACAGAATAGCTTCAGAAGAAAGACAATCATTATCTCCCCATAGAGATAAACGTGGAAAGAATCAAGACCAGTACATGCCTGTGTCTGGTACGGAACCGACGGCAATGTCATCGTATTTTTACTCGCAACTGGCGGCGTCTCTGGGAAGTGGCTGGTGTGCGACCAGAGAACTCCCACGCTGATGTAGCCGTTATTCTTTGTCAGATGTTTTTGGGTTCCATACTTCAGCCGGTAAAATCATAACCCTTATATGATAATGTTGATCTCTGTGTTCAAAACCCTTTTTCTCTGGTACAGGTCGACGAATCAAGCTGAAATTTATGTCAAATATTACCGTCTACTGTCCACCGGAGAAGTAAAAAAGTCAGTGCGGTCAAAAGATACGGCCATTTATGTCACTTATTTTGATACTCGCAAAATCACTCATCAAAAGCTACACGGCACTTACCGTTGACCTAGAATCATGAAAGTTGCCAAGAAGCGAGTTTTCACACTACAACTAAAGTAAAAAATTGAGAATTTGTAATTGCTTCACATGAAAAAATTTGAGTCATTTTTTATCTGACTGGTTGTCTGTACATCCATCTGTTAAGAGATACTTTTTCTCAGGATTAGGTTGACGTATGGTGTTGAGATTTATGTCACACACTAAGATCTCTAGGCACTTGGCGGTGTAATAAATGTAAGCTTCAAAGTCGATAGAGCCAGAAGTTACGGCCACTTATGTCATATATTTTGGTACTCACAAATTCACTTATCAAAACTTGCAGGGTACTTCCTCTTGACCTAGAATCATGAAATTTAGCAAGAAGAAAGGTTTCACGTTGTGGTAAAGGAAAAAAAAATCAGAAAATTGTTAATCTGTATAATTGCATCATTCGAAAAGATATTTCTTTTCTCACTCGTCTGATTTCACTGTTGAAATTAAAACATTCTCGAAAGCCTTGGAATCCCTGGAACCGATGTCTTGCCAGTATTAATGTCGATAACAGGGAAAAGTCGTCGAGACCTTTGATTCCCGGAATGGACGAACTGTCTATGTACGTAATTAAGTTTTACGGAACCCTGAGCACGTGAGTCATATCGCACCTGGCCAAGGTTTTTTAGTTTCCTTAGTTCACTCTACTGACAACACTATCTAAAAAAGATAGGAGGGTCCTGTCCCTCGATTTTTCCACCCAGAATCCTCTCTCCCTCAGGATGCTTTTGTTGCATTAGGAATCCTGACTGTTTGAATTTTTCTATACTTTCATATGAAGGAATGCCCTTTTATCATCAATTTCCCGTAAAATTTTGTTATTGGACAATATGTCCACCCAGAATTCTTTTTATTTCTCTTCATATGTATATATTTATTGCTCTAATTTTCTGATTCATACCCGTAGTATACAACGCACCCAAGGAACTCTCTTATAATGTAGAAATACAAATTACTGTACATGGTGACCACAATAATACTGACACGGTAATTGGGCACCAAACACAGATTTTGATATTATTCAACGACTGTTAAACATACGGATGAGCATTATGTGATATATGAAAGTGTTTACGTAGGAGAAGAAGAACTTTTTACCCGAGATCGTGATAAAAAACTTTATTGTAGGTAACCGCTTGCGGTAAAACTAAGTTAGCATATTCATATCTTCATAAAAGTTATTTCAAACGTCTAGTGCCAGCAACACACAAAATCTTTCCATTGAATTTCCAGGTACATAAAACATAAAATGAGCGATGCGTTGGCACGTCAAAATTAAAGTTGTTGTACATTACAACACAATTCACCAAAATATAGTTCACATAACATAACACGTCATGCCAACCAGGAAGCCACAAAACTAACTGTGTCGTTGGACAGTTAGTCTGTGTCTTGAGACAGCTGATCTTGTGACACACTGGTAGACATGACGCCTTATGTTATGGGAACGATGTTTTGGCGAATTGTGATGTACATAGTAATTTTAATTTTGACGTGCCAACGCATCACTCATTTCATGTTTTTCTCATATATAGCTCGAAATCGAATGAAAAGATTTTGATTGTAGCTGGCACGAAAAGTTTGTAATAACCTTTTGAAGATTTGAAGATAGCATCTTAGTTTTACCGAAACCGATTATCTACAATAAAGATTTTTTTTATCGCGATCTCGACTAAGAAGTTCTTCTCCTCCTAAGTAATCCATATAGATAGATCATCCCTTCGAGCTCAACGTGAGAACCAATAAATGAATGTGTGTTCGAGGTCGGGTTCATATATCCGGGCAGGCTGAACTAGGTCCCGTCTGAGGGTCAAAAGGTCCCTATACGACTTCATTATGAAAACATCGGCAGACCCGAAAACACGATTGTTGATTGAGAAACTTCAATTTATCCACACAAAAATTATGAGATCCGTTCTGGTACGAGTTCTTCCACAATGATCTCTTAACTCCCACCTGCTCAGCTAATCGGTGCCGCTATTTTGTCAGGCTTTATTGGTAAGCTTTTACCAGAGGAACATTTACTGGCTCTAGGACAGTTTTCTAATGGTCTCTTTGCTGAATACAACACACCGTAAGAAATTGTAGGAAACTGTTTTCGGGCTAGTTTTAGTCTGGCCCTCTGTAAAATGGAGAAAGAATACAACTGATGAAGGAGAGGATGAAAAGGTCGGGGTACCAGTTGTGATAAACATGTACACAGACAGACCATTGCGGGCTCATTGGTACCGACCAAGCGCCGTGTCATCTTCCGACAATAGCGTCCCTAGATGGAGTATGAAGGGCCGTGGGGTCATCAAACCACTCTCCCGGTCGTTGTCAGTTTTTGGAGCTGGAGCCTCTGCTACTCGCTCAAGAAGCGCTCCAATTGCATCACGAACCTGAGTGCACCCTCCCAGCTAGGAAGGATCCATAACATTACCAGGAATTGAACTCGGGCGCGCCATATGGTAGTCAGTCAGGCTGACTGCTCAGGTACCACGGCAGACTTCATGATATATACTGGTCCATTATTGATCTTTTATCATTTTTACTAACAATGGACGTTGCCCTTGTTGTTGAGTTCAGTCTGAACATTGGTTTGATGCAGTTCTTCATCCTTATCTATCCTGTACACATCTCTTCGTCCCTATATACCCACTGCATTTACGTGGGACGCCCAATAGGTAATGCAAAGCAGTTTGGTTCTATTCAGGACTCCAATACACCACGTTATTTCACACTCTCTTGGCAACAAAACCCTATTTTTCAATCTCCGTTCAATCGACAGCCTTACGCCACGTTACTGGGAGGGCCTGTATGCTTGCGTGCTACCAGTCTGCTGATCAACGTCGGAGCCAACGTCTTGCTGCATCAACAACCTCCCCATCACCCACGTACTGCTTCCCGTGGTGTGCATTTTCATTGGCCTAAACAGATGGAAGTCGGAAGGTGCGAGATCCGGGCTGTAGGGTATATGAAGAAGAACAGTCCAATGAAGTCTTGTGAGCTCGTCTCGGGTGGGCAGACTTACATGAACCCTTTCGCTGTCGAAGGTAAAGAAGTCCGTTTGCATTTTTGTGGAGAGGAACACGCTGAAGTGTTTTCTTCCGTTTCCTAAGGGTACATAGTACACTCCAGAGATGATTATTGCACCTTGAAGAAGGACATCAAACAGAATATCCCTTACAGCGTCCCAGATCATCGTAGCCATGACATTACCGGATGAGTATGCGGCTTTCAACGTTTTTCTCGGAGGAGAGGTGGCGTTGCGCCACTCCATAGATTGCCGTTTTGTTTCCAGTTCGAAGTGATAAACCCATGTTTCATTGCTTGTGACTATGTTCGACAAAAAATTATCACAATCAGCCTCGTAATGGGCAAGTAATTCCACACAGATGGTGATTCGTTTAGTTCTATGGTATTCCGATAGGCAGCGAGGAACCCGATGATCACACACCTTTGACTACCCCAACTGGTGGACGAGTGTGTCAGTTCTACCAACAGAGACGTCCAGTCGTCCAGCAAAGTGTCTTGATTGTGATCCGTGCATCATCTCGAATGAAAGTGTCCGCACATTTCAACATTGCAGGAATCACAGTTGTGTGCTGTTGGCCGGCTGGCGAAAGATCGGACAGATCTGTGCGACCTTATTATGATGACAGACGCCTCGCCCAACGACTCACCGAGATTTTGTTCATTAACAAATCTCCGCAGACATTTTACATGCATCTATGAATGTCTGGGATGCCCGGTTTTCCACCAACAGAAACTCAATGACAGCTCTCTGCACGGAACACACCTCCTTTGCAGACGCCATTTAGGAGGCTACGTGTATCTCCCCCACCCATTGGAACTTCATGAAACTAAAGGGGCTGAAGCGGGAAAATTCCATGATGTTCACAACAAATTTCGAATTTTTTAAACCGAAATAGGCTGAGAAATAAGTTATTGCATTATTTATATTACGCCCATCATAAGATCATTTGAACCTGCTTACTGTGGTAAAGCCTCGGTCTCAATCTAAAATTTTTAGCTTCAATGTTTCCTTCCATTCGTTGATGCCTCAGGACGTCGAGCCCTTCATTTACTCGAGGTTTGTCACAAACTTCTTGAACCTCCAATTCGAATCAGTACCTCTTAATTACTTATTCTATCTGTCCATCTAGCATAAGCCAACGAATTTTGTTTTGAAAACCTTTTTTTACTTTGAAAGCTGACCTTTATAGCTTTTTATGAGCTGAATCCAAGTGTAGTCTTAGTTTTTTTCTATCACCCATAGTTTTCGAGAAATATGCTTTTTATTATATATGAGGGTTGTTCAAAAATAAGTTCCGATCGGTCGCGAAATGGAAACCACTGGAAAAATCCGGTAAAGCTTGGCACAGATGTGTTGGACAGTGTCTCCAGTATGCCCGTCGATCATGTCGCATTGCTCTTTTCAGTTTTGAGTGAACAGTGAGTACATAAAGATGTATAGGGAATAGCGTCTCCCACCAAGTATAAGGGCCTGTTTAGAGATTTCGCCTGTGTCATGCAGCCCACATAACATAACTGTCGATCAGTTCCTTCTTCATATCAGTTCTCGGCCGCACACTACAGGGGCAATGAAGGCGCTCTTGCAGCGTTTCCGATTAGAAGTGTTTGATCACTCCCAATACAGTCCGTAATTGGCTCCCCTGCTCACAAGAACCGCTGGCTATGAAGACAAAGTTTTTCCACAGACAACGAGCTGCAGACCAGTGCAGATAACTGGCCAAAAGCACAGGCGGCTGCTTTCTATGACGAGGATATTGGAAAGCTGATACAACACTACGACAACACTCGAAGTTGGAGCAACCACTATGTAGAGAGGTAGGAGGAAGGTGTAACTAACTGTTGCGAATAAAACGTTTCTGGTTTTCACTGTGGTTTCCATTTCACGACCGATCGGAACTTACTTTCTGGACAACCCTCGTAGTATAAAAATCCTATGCTATACAGTAAACGGGGAAATGAATGAAATGCTTTGTTACAACATAAAGCATGGCTTGTATTTACAGTAAGCTACTTAAAACAATGATATGTGTTAATAGAGGTTTCACTTGTCAGCTGGAATTGGTTTGTATTTTCTTTCTCTGTTTTCTTTGAAGCTTCTTGCGTAGCTTTTTCTACGATGAGTCACTCGCTGAACTTCTCGGTGAAGTGACCAACAGCAGTCCCCCATCATGTTGGCGTTCCAGCGGCCTTGGTAGCGATTTTCCATGACTTTAATGTCCTGGTGAAGACGCTCTCCTTGCTCCTCACTAATGTCTCCCATATTGTCTGGGAAGTAATGAAGGTGACTGCTCAAAAAGTGAACTTTCAGGCTTTTAAACATCTTAAAGTTTTAAACTTCTTTAACGTTGCAGCTATAATAGAAACATATCATGAGTCTTCTTCATGTCCTAAGAACTTTGTAACGACTTGCTTGAATGATACTCATGCTTCTTTCTCATTTAAGGTCCTTGTGGATTCAAACATCAATTTTCTAACGTCAGGTCCGACAAAGACGCCTTCTTTTAGTTTAGCTTCTGAAGGGTATGGAAACTTTTGGCAGAGATACGTAAAACATGGTCCATCTTTAGGCAAAGCCTTTAGAAACTGTTTCATTAGGCCTAACTTTATATGTAGAGATGATAGGAGTACGTTTCCTGGATCTACAAGGTTTTTGCGTAGAATTTTCTTCTCACCAGGTTTTAAAGACTCTCTCACAGGCCAGTTCTTTCTGCACCAGTGTTGATCTCTAGCCCTACTGTACCATTCACACAAGAAACATAGAAATCTGGTAAATCCACCTTGCTGAACAAGGAGCATCCATATTACTTATAGATACCCACACACCATCCAATCATAAGCAGAATAGGCTGTTTTACTTAGCACTATTTCTAGGTTTTCATAGCTTTCTTTCATATGTACAGAATGTCCAACAGGTATAGATGCATACATGTTACCATTGTGTAATAAAACAGCCTTTAAAATAGTTTTGGACTAATCGGTAAACATCCTCGAGTCTTCCTTTTTGTATTCAATACCAAACTCATCCAGGAATGTCTGAACAGTACATTAAATCACCTTCTTGTTGAAAAAACTTGGAAAATTGCTGCTCTCTCTTTCTATACAGGTATATGCTGGTTCCAACTGTCAATAAGTTCTTTTCTTTCAATCTAGAGCCAAGAAATTCAGCTTTTTCTTTTGTTAAGCCCAGATCCCTAACCAAATAGTTAAGCTCTGTCTGAGTAAACAATTTGGGCTCTAGACTTTGTATTTTACAGTGGAATTCATCATCTCGTTCATCTAAACCACATCATGCATTAGAAAATACTTCTGTTCGAATAGAATTTAAATCATCTGGTTGTTCAAGAACCAGCAAATCTACACCACGCTCTACTGGTCGGATGGCGGACGGAAGGTTAGGGTAGATTATTACCTTCTTGTTTTTCGAATTATGACCAGTAATATCAACACTGCAAAAGTAGCAATCATCGGAATGATTTCTTGGATCCCTCCATATCATAGGAACAGCAAATCTAAAGGCTTTTTGTCCTTTTTGGACCATTTTCTCAGATCTTTAACACACACATAACATACCTTATGGGCCGCCCAAGATTTATCTTGATCACCAAGTTTAGATCCAAACCTTTCTCACAAAGTCTGTAATGGTTCTTTGGTGTTTTTTAATCACAAATTCACCACAAATATAACAAAAACTGTCAGCAGAGTGTTTACAACCACGATTAGACATTATACTGAGCACATGTACAGGAAATGGGAAAGTGAGGTTAGGTTAACAGTAAACATAACACCATCTGTTAACACAAAAATAGAATCGACGTTCCATTGCCAGCAAATGTTTTTCAGCAGGGCTACCAACGTCATCTACATTCATTATACTTTCTTTTTAAATTACTTTAACTATATAAAAGCCGGCCGCTGTAGCCGAGTGGTCCTAGGCGCTTCAGTCCGGGACCGCGCTGCTGCTACAGTCGCAGGTTCGAATCCTGACTCGGGCATGAATGTGTGTGATGCCCTTAGGTTAGTTAGGTTTAAGTAGTCTAGGGGACTGATGACCTCAGATGTTAAGTCGCATATTGCTTAGAGCCATTTGAACCATTTGAAGATCGGCCAGGTTTCGCGACCTTGTTGCGATGATGACAGTCGCCTCGCTCAACGGCTAAGTGCACTTTGGTTCACTGCCAGGTGATCATAGACATTCAGCAAGTGCCTGTGTGTATCTGTGATACTCTGGTTCTCCACTAAAAGCGCCTAGAACCGCTCGGCCGACCGGCCGATCTTTCGCGTACCGTTCGGCCGCACTCAATTGTGAGTCCCGCGAGGTCGCACACTTCAGTGTGTTCGTCGCACAAAAATGCAAACGAACTTCTCATTCGCCATTACTACGCAAGACCTCATACAAGTGTACGCACCCGAGAGCAGAAATTTTTTTTTGGACTGTTCTTCCTTCTTCATTCACCTTACAGCCTGGATCTCAAAACTTCCGACTTCCATCTGTATGGTCCAAAGAAGGATGCACTCCACGGGAGGCATTACCTGAATAATAGGGAGGTTATTGATGCATGATCCAGCAAGACATTGATACTGACGTCGTCCAGTAGAGTGTACACAGGGGGCGTGCAGCCTCTCAAAGTCAGGTGATGTAAGGCCGCTCGCGTTGAACGAAGATTATGTTCAAAAATTGGGGTTTGCAGCCAAAAGAGTGAGGCATAATATGGGATATTGGAATCCTGAATAAAACCAACCTGCTTTCAGAAGAATATGTGATGCATTACTTATTGAACGCCCCTCGCAAAATGCTGCCTTGTTTCCGTATAAGTTGTTGATAACCTTTCGCTCCCTGTATTCTATTCTTGCTAACTTCTCAGTTTCAAAAACTGTATTCCAGTCAACGTTGTCAAAACTTTTCTTTAACCTGACAGTGCTATGAACGTAGGTTTGCCTCCCAGACCTATTTTGCAGGCTAAGTCGTTGACTGTCCTACATTTCTCCGGAGCTCAAACTGATTGTGATGATTATGTTTTCTCGAAATCTTGCATGTCAGGTGGAATAGTTTTGTAGTCGTGCTACGTCTTATTTTGCTCGGAAACCTATGTTGTTGTTGTTATCGTCTTCAGTCCTGGGACTGGTTTGATGCAGCTCTCCATGCTACTCTATCCTGTGCAAGCTTCTTCATCTCCCAGTACGTACTGCAACCTACATTCTTCTAAATCTGCTTAGTGTATTCATCTCTTGGTTTCCCTCTACGATTTTTACCCTCCACGCTGCCCTCCAATACTAAATTGGTGATCCCTTGATGCCTCAGAACATGTCCTACCAAGCGATCTCTTCTTCTACTCAAGTTGTGCCACAAACTCCTCTTCTCTCCAATCCTATTCAATACCTCCTCATTAGTTATGTGATCTATCCATCTAATCTTCAGCATTCTTCTGTAGCACCACATTTCGAAATCTTCTATTCTCTCCCTGTCCAAACTATTTATCGTCCTCGTTTCACTTCCATACATGGCTACACTCCATACAAATACTTTCAGAAACGACTTCCTGACACTTAAATCTATACTCGCTGTTAACAAATTTCTCTTCTTCAGAAACGCTTTCCTTGCCATTGCCAGTCTACATTTTATGTCCTCTCTACTTCGACCATCATTAGTTATTTTGCTCCCCAAATAGCAAAACTCCTTTACTACTTTAAGTGTCTCATTTCCTAATCTAATACCCTCAGCATTACCCGAGTTAATTCGACTACATTCCATTATCTTCGTTTTGTTTTGTTGATGTTCACCTTATATCCTCCTTTCAAGACACAATCCATTCCGTTCAACTGCTCTTCCACGTCCTATATCACTCTACAGCTGCAGCAGAAGATCTTCGACACCGAACCAGACGGCCCGTGCACGTTTTCGCCGTCGCCGCGACCGCTGCGGGAAAAACTGGCGCCGCCCGCCGCCCTCCCTATAAAAGCCCCGCAGCGGCGCGCCTCAGCTCTCGCCGGCGTTTTCATTCAAAACAGAACCTGCGGCTGCGGGACGCTGAGAGCGGAGCAGAGCAGAGGGGAAACGACGTTCTGCTCGTCTTTTTTTCGCCGTGGCAGGGCGAGGCTCACGAAAGCTGCAGAAAAAGGGAGACGACTTAATGATGTTGGCGCGGAAATGGCTTCTCGCACGAGGTCTCGCGGGGAGCGAAAAAACCAAAAATCCATGCGACACCACTCTCGTAGCTAGGCGGCGAAGACTGCTAGGCTGCCTGCACGTCCCTACAGCACCGCTGGTGTATTCGCTATTTTCAGACGAGGTGTTAACTTTGGTACTACGGTACTCGCTAGACCACGGGTTCGTATCACGAATCTGTCGAGTGATAGTCTATAGACGCCCTCCTCTCAGCCACTAATTCAGATATTTTCTGTGATTACTTGAGGCTATTGCTAAGGCGGTGCACAGTCAAAAGGCTGTTGAAGTCTTTTCTTCCATATTCTCGAGGTGGTCTATTTCTGCGCTTATAAACTCATTGAAAAACCACCAAACTATCTGTGTACGTATGTGGGCTAAGAACCTAAGGAAACAAGAACTGCAACAATAGATCTTTTTTTTTTTTTTTTTTTGGTCATCAGTCAGTCTGCTGACTGGTTTGATGCGGCCCGTCACGAATTCCTTTCCTGTGCTAACCTCTTCATCTCAGAGTAGCACTTGCAACCTACGTCCTCAATTATTTGCTTGACGTATTCCAATCTCTGTCTTCCTCCACAGTTTTTGCCCTCTACAGCTCCCTCATGTCTTAGCAGATGTCCTATCATCCTGTCCCTTCTCCTTATCAGTGTTTTCCACATATTCCTTTCCTCTCCGATTCTGCGTAGAACCTCCTCATTCCTTACCTTATCAGTCCACCTAATTTTCAACATTCGTCTATAGCACCACATCTCAAATGCTTCGATTCTCTTCTGTTCCGGTTTTCCCACAGTCCATTTTTCACTACCATACAATGCTGTACTCCAGACGTACATCCTCAGAAATTTCTTCCTCAAATGAAGGCCGGTATTTGATATTAGTAGACTTTTCTTGGCCCGAAATGCCTTTTTTGCCATAGCGAGTCTGCTTTTGATGTCCTCCTTGCTCCGTCCGTCATTAGTTATTTTACTGCCTAGGTAGCAGAATTCCTTAACTTCATTGACTGCGTGACCATCAACCCTGATGTTAAGTTTCTCGCTGTTCTCATTTCTACTACTTCTCATTACCTTCGTCTTTTTCCGATTTACTCTCAAACCATACTGTGTACTCATTAGACTGTTCATTCCGTTCAGCAGATCATTTAATTCTTCTTCACTTTCACTCAGGATAGCAATGTCATCAGCGAATCGTATCATTGATATCCTTTCACCTTGTATTTTAATTCCACTCCTGAACCTTACTTTTATTTCCATCATTGCTTCCTCGATGTACAGATTGAAGAGTAGGGGCGAAAGGCTACAGCCTTGTCTTACACCCTTCTTAATACGAGCACTTCGTTCTTGATCGTCCACTCTTATTATTCCCTCTTGGTTGTTGTACATATTGAATATGACGCGTCTCTCCCTATAGGTTACCCCTACTTTTTTCAGAATCTCGAACAGCTTGCACCATTTTCTATTGTCGAACGCTTTTTCCAGGTCGACAGATCCTATGAAAGTGTCTTGATTTTTCTTTAGCCTTGCTTCCATTATTAGCCGTAACGTCAGAATTGCCTCTCTCGTCCCTTTACTTTTCCTGAAGCCAAACTGATCGTCACCTAGCGCATTCTCAATTTTCTTTTCCATTCTTCTGTATATTATTCTTGTAAGCAGCCTCGAAGCATGAGCTGTTAAGCTGATTGTGCGATAATTCTCGCACTTGTCAGCTCTTGCCGTCTTCGGAATTGTGTGGATGATGCTTTTCCGAAAGTCAGATGGTATATCGCCAGACTCATATATTCTAGACACCAACGTGAATAGTCGTTTTGTTGCCACTTCCCCCAATGACTTTAGAAATTCTGATGGAATGTTATCTATCCCTTCTGCCTTATTTGACCGTAAGTCCTCCAAAGCTCTTTTAAATTCCGATTCTAATACTGAATCCCCTATCTCTTCTAAATAGACTCCTGTTTCTTCTTCTATCACATCAGACAAATCTTCACCCTCATAGAGGCTTTCAATGTATTCTTTCCACCTATCAGCTCTCTCCTCTGCATTTAACAGTGGAATTCCCGTTGCGCTCTTAATGTTACCACCGTTGCTTTTAATGTCACCAAAGGTTGTTTTGACTTTCCTGTATACTGAGTCTGTCCTTCCGACAGTCATATCTTCGATGTCTTCACATTTTTCCTGCAGCCAATTTGGTCTTAGCTTTCCTGCACTTCCTATTTACTTCATTCCTCAGCGACTTGTATTTCTGTATTCCTGATTTTCCCGGAACATGTTTGTACTTCCTCCTTTCATCAATCAACTGAAGTATTTCTTCTGTTACCCATGGTTTCCTCGCAGCTACCTTCTTTGTACCTATGATTTCCTTCCCAACTTCTGTGATGGCCCTTTTTAGAAATGTCCATTCCTCTTCAACTGTACTGCCTAATGCGCTATTCCTTATTGCTGTATCTATAGCGTTAGAGAACTTCAAACTTATCTCGTCATTCCTTAGTACTTCCGTATCCCACTTCTTTGCGTATTGATTCTTCCTGACTAATGTCTTGAACTTTAGCCTACTCTTCATCACTACTATATTGTGATCTGAGTCTATATCTGCTCCTGGGTACGCCTTACAATCCAGTATCTGATTTCGGAATCTCTGTCTGACCATGATGTAATCTAATTCAATCTTAAGAAACAATAAAAAATTAATTTATTGAAAAACGAAATAAAAAAATGCCCAGTAGCGGGTAGGACTCGTGCACTGAGGGTTCCGTACTGGCTTGATTATGTATATAGACAGTACACCCATTCAAGGTATAGGGAATATCGATGATGTTCGCCTGTTATCGACACTGATACTCTTAAGGTATCGATCCCAGGGATTCCAAGACCGTCTAGAATGTTTTGATTTCAAGTTTGACGTCGGATAACAAATGACAGAGGGAATTTTTTTTCACGTGATATAATTGCAGATTAACAATTTCGGTTTTTTCCCTTTCCTTCTACTGTGAAACTTTCTTTCTTGTCATATTTCAAGATTCTAGTACAGCAGGAAGAACCTTATACATTATGTGATCGAAAGTATCAGACACTTGGCTGAAAACGACCCACAAGTTCGTGGCGCCCTCCATCGCTATTGCTGGAATTCAGTATGGTGTTGGCCCACCCTTAGTCTTGATGACAGCTTCCATTCTCCCAGGCATACGTTCAATCAGGTGCTGGAAGATTTCTTGGGGAATGGCAGCCCATTCTTCACGGAGTGCTGCACCGAGGAGAGATATCGATGATGGTCGGTGAGGCCTGGCACGAAGTCGGCGTTCCAAAGCATCCTAAAGGTGTTCTATGGGATTCAGGTCAGGACACTGTGCAGACCAGTCCATTATAGGGATGTTAGATGTTATTGTCGTGTAACCACTCCGCCACAGGCCGTGCCTTATGAACAGATGCTCCATCGTGTTAAAAAATGCAATCGCCATCCCCGAATTGCTCTTCAACAGTGGGAACCAAGAAGGTGCTTAAAACTTCAATGTAGGCATGTGCTGTGATAGTGCCACGAAAAACAGCAATGGTGCAAGCCCCCTCCATGAAAAACACGACCACACCATAACACCACCGCCTCCGAGTTTTACTGTTTGCACTACACACGCTGGCAGATGACGTTCACCGGCCATTCGCCGTGCCCACAACCTGCCATCGGATCGCCACATTGCGTATCATGATTCGTAACTCCACACAATGTTTTTCCACTGATCAATCGTCCAATGTTTACGCTCTTTACACCAAGCGAGGCGTCGTTTGGCATTTACCGGCGTCATGTGTGGCTTATGAGGAGCCGCTCGGCCATGAAATCCAAGTTTTCTCACCTCCCGCCTAACTGTCATAGTACTTGCAGTGGATCCTGATGCAGTGTGCAATTCCTGTGTGATGTTCTGGATAGATGTCTGCCTATTACACATTACGAGCCTCTTCAACTGTCGATGGTCTCTGCCAGTCAACAGACGAGGTCGGCCTATACGGTTTTGTGCTGGACGTGTCGCTTCACGTTTCCACTTCACTATCGCATCGGAAACAATGGACCTAGGAATGTTGAGGAGTGTGGAAATCTCGCGTGCAGACGTATGACACAAGTGACACCCAATCACCTGACTGCGTTCGAAGTCCGTGAGTTCCGAGGAGCGCCCAATTCTGCCCTCAATAAATGGTTCAAATGGCTCTGAGCACTATGGGACTTAACATCTTAGGTTATCAGTCCCCTACAACTTAGAACTTCTTAAACCTAACTAACCTAAGGACATCACATACATCCATGCCCGATGCAGGATTCGAACCTGCAACCGTAGCGGTCGCGCGGTTCCAGATTGAAGCGCCTAGAACCGCTCGGCCAGACCGCATTCTGCACTCTCACGATGTCTGATGACTACTGAGGTCACTGATATGGAGCACCTGGCAGTAGGTGGCAGCACAATGCACCTATTATGAAAAAGGTATGTTTTTTGGGATGTCCGGATACTTTTGATCACATAGTGAAGGTTCTGATGAGAGAGCGAGTATCAAAATACGTGACATAAATGGTCGTTTTTTGATTAAATTGACTTAGAAGATAACATTTATTATGTCACCAATGGACCACCGATCTTAGTATGTTATATAAAATTAAACTTCACACGTCTATCCGTTCCTGATGGCTCAAATGGCTCCGAGCACTATGTGACTTAACTTCGGAGGTCATCAGTCGCCTAGAACTTAGAACTAATGAAACCTAACTAACCTAAGGACATCACACACATCCATGCCCGAGGCAGTATTCGAACCTGCGACCGTAGCGGTCGCGCGGTTCCAGACTGTAGCGCCTAGAATTGCACGGCCAATCCGGCCGGCTATCCGTTCCTGAAAAAAATTGGTCTTAGCAGATGGACGGTCAGACAGATAGTTTGATAACAAATGGCAGAAAACTTTTTCGCCTGGTATAATTACACAGTAGCAGTTTTCGGATTTTTGTCTCTTGGTTACACTGGCTTCTTGGCTTACCTGGCTTCCAGCCAAATTTCACGATTCTAGATCAACAAGAAGTACCCTATAGGTTTTGATGATTGAGATTGCAAGTATCAAAATATTGTAGTATCTTTTGATTACATTGACTCAGAAACTTCTCATATCGAAAGCGCACGTGTACACATATGCTGAGAAAGCCTTTGGTGAGTGCTTTACGAACAGTACGCCGTAGTGTCTGAAAATCCTCTTTTGTAAATTATAGAATTACAGAAGACGTCTGTATATGTCTGCAGGAAAGCAGGGATCGTAAAAGAGTGGTGACTGCCATAGATCCTCAAAATTCACTGAATACAAGTTCCCAGAGTTTGGGTGGATGTCAGTTAGATGAAGCAGATTTCTGGGCTCATGATAAAACGTCGGTAAGAAGTTTGGGAGGACAAGGAATGGATACACATTTGTATTTCCAAATTGTGCTTCACCAGAACATCAACTGCAACAACAATGAACTTCAGGTTGTGCGAAGATATATCTAACAGAGGATAGAAGAGCTGAAACAAGCTCTCTAGAAGATCATTGACACAAGAACGTTTACAGAACCTACCTAAGAAGCGAGTCTGCCATCCTGCTTTTGAGGTAATATTGGAAATAAGAGTCATTGAAAACCCACAATTATTTTCATCTCCTTAATGTTAGGAAGAATATCGCTAACAACTGCTAAAACGTTTATTGAAAACACAATGGCTTTTACGGCCTAAAGTCGCATCAGTGGTAAAAAACAAAGTACAGCGCAACCACATTTTGTGGATAATAAAATTAATACGGAAATGTCTAAAATATACTTATAACATTAAAAAATAGCAGGCATACCCATCGATCCTAGACGAAATTTACTATTCACTGAGTATTTTCAATACTGTGGCGAGCGGAAGGTAACGTAGACGTATTCTATTGATTTAGGAAAGACTGATCATAGGTGAAACTTGTGGTTACAGAGTCGCGTTCAAAAATTTACTTGGATCTAAAAGAGAAAAGAAAATTATTTTATAGTGAGAGGATGCAAAATATTTTTGAAGGGGTCAGATTAGCGATAAAAAATTGTAACCGCCAACACGATCAGTCGTAGCAGTATACAAACTACTATGTGGAATGTATCAGGAGGCAGTGACTTACCGGTGTGACAGCAGGGAAACCCGACGTTGGGCAAACTAAAAGCCGCCCGTACGAATTCTTCCTAACATCGTGCCTTTCAACAGCTGCAGACGCCCAGAATATAAAATAGTTTGTGGTCATCTCCTTGGTTTGCAAAGAACGAAGTACTCTCTTTGTGAAATTAAATAATGTTACTATATCATTTCCAAAACGTTCAAATGTGTGTGAAATCTTATGGGACTTAACTGCTAAGGTCATCAGTCCCTAAGCTGACACACTACTGAACCTAAATTATCCTAAGGACACACACACACACACACACACACACACACACACACATGCCCAAGGGAGGACTCGAACCTCCGCCGGGATTAGCCGTATATCACTTTCAACTGACACTGAACTTACAAATAGAACGTTGTGTAAAAGTCTTCCCTAATAATAAATTCGTCTCTTCATATATGTGGTATACAGACAAAGTTTGAAGTACCAGCCACTGAAACTAAGCAATTATATTCATCTCCTTGGTTTACGAAGAGGAACCCACAGTTTTTGGGGTATAATAGAGATGAAGTATCTGTAACATTGACATCTTTGACGCCTGAGCTGATATTTTAAGTCAAACTTTCTCTGAAAGTAATTCTTCCGGCATAAACTCGTCTCACCACATATCGGATATACAGGGAGATGAAAAAAAGAACAATACGCGTTTTCATCTCACTGCAGAAAACTTACTGTTCAATACAACTTTCGACAATCAATGTTCTGTTGGAAATACAGATCATAAAAATCCGAGCAGCAAGGAAATATCAATGCAACAGACTTATCAACGTATGACACACGATACCATACACAACTGTGTGTATTAATTGGGATGCCGCAAATAACTCTGAAATTATGGGCAGTACATTCTCAATTGTTGACGGGAGAGTAATTCCTTTCATTAGTCGGCTTAGCGGTCGTACTGCTTCGCGTGACAGTGGACTGGATGGTGATCAGCTGAACACTGCTTCTGGCTGGAGTCACTCTTCTCCTAGGAAGCCCATGAATGTGGGCGAGGTCCAAATTATAGCGCACTTCCAGGAAGAAAGCCTGAAACAAACAAATTCAACTTCATTGAGACGATACTTAAATAACCCATTTTTCAATTCAGGATATGAGATTCCTTCATCACCTGTGCCTGGTAACTCTCCAAATGCAAATCATGGATAACAATCGTATCAGTCGAATCACACATAAGAAAAGAAATCACAACTGTACAGCTAAACTGGAGACAGCGTCTGCCGTAAAATATCTGGGCGTAATTATCCAGAACGACCTTAATTGGAATGACCATCTAAAACATAGTGGGAAAAGCAGACACCAGACTCAGATTCATCGGAAGAGTCTTAAGGAAGTGAAACTCATCCACGAAAGAAGTGGCTTGTAAGGCGCTTGTTTGCCCGATTCTTGAGTATTGTTCATCTATCTGGGATCAGTGTCAGGTACGACTGATAGAGGAGATAGAGAAGATCCACCGATGAGCGGCGCGTTTCGTCAAAGGATCGTTTAGCTGGCGAGAGAGCGTTACGGAGATGCTAAACAAACTCCACTGTCAGACATTACAAGAGAGATGTTGTGCATCACGGAGAGATTTACTATTGAAATTTCGGCACAGCACTTTCAGGAGGAGTCAGGCAACATATTACTTCCCCCCTCATAGATTTCGCATATTTACCACGAGGAGAAAATTCGAGAAATTAGAGCCAATACAGAGGCTTATCAACAATCATTCTTCCCACGCACTATTCGCGAGTGGAACATGTTTGGACGGATCAGGTAGTGGTACCGAAAGTACCCACCGCCACACCCCATTTGGTGGCTTGCGAAGCATGATGTAGACTCCCAGATGACAGCCGTGTCAAAAGTTTGGAATTTCTGTTCGATCAGGCTGTAGTAGCAGCCGTTATGGCTCAACAAATTTGCTCAGTAGTGCGAATGATAATGCCACACATCAGCATGCGATTGCTTAGCAAAGAAGAGTGTTTTCAAGTGTTCTATCAGCTGAGAGCCAAGCCATTCAATGACTAGCTATACCAGTCATGAAACAATAAGAAAATGTGAGACCTCGACCGTCATCTAGGTTAGTTAGGTTTAAGTAGTTCTATGTTCTAGGGGACTGATGACTTCAGATGTTGGTCCCATAGTGCTCAGAACTATTTGAACCATTTGACGGTACGGGTCGTGCATACGTCTGGGTCCTGCACGTCTGCTGAAGTCACACTGAACCTTTACCTTCGGTTTACGGAAACAACGAGATCGCAGGCACATTTTATCGGTAGGTGTTGTTGCAACGCGATATCGATGTTGACATTGAAACAGCGGGTCGACATGATTCAAACACTAACCATTTCTGCAGAGCATAGGGCTACAGAAGCCACTGATGGCAGAGGGCATGGTCACACTGCAGTGGTGCCAGCTGAGTGTATCAGTAGATCGGCTTTCACTAGGCATGGCCTGCACCTCAATAAGTATGGGAAGGGGAGGCTGGCAGAGATTATAGGTGACAGCGTAGTGGGTGGTGGTGGGTTCACTCATGGAAAAATTCCTGTAGTAGTTGCTGTTAGAGCTCCATCCTTTTTAGATTGAGGTCAGCTGATAGGTATGAGACCTACTTAAACGAAGTCCCTCTAACTAAGGAATAACCTTCAAAGGTCGTCATGTTTCCAAGTAGAGAATGAATTAGCATGTTTCATCAAAATATGAGAGGTATTAGAGATAAAGTTAGTGGACTGCTTTTTGATGTTGACTGTGAAATTATTGGTATATCGAAGCATCACATAAATGATTTGACAATTCAGAGGTTTCCTTTACCAGGATACAGATTAGCTGAGAGTTTTTCAAGAAGTTCCTTGTGGAGTGGGGGAGTTTTGCTCCTCAATTTGGACCTCTGGAACTTGACGTGTAAATAAATAAAAATATACATGTCATGCGAATATGAACGTCCTGTTTCTAGTCGTTCAAGGTGTTCTGTTTTTTCTGAACATGAGCGTAACATTTTGTTGAAAAAGATGAAGCTGTGTGGAATTGTCAAGTTAAAAAGTTCACTACACCACACTTAATGGAAATAAGGAATGGATTTCCTGCTGGATTAGTTGCAGGACAGCGAGTTGCGTCAACCATTTCGATAAAGAATCAGCCAAAGCTCCAAGATCCACTTTTATTTAATCGATGTCTAGTTTCAGGTTATCTGAAGCAATTTTCAAATCATGCAGACATACAAAACAGTTTTTTTCCGAAATACCAGATAAACTACACTCCTGGAAATGGAAAAAAGAACACATTGACACCGGTGTGTCAGACCCACCATACTTGCTCCGGACACTGCGAGAGGGCTGTACAAGCAATGATCACACGCACGGCACAGCGGACACACCAGGAACCGCGGTGTTGGCCGTCGAATGGCGCTAGCTGCGCAGCATTTGTGCACCGCCGCCGTCAGTGTCAGCCAGTTTGCCGTGGCATACGAAGCTCCATCGCAGTCTTTAACACTGGTAGCATGCCGCGACAGCGTGGACGTGAACCGTATGTGCAGTTGACGGACTTTGAGTGAGGGCGTATAGTGGGCATGCGTAAGGCCGGGTGGACGTACCGCCGAATTGCTCAACACGTGGGGCGTGAGGTCTCCACAGTACATTGATGTTGTCGCCAGTGGTCGGCGGAAGGTGCACGTGCCCGTCGACCTGGGACCGGACCGCAGCGACGCACGGATGCACGCCAAGACCGTAGGATCCTATGCAGTGCCGTAGGGGACCGCACCGCCACTTCCCAGCAAATTAGGGACACTGTTGCTCCTGGGGTATCGGCGAGGACCATTCGCAACCGTCTCCATGAAGCTGGGCTACGGTCCCGCACACCGTTAGGCCGTCTTCCGCTCACGCCCCAACATCATGCAGCCCGCCTCCAGTGGTCTCGCGACAGGCGTGAATGGAGGGACGAATGGAGACGTGTCGTCTTCAGCGATGAGAGTCGCTTCTGCCTTGGTGCCAATGATGGTCGTATGCGTGTTTGGCGCCGTGCAGGTGAGCGCCACAATCAGGACTGCATACGACCGAGGCACACAGGGCCAACACCTGGCATCATGGTGTGGGGAGTGATCTCCTACACTGGCCGTACACCACTGGTGATCGTCGAGGGGACACTTAATAGAGCACGGTACATCCAAACCGTCATCGAACCCATCGTTCTACCATTCCTAGACTGGCAAGGGAACTTGCTGTTCCAACAGGACAATGCACGTCCGCATGTATCCCGTGCCACCCAACGTGCTCTGGAAGGTGTAAGTCAACTACCCTGGCCAGCAAGATCTCCGGATCTGTCCCCCATTGAGCATGTTTGGGACTGGATGAAGCGTCGTCTCACGCGGTCTGCACATCCAGCACGAACGCTGGTCCAACTGAGGCACCAGGTGGAAATGGCATGGCAAGCCGTTCCACAGGACTACATCCAGCATCTCTACGATCGTCTCCATGGGAGAATAGCAGCCTGCATTGCTGCGAAAGGTGGATATACACTGTACTAGTGCCGACATTGTGCATGCTCTGTTGCCTGTGTCTATGTGCCTGTGGTTCTGTCAGTGTGATCATGTGATGTATCTGACCCCAGGAATGTGTCAATAAAGTTTCCCCTTCCTGGGACAATGAATTCACGGTGTTCTTATTTCAATTTCCAGGAGTGTATGTCAAAATTATACACATATGTATACTTTGTTTTACGTATATGTATAATGTTGAGATGGTAAAAGTTTGCTATATATATTTTATGTATAGTCTTGACATAGTTTACATGCTATTTCAGAAAATGGTTTTGTATGTTTGGATGATTTGAAAATAGTTCAGTTAAGTTTAAACTAATCATCAGTTAAATAAACAGTGAACCTTGAACAATGAGTTTTTCTACATCGAACAAATAAGAAATAGTTCATCTAATACATCATTTCAGTATTTAAATTTTCCTGTTCTAATAGATAATTCCTTTTGTTGAAAAAATGATATCTTAAATACTAATACATTTTTCGTTTGTGTATTGGTGTTGATCAATAATTTTAAATTGAAGTGGTTCTGGAGTTTGGTTTAAAGGTCCTGTAGTCTAGTTAGTTACTCCATTTGTTAGACGTTGAAAGAATGACCTGTTAATGGCTTTGGCGAAGAAGTACATTGCTATTCCTGTACTAAATTCTTCGTGAAACAGCACTATTATGTGTTCCATCAAGTAAGGAAAGAGTTAAGTCTTATGGAGACGTGCATATCTATTTTTAAGAAGATTATTGTTAACCACTTTATAAGAACTGGAAACTGATAGAAGGCATATTTCATGTCTTTCTCTTTTAAGGAATGGATTTTGAAATTTTGAAAGTAAATATAAGTTTTTATTTTTTTAAACAAAAAGTAATATGTATTTATAAATGTATGAGAACAAAAGAAATAGCTAATCGGTAAGAGTGTGTGACTGATATTCGGAAGACCTGGGTTTGATTCCCAGTACTGTCAGGAAGTTTTCCTTGCTCGAAGGAATGCACAACAGTGCACTCAACATCGTGATGCCAACTGAGGAGCTACATGAGTGAGAAGCAACGGCTGAAGGGTCTGGGAAGCTGACAACGGCTGGGAGAGCAGTGTGCCGACCACACACCTCTCCATACCGCAACCGAATGACGCCATTGGCAGACAGGGGCAGTAGGCGAGGATTTATCTTTTAACTTAGTAACAGTATTACCAAGTTCTGCCCTGCTTCAGCCGCGGACTGAGCGACGGGAAAATGATTGTGTACATGTCTCTCTAAACATACCGTAATTTCTGTTATCTTGTTCTCTAAAGCCCTATGTGAGATATACACTTTAAAACCAAAGAAACAACGACGCACCACAAAGGAATTATCCGAATGGGAGGGAAATCGATAGAAGTGGTGTACGTATACAGACAAACAAATAGTTTAACTTTCAGTGAAATTGGATCTTTTATTCAAGAGAAAGAGTTTCTCAAACTGGGCAAGTCAAAAACGCATTGGCCCACCTCCGGCCTTATGCAAGCAGTTATTCGGCTTGATACTGATTGATAGAGTTGTTGGATGTCCTGAGAGGTATCATGCCAAATTCCGTCCAACTGGTGCATTAGATCGTCAAAATCTCGATCTGGTTGGAAGACCCTGCACATAATGCTCCATACGTTGTCAACTGGAGAGAGATCCTGCGACCTTGCTGGGCAATGTAGCGTTCGGCAAGCAAGAAGACAAACAGAATAAATTCTCGCCGTCTGCGGGCGGGGATTATTTTACTGAAGTGTAAGCATAGGATGGCTTGCCACGAAGGACAACGAAACGGGGCGTAGAATATTGTACACCTGCAACTGTGCTGTAACAATGCCGCGGATGACAACCAAAGAGGGCCTGTGAAACGTCCCCTTTGAACAATTATACATGACTGTGCTTAGCCTGACACACAATATTTTGTTAGCGCAACGCAATCTGACTTTCAAAATTCTCTACAAAAGAATGGCCCTGACAAACATTAAACTATACCTTTCACAAATCACTTACCTCACAAAAATCTTCGCTGCTCAAGCTACTGCAATACAGCGAGCGCCACTACTGCCAGCTAAATAAAAGATTCAAACTACTGAAGGCACTAACTACTGATAGGGGTAGTTAGCAAATGAAAGATATTAATAGAGAGCAAACAATGTATTTACCTTAATATCATCACAAATCATAATATATATATCAGTTCATGACAAATTACAAACCTCCGCCATCTCTCTCCCCACATCCACCACTGCTGGCGGCTCACCTCCAACTGCGCAACGCTACGCGCTGTTCGCAGCCAGCTGCCTAACACTACAATGGCGAGTATTACAACAATGCAAAGCAGCCACAGACTGCACACAGCACAGCCAGTGATTTTCATATTGAGCTTTACGTAACGTTGCCAAAAAGAAAACATAAACAGCCTACTTACATAGAGAAAACATAAACAGCCTACTTACATAGAGAAAACATAAACAGCCTACTTACATACAGAAAACATAAACAGTCTACTTACATAGAGAAAACATAAACAGCCTACTTACATAGCCCCCATGCTCCCCACAAAAATTTTTACAAATGTTGTTGGGCACTGGCCAATACAGATTTGACAAAAATTTTTCACAATTACAGTAACAAAGATATAAAATGCACACACTTATTAATATTATGTTGGTCAAAAGATCAAAATTTCTCACAGTCCATAAAGACAGTCCTGATCATTCATTACGGTAATCACAGGTTTTTTTTCACAAAGTCTCATTAGTAAAAGAAATTGCACACAGAAGTAGTGGATTTCCATGCAGTCTTGAAGAAGGAGTGTTGTCCATCCAATGGAAAGACAGTGCTGACTCTTGACATGCTGACAGGTAATGGGCCACAATGGAGCAAACCCACAGCAGAGTCATTCGAAGTTTTGAAGAATATTGGTAAGTAAGTCATCACAGAGCAGACCCACTGTAGTCCTGGTAGAGAGTATGGTATTGGTGGGCCACCAGAGGTGCAGACCCACTGCAGTCCTTGTAGAAATAATGGCGTTGGTAGGTCATCATAGATGCAGACCCACTGTAGTCCTTGTAGAGATAATGGTATTGGTGGGCCACCAGAGGTGCAGACCCACTGTAGTCCTGGTAGAGACGGCCAGCAGCCATCCGTTGCGACTGTGCAGGTGCACAATCACCATCGAAGATTCTTGCAGAGAATATAGCAAGTCCATAAACCACCACTTGTGCACTCAGAAAGTTTTTCTTTTAATTGTCCTTAGAACCAGCAATGCTGTTATCCAGTCCCTTGCTGAATTACCAACACACGTGCAAACACTAACAGTCCCTACTTCTCATATATTGTCCACATACTATGACCAACAGAAACGTGTGCAGTGAAATGTAACTAACAAGTTAATAATGTCATGAACTGGTGACAATTACAATTTTATAACATAAGAATACAATTACAAAGGTACAAAATACATCATTAAAAACATAATAATACAGATAACATTTGTAGTACAGGCTTTACAAAAGAATAGAAATAAACATATACATCAGTGTTACAAAAATAGTGACATAAGTACATACATAAAATAATGAGAATAGTTTTCGAAACATTAATTTCACACATGAACATTGAAACAGAACAGAATTGTAAACAACTTTACAAAGAAAATAACATATTATTAATGCAACTTATATTTGAGGATAACAGTATTCCTCCTCATAGTGAATATAGCTTAGTATTAGAAGAGAAAAAATTCTATGAAACAGTACACAGAGACAGGAAGAAAACAAATACTCAAGGGTACACTAACACATAGTGGGATAACACCAATAGGAAAGGACAGGGTTCGTTTTCAGTGTAACATTTGGTACTGCAGTCCAACCCAAAACTTCATATATCTTTCCTCTTATTTCATCCTCTGTTTCCACCAAAAAAAATTCTATCTAAGCATGCTTTCTGTATTTATATGTTCACACATTTCTTACCTCAACATTTATTTCCAAGAAAATCCTACCTAAACCTGTTTTCTCAATGCATTTCTTCCAATTCATCGCAACTCATTCTCTTAGAGGCTACCCCCTCTTAAGCTAACTTAAATCTACTGAGCTCAGATGCTAAACTAAGGGACGAGGCAATGCAGCATCACATAACAATTAATATAAACAGCAATTACCAAAAAATTGGAAAATTGCAAAGCAAGCTACCGTAAATCTAAATTAACAGATAAAATGCAAAATTACAACTAATATGAGCCAATGTGCAGCAACATGAAAAATCAATGAGTAGTAAAATTGGCTTAGCAGAGTAACACAAATTAAAGTTCAGTAGCACTATGCCTGGCAAACAGCAGCTTATATCTAAACATGACATAGCTCACGAAGAAAAAATATTACAGTAAAAACAACAATGCAGATAAGGGAAATGTATATTCACATCTTAATGTCTATGTAATTAAAGTGGTGCACCACAACAACTTATTGTAAAAGAAATATTACCATGTACTTGAAAAGAATATTATGTATGCAGTTACTAGTTCCTTCTTATTGTTCTTTCCTTTCCAAGTGCTCCTTTTTTAAGGAATGTGGATCATAAAATAATTATTTAATAGATCTGTTGACAGAAAGTGTTCACATTAGCAAATGCATTTTATTTTATAAAAGCAATGCTGCAACACAGCTGGAAACCAGATATCAAGTGAAATAAGCAATTACGCAAACCAAAGCATAAAAACATCATTCAATAGTCATGTGGCATTTCGTAAGTCAGTAGCTCTCAACTCTCATAGAAAGACACTTGTCATAATCAGGTGTGCAGATGTACGAATATTTCCCATCAATTCATAAGCATTTCAGCAATTAGCACAAAGTGCGAGTAATCATATGTTTTCAAGTAACGAGGGTGTCGCATTAGCGATGAAAGGCACACCCTAATGGCTTGTTCTCCAGGTGTTTTCCTGTGCTCTGAAGGGCACGCGCTAATGGCTTTTTCTCCAGGCGTCTGACACAGCTGGGTGCCCACGACGCATTATGTGTAGGTGGTCCGTTAACTTTCTTACGGAAATATTTACGACAGCAGTTTCCGCTACAGAGACAGTCGCACATAAAAATATTTCACAGGTCAAGCATTAGCGTTGCAAATCTGTAGAAACAAAATCCTATAAATATAAGTGTCCAAAAAAAATATTGGTCAGCATTGTGATACAGTCACACATTTCATAACTCTTAAAGTACGTTTCTTGGTTTCCAACATCCTTTTCATAAATCAGAGTCCCTAAACACTACTCATTATTCCTTACCTCATTATACATATAAATATTCGTCGACACTTCTTCAATATTTCATCATGAGAAATACGTAGCATAATAAACATTCCTCAACAACATAATACACATCGTCGTCGTAAAAATAACATCATAACACCTCAGTCAAATCTCAAAATCGTCGTAACTTCCTCCAATAATTTCCAAGCCTAAAAAAATTCTCTGCTCATGTCAAAAGTGTCAGCTGCCTCAAACGTACTTTAAAAATCATGAATCCATACCAAATACATCATTCAAAGCTCTCATAGTATCACAATGGTTCCAAAAAAATATGAACAGTTTACAAAGTACAGACAAAATACAGTTTCATAAGTGTGAAGTTATCCAACTGTGTAATTACGTAAACATCTGTCACTGATGTAGTAAAAAACATGTTTATCTCTCAGTTAAATGATCAGATAGCTGTGTAATTTGTGTGTTAGAGAAATATGGTACCGATGTGTAAAGTTGTATAAGCAAATACCATATTAGCTAGGGTTCCTTGTGGTTGCCACACACATGGTACACAAAGTAGGCATGTACCCCCCTGAGGATTAATGTAATTATACCCTCAGGTGTTACAGATTACAGCAATGAAATGAAATGTATCACTGAAAACTTTCTTTGTAATTCAAAAATCTTTAAAAATAAATGTTTTAAGTACAAAATTAATCACTGAAATGCGTGTCCTGTAGCGCTAAATGTGCATATTGTTGTAAGATAATCTCTGTGAAAGTGTCGTAGTTATTTTCCTCCAAAAGCTAAGTTCTGCAGAAGCCAATGTACTTACCTCATGATAAACAAAAGTGAAATGCTTTATGTATAGATATCTTAGTTATTACGCTTATTGTTGTGATGAAGAAAGTACTGTACTGTCACGAAATGTTGTGCCACGAAAAAAGCTGTCTCATTGTTGCTATACCACAAAAGTTACTACTAAAACATGTTTTTCTTTCCAGAAGAATTCAGAAAACTGTGCAAATATAAAACAGATACACCGCAAAAGCAACATTGTAATTGTCACTCATTAGTAGCGTCGTGATAAAAATCGTGTAGCTGTCACATAAACTAACCTCTGTGTCATCTGGTATCTCTCAGAAAGCACTTTAAATTCAGAATGTATTTTCAAATAAACCAAAATGTTGCATTAAAATCTCATTAGCAGTACTGGTAAATGTTCTAAGTGTGTGAGCCTTATAGTCGTTACGTAATCGTGCAACAAACAAGCAAGAATGTACACACACAATAACACTGTGACGTCTGTTCACTATAACAATGCATTCGTCATTTCTGTTTAAATAAGTTCTCTTGGTTCTTGACTGGATATTTAACTTCAAACATTGTTGCATGTTAACAGTTTCTTAATTCCGACAAAGCATACTAGAAATGTGAAGTGAAAAGTTATATGGCAAAGACAAAGTTAAAAAGCAGATTATCTTTCAATAAACGGTTTTACATTTGAAATGTGGTACAATCTTTTACTCTTCATAGTACTCAGAGTTTCAACATCAACCCAGTTATCGTGCGGTATACGTCGGTAAAGAATACTGGAATATTTCTCAAGGTTAGCGTCTTATGTTATTTTTCTCGGATCCAGCGGGCGCACGCGGCTGCCTGCTGTGCGAGTCATTGTCTGTTCCTTTGTTGGCGCGCGTCGTTATTGGGATTTGGAGACCTAACTTCTACAAATTCACCGTGACGAGAGGGCCCTGCTCTGTTTGAATCCCGCCAGTTCTGATGCATTTCAGGTCTGTCGTTACGATCATATCGTCTGTCGTCATGTCGGTAGATTCCATAGTTTCTTTCTTGTCGGTCATGTGGTGGATAATTTCTTCCTGAATCGTAACTGTGCACTGAACTGTTGCGTCTGAAAGTATTCTGTCTCCCTTGATAATACTTGTTTTGGTTCCCATATTGTCTGTTTCTCTGATTGTCTCTGTGATAGTCATTACTACGGAAATGCGATCTTTCTCTGTAACTATTATTACTCTGCCAACGGTTGTCGTACGGGTGGTGTCTATTTTGGTCACGATTTGCGTTGTAAGAATAGACCAGTGGTGTCCAGTTATTGTTTCTGTCGTCACGGAATTGTGACGGATGTGACCTGCAATTGTTGTGTCCTTGTTTTCGCGTTCCGCGATTGTCAGTGTCAATTTCTAGTTCTTGTAACAGTCCCTGAAAAGCTTCAATGTCGTCTTTGCAACGTCCTGCTAAAATAATATGTCGTAAATGTTCAGGCAGTTTGATTAAGCAAATGCGGATGAGTTCTGAGGGGCTGTATGGGTTTGAAAGATACTGATTCTTATGCAACATGTCTTCAAAATATTTCACAAGACTGGAAAATTCAGATTGTTCGAAACGTTTCATCATTATGATGCTATGTTTTACACGATCTTGTGTGGCTTGAGACCAATATGCTGAGAGGAAGGCATGGTAAAACTCTCCTTCACTGTGGCAATCGTGAATTACCGATCGCATTCTTACAGCTGGTTCATTCTCCAAGTAGCCACACATAAATTCTAATCTGTGCTCTAATGACCAGTTGGGAGGAAAACAATGAGAGAATTGATGGAGCCATGCTTGTAGATGAATGTCGTTGCCAGAATTCTTAAATGTTTTGAATTTACGTGTAGTCATGAACAGCTTATAGTCAAAATCATCGTGTCGGCGAGTAGCATCTCGGTCATAGTTACGTCGTGTCGGCGGTTCCATCTCAAAATTCGGTGTACCTTGCCAATTTCTTTCATAATTACCGAAATGCCCTGTGTTATTATTTTGTGGCTTTTGCGTATTTCTAAGTTCCTCTTCCCGTGTTGGAGCGCGAGTGTCTTCTGAAATACGTAATTCTTGTATTACCTGTGTCAGCTGATCTTGTACTTCCCGGATTTCTCTTTGGTGTTGCGTATCAATTTGATTCAGATTTTGTTTCAGTTTCCTAATTTGTTCGCTCTGTTCTGTGTCATTAAAGACTACCGGTTTTGCGTCATTCAGATTATCATCTACCTTCGTAGATAAATTATTTAGCTGATCCGAAAGTTCAACTACTTTCTCTGATAATGAACACATTTCCTCAGTGTGTTTTTCTGAACCAAGCTTCAGAGTGTCCATTTGTGTTGAAATCGAATCTACTGTGTCCTTTAAGTTTTCCTGAGTTTTTGCAAGTTGCGTAACCGAATCGGTAGATGCAACTGAGTCAAATTTAGCTTGCAAGGTGTTGTGATTTTCATGAACAATAGTTTGCAGTTCTTTTATGGCTGCTTCGTGATTCTGTAATGCATTTTCATGACGCGAAAAAATAGGTTGAAAATGCTCACAAATTTGAGTTTTTACGTCATTACAGACTTTTTGACATTTCGATTCAATGTTATGTAACTCAGCAGTTAAATCCTCACGTGTTTGTTCGAGAGTTTGTTCCAATGAGTCTAACTTTTTGAGATTTTGTTCCACTGTGTCTAACTGTTGCTGTGTTTGTCTCTGGTGTTGTTCCATTGTGTCTAACTTTTGAAGCTTTTGCTGTGTCTGTCCCATTTGTTGTATTAATTGTAATAGCAATGCATTGGTGTCTGAAACATGTTCCTCAGTGCTTTTCGGCAGTGAATTTACACCGGAAACATTCACATTTTGACAAGCGGAAAATGTGTCTTGACTCATTTGAGAAAACGGTGAGGACGCAAAACCTGAATCTACAGTGTTTGCAAAATTGTGTCCTATCATTTCGGATTCCTGAGGCGAGCTGTTGCCGACCGATCGATCGATAATGCTTCCCTGTTCACTACCTGTTTCACTGCCTACGCCATTGTTTGACGCCTGCTCCATTTCCCTATGCACAGTTACCAAATTACTACTTTGAATATTAGTTAATTCATTACATGGTGGGGCCAACACACTGCTTTCGTCTTCACTGTCATTTCTCAGTTTACTTTGGAGCCGAGTGTTACGTTTTTCACACGCCATTATTGTCACAATATTTCACACGATAACACAGAAAAGCACAATTTGAAGAGCAAAGATAGGGGAATACATTAACATAGCACTGAAAATAATATCTAGTTAATTACCAGCGCAGCTGCGAAATACTTGGTGCAAATCTACATGCATGCCACAACTGTTTTACAGTACAACAATGAAAGACTGCAACTACAAAGGAGATTCTCTCTACAATTACGCGCTAGCAATAAACAAAAGCTACACTAAATACACAAACTACAAGAAAAAATCAGAAGATTCCAGTGAGGTATCCTAGGCTAAGGGTCGACATATGAAACGTCCCCTTTGAACAATTATACATGACTGTGCTTAGCCTGACACACAATATTTTGTTAGCGCAACGCAATCTGACTTTCAAAATTCTCTACAAAAGAATGGCCCTGACAAACATTAAACTATACCTTTCACAAATCACTTACCTCACAAAAATCTTCGCTGCTCAAGCTACTGCAATACAGCGAGCGCCACTACTGCCAGCTAAATAAAAGATTCAAACTACTGAAGGCACTAACTACTGATAGGGGTAGTTAGCAAATGAAAGATATTAATAGAGAGCAAACAATGTATTTACCTTAATATCATCACAAATCATAATATATATATCAGTTCATGACAAATTACAAACCTCCGCCATCTCTCTCCCCACATCCACCACTGCTGGCGGCTCACCTCCAACTGCGCAACGCTACGCGCTGTTCGCAGCCAGCTGCCTAACACTACAATGGCGAGTATTACAACAATGCAAAGCAGCCACAGACTGCACACAGCACAGCCAGCGATTTTCATATTGAGCGTTACGTAACGTTGCCAAAAAGAAAACATAAACAGCCTACTTACATAGAGAAAACATAAACAGCCTACTTACATAGAGAAAACATAAACAGCCTTCTTACATACAGAAAACATAAACAGTCTACTTACATAGAGAAAACATAAACAGCCACGAAGGACAACGAAACGGGGCCTAGAATATTGTACACCTGCAACTGTGCTGTAACAATGCCGCGGATGACAACCAAAGACGGCCTGTTATGAAAATAAATGTCACCCCAGACCATCGCAGTTGGTTGTTAGGCAGTATGGCGGGCGAGAGTCAGATTGGTTTCCTACCGCTGCCCAGGGCGTCTCCAGACTGGTCTCCGATGGTCATTAGGGTTTTAAATCGAAGCAGGACTCATCACTGAAGACAATTGCACCCCAATTAGTGAGTTTACCAGCCGAAGCCATGTCTGGAGACGCCCCGGATTGCAATGGCATACCAACCCGACTGTCGCACCCAAATCCCCCGAAAACCAGGAGTAATGGTTTGGGGTGACATTTTTTTTCATAGCATGATCCTTTTGGTTGTCATCCGCGGATCTCTTTCAGCATAGCGGTACACCGACGATATTCTACGCCCCGTTTTCTTGCTCTTAATGTCAAACCATTCTGGGCTCATATTACAGAAAGATTATGCCCTTCCCGCATACGGCGAGAGTTTCTATGCTCTTTTTTGTTCTTGCCAAATCGTACCTCGGCCAGCAAGGTCGCCGGATCTCCCCCCAATTGAGAACGTCCGGAGAATTATTGGCAGGGTCGTGCAACCACCCCGAGAGTTTGACGATCGAACGCGCCAGTTAGACGGAATTTTGCATCGTGGTCTAAGAGTAGCGTCTTTTACTAGCAATGAAATCGTCATCGGTCTCTGGTTTGAAACCCGCCACCGCTTAATTTTTGAATAAAAATCATCAGCAATGGCGACCGAAGACTTCCGAGATAAAAATCACCCTCATTCAGCTAACGGCCTTGCCAAAGAGGGTGGAGGAGCGGACAGAGTTTCAGGGGATCTCTTGTCCTTGGTGTGGGAAACTGCCCCTAAAGACGAACGAATCAGCTATACCAACGGCATGAGGAAGCAGAACTCAATGGAAACACTACCTTAAAGATACCAGCACATAATGTGTGTCCACAGGACATGCAACCTGTAATTGAGGAAGTAGTATGATAATCTCTCTATTGGCAACAGATTCTGGACTAGTCCCCCATTCAGATCTCAAGGAGGAGCTGCCAAGGGGGAGGCGACCATGAGAAAAAGACTGAATAATCAACGAAAGGATAACGTTCTACGAGTTGTGGCGTAAACTGTAGGAAGTTTGAACGTAGTAGAGAAGCTAGAAAATTTGAAAATGGAAATGCTAAGTCTCAATCTAGTTATAGTATTGTTCAGTAAAGTGAAATGGAAAGAAAGCAAGAACTTCTGGACAGATGAGTGTAGGGTAATGTCAACGGCAGCAGAAAATGATGTAACGGTAGTAACGGTAGTAGGATTCATTATGAATGGGAACAGAGGACCCAGAGCGTGTTACTATGAACAGTTCAATGGTAAGGTTGTTCTCATCAGAATCGACAGCAAACCAGCACCGACAACGATAGTTCAGGTATACACACAGACGTCGCAAGCCGAAGACGAAGAGATGGAGAAAATATATGAGGATATTGAACGAGTAATTCAGTATGTAAAGGGAGATGAAACTTTGATAGTCATGGTAGACTGGAATGCGGTTGTAGGGGAAGTAGTAGAAGAAAAGGTTACAATTGAATATGCTCTTGGTACTAGGAATCAGAGAAGAGAAACATTAACTGAGTTCTGCATTAAACTTCAGCTAGTAACAGAAAATAATCTGTTCAGGAGGTATACTTGGAAGAGGCAGGCAGGTACGGAAAAATTTCGGTTAGATTACGTCATGCTCAGACAGAGATGCCGAAATCAGAGGCCAGCGGTTCTAGACGCTTCAGTCTGGAACCGCGCGACCGCTACGGTCGCAGGTTCGAATCACGTCTCGGATATGGATGTGTGTGATGTCCTTAGAATAGTTGGGTTTAAGTACTTCTAAGTTCTAGGGGACTTATGACCTCGGATGTTAAGTCCCATAACGCTCAGAGCCCTTTGATTTGAACCGAAACCAGATACTGTATTTTAAGGCGTACGCACGAGCAGATATAGATACAGATTACAATTTAGTACCAATGAAGAGTAGGTTGAAGTTTAAGAGACTATTCAGGAAGAATCGGTGCGCAAAAAAATGGGATACGGAAGTACTAAGGAACGAAGAGGTGCGCTTGAATTTCTCGGAGGCTATAGATACTGCGATAATGAATCTCTCAGTAGGTAGTTCAGTTGAAGAGGAATGGGCATCTCAAGAAAGGGCAATCATGTACGTTAGAAATAAACACATTGGTACAAAGAAGGTAACTGCGAAAAAAGCACGAGTAACAGAAAAAATACTTCGTTTGATCCATGAAAGAAGGAAGTACAAAAATGCTCAGGGAAATTCAGGAATACAGAAATAAATGTCGCTGAGAAATGAAATAAGTAGAAAGTGCAGGGAAGCTAAGACGAAATGGTCGCATGAAAAATGTTAAGAAATATTGGAAAGAAATGCTTGTTGGAAGAACTGACTCAGCTTACACAAAAGTCAAAACAATCTTCAGTGAAATTAAGAGCGTAGGTGGCAACATTAAGAGTGCAATGGGAATTTCACTGCTCAGTGCAGAGGAGAGAGAGGATAGGTGGAAAGAGTACATTAAAGGCCTCTATGTGGGGAAGACTTGTCTGATAACGTGATAGAAGAAGGAACAGGAGTTGATGAAGAAGAGATAGGGAATGCAGTATTAGAATCAGAATCTAAAAGAGCTTTCGAAGACTTAAGGTCGAATAAGGCAGAAGGGATAAATAACATAAGATCAGAATATCTCATATCACTGGGGAAGTGGCAATAAAACGGTTGTTCACGTTTGTGTGTAGAATGTACGAGTCTGGCAATATACCAGCTGACTTTCGGAGAAACATCATCAATACGATTCTGAAGATTGCAAGAGCCGACACGAATTGTGGCACAATCAACTTAACAGCTCATGCATCAAAATTAGTGACAAGAATAATACGGTCGCCGGTTCGAATCCTGCCTCGGGCATGGATGTGTGTGATGTCCTTAGGTTAGTTAGGTTTAAGTAGTTCTAAGTTCTAGGGGACTGGTGACCTCAGAAGTTAGGTCCCATAGTGCTCAGAGCCGGGCGAACAAGAATAATATTCAGAAGAATGGAAAATAAAATTTAGGATGACGATCAATTTGGCTTTAGAAAAAGTAAACAAACCAGAGAAGCGGTTCTGACGTTGCGGTTGATAATGGAAACAAGACTAAAGAAAAATCAAGACACGTTCATAGGATTTGTCGACGTGGAAAAAGCGTGCGACATTGCGAAAAATGCAAGACGGGTTGGCCAGTGTGGTCGAGCGGTTCTAGGCGCTACAGTCTGGAACCGCGCGACCGCTACGGTCACAGGTTCGAATCCTGCCTCGGGCATGGATGTGTGTGATGCCCTTAGGTTAGTTAGGTTTAAGTAGTTCTAAGTTCTAGGGGACTGATGTCCTCAGAAGTTGTCCCATAGTGCTTGATTCAAGACGTTCGAAATTTTGAGGAAAATAGGGAGAGACCGGTAATATACAATATGTGCAAAAGCCAAGAGGGAATAATAAGAGTGGACGACCAATAATGAAGCGCTCTGACGTGAAAGGGTGTAAGAGAGGGATGCAGTCTTTCGACTCTACTGTTCAATCTGTATATCGAAGGAGAAATAGCAGAAATAAAAGAACGTGAGGAGATAGTGATGATATGATTCGACGATGATATTACTATCCTCAGTGAAAGTGGAGGAGAGTTACATGATCTGCTGAATGGAATTAACATTCTAATAAGTACAGAATTTGGACTGAGAGTAAATGGAAGAAAGACGAAATTAATGAGAAATGGCTTAAATGAGACCAGCAAGAAACATAAGATTGGGATTGTTGATCACGAAATAGATGAAGTTAAGGAATTGTACTAACTGGGCAGCAAAATAATCCATGGCGGACGGAGTAAGGATGACATGTAAAGCAGTCTCGCACTGGCAAATATATCATTCCTGGCCAAGAGATGTCTACTAATGTCAAACATAGGTCTTAATTTGTGGAAGAAGTTTCTGAGCATGTACGTTTTGAGCACAGCATTGCATGTTAGTGAAACATTAAGTGAACGAAAACCGGAAAAAGATAGTCGAATCATCTGAGATGCGGTGCTACAGAAGAATGTTGAAAATTGGGTGGGCTTATAAGGTAAGGAATGAGGAGGTTCTCGGCAACAACATGGAAAACACTGACAAGAAAATTGGATAGGATGATACGCAATTATTAAGACATCACGGAATAACTCTTTGTATGGTACTAGCGGGGTCTCTAGAGGGTAAAAACTGTAGAGGAAGACAGAGACTGGAATACGTCCAGCAAATAATTGAGGAGGTAGGTAACAGGTGCTCATCTGAGATGAAGAAGTTGGCGCAAGATAGGAATTCGTGGTGGGCTGCATCTAACCAGTCAGAAGACTGATGGGTCAACAAAAAAGTAGTGGTCCCTCAGGAAGACATGCAACAACTCTATCTATCAATTCCAAGCGGAATAACTGCTTGCATAAGGGGCAGAGGTGAACCAACACGTAACTGACGGATGATTCCTTCGTGGTGTGTTTTTTTTTTTTTTTTTTTTTTTTTGTCTTGGTGTGTACACTGGCAGTAGGATAATTTTAGTACAGCATTCGTCGAGTACACGTTCTCTGAATTTACCTAACCATGTTTCATAAGAATCATGTCTTCTTCCAAGGATTTACATAAAGTTTCCTGAGCATTTCTGGAACTTCGTATGGATTATACAGAGCTGCTACCATTCAACCACTGCGTTTCTGAATTCTTTCGGCGTTTCCTGTCCTGCCTACTTGATAAAAATCACAAGCACTGGATACTTATAATTACTCTCAGCTGCGGCTTGTATGCGATTCGGTGAGTCGGCGAGGTTATGGTTTTTGCACAATAAGATTCCTGAAACTGACTGAGCCGTTAAGAACCGCAACGTGAACTGAATGCACCACGTTTGGGATGAGTTACAAACTCGACTTCGCTCCAGGTCCTAGAATGAAGGTGACATCTCTACCGTCTCTAGTTTTGGCTTTTGAAAAAGAATGGTAAACCGTTTCATTTTATAATTTACCTTTTTGCCCTAATTTTTATTTTCATAATTGTTAACGTAATGATGCATAATAGGGTAACCGTACCTTATTTGTAAAGGGAGAAACGTGTCTGTGAAAAACATATTCGCTATGGTTCAAAGGTTGAATTTAACATAGCAAAACTTCCACAAGTTATAATAGTGACGAATCCAAAGCCACTGAGAATAAATTAAGGAGCGCTGCGCTTTTATCTTCCTCCTGTGTTACTGCTTTCTGTCAGGAGCTCAAACTGAGCAGATTTAAGTTTAGTAGCTATCAGTATATTCGATTCGTAAAGATTACTTAAATCTGCCTGTTGCGTCGTCTCCGTCATTGATTGAAGACACTACCATGTCTATCAATCATTTATGTTGTGACTGAAATATGTTACAGCATAGAGTAGGCGAGGTTGGCGGCGGATTGTTCGGACACGAACTCCTGGACATAATTAGTGCCTGTTCGTTAATTACTTTTCAGTTAAGTGCCCGGACTCTTTGAGATATGTATTGAGATCATTTCTCAGCTGTATGCAATGTTTTTCAATTAAAACTGCGCGGATTTGATCGATTTCCATTTCCGAAGAATGACGTCTGCCAGCTGATCTGCAAATAAACTCCCGATGGTCCATTTTTATAAGGTAAATAGTTATAGAAGAGCAGGGAACTTTCCTCTCACGCTCCACACTGAGCACATGTTACTACAGTTTTATTCATTCCCAATGGGTGTGCCGGCCGCTGTGACCGAGCGGTTCTAGGCGCTTCAGAACCGCGCTGTTGCTCCGGTCGCAGGTTCGAATCCTGCCTCGGGCATGGATGTATGTGATGTCCTTAGGATAGTTAGGTTTAAGTAGTTCTAAGTCTAGGGGACTGATGACCTCAGATGTTAAGTCCCATAGTGCTTGGAGCCATTTGAACCAATGGGTATTGACTTCATGTCGTGGCTGTTCTATTCTACGTTGTACCATGTGCAAATTTTTTTAACACTAATTCTGAGGCAGGAGAGTAACGTCTCGTCAGGCTGCCATTCCACCACAGATATTCACCCACATCATTGAAAGTAACCCAAGTGGACTTAAACCCGCCTTAAGGGCGAAATGTGACCACATCCCATATTGATATACATTAATAGATGTCCGCATACTTTTGGTCGGATAACGTATGGCCAAAACATCCTAGTTTTATGGTAGGTTATTCGGTAGGATTTGAGTGAAAATTATTTTAGGCGTGACCCAAGTATGTGAAATCCAAATCTGCTGATGGTAATTCAGTACCGAGTTGCACCACCACAGGCCCTGTAACGAGCTTGGATCTTCCATGGCACGCTGTTCGTTATGTTGTCAAGACATTTCTGCTGGAGCCTGTTTTACTGTTCGCCGGCCGAAGTGGCCGTGCGGTTAAAGGCGCTGCAGTCTGGAACCGCAAGACCGCTACGGTCGCCGGTTCGAATCCTGCCTCGGGCATGGATGTTTGTGATGTCCTTAGGTTAGTTAGGTTCAACTAGTTCTAAGTTCTAGGGGACTAATGACCTCAGCAGTTGAGTCCGATAGTGCTCAGAGCCATTTGAACCATTTTTTTGTTTTACTGTTCGACCACGGCCCTACTGAGGTTATTCATTGCTTGAGGAGTCTTCTGCGACAACATAGTACAAGGTTCGTCTCAAGTTTGCTCAGGCAGTTTATGTTAACAGATACCGTAGACAACTCGTTCCGTTGATCATTGCCTCTTGCAGAACGATGTTCACTAGATGGGCACCGTGTACTTGAGTACTATCGCCTTGAAAAACGAATCTACACAAAATAATAGAGTGGACAGTAAGTTGGAATATCTTGTGTCGCCAATACACAGCCCTGAAAATACCCTCGACACCAGTTAGAAGAGTCCGATAATCATCCATCATACTGGCCCAAAACTTGAGTGATTCATTCTCCTGCTGAACGCTTGAGACTGGATCCTTGAGAGTAGCACTGGCACACACCCGCCTCCAAATTTTCTACGACGATCATCGGATGTCAGGTGGATCCTCTCTTCGGTGAAAAAAGACCTAACACCACTAGTCCAGATGCGACTCACACTTTCTTCACGCACCACGGCGCTAGTGTATACCTGTTGTTGCTCCTAATATACGTGTAAAGACATGTTGATCATGTATGCTGTCTGGCTCCAAGCAGTCCTGCCAGTTGCCTGTAAAATATCAGTACGCATTTCTGTTGCTTTCTCCTCGGATTAGCTTTGATCCATAATTTATAGATAGATCTTTTCGGTTATTGTTACTGACAGAGGGGGACGTCTACCAAGCAAATGTACGCTGATTTGGTGGGTCGTCTCAGTAGCTGACCGCTTGCCGTTAAGTGACAGTTTAGTAGAGGTCTCAGCTAGAAATGGCCCTTCGAGACATACCGACGTAACGAATAATTTATAGGAGCAGTATTGTGCCTTGTACGGCTGGAGGCAATATAGGTCAGTAAAAGTGGAACAGGAATACATATAGACAAGGCACTGAGAAAGAAACGTCCATAGTATGTTTGAGGACCCGTTCCAGCCCTAGCCTAAAGTGATTTGTCGAAAGCCTCTTGGCTGTGAAAGTATTTTAATACCAGACCTCTCGTATGCTACTGTTGCAACCCGTGCTCCACGCACCCACAGAGAATTTGGTGGTTTACTGCTGTGAACTGACATAACGCAATTCACGTTTTAGCAACGCTGACTGCTTCACAATTAATTTTGTCATAACGTCAATTGGAATAAAGTGACTAACACTGACGAGCCAAACCATTGTGAGATCTTGCTTAATAGCGGGCTGGTGCACCTTTGGAAAGCAGTGCAGCGGCGATTATGCATTGCATGGATTCATCAAGCCCTTGGTAAGTTTCGTGGCACCATATATCTACAAACAGGAGAAGCGCTTCTCCTAAATTATGCATCGATGGTTTGTGGCTACAGAATTCGTGCCTGATGGCATCCCTCATGTGTTCCACAAGGCTCAAATTGAGCTACTTTGGTTGCCAACACATCATTGAACATGCTCCTCAAACCACGTTAGTATGGTTCTGGTCTTGTGATACTGTTAGCGTGCTGAAAACGCCATAACCGTTGGAGAGGACATCAAGCGTGAATGGTGCCTTCGATTAGCACCACAAGTAAATCGAAGCCCGGGTATAAGTCCCTATACAGGGTGCATGAATAAGAATCATCCGATTTGGCACGCCTGTATTTCTGAAAGTAATAGACATATAAAGTGAAATTGATTTTTGATGAGCAAGATACTCAAAAAGTTTTTTTTTCATACCTTTCCATAGCTGTTCAGTATGTCCCGGCCGGCCGGAGTGGCCGTGCGGTTCTAGGCGCTACAGTCTGGAGCCGAGCGACCGCTACGGTCGTAGGTTCGAGTCCTGCCGCGGGCATGGATGTGTGTGATGTCCTTAGATTAGTTAGGTTTAATTAGTTCTAAGTTCTAGAGGACTGATGACCTCAGAAGTTAAGTCGCATAGTGCTCAGAGCCATTTGAACCATTTGAACCAGTATGCCCCCATTGAGATGCACGGCATACGTCAGTGCGGAATTAAAATTGTTCCCACACTGCAGCGAGTGTGTCTAGAATTATAGCTTTCACAGCTGCTGTTATGCAGTTTCTCAGTTCACTCATTGGTGTTGGTAACGGAGGCACATAAACAGAGTCTTTTATCAATTCCTCGAGAAATACTCGCATACAGCCAAGTCCGGTGACGTCGGAGGCCAGTAACGTAATGCAGAATCATTTCATCCAGTGTGACCGATCCATCGTTCAGTAATCTTTTGATTTAAAAATTCCAACACTTCCAGATGCGAGAGTGACGGTGCCCCATCCTGCTGGTAAATGAAGTCTTTCGAGTCAGTGTCCAACTGTGGGAAAAGAAAGTTCTCAAGCATTTCGACATACGTGCTCTCGTAATAATGTTCTCGGCAAAGAAAAATGGCCCATACATCTTTTCCCGTGGAACTGCACAAAACACATTAAATTCTGGAGAGTGTTTCTCATTTTGTACAAGTTCACATGGTTGTTCCGTATCCCATATTCCAACGTTATGACGGTTCAGCTTTCCATTTAAATGGAATGTTGCCTCTTCACTAAACACTAAGCGAGGAAGAACACTTTCATCCTCCATCTTGCAAAGAAGGAAATTACATAACTCCACACGTTGTTGTTTGTCACCTTCACGAAGAGCTTGCAGGAGATGACTTTTGTATGGTTTCATGCGTAAACGTCGACGCAACACACGCCAGACGAACATCGGGGGCATTTGGAGCTGTCGAGCCGCACGGCGAACGGATTTCTGCGGACTCCTTGTGAAACTACGGCGGACGCGTTCGACGTCTGTGTCAGACGCTCGGGGACGACAAGGCGATTTGCCTTTACACAAACAACCTGTTTCTCGGAACTGTTCATGCCATCGTCTAATGATCTGTGCTGTAGGAGGATCCACACCATACCTAGTACGGAAGACACGCTGAACAGTTATTACTGACTCGGACTGCGAAAAACGTACGACGCAAAACGCTTCCTGTTGTCACGACAACATTTGTACTAGAACTGAAGTGGGCGCGCACTGCTGCTACCTAGCGGGAACCATGTAAAACATGAGAGTTTGCTCTCTCCAACAGTACGTTGTTCACGCACGTAACCCAAATAACATAAAATTTCGGATTTTTTTTATCGGATGATACTTTTGATACGCCCTATACTGAGCCGCCCCCCCGCCTCTTTCGCTCGACCACCGCCCGTGGCGCAACTGTCCATGTTTGGAGCAGCGGTTCGCCTGGGTTACCATGATCCGGACACGTCCATCTACTTGGTGTAACAGGGAGTGTGATTTATCCTACCAGCTGACACATTTTCATTGATACATGGTCCAATGTCTATCATCCTTTGACGACTGCAGTAATTGACGATGTTGTTGTGTCAACATGGTTATACGTACGAGTCCTCTGCTGCGGAGTCCCATGATGAACAATACGTGCTGACGGCGTTGTAGAATGACTTGCGCGTGCACCTGAAATGTACTCTGCCTTCAGTTCTTCCACAGATTACCGCCTATCCTGTTGTACTGAACGTGGAAATCTCCGACGTGCACGTTCTGAGATGAAGGGTCTACAGACGACGTCTTATCGCCAATTTGTGGTTTCGTCGTCCTTCAACTAATTTTCACAGAAGCTCACCACAGCAACACGCGAACAACCCGCCACCTTTGCCGTTTCCGAGACAGGCGCCGCGCCATAACAGTCTGTTCTTGGCCGATCTGCGGATCTCGACTAGAATGATTCCGCGTTCGTCTCTGCTCCTTATACACTGAAGCGCCAAAGAAACTGATATAAGCATGAGTATTCAAATACAGAGTTTTTAAACAGGCCGAATTAGGCGTTGGAGTCGGCGACGCCTATATAAGACAACAAGTGCCTGGCGCAGTTGTTAGATCGGTTACTACTTCTACAGTGGCAGGTTAACACGATTTAAGTGAGTTTGAACGTGGTGTTATATCGGCGGACGAGCGATGGGATACAGCATCTCCGAGGTAGCGATGAAGTGGGGATTTTCTCGTACGACCATTTCAAGAGTGTACTGTGAATATCAGGAATCCGGTAAAACATCAAATCTTTGACATCGCTATGGCCGGAAAAAGATCCTGCAAGAACGGGACCAACGACGACTGAACAGAATCGTTCAACGTGACAGAAGCGCAACCCTTCTGCAAATTGCTGTAGATTTAAATGCTGGGCCATCAATTAGTGTCAGTGTGCGAACCATTCAACGAAACATCATCAATATGGGCTTTCGGAGCTGAAAGTCTACTCGTGTACCCTTGATGACTGCAAGACGGAAAACTTTACGCCTCCCCCGGCCCAGTCAGCACCCATATTGGACTGTTGATGACTGGAAACATGTTTCCTGGTCGGATGAGTCTCACTTCAAATTGTATCGAGCGGATTGACATGTACAGAAATGGAGACAACCTCATGAATCCATGGACCCTGCATGTCAGCAGGGCACTGTTCAAGCTGGTGGAGGCTCTGTAATGGTGTGGCGCGTGTGCATTTGGAGTGACAAGGGACCCCTGATACTTCGAGATGCGGCTTTGACAGTCGACACGCACATAACTATCCTGTTTGATCAGCTGTATACATTCATGTCCATTGTCCACCCCGACGAACTTGGGTAATTCCAGCAGTAAAATGCGACACCCTACCCATCCAGAATTGTTACACAGTGGCTCCAGGAACACTCTTCTGAGTTTAAACACTTCCGCTGCCCACCAAACTCCCCAGACATGAACCTTATTGAGCATGGCTGCCTTGCAACGTGCTGTTAAGAAGAGATCTTCGTACTCTCACAGATTTACGGACAGCCATTGAGGATTAATGGTGCCAATTCCCTCCAGCGCTACTTCAGACATTAGTCGAGTCCAGGCCACGTCGTGTTGCGGCTCGCGCGGGTCCTACACGATATTAGGCAGGTGTATCAGTTACTTTGGCTCTTCAGTGTATACGCGTTCCCTTGCGCGTTACGTGACCTCAGCGCTACCAGGAGGCAGTCAGTCTCGCGGTGGGCATTGGTCATAATGATTTGGTTAATGATTGGAAATCAAAATGTCAATCAACGAAAAGTCTAAGTAACATGCTTTTTTGCTAACAGGTTGCACATTTTCGTGCACTAATCAGCTTCAGACTTCTTAAAAATCCACCAGCGTCACGCAGCTACTTAGCAGAACCTTAGAAAAGTATCGCTGTAATTAAGTGACATGTACCAATTACATATTGGTATTACCCTCCCCCTTCCTCTAGTGTCTGCGATAGTCAGGTGAAATTCTACGAAGAATCCCGATAACGCTCAACGCAAAGAAATCAGTAAACTATTACTAACAATGAAATGTGACTCACACTTTCGGATTGTTTACGTTACTTTGTAAATAGGCTGTTTAGGTTTTTATGTTGGAAATGCCACGTAGTGCTCTGTATGGAAATCGCGGACTGCACTGTGTGCAGTCTGTGGCTTGTTGGACTCATTGTTGGAATGTTCGCTAGTGTAGTGGTGGGCAGTTGGGTGTGAACAGCGCGTAGCGTTGCGCAGTTGGAGGTGAGCCCCCAGCAGTGGTGGATGTGGAGAGAGAGAGATGCCAGAGTTTTGAGAGCGAACGATCTGGACGTGTGTCTGTCAGAAAAAGGAAATTTGTAAGACTCGATGTCATGTGTTTTCAACGCTATTAAGGTAAATACATTGTTTGTTCTCTATCAAAATCTTTCATTTGGTTACTATGCCTATCAGTAGTTAGTGCCTTCAGTAATTTGAATTTTTTATTTAACTGGCAGTATTGGCGCTCGGTGTATTGCAGTAGTTCGAGTAACGAAGATTTTTGTGAGGTAAATGATTCATGAAAGGTATAGGTTAACGTTAGTCAGGGCCATTATTTTGTAGGGATTATTGAAAGTCAGATTGCATTGCGCTAAAAAATGTTGTGTGTCAGTTTAGTGATGCTCAGAATAAGTAAAGAGAGAAATGTCTGAGTACGTTAATTTTTGCCCAGCTGTCTGAAAATCAAATAACGTAGAAGTTTACCAGCACAGTCATGCATAATATTTCAAAGGGGACGTTTCAACTTCTTACTCCCTCCGTTTCAGCTCAACGTATTAGGCACTTTAGATTTTACAGATTATGAAAACTGACATCTAATTTGTGTGTGTTTTTGAAGGCCAACATCTTTACGCCAGTGACTGTTACAAATTTTTATTACACTACTGTAATTTCACCCTTAGGCCATTATCAAGTGCTGATATTATGGCTTTAAGCCATGTCAAAGTAATATAAGCCGACACATGTGTATGTCGTTGTCAATACTGTTAAATACGCTCGTGATAACGACATAGCCCGCATCTCGTGGTCGTGCGGTAGCGTTCTCGCTTCCCACGCCCGGGTTCCCGGGTTCGATTCCCGGCGGGGTCAGGGATTTTCTCTGCCTCGTGATGGCTGGGTGTTGTGTGCTGTCCTTAGGTTAGTTAGGTTTAAGTAGTTCTAAGTTCTAGGGGACTTATGTCCACAGCAGTTGAGTCCCATAGTGCTCAGAGCCATTTGAACCATTTTTGATAACGACATACATATGTGTCAGCTTACCTTATATTGACATGGCTTAAAGCCATAATATCAGCACTTGATAATGGCCTAAGGGCGAAGAAATTACAATAGTGTAATAAAAACTTATAACAGTCACTGGCGTAAAGATGACGTCCTTCATAAAAAAATTTATGACTGTGGATCCCAGCTACAACAGGTTTATTGATTTGTGTGTGATTCCTAGAGTAAGAAAATGTGGAAAAGAATGTATTATCCTTTCTTTGCTGTATCTTTTGAACGCAATGGGACAATAGTTCGCGCATGGGACGTTCTTGTGGCTTAAGCTGATGTTCTCTACGAGGCTGAAACTGTCAGAAGGGTGTGCACAGGTTTATTACAACCGACAGGTGTAAAAGTTGTATCAAAGATCTTTAAGTTTCGTTTGAATGTGTAGGCCAAACGCAAAGCTGATAGACAGGAAGGAAAATGAATTAGTAACAATATCGAAATACACAGTTCTGTTACTAACAAAAACAGCTATGTTAAAAGAATATTTTACAATTCACAAATTATGAACAACACACAAATAATTGTTCCCATGAGAAATATATGTCTTTCACTTCCGTCAGGATGGAAGAGAGGTCTCTATGCTTGATATTTTATCGTGTGCTAAAGAGTATTGTTTTGGGCGAGACAGATGAGTCTGGGACTCATTCCTACTTTATCGCGACCATATTACTATTCTTATATTATCCTCTTATCTGAGAATGCTCCGTCTGACACCATAAGGTTCTACAAATCTTCAAATCCCAATCCTCAAACAATATGACATGCTCTTAAGCATTTTTTTTTTTTTTTTACAAAAATTGTCATTGACAATGAGGAAACGTGGATGTTAGCGGCAGAAGCTTTGGAAGGGAGTCATAGTGGCACGTGTTAGCATGCTGCTTCTGGGGTTGGGGGACGAATCGGCCCAGGGAATTAACGACGAGGACCGGTGTGCCAGCCAACCTGGTCGCGGTTTTTAGGCAGTTTCCCTCATCTGACAAGGCGAATTCTGGGCTGGTACCCAAGTTCCTCCTGAGGCACACGATCGGCTAACTTTTGGAAAACGTTCACACGCTATCACACTGGATAACACTAGACGTAGACACTAGATGTAGATTGATAAAAATGAAGAAAACAAAATCAAGTTGCATGTTCCGTTAGAACAAATGAAAGACCATAGGAATTTCATATTAGCATATAGAGGTACTTCAGAATGGACGGGCCATGGGATGAGTTGCAGACAACAAGCTAGTACCAGTCAGGAGCCCAGCTCGTTGATTGGAAATACTAAATGCGTAAACTAAGATGACACTCTGCGCAGTGGCTGGTGGGAGCGACTGTAAACAGGAAATGCCTTTAGATCACGCCAACGTGCCGAGTGTCAATTTCGTTTGCAAATGTAGTAAACGGTGCAGTGTTGCCAGGCAAGTTTCATCATCGTTCTGAGGATTGATAGAACAGCTACAGAACTACGCAAAACCTCTCAATGGACTATGCAGCGAAGTCTTGCGCTTGGCGATTTTAGTCAAATGGCACAGACAAATTCAGGTAATGCGTACGATTCATGTTGCGATTTACCTGTAGATTAAACCCATCTTCAGAAAATGTCTCATTCTAAAACGTAATGAAAGAGTTTTGGAAAAGAAGTAACTAATGTCCAACCAGTCGCAATTTCTAAATAATGGACAGAATGAACATTTAGAATTTTTATTCTTCTCATAGTAACAAGATTTCGTATCGCTGAAAGTGTACCTAGAAACAGAGAGCATGGAAAGAAATAGCGAATTTGTCAGGAAAAATAAAAACAAATAATTAAAATGTTTGTTTTCAGACATAGTCACTGCTACCTTTATAGGAGGACCGGTTTCGACCGTCTCAAACTGCCCTGTTCAGCTTTATTAATGGAAATTAGAACTTCTATATAATTTTAGACGTCATTTATAAAATACATTCTGTTTTATAAAATAATGATATAATAGAATACTTAAGCTCAGTTTCTGCACAGGAAGACCATGTATTGTCGCTGATGTACATGTATTCTGCTATATCTTATGTAACAGGATCTAAAATTAAAACTGGAGTAAAAATCAATCCACTTTCAACATCTTGTGATAGTTAAAAAGCGATAAAAATCAAATACATTATCTGAATTAAACTGTTTCGTTAATTTGAGGAGCTTAAAAATTCTGTCTGAAGTATCATTACTTCGTTGCTACGTTCGTAATTCGTTTTTCCGACGCAAATAGCATAAAAATTTGTAAAACATTGATGCACAATTAGATCAAGTACACTAGAGGACACTTGCTGTTCGACTGTTGTTTAGTTTACACCGTAGTCAATGGACTCGGGGTAGGCGTCAGCAGCAGGTTGTGCCTATCGGAGCAACAGTTGTGGCTTGGCTAATGCGCAGTTTTTTACAGCACAAAGTCGTTATGTGTAATGTAGTATTAGTCCATGACGCATTCATTACGTCCATTTAATATTTCACCCGATTCATTCTTAGTAGCTGGATACACCTCTAGTGTATCCAGATCTCAAATTTTATAGAAGTTTTAATTTTTTTTTTTTTTTTTTGAGATCTGAAAATGAGGTTATGAAAGAGTCGAAACCAATCATCTGTAAAGCTAATTGTGATTATACCTGAAAATAAACATTTTAACTATTCTAACAATCACGGGCATCTTCAGACAATAAATTAGGAAAATTTCTTACTTTGTACAACAAAAATACTGCTTCATATCTGCAGATTGTGCTTAAAACTCTGAAATCGTCATTGCGTTCCTCGTCGTTTCTCTGTTTCTCGAAGTGAAATCTGTGAATTATCTTATTTTGACATTTACGTTAGGAAAACCGTCCGCCCAAGCTTCCAAAACTTCAACAGGAATATTTCTGATTTTAGTGCGACGTTAACTGTGTGTTTCGCAATCTTGGGTAGGCCGGTTTTCAGCATGTAATCGCAAGTAATCAGTCTTCCGACTACAAGACGTAGTGGCAGTTAATATGGTCATGTGACAATACTATTGTATGCATAATTAATGAAGGCACCGGTGACTATTCACTAAGCGTCATCGATACATTTGCGTAAGCACAATGAAATTATATCTTGCCATTCATCAATTACATTTGTGGAAAGACGGTAAGGTAGTAAATTTTAGCTAAAAATTTGATACGTTAATATCTCGTAAGCATTCATTTACGATGTTTGGATCGTACAGTCGAAACCTTAAGCATCACGATATACTCTGTGTGGAATAACTTTTGCACATGTGTGGCCGTAGGAACCTGTCTCACAGAACTTTTCTATGTCATTTATATATCTTTCGCTAGATTTTGACTAAACAAGAAATCTGTAGCTTTCCCCGTAACCAGATTACACGCAAGTCAGCCATTTCCAAAAATTTGTGAACAACTACCGCACATTCTGCGTGGCTCAAAAAGTTATTTATTTGTTTATAATGGACGTCGCTTAATGAAGCCATTGAGGCTTGCTAAATAGTTTGAATTTCATAACAGGAAACTGTCTGAAAGTTAATAAATTTTCTCCAAGTAAAGCTTTTAGTCGAGAGACTACATTTTCCTGTAAAGTCTGTTGGAACAATATACTGACTCAGGCTTCCATAATGTTCTGGAGGTTCTCTCACATCAGTGACGAATCAACGACGACTCCAGTGAAAGAATATTGATCGTGAAGAACGTCACTTGTTCACTTTTAGAAGCAAGTGAGATGCCCACTGAATGTCTACACGATACTGTTTGGTAAGGTATTTGGCCACTATATGAATATGTTATTCAGTGTGGGGACCGAAAATTAGCGTATTTTTAAACAGAATGAGGTTGGTATTTGTTGTGAAATGCGAAAAAGTCTTCATAAAAATCGATGGCAATCAATATGTTTCTTAGAGGTCACAGACACGAGGGTTAAATTTATTTTCTTCCTTCCGATAAAATCTGATTCTCTCAATGGCATGACTGAAACAGATTCAAGGCGTCATATTATACTGTGCTTACTAAAGAGGAACTTTTGGTCACAGAAGTATCATCACTAAAAGCCTATGAGAATGTATGAAAAGGACGTACAGTTCATGAAACAAATTTCCAAGTAAATCCATTCTGCGACATACCTCTGTAACTAAAATCATAATAAGTCCACATTCATTGAATGTGTTTGTACAAATAACTACGGGCATCACTGTGCTCCAAAACAATTTCAAAACATGATAGGAGTAGGTCTGACGGAGTTGGAACACTCCTGTCTTACATTTACTGACTCATCGTTTCACTTTGACTATGGACAGCGTAGTTGTGTGTAGGATATGACACAATTACTGCTGTATGGGTATTAGAAAATAATGAGAGCTGTTTGCAAATCTCCGGAAAAAAATTAGCTGTAGAGAGAACTGAAGATATTACGTTTCCCACAACAAGTGCGCCAAGTGCTGCAGTGTGTTGTGTTTAGTTCTCTTCTGTTGCTGCTGGTCATGGGTGTGGACTGATGAACTGTATCTGGCAAGGCGGTGAGGATGGGGAGGGGAAGAGGGGTAGGTTGAGGAGAAGAAGTTTTCAAGATAATATAGCAAGTGTGGATACTAACTTGCCGTTGGGAGCCGCATAGTTATGGAACTGAGTAAAAGGGAACGCATTTTGTTCGGATAATAACAATTAATATCACTGAAGAAACATTTTTAATTCGTTAATGGAGAAACATTACTTTTTATTTTAAGCAAACATCATTACTTTGAAACTAATATGATTTCACTACACAAGAAACTAGAAAATACTTTTGTGATGAAGATACTTTTCCAGGTTTTTATTATTGTTGTCAGTCGTTTCGAATATGGCTGATAGCTGATGACTGCAGTTCACACTAGTTCACTTCAGTTAGCGGAGATAGATATTTAGATTTAATTAACTTCAGTGTTACGTTCAGTGGATCACACACATAAGCGATAAACTGAGATATGCCTCTTGGCACATTCTGTTGTTGGTGGATGTTTTTCTCTGGGCGGATATTTTAGTGTCACGGCCTTTGCGAAACCGTCTTAATTTGCTAAGAAAGCTAAACACAGTCTGCTCGTGTACAATATTAACAAGTCGACAAGAGGCGCGTTACATTCAAACAAGATTTCCATGCAGTTCACGAGTCGGCTTGCGGCCACCCTTGTGCTGTGGCGTGCCCATAAGATGTTCACCATAGTCGAGAGTAGGTTTAAAGTGACATGAAATACAATATTGTTATACAGTTGTGGTGTAGTACGTTATTCCATAGGTAGTGGCTACTGTAATACAACCACGAGATAATGCTGAACAATACGGCGTCACGAATCAGCATATTGGGCGATGTAATGTAGATAAATAGTAATTATTAATAAAATAATGATTGTTTTTTATTTAAAATACACTCCTGGAAATGGAAAAAAGAACACATTGACACTGGTGTGTCAGACCCACCATACTTGCTCCGGAGACTGCGAGAGGGCTGTACAAGCAATGATCACACGCACGGCACAGCGGACACACCAGGAACCGCGGTGTTGGCCGTCGAATGGCGCTAGCTGCGCAGCATTTGTCCACCGCCGCCGTCAGTGTCAGCCAGTTTGCCGTGGCATACGGAGCTCCATCGCAGTCTTTAACACTGGTAGCATGCCGCGACAGCGTGGACGTGAACCGTATGTGCAGTTGACGGACTTTGAGCGAGGGCGTATAGTGGGCATGCGGGAGGCCGGGTGGACGTACCGCCGAATTTCTCAACACGTGGGGCGTGAGGTCTCCACAGTACATCGATGTTGTCGCCAGTGGTCGGCGGAAGGTGCACGTGCCCGTCGACCTGGGACCGGACCGCAGCGACGCACGGATGCACGCCAAGACCGTAGGATCCTACGCAGTGCCGTAGGGGACCGCACCGCCACTTCCCAGCAAATTAGGGACACTGTTGCTCCTGGGATATCGGCGAGGACCATTCGCAACCGTCTCCATGAAGCTGGGCTACGGTCCCGCACTCCGTTAGGTCGTCTTCCGCTCACGCCCCAACATCGTGCAGCCCGCCTCCAGTGGTGTCGCGACAGGCGTGAATGGAGGGACGAATGGAGACGTGTCGTCTTCAGCGATGAGAGTCGCTTCTGCCTTGGTGCCAATGATGGTCGTATGCCTGTTTGGCGCCGAGCAGGTGAGCGCCACAATCAGGACTGCATACGACCGAGGCACACAGGGCCAACACCCGGCATCATGGTGTGGGGAGCGATCTCCTACACTGGCCGTACACCACTGGTGATCGTCGAGGGGACACTGAATAGTGCACGGTACATCCAAACCGTCATCGAACCCATCGTTCTACCATTCCTAGACCGGCAAGGGAACTTGCTGTTCCAACAGGATAATGCACGTCCGCATATATCCCGTGCCACCCAACGTGCTCTAGAAGGTGTAAGTCAACTACCCTGGCCAGCAAGATCTCCGGATCTGTCCCCCATTGAGCATGTTTGGGACTGGATGAAGCGTCGTCTCACGCGGTCTGCACGTCCAGCACGAACGCTGGTCCAACTGAGGCGCCAGGTGGAAATGGCATGACAAGCCGTCCCACAGGACTACATCCAGCATCTCTACGATCGTCTCCATGGGAGAATAGCAGCCTGCATTGCTGCGAAAGGTGGTTATACACTGTACTAGTGCCGACATTGTGCATGCTCTGTTGCCTGTGTCTATGTGCCTGTGGTTCTGTCAGTGTGATCATGTGATGTATGTGACCCCAGGAATGTGTCAATAAAGTTTCCCCTTCCTGGGACAATGAATTCACGGTGTTCTTATTTCAATTTCCAGGAGTGTATATTGCTTGAGGTAGGAGATATATCATGAAGTCATTTGAGTCTCTGAAATCTAATGGCTGCCAACGTTATCAAAAATTTTAAGTCAGTTATAAAGGCTTTACCATTAATGATCAATCACAGTTTAAAAACCGAAACTTTTTCTATGGATTTCGGCCTGTCCTTAACTTGACATAGCGGCTGTATCGGGTTTCCGCGCTATTTCGAGGCATTAATTTTCTCAAAGACACAATCTGCCCTTATCCTACCATAATGTGCGTCGTAGCTTTGCTCAACATTTGCTTATGTTTATTTGCTTTATTGTAATTCTAGTTATGTTACTGTTTCTGTAATGTTATTTTAACGTAATTTTATTAACATTTCAGGTGTCTTTCATGGTTGGCACCGCTTCTGATGTGAGCACCACCAGTTTCGTGCTGGCTTGTCTCTTCCGTCCTGTTAGTTGTCTGTATGTGTGGTGCATGTCTACCTTAGATTTTATAGTGATCATTTTCATTGTTGACTAAGCCATGTGTCTACGCCAAAATATTTATATCGATCATTTTATTGTTGACTAGTCCTATGAGTTAGTTTCTCTTTTCACGCAATATGTAACGTGTGAGTTTATTATGTTTCCACAGTATGTAGTTTTGGACGTTTCTTTTTGATACACATTTGACTTACAAGTACTGGTTGCAGTATATCTATTTTTGCGTGTCATTACCTTTTCTGAGGAAGACAGGTATGTATCTATCGAAACCTAGGTAGAGGTCTGAAGAAACATTTGACGTGCGCTTGGTTCGCTGCCTGATTCCCTTGTATCCGTAAATCTACAGTTGCTGACTGCTTCCGTTTTCAAGATTTTAAATTTTTAAGTCACAGTGTTGCGAATAGTGACTCCTTCGCATCGACACGCTTAGAAAAACACAAAAAGTGAGTGGCCACTTGCATTCCAAAGTGCGAGCAGAGCTATGCCTGTTGTGGGAAGCAGTCGCTTTTGGTGAAACTCGCAGAGACTGGTTACGGTCTCCGGATACACTTAGGTCTTACTGGTAGTAACAGTGGCGAACGATGACGACCAGGTTTGTTAGGCTATCGATATTGCGCACAATCATGCCTGCTTTGGAGTTCTTAAATCTACGAATAGAGCTAGCGACTGTTTTGTAGCAGCACACACAGGTTTTTTTTTTTTTTTTTTTTTAATTTACTGAATAGTGACTGATGTTTCTTCAACACAGAATTGGAAATCTTAGTCTTATGTAAAAGCAGAAAGCATTTCTAGAAATGAAGTTCTTACACTGATTGTTCACTAGTAATCGAGCGTTGTTATGAAGAAACAGCACAAGCAACGCTAACCATGCTGAAACCAATCTGCGTTATTGGTCTCCTCAGCAGATTTTGATAGTTATAACCCAGGTATCATTGAGATTTCTCACTCTGTTTCAAATTCACTACACGTTTTCTGATCATACCCAAACGATTAAGACAATAGTTTCCTCGGTCTTCTGCTATAACTCTAAATGCGCGTTTTTGAACTTTCACGCAACCGCAAATAATAAAGTCCATATTGGTCCCGTTTCATGATTGAGTTGGTAGTGGAGGGCCCGTCAGATCACTCTAGTTACCTGTAGGTATGTAATTAAGAAATTAATATCCATATCCCAACATGAGGTATTATGTCTAACGGGAAAGCAGGAGAAGCGTTGTTTACGTCCAAACTTTGGCCATCCATATTTTCTTCAGTGGGATAACGAGACTTTGAGATGATTCGTTTTAAAATGATCCCATTCACCACTATCTGGGCTCGTTCGCCGTCTCTAATGACCTCGTCGTCAACGGGAAGGTAAACGTTACATTCTCTTCCTGTTTTTGGTTCATTTTCTATAAATAGAGGATAGCACATGCTTCAAGCACGTGAGCCAAAACATAATGACCACCACGAGAAAGAATGTCATCTAGCTGCCTTGCAGGCAGGTGATGCGGTAGTCAAAGCAGATAAGCGAAACAAAGATGAATGAGGAAACATTCTAGCAACGATAAGGGCTGCAAATGAGGAAATAACCTGGCTTAACCGACTTTCACATAGGGCAGATTGTTATGGTCCCGCTCCTGGAACGAGCATCTGGAAAATTCCGCAACTTGTCGGCTGTTGGAGTGCTGCTGTCATGAGTAGAGATGTGCAAAATAGTTTATTAGAGGTATTTAAATTCAAAATACAAATACTTTGTTATTTATTTATTTCAAATGTAAATACAAAATGGTTTTAAGTAAAAGCATTCAAATACGCAATGCAAAATAAGTATTTACAAAATACTTTTATTCAAATAAAATATCTCTAATCAGTGAGCAGTTTATATGCCATTTATCCATTTATTTCACTAATATTTATACCAATAACTGTTTAAATATTTCATCTTTCATGTTCCGTTTATGTGGCCTCATTATTCCACCAAAGAACATACTCGATCAATAGGGCTATAATTTGTTAAAAAAGTATCATATTTAACGAAAAAGCTTTTACGATTCAGAGGGAGTGCTAGGCAACGTATATCTGAAACAGTGTGAGAAAATGCCGGAGAAGCTTCGAGAGACGAAACAGTGAAGGCAGCGGAGGATAAAACAGGAAAAATGACGAGGTCTTGTAGAAATTCATGGGCAACACAAGATACACTGACTTTAACTGAGGAAAGCGTAATATATAAAATGCAGCAAATGAAGTAGGAAAGCATAATATATAAAATGCAGCAAATGAAGCAGGTGAAAGAGGATATAGGCGCCTAAAAAAGAGATTGTCAGAAATGTCGGCGCTCCGGTGGTCCGGGTCTCCTACGGTGGACTGGAGGCCGAGCGGTGACCTCTCCAGTTGTCAGGATGCTAGGAAATGATTGAGGACGCGTCAGAAAATCCAAAGAAATATTATTAATTCATAACACCTTTATTCCTGCTGAGTACAATGTGGCTTGGTGATACCAACGACCTTCTCCGAGTCCTCGCTTACTCGTGGCGATGACACCAACTCCGGGCTGCACAGTCTTGCTAGCGCAGCGCCGCGTCCTGTGACATAGCGAAGGAATGTCCTTACTTCGTACTTCGGCAGCGCGTGGCTGTCTTCTTCCCTGCTCCTCCTGGTGGCTCGACCACGGTGGACGGGCGGAACGGGCTGCAGTCCCCCAGCGTCGTCGGCTCACCCGGTTGTGACGGCGGATGCACAGGGCCTAGGCCCCGCACGATCTCAACGACGGCTCACTGATGTGGTCAGCATTGGCGGTGAGCGAGTCTGCCGCGATGTCTGCTAATCCCGGGTTGATGATTGACAGCGGCAGCAGAGAGGACCAGAGCTGGTACTGTCCCCTCACGTCTCCTGCTGGATGGGCCACCCTTCTGCAACATCTCCTTAATAAAGATTAACACGTCGAACACCGAGCTGAGCGCTACGCAGCGACCCAGTACACATCTAACTGCAAGTCTAACTGCGAGTGCTTGTTGCTATCAAAGCTGGCGTATTTAAGGGAAGCACGAGCGACGTCCTGACGCCATGCTCGTTTGTAATGAACGCATTCGTTCCACTTATACTGCTGATTCATCTGTCGTACTCGCCCCTTAGGTGTTCATGCGACAGAATTACGTGTTGTTACGGCAAACGTACGCAAAGTTGTGAAATGCAGTACAGCTGACGCTATACCTCTCAGGCCAGTCACCACTCAGGTGACAGGCCAGAACTAGTTAAAGAAGGGAGAGCTGAAACTGTGAAGGAAGATTGTAAGTAGGCTGTTTAGGTTTTTATGTTGGTAACGTCACGTAGCGCTCTGTATGATAGTCACTGACTGTGCTGTGTGCAGTCTGTGGCTGGTTTACATTGTTGGAATTTGCTATTGTAGTGTTGGGCAGTTGGCTGTTAACAGCGCGTAGCGTTACGCAGTTGGATGTGAGCCGCCAGCAGTGGTGGATGTGGGGAGAGAGATGGCGAAGTTTTGAGAGCGGATGATCTGGACGTGTGTCCATCAGAGACAGGAAATTTGTAAGACTGGATGTCATGAACTGATATATATATTAGGACTTTTGAACATTATTAAGGTAAATACATTGTTTGTTCTCTATCAAAATCTTTTATTTGCCAAGTATGCCTATCAGTAGTTAGTGCCTTCAGCAGTTAGAATCTTTTATTTACGTGGCAGTATTGGCGCTCGCTGTATTGCAGTAGTTCGAGTAACGAAGATTTTTGTCAGGTAAGTGATTTGTGAAAGGTACAGGTTAATGTTAGTCAGGGCCATTCTTTTGTAGGGATTATTGAAAGTCAGATTGCGTTGCGCTAAAAATATTGTGTTTCAGTTTAGTGTTGATCAGAACAGGTAAAGAGCGGATGTCTGAGTACGTTCAGTTCTGCTCAGCTGTTTGAAAATCAAATAATGTAAGAGGTTTATCAGCACAGTAATTCATTAATTTTTCCCAGGGGACGTTTCAATATAGAAGGGCTGTACCAAAGAAATGTGTTTGAAGATAATCTTATAGAAACGAAAGAGGAAGTTGATGAAGATGAAATGTGGTAAGAATATGACAGAGCACTGAAACATCTAAATCGAAACAAGGTCCGTGGAGTAGACAACCTTCTATCCGAATTATTTCCCGAAGGTATCATTCTGGACTGCAGCTTTGTGCGGAAGAGAAACGTGAACGATAAGCAGTTCATACAGGATTAGAGTAGAGACTTTTTAAGTGTGGTGCTGCGGAGGAATACTGATAATTAGATGGGTAGATCGCGTAGATAATGGGGAGATACTGAGCAGAGTTGGGAAGACTAGAAGTCCATGCCAAAACTTGACTAAAATCAGGCATCTGTTGAAAGAACATATTCAGAGTCATAAAAAATTGCGAAGTTGGTGTCACACACGCTGACAAGAGCCGAGCAGCTGCAGGACATTGTTTTGACACTGGTCATCCTATGGAATGTGCAATACAGAGAGTCTGAAGTGCACTTCCAGTTACAGGGATAGCGTTATATGGAAGCTGTTGAGGTGAAACTGCTGATTTACCTTATAAAGAGTGACTGAGGTTTTGCTTAAATTCGTTCTGGAATCCTATCCTCTTAGCAGCCGAAAACGGAAGGATAGAGTTCGTAATACTCAAACACCCGTTGTTATTTAATATTTCGCTCTGGTTAGTAACTGACTTTGGGTGTCTTTACTTGTGTGGAGGTGTCAACTGTAAATAGCATGTATGACCTTTCTATACTCACCGTCCTTAGCTTCTGGTTGCTGTTAACACCGCCTACTCATATCGATTTTATTGAAATTGTCATGCAAAGCGATCTCTGATTTAATTTTTACCTTGAACAGGGCGATGTTCACATAACGAATAATTGGCAGCTGTTAAGGAAGTTTCACGGCTGCAGTCCTGTAAGTTACCTGAACATTCGACAGGCCGAAAAGGTTCAAGTTTTATGACATAAGTTATTAAATTCTGAAAACTGTCTAAAAGATTAAATTTAGGTATTTGACGCTATGAATGTATACCGTAATGACCATATCAAATCATTTCTACAATTGACGAATAGGAGACTTCGATTTCTTCGGAAAATTCCGGGAAAGAGCAGTGTACCTTAAAAAAAGCAGAACTCTCTCGCTGCGTGTTCCTTACTACAAACTTCTAATAAGACAGCACAATGATGACAGAAGTTTTAGATATGTTTGCTAAGTTAAAAAATGGTTGTAACTGGACAGTTCGAAAGTGTTGCCAAAATTCGCAAGTAACTTCAATTTTTGTAATAGGGAGAAAGGAGAAGTTTATCATTCGAAAGTGGTTCGGGAATGTTTCGAAGCATTATATTTCAAGTAATTTGTAAATTATTTCAGATGATTGTGTGCCTTATTACTCGTAAGAAACATAAGAACAAGACAAAAGTGATTGCAGTGGCTAAGATGACATTTACACAGTTTTTTTCTCTGTGTGCCGTATGTGGTTAAGTGAGATAAATGAAACGGATCAACTTATAATGATACTTCTGTTCATACACTTCAAAGCAGCTTTCGGTATATATACTGACAAGCCAAAATATTATGAGCCCCCACTTGATAGCACTTTGGTCCACCTTTGGAACGAAATTGGGATTGTGCGTGGCATGAATTTCGCAAGTCCTTGGTACATTTCCGGACGTCTGTGACACCAAATTAATCTTCACAGATCACGAAAGTCCCGTAAAATACCGACCATTGGCTGTTGGGCGTGGATGTGGCACGCGATAACGACCCAGATGCGTTACATCTGGTTCACATCAGTTGAATCGGTGGCCAAGAATTAACGTGAGTTCACTATGATGCACCTAACATCACTGCAGCACGAGTCTGGCCATGTGACTAGGACAGTTGTCTTGCTGGAAGATGCCATCGCCCCTGGGGGAAAACATCAAGCACGAAGGAATGAAATGGTCCACAATAATGCTCACTTAGTCCGCAGCTCTCGTGGCGCCTGCAATTACTACCGCACCTGCCGTGCCATCTCCCTAATTCCCTATCTTTGTGCAATTTCTTAATTTTTAACTTAGAAATCCTAACCAATAAATTTTGGTCAGTGTCCACATGTGCCCCTGGAAATACCTGAAATGGGGTTTTTTAGTCCGTGGGTTACCATTACATAATCACTATGAAACATTTGTGTCCCCAGGTCTCCCCCATGGGTGTAACCTTCTTAAGAAAATTGTTAGCGATGTACAAAATTCTACCAGGAGAGCTCCTCTTTCATTCTTTTCTCTTAGTCCATATTTTCACTTTACATTTCCTTCTCGACCTTTTCCTACTATCGGATTCCAGTCTCCTATCACAATTATATTTATCTCCCTCTTAACTATCTGAATTATTTCTTTTACCTTAGCGTACATTCTTTCAATCTCTTCCATCATTTTCGGAGGTAATATATAAACTTTACGGCGGTTCAAACAATATCGGACAAATAAAACGCAGTTATGGCCTTACCACCAGCTCTGGCGAGTAAAACCGATTACGACACTACAGATAAATTGTTGTGGGCAATGCACGACTAAAACTTTACTAAAATGATTCCTTCAAGCCTATAGGAGGGGAAGTGATGACGACGTGCGCCGTCATTTTTAAGCTCAAATCATTGACAAGTAAATATCAAAGAAACCATTAAATACTAGAAAGAAACAGCCAGCAAAAATTAATATGAGTCTAATAAATAAAAATAATTAAAATATGAAACCACTGAATCCTGCAGGATAGGTTAGTAATGTAGGATAAACCAAACGGCTGAACATGTTTATTAAAGAAATATGCACTCATGCGAAAGGTTGCCTTGTATAAATTTTAAAAATGATAATTCTGTTGAACAGTAATTAACCGCACAGTGGGCAAAATAGTCATGTGGTGCGAGGAGAGCATTTAAACACAATAGCAACCACGAATGAAGTTCATACACCAGCAAATTACCTCTCGAACATGAGCAGGAAATTCTTAAAATTCGTCAGCGCGAAAACCTAAATAATAGTCGATACGAAAATTAATGGTCATTAATCACTATTATTGTAGCGGCAGCTATCTAACGATTTCGTTACTCTATTTTAAATAATAAGAGCATCGAAATATTACAGTTAACTGATTTCTTAAACTAGTTAATCAACGGTGGAGGCCAAGTGGTCTCACAAAACCTATCACCGAAGACCATACAAATATTTCTAAGTTTCTTCAGAATTTACAGCCCAGAACCCTCAAGAATTTTTTCCAGGACCCTTGAAATTTCTAAGTATTCTACCAGCAAAAGTTTTTAAGTTCAACAAACTCTCTCTTAGACTATATGGCATGCTGGCCGCACCATATAATTGACCAACTTACCACTGTCAACGATCACCCCACGAAGGACCCTAACAAAAGCTATTGCCTGTGTTTAATGTCGCGTTATTACTGCTGTAATCAAGTTAAATCCTTACAAAATAACCACCATTCAAATATAAAAGACAAATACATAATGTCAGAACTCTCCATCACATTGAAAACAATATAGTCAACCTAGCGCCATTCCTTGCGTGGTGTAAGCACTCAGATGTCGATAGTAACATTCTGAGGGCAAAACAGGGGAGCACGATTCAAGCATTGTTGTGAGACGAGGTCTGTCTGCGAGAGTGGAAGTAGTAGTGTCGGTCGAGAGCTCGGGGACAGAAGACGTGTCACGCTGCCCTCACGTCGTTGGTGGCATATCTTACCACACTCAAGGCCTTGTTTCATTCACATAGCCAGGAGAGATTTAAATGGTTTAACTACGCTTGAAGATGGACTTCAAGACAAAATTCGCAATCATAGCGCAAAAGCAATTACAGGATTAGGCTCGTGATTGTTAGTCCGAGTTTGCAATAATCCTATGTTTGCCTGTCTGTTAAAGAAGTCTCCTTACCCGCCACATAATAATAGTTATTCTCCACATCTAAATAATGTGCTGTGGTTACTAAATGTTAATATAACTTTGAAATAGAAATAATTTGTTAATATGGCACTCAGCCATTACTGACACATATGTCATTGTCATTGCTATTATTAATACTTGTTCATGGTGATTCTGAAGTGTTAAATTGACTTAATTAATGAAATCTCTTCTCTAAAGTTATTTAGTAGTTAACAAGACCAAAGCAAACTCCTTTTTATTCAATTCATTCTTAGTAACAATAAGCTTTATCCGCTGCTGCTGCATACTGCAGCGAATTCCTGTAGACCACATGGAAAAAGGCAGTCATCTAAAGAGGTGAGTGCAAAATTTAGGGCCAAAACAGAGACACTGACAAATCCGCAACATGTCATGTCCTCTAATCAAGTAAATTCCGTTGCACAAGTCAGATTCTGTATGATTTGTAAATTCTTGTTCAAAAATGCATGCAGATAACTTAGATATTCATTGTCGCAGGTTCATTTATTCCTGTAGTTTTTCACATTCAAGCACGCAGTCAGATAGCTTATCCGAATGATAGTTTTAAGTTTTTTTTTAAGTAACGATGTGTTGAGGGCTCAAATGACAGTGAAACTGACACTCCTACAACACGCAAACAGTGTTATGCAGGTTAAATTACGTTTACTGATAGCTCAGGTTGCTTAACGAGTCCATTTTCACTGACGAACAAAGGCATATTGGTTGCAGCTATGTTACAATACATACAGTACACTAGTACATAGGTAAATGTCATGGTCAGTTTGCGACAGCCGGCCGGGGTGGTCGAGCGGTTCTAGGCGCTACAGTCTGGAACCGCGCGACCGCTACGGTTGCAGGTTCGAATCCTGCCTCGGGCATGGATGTGTGTGATGTCCTTAGGTTAGTTAGGTTTAAGTAGTTCTAAGTTCTAGGGGAGTGATGACCTCAGAAGTGAAGTCCCATAGTGCTCAGAGCCATTTGAACCATTTGAACCATGTTTGCGATCTTAACCAGAATATCTACAGATTGTTATAAAAGTCATTAATAAATTATGCAAATGCTTGCCCACATCTAATCCTACAATGTTGAAATTAATGACATAGTACAAATATGTCTTAAATCATATCGTTGCTTTAATGTCAGGAATATTGAGTAATGGTTTGGGATACTCATCCCAGAGCACGTTATCTTTATATGACGAGAATTCGCAATAATGGAACTATTTACATGTAAATTTAATAAATTGTTTATAATTGTTTATACAAATGCTTGATTCTAAAAATACAATGTTTTGCTTATTGTACGAATATATTGTCAACTTTCGTAAGACATTTTGCATGTTGGTTCATTTGCTATTAATTTTATAAATTATTAATGTTATTGCCGAATTCTCCCTAGAAATGGAAGACATTAAGCAAATAACTCAATCAATTTTTCCTTGAGTTCTTCTTGTTCTTCCCATAGGCTTTAATTTTTTTCCGAAAAGGCTTGTTTGCGCCCTTCAACCACCTTGGTGTGTACTGTTTTTCTTTTGGTTGCTCTGATATACCTTCCCATTTGCCTACTTTGTATCTGAACATGTCTTTTTTTAGAATGTCGGCTGGTCTTACGTTTGCATTATTTAGGTGCTTTCGAATTTCATCTAGCCAAGGTGTGGAATTCTTAAGTGAGCTTACACAATCTATTATTCTCTTCGTTAATCGATTTTCTGGTAGTCGGCCGAGAATTTAATTCGCTTTTCCTAATATCAATTTCGATGTTTGAAAACTTTTCTGGTGTTTTAATTAGTTGTAGCCTATAACCGTCTTGGGTATGTCTCCCTCCTAGAATTTACCTGATGACCATTCTTTGATGTTTTCTGTTAAGGGTTAGTGTTTCACTCTGTAGAGAGGATTGCTGGTTTTATGACAGTATTGTAGTGTCCAATTTTTGCCCCTCTTGAGACTGGTTTTTTGTTATAGAGGTTTTGTGTACGCCCTAAACCTTTTTTAATTTTTTGGAGGCAGTGCTACTGTGTGATTTTTTTCAACACTTCTCGGTTCGGTGAATTCTTCAAGGAATTTAGAGTATGGTGCCCTGCTAATTTCACCATATTTTCTTTTCAATCTTGGAATTCCTGTTTTTGAACAAAAGAATTCAATTTTCTCAAATCAAATTTGTAAACCAATTTTTCTGCACGTTCTTTGAGAATTCCAGCTGTTTGACTGCAGCCTGCTTATCCTCTGTTGGTATCGCCAGGTCGTTCGGAAATGCAAAATATGGTGTATAGAGATTTTTTTGGCAACGCCCAGTCGGATTGGCTTCCAAACCCAACATTTCTAGAGTTATTTCTCTCATTCTCCGATAACTTTGTCTGGAACTACGTTAAACCGAATAGGAGAGACCTGTTTAAACGTCGAAGGGTCCTGAGATCTCCTCCATAAATTTTACTTTAGATTTCGTGCCAATTAGTGTTTGTTTTATGATTTCTCGTATTTTGGGTTCTGATCCTCTCTCTTCTAAAATTTGGAATAGTGAGGGCCTGTGTATTGAATCGTATGCTTTTTGAAATCTACAAATGTGCATACTACAGGTTTTGGTCTGGGACCTTGCAATTAGAGTAAGGTTTTGAGGTTGATAATTTGCTGCGGACATGGCCTGTTCGGTCTGAATCCTGCTTGATATTCTACTACTTTGAGTTGTAATTGCTGTTGTGTCCTATTCAGGAGATAAGCTGATAGAATTTTGTAGGTGATTGGCAGTAGAGAGATCCCCCTATAGTGGTCTACATATATTACCTATTATATGTAGTGGATGAATCAGAGCAATCTTCCAGTCATCTGGTATTTTTTCGGTTTGCCAGATGTTTTGAATTATTTGAGTAATTTCTTTGAGTGAATTCGGGCCTAAATTTTTCAGAAATACTGCTACAATTCCGTCCTCCCCTGACGCTTTATTGCTTTTAAGTTTCTTGATGAGTGCATTACTTTATTCTTGTGTTGGTGGCGACGAGTTCTGTGGTGACATTTCTGACCGCACTTTCGGGAATCTCTCTTTGGATTCTGGACAATTTAAAAGCTGTGCAAAATATGCAGCTAGGACTTGATAATTTTCTTTACTTGTCAGGGCCAATTTACTGTTTTGGAAAGCAAAGGTTTTGTGGTGAGTACCCTTTGATCTGGTGTGCGAAGCTCTTGTAGTTTTTGGAGTTTTCTTCGATTGGCTGCAGTTGCTCAGTGACATATTTTCGTTTAATTTGTCTTAAAATCTTAGAAGTCAGTTTGCGCATTTCGGAAAATTTCGTCTGTGTTTCCTCTGATTTGTTGCAGTTGTAATTTTGAAATGCCTTTCTTCTTTCTTCTAGGGCATTCTCGCATTCTTGAATCCACCAAGGGTGTTTTTTTTTTGTGAAGAGGGATCAGATGTTTGGCTGTTTTGATGATTTTAGTTTGAAATTTCTCCCAATCTTCTGCGTTTTGTTCTTCCCATTTTCCAGTGATGTTGGAGTCTTTATTTCGTGTAGCTCAAATTTTGGGATCAGCAATGTTTTTTTTTAATTTTCTCTTGGGTGTGAATTTAATTTTTATTGTGGTTAAATAATGATCCTAATCGATATTTGCCCTCTGCATACTAGCACATCGTGAATTTCTTTTTAGTAGTCATATGATATTGCAAAAGCATGATCAATCTGAAATTCTCCCAAATGGTGGATGGGTGATCGCCACGTTTTTTGTTTTTTTGGATGTTCCCGAAGTGAGGTTGACATAAGTTTTAGGTTGTTTTGTTGGCATAATTCAATGAGTCGTGTGCCATTTCAGTGTGTAAATTTGTGTGCTGTGTAGTTTCCTACTGTCTTCTTGTATCTCTGCCAATTTGTCGATTGAAGCCACCGGGTAGAATTTTCACATCATATTTTGAAATTTTGGCCATCTCTGTTGCAAGTTTTTCCCAGAATCTTTCTTTTTTCAAGCTTTTTTTATTATCACCATTTGTTGGTGCAAATACATTAATAAAGATGTAGGTTTAGTTTGTGTGTTTGATTCTGAGGGTCATTAGTCGACTGTTGATGGGTTTCACATCTGTTACTGAGTCCAGAACTTGTTTGTCTTCAATAAACGCCGTTCCAAATAGTGCTGCCCCTTGGCCAACTTTCTTGTTTGTTCCACTTTTAAAGGTTGTGTAATTATTGTAGTCTATCGTTTCTGACTCTGTATAACGTGTTTCTTGCAAGGCGAGAATCTGAATTTTCTCCTTTGTGAGTTCTGTTGTGAGACTGTGTAATTTTACTGCTTGTATAAGCGTCTGAGTATTGAAAGTGCCCATATACCTGTGTGTTTTCCGGGGAAGTTCACCAGAGCACTTCGACTTGCTCTCGCGTATAAGTCCTAGCTCCCCAGAATCCGAATGCTTGGTTGCTACTTTGAAGTGGGTGGATTGTCCACATGGGGTAATTTTGTCATTACTTGTACAAGTCATAACTGCTTGTGATCAATTGTCTAGCTTTGCTGGTTGTGTAGAACCAGGGATTGTGAGTTCCCAGAGCATGTTTACAGCCGTACCTCCTGGTGAATAGACGCCGACCATACCGCCGCTTGCTCCAAGTCAGACGCAGCATGGATTGCGGTTCTCATTTTGGTCTGCGGGTGGTATTTTATTTCCCACCTACCCGGCATATCTACCGAGCACTCCCCTATCCGCCACCTGGGGACGCGCCAGATGGGGGTTGAAAACCCCCACGTTGGTTAATTTTATAAATCATTATAATTAAAACATTTAAAACTTTTTAAGTGTATGGCTACAATCAAGGTAAAGGTTACAGTGACCTCGTCACATTGCCATGATTTCTTTGGTGTACCTGATTTTCTCGTAGAATGTCTCTAAGGCATGTTATGTATTTTTCAGTCCGATGTGTTGGCTTCGTTTCCCATCCTCCTGGGATTTTCTATGTGCACCGACTGTGGTGTGCTATCTCCTGCATGCTTGTAACCGTACCTGGCTCCTCCAGCCAGCTAGTTGACTCGCCGCAGCCGACCAGCTTCATCATCAAATACACTCGTCACCGCCTTTCGTCTCGTAACCTGGCCAGTCATAATGTCACAACTTGTACAACTGTGGTGAGTTTTGGCTTCGTGTCTGTCTTGACTACGATAATACGTTTGCTATACTGTCCGTAGTAACTCACCTGCATTTCTAGTTCCTTGTTCATTATTGCACCTACTCCTGCATTACCCATAAGTGATTTTGTAATTATAATCACATACCCACCTGACCAGAAGTCCTGTTCTTCCACCGACCACACTTCACTAATCACACTACATCTGTATTCAACCTATCCATTATTGTTCTTAAATTATCTAACTACTCTACGCCTTAAGACTTCTGACATTCCGTGCTACGATCCATCTGAGAACGTCATAATTCTGAGCAGTCCTCACCCTGAGATACGAATGGGGGACTATTTTACCTTGATATTTTTCCCAATGTGAAAGCATCAGCAGTTAATCATACAGAAGAGCTACTTTCCCTCAGATTTCAGCCGTTTACAGTACCAGCACAACAAGGTCACATTGGTTGATGTTACAACCCAAAATCAAGCATGTAGACTGTTGTCCCTGCAACTCCTGAATAAGCTGCTTCCCCTCTTCAGGAATTACTTGTTTGTCTGGTCTATCCACCTTCACTGTGGAGGGTGTATCAGACGGATAGAAGTTAGATGTTTCAATAAAACTGGCCAAGCGCGAGTAGGACTTGCACACTGGGGGTTCCATAAAAACTTAATCATGTATACACATGGTGATTCAAGAGTAATTGTACACACTTCGTGGGTGTAATGAATGCATCAAAACAAGAGAAAAAGTTATGTAAAGTTTCTTCTGAAAGTGCATTGTTTCCGAGTTATGACGCATAATATCATTTGTGGTAGGAATTACATCATGACGGCTTTTGGTATGTTGTGGTCTCCTGCATATCGACTGATGTTGATTTATAGACCCCTCTACACTGCTGTGGGTGTTCCTCAATCATCTGCATGGCGCCCCCTTTGGAGAGAGCAATTCAACCCATTTCACCTGCAGAAGGTACTTGAGCTGACACCTGAAGACGACCCTAGACGTCAGAATTTCTGTCAGTGGTTATTGGAGCACCACGCTGGTAATCCACTGTTCAGTCGTCGGGTACTGTTTGCGGATGAGAGCCTCTTTACCCATGCGGGTATCGTGAACGCTCATAACATGCATATGTGGGCGTACGAGAATCCTCGTGTAACTATGGTACGAGGGTATCAACACCGTTTTGCAGCGAACATTTGGAGAGGATTAGTGGATAGTTAGTTTGCTCGGACCGCATATTATTCCACAGCGCCCGACTGGCAGAATATATCGACAGTTTTTGGCACATTAATTGAGCGGTCTGCATCATGATATCCCACTCACTACTCGAACAAACTTATGGTTTATCTACGACAGTGCCTTTGCACATTTCAGTCGGGAGGCAAGAGAGTATCCAATGTGTTTATCCCGATAAGTGGATAGGTAGTGCAGGACCAGTTGCTTGGTCAGCCAGATCTCTGGCTCTTAACGCCTGAAGTCCTATTTCTCGAGCTATCTCAAGGTGCTTGTGTATGGTGTTGCAATTGAGAATGTAGCACAACTACAGCAGTGAACTGAAAATGGCTGTGCAACTGTGCAGAATGAGAAGAGTAGAACCTGCAACATCCCGAGAGCGATAATACAACGAGTACGCCACTGGCTCCGTATACATGGACATCATTTTGAACATATTCTGCGGTATAATTACAGCACGTAGTTGTGCTGAATTTCGAATCCCTTCGTGTCGTTGCTGTCGGACAGGAATTAATTTTGTGTTGTTTATGTTGCACATGTGACTCCTACTGTACTGGATAGCTCTGAGCTAAAGCAATTTCAAACAAAACTTTATTTAATATTTTATATCCAATTTGATGCATACATTAGACCTGTGAAGTGTATACAGTTACTTTTTACTCACCCTGTATACATACTTCATCCATCCTGGGAATCGAGAATATCAATGATTTTTGCCTTTCGTCGGTATCGATACTGGGAAGATATTGATTCCAAGAACTCTAAAGCCGGTATCAAAATCTCTACAGTAGTTCCTCAGACTAACCAAGACATACAAAAAGAAGCGAACAGGGGTCTTCAGTTTAAGTATCTCGAGAGAGGTGACTTAATAAAACATTTTTATTTACTTCCTAAATCATAACCACTGCTTACATTTAGGTATGTTATCATGCGACAATATTCGTTTATTATGCTATTGATTGATGATGAATGCAGTATGTGTTCAAATGGTAAAAGATGTTTTTATGTCATATAAATACACTTTAAAATGTTTCAGATGGTTTACTTCACTTGTACTGTGAAACCTTGCTTCTTGCCTAATTTCATCATACTAGGTCAGCGGGAAATATCCGGTAGGTTTCTATGAGTGAGTTGCGAGTATCAAAATATGTCACACAAATGGTCCACGCTTACAATTTTTGCGCGTGAAGAAATCGTAGACCTTAATATGTCTGACAAATTTGAACCTGATAGGCCAAACTGACCCAGAGAGAAACGGTCTTAACAGACGAATAGATGGACAGATGGATCAAAAAATTACAAAAACATATTTTTTCTTGTCATGCAATTAAAAATCGATAATTTTCAGCATTTTCTTTGTTTGTATTGTGAAACCTTACTTCTTGTCTAATTTCATGGTTCTAAGTCAACAGGAAGCTCGCTACAGATTTTGATGAGTGAGTTTTCAAGTATCGAAATATGTGACAAAAGGCCATATTTTTCGATTGAGTTGACTTAGGAGCTTACAATTTTTACACGTATAGAAATTGGAGACCTTTGTATGTGACAAATTTGAACTTGATACGCCAAATTGTTCCAGAGGAAAACGGTCTTAACAAACGAAAAGACAGACATATCGACAAAAAATGACAAATATTTTTTCGTGTGATGTACTTACAAATTAGTAATTTTCGGAGTTTTCCTTTGCTTGCACTGTGAAACTTTGCTTCTTGCCTAATTTCGTGATTCTAAGTCAACAGGAAGCACGCTATAATTTTTGACGTGTGGTTTTCTAGCATCAAGTGACATCAATGGCCGTTTCTTTTGATTGAAGTGACTTACAAGCTTAAATTTTTTACACCTCCAAGGGACCGTAGACCTTAATATGTGACTTAAATTTGAACTTGATACGCCTAGCGGTTCTTGAGAAAAGCGTTCTCAACATTCGGACAGACAGACCGGCAGACGAACAATAAAGTGATTTTGTTTTTACAGACTGAGGCATGGAACCCTAAAACTATGCATATTCTCACTGGCGTAAGATCAAATAACAAAATTATGGTCTACATACCTAAAAAGAAAAAAGCATGAAAACTCCAATTCCACCAACTTCACGGCAAAATCTTCCATAAAAAGACTGGCAACAGTAGGTGACATAGGGCTCCCTATCTCAACTCCATCTGTCTGGTCTCAAAACTGGTCACTGAATAAAATGTAATTGGAAGTCAACACATGTCGAAGGAATTTGGTTAATTCAATAGCAAACCTAACTTAGTTTGTCGTAACGAATCCGATAGAAGAATTTGAGAGAAGTGTAAGACACATTAACACTTTCTGAAATATAGGAGTCAGTCAAGATAATCCCTGTAGTATTGTCCAAAGACCGTGGTGGCACACCAAAGTCTGAAGAACATATCGATACCACAGACAGTAGTGATGTCGCTGCAATCTGTAACAGCGAATGGAAGGCGCTCCTGAAGACGTGCCCCCTCTCTCTGCACCATAGGGCCATCGCACAGGGGTCGATATACAGCCGAGCATGGACTTGCGCTGTCCCAGCTCGTGATGTCTAAAAAAGCAGTCAGCATCATCTAGTTAGGACACCACTGCTATACAAGTGTCAGATGAAACTGTACTTTCGTAAACGTAGAACTTGTACTTCAAGTTGCAACAGTTGTAAGTATTCGACACACTCCTGTGGCAGTGGATTGTATAAATTTAAGATAACCTTTTTATCATTCTTGTAACAAAGTGAACTAATGTTTCACATATTATAGTTCCGATCAGCCATCTTCCAGAGCGATCAAAAAATTCACCGTTAAGGCTGGGAAATTGTAGTTTTGTCGGGTCATAACATTCCCTCTAATCGTCCCGTGACATCTGTTCACTGTCTAATGTCATGTAAAACTGAACTACTAGTGAGATAAATAGAGTATCAACGTGTTTTGCTACCTGGTATATTGGAGTACCTGACCTGTGTTACTGATAATGGGCGTAAGAGGTTGTCAGTAGTAGAAACGCTTCAGCATAACGGGCAGCAAATCACTTTGCTGCAGCCCTCTAGTAGTTCAGGTGTACGTCACCCCCATCACCGGTTAACTCTGTAGAAAAATGTAGCGAGGAATGGTTCGAATCAGGAAGTAACTATGAGAGTACAGATGTAAGGGTATCGAGGTATTTGAGTCATTTTCACTTCTTTCAGATGTGGTAATTTTTGTCAATGTGAATAACGCCGAGTTACACGTGATTCGGAATCTACGTTAAACTGCAGATCCCCCGAAAACTGGATGGGTAAGTGAGTCAGAGGTCTGAGGAAGTCAACGGCATACCACTTCCAATAGCACTATGCCTACCTAAGCATTGTGGCGTTCAAAGCAACCTGCGATTTGATGATAGCTTTGTGTGCTGATGCTCAAAAAATGAACTTGTTAATATGTTGCACCATCTGTGTTAAGATTCACAATTGTTCAAGGAGCTCCGTACCAGCTGAAATCCTGAAATTTTCAATTTCTGTTTTTTACAGTGTTCTTAATCTACTGAATTTCCCCTTTCCAACGATATATAGTACATATACATTATTGCCTTATTTCTGGTTTATTCATTCATTAAACAAACAGTTGTGTGGCCGTGACCATTTTCCAAAAATATGAAGAGTTGAAGAAGTTGTCTGTTATTTAGGAAATGGGGATTTAAAAGCTTTCAGTGGTGTTAAAGAAGAGAAGTATTTTGGAGAAAATATAACATCACTGAACTGGAGTGCAGAGGTCATATACAAAAGCGAACGGATACGAGCCTGTGACAAATGAAAACCGCTACAAGGGAAATACATTTGAAGACAACAGAGGACTAGATGGTATAAATAGACTCGCAGAATCTATCATGAGTAAAATCCAAAATAATTGTGGCATGATCATCGGGCAAAATGTTTGTAGCATATTAAGAAATGAGAAAAGCTGTATGGGCAGTTTTGTTTCACCTCTCTTGAATAGACGATACATCCATTCATGGCATATGCCCTCCAGGAAGTGATTCATGATGCAAATCCAACAGAGGGCAGAAAACCTTTTGCCATAGTTTAGGTCTTGAAAGAAACTTTCAGAGATAGATTATCGAAGAAATTTCTTCATGGCCGCACCCAGAATACTAACGACGCCATCAACAACGTAATCTGGGTCAGATTTCTCAAGACACTGTCTATATTAATTAGTACACTGCATTTTGGTGTCTTTGATGCAATGGCAACTTTCGATGAAGGAAATGTTGCAAAATGTGAAGTCCTGGTAAGATTGCTAGAAACTGTTGGTCGTTTCACAGTACAAAAATGTTAAATTTAGATCAATAAACAGTCAAGGCCTCAGGGAGAGCTATTAGAGACCTTGAAACAAAGGCAATATAGCGCAGACGTGCAGGAAAAAGTATTGAAGAGGAAACAAACAATCCATCTTACGGAACTGAAATGCATTGATAACTTTAATATCTGTTTTCCGCAAGCTGTATTTTCTAAGGATAAAGTGTACTTTTTCTCAGCTTCTACTTGTCAGAATTTATTCAGAATTACAGGATACACTAATCTGAGTGTTGTGCATATTTTAACACAGGTGGTGTCCTACTTTGTGAGTCTCAGAGAAGTTAGGGGCTTCCATACATAGAAAAATATACAGTTTCTTATTTTGACGTCCATTTTTAACAAAAAAATAATTATCTTAAAACTAGTCAACACTTTTAGAAATCCTTTTGTTAAAGTGGCTAGAACCGTGTAACCTAAAATTTATAATTTTGTATAAATTTTTATTCGCTTTGTGGTAAAAGATATCTTACACTTCAATGTATTTTACGTTATTTAAGACAGGGATTACCAACATGCCCGGACCTCGTTTTTACGTTTACGTTCCATGAGCCATCGGTCAATAAACTATCGCCCGTACTTTGTGCGATTTTTAATCTTACGTGCACATCATTCACTGCTGCTGTATTAAATCGCTGCAGTCCGTCGCTTCTCTCTGTCCGTTACCATTAGGTACCGCTAAATGCTTGCGTGGGCAGCTAATGACTGTACCGAGATACTGAGATGAGCAACTACACAAAACACGAACAAATGAGCCAGCAAAAGAATTGTGACGGCTGGCTGCGACGCCGTTGTACAGTAAGTTCAACACGACAGTGTACGCTGCTCGTAAATAAATGTTTAAATGAAAATACAAGTTATTGCTAATAATTAATCCAATGGTCGTCATTATCGATTATATCTTGGCCCTTTTGACATTTTCACGAGATTTTCTGCATATTCTCTCCGCAACGATCTCCATATCATCCTAATTTTATATGACAGCTACTTCAAAGTATATATTGGCTTTCCTTTAAGCTTCGTCTAAACATACGAGGGTGAGTCAAATGAAAACCTTAAATTTTCTTAAAAAGTATTATTTATTGTGCAGAAGTGGTACCAAGCTGTATCACTTTTCAACATTATCTCCCCCACGCTCAATGCAAGTCCTCCAGCGCTTACAAAGTGCATAAATTCCTTTATAAAAAAATTCTTTTGGTAGTCCGCGCAACCACTCATGCACCTCGTGGCGTATCTCTTCATCAGAACGGAACTTCTTTCCTCCCATTGCGTCTTTGAATGGTCCAAATCACTTGGGGCAAGGTCTGGTGAGTATGGTGGATGAGGAAGATACTCAAAATGCAGGTCTGTGATTGTTGCAACTGTTGTACGGGCAGTGTGGGGCCTTGCAGTGACATGTTGCAAAAGGACACCTGCTGAGAGCAATCCACGTCGCTTTGATTTGATTGCAGGCCGCAGATGATTTTTTTAGGAGATCTGTGTATGATGCACTGGTGACAGTGGTCCCTCTAGGCATGTAATGCTCCAAAATGACGGCTTTTTCGTCCCAAAAGAGAGTCAGCATAACCTTCCCTGCCAATGGTTCTGTTCGAAAATTCTTTGGTTTTGGTGATGAGGAATGGCGCCATTCCTTGCTCGATCTCTTCGTTTCCGGTTGATGGAAGTGAACCCAGGTTTCGTCCCCAGTGACGATTCTTGCAAGGAAGCCGTCACCTTCTCGTTCAAAGCGCCGAAGAAGTTCTTCACAAGCATCAACACGTCGTTCTCTCATTTCGGGAGTCTGCTGCCGTGGCACCCACCTTGCAGACACTTTGTAAAACTGAAGCACATCATTCACAATTTCGTGTGATGATCAATGAGTAATCTGTAAACATGCTGCAATATCATTCAGTGTCACTCGGCGTTTTTCCTTCACTATGGCCTCAACTGGTGCAATGTTCTGTGAAGTCATAACTCGTTGTGCCTGACCTGGACGAGAAGCATCTTCCACTGAAGTCACACCATTTGCGAACTTCATACTCCATTCATAGACTTGCTGCTGTGACAAACATGCATCACCGTACTGAACCTTAATTCGTCGATGAATTTCTACAGGGTTCACACCTTCGATACTCGAAAACCGAATAACGGAACGCTGTTCTTCCCTGCTGCAAGTCGCAAGTCGGGCGGCCATCTTTATATTGATATTGCGACGGTATGTGTGCATCTGCACTATGCTGCCACCTACATTCTGCACACTGTCTGTAGCACGCTTACCAACTTACAGGATGACGGCGCGAAATTTCGATTTGTTACAACAAATTTAAGGTTTTATTTGACTCACCCTCGTACGACCAAACATTGTCGATCGGATTTGTATGCAGAGACATTGCAGGCCAACCCATCGAGGACACCCCATTGCCTTGTTTCCACGCTGCACAGAGACGGCTGCGATGTTTCGGATCATTATCCGCTTGAAGCGCCCAGTTTGTCTCGTTCGTACCACATAGCTTCTTAACGGACATTAGAAGGCATTTTTGATAAATACTGCACATTTTTTCAGCGCTTCGATTGGCTGTAAATAAATGCAAATAGCCAAAACTGCAACCGATTAAAAGAAACATTCAGCTATCACCAGTGCTTTTTTTTCTAAAAAAAAAGTTTGAGGGTACTCCGAGGTTGGATATAATGCAGCGAAAATTACTTATAAGTGAAGCATGTGATACCACCCATCTAATTTTAGCCATGACGTCATTTTCCGTAGTCTTCTGTTTGGCACAAAGTATTATTTGGGCAGCAACTTGATGAGTGGAACTTTCTTTACGTTTAATTTTTATTTTTATTTTTTTTTTACGCAAAGAAACCATTTCCTCTTTTCTGAAACCACCTGAAGATGACACAGATACTGTAGCCCAAGGCTGTGCAATGTTCATGCCTTGTTTATTTCTTTCTGCGCCTAAACTTCCAACTTCTCAGCAAATTCTGCAGCCAAGTTTTTTGTTTGAAACGATCAACCAGTCATTTTTCTGACAAAATGCGATTTCTTGTTCCAAAGTCCAACATTGTGGACGATCATTTAATCTTCTATCATGCACACGTTCTTTCACTGCATTTACACACGTAGGTTCAGCGCTCAGGTTTACAGTTTCACTTTCGTCATCCACTGATGTTGAACTTCCTGGCTTTTCACACCCACACGAATTATTGACAGTTTTCGGTTTTTTAGATGCAGGAGAACAAGTAAAACAGTTTGTTAGTTTTCTGCTCATCTCTCACTCCAACTTAACTTACAAGTTGCAACGAAAGACAGGACACACTGTAAAACTTCGCAGAACCGACAAGAATGGAACAGTAAACGCAAACGAATAAAGAACAACAAAACAAAGACGGAAATGAATCGCGAAGGATTATGGTAGCAGGACCGTAGAGACATCTATAGGTAGCTCGGCGTTTGAGCGTACGCATATCCGTTTATCACTACCATCGCCCACTATTAGCGGGCGAGGGCACTACATGCTTGTCGAACTGGCTGCCAGCGTTTCAGTAGTCGAGAACGATTGCCGCAGCTTCGAAATGCTTGAAACAGTCAACGACATCGCATTTCCCACCAAAAACTGCACTGGTATCGTTCGTATTGCAATTACTAACACGAAAAAATGAAATAAAAAATTTACGTTCGTGAAATAAATCTTTGGCACTCTTTCAATTTCTGAATATCGTAAAAAATAGCTTTGTCGACGAGAAAGTTTAAGGGTACGCATCGTCCATCGTTCCCCCAGAAAAAGAGCACTGGCTGTCACACTGTTCATCTAAGCGCACTGACTGCAGTTTCTACGTCTCTACCAGAGGTGTCGCTGCGAACGTTACATTTAAAATTAGGACGTACACTTTCTTGTGGAACTGACTGTAAGTTGCGCTTGCCCCCAAATGATCGTTTTTCTAGTCCACACGTGTTTAAGTAATTTTTGTACATTGAGACTTCGGGTCGCCTAGCGCTTCTTGCACAGCAGAGAAGCGTCAGGCGGACATAAATGTTTCGTCCGCCAGCACCGCGCGGCACCGGCGCCCCATGATGAACGGCGGCGCTTATGGCTGTTGGCCCTGCGCGTGCCGCTTCGCCTAAATCTTGTTACGGCTGGCGCCGCATTCCACTCTCCCCGCCTGTCGCTGCGCCCTTACTTTTTAGCTTTCCTCTGGGACCGCCGCACCCCAGCGCCGCGTCGGGCCGGAATTATCGCCCTGTGTCAGCCGCGTTCAGAACACCGTCTGTTCGCGGCCAGCACTTCCTCATACAGCGCCTAAACCTCTCAAGGAACCTCTTACTCATCTTCTCGGAGCGTTTCGAGACCTTGTTTTACCCTTCGTGACAAGTGCCCCGAATAACGACACTGTAGTTAAAACTGGCTTCTCCTGAGTTGTAGGACGCGCTGACATCTGACAGTGGTTTATAGATTCGGCAATGAATCGTGACTTGTTGCTCTGAAAATCCGGGACCAGTTATTTCAACGAAAAGATACATGGACATCTTGGCGACGACATTGGAAAATAGTTATTCACCTTCTAATATATGCATAAATATATCTCTGCATACACCCTACGCTAGGGGTCCTGAATAATTTGTGCTGAAGGTTCTAGGTTTCGCCGCCCGATTATAATTTTACCCGTTCACTGCTCCCTCTGCTCACTAACTCAGAACAGTAAAAAACATTTAAAGCGGAAACGCTTAAAAAAAAGATTAACGCGACCTAATACAGCGCGCCCACAAAAATGCTATGTCATTTCACGCACTTTTTGTAACACCGAACAAAAATCGATGATACGAAAAGATTTCGCTTCTCAGGCGAACAAATGCACCTGCTTTTGCAGTCGCCACATCTCTCAGATTAACTGGCTATTCCTTTTCATTAGACCGCAAAACGTAAACATTAGTTACTAATGTTAGTATGTAACACCAGTATTTACGTACTGCCATAGTCAAAACACTTCTGTCAGCTTTCGAATTCGGTGATTGATGAGTAAAAGTCGGTGATATGTGAGCCTTAATCAGGGAATTTTGTATAATTTCCTGTTATGTTTCCTTCGATATGGGTACTGTAAATTTATTTTCTACGCACAATGGAAGAGGAGTGTAGATGAAAACGAACCACGATATCAGTGAAAATGAAGCTCAAGCTACTGAAGGCAGCTGATGAAAAACGGAGTCGAAAACTGATATCTGTATAGAGATCAGCTTTGCTGACTGTTCTGCCGCAGCTAATTAAAAGCAGAGCTCAAATTACGGCAATTTTTATGAATAACAGGTTCAAGGCAGGCAGAAAACGTATGAGTACGACTAAATACGAAGATCCAGAGATGTGTTGCTTATTTGCTTCATACGAGCTTGTTCTCAGAATGATCCCATGTATCGAGCCTTATTGCTGAGAAGAGCTCATTAACTTGCAGAACAATTGATCATATAATTTCCTCCAAATTAAGTGTGGTTGGAACGTTTCAGGGGAAAGAACGACATCTGTTAACAAATGTTTGCGATGAAGCTAGCTAATGATTTAATGAGTAAAACACTGCCTCAATTGCAGTTCTTGTTATGCACAGCACGACTCGTTTTGAGAATTTATTCTCATTATCAAGTGGGAAATCTACATTTGCATTTGATGATTGCATGTGTGTCGCTATCCTTTTCTTGCCCTGCAGTCGTTATTTTGTGCAATACCTTACAGCCACAAAATAACGAATGAGGTAGAACAACACACATGCTAAATCACATAAAATATCAATGAAAATGTTTGTACTTGATAATGACGATAAGTTCTCAAAACATATGGATTACACTATCGTAGGCTTTCAACAAATGTCGATTACGCTGAACAAAATTAAGGTAACTAAGTTTTACTGTCCACGACTACAGATCGGTTGCAGTGTAGTTTGATTTCAGTACATGAACTACAATACTTGATAGATGACAGTCGATGAAAAATGGTTTATTTTACCGCCGTGTACTCAATAAAACTATATTCTTTAATCGAAAATAGCGTACGGGGTGGAAATCCTATAAGAACAGAGTTATCGTATTGGTAATACGCAATTAAGGTCGATCTTAAAAACAGTCCTTATTTGTTTCTTGAAGTTTCTCCCATGGATATAATATTCCAACGAATTTTGGATACAGATAGTCGTTTTCAAATGGCTCTGAGTACTATGGGACTCAACTGCTGAGGTCATTAGTCCCCTAGAACTTAGAACTAGTTAAACCTAACTAACCTAAGGACATCACACACATCCATGCCCGAGGCAGGATTCGAACCTGCGACCGTAGCAGTCGCGCGGTTCCGGACTGCGCGCCTAGAACCGCTAGACCACCGCGGCCGGCATACAGATAGTCGTACCGTAGGTGCAACAGTAATGCCGGGGTATCTGCTAAGAGGCGAGAGAAACATGTGTTTCCAAGAGGGGCAGCAGCCTTCTCAGTAGTTGTAGGTGCGACAGTCTGGATGACTGACCGATCTGGCCTGTAACATCAACCAAATCGGCCTTGCTGTGCAGGTACTGTGAACGACTGAAAGTAAGGAGCAACTGCAGCCGTAATCTTCCCCAAGGGTTTGCAGCTCTGCCAGCCGCCGAGACGAGAGGACGCGCAGTACCGCAGCAGCAGCACTTGTGTGATAAACTGTAAATTAATGTAGTCTTTGTTTTTTGTTCACGTGCTTGTGTGAAGAAGTGATCTGTTCGTGTGTATTTTACGGTGCAGACTAGTGGTTAGAAAATTAATCGTAGTTTTTGTTGTTGCATAAGTCTCGTGAATAACCTTGTGTAGGGCGGCTTCCTAGTGTAAATTTTCCGTGTAGAGAAAATTATTTCAGTTTAATAGCTTGCGGTCTCAGAGTTCGGTGAGAAAGCTGCGCATCAACTTTTAGTGTTACCTTATTGTCCTTTGGTGTATTTTAAATTTCAGTAGTGCCATTTGAGACCTTATATCTATTTATACACAGTACGATATGGCTACGGACTGTGCTTGTTGTGAGCGAACACAAGGAGAGTTGGCTGCTGCCCATAAACATCTGGAAGCTGCGTTGGCTACCGTCGACAAGTTTCTAGCTAATGCTCGAAGTTGCCGTGACGTCGGGGCGCCAGTGGCGAGATCTGCGACACCTTTGGTGTCACTGGAATCCCCTGGTGAACCGGACGTCACTGCGGCTTCCGATACGCAACATCCGACAGGTCCGTCCTCACTCCAGAGTGGGTGGCAGACAGTGGTGGGTTCGCGTGTCTCTAGGCGGAAGGCGAAAGAGAGGGCAGGCCGTGCGGCTGGTTCCCTACGTCTTAGCAACAGGTACGGGGTGCTACCCAGTGTTGATGATAGCTCTGAGCCAGCACGGGATGCCTCTCCTGTTGAGCCAGCGGTCGATTTTCCTGCCCAGTCCGGACAAGTACAGTGGGTAGATATACTAGTTGGGAGCTCCAAAGTTAGGCGGGTGATGGAGCCCCTCAGGGAGATAGCACGGAAGGCGGGAGAGAGCACCAGTGTGCATTCCGAATGTTTGCCGGGAGGTCTCATCCGTCATGTGGAGGAGGCCGTGCCGGCGGCTATTGAGTGCATGTAGTGGCACATGTTGGCAGGAATGGCGCCTGCCGCTTGGGTTCTGAGGCCATCCTAGGCTCCTTTCGGCTGCTGGCTGATTCGGTGAAGGCAACTAACAACTCACGCGGGTTGCAGTTTAAGCTGTCTCTTTGTATCATCGTACCCAGGGTTGATCGTGGTACTGTGGTTTGGAGTAGAGTGGAAGGTCTAAACCAGAGGCTAAGACGGCTCTGCGACGGTATCGGATGCGAATTACTCTACCTCCGCTATCAGTGCAAAACTGTACGGTTCTCCTTAATAGGTCAAGCATGCACTACACGCAGGAAGCGGCTACTAGGGTAGCGGAGTACGTGTGATGTGCACATGAGCCTTTTTTAGGTTAGAGGACCTCTCCCTTGTAGCAAATACGATTTGCCTGTTAAATCAGCCACAGTGACCCCCGAGAATCTTGGTCCACGCAGATCAGAAATAGAAGAGACTAATATGATTTAATAAACTGCAGGAGCATCCAAAGAAAGGTCCCAGAATTTGTATCGCTTATTGAAGGTTATAATGCGCAGATAGTATTGGGCACAGAAAGCTGGTTGACGCCACACGTCAATGACAAAGAAATTCTAAGTTTATCGTAAGGATAGGTTAGTCGCCAATGGTGGCGGCGTGTTTACTGCAGTAAAAAATTCGATAAAATCTAGCGAGGTTATGACGGTTTCCGAATGTGAGTTAATCTGGGTGAAATTGAGTATCAAAGCACAGCCAAAAATGGTGATCGGATGCTTTTATAGACCAACTGGGTAGGATCTGTAGTGGTAGAGTGCTTCAGACAGAACTTGAAGAGTATCACTAGTAGTTTTTCCTAACATGCTGTTGTAATAAGGGTGACTTCAATTTGCCACGTATAGATTGGGAGTGTTATGCCACCAAAACTGGTGCCAGAGGCAGTCAATCGAGTGAAATTGTTCTGGATGTCTTGTCCGAAAATTAACTTGAGCAGTTAGTTAGAGAACCAACTCATGAGGGTAACGTCTTCGACCTCTTGGCAACGAACAGGCCTGGTCTTATCGAATCAGTTAACGTAGAGGAAGCTATCAGTGATCATAAGTGTATGACAGCATCTATGACGACGGGTCCTACAAGGAACGTTAAGAAAGGTAGGAAGATATATTTGATCAGCAAGGGTGACAGGATACAAATTTCAGAACATCAACAGTCAGCATCAAATATTCGGTGATGAGGACGAAGATGTGGAGAACAAATGGATAAAATTCAAAGGCATCTTTCAATATGCTCTTGACAAGTACGTTCCTAGTAAGGTTTTAAGGGATGGGAAAGATCCACCATGGATGAACAGCCGTGTTAGAAATTCGCTACGTAAACAAAGAGCAGTTCATCTCGGATTCATGAGAAGTAAAAACCTAGTTGAGATACAAAAGCTGAACGAAGCGAAAATGATCGTAAGGAGAGCAATGAGAGAAGCGTTCAATGATTCTGAAAGTGAGACGTTGAAAACCGACCTGAGTAAAAACCCTAAGAGATTTTGGACGAATGTAAAATCTGTAAGTGGGTCAAAATCATCTATTCATTCTCTCAGCGACCACTCCGGAACCGAAACGGAAGATAACAGAGAGAAGGCAGAAAAACTGAATTAGGTCTTTCCAAGTTGTTTCACCGCGGAATTAAATCGTTGTGCGAACGTCGAAATGGCAGATATTGAGATAACCGATCGCGGAATTGAAAAGCAACAACAATCGCTTAATAGTGTAAAGGCTTCAGGACCAGATGGGATACCCATAACATTCTATAAAGATTATGTGAAAGAACTAGCTCCTCTTCTAGCAGTAATTTATCGTATTTCGCTTGAGCAACGAAAGGTACGTAACGACTGGAAAAACCGCGCAGGTCATTCCCGTTTTTAAGAAAGGCCGTATGGCAGATCCACACAATTATAGGCCCATGTCGTCGACGTCAATCTGTTGTAAAATTATGGAACATGTTTTACGCACATCTCCTCTATAAAAATCAACATGGATTCCGCAAACAGAGGTCCTTCGAAACTCAGTTCGCTCTGTTCTTCCATGAAATCCACAGCGCAGTGGACAACGGCGCTCAGGTTGGTGCCGTCTTCCTTGACTTCAGTAAGGCATTTGACACTATCCCGCATTGCCGTTTGATGAAAAAAATACGTGCTTACGAAGTATCGGAGCAGACCTGCGATTAGATTGAAGACTTTCTTGCAGATAGAACTCAACCCGTCGCTCTTAACGGAACTAAATCGACAGATGTAAAGGTACTATCCGGAGTACCACAGGGAAGTGTGACAGGATCGCTGCTGTTTACAATATATATAAATGATCTAGTAGAAAGCGTTGGATGCTCTTTAAGGGTATTCGGAGATGATGCAGTTGTTTATACCCAAGTAGCAGCCCCAGAACAAGAATTTGCAGAACGACTTGCAGAGAATTGATGAATGGTGCAGACTCTGGCAGTTGACCCCGAACGTAAATAAATGTAAGATATTGCGCATACATAGGAAAAGTAATCCGCTACTGTACAGCTACACTATTGATGACAAACAGCTGGAGACAGCGTCTGTCGTGAAATATCTAGGCGTAACTATCCAGAGCGATCTTAAGTGGAATGACCATGTAAAACAGATAGTGGGCAAAGCATACACCAGAGTCTGATTCATCGGAAGAATTTTAAGGAAATGCAACTCATCCACGAAAGAAGTGGCTTATAAGGCGCTTGTTCACCCGATTGTTGAGTATTGTTCATCTATCTGGGATCCCTGTCAGGTAGCACTGGTAGAGGAGATAGAGAAGACCCAGCGAAGAGCGGCGCGTTTCGTTACCGGATCGTTTAGCTCGCGAGAGAGCGTCACGGAGATGCTAAACAAACTCCACTGGCAGACGTTACAAGGGAGGCGTTGTGCATCACGGAGAGATTTACTATTGATATTTCGGGATAGAACTTTTCAGAAGCAGTCAGACAACATATTACACCCCCCTCCCCCTCCCCCCCCCCACACACACACAAACATCTCACGTATTCAACAAGAGGAAAAACATTCGAGAAATTAGAGCCAATTCAGAGGCTTACCGACAGTCATTCTTCCCTCACACTATTCGCGAGTGGAACAGGGTTGGAGGGATCAGATAGTGGTACCGAAAGTACCCTCCTCAACACACCATTAGGTGGCTTGCGGATGTGGATGTAGATATGTTTAAATGATGATGGCATCCTCCGGAGGTAAAATAGTCCTGCATTCGGATCTCCGGACGGGGACTACTCACCGAGATGTCGACATCAGGAGAAACAAAATTGGTGTTCTATGTATCGGAATGCGGAATGTTAGATCCCTTAATTGGGCAGGTAGGTTCGATAATTGGAAATGGGAAATGGATAGGGTGATGTTAAATATAGTGGGAATTATTGAAGAAGGTATAAATACGAAATCAAATAGGGGTAACGCAGGAGCGAGTTTAATAATGAATAAGTAAATAGGAATGCGGGTAAATTACGATGAACAGCTTAGTGAACACGCGTTCGTAGCCAACATAGACACGAAACCGATGCCTACCACACAAGTTCAAGCTTATATGTTCACTAACTGCGCAGATGATGAGTTTGAAGAAATGTATTATGAGATAAAAGAAACTGTTCAGGTAGTTAAAGGAGATGAAAATTTAATTGTGATGGGGGACTGGAATTCGACAGTAGAAAAAGGAAGAGAAGGAAAGTAAAAGGTGAGTATGAACTCGAAAAAGGGAATAAAAGGGCAAGCTCTATGGTAGAATTCTTCATAGAGCATAATTTATTCATCAATAACACTTGGTTTAAGAAGCATGAAAAAGTGAACGTGGAAGAGGCACGGAGAGACCTAAATGTCTCAGATGAATTATGTAAGAAAGCGATTTCGCGACCAGATTTTAATCTGAAAGACAATTCCAGCGGCAGGCATGGATCCTGAGCAAAAGTAGTTGGTTACGAAGCGTAGATTAAAACAGAATAAATTGCAAAAAGTTAGGAAATTAAGGAGACGGTATCTGGATAATTTGAAAAAACCAGAAACTGTTGAGACTTTCAGAGGGAGCATTAGGCAACGATTGGATGAAGCAGCGAAAGGAATACTATAGAAGACAAATGGGGAGCAATGAGAAATGAAACAGTGAAGGCAGCAGACGATCAACTACGTAAAAAGTCAAGGTCAAGTAGCAATCCCTGGATATCATTGGAGATATTGAATTTAACTGATAAAATGAGAAAATATAAAAATGCATCAAACGTAGCAGGCGAATGGGAAATCAAAGGTCTAAAAAATGAGAGTGACAGGATTGATATGGCTAAGCAGCCGTGGTTAGATTATAAATGTAATTATATGAAAGCAAATATAACTAAGGAAGAGATAGAGACCTTTGGAGAAGAGATAAGCAACTGTATGAATATCAAGCGCTCAGATTGAAACATAGTGCTAAGCAAAGATGAACATAACAAAAACAATACAAAGGTAATGGAATGGGGCCGAATTAAATCAGGCGATGCTGAGGGAATCAGATTAGGAAACGAGTCACTAAAATTAATAAATGAGTTCTGTTGTTTGGATAGCAAAACAACTGATGATAGCCGAAGTGCAGAGGATATAAAATGCAGAGTGGCAATGGCAAGAAAACGTTTCCCAAAGAGAGAAATTTGTTAACATCAAATATAGATTTCAGTGTTAGGAAGGCTTTCTGATTCTATTTGTCTGGAGTGTAGCCGTGTGTGGATGTGGAACATGGACGATAAAGAATCAGACAGTAAGATAATAGAATCTTTGCAAATCTAGTGCTGCAAAAGAGTGCTGAAGGTTAGATGGCAGTCACATAACCAATAAATAGGTACTGAATACAATTTCGGAGAAAACAGAGTTATGGCGCAACCTGAGTAAAAGATGGCGTCAGTAGTTGGAAGTACAGGTGATAAAAATCGTAGGAGACCAAGGGGTGAATGCGGCAAGAAGGTTCAAATGGATGTAGATTGCAATAGGTTTTTAGAGATGGAGAGGCTTGCACAGGCTAAAGAAGAGAGCAGAGCTGCATCAAACCAGACTTCAGACAGAAGACCACATCAACAAAATTTCTGACAAGCGTATTTTTCCCCCGAATATCCATCTCCAAGCTGAGTCGGTAACTGAATTAAAACCACTTTACGCAGTGGTACACTGTGGAGTGAACTCGCATTTACTTCACGGTATAGCTTCGCATGAGGTGATTCTGACTCAGCCTCTGACCCAGATATCTAAGGACGAAATATTGCTGTCCCGGATGCACGACAGAAATGTGTCGGAAGAAACTCTTATTTGTGGTTGTAAGAGGTTTGAAATTGCTACTTCTTAAACATGTCACAAAACTGCTGTTTATCTAAACGATTTTTACAAGATAAATTTCTAATAAATGGCTGATACATTAAATTAATACTAATAGCTTATACTTTTGGCTCCGAATAGCACAAGCGTTTTAGCAATGTGTAATCAAGGCACAATACAGAGCATAAAATTGCACTATCGAAAGGAATTAATCCGGAAATATTTATTCCCCAAGTCGAAGGAAAAGAAGTTGATATACTTGTTAATTAGAAGTACTTGTGTTACATATACTGAATTCTGCATGGAACTTTGTGAGATTATGGACGATTTAAAATGGTTTTCAACGTGTCGGATTCTCTAAAGTACCAGTTGCCTTCGATCTACAACAATCGTCGGATATTCAAACGAAGCCAACATTTTATAAAATGTCATGTAAAAGATTTTACTTTTTTGACTGTCCTACAGTGTTACCGAGTGAATTTGTTGAAGTAGTTGAAGATGTGTGTAGAGCCCCGATTATGACAGACGAAGACAAGATCGTTCAGAGCTCAACGGCGATGCAACAACTACCAATTTGGCAATCGAATTAATACTGCAGTTTCTTTCCCCATTACATTAGAAACGCGGAACATCGTGTAAGGTACGGAAGACTATTTAAATGCGATTTCGAATATCGAAATGGAGCAAACGGTGGATGATTTGTAATGATTTATCGAAAATTTGATGCCGGAAAAGACAACGTAAAAACCAACAAGAGTTTTTTCCCCAAGAAAAGAATAATATGCTGATACTGGTTTCCAATGCAAAGTACATATACGAAAGAATAAATTCTGTCAGGAAATCAAATTACTGAACTTTTACAAATTTTGACGAAACTTCCTGGCAGATTAAAACTGTGTGCCGGACCGACACTCGAACTCGGTACCTTTGCCTTTCGTGGGCAAGTGCTCTACCAACTGAGCTACCCAAGCACTTGGGTAGCTCAGTTCCTGCCGGCACGGTAGCTCAGCGTGTTCGGTCATAGGGTTAGCTGCCCTCCGCAATAAAAAAACTGAGTTAATAGAACAACAACGAACTTAAACAGATGTCTTACAACGTCCACCCCGAGCAGATGCAACGAGCGATAGCGAACAAAATGAGGTTAAAGAAAATGTTGGTAGAGCACTTGCTCACGAAAGGCAAAGGTCCCGAGTTCGAGTCTCGGTCCGGCACACAGTTTTAATCTGCCAGGAAGTTTCATATCAGCGCACACTCCGCCGTAGAGTGAAATACTCATTCTGGAAATTTTGACGAGATCAAAAGTAGAGCTTTTCTTTTCCTTGCATGCATCGTTTAACATGTATTTGTCTTAATAGGCAAAAATATTTCGCTTCCCTCATTTTAGTGTTAAAAATTTTTGACTGTAATGCTGTACCAGAATGAAAAATGCTCCTACCGTAGCACAAAAAAGGCGAGTAAACTCTGGGCAGACTTAGGGATTAAAAGAACTAGCTTTTAGGCTTATCTAGGAGCTTAAAAGACACTTATATCAACAGATTCGCGCTCTTTATGTGTTAATGTTAGTATCCCTATCACGTAATATAAGGCATCTTGGAAAATAAAGTAACATGACACGTGATGTAGCTCATAACACGACAAATGTTATCATGTCACGCTTACTAAGGGTGGAGAATCTTCTGGATTTGGGGCACATGTTAAGTTACTTTATAAATTGCAAGATGCAGGTTTGCATCTTGCAGCTGGGAAAGTAGGATTAGTTCGTAAAAAACGCCAATATGTCAAGATGTTTTGATAACTCGAAAAAGCGCGAATATGTCAAGATGTTTTGGTTTAAATGTCTTTGAATGTAATAGGTAATTGAGAAACTAGCTCCGTTCTTCTACATCCCCAACTCTGCCCGACGCATATTCAGCTTTTCGATTCTACGATAGGAGCGTTTTTCATTCTGTTTCCTAACTTTTGCTCTACCATAATTTTGACATCAGACCGACTTAGCTCGGGAACCGATTTTTGTTAAATCGGGCGACGACTGTTCCGGTATAGGCTTTTTATTGCCTTTCGAACCATGTTGCTTATATCTTGGCAACCCTTAAAACTTTCGCTAATCAGCAGAACAAAAATTAATTAAAAGCATTTGTCTACCGTTTTGCAAAATTTGAACCGATTCGCTGAAGTTTGAAAATCGGAATGGGGACGCATAAAAAACTCACTAAAAACGTGTTTTTGCATGTAAAATTTGAATAAAGCTAGTTTTTTGAAAATGACGTTTCAGTTTTATTATAAGAATGCAGTGTTTGTTTATTTGATTCACTTTGAACCGTTTCTGCGAATTCAGTTCACGCAAGAGCGAATTTTCCGTTCTACATTCAGCTCCACTTCGAACAATTGTACCTTGCCAACGGATAAAGATTATTGGATAAAAAAATTTCGTTTTGACTTGATCCATTTATCTGCCTTCGTGCAAAGTAAAAGTGTAAAGAACAGAATTGGTTCGCTTCAAACGCCTCTCAGAAAAACGTGTTTTTGCACGTAAAATCCAAACGAAGGGAGGTTTTTTTTCAAACGGTTAAAACTTATCTGATACAGCGGTGGACGAAATCTGAGCATTAGTCTCGCTCCAGCGCGGTGTTATTAAGGAATGACTGTTCTTGCTGTAAGATCCGAACGAGGATTACTGATTTTGCACGGAAAATCCGAACGGTGCACATACAAATGGCGGTTCTAATCTCCTTCCAAATTTAAGTTTTTCGTGATTTATCTACATTGCTTCAGGCTCATGCCGGCATGGTCTCTTCGAATGGGTGTGGCCAATTTCCTTCCCCAACCTTATCCAACCAAATTTTGTGGATGGTATATACTGACCACGTCGTTAACGGGACGTTAAACACTAGTGTTCTTTCTTTTTTTCCAAGAATTTCATATACCTTAGCACAGCTCGGCCATATCCGCATGTTCTTGTAAGTAAAGGTTCCGAACACGTCTCTTTTCTCGCTACCTGTACTAACTATTTCTTTCTGTCTGGGTCTTTATACTTATATTTCAAAATTCATTGCGTCAAACCTCCACTGACGCATGCGTCATACAATTAACAGCACAAAGCCGAGCAGTGTTTCGACATCCTAAATGCAGAATAAGCTCCATTCGGCCACATTCTAGACGCTCGTTCATAATCGAGTCATTTTGCAGCTTCTCTTTCTGACGAAATATAAAATATTTAATTTATTTATTCATGTATTCGTTGGCAGATGATGCCCTGTTCCCTGACTTCCAGAAGGCATTTGATACCGCTCCGCACAGTCATTTAGTGAAAACAATACGCGCTCACCGTGTATGAGATAAGACTTGTGACTGAATTCAGGACTTTCTTACAGATTGAACTCAACACGCCACTCGTAGCGGAACGCGATCGACAGATGTAAATTTAATTCCAGCAGTACCCCAAGGTTCAAATGGCTCTGAGCACTAAGGTACTTAACTGCTGAGGTCATCAGTCCCCTAGAACTTAGAACTACTAAAACCTAACTAACCTAAGGACATCACACACATCGATGCCCGAGGCAGGATTCGAACCTGCGACCGTAGCGGTCGCGTGGTTCCAGACTGTAGCGCCACTCCGGTCGGCCGTACCCCAAGGAATGTGACAGGACTGTTACTGGTTTCAATATAAAGTATCTAGTAGATAGCGTTGGAAGCAACATGAGGCTGTTTGCAGATGACATGGCTGTCTATAAGAGCTTAGTAACACTAGAATACTGTAGTGAACTGCAGGAAGATGTACACTGAATTAATAATTCGTGCAGTTGACCCTGAATGAAAATAATTGTAACATAACTGCGCATTAATAGACGGATAAATCCACTTCTGTACGATTACACTATTGATGACAAATCGCTGGAAAAATACCTAGGAGCAACCATCCGGAAACAGAACAGAAGCTAAACAGCAATTCATAGGAAGAAACCGTAGGAAATGTAGTTCATTCACGAAAGAAGTGATCTAAACACGTTTGGTTGACCTTTTCTTGGGTATCACTCATTGGTCTGGGACTCTTACGATGTTGGATTAGTAGAAGAGATAGACAATATCCAACGAAGACCGGTGCGTTTTGCCAGGAAATCGTTTGGTCGCCGCGAGAGCCCCACATGCATGAACAAACTCCCGAAGGGAGATTCTGCAAGAGAGCCGTTGTACCTCACGCATAAGGTTACTGTTGAAGTTCCGAGAGTGTACGTTCCGGAAAGAGCAAGACAACGTATTATTTCCCTTCACAAACGTCTCGCGAAGTGACCACAACGAGGAAGTCCGAAAAATTAGAGTTAATTCGGAGGTTTACTCACACTCATTCTTCCCACGTGTCATTCACGAATGGAGCAAGGAAGTGAGGAACAGATGTATAGTAGTACGAGAAGTACCCTCTGTCACACACTGTGAGGCGGCTTTCGGCGTACATGAAGCTGTAGATGCATATTACTTATGATATAGGGTCAGACACGTCACATTTTACAGGGCACACACAGATATTTTTACATGATAATTGAAAACACTGAAGAGCTCTATACAGTTTATATTGTAATAACGTGTAGTTACCATAGTAAAAATATTCATAATCACAAATTTAAAAAAAAGGAGAAACGAAGAAGAAATGAGTCAACAAGAAACAGACAAAGAAAATAGGCAGCCAAACTGCTTCTGAAGTGGCTGTCTTTCGCGACCTGCCGTGTCATAGTCAGGCTGTCCAATCACGACTTCCGACCTGACCTAAATTTTCACTGTATTTCAGTGTTCTTTGTTATGTGCCTAACACTTATGTGCAGAGCTTCTCCCATTAAGGAAACTGTACCAGCAAAAGGAAGGAAGCTGATGATTTTCTTTGATTACACCACGAGCGTTTGTTGGTGTGAGAGACAAAATGAAAGATACCTCTAGAATTATCTCGAAATCGTTTTTGAATCTGTATGTGAACAGCAAAAATATCATACATAAAGTTTCTTGTGTCTCTGACCACGGCTATTACTTCCATTTCTGTAAAGTTGGACACAACCCCCACCCCACACCACCTCCTCCCCTCAGGGCACCGTCACTTGTAACAAAATTCTTGTGCCGTGACATTCAATGGAATATTAATGCTTGACGTTGGCGTAACGCCGAAATTTCAGTAGCAAAATAAACGTTCTGCTGCCATAAGAGGAAAATAACGTACTTAGTACCTTGAGAAGCGTCGCTTATTGAAATAACCGCGAAAATATGGATTTAAAAAGAAACATAAAAATTTGTGCCACGTGTGTTGTATAATCCAATGTTTAGGCGGCTGCTCGCGAAACGCAGGCTAACTCAGGTTCTAGTTCTGGTCAAGCCATTAACTTTCAGTTGTCATTTCAAAATGCAGATAAATGCGATCTTGGAGCCGACGCCGAGTAATCTAGACTGTGTGATGAATATTCATTAGAAATTATGAGCCTCGAGGAAGACTATTAGGACCCACGCAACATACAGAAAATAATTGTCAGAAAAGGTCATATTGATTGCTAAGATTTTATCTATCGTATGAATATACATTTCTCTCCACTGCAATCCATCTATTAATCTGGCTGTTGTTGATAAAATTTGCTAAAAGGAATCTTTCCTTTTTTCTAGAAAAAATCATTACCATACCGAAGTAGAACGAGTCACCTTTCAGCTTTGCAAATCTCTGTAAGTTTACTGAGTTTTCTGTTGTATAAAGTAAGTATTTTTTTCCTTCTTGCCACAAAGGAAATGTGTCATCATCTTATGTATCTAAAAATATCTTGGTGTTTATTTTTACCATATCTTACTCAGACACGTTTTTTCTTCCTAGAAAATGTTTCGTCGCTGAACGAGTCGGGAACAATCCAGGCTCTTTCTGTTTGTCTGCGCAGACTACACGTTTGAAAGACACTGGAAGAAAATTTTTCCCAACATAAAGAAAGCTTACAAGCATTGCTTTAGAATGGAACTTGGAAACCAAGACTGGGCACCGAGTCGTTGCTTAGAACTAACAAGTTGGTGGAAGGATCAAAATTCCACGTTGCCTGCAGCACCCATGTCTTGGAGGGAGCAAAGGATAATGTATTTTTGTCTTACACATGTTGTAGACTCCTTATAGATGCCTCCAAAACTAGATCAAAAGTAGTTCTACCCGACGATGGGAACGTAATTCCTTCCGTCCCAGTTGCCTTCGCTGCTACGACTGAAGAGTCATATGAAATTCTGGAATACATGCACACATGTTTGAAATACAGTGAACATAAATGGAAAATATGAGTCGACCTCAAAATTATAGCCATGATATTAGGTATGCAGCAAGACTACATGACATATGTGAGTGAGATAGTCGAGATAGAGATTTCCATTATATGAAAAAAATATGGCCTTCGAGAAAAAATTTTCTCCGTAAGAAACTGGTAGCTAGTGAAGAAGGCTTAACGAAGCAGTTTTTTTAAGGGAATGGATGAAAGTGGATGAGGATATGTGTACCTCTCAAATAAATTCACTCGTCTTTTACCAGCAAAGATAAAGGAAGATGTGTTCTTCGATCCCAGATTAGACAAATTCAGCAAGACCTTAATTTTGAAGGAACTGTGACGACAGAAGAAAAACAAGCATGGATATGTTTTAAGAATGTGGCAGACCACTTTCTGGGAAATCTAAGGGCTGATAAATACAAAGAACTGGTAAATGAGATTCTTGTTGCATACCAACAATTGGGATGAAACATCTCAAAGTGCATTTCATCCATTCTCATTTGGATTAGTTCCCAGAAAGCTGCAGCGACGTGTCTAATGAACGTGGAGAAAGGTTCCATAAGGACTACATGACTTCAGAACATCGGTACGAAAGGAAACGGATACTTACCATGGTGGCTGATTACTACTTGAATATTTCGAGACTGTAAGGACATTCACCGTAAAAGGTAGAAATAATAGTATAAATGGTGTCATGTACAAAATATAATGTTGGGAAAACACGTATTTTTATTACTTTTATTTTTTAAGCATTGTGTACAATGGTGGATGTACTGAGAAGTTGATTTATTGGTTGAAATAAGTCTTCGACAACGTTTAAAAACACTAGAGACTAATGTTTTTTAAAACAGTAAACAAAAGATAAAGCATCTAAAATCGCAATTACTCAAAAACTGTGACTGACAGAAAAAATCTAAAAACACTGATTTCCATAATAATCACAACTAAAATTCCCAGAAAAAAGAAAAAAAAAGTTTTTTCACAAGCTGCGAGATTGTCGCGAATAAAACAGTGACCCGTATGTATAATAAGTTTCCTTTAATTTACGTCTACGGTCACAAACTTTTTGTTAACAGATAACCGGTTTCGGTCTCTAATGATCATGATTAGCACTGAGTGCTACTGACAACATGACTCGTGCTATGATGTTATTTATGTATGTTTGATGATGCTGGTGCTGACTTTGCATTTAACATTTGACGATGCCACTATGGCTACAGTACGTTAGGACTTTGTTTTTACAAAACAGATCTGATGATGGTCATTATAGACCGAAACCGGTAATCTGTTAACAAAACGTTTGTGACCATAGACGTAAGTTAAAGGAAACTTATTGAAAAAGTTTTTTTTTCTTCTCAGAACAGTGTAATTTATAATTTAAAGCTCGCGCAACCCGAGATTGCAGTTTTCTTGCCAACTGTGGTCATACGTTTCCCTTACAACATATGCTCTTGCATAACAAATTGACAGTACTATGAAGTATGTCAATCAAGTTACTATACAGGGTGATTCACCTGTGCCAGCCGACAGGGTTTATGCAACCTGGAAAGCCTTCAGAAACCAAGCACGAAATTATCATATTCTCTTGCCCACTATGCGCAAACTACTATACAGGAGAAAATATGAACAGGACCTTTTTTCTAAGGAATTCAATGTAATTAAAATCTATACTTGAATACATTTTCATTGGAGGCAGGGGTTTTCGAGTTATTGAAGAAAAAAGTGTTTGAAGGTCACTTCTCTACGTTTTTCATGAATAATTTTAAACCTACGGCCACTAGCGAAAACGTATCCCAGTACGAAATTTACCTATATAAATTTCTTAAAAATGATACTGTGTTTTTTCTGTAGGATTAATAATGTGCGTGTAGTGAATGAGAGAATATGGTATTTCAAAACATTGTGTGTTGCATAAAACCCATGGGTAGGGGCAGCTAAATCGCCCTGAACGTTTATGTCACTTCGAAAAATGTGCCCCACTAGCAGGTCACAACAGACAGGTCGTAAACGTAAGGACTGTAGTTCAAAATGTAAATCAGGTAGACCCTCATAATGTTCTTCTAAATATTACGATTTCCTCCTCGCTGCAGAAGATACGCTCGGCCGTCTCTTGGTGCTGTAACGGTTATGATTACAGGAAAATGAAGATTTAGGTTCAGATGGTTCAAATGGCCCTGAGCACTATGGGACTCAACATCTGAGGTCATCAATCCCCTAGAACTTAGAACTATTTAAACCTAACTAACCTAAGGACATCACACACATCCATGTCCGAGGCAGGATTCGAACCTGAGACCGTAGTGGTCGCGCGGTTCCATACTGAAGCGCCTAGAACAGCTCGGCCACAGCGGCCGGCGAAGATTTAGGTCTTCAAAAAATGTTCAAATGTGTGTGAAATCTTATGAGACTTCACACACATTTGTAGCTGCCCCTACCCATGGGTTTTATGCAACACACAATGTTTTGAAATACCATATTCTCTCACTCACTACACGCACATTATTAATCCTACAGAAAAAATACAGTATCATTTTTAAGAAATTTAATATAGGTAAATTTCGTACTGGGATACGTTTTCGCTAGTGGCCTAAGGTTATCAGTCCCTAAGCTTACACACTACTTAACCTAAATTATCCTATGGACAAACACACACACCCATGCCCGAGCGAGGACTCGAACCTCCGCCGGGACCAGCCACACAGTCCTTGACTGCAGCGCCTTAGACCGCTCGGCTAATCCCACGCGGCGATTTAGGTCAGGAAAGAGCGCTTCAATGTAATTTAAGCGATGCCTTGTTTTAGTTCGTGCTGGAAGTCTGGCAACCACATCGCTACCACCAAATGATTGCACCAAATGATTACACAACCTGCCACATGTGTAAACTGCTGACATACGAACCCAGTAATTCTTTACTGCATTTTGTCATCTATATTGTGAGCAGTGAACAAAGCTACGCACACTGCCGTTCATGACATAAACAAAGCTCTACAATCGCCACCGTAATTCGCTTCGACCATGACAGATGTGTCCGTTCTCGATAATGGACAGCACACAAGTCATACAACGTACCCTCGTGATGTAATTTACACTTTGAATGGAAATATTCAAACATATGCGACCGTGATTGACTACTTCCGTCACATATGCGATCATTCACCTCGGCATTCGCCACACGAGAATTGGCAGATGTGATGAACTGTGATCATTCCTCTATCGTACGACATTTGTGTGCAAGGTGGAAGGTCCCAATGTCCGAAATTGGGTATATTGGTACCGCATGCTCAAGCCAAAATCACAAAAATCAGGGGGGGGGGGGGGGGACAAATGTGCAAGCCTGCTGGTTCGTTATTAATTCACTCGTGAAGAACACCGACAATTCCTTGTAAAGAGAACTGGTGTCTTTATGCTGACAAGGAAAATAAAAGGAATGTCTGAGACAAAAAAAAGCAGCAATTCCTCGTACAATGACCTGCGCGCATCCACAAAAGATAATGATATGCTTCTGGTGGAACAGCGACGGTGTGGTGTACTACGAGCTGTTTTCCCGAGGTGTTACCATCCATAGGTAACAGATAACACAGACTGCGCGAGACGTCATTACACGGAAACCAACATCTAAGTCACGTGACTCGGGGCAGGACGCCGAGTTTCTGCTACTACGCACGGTGTGGTGTGGAGTTGACACGGTTTTTCTCATTTATAGCTATAATGAAGCATTGTATTTAACAAGAAAATAATTTGCGTTATTGCTATTACACATGTAGTAGTGCAGTTAATCTGATTTCTCCGAAATTCCTAACATTAATGCTGTGGTTATCGTTTTCACGTGTGGTCATGTGAAACGTACTGACAGTTCTGTTTACGAGCAACTAAAATGTTCAAATATGTGTGAAATCTTGCGAGACTTAACTGCTAAAGTCATCAGTCCCTAGGCTTACACACTACTCAACCTAAATTATCCTAAGGACAAACACACACACCCATGCGCGAGGGAGGACTCGAACCTCCGCCGGGACCAGCCGGACTTACGAGCAACAAAATAACAGTTCTTCAGTGAATGAACGTCCAGAAAACGCCTTGTTTTGATCCTGCACACTTCAAAATCGGATGGAAACCTCAATTGTGAGAGGGAACTATTTCAAAATACTTGCAGAGGTATTTCCATGAGTTGAAAATTAGGATGGCTGTTAATCCTTGAACGCAAAACTAAGATTTTAAGATCAATATCTAGCTCACTACACAAATATAATCAACGTTTTGTAATATATTACGCTTCCTATCTTGATATCGTTTCGGTATCTGCACTGGATTGAGAAAAAGTCAGAAAATATATGCGCTTATTTTGTGTAAATATCTGACATTATGCACATAAACGAATTTCCTTTCTTACAACAGTATATAAAATTTCACACACGTTCTTGTGGAATCATTAGGAAACTAATGCTGCGTGTGGAATTATTACATTGTCTTCCACTCATGTGGAAGTGGTGGACTACTAGAATTCATACTGCCAAAAAAGTGTATTCACTAAACAGCAATTATTCTGTCGCTTGTTAAAAAGAACTTTCAATACGTTTCAACTTGATCACACGTAAAAACGATAACCATTGCTTTATTATCAGGAAATTCGGAGAAAATACGTTACCTGCAGCACTACACGTGTAACGGTAGTATTACACTTCGCTGAATTTTCAAAATCGTTGCTTGAGTTCAGCTATAAACGGGAAAAACTGTAACTGTCAGCTCCACTTCACCCAGGGCGTAAAGACAGGAACTCGGCTTTCTGTCCCGAGTCACGTGACTTAGATGTTGGTTTCAAGCCTCAACACGCCAGAGATAGGGACATGTGTGGCCTGTGCTGTATATGGTCTATGCTACCATCACTGCTGACATTGTCTACAACTGAGACGTCTTGGAGACACAGTCCATGAACAACGACCGAGAAGGCTGCGGGAAGTGGTGCTACTCCGCGATCACGCCCGCCCGCATTCTGCTAGGCTGACAAAATACCCTATACAGGAGTTGGGTTGGGAAGTCATTCCGCACCCATATTATTCACTGATCTTGTACCATCAAATTTTCTCCGTTTTCGCTCTCTATCGAGCGACCTTGAAGATACTTCAAAAATGGTTCAAATGGCTCTGAGCGCTATGGGACTTAACTACTGTGGTCATCAGTCCCCTAGAACTTAGAACTACTTAAACCTAACTAACCTAAAGACACCACACACATTCATGCCCGAGGCAGAATTCGAACCTGCGAACGTAGCAGCAGCGCGGTTCCGGACTGAAGTGCCTAGAACCGCTCGGCCACAGCAATTTCTGTTATGTGCATCTGTTGTGTTTATTGAACTTGTGACAAAACGCTATGAATTTATGCACCAACCCAGTAATTCGATGGGTATTAGTGTGCCACAAATGTTACAACTAGCCACGTACCAATTCGGCTGCTTCTCTGAGGTACAGCAGTCTGAGAGTGAAAAGTAGAAGAATGTTCATGTTCTTCAGCACTGTAACATCACATCTTAGCTGACTGCTATTGAAAGCGAAATAAATGCGTATTAACATCGGAAATCAGGACTAATGACTTCCAGTACAAGGGTGCTATAGAAACGCAGCAAGTTCAACAGGCGACAGGAAGTCGGCCGAAGGGTACTTCTTGGAACACGCAGTATATCGAGAGAAAGCTCTCCTCTGGACAGGTAATCGGGAGAAACCACATTTCATCCCGTCGTTATAGCTGATAGACACCGGAATTTAGATTTCAGTCTTGTGATTGGCACCATGGGCCATAACGTTCCCTGAGATAAAAAAAAAGGTGACGAGGAAGTGAATGCTGACGGGCGGTGTGTCCGTGATAGACGTGGCGGCTGTGAAGAAGAGCCGAGCCGCCTGCTGCCGGGTAATTGGTGGCTCAGCGGGGAGCTGGCGGCCTCTTGTGGTGGAGAGGAGCTTCACAGGCGCTCTCACGGGACCATACAGGCACGCCGTGCAAGTCACCGCCCAAACACCGCGCCAGCCGATCACTGGTAACGCTCTGAAGTCCAATAACATCGCGTCGATCATGCAGTCTCACGAGACTAGGAGCGTAAGGGCCACAGGAGCACAAAAGTATTTTCGTCCTAATGATGAACAAAGCGAATAGTAGTTGAGTAAGTTCTCAGTGGAGTCAGTACATGTTATTGAGTTCTTTTGCCGAAGATTATTGATGCTTGTACACTACTGGCCATTAAAATTGCTACACCACGAAGATGACGTGGTACAGACGCGAAATCGTCAGGAAGAAGATGCTGTGATATGCAAATGATTAGCTTTTCAGAGCATTCACACAACGTTGGCGCCGGTGGCGACACCTACAACGTGCTGACATGAGGAAAGTTTCCAACCGATTTCTCATACACAAACAGCAGTTGACCAGCGTTGCCTGGTGAGACGTTGTTGTGATGCCTCGTGTAAGGAAAAGAAATGCGAACCATCACATTTCCGACTTTGATAAAGGTCGGATTGTAGCCTATCGCGATTGCGGTTTACCGTCTCGCGACATTGCTGCTCGCGTTGGTCGATATCCAATGACTGTTAGCAGAATATGGAATCCGTGGATTCAGGAGGGTAATACGGAACGCCGTTCAAATGGTTCAAATGGCTCTGAGCACTAAGGGACTTAACATCTATGGTCATCAGTCCCCTAGGACTTAGAACTACTTAAACCTAACTAACGTAAGGACATCACACACATCCACGCCCAAGGCAGGATTCGAACCTGCGACCGTTGCAGTCGCGCGGTTCCGGACTTAGCGCCTAGAACCGCTAGACCAACGCGGAACGCCGTGCTGGATCCCAACGGCCTCGTATCACTAGCAGTCGAGATGACAGGCATCTTATCCGCATGACTGTAACGGATCGTACAGCCACGTCTCTATACCTGAGTCAACAGATGCGAACGTTTGCAAGACAACAACTATCTGCACGAACAGTTCGACGACGTTTGCAGCAGCATGGGCTGTCAGCTCGGAGACCATGGTTGCGGTTACCCTTGACGCTGCATCACAGACAGGACCGCCTGCGATGGTGTTCTCAACGACGAACCTGAGTGCACGTAATTTTTTTGGATGAATCCAGGTTCTGTTTACAGCATCATGATGGTCGCATCCGTGTTTGTCGACATCGCGGTGAACACACATTGGAAGCGTGTATTCGTCATCGTCATACTGGCGTATCACCCGGCGTGATGGTATGGGGTGCCATTGGTTACACGTCTCGGTCGCACCTTGTTCGCATTTACGGCACTTTGAACAGTGAACGTTACATTTCAGATGTGTTACGACCCGTGGCTCTACCCTTCATTCGATCCCTGCGAAAGCCTACATTTCAGCAGGATAATGCACGACCGCATTTTGCAGGTCCTGTACAGGCCTTTTTGGATACAGAAAATGTTCGACTGCTGCCCTGGCCAGCACATTCTCCAGATCTCTTACCAATTGAAAACGTCTGGTCAGTGGTGGCCGAGCAACTGGCTCGTCACAATACGCCAGTCACTACTCTTGATGAACTGTGGTATCGTGTTGAAGCTGCATGGGCAGCTGTACCTGTACACGCCATCCAAGCTCTGTTCGACTCAATGCCCAGGCGTATCAAGGCCGTTATTACGGCCAGGGGTGGTTGTTCTGGGTACTAATTTCTCAGGATCTATGGACCCATAATGCGTGAACATGTAATCACATGTCAGTTCTAGTATAGTATATTTGTCCAATGAATACCTGTTTATCATCTGCGTTTCTTCTTGGTGTAGCAGTTTTAATGGTCAGTAGTGTATGTAGGAATACCTGATGATAACCAATTATTTCCGCCTTCAACCATCTCATGAACTCATTAACATCGGGGTTGGTAATAAAGTTTCAATTATCACCTCGTAATATACTCTTTAAAAAAGAAAAAAAGTAAGTGCTTCAGCAAGTCAGTAACGCTTTGGCCTACCATGGCCCTTACGCAAGCAATAATTCGGCTTGGAATTGATAGAGATTCTCAATCGGGGAAATATCCGGCGATGTTGCTGGCCAAGACAAGATTTGGAAAGCACGAAGACTAGGAATAGAAAGTCTCGCAGCGTGCGGACAGGTATTACCTTGCTGAAATGTAAGCTGAGCATGGCTTGCCATGAGGGGCAACGAAACGTGGCATAGAACATCGTCGACGAACGGCTGTGCCGTAAGGCTGCCACTGGTGACAACCAACGGGGTCCCGCTATGAAATCAAATTGTACGCCAGACCATCACTCATGGTTGTCCAGCCGTATGGCGGGCGACAGTCAAGCAGGTATCCCCCCGTTGTCCAAGAAGTCTCGAGACAAGTCTTCGCTGGCCATCATGACTCAGTTCGAAGCGGGACTCATCACTGAGGACAATTCTACTCCAGTCAATGAGCTTCCACGGCGAATGTGCCCGACATTACTGCAGACTGGTCAGTTGATGTAAGGTCAATGGCAGTCGACACAAGGGGCACCGTGAGGTCAGCTCCCTTTCTGTGACTCGCCCGTTACTGGTGTTAGTGGTCACTCACTCACCAGCTGCACGTCGGATCGGCGATAATGATGAAAGCAGGATGCTGAATGCCTCTCTGACGATTTCTCAGTCCTCACGTTCTGCCGTCTCTCTAGGTCGAGAGCTTCATTTTTGACGCTGTGTTCATCGATGGTTCATCCATTCTTGCCAAAATCGTCGGATAGTGGCATCGCTCCAACTCAGATGCCGAGGGATTTGCCGATTACCCCAACCAGTTGGTTCCTGTTAGCCTAACTACGATATTCCGTCTCAGATGCTGACATCTGTGTGTACTGTTCAAGCGTCTGGCACAAGAAGCGTAGTTACTGTCCAACTGAACAGACTGAATGAAATACACAGATAAATTATTCCGTGTTATCGAAGTTCACTAGCCCTGCCAATTGCGCGGTGAAATTTTCCTGCCGCTTCACACATTAATCCATCGGCCGGTCAATTTTACAAGTTTGCGTTTGCCGTCGATACGTGTATGAATATCAGTTTGTGATCAATTGCATAAACCCTTTATGGTGCATCGTTTTTTTATGTCTTAGAGTGCACAAAGTCTCTTAATTAACTTTTTGTTCTTTGCAGGTATGTTCTGTAGTCCTGGAACCACTGAAATACACACGATCGCAGCACGTCGCTAGACGAGGCAAAACAAAATGGCATAGCCCGTGATTAAGTGGCGTATCATGCGGTGATTCGTGTTCTGTATTGTAGAGAAAAAACACTGAGGCGAAGGAAGTGCAGGGCAGCAACGCAACATGATATGACACAGAGTTTAAGTGCTGCAGATGGCTGCAGAGCAGTCACACAAGTCTCAATGAAAAAGAACGAGGAGGCAGACCATCTGTCTCTGAAAACCGGGAATCGCAAACGAAGTGGAGGGCGGTATATCATGATTAAGCCGATAGAGCAGAAAGTGAAATCCAGTCATGAGTCAGTTTTCTTACACAACATTAAGAACGTGACAAAGGTCGCCGCTCGCTTGGTTCTGCGATACCACACCCGTTCAAACAGCCCGCCGAGCCGATGTAGCAGCGGAAATGTTGCAGCTTTGTCGGGGCAGTACAGGTAACTTCTTTAGCCACCTAATCATTATGTCCGAGTGCTGGGTGAACCAGTATGACACAGAAACGAAGAAACAAAGCTAGCTTCCATGGTGTGACGTTAACAGCGTATGCTTGTAAGGGGCAAACCATCACAGGAGCATATTGTCGAAATATACAGACGAGGCGATCAAGACTATACGTAGCGGAAAGCTGTCCAAGTGGGTTTTGTTGTTGGATTACAACATTCCACCTCGTTTTGCACTGTATAAAGTCGTCATGCATACTGCTTCTTTGGACTCACCCTCTGTATTCTCCCGACATGGCGTCCAGTGGCTTTATTCCCTTCCTCGGATGAAGGATCCATTTCGTCGCAGGCGTTAAATCTACATCTTCATTATTACTCTGCGATTCACAATTAAGTGCCTGGCATAGGGTTCATTGAACCATCTTTAAACTACGTCTCTACCGTTCCACCCTCGAACAGCGCGCGGGAAAAAGAAACACTTAAACCTTTCCGTGTGAGCTCTGATTTCTCTCATCTTATTATCAAGATCATTTCTCCCTACGTAGGTCGGCGCCAGTAGAATATTTTTTCACCCTGACGAGAAAGTTAGTAAAATTTGACTCTTGACGACTGGAGACATGTTGCCTGGTCAGACGAGTCTCGTTTCAAATTGTGTCGAGCGGATGGACGTGTGCGGGTGTTTAGACAGCCTAATGAATCAATGGACCCTGCACGTCAGCAGGGGACTGTTTAAGGTGATGTAGGCTCTGTAAAGGTGTGGGGCGTGTGCAGTTGGAGTGACATGGGACCCCTGATACGTCTAGATGCGACTCTGACAGGTGATACGTGCTTAAGCATCCTGCCTGATCACCAGCATCCATTCATGTCCACTGTGCATTCCGAAGGACTTGGACAATACCAACACGGCAATGTGACATCCCACACGTCCAGAATTGTTACAGAGTGGCCCCAGGAACTCTCTTCTGAGGTTAAACACTTCCGCTGGCCGCCAGACTCTCCTGACATGAACATTATTTAGGATATGTGGGATGCCTTGCAACGTGCTTTTCAGAAGAGATCAGCAATGCAGTATTCATGGTGTCAGTTCCCTCCAGCACTACCTCAGACATTAGTTGAGTCCTTGCCACGTCGTAATGCGGCACTTCTGCGTGCTGGCGGGAGCCCTACACGGTATTAGACAGGTGTAACAGTTTCTTTGGCTCTTCAGTGTATAAGACGTGAGGAATTAGATGGACGTGAACTGCATCCTAGTGCCAATATCCATGATATCATGGCCCACTTACAGCACTTGGGACAACTTGCCTCAGGAGAGGATACAGGGCCTTGATGACACCGTTTGCAATCGAATAAGTGCATTCATCCACGCCAGAAGGGGTGCAAAAGTCATACTGATAAATGGGCTCATTCAGTTAAGTTCCTTGTAGATTTGAGTCGATACTGTAATCATGAAACAGCATCACATATCCTCTGAGCCCGAGAAGTTTCATTTCTTTTCCTCCGCCCATTTTGGGTACTTCGCTTTTTTGCTGGGTAGTGTTTAATAAACCTCCTTGAATTCATAACCTGGATTCGTCCTAAAACACTATTTGATGCCATTCCCTTCACCAGCGACGTACCATACATCACAACAGTCTAGCATGTTTCTGTGTTTCTGCGTATCCGACAAAGGTAGGTGGAGAAGTGGACGACGTACATGTAACTCATGCTGTAATATACGGTAACGAACTGTCATCCCTGATAGTGTACGATGTGTTAAACTGTTACACTATTGCGCCAGAGCCGAGGAGGACGCAGATCTGTCTCGCAGTGCCACTTGGATGAGGTGTCCATCCTCTCGGGGGTTGGTCTGGGTGGTGAGATCGGTCCCATCTCGTTGTGCTCTCTCGCCTTGCGTGAAATATCCTGCACATACCCATTGCACTGCCGAAACACTTCGTTCCACAAGAGCAGCAATTTCCCGGACGGATGTATCACATTTTCTCATGTCAATAATACGCCCTCTTTCAAGCTCACTGATCTGACGTACGGTTCGCACATACGTCTGTGAGGCATCCTATACCTCTGCTCAAGTCACGCTGATCCGTTACCCTCGGTTTATAGGGACAACGAATGCCTGAGGTACATTTTACCGGTAGGTTCTGTTGCCCATCGATGTCGATGTTGACATTGAATCCACCTGCCACATTATTCAAACGCTGATCATGTCTGCAGAAGATACCAACGTACATGTCCTGTCAATATGAACGTCCTATCTCTAGTCGCTCAAGGCGATCTGTCTTTTTTTCTGAACGTAAGTGTAGGATTTGTCATGAAATACAAAATATTTATCCCCCCACCACCACCACCACCACCGTTAACTATGGACCTTGCCGTTGGTGGGGAGGCTTGCGTGCCTCAGTGATACAGATGGCCGTACCGTAGGTGCAACAACAACGGAGGGGTATCTCTTGAGAGGCCAGACAAACGTGTGGTTCCTGAAGAGGGGCAGCAGCCTTTTCAGTAGTTGCAGGATGATTGACTGATCTAGCCTTGTAACACTAACCAAAACGGCCTTGCTGTACTGGTACTGCGAACGGCTGAAAGCAAGAGAAAACTACAGCAGTAATTTTTCCCGAGGGCATGCAGCTTTACTGTATGGTTAAGTGATGATGGCGTTCTCCTGGGTAAAATATTCCGGAGGTAAAATAGTCCCCCATTCGGATCTCCGGGCGGCGACTACTCAAGAGGACGTCGTTATCAGGAGAAAGAAAACTGGCGTTCTACTGATCGCAGCGTGGAATGTCAGATCCCTTAATCGGGCAGGTAGGTTAGAAAATTTAAAAAGGGAAATGGATAGGTTAAAGTTAGATATAGTGGGAATTAGTGAATATCGGTGGCAGGAGGAACAAGACTTTTGGTCAGGTGAATACAGGGTTATAAACACAAAATCAAATAGGGCTAATGCAGGAGAAGGTTTAATAATGAATAAAAAAATTGGAGTACGGATAAGCTACTACAAACAGCATAGTGAACGCATTATTGTGGCCAAGATAGACACGAAGCCCACGCCTACTACACTAGTACAAGTTTATATGTCAACTAGCTCTGCAGATGGCGAAGAAATTGATGAAATGTATGATGAGATAAAAGAATATATTCAGGTAGTGAAGGGAGACGAAAATTTAATAGTCATGAGTGACTGGAATTCGAGAGTAGTAAAAGGGAGAGAAGGAAACATAGTAGGTGAATATGGATTGGGGGTAAGAGATGAAAGAGGAAGCCGCTTGGTACAATTTTGCACAGAGCATAACTTAATCATAGCTAACACTTGGTTCAAGAATCATAAAAGAAGGTTGTATACATGAAAGAATCCTGGAGATACTAGAAGGTATCAGATAGATTATATAATGGTAAGACAGAGATTTAGGAACCAGGTTTTAAATTGTAAGATATTTCCAGGGGCAGATGTGGACTCTGACCACAACCTATTGGTTATGAACTGTAGATTAAAACTGAAGAAACTGCAAAAAGATGGGAATTTAAGAAGATTGGACCTGGATAAACTGAAAGAACCAGAGGTTGTACAGAGTTTCAGGGAGAGCATATGGGAACAATTGACAGGAATGGGGGAAAGGAATACAGTAGAAGAAGAATGGGTAGCTTTGAGGGATGAAGTAGTGAAGGCAGCAGAGAATCAAGTAGGTAAAAAGACGAAGGCTAGTAGAAATGCTTGGGTAACAGAAGAAATATTGAATTTAACTGTTGAAAGGAGAAAATATAAAAATGCAGTAAATGAAGCAGGCAAAAGGAATACAAACGTCTCAAAAATGAGATCGACAGGAAGTGCAAAATGGCTAAGCAGACATGGCTGAGGACAAATGTAAGGATGTAGAGGCTGATCTCACTGGGGGTAAGATAGATACTGCCTACAGTAAAATTAAAGAGACCTTTGGAGAAAAGAGATTCACTTGTATCAATATCAAGAGCTCAGATAGAAACTCAGTTATAAGCAAAGAAGGGAAAGCTGAAAGGTGGAAGGAGTATATAGAGGGTCCATACAAGGGCGATGTACTTGAGGACAATATTGTGGAATTGGAATAGGATGTAGATGAAGATGAAATGGGAGATATAATTCTGCGTGAAGAGTTTGACAGAGCACTGAAAAACCTGAGTCGAAACAAGGCCCCGGGAGTAGACAACATTTCCTTAGAACTACTGAAAGCCTTGGGAGAGCCAATCCTGACAAAACTCTACCATCTGGTGAGCAAGATATATGAGACAGGTGAAATACCCTCAGACTTCAAGAAGATTGTAATAATTCCAATCCCAAAGAAAACAGGTGCTGACAGATGTGAAAATTACCGAACTATCAGTTTAATAAGACACTGCTGCAAAATACTAACGCGAATTCTTTACAGACGAATGGAAAAACTAGTAGAAGCCGACGTCGGGGAAGATCAGTTTGGATTCCGTGAAAATATTGGAACACGTGACGCAATACTGACCATACGTCTTATCTTAGAAGGTAGATTAAGGAAAGGCAAACCTACGTTCCCAGCATTTGTAGACTTAGAGAAAGCTTATGACAATGTTGACTGGAATACTCTCTTTCAAATTCTGAAGGTGGCAGGGGTAAAATACAGGGAGCGAAAGGCTATTTACAATTTGTACTGAAACCAGATGGCAGTTATAAGAGTTGAGGGGCATGAAAGGGAAGCAGTGGTTGGGAAGGGAGTGAGACAGGGTTGTAGCCTCTCCCCGATGTTATTCAATCTGTATATTGAGCAAGAAGTGAAGGTAACAAAAGAAAAATTCGGAGTAGGAATTAAAATCCATGGAGAAGAAATAAAAACTTTGAGGTTCGCCGAAGACATTGTAATTCTGTCGGAGACAGCAAAGGACTTGGATGACTAGTTGAACGGAATGGACAGTGTCTTGAAAGGAGGATTAAGATGAATATCAACAAAAGCAAAACGAGGATAATGGAATGTAATCGAATTAAGTCGGGTGATGCTGAGGGAATTAGATTAGGGAATGAGACGCTTAAAGTAGTAAAGGAGTTTTTCTATTTGGGGAACAAAATAACTGATGATGGTCGAAGTAGAGAGGATATAAAATGTAGACTGGCAATGGCAAGGAGAGCGTTTCTGAAGAAGAGAAATTTGTTAACATCGAGTATAGATTTAAGTGTGAGGAAGTCGTTTCTGAAAGGATTTGTTTGGAGTGCAGCCATGTATGGAAGTGAAACATGGACGATAAATAGTTTGGACAAGAAGAGAATAGAAGCTTTCGAAATGTGGTGCTACAGAAGAATGCTGAAGATTAGATGGCTAGATCTTATAACTAATGAGGAGTTATTGAATAGAGTTGGGGAAAAGAGGAGTTTGTGGCACAACTTGACAAGAAGAAGGGACCGGTTGGTAGAACATGTTCTGAGGCATCAAAGGATCACAAATTTAGCATTGGAGGGCAGCGCGGAGGGTAAAAATCGTAGAGGGAGACCAAGAGATGAATACACTACGGAGATTCAGAAGGATGTAGGTTGCAGTAAGTCCTGGGATATGAAGAAGCTCGCACAGGATAGAGTAGATGGAGAGCTGCATCAAACCAGTCTCTGAACTGAAGACCACAACAACAACAACAAAATAAATAAAGGATAGTGGCCTGAAATACTATAAGCTGTGCAGAAACATCTCTGAAGTATCAATATTTGTCCATTTCAGGAAAATGCTGGAAATCACTGATATTTCAAAATCGCCAAGCGGTTAAAGGCGCTACAGTCTGGAACCGCGCGGCCGCTGTGGTCGCAGGTTCGTGTCCTGCCTCGGACATGGATGTGTGTGATGTCCTTAGGTTAGTTAGGTTTAAGTAGTTCTAAGTTCTAGGGAACTGATGACCTTAGAAGTTAAGTCCCATAGTGCTCAGGGCCATTTGAACCATTTGAACCATATTTCAAAATCAATTGTGAGCGTTATGCAAGAACAGTTAGTGAACATCAAGTGACTGTGATCATGCGAAATTCAGATAGGATGGCCTGGATTACATTACCTCATGTTAACGTGTACTTCAGTGAGCACTTTAATTACGATTGTTCCAAACCATGCGAATCTTTATCTATCAAGCTTTCAGTACCATAAAGGAGAAACTCATACACCTACTAATAACCGCAATATTTTACCATATTTGCATAGAAAATGTTTGATGATATTGAACTAGACAAATAATTGAACATTACGAAAAGAAATTATTCTTCCCAAATAGTAATGAAGCTCATTGTTAATCAATTCTGAACTGAAATTTACGATGTTAGTTTACTTAGAGATTTAAGATCAGTACGTTTTTGGACTAGATAGAGGATTACACACAATGTCCACTGATTACGTGTATATAAGCATAAAAAATTTCATTTTCACTTAATATATTGACAAACGTTGCAAATATCAGTGATCCACGTCTTAATACAGTTCTTGTGGAAGTATACACATTGCTTTGATATAATTAAGACAAGCTGTAGGCATTCGTAAGCCGGCGCACATACTGTCGTCGAACGCTGAATTCAGTTCTGGAGCAATCAGCCCGTGGTTCCTTCGAATCAAAAGCTGTAGATGTCGAACGTCCTATGCAATTGTCGAACGTGGACGGCGAGTACTGTGTAGGTTCTCCACACTACGTGTCAATTAGAACCCTTTCCCTGTCCGCTCCGCAGCATTTTTACTCCGGTGCACACTTGTAGCAACTACCTTGATTGATAAGCATTCTGCATGTGATGTGGTATTGTGGATCCGATAGGTAGGTAGTTCTCATTGTTATTGTGTGTATGTTTACAAACTACGTAAATGACGACCTTCCGTTCGGTACAGGAACGGTCACAATAGCGACACACCTGCTTAATTATCTGGGTGATGCAAAACTTAATAGTTTACTGCTACATCCACTTCACGCAGTTGTGTTGTAGCAAGTGCAGATAAGTTGCAATTAGTCTATACGAGAAGATACTCAATTCCACCAAATCGGTCATCTTAGAGATTTTTGGTCATTTGGACACTCATATAGCATGACGGCAGTACATAGTATGCAGATTTTCAAGGACTCCTTACTTTAAAACGAACACAATTTGGAAAGACTACTGGTCATCCCGTGTCTTACTTTTTTCTTTGTTGTTCGGGTGAGAACTCTACTGACCTTATTCTTCGCCACAGAAAATTAAAAAAAAAAAAAAGTTCATTTTGCTAGTATAATGAATGGAGAAACAATTTTCGTATTGCAATGTATTACAACTTTTGAAAAGGCAATTATTGTTCTGATCAAATGTGAGTACGATAAATATTTGAAATATTTTTCAGTGCACTGTTTTATTTGGAAACGTTTAGGATGGATTTCCATTGTCGATATTCCGATATTCGTATCAGAACCAAAGAAATCCTCCTTCGAATCTTGGTCGGAACTGAAGGAATGGAACTACTTTTAATCGTTTCTAAAACAATGTGGTCCACTGTCCCAGACAAAAATAGAAAAAAAAATGTGTGAGGATGTAAGTGTGTTTTATTTCGCTAGAGAGATTTTTTACTCAACGGAGTAGAGTGGGCGGTTTGAGAACAGCCCGTCATTAAAGAGCCTGGGTTCTTTTCAGTCAGGCATCAGATTAGCTAGCAGCGAGGTGAAGTGGTTCCCAATTCGCAAAAAAAACGGGAGGGGCTTGCCAGTTACAGCAATTCTTACAACCAAGAGGAACTACCCAAGGAACTTGGTCAGAACCGGGGGATAGAAACTACACTCCTGGAAATGGAAAAAAGAACACATTGACACCGGTGTGTCAGACCCACCATACTTGCTCTGGACACTGCGAGAGGGCTGTACAAGCAATGATCACACGCACGGCACAGCGAACACACCAGGAACCGCGGTGTTGGCCGTCGAATGGCGCTAGCTGCGCAGCATTTGTGCACCGCCGCCGTCAGTGTTAGCCAGTTTGCCGTGGCATACGGAGCTCCATCGCAGTCTTTAACACTGGTAGCATGCCACGACAGCGTGGACGTGAACCGTATGTGCAGTTGACGGACTTTGAGCGAGGGCGTATAGTGGGCATGCGGGAGGCCGGGTGGACGTACCGCCGAATTGCTCAACACGTGGGGCGTGAGGTCTCCACAGTACATCGATGTTGTCGCCAGTGGTCGGCGGAAGGTGCACGTGCCCGTCGACCTGGGACCGGACCGCAGCGACGCACGGATGCACGCCAAGACCGTAGGATCCTGCGCAGTGCCGTAGGGGACCGCACCGCCACTTCCCAGCAAATTAGGGACACTGTTGCTCCTGGGGTATCGGCGAGGACCATTCGCAACCGTCTCCATGAAGCTGGGCTACGGTCCCGCACACCGTTAGGCCGTCTTCCGCTCACGCCCCAACATCGTGCAGCCCGCCTCCAGTGGTGTCGCGACAGGCGTGAATGGAGGGACGAATGGAGACGTGTCGTCTTCAGCGATGAGAGTCGCTTCTGCTTTGGTGCCAATGATGGTCGTATGCGTGTTTGGCGCCGTGCAGGTGAGCGCCACAATCAGGACTGTATACGACCGAGGCACACAGGGCCAACACCCGGCATCATGGTGTGGGGAGCGATCTCCTACACTGGCCGTACACCACTGGTGATCGTCGAGGGGACACTGAATAGTGCACGGTACATCCAAACCGTCATCGAACCCATCGTTCTACAATTCCTAGACCGGCGAGGGAACTTGCTGTTCCAACAGGACAATGCACGTCCGCATGTATCCCGTGCCACACAACGTGCTCTAGAAGGTGTAAGTCAACTACCCTGGCCAGCAAGATCTCCGGATCTGTCCCCCATTGAGCATGTTTGGGACTGGATGAAGCGTCGTCTCACGCGGTCTGCACGTCCAGCACGAACGCTGGTCCAACTGAGGCGCCAGGTGGATATGGCATGGCAAGCCGTTCCACAGGACTACATCCAGCATCTCTACGATCGTCTCCATGGGAGAATAGCAGCCTGCATTGCTGCGAAAGGTGGATGTACACTGTACTAGTGCCGACATTGTGCATGCTCTGTTGCCTGTGTCTATGTGCCTGTGGTTCTGTCAGTGTGATCATGTGATGTATCTGACCCCAGGAATGTGTCAATAAAGTTTCCCCTTCCTGGGACAATGAATTCACGGTGTTCTTATTTCAATTTCCAGGAGTGTATTTTTAATTTGTTTGTGGGACAATATTGTCGATTTTAAATCTCGTTCAGTGACCTAAATTCTCGTATAATATATCGAATCAGTACAACACATTAGGTTAACTCCATATTCAGTGTGGGACACAAACTACCAGAGGCAAAAATAAAACAAACACAACTGCGCAAAGTTAATGGAATATTTTTTTTCAATCGTCTTTGGCACCAAGGAGTACTACAACACTTCACTTCTGCGATAGTTAAATTACAATAAAGTGGAATTTTCGAATTTCGCTGTATTTAGTGTACGTAATACGAAGAATTTAAATGAACAGGTCCATTCAGAATAATGGTAGCTCCTACTTACAAGTTAGTTTAATGAAAATTACTTTGGTTTTGTACAGAAGTTGCCGACCTTATCACCCTTGCCTGCACAACGCAACGGTTGACCTATGCAGAGTCATCTTCCTCATTTAATGTGGTGGAATTTGGTGGCGTATTCAATAAAGAATAAGCTTCAAACGATAGCACTGTTGTCTTTTCAAACAGCAAGCGGGGCGTGAAATCGCAGTTTCCGGTTTTGATTCCTCTAGTTGCCTTCCTATGGTAGGATAATTTCAAGCAGTGGTTAACATAGTTACCTTCCCAAATTCTGCTGGATGCCAGTGAGAATTTTTGTCAGATTACACTCTCAAAAAAAGCCTCTGAAATCTGTCTAGAAAAACAATGACGGCTTGCGCAAGTGAACTATATGCAGGATTGTAGGGGCTTGTTCATCGGATGATGTCTAAAGCAATGTTCTGTACAAAATATTACTTTGACACACATTTTTCACTTATTGTACATGTTTACAGCCGTACAAGATTATTTACAACGCATATGGGAACAAAAAATGTGTTTTCACATTAAACGCATTTATCTTCGTGCATGTCCCACACTACAAAAATAAAAATAGGAAATGTTGACCAAAAGGTTTACTATCACAAAGGTGCTGCATTAATATTCTTTTTTCCTCGTTTTCGTGCAACTATGGACCTGTCTTCTTTTCTTTTCTTTTTTCATCAGGCCATACAGTGATGCGCTTTCTGACCTTTCTTCCTGAAAATCTCCAAACTTCGTAATCTTGTTCCGAATCGTCATCTTTCTAGTATTGCCACTTTCATAATGTTAATTTCTACTAAGTCCTTTTTCGCTTCCCTGAACCAACTGATCCGCTTTGGGGGATTTTTGTCGAAAGGGTCAAATAATTTTTTGTCACTCTTTCCGGGAACATTCGAACCATGTGCCAAGTGACCGTAAACCCAAATTCTTCTTCGCTTGAGAGCATCACATAGTTTTCCAGTTTGTGTATTGATTTCTTCATTATTTCTTCTCGTCCACAGACACCCAACTTTTCTCGGGCCGAGTATTTTCCGTAGTATCTTCCTTTCCTCTTTTTTAAACTCTTCAATTCCTCTCTTTTTTGAGAACTAAACATTCCGATGCATAGTGGCACTCTGCTTTTATGACAGTACTATAGTGTCGGATTCTTTTTATTGAATGTGTTTTTCTATTGTAAATGTACGGCGTTAACTGACACGAGATTTCCATTTTCTGTGCTCTGTTTTTGTATGCTACTTTATCTGGACCGTTTGGCTGAATTATTTCCGCTAAGAACATAAATTTACTCACTTTGTTGACTCTGCTATATCTTATGCTTAGGAATCGTGTAGTATTTTTAATGATCGTTACGACTTCCGTTTTTTAGGAAGACATTTGTGATCCATCCTCTTCTGCAGTCTCTTTGAACAAGTCAGTTTGCTGAGTTGTATCGGCATTTTCAGAAAATCTTGCTAAATATTCTGCAAAAACTACATATATCAATATCACGTTCGTGTTTCTTATATCCCTGTCTGAATCCTTAGATTCAGTTTTCTTGATGTCTAGGATGCAATTCCCTCGTTATTATTTTTACATTAGTATTTAACCAACACCTGTTGATCTCCTCCATGCAGTTTTCCAATATCCATTATTTGTTGTATTTTCTAATTATAGCTACCATTCAGTGTACATATCTTGTGTCAAGGTGTGAAAAAGAAACATTCCAATATTGGTTACTCACTTTCATATGGATGATAGTGGTCTGTTTCTCCAGTGTCATGGTACTGTCACGCACAATGAATATGTTCCCCTAGAGATCTTCAGAAACAGGCGATAAGTAAGCACATACTTCATGGTGCGCAGTTCTGTAATTTCCACGCCCAATTTGGCTAGATTTTGGCGTATACGAATATCTAATTAGCGACCTCATAGCTCAAAAGCAAATGATTTTTGCTTCTTTCGGAGACTTGCAGTTGCTTTGGTTTTCCTGACATTCGGATGCTGTATTTTTAAGGCACTCCATACTTGACGTTTTTTCCTCCATGCTACCTACCCCAATTCTCTTTCCCTCTTGCATGTGCATGCTGGTTCATTCGTTTTTAAGCCCGCTACAACAAGGCTTGAAACGCACTTGTCAGAAACGTCAGAGGCCAAATTAGTTCTGCTAATGAGCAAGTTAATTAGAAAATCCATTCAAAATATTCTGAATGAAGCTGGAAATTGAGGTTTTACAGACGACGAAATTGCGTACGCCGTGGTGCGCATGTTTTCTTGACAAAGAAATCACCATATTAAAAAAAAACCTACGAATGTATTAAACAGTTCTACTTTGAGTGTGGTTGGTACTATATATTTTTCTGAAAGGCTGTTGCATGTGGAGATCGATTACGTGACATTGATGGAACATTATTACTACGCACTACAATAAACAAAAAGAGAAAAGTGAAGAGTCCTACGGTCATGGAGTAGTAATCCGCGTTCTCAACCTACTGTACTACTTCTATAAAGTAAAGTGAATGGTTTACATATCTTTGTTGATGCTTGTTGTCTGTCTGAAATGTTTGATTTTCATGATGATATATTAAATTGTTTAATTTTCTTTACTTCACATTATTTATTTCATCAAAATATATCTTTTATATGTGTGTGCAAATGTTGTACATTTATAAGTTTTATAATTTAAGTAGTTGCGGCGGAATATTAGTGTCATTGTAATAAGAGGAATAGGGATATGGAGACAGCTGAAGAAAACTGATGCGAAGAGACGGGTAATGGCGTTTGTTGGACTAGTTGGTTGCACGAGTTGCGAGAAGCACAGTTATAGTAAAAGACACTAAGAATTAACTGTTGTGTAAAGGGAGTGCCGAATGTTGCAGGACTGTGGAGTCGGGAGAATAGTAGCAGCTTTCTGAGAGACAGATCAAGGACTTATTGCACGAAAGAGTGATTACTTAAAGTTACAATAAAGGACGCTAAAAAAATTAATAATTTGTGTGTAAAGTGATTTAAAGTGAGCCTAGACTGTCGGAGTTCGAAGAGAAATATTTAAAAACAACTGCCAAAATGTGTGTGTTCTCCGTCTACTACATTTAAACAAGAACGGATGTTATTTGAAAAGTTACTTATACGAACAATATTTTGGAAGGAGAACATCAAGTGAACAAATTTTCAGGGAACAGTCCGTCGAATTGAGTGTAATTCTTAATCAATAAATAACTACCCATTTTATTCTATTAAGAAAGTCCATTAAGTCTCACTATCATTTAAAAAATCTCAGCTTGCAAACTACAGGGTGTCCGAAAAGTCTGTCCCTGATTACATAAATTGATAACTCAGGCTAGAAGTAAGAACCAATATGAAACTGGTGTCCAATTGTTTAGAAACTATCAAAGTTTTTTTCACACATCAGTAAACTTCCTCATGAGCACCCTTGGTAGCACGTAGCACATCTAGGCGATATTCAATTTCCGTCCACACATTAGCCAACATCACTGGAGGGATCGATTCGACGACTGTGGTTATCCGTTGCCGCAGGGTTTCAAGATCTGGTACACGTGTTCGGTAGACCTCATCCTTGACATAACCCCATAAAAAGAAGTCTAATGGGGTTATGTCAGGAGAGTGTGGAGGCCAAACCGTTGGCCCATCACGACCAATCCATCGCCCAGGAAAGGTCATATCGAGATAGGCACAGACGTCCAAACCCCAATGAGGCGGTGCACCGTCTTGCTGAAACAAGACATCGGGGTGATACTGAAGCAGCTGAGGAACAGCATACAGTTGCAACATGTCCAGATACACTGCAGATGTGATGGTAGCCTCAGCGAAGAAGAATGGCCCGATAATTCGATCGTGCAATAGCGTGTGCCAAACATTCACCTTTGGACTGCCTCTGGTACACTCCATGACCTCACCAAATGCGCACATTGTGGCGATTCACTATTCCAGGTCGCTTCGTCGGAAAAGGCAATTCGTCTGAGATAATCATCATCGTCCTCCAATGCGTGATAGCATTTCGACTGCAAAGTCATATCGACGTGTACTGTCATTGGGCAACAAGGCTTGAATGATTTGCATTTTGTATGCACGATACAATAAACGTTTGTGTAAAAATGTCATGGAGAGAGCTTTTTGGCATCTGTAATTCACGTGAGACCCTGAGCACCGATTATTCGGATTTCGCAGAAAAGACTGCTTTACAGCTTCCACCCTGTCTGCTGAGGTTCTTGGTCGACCAGACCTCGGAAGGTCAGCAACCGATCCTGTGTTCTTGAACTTCCCATACCAGGCATTAATGCTCTTCACATCAGGTGGATTCCTTCCAACCTAAAACAGAAAAAAAATCTTTCATAGTTGTAGACAATTCGACGTAAGTTTCATATTTGTATCTTATTTCTAGCCTGAGTTATCAGTTTATGTAATCAGGGAAAGTCTTTTCGGACACCCTGTATTAGAGGGAGAGCATCGTGGTTCCTCGTGTAACTTTTAGCAGCTCTCAGAGTTCTTTCCCTTTATGCCATTATTTCAGTCTGTGTCTCACTTTTTGCTCCTAGACCATTAATGCGATATTCGAGTTCTGCACGTGTACGCGTCAGCACTACAGCAAAAACAGTTTTTATTGTTTCATCGATTCGTGTACGAAGGGTGGCAATGTAGCTGAATGGTTTTGTGAAGATGTGATCCTTGACGTAACCCCACAGAAGGAAGTCTACTGGCGTGACACTGGGAGAGCGCGAGGTCATGCGATGGTACCATTGCGACCCAACTACTTCTCTAGAAATGAGTCATTCAGCACTTACCGAACGTTCAAACTCTAATGTGGGTGTGCACTATCACGCTGGAAGATATCGAAGGCTGCACTTTTGTGGTAGCAAAAATTGTTCGATCACGCTGATTAACAATATATCGTAGAATATTAAGGAATAAAAAAATCGAAAAATGCGTAAAAATAGTTTTTCCTGTTATGGTTTTCTCTATGATGAAAAATGTGCCTACCACTATATCTTTCATTAGGCCGCTTTAAACATTAAGCTCCGGAATATTACGAATGTGTTGCGTGGGTTTTCGGAGTCTAATGTTGTGACGATTCACTTGTCCAAAAATGTGGAACATTGCTTCATCTGGAAACAGACACTTTTTCCACTTTTTCAGGAAGTTAACGTCAGCATCTTTGAAGGCCCAGCATGGAACACGAGAATGTACACCGCAGAGGACGACCGTCTGGCTGCAATGCTTGGCCCATTTGATCTTTGTACGCCAAAAGTCGAATTGCTTATGTAACACTATATGGACACTTGATCTTGTTCCCTGCAATTCGCGTGATGCACGACGAATTGACTTCTGGGGGCTTCGTTGAAATGCAGTTTGCTGTCTGCCAAAATGTGTTCGAGAGGTAGCCCGCTTCGAGAAAAGTCTTTGACGTCGCCTGTATCTTTATTATTTATTTATTTATGCATTTATTTTACCCGGCAAGATTAGGGCCGTCAGGCCCTCTCTTAAACCAAACCAGGCATACTCGGATTGAACGAATTTCAGTTTGTACAGAACATTATGGACATACCACATGTTATACAGTACTAATGTTAAAGAAAAAATAGAGATTATAACAGTAGTACAAGAATAATTACAACAATCAAAAAATAATTATAACAATCAAGAATAATAATAATAATAATAATAATAATGAGGAGACTCATTAAGTCCTTTCTGGTTCTTTCTTGCTCTGAACCCACTATCCAACATGCTAAATAATACAAATTATGGATATAATATTACTGGAACATACCCACACAAAATCACACATTTGCTATACATGGATAATCTAAAACTACTGGCAGCAACAAATCAACAACTCAACCAATTACTAAAGATAACATAAGTATTCAGCAATGATATAAATATGGCTTTTGGAACAGACAAATGTAAGAAAAGTATCATAGTCAAGGGAAAACACACTAAACAAGAAGATTACATATTGGATAACCACAGCGGCTCCATAGAAGCGATGGAAAAAAACAGATGCCTATAAATATCTAGGATACAGACAAAAAATAGGAACAGATAATACAAATATTAAAGAATAACTAAAAGAAAAATATAGACAAAGACTAACAAAAATACTGAAAACAGAATTGACAACAAGAAACAAGATAAAAGCTATAAATACTTATGCTATACCAATATTGACCTACTCATTTGGAGTAGTGAAATGGAGTAACTCAGACCTAGAAGCACTCAGTACACTTACACGATCACAACGTCACAAATATAGAATACATCACAAACATTCAGCAACAGAAAGATTCACATTAAGCAGAAAGGAAGGAGGAAGAGGATTTATCGACATAAAAAACCTACATTGTGGACAGGTAGACAATTTAAGAAAATTCTTTTTAGAACGAGCAGAAACTAGCAAAATACAGAAAGCAATCACTCATATAAATACATCGGCTACACCATTGCAATTTCATAATCACTTCTACAACCCTTTAGATCACATAACATCAACAGATGCGAAGAAAGTAAATTGGAAAAAGAAAACACTACATGGCAAGCACCCGTATCATCTAACACAGCCACACATCGATCAAGGCGCATCCAATACATGGCTAAGAAAAGGCAATATATACAGTGAGACGGAAGGATTCATGATTGCAAAACAACACCACATAACAAACCTGACATCATACTCACCAATAAAAAGAAGAAATTAACACAACTAATCGAAATATCCATACCCAATACAACAAATATACAGAAAAAAACAGGAGAAAAAATTGAAAAATACATCCAACTGGCTGAAGGACATGTGGCATCATGATAAAGTTGACATTATACCAATTATACTATCAGCTACAGGAGTCATACCACACAATATCCACCAGTACATCAACGCCATACAGCTTTTCACGTCCAACTCTCTCGCGGATTGTAAAATTGTTGCTCTTTGGTTTATTTATTCTCTTTGTAACAACACATTTACGAAAAGAGTTACGTGAAATACTTTTAGCAATGCTGTGCTTTGCTTTTCTTTATCGTCATTACCTTTTAGCGGAATAAAATGTATATATGGAAGCCTTATTGTTCTGTATCTGGCCTACAATTTAAGGAACGATTTTTCATAACTGCAACTCATGCTAAGAATCAATATATCTTCCCTACTTCATAGTGATTAAAAGTTGAAATTACTTTGTTATGAACACTGATGTTACAGTTCGTGTGATCGTTCAAAAACACAAGTTCGCAGTGGATTTTATTTCTCGTTAAAATGCTATTTCATACCACGACTAGCCCAAGAACATGAGACTCTCATTAAAAATACGTTGTCACTATAAAGTTTGCCAGATCAGAACGGAGCACAGCAAGATTCCTATCAGATTCTGAAGGTACATTAAATTTTTTGCACTGTAAATTATATCCTATCAGCAGCCCGCGTCAATCTGCAACACATCATAAAATCTGCTGATCTTCACTGCCAGTCTGGGAGCTAAAAGAAATAATATTATTTTTACTATTATTTTACCGCTTCCTTGCGGTATGCTCGACTATATTGTAAGTCGTTTAAATACGCCGCGGCAGCGGCTCTTCGTTCTCCACGCAGCTCAGCACCACAGATAATATTTATATAACTGAAAAATGTCTCAACAGGATGGGATAATATGCAAGCAAGCTTAACAATAAATAATACAAGTTTTCATTTAAACAACTCTATTAAAACCTTTAAATATCTCAGTGATTACAGACCTTTGTGAATTCACACGTAATGGCGTACATTGCTTAGTCTCGACAAAAGAATGCTACATTGGCGTTCTCTACGACAACAACAGGAGATCTTACTCGCACAACTTCCAAATTAAGACGACAAAGACATTCATATTCAACACGTATTATATACTAGTTCCTTTTTTAATCTCTGTTTAACATTTATCTTCTGTGTCGGTTTTATTACTCGCCGACGCAGACGTTTTCAGAAATAAATAATAAAAAAAAATACATAATTTTATACAATGACACAATATGATACATCTAATTCTCTAATTACTACATAATATATTGTTTTTGTTTCTCTAGACGTTACAAGCTACATCCAAACGTATATATACAGCTACATAAATCTGTAATTATTGATACATGTTCAATTACACGAAAGTTCCTAAATGCAATGTAACATATACCGTACAGTTAAAAGGAAGTCACGCTTGATCAAGGTCCGCGTCACTTTCCATTTTTAACCAGACCTAAGGTCTGAGAAAGGAAAGAAGATAATAATAATAATAATAATGACTATGTATATGAAAGTAAACATATTTTTCTTTTATGAATGTCAGTCCTATTGCTAGTTGGGATTTTTCTCGTTATGTTCTTGCAGCTTGTGAGTTATTCACATAGAGCAAGGACATAAGAAGATAGAATGGGGTGAAGAGATATAGAAGAGGTAGCTAGGTTAGAGGAAGAGAAATAGAATGGTAAAATTCGAAGCTATGGTGGAGAGGAGAAAGAAAGAGATGAGAGGGGCACAACAATGGCGACTATACCGTCCCTAATATGTAAGTTCTGAGTTCCCTCTTGAATGTTGAGTGGTTGTGGATAAGACGCAGATCACATGGGAGCACGTTCCATAGTCGTATGGCTGAGATGGAGAATAACACGGAGAAAGATTTTGCGTTATGTAAGGGTACAGCCAAGATGCTAGACGTATCCGATCTGGTATTGCGGTTGTGGAATAGTGTTTAATGTGAGAAGATAAGTATTGGGGGCACCAGTGATTATGAAATCGATGAAGTAAGCACATCGTGTGGAGATCGCGTACTTATGTGGGTGTATCCAACCTAGCTGGTAGCATGAAGGACTGATATGATCATCCAACCGTATGTTGCACACGTATCTAACGCAAGAACTCATCACTAGCTCGAGGCATCTCAAATTTTCGCTATTCGTGCCGTATTGAATTACATCACAGTAGTAAAGATTAGGCAAGACTAGTGTTTGGACTAATTTTTGTTTAACATGGGTTGGAAATATTTTTCTAAATTTTTGGATTGCATGTAGTGAGGAGAGCGATTTCCGGCAAGCTGTGACTGTTTGTTCTTCCCAGTTTAGGTGTTCATCAGAAGATTATTCCAAGGTCTTTTACTGTTTTTTGGTATGGTAGTTGGGTTTCGAACGACCTAAATATGCCAGTTCATGCCGGTGGTGCACTCCCATACTGTCTGTGATAACTCGGCAGCACCGTCGTCACAATTTAGATCCTGAATTCCAGATGACGTACTGCACCTTCTCTGTCGCCCTTTTCATGCGCTCCAAGCCAAATCTGCAACAAAAGACAACGGAAAAAACACTGAAAGCTGCTGAACGTTTTGCAACAAACCACGAATCTGTCTGTGATAGTTTCCAAGTTATGATCTTTTTAAGTATTCTAGGAGGACTTTATAGACATTCTACACTACTGGAACTGGTGTTTTAACATCAAGCAGTATCTAGTACGACCTAACATACAACTGATTTTCATAAACTGATAAATTACAACATTTCATCTCTTATTTGCCAACAATCAGTAATGTTAAGGGCAAACTTCGTGATATTCAAGAAGCAGAAATATTTGGTCAAAGATAGGCGCTTCAGACGCTCATATAATACGTTACCAGGTAGGACAGGTATTCACATAGTGAACTGTCTCGAAAGAAGTATCAACAAACAGCGTCGTGATGTAAATAAACGAAACCCTGTACCAATTGCGACAGCCATCAGTTCAATCAAACTGTTGAACTACTATTACATTACAATGACTGCTTTCATTAATTGGACGAGATAAGATTCAGTGGTACGAACTATCTCACAGCGAAATTACACGAACACTAGCCATATTTAGTAGGTAGTTCTTGACTTTTCTTATTGTACTGATAAAACTACAGTGATCATAATTCATGCAGGCATTGTAAAATTACTAGACTTCGTAGCTCGCTGTAAATCGATGACAAAATTTTAGTAATCAGTAACAGAATCACTAACAATGTTTAGGAAAACTACAGTGATCATGATTCATGCATGCATTGTAAAATCACTAGACATATAGCTCGCTGTAAATAGATGACAAAATTTTAGTAATCAGCAACAGAATTACTAACAATGTTTAGTATTACAATTGTACTGGAAGGAAATGTTTTAATTCGTCAATATTGTGTATTTCGATGAATTTTATGTTTTTGTTACACAAAAGTAAAGATTAAAAGTAAGAAGGTGATTGTAAGAAAGGAGAGTACAGCTATAGGCTGATTAGTTATATAGTATATTTACTGTTCTAGTTCAGTCAGATATGCATACTATGTGATCAAAATTATGCAGACACCTATTGGCGACATTAATATGGTGTACGCCCATCCTTCGCTTCCATCACGGCTTCAATACTGTTAGGGACACTTTCTGTGAGATGTCTGAGTGTCTGTGGGGGGAATGGCACATCATTGTTCATCCATAGCCGAAACCAGACATAATAATGACGTTGAATCCTGGGGCCTGGAGAAAAATCGATGTTTTAACTAATCAAAAAGACTCTTCATTGGTTTCAGATCGGAACTCTGAGCAGGCCAAACCAATTCAGGAATGCTATTGTTCATAAACCATTGCCTCACAGATGCTGCTTTATCACACGGTGCATTGTCCTGCTGATACAAAAGGTGGTCGTCTCTGAACTGTTCCAATACTTTTCGCAGTACAGAAGGCTTTAAAATGTGTTCCTTCCGTAATTGGCGTTTTCTTATGTTCAGTGGTGGACTACACCCTAACCACGAAAAACGCCTCCTTCGTTCATCAGTGTTGTTACTACACATGATGCTCCTAGCCCTTAACATGCCAAGGCTAGGACGTCAACGTCGTTTACCTAGCTGCCCTCTTCTGGCGACCCCACGTAATATCTCAATATAGCAGTATAGAAGGTTACTCAGATTAGGTTCTTTGGACATCAAAAAGTATATTCAAATTAAACAGTTATTGTTGGCGTGCTGAAGAATATGTACAAATCAATTCCGTGCCATGGCAGCAGTGAAAACTACAGGACGGATATTTTCGTCTGTTCTTCATACTGCAGAAAGTGTTTCGTTTCGACAGCCAAGAGCTCAAGCAAACAGTAACACACAGGAAGGTGCTCTCAGTTTGACGGAATTTACATCTGTTCAAATTCTCATTCGTTCATAATAACATTTTCACTGTAATGCTGAACGACACGTGTCGATTTAGCACTAGTGAATGTGCATACTCGTATAGTATTTAGAATTTGGTCATCAAAAGACCTGTCGAAAACTTCGGACATTGTGGGGTGGGCGCGAGATTACTTACATACGTTGGCACGGTAGATATTTTGGCAATGATATACTGACGACAGTGAGTCACCGGTAAACTGAACTTGCTGAATTTCGTCGTGACTTTGCAATAAACTCCTGTCCTTCGTCTGACTCCTGATCAGAATTGTCACTGGCTATATCAGTTTCTTCTGGATTCATCTACATCTACATCTACGTGATTACTCTGCTGTTCACAATAAAGTGCCTGGCAAAGGGTTCAATGAACCACCTTCAAGCTGTCTCTTTACCGTACCACTCTCGAACGGCGCGCGGGAAAAACGAACACTCAAATTTTTCTGTGCGGGCCCTGATTTCTCTTATTTTATCGTGATAATCATTTCTCCCTATGTAGGTGGGTGGCAACAGAATGTTTTCGCAATCGGAGGAGAAAACTGGTGATTGAAATTTAATGAGAAGATCCCGTCGCAACGAAAAACGCCTTTGTTTTAATGATTGCCACTCCAATTCACGTATCATGTCTGTGGCACTATCTCCACTATTTCGGGACAATAGAAAACGAGCCGCACTTCTTAGGACTTTTTCGATATCATCCGTCAGTCTCACCTGATGTGGATCCCACACCGCACAGCAGTACTCCAGAATAGGACGGACAAGCGTGATGTAAGCAGTCTATTTAGTAGACCAGTTGCACCTTCTAAGTGTTCTATCAATGAATCGCAGTCTTTGGTTTGCTCTACCCACAACACGGTAAATGACTGCATCATCTGCAAACAATCTAATAGGGCTACTCAGATTGTCTCCTATGTCGTTAATATAGATCAGGAACAATAGAGGGCAACGCTGGATATTACCTCTGTTGTACTCGAAGACTTTCCTTCAGTTACTACGAACTGTGACCTTTCTGACAGGAAATCACGAATCGAGTCACACAACAGAGACGATATTTCTTAGGCACACAGTTTGGTTAGAAGCCGCTTGTGAGGAACGGTATCGAAAGCCGTCTGGAAATCTAAAAATATGAAATCAATTTGACATCCCCTGTCGATAGCACTCATTACGTCATGAATATTCCCTTTTTGTGTGACTTGAGCAATTTTCCAGTGTTTCGGTGCGGATCTTTCTGTGAGCGTGCGGTTGTATATAAGTGCTAAATATGGAACTATTGTATCAGCATACTCAGAAAGGAATCTGACTGGTATACAATATGGACCGGAGGCCTTGCCCCTATCAAGTAATTTAAGCTGCTTTGCTACACCGAGGGTATCTACTTCTATGTTTCTCATCTTGGAAATTGTTCTTGATTGGAATTCAGGAATATTTACTTCGTTTTCTTTGGTGAAGGAGTCTCAAAAAATCGTGTTTAATACCTCTGCTTTTGTTGCACTGTCCTCAGTGACTTCACCGTTGTTATCGCGCAGTGAAGGTATCGATTGAGTCTTGCTACTGGTGTGCTTTATGTATGACCAGAATCTCTTTGGGTTTTCTGCCAGATTCCGAGACAGAGTTTCGTTGTGGAAATTATTATACGCATCTCACATTGAAATATGCGCTATATTTCGAACTTCTGCAAAACTTTGCCAATCTTGGGAATTTGCGTTCTTTTAAATTTGGCATGCTTTTTTCGTTGCTTCTGGAACAGCAATCTGACCAGTTTTGTGTACCATGGGGGATCTGTTCTATCACTTATTAATTTATGTGGTATATATCTCTCAATTGCCATCGATACTATCTCTTTGAAATCATTCCACATCTTTTCTACGCTTCAAGGTTATCATCAGATTGACACGCATCTTCTTGCGGAATAAAATTCTCAGCAGGTTCACTCAAGACATGTTCCGGATCACTGAGGTCACATTCATGCAGCATCCGATGAATGTCACCATCTGAGATTTGTTTGAGGGCCATTTTTAAAAAATTCTAGAGTTCGCATTATGAAACATAGCAAAAAATAGCCCATAAAAATATATAACGCAGTATACCAAGAGGGGTCCTGCCAGGACCCGAAGTGTTTAAATTTTTTATTTTTTTAACGAACGCATCATGGCTCTAAATACGTAATAAATATCTTAAACCGATGGAGGACACATACAAATCATGAACAAATTGTGAAACGTCCCCTTAGAAAAATTTAATGAATTACTGTGCTGATAAACCTCTTACATTATTTGATTTTCAAACAGCCGAGCAAAACTGAACGTACTCAGACCCTTCGCTCTTTACTTATTCTGATCAACACTAAACTGACACAATATTTTTAGCGCAACGCAATCTGACTTTCAATAATCCCTGCAAGCGAATGGCCCTGACTAACAATAACCTATACCTTTCATAAATCACTTACCTCACAAAAATCTTCGTTACTCGAACTACTGCAATACAGCGAGCGCCAATACTGCCAGCTAAATAAAAGATTCTAACTACTGAAGGCACTAACTACTAATAGGCATAGTTAGCAAGTGAAAGATTTTGATAGAGAACAAACAATGTATTTACCTTAATAGCGTTCAAAAGTCATAATATATATAGCAGTTCATTCTTACAAATGTACTGTTTCTGATGGACACACGTCCAGATCATCCGCTCTCAAAAATCCGCCATCTCACTTCCCCACATCCACCACTGCTGGCGGCTCACCTCCAACTGCCCAACGCTACGCGCTGTTAACAGCCAACAGCCCAACACTTCAATAGCGAACAACAATTTAAACCAGGCGCAGACTGCACACAGCACAGCCAGTGATTTTCATACAGAGCGCTACGTGGCGTTACCAATACAAAAACCTAAACAGCCTACTTACAATTGGTCCTTACAGTTGCAGCAGTATCACCAAAAATTACTCTTTGGTGCCCCTAGAGATCCCCGCTTGACATGTTAAGATACAGCGTACTACAAGTACATGACTCGTGTCCGAGAGCGCAGGCTCCTTGCCCTGACCTGGCGGCAGAAGGAGGCGCGGCGACACAACGACAACGCTGGTCACAGGACAGGCACCACGTCGTTCCGTCAAACGAGTCTCAGTTCTGATGTTTAGTGTAGCGCCAGCAACTGCACGTTTTCTCAAAATGTTCAAATGTGTGTGAATTCCTAATGGACCAAACTGCTGAGGTCATCGGTCCCTAAACTTACATACTACTTAAACTAACTTATGCTAAGAACAACACACACGCCCATGCGCTAGTGAGGTCTAGAACCTCCGGCAGTAGGGGCCGCGCAGTCCGTGACATGGCGCCTCAAGCCGCGCGGCCACTCCCCGCGGCGGACGTTATCTACTCTGTTTCTAGTGTACAGGTAGCATAATTATGACTTGGAAAAGCCTTTCTCTCGCAATGAATTTTATATTATGAATATTTTTAATCTTTTATTTCCGATTTAAGAGTTTCAAAAATAATTCTATAATGAAGCTAACTGCAGCTTTCAATTCCAACAATCATATTTAAGTTGTGATTGCCGCTCAGGGTATGCTCAGTTGGCGAGTTACTAAGTAGTGTACTTATATACGCGATTTGTACTTTACTATTCCCGGTTTTCTTTCTTTTTAAGTAGCTCATATAATGATAACTTCGCAGTAAGTCTATACTGGCAGCGATACCATTTGATTGACCAGAGGCTGAAAAGTATAATAAAAGAATTACTGCAAGGAGGTCACCATTTTTTCCTATTGCAGTAATTACTAGGCTTATAGAACCAGGCTTCGTCTGTGTAAATCTCACTGCAAATGCAGAGTGTCCATAAACACTTTATACTGTGAGAACTTTGTAACAATAATAGATGATACCAACCGATGCCACAAGATAACTCATAAAATTTTGTTTCTTCACTCAGACCCGTCAGCGCATACGCCCATAGTAGCACGAACAACGTCCGGTCTGCACTCATTTTTTCTCCATGTATGCTTCAGGAATTTCACGCCGACATGTTCAAAGTCATTGCCAAAACCTGTCTTCAAGTTCCATGTCTTTAGCCTTTGTGCAGTGCCCGTAATCATCTACAAAATTCTATAGTATGTCAAGCCTGAATATTTTGTATGGATACTGGGTCGTTTCCATAGTGTGTCCGGAATTGTCGTTGTACTTGTATGTCGGATGAAACTGGCTACTCAATGAGCTTTCTAGTGTGTCGTTTTCTCTTCAGTATAGGAAGTAATGAGCTATCTTTTCACATGTTGAAACCACTTTTTGTTATCTAATACAGTGTTTTAGTTATTAAAGTATGAAGTTTTAATGACAACTTATGGGCGCCCTGCATTCTGAAAGTTAAGAATAACCTATTTTTAGCATTATTTTGGCATTGATAGACCTCCTGACGAGCACTCTACAAGTATCATGAGCAGTGGAACCTGTAGAGACGCAGAAAACGGCTGGTGGTCGGTGGCCTCTAGGACGGCAGTGTTTTCTGAGGCAGCTCTCTAGGGACCCCTGTTCGATGGACGATGAATTATGAAGGACGCCTGATTACAGGGGCGCCGGCCCGCTGGGTGCTCGCAAGTCGCGGGCGCAGCGGTTGGAACACTCCCAACAGTAAACTGTACAGTTTGCTAGTTCGTAGAACCTTTAGGTAGCAACGAAGGGCAGAACGGCTAGAATGTAACATCCCAATGACACCGTGACCATAATCATTAGTTCTGATCGGTCCAGGTTGGAAGAAGTGTTTGGCCGCCCCCTTGCTGAAAAAACTGTTCTCGTAACTTTATATTTTAACGAGAGGCTCAGGCAGTGGTCAAACACACGCGAGTGTTGTGGAGACGGAACGGGTAACATCACAGCAATAAAGATATGAAGAGAAGATATGTACAGAGTTACAACATACAGACAAATCATGCGCTCCATGCTGTCGCACCGAAATAGTTCGCGCCTGCAGATAGACAAAACAGTGAACAGTGTTCCGAAGCGAGCCGTAGTCGTTACACCTTCCCCAGCAGCACAGACATCAATTAATTATACGTACATTCCATTCGGGCAGTGGATGTTGTGTTGTCCTATCTTCGTACCATTATTACTGTCCGCGGGGGTAGCTACACGGCCAACGCGGCGGATTGCTAACCGAACGGGCCAGATTTCGATTCCCGGCCAGATAGTAGATTTTCTCTCCTCGGTGGCTGGGTGTTGTGTTTTCATTACGTTCATATCGTCATAGATAGCATTGCACTGCTGAGATGGCTGTATGGGTACGTTCAGCAAGTCAATAAATTTAAAATAATCCATCATCACTGACATGAAAAAGTCGTCTAAATGGCGGCGCATGACAAGTCTTAAGTATACGTAACTTCGTACCAGAGTACGAATTCACACTACTCTTTTTTTTTTGGTCATCAGTCTACTGACTGGTTTGATGCGGCCCGCCACGAATTCCTTTCCTGTGCTAACCTCTTCATCTCAGAGTAGCATTTGCAACCTACGTCTTCAATTATTTGCTTGACGTATTCCAATCTCTGTCTTCCTCTACAGTTTTTGCCCTCTACAGCTCCTTCTAGTACCATGGAAGTCATTCCCTCATGTCTTAGCAGATGTCCTATCATCCTGTCCCTTCTCCTTATCAGTGTTTTCCACATATTCCTTTCCTCTCCGATTCTGCGTAGAACCTCCTCATTCCTTACCTTATCAGTCCACCTAATTTTCAATATTCGTCTATAGCACAACATCTCAAATGCTTCGATTCTCTTCTGTTCCGGTTTTCCAACAGTCCATGTTTCACTACCATACAATGCTGTACTCCAGACGTACATCCTCAGAAATTTCTTCCTCAAATTAAGGCCGGTATTTGATATTAGTAGACTTCTCTTGGCCAGAAATGCCTTTTTTGCCATAGCGAGTCTGCTTTTGATGTCCTCCTTGCTCCCTCCATCATTGGTTATTTTACTGGCTAGGTAGCAGAATACATTAACTTCATTGACTTCGTGACCATCAATCCTGATGTTAAGTTTCTCACTGTTCTCATTTCTACTACTTCTCATTACCTTCGTCTTTCTCCGATTTACTCTCAAACCATACTGTGTACTCATTAGACTGTTCATTCCGTTCAGCAGATCATTTAATTCTTCTTCACTTTCATTCAGGATAGCAATGTCATCAGCGAATCGTATCATTGATATCCTTTCACCTTATATTTTAATTCCACTCCTGAACCCTTCTTTTATTTCCATCATTGCTTCCTCGATGTACAGATTGAAGAGTATGGGCGAAATGCTACAGCCTTGTCTTACACCCTTCTTCAGACGAGCACTTCGTTCTTGATCGTCCACTCTTATTATTCCCTCCTGGTTGTTGTACATATTGTATATGACCCATCTCTCCCTATAGTTTACCCCTATTTTTTCAGAATCTCGAACAGCTTGCACCGTTTTATATTGTCGAACGCTTTTTCCAGGTCGACAAATCCTATGAAAGTGTCTTGATTTTTCTTTAGCCTTGCTTCCATTATTAGCCTTAACGTCAGAATTGCCTCTCTCGTCCCTTTACTTTTCCTAAAGTCAAACTGATCGTCACCTAGCGCATTCTCGATTTTCTTTTCCATTCTTCTGTATATTATTCTTGTAAGCAGCTTCGATGCATGAGCTGTTAAGCTGATTGTGCGATAATTCTCGCACTTGTCAGCTCTTGCCATCTTCGGAACTGTGTGGATGATGCTTTTCCGAAATTCAGATGGTATATCGCCAGACTCATATATTCTACACACCAACGTGAATAGTCGTTTTGTTGCCACTTCCCCCAATGATTTTAGAAATTCTGATGGAATGTTGTCTATCCCTTCTGCCTTATTTGACCGTAAGTCCTCCAAAGCTCTTTTAAATTCCGATTCTAATACTGGATCCCCTATCTCTTCTAAATCGACTCCTGTTTCTTCTTCTATCACATCAGACAAATCTTCACCCTCATAGAGGCTTTCAATGTATTCTTTCCACCTATCTGCTCTCTCCTCTGCATTTAACAGTGGAATTCCCGTTGCACTCTTAATGTTACCACCGTTGCTTTTAATGTCACCAAAGGTTGTTTTGACTTTCCTGTATGCTGAGTCTGTCCTTCCGACAATCATATCTTTTTCGATGTCTTCACATTTTTCCTGCAGCCATTTCGTCTTAGCTTCCCTGCACTTCCTATTTATACACTCCTGGAAATTGAAATAAGAACACTGTGAATTCATTGTCCCAGGAAGGGGAAACTTTATTGACACATTCCTGGGGTCAGATACATCACATGATCACACTGACAGAACCACAGGCACATAGACACAGGCAGCAGAGCATGCACAATGTCGGCACTAGTACAGTGTATATCCACCTTTCGCAGCAATGCAGGCTGCTATTCTCCCATGGAGACGATCGTAGAGATGCTGGATGTAGTCCTGTGGAACGGCTTGCCATGCCATTTCCACCTGGCGCCTCAGTTGGACCAGCGTTCGTGCTGGACGTGCAGACCGCGTGAGACGACGCTTCATCCAGTCCCAAACATGCTCAATGGGGGACAGATCCGGAGATCTTGCTGGCCAGGGTAGTTGACTTACACCTTCTAGAGCACGTTGGGTGGCACGGGATACATGCGGACGTGCATTGTCCTGTTGGAACAGCAAGTTCCCTTGCCGGTCTAGGAATGGTAGAACGATGGGTTCGGGACGGTTTGGATGTACCGTGCACTATTCAGTGTCCCCTCGACGATCACCAGTGGTGTACGGCCAGTGTAGGTGATCGCTCCCCACACCATGATGCCGGGTGTTGGCCCTGTGTGCCTCGGTCGTATGCAGTCCTGATTGTGGCGCTCACCTGCACGGCGCCAAACACGCATACGACCATCATTGGCACCAAGGCAGAAGCGACTCTCATCGCTGAAGACGACACGTCTCCATTCGTCCCTCCATTCACGCCTGTCGCGACACCACTGGAGGCGGGCTGCACGATGTTGGGGCGTGAGCGGAAGACGGCCTAACGGTGTGCGGGACCGTAGCCCAGCTTCATGGAGACGGTTGCGAATGGTCCTCGCCGATACCCCAGGAGCAACAGTGTCCCTAATTTGCTGGGAAGTGGCGGTGCGGTCCCCTACGGCACTGCGTAGGATCCTACGGTCTTGGCGTGCATCCGTGCGTCGCTGCGGTCCGGTCCCAGGTCGACGGGCACGTGCACCTTCCGCCGACCACTGGCGACAACATCGATGTACTGTGGAGACCTCACGCCCCACGTGTTGAGCAATTCGGCGGCACGTCCACCCGGCCTCCCGCATGCCCACTATACGCCATCGCTCAAAGTCCGTCAACTGCACATACGGTTCACGTCCACGCTGTCGCGGCATGCTACCAGTGTTAAAGACTGCGATGGAGCTCCGTATGCCACGGCAAACTGGCTGACACTGACGGCGGCGGTGCACAAATGCTGCGCAGCTAGCGCCATTCGACGGCCAACACCGCGGTTCCTGGTGTGTCCGCTGTGCCGTGCGTATGATCATTGCTTGCACAGCCCTCTCGCAGTGTCCGGAGCAAGTATGGTGGGTCTGACACACCGGTGTCAATGTGTTCTTTTTTCCATTTCCAGGAGTGTATCATTCCTCAGCGACTTGTATTTCTGTATTCCTGATTTTCCCGGAACATGTTTGTACTTCCTCCTTTCATCAATCAACTGAAGTATTTCTTCTGTTACCCATGGTTTCTTCGCAGCTACCTTCTTTGTACCTATGTTTTCCTTCCCAACTTTGTGATGGCCCTTTTTAGAGATGTCCATTCCTCTTCAACTGTATTGCCTACTGCGCTATTCCTTATTGCTGTATCTATAGCGTTAGAGAACTTCAAACGTATCTCGTGATTCCTTAGTACTTCCGGATCCCACTTCTTTGCGTATTGATTCTTCCTGACTAATGTCTTGAACTTCAGCCTACTCTTCATCACTACTGTATTGTGATCTGAGTCTATATCTGCTCCTGGGTGCGCCTTACAATCCAGTATCTGATTTCGGAATCTCTTTCTGACCATGATGTAATCTAATTGAAATCTTCCCGTATCTCCCGGCCTTTTCCAAGTATACCTCCTCCTCTTGTGATTCTTGAATAGGGTATTCGCTATTACTAGCTGAAACTTGTTACAGAACTCTATTAGTCTTTCTCCTCTTTCATTCCTTGTCCCAAGCCCATATTCTCCTGTAACCTTTTCTTCTACTCCTTCCCCTACAACTGCATTCCAGTCGCCCATGACTCTTAGATTTTCGTCCCCCTTTGCATACTGCATTACTCTTTCAATATCCTCATACACTTTCTCTATCTGTTTATCTTCAGCTTGCGACGTCGGCATGTATACCTGAACTATCGTTGTCGGTGTTGGTCTGCTGTCGATTCTGATTAGAACAACCCTTGTCACTGAACTGTTCACAGTAACACACCCTCGGCCCTACCTTCCTATTCATAACGAATCCTACACCTGTTATACCATTTTCTGCTGCTGTTGGTATTACCCGATACTCATCTGACCAGAAATCCTTGTCTTCCTTCCACTTCACTTCACTGACCCCTACTATATCTAGATTGAGCCTTTGCATTTCCCTTTTCAGATTTTCTAGTTTCCCTACCACGTTCAAGCTTCTGACATTCCACGCCCCGACTCGTAGAACGTTATCCTTTCGTTGATTATTCAATCTTTTTCTCATCGTAACCTCCCCCTTGGCAGTCCCCTCCCGGAGATCCGAATGGTGGACTATTCCGGAATCTTTTGCCAATGGAGAGATCATCATGACACTTCTTCAGTTACAGGACACATGTCCTGTGGATACACGTTACGTGTCTTTAATGCAGTGGTTTCCATTGCCTTCTGCATCGTCATGTCGTTGATCATTGCTGATTCTTCCGCCTTTAGGGGCAATTTCCCACCCCTAGGAAAAGAGAGTGCCCTGAACCTATATCCGCTCCTCCGCCCTCTTTGACAAGGCCGTTGGCAGAATGAGGCTGACTTCTTTTGCCGGTAGTCTTCGGCCGACAATGCTGATTATTTATCAAAATTGAGGCAGTGGCGAGGGTCGAACCCGGGACCGAAGACGTTTTTGATTATGAATCAAAGACGCTACCCGTAGACCACGGGTACTGTCACAGTACTCTATGTTTTGAAATGTCGAAATAAATGCTGTGACATTTGAGTTTCTGTGTGTCCTGTTATCGTGCAGTCCACTTCTGAAAACATGCAGGTACTTATAAATACCGCTCTATAAGCCTAGTTCTATAAGTCTAGCAACTTCTCTGTGAAGATAAATAAGGTTAATTTTAGCCATAATACAGCATATCAAAGAAGAAAGTTGCAGTTTAGTTTATAATACTTATGAATCATTATGAATCATATCTTACACTTATTACGATGTGAACTTAAAACAATAGAGTCCAGAGACTTCACCTTCATCCTACACTGACTGATGTAAAGCAGCGCCACCCACTTCATTAAAATACGAACTCATGCTCCTAATTTCATACGTGAAAAACCATAATACGTCACTCCGGTGACGTATACATTTCACCCAAAGAGAGCGCATTTTATTGACACCATCACTGTTGAATGTTTGACATTGCTGACGGAGTCACACCCGCACCTTTGCTTAAGCTGCTTCGTCAACTATCAAAGTGAAGTTATCGAAGTAGTTCTTTATGTTTTGGAAACGCTCCGAGTTCTGCCACACACTGTGAGGTCAGTATCACCGTTTCCCTCATTATGTGCACAAACAAACCAACGCCCCACATTACTGATGTCGATACAATCATCATCGCACACAGGTTTCATTTTTCTATGGACCTTAGTCTGAAAGCAAATTTTATGTGCTTAAAAACTCGATTACAGCATGCTGTTACTCACAGACATAGTTATGTTACACTCCGCCAGATTACTCGCTATAATTCGGAGTCAGAGGGTCACAACTACGGTCAGCTAAGCCGAGTAAGTCGACCTAGTAATGTGTCTGACAAGTGATACCTCAACCGATATTGAGCACAGAGTAAAAAAATTCGGAGGCTACTTTTCAGCGCGACCTAATATTAAATTTTTGCTCTGTGTTGCTGCCGTTGCTGTATCCCGCTTTATGAGCTACTCCATATATACTGCTTATACGTTTGATAATTAATCATAAATCTTAACAATGTCATCGAATAACGGTTATATGGTTCGTCACATCCTTGAGCGCTATCATCCACTGGCATTATTACGTCTACGTAGGATCCTGACAATTTCTCATAAAGCTTTGTCATGTAAGTGATGTCGATTCCCACACATTGTTTCCATTAGGCTGTTCTTTCACAGTTCTAATTTGCTAAGCACTACTACCTAACTCCTACGCGGTCATTCTCAAGTTCATGATAGATGTTGGTACGTAATCCTCGTAAGCAGTATAAGACAAAAATCACACGCTATGTGTAACTGTGCATGTCGCCTGATCCTGCACTTCAGAATGAGCAATGCTCGATGTCGTATGGTTGTGGTTAACAGGATACGAACAGCCTGGCGTAAGCGGTGTCGTTCTTTAAGGACATTCACATTTTAGTGTGGTCCGTCCTATTCATCTATTCAGCTATTAACACGGCGGTGTTGGTTTAGTTCTAGAATCTTAGTTACTCATTTTCGTGAAGCACAATGTGACTGGACTGACGTTTGCGAACGCTTTCAATTGAATCACTACATTTATCTAGAAACTGCATTAATGAAACACAAATAAAAAGTCTATAGATCCAGAGAAGTAGCACCGTAGTTAGCATACCCGACACGCATTCGGGAGGACAACGGATCAAATCCCTGCCCGGCGATCCAGATTTACGGAAATACCGGGACGGTTCCCTTGAAAGGGGTCAGCCTATTTCCTTTATCATCCTTTCAATATTCGAGCTGGTGCACCACCTCTAATATCCACTCACTAGACGAGACGTTAAAAGTCTATCTTCCTTCTCTAAGAAATCTGTGAAATCTTCAGTTTCAGCTACTTCAGCCGTGGATCACTAATAATCTTTGGCCTCAACTGATGTAAATCATTGGCAGGAAATACTGTTTCATACATAAACTATTTAGTTTATTGTGCCTGTTGCAGAGGTTGTATACACACAAGCTCCTTTGCATTCACATCTTTTATTAAAATGTTGAAGTTAATTAACCATTTTAATACGTAATTCTATTCTAATACGCGTAAGACTATAGGATCTTCGCAAAGTGTGTCATCTTCAAATTAACTACTGCCACTTTTGCAATTCTACACTACTCAAAATAAAGGAGTCATTCTCTTATAAACCTTCCCCAAGTTAGGATGAATTTCTGATGGCGATGAACCATCTGAAACAAGAAAAGCATTAGCGCATTCGCGTGTGAAGGAACATTGCGTTGAACTTTACAGACACGTTCAAATAAGAACACTGCAGTAACGTATTTCGTTCCAAAACCAAGGCAACTTGACGAGAAAACTAAATAAGTTTCTCTCTGCGCAGGAATCACATAAATGTGCGAGCACAGGGGGACATAAGGAGATTTGGATCTGTTCATGAAGCATACTCGGATAGCCGATCTGTTAAGGAAACTACTCGCGTAAAGCTGGGAATCCGGATTCGAGTTCAAGTCTGGCACAAATTTTCATTTGTTTCCACTAAATTATATAGCTGGGGTCGTACTGTATTCGCAGTTTGCGAATACATTTCATGATGAAACAAAAAAAGTGTGATAGCGTGGCAGTTAAGGTTATCCACTAGAACGAGACATGTGACGTGCGACTATTTGAAAATATCATACTTGTCCCGAATTTTTGGACGAGATTTAAGAGCATAACAAAAACAAAATTTCGTTGGCATGAACAGTATCTTTGAATCTGGTGAGAATTTATTTTCTTTTTGTCCTCCACATGACTGTGAGCAGTGCTTTACGCGTTATGACACTAGTCGCTCCTAGGTAGGATGATGGGTTTTACGGACTTCGCCGCTCACCAGTTCTTGTGTTATCAAATGTGTACCTGCAATTATGGTCTACCGGGTTTTATCGCTACGTGCTACTAGTGCAGTATGTTAGCTGGAGTTACGGAGGAAGCAAGCGTTTTACCGGCGCTTGTTTACATGTCCTACTCGGTGTTTCCGCGCAGTTACAGCGCTCGCCTTATCTCGCGGTATTGTTTACCGGCGCGCAGGGGTAATGACCGCGAGCTGAATGCTGACGGCTCGTCCCTATGTTTAGCCGCGGAGGCAGCCTTCAAAGTGCGCTGCCAGAGGCCATCCGGCCCACCTGCTAGCAGCTATCCCCACTACGTCACTGTCAAATGTCAGCCCGGCAGCCGAAGGCACACCGTCCGTCACAGCGCCGCACCAGAGACCGCCGGGCAGTTAACACCTACCGACCAAGGATGCAGCACAGCCCAATACTATAGACGTGTACTTGCAGAGCTAAAACAGTGGAATGTTTTGCACAAGCAGAAAAAGGCCTTATAAAACATTGTTTGGTAGAGGAATCTGCTGCCTGAGCATGGCGGCTGAATGACAAAAGACTTGCAGCGCTTTAATTTCATGAATGGTTCAAGGTATAGAAACGAAGTTTCTTTCAAGTCATAGTAAAAGGAGATGTGTATAATTTTGTTGCCTGGGCAATACTGGTAAACCTTGTATTAATCGAGATACTGAAACAGGTACGGCTTTCCACACTTAAGAAGTGTTTTTTATTAATGGCTTTCCAAGCCTCTGAGAACATGGGTACAGTGATACAACACTTGTTTATGTTGACGTTGACATCCGGAGAGTTTGCTAAAGGCGAAAGGCAAAGGGCTGGAATCGGCTATTGTAGTGTAAACACGGCAGTAGCATGACAGTGAAGGCTCTGGCTCAAGAGATGCTGCCACACCTCATTCCCCTCTGCCTCTACTGTTCACGAACAAAGTGTAGTTGTTCAATGATTCCCTTATTATTCTGCAACATTATTGTTCTCTAATAGTTTCTATTAACTGGTTTTCCATGTCCCTCCCCGTTTTTCTGGAAAAAAGAATACTGGCTCCCAAGGTCACCCCTTAAACCCTGTGTTTCTCAGTTCTAGAACAGAGAATATTATCTCCCGTGCCTCTGCTTGTGACCTGGCAGTGGTGTGACACATTACACACAGAGCTACAGTCACCTAACATAGAGGCACAGAGACGGTGGGAGTGCAGCATCAGTGGCACAGAATGTGAAAAGTCCTTCCATAGTGTGATGTTTGTTTAAATAAAGACATCATAAATATTCCTATCACTCTCCAGCATAGTACAACTGGACATATCCAAACTTAGGGGAATTGGACTTTCATTTAGAAGAAGCAGTTTTGTGACATCAGGGAGGTGGAAAACACAGTGGCCATCTTGAATTCCATAAGTAATTTGACTACTGTAAATAACCTTTGGGGATGATAGGTTAAGTGATGTTTCATGTTGCTGAAAGTGGGTCAGCCGTAAAGATCAGACTTGTTACTACCTGTAGGGTAAAAATCATTTTTACATGTCCTGGAAATAGCCAACAGGCAAAAACTAGCAGGAGACAAACATTTTTATCTAGAAAAAAGTCTTGGATCTACAAGGGAAATGAACATGTTTTGTCCTACTGTGAACAGCAGCCCATAAAGGCTCAGCCTGCCATGAGGGCTGGGGAAACTGCAGGAAATCTGGCAACAATGCAGGTTGAACCAGTATCCCAAGCCAGCTGTCTTGAATTTTTTGAATTTCACACTATCAGGACAATACACCATCTCGGATTTCTCAGTCTCCCTCCAGTTTACACATAGAACAACAGCCCTACTTCCACAGTAATATAGTTGCAAAGCGATTTAGAAAAGATTGCTGTATGGTGTGGCAGGTGGCAGTTGACGCTAAATAACGAAAAGTGTGAGGAAATCCACATGAGTTCCAAAAGAAATCCGTTGGAATTCGTACTCGATAAATAGTACAATTCTCAAGGCTGTCAATTCAACTAAGTACCTGGGTGTTAAAATTACCAACAACTTCAGTTGGAAAGACCACATAGATAATATTGTGGGGAAGGCGAGCCAAAGGTTGTGTTTCATTGGCAGGACACTTAGAAGATGCAACAAGTCCACTAAAGAGACAGCTTACACTACATTCGTTCGTCCTCTGTTAGAATATTGCTGCACGGTGTGGGATCCTTACCAGGTGGGATTGACGGAGGACATCAAAAGGGTGTATTATAACGTAATAGGGGAGAGAGTGTGGCAGATATGATACACGAGTTGGGATGGAAGTCATTAAAGCAAAGACGTTTTTTAGTCGCGGCGAGATCTATTTACGAAATTTCAGTCACCAACTTTCTCTTCCGAAAGCGAAACTATTTTGTTGAGCCCAACCTACATAGGTTGGAATGATCATCAAAATAAAATAAGAGAACAGAAACGTTTAGGTGTTCGTTTATCCCACGGGCTGTTCGGGAGTGGAATGGTAGAGAGATAGTATGATTGTGGTTCGATGAACCCTCTGCCAAGCACTTAAATGTGAATTGCAGAGTAGTCATGTAGATGTAGATGTAGATAGGACTGATGAGACATCCAACACCACAATTGGGCTATTTTGATTTTCCTATCAAATTTTGAATTTCCCACCATTCTTGAATTTTCTTTTTTTTATGCATAGGGTGAAGAAAGTGTAAATTACTGTACTGTTAAAATGAAAAAGTATTTTACATTAAATGCAGGGCATTAAATACAGAAAGATAACGATAAATAAATAGGATTTTGTGAATTACAGTCCTAGAAACATATTTTATACAAAGATAGAGAAATAAATGAGGACAAAAAGTATGTTAAATCCTCATCTATTATTTGAACAGTAATGATAATACACTGAAACTTATTAATATCTAGTGATATTAACAGCATTGGCGATTATACATATACACAATATTATAAGATTAGTTACTCAATCTGCAGATAGGTGTACGAACATTATTTATACTGGAGTAGGGAAAGTGCTTTCTAGAAGTTTTTCAGAAAAGGAACATTAGCCATCTCAGTCTGCTCATTAACGATGTTATAAGGGGACGAGTTTTTGTGTGTGCATATTTATATATCCTCTAACAGCTTCATATTGGCTTTCTTCTTTGCTATATCTAATATTTTCATGTGGCTCTTAGTGTTTCTCACTGAATGGTTTTTTTCCCCATAATGCTTGAAGATGTTCTTTGTAGCTGATCTCAAAATTTCTTCCTGTCTGAACGATGTCGAATTTTGTGCACAACTACATATTGCTGATGTACTGTAGGGGGCCTTGAAAAGACTTACATTTTTGATCACTTTTTGCTGTAATTTACTATTAGAAGAGAAGCTGGGTTTTAATATTTGTCTTTTTAAATAAAAATGTAATTTGGCATGAAAGTGGGCGTATGTATGGGGTAACGGTATATTCAGGTTTGGCTTTTCAGGAGACTGATGTGTATTGAACTGCTATTATGTGCAGCTGTGGTTTTTGTTGTTATTTTATCGAGTTTGTCTACTATTATAGGCTCATAGCAATTATTATGAGCTCTGTTTTAATGTCATTGATTTCATCATGTTGAACTGCGTGACTCATAGCTCCTTCTCGCATTTGGTATACCAAGACTCTGAAATGTGACATTTTGTGTTCACTGGGATGACACAAGGCATTGTCATTCCTGACGACTGTGGTGGTCTGAGAATAAGTATTTAACTCCCTAATACTTCTGTTTAGCGCTTCATCACTACTAGTATGATTTTTAATACTATAATTGAAGATTCGAATTTTTGCATCAACATGCAGATGAATGTTCTATTTTCTCATCTCATACTGATTGCCAGTGAATGAACATGTGAACTTATTCATACTGTAAATTATTATGGTGAAATTACTAGCCGCGCTGAGTGGCCACGTGGTTTGAGGTGCCATGTCACGAACTACGCAGCTTCTCCCGCTGGAGGTTCAAGTCCTCCCTCGGACATGGGTGTGCGTATTGTTCTTAGCATAAGTTAGTTTAAGTAGTGTATAAGTCTAGCGACTGATGACCTCAGCAGTTTGGTCCCTTAGGAATTCACACACATTTGAACATTTTAATTACTCAGTTGTTTTACTATATGCAGATACATGACATTTTCTTTTAAAAACCTTTTGGAATTTCCACCAGTATTGGCCGTCATTCAACTGTCTCGTTCTATTGATATCCGAAAAACTATACTGTGAATGATTTCAACAATCCCTACATAAAGTTGTAAATTCATTAAAGACCATGTCAGTTCCTAGATGTGCCTGCTAAGGCAGTAATAAAGTTCAATTTATCTGGAATAATGCTTTTAAAAATACCTATCCATTCTCGAAATGAACACTGTCGGGATCGGTCCCCAATGAAGTTTTTGCTGTGCAGTAGAGTCTGCACCGATATGAAACTTCCTCACGGATTAAAACTGGAAGTCTGTAAGAAAGGAAATGAGGTACTCGCAGAAGTAACACTGTGAGGATGGGTCATGAGTCATGCTTGGGTAATTCATTCATTAGGGCACTTGCCCTGCAAAAAGAATAGGTCCCAAGTTCTAGACTTGGTCTGGCACACAGTTTTAATCTGACAGGAAGTTTCACCATCTTGATGCATTAGCAGGGATATGGTAACATTCATCTTCCCACAGACACACAGGCCAACAATATCGATCTGACACTGTCTGACAGTAGTGACCCATTCTCCTTATTCTGTTTTTCTGAAATATTCTCATCCCTATGAGCTACATTGAAGTCCTCATGAAGACAATGTTTCGTTCACCCACTCCTGTTGAATACTATAGGACTACACTAGCATACAGGGGTTTTTGTAGGAATAAAGAATAGAAGTCTCATACACACATTTCTTTTATTTCGACAAATATCTGGGTGTATATACATATTCGAATAAGAATGAAGTTCTGTACCTGCCTCAAGTGTAGTAAACTCATACATAGTTCTGTGTACTGATATGCAACAGGCATAGAAATATTTAGCTACAATTTCTTCTGTAGAATTCGGAGTTTGCTGTGACAGTCCACAGGATTACTGTAAGGTTTACAGCTAAATCTCTGGTTGAGTACTGTATAGTGTAACTGCTATACATTAAATTCCTGAATCTCTGTTCCTGTATGTGAATCGATTCCATTTCGTTAAAAATTTAGATTGTTTGTGGGAAGTCACCATCAATGATTCTGTGTTCACCTAGTATCACTGCCGGTGTCAGAGTATTTCGAGGATCATGCCTGCAATTGCGACTGAATTGTCACACAGACTGTCACTCTATAGAGGGTAAATTCACTTCGACACCATAATAACATGGGTTTTCAAAAACTTGTGATGGCCTGAACTCATAAACAAAGAGCTTTCTGATGCTGACACATTTATTTCCACCTGAATTTAGAATGAAAGACGTATTGACAATTTATGTATGTACTTCTACTGAAATGTCTTCAGCAGAGGTACTGCACAACATCATCTGGAAAAAAGAAAATAAAACCAGTTTTAACGATGCGCATGTAGAACACACATATATGTAAGAACATTGGTGATACTCATAAAATGTCAGCTGTTTAGATGGAGCCCGACATTTCATCTCGACTAGTCGATCACATGTCTCTAACTGAAATCATTACATATCAGAGTGAATTGGTTAATTTAGCAAAAATGTGTGTCATTCATCTATTGTGGTTACTTGTGTGGGGGTACTTAATGTTAAAATCTTTGATAGTATAAAAGACTGTCTTCAATCTATAGAATGGAACAGTCCTACTAGCACAGCTCTATTTGGAAGCTACTGCAACTGCTACTAAATCAACTGTGCTGCACCAACCACACATCTTTATTCACTATTGAGAGAGATAATGGTCTAGGAAGACGGCTATTAATATATGATTATCACATTCAGGCTTCTTTATTCGTTGATTTGCTACTAGTTTTGAATACTGTATTCTTTGATTATCTCATGGGAAGGTTCATGTATTATTATTTCACGAAATTTCTTGTTTTGACTGCGCCAAAATTTATGCATTATGTGGAGTAACTTAAAACTGTAAAACCCTGGAAAGTGAATTTTTATGAGTCTGCTATAACCAGGCCTGCATATTCCCACAGAACTGAGTGCTTTCTCTTGTGGATGAGTAATAGGGAGGGGTAAAAATATCTTTTATGTTCACTGGAAATAGGTCATAAACATATAATCAGGCTGGTCACTAGCTGCAGGGTGAAACAAATCCTTAGTGGGTTCTTGGAAATAACTCGCAGTTTAAACAAACATCCTTTATGTTAGTTATAAATAGCATCCATACTAATTGGATTTTCAATTTGGAATGTGGTAGAGATATGGGAGAAAACCGAACGCTTAGACTGGTAGGAGAAAGACAACTTGTTTCTAACAGGCAAGTTTGAACATGTAAGAGGTAACAAACATCTTATGCCCTGAATGTAAATAACACCTCATGCAGATGTAGGCATATCTGGGAAAAACCATATTTTTTCTCAGCTATGAGTAGAAATGAACCCAGGGAAATGTGTTTGAATGGTAACTGAAATGTTATGGGGTCGTATTTCGAACCCAGCCGTTGCTTAAATTTCGGAGAAAAATCATCAGTAATGATGGCCAAAGAAATCTGGCATAAGAGATCAACCTCAATTTAACAAAGGCCTTGTTAAAGGCACTTGCAGCTGGCAACAGGCACATGCAGGAGGGCTCTTTGTAGATTAATGTGTGGGCTGGTCCCTGAACTGCAAAGTCCTCAGAAGGGAGGATGGAGGGAGGGGGCGGCGGCAGTGGAGCCCACTGCCTTACCTGCTCCCGGGCCTCTCCTCCAATTTCCTGCAACCTTTATGCTTCTAAAAGAATAGTAGAATTCAGTCATGTTTTGGCGCTTCTGGATTAGAAGATGCAATATTTCTCGTCAGGATCAGCCAATGATTCTCACTGATCGTAGCTGCATTGACTTATCTAATACATTTGGAGAAAGGAATTACACTCATCCAATATGGAAGACTGGTAAATATGCTCATACACACACTGACGTTCAACAAAAAATACAATTTGTAAGGCACATATAATTCTAATGCTCTATGAACCATTCTACTCCCAACTTACCCCCAAAAAGTACTAACATATTCAAACTGTAGCAACATCATTACGAAAAATTACAAAAAGAAAAGACAAAAGGTTACTGCTAAATACATACAACAACTTTGACAATTTTAACACCTATTAGAAGACACACTGCTTCCTTAGTGTTGCTCATCTCTACCAAAAGATCATGCACTGCAGGAAAAAAACTTAGTGCCCATCGCAGGACAACATCGATTGTAAATGTACTAGTAAATGTACTAGTAATAGTTTAGACGTCACCCGCCAGCAGATACCGTAGTGGTGTATCTGCCAGAGCGCCATCTGTCTGTTCTTTAATGGGGAATGCACACAGCCAGATGGCTCTATCTGGTGCAAACGTATGGAGCAAGCAGGTAATCATGCCACAGAGATTGGCTCGTGGTTCCTACAGCCAACTGAACGAGTTTGAAAGTGGTCAAATTGTGGCCTTTTGATTGACGGGGCGGTATTTTCAAAGAACTACCACACAAGTCGGACGTGCTGCGTTAGTTGTGCAACGATGGTGGTATCAGTGGTCACGTGAACATTCTCACATTCACAGCTGAGGCTCTGGACATCCACGCAGCGCATGCACCCACCTGGGTTGTAGTATTGTAAGAACAGCAGTGGCAGATCGTACAAAAAAAAAAAAAATCAAATTACTCTGAGCACTATGGGACTTAACTTCTGAGGTCATCAGTCCCGTAGAACTTAGAACTACTTAAACCTAACCAACCCAAGGACATCACACACATCCATACCCGAGGCAGCATTCCAACCTGCGACCGTAGCGGTCGCGCGGTTCCAGATTGTAGCGCCTAGAACCGCTCGGCAGATCTTACAGCTACCACAGCTCGGATAACAGGGCTTGCCAGACCAGACTTGTCAACAGAAACCGCTGCCAACTGATTACTAACAGTGGGACAGCGGGCACTCAGACCCCTAGCCTGTCTCTACAGTCTGGAGCCGAGCGACCGCTACGGTCGTAGGTTCGAATCCTGCCTCGGGCATGGATGTGTGTGATGTCCTTAGGTTAGTTAGGATTAATTGGTTCTAAGTTCTAGGTGACTGATGGCCTCAGAAGTTAAGTCGCATAGTGCTCAGAGCCATTTGAACCATTTGAACCCCTAGCCTGTTTTCAAATGGTTCAAATGACTCTGAGCACTATGGGACTCAGCTGCTGTGGTCATTAGTCCCCTAGAACTTAAACCTAACTAACCTAAGGGCATCACACACACCCATGCCCGAGGCAGGATTCGAACCTGCGACCGTAGGAGCAGCGCGGCTCCGGACTGGAGCGCCTAGAACCGCACGGCCACCGCGGCCGGCCCTAGCCTGTTTTCCACTCACGCCAGAGCAGCAACCTGCACAGCTCGACTGGGGTCCATCAGAGTATCACTTGAAAGATGGACTAGCGCGCCGTCGTTTTCAGCTGTGAAAGCAGATTCTGCCTGCACGCAAATGATGGGCGCTGTCTTATACAGTGTATTTGTCTAAGATACATTGGCTCCAACCCAGGCTTTATGATCTGGGGTGCGATAAGCTGTGAGCTGTGCACGGCTCGCGTTTATCCCATTTGTTTGTCATCCTCTATTACGGTACTGCGGCCTCGTTTTCTTATTCCATTTGCTAGCAACACTAACTTCCTGCCTTACTTGCCCATGCATGGCAGCAGCACCACGTGTGGATAAGTGCACTGTCGTACCATCTCTGGAGCGACCGATATTATTTCCGGGTTGTCGTGTGTCTGGCAGTCAGTTGGAGACGGACCAGCAGTGCAGTCGGGACACGGCAGCAGTGAAGTCGGGGGACGGAGTGCCAGTGAGGTGCCGACAGCCAGTGCTCGCCGACGGCTGGCGACACACATGAACTGTCCAACGCAGGGAGATTGGAGCGTAACGACCGTTGGTTGGTCGTTCATTTGGTCATCTCATCGGACAACGTATATTTGGTCCTTTCACCATTTCCGGGTCTGGGCAGTTGGTCAGTTGATGTGGAGCAGCGAGGAAATCTCCTCGTCACGTAGTTTGGCCGGGCCCACTGACGGCCTCTATGCGGTGTCGGAGTGTGTGGTGCTGTTCCCATTGCTACGAGGTTCGTGGCTCATCGATCATGGACATGAAAGTTGAGTTTTGACTTAATCTACCACAAAGTCACGACTGTTCACATTTGTGTCATTTGGAGTTCTTTGTTGGCTGTTGGGGTATTCCCTCGAGCAACAACGTTTTCAAGTTGACAAATTTTAGCCACCCTCCGGTGGAGTTTAACTGTACTTAGTTACTTGAAGTGAAGTGCGCTAGCGGAATCTTCCGCCTTGTGGCCGTTAATGTTCCGCTAACTTGCCCAGGCTGTTGATGGAAATTCAGATAGTGTATCTTCCTTATCGTTTTGTCACTGTCCACAATAATGTGTAGTTTGACAGCTCAATGTATAATTGGTTGTGGGCGCCAATACCTTCTACGTTGTTCCATTGAACTCCCTGTTGTGTGCTGGTCTGGTCGTGGGTCCGTTGGCTGTATGTCGGTTGGGTTGTCGTCAGATCGACAATGGTTGAGCCGACTGTCTGTCTCACCTAAACGAGCATTAGTGTTTGAATTCCAGGCCGACCCCCGGAAATTCTGAACGCCCTTGGCTGTACTGCCTTTTCTTGTTTGTACTTGTTGTTTGTACTTGTATGGCTTCTAGCCGATTTTTAGATTAAGGTTGTTTTGCCCTTAATGCGTCAGATGGTTTGGGCCTTCAGCCTAATTTAAGAACTGTTTTATGTTAAGCCTTTGGCATTTTTAAATTATTGTGTCTTAAGTGTTGGGCCTTCAGCCGATTTTCAATTTAAGTTGTTTTGCTCTTAAAGTGTCAGATTCTTTGAGCCTTCAGCCTAATTAAGAAACTGTTTTAAGATAAGGCCTTGCCTTTTAAATTTCTGATTATGGTTGAGCTTTAAGTTATTGGCTTTCAGCCGTTTTCAACTTAAAGTGGTCTTGCCCTTAAGGCATGAGATTTTACGGCACAATCAGCCGCTAATTAAGTTCCAAAACTAAAGCTGTGTTTTTTGTTAAATTTATTTGCTCTTGTAATATTTGATCAAATAAAGGGTATGTTCGAGTGTAAGTGACAGCCGCGTATTTTGGCCCCTTTCCTCAACTTAAACTACCTGTCCTGTCCTGCGGGTTTAGCAGGGCGTCTCAAGCTGCAAATCTCTTTCACCTCTAGTATTTCTGAAGGGGAAGCTAACCAACACACAGTACGTGTAGAGTGTTGTTAGACCTGCTATTCTGCCGTTCTTGCGATAGGAAGATGATGTCTTGTTTCAACAGGATAAACCTCGCCAAAACTGCCTGTGAAGGTCAACATGCTCTGCAAGATGTGCAGCAACTTTCCCGGCCAGGACGATCTTCGAACTTTTCTCCAAGCTAGCATGTGTGATATATGATAGGACGGGAAGTGACTCATGCGACTCGTCAGCCAACAACTCTTACAAAACTACGTGAACGGGTCGAGCAGATTTGGAATGACGTATTCCAGGACAGCGTTCGCCATCTGTACAAGCGACTGGATTCCCGACGCAGTGCCTTCAAAGCTGCGCATGGAGGCCCCACCCCATACTAATATTTGTGTCTCAGCATGGTTCGATACCTGGTACCTCAGAACCGCTAGTACTTTTCATCTGTAAATTTAATCATTTCATGTGCACCATATGCGTTGTTGCAAAAATAAATCTTGAGTGAATTGGATATCTCTAAAAGGATGTACCATTTTTTCCCCGGCAGTGTATTTTACCATAATCAGAGTGCAGACGTGGTCCTCGCCTGCACTCGTTTCCTGCTCATTGTTTAGTATCTCTTGCTGAATACGGCCCAGAGCTGGGTTCTGTATTCCAACCATCTCTACTGCTCCATTTTGCCAGCCCCTCAGCTGTCCTAGCATGTCATTGTCCAGATAGGGTCTCTTCGCATCATGTCTGCGTCTCTGACGTCTCTAATTACGCCTCTAATTTTAAACCTTCTGCTGTTGCTATTCTCTAAAGCGTTGCCACTCATACGCTCATTATCCTGTGAGTCTTTGTACTGGTATCTTTCTGTTTCAGCGCTCACTCACCCATCTTCTCAGATCACTGTTTTGAACAGAGAACTCTTGTGTTATGTTCGCACTGTCAGTTGAACCACCTCATCCCTGCTGTATTGATGGTCGAAATGCTAATTCCATTTTAGCGTCTCTGCGAAATACTTTGAGAGATGTCTGAGGCGGAGCATTTATTATGCACCATATTTTTTTCTGCAGCAGACTTGTAAAACTTCATAACTTCGGATTATATTTCAACAAAGGCTTTACAGTGCCTTGTGACTGGTAAAATTTTTGCGATTACATCTCCACTTACGTGGCTACTCATGAGTTCCAACTTCCTCTGCGTTGGCCAGCAGGCTCTCCTTAAACTGCCTAGTGCATACCTTAATATGCAGGTCTTCGTCTGCGGTATAAGGAATTTCTTCAGCAAGAAGTAGTGTTCGTCATCAAAGTCCTGTTCATTGATGGACGCAGACACCGATACTTCACACAACTCTCTCGCAATGGCCCTGTCTTGCTTCATCGATGGCATGCCACTAGGCTACCAACTTTTTCACAAATATTCCATTCAGTATCTGCTCTCTGCTCGGGGCATTAATGCTTTCGCCACTCGTGGTCGCCGAATCTCTCTTCTTCGCTCTTGTAATTCTCGTTTCCGTAAGTCTCCAGTTTCCTAGAGTTATTGACTATCTCATAGCGAACAAAAAGCTTGCAGGACTAGCACAACATGTAAGAGTGCACGGAAGTAGAGATGCAGATTGTTTTCTGGTGAGTGCAAAGGCAAACCCGATATCTAAATGGAAGAAACAAACTATAATGAGTCGAAAACTCAAAGTTTACAACGTCTGCCTTCTGTAACAGGACAGTGTAAGACATCGATTTCAGCAGCGAACTGCGCATTATTTATAAACAGATCAACAGATAATGATATAAATACAGAATGGGAAAACATAAAAGCATATGTGATCCAAGAGGCGACAGACGCAATGGGTTAGAACAGAAATCTGGGAAGAGAACAGGTGTCAAAATGCGGGATGAAGATATAGCAAATGAAATTTCACAGAAACAAAAAGCTTATATTAAAACGCATGAGCACAAAACAGAAGGAACGAAACTGCAATATAAAGAAAAACATAACTGTGCTAAGAAAATAATGAGAGAAAATAATCAAGTATCCTGGGATAGAATGACATCAAACACTGAAAATGATCTGTATGGCAGACAAGAGACGACTTAAAAATTCCTGAAATAACATAACAAACAATGAAAAGATTCTGCATGATGACAAGTAATAGACAAAGGAGTTTGTATAAAACACTGTCAACAAACACGTGTAGAAAACAGTGATTAAATTGAACTAACGAAAATAGATCAGGACAGAGAAAAAGATGATGAAATATACCAAAAGGACTTATTACATTGGAGGAGATACAAGAAACATTAACGGCGCGTTGTACATGAAATTCGTTGAAATTTGACTTTTCTGTTTTCTCCTTCATAATGTACTTTGGACTTTCCTGAAAATTTTGATATATAATACATTAAAATCAGACAATTGTGAGACCTTCAAATAATATTATGAATGTTGACATTTGACTGTCAAATTTCACGGCTACGCATATACTGCCACAGTTGAGCAGTGATAGCTTGGGAGCTACGCAGTCTAGAAGGCTGTGAATTGCTTTGTTTTGTGCCTACTGCTGCGTCTCAGAAGCTGGCATTACGAATAAACAAATCAGTCTTTTGTTCCTGATACTAGTTTTCGTTGAAAGTAATGTGATTATCGGCTATTTTTGTAGTAAGCTAACTGCTATTGCTCTTTATACGTACATAAAATGATGAAGCGTAAAACTAACTTCAAGAAACACAAATTTGAGGGTAACAGATATGTGGGAGCTGCATTTTCTTCTGAAGTTCTTGGCAACGTGTGTGCTAGCAGTGAAGAAAACCACGATAATGTTTCTGAAGTGATCACATCCCCTAGTTCATCGAAAAGAAAAGTAACTTTAGAAACGGGTGACAGCGACAAAAGTAATGATATTATGGCAATCAAACTTATTTACAGAGATTTGGCAAATCCTGAGCTTCTAAAGAAGTCCTTACATGGGAAGACTCAGAATGTGAATGAGTCCTTCCATAACGTTGTGTAGTGCCATGTGTCTAAAAACGTATTTGTTGGCCTTATGATCCTAAAGTTAGCAGTTCTGGAGAAGTTAGAGGTAAGATTTGGACATACCACAGCTAAAGGACTGTGGGAACTGGATGAGTTTCGTGTATGTGAAGCAGAGTTAGCTTTTCAGCAAACGACGAAAGAAGCAAGAGAGAAAAAAAGGGGGCTAGCACTGGGCTGTTGTGATACTGAAGAAGACACAGACTATGGGCCAGGGCAGTTATAATGCATAAAAGATGCACAAATGTAAGTCTGTATAAGAATTTGATATAAGAAAGTTTTAAACCTCAGTATCTCTGAACTACATTTTTTGCAAGAAATGACCCATTTTCTAAAAAGTACTGATGGTTGAGACATGAAATTTTCACAGCATGCCAAGTGTGAGATTAAACACATATGTAGCTAGAGTAATTAAAATATCCTGAGTTGTGTTGTTTTATGTTCATTTATTTACAAAATTTTCTCTAAAAATTTAGTGTTTGAAAAAAAAATATTAATGCCCCACAATACAATTTTAGTAATAATTCTAGTTCAGTGCATCTAGAAAGGTGCATTCAATAGTTATGGAAAATTGTAAGATGGTGTCTTAAAAAGTTTCCAGTATAATGGGTCATAAAATTCGATAATTTAACATTGGCGGCATAGGCCATGCAATGTCCCCTTAAAGAAGATGAAGAACAGAAAAGCAGCACGACGCGATAATATCAATGCATAACTTACAAAATGCAGAGGATTGCTGTTAGAACCGAGGCTGTTCCGTTTATTAAATGAATATAGAGAATGAAGGATGAGTCCCTACTCTTGGAGAGTGGAGGATGTAATATCACTCTATAAAAATGGAACTAGAAATGGTTGTGAAAACTACAGAGGAGTAAGCCCTTGAACACGGACTGTAAATTATATACTCAAATAATTAACAACAGACTGAAAAGAATAGCTTATGCGTTCTTACTGGACGAACAAAATGGTTTTAGAAAAGGACGATCATGCAGTCTACATCAATATCATATTCAGCAAGCCACATAATAGTGTGTGATGGAGGCAATGACAGATTACAATAGTGCGGCACACAACTGAAAAGTGAGCAGAACATAAACTGGAGATAGCTGTTGCTAAATCTCTGGTGTATAGGGTCGTGGTCCACGAAACTTTTCTGTTCCTAACGTTTCGTCCGGAACTGCGCTGGACATCTTCAGAAGCATTGGTACTCCTTTGAGCCTTGCAATGCTTCTGAAGATCTGCAGCATATTTCCAGACGAAACGTTGGGAGCAGAAGAGTTTCGTGGACCACGACCTAATAGGCCGGAAGTTTTACCAGCAGCAATGTCATTTGGGCGAGAAAACCTTCATTCTGTTATAATCTGGAGACTCACATTGGATTTGCAGATCATGAAAAAGCCTTTGATAGAGTAAGTAGGTGTATGCTGTGCAACGTAATGGAAAGATGAGGTAATCCTAAACAATTCTAGTCATAAAAACTTATATTTAAAAAACGAAATTTTGATTAATTCAAACAAAGAGAGAACAGGATCAAGAGCAGTTAACAGACGAATACAACACCGACTTTATTTAACATGTACATAGACGTCACTGTTAGACAATGGAAACAAGAGTTTAAATCAGGAATAACATTAATTCCAAGAAACTCACATTTAAATACTAATGCCTAAATAACTTTAGAAAACATGGACAATGATTTCCAATTTTAACTACATTGCTTGGATTCAATAGGTAAAATAACTTGGAAACATCAGGAGATAAAATTAAAGTTTTGGATTTAAAGGAAAATGCACAATGCACTTTAAAATAATTCTAAATGGAAAATCTGGTGAACAAGTACATAACTTTCAATTATTATGTTGTGGGCTAAGTTACAAATACGATAATGACATCTCAAATAAGTTAAACAAGTTTCAAGTGATATAATGTAATGGTAGCATCTTGCTCACATACAGAAGCGAGACTTTGACCATAACCAGAAAAGGCCAGGGGACGACGCAACAAGTTGAAATGGAGCATTTAAGGAAAGTAAAAGGATATACTCTGAGATATTAATTAAAGAATTCTGAATACAGAAAGAATCAAATATATTTTGTGCAATGAAAGTACAGAATACAGAATAAAGAAATGGAAGAAACATATTGAAAGAATGGGGGCAGGAAGATTGTCAGACATCTAACAGACTATAGACCTCAATTAACGAGAGATTCAGAAGAACCATGGAAATGGTGGCTTTTGTGGAGACACAACATGCCATCAGCCTAGTCCATGAAGCGAAGAAGAAGAAGGAGAAGAAGAAGAAGAAGAAATCGCCACTCTCTCTAGTCAATGAGCAGACTTAATGTCAGACAAGATGACCAACTGCAGTGCTTGTTACCTTGACTGAATAATAAGGGAATCATAATTGAGTTTGGCCACTGTTCACATCAATAACTCTGTTTCAATGAGAACAACAAACTTAGGTATGCAAATGGGTTATATTTATTATGAGTGGGTCGCCTAACCATGGAAAAGTTATAGGGCAAATTAAAGAATTCTGTAACTCAAATCAACTCTAACATATTTTTATTTGCTCTAATTATTGGACACAATACACAAGTAGTAAACTGAGAGCAATATTTTCTAAAAATTTGGAACTCACACAAATATGTTAACAATGTGCAGAAGTACCAAATTATATGGAAGACTGCATGGAGAAAACACAAGTAATCCTTGACAGCTCGCTAATTCAATGTTAATGAGACAAAATAACATGCTATAATCAAATGAGCAACTCAAGTTGGACGCTAGAACAAATAAGTAGAGAGCTACACGGTGCAAAGATTACACTACCACAGACTGCAGAATTTACATTTCCCCAATATCACGAAGTATTAACCCATCAGCCTCAGACAGCAACTAGGAGCTCAATCCCACGGTGGCCAGAAAATGAATACCACAAAAGATACTTCTCTCTCTTCAACTCTCTACCTTGAAAAAACCTGCATGGAGGGGATAGTCAACACTGCTCCAACGTGATGGACAAGATTATCCCTAATTTCATGAAGAAACTAGGGGTGCAGCAGAAAAATTCCACTCTTGGTGTAAAGATGCACATTAACCACAAGAGATGGGTACTGGCCTCGAGCAGTCTCTCCTCGATAGGTTGGCCTCCCTGTACCAAGCATGGTGGTGGGGCTTGTCAGATTGACTGGATGACCAATATTATGGAGTAAAAGCTACCATCTTTCACATGCTGATTGAGCAGTGATGTGACATCTCTACCTTCGATGTTCGAGCAGAAAAAGGCAAAAATGTCATACTCAATTGCACTGTGGGGGAGCAGTGGTGGCATGGCACTTCCTGCCTTTCAGCCACACCAGGAGCCAGATCTTTCCACCAAAGCACAAAGTAGGACAGTGTCTTACTTTCATGTAAACTGCCCATCTCCTGGGCAGGTTCGCCTCTCCTTATGAGACTCACTGACTACCTTCTGCCAACGACATGACCTGAAGACTACAAAAGGTGTACACATTTCCGGTGGTAAAAATGCAAAGCCTTCCTCCTAAAACCACATGCCCTGTACTCTCAATAAAATAACAAAAATAATCACCAAATATTGGCAGAAAATGAAACAACACCGCTTCGTGGTATGTGACAGTGATGTCACATATAAACAAAACACAAATGAGCACATAGGCAAATAAGGATGAAAGTTCGTAGGACTGAAAAATGACTTTGGGTGGAAAATAATTTATGAAATATTTTAAATTAACTTCATTACTATTCAGAAAATAGACACGAAAACTCTTAAAAAAGTTATACAAATATCCGTTAAAAGACCACATGGGTGTACAATATGTTTTACAATTCCTGTAATACTGTAAGATAATAAAGTGAAAGACGACGTGTATCAGATGACTCCATAAAGGATAGATATTTGTTCTCACATATTTAAATAAAAACATGATCGAAAGAAAGGGTTGCTCACATGGATAAATAATTGCAAAAAGTATCTTCCGCAGATGCACCTGAAAAGTCATGTAATACCGAATTATGGCAGTGTAATGCAAGCAAACAACGATCTCACAACAATTATGGGCGCTGCAGCTTAGACATGCACAGGGCAGTAAAGAACAAGGCACATGTCTGAACTTTCAAATCGCCAGCAGGCATTGTGATGTCAATAGCTTCAGCCGGTGACGAAGAGAAGTGTTCCCCTCTCCACATGACCATATCCAACTTGAAGCTGTGCGTCAAGCCACCTGATTAACTGACGAAGCTTCGCGCTCAAAATACAGCTTGAAGACATTCTTTTTCGGCGCTCAACCAAAGATAAGACTTTTCTAGCAGGGGAAAAGATGCACGACGGAATTTTGGTTTCAGGTTCACTAACCTTTCTACCTAAATTGAACCCTTACTAAAATTCAAGGCAAATAAATCCGTAATAATAGTGAACATAAGAGTTTCCTGACGTGAGTATCGTATGGGGTACAATACTCAGAAAACTTTTGTGTCAGCTGATTCTGGTCGCGAAAGCTTACGCAGTTACATAACAGACAGATTTCGCACCTACAGAGGAACAGTCTTGAGGAATCTGATTGAAGCAGGTGCCATTTTGAGAGGTTTTAACGATATGCCGAAGATGAAGGCAGCTATTAGATTCAGGTAAAAATGGCACCTTTCTATTCCTCGAGGAGGCGCAGTGATACAGTGACGCCTGTGTTTCGGTGATTGAGGCCAAGACAGGCTCTTAAACGCCTGTGGACAGAAAACCTCGTCCGTCCTCCAAGTCGCAGCCAGAAGTCCTTGGCCACTGCTCCTCCCAGCAGTTGGTGCTGGGCCTGTTTTCTGAGGTCGGAATCTCAGTATAGAGTGGACACTCCGACGTCGTAAAACCCCAGAATCCAGCCTCCTGAGCCTCGCTTTCTGCCAGTTTTCGGACCAACGGTTGCAACGAGACGACTTCGACGCTAACACTCTCTGCTCTTGGCACTTACTGCCTCGAGCCAAATTACAGTTTATTAGTCCATTACGTTGAACAGAAGATGGGAATGTCACCTACATGCAACCTGCGTGACTACGTCGTCCGTTTCCGTGAAATGACATTTTCAGCCATGTGGTTAAGAAGTTACTGCAACCTGCCTCCCTCCTTTCTTTTCCACCTCTGTCGTTACATCACGGGTTCACAACAAAATGACATTTTCAGCCATGTGGTTAAGAAGTTACTGCAACCTGCCTCCCTCCTTTCTTTTCCACCTCTGTCGTTACATCACGGGTTCACGACTCTCTAGCATGTCAGGGTTCACACTTGCATTCAACTGTACACATCATCTTAGTAGCGTAAGTTGGGTTTAAGGCATTTTGTAATTCGTGTGTTGTTGATTCTCTGCCAAAGTCTGTCTCGTAAGTAATAGTAGAAGTCAGCGAAAGCAGTTCTCGGCTGTATATTTGTGAACTCTGGTAGGGCACACTTCATTTTTGGTCTTCAATTTGCTTTATCAGTGTTGTATTTTGTATTCGCTGTCCACTTTGCTCAGTCAATTAATTAGGACCTCCTGAAAGTAGGGACTAGATCGATTGCCATCCACGGTCTAGACCAACAAGGAAACGATGTGACCTCGTATTTTACAGAGAAGAAAATCGCACTAGTAAAATACCAGCCCCAGAAATCGAACCTGCGTGAAAATTTTGGCCATATTTCTAACAGCATGCAGTTATGAAGTTCTGAATTTACAGCCTTTAAACTTCACGCGTTCTGGTTTTTTGTCATTCGCTCCTCCCTAATGTCCGAACACGAAGTGACAAAGTGCCCTTTCCTATTGGGGGAATGTTGGAATGTTGAAAGCACGAGGAAAAAGTGAGGGGAGGATATCACGTCTGCCAAACGTCTTTTGAAACCTTGTTCAACTACACGTTGTTTTTCGCGAAAAGAGTGCGTACTGTGTCAGCATACTTTGTCTCAAAATCACGATGAATGTATATCTAAGCAACTCAACAGTTGAATACATTATGGGAAAGGCAGTGATCAATGTCTTACAAATATTTACTATTAAAAACAGTCTTCATCACGATTTATTTATCAAGGTGACCGGTTTCGACCACTACTGTGGTCATCTTCAGACCTACAAGTTGTATGCAAAGCTTTAATTAGAGGGCTACATACATTAAAGAAAATACATAAAGTTATAAAGCTATAAAACGATGAATTACCATTGAGTAGGAACCTCTTTCTGTTGGAGAATCACTACTGGAGAAACCAGTGCACGTCTTACTATATATAATGGAGGCTCAACCCACTTCTGACTGCATGATATGATTACTAACCGATGAGTTATAAGTCGAATTACAATTTAAAATTTCTTAGTTAAAAGAACATTGTCAAGAATTAAAAATAAATAAACGCTAAACTTTCCTACTAAACAGCTATTGTCAATTAAAAAGCGTTAAAAATATTTAAATATGTAAGATATATGAACTTCGGTTTGGCAGTGCATAGGTTACCCTCTCAAGGCCTGTTAGTGAACCATTTGAAACCACTGGTTGCCATCGTGAAGTTGGACGCCGTTGCAAAGATGAGGGATCAGGCTTCTTTCCACTGAAGTTGTTGTAAAGTCGATAGTCGAATTAGTGGTTGCCATGGTGAGGACAAACGCCAGTGCAAAGATGTGGCAGCAGGGTTCTTTCCAACGAAGTTGTCGCGAAAGTGGAATGGCGAAGACTGTCACGTCAGACGATGTATTATTGAGCAGCAACATGTCTTTATTGAATCGATTTTCAATGAGTAAGCTACAATAATCTTTAGCTGACATGTATACTACATGCTGCACAAATACGATACGAAGTAGTTGTCCGTATATATGAAATATTGTGTATGAGGTTGGTATGTAAATTACATGTGACAATTTTTAAAAGGCATTGCTATTCCTTAAGTTATATGCCAGTCTTGAGAACAAATAAAAATAATGAAAATGGAAGGAATAAAAATTATAATATTATGAGCCATAGTGTCATAAATAAAAGGATATCAATTAGCAATATGCAGTCTAAAAGCATATAAGCAAAAATCTATTTTAGAAGTGTAAGGATGTAGAGGTTAGGGTTAAGATGAGGACCACCTGTATGCATATCAAGAGCTCAGATGGAAAACTCGTCCTAAGAAAAGAAGGCAAAGCGGAAAGGTGGAAGGAGTATATAGTGGGTCTACACAAGGACGGTGTACTTGAGGGCAACATTATGGAAACACACTTGTCCTGTGGCTATCCCTACTTAGCCATTTTGCACTTCCTGTCGGTCTCATTTTTCAGACGTTTGTATGCCTTTTTGCTTGCTTCATGTACTGCATTTTTATATTTTCTCCTTGCATCAGTTAAATTCACTATCTCCTCTGTTACCCAAGGATTTCTACTAGCCCTCGTCTTTTTACCTGCTTGATCCTCTGCTGCTTTCATTATTTCATCTCTCAATGCTACCCATTCTTCTACTGTATTTCTCTCTCCCGTTCTTTTCAATCGTTCCTTAATGCTCTCTCTCAAACTCTTTACAGCCTCTGGTTCTTTCAGTTTATCCAGGTTTCATCTCCTTAAATTTCTACTTTTTCGACGTTTCTTCAGTTTTAGTCTACAGTTCATAATCAATAGATTGTGGTCAGGGTCCACATCTGCCCCTGGAAATGTCTTACAGTTTAAAACCTGGTTCCTAAATCTTTGTCTTACCATTATATAATCTATCTGAAACCTTATAGTTTCTCCAGCCCTCTTCCTCGTATACAACCTTCTTTCATGATTGTTAAACCAGGTGTTACCTATGATTAAGTTTTGCTCTGTGCAAAATTCTACCAGGCGGCTTCCTCTTTCATTCATTAGCCCCATTCCATATCCACGTACTACTTTTCGTACTCTTCCTTTTGCTACTGTCGAATTCCAGTCCCCAATGAAACGGAAGAGGACATAGATGAAGATGAAATGGGAGATACGGTACTGCGTGAAGAATTTGACAGAGCACTAAAAGACCTAAATCGAAACAAGGTCCTGGGAGTAGACAACATTCCATTAGAACTGCTGATAGCCTTGGGAGAGTCAGCCATGACAGAACTCTACTATCTGGTGAGCAAGATGTAAGAGACAAGCGAAATACCCTCAGACTTCAAAAAGAATATGATAATCCCAATACCAAAGAAAGCAAGTGTTGACAGGTGTGAAAATTACCAAACTATCAGTTTAATAAGTCACGGCTGCAAAATACTGACACGAATTCTTTACAGACGAATGGAAAAACTGGTAGAAACCGACCTCGGGAAAGGTCAGTTTGGATTCCGTAGAACAGTTGGAACACGTGAGCTTATATTGACTCTACGACTTATCTTAGAAGACAGACAAAGGAAAGGTAAACCTATCTTTCTAGCATTTGTAGACTTAGAGAAAGCTTTTGACAATGTTGACTGGAATACTCTCTTCCAAATTTTGAAGGTGGCAGATGTCAAATACAGGGATTGAAAGGCTGCTTACAATTTGTACAGAAGCCAGATGGCAGTTACTTGTAAGAGTCGAGGGTCATAGAAGAGAAGCAGCGGGTGGGAAGAGAGTGAGACAGCGTTACAGCTTATCCCCGATGTTATTCCATCTACAGCAAGCATAAAGGAAGCAAAAGTAAAAATTGGAGTAGGAATTAAAATCCATGGAGAAGAAATAAAAACTTTGAGGTTTGCCGATGACATTGTAATTCTGTCAGAGACAGAAATGGACCTGGAAGAGCATTTGAACGGAATGGACAGTGTCTTCAAAGGAGGATACAAGATGACCATCAACAAAAGCAAAACGTGAATAATGGAATGTAGTCTAATTAAATCAGATGATGTTGAGGGAATTAGATTAGGAAGTGAGACACTTAAAGTAGTAGATGAGTTTTGCTATTTAGGGAGCAAAATAACTGATGATGGTCGAAGTAGAGAGGTTATAAAATATAGACTGGCAATGGCAAGAAAAGCGTTTCTGAAGAAGAGAAATTTGTTAACATCGAGTATAGATTTAAGTGTCTGGAAGTCTTTTCTAAAAGTATTTGTATGGAATGTGCCATGTATGGATGTGAAAGATGTACGATAAATAGTTTAGACAAGAAGAGAACAGAAGCTTTCGAAATCTGGTCCTACAGAAGAATGCTGAAGATTAGATGTGTAGATCACGTAACTGATGAGAACGTACTGAATAGAATTGGGGAGAAGAGGAATTTGTGGCACAACCTGGCTAGAAGAAGGGATCGGTTGGTAGGACATGTTTTGAGGCATCAAGAGATCACCAACTTAGTACTGGATGGCAGTGTGGAGGTTAAAAATCGTAGAGGGAGACCAAGAGATGAATACACTAAGCAGATTCGGAGGGCTGTAGGCTGTAGTAGTTACTTGGAGACGAAGAAGCTTCCACAGGATAGAGTAGCATGGATAGCGGCATCAAACCAGTCTCTGGACTAAAGACCACAACAATAACAACGGAAACCAATCAGACGAATATTTGCACCTAACGAACGGCAACTGGAAATTGAATGAGCATTGCAAAAGGGAAAGAATAGAATGAGATTTTCACTCTGCAGCGGAGTGTGCGCTGATATGAAACTTCCTAGCAGATTAAAACTGTGTGCCCGACCGAGACTCGAAGGTAGGAGACGAGATACTGGCAGAAGTAAAGCTGTGAGGACGGGGCGTGAGTCGTGCTTCGGTGGCTCAGATGGTAGAGCACTTGCCCGCGATAGGCAAAGGTCCCGAGCTAGAGTCTCGGTCGGGCACACAGTATTAATCTGCCAGGAAGTTTCAGGGAAGGAATAGTTTCTGATAATTTTGGTTGATAACAATAATTTCTAATGGTGATTCGGCTGCTGGATAAAATAGACAGCATTTGTTCAACATACGGTTATGCTAATTGATGGTTTGCGTTCTGAGTACAATCGGTGTAAGATACTGATGGTTGAAATATATTTGTGGTGTCATTACCTACCTTTACGGTGAAGTCTTTCTTTTAAAACTTCAACCTTAGTAGAATATTATCAGCAGTACCGTTACGTTACCCAAAGATTGGAACTTGCGAATATTCTGGTGTTTGAAGCGCGAGTTCAATTCAGAAAGTTTACTTGATGCTCTTGTGAATAACTTTTAATTCTTTGCTATTGAATCATTAATTGTTTTAATTGCAGTCTATTAATATTGAGCTACTGCTGGTTTCAGTAATTATCATGTTGCAGCATAATAATTTGTTCTTTTGAGATGTTTGATGAGGACTGTTCACTCGAGCACACAATTGTATTAGGTGTGAAATTTTTAATAGATATGTTTTATTAATGTGTCTGTCAATGAATCATTGCTAGCCTTTCCTAATTTATGGACCCCTCGCTTCTGCAAAGTATACTCGCTCTGTTCTTCAAGAACTGAAGTACTGTCCGTAAGAGCATTTCGACAGAGAGATGTTATGTAAATGAATACAACTCTTCGGTGTTTGGGAGTCTGCCTGCAACACTGCGCGTCATATACGTAACTGTATCACATTCTGGTTACATGTAAAAACTTTCTTCCACAGGCCATTGGTTTCCAGTGGCAGGCGCCTTGCTTACGGTATTGGTCGTAGCGGAGAAGTTGTGCGTGCAGTGCCCGAAAGGTTTCGGTTATCGTTTGCGGGTGTTTCTGCGAAGCACGACCAGCTCCCGCGCCGGAGGCGGTTCAGGAAACTTTTCCCATTACTGCGGCAGCCCCGCAGGTGGAGACCGCTAAACGCGAGGAAACGGGCGTGAGGCCTCTCGCATATGCAGAAGTTTCCACTGTGCTTGTGACGTCAACACGAGGAATGCTTCATCTTCATATACACCTGTCTGAGAGACAAAGGTATTTAAGACTATCACATATTCTTTAGAGAGGGTTTGTGAAAATGCAGCCATCCCACCCATCCCTCATTGCAGTCTGGTGATAGTTTTTACTTAGCCATTGTCCTGATCCATATATTATGTATCAAGTGTGCATCTGCATCGTCTGGGTGACTCATGATTACTTGCACAGTGTAGTGTCGTGTTTGTCATGGATGGGTGTGGAGTGAAAGAAAGCGTGAGGGTGGGACCCGCTGTCAGCATATAAATTACTCCTCTCGCATACCTCCAAGGTGACCGCCCAGATCAACATCTTCATCGGCAGACTAATCACCTTAAGATACACTGAGTGGGAGAAAGGCGAGTCGCTAATAATAGTAACTACGTGGCTGGTCCTTGATATTCTGGATGATGGCACTGGAACAGACAGAATTAATCCCCCAAATGTTTTATTAGGGACAGGTCTTGCTGGTGACCGGCGTATCTGAGCATTACAAAGCCAGTTCATAGAGTCACACGCCGTGAGTAGAAGAAAATTTGTCGTGTTGAAAAATGGCCCCACTTTACTGTCGCGTGAGGATGCAGGAGGTCTGTTTACCGATGTGACGTCAGAGTATTTTCAATCACTACCAGGCGTGAACTGAAGTCATACCAAATATTTCTCCACACCATGAAGTCTGGAGTAACACTGCTGTCCCTCTCCAAAACACTGGAAGAACGGTACCGCCACCCCCCCCACTCCTCACCCCCCTCAGGTCGCCGTTGACGATGATCATCTAGGACAGCGCAGAACACTGAATGATCACTAACCAGTGCGACGTCATTCATCAGCAATTCATGCTTTCAGGTCATGGTACTAGTCCAACGCACACGTTTTTCTTGTGGTGTTAATGGCAACCTACACATGTGTCGGTACTTCCCTAGTCCGACTGCTGCTTGTCTCCAATCAATTGGGTGGGACGACACAATGTTGGAAGAAGTTCATGACTTGTTACAGGAAGACTGGGGCGCATGTGAAGGGTTATCTTGAGCCTGGTTCACAATACGACGACGCTTCCTTCTGGTGGCCAGATATGTTGAACCAGAAACTTGATGACGAGTACTCCTACTCTCATATTCCCATGTAGTCCAACAGTGGGCGACGGTCACACCCAAATGCCCCACAGATCTGGACATCGCACGTTGCGACTCTGCCGGTCAAAAAGAGACCCAAAATGAGTTCCCTCTCAAACTCTATCAGGTGCTGATAACGCTGTCTCACAGGTATGCAGCATCCCTGTGTCCTTCATACTGACCACTCATCATTTGGCTCTGGTCATGTCCCTTGCTCTCCGTGGGCGTGCTCAAAAAAAAAAAAAAAAAAAAATGCTTCCTGGTCTCAACATCGGTTGAGGAATTACATGTCATGCATATTACTCGGCCGACTCCCAGTTCGCTGACACAAATTGCTGTCCTCTGGCGCTACAGGGATACGAATCATAGCGTGTAACGTGACGACGTGTAGCGTAACTATGTCGTTACTTGAGAGGGATTCAGAAAACTGAAAGCACTAATTCGAAGGTTCCGTCCACACAAGGAGCACACTCTTCTTCAACACGACAATGCCAAACCACACACGAGCGCTACGACATTTGCAACAATCCGACGCCTTTGGTTAACTTTCATTGATCATCCTCCATACAGTCAGGCTTGGTTCCATCCGACGTTCATCTGTTTCCAAAACTTTAGGAATACCTTCGTAGACTTCACTTTGGAACTGATGAAGCGGTGCAGACAGAGGTGATGTTGTGGCTCAAAAAAATGGCTCTAAGCACTATGGGACTTAACATCTGAGGTTATCAGTCCCCTAGACTTAGAACTACTTAAACCTTACTTATCTAAGGACATCACACACATCCATGCCCGAGGCAGGATTCGAACCTGCCACCGTAGCAGCCGCCTGTTTCCGCACTGATGCGCCTAGAACCGCTCGGCCACAGCGGCCGGTGGTTGTGGCTCAGGCAACAAAGCTTGCAGGGGTGGCCGAGCGGTTCTAGGCACTACAGTCAGCAACCGCGCGACCGCTGCGGTCGCAGGTTCGAATCTTGCCTCGGGCATGGACGTGTGTGATGTCCTTAGATTAGTTAGGTTTATGTAGTTCTAAGTTCTAGGGGACTGATGACCTCAGAAGTTAAGTCCCATAGTGCTCAGAGCCATTTGAACCAATCAGGCAACAAAATCATATATTCTACAGTGATGGTATCAATAAACAGGTCTCTTGTTGGGAGAAATGTGCGATTGTTTTGAGAAATAAATTTATAGATATGAAGAATAAAGATGTGTAATGATAATATAGTTTGTTTTATCTAAAAAGTTTTAAGTGTTTTCACATAAAATATTAGGAGACATTACTTTTCAGCACGCCCTAGTACCTATCACAGAGAACTGCAACTCTAAACATTTTCGTACCTACCAATAGAGTGTATGTGTAAGAAGTTCCAATTGATATACGACCACATCTGCTGTGTGCTTCACTTCTTTTGTAATACAGTGTATGTTACTTGTCCTTACACCCTGGAACATTACGAAGAAGTATTGGTGGTTAGCAACTTCCTGCCAGAATTTTCTGGATGAGACACCTGCGGCGTTATAATGGAGCAGATATCGGCTGCAGAGGACATTGATGAGGCGGGCAGTGTTCCATGGAAGTAGTGAAACGATTCTGGACGTGTGTGTGTGTGTGTGTGTGTGTGTGTGTGTGTGTGTGAGAGAGAGAGAGAGAGAGAGTGTGTGTGAGAGAGAGTTTATATTCAAGGTCTGATGATTCTTCTGTATTTTACATATGATTCTGCTATGGTAACAAGATGCAAAATATACAAATTTTTTACTGGGCATAATGGACGATGATGACAGGTTTATTGAGTAAGCATCCATTTTCACTTCCATACTGTATACATATTTGTAGCTCAAAATATAACATTTATACTAGCATATTACTTTTTAATGATTATTACGTGATGGGAATCAGCCATCCACCATGCCGGCTGTGTGGTGGATGAGGGTTGCAGAACCAACATCAGTGACCGATGAAGAATGTCTCTGTATCAGTCCATATTCTATATAGCTACTGTAGCTGTTGTCATTACTTCAAAGAAACCACACTTACACGATTCTCGTCTTGGAATTTTGCTGGGAAAACTGGATGACGAGTTGCTGGTGTGGACTCCGTAACTGGCACTAATCAGGTCACCTTCAATTCATGAGGTCATAACCAGGCCATCTTGGGCTCCGGAACCAGTGCCCAGCAGTTCATAACAGACGCCAGAGTCACAAGCCGACACATTGTGGACTGCTGAACTGGGGGGGGGGGGGGGGGGACTACCGCTTCCAGAGGGCTTACAATGGTAATGCACGTCTGTCGGCCAGAAGCAGTTCCTCATCCAGTCCTAAAAGCCACAATCAGGGCATCAGGTACGTGATGCCACAGAATTACCTTTACAGTGACTTAGGATGCACTTGGTGATAGAATCGCTCAGGCCAGGCTCGACAACTTGGCTGAGCATCATGATCCATTTCTGTTTCTCGAGTCCGCAGCTCGTGGTCGTGCAGTAGCGTTCTCGCTTCCCGCGCCCGGGTTCCCGGGTTCTATTCCCGGCGGGATCAGGGATTTTCTCTGTCTCGTGATGACTGGGTGTTGTGTGACGTCCTTAGGTTAGTTAGGTTTAAGTAGTTCCAAGTTCTAGGGGACTGATGTCCCATAGTGCTCAGAGCCATTTGAACCATTCTTTTTTTTTTTTTTGTTTCTCGTTGCACGTCAATATATTTGGGAACGAGAAAGATCGTTGATGATCAGTGATTTCCCGCCCTAAAGCACAGCACTACATTTTGTTGCGACCTAGCCATCATGAGGAATGGAGTCGTTGTTACAGTGCCCGTACATTTGTTGGGGTAGACTGGTGAGATATCATGGGGCGCTCCGCTTTCTGAATGGTATGAAAAATCTATAACAGAAAAGATACCCGTTTCTCAGAGTTTGATGAACACGAGTCGGGGTTCTGTGGTTAGGCATTCGCATGTATATGTATGCTCCATTACGTGGAGGTTCTTCCTATTTCCCTCTTCTGAGAAATGTAGCTGATAAAAAAAACCATTACCAATTTGAAAAATTCTGACAATGGCCTCTTCCAGCTTACGAGAAAAATGCACTTTGTACAAGTAAGTACCACATAGCCTACACGGTATTCGTACATATTACACTCCTGGAAATTGAAATAAGAACACCGTCAATTCATTGTCCCAGGAAGGGGAAACTTTATTGACACATTCCTGGGGTCAGATACATCACATGATCACACTGACAGAACCACAGGCACATAGACACAGGCAAAAGATCATGCACAATGTCGGCACTAGTACAGTGTATATCCACCTTTCGCAGCAATGCAGGCTGCTATTCTCCCATGGAGACGATCGTAGAGATGCTGGATGTAGTCCTGTGGAACGGCTTGCCATGCCATTTCCACCTGGCGCCTCAGTTGGACCAGCGTTCGTGCTGGACGTGCAGACCGCGTGAGACGACGCTTCATCCAGTCCCAAACATGCTCAATGGGGGACAGATCCGGAGATCTTGCTGGCCAGGGTAGTTGACTTACACCTTCTAGAGCACGTTGGGTGGCACGGGATACATGCGGACGTGCATTGTCCTGTTGGAACAGCAAGTTACCTTGCCGGTCTAGGAATGGTAGAACGATGGGTTCGATGACGGTTTGGATGTACCGTGCACTATTCAGTGTCCCCTTGACGATCACCAGTGGTGTACGGCCAGTGTAGGAGATCGCTCCCCACACCATGATGCCGGGTGTTGGCCCTGTGTGCCTCGGTCGTATGCAGTCCTGATTGTGGCGCTCACCTGCACGGCGCCAAACACGCATACGACCATCATTGGCACCAAGGCAGAAGCGACTCTCATCGCTGAAGACGACACGTCTCCATTCGTCCCGCCATTCACGCCTGTCGCGACACCACTGGAGGCGGGCTGCACGATGTTGGGGCGTGAGCGGAAGACGGCCTAACGGTGTGCGGGACCGTAGCCCAGCTTCATGGAGACGGTTGCGAATGGTCCTCGCCGATACCCCAGGAGCAACAGTGTCCCTAATTTGCTGGAAAGTGGCGGTGCGGTCCCCTACGGCACTGCGTAGGATCCTACGGTCTTGGCGTGCATCCGTGCGTCGCTGCGGTCCGGTCCCAGGTCGACGGGCACGTGCACCTTCCGCCGACCACTGGCGACAACATCGATGTACTGTGGAGACCTCACGCCCCACGTGTTGAGCAATTCGGCGGTACGTCCACCCGGCCTCCCGCATGCCCACTATACGCCCTCGCTCAAAGTCCGTCAACTGCACATACGGTTCACGTCCACGCTGTCGCGGCATGCTACCAGTGTTAAAGACTGCGATGGAGCTCCGTATGCGACGGCAAACTGGCTGACACTGACGGCGGCGGTGCACAAATGCTGCGCAGCTAGCGCCATTCGACGGCCAACACCGCGGTTCCTGGTGTGTCCGCTGTGCCGTGCGTGTGATCATTGCTCGTACAGCCCTCTCGCAGTGTCCGGAGCAAGTATGGTGGGTCTGACACACCTGTGTCAATGTGTTCTTGTTTCCATTTCCAGGAGTGTATAAACATTAAGGAACTGAAGTCCCACCAAACTTCAAGAAGAAGCGAAATTTGCAAGGCAAAATCACAGCTTCTAGATTCACGTGTACAGCCAGGAGAAGAAGAAAGACAAGCATGATGTTCATACAATTATCGACTCCTCCACTATTTCTCATTCCTACGTCAACATGACAAACATGACAATTTGTTGCTCATCCCTGATGGCACTAAGAGTCATTTCTATTGGATCAAAAACATGACATCTTATTTCCCCTCAACTGATGACGCAGGAGAATGAACACTGCTTTTGTTTCTGGTGTCTGGATGCTTTTACACAAATCATCAATTGACAGCTCAGAAACCGGCATGTATACTTGTAAAATCCCTGCTAAGAGGGAAAATTTAATGTTTAAGAATTTTCCGCACAAGGAGTGAGTACCATTTGTAATATATGCAGTCTCTGAATGACTTGTCATTGCTGTGGCAGGCTATGAGGGGACCCACTTGACTCACGAACAGTATCACAGAACGACACATAGTATTTCCTGCAGTGTGTCAGGTTGTGTGTTCGTATAACTCCAACCGCAATTATTTTAAGTCCTATGACGGGGAAAATCCTGCGAAATGGTTGCTCTATGAGCTTCAAGTGCTTGCAGAGGGAGCTGATGAGATCTATGATATCATCATTTCTCTAAAGCAGAAAGTTCAACTGAAGTATGTTAAATCTGTTAAGTGTCATATTTGTGAGCTGCCATTAGAAAATACCAGTGGAAAACCGACGTATGGGTCTCTGTCATATAATCACTAATTTTTTTGACACAACACACGGTAGAAGCAACCTGAATTATAAGCTCTCATATCACATATGCGTGTTTCTCCAGAGTTTAAGAGAGTGTGACGCTCTCTTGATTATTTAGAATACGATTGGTTTTGATCTGTGCTATGGCCAGCTTAGTGTTCCATCTGTGAACACAGAGTTATTATATACAGTATTTCATTTTCGAAGAGGGTTATAAGGCATATGAAGCTGCGCTTCTTGGATTTTCAGGCACTGCTTTAGAACTCGTTGGATCTCTACGTCAGGAAGATATGCAGCTCTCAAGAGGTGCACATGTCGATAATACGAAGTCGAAGGGATCTTTCCATAGGAATATGGATTTAGTGGAGAGACTCTCGAAATTGTGCTTCCTGTTGTATCTTCTTTCTCCGATAAATTTACACGTGATGCCATAATGAATGGACAACGTATATCTCTAACTCAGGGAAGTATGCAAAGCTTTAGTCGTACACAATTGTGTGTTTCATTGCAGATGTATTCGAGAAATTCTTGAGTGTACTCCTGGCAATATACAGTCTGGATTCTGACCACTACTACACTGTGTCTGTGTTATAATGGGACGCAGTGCTGAAAACCACATGTGTCAAACTCGAGCCTTTACACAGTGCCAACATCTTTTTGTGTCTGAGCATGGGATTTGTGGGGGACGTTACTAATGTACTTATACACACAGCAAGGCAGAAAACCCAATAATGGGTGGAATGCTCAACGACACCCTTGAGTGAAGTTACAACCTGTCCTTGGATGTTAACAATTTATATGGATTCGCCATGCAACAGTTTATATTTATTGGAAGATTTTGGTGGCCGAGTCATACTGAGATTGATGGAATGGATTTTGAACTGTGGTAGATAATTCCAGGTGTAGCAAATGTCATGGAGGTAGACTTGATGCATCCTAAGAGTTCGCATGACGAGCAAACTGATTTTCCGCTGAGTTCAGAGCACCATGTTGTACGACATATATCCCTTCCGAAGTTCAGGACAGCAGCGAAGGATAAAAATATAATATATTATACATTATAGAAATCACGTTCAACGTCACAGTTTGGATTTGGGTTTGATTAGCGTAACCCGCATTATCCATTCCAACCAGAGCCCCTGGTTGGAGGATTTAAACGCTAGTAAAAGATCTATGGATTGTACAGTTGAGAAAGATTTTTTATAAATTAAATCACAATGCATTTCTTGTAAGACGATGGAGAACGTTCGAAATCACCATGACATAAATTTAGTAGCATGAAGCAATTCGGATTCGGGTCAGGACAATGCATCGCCAAGCCTCATTTCAAATGGGCTTCCATCTCCCACGAAGAATTTTTTGTGGCTCTGGAAATGGCGAAGGTAGCAATACAGTTTATGAAACCTGTTTCTGTTTGTATGTGTGTATTGGACCCATCAAAGCTGCACATGTATTGTTCTCACTATGAGTTTGGAAAGAGTCATTTTGAAGACTCAAAGTTGCGCAGCTTCATTTACTGGGAGAAAGACAGTGATCCATATGAGGTGATAAGGTGCCATTTCGTTGAATGGGGGAGTGATTAGGGCTGGGGTTGAGTGGGTTGTGATCTTGAGACATGACATTGAGGGATGACCTTGAGGAAGACAGAGAAAGACGTGACCTTAAGCTGTTCTTTAATACCCCTTCAATATACTATTACTTAACGCTATTATATCAGTTGGGCTTCAGAGAAATCAGAGGAACAACCACATTAAGGTGTTTGTGCACACAAACAATTAATCTGGGAACGCTTGGTTGGATTGTGAAGTCGAGTGGATGGCTCAGTGAAGTACACAGTGCAGATGGTCTCTGAATGCCAGCAAGTATGTATGTATCATTTATTAACAAATGTAAAAACCGCTGATGGTAATTACTTCACTTCTGAAGTTGCAAATACCTTAAATAACTTTTCAACAGAAGCCGGATCTTCTACAAAGTCGGTCAGTACGACACATTTGCTTCTGCCGACCATCTAACAGAGACTGTTAGGCCACGAAAACCGTTGACCTCTTCAATGATTGCCTTCATAGATGTTTCTGCCCCCATGTTGCCAATCCAATTGGCCTTTTTATGAACACTCCTCCTCCTCTCTAACACAAGCAAGACAGAAAAACATGTCTTTCTTAGGTTTCCTGGTAAAGTCAATTTCTGCACAGCGCTATGAATGACATCATCTTTGTCTCCTTGACTGAGTCTATTCTTAACAGAGGCGCTCTCTTTCCCTGCCACAAAAGATTCAATTGCGCGAATTTGTCTCAGCACACAATCATGTACAATGTGTCGCCCGAGGAATTAAATACTAATATCGATACACACGCATATTCCCTCATCTACAGTTTGATTACGGAGTTACTCTAAGGACTTTATCTATAAATATGTAATGATTCCTCATTAGCTCAAGTATGATTGTAAAAATGAATCAATATGTCTGTTTCACTGCATCATGATTTCTTATGAAAAAGACACTTTTATTGGGAAGTTATCGTATCTGGTTTCTGATCTAAATACCAGCCTTTCGCTGTTTATTACAAGCTTGTATATTAAAGCTTCGTCCTGTGGTCATATAATGGTGTGATTCTGTAAGATGAAGAAAGTATTTTATGTTTTGAATTGAAAAATCAGGGAGAAATGTTTTCTGTTCGACCAATCGCGCTGGCAATTGTCTTTCTCTCGATAACTGTACCATTTGACGAGTAACTTTCATATCGTATGTTCCCATGCAAAGCAGTCGTTGCATATTTAGAATGCAAATTTCCAGAACGGATTCTAATGCTCGTGCAGTAAATGTGGATTTCTGCAATTTTCTTAATAATGACGATAAAACCACGATTCTCGTTTATTGGATACCGAACGGTGCACGGATAAGATTACATTTCAATAGAAGTTTTACAGATTACCTGTAAACAGTTGTTGTTTTTAAGTTATAATCCTTATAACTGTTCTACACCTAAACGTTTTCAGTTTCTAAGAGGTTTTCTTCGTGCCTGGCTACGCCACAGTACAGCACAGCCATAAGCGACCAGCTCATGAAAGAGAGGAATAGCGTCATAAACGTAGCTCGTGATATACACTCGTCTCGATTTTATGCAGGAGTAATGACGTGCGACGTAAATGAAACTGTACAATGGCTTTAACGTACCTGCAAGGGATTTTATAACTTAACGACTCCAATGCTTTAAGTTCAGTTGTTTCGTTACTCCAATTTTACCTCACAAACGAACTGAACGCGTTTGTTCTGTGGTACAAAAGGGTAAATCGCTGTTCAGAAGGGCCATCGGACTGGAATTTAAAGACAATGGATATGTGAATCAGTTCTGTCATGAAGGAAACTTTCTTAAGGATTTTACAAACAAGTTACAAAGTAGTGACAATTAACAATTAATATGAACACTAGTTTGTCAAAATGAGAAAATTTTGATATGCCACTTAATGAAGATGTAGTCACTAAAATTAAGCGCTTCTATTATTTTTATGAATGGTAGATGTAATATTCAAACTCTCCTTCTCCCTCCCCCATTGCTTCCAACAAATAGATATTACTTTCAGAACTATCAGTTTACACAAGATTCTTGATTGACTTTACTTTATGTAATTTCAGTTATTGACCATGTCCTAAAGTAAAAGCTTCTAATAGTGTCATGATTACCATTCCGTCAATGATAAATGAGGAATCATTTCCTCAAAGTGACATTCTGACTAGTGCGCTGTATCCAGTTTATTTTTGAACTCAGACTGAATGATCTACATCTACATCTACATTTATACTCCGCAAGCCCCCCAACGGTGTGTGGCGGAGGGCACTTTACGTGCCACTGTCATTACCTCCCTTTCCTGTTCCAGTCGCGTATGGTTCGCGGGAAGAACCACTGTCTGAAAGCCTCCGTGCGCGCTCTAATCTCTCTAATTTTACATTCGTGATCTCCTCGGGAGGTATAAGTAGGGGGAAGCAATATATTCGATACCTCATCCAGAAACGCACCCTCTCGAATGATAAACAGTTTATGGTCAGATTAGTATTAAGGATAGACTCAGTGTGTAATAAACCATTTCCCTCAGGGTGGTAATCCAAACGGTCATTCTTAAGAGCATAACCGTCCCCCACTCACTACCGGTAGAACACTTTCCCCCTGACTCTAGAAGTTAGTTGGACAATCCCTGGCATCGTTAACATAAAGAAGAACCTCTGCACTGGACATCCACACGTAATATAGGAAAATAATCGCAGCAATTTTCAAAGTAATCAGCCCATTCGAAAAATTAGCAGTAAAATTAATGAAAAATGACATGGATATGCAACAGAAAACTCTGATAGCGAAAACTAAGAAGAGAATGCTTACTCATCTCCTCGTACACTCATGTGAAGTTTTGTGAGAGGCTGGTTAGCTGTTCGAAATAAACCTGGGATCCGGAGTGAAACTTCAGTCGACATTAGCACCGTAGTGGTATCAACAGAGCAACACAATCAGAAGTAAAATATGTAATTGCTCACACGCAAACAAGTCAATAGTAATATGACGGAACATAAATATGTTAAGGTGACAAAAGAATTTCGTCTTAAACGATGCGACAAAAATTAAAATAGCAAACCTACTGAATTTTTGATGTGGTAAGATTACAGAGCAGTAATTCAGTGTCCTGGTAAAATGCACTCTTAAAAATGTACAGAGCACTTGTAAAGTTTAATACATTATAATACTAATTTTTGGAGAAAAAATCTGTTATGATTTTTTTGCAGTGTCTTCTTAAGCATCAGATTTTCAACAAATAGTTCCATAATGTTCACCGTTGTAGTCACTTCGCTATTCTAAGGCGCGTCAATACCTGTGTTTTCCTTTCATGGTGTTATTAATTTCTGATGTGGAGGCAAGAGAAACTGAAATGTTGATTTCATTGTCAAATTAGCCGTCGCAGTCGTCTACATCAGTGTGATTTTTTGACCTCCGAAAGGTCTTCGTCTGTCTTAATCGTCTCTTTGCACAGATCATGACCAACTGTAACAAATTTACCCAGTGACACTATAGAACAATCTAATAAGATGCAGTCTTTCAATATTTCTCTGCCAGCGCGCGTAAAAATATTAATTTACATTATCTGTATTTTAAAATAAAAACCACGAAACGATGTTGACACCAAATTTAGAATTTCGACACACAGTTCACCTACTTCGACATACGCACCATAGTATTCGAAGACTGAAGTGCTCTGACAATGTAAGTACTTAAGGATAGGAATTTATGTAGTAACCATTATTTACGGAAAAAGATAAGCCAATATACACTATCTGCAGAAATCAGGTAAATTTGTTTGTACGAGAAGAAAATTCTTTGCGTGTTAAGCGATTCTTGTTGCGTTTTAACGGTAAAAGTACGAAATTACACAGTATTGTGTAGATACTGCAGTATTATTTAGGGTTAACTGATTTTTCACGTTAAGCTTTTCCACTGTGTTTACTGCTCAGTCAAATGCTGATAAAATATCAGCCTTCTAGAAAGAACGGTCGCTAGGCCCCTGATGTTGAGAAATACACTCCTGGAAATTGAAATAAGAACACCGTGAATTCATTGTCCCAGGAAGGGGAAACTTTATTGACACATTCCTGGGGTCAGATACATCACATGATCACACTGACAGAACCACAGGCACATAGACACAGGCAACAGAGCATGCACAATGTCGGCACTAGTACAGTGTATATCCACCTTTCGCAGCAATGCAGGCTGCTATTCTCCCATGGAGACGATCGTAGAGATGCTGGATGTAGTCCTGTGGAACGGCTTGCAATGCCATTTCCACCTGGCGCCTCAGTTGGACCAGCGTTCGTGCTGGACGTGCAGACCGCGTGAGACGACGCTTCATCCAGTCCCAAACATGCTCAATGGGGGACAGATCCGGAGATCTTGATGGCCAGGGTAGTTGACTTACACCTTCTAGAGCACGTTGGGTGGCACGGGATACATGCGGACGTGCATTGTCCTGTTGGAACAGCAAGTTCCCTTGCCGGTCTAGGAATGGTAGAACGATGGGTTCGATGACGGTTTGGATGTACCGTGCACTATTCAGTGTCCCCTCGACGATCACCAGTGGTGTACGGCCAGTGTAGGAGATCGCTCCCCACACCATGATGCCGGGTGTTGGCCCTGTGTGCCTCGGTCGTATGCAGTCCTGATTGTGGCGCTCACCTGCACGGCGCCAAACACGCATACGACCATCATTGGCACCAAGGCAGAAGCGACTCTCATCGCTGAAGACGACACGTCTCCATTCGTCCCGCCATTCACGCCTGTCGCGACACCACTGGAGGCGGGCTGCACGATGTTGGGGCGTGAGCGGAAGACGGCCTAACGGTGTGCAGGACCGTAGCCCAGCTTCATGGAGACGGTTGCGAATGGTCCTCGCCGATACCCCAGGAGCAACAGTGTCCCTAATTTGCTGGGAAGTGGCGGTGCGGTCCCCTACGGCACTGCGTAGGATCCTACGGTCTTGGCGTGCATCCGTGCGTCGCTGCGGTCCGGTCCCAGGTCGACGGGCACGTGCACCTTCCGCCGACCACTGGCGACAACATCGATGTACTGTGGAGACCTCACGCCCCACGTGTTGAGCAATTCGGCGGTACGTCCACCCAGCCTCCCGCATGCCCACTATACGCCCTCGCTCAAAGTCCGTCAACTGCACATACGGTTCACGTCCACGCTGTCGCGGCATGCTACCAGTGTTAAAGACTGCGATGGAGCTCCGTATGCGACGGCAAACTGGCTGACACTGACGGCGGCGGTGCACAAATGCTGCGCAGCTAGCGCCATTCGACGGCCAACACCGCGGTTCCTGGTGTGTCCGCTGTGCCGTGCGTGTGATCATTGCTTGTACAGCCCTCTCGCAGTGTCCGGAGCAAGTATGGTGGGTCTGACACACCGGTGTCAATGTGTTCTTTTTTCCATTTCCAGGAGTGTATATATAGGGTTATTGCAAATGATTGAAGCGATTTCACAGCTCTACAATAACTTTATTATTTGAGATATTTTCACAATGCTTTGCACACATACAAAAACTCAAAAAGTTTTTTTAGGCATTCGCAAATGTTCGATATGTGCCCCTTTAGTGATTCGGCAGACATCAAGCCGATAATCAAGTTCCTCCCACACTCGGCGCAGCATGTCCCCATCAATGAGTTCGAAAGAATCGTTGATGCGAGCTCGCAGTTCTGGCACGTTTCTTGGTAGAGGAGGTTTAAACACTGAATCTTTCACGTAACCCCACAGAAAGAAATCGCATGGGGTTAAGTCGGGAGAGCGTGGAGGCCACGACATGAGTTGCTGATCGTGATCTCCACCACGACCGAACCATCGGTTTTCCAATCTCCTGTTTAAGAAATGCCGAGCATCGTGATGGAAGTGCGGTGGAGAATCATCCTGTTGAAAGATGAAGTCGGCGCTGTCGGTCTCCAGTTGTGGCATGAACCAATTTTCCAGCACTTCCAGATACACGTGTCCTGTAACGTTTTTTTCGCAGAAGAAAAAGGGGCCGTAAACTTTAAACCGTGAGATTGCACAAAACACGTTAACTTTTGGTGAATTGCAAATTTGCTGCACGAATGCGTGAGGATTCTCTACCGCCCAGATTCGCACATTGTGTCTGTTCACTTCACCATTAAGAAAAAATGTTGCTTCATCACTGAAAACAAGTTTCGCACTGAACGCATCCTCTTCAATGAGCTGTTGCAGCCGTGCCGAAAATTCAAAGCGTTTGACTTTGTCATCGGGTGTCAGGGCTTGTAGCAATTGTAAACGGTAAGGCTTCTGCTTTAGCCTTTTCCGTAAGATTTTCCAAACTGTCGGCTGTGGTACGTTTAGCTCCCTGCTTGCTTTATTCGCCGACTTCCGCGGGCTACGCGTGAAACTTGCCCGCACGCGTTCAACCGTTTCTTCGCTCACTGCAAGCTGACCCGTTGACTTCCCCTTACTGAGGCATCCAGAAGCTTTAAACTGCGCATACCATCGCCGAATGGGGTTAGCATTTGGTGGATCTTTGTAGAACTTCGTCCTGAAGTGTCGTTGCACTGTCATGACTGACTGATGTGAGTGCATTTCAAGCACGACATACGCTTTCTCGGCTCCTGTCGCCATTTTGTCTCACTGCGCTCTCGAGCGCTCTGGCAGCAGAAACCTGGAGTGCGGCTTCAGCCGAACAAAACTTTATGAGTTTTTCTACGTATCTGTAGTGTGTCGTGACCATATGTCAATGAATGGAGCTACAGTGAATTTATGAAATCGCTTCAATCATTTGTAATAGCCCTGTATACATATATCCCTCGTAATATATAGGCTGTGTGTTTAGAACTAAAACGGAGGAGGTTAATAAAGGACTCCGGAGTTTTCCGAAAATAATACAGGGGAAAAAGTCATTCGACTCGTTCAGACTCCAGTAGGAAAGTGGCGTGTATGGAAATACCTTACCAAATCTAAATTTTCATGTACCATAGATAGTGATGGGTCTAAGGAAGGGGTAGAATACAACTAATAATTGCCGATTGGTATCATTTCTGTTTACTATGATTAGTGATAATGAGCAAATCAAACTCTAGACGCTAAATTTGCTCTCTAAGTGATTGTCGCCGCGCGGAGTGGCCGCGCGGTTTGAAGTGCCATGTCACTTATTACGCGGCCCCTCACGGGGAAGGTTCGAGTCCTCCCTCGGACATGAGTTTGTGTGTTGTCCTTAGCATAAGTTAGTTTAAGTAGTGTGTAAGTCTAGGGACCGATGACCTCAGCAGTTTGGTCCCTTAGGAATTCACACAGATTTGAACAATTTTTAAGCGACTGTCCCTGGCCCAGTAGGGCCAAATTGATTTAGGGAAAGCCCACATTCGCGCAGCAGCAAAAGAGAAGGCACGATTGTGGTTTTGAAGAAAGGAAGCTTAGAATTTAAAGTCCCTTGTGGGTCGTTACAGAGGGAGCAACATCTCAATCTGACAAGGATGAGGAAAGAAGTACGTAGTGGCACTGTTTAAGGAACCCACAGACATTCGCCTGAAGTGATCTAAAAATACCTAGGTAGACCAAAATTTGGATTACTGGACGTAGATTTGACTCTCGCTGCTCTGCACGAATGAAAGGAAAAAGTAATTAGCAACGAACAGCGACTTCATCCTTTGTATTTTATGAAGCTTAACTTCAAGGACAGCGGAGTTTTTTCACTACACCAACTGTAATCGTTCGAATTTGCTCGTTGTTGCTCCACTCTTTTTCAGTCTTAAGCTAAATTTGATACTAAACAGCATCTCCAATTGATTTAAAAATTCGTCAAATCCTCACCATCGAACAGTTATTTTGTAGTTTATCAGTATAACCGTTGCCTAGGCATCTTGTTCCTTCATGTACTGCCTCCATATCATCTCTAGGTCGCATTTCAGTGTATCTGACAATTTCAGTGCTCTCGAAAATCAGTATAAACAATCCGCTTTTATGTGCAAGGTTTACAGTGCGTACACCAAAGTAAACAGGCGCCGTCTTTCAGGTTGCAGAACATATCGTATCAACTCGTGGACAAATTTGTAGATATTTTAACGGCATTTTCTGTTGTCTCATTTCATGAAACTACAAACTCTGAAGACTAGTTCCACACTGGGATAATTTCGGGGATAGCAAATTTCATACATTGTTAATGTTACAGAAACTGTCCGCTCATTCTCTTAGGTACACAAAACTCTAATCTTAAACTCACCACTTGTTTGTAAAATTTAAGTACATCCAGCACGTGCACGTTTTGATCGAAACCTTATTCAGCACACGATGGTCCGGATTAGAAATGAAAATTTTGTTTCGTACTGTGTCACACGTCGGCTGGTGATGTAATACGGTGCCAAATTTGAACATTCTTGTGTTATCGTATTCAACTGTTATTTTCACGGTAACTCATCTTTTTCAGTAGAAATAGTTTAGTTATGGCTTTAGTGCAACAATAAATGCGATTCTATCATAAGGCACGTTTAGAGAGGGGCTGTACACCACACAAAACAAGTTGCCGTGATTTCATACGTTCTGCGACAGTGTTCCACGTTTTATGTTATTTTTTCAGATAATTTCAGGCAGTGGAATGTTTCTTTGTTGAATGCAATCAGTTCAGCTTCTCTCTCTGATACGTTTCATGAGATCATTGTCGACCAAATAGGAAAAGAAGATCGCTGCTTCCTTCGTGATAGATCATTCCCTTAGGATTCTTCCAATGAATCTTGGTGTAGAACATCCTTTTTCTATAACTAATTTTACATCCTTACCCCACTTCAAATAAATTTGAAAACATATTCTCTAGAATTAGAGAATTCCATAGTTTCGTTGGGAATGATGCAATCAAATTAAAATGGAACTTTTTCCCCATTGACATATAATAGTTACATTTGTGTGGTGATCAAATGATTAATGCTTACGTACATGATCAAACGATTATTTAAATTTCTCGTATTGTCAACTTATTTATCAGTGTTCTCCGTTGTTTGATGTGTTTGTTAAACAATGACAGTATTTGACATACCTGAGAGAAATTTTGTTACATGGCAACTTTGGCAAATAAGTTACCCTTTAAGTTCCCTCTGTCAAACGAAGGGCAGTTACTTACTAAACTTCGAAGCTGGCGGATCTAGAAGTTTTATATTCCGTAGAGCATTTTGACGAAAAAGGGTTGTAGTTTATCTCTTTGAATGGTGAGTTAAGGAAACTAAGATCAAAGGATTATACGGACAAAAACCAAGAATCATAGGACATTACGAAAATGGTACAAATGGCACGTCTTACCTACCTTAGTATTACGCAGACGTACGGAAAACAATCAGTATTCTAGACACGACATACACTGATGAGCCAAAACATTATGGCCACCTGCTTAAAAGCTTGTTTGTCCGTCTGTGGAACGAAGTACATCACTGATTCTGCGAATCAAGGATCCGACAATTTGTTGATAGGTTTATAGAGGTACGTGGTATTGGATGTATACGCACAAGTCATGTAATTCGCATAATTAACGGGCCGCTCATTTGCGAACGCGCTGATGTCGCCCTATAGCGACGCAAATGGGCTCCACAGGATTTACATCAGGCGAATTTGGTCGCGAATTCGGTAATATGCTTCTCAAACCCCTGCAGCACGGTTCCGATTCTGAGACACGAACAACTGTATTGCTGAAAGATGACATCTACATCTACGTGTCCGCAGCTCGTGGTCGTGCAGTAGCGTTCTCGCTTCCCACGCCCAGGTTCCCGGGTTCGATTCCCGGCGGGGTCAGGGATTTTCTCTGCCTCGTGATGACTGGGTGTTGTGTGATGTCCTTAGGTTAGTTACGTTTAAGTAGTTCTAAGTTCTAGGGGACTGATGACCATAGATGTTAAGTCCCATAGTGCTCAGAGCCATCTACGTGATTACTCTGCTATTCACAATAAGGTGGCCGCTGGCAGAGGGTTCAATGAACCACCTTCAAGCTGTCTCTCTAACGTTCCACTCTCGAACAGCACGCGGGAAAAACGAACACTTTAATTTTTCTGTGCGAGCCCTGATTTCTCTTATTTTATCGTGATGATCATTTCTCCCTACGTAGGTGGGTGCCAACAGAATGTTTTCTCAATCGAAATGGTGATTGAAATTTCATGAGAAGATCCCGCCGCAACGAAAAACGCCTTTGTTTTAATTATTGCCACTCCAGTTCACGTATCATGTCTGTGACACTATCTCCCCTATTTCGCGAAAATACAAAACGAGCTGCCCTTCTTTGCATTTTTTCGATGTCATCCGTCAGTCTCACCTGATGCGGATCCCACACCGCACAGTAATACTCCAGAATGGGGCGGACAAGCGTGGTGTAAGTAGAATCTTTAGCAGACCTGTTGCCCCTTCTAAGTGTTCTGCCAATGACTCGCGGTCTTTAGTTTGCTCTACCCACAATATTATCTATGTGATCGTTCCAGTTTAGGTTATTTACAATTGTAATCCCCAAGTATTTATCTGAATTTACGGCCTTCAGATTTGTGTGACTTACTGCGTGATCAAAATTTAGTGAATTTTAATTAGTACTCATGTGAATAACTTCACACTTTTCTTTATTCAGTGTCAATTGTCACTTTCACACCATACAGATATCGTATCTAAATCATTTTCCAAGTCGTATTGATCATCTGATGACTTTACAAGACGGTAAATGACAGCATCATCTGCAAACAATCTAATAGGGCTACTCAGATTGTCTCCTATGTCGTTAATATAGATCAGGAACAATAGAGGGTTTATAACATTTCCTTGGGGAACGCCGGATATTACGTTTTACTCGATGATTTTCCGTCTATTACTACGAACTGTGACCTTTCTGATAGGAAATCACGAATCCAGTAGCACAACTGAGGCGATACTCCGGAGGCACGCAGTTTGGTTAGAAGACGCTTGTGAGGAGCGGTGTCGAAAACCTTCAGGAAATCTAAAAATATGTAATAAATTTGACATCCCCTGTCCATAGCACTTCTTACTTCAAGAGTGTAAAGAGCTAGTTGTGTTTCACAAGAACGATATTTTCTGAATCCGTGCTAACGAGGTGTCAATAAATCGTTTTGTTCGAGGTATTTCATAATGTTCGGATACAGTATATGTTCCAAAACGCTAGTCCAAATCCACGTTAGTGATATAGGCCTGTCAGGGAAGACAAAGCATGAATGGATGCAGGTGGTTCGCAACTGTCAGCGTTTCCTCGATTACTACCTCAGCTCCCATGCAAGCGCAGGAGAATATCTCTCACAAAATAATACTGCTCCCATCAGTCTGAATCCGAGACTGAAAAAAACGGAAACACCAAAAAATAATTAATGTAGAGTTATGATATTCCGGGAATACATTTGTCTAGGTGTCATATTTAAGTGATTAACACTGCAAAATCACAGGTTAATGTAAGTGCGAGACAGGTCGTTGCAAATGTGGAATGCTGGTGCATTAGTAACCGGTGAAATGCCAGAATATTTAATGAAAGCGTGCAAACGTGCATTTATTATGTTGTACAGGTGCTGGATGTCAGTTTGCGAGAAGGAGCTCGATACCTGTAGCACTTGGTCGGTCAGTAGAGGGACGTTTAATGCTGTTTGTGAATGACAATGGAGTTTTCGGCCAATAATGTCCCATATGAGCTCGATTGAAGAGAGTTTTTGTGATCGAGCAGGCTAAGCAACATGTCGATACTCCGACGAGCTTGTTGGATTACAACAGTGATATGTGGGCGAGCTTAACCCTTTGGAAATCACCACTGGGAATGGCAGCACAACAGGTCGAATCAGCAAGTTGATGTACAAATTTGCCGTCAGGGTGCGTGGGGTAACCACGAGAGCGCTTATGCTACCATACGAAATCGCATCCTAGATCATAACTCCAGGTGTAGGCCCAGTGTGTCTAGCACACAAGCAGGTTGGTTGCAGGTCCTGAATTGGCTTCCTTCTAACCAACACACGGCCATCACTGGCACCGAGGCGGAACCAGCTTTCATCAGCTCCACCAGGCCCTCCAATGATCTCTCGCTTGACACCACTGAAGTCGCAAATGGAGATGGACTGAAGTCAGTGGAACGCACACTACAATGAGTCTGGTTCGGAGCTGTCCATGAAGTAATTATGGTACCAATTGCTGCTCAAACTGGTGCACCAGAGCGCCACGTTGAAGTCGATGGTCGTCCCTCTCGGTAGTGCTACGTGGACATCCGGAGCCCGGTTTTCCTGCGACCGTAGATTCTCGTGGCCATTGCTGCCAGCAGTCACGTACAGTGTTTACATTCCTGCATTCTTACAGTATTGCAGAAGTAACATCCAGATCCCCTAGCCTTGTTACACGATCTCGTTCAAACTCTGTGACGTGCTGATAACGGCGTCTTCGTCGCCTCAAAGGCATTCTTGACCAACGTCATCTCACCACGTCCATTCTCAAAGGTAACTAACGCCCACGACCGTTACGCCGTTTATTTAAAGCAAACCTGATTTGCATCCTCATATTTGCGATACTAACGTCGTTCTTATGTCACTGGCGTGAAATCTGAACAGACATAAGAGGAAAACCGTGCCAACCCCGGCTGTCAGTTGTTTTCCTCCTGAAGACAATGGCGGGGACCGTTATAGAAAGCTCTAGAATTTTATTCGAATTGACATGGCTTAAAAACCGATAATATTTTATTCTGAAATCATATTTCAGATGTAGAAATGTGTTTCGTTTACGTTGCACAACTCCTTCTTTGTGCTGTGGTTTTTTTTCCGTCTGTTTAGTTTATACACAGTGCTAAAGCCAATGGCGGAAATTCTTTCTGTTCAGTTTTTCACTATGCAGTAGAGAAATCGTAAGGGCTGCTTCAAAAGTGAGGTTAACTTCGAGAAACTTTGTTTGTACACCTCCGCACTTGTTTGACAAATTCCATGGAAAGCGAAGAGCGAGTTTGAGAAATATATTTGACAGTTTATATGGACGTCTGTATGTTCCACCTAAGCAGCTCTATAGCTACAATAATAATAATAATAATAATAATTAAGCGGCTTTGAAGGTCTCATACCTACAACACCCTGCAGCTTTGGACCACAAAGTGCAAGGAAATAAAAGCCTGTTACAATTATAAAAGTTGGGGAATCCGCTACAAATCCTTGCACTAAGCGTCTCTCTCATCTCCAGATCTGTAATCCTAAAGGACGAGCTAAAACTTGTGTGATGGATGAAACTATTAACTTTATCACCCTCGGCCAGGCGCAACACTGTCTGAGTGATCCACGCTCGCACACAAAACTGTACAACTGGAACAGGAAAAGAGCAGTAGCAGTGACTAGCAGCCTCCCGGTTTTAACGCTTGAGCTGCACTGATTTACTGCAGGTCCGGACGGGGTGTACACGCCACCCTGACGCCAAATGTTGCAGCGCTGAGGCACCATTACTCTCTCACGTGCTAAGAAATATCCAATTGTCTGGCGTTATTTGATCCTCTGATCAGCTTTGTAGTGGTCTGTTTCGAAAATATTTCCCTTTTTATTTTATTTAACGTGTATAATGGTCCATTTCTTCGAAACTGTGTTACTTCTAAATACACATGTTTTTCTCTTCATTGTGGCAGTTTGCTATTTTTACTTGACACTAATTACAAAGAAATGCAGTGTGGTAGCATTTTCATGGCCAGTTTGACTCACCAAGTTGATCCCAGTGGTTACGGTCTCCACCTGATGGTGGTGGACATGTACAGGGTGTAAGGGGCATAAGTGTAAATTTTTATGTTTGTAATATTTACACACGTAAGTATGTTGGTTGTTTTTTCTCTGCATCAAACAATCTTCCCACAAACATGTAGCCGGCCTGTGTGGCCGAGCGGTTCTAGGCGCTTCAGTCTGGAACCGCGCGACCGCTACGGTCGCAGGTTCGAATCCTACCCCTAGAACTTACAGCTACTTGAACCTAACTAACCTAAGGACATCACACACATCCATGCCCGAGGTAGAATTCGAGCCTGCGACCGTAGCGGTCGCGTGGTTCCAGACTGAAGCGCCTAGAACCGCTCGGCCACTCCGGCCGGCCAAGCTACACACACCGCCCATACAGTGAGATGATCTATGGCCGATCTCCCACTAGTATATAACGATCCTGATTGTTCCAGGAATACAGCGGCTGCAGCAAACCGGGATGCATCGCCATCGCCTGCCACGGTAATGATGCATGATACCCACACCAATAAACTCAACTTTGCATGAACTATCGCATCTAGTAAGCCACTTACTACCCATCCCACTGTCGCAGAGCGTATTTTCCCTCGGCACGAACCTTGGCACTTTTTTCCCTCTGCTCTTCAAATCGCTACCCTCATTCGCGTTTGGTCCACAGTCTATCACCTGATGGACCGTGTTAATGCGTAATCTTACCCAGACACACGGATAACATCACAGCCCAGCATCCTGTGATGCACTTATTACACAACTAACATGTTGACGGAGATGACAGTAGAACTTACGGTTTGGTCACCACGTTGGTGCGGGCGTGGAGGGGCCCCACCTCTATCACTCTAAACAGTAATACAAGGACGGAAAAAAATCGCAACGGCAAGTAGGAGTTGCAAAAAATAAACGAAAGTTGGTATGGATGAATCTACATATGAAAGATGATTTCCATTCGGATTTCGAGCCAGTCGCATAAGAGTGATGCTATTATCGCCACTCTGAGGATGCAGATCAAGTTTGCTTTAAATATCTCTGTTACGGTCGCGTGCGTTAGTTACCTTTAACACTGGACGTGTTGAGTTGTTAGTCAAGAATACCTCCACGATGAGAAATACGCCATTATGGTTCAAATGGCTCTGAGCACTATGGGACTTCACTTCTCAGGTCATCAGTCCCCTAGAACTTAGAACTACTTAAACCTAACTAACCTAAGGACATCACACACATCCATGCCCGAGGCAGGATTCGAACCTGCGACAGTAGTGGTCGCGCGATTCCAGACTGCAGCGCCTAGAACCGCTCGGCAATACGCCATTATATGCACCAGAATGAGTTTGAACGAGTCTGTGTCATAGGGCTACGAGAAGCTGTATGTTCCTTCTGCGATAATGCAGAAAGACTTGGCAGGAATGTAGCCACTGCACATGATTGCTGGCACTACCGAGAGGGAAGACCATGGCGTTCGCATATGGCTCTGTCGCATCGTATTGCATCTGCAGCTGCAGTTTGAGCAGCAGTTGGCACCACATTCACGCGAGGAACTGTTACAAATCGGTTACTTCAATGACAGATCCGAGACAGACGCCCTGTAGCGGGAATTGCAATAATCCTAAAGCACCGCCATCTGGGTCTTCAGTGGTGTCTAGCGAGAGCTCAGAGGAGGGAGGGTGCAGGTCTGTTGCGTTTTCTGATGGTTCTGCCTCTGTGTCAGCAATCGCCACGTGTAGGTTAGAAGGACAGCTGAGGTCCTGCAACCAACCTGTTTGCGAGCTAGATGCTGGACCTGTATGTGGAGTTATGGAGTGGGGTCCGAGCACTGTCGACGTTAGCCCACGAATCCTGACTGCGAAATCCTACATCAGTCTAGCGATTCGATCTCATGTGCTGCCGTTTATAGGTAGCATTCCAGGGTGAGTTTTCCAACAAGGTAACGCTGACCCATACACCGCTGTTGTAACTCAACGTGGTCTTTAGAGTGTCGACATGTTACCTTGGCATGCTCGATCACCAGATGTGTCTCCAATCGAGCACATATGGGACTTCTTCGGACGACAACTCCAGCTTCAGTCACAACCAGCATTAACCGTCCCCGTATTGACCGACCAAGTGCAACAGGCATGGAACTCCATCCCACAAACTGACATTCGGCACTTGTACGTGACAATGCATGCACATTTGCATACTTGCATTTCATATTATGGCGCTTACAGCTGTTGCTAATGTGCCAGCATTTCACTTTTGCAATGACTTATCTCATTCCGACATTAACCTGTGATCCTACATTATCATTCACTCACAAATGTTACCTAGACAAATGAATTCACGAAATTTCATTACTATCCGTTAATTAACTCTTGGTGTTGCGATTTTCTTCCTTCAGTTTACTCTTTGGCTGACAAGTCGTCCGACAGCTTCGATGCAGCCCACCATAAATTGCTCCCTTGTGGTAAGCAGCAGCGAAGTACTTAAAAATTGAATGTTTGAGTTCAGCTGTAAAGCGTTGCTAGGTAGCACGTCTTGTGAATGCATTGGAAATGATAGAAGAAGATTCGGTCTCTAATTCCGATCCGCCACAGAATTAGTCTACCAGGAAGTTTATTTCTGATTCTATAGAGTATTTTGTGTAATCTCCGTAACGACGAAACAAAAGATAAAAGATACTTTGGACCGTGGTTGACGCAAATATTCTTCCTGAAATCCAGCTACAAACTAAGGAAGAAAAGATACTGTTCATAATTGTATTAAGTACGATCTGCAACGCCCTGTTCCATAATTTCGGATGCTTGTACACTGAGGTTACAAATACCGTGGTCCAGCGGTACTAACATATACAGATAACGGTATAACGGTAGTATCGCGTTCAGAAGATGTGAAAGGGCAGTGCATTGGTGAAGCTGTCATTTTTTTCACAGGTTATTCATGAGAAAAGGATTATGGCCGCGCGAATTAACAGACTATGAACGCCTGATGATACTTGGAGCTAGACGCATGGGCCATTCCATTTCGGAAATCGTTAGGGAATCCAATATTCCGAGATCCCGGTGTCAAGAATGTGCCGGGAATATAACATTTCAGACCTTACGTTCCAACACGGATAAAGCAGTGACCGACAGCCGTTGTTTAACAACAGAGAGTAGCAGCGTTTGCGTAGAATTGTCAGTGCTAACAGACAAGCAACACCGCGTGAAATAACAGTGTGAGACGTACGACTAACGTACATGTTAGGACAGTGCGGCAAGATTTGACGTTAATGGTCTATGGCAGCTGACGACCGATGCGAGTGCCTTTGCTAACAGCACAACATCGCCCGCGGCGTCTCTCCTAGGGTCGTGACCATGTCGGTTGGACCCTAGACAAATCAAAAACTGTGGCCTGTTCAGATGAGTCACAGTTTCAGTTCTAGGAGCTGATGGTAGGGTTCGACTGTGGCGCAGACCCCAGAAAATCATGGATCCGAGTTGTCAATAGGTCACTGCGCGAACTGGTGATGGCGCCATAATGATGTGTGCTGTGATATGTGAAATGGACTGGGTTCTCTGGTCCATCTGAACCGATCGCTGGCTAGAGATGGCTATGATCGGTTACCTGTAGGCTACACAACGATGGAATGTTTATGGACGACAATGCGCCATCTGACCGGGGCACAATCATACGCGACTGGTCTGGAGAATATGCTGGACAGTTCGAGCGAATGATGTAACCACGAGTTCGCCCCACATGAATCCCATCGAACATTTGAGGGACATAATCGAGAGGTAAGTTCGTCCACAAAATCCTGCACCGCCAACACTGTCGCAATGATGGACGGTTACAGAGGTAACATGCCTCAATATTTCTGCAGGGGACTTCCAACCACATTTTGAGTCCATGCTACGTAGGGCAAAGAAAGGTCCTACACGATATTAGTAGGCACCCCATGAGTTGTCACCACAGTGTATGACGATGCACGTGTGGACGTATTCAGTAACGATAAAGTCTCAACGATTCATAAGCAACACTTTAATATAACAGTCCAGTCAGTTTCCTCATGTCTCAATAATAGTTCATACGTCTTAAAAAGAGAAAATTAGTTATTTATCTGTTGCTTAACTGAACACATTTCTTTCTTTTTCCGGTTACGACATTTAGAGTGGGAGAAGATTTTTATGCGATTTCTGTGGCAGGAAATACTGATACTTGTCTTCCATACTCAACTAATTCTTTCTTCAAATCTATACAGTGAGAATGTAAGTTTAAGAAGTGACCCATTTAGTTCATTGTTAGTTTTGTTTTCAAATTTCAGGAGCTCTCTATTCAGGGGCCATATGTCTGCTGGAATTTCGTTAAACACAACTGCAGAACATCTATAACACTGTGTCCAATGCCAGGAGGCAAAGCTAACATGATCATGATTTTCATGCATTGTACTGTGTTCTATGTAAATCGCTGATAAATTGGAAGCCTCCATAAACATTATTAAGGAGTATACTTGACGGTAGGAAATAGTCTAGGCAAGATAACACGGTTATTTACTTTACACAGTATTGTTATTACTCCCTTCAGTCATGATAAAAACATTAAACTAAATTTGTGATCCCTGAAGATGCAGCTTTCTACCTGAAATAATCAAAGGACAAAAAAATAAGATATGTTTAGATGGTGGACTTTTATCAATAAATTTTTATTTTTTCATTGTATTAACTTGTAAAATAGGATCATAGAAAACAGGCAACTGAAATATGTTCATTAAGCTAGGACCTTTAGCGTCAACCGAACACAGTGAAATAAACTTCTGATTTCCAAATCTGCTTAACTGAATTTCATCCTTAGATTATTAATTAATTTAGTTTTTACTGTAGAGTGGTTGAGTATTACTCTGAGTAATTTGATAGAAAGTATCTGGGATAATGTCTGGTGCTTGAACCAGAAAATGACCTGTATTCATCTGAAGTACTCTCGAGTGCGTCCACATGATACTAAGATTTAAGCTGTTTGCTGAGAATCAGTTGCAGCTTTGTTCAGTTATCATATAGATTTCGGCTAGTCGTCTAGCATATCTGCATTTGCGTTTATGATCAATGTAACTGTGTTATTAACAAATACGACTGTTTATGATAAGTCATTTTAAACACTTTTGAAGATGATTAATAACATCAAATAAAAATGCAGCAGTCATACCATTCATACCTTAATACGCTTGTTTTACAAGTAGTATTAAATTTTAATCCCATCAAAAGCCCTGAAAACATTCACCTAAAATACCAGCACGTCATTCCCAGAACTCCCAATCAAAAGGAAAACTACAGTTCTACTCCATAGCATAAGGAAAGTCGAGTAATGTTTAAATGCACAATCATAGGACACGGGCGGTAAGAACATCTTTCTTGGTTGTTAATCTGTTTTGACAATATAGTGCTGCAGTGAACGAGCCAATTGTGCGTAATAGAGGACAGCGTTGAAAATGAGGAAGTTTCCGCATGGAATTAGTTTCTGTGACGCATGAGCTACGCAACTGGCATCTCTTAACGTGTGTAACGTGAAGCAAGGGTCACCAGCTCAATAACAGGGAAGTACTACACACTTTTCCTCCACGAACTAGGCGTACTGGATATCCAAAGAATTTCAGTTTTATGTAAGGCATAGAAGTTCTTCATTTTTGTTCTTCCGTTAATTATCGGGATAAAACTAGCACAAAAGCAACTTTTTTTCCGACTCCTGGTCACTTTCTAGTTGTATGCGTGCTTCTCATCTCTACTTCTGAATGTATCCCTGAGTTAAATACGATAGGAATTTCATTAGCACATGTCACACCACCATCTCATTCCATCTCTTATAAATTTCCAAGTACTTCCTTCATCGAGAGATCTGTAGAACATATTTTCATGATCAGTTTTCAACATCCTCCGTAAACTCTTCTTTCCAAATGCCTACAAAATCTTTATTGTCTTTTTTCTGCTATCTATTTTCCGTTTTGAAATAGAAATACGCTCTTTATGTTTAGTTTTTTGAAATTTTTTCTCACATCTTGTTCACAGGCTGACATTATAAGGTTTATTTTTTTCAAGAAATTTTTTCGTGGTTCTATCTCATTTACTTCTGTTATATCCCTTGCGGTTCCCAAGTGCACTAACTACAGTGCGATCCTACCTGACGTAGTATACAGACAACGTTGATAGCTGTAGAAAGGAACATAGAAATATACAATGTAGCTTCAAATCAGCATTAACTGCACATAAAGAAGCAGCTGCTGAGGTCTGTAAGAGATGTGTCGCATTCTGATCAGAAGGCCAAGGAATCTATTAACTTAAGTGTTTTAACACAACTTCATACTATTCTGGTCTAGGTTTGGGGCACAATGAAACCGAAAATGTATTGAAGGATAATAAATATCTCTGTTCGATGACGACACATCCTTATGTGATTTAGAGTAAACGGAAAAAAGCTAAATCAGTGTCACCAAACATCAGTTTAAAGTCTGCTCCTCACGAAGATGCTCATGTCAGCACGATTTGTGCCAGCAATAGGAAACGGTGGAATTTACATTTAATGCTAAGGTTTGGCATGTTGAGTGCGATTTCTAGGAAGTAATGATGCTACAGATCGCAAAGCCAACTATGGCAGTCGTTTCGGTTAATATGTTGCAAGAATGCTGCGGGTAGTGGCCATATCTATAAGATACATACACTACAGGACAAAAACATAACAACACTATTACAGCATCAAAAGAGAGAATTTGTGTCCTATATAACGACACAAGTTAGCGATTAACACATCTAAACTCATATAATCTCTTTTTCGAATAAAAGTGTATGTCAAAATTAAATGTCATCGACGCCACAATTTCGTTAATTACTACTTAAATTTTAATTACAACAAGCATTAAAGTAATAAACATCATTATTGGGTATTCATTAGATTGCAAAGACTAATTAATCAACATTTATGGGTTATACCGTAGGCACTTTGAAGAACACAGATTGTATTAAGAATTAAAATAGGCAGTATTAATGTTCCACAACGTTTATTTTATGTTTCGTTACTGGCTTTAGGTTTTTGGACGTCATCAGACAACTTAAGTCCACACAATATCAGAGACCTACATACAGGTTTTGTTTCTAAAGACAGGTGACCATTTTACAACTATATATACAAGAAAAGCAAACTGCAGTGCTTCTATTTTATATAGGTACAAAACAAGAAAAACTCTGTAATGATGAACTGAATCTTTTAAACGCTAAGGATGAGCATATAAATCCCTGAGCCCACTGACTGACTGACGTGAAGGTATTGTACTTCTTACTGTATACAGATATTGGCAACGATCTCTCTACTATATACAAATATGTTTTTAGATGTTAATGTCGATTTCTAATTCCATTACTTAAAATTCAGAAGTGTCCAGAAGTGAAATGAGAACTTGAATGAAAGAAGAAACGATGTTCGAGAGTCTTTCAAGTGGCAATTGAGACACCCCTACGCCCTTGTCAATGTGACTTATTTCATAACGCAATCCGAAAAGACTCACTTGCCGTAACAAACCCTATATACGAGTACATCCCCCAGAAAGCAAATGGAACAGTTGTCGCAATAGAAACCAGCCCCAACATCCATAAAACGTCAGTAGTTTGCAGAACGTGTCATACACTATACTAAATTTGATATCCAAGAATTCCGAATTTTAAATGAGGAAATTAACCTTGACTTTAACAAGCAAAAACGTTTACCAGTTGTTTTTGTATAGTTGCAAGACCTTAACAAGTATCTTTATAACTTGTTCAGTACAGTATGTTTTACCCGTATCTGTAGAGTTTCAAACATGCAGTGCATCATTACAGAATATTTATTGATTTTTTACGCTATGAAACTGAAGCATTACTGTTTCTATTTTTGCTATATACAGTCGTAAAATGCTGACATATCTTTGGGAGCAACAATCTTCATACAGATAGGAGCCGTCTCTGACGTCTTGAGAACTTTCCGTTCAGTTTGAAGTTGTCTGGTTATGCTCTACAAAGCATTCCAATGCACAACGAAATATAAAATAAATATTGTGGAAGATTAATACTTAGTATTTCTTTTCTTAATAAGACTACTTCATTGTTCGGCGTATACTTACGTTAAGTAATGTTTTTATATTGGAAACGTCTAAGAGTGATACATCAATAAAATTTAAACAGTAAATCAACATGCTGTGACTGTTAATTGCTAGAAGAAAATCTAAATTTTCTGACGAAATAACTGCCACACATCTAAAATTTCGTGAAACTACCACGACGTAGCAAGATCTGCAGTTAAGTCGAAAAGGTGAAACGTTCGTTTCTGTTAGGGTACTGGCTACCAGACCGTTTAGACTGGCCTAAATACCTTATTGTCGTTTAGAACAATGAGAGGACAATTGGTGAGTGACCCTCGTATATCATTCCCACTCACTCATACATCTGTCAATTGATCGCTACAAACACTGAAATTTATTCGGACAGTTGGACTTCCATTCGTCGACTGATCCTCTTCTGTGTTCTTGGCAAAGCTTCATTGTCTCCTATCGGCGGCATTAACGTTGATTTTACATCTGCAGCTACTGTGTGAATACTTCAGGATGACAGAGTACCACGATATAAAACTTATCTATATGTGGGACGAAAACAATATGAAGGAAGCATGAATATATCATTAGTACAAGCTAGCTTAAAAGTAAGATTGCCAAATAATTTTTTTTTTTTAACCAGAGACTCACTCCTACAGTACATCCCGTAAGATTCAGTGACGCTGCAAACGCGTGGTCGACGTAATCTTCAACTATGATGATTCAGTCTGCAACAGATGCATAATTGCGAGGGACGCACTAATCTCGGACTAGAAGATCGCTTTGTGGAAAGTTTCAGAGTGTCGTAATGGGCAACTCGCACGATGTGTCTGGTTTACCATGGTCAATCCAGACTGTTACAAATAATATCCCGAGCAAGAAGCACGATTGAATTCTTCATTTAAGTCGCATTCATGTATGACGATGCTTTCACTTCCGACTGCTCGACTGCCGCAAAAACTCACAAACGGATGATACGGAAATAAGTACCTGCGTTAATAGAAAACAAGGCACCAGGGTCTGATCAAATTTCTATACGTTTTTACGTTGAATACACGATCGAACTGGCCCCTTCTCTAGTTCATTTTTACTGAAAATCTCGCGAGCAGTGAGTACTGCGACGTAACATAAAGAGCGCATGTCACAAAAGATTGCAAAAATTGTGAAAGATCGGTATTCTTGAAGTAACAGAAGAGTACCTTAAAAAACAGTAAGCATTGAGAAGCAGCTAGGTTTTTGTTTACGGACCATATCTTCTACTTAAACGACTTATTACGTAGTGTCAGCACCACTATCAGATTATTCGCTAACAACGCTGTTGTCTAAAACTTTTTACATCCTGGGGCTGGAGTAGAACTCGTCTTATAAATGGTGCGGTGTTATTTTAAATTATAGTACGCATATCTCTCAGTTTTCCTGCCATTATAACGAGTGATGTGTTGCTGCTATCTTGAATTTCTTATATTTGGCGTAGGGGGCTAATACAAATTTCTCACCTTTTTAGCTTGAAGTAATTTGCGAATTCTCTGACAAGTTCGCAAATTCCTGTCATTTTTACGTTAGGGAAAGGTCTCTACATCGTCTATCTTGGATACTTAATTACGTAGTACAGGTGGATTATTTATATCGTGGATTTTTGAGCTCTGAGCACTATGCGACTTAACATCTGAGGTCATCAGTCGCCTAGAACTTAGAACTAATTAAACCTAACTAACCTAAGGGCATCACACACATCCATGCCCGAGGCAGGATTCGAACCTGCGACCTAGCGGTCACTGGGTTCCAGACTGTAGCGCCTGGAACCGCACGGCCTTTTCTACCGGCCTTCGTGGATTTTTCCCGCAGTTTATAGCAGAAATGGGTGGAGGGGTCGACTTCAGCGCTACTAGAAGTGACTTCATTGGTGATTAGCCAGACCTACGGACCGGAATCATATTAGATAAGTAATAATGACAATTTTTGAACAGTAACTAAACCTACGAATTAATAAACAGTAGAAAACTGTTTCAGGATACTACAGTTAACCTTAGCTCGATTTTGAAATGTGACGGCTAATGTTCTTAGTAACACTTTCAAAAGAAGTCAGCATTTCTCTTTATCAACTTCGTGTGTTAAAATAGTCATATTTTACAAGAAGATGAAATATTCCCACTGAATACGACTCCAAGGATTGTTACACGCTGCTCTATGTAGCTGCTTTATAGTGAAATTGGCAGTAATGAGAGATTATCCTCTTTCTGAATAAATTACAACTCTTCCACACAATATAGTTCCACATACCGTCAAATGATACGCGATCTCTAGTTTCACCGTTGTAAGGTCGGTTAGCTGCAGTTCTGACTTAAATAATGCAGTAGAAAACAGTGGGCCGGCCGGAGTGGCCGAGCGATTCCAGGCGCTACAGTCTGGATCCGAGGTACCGCTACGGTAACAGGTTTGAATCCTGCCTCGGGCATGGATGTGTGTGATGTCCTTAGGTTAGTTAGGTTTAGTTAGTTTTAAGTTCTAGGTGACTGATGACCTCAGAAGTTAAGTCGCATAGTGCTCAGAGCCATTTGAGAAAACAGTGGTGATATAACGAGAAATGTTAGGAGTTATACAGCTTAGTCTTGTCATTACTTCAATTATGGACTGCATTCGCTAAGGCGATCACCATCATACGGAACGTAGAAACTTTCGTTACGACATTATATATATCGCTCCTTGTAGTCTCTGCCTATTGTCCGAACATTTTTCTATTAGAAACATGCAGCATGATATATGTTTTTCAGTTATTAGTAGTAGCTGCACATCACAAGAACAACAAGATCGTCTTTGATATGGTGTTTCGAGTACATATAGCCTCGTAGTGCTGGGTGCAAAAATGGCAGAATAAAGCATTAAGATAGTTATATTAGCTGTAATTGATGTTTACCTCTTTATGACTAGTGTGACATAAATTTTGTGCTTCTCTTTCAGAGCATAATTTTATTTGCCTGACAGCGTACATTTGTTGCCCAGTTACAGCTTGTCTGAATATTTTATTCGCTCAGTTACTTCCCTTCGATAAGTTAGATCCTTCATAACATCTCTAAGATGGGAACAGACACTTTACACGCTGCAACAAATCTTTTTGCAACACTCCATAACAATTAATGGCGATTCATGAGACGGGCATTTTAACAACCTTAATTGAAGAACACGAACTATTAAAGAATATTAAAAGAGAAAAGCAGAAAGAGAGGCAGTGAAGAAGAAACTGGAAGTGAAAAAGAGAATAGTAAAGGATCCTGGATAACTAATCAGAAGAGTTGAAACGACGTCATATTCCGCTTATTGGTGCCAAGGGCTTCACTTTTGGAATTGCAGTTTTAGAGTTTACACCATTATCAAGCACCTACAATAATACAAATGCACTGCCAGAAATATAGTGACGTTTGTAGGACTTGCTAATGGCATAAACGATGAAAATGCAACAGGGAAGCCGGTGGAGTGGCCGAGCGGTTCTAGGAGCTACAGTCTGGAACCGCGCGATCGCTACGGTCGCAGGTTCGAATCCTGCCTCGGGCATGGATGTGTGTGATGTCCTTGGATTAGTTAGGTTTAAGTAGTTCTATGTTCTAGGGGACTGATGACCTTAGAAGTTAAGTCCCATAGTGCTCAGAGCCATTTGAACCATTTTTTTGCAACAGGGAAAATAAAACCCTTGGCAGCGATAAGCGGGATATAGCGTCCTACCAACAACTTATACGGGCTGTCTACCCAGATTACAATACACTGAAGTGACAAAAGTCGTGGGATAGAAATATGCACATTTACATATGGCGGTAGTATTGCGTACACAAGGTATATATGGGCAGTATATTGGCGGAGCTGTCATGTGTACTTAGGTGGTTCATGTGAAAAGGTTTCCGACTGATTATGGCCGCACTAAGGCAATTAACAGATTTTGAGGGCGGATTGGTAGTTGAAGCTAGATGCATGGGACATTCCATTTCGGAGAGCGTTAGGGAATTCAATATTCCGAGATCCTTAGAGTCAAGTGCGTGCCGAGGATAGCAAATTTCCGGCATGACCTCTCGCCAGGGTCAACGTAGTGACCGCGATCTTCACTTAACGACAGAGAGCAGTGGTGTTTGCGTGAATTTGTCAGTGCTAACAGAACAGCAACACTGCGTGAAATAACAGCAGAAATCAATGTGGGACGTACGACGAACGCATGCGTTAGGACAGTGCCGCGAAATTTGGCGCTTATGGGATATGGCAGCGGACGGCCGATGCGAGTGCCTTTGCCAGCAGCACAAAGTCGCCTGCAGCGCCTCTCCTATGCTCGTGACCATATCGGTTGGACACTAGACTACTGGAAAATCTGGGCCTGGTCAGATGAGGCCCGATGTCAGCTAGCAAGAGCTGATGGTAGGGTTCGAGCGTGGTGCAGACCCCACAAAGCCATGGACCCAAGCTGTGAACAACACACTGTGCAAGCTGGTGGTGACTCCGTAACGGTAACGGGCTTTGTTTACATGAAACACGCTTGGTCCTCTCATCCAGCGTGAAACAATCATTGACTGGAAATATTTATGTTTCGGTAGTCGGAGACCATTTTCAGCCACTCCACAATGGACTTTTTATTGATGACAATGCGCCATGTCAATGAGCTGCAACTTTTCACGATTTGTTTGAAGAACATTCTCGACAAGGCGAGCGAGTGATTTAGCCACCCAGGTCGCTAGATGTGAATCCCGTCGAACATTTATGGGATATAATCGAGAGGTCATTTCGTGCATAAAAACCTGAACCGGCAACGCTTTCATAATTGTGAACGGCTATAGATTCAGTATGGCTCAATATTTCTGCAAGGGAATTCCAAAACATTCTGAGTCCACGCCACATCGATCTGGTGCACTACACTGGGCAAAAGGTGGTCCGACACGATATTATAAGATATCACACGACTTTTATCTACTCTTTGCAAATTAATAATGTAACGGCTTGCCTTCTCCAGTGGGTTGATGAGGCAGTTCCAGTCATGTTTAGCCGGAAGGCAGCTGATCCGTTTTTTTGTTTACAACAACTTACTATAGAAGACTCTTGCTCACATCTCGTTCGTTAGTGGTGGACGTCGAACCCACTAAGTGGGATGTTTGGCTTCGTATTTGCCGTCATGTTTCGGCATTCCTTATGTCTTTGATTTCTATATCTTGTTATCTCGGATTCAGATCTATGGACGCTGATTTTTATTCCCTTTCATGACTGTGTGCAATTGCTTATAGGACCACTATTTCCCAAAAGAGGTGTAGACACATCTTCAAAGTTGTCCCATCGCTAAAAATTAACACAGTATTGCATGTGTGGTTATTTTTGCTGTTCTGGGTACTTACTTTCTATCAATAAGTTTAGGAGCTATCTACGGTGTACCTAAAGACGTTATATTACTGTGTGTTGCACTGGCTGCCGGAGGTATGCGTAAGATTTCCAATACAGCATCTTGGTGGAGTAGCATCCTATTTTTATGATGTAACATGTTGATCGATTTCGTGTCAGTAGACATTCTAATTTTAGTGTACTTGAAGGATGGAAAGTGTAGTGACGGTACTTACGATTCCACAGAGCGCCGCACCGCAATCGATAAGGCGCTCTCGAAACACTCGTAGCACAGCACCTGTATGGGTTAAGAACCATACCGAGGTCCGCCAGGAGCCGCATCTGCCAACCCATGGGTTTCAGATGTGTGGAAAGCGATTGGTCGATGTTTCGTTAAATACTGGAGCACTGAGCTACGGCGGAGATTTCTCTTCAGTGCGCCGAATCGTGTACAGCCTCCAGTTACCACTGACAAGGGGCCCTCCATACTGCAAATCACGGATTTTGATGCGCTTCAAATATGTTGTAGAGGCACTTACCCTGAGTACCTGGCTATCCGGTTTTTCGGCGAAGGGTCTTGGTTTTTGAGAAAATCGATTTTGAAGTTCATTGCATGATTTACATACACGTAACATTACATACATTCCGATCAAGTGAGCGTAGCGCAGCGGAAAGGTCCACGGCTACCGCACTAGAGGTACCGTGTTCGAATCTCGCTCCCATATTTTTTTTATGTATGCAAGACCCGTCCGAAAAATTTGATCCCAATGTTCAAAAACGAGTAGACGAATTAACTGGGAAATACAGAAATGAAGTCGTGTCCTGCACGAAATCCAGGAAGTTCACGAAACTGGTGTAGGAAGAATTTTTGCTTTCTGTAATTCTTCAGTACGTGGTGTGGGGCGGCGGGTGGAATTAATTGTTATATAAATGTTCCTATTATTTATGCTGTCTTTTGTCGTTCTCAACACTGGCTCTCTAACTACAATATTGGCAACCAGAAAGTGATTAGCAAAACGTGAAGCCTGTAATTAGAATTCCTAGTGCCCACTTCATCTGAGAAATACATTTATAGCTACAGCTTATAGCTCTGTGGCATTAGGAGATTGTCTGGGATTCATAATCAAAAACGATCCTGTAAAAACGTTCGCTATATTCTGAAAATCACAGATAAAAAAAAAAGAATCCACACAATCCAACTACCAGAGCAGTTCAGAGTCTAATGCACTGATGCAACTATAGCTGTCCAAATTAAATGTTGTTTAAGTGAATGGTCGCCATAATTTGATGATAATGTTCATCAAACGCCACGCTAAATAATGGTAGAATGTTTGTCCCGCGGTGGCACGTGAAAATACGACATACGCAAACTGAAGATAGATCGTTAAAGTCATCCCAGAATTAACATTTCACTCGAAAATGATTTCATGGTTACGCGTATCCCGAGTAACTTAATACGGCATCCGAGGCTGTTTATAGCAATGATACCGACGCGACGCAACTCCCGACACAGATGGTGTGCTATTCAGCGTCTGGAGAGAACTGGGGCCTTCCTTCCTTGGGCAGCGTTCTTGTATATAAGGCCGCGGTGCGGATGGCTAAGGGAACGCCTCATCAAATCGGCTCTCCCAACTAGCCGCTGGGCTAGTAATGCACCACTTTAAGTTATTGCATAAATCATCGCTTCCTTTGCTGATGGCCAATGAAGCTCTCAATTTAAATGTGCATTCAGCACACAGGTAAGTAATCATAATAAAAGTCTGACGTGGCTAAGTCAAATATTTAGGGCGAGAGAATTAATTTAATTACACTACACGCAGTAGACGAGCTCTGAACATGCCCTTTGGAGCTATGCTATCGCTATAATTTTATAGTTATTCATTTGAAACTTCTCACATCTTTATGGTTATAGCGAATCTCCCTTCTACTTAAATTTAAACATCCTAGCCTTATTTATTCGCCTACTTAATCTATCTTGCTTCCTTAATTTTTAAGACAAAAACCAGAAAATCATGAATTTCAACTAAAATTCTAATTTGTGAGATCCAGAATACTGTTTCTACTAAATTATTATGATAAATGAATCCAAATATAAATTTTTAAGTTTCTAGCTCTTTTCTGTTGCGCCAATGAATTTTACAGATAAACGTCCAAATTTCTAAAATGGTTAAATTTATTGAACTGATATTCAACACATATTGATTTAGTATTACTCCTGACATGCTAGAAACGTTTCAGGTTATTTACTTGATTTTTAAAGTATAGCGCAACATTTATGACGTCAGAGCTAGGCTGGTACACAATGGAAAGACTGATGTGAATTTTATACAGCGTGAGTAGGCTGCTTCCCTGCATCACCCTCAACTTAATTTTTTTTAATGTTAATGAACGAAAAAAAATTTAATTACAAAAAGGGAAGCAAGAGTACAGCTTAACTCCCTATGAAAATTTAAAATTGAAATGTAAACATATATAAATATTAAAAGAAAACTTATTACCTACTTCAATTATTTAAATTGCTGGCATGTTCACTGCCTCTTAAGCAACATTATCACTCAAAATTTAAGCTAAATCAATGAAGCACTTTGGTATACACATTGTCTTAGACAAACAAACACATAAAAATATGTAAAACTATGAAAATCTTAAATTCATTAAATACATTTTTACATACACAAATTCAAAGAAAATAACACAGTTATTCATGATACATAAACAGATAATTATATCTTAGCAGTCCTTTCTAAACCTGAAAGAAAATTTCACAAATCATGAAAATTTCATTTTTACACACGTGGTTGTAGCCGCTTTGGCTGGCGTTCTACACTTCTATTCACAAGGGTAGAGGAGGGGAAGTTTCTATGGTGTGCGTCCTTAACGTTCACTCTAAATGACATGGGGAATGGGGAGAGGTCACTGTGAGTTGTGTCGAAGTCACTCCACGCTTTCACGCAGCTACCAGGCTGCCATTATCTAGTTTGTCCTGTAGAATAAACAAAAAGAGTGCCTCAGACTCTGTTCACTTATTATCTAAGGGTGGGTCACAATGAAATGGGGATATATACATTTTATCTTTCAATATGTTGCTGGAACAAAGTTAACAGAACTTTTTCAATTTTACTCTCACAGTTACTTAACTGTCATAAAATCGGTAAACAAATGGCTCAAAACGCCGTTAGTCACTTATTAGAGAAAATTTATGCTCAAGGCATACAATCATAAATCATATTTAATCTCAGTTTATCATTTCTGGGCCGGAACGCTGAACCAATACTCGGTACATTCCTGATACATTTGTATTTTATTTACTTTGCTGACTCATCTTCGATTACCTTATTCTTAGAGATAGTATTAGTATATTTGATTGGTAGTTGTCTTCTCAGCTTCTTTGTACATGTGAGTAACTTGTGGTAATAGTACAGTTCTGAGTGTTCAAAACACACAACGTTTAGTTGACAACTAAATCCACTTATTAGTCCTCTGCTGCTGTGTCAGTTCCACATCTCCAATTATGTACTTACTTCATCGAAGTGTATTTATGCTGAGCTATAAATAATGTTTCACGTCTGCCATTATGTTACTCAATTATGTTGATAGTGTATGTACTTATTTAACACTCACTCTATTAACATTTAAAGCATAGGATAGCACATTTATTTCATATCTATAGTGTATTGCAGCTGTTCAGTTTGCTCACGTGGCAATCCATTTTCACTCGATCGGACGCTGAAACCACAGGTAGTCTCTCTCGACCTGCCACTAAAGTGCATTAAGTAATTATGGACGAGCGTAATGCTAAATTCCTTAAACCTATAGGACACATGATCTACTCTGTCTCATCTAACATAAGGGTACCTATGGTCGCATTCACGCCTCTAACTCATAACCTCAATACGTGTAGGTGTGTTCTGTCACACACTACACCAAATAATGGCCAGCTCCAACCTTATAAATACTTCAGGGACGTGTCCTTCACGTCTCAACCACAAACACTGTTCAATTCTATTACACTGCCATTCCTTGCTACACAAGGTGAGTTTACTCTTACAACTTATCTGCATATTTTCGTAACACTAAGCACTCTCTCTTACTATTAATTAGTTAGCTCTACAGCATACAATAGGTTTCACTGCCACTTCAAACCCTGCTTGTACACGAATTTGTATATCTTTTTAAATTACTGTTGGTGGACCATTTCCAATAAAACAACACTTTGTACTTACAAAATTACCAGGGTTCTATACATACTTGTTACCCAAATACATTGTATCTTAATTACTTCATACTTCTCTATTGTTTATGTCACTGTTAGTTTTGTGACATTAGGTATTTTCTTCACTAATCGGTGGATAGAATGGTTACAGAACTCATGGCTTGATAGCCATGACGGAAAATCTTTGTATTGGAAAGAAGGAGTCGAAACTTTGGTGGATAGGAAAGATGAAGAATGAGTGAGACCTGAAAAGGAAAGAAGATCTCACACAGCTGGGACTGCACAGCTGCCACACTGTGTAGAGGTTACAGAGAAACCTCCTCCCTACAGAATTCATTGGTTTCAGAAAATTTTCATATTGGAAAGAAGAGGTTGAAATTTTAGTAGATAGGAAAGATGAAGAATGAGTGAGACCTGAAATGGAAAGAAGATCTCACACAGCTGGGACTGCACAGCTACCACACTGTGTAGAGGCTACAGAACAACCTCCTGCCTACAGAATTCATTAGTTTATTATTGGTTTGATAACCATAACGGAAAATTTTAGTATTTGTGAGAGCCGAAATTTTGGTGGATAGTAAAGATGAAGAATGAGTGAGACCTCAAATGGAAAGAACATCTCACACAGCTGGGACTGCACAGCTGCCACACTGTGTAGAGGTTACAGAACAACCTCCTCCCTACAGAATTCATTCACTACCTATGAACTTCTTTAGGTCGATCACGTTCCTGAGACCTAATAGCTTTTTACTTTTAGGGTACTCTAGCCTATATGCATTGGCATGTGGTTTTCCTATAATCCTGAAAGGTCCTTGGTATACGAACATGAATTTCTTTGTTTCTGCATTTATTTTCTTTGATTTTTCCTTGGTTTTGACAAGGACTAACTGACCTATTTCAAAACTGGTGGGTACAGCTTTTGCGTCATGAGGCTTCTTCCTTTCCAATGCTCTTTTTCTTATATTTGCCCTAGCCTTTAACTTCTTCTCGTCTGTGGATATTTGCGTTAGAATAGGGAATTCTACCATATTTGCAATCACATTGTGCAGTTCTTAGCCAAACATCAATTCGCACAGCGCAAAACCAGTTGCATCATGCCTTAAGTTGTTAATTACATTCTCAAAATACTTCATGTGCTCTGCCCAACTTGAGTGTTTCCTAGCACAATAAGTCCTGCAAAGCCTATTAAATTCTCTCATAATACGTTCACTCATATTTCCTTGGGGGAAATACGGAGATATTTTTATATGTTTCACTCTGGCCTTATCTAGACATTCCTTAAATCTATCAGAAGTAAATTGAGGCCCATTGTCTGACAGCAGATTCTTTGGAACGCCAACGTTCACGAAGAAATCTTTTTCCAACTTTTCTACCAACGTTTTTGCATTTGCTCTTTTAATTGGGTATAGCTTAACATATTTACTAAATCCAGCCACAACAAAAAAAACATGGGTGCACCCACCTCTCGAAGCAGGAAGAGGGCCAAACAAATCACGAGCCAGTAATTCTAGGGTTTCAGTTGGCTCTACTGAATGCATATCCCCTTGTATTCTTGTGTTAGCAGCACGGACTTTCTGGCACACTACACAAGATGCTAGACGCTTGGCAACACGGCGGCACATGTTGTCAAACACAACCTTCTCTTTTAATTTTGCAATGCACTTCTTTGCACCGTAGTGCCCATACCTCAGGTGTACATAGTCGATTAATAAGTCAACATGTTGTGAGGGAAAGCACAGCTTCCACTCAGAAACACCTACCTTTTTCCTCCTAAACAGAATACCTTTATGCAGACAATAGTATTGCGAAACCTTAGGATAGTTCGCATTTCCTAAATAGCTCTTTACTAATTTCAGCTGGTCATCTGCATTTTGCTCACGTCTCAAGTTCTTAATCACCCTCTTCAATGGACTTTCTTCCTTTACTTCGTGCAATGCATACATTCGTACTTCACTTAGGTCTGTTGCTGCAATTCCCACGTCATCAGAGAGCTCCGCACTTCTAGATAACCCATCAGCTACCAGATTGTCTTTCCCTTGAATATATCTAACCTCAAGGTCAAACTGCTGGAGATACAATTACCATCTTACCAAACGAGCATTCCTCAACTTACAGGTCTTTAAAAAGGTCAACGTCTTATGGTCACTGTGAACAATTATCTTGTGACCCAATAAATACTGCTCAAACTTCTGTACCCCAAATACAATTGCCAATGCATCCAGTTCTGAGATGCCATAATTTCTCTCTGCTGCCTGTAAAGATCGACTTGCGAAAGCTATAGTCTTGTGCACTTCTTGTTCGTTTTCTATTTCTACTTGGAATACCTTCACAGTTATACCATAGCCACTAGCATCAACAGACATACAGAATGGTTTTTCAAAATCTGGATGATGTAAAATAGGACTATTAATTAAAGATTGTTTAAGCACTTCGAACGCCTGTTGATATTCGGCTGTCCAAACCCAAGGGGTATTCTTTTTCAGCAGGAGGTGAAGACATGGCGCATTAAAAGCCTGATCACTAACAAACCGCCTATAGAAGCCGAAAAGACCGAACATCGATCTCAACTGCTTCTTGTTTCTGGGAGCCTCAAATTTTTCAATGACTGCTAGCTTGCCTTTTCCACTTATCATATATCCCAAGAAACCTATTTCCTCTTTAATGCACTCTGTCTTTTCAATCTTTAGTTTCATGCCACCTCTCTCAATAGCCTCTAACACTTCCTCTAATAAAACTATGTGTTCTTCCCAGGTAGGAGTTGCTATTAACAGATCATCTACGTAGACTGTTCTTTTATTAATTAAGGCTGTTCCTAAAACATGGCACATCACACGTACGAAGGCACAAACATAGATATTAAGTCTGAAAGGTACCACACGGTATTGGTAACAAACTCCTTCGTACAAGAAAGCTGTGTACTTCCTTGAACTTTCCGCCAGTGGCAAATTCCAATATCCACACGTGATGTCCATAGAAGTTGAGAATTTTACTCCCCAGAACTTTTGCAATAACTCGTCCATGTTCTGCGGTCTATCACTTTCCCTAACCACTATTTCATTCAACCAACGAGCGTCCAAGACCAATCTGACACTCCCGTCTGTTTTTGGTACAACAACAAGAGGATTATTGTACTCACTGACCGCTTTTTCAATCACACCCCACTCTAGCATTCTCTGTATCTCCTTTCGAACCGCCTCCTTCCTAGCTACATGTATTTGGTATGGCTTCCTGAGAAACACTTGGCCAGGTTTCACCTTTAATTGACATTTATAACCTTTGACCATGCCAGGTCTATTTGAAAATACCTTATGATGCCTTTTTAAAACCTGTCTGAGTTCTTCCTTCTGACTAGCTGAAATTTGATCGATTTCCTGCAATTTAGCTTCTATTTCGTCCAAAATAATTGCTTCTTCTTCTTCAGTGTTTAGCTTACTTTTACTGAGATTAACACCTTCGTCCCAATATCTCCTATTTTTCAGAACTCGTATAGGCAGCTCCCAAGTTTCATCATTAGTTACTACATGTTTATCAATAAAAGGTACCATAATTACTCTGGTTATCGGCAAGACCATTTTTAACTGGCTTCTTTCAAAGTCAACAACACTCTGATATTTTGATAAGAAATCTATGCCAATTAAAACCTCAATACTGAGATTATTTACAATTAAGCATGGATGATCAATTAAATTACCATTAATGTTAAAGGGCAGCAAAGCTTCTTGCTTTACCGTTTTTGACACCTTGCCAGTAGCACCAATTATTCTTAGGCCTGATACCCTCATTACTGTAAGCTTGTCTTTACCAGGTAATGCATCAAAGAAGGACTGAGATATCGCACTCACCTCACTTCCACTGTCTAAGAGACAACGTACATTGATACCCAACATATTCACTATTATTATAGGGTGGCTTATTCGAGTTTGTACAGGTGGTTCCTCAAACTCATCCAATAGTTCCTTTTGGGTTTGTCTCCAACTAAAGTGATCGACATCTGTCTTCATTACATTTAGGTCAAAGTGTGTAGGGGTTTCCTGAATTACATTTTCAGCTGCCTTTTCCAGTCAGTCCATTAATTTCAAATCGAAACACTGCACGACTTCATTACATTTAGTTTGCTGAACATGACCCAAATTACTGTAGTCTGAGCGATTCTGCGCCTCCAGACCGGGCATAACACTAGTTACAGCTAAACCACTTTCAATATTATCGTCGGGTTCCTTCTCAAGTGACAACTGGTCACAGCTACTGGGTTCATCGACCCCAACAGGCTATCCTCTACATTCTCACTTACCTCCTTTCCTAAATCTATTAGTACAGTATCAAAATCCTGCACAGGCACTTTAGATAAGAGCACATCATCCTCATCGTAAATATAAGCATGAATTTCTTCTGCTTCTTCACCTGACAATTCAGTATTTTGTAGCTCCTCCCTACACTGCTGCGTCTTCTCTTTCTCTTCCCACTTAGAAAGCGTCTCTAACACGGTATCTATCAAATACTGTGAGTGATCTAATATTTCTGCTGTATCCTTAGATGCTGCCGACCTTTCATCCACATGTTCAGTTTGAGTATTCTGATCTGTCTTACCAATTATTGTAATTACTGGCTTAGGAAAAGTAACCGCCTGGTGAGCGCCAGTGTCTTCATAGACGGGAACTAGTTTTCCTGCCTCGGCCTACTACTTTTCCATTATAGATAACTGGCACAGCATTGCTTTCTGCATTGTTGTTTACCTGCATAATTATCATTTGGATGCTGTTGTTGGTTCTGATAATTATTTCTCCAATTCCTATCTCTCTTAGGATGGCGAACACCTACTGTTCTGATGTTTAAGTTGCCATTCTGCTCGTTCTTAAAATTACTACTAGTGTTATTAGCATTTCTGTTATTACGTGCTTGCTCCTCATTAGCGTCAACACGTTCTACATCAACACGTTCTACACGTTCCAAATACTCAATGAAACGACCAAGATTGTCTCTAGGGGCAGATATAATTCTAGTTTGCCAATACCATGGCAGTTTGGCTTCAAGACCTAGTATTATCATTTCAGGTTTTAGCTTTTCGGCCAAATGTGAGAAACGTGAGATCCATGACCTAGCAAACTCTTTTATAGATTCCTTGCCTGCATTGAAGCGTTTTCCACTCCAAAATTCTCTCAACACTTCATTTTGCTTATTACTAGACCAATACTCATTAATGAAAGCTGTTTTAAATTCCGCTAATGTTTTACTCTTCAACATAACATCAGCTGACCAACGCATGGCGTCACCTGATAAAGGGCTTCTAATAAATGAGATTTTCTCTCGTTCAGACCAAGTTGGTGGAATCACATCTTCAAAATCGTTCCAGAAATCTAACGGGTGGATATTTTTATCTGGATCGAACCGCAAGAACTGCCGACACCCGATAAAAGCGGCGTTTGCAGCTACAACTTGTTGCATACTACCATTATCAGAAGCTACTGAAGCTACTTTACTCTCAATGTTAGCAATGTTAGTACTAATATTTTCTACTCTCATTTCAACATTATCTACTATTTGCACAATATGAGTAGTATCAGTTTTGATTGCATCTACTTCTGCTTGACATATGTTTATTTTTATATTAATGTCTTTAAACCTATCTGAGCACAGTTCAGATTCCGCCTCGATCTTTTCTGTTAACTTGTGCTCCAGCTTCGCATCTTACATTTGGAAGTCCTTGCGAACATCAGCAACTTCGGATTTTACTGTTTTATACATTTCAGAAAATTGTTGAGCAACCTTTTTCTTAATATCCTCATGGTTGTAATCAATTTTATAATTTAAACTGTCCAGATCCTCTTTCAACTTATTGCAGCCAGTCTTGAAGGAAGTTTCTAATTCAGCTTTATTGGATTCTAATTACTCAGTTGCGTGACGCATTTCACTTCCGAATCCGAATATTTAAAAATCACTTTCACTTTTACTCAGTTTCTTTCCCGGCCGATGCACCATATGTGGGGCGGCGGGTAGAAGTAATTGTTGTATAAATGTTCCTATTATTTATGCTGTCTTTTGCCGTTCTCAACACTGGCTCTCTAACTACAATATTGGCAACCAGAAAGTGATTAACAAAACGTGAAGCCTGTAATTAGAATTCCTAGTGCCCCTGAGAAATACACTTATAGCTACAGCAGGAGATTGTCTGGGATTCATAATCAAAAACGATCCTGTAAAAACGTTCGCTATATTCTGAAAGTCATAGATAAAAAAAAAAAAAAAAAAAAAAGAATCCACACAATCCAACTACCAGAGCAGTTAGCAGTTCAGAGTCTAATGCGCTGATGCAACTATAGCTGTCCAAATTAAATGTTTAAGTGAATGGTCGCCATAATTTGATGATAATGTTCATCAAACGCCACGCTAAATATGTAATGGTTGAATGTTTGTCCCGCGGCGGCACGTGAAAATGTGACATACGCAAACTGAAGATAGATCGTTAAAGTCATCCCAGAATTAACACTTCACTCGAAAACGATTTCATGGTTACGCGTATCCCGAGTAACTTAACATGGCATCCGAGGCTGTTCATAGCAATGATACCGACGCGACGCGACTCCCTACACAGATGGTGTGCTATTCAGCGTCTGGAGAGAACTGGGGCCTTCCTTCCTCGCGCAGCGTTCTTGTATATAAAGCCGCGGTGCGGACGGCTAAGGGAACGCCTGATCAAATCGGCTCTCCCAACTAGCCCCTGGGCTAGTAATTCACCACTTTAAGTTATTGCATAAATCATCGCTTCCTTTGCTGATGGGCGATGAAGCTCTCAATTTAAATGTGCATTCAGCACATAGGTAAGTAATCATAATAAAAGTCTGACGTGGCTAAGTCAAATATTTAGGGCGAGAGAATTAATTTAATTACACTACACGCAGTAGATGAGCTCTGAACTTGCCCTTTGGAGCTACGCTATCGCTATAATTTTATAGTTATTCAATTGAAACTTCTCACATCTTTATGGTTATAGCGGATCTCCCTTCTACTTAAATTTAAACATCCTAGCCTTATTTATTCGCCTACTTAATCTATCTTGCTTCCTTAATTTTTAAGACAAAAACCAGAAAATCATGAATTTCAACTAAAATTCTAATTGTGAGATCCAGATACTGTTTCTGCTAAATTATTATGAAAAAGGAATCCAAATATAAATTTTTAAGTTTCTAGCTCTTTTCTGTTGCGCCAATGATTTTTACAGATAAACGTCCAAATTTCGAAAATGGTTAAAGTTATAGAACTGATATTCAACACATATTGATTTAGTATTACTCCTGACATGCTAGAAACGTTTCAGGTTATTTACTTGATTTTTAAAGTATTGCGCAACATTTATGACGTCAGAGCTAGGCTGGTACACAATGGAAAGACTGATGTGAATTTTATACAGCGTGAGTAGGCTGCTTCCCTACAGTGGGACAGGATATTTTTTGTAAATTATCGATTCGTGGGGTGAGCAAACCGATTCAAATTTATACGATCATCTATTCACTGATGGAAGGAAAGGGAGCACCTTCATCCTAAAAGTGGTCGCACCAAAGTCCACTCCTTATTGCCAGCCCGGCGATGTTTATTTTTACCGACAGGTGAAAATCTTTGCTAAAATTATGCAGAATGCTCCCGACTTGATGAAAGACCATAGAGAGATTGCTTCTAGGAATGATTCAATAAAATTAAATTTGCTAATACTACATCAATTCAGCGCACCTAATTTTCAAAGCATTATTAGATACGCACGGTTCGCATCGAAATTAGCGGATGAAAGAGAAATATTTTTCAATGCAAAAGAATTGTGTTTCCTGGTATCGCTCATGAAGAAACCGTGCGCCTGCAAGACAGTTGCTTTCATAAAATGCGCGTGGTACTGCGAAAATTTGTGCTTCGGTTGTTTCTATGATAAGTATCACCCACAATATTGTTCTGGCACATCAAGCAACGTGGACGATGAAAAATTGGGTTTTGTAATATTGTATGACAGAAAAAATTAATAACTGAATATATCTTTATAATTTCGCACTCGTTGCACTGTTTGTTTATATTCTTTGAAATAAAATTGAAACATTTAGTCTATTTAAAAAAAAATGTTCACGGGTAAGATTCGAAGACGGTACCTCCAGAACGGTAGTCGTGAACCTTTACCGGTGGGCTACGCTGACTTGATCGGAATATATGTAATGTTACGGATATAAAAATCACGCAATGAACTTCAAAATCGAGTTTCTTAAAAACCAAGGCCCGTCGCTGAAATACCAGATAGCCGGGTATTCAAGGTAAGTGCCTCTACAACATATTTGAAGCGCATCAAAATCTATGATTTACAGTATGGAGGGTCGCTTTGTGAGTCTACAAGCTGCGGTGTTTGTCCGTCGTCTGCGAGACTTAGGCTCCATAGGCATCGTAAGCCAGAGCTACAGTAACAGGACTTTAATATCTTAGAGATCTTTTAATAATTGTGCTACACATTTCACTAGAAGAAGCATCATTTGCGTGTTTCTTCATATTTAACAAATATCATTTTTTACTAAGTGTTGGAAATCTTTCTGATATAATCTACACCATCCTCCTGCAATCGCAACAGCGGAGTTAATCACACGAGATCTGTTGATTTACAATTACAGCTATAATAATTTATAACTTACTCATAAAGCAGGATTCATCACAGAGCTGTGCTGTACTTTGTTATTATCTTGTTATACATTGTATTTACTATCCGTCAAATGTCATTTCAATGCCTATTGTTTCTTGTATGACATAAGTATGCTAGGGCCGTTCAGTTCTTTCGCCAGCCGGAAATGACGTACAATTATCTTGGGTCATTTAGCTCCTCATTGCGAGATTTGCTCATTATTGCGTATACTTTATGTGGCCTCGTCGCTACAACTGAAAGCTGTTGTACGTCTGTTCATTGTTTTGCAACTGCTATATAGATTATGTGCCGTGCGCACGCGTTTAATTTCGCGTAATTCCCGCGCATTTGGAATCCCTCTGTCCGCAAGAGCGCATGGCGCGTGACTGTCGCCGGTAGGGGGCAGGTCGGAGGAGAAGGTAGTTAAGGGCTGCGAGGGCGTCGAGGAGCGCAAGGGAGACGACGTGTTGTTGTGGCCAAGGTCTGCCGTGGCCCATTGGCAAGAGTGGTGCCTTTTCTCACTGTGGCTTTAGCGGAGGCGAGTATTGGTCGCAGCCATAGGCATTGCTCCTTAAAGGTTACTTCGGCAGGACGCACAGTATTCGGCATGTCCTCTGCTATTGAAGTTACAAGCAGTTTGTGTCCATTGTGGTGCCGGGTTGGAGTCCGTTCTGACCTTTGCAAGTACTGGACGCGGTGGCGTCTGCTGGATGATACCCGTGGGTTTCCGACTACGAGAAATCTTTGTTACATCCTTCTCTCGGCGCTCTCTAAGTAAGTGTTTGTCAATGGGCGCAGAATTTTACGAGAAATCAGGGTGAGCATCCGATTGTGTGCTCGTCACTTGGTGTCACGTGGTGGTTATTTTGACTCCATGTCCTGGCTGCCCGTTGTTATGTATAGAAATGTGATATTTATGAAGGTTTTGCTTGGTACTACTTGAGTCCAGCTCTGTCAGTGTGTGTGGGCTTGTGGCTGTCACTGTCCCCTAGTGATTTTAGAATCCAAGGGTACAGAATGCAGATGTAATTCTTCTGACTTACGAATTGTACGAGAGCTGTTCAATAAAGAATGATCACAATTTTTATGGTCATAATTTCTCACGCTAAAATTTAATCTTATGATATTCTGTTAGCTTAATGTGCAACAAACACTCTGTAGTAATTTCATCGTTGGGACTCCTGGTTCCCGCCTGTGAGAGTCACGCAAGGTCAGACATGTTCAGTATCGCCTACCGCTGGAGGTAAGACGCGAGGAACAATATGCGACTTTGAAATTCTGCTTTCGTCTCAACAAATCTTCTGCTGAACCCTATAAAATGTTACAGGGGGCCTATGGAGAGTCTATTCTTCAAAAAATGGTTCAAATGGCTTTGACCACTATGGGACTTAACTGCTGAGGTCATCAGTCCCCTAGAACTTAGAACTACTTAAACCTAGCTAACCTAAAGACATCACACACATCCATGCCCGAGGCAGGATTCGAATCTGCGACCTTAGCGGTCGCGTGGTTCCAGACTGGAGCGCCTAGAACCGCTCAGCCACCCCGGCCGGCGTCTATTCTTCCCTACAGCACGGCTCGAAGGTGGTTTAAAATGTTTAAAGAGGGGAGACAATCAATGTCAAAGGAAAGAGGACTTGGTACTCCAGTTACTGCTGTTACGGAAGAAAACATCACCACCGCTGCTGTCATTGTGAGAGAGGATCGACAGATTATCTTAAGATCACTTTCTGAGATACTGAAAATTTTACTGGGTGCCACCCACACGTTGGTGGCAGAAAAATAACACATGACACGAGTTTGTGCGCGATGGGTTCCAAGACTGTTGATTCCCGAACAAAAGGACATTTGCGTGCAGGTCTACATGCAGTTAAAGTTGATGTTAGAGGAAGATGCTGATGAAACGTGGCTTCATTATTTTTATCCTGAGAGCAAACAGCAAAGCTCAGTGTGGAAATCTCCATCACCAACCCCCAAAATAAGCAAAAGTGGTTGCTTCTGCTGGGAAGATTATGGTTATTTAATTCTTTGATATTCATTTAACGGTTTATCAGCATGTTGTACTTACACACACATCAGTAACTGGAAAATACTACAGGGATGTCCTTAAAACATTACAAGTCCATATCAGGCGAAAAAGACCACATTTCCGTGAAGCAGGCTGGATGCTGCACCTCAATAATGCACGACCGCATATTGCCAGTGTTGTTGCTGAATATCTTGCAAAAATCAACGTGAAGTACATCACTCACCATCCCTATAGACCGGATTTAGCCCCATGTGACTTTTGTCAATTCCCTAACATGAAGAAACGCTTTCGTGGGGGGCATTATCAATCATCAGAAGCAGTGGTGAAGGCTGCGTAGGAGATTTTGCAGGACCTCTCAAAAAATTGTTTCCACCATGTATTTGAAGACTGGCAGAAACGCTGGGACAAGTGCATCGCGTAGATTACTTTGAGAAGGACCATCAAAAAAAAAAAAAAAGAAAAAAAATTGATTGAACAGCCGTCGTACTTTATAGTCAGTGAAATTTGTTGAACCTAGCTACCTTATTTCTGAGGCACGTCTATAGTTACCTATTGGCTGGTATCACGAGCTCGAGCTGTTTACTAATACAAAGAAAAATAAAGAATTACTGTGGTACATTAATTTTTTTTACTAAATAATTAACGTGTTGTCTCTGTGTTACAGGATAGGTGATGGTACCTCTTGTTAACTGTGATCTCGTCAAAGATGCCTGAGTACCATGACTGAAAATTTTAATGAAGGTTTCTAGCACTGTGGTAGCGGCAACAGCCGTCCTATGTTGGTAGAGAAGGAGGAATTATTGCTACTGCCGTCACCTCTGCCACCACCTCTATCATCATAAATGTATCAGTAACTCTGCCAGCTTCGAAGGCAATGGCGTTTTGACAATTACTGGTAATAGCCGACGGTTGATATTTGTGACATAATCGTTTGATCAAATGTTTTGCTGTGTGTAATGCAAATATGTTTTTTTACATCATTTAATAATATTTACAAAAAAGGAAGTGATTTTATACTGTTGCCGTTTTGAGGCGTTTGCCATCAGTTGGTTATTGAAATTGTCTTTTCGGTCAATGTTATTCTTGGAGTTTTGCGTTTTAAAATAAATTCATTAATGTTTTTAGAAACGTTACTAAATTCATAATGGCTCAGTACCTTTCCACTCAACACCAGCTTCTTGCCACATTTCAGATGGCTATTTACAGGTTTTTGTCAAGTATGTATCATCTGGCTGCTAGTGGTGTCCTATTTAGTATAACACGCAGGTTCTGGTACAGTTTTCTTATTTGCCATGCGTTGTATGTGAGTGTATATGTGTTGGCCACCCTACGACCGATGGTATCATAAGAGTCCTCTGTAGACTGGTTTTGTTCCTGTTAGTTGTGCTTTACGGTCACTGGAGTTTTCTCGGTTGATACGTTATTCGTTACTTCACATGACTCGTTACTTATTCTTAATAATTTACCTTATGCATGACTACATTCTGTTCATAGATTAATTATGTATTTGTCATGAGCTGGAGAAACTGTGTTTACAGTTACTTTAGAGTACCCTACACATTTCTGAGGTTGTTTTTTTCGTTTACTGTTCATTTAAGACTTTTTATTTTATTCACATATGTACCTGTTCCAGATACAATGGTTGGATCTTCGTAGGCAGGAAGTCTAACTTTGAATGAACATATGATTGTTACTCTGTTTGAGTGTGTCTACTGTGAGATAGAATTCGTCTGAGTGTTCATATTTCATTAACAAAGCGCCTGTTGTTGCAGCTGTTTGGGGTTTAACAGTAGATTTATTGTTACAGAACAGAATTAACTGCGGTTATTTTATGGTTTCATGATCGCGCTGGTAATGAGAAACGATGTAAGTGGTTTGTTCTGTTTACTGTTTATTAACATAATATTGTTCTATAAAAATTAACTTTGACATTGTGCTCTTTTTTTCTGGGATAACTAATGCTTTTGTCATATTTAAGTAAATAGGTAGATAGATACAGATAGTTCTCATGTATTCATCAGCTGTTGCCCCACAATCCACGTGAGGTTGAGGATGGTCGTTCGAAAATGGTTAGCAAACTGGACTGGTGGCCTGCCCTATGGCGTGTGTCGCCAGATGTCCTGAGGATCAGCGGCTGGGGGAGTGGGACTCAGCTCGTCCCACATTTCCTCAATGCTGCAGTTTGACCTTCAAGCAGGTGGTCCCATAGGACTGCAAATGGAGATAGCTACTCCAGTGGATGGCGGGTGAAGGGCGACAGCGGTTGCGGATTCAATGCCACTTGCTAGCTAAAACTCCATATGAACAGGTCTCGAAAGGCTCAACCGTACCGACCGACCATCGTGTCATCCTCCGCTAATAGGCGTCACTGGATGCAGATGGCGAGGGGCATGCAGTCAGCACACCGCTCTCCCGGCCGTTGTCAATTTTCATGACTGAATTCTCAGTCAAGTAGATCCTTGACTGCCCTCACAAGGACCGTGTACATTCTGCTTACCAACCGCGCTAAGCAGACCCGAATCGTCACCCATCCAAGTGCTAGCCAAGCCCGACAGCTCTTAATTTCGGTGATCTGATGGGAACCAGTGTTGCCACTACGACAAGGCCGTTGGCCACTTGTCAACTGAAAGGCCAGTATTTATACTCGCCAGAGCAGGAATGTTGGCGAGCAAACAACCAAGGTATCACGTACTCTAGCTGCTCCAGTGCTGCTGAAGCGTACCGAGTTTTGATAATATCTTTGGTCATTGACCGACTGGTCCTGCTGGTCTAACGAGATGGGCATGGTGACGAAGTACTGCACTCACTGACTGTCGTAAGCCACACAATTAGGGATATGAGCACTTGTAGAGGTCTGTGTCGCTACAATGAGTAGGAGAGGTTGTGGCAAAAGACTGAGAAGAAAAGTTGTCTTGTTTTCTCATGTTACGTGGCAAGTAATTCCAAAGTTGTGAGCTTTAAACAGTGTGCTTGGATGTTTCTGGTATAGTATGGAACAAATAATGTTGGAGAGAGTGAGGATTGGTTCTCTTTAGCGTGATTTTTTGAAGCAATACAGTCTGACGACAGCACTTTGGTGTTGTGATTACTGGGAGAATGATGGAGCAATAGCGCCTAGAGCGTACTATAATGTAACGAGGCTGTGTACATTTGTAGTACGTTAGTAGTCAGCTGTAACTGACAACTGTCCCGGAGCTCATTCAGCTAACCTATGCGACCACCAAGGGGTGCAACTCGCCGTGCTGCGGCTTGATTGGTGGGATCGCCGCCAGCTGCACCGTGCCGGGAAGAGAAGAGAGCTGTCTCGGCTCGTGACGGGAGTGTAGGGCGGCGGCCCTCCTCAACGCCAGCTGCCTCAGCCCGTCTGCTGGCGAGCAGCACGCACACATTTTTCTCGCCTAAGCCCCGCCGCGGCTGTCCGTCTCGCTGTCACTGCACAGTTGTATGTGGCACAGCAGGTGCCGGGCGGTTTCTACCTCCCCTCACCTCAAGGGACGGCACCGCATCCATCTGCCGTCTCTCCACCGTGACGTTTGCGTACCGCTGTTACTGGGACAACAACAACCATTTCCTGTTACCAGGAGAAACTGAGGACATCCTTTTCCACAGGATTCAGCGAGTGATCTGCAATCCTCTTTCGTTAAAGTCTCTTATGATGATGGGAGCGTATAATCTCTTCTTTCTCATTTTATTATATAACTAGCTGTACCCACCCACGCTTTGCTGTGACTCAATCTGCTTGAATGGAAAAGAAAGAAAAGAGAAAGCATACATTTCTAATATGTATGGGAGCTGGATATGCGTCATAATGACCTTTCCTCTCTGCTCTTTCCATCTAGCCCTCCCCCTTTTCTTCCCCATCTCCTAATCCTTCCCCTCTTTGTGTCCATCATTTCCTCCTCCTCTCTCTGTCCATCATCTCCTCCTCCGCTCTCTGTCCATCTTCTCCTCCTCTCTCTCCATCTCCTGTTGCCCCATGTCCCCTCCCCCCTCTCTCAGTCCATTACTTCCTCCCTTCTTCATCTTCTTCTCCCCCCCTCTCACTCCTTCTCCTCCTGCCCCATCTCTCCGTCCATCTCCTTCTTTCCGTGTTCTGTCTCCATTTCCTCACACCCTTCTGTCTATCTTCTCTTCTTCCCTCTCTCGTACACTGAACATTGTTTATTGTTATTGCAATTTCAGATTCTGTAGTAGTATTGTAATCATAAAGCAATAAGTTATAAGTACAATTTTCCTGTTTGCTAAGAACGTTTCACTATTGTATATTTTATTTATTTATTAAAAAGTATAAATTCCATTTGTGTCTAAATCTTTATTACTGTAGTGTGTAGAAATTTGAAAGATGCATGTTGAGATTATTGGTTATATATATTGTAAAGAATTAGGTGTGTGTGTGTGTAAATGATTAGAGCTGCAATTCTCTGTGACGGGTAGAAAGACCACCAAAGTACATGAGTGTTGTTTGAGTTTGGTTTTGTAGCAGCCATGGTAGTATATATGAAGGGCGTGAACATTATCAAATATTTAGTGGTCACTATGATGGACAGGAATGTCCCCGTGTGAAAAAGCGTAATGACTGCCTGACAGAGTTTTAAAGGCTAGTCGAATTGCGCAGTATCAACATTTGTGATGCATCCAGATGTGACAGAGGCCCGATAGTAGACTCCATGGAACGTGAGGGAAGGCATACTCGTCGACAACGTTCATGTCGATAACGTCTGACCACCATAAGGAAACATCGCTGTTTCGTGTACCATGCATATCGTAACCCCTTCAAGCATGCTTCTGGCATCCGAAAAGAAATACAGGGTGAGTCACCTAACGTTACCGCTGGATATATTTCGTAAACCACATCAAATACCGACGAACCGATTCCACAGACAGAACGTGAGGAGAGGGGCTAGTGTAATTGTTTAATACAAACCACAAAAAAAATGCACGGAAGTATGTTTTTTAACACAAACCTACGTTTTTTTAAATGGAACCCCGTTAGTTTTGTTAGCACATCTGAACATATAAACAAATACGTAATCAGTGCCGTTTGTTGCATTGTAAAATGTTAATTACATCCGGAGATATTGTAACCTAAAGTTGACGCTTGAGTACCACTCCTCCGCTGTTCGATCGTGTGTATCAGAGAGCACTGCAACATACATCGCGTTTCTACAGAATGATCTGCCAACGTTGCTCGAAAATGTCCCACTGGAAACGCGTCGACGTATGTGGTATCAGCATGATGGTGCACCTGCACATTCCGCAATTAACACTAGGCTGACCCTTGACAGGATGTTCGACAGGCGTTGCATAGGACGTGGAGGACGCATAAATTGGCCAGCCCGTTCTCCTGATCTTACACCTCTGGACTTCTTTCTGTGGGGTACGTTAAAGGAAAATGTGTACCGTGATGTGCCTACAACCCCAGAGGATATGAAATAACGTATTGTGGCAGCCTGCGGCGACATTACACCAGATGTACTGCGGCGTGTACGACATTCATTACGCCAGAGATTGCAGTCGTGTGCAGCAAATAATGGCCACCACGTTGAACATCTATTGGCCTGACATGTCGGGACACACTCTATTCCACTCCGTAATTGAAAACGGAAACCACGTGTGTACGTGTACCTCACCCCTCATGGTAATGTACATATGCGTCAGTGAAAAAGACCAATAAAAAGATGTTAGCATGTGGACGTAATGTGCTGTTCCAGCCTCTTCTGTACCTAAGGTCCATCACCGTTCCCTTTGGATCCCTATGTAATTCGGTGCTCTCCGATACACACGATCGAACAGCGGAGGAGTGGTACTCAAGGGTCAATTATAGGTTACAATATCTCCGGATGTAATTAACATTTTACAATGCAACAAACGGCACTGATTACGTATTTGTTTATATGTTCAGATGTGCTAACAAAACTAACGGGGTTCCATTTAAAAAAACGTAGGTTTTTGTTAAAAAACATACTTCCGTGCATTTTTTTATGGTTTGTATTAAACAATTATACTAGCCCCTCTCCTCACGTTCGGTCTGTGGAATCGATTCGTCAGTACTTGATGTGGTTTACGAAATATATCCAGCGGTAACGTTAGGTGACTCACCCTGTAGATCTCTGTAACGTTCCGCGTCACCCTGCACCATTGGTAGGAGACCAGCAGCATCCGGTCTACAACATTAATGTCTCATGCACAGGTTGCCATGAACACTACAAAATAAACGGCTGCATTTGGAATGATACCGTGTCCTGAAAGCATGAACTGCTGATGAATGTGGTCATTTTGTGTTCAGCGATCAATCGCTGTTCTGCATTAACCCAGAAGACCATCGTCAGCGGCGACGTTATTTTGCAGAGTCACAGCGGTGTTACTCCTAATGTCTAGGTGTGGGGAACCATTGCGTATGATTCAGGCCATGGCTGGTAGTTACTGAGGGAACTATAACGCCACAACGCTACGTCATGGACATCCAACGTCCTCATGTGTTACCTCTCATAGAAACATGACTTTGTGCCACTTTTCAAAAGGACAACGCCTTCCTACAAATAGTATGTGCTTCTATAAATTGGCTGTGAGGTGTCTAGGTACTCCCTTGGCCAGCATTCCTGTGTCTGATAGAACATCTGCGGGGACAGTCCAGAGGTCAGCTTCATCCCATTGGCAGCATTCAGGATATCAAGGATCACTTACAAAATTTGTGGGCGACGTTGCCTCAGGAGAGTATACAATGGCTTTATGACACACAAATATGTTTTATTCCAGTCTTTCATCACAATATCACTTCTTTTGACGATGACCAGTTTCAGTACGTAATGACCATCCTCAGATCTTTTCTGCACCATGTCCTAAAGTGATAAGGCCATAATGGCATCGTCAAAACATATAAATATAATCAGCACGGCATTGTCACATAGATCTAAAATAAGGTGTAGAACAGGCCACATCGTCCACACAGTCATTATTGCTACTTATGACACAAGTCCTAATCGAATCGGTGTATGCATCCTGCCCAGAGTGGGTGCAACGTCCTGCTAATAATTGGGGTCATAGAGCCAAGTTCTTTCTAAATGTGACTCGAATTTGCAGTCACAGAAGTAACATCATCTCACTTCCTCAACCCTTGGAGTTTCATTTCGCTTCCTCCTCCCCTTCTGGGTTCTTCCCTTTCCTTTGTCAGCCAGTCTAAATAGTAGTATGTATAGTATGAAAGACAATATCTATTTGTAGATATTTCGTTAACATTTAAGAGAAACCTACACTAGGTATTTGTCCTTATACAATAATACGAACAATCTGTCAGTAGTCGACTTTGTCTCCGAATGACAGTGCTATGTAATGTTGGTGCTGAGCTGAATATAAATGTGGATCACCATAAATAAAATGTCAGTATGTTTAGAGGATGGAAAGCGGTCTGTTTGAAACCAAGTCATTAAAGAGCTGAGTTTCTCTTCAGCCAGTTGTCCCAGCCGGCTGGTAGTGAGGAGACGAACCACTATTTGGAATGTGTAGGTGTGGATAATTCTAGTTCCAGTTTACGCCTGATGTCCAAGGGAAAAGAAGCTGTTTAATGCCCTGGAATATTAGTCACAATGTTTCATCTGAGACACTGCGCGAGAGAGAAACACACCAGTCCACCATTTAAAATTAAGATGCCTACTTCAGTAACACGCATGTCCGGCAACACACTCTATTTGATCAAAAGTATCCTGACACGTATTAGCAGATGTGTTCGTCCTTCTCCTTTATCACAGCTCGAACTCTACTGGGACCCTTTCAATAACGTGTCTCAACTTATGTGGATGAATCGCAAGCCATTCTTCCTCAAGAGTAGAAGCCATAGGAGGTTGTGATGCTGGACGTTATGATCTAGAGCGAACTTCCAAAGGCATTCCCTGGGGTTCAGGTGGGGGCTCTGAGCAGGCCAGTCCATTTCAGGAAGGTTATTGCTGACAAACCTTTTCCTCACAAATGCTGCTTTACGACATGGTGCTTTGTCATGCTCCTACAAAATATCATCGTGCTCGAACCGTTCTTCTAATGTATGCAGCACATAATTCAGTAGAATGCCTTCATATCAAAAAATGGCTCTAAGTACTATGGGAATTAACATCTGTGGTCATCAGTCCCCTAGAACTTAGAACTACTTAAACCTAACTAACCTAAGGACATCATACACATCCATGCCCGAGGCAGGATTCGAACCTGCGACCGTAGCAGTCGCGCGGTTCCGGACTGCGCGCCTAGAACCGCTATACCACCGCGGCCGGCAATGCCTTCATATCCTTCAGTATTTAACGTAAAGGGCAATTATTGGACCACACCCTAAATATGGAAAATACCGCAATATTATAGCACCATCTCTTCTGTACTTCAATGTTGACACTACACATGATGGCACGCACCGTTCTCCACTCATTCGCCAAAGTCAAACCGGGTTACCACCACGGGATAGGGCGATTCCTCACTCGTTTCAAGTAATCCAGTGTCCAGTGTCGTCGGTATTTACACCCCCTCAAGCGTCGCTTAACGTTGATATAGAAATATGTGACGTACGAGGAGCTGCTCTACCATTGTGCCCAATTTTTTTACCCCATACATACAGTCATTGTACTAGTTGGACTGCTGGTAGCACTTTTGAACTCACTACAGATTCCTTGCGCTGATTTCACGCAGTTTTTCACTATCACAACGACTCTCTGCGAAGCTTGACGGTCCCTGTCTGTCAGCTTTTCTTGGATGTCTTGGTTAGACAAAATAATTATAACTCTCCGGGGAATTCAGTTTAGCGTGAGCCCACTCGTATTGATTTTTATTTGCAAGCGTCAGACTGTCATCACCTGACGCAACCTATAAGCGTTCTTAAAACACTTGTACGCAGAGCTCACACAATCTCAGATCTAGCTAGTTTGGCTGAAAAGCTCGCCCACCTACAGACAGCGTTCAGAAAAAATGGATATTCTACACTGTAGCTTAGCAGCGTATTGTTAGTTAAAACCAATAATCAGAAAATGTACAAAGAGGGAAACAAGTCGTCAAAATTTTTAGTTTTGCTTCCTCTGGTGGCCAACATTTAGTTTAAAATAGAATCCTCTGTAAATTTCGGTATAAGTGATATTACGTCCACCATCTGAGATTGCGGACCTTTTGGGATCAGTGAGAAGACTTGTTTGAAGTTCTTATTTTTATTCTCTCTATTATTTAATGAGCGCTTTATTAATGTATTTCGTATTATTATTAACTGATTTTTATTTATGGTTTGGTTTTGCGATTCCTTTTTACTGTTTGCTCCTTTTATTTAAGTTGAGTCCTTTTAATTATGTTTGTGGTGGTTATGAAGTTTATATTGCTTACTGTTCTCCGTAAGTTAAAGAATACAGTAATACCATATGCGTTTCGCAGGAGCAGATCTCGTTGAGTCTCCTTGCTGGAACTTCTCCACCTGAAATCGCTAAAGATAATTTATCGCTCTACGGAAATCGATCGGTACAGCCAATGGTACGGTGAATGTGTATGGAATGTGGCGTCCAACTTTAGTTCGTGAAATTATTTAGGTCTTCGGAGAAATATTCTCGACGAATTCAAAAACCTTGTAAGGCTGCACGTTCGTACCATCAAACCACACAACACTTCCGAACGACTTGCGTCTTTATAATCACTGAATGTTTCTTTTGAAATTATTAAGAGTTATGAACTCTACACACCTGATACTCCTTTTGTGCTTTTATATGTATTTATTTTCTACCATAAAACATAGATTACTGCCTTAATGGCGGCTTCCAACAATCTCCTCTCAGACATGGAACATCTCTCCTCCAATGTCCAACACGGAATAATTATCTCTTTGCCGTAGTATACAGTCTGTATATATTTGCCGTAGTATACAGTCTTTATATCTTTGCCGTAGTATACAGTCTGTATATCTTTGTTATCGAGTTCACACGGAGATGCTTAAATTTCACACAGTATTTATTTCTCGCGCAGGTATTTTACATTTATTGTCGAACTGATAACCCGTCGCACTCACGGGTTCTGCAATACAAGACGCTTCACTTGATTTGTAGATGCTGGAATTTACAAATATCTTGTCACTCTGGTATCGCTTGCAGAGGACAAACCACACGAACTGTGCAAGAACCTTGTACTGAATGTAAGTGTAACACCAACCTTTTGCAACCAACCATTCCACTATCGCCCAACACTAATTCCACTGTACAATATAATCATGATTATGACCAAAACAACAAAACGCTTCACTTGATTTGCAGATACTGGAATTTACAAATATCTTGTCACTCTGGTATCGCTTGCAGAGGACAAACCACACGAACTGTGCAAGAACCTTGTACTGAATGTAAGTGTAACACCAACCTTTTGCAACCAACCATTCCACTATCGCCCAACACTAATTCCACTGTACAATGTAATCATGATTATGACCAAAACAACATCGTTTTGGGACTCAATTATAAAATAATCCGTGGAAACACGACTGACGGAAAAGCTGATACCCCAGTTGGAACGCCATCATTTCAATGATTTGTTCTGATCGAAGACGGCAACGGCCGCGGCGAACGGTTACGCGGAGAACAGCTGACTTCCACGGTCCCACCAGCGACGGCGGTGCCGGTTAGTTTGGCCCTTCTGCCTGTTCACATATCTCTGTATTTGAATACGCATGCCTGCACCAGTTTCTTTGGCTCTTCAGTGTGTATATTGTGGATACGGGCAAGTCTGCGATGTCTCACGTGAAACTGACTGGCAGGTCATATCGTGCGATGAATTAAAAGACGACCGGTTAGACGCCCAAAATTTGTTTGAACGATATTGTGGCTACCTGCGGGTAGTGAGCTATCCTTCTTTTTAACCCCCAGCTCTAGCCCTGTGAGGCTGGTGGTTTTTGGTGTACAGCTTACCGAGTATAGATGTACATGTAGAATATTAGTCAAAAGTAATAGAAATGTAGCTCTACCCTCGATAATCGCCAATCACAGCTGTCCGCACATTAAGTGTATATACATATCGTTAGTCATAGGATTCCAATGGTTAATTAGCAACATTATCGACTTATGAAGAAGACATAGAGCTGTTCTACGCTTTCCCTGACCTAAAAATTACAGTAAGGTATGACATACCTGTCTCCAGATTGTAAATCTATAAACCTTAGTAGAAAGTTGTAATCCACTAGCAGGAAAGGATTCTCAACAGTTATAAAGATAAGGAAATATTTATTGGTCTTTGAACATCATGTGACGCAGTAACTGTGGTGTCATCGCCAGACACCACACTTGCTAGGTGGTAACTTTAAATCGGCCGCGGTCCATTAGTACATGTCGGACCCGCGTGTCTCCACTGTCAGTGATCGCAGACCGAGCGCCACCACACGGCAGGTCTCGAGAGACTTACTAGCACTCGCCCCAGTTGTACGGACGACGTAGCTAGCGATGCACACTGTCGAAGCCTCGATCATTTGCAGAGCAGATAGTTAGAATAGCCTTCAGCTAAGTCAATGGCTACGACCTAGCAAGGCGCCATTAGCCTTACATAGCTTGTATCTAAAGAGTCTCACTTATATCGTCAATAGCGATGTACCAAGGATGGATTAAAGTTAAGTATTCCAGAAGTTACGTACTTTTCTTTATAGCATTCATTACGTATCCTGTTACAGACCTATCTCTTGCCTGCGTGAGCTAAACGCGTGCCTTCCGGCTACTTCCGTGGCGTGGCTGTCTTGCTACGCCACAACAGTAACATCATGTTTTACATTCAGAAGCTTTCTGCATTGGTATATTATGTGCTTACAAACAGTATTCTTACCCAATGAGACTGATTAAAATAGGAAAACAAAAAGATGGCTCTGAGCACTATGGGACAACATCTGAGGTCATCAGTCTCCTAGACTTAGAACGACTTAAACCTAACCAACCTAAGAACAGCACACGCATCCATGCCCGAGGCAGGATTCGAACCTGCGACCGTAGCAGCAGCGCGGTTCCGGTCTGAAGCGCCTAGAACCTCTCGGCCACATCGGCCGGCAAGGAAAACAAATCATACCTCAGAGACAAAAGAGTTTTACTGCTCCTCTTTGCAATCATGTTATTTCCAGTGTATCACGGAAAGCGGTGTTTAGAAATCGCATCTCAGCCTATCGTCTTTGCTTCTTTAACGTATTTTTTCCCGGAAGACAGTGCATATGTGACTGTATCGTTCCTTATGTAAGACCGTAAATACTTTAACAGACGTGTGGTAAAACGCAGCTACAGCTACATCACAGTGAACTAGCTATCCACTGGGCGCCACAGCACGACAATGATTAAAGTGAAGGAACGTGGTACAGGTCCTCAGTCGAACCTGATGCGCTACTTGCTGAACAGAACAGCACGATCCCTTCACGCCACCTGCTCGTTTAGATCGGACATCACGGACTTGGCTAGTGAAGTGAGAGTATCAACGCGACTACGATCAACTTCAAATACGTTATCAACAACATTCGTTCTCGTAAACAGATCAGCCTTTTTGTAATTTTATACTGTGCTACACATTGAATACGTATGTATGAACCCCCTTTTCCGCCTCAGAATCGTTACATGCCATGAGTTTGGATCATGACTTCAAGCTGGTCTGAGTTTACACGAATCACGAACAGGCTGCGATCGCAGATTAACCTCTGACCCCTTCCTCCTTTCCCAATTTGCATCTCAGCAACACGACTTGCGTTTTACTAAGAAACACGTAGTACCGATTCACAGATTAGAAAACTGCTGTAACGTTGATTATTTCGTCTTTTTCAGTGATTGATTTCCAGTGTTGCCTGGTTAACGAATTATTTTGGTGATTATAAAAACTATAGATTCCGAAGGAGAAAATTTCTACACCACTTGACTGTGTAAGACACTATACATTTCAATTAATCGTTCTCAACAACAGTTCTGTGCCACCTACATCTGCACAACATGATGTTTGCATGTGTATTCTTCTGAAATTCACTGGATTGTCATTTATCTGCGTAATGGGGGCAAATCAGGGGACATCTTAATATTGTGGGCAAATGTGATATTATGCTAACTTTATATACTGTTTTGGACTTGCTTACAGTTACAATGATTCTGTTTTGCCACAGAAACTCTGCTACACAAGTCACAGTAACATTTCCACCGACTAACACACACACACTACAAATTGTTACATTGCCGTGGAAAGTCCGGAAACGTGTATTTCAGGCTACAGCCTAACGGTGAAATTATTTATCTACATCGGATTCTTGCTTACCATAAAATGTGGAACGTGCTTTCTTGTAACACTGATTATTATTGTCACAGAAAAAGAAACATCTAAGGAAATTAATGTATTTGGTGTCACATTTTTAGTTCCGAATTTTGGTTTTTGATTCATTGTAATTTCAGGTCGTCAAGTAGCGGTGAAGTGTAGTACAGAACATCCTTTATATTTGTCAGTAGATGTCCGTGGTTACGTCTGCGTATTGCTTTACTAAAAATATGCTCCAGGAATCATTGAGAATATAACGCGTGTTGGACACAGAATATCTCGTCCAGAGACTTCTGACAGTTTAACTGTTTCACTCAAATTACCGGTAATCTTCAATAGTCTAGTGTATATTACCTTATCGTAAGTTGTGAATGTAATACGAGGTGGGAACAAAAGAGTTTGTGTTATATGCAAGTCGTGTAGGCATAGTTCCTCTCAGTACAAGCGCGAAAATAATAGTTGCTCGGCCAGGAAGCTGCAATCAGGAACTTCCTCTCTCCGGTAGGTATCTGCGGAACTTTCACTGCAGGGGGCTATCTGGACACGAGCAGGAAGTTTGCTCTTAACATACGTCTGGGCTGTCCCCAGTCTTTTACGCATACAGACTGCTTTGGTAGGTACCGTCTATTCATCGCTCACCACTCGAAAGCTTTGCTACAGTTTCCATGAAACAACTGTGCATTCCCTGCGTGTACTGAAGTCACGAATATCATGAACTGAATTTATTACTACTCGTATTACTGCAAGAAATAGCTAAATAGTCGCCGAATAATATTTGTGGATTTAGCGCATGGTTATACCAGGGGTCCCCTCAATGTGATTTTAGAGAGTGAGACAGAGAGAGAGAGAGAGAGAGAGAGAGAGAGAGAGAGAGATGGAGAAAAGCTACAGCCCAGTACCTCAATGTGGGGAGAAGAGTCGGTAAGTTCACATTTACAGAAAGAGGAAGTTGGTACTGCTGTTAACTGAAAGCGTGAACTAACTTGTAGGTTCTAAAAAGAAATTAATAAGAATAATACATGAGTGTCTATCAGTCTAAGTAATTCCTGCGCAGTGTTCGCATTGGATAAACAGTGCATAGAATAGTCAATACTGGAGGGTCGGGTTACAAATGGTTCAAATGGCTCTAAGCACTATGGTACTTAACATCTGAGGTCATCAGTCCCCTAGACTTAGAACTACTTAAACCTAACTAACCTAAGGACATCACACACATCCATGCCCAAAGCAGGATTCGAACCTACCACCGTAGCAGCAGCGCGGTTCCCAATTGAAGCGCCTAGAACCGCTCGGTCAGCGGCCGGCTCACGGTCGCGTTACAATGTGCCCTCAATACAGGTACGCACCATCGAATCAAAGTGAAAACGTCATAATTTTTTCAGAGAAATGTTTTTGCGTACTTCTAAAGAAAGGAAATATATTTAGGATCATGTGCAATCTTCTTCATTAACTTTGATTCAATGGATCCTTCATTTGCCACTAATATAACTTGTACGAATAACAGTGTATCTAAACGCGGTGTGTTGCGTTGCTAGGAAACGTCAACTTGAGAACAAAAGCGTTTTGTTCGTAGCAGCTCAGCTTCTATAATAGGTTCATACTTTGTACGGTCTATAAATAGTGAAATAACTAGTCATACAAATGGTGTACTTGGTAAGTGTACCGGATTTTCCTAAATATGATTTGAGGTTATTTGTCGTAAACAAAGTATATTATTACTCATCTTACAAGCGGTTAAAAATCTAGCAGCCTTAATATTTTATGTCTTTCTGTAATATTAATTTCAATGTCTGTTAGTTGTGTTTAAACTAATGTTAAGATTAATTAACCAGTCGTTGCTAGCCGAAGGATGAAAAGTAAAACTTTGTCAAAGATTTTTGTTTCTTTTTCTTGACACGCCTTCCCTGTGTACATACAGCCTATCAGTCACTGATTTTGTAACTCACATGTAAATTGTCATCCTGTTTTGTAATGAATACTGCTATCCACCGGCAACATGTCAGACTGTATATCAATGCTATAGCCAGGCGCTGGTGGCTGAGCGGTTCTAGGCGCTTCAGTCTGGAACCGCGCGACCGCTACGGTCGTAGGTTCGAATCCTGCCTCGGGCATGGATGTGTGTGATGTCCTTAGGTTAGTTAGGTTTAAGTAGTTCTAAGTTCTAGGGGACTGATGACGTGAGATGTTGAGTCCCATAGTGCTCAGAGCCATCAATGCTATATGCTACTGATTACACTAATACATCAGCGAAGCTACCAGTGGCATGGATGAACTATCACATATGCATTAGTAATAAAACGATTCCATGTAGTTGATATGGTTTGTAGCGTGACTTATATAAGGACCAAGATGGCGTTTACTGCTCCAATGTCTGACGCGGTATGAAATGCCAGTGATTCATACTGTCGAGGCGCATAAGAAATGAGCATCCAGAGAGTGTCGTAATTAATAGCCGACACCGGCACGGGTGAAAGCGTATGTTAACAGGAACAAACACATTCCATTAATCATTGATCCGAAAAGGAGGCGTTTGTGAGATAATTTCGAAAGTGCTTTTACGGTCCATCACCAACTTCGGTATGAATTATAGCGCTAGTTAGTACAAATTTCTTGAGATGTGCACCTTTCCCGTTTAATTGAGCTCAGATTTCACAGATGTTCTGTATTAAAAGAATTACAGTAATAGTAAATTGTTAATCTTATGCTTTTAATCCTCACAATATTTTGAAGTAAAATTTACACAGACGTTAATCTTATATGTTGTAATATTCAAAGACGATTTAGCCAACATCTCGGGCAGCGTGCTTGCGTTGTAATTTAGGTGGCTTTCGTAGGTCGATGTGAGGCTGTTTCCCGGCTTGATACCACCGAGCGAGGTGGCGCAGTGGTTAGCACACTGGACTCGCATTCGGGAGGACGACGATTCAATCCCGTCTCCAGCCATCCTGATTTAGGTTTTCCGTGATTTCCCTAAATCGTTTCAGGCAAATGCCGGGATGGTTCCTTTGAAAGGGCAGGGCCGATTTCCTTCCCAATCCTTCCCTCACCCGAGCTTGCGCTCCGTCTCTCATGACCTCGTTGTCGACGGGACGTTAAACACTAATCACCACCACCCGGCTTGATACCTCACAAGTGTCCTATATCAAATTGTCCGTCTCCACTTCATCCAAAACACTGCGGTACGTTGTAAACAGTTCTCGTTTACTCGCTGTATACACAATACAAGTTGAAACTTGTGCAGCTCAAGCGAATCAAATCAGACAATGTAGCCTATATGTGCTTTGTTTAAACACTTTAGAATGTCGTTAGCTGTACTGCTTTCAAGAGTTTCTGTTAAGCTTTGCCATATCTTTCACTGCAACACAGCAGATGTGCTGAGAAGCATCAAGGCCTGAAGCACACTATCGTCGTGCTCATATGGACTTGAATATAAGGGAAATCGGTTAGGTAGCTATCTGTGAATGTTGACAAATACGAGGTGTGTCAGAAAAGTCATGAGACCAACAACACTGCGAGCGAACGATCTACCAACGCTGTGTTGATCTGCTTGTGTAGACCGGTGTGCTCAGCCAGAGTTTCAGCTCCGTACAGTATTTTTGAAAGGACCATCACCGAAGTTGTGTTTTTGTTGTGTGTTCTGAAAATAGAACAGCGGAATTTAGAGCAACGTTCGGTCATCAAGTTTTGCATTAAACGGAGAACCCACGAGCGTGACTGTTTAAAACTTGAATCAGGGCTATGGGGAACATTCCTTATCCAGAGCACAAGTTTTTCGTTGGCACAAATCATTTTTGGAAGACCAAGAACACGGTGCAGAAGAACCTCGTGAAGGGAGGTCTTCAACTTCAAAAACTGACGAAATCGTTGAACGTGGGCGTGCTCTTGTGAGATTCATCCAGGACAGACTTCAACCGAGTGCTCTATACAGATATCTTTGAAAGGCTTAGGAAAATGGCGAATCGAGTGCGACCGGACACTGCAGATTAATGGATGTCCATCAGGACGATTCGCCATGTCACATGGAAACTTCCATCGTGAAATTTTTGACCTCAAAAGGCGTTCCTGTTCTTCCACAGCCCCCCTTTTTACCTGATCCGAGCTCTTGTGACTTTTTTGCTTTTCCCTAAATTGAAAAAATGACTTAAAAATGACGTCATTTTGAGGCTCTGGAGAACAATTAGAAGAATGTGACCAAAATGTTAAAGGCCCAACCAGTTGAAGCCTTTCCGCGCTACAACCAAGTCGGGGAACAACTACTCTGCCGGTGTATAACTGCCGAAGGAAACTATTTTAAGGGGACCATACTCTTGTTTAAAAATTACTAAAAGCTCTGGTAGATGAAAAATCAGACTCATTACTTTTAACATACGTCGTTCAATAGTACTTCAGCAAGTTACATGTCGCAATCTATTGTCCACCTGTACGTCGAGTAGTCCCCGAATTTAAATTGAATGCTGCACTCACCTCTGCAGCGCATAACAAGTTCTTTCAAAGACCCCACCCACCCCAGATCATCTCGTAAATCTTGACAAGACTGGACAATTCGCTGCTACATTTCTTTAACCGTATCCACGGGAGTGCAGTATACTTCACTTCAGGAATGATCCCAGAGAGAAAAATTCAAATGGGTGCGATCAAGCGATCGTTTATGTCAAAGTACAGACCCTGCTCGACCTGTCCATCTTGGAACACACTGGAGCGTTAGATGACGTCGTACATCACGATCAGTATATGGCAGTGGCCCGTCAAGCACGTTCCTCATTTCCCAAACATAAGAGGCGTATGAAATTTGAGCGCTGTTAAAAGGAGTAGTGAGCCAGTGGGTGTGTTTAACCTTCCATTGAGCTACGGACCCCCTTGAAGATGTCTCCCGCAGTCGGAGACGAAACGTTAGGAATCGACACAGAATTCATCAACCGACCACGGCATAACAGCCCGGATAATTATAATGGACTAATATTTCCGGCCGTGAAAGTCTACATTTTAGTAAAATGAAATAATTTTGTAGGTACATTCAGCAGCATATGTGCATACTGCCCGCTAAATGCGATGCTAATACCGTTAGCAGCAATGAAACTATAAATGTAAACGTACGACAGTTTTACTGCATGAACAGCGAAAATGTAGTAAGCGATAAAATGTTTTCTTTTCATAATTTTGTACGAGTTGTCGGCGAGAAGACGTTTCATAATGGTTTGAAATTATGTGTAAAGTTTGTTGCAAGTCATTAAGTTCTGTCGTTTTTGAATAGTTCAAATGGTTCAAATGGCTCTGAGCACTATGGGACTTAACATCTGAGGTCATCAGTCCCCTAGACGTGGAACTACTTAAACCTAACTAACCTAAGGACATCACACGCATCCATGCCCGGGGCAGGATTCGAATCTGCGTCCGTAGCAGTAGCGCGGATCCGGACTGAAGCGCCTAGAATCGCTCGGTCACAACGGCCGGCTTTCCGAATAGTCTGTAGTGCACATAGCAGCTACAATCCCTTAGTAGTGGAGAGGCTTCAGGACCAGATGAGATGCCTATAAGATTCTATAAAGATTATGCGAAAGAACTTGCTCCCCTTCTAACAGTAATTTATTGTAGATCAGTTGAGAAACGAAAGACACCTAACGACTGGAAAAAAGCGCAAGTTATTCCGGTTTTTAAGAAAAGCCGTAAGACAGATCCACAAAGACCTATATCGTTGACGTCAATCTGTTGTAGAATTATGAAACGTGTTTAATGCTCAAGAATTATGACGTTCTTGGAAAATGAATAGCTCCTCTATGAAAATCAACACGGATTCCTCAAACAGAGATCCTGGGTGACTCAGCTCTCTCTGTTCCTCCATGACATCACAGCGCAGTGGATAACGCGCTCAGGTTGATGCCGTGTTCCTTGATTTCAGTAAGGCATCTGACACCGTCCCGCATTGCCGTCGTTTAATGAAAAAAATACGTGCTTAATGGGTATCGGAGCAGACCTGCGATTGGATTCAAGTCTTTCTTGCAGATAGAACTCAACACGTAGGTCTTAACGGAATTAAACCGACAGATGTAAAGGTAATATTCGGAGTACCACAGAAAAGTGTGATAGGATCGCTGCTGTTTACAATATATATAAGTGATCTAGTAGAAAGAGTCGGATGCTCTTTAAGGCTATACGCAGATGATGTTGTCTATACCAAAGTAGCAACGCCAGAAGATAGAAAGAATTTGCAGAACGACCTGCAGAGAATTGATGAATGGTGCAGACTCTGGTAGTTGACCCTGAACGTAAGTAAATGTAACATATTGCGTAACATAGGAAAGAAATCCACTACAGTAAAGCTATACTATTGATGACAAACAGCTGGAGACAGCGTCTGCCGTAAAATATCTAGGCGTAAATATCCAGAGCGACCTTAAGTGGAATGACCACATAAAACAGATAGTGGGAAAAGCAGACACCAGACTCAAATTCATGCGCAGAATCTTAAGGAAATGTAACTCATCCACGAAAGAAGTGGCATTTAAGGCGCTTGTTCCCTGGATTCTTGAATATTGTTCATCTATCTGGGATCCCTATCAGGTAGGACTCATAGAGGAGATAGAGAAGATCCAACGAAGAGCGGCGCGTTTCGTCACAGGATCGTTTAGGTGGCGAGAGTGCGTTACGGAGATACTAAACAAACTCCACTGGCAGACGTTACACGAGAGGCGTAGTGCATCACGGAGAGATTTACTATTGAAATTTCTGGACAGCACTTTTCAGGAGGATCAGACAACATATTACTTTCCCCCACATACATCTCGCGTATTGACCACAAACAGAAAATTCGAGAAATTAGAGCCAATACAGGGCTTACCGACAATCATTCTTCCTACGCACTATTTGCGAGTGGAACAGGGTTGGAGGGATCAGATAGTGATACCGAAAGTACCCTCCGCCACACACCACTAAGTGGCTTGCGGAGTATGATGTAGATGTAGATGTAGCAGCTACAAAATATGCAACGTGTACATTATGTAACAACTAGTGTGGAAGTATGGAATAAGTATACTAAAGATTGTATAAGCACTGTATTCATTACTCTGAACCGTATCACGTAGCACGTATCAACCAAGAAAAACAGTGTAACAAATATGATAAAGTTCAAAAGTTGAAGAGTAAATAGCTCTTTCAAAAATTTAATACACTTACGGGAGAAAATCACAACAATAAAAAACATTTAATGTAGAGTCATATTAATTGACTAACATTGCAGGGCCACAAGTTGATGTAAGCGAGAAATACTCCACCGCAAATGCGAAATGCTGGTCATTAATAAACGGCGTAACCACCGGGAGGTTGTATGCAAGCATGCAGATGTGCATGTACAGTATTATATAAACTGGTGCCGGATGTCCGTTTGTGCGATTGAACTCCACGTCTTTTGTAATTGGTCGGTCAATAAAGGGACAGTAAAGGCTGATTGTGGATGACGCTGGAGTTTTCGTCCGATGGTGTCCCATATGTGCGCGATTGGAGACACATCTAGTGACTGAGCAGGCGAAAGTAACGTGTCGATACCCTGTAGATTATGTTGGCTTACAACGACGATATGTGGGCGAGTGTTCTCTTGTTAAAAATCACCGTCTGGAATGCTGTTCGTAAGTGGCAGCACAACACGTCGAATCCGCAGATTGGCATACAAATTTGCGTACAGGGTGCGTGGGTTAATCACGAGAGTGCTTCCGCTATCGTATGAAATGGCACCGCAGACCATAACTCCAGGTGTAGGTCCAGGGTGTCTACCACGCAGGCAAGTTGGTTACAATTACGCAACTGGCCTCCTACACAATTCTTCATTTGTCAAAGTTGCTTACGTCAGTGTATTTTCGTATTTATGGCCCGTATCGTCGCTAGAGTGATTCTCTATTGGCCTCTGCTCCGCTTAAATACTTTCCTTACAGCGTCACGTCACGTGTCCACAACGCCACTTGATAGCGTTCAAGCTCAGTGTGGACAATGCTCGTAATACAGGGTGTTTATAAATGAATATCTGGGTTTTAACGCTTTATAGTATTCATTATATTAAACTTACCGTTTTAAATGATATGTCAAATGAAAGAGCAACTCAAACAGTTTTACCAAGAACCTTACAAACGTTAAATAATAGCGAAGTACGCGATTGGTTGAATTTCACTGTACCCAAGAGCTGGATAGGCCGCAAGGGGCCCGATGACAGGGGTTGCTTTGCATGGCCTCCACGTTCACCCGACCTAACGCTATGCGATATTTTCCTTCATCAATGATCATGTGTACGTGCCTCCGCTACCAGCAGACCTCCCTGAATTAAGAAACCTGATTGAAGCAGCTGTTGCTACAGTCACTGAAGACACACGTATCAACGTTTGGGAAGAACTCGGCTATAGACTTGATGTGTGCCGTGTGACAAATGGTGCTCACATTGAACATTTATAAGGTTCTTGGTAAAACTGTTTGAGTTGCTCTTTCATTTGACATATCATTTATAACTGCAAGTTTAATATAATAAATATTATAAAGCGTTAAAACCCCGATATTCATTTATAAACACCCTGTATTTTAGGTCTTCAGAGTATATTAAGTAAATTTTGTATGCGTCGTGGCTGCCACGTAAATTGGCAGTCCTGGGAAAGAATGGTTGTAATCTAGAGACGTCTTCGTCATTTAGTTTAAATGCAGCGTCAGATCAGAAAACTCTCAACCATTTGTTTGGCTGAGCAGGTTAAACATACCTGAAAGGTTTACACGTGTTGACAGTAAACTATGTAAAGAACTGATCAACTCTGAGAAACAAACTTGTAAGGTGGCGCAGTAAACCGTCCTCCACTGAACATTTAGTTTATAGTCTTCGCCCATGTACAGTCGAAAGCTCAAGGTTATAAGAAAGCAGTACAGTGACATGGTTTCGAGAGACTGTTATGGCATTCTCCGTGTTGATTTATACTGTCACGGGCGGAAGGCGCAGATCGCGCAAGAGCTGAAAGGGGACTGTTAACAGTTCCAATTAACGTATGGTAATTGATGTAGATATAGATAGCTAATGACTGTGTCTCTGAACAAAATGTCGATGTCAAATGAAGCTCATTTGCATGTAACAACTAGACGAAGTAAAATACCTATAATGAATAGTACCTACAACTGAAAAACAGTTTCAGACCGGGATTCGAACCTTGCTTTCCTTCAACTGCAAGTAGTCGCCTTAACCATTAGGAAACTGATCAGGCTAAGCACATCTCATTGTTTGCACGTATAATTTCATGTCATTGTGTCTTCAATGATTTCATCCCGACCGATACATTCACTTCATTTCACTGCGTGTAAATTCAGTTAAAAAAGAACTGTCGTTACTCGATCCTCATTAACTATTAACGTCCTTTAGAAAGCAGCAACCGGATAGTATGGCGTGAAGTTATGTCTAATGGGATCATTGGGCTATGCACTTTATGTTTCAAATGACGAGTAGAACGCAATGACTACCACTTCGAATATTTGCTGTTGACATGCTGCAGTGTAAAATTTATCACGACGTAAGGTTTCAACTGAATGGTACGATATTGCATACTGTAAGGCGATCGATGACGGCGAGAATTTTTTGGTAATCGTGACATTTCAAGATCTTGAGACAACTTAAGATACAAAAATTTCCAGGTTCTTTAAATGCTGGTTAATTTCTTGTGAGGCTACCGAAACTGTCGGATATACACGAGTCAGCCAAAGACACAGAGTATAATAAGCCAATGAACTCACAACACCGGAACTGATAGTTTCCAGCGTTGAAAGGGATGTCTCAGCACCAGATTCAATCAATTTATACTTACAGAGGAAAACCAACTAAATAACGGAAAATCGAATTTCAGACACTTAAGTTATAATTTTGTAATTTCTCTTGCGAATAAGTGTTTGTTGTAGGTTTCCTGGGTTGTTAAAAGTTGAATCATGCTTGCAGATTACATCTGTATGTCGGACCAGGACTCAGACTTGGCGTCTTTGCCTTTTCCGGGCAAGTGTTCCACCGACTGAGTTATACAAGCACTACTTACCACCCGCGCTCACAGCTTCACTTCCGCCAGTATCTCGTCTCCTGCCTTCAAAACTACACGGAAGTTGTCCTGCATGTTTTACTGCACTAGGACACCAGGAAGAAAGGATATTGCGGAGACATGGCTTAGCCACATCCTCGGTTGTTTCCAGAATAATTTTTACTCTGCAGCGGAGTTTAAGCTGATTTGAAACTTCCTGGCAGATTAACGCCACATGCCGCACCGGCATTCAAGTTTGTTTTGTCTCATTCTGAGCATCACAGCAGTACCTTAACATTGTCATCTGTAATTTCTTGCTGACATATTTTTGGGCCTCCTTTGCTGTTCATAACGAAGTAGCGCACTTCATAATCGTAAACAAGTATCATAAACATCTGTTACTAGAGTGTAAAGCGGTCTCTCGCCAGTAGCGCTAACCGATACAGGACCAATCTCATCTTTTAGCTGACCCTCTCTTAGCCCTGTGTCATAGTGTCTCTTTTATCGAGAGTTAAATCTGAGGACCATAGTTCCTGCGTCTGTTCTTGGTGTCTCTAACTGCCTCATTTTCGGAATACTCACTGTGACGGGAGCTCGTGGGCTTGATAAACATGTATTTACTGTGTGAGAAAATTCAGATACTTTTTCTCCAGAGGGGAGAGGACGATGGGAATTCATAGAGAAGACCTTCGTCCGTCCTTGACACTCAAAAAAGGTGGAAAGCAGTCGTGATTTGGGAGCGCTGTGGGGACCACGTGAAACCCGTTTCGGTAGGTCCTGTTTCAGTTATGATTGTAGCCTCAGAACTTAATTTCCTTTTCGAGAAAAACTTGTTACATGAGGTGCGAGATGCCACGGGATTATAGAGACTATTATAACGGACACCAATCACCATTCATTAGGCAATGGGCAATCACGTTTTGAAAGAAGACATACACTTTCAAAGGAGCGGCAAAAGACGTTGGCCAGGAGTTGGTACGATTTTACGGCGCTCCCGAGAGCATTTAAGTGCATTTACATTTTATGCTGTCTGGCGACATGCCGAAAAGGGCTACACGCCGAATTCATTTGGGGAACGTCAGCAGTTCTGCTGTCGGTCTCAAAATCATAATACATGTTCCGCACGTTTTATCCAGATGTTTTCCACGTAGTTGCAGATGGTCGGTCACTAGGTAGTATAATGAATTTATTGTGAACGATTCCCGTCACGAATGCGATTTCATTTTAGTACTTCGTTACGCGGTACTGAAACCCATCGGAATAGCATTACCTCTGTTGCCTTGAATGATTTCTGCCAATCTTGTTGTAGGTCCCATGGCAAGAAAGTTGCTATTTACTAACAGTTATGTAGTTCACATCGTTAACTTAGCTAAGAATGGCCAAAATTCCATAGCACCATATAACGCTATCAGGAGTAACGCCGAATTTAAATAAAATTTTCGCCGAATTTTGATTAGGCTTTGTTTAAGAATTACATTAATTATTATACTTCCAGAGATTCGGTACTACAACTTCTTAATGCATTTCAGTTCGACAAGATGTATTTTCTGAAAATCATTCAAGACCTGTCACCAACAGAAATAACTTTCAAATATCCTATTAGTATCTTCAGTATAATGTCAGAAATATTTCCCTTTCACACCTCCTACGTTTCAAAGGCCCAGGAAAAAAACTACAGTTGATATGCTAATGAAATTTCACCATATGCCAGGGCATCTCAGTGAATTTATTTAATAATCAGTCCACCTCTACAAGTAAACCATCTGTACCACGAAGAATATCGAATCTGTATTTAATTTTTCGCCGTGTTCTTCGTAACATGTCCTCTGTAACCGTTACAGTCGCATCAATGATACGTCTTAAAATAAGAATATCGTTCACTTTGGTCGTATACACGCGGCCCTTCACGAGTCCCCACAAGAAGAAATCCAGCAGGGTAGTGATGGGGTAACGTGGTGGCCAGACAATGGATCTTTCGCTTCCGATCCAGTGATTGGGAAATTTCGTATCCAGCAATTTGCGAACAAACGTTGACCAGTGTGGCGGATCTTCATCTTAATGTAAGATAATGTTGGGCTGTAAACTTGTTTGTACCTGAGAGTATGCAAAATGATGTAACAAGTCCGATACACCGACGCATTCACTGCGTTTTCTGCAAAGAAAAACCGTCCAACAATCCTGTCGTGCATAAGTCTACACAAGACGTTCAGCATAGTGGTATCACAAACGTGTTTAATGATAGCATGCGGATGTTGCGAGCCACAAACGCGAACATTATGCCTATTAAAGATGCCTGTAACATGAGAGGTTGCATCATTTGAGAATAAACATCTTCCCAGGAAGCTGGCATTCACATCAATACGCTGCAGCATATCCGTAACAAGTTGTTGTCGGCATGGTTTGTCGTTCGGCATCACATGTTGCAGAAGATGAGGTTTTTAAGCAAACACACGAAGACGCTGGTATACTACACATACTAAAATACTGCCTTCACCGGCCTGCGTCCTTAGTATAGTGCATGTACCAAGTAGCCGTTCGTCTGGGAAGCGAAGTATCCGGAGACGAACACCGACCAAGTGTAACAACAAACGTGATTCATCCGACGAACTGACACTCTTCCTTCGATACGGGGTCCAATCAATTGAAATGTCTCGCTCCCCTAGCTTCTAGATGCAGAGCACGATTTTTCGTAAACTCCGAGTAGAACCTTCTTGTTCCAGTGTCCTTTTCTCTGTAAAGCGATCTCAGTCTCTTTTCCACCTCCTGGTCGCTTATTTCGATATGTGTTATTTTGACGTTCGTGCGACGATGTAAAGGCAGAATCATATTGCAATGCATTCAGTCGAATTAACATCAGCCGAATTTGGTGGCCAAGACGTCAACTGGGAGTCATTCTCATGCTCTTGAAACTATTTCATCACGATTCTGACCTTGTGACACAAACAGTTATCCTGCTCGAAGAAACCATCGCTGACATGCAAAACTTAAAGCATGTTTTGAGAAAAATTGTTCTATTTTGTAAACGGTTTAGAAAAGTTGGAAACTGTTTTATTTTGGAGAAAGGCGTGTTTGTATTTTGGCCTTCTCTGAGTCATGCTCCGTTTCGACGCCACTATGATCACAGAATGCCTCAACAGATGGCTTCAATCCATTTTCCGGTTTAACGTAAAACTGAAACTGCTTAGCATTTTCTGTCGAGTCGGTAGACACACTCTTACTTTCGAATTCGTTAAATGTTTCATGCTCATTTCGACATCGTTTCGATTTAGTCTGTCTGTGAGGCTTTTGCGACATTTAAATTTGCAGTCACTCTCTTTTGCTCCCGTAGCACCTTCATATTACGGCTATTGAACCACAGTGGGAATTTCCCATCCCTCACAACTTTTCTCTGCTCATACGTGTCTAAAATGTATTTTACAATACTTTTGAACTTTTTCCATTGATGCTTAACATTGTCATTCATGGGGGTGAAATTTTCATGCTGACAGCTCAGGTAATCTGAAATTTATTTATTGTCAGTCTTGCTGCACTGGCATTTGAAATGGCACACTTTGACTGGTTAAATCCTGTTAATAACTGTTGAAACACTGCGTCACCTTTACGCAAATCGGACTGACGTAGAACCTGTTAGCGACAAATACTACCTTTCTTTATATCCCCATTCACAACCGTATTCAGTGATGTTACGACCTTATGATCACCAATTACCTGTTCTACGCTGAATCGAAATGTCTGTCCTGTTGGTGCCCAGAAGATCTGTTATTTGCAGAAGTCCATTTTCTAATTAGTTACTCAAGGTAATTTTTGGATAAGGCATTTTGAACAATTTCCCTTCCACCTGCCTTAATCACTTGAGGATCCCAGTCTTTAAATGGTAAGTTGAAATATCCACTTAGTACTGTAACATGACCAGGGAACTGACGTGAATTCGTCTCCGTTTCCCCTCAAACACTATGCTACTATCGTTTCTGAGGCAGGGGGTCTACAAACGCGTCCTATGACCTTGTTTGATCCACCTATAAAACTTATCTTCACCTGAAGTATTTTGAATTATAAGTCAGTACTAACCTTGCTAGTTCTTATAGTATTTTTACGGCTATATACCACTCCACCACCGGCGTTCGTCCTATCTTTCTGATATACAGTCAAATCAATATTTAGAACTACAGTGCTATTAAGATCGGGTTTCAGCCAGGTTTGTGTCGCTACTACTATGTGAGAGTTGTAGCCGTTCATAAGAGAGACTGTTTCCGGGGCCTTTCGCTACAGGCTCCTGCACTTAACTAATACTACACTACTGGCCATGAAAATTGCTACACCACGAAGATGACGTGTTACAGACCCGAAATTTAACCGACAGGAAGAAGATGCTGTGATATGCAAATGATAAGCTTTTCAGCGTATTCACACAAGCTTGGCGCCGGTGGCGACACCTACAACGTGCTGACATGAGGAATATTTCCAACCGATTTCTCATACATAAACAGTAGTTGACGGGCGTTGCCTGGTGAAACGTTATTGTGATGCCTCGTGTAAGGAGGAGAAATGCGTACCATCACGTTTCCGACTTTGATAAAGGTCGGATTGTAGCCTATCGCGATTGCGGTTTATCGTATTGCGACATTGCTGCTCAGGTTGGTCGAGATCCAATGACTGTTAGAAGAATATGGAATCGGTGGGTTCAGGGGGGTAATACGGAACGCCGTGCTAGGTCCCAACGGCCTCGTATCACTAGCAGTCGTGATGACAGGCATCTTATCCGCATGGCTGTAACGGATCGTGCAGCCACGTCTCCATCCCTGAGTATACAGATGGGGACGTTTGCAAGACAACAACTATCTGCACGAACAGTTCGACGACGTTTGCAGCAGCATAGACTATCACCTCGGAGACCATGGCTGCCGTTACCCTTGACGCTGCATCACAGACAGGAGCGCCTGCAATGGTGTACTCAACGACGAACAACGACGAACCTGGGTGCACGAATGGCAAAACATCATTTTCTCGGATGAATCCAGGTTCTGTTTACAGCATCATGATGGACGCATCCGTGTTTGGCGACATCGCGGTAAACGCACAGTGGAAGCGTGTATTCGTCATCGCCATACTGGGGTATCACCCGGCGTGATGGTATGGGGTGCCCTTAGGTACACGTCTCGGTCACCTCTTGTTCGCATTGACGGTACTTTGAACAGTGGACGTTACATTTCAGATGTGTTAGGACCCGTGGCTCTACCCTTCATTCGATCCCTGCCAAACCTTACATTTCAGCAGGATAATGCACGACCCCATATTGCAGGTCCTGTACGGAACTTTCTCGATACAGAAAATGTTCGACTGTTGCCCTGGCCAGCACATTCTCCAGATCTCTCACCAACTGAAAACGTCTGGTGAATGGTGGCCGAGCAATTGTCTCGTCACAATACGCCAGTCACTACTTTTGATGACCTGTGGTATCGTGTTGAAGCTGTATGGGCAGCTGTATCTATACACGCCATCCAGTCTCTGTTTGACTCAATGCCCATGCGTATCAAGGTCGTTATTACGACCAGAGGTGGTTGTTCTGGGTACTGATTTCTCAGGATCTATGCACCCAAATTGCGTGAAAATGTAATCACATGTCGGTTCTAGTACAGTATATTTGTCCAATGAATACCCGTTTATCATCCGCATTTCTTCTTGGTGTAGCAATTTTAATGGGCAGTAGTGTATATTAGCCTTTTCTTTCTCCGCTCTATTATGTTGAATGCTGCAGTCTTTAAATAACAGAGTTGTATTTTTCCCTGCCTGAAATCATAACGTACCTTATCCAGCCTGTGAAAGGATTTATCTATCCCATCTATGGAGAAGAACTAACAATCTTCTCCCGAATGCCTTTCCCTGATCGAAAGCGAAACTGTAGTCGTTAAGTTCATTTGGGAACACTCCATTTGCATTTGAAAAGGCGCACTTTGACTGGTTCTATCCTGTTAACGACTGGTGAAACACTGCGTCACCTTTATTTGGAAAGGAACAACGTAGAACCTTTTACCGACAAATACTACAGCTACAGTAGTTGGAGTGTCTAATGAGCAGAACGACATTTTTCGCCCTCTTTTATAATGCTATTCCAAGTACTGAAATACACTGCAGACATAACACTCATTCTTCGAGCTCACCGAATTATTATGGTTGACTTAGTTGATGCAATGTTATTAATATGATTGGAAAGTGTATGTGACTATATGTCGGCCAATTACAATGTGGTAGATACTATAATAACGTAAATGTAATAACTAATGTAAACACACACACACACACACACACACACACACAATATATATATATATATATATATATATATATATATATATATATATATATATATATATATATATATATACTTAATCCTTGATATACGGACTCTATCTCCTCGTTTATTGATCACGATTGGATTGGTATTTGCTTTTTATGTGATAACTGACTCAACCGAAAAATCACTCTTTATAAGTTTTTGTTATTTCAGCCACACATCTTTCGTTTCTCGGTCGTCTACAGCGAAATGTAATTAATAATTTGTTTTCATGTAAATATTCTAGAGGCTGGACAAGATATTTGTGATCAGTTTTTACTTTAATTTCAAAATTATGTTGTCACATTATAAGTACTAACCAAATCATGTATTACAAGAAAATGAAGATACTTCACAAACAAGAAAAGCTACATGAAAACAGCTGACATTTAAAAAAATCTTTCATCTTATCACACAAATCCATGTAAAGGAAAATAAGAATATTGAAGGTAGCAAACAAAAGTACCTATGTTACTCTTTAAGGCTAAGTAGTTACTATTTTTATCAATACAGATGCTAATTAAGAATTACTACTTTCAGATGGTAAATATTTGTCTGTTATTCTATTTCAGGGTGCTTTACAGATACTTGAATCCGTCACGTACTGTACGTAATTTTCGATAACTATGATTATTTAACAGCAACATGCGAGAAGCTCATTTGCATTAGTAAATTATTTATTTGGTAGAGGTAGCAGTCAAATTCGATTCCTGTCTAACTTACAATCAATGGTAACAGGTATGTGATCATTCACAATTTTGTAGGGACATGGACTACATATTTTAATATGTGTAGTATATAAATATCTGGCCAACGGCCTTGCCGCAGTGGTAACACCGGATCCCGTCGGATCACCGAAGTTAAGCGCTATCGGGCAGGGCTAGCCCTTGGATGGGTGACTATCTGCTCTACCGAGCGCTGTAGGCAAGCGCGGTGCACTCAGCTCTTGTGAGGCAAACTGAGGAGCTATTTGATTGAGAAGTAGCGGCTCCTGTCTCGGAAACTGACATACGGCCAGGAGAGCGGTATGTTGACCACATGCCCCTCCACATCCCCATCCAGTGACGCCTGTGGGCTGAGGATGACACGGCGGCTAATCGGTACCGTTGGGCCTTCCAAGGCCTGTTCGGACGGAGTTTAGTTTTTAGTTATAGTATATAAATAACTATATACTATCAATAGGGTATACGTCGTTGGCTAAAATCTCGAAGAGTATCCTGTTACACAATACTCCAATAAACATTTGGACGGACATAGGCCATATATTTTTTTAACTAATCCCGTACAGATTTTCAGTTAAAATTGACTTCGAGAAAAAAACTGCTGCGCTGTGAAAATGTGTTGTTTAGTTTTCTTTTTCGCAGTCAATTTTAGCTCCGATATCAAGCCATTTAAACCGTCAGACAAATTGTTTCTTCTACATATTTTCTTTCTCCTTGCAGATAATTTACAACGAAATTTACATACACAGGAATGTGCTGTTCGTTTTATTCCTCGCAGTCTGTTTTAATAGAAAACAGAGAAGATGCATTTAGGCTTATCGGCTAATGGTTAGAATACGACGGGAAATTTGAACATTGTAGTCCGAACGGTTTGAAGATCTAAAAAAACGCGAAATACTGTCGTTGAAGCTACTATCCTCAGAGAGCCAGCAGATGGAAAGGCCCTTATCACATCACCTCGTATATTAACGACCCAAATCGATTTACCCACTCATTGCAAGCAACTTCAGTTTCGCTTCAAGGTTTCCTTTGGAAGACCGATAAACAAGGTTCAAAGTCAGAGAGCTGAGGATGGAGATCAGGGGCGGGTGGACAGAGAGGGCAGAGGAAATGAACGTAGAGAGGGAGAATGGGTAGATGAACAGAGAGAGTGGGGAGAAGGATAACAACAGAGAGAAGAGAGAGAGAGAGAGAGAGAGAGAGAGAGAGAGAGACAGGAGGAGACGGACAAAGAAAGGAGGAGGTGAAAGAGATGGACAAAGAGAGGTGGAGGAGATGGGCAGAGGAGAGGCGACGGAGATTAGGACGTACATCCGATTTCCATACATATGTAGCAACTGCGGGGCATTGCGGAATTCGCTATCATCTAATAACTGCAGTTACACTACGGTTTTGCTTCAGTTCAGAAATGTATAGCAAGTACGTGACTCGAAGGTAGGGAAGAGTGTTGCACTTTGGGAGAGTTTTCTGAGTGGAATAGAAATTTAATATATTTTATTACATTTGGAAATGACAGGTTCACTTTATGTTTGTTGTATACTTCTCCTGAAACTACAAAATTACTCCGGATATGTAATATTTTTCCGATTGTCAAAAACTGTTCCAAGGTATGATTACACACCTACGAACCAATATTCTGTTCAAATTTAAAAGTGCTGCAATCGAGAAAATGTTAAGAATGCCGTATCTAATAGACTACTACACACCAATAATCAGTAAGTGAAATCAAATTAAGAAAAAGTATTATCAGAACCCATTTACAAGCTAGAAACATTTTTAAAGAGTAGATATTGGAAACTAACCAAAATTTACACTTTCAAAACGCGGAAAATTGTTGAGGAATTAAAGAAACTCCATTCATTTGCAACTATCTCGTGTTCCACGATAAAAAAGTTTCCATTTCAACGTACAAGATGGGGCATGATTGACGAAGTATGCCTTAACTGCCCGTGGGACCAATTTTAGAAGTATACAGAATTTTACCGACCACAAAACTCTGTAACTGAAGAATTAACAATATGCTCCAAATAGATTTAATACATTATACTTCCTTTAAATACAAAAAACTCTTAGCACGAGTCTCTACAAATGCTTCAGAAAACACAAACTCGTGTCTCTCAACAACAAAACTAGCGGAAAATACAACAAACTTTTCACTGCAGTATCTACTGCGTTTTCCTTCAAGTGGTACTAAAATCGGTCTTTAGTCTGGAACACCAACCAGGAAACATGATATGTTGCTAGGAACACTATCTTCCTGGTACAACACTCTCGCCTACTTATCGAGTTTAATTCGCCGAGAAAGTCAAAACAAATACATTCACAGTCATAATACTTAACGCTGTAAGGTGAAATGTAGCACTAATATTCAGTACAGCCGCTATATAGACAACATTTATCTTTCTGAACAGAAAAAAAATTATGTGTCTAATAAATGTATCATCAAAATGATTTCGAATGACACTAAGTTGGAGACAAGACGAAATCTGGATTAAATTTCGTAGACTATTTGTGTTGGCCTGATTTTAGAAACCGCTAGCAACCAAGTATTCACTGATACAGAGGGTGTTCCGTGTGCAGATCAAGCGCAGGTTCAGCGCGGCGTGGCTACCAATACTGTTGAGGTAGACTCCGACCACCCCATACGCTCCGGCCCGTTCCTCTGACTCTTTCGTATGCAGTACCCGTTTCAGCCAGATTAGAAGAGTTTGTGTTTGTGCACGGTTTCGTGGGCAAATGCTAGTCATATAGCAGTGTTTAGTGCTATGTGACATAACGATTTTCTCCGACTCCCTTCCGAGACCACTACTGATTCGGCTAAACCGATATTTCCCATACAGAAACCGACGAACGAACTACTTTATATGCTGCGATCACATCCTGGTTCCACGATATTGGTTCTCCCAAAACGCCAAGTACAGAGCTTGCATCACTCAGTATCCACAAATTTGTAATCACAGCAGTTAAGAACAGCACATTATGGACTGGAAACGCAAACGTTTTCTTTGATATGAGAGATCCACTCAGTTTAATGGCAACCACTACAATGTGCGTTTCTTGAGCGCAGTAAAGCCGAACGGCATGCGCTCGGTCTTTGACCGGGACACCACGCTATTTAAGCAGCTATGATCACACGGCTGAGAATAACTCAGTGCTGTTTCGTTCCGGCATTTTAGCAGGTTCTCCATCTAGACGCGGTCGGACGAGGCAGTAGTGGCCAGCCGGGATGTCTCGGGGACGGTGTGCTGGCAGTTCATCACAATTAGCGCCGTAGCTCTGCGACGAGACGACAGCGCCTCAGCGAAAGTCTGCGCAGCCAGTACTTACGGAAAATTATTTTGGCAAAGAGATCTAAGGATGCTTTTGAAGCACCAGCAATCTGAAAACAAGGTGGAAAGTACTTCTATACAGCTTAGGCTCACGGAAAGGTTTACTTTTGGATCGCGAAGTATGATAATGGGTGGACATGTCAGAAAATTTTGTAAGTCGTAGAACTAGTGTGTATACAGTGAAAGAAAACAGGTGTGAAGGGATCGATGACCTATGATGGAGTCGAATTATTAGAATAACATCCAACGATGCCTGATGAGCCACTGATGGTATCACGATATGGTGTGAGAGCAGGCTACACATTGAGGATAACAAAAAGTAATATTCTCTTATGGTCGTTTGTTGTCTATCATTCTTGATTAAGTTTGAACTGTTTATGAATGCTCATACCAATGTATACTCAAGAACACATTGTTGAATCCTGCTTAGTCGTCGAATATATGGTGTCTAGGAAACCTGCTTTCTCGGATCGCTAGAAAACAATTCAAACAAATCATATTAATGAGTTTTATTACGAAAAGCAAATGACAATACTTAACTTTGAGTTGTGTCGAAAGCAAAGGGCAACATAAACAATAAGCAAGTTTCTTCAGTATAGACATTGCTAGATACTAGAAGCGAAATGACTAGTCTTGAAGCTACTCTTGAACTGGGCTGCGGACAGTCGCGCGCGACCCTTACGTCCTCTTCGCTTAGAGGCCACTGCTGTTGCGTTGCCGTCCTGGAGACAGGTCGGTCAGTGTGCGATTTGCTGGCGACTTCTTCACAGCCATCACTGCTCTCTCGTTCCCGACTGGCGTGCCGGCGCTTCACTTTACGTCCTAACACACATGGTGTTTCCTGGTCGGTGTTTCAGTATAGTGGCCGATTTTAGAATCAAATAAAACGCACTAGATACAGTTTACGGCATCTTGTGATGCTTCTGTTGTTGTGAGACATAAGGTTGCGATTTGTGCAGCATTTGTAAATACTCGTATTAAGAGTGTTGCATATTTAAACACTGTATAATATATTAAATCTATTTGGAGCATATTGATAATTCGTCAGTTACAGCGTTTTATAGTGGGTAAAACTCTGCAAACTTTTAAAATTTGTTACGGAATGTGTGAACAGTTAAGCCGTATTTCGCCAGTCACGCACCATTCTGATCGGTGTAACAGAAAGTATTTACCATGTAAAACGTGATATTTGCAAGTGAATAGAGTTTCTTTAATGCCTTAACAATTTTCCGTGTTTTGAAAATGGAAGTTTGTGTTACCTGCCAATAGCTACTGTTTCAACGTGTTTGTAACTTGCAACTGGGTTCTGATAATATTTTTTCTTAATTTGATTTCACGAACAGATTATTGGTTTGCAGTAGCGTAACAATGAACACGTAGTCTATTAAATACAATATTCACAAGATTTCCTCGATTGCAGCATTTTAAAATCTGAATAGAGTATTGGTTCCTAGGCTATAATCAAAACGCACCTTGCAACAGTTTTTCACATTTGGGGAAATCTTTCATCTCCGGTGTAATTTTTTAATTTCAGAAAAAGTATGCAACACACATAATGTAAATTCTGTTATTTCCAAATGGAATAGAAAATATATTAAAGTCCCATCGTAGACATGGCTAGAGGTAGAATTCCGAAATGTCTCCCAAGGTACAAGACTCTCCCCTACTTTCGAATCAAATTCTTGCTTTACATCTCAATACCAAAGCAAATCCGAGTGAAACTGAAATTGTTATGTACTAGTGAACCCGGCAATGCTTCACGCTTGCTAAATATGTATGGGAATCGGATGTACGTCCTAATCTCCATCACCCTTGCCTGTGTCCATCTCCTCTCCTCCTCCCTCTCTTTATCCATCACTTCATCGTCCCTCCCGTCTCTCTCTCTCGTTCTCCTCCCCCCCCCCCCCACTCTGTCTGTCTCCTCCTTCCTCCTCTTTGTGTCCATTTCCTCCGTCCTCTCTGTTCACCTTTCCTTCTCCTGTGTCTCTGACTTTGAGCCTTTTTCATCCCCATTGCAAAGGAAACCTTCATTGGAAATTGAAGTCGCTTGATAAGAACGTGTAAATCGGTTGGGATCATTGGAACATGTGGTACGTCAGAGAGCTCTCAAGATGCTGGGTCTGTAAGGATAGTAGCTCTACCGACAATATTTCGCATGCTAACGGATATGATTACAAAGTTTCAGGCGATTCAGATTCTAGAGTAATATTCTAAACGTAAGCCGATAAGCCATAAATATAAAGTTTTTGTTTTCATTAAAACAGGCTGAGAGGAATAAAACGAACAGCATCTTGTTGTGTATGTAAATTTTGTGTAAAATTAATGAGGATGATGTTTGCTTTTGTGGGGCGCTCAGCTGCGCTGTCATCGACGCCCGTACAAAGTCCCAATTTTTACATACCCCAATTTTTACATAGTCCAATCTAGCCACTGTCACGAATGATGATGAACGCGGGAACCCGTGATCCAGAGGCAGCAACGCTAGCCACCAGACCACGAGCTGCGGACAATGATTTAGACGGCCTGATATCGTTGTTGCATTTGACTGAGAAAGAAAACTAAACCACACATTTTCACAGCACAGTGCATCAGTTTTTTTTCTCGGAGTCGGTTTTAACAGAAAACATGTACGGTGTTGTTTCAAAACTATACAGCCTATCTGCGTCTCAATGTTTATTAGAGTATCGTGGAAAGATCTGAGGTAAATCGGTCAAGAACACTCCGATAATTTTGATAAAAGCTTCTCTGCTTTGTATAGTATATGCTGGGTGACCATTAATAAAACCTACAAACTGGATGGACGGATTCCAGACTGGAAATGGAGGAAAAAAAGGTGCTATGGACATGTGTCTGGAAATGGACGGTGTGCGTGCAACGACAACAAATCGTCCCGGAGCACTGTACAGAGCTGCATGGTATCCACGTCAAAACAGATGATCAAAGTGGCTTCCATGGGATTTCAAGTGATAGGGATGGTAGCGGTTGTCATGCAGGATCCCCATAATCGTATTTTGGCTTACACCATGTTGGCTGGCCACTTGCGTGGAGCTTGTAGTACATCCTGTAGAAGCCAGTCGTCCAAATCTGGTGTGTGCACATTCCGCCGCATCCCAGCACGTTCGTTTGACTGAAAGGATCCGTGATCATACAAACGCTCAGAAAGAACTTGAAATGTTATTGATGTGGTTGTTGTCTGTGAGGGTACTTGTTTTGGTGTAGCCGCGCTACCTCTTGCTTTTTTCTGTCTGCCAGGCCCTTCATAAACACCATCTCTGCCTGTTCCTGACATGAATATTGGGGCATTCTGTTGCTTACAGCGCCCTGCGTCAATCACACGGCCTACAGCACAAAACGAACATAAGGCAGGTTGTCAGAGGAACTGTCATTCGTCAGCGCCATCTACTGTGGCAACGATGCGTTTCCAAACACATGGTCGTAGGACCTTTTCCCTCCATTACCAGTCAGGAATCCGTCGATGCAGTTCGTCGATTTTATCAATATCCATCCTGTATATATTTATGTATTATACATATTTTCTTAAAAATGTGTAGTCTATGTCAGACCGAACGATTATTAAAGTAACGTGTGAGAATCTGATGTTTATCGCTGTAGAACGTTTCGAGATTTTTGGTAACAACGTTCAACTACGACTTGTCTTTCCCCTGAGGCGACAGAAGTCGTGAGATACCTCCTAATTTCGTGGCGGACCTTCTTTTGTCGGCATGATGCAGCAACTCGACATGGCATCGACTCAACAAGTCATTGGCTGTCCCTTGCAAAAATGTTGAGCCATGCTGCCCCTGTAGCCCTCCATAATTGTGAAAGTGTTGCTGGTGCAGATTTTGTACAGAACTGTTCTCTCGATTATATGCCATAAATGTTCGATTGGATTCAAGTCGGCGATCTGGCTGTCCAGATCACTTTCTCGAATCACCCACAATGTTCTTTGAATCAGTCGGAAACAAATGTGGCCTGGTGACAATGCGGATTGTCATCCAAATAACTTCCATCGTCATTTGGGAATATCTAATCCATGAATGGCTGCAAATAGCGTTCAAATAGCCGAACATAAATATTTCCAGGCAATGATTGGTCAGTTATACCAGAGGACCGAGTCCATTCCGTGTAATCACAGCCCACACTTTTATGGAGCCACTACCAGCTTGCACAGTGCGTTGTTGGCGATTTGGTCCATAGCTTAATGGGGTCTGCGCCCCACCATTAGCTCTTAGCAACTGAAATCGGGACTCAATGGCCAGGCTATGTTTTCCCAGTCGGCTAGAGTCCAACAGATATGGTCACGCGCTAAGGAGACGCACTGCAGGCGATGTGGTGCCGTTAGCAAAGGCACTCGCGTCGGTCGTCTGGTGCCGTAGTGCATTAACGGCAGATTTCTCCGCACTGTGCTAACGGACACGTTCGTCATATGTATCACATTAATTTTTGCGGTTATAATATGCAGTGTTAATTATCTTCTAGCAGTGACAACTCTACGAAAACACCACTACTCTCGGTCGTTAAGTAACACTGTGGACCTCGCAGTATTGAATTCCCTAACGATTTACAACCTGAAATGTCCCATGCGTTTAGTTCCAACTCCCCATTCCTATCGAGCGGCCATAATAATGCCGAAAATCTTTTCGCATGAATCACTTGAATACAAATGACAGTTCCGCCAATGCACTGCCCTTATCACCATAGTGTATACAGGTTTCTTGTGCCATTCAACTTGCGTCGTTGCTAAGTAGGCCGTTGTTACGTTTGATTACAGAGCTTGTGTGTTCCTTGAATGCATTGCGACCTGCTAGTCAGTGTCTGGCAGTCCAAGTAGTAAGTCGTGAGTGGACAGTTGGTTCAAATGGTTCTGAGCACTACGGGACTTAAGTTCTGAGGTCCATCAGTCCCCTAGAACTTAGAACTACTTAAACCTAACTAACCTAAGGACATCACAAATATCCATGACCGAGGCAGGATTCGAACCTGCAACCGTAGCGGTCGCGCCGTTCCAGACTGTAGCACCTAGAACCGTTCGGCCACACCGGCCGGCTCATGGATAAAAAAATAAGATGAAATCAGAGAGAGTATTGAATGAAACACTCAGCAAGCAGACACAGAGAAACTACTCTAGAAACAAGATTACGAAATGAACTGTCTGGAGTTATAACAGGTGAAGTCCGTGGAAGACAAGTATTGAAAGCGCATAAACAGACGTTTGTGTACGAGAAATGCAAAGCAGAATACAAAGAGAAGCAGGTCTTTTTCATCTAGTAAAAGTAAGAATGCTACAATAAGTGTACTGTTTTCACACACCGCGAGTCTCTCCACGTATTAAAGTGCTAAGTCACTTAAGTCCGGAGAACAACGAAGTGGATCCTCAGGAAGACAATCAATAAACCAATCAACAACCACCAACCAAAACAAAGATGACAAAGTCAAGATTACTCAAGCAGTATTCCATGCATATCAGAGAAATAGAAAATCGGAAGACCCGTAGCAGAACAAGTCTAGAAAAATCTCTGCACGTTCTGTGATTTTGCAATATATTCCTAAATGCGAATTGTATCGCCATCTAGAATTTCAAACTGCGTGCCACCTTTTACCGTACTGTCTCTGCATTCCGTTTCTGGAAACATATTGGGTCCATAATATCAATTGTCTGTATCCTTTGTCTTCGCCACTGCCGTATAACACACTGCACAAGAACAGCAAACTTCTTAAAAATATGTTGACTAATAGACCATTCCAGGTAATTATAGGCAGTACCACAAGTGCCAAAGAAGACCTCAACAACGGAATACCTGAAGGCTGAGTCCTAGCTTCGGTACTATTTAGCTTATATATCTCAGATATACCAGCCAATCAGTTCAGGAAATCTGGTATGCTGATGACTGGGTGACAGCAACACAGCACAGACAAATCGAGGCCACCGAAGATATATTAACAAAAGACTTAACGTGCGACGGAACAACAGCATCTAACAAAGACTGCAGCTAAACTGAGGGCAAGAAATAATATTCTTCACATTATTTATTATTTCTCGTTCGATGTGCCAGATACATTTTACAAAGAACAGATAAGATTAATATAGATCACAATAAACGTTTGGAACTTACAATGTGGAAAGAAATTATATCAGTTATTACATTACAATTATGTCAGGGAAACTACACTATTACATTAAAAGGAACAAAAATCACATAAATTGAAGAAAATTAATTACACAGTAACATTAATATTATGGAGCCATTTCCTGGCATTGTCGGTTAACTTGTGGAGCGACATCAGAGAGCCGTCTCTGAAGCCATGAATGTTACAAACCAGAAGATGGTCCATTGTTTGTACCTCGCCACAGTCACAACACGAATCATCTGTATAGCCCCATTTGGTTGTTTGCTGTCTGCATCGTCCAACTCTCGTGCGAAACCTGTTTAGAGTCGACCAGTGTTTCCTGTTGAGATTGAAGCCTTCAACCCTTTTGGTTGGGTCGTGGATTAGGTGATGGTTTTCCACGACGCCTCTTCTCAGACCCTGCCATGCATTCTTCCATTCAGCATCGAGACCCTCTGTGCCCAATGTTCTGCTCCAGACGGTAGGATTCCTGGACTTGAGTCTCGTGGGTCCTCCCATGTCGGCATGTATGGTAGCCTTCGGTTGCTTCCATGTTTTCTACTACGTCCTGAGTTGCTTTTTCTCTACGTATGGAAGCAGGAGCGATGTTTGCCAGCACCGGAAGCCACTCAACGGGGGTTGGCCTGAGAGTGCCAGTGACGGTTCTCAGAGTGGCATTTAGTTGTACATCCACTTTTTTGGCGTGCGGGCTTCTGCTCCAGACTGGGGCACAGTATTCTGCAGCGCTATACACCAGTGCCAGTGCAGCAGTTCGTAGAGGCAGCATCACAGCCCCAAGTGGTGCCTGCCAGTCTGTTGAGCAGGTTATTTCTCGTCTATAGCTTTTGGTCAGTATCAATTAGGTGTTGTCTGAAAGTCATGCTGCGATCTAGCTTAATACCGAGATATTTTGGGAAATTCTCGTCGCTGACAGCTTTACCATTTATAACCAGGCGCAGTTCCCTTCTCGCTTCCTTGTTGTTTAGATGCATGACTGTGCTTACTGTTTTTGTCAGATTGATTTTTAGATGCCATGTGTCATAGTACTATTTTAGTGTAAATAGATCTTCATTTAGTGTTGATTCCATGTTTTCAAACGAGTTACTTTGCGCTGTAATAGCTAAATCATCTGCGTAGGCAAATTTACGTGAGTGCAGATCAGGCAAATCTACTATATAGATGTTGAAGAGCCAGGGAGCTAAGACTGATCCTTGCAGAAGACCATTTTTTAGGATATGGCACTTGCTGGTTTCACCATTTAATTTAACCCTGAACTTCCTTTCGCTCAGCATGTTGTTCATGAGCTTCAACGTCGTTTTGCATTTGATTATCTTTGCCAGTGTCCGCCCCAGTAGCTGAGTGGTCAGCGTGACGGATTGCCGTCCTCTGGGCCCGGGTTCGATTCCCGGCTGGGTCGGAGATTTTCTCCGCTCAGGGACTGGGTGTTGTGTTGTGTTCATCATCATTTCATCCCCATCCGGCGTGCAGGTCGCCCAATGTGGCGCCGAATGTAATAAGACCTGCGATATGGCGGCCGGACCTGCCCCGCGAGGGGCCTCCCGGCCAATGACGCCAAACGCTCATTTCCATTTCCATCTTTGCCAGTTTTAACATGAGACCATTTAGACACACAGTGTCGTACGCTGATGTCAAGTCAATGAGGACTATCCCTGTTTTCTTCTTTTCCTGGAAGCCTTGTTCAATGTGTGTGGTAAGTGCCAGCACCTGGTCGCAGCAGCTTCTTCCTTGTCTAAAACATGCTTGCTCCACCGGTAGTTGTTCCTCCAGTACTGGTTTAAGTCTTTCCAACAGTATCCTTTAAAACAGTATGTAGGTTATGCACAGTAATGAGATTGGCCTCAAGTTCCCTGGGTCGGTTCCACTCTTCCCTGGTTTAAGTATTCTTCACAAATTATGTGGTGCAACATGAGAGTCAGCAGTTTCGACCTTACGAACATCTACCCTTGTCTTTGTCTTTTCAGCGACAGAATATTGAAGACTTGTCTGGATAAAGAGCAGCCATACGAAGCTAGAAGATACACAAATATATCAGGCAGTAGGGATTGTTACTAGCACAATAAAGTCCTTAACAGTATTCCAGTTACCTACCCTGAGCTGCTGTCCACCAACTAACCTGAAAAGAAAGAATAATCATCCGAGGGAATATAAGAAAATCTGCAACAAACAGCAGCTGCCAGTTCGTGAGGACATACCTCCTTCCATCATCAACTAATCCACTCCAGACACCCCCACTCAGAACAGCCAGCAATCTGGCGGAGCATAACTTCAATCTCCACGAAGCTTGGACGCAAGAACGGTATAACGACACTCCATCACAGCTGCATAGCTTTCTAAAAACCAGAAACAAACCATCGGAACCTGATCTGCCCCAGAGGAGATGTAGTATACTCAACAATGCATGGACGAGCCGGGGAAGATGCAGTGACCTACTGAGGGAACAGACTACCACAGCGAAGCGCAGCTGTTGCTCTCCAAGAGAGACTGTGAGGTATATTGTTGAAGAGTGCCCTCAAACTTCGTACCCTGGAAAACCACTTTGGACTTCTTGGACACTACGGCATATGTGATAAATTGTATAAATAATACGTGCATAAATTATTTTATTTGTATTTCTGAAGTGATGAGTAATTTCTCTATCAATAATAAACGTCGGAAAGCCTAATAAGTAAGGCAGGATAAACGGTGGCGTGTTCGAATCACGTTCCTGCCAAGTAATGCTCCAGTGGCTTAAATGTTGGGTCGTCTTCCATGTTCCTTTTAGCAGAAAGGAGGGAACAGCTAAAAAATACGAATTCGAAGCCTCTGTTTAAGATTCATTGAAAATTAACCTAGCGTTGTGAACAAACACATCCCGTTCAAGAACGGATACAGCCTTCACTCTATATCGGACTGATGAGGTATCTTAAGTCAATAAGACGATAACTATTGAGGACCACTATCGTTCATATGTTTACAAGTACTCTATTGGATAATGTGGGAAGTTACATGAGGCTGTTCGTGATTTATGCTGTCGGAACGCTGAAAAATTTTAGCAAAATGTACGAAGACCTGCAGAGGATAAACGCTTGGCGCAGTGTTTGGCATCTGATCGCCAATATGAAATATGTAACACATTGCGAATGAATAGGCCGAAAGACCTGTCATTGTGTGATTACACGACTGCCACACAATGACTGGAAGAAATCACATCGATTAAAAATATGAGACTAAGTACACGGAGCGATTTAAATTGGAACGACCTGATAAAACTAATCGCAGGAAAGATAGACGCCAAACTGAGATTGATTGCAAGATTTCTCAGGAAATGTAGTCCATCCACGAAGGAGGTTGCCCTCATTCGACCGATATCCTGAATGCTGTCCGTCAGCCTGAAACCCTTTGCAGGCAGAGCTGACACAGGGAATAGAGACGATTCGAAGAAGAGCGGCACGTTTCGTCACGGCTTCGTTTACTAAGAGCGAAAGCGTCAGACGGATACCTATCCAGTTCCAGTCGCACATGATACAAACGATGTTTGACTCATCATGATGTGATTTAGTTTCTACGTTCCAAGAGCGTACGTTCAGGAGTGAATCAATACACTTTTGTTTCTACGTATATCTTGCGAAAAAAGTGATGAAGGCAAAATTAGAGAAATCGAGCAGTCACGGAGACTTATCAACAGTTATTCTTCCCGTGAACCATTAGGAAATGGAACAGTGAAAGTGAAAAATGACACCGGTCACAAGGTACCGTTGCCACACACAGTAAGTTGCTTTACGGAGAACAGGCGTAGGACTTCTAGATAACAGGTAATGAATGCACTTCATGTCACAAAGACGTTACCTACTGAGTCACTTCTGAATGCTCATTTATACGCCCCATTCACAATTAACCTCCATTCGATATTTTCCTATTCTGATTACTTCTGCGACTGTAAGTGAAGAAGCGATACGTGACGACAAAACGAACACTGCTATTTATGATCGTTGCAATGGTCAATTAAGTCAAACTGCCTCCTTCGAAAGTTGTAGAAATAGCATTAGGAATTGCTATGGACTTGCTGACACTTTTCTTTTTTTTTCTCTTTCGTCTCTTCTTTCTGGCGCCAGGCTGGCGTCATAACACTTCTGACGCACTACACCGTATTTCAATATTTCAAATTAGTTCTACGACAATTACTTACAGAACAAGAAGAAAACAAGCAACTGTAGGTATGATATGTCGTCAATCAAGTAGTTAGCAAACGTGTACTTCCAGTTCGACGTGAGTTTATCTCCAGCTTACTGCACAAATATCTCGAAATACTGCTCGTATGGAAGTTTCTGGGCATCGTTTGCCGAACAGGTTGATGAGATATGGGAAATGAAAACCGATAAAAGTTAAAACTGCGCCGGCCTTTGTGACCGAGCGGTACTAGACGCTTCAGTCCGGAACCGCGCTGCTGCTACGGTTGCAGGTTCTAATCCTGCCTCGGGCATGGATGTGTGTAATGTCCTTGGGTTAGTTAGGTTTAATTAGTTCTAAGTCAAGGGGACTGATGACCTCAGATGAAAAGTTCCATAGTGCTTAGAGCCATTTGAACCATTTTTAAAACTGCGGTATTGTGTTAATAATAACGTTATTCATCATCGTTGTCCCCACTTTTAAACCAACAGCTTGAGAACGCTTGTATAGACAAGGCGATCAGTATAGCAGGTCTTCAATAAGATATTGTCAGTTAAGATTTAAAACTACTACTTCCACAATTATTGGGAGCTAAACGCTCTTCCGCTTCATAAGCTAGGTCCCCTTCCCCCTTTATAACGTGTGACACAATTTTTGTGGTATACAGATCAATGTACGTCATTTACATTAACCAACGATTCCATGCATACGAGCATCGATGAGTGTTTCATGGATTTAAATGCAGTTTGAGGCGACGTATTTAAATGTTTATTATATACACTCCTGGAAATTGAAATAAGAACACCGTGAATTCATTGTCCCAGGAAGGGGAAACTTTATTGACACATTCCTGGGGTCAGATACATAACATGATCACACTGACAGAACCACAGGCACATAGACACAGGCAACAGAGCATGCACAATGTCGGCACTAGTACAGTGTATATCCACCTTTCGCAGCAATGCAGGCTGCTATTCTCCCATGGAGACGATCGTAGAGATGCTGGATGTAGTCCTGTGGAACGGCTTGCCATGCCATTTCCACCTGGCGCCTCAGTTGGACCAGCGTTCGTGCTGGACGTGCAGACTGCGTGAGACGACGCTTCATCCAGTCCCAAACATGCTCAATGGGGGACAGATCCGGAGATCTTGCTGGCCAGGGTAGTTGACTTACACCTTCTAGAGCACGTTGGGTGGCACGGGATACATGCGGACGTGCATTGTCCTGTTGGAACAGCAAGTTCCCTTGCCGGTCTAGGAATGATAGAACGATGGGTTCGATGACGGTTTGGATGTACCGTGCACTATTCAGTGTCCCCTCGACGATCACCAGTGGTGTACGGCCAGTGTAGGAGATCGCTCCCTACACCATGATGCCGGGTGTTGGCCCTGTGTGCCTCGGTCGTATGCAGTCCTGATTGTGGCGCTCACCTGCACGGCGCCAAACACGCATACGACCATCATTGGCATCAAGGCAGAAGCGACTCTCATCGCTGAAGACGACACGTCTCCATTCGTCCCTCCATTCACGCCTGTCGCGACACCACTGGAGGCGGGCTGCACGATGTTGGGGCGTGAGCGGAAGACGGCCTAACGGTGTGCGGGACCGTAGCCCAGCTTCATGGAGACGGTTGCGAATGGTCCTCGCCGATACCCCAGGAGCAATAGTGTCCCTAATTTGCTAGGAAGTGGCGGTGCGGTCCCCTACAGCACTGCGTAGGATCCTACGGTCTTGGCGTGCATCCGTGCGTCGCTGCGGTCCGGTCCCAGGTCGACGGGCACGTGCACCTTCCGCCGACCACTGGCGACAACATCGATGTACTGTGGAGACCTCACGCCCCACGTGTTGAGCAATTCGGCGGTACGTCCACCCGGCCTCCCGCATGCCCACTATACGCCCTCGCTCAAAGTCCGTCAACTGCACATACGGTTCACGTCCACGCTGTCGCGGCATGCTACGAGTGTTAAAGACTGCGATGGAGCTCCGTATGCCACGGCAAACTGGCTGACACTGACGGCGGCGGTGCACAAATGCTGCGCAGCTAGCGCCATTCGACGGCCAACACCGCGGTTCCTGGTGTGTCCGCTGTGCCGTGCGTGTGATCATTGCTTGCACAGCCCTCTCGCAGTGTCCGGAGCAAGTATGGTGGGTCTGACACACCGGTGTCAATGTGTTCTTTTTTCCATTTCCAGGAGTGTATACTACTATATAAAGACCAGTCGCAGTTTAAGGCCGTTACTAAAAATTTTGAAAAGTTATTGACCGATTTACTTGGGATTTTTTATGATACTCTACCAAACGCGCGGACAGTCAGGGGCGACCTTTGTTTTATAATACATTTAGTACATAAATATACTGGGTGTTTCACGATTCATGTTGCAAACTTCTAGAGATTGTATAGGGGACTTAGTAGATTATTTATTCCATCTAGCTATATAATACTGAACATTCTTCACAAGTACCTCATTTCAAAAGTTTCCATTCTCATTTTGTTTGTACTACTTGATTTTCAAATTTCACAGCCATGTAAGGCTACACGCCAAATATACACCTTCAGAATTAATGATTTCTTGACGTTGAAGTTTATACTTAGTGCTCACAAATTTCTTATTTTCAGAAAGATGTTTCTTGCTATCGTAAGTCTGAATTTTATATCCTCTTTACTTCGGCCATCGTCGTTCATTTTGGTACTTAAAATGGGAAACTCATCTGCTATATTACATTTACTGTCTCATTTCCCAATCATTCCCTCAGAGTCGCCTGATTTATTTCGGCTGCATTCCGTTACCATTGCTTTACTTGTGTTGATGTTCGTCTTGTAAGATATTTTTAAGACGCTATCCATTCTATTCAACTGTTTGTCCGAGTCCTTCTCCGTCTCTGATAGGATTTTGTATATCATCAGCAAATCTAAGAGCTCTTACTTCTTCTCCATGAAATTTAATTGTATTTGTACACGTCTGTTTGATTTCCTTTACTGCTTGCTCAATGTACGGACCGGATAATATCGACAACAGACAACAACCCTTTCTCACATTTTTCTCAGTTACTGGCTCCGTAACGAGTCTTTCGACATATGTATAACTGCAGTCTGGCTTCTGTACAAGTATAAAGCTAGACTGCAGGAGATGATGACTCCTCTTCCTACGGAAATCATTCTCGTGCTCTCTCTTACTTCATGATACAGTTATGGCTACTAGTGTATCATGGTGCGGGCCACAGATGTTTATTTCAAACGGTGTTTGTAAAGTGTGCTGTGATATTACATATTTCTCGGTACATCCCAGTCTAAAATCGCTTCTACTTTCGCTTAGCCACGTGTGGACACGTCTTTACGTTAGAAGACAGCTGCACCAGCCTCTGAAGACGCCCTATAAATCTAATCAGAGGCGATAGCTGGTTTATTTATGATATTTGTTAATATGTAATTCTCAGTCAATCCGTCGAGGAGTTTGTCAAAACTTTATTTCACGATTTCTTAGGCGTGATACAGAAGCTGTAACTCTCTTGTTTCTTTACCCCTGTTGGTCCTCTGCTGATATCGGGAAGGAGCTGCCAACGCATTTTCTTGACAGCACATCCAGTGCCTGTATTAAATTAACATAATGTCTTAGGAGAAGATCACAGATATACAAGTCACGAAATATTTTAATTATATCAATTTTTTCGCCTGACTGATGACCTCACTTCTTATGTAAATAACGGTCCACGTGTGTTGGCTTTCGCTTGCAACACAATGGCACTTTTTCTTATCAGCTTGTTCAGCAGGGCCATTTGGTAGTTGTTTACTTGTCTGTGTTCAGAAATCTAAAAAACCAGTGTACGGCCCTAAAAATAATAGAGTCCCGCGCAGCTCGGAAAAATAAAGTAAATAATTAATTTTCTGTTTGTTTGTAGGTACAGTACAACCACGGTTAACCGAACTAAAAGAGCGGGGAGGGGGGGAGTGAAGAGTAGTACCATTTTTAATAAGTACTACAGTATTTTGTTTTGATATTACAGTACGTATTTTTGAAAGGCTTTGAAGGAGAAAAACTATTTCTACCGTTTCCTTGTTTCTTGATTTCTTGCGAATCTGGAAATTCTTTTTACCATTCCTGTCAAGTTTTCAAAATTTTCCAAGTCGGCCCCTTCAAGAGCATCATACACTTTTGTTCACCATCTTTAAAGCGTTTCTGCTTTTACAATGTTCCAGGCTTTGGCAAACTGGTGAATTAAGTGTTTCATATTTACTGCCTTCAGCGGTTCATTCATATTTTTGTTTTGCATACCACTATCTTGCAGGATCGTTCTCAAAAACAGCCCACAGTAGTGGTGTTTACATGTCGCCATTGCGCCCAGATCCAGTAGTTGAGCTAGACTTGTAACATTTGGGGGAAGGAAAGACACAACAAATGGACACTTTTTAACCCGCAAGGATGCGTAGGTGCACTATCAATAGGTTCGCTTTTTTTAGTTAAAAACTTTACAACTTTCTACACAACTGATCACTAAAACATTCGGCAAAGATTTCAAAAGACATCCAAGGAGTTTTTGGGCTCTATAAAAACCTGGTAGTATATTTCATCCTTCAAACTCGAAGCTTTCCGACTTTCTGATACGTATTGAGGGGCGGTCTGTGTGAGCCAGAAGCGTCTGATGCGAAAAGAATCGTTTTCCGTTCTTTTTTCATTTTGTGTCCTGAAGCAGACGTTACTTTTAAGGAAGCTACGGATCTGATAAGCAACATCTTACAATTAACACCCATTTCATCGGCAGTGTAAATATCTTCCTTAGTGTTGCCTCGGCTGAAGTCTACAAACTCTGTTCTCAAAACATCAACTGCATTTGGGCCTGCAGATAACTCTCCTCCTCCTATATTTGATTACCGAATGCCATATCTCTTTTTAAACTCGTCTAACCCTTCAGAGATTGAAGAAAGAATCTTTTCGTTGCTCATCTAACAACTGACTTAACATTTTAGCTTTTTCTTGCGTTATCGCACCAGAGAAAGGCATGGTTTTCTCTTTGCAAAGTCGAATGTTTTCATTTTTTTCTGTGAAGATTTTTCACAGCATGCTGTAGAAAGTTAGAATTCACTAATTCCAGTACGATAGAAGCACCAACTCCGTAATTAGTGGCAACAGTTTTCAATAAACTTCCTGTTTTGACTTTTTTGATAGTAACTAATTTATGAGGGAAAGTAATCGCAGCACACATGCACTTAGTCCCCATAGCACAAAAATACGCACGCAGCGGATATAACGAACCACTTGGATGCAGTATTGTTGGTAGTGTGGCTATATTTAGACTGGTGAGTTGGTGGCTGTGGAAGCAACTCTCACCCTCGAATTATTCCCGTGCAGTATAATATTAATTCTTGGTTTAGCGATTTTCTGAGACGTTTCGGATAACTCAGGTTTCAGTTGACCCGAGTTCGGTTAACCGGGGCTTTACTGTACATGTCGACAGTTCCAGTATACAATGAAATCCAGGCACCAGAATGCCCAGTACCGTAACTCACCGCTAGAAGAACAGAAACAAAACGCCACAATGGACCGTAAAGTGGAGTACCACGCGGTAATTAGTTTTTTGTATCTGAAGGCAAACACTGGATTATTCCGTGTCGAGTTGGTGGAAATGTACGGCAACAGTGCAACATCTTAGACTGTGTTGTTTAGGTAGTGTAAAGGTTTCCAGTGTGTTCAGACAAGTCTGAATGACGATGACGAGGTGGCAGACCATCTATCTGTGAGAAGCCTGCAATCGCAAGAGATGTGGAGACCCTGGTGTTCGAAACCACACGTATCCCAATTGATACAACAGTAGAAACGTGAAAGTCGCCGCGGATCAGCTATCAACGCCTTTCACGACTTTTCGAACACAGCAAAGGTCGACACCAAGAGTATTCACACCCATTCAATAAGTCTTCTGAACAAAAGCAGCAGCGGAATTGTTGAGGCTGTGCCAGGCTAGTCCTGATGATTTCTTAAGCCGCGTAACCACTGTGGATGAGTGTGGGTGCATCACTATACCGTCGTGTCAAAGGAGCAAATCAAGCAATGAAATATGTAGATTCACCACCGCTGAAAACGGGCAAGACACAAATATTATACATCGAAGGTTATTTGTGGCACTAACAGACCACGCTCTTAAGGGGCAAACCGTCACAGTAGCGTACTACCGCAATCTGCTACGGGATAACGAGAGGCTGTCAAAACGAAGCGCCGCAGAAAGCTGACCGAAGGAGTGTTACTCCTTCTCGACAACGCCATAGCTCATTCTGCACAGGACAGTTGCACTTGCTGCTCCTTTGCGATATCAAATTTTACCTCATCCCCCGTATTCCGTCAACGCGACATCCAGTGACCTCTTCCTCTTTCCCCGACTGACGAAACCATTGTGCTGTAGACATTTCCAGAAAGACGGCGAGGTGATTTTCGAGGTGTAACATTTTCTGACAAGCCAGAACGCATACTTCTGCAACGAAGGTCTGCACCAAATCATCCACTGTTGGGAAATTTTATCGCTCTGAAGGATGATCAACATGTGGGGAATGACTAACAGCATCACTAAGTTTCGTTGGAGCATCTTTATTCTCTCGAGGTGACAATCAAAACTTGATGGCCGCCCTCACGGAGATGATGTTTTCGTAAACATTTTACAAATTTTCGGGGGTAATGGAGAACAACTGCATGAATTTGTATTAAGGAAAATTTTTCCGGAAAATATCGAGCCAAAAACTATGAAGCCAAATGCGTTATGGAACAGTTCTGCCAACGGAATACGATAAACTACAAATCCATAGTTGTATGACGTAATAAACCGATTTATTATGAATGGGTAGATGTCAATGAAGTAGGAAAGGTAGATCAGACCAATAGGTAGGTGTCCGTCATAAGAGTTTTGGTATAATGTAATCGTGTGATGTGACACAGTGGTAAGCCACTGGATTCGAACCCAGCAGAACTAAGATAGAAAGTTCTATTCACCCTCCAGATTTACACTCACGAACCGATACATTATGTAAGTCTGCTTAATTCCGCCTTGGTCTATCTTTGGAACTCAATGCAGCAGCGATTCTGCGTGGCAGGGATCCGACAAGTCCCGGAAATCTTTCTGGACTATATGGAGCCTCATGTCTAAGCATAGATCATGCAGTTACCGTAAATTATGGACAGGTGATCCGTGGGCACGGAGAGGCGCCCGATAGCGTCTCACACGTGTTCCATCAGCTCGACATCAGGTGAATTTGTCGGTCAAACCATCAACGTGAGATCACTATAATGGTCCTCAAATCACTGTATTGCGACACGGACTGTTATCCAACTACAAATACAATTAAAATCTTTCCTTTGTCAGATTCGCTTGTGTCAGACGATTTCCATTTTTCCGACACGTATCTTCGCTATAATGATTCCCCATTCGTGTCTGATTTTTTTTCCACCGTGAACAAACTCTAGGGACTGATTGATGAGAGGATACGGAACAAAAAAATCTTATCAATTTATCTCAGGAAATGCATGGTTTCCATGCTAGACACCATTTATTCATTCATACATTGTTACAGAGTCTGCCGCACTATACCTTACAGCCACAGTTACAGTGTGTTCAAAATGGTTTCCATGTGCTTCAACGCATGCGTGTACGCGTCGTAGCGTGTTGTGTCTCACACGTTCACATTGACCAGGCTGCATCCGAACAGTGTCAAATGCAGTATGAATACGCTGCTCCAATATCTCCACATCTAGAATGGGCTCTGGATAAATGATATTTTTGGGATGACCCCATAACCAGAAGTAGCATGGGTTGAGATCCGCTTAACGAGCAGGCAATGCAGCTGGATCCTCTCGTCCGACCCATCGATCAGGGAAGATACGATTGAGATGCGTCCTGACGTTAACGGCGAAGTGGTCTGGAGCACCATCATGTAGCAGCCACATAACCCTTTTATCGGCAATGGCACTTCTTCTAGAAGGGGAGGCAATGCCACCCGCAAGAAACGCCGATAGTTCCGACATGTTAGGCGACGTGGAAGGAAAACTGGTCCCAAAATACGGTTATCAATTTTCCCGACCCGCACATTCCGGCTGCACTGACGCTGATGATTCGCTGTCACCATATCATGGGGGCTCTGCACACTACCCCCACAGATGACTGTTATGGAAGTTTGAGACACCACTCAGCGTAAAGATGGCCTCATCTGTGAATAGGATGGATGACACAAATCGCGCAATCGTGGTTGCCTGGTGACAAAACTGCTTCTGTTGTGGAAAATCTGTCCCTGATAAGCCCTGCACACGCTGTAAGTGATAAGGGTAGTAATAATTGTCATGGAAAATGTTCCACTCCGTCATCAGGCCTACCCTTTTCTAGCGGGCCAACGGCCTGGTACTGACACGGCGGTCGCCTTCCACAGTGTTAACCACATTTTCCTCCAAATCTGATGTCCGAACTTTTCTGCTACGTCTTACATGACTTCCGGCTTCCTAAAACGACCGTGCCTCAGACAAACGCCGACTTACTGCTGCAAACGTTGAATGCTGTGCTTGCTGATACAACCGCGCTGCCCGCCGCCCGTTGCCATTTGCCTTTCCGTACGTAAACATCATGTCGGCCAGCTCTCGATACGAGTACGGAACCATTGTATAAAACGATGTATTCCACTACAAGATGAGTTAGCAAGAGAAGTGAATCGGACACAACTTTACCAATTACTAAGGCAGGAGAGGGCAGTAGAGCATGACGTATGAGGAATAGTACTACCATCAAGGAGGAAACCATGCTTACTACGGCTGCATGGTACAGCGCATGCTAGACCGGAGTCTCTGTAGCATTGTACGATTGAGGAAATCACCTCTGGGATGGAAACAGTGCATTTCCGGGCATAAGTTCATTAGATCTTTTTTGTTCCGTATCCTCTCATCGATCAATCCCTAGAGTTTGTACACGGTGCAAAAAATCACTCTGTATACTTTCCCTGCCGCGTTAGGTCTTCAAAGCGTCAACTGCTTTGTATGAGTTTAGATAACATCGTTCCTGTGAAAACACAACTAGCTCTTTATTCACATGAAGTGCTGAGTGCTATTGACAGGGATTTCAGATGGATTCCGTATTCCTGGCTTTCCGGAAGGCTTTTGACACTGTACCACACAAGCGGCTCGTAGTGAAATTGCGTGCTTATGGAAGGAATATCGTCTGAGTTATGTGACTGGATATGCGATTTCCTGTCAGAGGGGTCACAGTTTGTAGTAATAGACGGAAAGCCATCGAGTAAAACAGAAGTGATTTCAGGCGTTCCCCAAGGTAGTCTTATAGGTCCTTTGCTGTTCCTTATCTATATCAACGATTTAGGAGACAATCTGAGCAGCCGTCTTCGGTTGTTTGCAGGTGATGCTGTCGTTTATCGACTAATAAAGTCATCATAAGATCAAAACAAACCGCAAAACGATTTAGAAAAAGTATCTGAATGATGCGAAAAGTTGTAGTTGACCCTAAATAACGAAAAGTCTGAGGTCATCCACATGAGTGCTAAAAGGAACCCGTTAAACTTCGGTTACACGATAAATCAGTCTAATCTAAAAGCTGTAAATTCAACTAAATACCTAGGTATTACAATTACCAACAACTTAAACTGGAAAGAACAGATAGAAAATCTTGTGGGGAAGGATAACCAAAGGCTGCGTTTTATTAGCAGGACACTTAGAAAATGTAACAGACCTACTAAGGAGACTGCCTACACTACGCTTGTCCGTCTTCTGAGAATACTGCTGTGCGGTGTGGGATCCTTACCAGATGGGACTGACGGAGTACATGGAAAAAGGTCAGAGAAAGGCAGCACGTTTTGTATTATCGCGAAAAATGGGAGAGAGTATCACAGAAATGATAAAGGATATGGGCTAGAAATCGTTAAAAGAAATGCGTTTTTCGTTGCGACGGAATCTTCTCACGAAATTCCAATCACCAACTTTCTCGTCCGAATGCGAAAATATTTTGTTGACACCGACCTACATAGGGAGGAACGATCACCACGATAAAATAAGGGAAATCAGAGCTCGTACGGAAAGATATAGGTGTTCATTCTTTCCGCGAGCTATACGAGATTGGAATAATAGAGAATTGTGAAAGTGGTTCGATGAACCCTCTGCCAGGCACTTAAATGTGATTTGCAGAGTATCCATGTAGATGTAGATGTAGTAGATGTATGTCGCAGTAGGCATAATGTTGTAGTTTGTCAGTGTAGATTTGCCACGGTTTCCATAAGTCGCTTAAGGAGAATTACCGGATGGTTCCCTCGAAAGGGCCCGATCTTGCACTGTGACTCCACAAGTCACGTCGTTGACGGGCTGTTAAACGCTAATCTTCCTTCCTTTGCAACAATGCATCGCCGATGACATGGTGTGCACACTGAGATGGGCGATACTGATGTAAATCTTTGTAATACCACACAGTTTTCTCACAAGTTGAAACGTGTCGTCGACCAGTTCCAGTGAAACGGTCTTGCACTCGTTTATGGAATTCGCGGACATCATTTCCATGTACGAACAAGCAGTCGGGTACTATACGGAAGCTAACAAATTCTATGGGGCTAGGAAACTACCGAGGATATACAGGGTGTTACAAAAAGGTACGGCCAAACTTTCAGGAAACATTCCTCACACACAAATAAAGAAAAGATGTTATGTGGACATATGTCCGGAAACGCTTAATTTCCATGTTAGGGCTCATTTTAGTTTCGTCAGTAGGGAGCACGTTGTCATGATTTCATACGGGATACTCTACCTGTGCTGCTAGAACATGTGCCTTTACAAGTACGACACAACATGTGGTTCATGCACGATGGAGCTCCTGCACATTTCAGTCGAAATTTTCGTACACTTCTCAACAACAGATTCGGTGACCGATGGATTGATAGAGGCGGACCAATTCCATGGCCTCCACGCTCTCCTGACCTCAACCCTCTTGACTTTCATTTATGGGGGCATTTGAAAGCTCTTGTCTACGCAACCCCGGTACCAAATGTAGAGACTCTTCGTGCTCGTATTGTGGACGGCTGTGATACAATACGCCATTCTCCAGGGCTGCATCAGCGCATCAGGGATTCCATGCGACGGAGGCTGGATGCATGTATCCTCGCTACCGGAGGACATTTTGAACATTTCCTGTAACAAAGTGTTTCAAGTCACGCTGGTACGTTCTGTTGCTGTGTGTTCCCATTCCATGATTAATGTGATTTGAAGAGAAGTAATAAAAGAGCTCTAACATGGAAAGTAAGCGTTTCCGGACAATTGTTCACATAACATATTTTCTTTCTTTGTGTGTGAGGAATGTTTCCTGAAAGTTTGGCGGTACCTTTTTGTAACACCCTGTATAAGTCGCAATCACGTTTCCAGGACTCTTTCGACGAAAAGGGAGTCAGTACAAGTGTTGCTACCATACAATGGCCAACTTTAAGGAGCAGTGTTTGCTGGCATAGATGGGGAAGTTTTCACTTAGGATTGTCGTGAAGCATCCTGATGAGCCAGAACACAACGACCACTGTTAGATCGAATGCCACCTGGTGGCGCTACGAGCACGTGACTGTAAGGAAAGTACGAGAGCTGCTCAGAAAGTAAGGAACGATCGGTCGCGAAATGGAAACTACCGTGATAATCAAAACTGTTTTATTTGCAACAGTTAGCTACTTCTCTACATAGTCGGCACTCCGACTTATACATTTCACGTATCGTTGTAGCAATTCACCAATACCCTCGTCGTAGAAGGCAGCCTGCTGTGCTTTCCGACAATTTTCTACGCTGGACTGCGGCTCAATGACTGTGCCAAAATGTTGTATTCACAGCCAGTGGTTCATCTGAGCAGAGATGAAAATCAAAGGGAACCAAGTCCGGGCTGTATGATGGATGATCAAACACATTCCATCGGAAACGGTCCAGAAGTCATAACCGTATCTGTCATAATGCTGTCTGAAAATAACGGGCTTCAGTCGCAGTCCTTAAAGATGTGTAACCAGAATACTTGGAGGATATTCCTTTGGTAACACGACGCCGTATTTACTTTCAGCACGACTTAGCTCATTCACATTCTTCACTGAAACGTAGGTAGTGGATCGGCCACCGAGGAGTCATTTCTTGGCCACAGAGATCACCCGATCTTACTCCATTATACTGTTGCTTGTGCGGTTGGCGTAACAACGAAGTCTATGGGCGTAGAGTGGACAGAAAGGAGAAACTCGTCGCACGTATTTTGCATAGTTGTGCTCAAGTAGAAGACCGTACGAATGAGCTCAGATCAGCGACACAGCAGCTGGTTACTAGAGCTGCTAAATGCATTACAGTTACACAGTGCACTTTTACAACAACTTTTGTGAGGAAATGTATACAATTAAACAAAACCTTATAGCACAATGTTTCATTTACTATCACCTGAATTTGTCCTGTTAGCTATTGTTTTCTTAGTTTCCTCGGAAATTTTTAAGAACAGGACATACGTTTATATGAATTTTGTTCAGAATCACTAATACTATCACCCCTCACAGCACGAAACTTTCCTTCAGACTCACCTGCTTCTATGTGTGGAGGTTCCGAAAAGAATGAAAGTTGCCACATTACATTCGTCGTATTCGTACGGGCGCAGCACCTGGCTTGATAACATGAGGAGTCACTGGGTACACTAGAGGGTCACATCTGACTCGCATAACTGACAATTTACACAGCAGCTGTTAAAGTGCTCACGTTGTTGTATTCTACCGTGGAGGTGACCGTGACGTTATCTTTCGAAGGTAATGCAAGACGAGATGTTTTGCGTGCTATCCTGACCTACCTCCACAAGCTGTCGCTGTTGCTGCACGTTCTTCATATCTCCGACACACTGAAAACACCTTACCGTTGGTTGGCGAGAGTTTGACGCATCACCACTCGCCAGCCAGTAAGGCTGATGAACTATGCGTTGAGTTGAACCAGCATGGGACATAGACCCCGGATGTGTTATCCAAGCACATTTCGATTCAGTGACTAATCGGGTTATAGCTACTGATGCGGCCAGAGGTGGCATCTCTGCGTACTAAATTACGCACACTATATAGTCCAAAATCACATCCAATGTAATCATGTATTGTCTTTGCTATAGTGTAGGCCCACAATACGAGCGGCGTTCAATAAGTAGTGCAACACTTTTCTTTTTAAGCAGATTGGTTTTATTCAGGATTCCAATATACCAAATTATTCCCCTCTCCTTTGGCTGACAATTCCTATTTTGCAACATAATCTCTGTTCACTGCGACGACCTTACCATATCTCACTGAAAGGATCTGTGTCTCCACGTGCTACCATTCTACTGTCGATATCTGAGCGCCGGCCGATGTGACCGAGCGGTTCTAGGCGCTTCAGTCTAGAACCGCGCGACCGCTACGGTCGCAGGCTCGAATCCTGCCTCGGGCATGGATGTGTGTGCTGTCCTTAGGTTAGTTAGGTTTAAGTAGTTCTAAGTTCTAGGGGCCTAATGACCTCAGATGTTAAGTCCCATAATGCTCAGAGCCATTTGGACCATTTTTGGACATCGGAGCCAACATGTTGCTTATTAAATAAGTTCCCTGTCATCCACGTGTTGCTTCCCCCTGAATGTATCCTTAGTTGGTCAAAACAGAAGGAAGTCAGTAGGTGCGAGATCCAGAGTGTAGGATGAATGAGGAAGAAACGTCCGATGAAGTTTTGTGAGCTCCTCTAGGATGCACAGACTTGGGCGGGGCCCGGCGTTGTCATGGAGAAGTTCGTTTGCATTTTTGTGGCAACGAATAGGCTGAAGTCGTCCGCCTGCTTAGCTGGGTGATAACATGCTCGCCTCCCATGCAAGCGGGCCTGGGTTCGATTCCCGGCCGAGTTGGAGATTTTCTCCACTCGGGAACTGAGTGTTGTGTTGTCCTCCTCATCATTTCATCCTCATCTCTGGCGTCGACTGAAATAAGACTTGCACTTGGCGGTCGAACTTCCCCGGATGGGGCCTCCCGTCCAACGATGCCATACGCTCATTTCATTTCACGCTGAAGTCGTTTCTTCAGTTTACTGAAGGAAGCACAATACACTTCTGAGGTAAACGTCGCACAATGAAGTGGGACATCAAACAGACTGTCACCATGACTTTACTGGCTGATGGTGCGGCTTTCTTCTGTTTAATTCACGCATGGAATGTGGGAAGAAGAATGGCATAAACGCCTCCATATGCGATGTAATTACTCTTATCTTGTCCTCTCGGTCCCCTAAGCACGATACGTAAGAGCTTGTAGCATGCTCCTAGATTCATTAATTACAGTTGGTTCTTTGAAATTTAGTAAATAGTCTTTCACGTGATATTTATGTTTCATGACGAACCACAGTCTGAAATTTTGAAGTTTTTGCGTGAAATTCAACTTAAGTGTAGTAGGTATAGATGTACTGTGTTAAGTGATACATGAAAATTTGTGCCGGACTGGGACTCTAACCCAGATTCCCCGCTTATCGCGACCGGTCGCGTTACCATTTAGCTTATCTGAGCACGTCCACCAAACTGACACAAACTTCCATAAGTCGCACACTCATATATTTCTTCTCATAGATTATTAATTCATGGGCGAGAGTGCGTAAATTAATTAACAATCTACGAGAAGAAATAAATATGTGTGTGGCATGTGGAAGTTTGGGTCGGTTTGAGGAAAATGCTCAGATAGCCTAAGTGGTAAGCCGACCAGTCACGATGAGCGAGAAATCCGATTCGAATCCCAGTACAGCAAAAGTTTTCACGTGTAGCTTTAGGTAGTACATGTATACCTGCTACAGTTAAGCTGAGTTTCAGGAATAAAATTTACGATATATTTTGTGTCGATCTTTGAGCGGCGGGCAGTTCAAGTCTATCAGCTTCTTCACAACTCATTGCCGTGAGTCAAACAAACCTGTCTCTTTTCGTGCTGGCCTATTTCCTATGCGTTCAGTACCTCCTGTTAGTCCTATATAGTATGGGTTCCACACATTTGAACATTGCTCTAGGATGGGTCACGAAAGTGATTTGTAAGCAATCTCTTTTGTTGATTGCATTTCCGTAGTATTCTACCAATAAGCGGAAATCTCCCAGGTGCTTTAACTATGTGATCGTTTCAACTCAACAGCAACAGCAACTTCAATAAAATGCACACACATACTGATGTTTGCCATCTTATACGAGTTAAAAACTTGGAGAGACGCTCCCTCCACACGCCTCTGATTTAACAGCCCTCCTGTTCCGTGCCCTCTTGTGATGTGATTACAGAGGAGTGCGACATTGACATGTGTGTGAATAAAATGGAAAAGGTTCCTCTAAGACAATGCAGTTTATTAACACACTTCGTGTCGCCTGTACACTTTTGTTGACAATTTTAAAAATGTACTTGTACAGAGACAACCTGTGACATATTCCTAGGCGTCTGGAGGCAGGCAACCCTTTCGACACCTCTCTGATTCTGCATACCTGCCAGCAGGTGATAATGCAGCAGCGTAGTGTCGCTGACGTGAAGGGTGTGAAAGGGGTTCCCAGTCTCGGCCTCTCCTGCCGGAAGTTCGAGTCCTCCCTCGGGCATCGGTGTGTATGTTGTTCTTAGCATAGGTTAGCTTAAGTTAGTTTAGGTAGTGTGTAAGTCTGGGGACCGATGGCCTCTGCAGTTTGGTCCCTTAAGAACTCACACACATCTGAACATTTTTTTGTTCCCTCCCTGCAGGCACCTGGTGCTTAGCAAAGATGTGCAGGTTTGAGCTGGGAGGATCTCTGAGGGGCCCTTTGTCGGTTTATTCATGCATATATCGATGTCACAGGAGGGCGTGAAACTGGGGGTCTGAAAAAGCATGAAAACTCGTTGCTATTCCAGTTCATGTTTAAATATCATCGAATGGTTTAGAAGGGTCCCTAGTGGTTCAATGCTGTAAAACAGAGCAAAAATTGTGGTCGCGCTACACTCCAAAGAGTTGTAATCTCGTTCAAAGGGGTTACAGAACCACGATGTCCTCAGAGAAGGCTTGAATCGTCCATTGGGTTTCGCAGTGTCAAAGGTCGTCAACAATGTCATCTTGTTGTTCATTATACTGCGCACTGCGCACTGTGTGGGAATCAACGCCCCAAAGGAAAGGGTCTTACTGGTGCCCTTTATGCCACGAATCTGCGGTCTTTTCTTACCGATTCTGAACAGCGGCCTGTCTCAAATAATTTCCTCTGTTACTCGTAAGAAAAAAGCGTGATTTCAGTGCTGGGTATTACGGTTCTGACCTCTGTGATAGAGGCAGAAAAGAAGGGGCGAAATGTAAGTGGTGGGTGGGGGAGCGGAGGGAGGGGGGGAGAGGTGTAACGGCCTTCCCATCCAATGTGATATCATTAATTCACCTTATACCTCACGTGGAATTTATAGGCTCTGGCCTTGTTCTCATGAGTTGACACATTGCTATTTGAAGAGTTACCGAGCCTGAGGATGGCATAGCAGGGCGCCATGTTTTTGCACCAATACTGGGAAATGTTCCAGGCATCTTTGAGCCAAATTTCAAACTTCTCCGTCGCAATGGAAGACAATTACGGAGTTGCAAAAAGTGACCCTTTAACTGTGTTGCACAGTGCAGAAAAGTGCATCATTTACAAAAAGTCTGAGTTGACTCTTAACATTGTCTGCCAGGTCACTCATATACAACGTGGATAGTTGGGGTCCTAAGACATTTCCGTGGAACCCACCCAAAGTTACTTCTACATCTGTCGATGATTTCCCACCCAATATACGAGGGTTATATGGAAAGTAAGATCAGATAGATCGCGAAACAGAAAATAAAGTGAAAATCCGACGGAGCTTTGTACAGATGTGTTGGGCAGTGTCTCTAGTATAGCTGTCGATCGCCTCACGCCGCTCTTTTCAGTTCTGAGCACACAGTGAGCACGTAAAGATGCCTAGAACAGTAGTCTCTCGCCAAGTATGGGCGCCCACTGTGAGGTCTCGCCTGATTTCAAGCAACCCTACGTAACGTACCTGTCAAGCATTTCCTTCTTCATGAGAATTCTCTGCCACACACTGCAGAGACAATGAGAACGCCCCTATAGCGTTTTAGATGGGAACTATTTCATTACCCACCATACAGCTCGGATTTGGCTCCCTCTGATGTCCATCCCTGCTCACTTGAATCGCTAGATATGAAGACGCTATTTTGGGACAGACAACGAACTGCAGATCAGCGTAGAGAAGTGACGGAAAACACAGGCGGATGCTTTCTATGAGAGAGCATTGAAAAGTTGGTACAACGCTAAATGTGTTGCATCACCGTGGTTCTAGGAGCCTCTGACCTTTTACGAGGATCGGAACTTAAATAGTGGCTACTATTTATTCACAACCCACACAAAAGAGTTACATGTTTGCACCTGTTACTGTTCTTCAGAGTAGTCACCAGCATTGTGTAGAACTCGTTGCCAGCGATGTGGAAGGCATAGTATACCGTTAGCAGAGCCAGCTATGTTAATGGTGCGAATGTAGGGGTCTACTGCCTGTCAAATCTCTGGAACAGTTCTGAAGCGAATGCCACGAAGTGGTTCCTTCATCTTCAGAATCAAATCAAACTATGGTGGATGGTACAATACTTCCAGTTCTATCGACCGAACAGAGCAGCCACAGTTTGCGCTGTATGCGCCCGCGCATTGTCGTGCAAAATTATGGGTGGGTTGCGCAGAAAATGCTGCCGCTTCTTTCGCAAAGCTGGTCACAGTTGATGCTCCAAAAACGAACAGTAATACTGTGCATTGACGGCCTGCCGTGGAGGAACGTAATGCGTTAGGATAACACCATCACAGTCGTATACGAGAATCACCATAACTCTAGACCGCACCATTCGCACCATCAACAGAACAAGCTCTGCTGGCAACAGGTTCTACACAACGCTGGCGACTACTTTAAGGACAGTAACAGGTGCAAACATGTGACTCTTTTGTATCGGTTGTGAATAAATAGTTACCACTATTTAAGTTCCAACCCTCGTACCTAAAAGTGAAATAGAGATATACAAAAGCATTTAAGCTCTTCTTATTGCTCTTGAAAACAAAAAATTGCAAGTCGTACGATAATAATCTACACTACCTGAATTTGTGTTCCAGATTCCAGCTTACACCAATATCTCTAATACCTAGTAACACCTCCTCTTTCACTGATGCGTCCCTGTATTCGTCGTGGCATACTGTCCACTACATCATCAAGGCACTGTTGGTCCAGATTGCCCCACTCCTAAACGGCGACTTGGAGTAGATCTCTGATTGGTTGGTGGGTCATCTCGTTCATAAACAGCCCTTTTCAGTGTATCCCAGGCATGTTCGATTGGGTTCATGTGTGGAGAACATGCTGGCTATTCTAATCATGCGATTTTGATTTCATGGAGGAACGCATTCACAAGCTGAGCACCATGAGTGCGAAAATTATCGTTCATTATGATTAATCCCTCTCTGAAATGCTGCCGATATGTTTGCTTCCACTATATACCGGAGGATGTCATCCCTGTATTGTATAGCTGTTTGATTGACTTCAATGACCGCCAGTGCCGTACGTTAGCCCCAAATAATACCACCCCAAAACCTGAGGGAACTACCACCATGCTGCACTCGCTAGACAGTGTGCTTAAGAGGTTCTGCGTGACCAGACTGCCTCCAAAACGTCTCTGTCTATTGTTTGGTTGAAGGAATATGCGAGTTTCATCTGGGAAGAGAACTTGATGCCAGTTCTGACGGCCGGCCGGGCTGGCCGAGCGGTTCTAGACGCTACAGTCTTGAACCGCGCGACCGCTAGGGTCGCAAGTTCGAATCCTGCCTCGGGCATGGATGTGTGTGATGTCTTTAAGTTAGTTAGGTTCAAGTAGTGCTAAGTCTAGGGGACTGATGATCTCAGAAGTTAAGTCCCATAGTGCTCAGAGCCATTTTGAACCAGTTCTGACGGGTACATTCAGCATGTTGTTGGGTCCCCTGTGCCGCGCTGCATGATGTCTAGGAGTCAAAGATGGACCTCGGCATGGACGTCGGTAGTGAAGTTGCACATCACGCAGCCTATTTCGTACATTTTGCGCCGAAATCATTATTCAGCATGGTGGCACTCCTCTCAGGGTTCCTCCGAGCTGAAATCCGTAAGTAGCGGTTATCAGCTGCAGTAGTAGACCTTTGGACGGCCTGATGGAGGCAATTCATCGAGAGTTCTTTTATCTCTGCACCTCCTCCATATACGATCGACATTGCGTCGGACCACTCTGAGACGTCTGGACACTTCCCATGATGATAACCGTTCCGGACACAACGTAACAACGCGTATACGATCAGACTTTGTAAATGAACTTCTAAGCATGGCGGAACTACAGACATCACGAGTGTTATGACTGGGACCGATTCGCTGCCTTACCCACTTCGTGGGAAAGGCAATGCGCATCCATGGTTGTTTACATCTTTGTGCGGGTTGACAGACATATGTGAACCATCTAAGAGACTGTGTTACCGATGTAATATACACATTCAACTCTCTTTCAGATTCTAAAAGTGGTAGGGGTAAAACACAGGGAGCGAAAGGCTATTTACAATTTGTACAGAAACCAGATGAAAGTTATAAGAGTCGAGGGGCATGAAAGGAAAGCAGTGGTTGAGAAGGGAGTGATACAGGGTTGTAGCCTCTCCCCGATGTTATTCAATCTGTATATTGAGCAAGCAGTAAAGGAAACAAAAGAAAAATTCGGAGTAGGTATTAAAATCCATGGAGAAGAAATAAAAACTTTGAGGTTCGCCGATGACATTGTAATTCTGTCAGAGACAGCAAAGGACTAGGAAGAGCAGTTGAACGGAATGGACAGTGTCATGAAAGGAGGGTATAAGATGAACATCAGCAAAGCAAAACGAGGATAATGGAATGTAGTCGAATTAAGTCGGGTGATGCTGAGGGAATTATATTAGGAAATGAGGCACTTAAAGTAGTAAAGGAGTTTTGCTATTTGGGGAGCAAAATAACTAATGACGGTCGAAGTAGAGAAGATATAAAATGTAGACTGACGATGGCAAGGAAAGCGTTTCTGAGGAAGAGAAATTTGTTAACATCGAGTATAGATTTCAGTGTCACGAAGTCGTTTCTGAAAGTATTTGCATGGAGTGTGGCCGTGTATGGAAGTGAAATGTGGACGATAAATAGTTTGGACAAGAAGAGAATAGAAGCTTTCGAAATGTGGTGCTACAGAAAAATGCAGAAGATTAGATGGGTAGATCACATAACTAATGAGGAGGTATTAAATAGAATTGGGGAGAGGAGGAGTTTGTGGCACAGCTTGACAAAAAGAAGGGACTGGTTGGTAGGACATGTTCTGAGACATCAAGGGATCACAAATTTAGCATTGGAGGGCAGCGTGGAGGGTAAAAATCGTAGAGGGAGACCAAGAGATGAATACACTAAGCAGATTCAGAAGGATGTAGGCTGCAGTAAGTACTGGGAGATGAAGAAGCTTGCACAGGATAGAGTAGCAAGGAGAGCTGCATCAAACCAGTCTCAGGACTGAAGACCATAACAACAACAACAACATACACATTCAAAGTCAATGATCGGGAGTGCTTGGAACCGTGGCGATGCAACACTTTTTTGTTGTGTGTAAGTAGCCGGAAGATGTAACGAACTACTGCAGATAGAACATTTTGATTTTCACTGTGGTTTCCGTTTCGTGACCTATCGGGCCTCACTGTCCGTATAGCCCTCCCAGCATTCTGTGTCCTACCTACCGAGGGATCCTCAAGCAAGTCACGTGGTGAGGGAGTCCCTCCACGGAGTGGCATTGAGAGTGCATCCTCTGGACGGGGACGCCCGCCGGCGTGCGCGGCGCGGTGCGCAGGCGCCGCCTAGACCGGCGGAGTGTCGGCCCGAGCTGGCGCGGCCTGCCGCCGGAGTGGGCTCAGTCGCGATGCGGCAGGCACGCGCTTCGCACGCCACCGGCGCGGTCCGGCCGCCGCCGCTGCTGCTGCTCTTCCTGGCGGCGCTACTGGCCGCTGTCGGCGCCACGGCGCACGCGCTCCAGGACCCCGCCGGTGAGTCCCACTACCACTCTCACCTCTGCCGCGCGGCGCCTTATGATTCCAGCTCACCTGTTCACTCCTTAACTGCAGGACTCTCTGCAGTCCCACCTGTGCCTTCAGATATTATAGCAAAACTGTCATAAACAAGGCACCATCGTCATCTGTCGCCAAGCCGTAGTACAGGTGATACACGAAAAACCGAGCCCGAGTACAGACCGCTCTCCAATTACGCACGAGCTGATACAACAACAAATAGATAAACAGGTGATAATTAGGTAGTAAAGAAATAACAAATGAGCTAATGCAAGCAACAAATGACAATTGACTGGCAACAATGAGCAGTCTAGTAGTCAGGGCTGGTTTTCCTTGCGCCACCTTGGATGGAAATTGGTATAAAGGCACTCAGTGCCCTGTTGTATTACAGTTCTGCTAGTACTTTGTCCAACCTCTGTCATTCCTAATTATCTCACAATTAATTAGCCCACAATTGGTTCACCTCTTACTTTAGCAACAGGCAGCAAAAGGTCATTATTCACAATGTTGATAACGGCTGTGATGTGGGATCTGAGTGGGGTCCTGTCAAGTAGGGGGTGCCCCAGGAATCAATGTTGGGGCCACTCCTGTCCCTTATTTATATAAATGATATGCCCTTTAGTGTTACGGGTAACTCTAAAATATTTCTGTTTGCTGATGACACTAGCTTGGTAGTAAAGGATGTTGTGTGCAACATTGGCTCGATTTCAAATAGTGCAATACATGACATCAGTTCATGGCTTGTAGAAGATAAACTAACGTTAAATCACAGTAAGACTGAGTTTTTACGGTTTCTAACACACAATTGACCAAAACCTGACGTTTTAATTTCACAGAACTGGCATATGATTAGTGAAACTGAACAGTTCAAACTTCTAGGAGTTCAGATAGGTAGTAAGCTGTAGCGGAAAGCCCACGTTCAGGATCTTCGTTAAATACTTAATACTGCCATTTTTACTATTCGAACGGTATCAGAAGTGGGTGATACTTGGTCTACTTTGCTTATTTTCATTCGCTTATGTCGTTTGCTATTATATTTTGGGGTAACTCGTCCCATACTACAAGGATATTTTTGGCTCAGAAACTGGCGGTTCGGGCAATAAGTGGCGTGAGCTCACGAACCTCTTGTCGACCTCTGTTCACGAGTCTGGGTATTTTGACATTGGTCTTTCAATATGTATATTCCTTACTGTCGTTTCTTGTTACCAATATTGGTTTATTTCCAAGAATAAGCAGCTTTCATTCGGTTAATTCTCGACAGAAATCAAACCTGCATTTGGGTCGGACACGCTAGTGCAAAAAGGTGTGCAGTATACTGCTGCATCCATTTTCAATAATCTGCCACTCGAATTCAAAAATCTTAGCAGTAATCCACGCGCTTTCAAATCGAAACTGAAGAGTTTCCCCATGGATCACTCCTTCTATTCTGTCGAGGAGTTCCTTGAAAGTTTAACCTGATTCTTATTGTATTGCTGATAGTGTTTGCTTAAACTTATGGATTGACTTTTTTCAGGTTCATGAACATTTATTTTTATCTGCTATTACTTTTGTGTTGTAATTTCATGTACTGACACGTTCCATGACCTTGAATATTTGCTCCTCAATTTGGTCCTACGGAACCTGACGTGTAAATAAAAAATAAATAAATAAAAAATCTCAAAAATTCTCTTAGGCATTGATTTTGTTGGGGCTTTTATTTCTTGCAGTAAATTTGTCGCCGACCCGTCTCACATCGCTCTTTTCAGCTCACATACGACCTCAAATTGCCTTTCATTGCGATGCTCACGCCTTACAAGTATTCCCCTAAAGGTTTTCCGTGGGGTTCAAATCCAGGCTACGTGCCGTCCAGGGTGAGACATCGATATCTTTACCTTCAAACCACTTTTTGGTCGTACCAGAAAAATGAACAGATGCATCATCTTGTTGAAACATTACACTTTAGTCCCCTAGACAGTCATACGTTCTGATCAGTTCTGTCGCTAGCATTCTAGTTCAGCCAAGAAATGTGTGACATACCTTCAGTGCAGGAGGCTGCCCAAATGGTAACACTTCCAGCACCAAAATTTCTGCCCATTCTTGCCTGCTACTCAGACCATGCCAGTAATACTGAAACGCATCCGGTGCATCTAAATTAAACTTATTCTCATGACTGAAGATCACTTTATCCCATTCTGAACTCAATGACATGTATTTTTCAGCATACTCAGCCCTAGCCTGTTACGTTCGGGTGCTAGAGCACTTTCCTGCAGTCGTTACTTGAGTGCAAGATGTTTGTCATTTGACAAAATTTGTTGTACACATCTGGCAGTAAATCAACAACAAGTTGAGAAGAACAACGGTTTGTCCCTCTTGCTTTACGCAAAAGTAACCGTTTAGATGTCTCATATAATTTTCTACTTTGCCCGTATTTTCCGTTCTGTCCATATCGTCCTCCCAATCTAACGAAACTATCGATCACTGTACTGGAACGGTTCAACTTCTTGGCAATTTCATGAACAGTGTGTCCCATTGCCTTGTACGAGCCGATTTTTGCTTTTTCATCACATGATAACTGTTTCCCGCGTGGTGTTGTCACAATAGTGGCATATGTATACAACACGAACTGTCATTAATAGTGTCTGTTTCCTACCCTTCATTAAACGCGCCCTAATCATACACTAACATTACACAGAGCCGTCTGTCTTTATGCCAAGTTCCACCCTCTAGCATCTGAATCCTTGATATTTTGTTATATGGTGTACCACTGACATCAAATGCGATACTGCTTGACTGTATTTGTCGGTATCTCATACAATTCCATATAAACTGTGCACAACTATTCCAACCGAAAATGTTAATTTTCCTGCAAATATCAATGCCTTTATAATGATGTCACTACATCAGTTCGGAGATTACGATGCACCAGTTGTCCAAATGTTTTACTTAATTTAAAAACACAAGATGTTCTGGAAAACGTGATGCTATTATCAAGATATTGAAAGTTTCATGCCACTAGGCACAGTCAACAATAAGCAAGCATAACAAGATAATATAATTTTTGGTAGGTAAATGGTAGGTCACTTCCTTAGTTATCAGAGCTCAGTGAGAGTTTTAATGCTAAGAGTAATTACGAACGTTATACTATGATACGTAAATGGGGAATCTAATGCAGGGTGTGCGGAATTACCCATTACAAACTTCTAGGACTTATAGAGGGCAGTGGGTAAATAATACTTTCAACAGGAACTCATGTCCTGAAGCGTACCGCGTCCGTTCTACGGCAGTTTCAATTTGGATATTTAACTCATCCAATTCTGCTTGAAAAATTGTGTTAGAAGAGAGGTAGTACAATTATTAAGTAACTGTTCAAAATGAAACAAAACTAAACGTTCTGTTATCACTTGAGCACACTTGTTTGTATAAACACTTAAGCGTTACGTTCTGTATGTACACTACGCTGGGTTGTTTTTTTTATTAGTGTGAACACGTAACGTTTAAGCGTTAATATAAACGGATGTTCTTAAGTGATAAGTGGTCGTTTCGCTATGTTTCCTTTCGAATTATTACCCAATAACTGGACTGCGTCACGCCTAATTCAATTCCTCGAGCAGAAGTGAATAAGTTAAACATCTGAATTGAAACTGTACTAGAAAGGAAACGGTACGTTTTCGGAAATGTGTTCCTACCCAAAATATTATGTACTCACTCCCCTCTATAAATTCTAGAAGTTTGTAATAGGAATTTCGGAACACCGTGTATATTTGACAATGCATGTATACTGTGCATAATAGCAGAATAATCATGTCTTCCCGAAAAATGTTGCGTTTTTAAATTAAATAAACCACACATTTGGACAACTGGTCCACCACATTCTCCTAACTGACAAGACACCTGTGTGTGACATGGATTTTTCCATAGGGTGTTATGTCGAAAATCTTGATTGATACCTGACTGACAGGTTGTATTTATCATGCAGACAAGAATTTTTAGCAGATGGAAGTGTAATGTAAAAAGAGTAGTGGTAAATTTCATGTCGCCACGCTAGACGTGCGCGTACTTCCCGTATCTTTAGAAAAAGTAAATAAAAGTCGGTTGATGATGACACGACTATAATGAAACATCTTTGTGGTAGAACAAGCAAACAGTCTCTCCTTTTATGAATACAGATACTTTGTACTCGATGGATATTAGAAAGATAACGTCCAGCTTTATGAAACTGCAAATATTTGTCTCATTGTCAACATTTGCAGCAGTCCTTCCTCAGTTCTTCTTCAATTACGTTCAACGTGTAAATAAGAACAAATATCATCCATCGTTTGCAACTGAATGTTTATTTGGGTTTCTACATGTTAGACCAGCAGGGAAGACTATGTCCAATTAGATGCCTAATTGTGACATCCGACCAATCGGAAACTTATATCATGTTCACTGATAGTCTACTAAACAACGCCTTCCGTTACTGATATTTCCTTTTCTATACCCTGTGAGCACATCTACAGATGTATCTAGAGAGATACTTCAGTTTTCTTGCTCTGGAGCTATATGATGCTTCAGAGTAGTGCGCTCCAAATAATATTAATAGAACAATCGTAGGTATTATGTTTTTGTGTAACACCGATAATTGTGTTACACACATCAGTTCGCTCCAGTCGCAAATGTTTGTTTATAGATAACATCCAGGAATACACTACTCAACTTATAAATAACGCACTATTCTGAAGCAGCATCTCCCTCAAGAAGAGCAAAACAAGCGTAGCTATCTAGACACACCTGAAAATAAGCCCACAGGGCTTGAAATGCTAAGAGTAGGGTAAAAAAACAAAAATATTTGTGATTGAAGGCGGTATTTAATAGTTTATTCAGTACAGTCACGTCCGCAGCCGCTAAACATGCCAATGGTCACGCGAAGATGGTGATGATGTTTGGTTTGTGCGGCGCTCAACAGCGCGGTTGTCAGCGCCCGTACAAATTCCCAGCCTTTGCTCAGTCCAATCTCGCCACTTTCATGAATGTTGATGAAATGATGAGAACAACGCAAACACCCAGTCGTCTCGAGGCAGGTGAAAATCCCTGACCCCGCCGGGAATCGGACCCGGGACCCCGTGCTCGGGAAGCGAGAATGCGACCGCGAGACCACGAGCTGCGAACGACACACGAAGAAAATAGCAAAAATAAAAGTATGGGGTTATCGAAATTCAGGTGTGCCCTTTATACAAACAACCATTCTTCTTAATGCCCATACATGTTTCAGCTCCTTTGCGCTATTATCATCGGGTACTTTTATTTATCTCTGTAAAATGCAAACGTATTTCAAGTAATAATTATTTTGAAGAAATTTGGTCAAAATAAATTTTATGTTTTGTGATCATTACCATGTTTTCCACAATGCTGGGTACTGCAGGAATTTCTTTACGGTATTATGTAGCTTGTCATCTACAACGAAATGATGGTAGTGCAGGTTTGATTGACAAGTTAACACGTCGCTTTATGTGTCGCACATGTATATTTCCACAACAGGTAAACATAGAGACGAGAGCAGATATTACAGAAAGAATTCACAAAATATAGCCGCAAAATATTCTCGTGCAAAAAAATTAAGTTTATGAATAAAGTGATTTTTTAACCCACTAACCAAACATTTTAGAGAACTTAATGATGATGTCATGAGGAGCTGAAATATTTTTGGCCATTAAGAACAGTTGTTTGTATAACAGGCATTGTGAATATCCACAACACTTACTTTTGTGTGTCCCATTATTTTGGTGTACCCTGGCCATTGGTATTACGTAGGCATTCGCTGAACACGATGAATGTTTCCAGTTAACTGTGAGTCATAATCAGGCATTTCACTACACATGATCTCGCTGGCTATACTAATACAAACAACTGAAACATGTATGGTTGAAAATAAAATATCCATTTAGTTGCTAACGACGAATAATATTTATTCAAAAAACTCGATAAATTGACTTAAGCAGCAAATCAGGAAGAGTCTTTGCAAACATTATCAATATGACTGACAAATATTTGTAATTTCATAAAGCTTTTACGTGATGTCTGTACAGAAGAGGAAGCAAATATTTTGGAGTTATTTTTGTAATATTGCTGAATACAGAACGACTGGCTTCGCTTAAGGACAGATTGTTCGCTTATTCTAGCATCAACATATATCACTGTCGTAGTGGCATCATCAGTTGATGCTACTCTGTTTCTCCTGAGCACACGGGGAGTATGTGAAAGTGTGACCTTTTGGCAAGAAAATTACTATTACTTTCCACATTACACGTACGTCAGTAAAATATCACCTTACTTTACATGTTGTATAAACAGGGACTGTCTAGCTTTGTCAATTTCAGGGCAGTTATACACGGAGCATGACATCCACAAAGGTAATAACATTGGGTTTAAAACTTGTTTCGGCGACCGTTTCCTATCTTCACATACATCCGTAGGCAGTAGCGTATTCTGGGTGCAGCACTGGATACAGTTTTCAACCACGAAAGGGTCGACTGCAAAATGAGCTATTTACTGGGAACATCACTTGAAAAATTAGGTTCGTGACTGATACCTGAGATACCAAATATTTTTCGAAACCAGCTGCAATCCAAGTTCCAATAGTGATTTCGACTGATTCATAATAGCATTTGTTTGCAATATCATCGGTCGGATTGAGTTTATGCTCCGTATTTCAAAAACTGAAACTACAAACTGCTGAGTGTCATGCTTCGCTAAATACACTGTGGCACTAGCGGAGAAAAGAGTTATTCACAGATGCAATGCTGAACACAGTTGACAGTACTGAAATATAGACAAATATAGCAGTTTGGTTCAAATGGCTCTGAGCACTATGGGACTTAACTTCTGAGGTCATCAGTCCCCTAGAACTGAGAACTACTTAAACCTAACTAACCTAAGGACATCACACACATCCACGCCCGAGGCAGGATTCGAACCTGCGACCGTAGCGGTCGCGCGGTTCCAGATTGTAGCGCCTAGAACCGCTCAGCCACCCCGGCCAGCTATAGCAGTTTTCCACATATGAGTGAATAAGTTTATTGACATGATCATGCTGGAAATTTTTCTAATGACTCAATTTAAAATGCCCATTTACATGGCTACAATACTCGCTTTCTCCATTACGTTTAGTCTAGGGTGTGTTAAATTGCGTGCCTGTTAATAAGTAATTATACTCACATCATGTCATATTAGCTGTGACTTTAGTCAAACATACAGAAGCGCACTTTTGTAACATTCATAAAACCTTTGAGCTCCTGAACACTCGCGTCGCAGCTACGAGCATGACTTGGTGTTCTCTGAAATTATATGGCTCTGAGCACTATGGGACTTAACTTCTAAGGTCATCAGTCCCCTAGAACTTAGAACTACTTAAACCTAACTAACCTAAGGACATCACACACATCCATGCCCGAGGCAGGATTCGAACCTGCAACCGTAGCGGCCGCGCGGTTCCAGACTGTAGCGCCTTTAATCGCTTGGCCACCACGGCCGGCTCTGAAATTATACTCGATGTTAATGCCAATGTACTGAGGTTCCTTGCGGAACTTCCGCCACGTAGTTAATCAGCTACTTCCACGTACAGTTCTATGCTACAGATGTGCAACTGTACTGTATAGTTCCTCTTCTTGAGTTATCATAACTACGATAAGTTAATAGAATCTTTTTCCTCGTTTGACTTCATTCACTAAACAGTTTAGCTTGGCGGTGAAATAGTGAAATATTTGACGTGGAAAAAGGCTGGAGACCCGGTCTTTCTTTGCACAGTTATATCGTTCTACGAAATATCGAATATGATCTAATTGCACAGGCCATATACTTTGTTATACCCGACCACGAGGATTCTCTACCTCGATAAATAAAAGATCGAAGTATTCAGTTCATTCGTGAAATTGTTTTTAAAGCTCTGATTGATAAGCAAAAACATTTAAAGTAAAATTGACACTTGCGTGACTCGTATTTACTGTGTAACGACTTTCCAACTGTGAGATCCCTCAGCAGGTACCTCTGGAATCTTGCCAATAGTCACTTCAGCTACCAGGAAAAGAATTGATCTGTGCTGTTAGTCCTTCTACGGTTAGCAACCCAGTCGGAGTATGCTCGAATACGGCAACGATTTCAAACCACCGGAATGTCTTCATAATTCTTAGGCAAAATATTAAGCAAAAAATCACGTCAGTTGCCAAATGCAGCCATATGTACACCATCACACAATAATTTCACACTCTTACTAAGAATTTCGAAAGCTGTACCACTTTCAAAAGACACTGAGGCATAAGGACATAATCCACATCGTTCTCGAGCTCATATTTAAGTGAATATCAGAGAAACTGCTGAGGTAGCTTTTCGTGAATGTTCATATCTACAATGTGGTCCTAGAGTACAAATAAACCTGACTCACCATAAGATTAACAGATGTCACAAGCATGAATAAATGTTACAGTCACAATCGACGATGATGTACCATAGGTCCTTATGGTTCTCTGCGACTCATATTTAGTACATGGGTGCATTTTATGCATCCTCAGCAACCGTAGTTGTATATAATGAAGTAGTACCGTTCTTCAGAAGAAATTAAATTTCTTTTATGCAACTGGTTGCTTATTATTTCGTTATATACCTGGAGTGATGCAAGCAGTTGTATCCGTACGATCTTGTGCTACGCGGAAAGTCTGGTGAATTACAGATTCTTAAAAGCAGCCAACGGCACCTCCATAGAAGTGACAACTAAGTAAGCACTTGATACGGATGTCAGAATGTATTGATCGTCTACCAGGGTCCAGTGTAGTAAAACGTGTAATGTCGGCCCAGTGGAAGCACTGACAGTAACTCAGGCAGCACAAGGACGTCTTGGAGTCCATAACATTGGTATGTTATTATGATGCCCCTCAACCTTTGCCGGCCGCAGTGGCCGTGCGGTTCTAGGCGCTGCAGTCTGGAACCGCGAGACCGCTTCGGTCGCAGGTTCGAATCCTGCCTCGGGCATGGAAGTGTGTGATGTCCATACGTTAGTTAGGTTTAAGTAGTTCTACGTTCTAGGGGACTGATGACCTCAGAATTTAAGTCCCATAATGATCAGAGAGCCTGAGCCAGCCATTACTCTCCACACAGCATTCTCTGATGAGTCTTCTCCTTCATGATCCAACAACGTCTCGTAAAATTGTACTGTGCGAACAATTCTTCGTCCGGCTTTATGGGCATCACAATCAGGCTGTACCGCACAGTAGAAGCATTTCTGCAAGTTTCTGTAACAAGTACTGCAGCATATCCAACAACCAGTCATCGCAGGGTAACAACCAGTAACAATGTTTGTGTATCGTAATTTTACAACTTTACCGTATTTTCGACACATTCCGAGCTACTGTGCTCATCTTCGCACATCAAGTCATACAAAATACTCGGCGCCTAATTACGAACCAGCACGTTTCTATGTAGACAGGCATATGAAACTTCCTGGCAAATTAAAACTACGTGCAGGACCGAGACTCGAACTCGGGCCCTTTGCCTTTCGCGGATAAGTGCTCTACCACTGAGCTACCCAAGCATGACTCACGCCCCCTACTCACAGCTTTACTTCCACCAGTACCTCGTCTCCCACTTTCCAAACTTCACAGAAGCTCTCCTGTGAATCTTGCAGAACTAGCACTCCTGGAAGAAAGGATCCTGCGGAGAGCTTCTGTGAAGTTTGGAAAGTAGGAGACGAGGTACTGGCGGAAGTAAAGTTGTGAAGAGGGGGCCTATGTCGTGCTTGGGTAGCTCAGTGGTAGAGCCCGTGCCCGCGAAAGGCAAAGGTCCTGAGTTTGAGTCTCGGTCCGGAGTACAGTTTTAATCTGCCAGGAAGTTTCATATCAGCGCACACTCCGCTGCAGAGTGAAAATCTCATTCTAGACAGTCATATGATTTTAAACTAATTTAAAACATTGCAACTAGACAACAAACTAGGCATAACCAAGTTAAGAGTTTTCGTAATAGCGTTTAAGTATTTTATGTGCCTCCGTACCTGAACATGGGCATCAGTTGTGACGAACATATAACTCTATTCTTTACTTAAATGTCGTGTACTTTGATCGTTTCATTACGAGTGGCTGGGAATGCTTGCTAAACTGCGTGACCTTGCTACAACCTTGAGTGGCTGTCGCAGCGTCTAACTATGAACTCGCAAAAATTAATAAAATTTACACGTCGAGAACTGTTTTTACATAAACTAAACTCTGTTATTAATGTCAGCCGCGTGTAAACCTTTTGAGTAATGTTAAAATTGTAATTATAGTTTTGATAATCAGATTTTCCCATTAAAACACAGTGCCAGTATTTAGAACTGAGCCTGGAACCAGTACAGTTCACCGTGAGTATTTTCTCTCTGAAAATAAATAATTCTGTGTTTAAATTCGGTCGTCAGTCAGGAGGGGACAAATTACTAAAATAATTCTTTTATTGAACTTGAAATAGTTAGTACATTTATCTTCAAATAAATGTAGCTTTAATTCTAGTGCCAGATTTAAACTCACAATGTATTTAACGTCCGTCTTTTTACATATCAAGTTTAAGGGAACTTTTCAAACAAGGTGACGCAGTTGGAAGGACAACGGTTGAAATACGTATCTAGCCATCTTCGTCTGGCCTTCCCTAAATCGCTCAAGGTATGTCCCGGGATAGTTCCTTTAAAAAAGGGCACGGCTGATTCTCTTCCCCATCCTTTCGTAATTCGAGATTAGGTTCCACCTCCCATTACCTGCTGTAGACGGGACGTCATACTCTAATTATCCTTCCTCCCTTTCTTCCTTCTTCACTTTTCAAATAGAATTTCGGTTATTAATATTAGATTGAATTTAGTTCTACGTGAAATGTACTGCCCTTTCTCGAGTATTGACAACCATCAGCTATATAGCGAAATGACGACAATGAAACTTTGTGCCTGTCCGGGATTCGAACCCAGGTTGCCCGCTTATCGCAAGCGGTCGTCGTACCATTGGCTATCCGAGCACGACTCGCAGCCAGACCCAAACTTCCATATGTCGTCACCCATGTATTTCATAACGCCTACAATCTCCAAAGTACCTGTTCCTGCATACCGTACTTCCGAACAAAACAGGCACTGTAATATCGATTTACTTTCGTCCTGGAAAACTAAGCAAATTAATTTAACCAAGTACTGTTACAATACGACCCATAAAATTTCCATTTCTCCACTTCCTTGTGTAAATTAATTACACAAATTTTACGTTAACTGCAGTCCCTTTTCCAGTTAACCAATAATATTTTTATACCGAATTTAAGCAAACGCTACTAGAAGGCACTTGCAAAAAGACTGTGACACTTTCGACAGTAAATTATTGCTATATTGTGATTCTTCAGTTTCTCCCGGCGTATTTCTTGCTCGAACAGTCTACGGGTGTACTGCTGGTCCAATAGCGTCCAATGGGCACAATATTTCGGCGATCAGACATGTCACCATCGTCAGGTGCACTGACGAACTGAGTTCCTGTGGAATAATGTAGATAGAGAGGTACAAATTGACACACATGCTTGGAATGACATGGGATGTTATTAGAACCAAAAAAATACAAAAGTTCAATAAATGTTCAACAGATGGCGCTTCATCCGATCAGAATAGCAATAATTAGTATAACAAAGTAAGACAAAGCAAAGATGATGTTCTTTACAGGAAATGTTCAATATCTCCACCATCATTCCTCAACAATAGCTGTAGTCGAGGAATAATGTTGTGAACAACACTGTAAAGCATGTTCGGAGTTATGGTGAGGCATTGGCGTCGGATGTTGTCTTTCAGCATCCCTAGAGATGTCGGTCGATCACGATACACTCTCGACTTGAAGTCGAGAAAAGCCAATAATTGCACGGACTGAGGCCTGGGGACCTGGGAGGCCAAGCATGACGAAAGTGGCGGCTGAGCACACGATCATCACCAAATGACGCGCGCAAGAGATCTGTCTGACATTTTGTGAACTTTTGTTTTTGGTTCTAATAAAACCCCATGTCATTCCAAGCATATTCGTCAATTTTTACTTCTCTATCTACATTATTCCGTGGTTTATTAAGTTTTCCAATTTATACTGACTAATTGATTACCCGGTATTCTGCATACCAACGTCAAGTCAATGGTCCTTTCGTTATGACGTCCCACAATGATTTTAGAAATTCCGATGGAATGTTATCTATCCCTTCTGCCTTGTTTGATCTTACGGGACTGAAGCGCCTAGAACCGCTCGGCCACAACGGCCGGCACATTTCAAGCACATATGTATTTTCAACAATCATAATTTTGAGTGTCTGTTGTTTTCAAGAAACAACTTATTGTAAGGAAAATGGTGACATTCAACTATCGGACCAGGGAAGCCATTATGCCTTTTAACTGTTGCTACCCTGTCGTGTGCGTTTGTGGAACGCCTTTTCTTTGGCAGAAATGTGAAGCTAACAGTGTCGTTGTATATTTGGGCGGCGGCCTTGTCTTTTCAATTTCTCGACGGTCCTTTTCTTTGACAGAAGTGGGCTGCAGACTGACTGCAGTGGAGGGAGTACCCAGGGAGCAGTGGTTGGGTAGGGTTCACGTTACAGTGCGCTCTGCGAGATTTTACTACTTTGTGCTGATAATGGTGCAGTTCATAGAAAAAGTCGATAATCAGCATTTCTTGCAGTAAGAGGTCGTCCCATGTAAATTGCAAGTGTGGATGCAAGATATTTCAGGCATAATACGGTGCTGCAAGAATTTCACCATTAGTACATCAAGCATGGTTCCAAAACATACAGAATAAGTAGTGTTTACTAACTGAATAACATTTGCACCATGTTCTCAACTCCTCTGCATCTGAAAAAGCAAGCTACTAACCATTTATTTCGAACTTAGTATTGGCACAGCAGAGACAGACCTTTTTTGAAAGTAAGGTTGGTGCTTGTTTGTTTGGGAGCAATATAGTAATACAGTCCACGGGTGTGCTGCCGGTCCATATTGTCCAACGCGCACAATATTTCGGCGATCAGACACGTCACCATCGTCAGGTGCACTGACGAACTGAGCTCCTGGGGGGGACATAAAAAGCAGGCTAGCATTGGCAAAAAGGACATTCCTGCCCAACAGAAGTCTATTGGTATTAAATATAGGCCTTAATTTAAAGAAGAAATTTCTGAGACAGTACGTATGGAGCACAGCATTGGATGGTAGTGAAACATGATCTTTGTTAAAACCGGAACAGGAGAGAATTGAAGCATTAGAGATGTGGTGCTACAGAAGAATGTTGAAAATTAGGTGGCCTGGTAATGCAGGGACTGAGGAGGTTCTCCGCAGATTCGGCGAAGAAAGAAATATATGGAAAACACTGATAAAAAAACAGGATGATAGGCCACTGTTGAGACATTAGGGAATAATTTCCATGATACTAAAGTGAGCTGTAGAGGGTAAAAACTGTAGACGCAGACAGAGACTGGAATACATCCAACAAATTAAGAACGCAGGTTGAAAGTGCTACTCTGAGATGAAAAGGTTGGCACAGGAGAGGAATTCGTGATGGGCCTTATCAAACCAGTTAGAAGACTGATGACAAAAAACTGTCTAATGTCCGTGAAAAAGTATGTCACTATGCATGGCGTCCACAAAAATGGTTGGCTAATGGGGCGACACGGAATGTAGCGACCTCCACACAGCGTATAACTCACAACCAGGCCATGTCCGCGATAACTGCAAATGAATCTTTTTGTTCTATATTCATGGAAATGGCGGACTGTCATTTTCGGTACCAAATTATATTTATCAAGCAGGCATTATGACTGGTTCACATCTAACTGACGAACAAGTTCCAAACTATTCCCAGTCCGTGCCTTTTTCTCTCCGTCGCCAGTTCTGACAGCTGCGCTATACTTTGTATTTCATGCAAGAGGTAAGGCTGCACCATGAAAAATTGATTGGTCAGTGCTTTATATTTACACGGGAACGCCAGCACGTGCATTTAGCGAAGGCTGGATAATAATACTTTTTCTTTCGTTTACTTCGATATGTTCACCAAATCATGTGCTATTCGGGACCTGATCGATCAGTTTACATACGCTCTTCTTCGTTTTTAAAGCATTTGCAATGAAAGGAGACGTTTTCTATTTCTTAACATTGATGCTAACTTTGAGCGCGATCTGTGCTGGTTAGTTTTCACGCGGCGGTACTCTGCCATCTCACAGGAAAAACGGCAGAGATGTTTGTTTACAGATGCAGCGATGGAAGAGCTAGTTGTGATGACCTCTGCTGACCAGTCAAGCTCGTTATTCGCAGAAACGTAGCGTAGATTCCTTCCTTTTCTCCACGCATTATAGTTTAGTGAGAGCAAATGAAGGATTTCAGCTTTTCCAGAAAATGAAAGGAGAGACTATGCTTCACGAACGTCGATATATTTTGTTTGTTGATGCGCTGAGAGTCCCAAAAAGTGCTTACAACACTGTATTCTACGCCTTACATGGTTTTATGCGCACTTTTAAACGTGGTAGAAGCTTATCTTTAACACTTACATTTTGTTTCAGCGTCGATTTCCTTCACTTTGAAAAGAGTCCTTAGAGACGTCACTGTAGTTTGCGTCACAGTGTGTAAAAATTAGTTACTAATGCGAATTACTTGCTAAAACAGTTTCCGTGTTTGTTCTTGTGGCCTCCTTCTGCCTGTAATACACACGGATGAAGCTGAATGCCGGTAAACATAGGGCCAGCAGCGACGCATATTCCTTGCATATGACTTTCACAAAGGAGAACACGACGTATGACATCAAACAACATAGCTTCCCTAAATATCTGCCGCGTACTTTCCTGTATGGCTGACAAAACAGAGTAAAAGATATAAAATTAAAACTCCATCATCCACCGATATAGGAAGTGATGAAATGTTTACGCGAAGAGCCGTAACGTAGAAGCTACTCTATTGGACAACTAGTATTTACTATTGTAGTGGTCGTTTACGTACGGAGAACTCTTTTTGTGAAAATGGGACAGAGGAAGCAGTTTATTTCTAACAGTCCAATAAAAGGGCTTGCATCTCTGTATGTACAGTCGTACTTGTGGTGTCACCGCCAGACACCACACTTGCTAGGTGGTAGCTTTAAATCGGCCGCGGTCCATTAGTACATGTCGGACCCGCGTGTCGCCACTTTCAGTGATAGCAGACCGAGCGCCACCACACGGCAGGTCTAGAGAGACGTACTAGCACTCGCCCCAGTTGTACGGACGACGTAGCTAGCGATGCACACTGACGAAGCCTCGCTCATTTGCAGAGCAGATAGTTAGAATAGCCTTCAGCTAAGTCAATGGCTACGACCTAGCAAGGCGCCATTAGTAACATTGCATGTATCTATGGAGTCTCACTTATATCGTCAATAGCGATGTACCAAGGATGGATTAAAGTTAAGTATTCCAGAAGCTACGTACATTTCTTTATAGCATTCATTACGTATCCTGTTACAGACCTATCTCTTGCCTGCGTGAGCTAAACGCGTGCCTTTCGGCTACTTCCGTGGCGTGGCTGTCTTGCTACGCCACAACAGTACTATTATTTTCTAGCCACCCAACCTTGCTGACGTTTCTTAGTTGTTCACGCAAATGTAACTAAGGTGCGGCCACTTGTTCTATAATATTAGATAAGTGAACTGGATGTGTACATTTTCGTCAAATGAAATTTTGTTTTTATTCTTTGAGCTTGGTATTGGTATACACAACACGTCAACATTTCCACGATTTTTATTTACTTCCCGGTAGCGACACGAACATTAACAGAAAATTAAAAATACACACCCACGCCAGAGACGGGGCCGAACCCATGACACTTGCTGTTGAAGGCTGTGACTCCACCTCAACGCCATGAAGAAAGGCTTCATATCGCGGAAGCCGAAATCTAAATTAGTAAACATATTCTTCTTCTTCTTCTCGTTCTTTTTCTGCTATTCTACAACTCATAATGACTCTTGGCCTCTTCAGCTATCTCCTCTTTATCTTGGCCCGTTGCTAGCATTTTTCTGTTCCTGTAGCCCAACTTCCGAAGGTCTTCTATGACTCCGTCCTCACATCCAGTTTTCGGTCGAGCACATTCTCTCTGTCCACCTGGCTTTCCTTGCAAAATCTTTTCTGGTATTTCTGTATCAATCATCTGTGCCACGTGTCCAGTCCACCTTAGCCTTGATGACTTCACAATTCTTCTAACAGGATGGCCTTTGTAGAAGGCGTACAACTCATGCTTGTAGGTCCTCCTCCATACTTCCCTTTCCCAGAATGGGCCGATGGTTCTCCTGAGTAATCTTCTCTCGGATGGATCCAGCGATTCAGCATTCTTTGCTGTCAGAACCCAGGTTTCAGAGGCGTAAGTAAGCGCTGGTCTGATCAGTGTTTTATAAATGGTTATTTTGTGGACAGGAGCTTTGAAGATAGAAGCTTTGTTAAGCTGAAATAAGCTTTATTGGCTGCAGTTAGTCTCTGCTTATTTCGTATGAGGTATCATTTAGGCTGGTTACAATGGAACCCAAGTACTTGAAATGATATTCTCTTTAAAAAGTATAACTAACCATCGTTATTTCGACTGGCATGTTCTCCCTGTGCGCTTCCCCAGCAGCTAAATATTTTGTTTTCTGCTTTTTGATATTTAGGTCTTTATTCCTGCCGACCTGCTCAAGTTCAGTGAATGTCTCTTCCATTGCCGTCAGAGTTCTTGTTGCTATGTCTATGTCGTCCTCATAAGCCAGTATCTGCACAGATTTATGAAAAATAGTTCCCCTATTCAATATATCTGCTTCTCTCATCGCCTTCTCCAAGGCGGCATTGGATAGGAGGCATGCCAGCGCATCACCTTGCCGCACTCCATTTTTAATTTCCAAAGCATTGGACAACATTCCTCCAGTTTTTACGCTACCTTGCGTCCCTCGCATTGCCATCCTTAGTACTGTTATCAGTTTTTTTGGAATACCCAATTCATCTAGAGCTTTATATAGCTGCTGTCTGTCTATACTATGACTCCACCTCAGCGCCATGATGAACGGCTTGATATCGCGGAAGGCGAGATCGAGAATAGTAAACACATCACTCTGCACAATATATATCTTCTTGAAGGAATGAACGTAGCGTCTCGTCGATTCGTCTACGTCATGATCATTAGATTCGGAGCACTATTAGAGTTGAACAAGCATGAAGGTGTGCCTTGGCCTTGACGGAACCTTCCTGCTATTCATCTGAAGCTATTAAGGATACTGACTGATAACCTATATCGGGATGGACTGTGGCTCTCACATATACAGGCATAATGTATTAACAATTTCACATGATGAATGGCTCTGAGCACTATGGGACTTAACATCTGAGGTTATCAGTCTCCTAGAACTTAGAACTACTTAAACCTAACTAACCTAAGGACATCACACACATCCATCCCCGAGGCAGGAACCTGCGACCGTAGCGGTCGTGCGGTTCCAGAACGGCTCGGCCACGACGGCCGGCTTCACATGAACTTAACCTTCTTCTTTCTTATAATTGTAGAATCTTTACACAATTATCAGTTGTTTGCACGGGCTTACGACGTTCCTGAAGCAACATTGATATCTTATGGGCTGAAGGAATCCTGTATTCCTGATTTGTCAAAATGGATCGAACTAACCAAAGCCACCACGTTAACAAATTTTAATTATGCACACAGCGGAAAAAACTACGTATGCAGATTTTGATAGTGTTCAGAAGAGATAAAAGGAGAAACTTTTTTACATAACGAAAATGTCATAAGTAGGCCGTTTCCCAGACAGTAATCCATGAAGGTTCTGATGCTATTGATGTTCATAGACGGTGTTGAAACTAGTATGTGATGAATATTGTTTTAGAGATGTTGCTGAAAATATCGCCTGTTTACATTAAAACACAACTGATATTTGCGCTTTGACGATTGTTTAATACGCTCAAAAGAACCATGTGTGTCCCAGATAATGACTGCAGCTTCAGCCAAACAGTCAACCAACTCTTCTGGAGTGTTATCGGTGTCTCGTGTCTCGTGCAACAAATGCTTCGCATGCCCCACAAAAATAATTCCTTAGGAATTAGGTGGGTCTAACATGATGGCTATGGTACTGGGACACCCCTTCCTATCGAATAAGAGTGTAAAACGTTGTTTACATGTCGTTCGATATCAACGGCGAAGTGACCCCGTCATGTTGGAACCATAATCGTAGCCTGACTACTAGCGAGAGATTCTCCAACATTTCCGGTAGCTTTGGATTGGTGCATAAGTTCGTTGCATTTTTCCATAAGTAGCACGACGAATACACGAAACAGATACTTCATTCATCGATAATATATTCTCCTTCACTATTTTCAACAGTCAATAGTCTGCCAACGAAGTGTTAACTTTCCGATTCCGTCACTGTAGAAATCACATGATTTTGAGGTGAAGAACTCGTCCAAAAACGTTCGGAGCGCATTTTCATCCGGAAAGGGAGTTCCTTGAAGGTTGTTCGATGGATGGAGGAAAAGGTGAAAATCGGAGGGCGCAAGATCAAGTGAATAAGTTGGGTGTGGAACGACTTCCTGAGACAACCCTACATAGTGTTCCTCGTCAGTGTAGCAGAATTCGGACAGGCGACAAGGTGGAGTACCATCACTTCACCCGGTCTTCCTAGTCGTTGTTCCTGGATTGCGTCTGCAAGCTGTTGACAGTAAATATCAGCACTGACGGTTACTTCTCGGGTAAGCAATTCGTAATATACCACACCGTCGCTGTTCCACCAGATGCTTAACCTTCTTTTTTGTGGATTTGCGCAGGTCTTTCTACGGGGAGTTGCAACTTTTCTTCGGTTCAACCATTCCTTTTTTCCCTTATGTTAGCATGAAGACACCATTTCTTGTCACCAGTTACGATACAGGACAGGAATGGTCTGTGTTGTTCGCGAACCAACTGATAATGAGCAGGCAGAGACAACCCCTATAAAGATGCACACACGACCACCTGCTGTTCTTGTGATTTTGGCTTATATCATTCGGTGCCCAAACATCGGTTTTTTGAACTTTCCCCACTGCATACAAATGTCGGACGATGGTGGTATGATCGCATTTCATCACATCTGCGTTATCGAGAAAACTGACATGAACCATTGTCACTTAATGCGTTTAAACGATCTTCATCAGATCCCGAAAGTCTTTCAGAACGTAGAGAGTCACTAATGTCAAAACAATCCTCCGTGTTTTGTCCAGTGGCGCTATCCCCGTACACGGCGCAAATGTTTGTGGCTTCCTCCACTGATTTCAGCCCTCTAATGAACTCAACGTGCGAAACAAAAACGCTGCCAACTTGTGCTCCAACTTATTACTTCAATGAGAAAGATACGATAATTTCCTCGACTGAGCCTGTTAGGCAAAATATACATCCCAAATGGTCAGAAGGATATTATCCCTGACATGGACTATAACTGTATGTTGAGAGTGTAACACACGAGCTGCCTTAGTATTTTCGAGAGCACAAATGGTTATTGTGGCTGAACGTTAGCCTAACGTTAAGTCCAGCGCCGAATCCTTCAAAAATTCCTAGCGCTGAAACGATGCAACTGTAGCATTTTTGTCACATAAAAATGTGCTTTTTTTATCTCTTCTAAAAAGCTAAAATTTTGTATACGTAATTATTTGCACCCTGTATGTTGTGTGTGCTCCAAATGAAATAGGCTGCCACCCCCTCTTTCACCTGAATGAATATTGAAATCCATCTAAACACCGTAATCGTGCTGTACGGTATACCAGAGCAACGTTCGTTAATCCACGACTCGGATTGGAACCATGTGGAGTTCACTCTGACGCGCCGATTGCCAGCGCTCAAAGCCCGGCAATACGCGAGCAGGTGATGCCATTTCATTCTGAGTGACAAATCCTCGCTTTGGCCCAACACACCTTGATCCGTTATCAGCGGATGGTCGCAAAGCGGCAGGCAGGCGTCAATTTTTCACCGCGGGCCACGACGGCGCGTGAATTGCCGCGACCTTGCGCCGTCATTGCGAGTGCTCGCGGGCTGCGGCTGCAGCGGCGCACGTGTTTGACACAGAAGCGGCGGGCGTCGCGATGCGCCCGTGACAGTGCGAAGTTATTTTGGCCGCCCTCATGTTTGCCAGGGGAGTCGCCCCCGTTGGCAGAGGTGGCTCCCCGCTAGCTGTCCGCCGCCTCACATTCAGAAATCTCTACGTTACGACGTGGAGCAGCACTAAAGGTCCTAAATTTGAAAAAATACTGAAGCGCCAAAGAAACTGGAATAGGCATGCGTATTCAAATACAGAGACATGCAAACAGTCAGGATACGACGCTGCAGTCGGCAACACCCATGTACTACAACAAAGGTCTGGTGCAGTTGTCAGGTCGGTTACTGCTCCTACAATGGCAGGTTATCAAGATTTAAGAGAGTTTGAACGTGATGTTACAGTCGGCACACGAGCGATGGGAGACAGCATCTCCGATATAGCGGTGAAGTGGGGCTTTTCCCGTACGACCATTTCGCGACTGTACCGTGAATATCAGGAATCCGGTGAAACATCATATCTCCGACATCGCTCGGGCAGAAAAATGATTCTGCAAGAACGGGACCAACGACGACTGAAGAGAATCGTTCAACGTGAGAGAAGTGAAACCCTTCCACAAATTTATGCAGTTCTATGCTGGACCAACGACAAGTGTCAGCGTGCGAACCATTCAACGAAACACCATCGATATGGGCGTTCGGAGCCGAAGGCCCACTCGTGTACCATTGATGACTGCACAAGTCTTTACGCCTCGCCTGGGCCCGTCGACACAGACATTGGACTGTTGAAGATTGGAAACATGTTGCTTGGTCGGACGAGTCTCATTTAAAATTGTATCGAGCGGATGGACGTGTACGGGTATGGAGACAACCTCATGAATCCATGGATCCTGCATGTCAGCAGGGGACTGTTCAAGCTGGTGGAGGCTCCTTATAAGTATAGATAAATGTAAGATAATAGCTATAAAAAAATCACAAACCATCCTATTAAAATATTAGTAGTGAACATCTTGAAGACGTTACATGGTATAAGTTGAAAGTTACCGCTCCTTATTGAACTAACCACAAATGTTCATACAGGAATGTGACCACTTTTCATTCGCTGACATACACCATCATCATCGTGGGCCGTTGTGCCACTTCAGTGCGGGGTCGGCCCTATTACTATGGATTTGGTTGGCAATGTTAGTGTCAGAGTGTGGCCGGATGCCCTTCCAGTCTCCACCCCGTATCCCCCCCCCCTCCTCGCGTGGGACAGAAGTAGTGTACCCCAGCTGCCTGTGTCTAGTGTAAGCCTGTAAGCCACGAAATAGTGCGAACGTTTTCAAATGTCTGCGAGTCGTGTAAATGAGGCTGATCATTGGGACCAGAACGGTATTCACAACCTGACTGGCTGGCAGACCGGCCCTCGTCGTTATCCGCCAGGCGGATTCTATCTGGGGATTCCCTGACATATACCCTCGAACAGAAAACATGACTTATAACGCGATCCGAGTTTAGACTGGTAAAATGAAGATGGTACAGATCCCGCAACGTGTAACAGCCGCGGAAAGTTACTCGGTCGTAATACCATTTGAATTACAGATTTGTAGTGCGAACTGTAAACTCCACGCTATACAAGCTCAAAGCATAGTAAGGTGCACGTTGTATGTCCAACTAGCTCCAGTAATGTACCTTACTAGCACTCATATATTGCACCTAATAAACTGAGTGTATAATTCCTATTGAAGAAAGTTATTAATTGCAAATCTGTCTTCTCCACAGTCCGATGACTTCGGAATCTTGCATCAGCATCAATCTTACCTTATATGCTGAAAGCCACTCACAAAAAACAAATCTAAGAGAATACACCTGTGCATTGTAGCGGTTAAGCAACATGCAGCGTATGTTCTATAGGTACGTTGTCCCACGAGGCCAAGTACTCAAATTCCAACATGAATGTGGTTACACGTGGTAGAATCGGTAAATCAGGAAAAATGGTGTCAGACAAGAATTTCCATACACAAATTAAACTGAAATTCCGCATAATTGACAGAGAAGTTAAATTTATAATTCATCCTTAGTGGCTGTGAACACACATTCGAAATGGACTATACTTAAATCCCTTCAGTGCAGTAGCTTAGAACCACACCATATAATTAACATTCCCTAGTCTGTAAAACGTAATTTCAAGTTGAACGATGAACTGACTTTAGAGCGTAGGATATATGTAAAGGTACATGAAAGTAAGTGACAGCTTCCATCAGAACAGAAAGTTATTACAAGAAATAGCAACACAGTAAAAAATAGCAGTATATGAAGCCTTAATGGCTGTGCCTACGTTCAATGGAAGTTAGTGTAATTCTTCATACAATGTCGCTCTCACCGTTGAGGAAACTGGGTAGAAAATCTACAAGGTTCAACACACCACAGCAATGCGTGCCAAACGTACTGTATAGAACTCACGTTGGGATACCGAGCTGGCCATTACACACGTTGCATCGGCTGCCGTTCGCGACTTTCTTTCTCATCATGTGGCTGAGCGTTGTCGTCTTGTGGATGATTTTATTTTGTACTGACACCGACTTAAGGTAATGTACCAATGATATTATTTCTAGAGACTTTCACAATAAAAGCCTGACGGCCTACACTGTCAGATCAAAAGTATCCAACCATGTCAGCAGCGATGCTGCTGACATGGTTGCTAAGAATTTCAAACCTCTTGAAGAATGGAAAGGTCGGTGGGAAGCAGTGACAGATGTGCACCTGCATAACATCTTCTCAGGTGCTAAACTTCCAAGTGGATTCGACTTACCACGCAAGACCTGGTCTACTCTCAACAGAATCCGTACCGGCCATGGGCGATGCAGCGATGCTCTCTTTAAGTGGAAGAAGCTGCCTGATCCAGCTTGTGACTGCGGGGCTCGATACCAGACTGTTCACCACATTGTCAGTGAATGCAGGATTCGAGCCTATCACGGCGCCAAAGAGGACTTCCTGGTAGCAACTCCAGATCCAGCGAGCTGGATTGAAGGACTGGTTATTCAGTTGTAAAGACAAACTTAAGTTTCTTGTGTGTCAATATGTACATATGTATAGGTAATTTAATTTCATGATATGTCTGTATTAGCCATACGCTAAATAAATACTGCGGAATTCACCGTTAGATGAAGGAAACGGCGAGTATTGTGTTGTCAATAGAGTAGTAATAACAGCAGAACGGGTCTGTCAGGAGAGCTTACTGATTCCGGACGTGGACTAGTCGTTGGATGTCATCTGAGTAACATCCATCAGGGACCGTGCTGACTGTGACTGAGAAACGGAAAACTGAAGGAACAACCTCAGCTAAACCAAACCCAGGACAGGACAGGTACCGTCGAGAATCGCAGAGGATGACAGTAAAAAATTGCATAAAATCATCTGGAGGAATCACTTGCTAGTTTCGAGGTACTGGTAGCAATCCAGATATCACAACGACTCTAGAATTTTATCTGTTCATATTCCACATTTTTCAGTCTCTTAAAGGAATTTTTGACAATCCAGGTAATCAATAATCTGCTTCTTGTTTCACTTCCTAAAAGGATATTTTTTTTACCCATTCGAATACTCCTTTTAACAAATATTCATAGAAAAATATATCATTTTTGAAAGTAGTACGACAACTGGTATTGAGAAAGGGAGAGAGGAAGGCACGGGCAACAAACTTAAGTCCAACTCTAGAGTCCAGCGCCCGACATCACTACCTTCTCTGATTCGGCTCTTTGGAGGATAATGGGCGTCATTCCTCCACAGAAATTCAGACACCTCGCTGGAAGCATCCCCAGAAGAGTTCAAGTCTGCATGAAGGCGAAAGGTGGACACATCCCATATTAATATCCAGCAATAAGTGTCCGATCAGACAGCTTAGCACCACGCACCTACGGACACCATGACGTCCGGCTGCATCCCTTTTATGTCTGTTTGACGGATGGTAACGGCTTCCAGCACATTGTCAGATCATAATAATCGTGTTTTCACTTTCGAAAGTGAGTCTCATCTATGAAGAGAACGCTTTTCCATTGAGCTGCAATCCTCTGAACGGGTTTACGTGCCCACAACTCACGTTCATATTTGACAGTCAGTGGGCGGTACACACAAGGCTCGTACACACCGCCTTCAGAGAGCTATCTGCACACAATACTGGGTGATATCACCCTTCCGCTGGCTGCAGCAAGAGGAGTCAGTGCTCTTCCTTCTCGTAAGTAACAGCTTATGTCGGTCAGTGTCATGTGACGTAGATGCTGTTTGTGTTTCCCTTGCGCTTCCAGGTGCTCTGAAGAGCAAATCTTTAGTCACGTGACCACCTGAGATGCGCCTGCAGGCAGTTCATCAGGTACGTGATGCCTCCAAGTTCATTGTAGGCATATATACTATAAAGCTACACCCATACTCGTCTATCAGCCCGACAGAGACATCAGTTATCACAAAGTGGCGTAAACATCGCTGTTCCATTTAAAGCGTCATTACCATTAACAGCTATGTATAGTTGCGTTTTGTGGCTATGCATCAAGAGATGATACACTTTTAGATGGTGTTGAGCACAATGAGGGCTAAGCATGGCACATGATTTTTGTACAACAAAACGAGGGCGATGTTCCCATACCCGTTATTAATGGATTTGAAAATGGACCATGTCCGAAACCATCGGTGCTGGAAATTTTGGAAATTTGTGGTAAGTTCTATGGGACGAAACTGCTAAGCTCATCGGTCCCTAGGCTTACACACTACCGAATCTAACTTTAACTAACTTACGCTAAGGGCAACACACACACCCATGCCCTAGGTAGGACTCGAACCTCCGACAGGGGGAGCCGCGCGGACCGCGGTAATGCGCCCTAGACCACGCGGCTACCCCGCGTGGCCATTGATTCTGTATAAAGTTAGTTTTTAAAATACAGCCCTTTGGAATAATGTATTTCCTCAAAGGTTTAAAATACTTTGGATGCCATTTCAGCAGGCAGAGAAGCAGTGTCCAAACACTCTTGCTACCGGTCGTTGCGCTGCAGATAACGTTCTGCCACTGACGCAGGCAATACGACTTCGTCACGGTGTTTCTTTCTATTCGTTTGCCAACTCATTCTGCATTTATAATGGTTTTATCAAAATATTAACTATCGCACTGATGACTGCTCAGTTAAACTGACGTATGAACCGTCCCTTGTTTCATCAAAATAAGCTATCCGCTAGACGTGTGGGCAGTAAAAGAATTCGTTGACTTTTTTTTTAATTTTCGTCATTTGTGCGGTTATAGCGTCCGTAGTTGCTGTGAAAATATTTGAGGTATTTCAAATTCGTCTTTCCATTTACCATTTAGGGCGGTTATAGTAAGACGTTATCAAATATTAAGACAGGAGACCGTTACCATGTTACGATGGAACTGGAAATGAACAGAGGCGACAAAAGTCATGGGATACATTCTAATACAGTGCCGGAACTCCTTTTGCCCGGCGTGGTGCAGCGAGTAGACGTGGTATGAACTTAACGAATCGTTGGAAGTCACAAGCAGAAATGTTGAGCCATGTTGCCTCTGTAGCCGTCCATAACTGCTAAAGCATTGTCAGTGCAGGATTGTTTGCGCGAACTTTCCTCTCGATTATGTCCCATAAATATTCGATGGAAATCATGTCGCCCGATCTGTAAGGCAAATCATTCACTCGAGTTATCAAGAATGTTCTCCAAATCAACCGCGAACAGTTGTGGCCTCGTGACATAGAGCATTATCATCCACAACGCGAAGTCGATGACTAGCTGCAACGGGTCTCCAAGTGCCCGAACATAACAATTTAGAGTCGATGATCGTTGTGTTGGACCAGGGGACCCAGTCCGTTCCTTATTAACACGGCCCACACCGTTTTGAAACCACCACCAGCTTGCACAGTGTCTTGTAGATAACTTGGGTCCATGGCTCCGTGGCACAGGAGAGGCTTCCGCGTCGGTCATCTGTTGCCATACCCCATTAACACCACATTTCGCCGCACTGTCTTAACGGATACGTTCGTCATACCTCCCACATGCATTCCTGCTGTTATTTCGCGCGGTGTTGCATGTCTGTTAGCAGTGACAACTCTAAGCAAACGCCGCTGCTCTCGGTCGTTAAGTGAAGGCCGTCGACCACTGCGTTGTCCAAGCAAATGCCTGAAATTTGGTCTTCTCGGCACACTCTTGACACTGTGGATCTTAGAATACTGAATTCCCTCAAGATGTCCGAAACAGAAAGTCCCATACGTCTAGCTCCAGTTACCATTCCGCATTCAAATTCTGTTATTCCCGTAGTGCAGCCATAAACACGTTGGAAACCTTATCACATCCATCACCTCAGTGCAAATGACACGTCCACCAATGCACTGACCTTTTATGCCTTGTGTGTGCGACACTACCGCCATCTGTATTTGCGCATACGGCTGAGTGTACTCTGAAGTAACCAAGCGTTGTCTTGCAAACCATTAGCACAGAAAGGTCTAAAAATTTTGTGAAGTGTATTCCAAAGACAGAGCACTGCAAAGGACCTTAATTGCCAGAAATGTTATGTAATATTATGCTGATATTTAGAGAATTCACCAAGACGCGAATAATATGAAGAGTAAATCTACTTCGTTTCTTGCGTGTGCACTGGTCACCGTTTTTTTTTTTTTTCCTCCTTTTCGTTTCCCGAGACATTTTGCATTCATGGCAGTTTGGTCTAAACATATCGTGTGACGCTGAAAACTGCTCAGGCAATATGACCCTGTTTCATAAGAATAAATCAAATGCCGGGATGGTTCCTTTCAAAGGGCACGGCCGACTTCCTTCCCCATCCTTCCCTAATCCGATGAGACCGATGACCTAGCTGTCTGGTATCCTTCCCCCCCCCCCCCCCCCCAAAAAAAAAAACGACATAACAATAAATTATCTGCCAGACGAGTGGGTAGTGAAAAAATTCAACTGACCATATTTTTAATTTTAGCCATTTGTGTGGCCACAGCGTCCTTAGTTACTACAAGATTATTTAAGGTCTTTCAGTTCCTTCTTTCCACCTACCATATAAGGCAATTACAAAGGTTGGAACTTTAATAGTGGCAACTTTTTATTTACAGCTCGCACAAAGTAGATACGTGTTTCAAAGTTTTACTGACCTTCAAAGTAGTCACCAGCATTGTGTAAAACCCGTTGCCAGCGATGTAAAAGTCGTAGGATACTCTTAGCAGTGCCAGTTGTGTTGGCAGTTCGAGCGGCGCGGTCTATTGTTCGACGAATTTGTAGCAGTTTTGAAACGAACGTCGTGAAGTGTTTCCTTCGGTTTCGAAATCGAGTTGAACTCACGAGGGCTTAAGTCAGGGGCGCGCAGTAGGTGGTATAGCTCTTAGCAGCCCCATCAGTCAAACAAATCAGTAACAGCTTGCACTGTACGTGTTTGAGCATTGTCCTGTAAAATGATGGTCAGGTCCTGCAGAAAGTATCATAACTTCTGTCTCTAAGCTCGTGGTAGGTTGTGTTCCAAAAATAAACAGCATAGAGACAGAAGTGATGACACTTCCTGCAGGACCTGACCATCATTTTGCAGGACAATGCTCAAGCACGTACAATGCGAGCTGTTACTGATTAGTTTGAGCCGCCGGCCGCTACGGTCGCAGGTTCGAATCCTGCCTCGGGCATGGATGTGTGTGATGTCCTTAGGTTAGTTAGGTTTAAGTAGTTCTAAGTTCTAGGGATAGATGACCTCAGATGTTAAGTCCCATAGTGCTCAGAGCCATTTGAACCATTTTTTTGATTTGTTTGACTGATGGGACTGCTAAATGCTATACCACCTACTGCAGTCCCCTGACTTAAGCCCTCGTAAGTGCAATTCGATTTCTAAACTGAAGCAAACACTTCACGGCATTCGCTTCAGAACTGCTACAAATTCGTCGGGCAATAGACCGCGCCGCTCGAACTGCCAACACAACTGGCATTGCTAAGAATATCCGGCGACTTCCTCATCGCTGGCAACGGGTTATATACAATGCTGGTGACTACTTTGAAGGCCAGTAAAACTTTGAAACACGTATCTATTTTGTACGAGCTGTAAATAAATCGTTGCCACTATTAAAGTTCCAACTCTCGTATACGACGCTATCAAAAATAAAAACCTGTACTGTGTTATGTTGCAATATAACGAAGAACTTTATTACACTAAGTGTTATAAAAGGGCGTTACTGTGGTGTCACAATTTTTAACGAATTTGTAAACAATTCGGAGAGCTCTTACTATCCTGCAACAAATAGCGATCAAATAACTTTCAAAATCAGCTTTAGGACATCACACCGTCAACTTTCCTGCTTCAAAACCAGGTTTCGTTTAACTAATCTTCCGGTTAGTGGAGCGAGTGGCAGCGGCGTCGTGTTGTAAACGGAATTATGGGTCACGGGGTAACGCACTGCAATGTGGCCGGCTATTGTATGCAGACGGTTCGGTGCCCGCCAGCATTCTCGTGGCCATTCAGGAGCTCTTACTGTTCTCCGACGCTCTCCCACGCTTGTCCTCCGAGCCTCGCCGTTACGCCGCTCGCGCCGGCCTTTTGACGGTTTGACGGCATTCAGTTTCTCCGCGTGGCGCCCGTAACAATAGACGCGACGTCGACCCAGAGAGTAAATTGTGCAGCGGCCGTCTTCAATGTTTACGACTTCACAGTGATTGTAAACAAGGAGACTATCACGTCCACTCGGTGGCGTCCCCAGCTAGGATCGCAGATATACGAGAACGAGGGCTCGGGAATTGAACTGTCCGTTTAGGAATGCCATGCATCAAACAGAACACCTCTTTAAGATGTCAGGCGCTATAGGAAGACGTTTCGTAACCGTGAATTACAATGTGACTATTACAGGTAATTTGCCCGCGAGAATATTTTTACATAGAAGAATAATTGGAGGGTGCCCTGAGTTTATAACCTGACATATATGTATGAAGATCGTATCTGTTCTTTCGGACATGACCGAAAGAACAGATACCATCTTCATATATATGTAGTTAAGGCTCACCGGCCATTTGACCATATTCTTCTGTGCGAATGCACGAACAGTGCCCGAACGGGAACCGGCGGTAAAGCCGCGAGTAGTGGGTGTAACGGGCAGGATCACTATGAATATAGTGCGGGACAGTAAGTTGTGCATGTGGGTCCCACGGGAGACGTTCCAGAGATAAGTCCCTACAGTCGCACTATCCTCTGTGTGCTCGGTGGCTCAGATGGGGCCGGCACGGTAACTCAGCGTGTTCGGTCAGAGGGTTAGCTGCCCTCTATAATAAAAAAATAAATAAATAAATAAAACAGTTAATGGATCAACGACGAACTGAAACGGGTGTCTTGCGACGTACACCCCGAGCAGATACAACGAACAAAAACGAACAAAATGAGATTAATAAAAAAAAAAATGGATAGAGCGTCTGCCATGTAAGCAGCAGATCACGGGTTCGAGTTCCGATAGGGGTACACATTTTCAACTCTCCCCGTTGACTTACTTCAACGCTTGTATGCAGCTAGGGGAACTCATTTCATTGTAATTTAGAAACTGATTTTCTTGTCCCACCAAAACACAGCTAAGCAATAAGCCTCCACTGTCCTTAAATGATAACAGCGTGCTCACCGAACATCACCTAAGATGCCATTGAACAGTAGTATTGATGCGCCACGTGGCCGACACACATTTTTCTCTGCCGTTAACGACAGCTTTCGAAATTGGAGCCGCTTCTGTTTTTCCAGGTAGCTGTTTAGTAGTTCTTCTTACGCTAAGGGGACCTCACTTCACTACTCTAATCAGATCGTAATATCTTCTTCTTTTTTGTGAAATCAGGACCTACGTATGGCGCTCATGTAAGCTGACCACTCAGGTACGGAGGCAAATGCTTGTGATATTGGTGCAACGTTAGCGGGTTTCGTACAAACTGAGAACGATTTTATGCTGTCGTTGTAGCCTCCATTCTGAAGACTAAGTAGGCGCAACCCACCTTGCTAGCCACACAGTAGAGTTTCACGTCCTCATTAATGTGGCCGTCTGTCAAAAACCTGAATTACCATCTTTTGCAGCGCAGACCTGCAGGAAGAATTTCAGTGAGGTTCTGGAAGTTACCGACATGGCTCCCATGCTACTCAAGCGCCGTGGCCAGGAAGGCGCGAACAGCCCGATCGATGTGGTCCCACAGATTCTCGATTCGGATTAAATGAGGAATCTGGCGGCCAGGTTAGTACGGTGAATTCATCCTGGTGCTCTTCGAACAAGTGCACTGCGAGTTGTGTGATACGTTGCGTTATCCTGCTGGTAAGTGCTCCCGTGTTGAGGAAAAATCGCCGGCCGGAGTGGCCGAGCGGTTCTAGGAGCTACAGTCTGGAACCGCGCTCCCTCTACGGTCGCAGGTTCGAATCCTGCCTCGGGCATGGATGTGTGTGATGTCCTTAGGTTGGTTAGGTTTAAGTAGTTCTAAGTTCTAGGGGACTGATGACCTCAGAAGTTAAGTCCCATTGTGCTCAGCCATTTGAACCATTTTGAGGAAAAATCAAACTGCATGTAGGGGTCGATATGGTCCCCAAGGAAAGACGCTTACTTGTGTTGATCCTTGAGCCTTCCAGAATGACGTGATCACCCAGTGAATGCCGCGAAACATTCCCCAAACCATAATGTTCCTTCCTTAGGCTTGGACTCTCCAGACGATTGTTGTATGTTGTTTGCTTTCAGTCCTGTGAAGCATAGAACGTGATTCATCCGAAAAAAACTACATGTCCCACACTCGGTATACGTCAAGTTGCTGTACTGACATGCAAATTTCCGCCTTCATCGGCGATGAACAGCAGTCAACATGGGTACATGAACCAGTTACCTGCTATCGAGGCCTATACGCAGCGTGGTTTGCTGAACAGTCGTTCAGGAGATATTGTTGGCAGCCCCTTTGTTCATATGAGTGACCAGTAGCTCAACAGTTGCACGTCTACTTCTCTGCAGCCATCGTACACCCTTGTTATCTGTGGCCTCTTTCTGCACCACACCCGGCCACTGTGACCGAGCGGTTCTAGGCGCTCTAGTCCAGAACCGCGCTGCTGCTACGGCCGCAGGTTCGAATCCTGCCTCGGGCGCGTGTGTATGATGTCCTTAGGTTACTTAGGTTTAAGTAGTTCTAATGTAGGGGACTGATTACCTCAGATGTTAAGTGGGTAGGACGTCAAACGGGCCGACTTGGAGCAGGAGCGGCACCACAGGACATTTTAATTTCCACTGTCTATACTTTTACAAATAAATTCATAAAACTTTAACAGCATGACCAGGAAGGATTCAGGATTCATACTCTTAACAGTGAAGCTCAAAAAGTAACAAAACACATTTTTTTACATGTGAAATTTCATCTTTTTTTTCACTTACTACTGGCTGCATTTTTTGCTATAGGTACACTTTTCTTCCTAAGTAAGAGAGATTCTTCAATGACTTTTTCACAGCATTCAAACCATACTTACAGGTGTATGAAAAAATGAATGAACTGTTACATTTTAAACTTCATGTTTAGAAAAAATTCAAGTTTTATAGTTAATTATCTCAATTTTTTCCACAGGTTTTTAATAGATTTGGAAAATTCTAGAGTTTCATACACCTGTAACTACTGTTTGTATGCTATTTCTGGCCATGCTGTTAAAGTTTTATGAATTTATTTGTAAAAGTATAGACAGTGGAAATTAAAATGCCCTGTGGTGCTTCTCCTGCTCCAAGTGGGCCCGTTTGACATCCTACCCCCCATAAGTCCCATAGTGCTTACAAGGGAACCTCCCCATCGCACCCGCCTCAGATTTAGTTATAAGTTGGCACAGTGGATAGGCCTTGAAAAACTGAACACAGATCAGTCGAAAAAACAGGAAGAAGTTGTGTGCAACTATGAAAATAATAAGCAAAATATACAAACTGAGTACTCCATACGCAAGATAGGCAACAACAAGGATACTGTGAGCTCTGGAGCGCCGCGGTTCCGTGGTTAGCGTGAGCAGCTGCGGAGCGAGAGGTCCTTGGTTGAAGTCTTTCCCCGAGTGAAAAGTTTACTTTATTTATTTTCCCAAAGTTATGATCTGTCCGTTCGTTGGTTGACGCCTCTGTTCACTGTAATAAGCTTAGTGTCTGTGTTTTGCGACCGCGCCGCAAACTTACAGTTCGGAAAATACTCGCTGCCCTTGTTATTGAAGTCGCGAGCTTTATTTGCTGGATTCATATTGCTCACGGAATAAATCTCGCGTATTTAATGCACTCTCGTCCAAAGTAGCGAACAGTCAACTGCCAGCCAGGGAGCCTCGTTAGCAGGAATACTCTCTCTTCCGTGCGCTGACGTCGTGTGTTTCGATGTTTGTTTAGGTGTAGCGTCCCCATACTACGGTGCAGTTACCTCGCATCGGACGGACGGCCGGACAGATAATAATTGTCTGAAAATAAAAAATCAAACTTTTCACTCGAGGGAAGACTCGAACCAAGGACCTCTCGTTCCGCAGCTGCTCACGCTAACCACGGGACCACAGCGTTCCTGAGCTCACACCTTCCTTGATGTTGACTATCTTGCGCATGGACTACTCAGTTTGTATATTTTGCTTATTTTTTTCATAGTTCCACACATCTTCTTCCTGTTTTCTCGGTTGATCTGTGTTCAGTTTTTCAAGGCCTATCCACTGTGCCAACTTATAACTAAATCTGAGGGGGGTGCGATGGGGAGGTTCCCTTGTTAGAGCCATTTTGTGCACCGCAGCTGTCTCGGCGCCAGTTTTGCGCAGTGCCGTTTAACCATGGCGGAACCCGAAAAGCTTAAAATTCAGCCGTTTCGGAAATGCTTCTACCTTTAGCCCGAAAGCCAATGGTCACGCCCTTCTGGAGACATCAGATGAATCGCCCCATTTCCACGTTATGACAGCGACTGCATTGTGTTCCGCCCACTCTTCCCCATCCCCACCCGACATGCTTTATATGCCCTCCATTGCTAGTGCTGCCATCTGCTCCCTCTGAGTGGTTATTGCACTTTGATGTGAAACGTAGGTTGCGATGACATTAATATGACGGTACTCGTGTAATAGGTGTGGTTTCTCTTTACCTACGGCTGTGCTTTAGTACCATCATAGCAAACCCATGTTGGATAATGCTAAGAGGACAGATCAGTGAATCATCCAGACGGCTGCGCATGCAACTACTGAAAAGGCAGGCACGATATGTTAGTCCGACCTCTCCACAGACCCCCCCCCCGATGTGGTTGTTGCAACTACGATACGGCTGTTCGTATCGCTCAGACACGCAAGTCATCCCACCAAGGTACGGTCCACGGTCCGTGTGGAAAACAATTTTATGATCGCGTAATATTCTTCAGGGTTCCATTCCGACATAAGCGTCTCCCAAAGTATCGCTCTCTCGATACACCACCTTGAAAGTGTCCAACCAAAATTGTATCGTTTTATTCTGTGAAAGTATCAGTGATAAGATTGTTCTAAATTAATTATTCAGCAAACCTGCATCTGACTGCGTCTGTGAACTTGTTTCTTGCACTCCTCTATTTTGCCAGAAATGCAACATGTATTTGACTCAGCAATCAAGTTTAAGAGAATAATGTCGTTTGTGCAATGGCATTAATATGGTACTGGAAAATTGACTTTTGGCCATGATGTTTACTTGGTTCTTTCATTGGTGGGTAACTTAAGTTTACTACTCATTTTCATATTCAGTACAAGCAAAGGATGTGGATTTATATATATATATTGTTAAAATTGTAAGTCATACACAAAACCTACCATTTATAACATTTTCATAGAAGGAATCACTCTTATCAAAAATTTTACAAAACCCTTACTGCGTCAAACCTAGGACATACAGATCCTAACTCTGAACATTATCTAACAAAAACCAATTTGAAATGATTATATATCTTCTCTAAAGTTTGGTGAGGGGCAGCGACCTACCTTAACGCTGTCACCAGACGTCTGTTTCCTCCGGGCACCTAGCTGCGACTCTTACCTTAAAGCTGTCTGCGCACGCCGGTTTTTTTTTTTTTTTTGTTGTTGTTTTGCTGCGCACGCCCGGCTCTCTTAACCATCAAAGATCCTCCTACTCAAAGATATTATACTCGTTCCACCTTGCGGTTGGCAACTACCGACTATTTTCTGGAGCTACCCTGATCAGACCTTAGTACATACCTTTCATAACCCCCTGGTCCACTGGACCAGAATTTTGTGGGGGGATCTGTGCAGTTAGCACAGATTTCCCCACGAAATTCGTAAAGAAATACAGTGTAAGATACAATGCAAAGCATACACAGTATTCTAATTAAAAGAGTATTACACAGCAATAAGATTCACCAATAGAAACATAGAATGTGAAGTAAAGTGCATGATATCATTAGATTGTCAAATTGCAGTGAATCAAAGAACATAAAAATGTACAAAACAGAAACACATAAATTTAGGGCAAAGTCATCAGACGTTATGTTATTGATAGAAGTGTATCAAATACCATCAAAATTTACAAAACAGAGGAAAACAATGTGAGGTAAAATCGATAAGGTATTTAGATTTTCAATTGCCTCAAATAACATCAAAAGTTATAATATAAAAATGTAGAATATGGGGTAAAATGCAGAATATACTTAAATTTCGAAAGATAAGTGTATCAAATAGTATTAAAAGTTACAAAATAGTATAAAAGATATAAAGACTCTATATAGAAGTATAGTAATGTGGGGTAAAATACCTCAAATAACATCAACTTTATCAAACAGAAATGTAGAACGTGAGGTAAAATATATAAAATAGTTCTTCAGCCGCTAGAGGACGTATTAAAACTCATATTCAGACATGACCTTCAAACGTTCGCCAGTTTTTACACCGACGCTTTATGAATCGAAATGCTTTCTGAAATTTCAGATCACAGAGAATAAATAGGTTAAAAGCGAGGCTAGATCCTGAACTATGAGGAGGTTGTAAAAAGTTTTGTAGTTCATTTTAAGCCGACCACTTTATGAAAATGGTCGAGAATTAATGGTAAGCATCATTGTGAAGTGGCCGATAGTCACACAGACACAGATCTCAGCGTTTTACGTGAATATTTTCAGCGAGGAGTACCAAAAGATGGCGCAATTATGGTCTGGAAAATGATGTTCGTGAAGGAATTTCATTTTGATAAGCCTTTCCAGGGTAATCAAAGAAACCGATCGAGATGGCACAACCTATAAGCTGCAAGAGCTAAATATCCTCATAAGACATCCAGAATCGTCTCTTAATGGATCACAGCCGCTTCCTCTCCCTATTCTGATCAATTGCTCCTGCACTGCAACGAATTCGACATCGACGAGATTTTATTTCTAAGCTTTCTTCCTTCATTTTACAGCAATAGAAATGAGCATAACGATCATCTTTGAACTTCTTTGGTTCCGACATGAGCCGTGGTATTTAAATACTGCGCTTGCGTATTGGCTTGGGGTGGTAATGGTGCTACCCGCTTTCGTCATCGTAATTATGAAACTAACATAGGAATTCGCAACTACTTTCATGTACATCTACATACATACTCCGCAACCCACCGTACGGTGCGTGGTGGAGGGTACCCTGTACCACAACTAGTCGTTTCATTTCCTGTTCCACTCGCAGATAGAGCGAGGGTAAAACGCCTGTGTATATGTCTCCGTAGGAACCCTAATTTATCTTATCTTCGTGGCCCCTACACGAAATGTATGTTGGCGACAGTACGATCGCTCTGCAGTCAGCTTCAAACGCCGGTTCCCTAAACTTTTCAGTAGTGTTCTTCGAAACGATTTTCTTCTTCCCTCCAGGAATTCCCATTAGATTCCCGAAGCATATCCGTAACACTTGTATGCTGATCGAACTGACGTGTAACATATCTAGCAGCTCGCCTCTGAATTACTTCGGTTTCTTCTTGCAATCCGACCTGGTGCGAATCGCGAACATTCGAGCAGTACTCAAGAATAGGTCGCACAAGCATACTATAATTGGTCTCCTTTACTCTTTCCTAAAACTCTCCCAATAAACTGAAGCCGACCATTTGCCTTCCCTACCACAATCCTCACACGTTCGATCCACTTCATGTCGCAACGTTACGCCCAGATATTTAAACGACGTGAGTGTGTCAATCAGGATACAACTAATGCCGTACCCGAACACTGCGGGTTTGTTTTTCCTGCCCATCCGCATTAACTTACATTATTCTACGTTAATATCCTGCTGCCATTCATCACACCAACTAGAAATTTTATCTAGGTTACCTTATATAAATCTACAGTCACTTACCTTCGACACCTTCCTGTACTCCACAGCATCATCGGTGAACAACCACAAATTGCTGCCCACCCTGTCTGCCAGATCATTTATCTATTTGGAAAAAAGCAATGGTCCTATCACACTTTCCTGGGGCTCTCTTGATGTTACCCTATCTCCGATGAACACCCACCGTCGACGACAACTTACTTTGTTCTATCACTTGAGAAGTCTTCGAGCCAGTCACATATCTGGGAGCCTATTCTGTATGCAAGTACCTTCGATAACAGTCTGCAGTGAGGTACCGTGTCGAATGCTTTTCTGAAAACTGGAAACATAGAATCTGTTGTCCTCCATTCATAGTTAGCAGTACATCATGCAATAAAAGAGCGACCTGGGCTTCGCACGAGCGATGCTTTCTAAAGTCGTGCTGATTCGTGGACATGAGCTTTTCTGTCTCTAGGAAATTTATTATATTCGAACTCAGAATATGCTCTAGAGTTCTGCAAAATACCAATTTTAAGGATATTGGCTTGTAATTTTGAAGGTCCGTTCTTTTACCCTTCTTATATACAGGAGTCACCTGCGCTTTTTTTCGAGTCCCTCCCCACTTTGCGCTGGTAGAGAGATTCATGATAAGTGCAAACTAAGTAAGGGGCTAATGAAGTAGAGTATTCTTTGTAAAACCGAATTGGGATCCCATCCGGACCTGGCGACTTATTTGTTTCCAACTCTTTCAGTTGTTTCTCTACGCAGGGGTGCTTATTACTACGTCATTAATACGAGTCTCAGTGCGATGGTCAAACGACGGTACGATTCTCCTGCGTGTTTTGCTGTCCTCTACTGTCAAACCAGACTGGTCAACGAGTGACTGGATGGAAGCCTTAGACCTGCTTAGCGATTTCACACAGGACCAGAATTTTTTCGGGTTCTGCGCCACATCTTTAGCCAAGGTAAGACGGTTGTATCTGTTGTATGCTTTGCGCATAGATATTTTCAGACTCACGAATCTCTACTCATCCATGCCTGTCGTCCATTTACGCATCCTCTGTTGAACCGAGGGTGCAACAGCCTTTGCTTCCTCAGCATTCTCCAAATTTCGTTATTAAAACGCGGTGGGTCTTCTCCGTCCTTAATCCATTTACAAGGCACATACTTATCCAGAGCACGATTCACAATCTTTTTAAACTTTGGTCATAATTCCTCTATGTCCATCATTCTGAAACTAAAAAATGATTGCAGTTCGTTGCTAAGTGATATGCTAATAACTGCTTATCTGCTCTTTCTAGTAGAAACACTCTCCTAGCCCTGTTGACAGATTCATTAACTTCCGTAACCACAGTCGCTATGATGACATCGTCATCACTAATTCCAGTCTCCATACTGACACCATCTATAAGGTTCGGCCTGTTTGTAGCTACGAGGTCCGAGATATTTCCGTTGCGTGTGGATTGCCGAACTAGCTGCTCAAGACAGGTTTTTGAGTTGGCAATTCTCATAAATAACGTACGAGGACATATCTCGTGTGTAAGCGAATATGAAAAGAGAGGACTCTACATCCACGAGGAGCGTTTATCTCTGCCAGTGTATTTAGCCTTCTTCATTGAGAACCACCTTCACTAACTGCAACCATACTGCTCATGATCTAGAATGCGACATTGGTCGTAGTAGTTGGTACAGGTTATTCACTTCACATCATCCCTACTCCAATATTTGGTGTTTGCGTGATGACTTTCTACAGAAGGAAGCAAAAGTTCCAAGCTATTAAGTAACTCTACTTTTTACTGTTTGCTTGTCATACTTAGCGCCAATGTTTATAGTCAAGTGCATCTCTCTCTCATCATTATATTGACATAATTATGTGGCACTCCCTGAGAAAAGAAAGAAGAATGATCTCGCTCTTTGTTCACTTGTCCTCGCACCTAACAATATTCTGCTCGTATCACGATGGCAATAGAGGCATCAAATATCATTGTTTATTCACTCTTCACTGTATGTAATTAAAGATCATACATTATACACCAATATTATAACTTACAGAAGCCATCAAATGAAGGGGCTCTGTGGATAATATAGTGGACTGGCACCCGGAAGGCCCTCAAAATTTTGACTTTCCGTGGTTCACAAAAGTCACCTGAAATGAATGTTGGGATTTTTCCTTCGCCCCGTACGAGACTCGTCTCCATCTGTAATAGTCTTGTCGTTGACTGTAATCTGCCTCTCCCTCAATCAGAATTCCTCAGCTTGCGTGGTATCTCTCCACATATGTCCATATTTTAATTCTAAACATTTGTTAAGAGGGTCAGCCTCGCTCATTGAGCCTCGGATATGCTTTCCTTTTTTATCTATTTATTATTATTGTGATGTGTGCAAAAAGGAAAAGTGTCATATGCGCAGCACCTCGGTATCCAGTCCAGAAGATCAGAACATACTCACCAGCAAAAATTTGGCTCAAGCTCACTGCGCAGGTTGACAGTGAAACACTTTCGAAGGTACAAGCGTACAATAGCAGGAGTGAGAGACCTAGTACAAAAATAACATGCTGTGTTGAAGGTGAAGAAACCGTCGTTACTTGGCAAGGCGCTGTCGATTGCGTATTAGGACACTCAAGGTTTTGTGTACGTTGACTTTATGGCTCGATGGACATGAGCGAGTAACAGCCGCACGTGAATAACAGCGTCAGAAATCGTATCAGTGCACACACGACGGCATCGCAGCAATAATCGCGCAGCGTACTAGACTGGGAGGCAACCAGTATGGACTTAACCAGAAGAAAGCAAGTACTGTGGCTGCTATACAATAAAGCAGCGATGACATTGAATCGAAGTAAATAACAGAACATGTTTTAATTTCTTACTATTGATTGAAGACTTGTACGTTTAGATGTAAAGGTTTTCGCTAGAAAGCAAAGTATTTGCTGGTTAGAGCTATTTTAAGTCCCGAATAACTACATTCGATCAAAAACGCCATCATTAGAACATAAACAAAAATAGTTTAACAGTGTTACTTGCCCATACTGCTACTGATCCGGTTTCGCAGAAAACCCTCACAGATCCCGGTGTAAAGAGTGTTTTGCACAACAGTCACCTGATGATGGCTGAATGGTTGTCAGCCGAAATATCGTGGCAAGAAGTCGACGTTATCCGGCTGAAATCCCGAAACTTCACGGAATATTCCCAAGGTACTTTTTATCATGAATCCCACAAGTGAGTAAATGTACGCAGATGTCATAATTTTATTTGCTGGTTAGAGCTATTTTAAGTCCCGAATAACTACATTCGATCAAAAACGCCACCATTAGAACATAAACAAAAATAGTTTAAAGTGTTACTTGCCCATACTGCTACTGGTCCGGTTTCGCAGAAAACCCTCACAGATCCCGGTGTAAAGAGTGTTTTGCACAACAGTCACCTGATGATGGCTGAATGGTTGTCAGCCGAAATATCGTGGCAATAAGTCGACGTTATCCGGCTGAAATCCCGAAACTTCACGGAATATTCCCAAGGTACTTTTTATCATTAATCCCACAAGTGAGTAAATGTACGCAGATGTCATAATTTTATTTGCTGGTTAGAGCTATTTTAAGTCCCGAATAACTACATTCGATCAAAAACGCCATCATTAGAACATAAACAAAAATAGTTTAAAGTGTTACTTGCCCATACTGCTACTGGTCCGGTTTCGCAGAAAACCCTCACAGATCCCGGTGTAAAGAGTGTTTTGCACAACAGTCACCTGATGATGGCTGAACGGTTGTCAGCCGAAATATCGTGGCAATAAGTCGACGTTATCCGGCTGAAATCCCGAAACTTCACGGAATATTCCCAAGGTACTTTTTATCATGAATCCCACAAGTGAGTAAATGTACGCAGATGTCATGATTCAAATTCCGAATCGCTGAACGACGCCCAACACGAAAGTCGCGAAGTGACACTGCAGATCGTTCTTAACCCTTTTCTGGGATAGGAATAGTCTTTAGCAATGCAAGAAGTAAGTACCGGACGAGCTACGAGGGAGGGTCGCGGGTCGTACGTGGATAGCTCACTCAGTAAGAGCAGTGCCCGTTGGAAGCAAGTGCCGGCTTCGAGTCCCAGTCCAGCTATCTCAGATCTCACAGAAAGCGCAAAACAGTACACATTGAAATGTGGAGGGCGAGAAGTTCATTACGGAAAGTAAACAAAGCCTTGGGCTTGCTGCTTAAATCCTTAAAGTAATTCTTTCAAGAAAACGTAAAATGTTAGACTTTGTAGATGATCTAATCATCTTATGATAACAAATGCTGGTTTCGCGGAAATTCTTTGAAAGAAACTATAAGCATTTTTAAAAAATAAAACTAGTGACCTGTCCTGGATTCTCACAGGTAGCAGTTGGTGTCTACGGCTGGATGACTTGCGTGACGCAGCGGTATTAAATTCTACGTGTTAACCTTCCTCGTGAATAAGTTTATCTATTACTGAAAATCGTATCAAGCAGACTAAAACAGATCTTGAGATTAGCCCTCATACGCAAACGTAAAAAAGTGTTGGGTAAATTAATATATAATATGTACAGGTGCTGTATGTATAGATATGAATGGATTCTGGTCAAGTCGGCTGAAGTGGCCGTGCGGTTAAAGGCGCTGCAGTCTGGACCGCAAGACCACTACGGTCGCAGGTTCGAATCCTGCCTCGGGCATGGATGTTTGTGATGTCCTTAGGTTAGTTAGGTTTAACTAGTTCTAATTTCTAGGGGACTAATGACCTCAGCAGTTGAGTCCCATAGTGCTCAGAGCCATTTGAACTATTTTTTGATTCTGGACAAGCTTCATCGCTCTCCGTATTTGCGGTGCTGATTACATTACGGCTTTTCCCGCCAGGTACCATCTCCTCTTGTAACGTCTCCTTGTTTGTCTTTGGCTTATTTTTGATGTTGTCTTCTCTATGACGCCGCACTTACCTATGACATTCTCATTAGATTCAATCACGTCCAGAGAGATGAACTACGCCGTGTTGAAAATTTTTATGTCTACGCGGGCCTAAGTTCGTCTCTCATACAAAATTAGTAAAAAGTTTCACTTCTTTGAGTAAAAAAAATCAAACAGCTTGTGGCATGTAAAGCTCTCTTGTAGCGCTATTTAAAATAAAAAAGTAAGTTTGATTTACAGCTGTAGTTGTGATTTAATTAATATCGAAAGTCAGTATTTAATTTTGTAAGAATTTTTGCCTTCTGTTTCCAAGGATAAGCAGCATTACTTCCCAACCGCAGATGAGATCACGAAAAAACAGATATTTGAAAGATTTTTTTAGGCCTTCTACAGCCGGCCGAAGTGACCGTGCGGTTAAAGGCGCTGCAGTCTGGAACCGCAAGACCGCTACGGTCGCAGGTTCGAATCCTGCCTCGGGCATGGATGTTTGTGATGTCCTTAGGTTAGTTAGGTTTAACTAGTTCTAAGTTCTAGGGGACTAATGACCTCAGCAGTTGAGTCCCATAGTGCTCAGAGCCATTTAGACCTTCTACATCAACAGACGGCTGAGGAGGTGGTACCCTGAAGCTGGCCATATAATTGCTTCCGCGTTGCCACGAGATGTCATTCCAAACGCCAATTAAATGTATACACTCATCATTGTACACTCTTTAGAAAGATAAAAAATAGAGAGAGAGAGAGAGAGAGAGAGAGAGAGAGAGAGAGGAGAAAAAGCTTCACAATTTGTACAAGTCAATAAAGCGTTAGTCAACCTCTGGCCCTTATGCAATCAGTTATTCGGCTAAGCATTGATTGAAATAATTGCTGGATGTCCTCCTCAGGGGTGACGTGCCTCCGGCCGCTGTGGCCGAGCGGTTCTAGGCGCTTCAGTCCGGAACCGCGCTGCTGCTACGGTCGTAGGTTCAAATCTGCCTCGGGCATGGATATGTGCAAAAACGAAAAGTGTCATATGTCCTTAGGTTAGTTAGGTTTAAGTACAGGGTGATCAAAAAGTCAGTATAAATTTGAAAACTGAATAAATCAGAGAATAATGTAGATAGATGGGTACAAATTGACACACATGCTTGAATGACATGGGGTTTTATTACAACCAAAAAAATATAAAAGCTCAAAAAATGTCCGACAGATGGCGCTTCATCTGATCAGAATAGCAATAATTAGCATAACAAAGTAAGACAAAGCAAAGATGATGTTCTTTACAGGAAATGCTCAATATGTCCACCATCATTCCTCAACAATAGCTGTAGTCGAGGAATAATGTTGTGAAAAGCACTGTAAAGCATGTCCGGAGGCAATGGCGTTGGATGTTGTCTTTCAGCATCCCTAGAGATGTCGGTCGATCACGATACACTTGCGACTTCAGGTAACCCCAAAGCCAATAATCGCGCGGACTGAGGTCTGGGGACCTGGGAGGCTACGCATGACGAAAGTGGCGGTTGAGCACACGATCATCACCAAACGACGCGCGCAAGAGATCTTTCACGCGTCTAGCAATATGGGGTGGAGCGCCATCCTGCATAAACATCGTACGTTCCAGCAGGTGTTTGTCAGGCAGGCTGGGGATGATGCGATTCTGTAACATATCGGCGTACTCTCACCCGTCACGATAGCAGTTTTGCTGTCCAGCGCCATCCGTCGGACATTTTGTGAACTTCGATTTTTTTTTTTTTTTTATGTGCTAATAAAACCCCATGTCATTCCAAGCATGTGTGTCAATTTTTACCTCTCTATCTACATTATTCCATGGTTTATTAAATTTTCAAATTTATGCTGACTTTTTGATCACCCGGTAGCTCTAAGTCTAGGGGACTGATGACCTAGGATGTTAAGTCCCGTAGTGCTTAGAGCCATTTGGTGACGTGGACATATTGTCATGCTGGGTACTTAGAGTGTAAAATGCTCCAGTTGGGAAGAGGGAGAGATTCGGCGACCTTGCTAGCCAATGTAAGGTTTGACAAGCATGAATGCTATCGGTAGGAACTAAGATTGTTGATAAAACAACGATGTATCGATATATCGATATTATTTCCATAAAATATCGGTTCATATCGGCGATAATTTTCCCACCGATATATAGATAACGAAATGTCAGTATCAGGTGTTAATATTTTTTTATTTTACATTATATTTCTTTCGTATTTTTCGTTAAATGTCTGAAATAATTGTTTGGATACTGTAGTACAACAGATTTTTACCTTTACCGTGTGAAGGAGTCTTACTATTTTTGAGCTTCCGTCACGTCCAGTCTATGTGATGAAGTATAGGTGGCACAGAAAAGAAGTTCCATTACACTGGAGGCTGGCGAAGTGAACAAAATACAAGATTCCCAATGTGAAGAAATAGCACACTAGTTGCTTTAAAAAATAATTTTTAGCGCAACTAGCGTGCTATTTCTTCACATCGGCAGTCTTCACAAACAGCTATTGAAAAAAATGAACAAAAATCTAAATGACAAGCTCGGTCTTTCTGTGGGCGGAGACGTGTGAGGGGAAATTCTGACGAAATCGGCGCTCGGCGCTACCAACAGGAACTGCAGCATTTAACTTCACCACGCATTTTTGACGCTAGGGAAGTCGACATGAATTGTTCCGGACAAATCCGATACGTGACGAAACCGAAAGACGGACTCATCGGACACGTTTTATTGTTCCACTTATATGCTGTTACCATCGCTGGCAAAGTGGTAGTCACCAAGCGTGAAGGTTTTTTTTCTTGGGGGGGGAGGGAGGGTTGTTAGGGCGCAAAATATCGAAGGTCATAGGCGCCCAGTATAGAACCATAGAATGCTGGGACCACGAGGGTAAGAAACCGTTTCGAGGTCCAATACAGAACGGAAGAAAAAACAAATCTAAAACGTCAAAACGTTACGGAAGAGTATCTAAAAGATGTCGATAAGACACCGGAGTCACCAGGTAGAAATCAAATCTCTTTTGTCATATTACTGATTTTTAAAAAACTTAAAACGCGGGCCTCAGCTCGCACTTCATCCACTAAAATGTCCGGCAAAGCGGGCGGTAGCCCGACCCTGAGACGTAAGTGGCTAAAGTAGGGGCACAGGATCATGAAATGTCTGACTGTTAATGGCTGGCTACAGAAAGGACAGCTGGGTGCAGGGTAGCCACTCAACAAGTGGCGGTGACTAAAGCGGCAGTGCACTATTCGCAAACGAGCTAACATTACTTTCTCAGGGCGAGACGGCCAGGAGGAAGTCGACCAGGCTGTTGGGAGAGGTTTGACTCGTCTGAGTTTTTCCTATGATGGAAGCACCAATTGTCATGCCAAAGTGACATGATACGCCGAGAGAGAGAATTACCAATATCTTGCGAGGGAACAAGTAAGAGGCGGGCCGACCGAGATGGGCTGTGGCCTTGGCTGCAGCAGCAGCAGCGTCATCCCCAGGCACACCGACATGGCCAGGAACCCACATGAACAGCACTTGGACTCCCCCATCCGGAAACAATTGGAGGCAGTCCTGGATCCGTCGAACGATGGGGTGGACTGGATTGGGATCATCCAGACTGGCACTGAGGGAGTCAGAACAAATCGCGCAGAGAGTGGGCTGGTGCCTCCGGACGTAGTAAACAGCCTGATAGAGGGCAAAAAGCTCCGCGGTAAAAATTGTGCACTGGTCGAGAAGCCGGTATTGAAACTTATCATTCCCGACAACAAAAGCACAGCCAATACCGTGGGCGGACTGGGAACCATCAGTGTATAAAAGTATGCTATCGGCAAGTTGTGAGCGAAGTTCGATAAATTTGCAGCGATAGGTCAGCTCGGGAGTTGAATTCTTCGGGAACAAACTGAGGTCAAAATTAACACAAACCTGTGCCTGAAAGGTTGAACGTGCATTGTTTTACTTTCAGTTCTTGCCCTAAGGGGGATAAGAAGACTGCCAGCTTGTTGATGTACGGAATATCTAATAATAAATCGGCACTTAAATATACAGCTCTAAAACTGTCAGTATATTTACTAGGATTTCTTCCGGTGTGCGGGCCGACATTATCTTGCAGAAAAGTAAGCGCAAGATGACTTGCGACGTTACGATCGTAGATTTCCACTGTGCTGTAAGGGTGTCACTTATGACAATACAGGAGTTCTGCTATGAAAATAAATGGCACCCCGCACCATCGCTCGTGGTAGTCGTGCCGTATGGCGGGCGAAAGTGATGTTGGTATCCCACTGCCGTCCAGGGCGCCTCCCTGCAATAGTTTCTGAGATTAGGCTTCACATAGGGACAGGAAACTTCAACTTAGTAATGTGCTTCGATCTAGCCTCATGATTCGTTTCTTTTCTGGCTGGGTAGCACCATTTCCTTCCTTCATCGAAGTATTACACAGTACGTAGTTAAGGTACGATGAACGATCTGAAGTACAACATACAGCCGACATTTTTCCTTCGTGCTCGTATCACTGCAGGTCGATCAGAACACCACTGAAACAGTAGCCTCCGGTATGCTATTAGCAGTAATGCGCGGAGTACAGTTGAAGGCAAAAAGCTCCTGATCATATTTTTTGCGACGTAAACAATGCAGAGTATTAAATCTCGTGGTGGGGACGGGTTATCGGTGAGCGCCGCGCAATGGGTGTCCGCCCAACTGTGGCGACAGCTAATTGACTCCGGCCCGCTCTCTGTTTATCGCTGGGACCGGCGCGCTCTTGTTCTTTTTGCACGTGAACTGCACCCCGGCCATCACGGCTGCAAATAGCTCACGCGGCCCAGCACTGCCGCCGCTGCTAGACGACTTTGATTAATGGCGAGCCAGCGCGGCTCTAGGCTGCGAACTCGTGTGTTCCCCGCTGAGGCTGTCTCAGCTTGGGGTAGGAACTCGGCTGCATTCGACAACGCTGGCCACCTCGAGTGCACGTCAAGGACAGCGTCATTATTCCTCCACACACCTCTCCCTCCCTTCCTCCTCCTAACAACATTCCTGTACGAATTCTTTCCACGCAATCCCATTAAAGTGCTTAGAGATAATCGGACAACCAAGTTAGCCCGCACTGCGGAAAGGCCAGTTAGCAGTTTGTACATATTTGGATATTCTACGAGAACCGGTCAGACAACGGTTCCGTGAGCTTCAAGTAGATCTCTCTGCCTCTGATTACGCAGTTGTCGACTGGGTGTTAAAAGAGTATCGAATCGTTTCGTATGTTAACCGGGGGCCCAGAAACGACGGAGAGGCTCCGTCCCCGCCGCAGCCGCAGTGGTCCACAACCCCACGACAACTACTGCAGTCCACTTCACTCCTCCGCCGCCCCAAACCGGACCCAGGGTTATTGTGCGGTTCGGCCCCCTGTGGACCCCCAGTGAGCGTCTCACACCAGACGAGTGTAACCCCTATGTTTGCGTGGTAGGGTAATGGTGGTGTACGCGTACGTGGAGAACTTGTTTGCGCAGCAATCGCCGACATAGTGTAACTGAGGCGGAATAAGGGGAACCAGCCCGCATTCGCCGAGGCAGATGGAAAACCGCCTAAAAACCATCCACAGACTGGCCGGTTCACCGGGGTTGTTAGTAATCTGACACATTCCTCTCTGTCCTACTCCTTTTCTTCATGTAAGGGTCCCGCGGTCTCTCCAGTGACTCGTTTACAGGATAATAATGTCATTATGATCTATTCGGTTTGTTACCCAGTCACCTTTGTCTACGTGAAAATACCCTGCAACAGAGAAAAAACTAATATGAAAACACGAAAACGTGAAATACAAATACTGAGTAACGCGACATTACCGTGATGTTTACTTGCAGGGCGACAGCTATTGAACAATATGAAATAAAATCGCCATAACTTCTGAATTGTTTGCGTTATGATGTTCAAATTGCGCGGTTGGCCGCGGGACATGATGAGAATTAATATGTGCTGTATGGCTGGGCTTAGCGGCCAAGCCCACTTTAATTTGGATACGTTCGACAATAAACAAAATTGACGCTTTTGGGAAACTGGGAACCCGCTTTTCGCGATCGAGAAGTCTCTTCACCCTCAACGGGTGACTGGACTCGCATTCGGGAGGACGACGGTTCATTCCCGCGTTCGGCCATCCTGATCTAGGTTTTCCGTGATTTCCCTAAATCGCTGCAGGCAAATGCCGAGATGGTTCCTTTGAAAGGGCACGGCCGAGTTCCTTCCCCGTCCTTCCCTGATCCGATGGGACCGATGACCTCGCTGTTTGATCTCTTCCCCCAAACAACCCAACCCCTCAACGGGTGACTGTATGGTATGCAATGTCCAGTCAGGCAATAGCCGGTGCGATATTCCTCGATGGCACGGTGGCTACCGAATGGTAAGTGAAGGTTTGGAAAATTATTTCCTCCCCATTATCCAAAGCGACTCTGATTCCGACAAGAAGTGGTTCACGTAAGACAGAGCTTGACCCCATCGAAGCAGGACAGTGTTTGATGTCCCGGAGGAGCAGTCTGGGGGCCGCATTCTGGCTCTGCGGTAACCAGAGGCCACTGGCATGGGTCTCGATAGACCACCATATTCTCCGGATCTGAGCACATCAAACTCCTTTTTGTGGAGCTGTTAAGAAGACAAGGGATACAGAAATAACGCCAAAACCATTGCTGAGCTGAAAACAGGCATTCAGGAAGTCATCGACAGCATCTGTGTTCAGCATTCCAGCGGGTCATGCAGAATATTGCTATTCGTCTGCGCCACATCACCGCCAATTATTGCAAGCATGTCGAACCTTTCATAACCTAAATCGGAGTTGAATAAATTTACGTTTTTTTCGTATAGCTCAGTTTTTTTCCTGTATAATGTTATTGTATAGTGTGAGTTATGGAAATACGCCTTATACAATAACATTGTGTGTTTTACATGTCTGGACGGATTAAAGGTAGTTAGCTAGCCGTTAGTTTCATGCTCCGTAGATCCCGTTAACGATTCTTTTTATCTAAATGATGAGGAACATGTCAGTTTACAGGATGTGTATACATTATTAGTTTTAACATTAATGAAAACATTACCATTTTTAGTCCTACTCACGTAACTGCGAATAACCCTTTTTTTTCATTGGCTGCCAGTATTTAAGTGGAAACTCGTCGACAGAATAAAAGGAGTTGCCCGGGTGGAATGATTTTACATTAGATTTAAGAAACTCTGCTTCGTTACCTGTCAGAGTTTTATGTTAAATGGCAAATGATCAACAATTTTTGTTGCTGCATATTGAACTCCTTTCTGAGTCACTGACAGCTTTAACAATGCGTAATAAAGGTATTTTTCTCCCTAGTGTTGTTGGGACGGACAGCAGTGTCCTTCTCAAAATGCGATGGATTATTTATGACGAATTTCGTTAGCGAATATATGTATTGTGACGACGCAATTAAAATGTCTAGCTCCTTTAATAGGTACCTACACGACGTTCGTCGATGAATACCATACAGTATTCTGACTGTTCGCTTTTGTGCAAGCAAGACTTTCTTCCTAAGTGATGTGTTGCCCCACCCACCCCCATGGGATTTATTGTAACACTAGTATCATCTGCAAAAAGCACCAATTTTGCTTGCTGAGTGTTAAATGTGAGGTCGTTCACAGATGCTTACAGTTGGACCCAAAATTGAACTCTCTTTGTGATTATGTTTTGTCCGAATCACCAAAGTTTTCTACTTTTTAGACGTTGCCTAACTTATAATTATTACATGCCTCGAAGGATTAAAACGACGATCATATCGAATGTCCATCTATGGCGCTTATCACATAGTGTGTGTGTGTGTGTGTGTGTGTGTGTGTGTGTGTGTGTGTGTGTGTGCTAGAGAGAGAGAGAGAGAGCATTACGAGATGTGGACAAGTGTAAGGTATGGATGTTTGGGTTGGCCCTGGAGGTGTCCTCGCACAGCCAAAGTTGTTGAAGTGATCCTTCACTTTAAGCGGTAAATTCGGGTCCGAGTTCCAGTTAGCGCAAATTTTCGGACGTCTCCGATAAATAGTACAGCTGAAATCTATTCTGATTTGTAATTTGCAAATCAAATTTCGTAATGTGTACTGTGATGTGGCTGCCATCGCTGTGGGGTTGACTTGGCAAAGCGTCGTTGTGCCGCTCTCCGATTGTATTCATTGAACTCATACGCGCGGTACAAATCGACCAACTTATCGATAACTGACCTATTCACACTGCTGCGTATCAGTGTTAACGTAGAAATAAGACTACCGGGAAAACAAATCCGGGACAGAACGAGCACTAATGAATGCAAAGTGGGCATTACTGCTGTCAAGAGCGTTACCGTGACTGAATGGAACAAGTTTTTTTTCCAAATAAGACAAGCGCAAACAGCCGATATTGCATTCTTGTGCAGATATTTTCAGATGCAAAGAAAGACTGGGGTAGGAAAGCAAAGCAAATGCACTTACTCTGTAATGGGCCTCCGGTGACCACGGATTCCTTGTCTCAGAGTACTCAGAAAATACATACTTGAACAACCTCCGAAATGTTGTCTGAGGAACTCCGAATCACCTTGTACTGCACACTGAGAACGAATTATATATGCACTGGTGACTGAACTTACCACCTACACATTAGCAGTAGCTGTCTACTTCTTAGAGGAATGAAACTTCAAACACGTAGTGTTACTGGCGGCATAAGACCAATTTCAACATCAAGACTGTCGTTAAATTAAAGAAACGCTGAGTGAATAATGTAAAGGCCCATTTCCGCTAAGGTTTCATGAATTTTCAGCAGCTTGTAGAGGAAGGTAGCTGCGAACTAATCAAGCTTAATTAGATGGCTCGTACCGGTCTTGTTTAAATTATTGAAATGTAGTAAATCTTCTGTTCTTTATTTATGAGGCTCTCCGATTAAGTGTCAGACTTCCTACTCTCTGACTGTGGTTGAAAACATAAAAAGACCTCGGCTGTTAATAACGGTTAGCGAAAAGCTGGAGATTCGAGAAACTACGCAGTAAACATCTAATAAAATATCATAAATTATACATTTCAGTTATATGCAATGTGATTTTTAGGGTTCCATACCTTAGTCGATAAAAATAGAATCCTTATAGGGTCATTTTGCATGTCCGTCTGTCTATCTGCTGTCTGTCTGACTGTTAAAACACATTTTCCTCCGGAAATGGTATCTCAAACATTGAGGTGTACGGCGTCTTGTCACTGTAAAACATTTAAACTGCTAAGTCTATGCAATCAAAAGATACGGCCGTTCATGTCACATATTTTGATACTCGCAAACTCACTCATCAAAACCTACATGTTGACCCGGCATCATGAAATGTTCCGAGAATCAAGGTTTTACGCTGCAAATAAAGGAAAAATATCCTAAAATTGTCAAATTGTAATTGGATCACATAAAAAATATCTTTTTACCACTGTAACGTACATTGCCATCATCATTCGTCAAAAGATTAATAGAAAAATATTGCTGCATGTAAACACAAAATTTAAGTTGCACTCATGTTTTAGTAAATATGTAAAAATATTTCGTTAAATCTTTTCTCTCTACATGTGTAAACTGAAGTTCCCTGCTTGCTTCTTTCTGTATGTCCGGGCTTGTCTCAGGAACTACCGTGGAGATTTCGATACGATCTTGGAATTTCTGTGATCGATGTCATGCCAATATTGATATCGACAACAGGCAAAAGTCATAGAGATTCTCGATTTCTGGGATGGATGAATAACATTTGTACATAATTCAAACTTCCAGGCAGATTAAAACTGTGTGCCGGACCGAGACTCGAACTCGGGACCTTTGCCTTTCGCGGGCAAGTGCTCTACCATCTGAGCTACCCAAGCACGACTCACGCCCCGTCCCCACAGCTTTAATTCCGCCAGTACCTCGTCTCCTACCTTCCAAACTTCACAGAAGCTCACCTGCGAACCTTGCAGAACTAGCACTCCTGGAAGAAAGGACATTGCGGACACATGGCTTTGCCACAGCCTTGGGGTTGTTTCTAGAATGAAATTTTCACTCTACAGCGGAGTGTGCGCTGATATGAGACTTCCTGGCAGGTTATAACTGTGTGCCGGACCGAGACTCGAACTCGGAACCCGAGTTCGAGTCTCGGTCCGGCACACAGTTTTAACCTGCCAGGAAGTTTCATATCAGCGCACACTCCGCTGTAGAGTGAAAATTTCATTCTGTACATAATTCAGTTTGTACCAAACCCTGACCGCACGAGTCCTACCTGCTGTTGGCCAATTCTTTTTTATGTATATTAGTCATTGTTTTCAAATATACCTGCAGTAGCGACATATCCTTAAAATGGTAACTTCTACCAAAACAATTATTCTTAAAAATACGTCAACGGATTTTCTTGCCCACTGAGTGCACTTAACATGGTACGAATTGATTTACCACTGTTTACCTGCTTTGTGAATTAACGAAATATTACTGCGAAATTCTCAAACCAGAAATTTAAAATATCTAAATTGTTTCAGTTCTTTAAACAAACACCTGTATTAACAACTTTTGCAATTATAGTGCGCCACAACCTCAAAACTCACTCTGAGACTTAGCACAATATAAAATTAATTTTAGCGAACGCTTTCCTACATCAAGTAAACAGACTTAAAGATGGCCTTTAACATTTACGCCATCACTTCGTCAAGTAAATTGACCTAAACTATTATAAGAGACACGATTAACTTTGCTGACATTCAGGGACGTTCAGGGACATATTCACGACCTTTACCAGAGTCGTAGTTATCCACGCCATCCTCAGATTCGTACAAATCGTCCCTGGAAAGCATTCTCCTGACACAAACACCACACGCATTACTATTAGTGGCAGCCACGTTTTTGGCACTTTGACGCTGTTTATACGCTCACATCCTGAGAGAGCTTCCATTAGCAAGAATCTGAAATTAGAGTTAGAGCTACCATTTCTCGGTTTATAGCGGAACTACCAACTGAAATCAACAAAAGAACATCATGTAACGTGTTTTAGTGCAATAATTCCGTTTCTCATCGGCTTCCCCTTACTGTTGCTTATAGACGATGTCTTTAACTGTGGATGTTCCCCTTGAATTGATATATTTTATATTTTAAGAGTGGTATTCATTCTGACAATTCGTCCTTAAATATTAGTTTAGTATCCTCGTCAAACACAATACTTCGGGTCAAGACTCTGAAGCGGCGTATGTAAATGCCAATATTACATATCGGTATTCAATGTACAGTAAACACAATCCTCTGCCAATTATTCCTGACTGAACAAAACTATATAACGAAAATTGAACACGAGGTACAAATAATGTATTACTTTCAAGACACGAGAACTATAATTCGGCAATACTACATAAAAGAACTGGGAAATACTTGTGGAATCAGTTGCAGAGGAATCATTCACCATACTATGCAACCATTGTCGAAATTACACCATAGGGGAGTACAGACGCAAATTGCTGCAGATTTCAATGCTGGGCCACAAACAAGTGTCAGCGTGCGAACTATTCAACGAAACATCGTCGAACTGGGGTTTCGGAGCCAAAGGTCCACTCGTGTACTATTGATGACAGCACAACACAAAGCTTTACGTATCGCCTGGGCCCGTCAACACTGACATTAGGCCGTTGATGACTCGAAACATATTGCTGGTCGGATGACTCTGGTTTCAAATTGTATCAAGCGGGTTGACGTGTACGGGCGTGGAGACAACCTCATGAATCAATCATATAAAATTAATTGTTGATAAGGCGGGTGCCAGGTTGAGATTCATTGGTAAAGTCCTTAGAAAATGTAGTCAATCAACAAAGGAGGTGGCTTACAGAACACTCGTTCGACCTATACTAGAGTATTGCTCATCAGTGTGGGATCTGTACCAGGTCGGGTTGACAGAGGAGATAGAGAAGATCCAAAGAACAGCGGCGCGTTTCGTCACATGGTTATTTGGTAAGCGTGATAGCGTTACGGAGATGTTTAGCAAACGCAAGTGGCAGACTCTGCAAGAGAGGCGCTCTGCATCGCGGTGTAGCTTGCTGTCCAGGTTTCGAGAGGGTGCGTTTCTGGATGAGGTATCGAATATATTGCTTCTCCCTATTTATACCTCCCGAGAAGATCACGAACGTAAAATTAGAGAGATTCGAGCACGCACGGAGGCTTCCCGGCAGTCGGTCTTCCCGCGAACCATACGCGACTGGAACAGAAAAGGGAGGTATTGACAATGGCACGTAAAGTGCCCTCCGCCACACACCGCTGGGTGGCTTGCGGAGTATAACTGTAGATGTAGAACCTGCATGTCAACAGAGAACTGTTCAAGCTGTAGCAGCTCTGTAATGGAGAGGGGGGGGGGAGGGATGATGTGAAGTTGTGTAGTGCAGATGTGGGACCTATGATACGTCTAGATACGACTCTGACAGGTGACACGTATGTAAGCATCCTGTCTCATTGCCTGCTTCCATTCATGTCCATTGTGCATGCCGACTGACTTGGGCAATTCCAGCAAGATAATGCGACACACCACACGTCCGAAATTGCTACGGAACACTTCTGAGTTTGAACACTTCTGCTGGCCACCAGACTCCTTAGACATGAACATTATTGAGCATATCTGGGATGCCTTGGATCGTGCTGTTGAGAAGAGATCTACCCCCTCGTACTCTTACGGATTTGTCGATATCCCTGCAAGATTCACGGTCTCAATTCCTCCCAGCACTACATCAGACATTAGTCGAGTCCATGCCACATCGCGTTGTAGCACTTCTGCGTAGTCACGGGGTCCTACACGATATTAGGCAGGTGTAGCCTACCAGTTTCTTTGGCTCTTCAATGTACTTATAGTGCATATTCCAGTCCATTGCCAAAGAGTTGTTCTGCCGGCTAGATTATACTTTTTACACCGTATTACATCCGGGGCTGAGTCTGCAAGGTAAATCGACGCTCGTGGTGAACGCCCGCAGATGTTCGCTGTGCACGCCAGTAACGCCGATGCAGCATCGGTGCGGTCTTATGGGTGGCCGGGGTCGAGGCGACCGCGGTAGGGTGCCATCTATTATGCAGCAGGGTCACCGGCCACCGGATACGGCGCCAAATGGCCAATTAATCCTGGCCGGCGCTCGGTTTTGCACGATAATCAGCGGCGCCGCCGCGGGCAGTTCGGGGGCGCCGGCTGCGAATTTACTGCGACACGCCGCCGCAATTGATTCGGTTCGCCTACTTGCTTCCGACGACTACCGCGGTCTGCCCAGGGGGGACGCAGGCCGGCTACTCGTAAATATCCACATAACCGATGCACCATTGCAAACGAGAAAATACACTACCCACCAAAAAAGTAAAACTGGCAGAAGACGTGGTCGAATGTCAAGAGTGACTGCGTACATGTTCACACCACCGGCGGCTATGTAAGTGATTACGGTTTCAATTATCTATGATAAGTAGAACGGTCACCAGAGTGGGATTAGTGTTCTGCATGTTTAATGTAATTACCCGGCCTGGTAGGATACATAAGGGGCTCGAAATGAATCAAACTCTGAGGCGACAAAAGCCGTGGGACACCTCCTAATATCGTGTCGGACCTTCGTTTTCTGGGCGTAGTGCAGCATCTCAACGTGGCATGGACTCAACAAGTCGTTGGATGTCCCCTGAAGAAATATTCAGCCATCCTGCCTCTATAGGCATTCGTAACTGCGAAACTGCTTTCGTGGCAGCATTCTGTGCACGAACTGGCCTCTCGATTGCGTCCCATAAATGTGATTCATGTTGTACGATCTGGTGGCCAAATCATTCGCTCGAACTGTCAAGAATGTTCTTCAAACCAGTAGCGAACAATAGTGGCCTGGTGACATGGCGTATTATCATCCATAAGAATTTCATCGTTCTTTGGGAACACGAATCCATGAATGGTTGCAAATGGTCTCCAAGTAGCAGAACATAACCGTTTCCAGTCAATGATCGGCTCAGTTGGACCAGAGGTCTCAGTATATTCAATGTAAACACAGCTTGCACAGTGCCTTGTTGATAGCCTGGGCCCATGGTTTCGTTGGGTCTGCGCTACACTTGAATCCTACATTCAGCTCTTACCAACTGAAATCGATACTCATCTGACCGGCTCCCGCATTTCCAGTAGTCGCGATACGGTCACTAGATATGGTCACAAGACCAAGAGATGTCGTCACAAGACCAAGAGATTCGTTGCAGGCGATGTCGTGCTGTTAGCAAAAGCACTCGCGTCAGTGGTCTGTTGCCGTAACCCATTAATACCAGATTGCGCTGCACTGTCCTAGCTGATACGTTGGTCATAGGTCTCACATTAATTTCTGCAGTTACTTCTCGCAGTGCTGCTTGCCTATTAGCATTGACAACTATACCCAATCGCCGCTGCTCTCGGTCGTTAAGAGCAGACCGTCGGCCACTGTGTTGTTTGTGGTGAGAGCTAATGCCTGAAACTTGGTATTCTCGGCTCATTCTTGAAACTGTGGATTTCGGTATACTGAATTCCCTAACGATTTCCAATAGGGAAGGACCCTTGCTTCTAGCTCCAACGGTCATTCCAGATTCATAGTCTGTTAATTCCTGTCTTGCGGCCATAATGACGTCGCAAACCATTTCACACGAATCACCTGAGTACGAATGACAACTCCGCTAATGCACTGCACTTTATACCTTGTGTAGGCGATACTATCGCCGTCTGTAGTACCCCATGACTTCTGGCAACTCGGTGTCTGTTGACTGTTCATTGTAAAGGACGCAGGGATGGGGATAATCGTGTGAGATAGAGTTATCAACACCAGCAGAGTATAGAAGACCTTTTATTGTGGGTCTTCTTTTGTCCAACTAATCGATCGTGTAATATCCAGATTTGTGAGGCTTTCGGATTTGACGGTGGCCCGATGTGGGACTACAAGGCAACTTGAGGGCAGGCATGCTTGTTGCTAAGGTCCCCGTCAACAATGTCTGAACACGACAGGTGACGTTCGCCGTATTGTGCACCAAGCAATAGTAAGCCCCTCACATCTGCGCTTGCCATCCCACGACCAGTATGGATTCCCTACAACAGTCTGTGTCACCCCGCACCATTGGTCAGAGACTAGCAGCTCCGCGGAGTAGCGAATTACTGTCTCATGAGTAGTGTGCTGTTAACACCACAGTACAAACGGCTGCGTCTGGAGTTGTGCCGTGACCGGGAAGCAAGAACTGCTGATGAATGACGTCATATCGCGTAAGCAGATAAATCACTGTTCTGCGCTTCGCTGGATGACCGTCATCGGCGAGTATGGCGCCAACATGAGGAGACGTCTCATTCCTCCAATGTTCTGGAGAGGCACAGCTGTATTACCATTGGTATCACGGTGTGTGGGACTATCAGAAAAGACTTCAGGTTTTGTTTGGCAGTAATTGAGGGAACTTTGACTTACAACAGGACATCATAGACTCATCGTCACCCTTATGTTTTATTACCCATGTGACAGTATCTTGTTGTTATTTTTCAATAGGACAATGGTCGTCCACGCATAGCACGTGTGTCTATGAATTGCCTGTGTGTGATGCTGAGGTACTCCCGTTCCTGGCAAGATCCTTAGACATGTCGCGATAGAACATGAGTAGAGCCAAATCGGACGTTTAGTATATTCAAGTGCCAGTGTCCAGAATATCAAGTGTCAGTCACAACACTTGAGGGTCAGCTTGCCTCAGGAGAGGGTACAGCGGCTATGGCAGCCTTCCCAGCCGAATCGGCGCGTGCATCTTGGCCAGAAGGCCAGAAGGGACACAACATTATACTGATGGGAGGGTTTGTACTACTAAGTTCTTTGTAAATTTGACTCGATTTTCTAATCACTGAAATAATGTCACATACTCTTTCTACCCATGAAGTTTTATTACGTTTCCTTCAATCCTTCGGGTTGATTTACTTTTCATTTCGGGCAATGTGTTGATGTTAACCCATTCCTCTCAATAGCCGAGATTGCTAACGCACGCCTGTGCGTTGTTGCTCGAATTAGTGTTAATTGGTTTGAATCCTAGGGGCGGAAGAGATTTTTATCCCCAGTATTTGCCCGCCCCGGGAGCGTGTGGAGGGTGGTAAAGTTGATGACTGTCAGGCTTTCGGCAAACTTTCTGGATTGCTCTCCAAAAATGTTCAAATATGTGTGAATTCCTAAGGGACCAAACTGCTTAGGTCATCGGTCCCTAGACTTACACACTACTTAAACTAACTTATGCTAAGAACAACACACACACTCATGCCCGAGGGAGGACTCGAACCTCCGGCGGGAGGGGCCATGCAGTCCATGACTTGACGCATCAAACCGCGCGGTCACTCCGCGCGGCGCTCTCCAAACTCTCCACTGTTTATCTTGGAGTGAAAACATGTGACACGTTGACGATGATTCACCGGTCGTAAGGCGCAGTTAAGATCTATGGCCCTCTTTGTGTTAATTGAGAAAATAAGGTTTTGTTTCGACACTGAATTTCAGCGTTTCCCTTCTCTCGTCATCACACAACATAAACGTCTCACCACACTATATACTCATCCATATGTACAGTAACCTAAACGTAAAAGATGTATTTAATACATATATTTCATATACAGCGAAAAAAGGGGCTATTTTCCGCCGAGGGTGAAAAACCTTACATCTTGCTTCATTTACATAACTAGATTTCTTGTGGGACAATGCTACTAATAACTTTCCCCACACATACATCGTGGCATTACCAAATGCTGGGCATAGAGGACTCAAAAGAGTTGGAACATTGTATAGTATTACAGCCCCCAGCGCTTATGACTTAGTTAAATCTTAGGATGCATGAAAATTTTCTGGCGTCAAAGGTTTTTTTACTTTATGTTTAGCTGTAATAGCGTGATGCTCTACAAACAGAAACAGAAGTAAGTGAAGCTCCTTATTCATATCTACCATGTTGCTTATAGAACGCGTGCGCCAGAACAGTTAGTACCAGTGAAGTTTACTGCAGTCACATTCTCACGCAAATTCTTTAAGGGATGAACCAGTTTTGGCTGATAAGTCGTCTTCAGTAGTCCATAGAAACATCTCGGCCGATGGCTACGTCTGAACACGGGGGGGATTCAATATTTACGTCAAGTTCCTTCTAGGGGAGTCCCTATTGCTGTTTTCCAGACGTCCAGAATTCACCATAGGCTAAAAGAAATTTTCTTCTTCAATTCAAAACCCGTCGTTTATGTTTCATCTGTCTTTGACTCAACTGATCAGATTAAGCTGTGTACGTTGTCTTTGCCAGTGCTATGATTTCAAACCCAGTACTTTTTTAGCCGAAGCGCATTGTGTAGTTGGAACTGTCTACATGGTAGTACATTTCTTAAACATTTCGGGGCCAGAATGTATCGATCTCAGAAGGCCTTGTAGGTAAGATGGGGAAGAGCACGTTCCTCAATATTGTAACAGAATCCCTTGTTTCTAATTGTTTTTGGGGTTTCAGCACTGGAAATATGAATAATAATATAGTTATATTAATTTCACTGCTAAAGAGCTCGATATAGCTCACTGATTTCTATACGATTCCAGATGAGTTGCTAGTTTTGACGTAGCAAGCTCTGTCTATCAACGAACAGGACGTTGTGTTTTCTCTGACCACATACAGACGTCAATATATGGTATACCTCGCTGTAAATACAATGACTTAACAAAACGTTCGTACGATCCATCGTTAATGTTACTGAAATGTATATATACATAATATATATTTGAGACTTGCGAAGGTCGAACGATATAGTTCCATTTGTTTTAAAAATAAAAAAAGTTTTTTCAGAGACACTCACAAAATTTGCTTACACTCTTAAATTACTTAATGTAGCGACATGACCGAGCGAGGTAAAGGCAGTTCTTAGCACACTGGACTCGCATTCGTGAAGTCTATGGTTGAAATTCGCGTCCAGTCATCCAGATTTAGGTTTTCTGTGATTTACCTAAATCGCTGCAGGTAATTGCCTAGATGGTCCATTTGGAAGGGCACGGTCGATTTCCTTCTTCATCCTTGAAACAATCAGAGCTTGTGATCCGTCCCTAAAGTCCTCGATGTCGGCGGGACGTTAAACCCTAACCATACTTTCCTTCTTTCTTCCATAGCAACATGTTTCCAGACATAAACAGCATCTTCAGGCTACAGTGGCAATGAAAGGCCATTTAACAAAAGTACACATAGTTGTTAAATTTGTTCTGTTAGTCTTCGCATATGTTGTGGTAATCTTTTTTCATATTGCCACTGTAGTCTGAAGATGAAGTTTATACCTCTAAACGTGTCGCTTCGTGGAGTAATTTAAATAAGTAAAGTAATTTTGTAACTGGTAGCGGTCTCTAAAAAACTTTTTCATATCCCGCAAAAGCCTATTTACCAAGGTGAGCTGCTTTAAGTGACGAACCTTGGAACACACTGCAAACCCCAATGTACAGTTGTGAAGACAATACTAGACGAATTACAGCGCGCAGAGAGGCGTTTGAGCAAAAATTTTGTTCGTTTTGTGCTATTACGAAATAGGCATGTGAGTGTCACTGATATGACACGCGAGTTGGGGAGACAATAATTATAATAAAGGCGTTTTCGTCGCAGCATGATTTTTTCACGAAATTTTTATCACCAACATTTTCCTCCAAACGAGAAAATAATTTTCTGGCGCTCACCTACATACGTTGAAATGATCACTGTAATAAAATTTGAGACATTAGAGCTAAGGGAAATAGGAAAAACCCTAGTAAGTGTTCATATGGGAAGTACCACCTGCCATGCCCTTCACAGTGTTTTGTAGAGCATAGTTGTGAATGTAGATGTGCACTGCTCCCGAACAAGTACGAGAGCCTTCTGAAAACTACTGCCTCAGGATGTATATGAAAACCCTTAAAGCTTCTCAAATAAAACAAACGTTATTGATACTTACACCTCTATTCTTTGTGCCTACGTGTCTGAAGTTCTCCGCTGCCAGAAGGCATCGAATTGTAGCGTATAACACGGCGGCGTTTAACGAACTACGTCGGTGCGTGAGGAACAGCTTACCGTTATAGTGTTTCGAATTCGAAGAGTTCGTCCATACATGGAGCTCCCTCTCCTTCAGCACGACAATGCAAGACGACACGCGACTACTGTGACTTCTGGAATAATCTGACTCTTTGGGTTCACTGTCTTCGATCGTCCTCCATACAGTCTCGACTTAGCTCCATCCGATTCTAATCTGTTTACAAAACTTAAAAACCACCTTTAGGACTTCAGCTTGAGACTGGTGAAGCTGTGCAAGCAGAGGTGAGATTGTAGCTCCGACAACGAAGTCAAACATTCTACAGTGACGGTATCAAAAAAGCCGATCTCTCATTGGGATAAATTTGTTTCTGGACAGGGGGCTTGTGTTGAGAAATAAACATGTAGACATAAATAATAAAGATGTAGAAAGTTGATAGCGTATGTTTTATTTAAAAGGCTGGAAGAGTATACACATAAATATTCGGAGGTATTACTTTCCAAGAAGCTCTCGCATAAGACTGCTAAGCTGCAGTGGTTACATGCAGGACTTGTGATTGGAAGAGTGTGTTTTCATTCACTATCTAGCTTACTGAACTGTACAAATACGAAGTAGTGGTGTCTGTATTATTAAGAAGTATGAAGCACAATTTTCCTTGGGACAAGCACGCACGTATTTATTCGCCAATATCAGGCCCTCGACTCTCAATAAATATAGCCTTCCTGGACTGGAATGTACGTACTGTACAGGATGTGAGACATAGACGATGACATACTGAAGTTTGGGTCTGGCCGTGATTCGTGCACTGATAGCCGAAGCGCCTAAGACGGCCGCTCGCGTAAAGCGGCAAATCTGGGCTCAAGTCACGCTCTGGCACAAATTTTCACTGTCGTCATTCCAGTATACAGCCGAAGGCGTGTCATATTCGCAACTAAAAAAGTATTTCCTTTACTGAACTATGCTCCAGTTATTTCTGTAACGCTTCGTTTAATATGTTATAATACGGGTGGTTAGAAACCATGTCACCCCTATTTCTAACGTTGAAACGCAATGGGCTAATGTAATTTAGGACACTACATCGCTCCGCAAGGCAGTGGAGAAGACAAGGGATCTCGACAGAATGGGGACGGGTGCACGAGGCGTTAGGAGAGAGAAGGGCGAGGTATGCATGTGGTGGTTGTGCCGGAGGTCGTCATATTGCGGGCCGTGAAGCGGCACTGGCGATCTCAGGCCCTGACGTAATGTTGGGCAGCGCTCTCTCGTTTGCACTCCGACGGTCCGCAAACACTTGTGACCGGCGGCCCTGGTCAGAGCGCAGTCTGCAAACAAATGAGCGGCGCCTGGCGGCCTTGCGCCTCCCACGTAGCACGTACGTCCGGCTGGCGATCGTCTTACGCGCACACGCTTGCACGCGGGCCAAGCGCGAAAGCGCAAGGCCCCGCAAACAAACACGCGGCCGTTTACAAAGGTGGCGTCTTACACACACCGTGGCGCCACCAGGCGCAGCGGACGGGCTATAACTGTCCGTCTGACAGACCGGTATGGGAAATTCTGACCTAGAAAACGGTTGCGTTCGCAGCACATTCTGGAGCGTGTATCTCTACCCAACATGAGAAGCACCCCAGGTGGGTGCCTGTAACAAATCATAAGTGGAAACGTTTTAGCAAAATCCGGCTACCGTCTTTTACAGCATTTTTATTATGCCTTGGTGCATTTGCCATTCACAGCGTGACCACCAGGACTTCACGTTTCATGTGATGACCCTGACTGTGAGGTAAAGACTTAACTGCAGTCTGAGAAATTGTGCTGGAATATACACTGCCTGATAAAAAAGTAATGGATCCAGAGGATGTGGTTGGCTGTCAGTGTAGTTTCTTACACACACACACACACACACACACACACACACATCGCCGGCGAGTATCTAAATGATTACAGTTGCAGTTCCTGTGACAGGTGACAGGTAGAACGGCCATCAGGCTGTGTCTTGTAACCGGGCCTATATGGGTATATGAGGGACGTGACCAGCGTCAGATATTATCTCTGAGAAGTACAATGAGATACCACATAGTCATGTGAGACAACGTCCGGCATCGACAGACTTTGAAGGGAGTCTCATTGTGTACTTGCTGAGGAGTTCAAATGGTTCAAATGGCTCTGAGCACTATGGGACTTAACATCGGATATCATCAGTCCCCTAGAACTTAGAACTGCTTAAACCTAACTAACCTAAGGACATCACACACATCCATGCCCGAGGCAGGATTCGAACCTGCGACCGGAGAGGTCGCGCGGTTCCAGACTGTAGCGCCTAGAACCGCACGGTCACTACAGCCGCCTGCTGATGAGTATTCCGGGCTGTATGGCCGTGGACGAAGAAACTTTTCGGTTCCTGACGTTTCGTGCAGAGCTGCGCTGGACACCTCCGGAGGTGACGCTCAGTCTTGCCGACTGACGAGTCGGACGTGGGTGAGCGAAATATGTACTGTGTAAAGTGGGCGTGGTCGAGTTTACTATTGATCAGCAGATAAGTTTTATCTCTGACAAAGATTAATTATCCTTGCCGATGACGTGTAAACGTGATCACGCCACCTTTACATAGTACTTACACTGAAGAGCCAAAGAAATTGGTATACCAGCTTAGTATCGTGTATGGCTCCCGCAAGTACGCAGAAGTGCTGCAACGCGACGTGGAATGGCTCGACTAATGTCTGATGTAGTACTGGAGGGAACGGACACCATTAATCCTGCGGGCTGTCCATAAATCCGTAAGAGTACAACGGGGTGGAGATCTCTTCTTAACACGACGTTGTAAGGCATCCCAGTTATGGTCAATAATGTTCGTGTATGGGGAGTGTGGTGGGCAGCGGAAGTGTTTAAACTCAGAAGAGTGCTCCTGGAGCCACTCTGTAGCAATTCGGGACGTGTGGGCTGTCGCAATGTCCTGCTGGAACTGCTCAAGTCTGGCGGAATGCACAATGGACCTGAATGCATACAGGTGATGAGACAGCATGCTTACATACGTGTCAACTGTCACAGTCGTATCTAGACGTATCCGAGGGCCCATACCACTCCAACTGCACACGCACCACACCATTACAGAGCCTCCACCAGTCCCCTGCTGCAACGCGGGGTCCATGGACTCATGATGTTGCCTCTATACCCGTACACGTCCATCCGTTCGATACAATCTGAAACGAGACTCGTCTGACCAGGCAACTTGTTTTCACTCCTTAACACTCCAATGTCGGTGTTGACGGGCCCAGGCGAGGTGTAAAGCTTTGTGTCGTGCAGCCATCAAGGGTACACGACTGCGCCTTCGGCTCCGAAAGCCCATATCGATGATGTTTCGTTGAATGATTCGCACGCTGACACTCGTTGATGGCCCAGCATTGAAATCTGCAGCAATTTGCGGAAGGGTTGCACTTCAGTCACTTTGAACGATTCTCTTCAGTCGTCGTTGGTCCCGTTCCTGCAGGATCTTTTTTCAGCCCCAGCGATGTCGGAGATTTGATGTTTTACCGGATCGTGATATGCACGGTTCACTTGTGAAATGGTCGTACGGAAAATTCTCATTTCATCGCTACCTCAGAGATGCTATGTCCCGTCGCTCGTGCGCCGACTGCAACACCACGTTCAAACTCAGTTAAGTTTTGATAACCTGTTATTGTAGCAGCAGTAACCGTTCTAACAACTGCGCCAGACACCTGTTTTATATGTGCATTGCCGACAGCAGCACCTTATTCTGTTTACATATATATGCATTTGAATACGCATTCCTATACCAGTTTCTGTGGCGCTTCCGTGTATTTCGCTCTCCGATATCCGACTCTTCAGTCGACAAGATTCAGAGTCGCCGGGAGAGTCTCCGAAGATGTCCAGAGCAGCAAATATGACATCCAGTCGTGAAAGTTTTCGTTGTATGAGTCTTATTGTAGGTCTTCATTTGGCTGGCTGATCGAATCGTATAATATTCAGATTTGTGAGGCATTCGAATGTGACAGTGGTCCGATGTGCCGGCCGGGGTGGCCGAGCGGTTCTAGGCCCTACAGTCTGGACCCGCGTGACCGCTACGGTCGCAGGTTCGAATCCTGCCTCGGGCATGGATGTGTGTGACGTCCTTAGGTTAGTTAGGTTTAAGTACTTCTAAGATCTAGGGGACTGATGACCTCAGAAGTTAAGTCCCATAGTGCTCAGAGCCATGTGAACCATTTTGAATCAAGTGGTCCGATGGCAGACTGCATGGAAGCGTGAGGAAGAAATACTTGTCTTCAAATCTTTGCTCACGACTGCCCACCACAAGGGTGGATCGCCGTAGTGTGTACCACGAACGCACTAAGCCAGTAACATCTGCACCTCCCATCCGTGAACAAATAATATTTTCACCACAACATTCTGCCACTTCCCAAACCTCTGTTCGGAGAATAGCAGCCGCTGGGATATGGAATAACCATCCCATCCGTAGATTGTCGTTAAAACCGCAAGACGAACAGCTGCGTCTGGATGGTGCCGTGACCGGGAAACAGACCGTTGATGAACGGCGTCGCACAGTCTTCAGCGATGACTCACGCTTCTCCACTATCAACAATGATCATCGTCGACTATTATGGTGGTGACCTGGGAAGAGATTCCTTTCTCCCAATGTTTTGGTGGGACACAGCAGAGGGATAGAGCTACGATCCACCAGGTACAACTACAGAAGATGGGTAACAGTATCTGAGGAACCTCTGACGACACAGCGCTACGTCACAGACATGTTGCGCCCTTGTGTGTTACCTATCTTGCGATAGTATAGCGGTGCACGATTTTTACAGGACACTGTTCGTCCACACATGCCATGTGCCTGTACGAAGGTGTATGCGTGATGTCGAGAAACTGTTGTGGGCAGCAAGATCCTCACATCTGTCCACAATAGAACATAACATGTGTGGAATCAGCTCGGCAGTCAATTACGTCCCAGTGCCAGTATCAGAGCCCGTTACAACAGTTTTGGGCCATATTGTCTCAGGAAAGGATAAAACAGCTTTATGACACCTTTTCCACTCGAATGAGTGCTTTCATCCAGGCCAGAAATGTTGCAAGTCATACTAATAAGTGGTAAATCTAGTCTTCCTTCCTTCTAATAAGTGGGCTAATACTGCCAAGTTCTTTACAAATTTGACTCAATATAGTAATCAATGAAATAACGTAGCATACCCTTTCAACCAGAGAAGTTTTAATTTGTTTCCTCCTCCCTTTCTGGGTACTTCACTTTTTCTGTCAGGCAGTGCAGGCTGACTTCCACATAAGGTAGATTTTTTTATTTATGGTATACTTGCAAACTTTATTTATTTATTTTGTATAAAACATTACAATGAAGTAATGCCTCATGTTCCACAAATTAAGTCTTCAATGATGGCACCACAAGTTTCAAATATATGACGAACTATCTGGACCTTATAGTACTAAAAAGACATAAATAAGTTAGATAAATGTAAATGTCGTGTGACTAGGGCCTCCCATCGGGTAGACCGTTCGCCGGGTGCAAATCTTTCGATATGACGCCACTTCGGGGACTTGCGCGTCGATGGGGATGAAATGATGATGATTAGGACAACACAACACCCAGTCCCTGAGCGGAGAAAATTTCGGATCAAGCCGGAAATCGAACCCGGGCCCTTAGGATTGACATTCTGTCGCTCTGACCTCTAAGCTACCGGGGGGCGGAAAATATGTTAGATGTAATATACTCAATGTTTAATCAATTTATTTACTTACATAGTCTTGAGAACTTGACAAGAAAATTATACCGTCGATTTCTGTCAATGTTTGTAATTAAACAGGAACATCTGCATTATGAGTGAAAAAAAATAAGTAAGTCGATTAACAAAGTGTGGCTGAATACTAGTATATGTAAGAATTTAATATCGAATATCATATGCAATTATTGTTACATAATACAAAAGATTGGACGAGTTTATTAATAGTGAAGTTATAGTGTAACCAGACTGGGTGCTTTGAGAGAGAGTGTGTGGTCGATTTTCGGGTTCGAATCTATAGACTGGAGATGGACGTGTCGCCCAGTATGCCATCGAGCCATTATAATATACAGACCGACGTTGCGCGAGTGTAATCCAGCAATTGTTTCCGAACAACAATAACGCGCATCCACTATCATCGGTAAGAACAACTGTTTGAAATAGGACTTCAGGGGAGTTTTATAAGATAAAGTGTCACCGTGGAAGCCCTCGCACTTGTATCAGTACCCAATGTCTTAACACTCTTTTGTTTCCAAGTGTATTTTCAACACAGCGGAAACTGTTCCCGTTTTGTTATTTCATGGCTTATTCCTCGATATAGTTATTTGTTAGGACTATCGTTAGTAGTATGTTATTCAATCTGTATATTGAGCAAGCAGTAAAGGAAACAAAAGGAAAATTCGGAGTAGGAATTAAAATCCATGGAGGAGAAATTAAAACTTTGAGGTTCGCCGATGACATTGTAATTCTGTCAGAGACAGCACAGAACCTGGGAAGACAGCTGAACGGAATGGACAGTGTCTTGAAAGGAGGATATAAGATGAACATCAACAAAAGCAAAACGGTGATAATGGAATGTTGTCGAATTAAATCGGGTGATGCTGAGGATATTAGATTAGGAACTGAGACGCTTAAAATAGTAAATGAGTTTTGCTATTTGGGGAGAAAAATAACTGAGGATGGTCGGAGTAGAGGAGATATAAAATGTAGACTGGCAGTGGCAAGGAAAGCGTTTCGGAAGAAGAGAAATTTGTTATCATCGAGTACAGTTTTAAGTGTCAGGAAGTCATTTCTGAAAGTATTTGTATGGAGTGTAGCCATGTATGGAAGTGAAACGTGGACGATAAATAAGTTTAGACAAAAAGAGAATAGAAGCTTTCGAAATGTGGTGCTACAGAAGGATGCCAAAGATTAAAGGGGTAGATCGCATAACTAATGAGGAGGTATTGAATGGAATTAGTGAGAAGAGAAATTTGTGGCACAACTTGACTAGAAGAAGGGATCGGTTGGTAGGACATGCTCTGAGGCATCAAGGGATCACCAATTTAGTATTGGAGGGCAGCGCGGATGGTAAAAATCGTAGAGGGAGACCAAGAGATGAATACACTAAACAGATTCAGAAGTATGTAGGTTGCAGTAGGTACTGGGAGATGAAGAAACTTGCACAGGATAGAGTAGCATGGAGAGCTGCATCAGCCGGCCGGAGTGGCCGTGCGGTTCTAGGCGCTGTAGTCTGGAGCCGAGCGACCGCTACGGTCACATGTTCGAATCCTGCCTCGGGCATGGATGTGTGTGATGTCCTTAGGTTAGTTAGGTTTAATTAGTTCTAAGTTCTAGGCGACTGATGACCTCAGAAGTTAAGTCGCATAGTGCTCAGAGCCATTTGAACTTTTAGAGCTGCATCAAAACAGTCTCTGGACTGAAGACAACAACAACAACAACAACATCGTTAGTAGTATCTTGTATCTCTATATCTCTCTGGCAACGAGTCCCTTAGAGTCTCACGGCAATGAGTGGACACGGATCGAAACAGACCACTGTTTTTCCCTCGCGAATTTGAAAATATTTTTTTACTCACTCCACTATTTACTCTGGTCAGATTGTGCTCTTTCTGCCATCAGACTAAACTCCTTACAGTTTACATTGTAGACATATTTATTTTTACGTGACAAGGACAACCACTTGCAGAAGTTGTGAGTTTGGTTGCTATCTTAAAGTGCATGAAATTATCTTCCTTACCAGTTTTGTTTTGACCACCCTGTACATCATAGTACGTAAATTATTTGAAATATAGCTATCTTACTGATTACAGTAACTGCAGTGCAGTCTGAACCCTAAAGACAAAAGGAACAACAAAGAGAACAAAAGAAAGGGGATGTGCTGAAAGAAGGCAAGAACTTAACATATGTTTAAGACCTGGTTAATTTAAGGTAACTGTGCCATTGGACACAGTGAGAAGCACAAGGAGAGCAACCCTTAATCCAAGATATCAGTCACTATATTTTTGAAATTAGCAAAGTTTGCACTTGTTCTGAATTTAAGGGGCAGATCACAACATAATCGAGTGCCCACAAGATAGAAAGACGTGTCTGAAAGCAGTTATGTCAGAAAGGAAAACATCAAGTTTAGTAGAATTCAAAGTTTGTGTGTATCGCGATTGTTGTTGAAGTAAGAATAGCACATTTGAGGACAGATATTTAGAGTCGTGGTCGTGAAGGACACAGTGAAGTAATCAGTTTCTTAAACGGAAATGAGACAGAAGTAAGTTGCCTGGCTGTGACATTTTTCACATCTCTTCACAGTAATCGATGAAGGGCAAGATTACCCCTTTATCACTTCTCTTTTGATATCTCTGAAAAAAAAATCCCTTTATATATTTTGTGAAACACGAAGTGACAATTTTCATTAAGAGAAAGATGATTTAGTTTCATCCTGGCCACCATTAGTAAGGCTTTACTGCTTGCGGCTCAGAAAAGGAACTGTCGTGGGAGTGTTTATGTCGCTCTTCTTTTACGCGCGACCTCAGACAAGCCGAGGGGCCAGGTGGCCAGGTCATTTTTCGGGACGCCGAGACAGATAAACTGCCGCTACTTAAAAACATTTTCTACCCGTGTTCCAAAGGCGATGTCATAAGCGCTCCTCGCGGGTGTGGAACTATTCAAAGCGTTGCTCATGCGGTTGCCCTTTAATCTATCGACTTATGAAGAAAGCGGCAGCATAAAGTGACGTGACTCAACCACTAGGCACTTCGTATGGTACTGAAGCTATGTAACGTGTTGTTTATTGCGAATGAACGTCCGATTAGTTTTCTTATTGATCATAAGTGTGGTACGATTACCGGAAGAACTGTTTTTGAAAAAACAAAAATAGTAATGTTTTATTAAATTATTTTTCTAAAAACAAGAAACAAAATAGATTAGAGAACCATATAATGTGCCTTCGAATGAAATCATGTACAGCAAATGAGGATTTTATTTCTTACTTTTAGAAAAATAATTTGTTTTTCTTTATTTTCAATTTTTGTCCAGAAAGCGTGAAATATAATATATTTAAATATCGATGGTTGTTCTAAAATTGTTACGACTATGTAAGTCTAGTGGAAGCAGAAAAGTTTCAGTTTATGCTGTAATTTAATATTTATTTTATATCTTTAATATGAAAGAACGAAATACACAATTACTATTCCAATGTAACTTTTTAGACGCAAAATAGCTAGCCCTTGAAGAGATGAAATTTTTGACATTTCATTTACATAGCTAGCAGCAGGTATTCGTCATGCCGGCCACGGGAGTTCCTCATGCAGACAGTTCGTAGAGATACCTGTCACGCGTGGACGAGCGATGTCCTGTTGAAATATGGCACAATGAGAGGGTAGTACATAAGGACACAGGATGTCTGTGGCGTGCTGATGTTCCATTAGAGTTCCGTCAGTCACTATGAGCCATGACGTCAAGTGCTTCCAGGTGGCTAACCCACATCATGCCACCAGGAGCAACAGCACTTTGCCTCTGCAAAACTGGAAGAGTAGGACCTCACTCCACGTCGCTGCAGTACACACTGACGATGATCGTCTAGGTAGTACAGAACCTCGATTCATCGCTGAACACAGTGCGACACCATTCGTCAGCTGTCCTTGCCTCGCGGTCACGACACCACTCCAAACGTGGCCTCCTGTGTTGCGGTGTAAGTGAAGTACACTAAACCTGCATTCTCACCACAGTCTGGTAGAGTGCGCTCTGTCTCCGATCGTAGATGCAACAGCGCGACTTGTGTAGACTGTACGGAGGCACTTCAAGCTTAAACTGTGTGTACATTATCACTTCACTGTAAGGATTGTCAGCAAGGGGAGTTGTCCTCTGAACTGGCGTACGCTACAGCTACGTCATTCGAACATTCAGCCGCTATCATGAGACACAGATCATTAATGAACTGCTTCATAGTGGTCGTACGTTGTCAACAACGAAGAAAAAATCTCTGAGTCATCAACTACTAGCCGAAAACCGCCACCTAACAATTATGGTTCGCAGGTAAACCAAGGACAATGCAACAGAACTGCGCTCTTTCATTTTGGAAGCAACTGGTAGGGCTGTGTCAACGGTGACAGTCCACAAACCATCTCCACACGACCAATTTGGCCTCTAGGAGTCCATTACGAACAACAGAACAAATTGCCCTGCAACGAAGTGTGTCAAGAAGGCAGAATGGAACCAGGATCAGTGCCGTCGGGTGCCCGCAATCGACGAGGGCCAGGTTTTTCTGACGCCTGGTGACCGTCGTAAAAGAGGATGGAGGCGGCCAGGTACCAATTCTGGTCTCAGCACGTAATCTCACAGTTTCAGCGTGCTGGTGGATCAGTCACGTTTTTGGCCCGATATCAAGTAAGGATATCAGATACATATCATCGCTGCTGAGGGTAATTTACAAGTTGTGCAGTATTAGAATAGAACTACAGTCAAAATTTCAAAGATGCATTTTTCTTTAGAACACGACAATATAGAAGGACACCGTGTCCAATTCGTGAACACCTCCTTCCAGGAGGATGAATCCACCAAACGGAAATGTCTGCGGTATTTGCTGTCATGAAACTGAATGAACATTACTACGACCTGTTTAGCTTTTCAGTGCATCGTCACAGAGAACCGCTTCACAAATTGAATAACCTCAAAAGACCCGCCATCTAAGAGAGGCACAAGCTACTCCAGCACCGTGTGCCCACCTTGCGTGGAACATCCCATGGAGGATCCCAGGCTCGTGGTGGAGTAGTATCGTGCTGAAGAGCTACCCAGCAGCAGATTTTGGCTTCACATATGTCCGAAGGAACTGCCTTTATTTTGTTCACTTTTAGTTTTTGTATCAGGATAATTATTTTTTATTGCATTGTGCCTATTGCCTTATTCGCTGCTCCACTGGAATGTTTTACCACACATGTTCGCAGTTTTGCACGTGGTGAAAATCTTTTTGGAAGACTTTGTGATAAACTATCCGTCTTCATAACCGACTGGTCAACGCATCTAACTCTCATGCGGAAGACCCGGTTTCAACTCCCAGTGCAAACATGGAGTTTTTCTTGGTGTCAGGACTGGAACGCGGTGCACTCAGCCTTGTGATGACAATGAAAGAGCTACTTGAACGAGAAGTAGCGGCTCCAAGGTCTGGGTAACTGTCAACGGCCGGGAGAGCGGTTTCATGGAGCATCTAGATAGCACCTAACATTCGCACTAAGCCCAATATTTCAAGCGATGGCGACCGACTGCTGTATTATTGTTCGTCAGTGGCGTCATTGGACATCACTGTTTAGAGACCCTGTGGCTTGCTTGGCTCTCCCGGTCATTGCTGTACGCTTTTTCGAACTCCAGCCACTACTTCTTCTTCAAGTAAATTCTCAGTTGACTTTACGAAGCTCACTCAACACGTTTAAGTCCTTCTAACCAAGACAAAAGCAGTGGTAGGCCTGGGAATTGAACTAGTATTCAGGCACGCTGATCTGACTGTTGCCAAGGCGGGCAGTTCGGTGGCTCCTTAATTTAAATTAGGAGGACAGAAATCACAAAAAATTAACAGCTTAAGAAAATACAGAGCAGTTTTGGAAAATCGAGTATACTGTGATGAAAAACGAAGGTTCATTGTTTGAGGAGCCTTCTGCTAGGATCCGATATAGCATTTAGTCCATTTGTGGTAGCAATTTATTGAGATCACTGGCGTAAAACGGACTGCAAGTGATTGGAAAAAAGCGTATTCATTATCAAGAAGACTATACTATTTTTTCTAAACTCTTGGCCATCTGAAGCTCCCACTTCCGTCACTTTTATTTTTTGTTCAGCCCTGCTTAGACCATAAATATGGTGTGTGTGTACCGTGTGTGTGTGTGTGTGTGTGTGTGTGTGTGTGTGTGTGTGTGTACTGAACAACAATTCATCAGTCTCTACTTCACTTTCATTTACAGACTAATAATTACAGCCATTACGAGTAGTATGTTATGGTTAGTACATCCAAGTACGCAAGGCACACGTATTACGTTAGTGTTTATTTTCTCCTGGGCATCACGTGAGGTATTGAGGTCTTAACACGTGGACGCAGAATGAGTAGTCCAAAGTGAAAGGTGTAGTCCTCTTCGTGGCGCACTTCCGACCGTGCACAAAGCACCAGGCAGTAAATTGTGACATTTTTGAGAGAAGACTGTTAGACACAAAAAAAAACAACTAACAGACTAAACTGGGGTGGGCTGATGTATAATTATGGAAAGATTTCTATGCTGTCGCGTTATGACCTTCTTGGAGAACGTAAATCTCATTTACAGGAATCAACATGAGTTCTCTGCTATATAGTGAAACTCACAACGTTCTGTTAGTCCATGAGATCTTGAGGCATAAGGTGATGCCGTCTTCTTTGACCTTCAGAACATATTCGATACAGTTCTGTACTGTCACTCACTAAACAAAATAGCACATGGAATATCAGAGCAGCTTTGTGACTAGAGATAACTCCTACCAGAGCTACCTAGTAGATAGAGCTCGACGAGGCAAAATCGTCAGATATACAAGATTCACTTTGAAAGTACCTGATGGGAGTATTAAAGGGTGGTTAGTATACAGGATGTTACAAAACGATGCTGACAAACTTCAAGGGTTTCTAGAGGCTGTCTTGAGGAACACGTTGAGGATAGAAAGTCGCAACCGGAAACATCATCCAATGACGCTTCATAGCATAAAAGTCATAGTCGCCGGCACCTGGCGCTAGACCACCCCTCCAGCAACAGACGTGAATTTGTACAGTGTCGGGCCGCAGGCAGAATGTCTCTCAATGTTTTTTGTTATTCAGTGATCGCGACAGGTGGCACGGACCCTAGTGGAGAAGACGGAGCTAGCTTCGGAGTAGTCACAACTCGTGTTCTACGAATAGGATTCTCTGTTGCCTCAGTGGATAATGTTTCCGGACACATGTTCCTATACTAAATTTGTTCTTCACGACACACTCTAAAACCTCTCGAAGTTTGCAGCATCCTGTATACGATTTGATGGATAACGTGGGAGCTTCACTACGAAATCCACATATGATACTTTTGTACGTAGGAAAGTTGCAACCTGAGAAAATCGTAGTCCGCAGCTCCTGGAAGTGCGGAAGCGTTCTCGCTTCCCGCGCCCGGGTTCCCAGGTTCGATTCCCGGCGGGATCAGGGATTTTCTCTGCCTCGTGATGACTGGGTGTAGTGTGATGTCCTTAGGATAGTTAGGTTTAAGTAGTTCTAAGTTCTAGGGGACTGATGACCATAGATGTTAAGTCCCATAGTGCTCAGAGCCATTTGAACCATCAGAAAATCGTAGACAAGTGCAGGAAGACCTGCCGAGAATCGACGTTCGGTGCAGGGGCTGGTAATGGACCATCTACGTTAACAACTGTAACTTCATGAGCGTAAATAAACAGAAATACCTTTCGCTGCACTATTACTCAATTGGGAATGACTCAGTAAAAATTCTAAAAATTCCAAATAATTCTAGGAGCCTCAACCCAGAGCGAGTAAATGTGGAGCCACCAGGTAAAACTAGTTGGAGGAAAAGTAGACCGCAGGCTGAGATTAAGCAGGGTGAGATTAACTGGAAGAATATTAAGGAAATAAAATTTATTTAGGAAAGTAGTACATCACCTGATCAAAGGATTCCAGACACCACCTTGTAATGCAGAGCTGACTAGAAACGAGTGATCTGAAATGATGGAACACGTTACACCGTGTGGCAGGTTTTAGGTTTGGAAGGTTTTAGGTTTGGCGAATGTCTGGAGAACGTCACTTGCCATCACACGTAGCGCTAACAGTGAGGTACGGAGGAAGTGGTGTTACGGTATGGAGTGACTCTCTCTTCGGGTTAGGGAGTGGTCCCGTTATTGTGCTTAAGATAACTCTAAATGCAGAAAGATATGAACACATTTTATAGTATTCTGTAGAGGAATATTTTGCAGATGATGACAGATCCGATCAGCAGGGCTGTCATAAAGCGGGGAAATACATAAGCTTCCGATTCCATCCGTCTACTTTGACCCATGACGTCAAAAATATGGCGGAAATGACCATACACTACGACTCCAATATGGCGCCTATGACGTCATTACGTAAACATGACCACAAACACGAAAATAGATTGAAAAACCAACACACACACGTTCCACAAAAGACCTAATGAAACTAACGGGACAAGCGTGGGAAATTGGGGTTTTTTGGGTGCGGTCAAAGTAAATATAAACAAATTTAGACACACACCACCACACCAAAACACACAAAACGAGGAAAAAACCAACAACACAAAACTCCCCAAATTCCACTAAACACAATATCCTCTAGAATCGGACACTTCCATTGACCTACATAGCTCAACAGCAGCTCCTGATCCCACAAATTGGACTCGAACACTTTTCTTGACCTATATAGCTCAACAGCAACTCCCGATACCGGAACACCCACAGCCACAACTACACATTGGAATCGAACGCTTCCCTTGACCTATATAGGTCAACAGAAACTACCAGTACCAAATCATAAAACCCAAAACTACAACCACGTCCACAATCATCACTACCTCAAAAAACACAACAAACCAACAAAATTGGAATAGAACACTTCCCTTGACCTGTTATTCTTACGACACCTCCACATACGCCTCCCTGGTCCGAGACGCCGGAATTTTAGTAAGCCTCATTTCTTCACGACATACTGAACACTTCACGACTTCATCCAAAAATCCGAATCGTTGAAGAAATTTTACTAGAGACAACGCACTGTCCCCCATCATCGCCGACAACCGAAAACTGTTGACCTAGTCAGTCATATCCATACCTACTAAAGACATTAAAAAAAACGCAATTTACCAAAATTCACACACGACGAACAGAAAAAAACTACAATAGCGTCGAAATAACAAAACTAAAATCGTTAACTCACTGAAAAATATTCCGCTGAAAGTACAGTCCCGGTACCACGCACGTGCAATGCCATCACGCAAATGAATCCCATAACCACCGACCGCGACAATACGCCACCTATAAACATACCACATACGCAAACTAAACCAGAAACATCACATAACGCACCACCAGAGAGCACCACCGATCACATCAAAACGACACCTACAAACACGCCACTCGCACAAACTAAATTCCACGCCGTCGTGACGTCACACACCACAACAGCCTTACGTCTCGGGTCAAAGCCGACGGGTGGGATCGGACGCTTCGGTCGACCCTAAAGCAGCATCTTGAGGCCATGGTTTGTGGGCAGTAATATTCCTGAAATGGTTTGGCCTGTCCAGAGTCCCGACGTGAACCCAACTGAACACCTTTGGGATGAGTTATGTCGTTGGCTTCGCTACAGATCGCAGCGTCCAACATCACAGCCCTCTCTGGTTTCAGCTCTTGAGAAAAAATGGCTACTAATCCTCCGCAGACATTCAGAAGCCTCATTGAAAGTGTCCCCAGCAGAACTCCAGCGGTCATAAAGGAGAAGGATGGACATGTCACAATATCAATATCCATTAATAGCTGTGCAGATACTTCTGAGCTTACGATGTTGGTTACAAAATCCTCGTGTGACTGATCCTTGTGTACTGCTCAACAGTTGGGATTCAAACTAAGTAGTATTAACATGATGTAGAGGAAGTCGAAGGAAGAGCGTCAAGATGGTACTCAGCCAACTCCAGTTGCAGACGACTTGTACAGGGTGTCCGAAAAGTCTTTCCCTGATTAAATAAACTGATAACTCAGGCTAGAAGTAAGATACAAATATGAAACTGGTGCCTAATTGTTTACAAACTAACAAAGTTTTTTTCACACATCAGTCAACTTCCACATGAGCACCCTTGGTGGTGAATGTTTGGTGCGCGCTATTGCACGATCGAATTATGGGGCCATTCTTCTTCGCTGAGGCTACCATCACATCTGCAGTGTATCTGGACATGTTGCAAATATATGCTGTTCCTCACCTGCTTCAGTGTCACCCCGATGTCTTGTTTCAGTAAGATGGTGCACCGCCTCATTGGGGTTTGGACGTCCGTGCCTATCTCGATATGACCTTTCCTGGGCGATGGATTGGTCGTGATGGGCCAACGGTTTGGCCTCAACGCTCTCCTGACATAACCCCATTAGACTTCTTTTTATGGGGTTATGTCAAGGACGAGGTCTACCGAACACGTGTACCAGATCTTGAAACCCTGCAGCAATGGATAACCACAGTCGTTGAATCGATCCCTCCAGTGATGTTGGCTTATGTGTGGACGGAAACTGAATATCGGCTAGTTTGTTAACAATTAGACACCAGTTTCATATTTGTATCTTACTTCTAGCCGGAGTTGTCAATTTATTTAATCAGGGAAAGACTTTTCGGACACCCTGTATTTCGTTGATGTAAAGTAATTAGGACTGAGGAATGGTACTTATTTTTACCGTTTCATAATACCGCCGACTGCGATTAAAACTGCAAAATTTGGTTGCGGTAAGTATTACCACTAACCTCTGTCTCGCTCAGTGGACTGTAGTTCCAAAAAGTCGGTCACCCGTGCTGTCAACTACCCGTGTTCTCCGAAGAACAGCTGCCATTGTATTCATAACCTGGTGCGAGACATGCCACTGGCGTGCGTTAAGAAAGAGACAAACGAGTGTCGCACGAGTCAGCCTCACTGGCGGCGCCTTTGTTGTCGGAGCGAGTGGGTGAGGCAACGCGGCGGAACCGGCCGGAGGCGCGCAGACAAAAGCGGCGCCAGGTTCCGCCTGTACAGTTAGCGCAGACAAATCTCCTCTGGTGTCACAAGCGCGGCGGCCGGGGGTCCGACTGGTCGGTGGCCGCGCGAGGCGTTCGCGGATTTTCGAGGCCCTGCGTCGCGCTGCGCTCCGCAGCGTCGTATTTATAGGCCGGGCGACGTCGGGGGACGCGGTCGCCAAGAATGCGGTCGAGCCGTCGCGGAGCAGCAGACTGGGACCTGCCGGCTGGCGGCGCGGGTCTTGCCCTGCCCTCAATGGCCACCGGCTTCCATTCACTCATACGACGCGTCCGTCCCAGACCGTGATCCCACCTCTCCACCTCCACATTTCGCTCTGCGCCTCAAATACTCAAGAAGCCGAAGTTTTCGGATTTTAAAATGCTACGAATTAATTATCAGGGCTAAGGGTCGCTACGATATATTGGAAATATCGATGTTTAGTAGGAATAATATCGATATACATACAACGATATTACACTATAAAATTATCGGTAGTATCAATACATTTTCTTAATATATACAGTGTTGTGTACGACTTCGCAGACAACAATAAGGAGAAGCGGACTACAGAGTGGTGCAGCAACTGTCGTTGTGGGAAGCTGGACAGGAGCCGAAGTAATTAGCGAACAAGATAGCACAACAAACAGAAAATTTACTTAATTTGTACGTCTCCAAGCGCATAAAGACTCATTAGAAATAATACAGCAAGAGACAGAGTCCATCTGTCAATGTTAACAAGGAAGAGGCTATTCTACTAAACACTAACAGTGGTGTGGTGGCGAAGAGGCGACAAGTGCAAGTGGGATGAGTGGTTTTTTTGTTTTTTCTTTATTGTAATTTCATTCCCCTGCCCCATATGGGCAGGGGAGGGCTGACAGCGGCACAATCCGCCGCTCTCCAGCCGAGTTACATGACAACTAAAACAAGAATAAAATGTTACATATATAAGGCGATAAAAAAGGGGAACGTAAAACAGAGTAAGGAGCGCAAATGGAGGTAAAACACTGACATGGAGACGTTCATGGGGGACAATTAAAAAAGCCACCAGAAAGTTAAAAAACACAGTTGGTGATTCATAGAACACAAAGAAGACACCGAATGCACATGCAAGTCAGCCACAGTATTAAAAACACTCCAGAACAACACACTTAAAACCCACTTGGAGCACACACAATGGAGAATAAAACTGCCAGGTGAGACCTGCCGAAGGAAAGGTCAGAGAGGTGAAAAAGGAGGGGGAGCAAGGGGCAGCAGGGGAGGCGGCGGGATGTAGAGAGTAGGAGCGTCAGCAGGTACATGAAGAGACAGGAGACTGGTGGGGCAGGAGATGAAGAGGGAAGACAAGGCAGGAGGGAGTGCAGAGACACTGAAAGGGAGCACAAGAGAGGGAGGGAGAGTAGGAGGGGGAAGCCGCTCAAGAGAAGGGAGGGAGAGGAGAGGGGGCCCTGAGGAAGAGGCAGGAAGATGCGGTTAGAGTTGGTAGGAAGGTTAGATGTCAGGGCGAAGCTCATCATCCGGGAGGGGTAGATGGTGGAAGTTGTGTTGGGAAAGGAGATGGAGGGTGTGGAGATTGAGAGAGGGTGGGACACAACGGTAAAGGCACGGCAACGGGTTGTGGATGGAGAGGAAGGGAGACACCAGGGGGTGAGGGGGATCAAGGCAGCGGACAATGTATAATGTGCGGATTGTTCAAGGAAAAGGAGAAGGTGGGGGAAGGGGATGAGGTCGTAGAGGATGCACGTGGGAGACGGAAGGTGGATGCGGAAGGCGAGGTGGAGCGCGTGGCGTTGGGTTGAGTGGCTACCATCGCCCGTCTTATATCGTGACGGGAGAGAGCGCTTATGGAATGGATATACTGGAGGTGTGGCTCAGCAGGCATGCACCATTGGGTCCACCAGATCCCTCACGACAGCTATCGCCATCAGATGGAACCTTGCAATTCCACTGGCAACTTGAAGACTTTGGTAGAGTGGTATCAATACGTGATACCACATTGGGTTTTCATAATATTAATTTCTGTAGCATTTATCATTATTAACACCGAAAACTGACAAGGGTAAATGGTTACCATAACACACTATCTGACCAAAAAAGAGGCTCAGAATGGGAGCAGGAAACTAAACTTGACGAGATAAGAGGGTACATCACGTTATTTCAGAGATTACATTATCATGTCAAATTTACAAAGACTTGACCATGATCCCACTTACCAGAATGACGTTGTGTCCCATTTGTCAAGGATGCATCCACAAATTCGTTAGGAAAGGGTGTTACAAATCAACTGTAACCTCTTCTGAGGCAAGATGGCCCACAGCCTTGATCTGGGTACCAACACTGGGACGAAGCTGAGTCTGAAATGGGCCACAGGTGTCCCATCGGAGACAGATCTGGGAATCTTGATGGCCATGGAAGTACTTCAACATCACGTATACAGTTCATAGAGACACCTGCCATGTGCGGGCTAGGCTTGTCCTATTGAAATATGGCACCACAGTACTATCGCACGACAGATGACACATGAGGATGGAGGATGTCCATGACGTGCCTAGTAAGTTCACTCAGTCACTACCTGCTACCCACAACATAATGTTGCGATGTCAGAGTTCTCTTAATTACTAACAGCGACGACCTGAAGTCATACGCAATTGCTCACCACACCTCGGCGTGAGGAGCAACACCGCCTTGCCTCTGCAAACCATTGGAAGAATGGGACTTCTCCCCAGGTCGCCTCCGTGCTCAGCAACGATTCTCATCCGTGGTTGTGCAGAACTGCGATCCATTGCCGAACACAGGGAGACGTGTTCATCTGCAGTCCATCCTTTCCGCTCACGGCAGCACTCCAAATGCAGCCGTTTGTGTTGTATTCTTAATGGCAGCTTACGTATCGGACAGAAATTCCCCAGTTCGAATGCCTCTAGTCTTCGACAAACGGTGCAGCTTGGCACAGAATGTTGCAAGGAGTCCATTATTCTTTCCCGGATACGCACAGATGTGAAGGGGTTGCGATGTGTTTGGTTCGCAGTACGGTGATCGTCTCTTATGGGGTCAGACGCGTTTACCGGGAAACCTGACGATAAGTATGCAGTCCAACATCGTACCACTGTCACACCCGAATGTCGCACAAATCTGGATACTGCACGATTCATCCAGCCGTCCAAATGGATGCCCACATTCAAGCCCATTTCAAACTCTGTCGGGTGCTAGTAGTGCCGTCTCACACAAAAGGAATGGCTGCAGTCGTCGGCGCACGGACCGTGCATCCGAACGTTAAGCGTTCAGCGTGCCGAGTTTCTGACGTCATAGCGTGAAATAGCACGTTGGGGTCTCTTTCCCAATGTGCAGAACAATATCTAGCATGTCAGATATTCTGGACGTGCGTTTGAACGTTGATCAATGAGATGGCAGAACGCCACCTACATCATGTCCCTTCAGTTGTGAGGCGCCATATTGGCTCCAGTTGAAGCCCGTATGTTTATATGTCATTTCTGAGCACTAGCAAACTGGGGAGCTCTCAAAAACCCGCCGTAAATTGTATGATTCGTTGTAATATAGTGACGAGAAACGTCATTTTCGTGGTAAAAGAATTATTGTAACTAGCGTATTATGATAGAACGCCATTTGGAAGCAACGGCATGTTGAGGATACATTAAAACGCAATGTTATACTTACAGTTTGTTAAAATTAAATTTCAATTAGTAATATAGCTGAAATTAAAGCTTTCGGGACATTTTAACAAGCTACACATGGTAGTATAATATTTGCGGTCGTTGTAACGCAATGTGTGCCGGTGCGGTAGCTCAGCGTGTTCGGTCAGAAGGCCGATTGTCCTCTGTAATAAAAAAAAAGAAACTGAGTAAAACAATCAACGCTCAACATGAACGGATGTCATGTGACGTCCGCCCAGACCAAACGAACCTAACAATACTGAACAAAATTTTAAAAAAAGTAAAAAAAATGAGAAGTGTCTTAGATAGGCAGAACAAATTTGACGTGTTGATGGTTCACGTACCAATGCATCCAAACCTTCGTGTTTTTTATAGGTACTGATACTTTAATGTAAGTATATGCTATAATATTCGATGTTATGTAAATATAAGATGGCTCGTTTTGAGCAGTGTCTGTTCAATTGGCAAAATCTACAGGAAAGCTTACGCTAATCGCAGTAAGATATTTTGCTCTTTAAGTTTTGTCATTAATATGTAGGGATTCTGCTACTGTGTAGCAACAGTGATCAAATAAGAATGATCTAAGGGTTTTACTAAAAAGTGAGAACGATGCAACAATTTTTATCTTATGTGTAGAACTGTTGTAGATTTGTATCGCAGTATTTTTAATGGAAAGTTTATAAGCTGATGTCCTTACTGACTGGACATGGTGCTTTCCTTTCTGTCTTATAATATTTTCGCGGATAATGAACTTTTCATTTATGCGTACTGAAGACAGAGCATATCAACAAGGGAGAAAAGTTCGCTTTAATAGACATAGTATAGGAGTCTTACGCCCATCCAATTCGTAAACAGTGTGATTTACAAGCTAGATACACCCGACAACTGTCGCTTGAGCGCGTTGCGATCGCTTATACTACGTTGGGGCTCACGTACCCTATGCACATTTCGCATCTTTCTGAGCGTTTAGCAGCACGTTGAAGTCAGCACGCTCAATGTTGACGTTCAACAGCACAGTCGCTGTGCCGACGGCTTTACGGAACTCTTATTCGACCGATCCTTGGGCATTGCTCTGGAGGCCCTACCAGTTTGGATTAATAAGAGAGACAGAGAAGGTACAATGAAGAGCAGCTCATGTCGGCACAAGTGTGAGGGCAACTCCTAAAAATACGTCGGTCGAATTCTGGATCACCCGGAACATACCTATACACCGTAAGAGACCTTGGTGGATGGTACTTTTGGAAGCACTGTCATTTCCCAGGTTCTTTGTTCCATCCGTAAATGATACGCGGGAAGACTGATTGTCTCCAAAACTTCGTATGAGGTTTACTTACACTGATTTTCTTGCAGTGATAATTTCGCGAGACATTTTTAGGAGGAAATAATGATGATGAATTCTTCTTCTGACGGGAGCTAGCGGAATTTCAACAGTAGCCTCTCTATTATATACAAGGTCACTGAATGCAAGCTTGAGGGCAACGAGATAGGGAGGCTATTACTGTTGTGAAGAGCAAGCACTCTGAAACAGTAAAACCAGGACACATCGCGCGTGCCGTGGACGTTTGCACTGTTGTAGGCCATTTTCAGTGAAATACAGATAAAAAGCTAACTGGGGAAATAAACGAAACGCAGTGCAAAAACTCTGTGACGGGCCACCGGAGACCGTGTCTCCCTCATACAAAAACACTTAGACGGTAACACTGGACAACCTCTGAAAATTTGTCAGTGAAGTACTGGTTCACTCTGAATATGAATGTAAGCTTCAGTTTGTCTGTTTTCCCCGTCATAAATAAAACGCGGGATGTATGTCGAAGATACGCTGTCGGAAGGAAGATTTCGATTTAACGTCTATGAACCAAAAGTCGTTAGAAACGGACAATAACTTCGGATTGACTAAGGATGCATAAGGAAATCGGCCGTGTCCTTTTCAAAGGTATTACCCCGGAATTTGTCCCACAAGACCTACGAAAACCACGCAAAATCTAAATTAGGGTATATGAAATGTATTCGCAGTTGCGAATACGAGCAGCCATCAGCTGTATAAAGGAATAACGAACAGGAAAAGTCCCTTCTTAACAACACAGGGACTGCAGTGCTGTGGTTATCGGCGTGTGCCAGCTAGTGACTTTCAATTAAAATGTCCTCCCCTACACCGGTATCACATAATGTGTGCACGAGTACAGGTCGTGAGGCAGGAACGACGATATATGGGATTTTGGGTCTGGCTGTGAGTCATGCATGGATAGCCAAAGCGGTTAAGACGGCCGCTCGCCTAAAGCGGTAATTGCGGGTTCGAGTCCCGCTCCGACACAAATTTTTACTGTCGTCGTTCCCTTGTACAGCTGATGGTCGTTCGTATTCGCGACTTCGAATATATTTCATTTATTAAACCGGGATGACTGGGCGGGCTTTGAACCATCGTTCGTCCAAAATCCAGTCCCGTATCTTAACACTGCGCCACCACGCCTTTTCTTCTGAGGGTGAGTGATTTCAAAACAAAGAAGTGATCAGTAATAACACTAGCAGTCAACTGAAATGTCTCCGAGCAGACTCTTTTCGAATCCAATAATGCGTCAGACTGAGATTTCATTGCAACAAATTAAATTAAACATGTTTTCCAAGAAACTTGTTGAACTTCTTCCGTTCCTAGATACGTCGCTAACCGCTACTTCATTTGAATCACCGGTCGAGGTGACGCATTGAAGACCGTACTCGTAGTCTTTGACGGTATGGATCAGATTGTCGTCCAACCACCCTAATTTAGCCTTAAAATATTCAAGAGAGCATGTGCCTCATTCTCGTAGGATGTTGACCGAGGCGGTGACGCCGCTACACCAGGAACTTGAGAGTGAATAAGCGAGCTGTTCTGCCGGAGGCTGGGCAGACTGATGGAGTCGTCAGGTGAGTACAGGAGACAGTGTGGGAGAGCGGTAAACAAACGGCTGCAGGTTTTCGTGAAATACGGTCTCCCATGTTCGTTCATTAATGATGCTCCTACACCTGCTTTCGGAATGCCGTCGTCGGCTTTCGACGAGGAGAACGGTGTCTGTCCAGAACGGCTGCCCCTCTATTGCTGGATTAACTGGTCTAACAGGAAGCAATATAATATTTGTACACAGCACGTTTCTGTGCAGCGCTTGACAGAGGACGCCGTATCATTAGTACTAGCGCCATTTTATGATACATTCTCGGATTGATTGAGGGGAAAATGATATGCTCCTCCCCTTAATTTTTCTTGTGCAAAAGGCAGACAAATCGGTATACGTGCATCAGAAATACCTATAAGTTTGGCTACCATATATGATGGACTGTAAGACACACTTTTTTCTTCAAAAATTGTTCCGAAATTTACGTGCATCTACACTAGAAATAAATATAAAAATATCCAGTGTTTGCTTTAAAATTCCAACGTCTTAAAAACCGCCATATGTTCGATGCTGAGGGAAATCTATCTCTGTCTGGCAACATTGGGTTCAACTGGCAGCAACAGTACACTGATGTGACGAACATGAGTTGCGCGTATTCAAAAACTTGATAACATTGTCTCCCTCTCCGCTCTGCCATCACAAACCCAGAACACTGTCTAGCCTATGATGCATCATTGCAGTCTATGGTGCCAGTGAACTTGAATTGACAGTGATTTATGTTACCGGTAGCAGTACATTATTTTTGTTGTTGTGTCTAGACAAGACAGCCTAGACACAATGAGAGGAAGCCGAAAGGCACGCGCTAAGCTAAAGCAGGATGGCGTGAGGTCTGAAACAGGATACGTAATGAATACTATAAAGAAAAGTACGTAGCTTCTGGAATACTTAACTTAAATCCATCCATTTGGTACATCTGGATATTGTGGCGATACAAGTGAGACTCTTTAGATACATGCAATGTTACTAATGGTGCCTTGCTAGGTCGTAGCCATTGACTTAGCTGAAGGCTATTCAAACTATCTGCTCGGCAAAGGAGCGAGACTTCGTCAGTGTAGTCGCTAGCTACGTCGTCCGTACAACTGGGGCGAGTGCTAGTCCGTATCTCGAGACCTGCCTTGTGGTGGCGCTCGGTCTGCGATCCCTGACAGTGGCGACACGCGGGTCCGACATGTACTAATGGACCGCGGCCGATTTAAAGCTACCACCTAGCAAGTGTCGTGTCTGGCGGTGACACCACATTTGTAGTACCTAGTTTCGTAATGGAAAAAGATAAAAGGATTTCATATGATCCGGGCTATAAATTGAATGTAATAGCATATGCATAACATGGAAACAGAGTAGCTGAGTGGCATATCGACCTTCCACCAACAGAAAATACCATTCGCGATTGGCGGGCTAGTAAACAAGAACTGATCAAAATGAGGAAGACTAAATAGGCAAACAGAGGACTGAATGCAAAATGGCCAAAACTAGAAGATGACGCCGCGCGGGATTAGCCGAGCGGTCTCAGGCGTTGCAGTCAAGGACTGTGCAGCCGGTCCCGGCGGAGGTTCGAGTCCTCCCTCGGGCATGGGTGTGTGTGTTTGTCGTTAGGATAATTTAGTTTAAGTAGTGTATAAGCTTAGGGACTGACGACCTTAGCAGTTAAGTCCCATAAGATTTCACACACATTTGAACATTTTTTTAGAAGATGACGTATTGAAATGGATTCAAGGACACCGTCAAACTGGCATTGGAATTAATGGAAAAGTGTTTCAAATACACGCTCGTAATGGAACTTCACAGACTTTAAGGATTGAGTTGATTGGTGCTACAGGTGAATGAAGCATCATGGACTTAGTATGCGAACCGGAACAAAAAATGTCAGAAAATGCCACAAGAATGTGAAGAGAAAATATTGTCTGTATATCGTTTTACTACTAAACATTGAAAGAAAATCCGTGTGGAACTAAGCCAAATAGTGAATATGGACGAAACTCCTCTGACATTTTATGTGCCGAGTAACAGAACTGTTTCCATGAAAGATGCTACATCAGTAACTACAAAAACAAGTGGACACGAAAATATGTACTACATTATTGTCCTTTCATGTTGTGCTGACGGAACTAAGCTTAATCCAATGGCAAAACCTTCTGAAATACTGCCAGGCGTTGTTGTTCGCGTGCATAATAAGCGTTGAATGTACGAGGCTGGTATGACACTATGCATTAACAGAGTTTAAGAGAGAAGGAAAGGTGCTTTACTGAAGAAGAATTGTCTTCTTCTGCTAGATCAATTTAGTAGACATTTGAAGAGATTGTTAGGACAAGGAAATACAGAGCTTGCTGTTATTCCGGAGGATGTCTCGACAAATAAACCATCATTTAAAGAGTATAAGAGAGAGGAACGGAACAAATGTATGATGGATGAAGCCTAACATGGATTCATGCTGAAGGGAACTTTAAAACGACCTGCAATGAAACAAGAGTGTCAGTGAATAAAACAGTCGTGATCTAGAGTGAGAGAAGACATTATTGTTAAATCTTGCAAGATGTGTGGCATAAGTAACTCTTTCGATGGCAGTGAAGACGATCTTATGCATGAAAAGCACAACGATGACGACGAAGAGGACGACGACGACGACGACGACGACGAAGAAGAAGAAGAACATAATTCAGATGATGATTTTAAGGGGATCTTAAAGGTCAGTTCGATTTTATAAAATAAGAGTTCTTTTAGCTTAGATTTGCGATCTAACAATAAAAATAATAAAAATGTTACTTTTGCAAAAAACTACTCAAAAACTAAGGTGTATCTTGTAGTCCGTGGTGTTTTATAATCCGCAAAATATGGCAAATGGTTCTGCGACAGCACATTCTTTCTTGAAATGAGCCAATTACAGGTTCCTCAGTATTTCTTAACACTTACGCAAAGACTGAACCGTGTTGTTGGAGCCCAAATACCGTGCCTCTACCAGACTTGATTGTGATTTCAAAACTTTCTAATACTTCCTCAAGATACATAATCCATATTACTGAACTCCTGTGCCAATCGGTAATTCTGAAATCCAACGCTACTAAAGTTTTCTCCTTCCTACGCGCTCTTCATTAACATTTATTGACCTTCAAGATAAGTTTTCATTAATCACCAAAGAGGAAATTCTCTCTAACAAGGGGGACTTACTGAATAAGCTTTCAGATTTTCTTCATACTTATAAAAAGTTTAGTGGCCATACATCACATCCTAAAGCAATACAGCTCAGTTCTCAAATAAACTCAAAAAATCCTCTTTGAAAAATAAGTTTCCGAATGCAGTTAAGTATAAAATATTTGTAGTTTGTTAAGGAATTCGTCGGTAGCTAGAAAGCGCATAGCATGGTGGGAGCGTAATAATAGAGTTCCTTAACTGCTTGTTATATTAAAATAAATTAAAACTGGTACAGTGTGATATAATGAAGCTTAACAGGCATTTTCCACCTTCCGATCCTGATGAATGTCAATATCTTCATTTATACATGACGAAGTTCATGTAAAACTCACGTTTTCTAAAATGCATTAATTCGTGCTAGACTGTTTACATTTTATGTGATTAAGATAAATTTTGAAGTTTTAACTTGAATGTACATGCATTTAATTTCAATAAGTTCTCTTAAATATATCAGTTGATTTAAATAAGATCTTTACCAGAGACGTAGATAATCAAGGTCTTTGCATCTGTAAGTAGTCTTTGCTCTCTCTCTCTCTCTCTCTCTCTCTCTCTCTCTCTCTCGCACTTGGCGAGAACAGTAGCTGTGAAAGAGTGTAGAGAATGGACAGCAGAAGCAGTTGGGTAGGTTTTGTGCAAACGTAACAAAAAGAACTTTGTAGCTCGTAACAAAAAGAACTTTGCAGCTCATATACAAATTGTATCATAATTAATGGCGTAAATGCATACAGTTTAAAGTACACTACAGTAGAAGCAAAAATGTCCAGTAAACATGGGCTCTAAAATGCATGCCTTAAAAGCTATAAGCAATTCTTCACTAGAAGAGATGTGTGAAGTGTTGGCAGAAGAGCCAACACCGTGTTGCTAGAGGAGGCCGAAATACACGCGTTTAAGCTCACGCAGTCTGGCGTGAGGTCTGGAACAGGTAAGAGAAATAAGACTAGCAAAACAGGATGTAACTGGTAGAATACTTAACTTTAATCCATATGTGGTGTACATCGGTCTGACGGTACAGGCATCACAAGTTAAATATCTATTGATAATGGCGCCTTGCTAGGTCGTAGCAAATGACGTAGCTGAAGGCTATGCTAACTATCGTCTCGGCAAATGAGAGCGTATTTGTCAGTGAACCTTTGCTATGAACGTCGGCTGTACAACTGGGGCGAGTGCTAGGACGTCTCACTAGACCTGCCGTGTGGTGGCGCTCGGTCTGCAATCACTGACAGTGGCGACACGCGGGTCTGGCGTATACTAACGGACCGCGGCCGATTTAAAGGCTACCATCTAGCAAGTGTGGTGTCTGGCGGTGACACCACAATGTGTTTCACAATAGCGAAGATAAACAGCTGCTCATAGCTCTTAAGGGAAAGTTGTGTGGTAAACATGAGCTCTAAAAGCGTACCTTGTTTTATCCATTAGCTTCTTCCAGGATATGGAAAGCAAAGAGACTGCAGTACAAGAGTTACTTTTCACAGATTGAAGGTGAAGAAGTGCTCATACCTCTTGTGGTACGGTATGCATTTTAGAGCACACTTTTACTACGCTTTTGTGCTTCTAATATCGAGTACTTTCAACTGTATGCGTTTGGAACAGTAATTATGTTACACCCTTTATTTTGTGGATCAATAAATTTCATAATTAAGAATACAGGAGATATAATGAAGAAACGGTTTTTTTCGTAGTTACTGAATTCTCTAACTTTTTCAATCCTGGAAATAGTATGATTTCTTCGTACAAGCAAGACCTGTAGATATTTTCATAACCCTGATAAGAGGCAACTGATACAACACAGAGGCAATCAGCTAAGGAGAAACCTATTGGTGTAATAACGTATGCACGTCTTACCAGTGTGAATTAAAAATAATTACCATCCGCACCGTGAAAAAGTTATTGTACAAATATTATTGAAAGAGACGTGTTATAACAGTCACACGAAATGCTATTATGTTAAATTAAAACATGTTGGTATTAATAACACTGTTCAATCTCCACAAATAATAAAAGTATTTCATTTTCTATTTGATGTTTCGCATCCTTGTACCAAATTTTACTTTGTTGTGTATACTTGCGTTTTCGTGTTATTTTTCAATAACATGATACCATATTTGATAATTTAGTTTTTCATATGTTAAAAATATGGAACTGAAAAAGTAAAAAATGTTGTTGGCAGCGACTTTGTTTACAATCCAGTTTCACTAAACGGTGGGTTACCAACGAATTCGTTAACAGGCTGTAAGTGTTTTATACTTAACAGCGCTCGGAAATATTCTTATCTTAAAGATAGCTTTATCGAATTTCTTTGAGAAATGCGTCGTACTGTTTAAGAAATTGATGCCCAGACAATGAATTACAGATCCTATAAGTTTGGAAAAACTCGAATTATTTCACTCCGTAAGATTCCCTAGTAAGCCATGAATTAGTTTCTCGGTAGTAAGGCTTTCATGCCCATGACAGCGTATTCAGCGATTATTGTACCGTGTAACAATTTTTCACGCACTGAAAACACGAGCTCCTTTGGTTGAACGCCTGATGATCCCTTTTGATCTGGTATCGCTGGCAGTCCAAGAACAACAACAATTCTAGCACATCTAGCTCTCATTTCGGTGACGTTTCCACGCTGCCAGACACACTAAACAACAGGGTGAACAACTGGTTTACATCTGATAACCGTTGTCACGAATCAAAATTGCTTCTCCTGTCTCCATTCCTTAAGAACAGTATGCGGTTTACCTTCGGTGTTTTCCAACCCTCTTCACTGCCATCCATTTTTCAGTCTTTAGGCAATCCAAATACAACTAGCTATTTTCAAACTATACTGAAATTAAATTGGAAACATTCTCAGTTATTGGGATGCACGAGCGCTATAAAATTCTATTTGTAGAACTTGAAATTTAGTTCTAACTCCAATGAAAAGCTTTTGTTATGGTTCCGTGTGTGTGTCGTTAACACTTCCAACGTTAATAGTAAATATTTCCAGTTTTAGGAATTGCTGTCGAGCTCTTGATTTATGAGCAGCGATCATATGTAACGCAACACTTTTTTCTGAAATCAGGTTGGTTTTATTAAGAATTCCAATACACCATTTTTTACACGATCTTTTCGCTACAAAATCCTATTTTTCAACACAATCTCCGTTCAATGCGACAGTATTACGCCACCTACTGGGTCGACATCAGAGCCAACGTGTTGCTGTTATGTTATGTGAATGACTGGTGGACAATGCTAAATAGAAACATACAAATCTCTTCTTTGTATATACAGCAGGTTTGTCAGTGAAGTCGATAAGGAGCTGGCTGCATGGTCTGGGTCTACAACGACTAAAATAATTAGAAATCGTTGATAAAAAATAATATATTGCACTTAACTGGTGGTACAGAAGTCTTCATACTCAGGAGGAATATAATTACAAACAGAGAGCAATAGAGGCATCACATAGGCCATACTTTAACTAAACGCCTTGTTAGAGGTTGCTTCCTATCAGCTGATGGCTTTACTGGTTTCCTACTTGAAGTCCCGAGCAAGAGTGGACGAGCGCTCGCTAGAGACTTGTAACAAGCAGCTGTATCGATAACCTCCCCATTGTTCACATACTGCTTCCTGTGGAGTGCATCATTCAGTGGGCCAAACGGATGAAAGCGGGTAGGTGCGAGATACGGGCTGCAGGATGATTGAGCAAGAACAGTCCAGTGATGTTTTTTGAGGTCCTCTCGGGTGCGCAGACTTGTGTGAGGCCTTACGTTGTCAGGCAGAAGCAGAAGTTGGTTTGCATTTCTGTGCGACGAACAAGCTGAAATCGTTTCTTCAATTTCCTGAGAGTAGAACGATACACTCAATGTTCATCTTTCCACTATAATGGAGGATACAAAACAGAATAACACCTTCAGAATCACAGAACACCGTTGCCATAACTTTACCGGTTAAAGATGTGGTAATGCATTTGGTGTGGCGCCATTCCATGGATTGCTGTTCTGTTTCCGATTCGAAGTGATGAACCCATGTTTCATCGCCTGTGACTAAGTTCGACAAAAAATTAACACGATCAGCCTCGTAACGCGCAAGCAATTCCGCACAGATGGTTCTTTGTTGCTCTTTATGTCTTCTGTTAGGTGCCGAGAATCCCAGCGGACGCACAACTTTGAGCACCCCAAATGATCGACGATTGTGTCAGCTCTACCAACAGATGGTTCAAATGGCTCTAAACACTATGGGACTTAACATCTGAGGTCATCAGTCCGCGAAACGTAGAACTACTTAAACCTAACTAACCTAAGGACATCACACACATCCATGCCCGAGGCAGGATTCGAACCTGCGACCGTAGCAGCAGCGCGGTTCCGGACTGAAGCGCCTAGAACCTCTCAGCGTCTATCAACAGAGACGTCCAGTTGTCCAACGAGGGGTTTGATTGTGATTCGTCGATCACGTCGAATGAGAGTGTCCGCACGTTCCATAATTGAAGAATCACTGGACAGGTTTGCACGACCTTGTTGCGAAGATGACAGACCCGTCACCCAAAGACTCCCCATGCTTTTGTTCACTGCCAGCTCTCCGTAGACATTCTGCACGCGCCTGTGAATATCTGCGATGGTCTAGTTGTCGGTCAACAGAAACTCAGTGATAGCTCTCTGCTTGGAACGCATCTCTGTTATAGATGTCATTTTGATGGCCTCATATAGCGCCGCCACCTATACAGTCTTCACGAAAGTATAGGGGCTTAATGCTCCTCGTACAAAGTATGACTGAAACCTGGTGATATACAGGTCGAACCACAATTCACCGATAAACTCTCGAAAGTTTTTCAGGGATACCTTCTAAATATTTTAGTATAACAGACCCACGGTCTCTGGAGGTTCGCTAAAGAGCTGTTGAATTTCGTTTTGTTTGTTGACCAAATTAGCTTTGTATCTGCACTACACTGAAAATTAGTGAAGAAAAGTGCAACTGCAAGCGTAAGCGCTGTGTGACTTATTCCTGTTCGTTCATTGTACCTGCTGTCAACAACAGTATTGCCCTCCTTACCATTACATCCAGTACTGCTGCGTTCTGTCTAGTGTTAGTTGTGCGTTAACACTGATCTTCTGTGGATAGATTTACTCATGATGACTTGACCCATATGGATCTCATGAATGACTTCTTAGAACGCAATGGAAGAGCGGCACAGAGACGCCTATGCTGAACTGTTCTCGCACCGACGCCAACCACATCAGAGAACTTTCGCAGCTGCATATAGGCACCTACGAGAAACTACATCCTTCCGTGTTAGAAAGGAATATGTTGACTGTCTGAGGCATGGCAGAGAATGTGTTATACACGATTGCTGACAATCCTACCTGAAGTAGTCGGCGTGTTGCACGAGCTCTGAATACAAAACAATAGCTGAAGTCACAGCATCCACACTTTAGTTTTGCTTACAGACGAGGCCGTGATGGCAAGAGAGGATATGTTCAACAGTAAGAATGGCTGCGTATGGGATGACGAAAATCCACGTGCACTGGGATGTCCGTCTCATCAACAGAAGTTTGCTGCGAAAGTACAGGTTGATATTGTCAACGATTTTGTAATTGGGGCTTACTTACTTCCTCATGCACTGAATGCAGTCGAGTACAAAACGTCTCTTCATCATGTCCTCCTACAGTTCCTAGAAGAGCGCCGTTGATAATTCCTCGGCTTACGTGTTTTCAACATGGCGGGGCGCCGACACACTTTGCACTCGGTATATGGAAACACATTCAAGTAGAGTCTCGATGACGATGGGCTGATCCCGATGGTCATCTCGGTCATCAGACATGACAACAGTGGACTTCTTCTTCTTCTTCTGCGGACTTGTGAAGGACCTAATTTACAAGTCTCTTGTCGATACTACTGCGGACCTTGTTGCTAGGATTTTTGCCGTTGCGAAAGTAGTATGCCAGACTCGTGAAATTCTTGAGATTGTAAGAGAGTCATTGGTGAGTCACTATGCACTCTGCCGTGATCATCGTGGTCGTAATTCTGGACATTACCAGTAAGGGAATAGTTCTGCATTTGTTACGTGCCGTACTGTACACTGACATAACAGGTCGAACAAACTCTGAAAACAGTGAGCGTGTTTCGTCTGTGGGTTGTTGCTTTATTCTGTGTTGCGTGTTGTACGTTTGCTTATTGTATATTACAGGCTTCTTCACTGTTGTGCAGCTATCTTCACAGAAACAACGATGATTGCGGTAGCAAACAGAACAAATCGTTATTACATTATTACTCTGTAACACGCCGCTGGAGACGGAGGGGTCCCTTGTACCGAAATACTCAGAAAATATACCTGAACAACCTATGAAAGTTTGTCGGTGGAGCCCTGGTTTAGCCGGGTGATTCTCACATATTTTTAAATGATTTTCACTTATTATTTACTTAATGGGCGAGACGCTAGAAAACTGCTTGATTTTTCATTCAGTAACTGTGATTCTTCCAGCCATTCTGATTTATGTTAGAGAAAGAGATGAATCTGTTATTGACGCACTTAACTCGTATTAAGAATCATCAGAGGTGATAATCGTGTACTAAAATCATATTCTAGATTTGACATGGCTTTTCGAAACAACAACAGCAGGGATGGTTGAATTAACGGCGCAACAACCAACAGCCGTGTCCCTTCCCCAGCATTTTCCGAATGTGCTACTCCTGTCTTGGAACAGTTCCATAACAGTTTTCTCTACATTCTACTCTCCGCAGTTTGCTTACATGATTTCACTGTATTGTCTAACAATAGTTGAACAGACTGCCACGTATTCCTGTACGTTACGCTCCACTGGGCGGCAGTGCTGGAGTGTACGTGTTTCGCGCAAGTTTGATGCAGACTTTAATGTCCAATTTCAGAGCAGTAGTTCCTCTGTTTTTCTCAAGGGACTGGGTTTTGTCTGCTCCAGTTCTCCCACCTAGACAGTACCAAGGATCGAATCCATCTCGTCCGCAGGTCAGTGATACTCCCTTATCTGTTAGCAGACAACTTTCTCAGATTCTTCCACTGTTCTCCGATAGTTTGCGTGTTCTCGTTTTCGGTTTCCTACAGTGGCGAGATAATCTAGAAATCGTTGCAAACTTACCTCCTCCTTCTTGTTTCTGTTTGAACCTTTGCTTAAGAAGCTTACTGCTTATTACTCGTTATTGCCTATCATTTATTTTATTACGTGTTGTATGGGCATAAGCGGTTTTTATTTCATCTTTTTACTATCCTGATTTTAAAATTGAAGCTATCTCTTTCTGTCTGTCGTGGCTGAGGACAGCATGCGCCTTTCTTTAATTATTACTATTAGCCCGAATAAATAAAGCTAAGGTTAGTAATTGAGCTCCCTTTAATGTAATGATAAGCAAAGGATAACTCTTCTGGACCTATGTCTAATGAGAACAAGCAGACTAGAGGAGGGAGCGAATTTCCTGCTTTTTCCCATTACTAATTATTTGATTTTGTTATTGAATTTGATTGTTGTTAATTACTTTTGGATTCACTTAAGGGGAGCCGGAGGTGGTCAAATCCAAAAAAATACGATTTTGTTTTTTTGCTACCGAAAATTAATTGGAACATTCCTCTTTAATGTAAACTTTGAATTATTGTTCTACTCGCCCTAGAAGTGGAGTTATTACCATTTTTCCCCACGCCTGCCGAGGAAATGGGCGGCCGCTGAATGCATCTAACACCCTCTCGTGACTTCCTGGCGAACTGCTTGGGATTTTCTCGGCCTGTTACGCATATAGTGCCTTACGTTACGCATACAGCGAGTGTGTAAGGGTTGGCTACATTGTTTTCTGTGACAAATGAAGCGCTAAGAGCGCGGAATATCGTCTCTTTGCTGTTTACCGTTTCGAATTAGTTCAGTGTTGCGCCTGTTGTTGGTTACGATGCCACGTTTTAGTAACCGTGTATATAAGAAGAGGAAGAACGTAGGGAAAAGAAAATTAACACTAATACCAAGTTGCGATACTACAATTACTGAAACAGTGCGTTCTTCTGCTAAGCAACACGTGGCCAGCCATAGCCCTGTGACATCTTCTAGCAAGAAGCTGACTGGTAGAAGTGACAGATTTCGTGAATATGTTAGTGACTGTGATGATATTAACAAGTACTGAATATTGGATTATTATCTTCTGTGCTGAAAGAAAGTGTTCTGTGCAAAATGTGTTCAAGTGTAGGAGTGCGACTAGAGATAACAAAGCACTTTGGTTTAGCTTGTGAGATGAAGATAATCTGTGCATGTTGCAAGTATCAAGTGACTTTCTACAATTCACATGCTAGTCTCTTTGGTGAAAATTGACGATCTAGAGTGTTTGATGTGAATGTTCGACTTGTGTATGGTCTTCAATCCATTGGAAAAGGGTCTGCTGCTGGTAATCTCTTTTGTGGTATTATGAACTTGCCATCGCCTCCAAGCAAATTTGGGTACTACTGTGAACTGGTAGGATCCTCTGTTGAAGATGTGGCTTTGAAAACCATGAAGGAAGCAGTGGAGGAATCTGTAGAAATGAACGGTGGTTCTAGGGATTTGGTAGTGGCTTTAGACGGTTTCTGGCAAAAGAGGGGTCATAAATCCCTGAATGGGGTTGTAACTGCTACTTGTGGTGATAGTGCAAAGGTGATAGATGTTGCAATATTATCAAAACATTGTAGGTGCAAAAATAAAATCAAAGGAGAGCACAGTGGAACCTGTGAGGCAAATTTTAGTGGATCAAGTGGAGCAATGGAAGTGGATGGAGTGAAACAAATTTTTGAACGTTCAGATCCCAGATACAACGTTAGGTACAAATACTACCTTGGGGATGGTGACTCCAAAGGTTTCAAGACTATAGAGGAACTGAAACCATATGAAAATGAATTTGTAGTTGAAAAGTTGGAATGCACTGGGCATGTGCAAAAGCATATGGGTGCACGGCTTCGAAGGCTCAAACAAACTTTGGGTTCAAGTAAGCTCAGTGATGGAAAGACAATAGGAGGGAGAGGCAGGCTTATTGATGAGGTGATTGAACGTCTACAGAAATACTATGGGTATGCTATAAGGCAAAATACTAGTAATGTTAGTGACATGTGAAAAGCAGTGTGGGCATTGTTCCTTCATACTGCCTTTTCCAATGAATACCTTCAACACAGCCTCTGCCCAAAAGATTCCTGGTGCAAATATAATGCAAAAAAGGACTATGATCACAAACATGGTTTGCCAGCAGCTGTGATAAATGCAATAAAACCAATTTTTCATGACTTAGCACAGCCAGAATTGTTACACAAATGTCTACAAGGAAAGATGCAGAATCCTAATGAGAGCGTAAACAATTTGATTTGGAAAGTGATTCCTAAAAGGGTGTTTGTAAGCATAAAAACACTGCACTTTGGCATTTATGATGCAATAGCAACCTACAACCAAGGGAACAGTGTGAAGTGTGAAGTTCTGAAGGCATTAGGATTTACGGCTGGGGTGAACACTGTACGAGCACTAAGAAATATTAACAGAGAAAGGATAAGAGGAGCAGAAAGAAGAGAAAGGCATACGAAGTATGATGGAACAACAGGCCAGAAAAGAAGACAGAAGAGGAAGCTTTTGGAGGATGAAGAAGAAGACCCTGATAATCCATCCTATAGTGCAGGAATGTATTGAGAAACTTTGATAGCCATTTCCCATAAATTAGAATTTTTCGAATATAAGGAACATTTTCTCAAAATCCACTCAAGCTAGAGAGATGAAATTTTTATACAGCACTCCTAGTGGTCAAACTTACATTGTAACACAGCCATTTGGCAATATGTTCAGTAGTTTCATTTCAGTTTAATTATAAAGCAATTATTTGTAAAAAAATTTGGATCATTAATAAAAAAAAATAATTGGAAGGGAACTAGAAAAGATACTCCAAAATCCCTCTGTCATAACTGCAATACTAAACCACTCTATATGTAAAAAAAATTCAAAATTTTCTATTTTGTAGTTTATTCATAAATGTTCCTCAAACTTAGTGATTTTAACACGGGCAGCATAGGCACCTCCAGCTCCCCTTAAGAGGAGATGGCGGGAGGTTATTGTCATCTCGAGAGCATTAGTGGAAATCATACAAGAAAATCATACTTTTTTCAGTATAAAATTTAATTATCAGTCACAAATAAATTTCATTATGCTTTACCGATTCCAACAAATTAATTTGTCATCTTCAGAAACCTAGAAAATTAGAGATATAAATCCTTAGACCTTGGCTCCATGTGAAGTGTAAAAAGTATATTAAAGAAACTTACTTAGTATTAGTTTAGCAGATGTCGGTATCTCCTTCATAGAAGTAAAATGGCATGGTATGTATGTCCAGAAATGTACGTATTGTATGTGATTACTTTAAACACCTATTGACAATTTACAGTAACTGAATCACATCTACATATCTGTTGTACTGGCTGCAAGAAACATACACACATACACTCCTGGAAATGGAAAAAAGAACACATTGACACCGGTGTGTCAGACCCACCATACTTGCTCCGGACACTGCGAGAGGGCTGTACAAGCAATGATCACACGCACGGCACAGTGGACACACCAGGAACCGCGGTGTTGGCCGTCGAATGGCGCTAGCTGCGCAGCATTTGTGCACCGCCGCCGTCAGTGTCAGCCAGTTTGCCGTGGCATACGGAGCTCCATCGCAGTCTTTAACACTGGTAGCATGCCGCGACAGCGTGGACGTGAACCGTATGTGCAGTTGACGGACTTTGAGCGAGGGCGAATAGTGGGCATGCGGGAGGCCGGGTGGACGTACCGCCGAATTGCTCAACACGTGGGGCGTGAGGTCTCCACAGTACATCGATGTTGTCGCCAGTGGTCGGCGGAAGGTGCATGTGCCCGTCGACCTGGGACCGGACCGCAGCGACGCACGGATGCACGCCAAGACCGTAGGATCCTACGCAGTGCCGTAGGGGACCGCACCGCCACTTCCCAGCAAATTAGGGACACTGTTGCTCCTGGGGTATCGGCGAGGACCATTCGCAACCGTCTCCATGAAGCTGGGCTACGGTCCCGCACACCATTAGGCCGTCTTCCGCTCACGCCCCAACATCGTGCAGCCCGCCTCCAGTGATGTCGCGACAGACGTGAATGGAGGGACGAATGGAGACGTGTCGTCTTCAGCGATGAGAGTCGCTTCTGCCTTGGTGCCAATGATGGTCGTATGCGTGTTTGGCGCCGTGCAGGTGAGCGCCACAATCAGCACTGCATACAACCGAGGCACACAGGGCCAACTCCCGGCATCATGGTGTGGGGAGCGATCTCCTACACTGGCCGTACACCACTGGTGATCGTCGAGGGGACACTGAATAGTGCACGGTACATCCAAACCGTCATCGAACCAATCGGTCTACCATTCCTAGACCAGCAAGGGAACTTGCTGTTCCAACAGGACAAAGCACGTCCGCATGTATCCCGTGCCACCCAACGTGCTCTAGAAGGTGTAAGTCAACTACCCTGGCCAGCAAGATCTCCGGATCTGTCCCCCATTGAGCATGTTTGGGACTGGATGAAGCGTCGTCTCACGCGGTCTGCACGTCCAGCACGAACGCTGGTCCAACTGAGGCGCCAGGTGGAAATGGCATGGCAAGCCGTTCCAGAGGACTACATCCAGCATCTCTACGATCGTCTCCATGGGAGAATAGCAGCCTGCATTCCTGCGAAAGGTGGATATACACTGTACTAGTGCCGACATTGTGCATGCTCTGTTGCCTGTGTCTATGTGCCTGTGGTTCTGTCTGTGTGATCATGTGATGTATCTGACCCCAGGAATGTGTCAATAAAGTTTCCCCTTCCTGGGACAATGAATTCACAGTGTTCTTATTTCAATTTCCAGGAGTGTATAAAAAAAATTGGAAATTTGGAATAGAGATTCGGTCGGAGGATGGCATTCACGTATCGTACAGTCGCTACGCCGCCTTCCATGACCACCCGTGGAGTACGTCGGCCCCACATAATGCTACCCCAAAACAGCAGGGAACCTCCACCTTGCTGCACTCGTTAGACAGTGTGTCTAAGGCGTTCAGCCTGACCGGGTTGCCTCCAAACACGTCTCCGACAATTGTTTGGTTGAGGGCATATGCGACACTCATCGGTGAAGAGAACGCGATGCCAATCCTGAGCGGTCCATTCGGCATGTTGTTGGGGTCATCTCTACCACGCTGCATTGTGTCGTGGATGCAAAGATGGAGCTCGCCAAGGACGTCGGGAGTGAAGTTGCCATCATGCAACCTACTGCGCACAGTTTGAGTCGTAACACGACGTCCTGTGGCTGCACGAAAAGCATTATTCGACATGGTGGCGTTGCTCTCAGGGTTTTTCCAAGCCATAATCCGTAGGTAGCGGTCGTCCACTGCAGTAGTAGTATGGCATTTATTTACGTTAAAACTGCTGATTATAGCATTTATTTACGTTAAAACGTCTGATGACAGCTTTTATTTACGTTACTACAAATTTTGTTCCTTCTGGGGAGTTTATGTGCTCTCCTACAACTACTGTAAGTGTGTCACACTGTTAGAAAATGGAGAAGGGTTTTAAAAAAATTGAATAGTGCTCGTTTCACTCACCACTCATTAGCATGGAAAACACTCTTTACATTAACCACTACGATCTAAATATAAAGTTAGTGGCAGGATAGTCAACCAAGACCAGGAGATTGCCGTTCTGTTTGGTAGGTATTCTCACTACGTATCACCGGAGGGGCCTCTGTGAGGGCAGGAATTCATTCAAATTATTTTAATAAGGAGTTGAGTACTGTTTGATTTTATTGATTGTCACCGAAGGTAGAGATGACCGCAAAAATAGCCATTCGGCCACTCTCGTAATTATTCAACAAACCCCACTAATTGAACTAACTGAAGTTACAAGCAAAATATTCTTCTTTCTCATCATCTCTACCATGATGTGCTATGACATGTATCTAACACAAAAATTAACGAGATCTACCTTGAGCTAGCCAACATCATAATTACCAAATCAGATCAATGTATGCAAACACTCAGAATTTAGCCACAGTATAATACCCAGTAGTAGTCACACACCTAAGATCACGATTCTACTATTCACCATAAAACTGTCAATTCCTAAGCTTTTGTAGTGCGCACAAGGTATGCATAGCCACATGTGAGTATGTTACTACTACTAATCACAAAGAACATATACAAAATAGTCATGATGAAACAAATCATTTTCACTAGCCTACTATTACCTGTCACAACCGTTGTATGTCGATAAAGAAATGCGTTAATGATCAAGACCACTGTGAGGGCTGGCTCTCGCACTTTGAACCGAAACACGCATCCCCACTACATACAAAGGAAACATGTCCCGAATTCAACAATTAATTCCAGAGAATGACCTCAGGTTAATTTAAAATCCGTTAAATAATTGAAGCAGTAGAGATTCTTGCTGGATCCCACCAACTCCAGAAGTTTAATGTTCGTTACCAGCAAGTGGTACGAACCGTTACAAGGAAAAACCCTTGAGATATCAAGACTGATCCCGTTAAGCTATTCAGATTATCTTTCCCACACATACGACACACATTTCGGGGCGATTACGAATCCAAAACATTGAGATTCAACATCGTAAGCCACGTAAAGAGTTTGGCGCCAAGTGCGTTCAACACTACCATACAAAGAAAGGTTCGTCAATTCCAACAAAAACTTCGTAACGCCGTACATGAAAACACACTATGTGATCAAAAGTATCCGGACACTGCCAAAAACAGACGTTTTTCATATTAGGTGCATTATGCTGCCACCTATTGCCAGGTACTCCATATTAGCGACCTCAGTAGTCATTAGACGTCATGAGACAGCAGAATGGGGCGCTCCGCGGAGCTCGCAGAGTTCAAAGGTGGTCGGGTGATTGGATGTCAATTGTGTCATACGTCTATACGCGAGGTTTCCACCTTCCAAAACATCCCTAGGTCCACTGTTTCCGATGCGATAGTGAAGTGGAAACGTGAAATGACACGTACACAACAAAAGCTTACATAACGACCTCGTCTGTTGACTGACAGAGACCGCCGACAGTTGAAGAGGGTCGTAATGTGCATTAGGCAGATATCTATCCAGATCACACAGGAATTCCAAACTACATCAGGATCCACTGCAAGTACTATGACAGTTAGGCGGGAGGTGAGAAAACTTGGATTTCATGGTCGAGCAGCTGCTCATAAGCCACAAGTCACGCCGGTAAATGCCGAACGACGCCTCACTTGGTGTAAGGAGCGTAAACATTGGACGACTGAACAGTGGAAAAAAGTTATGGAGAGTGACGAATCACGGTACCACAACGTGGCGATCCTATGGGAGGGTGTGGGTATGGCGAATGCCCGGTGAACATCTGGCAGCGTGTGTAGTGCCAACAGTAAAATTCGGAGGCGGTGGTGTTATGGTGTGGTCGTGTTTTTCATGGAGGGGGCTTGCACCACTTGTTGTTTCACGTGGCACTACACAGCGCTGGCCTACATTGATGTTTTAAGCACCTTCTTGCTTCCCACTGTTGAAGAGCAGCAATTCGGACATGGCAATTGCATCTTTCAACACGATCGAGCACCTGTTCATAATGCACTGCCTGTGGCCGAGTGTTACACGACAATAACATCCCTGTAATGGACTGGCCTGCACAGAGTCCTGACCTGAATGCTAGAGAACACCTCTGGGATGTTTTGGAACGCAGACTTCGTGCCAGACCTCACCGACCGACATCGATACCTCTACTTAGTGCAGCACTCCGTGAAGAATGGGCTGCCATTCCCCAAGAAACCTTCCAGCACCTGACTGAACGTATACCTGCGAGAGTGGAAGCTAAGGGTGGGCCAACACCATATAGAATTCCAGCATTACCGATGGAGGGCTCCACGAACTTGTAAGTCTTTGCAGCCAGGTGTCCGGATACATTTGATCACATAGTGTAATTCATTTTGCGCGGTCTTCTTACTGAGAAACATTTAAATGAAGATTTCCTTAACGGAAAGGTGCCAGGCTGAAGGCCAGTATCAGTTTTAGTTGTACGCTTACTATGAGCTAATCAGTTAGAAGGGCAAAACCACTACATTATCAAGCGTTTCGCTGTCAAAGGTAACTTTAACTAGCAGGTTATGAACCTGATTAACGATGACGAATAAGTAGTTAATTTTGCTACTCAATTTTCTTAGCAGTTGAAGACCTGACGTGAAGACATCTGCACCCTGGGCCCTCCGCCTACACAGGGGCGCCCATGTCGAATCCCCGTACCAACGTCTCTTCGATTTGAATCACCGTGAAGAAGACGAGTTCCATTGGATGAGCGAGCTCCCTCTCCCTGTACTACCGATACTTGGGGGAAGACCTTGCTACTCTGTTTCGTCAGCCTTTTCCACTGATCTTTCTTTGCAAACCACCACCTTCCAGCTTGGTTAGTTTTTTGCTTTCTGGTGTCTTCACAAAGACAGTTTCAACCATTCATACATTTGAGAGGAATGGAAATATAGGATAAAAGAAGTGTGAGTGGAAGAAAAAAACACGGTTTATTAGCATTTACATATCCCAGTGGCCATGGTGACGAGATTTTAAATTGTATCTTCTCATTCTTCCATCTTAATCTACTATAATCAGTACTATAATGACCCTCAAAGGCACAAATGGAGCGCATTATCAGAAACGCTTCATTGTTACTGTGTATTTAGAAACTTTTTAGTCTAACAGTATCCTCTGTTTGTAATTACTCTCTGCCAGAGCCTTATCGCATTTAAAATTCTGTTTGTTAAACGATTGCAAAGGGTTTGATGGTGAGTTATTCGACACCAGTAGCAGACACGTGGATGCGTTCTTTTCCGCTGAAGTCCTAGAATTGCTTGTGTAGGCGTAGCGGTATTCCAAGAAGCTGTGCGCTCGACTTTACAAGCCTGCCAAGAGTCTCTTCCTGGCTCATAGCTTCTCTCTTTGAGCAGCTCAAAGAGTTGCGTAGGCTCTACAGGAAATCTGTGCTGCAACGTTAAAAAATGTAACAACGCTGCTGAAAGGAAGTACGTATGTCTTACGTTTACTGGGAAATACTAGCTCCCTTTCACTTTACCAGCTACTCCTAGCTACACGTGTAAGAAACGTTGTTGCTAATGTTAGCTCTTCAGCCGTCTGACTCTCCGAAGCAATACCTTAAATATCGCAGATTGTTGCATTTGTGTTGAAAACAATACCTGCTAATTAACTGCTGTCCATCATTGTACTAGAAGTACCTTTTATGCCTTATTTCCCCTTAACTAAGTCTGAGAATAACAACATTCAATTTTGTGGATATCAGCAAATATCAGAAACATTTATCGTAGACACACAACTTTGGATGTGCTGCGTTACGAGCTACACGCATTACATGACACCATTATAAATTTGTTGCGCATTAAATACCGAATTTCGTACTGGCACTTCAGTTAAGAGTAGCTCGAAGACAAGAAATATCTGTTATCCAAACGGAAATGTTTCACCTATCCATTGACAACGAAGTCTGTGAAGAATCTAGGATTTTTCTTAGATAACAAGATCAGGAATTGGATTCATTATTAACTGTGAGATCAAATGAGAATTTCTCTGAATAAATAAGGAGCTATACTGATATTCATGCAACTGAAAAGGGGCCAAGCGGATGGACTTGTTTCAGAAGGGGGGTAACATGTCTTATTTAAACCAATAAATGCCACCAATTTTTCACAATAAAACTACTATTACAACTGTAAAAGTTGTGACATACAAAAAGAAATTCATAAAAGTTATTTTTGGCAAGTGATGCTTTATTTGCTCCATTATCCTCTAAAAATAAAGGGTAATTTGTAGCAGTCTGTTGCTAAGATATCATAACATATTACATACGTGGAAATGTATAGTGCAAAGGTTGCTCTGGTATTACCGCTCAAGGTCATGAACATTTAAATTACTATAAATAAAACTTTGTAGCTTAGTTTATCGTTTATTTCGTACAGAATTGCTGTAGTACTTCGCAGCGTATATTATTTCCTTAATTTACCAGGACAGATAGAAACTGACTGGTAATGTAACTTGATAGAAAGTTAGGAGAAACCTCTTATCGAAGCAGCTAATTAGAGCTCTAATTCAGCTGCAAAGGCATTAGCATCCAGTGGTTTATGAAAATCCTGTTCTATCTAAATCTAGGCACCAAATAGTAATGTGAAACCTGGCTGTGGCGAATGAAAGCTGCGCCACATCACTCTACCATTTCAGGCACCTCGCCAAACTGTGAACACGATCGTTGACGAGAGAAACCTGCCCAGATAGCGCATCGCATTAGACGCTTACTTTGGAGTCGTGGAGGCGAGCCAGAAATGCGAAGTGTAGCCACCCTTCAGTCTGCACCACGCTTTTAGGTCGTTCACATACGCATTTCGTCGAAAACTACTTTCGTCACAAGGTCGACATTTTATCATGAACGTCTACAGACGACAGCTTGATCAACACAAACACAGATCGGGAAACGTGGCATATGAAGAGCATTCTGTCGTAAATGTCATCGCTAATTCCGTGATAAGTAAATATATATCAGAAACGTGACTAGCGAAAAAAAAGAACGAAGGGTACGGAGAGACGAAGCAATGAGAAGCAATACTTTTCCAAAGATAACAAAGCTTTGAGCCATGTTGTAGAGTCGTGTGCGTTGAATCAGTAGACAAATATCTGCTGCTCACGGCTGACGAAAAGATGTTGCAGAAGACTTCGCAATCAATAACCACTAAACTCATTCAGAACTATTTCCGGTAGTAAGTGCAAACATTACTACTACATCCACATATGTGATATGCAGTGCACCACAGAAGATATTACCGCTTTTACATGCGTAGGAGTACTTTACGATCCTTTCACAGTAGCTCAGTCGCTGTTTTGATGAATCTCATTTCTTAGATTTGAGCTAATTTTCTCATCTAGGTCCTAGCATCACTCGTTCGTACGGCACAACAAGCTATTTTATGATTCATCACACCACGTCTGTTCCTCGTATTTTAAAAATAATTGTTGGTGAAGACGTGGAGATGTTCCTTTGAGCTTTTGCCAGTTCAGGCTCACGTGGTCTGCCATAATACTGCAAAGACTAGAAAAGATCATAACGTTCAAATTTACATTTCTCTCTAAATTTTAGATATCCTGTTGTTATAATTTTGTTATTTCAAATAGGTAGACAAGATCTTGACTGATTGATTCAGTCAATACTAAATCGATCAGTTAGCTTTTTGACGATGACATGCTCTTTGACCATCCTGTATTCATAATTGTATCTTCCTTTACTTCTCAAAAAAAGTAAAACTCATCTGAAAATATTTTCTGAAAAATTAATGCCTTGGAGCAACAGTATCTCTAAATGAAATGTTGCGCATCTCCCAAAAATGTCACTAAAGTGCACTGGAATTTTATGTACTTCAAAGCAGCGCTTTAAAGCCCACGTCTCATTATTATTTGCACAAAATATCACGGATAGCTCCAAACAAATTCAGACGCGAAGGCTGCATCCGAAATGTCCTTGATATGTGTAAAATGCACAAAATACGAACACAATTTTCGAATTACAGAAAATGGCCGTAAGAATAATAACCAAAAATAATAATCAGCCTCATTATAAAGATCTGTTCAGAAAATTCGATTTTTTTTAACTATGCTATATGAGCACATTCAACAATCAATTACACACATTAAAAAGAACCTTGGGAATTACTGTGCAAACAGCTCTGTCGCTGACTATGGAACAAAATTTCCACAGATCTGACATTTCCCCAGAAAAAATGAACATAAAATAGATTGCTAAAACAAACTTATTTAAAACGGTAGTTAAAGGGTACCTCTTCAGCAATTCGTTGTTTGCAGTCAAGAATTACTTAGATGAGGGAGAAGAGAGGTCCAGTAAAAAATGTAGCGCAAGTTGATAATAATGAGGCAAATCTGTCATTTTACAACACATTCGGGCTATAATTTTTTGTTCTGGAAAACTTACATCAAACATCTGCAATAGACGATATTATCCTCTTATTCCATTTTTGAACACAACACTTCATTTATTATGGAGGGATACTGACTCATTTTTCATGCAGTCCAATGGGAAGTGGCGACATGCAAAATGGAAACAAAGAAACAGTCTCTAACGTTGTCACGTCAGATGATAGTGTGTGTAGTGTTCTTATGAAATTATGTTTGTATAGCATAAGCAGTATGTATACTGACGGGCACTGGGAAATGAATGAGAAATATAACATTAGCTTTTTACGTTGATAAGTAAGTCCGTTATAAGAACGTATAACACTCGTGATAAAACGAATAGGATTGTGCTGTTTTACTGACATTGTCCTTGTTTTGTGGAGGATGAATGCGGCATTCTTCGAGCGACGATCCTGAACTATGTTTCTCAATGTTTCCCCAAATTACGGCAGATAAATGTCGAGATGATTTACACTATAAAAATACAGCCACAGCTTACTACTTCACCAACTGTTTTTCAAAATAGACGTGTAAGTATGTAAATGTCTACATGTATGAATTATTATGGTTTTGTTCCTAAACGGTAATACCACATGTCAATGATCCATGGAAAGGGGTTATCAGAATTTTAAGAACTATGGAAGTAAAAAATACATACATTTTTACAGCTCTAGGTAGCCAAGGGAATGAAACGGTGACAGTCAGTGTACCTGAGACCACAGGCGGTTTTTAACGTAGTAAGACATGTCTGTGACTCCACCGCACAGTAGTTTCATGTAACTTGCACTGATGCACTGACGATACCCTGCAGACGCCAGCGGGGGCAGGAGTTACAATAATAGCTAGAAAGGTGACAACTGAGGGGAGGTAAACGTTTTGTGAAACAAAGCTCTGAACTAAAGGAAAAAAAGTTGAAGCACGGACCAGTTTTCTTTATTTCAACTAACGAAGTCACCACTACAATACTTTAGAAGATAATTAATTATACTAATTTGTATTTGTTAGATGTGTTCGTCAGAAACAATTTACATGACGAATATTAGTTTTGAAAATGTGTGCGAACAGCCTAATATCCTACAGCTACTCAATGAAACGGCTTCTACACGTGCATTCAGTATTGCGTAGAGTTCGAACAATCATATTATAAGAAATGACAATTTTAGATAGCTAACAAACTGAGAAATGTAATATAAGTTCGTAAGCTTCCTCGGCCAGAGTAACATTTCATAAAATACTTCAGGATTCTAGGAGTTATTTTTATGAAACTCTAAAACAGCTACACAACCCGTTTTCGACCTTCTTTTCAACCGTTCCTCCCGGAGTGTGAAACTGCCCTGAAAAGTATAGTTGCGAAGACGGTTATGTAGTTGTTTTAGTGTTTCATAATGACACGGCCTCACACCCAAATCAAACATGTAGCTTTCTTTATTCACGACGTGGCACCTGTGACAGATTGGGAATCCCTGCAGGGACGGCGATGTTCTTTCCGAAGAACGCTATTGAGAAAATTTAAGGAACCGCCATTTGAAGCTGACTGCAGAACGATCCTGCTGCCGCCAACATACATTTCCCGTACGGACCACGAAGACAACATACGAGAAATCAGGGTTCATGCAGAGGCATATAGATAGTCGTTTTTCCCTCGCTCTATCTGCGAGTGGAACAGGACGGGAAACGACTAATGTTGGTACAGGGTACCTTCCATCACGCACTGTACGGTGTCTTGCGGAGTATTTATGTACATGTAGATGTCGAGATAGACTGTATATCGACATGCATTGCAATACCAGCAGCTTCGATGAATATACGAAGGGCGTTCAGTAAGTAATGGAACATATTTTTCTGATAACAGGTGGGTTTTATTCATGATACCAGTACACCAGATTACGCCCCACTCTTTTAGATACAAAACCCTAATTTTCAATATAATCTCCGTTCAGTGTGATGGCTGACTTTTCTGAGAGGGCCTGTGTATCAGCATGGTACCACTCTGCTTGTCGATGTCGAAACCAACGTCTTGCTGCTCCCCATCATCCACGTACTGCTTACCTGCGGAGTACAATTTTCATTGGGACAAACAGATGGAAGTCTGAAGGCGTAAAATCCAGGCTGAAGGGTGGACGAGGAAGAAGAGTTCGGAGAAGGTTTGTGAGCTCCCCTCCGATGTGCTCACTTCTGTGAGGCCTTGCGTTTTCGTGGAGAAGGAGAAGTTCATTTGCATGTATTGTCGAGACGAACACATTAAAGTCATTTCTTCAGTTTCCTGAGAGTAGCACAATAGACTTCAGAGTTGATCGTTCTACCTTGAGGGAGGACGTCAAACAGAATAACCGCTTCAGAGTCCCAGGAGGCCGTCGCCATGAGTCTACCTGCTGAGAGTGCGACACTGGACTTTTTTTCGGAGACGAGCTGTGTGGTGTCTCGCCTGTGACGATGGTCAACAAAAAATTGTCATGATTACCCGCATAACACCCAAGCCGCTCAGAACAGACGGTCCTCCGTTGGTCTTTATGGTCTTCTGTAGGCAGCGAGGAACACATCGGTCACACATCTATGAGTAACCAACAGATGGATGAATGTGTCAGCACTACCAACAGAGACGTACAGTTGAGCAGCGAGGTGTTTGATTGTGATCCGTTGATCATCTCTAATGAGGGTGTCCGCAAGTGCCAACATTCCAGGAGTCACAGCTTTGTGCGACCAGACAGCACACGGGAGATCGAACAGATTTGCCCGACCCTGTTGTGATGATGACAGACTCGTCGCCCAACGACTCCCCGTGCTTTTGTTCACTGCCAGGTCTCCGCAGACATTCTGCAAGTGCCTATGAATATCTACGACGTTCTGATTTTCCGCCAAAAGAAACTCTGTAACAGCTTTGAGATTGGAACGCAGCTGCGTTAGCGACGCCATTTTGAAGGCAACGAATAGCGGCGCCACCTATCGGAACTTCATGAAACAATAGAAGCTGACGCGGAAATGTTCCGCGATGTCTCATAACAAATTCCGCATTTTTTCAACCGAAATTGGCCGAGACTAAATGTGTTACAGTATTTATTGAACATCCCTCGCATGATTCCTGTTGAGACTTTATCATCTGACGAAGTCCTTTAGTTCATAAAATGAAATGGATATATTTTCTGCAGCGTTAACTGGATCCAAAGTTTTCCCTTGATGACGGTGCCTGCTATGAAAATCAAAAAGAGTACTACAGTCGTGGTGAACGCAAGTAGTGTGCGAATTTGCTTTGAGGAGGATTTAGACAATTTAAAGCAAAAGTTCGAAATTGAAATTTAACCACAGTGAATGTGATCTTGAATTAACATAATGTTAAGGGGAGATGCTTTTATTTACTGTTTTCTTCGCAAATGAATAACAGCCAGTCTAGGCAGCAGCGGCCGCCCAGGCAGACGCAGCAACAAGGAAGTAACCGATTTTATGACTTTTGCGACTTCGTAAGCAGGAGCGAATTGTGTAATTTCATCTGTGTTCTTTTATGGTTTGGTTTCTTGAGTTTCTCCGTGTTAATTTAATATCTAATAGCATCTTCGTTTGCATCGGAAAGTAAACCGATTTTGTGACATATTACAAATTCCTAATCAGGGGCGAATTATTTAATTTCACCTTAGTGCTTCAGTAGTTAGGTTTTTGAATTTTTTCATATTAATCTAATTTATTAGAGACAGTTCCTGCATTTCGTCACGGTCTACAATACAGTTCCACAGCACATGACGACAGTCCGTTTATCTCAGTAGTTCAGTTTTCCACGGTCTTTAGTATGGATAGGGCCTGCGATTGTTGTGTGCGGATGCGAGCCGAGTTGGTTACACTTTGCTCTCAGCTCCAGACTGTGATGGCTTCAGTTACACAGCTTGAAGTTGCAGTGGACGGGCACGACTTCTATAGGCCGACTGTGGGGATCCAACGGACGTCCAGCACGTCAGAGTCCTCCGATCGGTCCTTATCGGTGTCCGGCCCAGTTACACCTCGCACTCAAATTGACCCCTCACCTATGGCCCTGGGGCGTGGCAGGCGGTGAAAGACTTCACAGGGGTTCAAATGGTTCAAATGGCTCTGAGCACTATGGGACTTAACATCTATGGTCATCAATCCCCTAGAACTTAGAACTACTTAAACCTAACTAACCTAACGACATCACACAACACCCAGTCATCTCGAGGCAGAGAAAATCCCTGACCCCGCCGGGAATCGAACCCGGGAACCCGGGCGTGGGAAGCGAGAACGCTACCGCATGACCACGAGCTGCGGACACTTCGCAGTGGGCCGCATGTAAGGCCTCCCTGGTTAGTCTGACAAACAGGTTCCAGGTACTGTCTGTGGCTGATACTGTCGCTCAGCCAGATGCAGTCACCTGTCCTGTTTCAGAAGAAACTTCTCAGCGTGCAAGATCCGGGCAATCACACAGGGTGGGATTATCGATGGTTGGGAGCTCCATCGTTAGGCGCGTTTTGGGGCCCATTAGGGACATGGCTGCTGAGAAGGCGAAGTCATTCCAGACGTGGAACAGGTCCTTCCAGATGCCGTGAAGAGCACATGGTGCAGTTAACTCCAGGTGGTGGCTCATTTAGGTACAAAATTCGAGTATCACTTTGGATCTGAATAAATTGTCTCTGCTTTCGAGCGGCTAACAGAAGTGGTACAGGCTGCCAGTCTTGCTTGCAAGATGAAAGCAGAGCTGACCATTTGCAGCACAGTCGACAGGACCGATTGTGGATCTCTGCTACAGAGCCGAATGGAGGGCCTGAATCAGAGGCTCAGACGGTTCTGCGGCCGTGTAGGTTGTAGATTCCTCGACTTGTGCCGTAGGGTGGTTGGGTTTCGGGTTCTGCTCATTAGCTCAGGAGTCCACTACACGCCGGAGGCGGCTAAACGGGTATCAGAGCTGTGTGGCGTGAACTGCGCTGTTGTTTAGGCTAGAGGGTCTCGGGAAAACGCAAAAGGGGTTTCAGTCACAAAAATGGTTCAAATGGCTCTGTGCACTATGGGACTTAACATCTGAGGTCATCAGTCCCCTATAACTTAGAACTACTTAAACCTAATTAACCTAAAGACATCACACACTTCCATGCCCGAGGCAGGATCCGAACCTGCGACCGTAGCGGTCGCGCGGTTCCAGACTGTAGCGCCTAGAACCGCTCGGCCACACCGGCCGGCTCAGTCACAAAAGTTGCAGCCCGAACACAGGAAGAATGTAGGCACTGAAAGCTGGCTAAAGCCGGATATAAGTTCAGCCGAAATTTTGCGAAGAACCCAACGGTATTCCGAAAGGATAGGCTAAATACGGTTCGCAGTGGCGTGTTTGTTGTTGTCAGAAGTAGTTTATCTTATCTCGAAATTGAAGTACATAGTTCCTATGAGTTAATATTGGCAGAGGTCATTCTTGGCAACCGGAGTAAGATAATAACTGGATCCTTCTACCGTCCCCCTAATTCAGATGATGCAGTTGCTGAAAGGTTCAAAGAAAACTTGAGTTTGATTTCGAACACGTACCCAGCTCCCATAATTGTAGTTGGTGGTGACTTTAATTTACCTTCGATGTGTTGGCGAAAATACATGTTTAATTCCGGAGGTACCCATAAAACACCATTCGAAATTGCCATAGACACATTTTGGTTCATGAGCCCACGCGAATAGTAACCGGTTGTGACAACACACTTGGCTCCTTAGCAAAAATAATCATAAGTTAATAAGGAGCATCAAAATGGATACAGGCATTAGTGAAGATAGGGTTGTCGTAGTGAGACTGAACATTGTAACCCCCAAAATCCTCCAAAAATAAACGAAAAATATGCCTATTCAAAAAACCAGATTAAAAACTCACTTGACGCCTTCCTGAGAGACAATCTCCAGTCCATCCAAATTAACAATGTAAGTGTAGACCATGTGGCTTGAATTCAAAAAAATAGTATCGGCAGCAATTGTGAGATTTATACCAAATAAATTAACGAACGACGGAGTTGATGCCCCTTGGTACACAAAACGGGTCAGAACGCTGTTGCAGAAACAACGAAAAAACATGCCAAATTTAAACAGGCGCAAAATTCCCAAGATTGGCGATCTTTTGCAGAAGCTCGAAATTTAGTACGGACTTAAATGTGAAATTTTCCTAACAGTTTCCACAACGAAACTTTGTCTAGAAACCTGGCAGAAAATCCAAAGAGATTCTGGTCGTATGTGAAGTATGCTAGCGGCGAGACACAATCAATGCCTTTTCTGCGCGATAGCAATGGAGATACTATCGAAGACAGTGCTACCAAAGCAGAGTTACTAAACACAGCCTTCCGAAATTCCTTCCCGAAAGAAGACGTACTAAATTTTCCAGAATTCGAATCAAGAACAGCTGCCAAACATGAGTAATATAGAAGTAGATAACTTCGGAGTAGTGAAGCAACTTAAATTACTTAATAAAAGCAAGTCTTCTGGTCCAGACTGTATACCAGTTAGGTTTCTTTCTGAGTATGCTGATAAAATAGCTCCATACTTAACAATCGTATGCAACCGCTCACTCGACGAAAGATCCGTATCCAAAGTCTGGAAAGTTGCGCAGGTCACACCAAGATTCAAGAAGGGTAGTAGGAGTAATCCACTAAATTACAGGCCCATATCATAATCGCCGATAGGTATCAGGATTTTGGAACATGGGTTTCCGGAAGACTTTTGACACTGTACCACACAAGCGGCTTGTAGTGAAATTACGTGTTTATAGAATATCGTCTCAGTTATGTGACCGGGTTCATGATTTCCTGTCAGAGAGATCTCAGTTTGTGGTAGCTGATGGATAATCGTCGAGTAAAACAGAAGTGATTTCTGGCGTTCCCCATGTAAGTGTTATAGACCCTTTTGTGTCCCTTATCGATATAAACGATTTGGGAGACAATCTGAGAAGCCGCCTTAGGTTGTTTGCAGATGACGCTATTGTTCATCGACCAGTAGAGTCATCAGAAGATCAAGACAAATTGCAAAACAATTTAGAAAAAATATCTGAATGGTGCGATGATTGGCAATTGACCCTAAACGAAAAGTGTGAGGTCATCCATAAGAGTGCTATAACGAAAACGTTAAACTTCGGTTACACGTTGAATCAGTCAAATCCAAAGGCCGTAAATTCAACTTAATAACTAAGAATTACAATTACGAACAACTTAAATTGGAAGGAACACATAGAAAATGTTGAGGTGAAGACTAATCATAGACTGCGTTTTATTATTGGGAGGATTCTTAGAAAATGTAGCGGATCTACTAAAGAGTCTGCCTACACTACACTTGCCAGTCCTCTTTTAGAATACTGATGCGCGGTTTGGGATCCTTACCAGATAGGATTTACGGAATACATCGAAAAAGTTCAAAGAAGGGCAGCATGTTTTGTATTATCGCGAAATAGAGGAGAGAGAGTCACTGACATGATAGAGGATTGGGATGGACATCATTAGAACAAGGGCGCTTTTCGTTGCGGAGGAATCTCCTCACGAAATTCCAATCACCAACTTTCTCCCCCGAATTCGAAAATATTTCGCCGACTCAGACCTACATAGGGAGAAACGATCACAATAATATATCACCATAATAAATAATATAAGGGAAATCGGAGCTCGCACGGAAAGATATAGATGTTCGTTCTTTCCGCGCGCTATACGAGATCAGAATAATAGAGAATTGTGAGGGTGGTTCTATGATCCCTCTGCCAGGCACTTAAATGTGATTTGCTGAGTATCCATGAAGATGCAGATGTGGATGTAGGATGCTATAAGTAGCTGCTCAGACTATCTCAGGTCTGCCTTACATAGCTTTGTGCATTTCGTCGAGCTCCCACGTAAAATGACAATCTAACTGTTTGTCCTGTGAATTCAAAATAAACTTGGAAATACCAGCAGACAGAAAAAAGGAATAGAGCTATTTCAGTTGACTAGTTTGACACTCTGTTAGTAAAAATAATTGTCACCAACGGTCTGATACTTCCGTCTGTGTTCAATTGAAAATGATACTATTACGTTTTAAAGGGGAAAAAAATATCGTTAACTCTGTAGTATTTAGATAAGACAAGGTCTAAAGAAGCATTTTATCTTGAATGTGATCTGTCCATAAGCTGTGTGTTAGACCATGTACTGTGGTAATACCTGTAAAAATAATTTGAGAGTCAGTGGAACGACTCACTCTCCTTGAGATACTACACGACGAGCAGAACTAAAAATGCGCGGAAGGCAAGTTCAGAAACTAGTTCTTTCTGTCGAAGCCTGTTGTTACGCAGTCAAGGTCTTTGGCAGGAGTTTCAGAATGATGAATTTGATCCATGAGTGAAGCAAGCATAACATTCCGTTTTAAAAGTCGTTATCGGATCAGATGACGTCTGCCACATTGCGAAGCGGCTGCTACGGTTTACTCAAAAAAGACTGATAATTTTTCCACAAACTGGTACAGCTTTGTTTTCGTTTTACTCCAAGCGATTGCTTGTGCAGCTCCGGTCAGAGCAAGCTAACACAAAATGAACGTTCTATTTGGAACGCCACCTTGTACTCCTTAGTTTGAAAAGATGCACGTCGCCACCAGCTGCAGTTAGATCCTCAGACACACAAACAAGCAGGGGATTTGTAACAAGCAGCAAGGACGTTTAAATGCGCAGTTACGTCTCTGAGAGGGCATCTGTGTCTCGAGGTTTGCTGCTTTGTAGCGGACTGTTTAGTGATCTTCGGCAATAAACCAAAGGGAAAGGTTTTCGACTGCGGAGTGTGCTATTGTAATAATCTGCCTATAAATATTATCTTCTATGAGTTTCTAGCCCCGAAAATGTTATGACCATTAGCTGCAGTAAATTTACGATTCATCGATATTTTGAAGAATTTCGTTCGTTTTCTGTCAGAGGCTTTTATTTTAATTTCCTTTTTTTTCGCCTCACAGTAGCGTCAAAATCAACACACGTTTTTAGTCTGACAGATTAAGAACCTGTGCGTGTCCCTGATTTTCCAGTCCGTCAGCTTCTTCTCAGTTACTATATCCACCAGTTGTGTGCTGTAAGAGCTGTAACGGTTCGTATTCTACGTTAAACTGTAGCCCCCCCCCCCCCTCACCCCTGCAACTACCAGGCTGAGCCAATTCTAGAACAGGTGAAATTCTAAGATACAGCATCAGCAACACACCATAGTTGACGATACACCGTGGTATCCAAACAAATCGTCAGCCTGATTGTAATTGGACTACAATTCGAGGAGGAGATTGTTTAGAGACGGGGCACAAGCTCGGATTACGGAAGCATGGAGAAGGAAATTGGCTGTGTTCTTTCAAAGGAACCATCCTAGCATTTTCCTTAAGCGGTTTAGGGAAGTCAAGAAAAATGTAAATCGGAATGCCTGGTCGCGAGTTTGAACCTTCATCCCCCCCGAACGCGAATCCAGTGTTCTAGCCACTGCGGTACCTCGCTCGGCGCTGCCGTTGGAGAATAGCCCATTGAACAAGAGGTCGCTGTTACATCGACAAGTATGCTCATAAATGAAACAAATGAGTACTTCTTAAAGTTTTAGTTATTTATTTGTAGTTTTCAGTTCTTTCCCCAAAGAGCAAGTGGGCTGTTTGAAATCGGGTGTCTTAAGGAGTCGCTGTTCTCTTCAACTAAAATTCCAGCCTGCTGCGATTAGGGGAAGAGTGAATCCCAGCTGTAAATATTAGAGAGGCGAATACAGCTCCGACATTCACCTGATAATCAAGGGGACCCTCTCGGAAACCTTGGGTGGAACTGGGGATTGGTATTATGTTCATTTACTAATGGGACACTGTTACCAATTGTCTGAGAAAAAATTAAAATTGAGTGTAGCTGACTGTGTGTGCGTGAGCGCGTGTGCGTGTGTGTATGTGTGGGTGTACGTGTACGTGTACGTGTGTGTGTGTGTGTGTGTGTGTGTGTGTGTGTGTGTGTGTGTGTGTGTGTGTGTGCCAGTAATGCGAAAAAACACTGACATTTAAATACAAGTTTCCACGTGCCTGCAGGATGGCTACCTAAATTGTCTGTTATTTGATTGTGATTGAACAGTCAACTTTTGCTTCTGGAAGCGACAGAACTACACCAACGTATTGCAGTGACAGAAAAGCAGGTTAGGAAAAATGGCCAGATCATTTTCTCAAACTGCAACGATGAGAGCCTACACTTTGTAAGGTTCCTGCAAGGTTTTAAAATATGGATTAGACGTGAAAGTAAATCAGAATATGCTCTCATCGCCGGCCGCAGTGGCCCCGCGGTTCTAGGCGCTTCAGTCCGGAACCGCTCTGCTGCTACGGTCGCAGGTTCGAATCCTGCCTCGGGCATGGATGTGTGTGATGTCCTTACGTTAGTTAGGTTTAAGTAGTTCTAAGTTCTAGGGGACTGATGACCTCAGAAGTTAAGTCCCATAATGCTCAGAGCCATTTTATGCTCTCATCTGAAAAATATACCCTTTCATATGCAAACTATTCATTCATGAATCAAATTCAGCAAAGCGATATGACTACAAGATTTTCAAGGAAATTACCTACGTAGTGAACACTTACTCTTTATAGCGTAACGATTTACAATTGGCCTCCGACACAAAGCACGTCTTCCTCCAACACGACAGAATAAAAGAGTGCGTGTTCAAATTTATGACCCAACGGTCTCCTCAAACGAGCCGTTACCTGGTTGGTCGGCTCTCCCGGAACCTCCTCGATGTCTCCCGGAACCTCCTCAATGTCTCAGACATTAACGTCAAAGACAATTAAGTTGTTTGTAGTCGAAATTTGACTCATACAAAATCGCAACTTTGGAGTAACTCAGTGACAAGTAGTAAGCGGAAATGATTGAATTGTAAAGTAAGAAATTAAATACTGGAAGTTGTAATTTAACAGCGTTTGGCACGGTACCCCAATGAAGAGTGACGAAAGTACGAGCACACGGAATAGGTGACCAGATATTTTAGTGGTTCGAAGATTTCTTAAGTAATAGAACTCAGTACGTTGTCTTCGATGCCGAATGTTGTAGAATTATGGAACATGTTTTATGTTCAAGAATTATGACTTTCTTGGAACATGGACAGCTCCTCCATAAAAATCAACAGGGATTTTGCAAACAGAGATCCTGCGAAACTCAGCTCGCTCTGTTCCTCCATGAGATCCACAGCGCAGTGGACAACGGCGCTCAGGCTGATGCCGTGTTCCTTGACTTCAGTAAGGCATTCGACACCGTCCCGCAATCGGAGGAGACCTGCGATTGGATTCAAGACTTTCTTGCAGATAGAACTCAACACGTCGCTCTTGACGGAACTAAATCGACAGATGTAAAGGTAATATTCGGAGTACCACAGGGAAGTGTGATAAGACCGTTGGTGTTCACAATATATATAAATGAGCTAGTAGAAAGCGTCGGATGCTCTTTAAGGATATTCGCAGATGATGCAGTCGTTTATACCAATGTAGCAACGCCAGAAGATAGTAAAAATTTGCAGAACGAAACGCAGAGAATTGATGAATGGAGCAGACTCTGACAGTTGACCCTGAACGTAAGAAATGTAACATATTGCGCATACATAGGAAAAGAAATCCACTACTGTACAGCTACATTATTGATGACAAACAGCTGGAGACAGTGTCTGCCGTAAAATATCTAGGCGTAACTGCCCAGAGCGACCTTAACTGGAATGAGAATGTAAAACAAATAGTGTGAAAAGCAGACACAAACCTCAGAGTCATCAGAAGAATCTTAACGAAATGTAACCCATCCACGAAAGAGTGGATAATAAGGCGCTTGTTCGCCCTATTCTTGAGTACTGTTCATCTATCTGGGATCCCTATCAGGTATGACTGATAGAGGGATAGAGAAAACCCAACGAAGAGCGGCGCGTTTCGTCATGGGATCGTTTAGCTGGCGAGAGAGCGTTACGGAGATCCTAAACAAACTCCACTGGCAGACGTTACAAGAGAGACGCTGTGCATCACGGAGAGATTTACTACTGAAATTTCGGTACACCACTTTTCAGGAGGAGTCAGACAACATATTACTTCCCCTCACATACATCTTGCATATTGACCGGGAGGAGAAAATTGGAGAAATTAGAGCCAATAGAGGCTTACCGACAATCATTCTTCCCAGCTACTATTCGCGAGTGGAACAGGGTTGGGGGGATCAGATAGTGGTACCGTAAGTACCCTCCACCACACACCAATAAGTGACTTGCGGAGTATAATGTAGGTATAGATGTTCAACAGAGTGTAGGGTATTGCCAAAAGTGGCACATGGGAGTGTGATAGGGAAGAAAATGGCGCAGCACGAAGAAATTATATGAATCGGGCGTAAATCGGTAGATGTGACATACATGTACAGACAAACAAATGATTACAGTTTAAGAAAAATTGGACGATTTTTTCAAGGAAAAGAGCTTCACAAACTGAGCAAGTCGATAACGCCTTGGTCCACCTCTGGCACTTATACAAGCAGTTATTCTGCTTGCAATTTATTGATGTAACTGTCCGATGTCCACCTGAGGGATACCGTGCCAAATTCTGTCGAATCGAAGCGCCACATTGACAAAATTCCGGATAGGTTAGAGGGCTCTGCCAATAATGCTCCAAACTTTCTCAATTGGTGAGAGATCCGGCGATCTTGCTGGACAAGGTAGAGTTTGTCAAGCACGAAGGCAAGCAATAGAAATTCTCACGGGCATGATATCGCTGCAATTTAAGCCCAGGATGGCTTGCCATGAAGGGTCACAAAACGGGGGGTAGAATATGATCAACGTACTGCTTTGCTACAAGGGTGCCGCGGTGGGCAACCAAAGAGGCGCTGTTATGAAAACAAACGGCATCACATTGACTGGAGTAGAATTGTCTTCAGTGATGAGACTCGCCTCTAACTAAGCCGCGATGATCAGCAAAGAGGTCTGGGGCGCTGTTTTTTTTTTTTTTTTCGTAGCAGGACCCATTTCTTTGTCATCCGTGGCACTCTTACAGCATAGCAGAACGTCAATGATATGCGATTTGTTGCCCTTCATGACAAGCCTTCCTGGGCCTACACTTCGGCAAGATAATGCCTGCCCTCACAAAGCGAAAGTTGGGCTGCTTGACAGCTACGTCGGTTAAATATCTGGGCGTAATATTGGAAAGTCTTATGGAATGGGCTGGCCGGTGAGGCCGAGCGGTTCTAGGCGCTTCAGTCTGGAACCGCGCGACCGCTCCAGTCGCAGTATCGAATCCTGCCTCGGGCATAGATGCGTGTGATGTCCTTAGGTTAGTTAGGTTTAAGTAGTTCTAAGTTCTAGGCGACTGATGGCCTCAGATGTTAAGTCCCATAGTGCTCAGAGCCATTTGAACCATTTTCTTATGGAATGGAACGACCATGTAAGTATTTTGGTAAGGAAGGCGAACGCTCGACTTCGTTTTATTAAGAAAATTTTAGGAAAGTGCGGTTCATCTGTAAAAGAAACGCGTATAGAACACGAGTACGAGCCATCCTTGAGTACTGCTCGAGAGTTCGTGATCCTCACCAGGTCAGCTTATAGGAAAGCATGGAAGCGGTTCAAATACGGCCGCTAGATTCGTTACCGGTAGATTCGATCAACATGCAAGTATTAAGGAGATGCTTGTGAGATCAAATGGGAATCAGTGTAGGGAAGGCGATGTTCTTCTGGAGTAACACTGTTGAGGAAATATACAGAACCGGCATTTGAAGCTGACTGCAGAACCATTCTACTGCCGCCAACGCACATTTAGCGTAAGGACCACGAAGATACGATTAGAGAAATTAGGTCTCGTACGGAGGCATACGAACAGTTTTTTCCTCTCGCTCCGAGTGTAACAAGAAAGGAAATAGCTGGGAGTGGTACATGGACCCTCCGCCACGCTCTATACTGTGGTTTGCGGAGTATATATGTAGATGAGTATATAGATGTAGATCAGCCAACTTACAGTCTTTTCTGCTTTGTATCTACATCTAAATCTACATCGATACTCCGCAAGCCACCTGACGATGTGTGACGGAGGGTATCTTGAGTACCTCTATCGGTTCTCCCTTCTATTCCAGTCTCGTATTGTTCGTGGAAAGAAATATTGTCGGTATTCCTCTGTGTGCGCTCTAATCTCTCTGATTCTACCAAAAAAAAAAAAAAAAAAAAAAAGGGCTCTGAAAACTATGGGACTTAACTTCCGAGGTCATCAGTCCCCTAGAACTTAGAACTACTTAAACCTAACTAACCTAAGGACATTACACACACCCATGCCCGAGGCAGGATTCGAACCTGCGACCGTAGCGGTCGCGCGCTTCCAGACTGTAGCGCCTAGAACCGCTCGGCCACCTCGGCCGGCTCTGATTTTATTGTTATGTCTAGACAAGACAGCCTAGACACAATGAGAGGAAGCCGAAAGGCACGCGCTTAAACTCACGCAGGCTGGCGTGAGGTCTGAAACAGGATACGTAATGAATGCTATAAAGAAAAGTACGTAGCTTCTGGAATACTTAACTTTAATCCACAATTGTAGAACATCGCTCTTGATGATACATGCTTCATATAATAAATATCAATTGAATACGGCGCCTTGCTAGGTCGTAGCAATTGACTTAGCTGAAGGCTATGCTAACTATCTTCTCGGCAAATGAGAGAGTCTTCGTCAGTGTAGCATCGCTAGCAAAGTCGGCTGTACAACTGGGGCGAGTGCTAGTACGTCTCTCTAGACCTGCCGTGTGGTGGCGCTCGGTCTGCAATTACTGACAGTGGCGACACGCGGATCCGGCGTATACTAATGGACCGCGGCCGATTTAAAGGCTACCACCTAGCAAGTGTGGTGTCTGGCGGTGACACCACATTTATCCTCATGGTGTCTTCGCGAGACATACGTAGGAGGGAGCAATATACTGTTTGACTCCTCGGTGAAGGTATGTTCTCGAAACTTTAACAAAAGCCCGTACCAAAACTTTAACAAAAGCCCGTACCGAGCTACTGAGCGTCTCTCCTGCAGAATCTTCCACTGGAGTTTATCTATCATCTCCGTAACGCTTTCGCGATTACTAAATGATCCTGTAACGAAACGCGCTGCTCTCTAATGGGGCTTCTCTATCTCTTCTATCAACCCTATCTGGTACGGGTCCCACACTGGTAAGTAATATTCAAGCAGTGGGCGAACAAGTGTACTGTAACCAACTTCCTTTGTTTTCGGATTGCATTTCCTTAGGATTCTTCCAATGAATCTCAGTCTGGTATCTGCTTTACCGACGATCAACTTTATACGTATGATCATTCCATTTTAAATCACTCCTAATGCCTACTCCCAGATAGATTATGGAATTAAATGCTTCCAGTTGCTGAACTGCTATTTTGTAGCTAAATGATAAGGGATCTTTCTTTCTATGTATTCGCAGCGCATTACACTTGTCTACATTGAGATTCAATTGCCATTTCCTGCACCATGCGTCAATTTGCTGCAGATCCTTCTGCATTTCAGTACAATTTTCCATTGTTACAACCTCTAGATATACCACAGCATCATCCGCAAAAGCCTCAGTGAACTTCCGATGTCATCCACAAGGTCATTTATGTATATTGTGAATAGCAACGGTCCTATGACACTCCCCTGCGGCACACCTGAAATCGCTCTTACTTCGGAAGACTTCTCTCCATTGAGAATGACATGCTGCGTTCTGTTATTTAGGAACTCTTCAATCCAATCACACAATTGGTCTGATAGTCCATATGCTCTTAGTCTGTTGATTAAACGACTGTGGGGAACAGTATCGAACGCCTTGCGGAAGTCAAGAAACATGGCATCTACCTGAGAACCCGTGTCTATGGCCCTCTGAGTCCATACTGATTCTTACAGAGTAGATTTGTAGTCTCCAGAAAAGTCATTATACTCGAACATAATACGTGTTCCAAAATTCTACGGTGGCTAACACAGCTTGGCAGTAAGAAGTTACACTGATGGTTAGAGGAGGTAGCTCGGCGGTAGGTTAATCTATCCTCAGCCCAAGATTGTTAAATATTTCATATTTCAGTGCTTTACTAGACGTATTCCTATTGGAAGCAACTTATCATTGCCTTCCTCTGACTTTTGAACGGACTTGCCCGGCCAGTTATGGGGAAACTACAGTTACTATGGACTCCGAACCACGGTGCAATTTTGGCATTTGTCACACCCACAAATAACTTCCAGAAATGAAAGAGATGGTAAGTCAGTGAGAAATTACTAGTACCACCTGAGGACTGAAAGCCGGGCCTTTACTCACTTAGTCACCGAGCCAAACTCGAATTTGAGTTTTCTTACAAGAACACATTAACTTCGGTCGCGTTATAAGACGTTTTTTCTATTTCTTTGGCACTTCAATGACCACGCTAACACAGTGATCATCAACCGTATGCCTCTGTGTCATACAACTTCATTGTAACTATACGAACGTTGGCTTCGTACGATGATGAATCGGGATCGAATATAACACTGACGCATTTGCTTGCAGTGATGTCAGTAGACATATATGTGGAATGTAGTTGATTTATTATCAAATATTTTGATTCCTGTTCACGATCAAACAGTTACCAAAGAGAGGTAAGCGACTGGTAAACTAGCTTACGACTTCACAGCGGCGTTTACCTCTTGTACTGGCGTAATGGTAAGGAAGCTGCTGTCTGCGTTCCTGATCATGATCTCCGAGCCACAGGCAGTGCAGTGTAATGGAGGATGTATTTTAAACCCAAGAGCTGTATCTGCGTGCTAGACTCTCAAGAACCAGTTCTCCGCAAGATAGCACTCACCTGCAGTCGCCTACAGTTCATTCCACTTGTTTGCAGCGGCTAACTATACATACAGAAGTTACTGTCGCAACATGTCTCCGTCTTTGCCACTGATAAGTAGCTCTGATGCGTTGCACGACCTTCTGTGGTAGCTAATCGCCCTCAGTTTGTGAATGGATCGGCCCTTGCCGTGCCCTGCATGATTGTACGATGACCGTACGTGTACCTGGAAAACTAGGATTACAGAATCATTCTGTTGTTTCCCTTAAATTATTTAAAGGAGGATTGTGAACCCTATTCGTAACTGGTCGTCCATATCAATATGTGACACTACATTTTAAGGGGCACTCGAACGAAAACGAGAAAGGTCCAAAAAAGTAAGTAAACTGTATTATTTCAAAAGTATTCGCTGTAACTGTTGATACGTTTATTATACTGTGGAACATGACGGTCTATGTCTTCATGCGAAAATGTTTACGGTTGCATACGGATCCATGATTGTATACAGGAGTGTACATCTTCGACCGAAGCAAATCGACGGCCACGAATATCTTCCTTCTGGGCTCCAAAAATATGGAACTCACATAGGAGAGATCGGGACTGTATGGAGGATGTGTATGGGGTCCCCATTTATACTTCTACAGCATAGTCGAAACGGCGTCATAATACCTGCCCAAACGTTGCCAAAGTCGTTTCAACTACCCCGTAGATCCCAACCCAGCAGACCTGGAGAGTTCCCTCGGAACGCGTTGGTAAGACAGACAGCTTTTGTAGAAAAGGTAGTTTAGACTGGCAATAGAAAATACTGCCTACACTGGTAGTCTGCTGTTCTTTTGCTGGCACCGAGGTTTTAGACAAAACTTAGCAGGGTCACCCAGCCTCCCTATCGCCGATGTCCATGAGCAGTCAACACGTGGCGCCATTATCCATCATGCAGAACATCGTGGAAGTCCGCTAGCCACCGTCAGAACAACATAAAGAGATCTGACGGCCTACAACTTAGGAAACACGTCATCGTGCCTCACTGTCGTTGCTCCACTATAGTTGCCCCACTGTCGTTCTCTCTCTCTCATTTCAACTTATACAGGCTTCATTGATTACAGTTATGGAACTCTATTTCTGTTGATGCTTAATAGGATGTTAAATTGATACTGAATACTAGTGCACTCTTTCCTCCCGATTTCAGTGCTTAGTATTCGTTTTCCGTTGCTCCGTAAAGCTTGAATGCAAAATATATAGGTATCAACGAGTCGAATTTTGGCTTTCCCCTGTGCTTTGATTGTCAGATCTTCGTTCCTATTCACCAACATTGTCATGAATAGCTTCGATTAATCAATGTTGAAAGTGACAGTTTGATTCATATCTACAACTAGAACCGAGTCAGATACTTCATAGGCCACATGGTATGACGTCACCTTCATCGGGTTCCATTTGTTAACGGAAGAGGTGTCTCATATGGTAGGACAAAGACAACATTTAGCATTCTAGAGCAGAAGACTTTGGATTTCACAATAATGGAGAAGAGAGCTACTGAAATAGTGGGAATGAAATTCTCTGGAATGGCTGGCTGCACCCTTAGAAACGAAATAAGAAAACGGAAACAATAGATAGGAATTAAGAGATATTTAACAAGACCGAAAAAGAACAAAAAAATTGTAATTGTTATGACAACCGTTTTACAAAAGGAAGACGAAAGGCCTCCGGAAAAGGTTTTGCTCTACAGAGCAACTGATTAGAGAGATGTTGGAAAGACGTAAGAGGATGGTCTTCAACTATCTTATGAACGGAACCGTGAAGATGCGGATGTTAAGCAGGATAAAGTATTTTCACTACTGTATTGGTATTCTGATGGAAAGACAGCATCAAGGAGAGGTGAACAAATTTCAGTCGGTCCATTGGCCAGCCGCCAGTAGGAACAGTAGCAACTGTAAGCACGCAGAAGGGTCAAATGAAAGTGGCTCACAAAAGGCTCATCAAACACCACTCCTAACATTATGCTACAGCTCTTCAACGTACTGACTAGAATTTTTTGCTGCAGAATTGTGCGTGTTCTGTGAGTTCACAAATCCTGAACAAATGAAAGACGGAGGAAGAAAGTACACCGAAACCTTTTCACATGGAAATCACCGGTAGCAATGAATTCGTGCATCTTTAAAACACGCATAACCAAAAAGTGTATGCATAATGAGGCAGATACTTTTCGATAATAATCTGACTCGTCGGTATTTTTAAACTTCTTGGCCAGATAATCGGCGTTGTGACTTTGTGGAAGTTCAGCAGTGTTTCAAAAATGGTTCAAATGGCTCTGAGCACTATGGGACTTAACAGCTATGTCATCAGTCCCCTAGAACTTAGAACTACTTAAACCTAACTAACCTAAGGACATCACACACATCCATGCCTTAGGCAGGTTCGAACCTGCGACAGTAGCAGTCGCAAGGTTCCGGACGGAAGCGCCTAGAACCGCTCGGCCACAGCGGCCGGCTAGCAGTGTTTCCTGGTGGTTCAAAAATAGTGGGATAATTTTCTAATGATCTTGTTAGAGCGTTGTGCAAGTAATGTGGCGGGTTCAAAATTAGTTCAGCACAAAGAATGCATTATGTGATCAAAAGATCCCGTCTTTATGACGGCTTGAACTCTGCTTGCAACACTTTCAAAGAGGTGTCTGAACGTCTGTCGAGGAATAACAGCCCAATCTTCCTCAAGAGCCGAAACTGGAGGAGGGAGTGATGTTGGATGCTGGAGTCTGGAACGAAGAGGCCTTCTAACTCATTCCAAAGGTGCTTCATCGGTTTCAGTATGCTGAAACTTTTTTGATGTTTAGTTGTAGTGCAGTTGTTGCAACATAATTTACACAACTACTGAAGTTATACTCTTAGTTTCATGAATTATACTGCGTAACTGCGACCCACTTAGTCACAATATGAAGACAAGACATTAAGTGAAAGTCAACAGAAAATCGCACTACTCCATGTTCTGAAGAAATCTTAAGGCTTACCAGTGTATCTGATTAACGACGTTATATTGCCTCCAGCAAAACACACACACACACACACACACACACACACACACACACACACACACACGCACACACTCTTGAAAGCGATACACTATGATCTCGTCTCTTGTTGAGACAGCTTGATTTCTGTACGCGGCCGTAGTCGGGAAAGGATAACATGTTTGCTGTGGCCGAGAGTTTGCTGCCTATTATGGCATTTCAATTCGCGAATGAGTAATACGCATTGTGTCCATTCCGTATAGTTTACAGAGCAGCAATTTCAAGAGATTAGCGTACCAGTTATAGGTTAGCGTCCTCGGAATTCAGTTTTTTAGTGGGCTAAATATTTTTGAATGTGGGACACATTCGTAAAATGAGAAACGCATTGTCACTGTTTTGCAAATGTTTTCAAATAATGGACTAGCGTTTCCCAGGAAACGTCAACCAAGCTATACGCTTTTGTAATCGGGGACGGAGGCTGTGATGACGGATAAGTGTGTGCTGTCTCCCTGCTGGACGCCGTTGCAAGTCGTTGGCCACTTCGACATCAGTTGCAGGTGGGTACCTATATATTTTATAATACCGAGTGTACTGGTGTAGGTCGATGGCAAATTTGCTATATTGATTTCAGCTCAAAGTTGCGTTTTAATTAGTTTTTGTCCGAATAGTTAAGCCGTTATTGCAATGAACATGGAACGTAAAGGCTTCGAAATCAGAGGTGACCATTCAGTGTTGATGTATTTGTGAGGTGTATATTTCAGATATAATGTTAGCCGTATTTCGCGTTGAAAGAACTCCCAACACGAGAAATTAGTGACGCATTTATATTTTAAGCAAGTGTTTTCTAATATTTCTGATTTGTTCTGGAAATGGTCAAAATATTCGTCTTCTGTAACGACGACTTGGCACGAAATTTGTGTTCAAGTTCACTCCTCCTACCACAGTTTGTCTCTAGTCATTATTCGTGGCGATGTTCTAGTTGACTAAAGATGCATTTCAATTTGTATTTGATGTATTCTTTTAAATTTCCAAAGCTCTCTGCGTGCACGTTAATAGCTTCGCCATTATGGTCATCAACCAACAGAGATCTATTGTTGGATTTAGTGTTCTATAAAATTTGAAAGCCATCATCCCATAACGCAACTGACTTTAGCTGTAATTTCAGAACATACACATGAACAGTAATTTAGCGTCAGTTCCTTCTTGAGCAAATGCTTAAGTAGGCCACAAAGAGAACGCTGCCCTGCATTTGTGTACCAGCATGTCTGAACGTTGTATGTACGCTGATGAGCCAAGACATTATGACCACCTGCTTAATAGCTTGTTTGTCAGTCTTTGGAACGAAATACATCACTGATTCGGTGTATCTGTGGCCCGACAGTTTGTTGGTAGTTTTGTGGAGGTATGTGGCATTAGATGTCTACGCACAGGTCATGTAATTCGCTTAAATAGCGGGCCGCTGATTTGCGTACGCGCGATAGCGACCCTAATGGATTCCGTAGGAATCTGGTAGCCGAAACATCGACATCAGTTCACTATATTCCTCCTCAAACCACTGTAGCTCGGTTCTGGCTACGAGACACGGACAATAGTACTGCTGAAAGATGACATCGCCATCGGAGAAGATACCAAGCATGAAGGGATGCAGGTGGTTCGCAGCTATCAGCGTGCCTTCGATTACTACCAAAGGTGCCATGCAAGCGCGGGAGAATGTCTCCCATGGCATACTACTGCTCCCACCAGCCTGCGTCCGTGGCGCGCTGCACGTTTCGAGCCAAAGTTCGCCACGATGACGGCGTCTGCGGAGACTGTCATCGATCTAGTCTAGCATAAATGTGATTCACCCGAAGAATCGACAAGTAGCCATTGATCGTCAGTCGAATCCCGATGGTCCCGTGCCCGCTGCAATCGTAACTTACGACGTCTTTGAGTCAGCGTGTGAACACGTTTGGATGGTCTGCTGCGGAGCTCCATGCTCAACAATGTACAATGAACGGTGTGATAAGACAATAACGAAGTTTGATTATCAAAACAACGTAGTCCTAAGCTATAAGTACTGTAGTCCTTCCGAAACTTCTAACTAAATTGTGGAGAATTAAATGTTACTGAATCCGTCTCTTGTCTCTTTCGGATTAATTATACTGACAATGCTATTGTTGTATTTGTTTAGCATAGAAAACACAGAAAATTAGTGCTAACATTCAGCTAAGCGTTTCGGGAGCCACGCTTTCGTCATCTCACTGTCTGTGTGTAAATTGCCAACCAGCAGTACTTCAATTTTTCGACTCAACTTTCATGATATGAATTTAACTCAATAAAAAGTCTTCATCTTTTTCCAAAATTTCCATCTTCCGTTCGCTCCCATCACACTATCACTCGTTGACCAGTGCACTACCATTCTTTTTTTTAAGCGGTTTCCAATCGTGCTCACTTGTCACAACAGCTGATTTCTGCAACGTGCGATGGCACCATATAGTGGAACGGAAACTGGGAACCTTAAGAGAACTCGTTTCATCCAAATAACTTTATTGTATGAGAGCGAGTTTTAAAAATGCAAGTACTTCTGACTGATGACTTAAAACACGAACCGCAAAATGATTAGAGCGTGGCCGGCCGGTGTGGCCGAGCGGTTCTAGGCGCTTCAGTCTGGAACCGCGCGACCGCTACGGTCGCAGGTTCGAATCCTGCCTCGGGCATGGATGTGTGTGATGTCCTTAGGTTAGTTAGGTTTAAGTAGTTCTAAGTTCTAGGGGTTCATGAGTTCAGATGGTAAGTCCCATAGTACTCAGAGCCATTTGAACCATTTTGATTAGAGCGGAAGTCTCGAATCACGTAGCTATATATCAACATTGTTTTACAATGTGTTGTGCGTTGAACAATAATAACAACTGATTTGACAAATTCTACATCAGTAAATTCCATAAGACGGATATTTTTAAAAATAAAGGAGTTCCATTTGGAAAAAAAAAACGTAGTTGATATCGATGTCTTTCAGCTTATTGTTATGAGGAGAGACTCAGGCTTGGCATTATTACATAATGGTGTTACGAGGGGACACTATGACTCGATATTCTTAGTTAATGTTGTCATGAAGGGAGCCTATGGCTTGGTATGACTGATATTCTTACGGTTCACATGGGTCAAAACAGGATTACGATATGTTAAATGCTTCCAGCAATAGCTTAGATGAGAGACCTTGTCTGTTATCCCTCAATACACACACACACAGACAGACACACACACACACACACACACACACACACACACACACACACACAGAGAGAGAGAGAGAGAGAGAGAGAGAGAGAGAGTGAGAGAGAGAGGGAGAGAGAGAGAGTGAGAGAGAGAAAGGGGGGGGGGGCAGACATGAACAGCGATCTCTAATCAGGCTAGAATCGAACAATTTCATTGAGCAGCGTTCTCTTTCAGTTAACGGTCATTCTTGTCAGATATCGTCTTTTAAATTAAGCTTTGTTTAGCCGACAGAATAGTAAATTTCTCAAAACAGTACTATCTGTACTTTTTAGTGTTACTTAGCTTTAATCGTTACCTCATTTTTCGTTACAGTTTTCGTTAGTGACCAGTTCTCAAGCTACAAACTGTCATTACTGAAACTGACTCTCTAGCAGTGCCATTTGCCACACATTTTTCCATCACTATTAGGAGTGCTTACCTCTTTAGTCACCACACGTGAAGATAACTCTCATGTTTTAAGTTTTAAGTGAGTAAGATGCTAAAGTTTCAAAATAGCAGCAGTTTTAAAGACATTTATATTGACTTTGATCTGATAATTCCAGTTAATTACTTCTTAACTTCCAAGCCAATTTTCACTTGTAACTCTTTGCACTTGACAAATAATACAACCACAATGGAGTAACACAGAATAAGTGAGGACAAACAGGGAAATCAAGCACAACAAGAAAAATGTCAGTGAATATGAACACGAATTTAAAATTGATTAATATTGACGTAACTTTCTCGTCCCTTCATGGGATCCCACTCCATCGTCCCTTACTTCTAGTTTCAAAAAGCGTTTGGCGCCTGTGATAGGCGCACTAAGCACGGCGTCACTTGCCTCCACGTAAATACGGTCGTGTTGCAGGTGTACCAACTGTCACTAGTACAACGTTTACAGGGTCGCATTAGCATTTACGCGCAGAGTATCAGAGTTCAAGCGTGCAGTACCAGACACTTGTAGATGCCAGCGCCGTGTGGTGGTGGTGGGCCTGGGCGGGTCGCCGCAGCTACAGCGCCGCCGTGTCCGCGTTGCCGCCGGCACTAGATTACGGCGGCGCCACGCCGTGTAATCCCTCCTAAACCCAGTTTGCTTCGCCTGAGACGCGCCTCCTGCCTGCTGCTCTGATTAACGGCCTCTTTCTTACGCCGTCGCGGATCTGAGTCTGCAAACAGCCCCCTAATCCTGTACACGCCTCGCAAACCACCGTGCGTCGTATTACGCTGCCGCCCAGCGACGGAGAAGTGAGGTACGCAAGGAGGTGTGGATTTGCGCTGCTGAAGGCTGTGTTTATTTCACCTATTTCATCCAAAGTGTATGTGACTTGACATCTAGAGGCCGAAGCGGGTTCTTGCTGACATTTACCATTTAATTCTCAAAACACACAAAAACAGATTGACTCTTACACGTTCCAACTCAAATGACTAGTAGTTCAGACATCTTCATACACACCCACATGTACGCTATCTGGTCAAAGTATCCGGACATCCTTTATCTATCCGATCAAAATATCCGGACACCTAGCGGTTCTAGGCGCTCAGTTCGGAGCCGCGCGACTGCTACGGTCGCAGGTTCGAATCCTGCCTCGGGCATGGATGTGTGTGATGTCCTTAGGTTAGTTAGGTTTAAGTAGTTCTAAGTTCTAGGGGACTGATGACCATAGATGTTAAGTCCCATAGTGCTCAGAGCCATTATCCGGACACCACTATATAATGTGGAACTGAACATTAGATCTCACGAGAGGCGAACCAGTCAGTATAAAAGTACACTGAAGAGCCAAAAAAACTGGTACGACTGTCTAATATCGTGTAGAGCCCACGCGAGCACGCAGCAGTGCCGCAACACGACGTGGCAAGGACTCTACTAATGTCTGTGATGTAGAAAATTGACACCATAAATCCTGCAGGGCTGTTCATAAATACGTAAGAGCACGAGGGGGTGGAGATCTCTTCTGAACAGCACGTTGCAAGGCATCCCAGATATGCAAAATGCTGTTCGTGTCTCGGGAGTCTGGTGGCAGGGGAAGTTTAGCAATTCTGGACGTGTTGGATGTCTCATTGTCCTGCTGGAATTTCCCAAGCGCGTCGGAGTGCACAATGGACTTGAATGGATGGAGGAGATCAAAATAATTGCTGTAAGCACTATGGGACTTAACATCTGAGGTTATCAGTTCCCTGGACTTAGAACTACTTAAACCTAACTAACCTAAGGATATCACACACATCCATGTCCGAGGCAGGATCCGAACCTGCGACCGTAGCAGCAGCACGGTTCCGGACTGAAGCGCCTAGAACAGCTCGGCCACAGCGCAGGTGATCAAACATGATGCTTACGTACATGTCTCCTATCAGAGTCGCATCTAGACGTATCAGGGGTCGCATATACTCCAACTGCACACGCCCCGCACTATTACAGAGCCTCCACCAGCTCGAACGCCGGCCGGAGTGGTCGAGCGGTTCTAGGCGCTAGTCGATGTGTGTGATGTCCTTAGGTTAGTTAGGTTTAAGTAGTACTAGGTTCTAGGGGACTGATGACCTTAGAAGTTGAGTCCCATAGTGCTCAGAGCCATTTTGAACCAGCTCGAACAATCCTCTGCTGACATGCAGTGTCCATGGATTCATGAGATTGTCTCAATACCCGTACACCTCCATCAGCTCGATACAATTTGAAACGAGATTCGTCCGACCTGGCAACATGTTTCCAATCATCAACAGTCAAATGTTGGTGTTGACGGGCCTAGCTTTGTGTCGTGCAGTCAGCAAAGTCACACGGGTGGGCCTTCGGCTCCGAAAGCCCATATCGATAATATTTCGTTAAATGTTTCGCACTCTGACACTTGTTAACGTCCCAGCATTGAAATGTGTAGCAATTTGCGGAAGGGTTGCACTTCCGTCACATTGAACGAATCTCTTGAGTCGTCGTTGGTCCCGTTCTTGCAGAATCTTTTTCTGGCCGCAGCGATGTCGGAGATTTAATGTTTTACCGCATTCCTGATATTCACGGCACACTCCTACGGGAAAATCCCCATTTCATCGCTACCTCGGAGATGCTGTGTCCCATCGCTCGTGAGCCGACTGTAACAGCACGTTCAAACTCACTTAAATCTTTATAACCCGCCATTGTAGCAGCAGTAACCGATCTAACAACTGCGCCAGGCACTTGTCTTATGTAGGCGTTGCCGACCGTAGCGCGGTACTCTGCCTGTTTACAGATTCTGTATTTGAATACGCATGCCTATACCAGTTTCTTTGGTTCTTCAGTATAGGTGGGGGTATTTTGCTGCCAGTAGAGAACCAGTAACAACAGGAGAGCTCAGGAACTACGAACGTGGAGTAGTGACTGGATGTCACCTGAGTAACAAATCCAGCACAGACATTTCAGTCCCTCTAAAGCTGCTCAATTTGGCTGTTGGTGCTGTGGCTGTGAAATGGAGATGCAAACGTACAACGACAGCTAAACCGAGCCCAGACAGATCTCATGTTTTAATCGACAGCGACCGTCGAGCATAACGAGAGGTTCTTGTAAAAAAATAGCTTGAAATCAGCAGAAGGAATCACTCGTGAGTTTCAAAGTGCTGCCACCAGTACAGCTAGCACAGTGACTGTGCCAGAGCGTTAAAAGACTGTGATACAATAGTCTAGTGGATTGTCATAAGCTAAACGCATCTGTAGCCAGTGCTATAGCGACGCGCGAGGTGGTATAAACCGCTACACCATTGGACAGTGGATGACTGGAAACGAGTGCGTTGGAGTGACGAGGTTTGGGTTTGGCGAAGGGTGGACACACCCCATGTGAATGTCCACTGACAGGTGTCCGAATAATTTTGATTAGATAGTTTATATCAACGTACATTTCTTCCACAACTGTGAGTGAAGTAAGTTGCTGTTCGATTTGTTGCAACTTAACATAATCTTCGTTGAACTAGTATTAGGAAACCTAAATTTTGTGCCTTGCGAGAAGCCTTATCTTCACTCACTACAAATATTTATTGAATGGCGAAAATCCTGTCTTCAAACAAGGCTTACTTTCATTCACTATATATTGATTAAAAATAGGCCTCAATATTTCTCCTTTGCAAGTAATCTAGTTTCGTTAACCCATGCTTTCCCAGCTCAGTATATTCTGCATTCAGTCGGCTGTTAATTTATTTTTCTACCAGAAATGTCTTCATACGATAACGGTTCTTTAAACTGTCTATAAAAGTTAGCCCTTATATTATTTCTGGTAAGTCATAGGCAACGTCTGTACTTCTTTTTACATAACTATGAAGCTTCAGTTTGAGACTAACGTTTATTAGTGTTACGAGAGCTATACAGTGTTACTCATATACTTTAAAGTTTATAAAATTTAGGCATAGAGAAGGAGATAAGTAGAAATAAAAAAGTATAGTTATTTAACACGTAACTAGCTACTGTTCTGTGTGAGAATCATCAACAGTATAAATTCTTAACATTCATAATTAATGATGTGTAAAAAAGTGAAATAAAAAACTAAAGCTGCCTCATACACAGTGTTCTACGAGACACGGTCCGTTTGGAAGAGGTATGCCCTTGTCTCCGTTTAATCTTTGAACTGTTGTAAGAGGGCCTACAGTTTAACGCCGATTCTAAACCATGGTGAAACTAGCTGTAACCTAAGTTTGTTAAGAGAGATGAATTTTAGCTCTTTTGCGAGTGAGTCCATGGGATTTCGCAAGGCCCATATAAGGTGTTAAATTTTGAGGATGTTGGTGCAGTGCTACGCACGAATTTATTCTAGAAAAAGAAAAAAAAAGAGACTTCCAATTCGAGCTGTACTTGCGGTCACTGATCACGGAATTACTGCTTATCGATTTCACATTTTTTGCACTCAGGTTCCTCTGGAAATGACTGCCAGCCTTAATGCGGTCGTAAAAATGTACTGCATGTAATATGGCGATGAGTGAAATTCGATTCGCCGTCCGTCGCAGTAATTTCACTTATACACGCTCCACGTCGCTCTGTAATTGACAGACGAAACGACGACAGGCCACGAGTTTCAGAACTAGTTTTACAAGCCCTTCGCCTGAAACTGAATCAGAAATAGCGCAATGCGACGCGCTTTTTTATTTGTATTTGCAGTACTATATTTTACATTTTACCTTAAAGTGCAATAGTTCAGCATACTGCGCCGTACACGCACTTGTTAGCCTCCAGCTAGTTCTGTCCGCTCGCTAGATTGGTAGGGAGCCCTGCGGGTCACGCATAGGGTATCCGCATTGACCTTCAGAGCATCTTCATTGAACAGAAATTTTAATCATCGGTTACCCAAAATCGAATTCATCGCTGTCAACGCTAACGTAAATTACAAGTGCAAACACACTTCATTTTACCCTCTCTCCCTTATTAGGTTCAGTTCTACGCTGTGACAGCAGTACTAAACTACAAACATCCTCTACTGACGCATGTGGCTAGTAGCACTGTAACTTAATGTCAGGGAATCGTGTAACTAAATGGCTCTGAGCACTATGGGACTTAACATCTGAGGTGATGAGTCTCCTAGAACTTAGAACTATTTAAACCTAACTAACCTAAGGACATCACACACATCCATGCCCGAGGCAGGATTCGAACCTGCGACCGTAGCGGTCGCACCGCTCCAGACTGAAGCGCCTAGAACTGCTCGGCCACTCCGGCCAGACAATCGTGTAATTAGGGGTGGGACTTGGGTACCAGTCCAGTATTCACCTGGTGAGATGTAGGAAACCACATAAAATCACATCAAGGCTGGCCGGCATACCGACCCTTTTCGTTAATCCGCCGGGGGTTTCGATCCGGGTCGGCGAATATCCCCGTTCCGGAAGCCGCGTTTCATTGAGCACAGCTATCCCGACGGGCGTCGGTGTAATCATTATGACGCCACAAAAGTAAGAGTTTTCCATAATTTAATGTACATGAGGCTGTTCGCTAAGCAAGCTCTCTCCCATCCTGCATTCTTGATGTGTGCGCAAAATTTAGTTCCGGGTAGGTCTATGGTGATAAATTGCTTATGGAGGAGAAATTATGTGGCATACGCTGATGATAATTGCGTGTTCAAACAATGCAAAGTCCTATCAGCCGCTTCCAACTAACAAAGAGAGACATATGAAGAGCGGCTCTGAGCACTATGGGACTTAACATCTATGGTCATCAGTCCCCTAGAACTTAGAACTACTTAAACCTAACTAACCTAAGGACATCACACAACACCCAGTCATCACATATGAGGAGCGCAATAATTTTGATATCGCACGGGAAACTCCGCTAAAGAGCTTGTTACTTGCGACTGCACTACGATCAATCCAATCTGGACAAGGTCGCCAGGGGCGACCAAATGTTCAGAATTCTTAGTTAGCGCACTATAATTCTGTCTTACTCAGTACCTGAACGTTTTCGTAACGTAGCGCTAGCTATTTGCATTTAGGCATTGTCGCCGGATTTGGCCTGTTGCCAATACAAACAGGCGCCAATAAGTCATTCGTAATCTGGGCTTGTGAAGCCCCTACCCCCTTCTTTTTTATCTATTTTTTTGAATAATAATGTTCATTCAAGTTTTCACCTGTCGGGCAAGTGAAAGAGGTTCCTTATATGAGATACGCAGGTGGCTGTAGAATTGAACGATGTGCCTATACTAAACTGTTCACTGCATCCTACACTATAAATAACATTGTTCTAAAGACATAAGTCATTCAGTTTAAGCACAGTTTTCCTTCCCACAGAGCAGCATTATGTTCACTGATTAGCCTCTCTCAGGTAAACATCACACATCCTTCTTAGCCACATAAATCAGTTTGTTTCATTTATTTCCTGTCAAGAATATTACAGTTTTTCAGTTACTTCACGGGAAATTGTGTAGCATTTTAAAGACAGTCGGCTATGAGGCAGTTACATTGCCATGTGCTACTAATGGCAACCGCACATGTCTAACTCCGCTGTCTTTAAACTGCTCATAATTCACTGTTCTTCAAGATTAGCTTCACTAGTTTCAATTTCTACCACGACTCAGATAATTCTTATTATCACATTCAGATTATTTATTCTTCAAAATTAATGTCTCGTCCGTACTTCTGGGTCGACGTCCCGAAAGCGCTCGCCGTCTGACCGAAAATGTCTGGACAGCTATTAATGGACACCAGTATGCGGTGTGTCCACTCTCCGCCTTTATCAACACTTGAAATCTGCTGGGGACATTTTTGCTGGGGTATATGAACGTCTCTAGAGAAATGGCAGCCCAGTCTTCCTGAAGATCCGAAACCAGATAAGTTAGCGATCTTGGACGCTTCGGTCTAGAGCGAAATCGATATTATGACTCCTCCTAAAGGTGTTCCATTGCGTGCAATCTGAAACTCTGGGCAGGCCAGTCCGTTTCAGGAATGTTTTTGTACACAAACGCCGTTGTGGCCGAGCGGTTCTAGGTGCTTCAGTCTGGAACCGCGCGACCGCTACGGTCGCAGGTTCGAATCCTGCCTCGGGCATGGATGTCTGTGATGTCCTTAGGTTAGTTAGGTTTAAATAGTTCTAAGTTTTAGGGGACTGATGACCTCAGATGATAAGTCCCATAGTGCTCAGAGCCATTTGAACCATTTTGTACACAAACATTTTCATGCTGATACAATCATCGCCTCGGAGCTATTACCCTATAGTACGCAGTACACAATGCTGTAATAAGTGTTCATATCCTTCCGTGTTTAGCGATTCCTTAAGCACCATAAGGGGACCACAATCTAACCACGAAAAGCACCACCATACCGTTACATCACCTCCGCTGTCCTTCACTGTTCGCACTACTCATGATGGCAGATATTGTTGCTCAGGCACACCAAACCTAAACACATCCATGGGATTGCCACACGGTATAGCGTGGTTCATTACTCGTTTCCAGGCGTCCACTGTCCGGCGCCACCCTTTACATCACCTCGAGCGTCGATAACACTGATTACGGAAATGTGCGGCTTATAATGAGCTGCTTGACCACTGTACCGCATTGTAACACTTTTTTTTCATACAGTAATTTTACCAGCTGGAGTGCTGTTAGCACTCTGGAACTCACCAGTTATTTCTTACGCTGATTTTATGCGGTTTTTACAACCACCCTCCGTAATATCCAGCGGTCCCTGTTCTTCGGAACATGAGGTCTGCCTGGTCTTGGTTTAGCTGAGGTTGTACCTTCTTGGTTCCACTTCACAACCAAATCGCCAACAGTTGATATGGGCAGCTTTAGAAGGGTTGAAATGCCCCTGATGGATTTGTTACTCAGGTGACATCGAACGACTAGTTTGCGTTCGAAGTCACTGAGCTCTTCTGACCCACCCAGTCCGCTGTAACTGCTTCACTCCTGAAGACACAGTGTTCCGTCCGCAGCTCGTGCTCTAGTGGCTAACTTTGCTGTCTCTGGATCACGGGGCCCCGAGTTCGAATCCCGGCCGGTTTGTGGGGATTTTCTGTGCCCAGGGACTGGGTGTTTGTGTTGCACTCATCATTTCATCGTCATCATTCGTGACAGTGGCTAGATTGGATTGTGAAAGAATTGGAATGTGTAAAAATTGGGACTTTGTACAGGCGCTGATGACCGCTCAGTTGAACGCCCCACAAACCAAACATCATCAACACAGTGCTCCCTGCCTCCTTTTGTACTGGAGGGACAGCCTCTCGTGACGTATTAAAGTAGTCAATCCTGCGTTCGAGAGATGTGTTCTGATACTTTTGATCAGGAAGTTTAGATGGGATTTACCGACCGTAGGCGTAAAACGGTAACTTCCAGAACCTTCCAGCACATCAGTGACATCGCAGCCACCAGAAATGAGCTGCCAACAGTGATCTATCGTTAACAGCATCCACACGGCGTGGAGAGAAGTAAAATGCGATGTGCGGAATGTCGCTACGTTTCTGATAAATATTATTACTTTTGTGCTATGCGAATTGAATGCTATGAGAAATGGTGGTGAAGTGTGTTGGATCTATCGAGAATCTTTTTGGCACACGTAACAGTTTTAATGGGGGACTGTTTTATTGTTACCAGATTAATCTGTGACTTCGGTCTAGAAACGTGTTAACTGACAACCGCAAGCAGTATTTGTAAACAGTGTTTTGGTACTAGATCGTTAAATATTCGGCGTCTACTTCTACGGTAACACAAATCAGTAATACGATCTGACTATAATCGTGAGCCTGAACGTCTAGGGGAACTGTTATCATTTTCACATCTTCAGTGCAGTTCGTAAATTTCATTGAAGGTCTGTCAACACGAACTCGATTGCATTTATAAACTACTTACTTTATTTTACTTTCCGTGTCCGGGCGGGAAGCTGTAAACTGTCTTCCTCCAAACCCCTGCAGCTTGTCCAAAAGTTCATCTTCCGCTGTGCAAATAAACTCCATCCGTAGGTGGTCTATGTTTCTCCACATTTGCACTGGTCATCTCCAGAACAGTTGGTTGGTTGGTTGGGGGAAGACACCAAACAGCGAGGTTATCGGTCTCTCCAGAGCAGTCCCACTTAACCGTGTTTAATAGTGCTTTGCATTCTGTGTTCAAATGGTTAAAAAATGGTTCAGATGGCTCTGAGCACTATGGGACTTAACATCTGTGGTCATCAGTCCCCTAGAACTTAGAACTACTTAAACCTAACTAACCTAAGGACATCACACACATCCGTGCCCGAGGCAGGATTCGAACCTGCATTCTGGGACTCCTGTTCTTAATCTATTCAGTTCTCTTCACGTACTGTACTGTAGTTGATGCTCTTGTCTGATTTCTGATTTGGGATGCACGTTTGTATTTTGGAGAGAGTCCAAACATGAAGATAGGCGGCAGATTTCAGGTTCGTCTTCTAACGGTACTGTCCGTTGGATAGAGCTCTTCCTTGATTTACGACGAGGTGAAGGTGTTTGTTGTTTATACATTAAGTGCCGAGGGTCGGTTTGTCATCTTCTTCCTCTATAGGATGAACATTAATAAAACCGACAAACTGCAGGGACACATTATGACTAGAATCGGAGGAAAAAAAGGTGCTATGAACATGGACACAGTGCGTTCAACGACAACGTGTTTTTCCGGAATATAGTACAGTACGTCACAACAAAGTGGCCTCCATGGGATGCAATGCACTCGTTCACTCATCGCATCATGGACCGCTGCACTCTTTTGCACGTTACACTGTGTTGGCGAGATACTTGCCTGGAGCTTGTACTAAGGTTCGTCTCAATATTCTGTCGAACCCGGTCCTCCAAATCTGCTGCTCGCACAGTCTGCCGCCTCCCTGCACGTTAGTCTGTCTGAAAGAACCCATGATCAGACAAACGCCTAAAAAGAGATTGAAATGTTGTGTGACGTGGTTGGTGTCTGTGAGGGTACTTGTTTTGGAATGCCGGGCTGCCTCTCGACCGTTTCCATCTGCTTGGCAGTACACCAACACCATCTCGGCTTGTTCCCAACGTGAAGACCGGCCCGTTCTGCTGCGTCGATCACACAAGGAACATACTGCACGGGAGTCAGAGGAACTGGCATTTGTCAACGCCATCTACCCTGGCAGCGATGCATTTTCGGACACATGTTCATAGGACCTTATTAAGTTCACCCTGTATATTTCACCGACTGTCTGATATCTGGTATTGCTACGGCCGCAACTTTTTAGACAGATGTAGGCGTCAGACATCCGATGACAATCCTAATAGTCATCTAAGGCTACGTCTGCTTGTTTGGAATGACGAAGCGTTTCCAGTATTGACGCCGCTTATTTTACTGCTGCAAAACAGATCTCATTGCTGATGATCGAAGGACTTCACGTTGCGCTACCCTTGCTGAACCACTCTCGTTTCTTGTAATACCGTTTCTTACACATGTTTTCCATTTTAGATCAGTGCGGTGCTTCTTAAATGACAGTGTAGGATCTAGGCTGACTCCCAAGTAGTTTGAGTTGCTGCAGTGTTGTATTCTAACCCCTCTCCATTCTGTTTCTGAACTTGTGGTAACTTATTCGAAGGTCCCTACATTACCTGTGTGGTTAGCACATCCATCTGTGATCTGTTGTAGTGCTCACAGCAGCGTAGAAAAATGAGTGACTGATACAAACTGCGCCGGATTACGCCATGGCAGTAACGTAGAAACATCCCATATAACTTTCAGTTCGTTCTGCGCCGTATGCAGGTATTAGCAACACGGTTGAATATTCTATCAGAGCAGCACCATCCCAACACGAAAGGCGCTTACAGATTTGCGAGCAGCACACTACCAGGAACTGCAACCAAGCGCTTCGTCAGCCTTGGAATAACAATCCACTCGTAAAAATCCAAAGTACGGCAGTGTCGTTGTAGTTAGACAGTATACGGCGCGCGACTAAAGGTTTCATAAACGGTGAACTGGCTGTGGCGCAGTGCACAGTGGGCAGAGTCTGTGCACGTTGATAACGTACACGATGGTCGTCTCTGACAGTACGAGGCTCCAGTTTAGAAGACTAGTTGACCAGGCACTGCACTGATAATACTGATAAGCCAGAACATTATGACCACAACGCAAAGCGTGGTGTGGTAAGAAAAGTGTATGAGCGAAGCAGTGACGAAACGGAATCATTCCAGCGACGATACTGGCTGCAATGCGGAAATCCGCTGGCAGAGGGGACTTTCGCAAATGGCAGATGGTTATGGTGCGATTCCTGGAATCGACCAGCTCGGAAACGGTCAAACTAATCAGCTGTTCGCTTGGTACTGTCACGAACATCCATGGAAAGTGGTTGACGGACAGTGAAACCACAAGTACGCGAGTGTTCAGTTAACCAGGAACACCAAAATATCCTGAGGACGATCCCAGCAGAGGGGTCGAAACATCATATGTGTAAGAAGAAACTGAAGAGCAGCATGAAACCTAGAACATTTTACCTTCAATGACGACGGCAACGGAAGCCTGCAGACTTACAAAGACTACAATGTACTGAACTTCCACGCCTCTGTAAAGTGGTATAGACGGCGAGCTGTGGCATATCTGGTGCTGGCACAAGTGTTCGTGTTTCGGAGCACACTGTTGAGAGCACATTTTGACCATCATGTCCTATGTCTCTCCCGACAGTGATAGTATTCTTCAGTGAGATAAGTGTCCGTGTCACAAGTCCAGAAGTGCTACGGTGAATTGAGGAGCATGATTGCAATTTCGCGTTGATGTCTCGGACATCAAATTCTTCTTATCTAAACCTGATGGACCACATCTGTGATGCTATGGGACTCACGCTCCACGCCCACAAAACACCGCCCCGTAATTCATGGAAGTTGTGTGAGCTGTCCGTAGGCATCGGCTGTCGCACACGTGTGGAAACCTACCAAGGATTTATCGATCCATTACACTCAGAATCGCTGCTGTATTGCGGTCCAACACGTTGTGAAGAAGGCTGTTGTAATGTTTCGGCTCATCAGTGTCTGAACCCAGTAGAACAGTTCATGATAGGAGGGATGCTACGTGGTGCAATATATTCTCACTAAACAAAATTACAAAGTAACAGCGATTACTTCACAATAGGTGTTAAACAAAGCATAGGGCTATAGATGAGGAGATACTAAATGTGACGCGGTTGTCTGTCAGATGGGCAGTGGGAGAGATTTCAACACGTAATCTAGCAGAATCGTGTCAAAACACCTCTTACAAACCCCAAAGATATTCTTGTCATACTTAAAGAATGTCGTTGGGATCAAAGGTGCTGTCTAGACACTCTTGCATGACAGAGAAACTGAAATTGAAGGTAGCGAAGCAAAAACAGAAATCTTAAACCAAACTTTAAAATGTTCGTTTACAAAGCAAAATCCAGAACTGCTGCCCCAGATTAATTCTCTCGCCATTTCAAAACGCATAATACAGGTATTAGTGTCAGAGGCGTTGGCAAACGGTTTAAATCCCTAAAGCTGAACGTAAATCCAGCACCTGATGGGATCCCCATCAGATTCACTTCAGAATTTGCATCTAAGTAAATTCTTCTTTTAATCCCAACATGCTGTAGATTCCTCAAACAAAAAACTCTACACGGAAGTTGGCAGAAGCCACAGATCACAAACGTCTACAAGAAGGGTACCAGAAATGATCAGCAAAAAAATTTTTTATTACGATCTCTTTTACATCCATCATCTGTTTTAAAATGATAGAATATATTCTGAACACAAACGAAATGTCGTATCTCTAATACAGTGACTCCTGCATGCTCGCTAGCACGCATTCCGAAAACATAGGTCATACGAAAGATATACCAGTTTCTCTCACATGACATCCTGGAAGCCGTGGATCTCGACAGTCAGTTGAGTATAGTAACATTCGATTTCAAAGCTCAATAGCTTCCAAACTCTCATATGTGCAAACATGATTAATAGAACCACAAACTCATCAAGTTTATATTTTGCACTGTATACATTTTCTATGAGTGCCTCTCTGGTCACACGACACACGTCCAAGCGACAGTCAAACTCGTTCCATACCTTACGTGGCAACATCCTGTAAATGGTCATGAATGCAGCATTGATGCGTTATCTGAGCTGTGGGAAGATGCACATGCAGTCCTTAATGTACCCCCAAAGGAAAAAGATTGCATCAGGCGAACTGGGGGGCCAAAGGAACAAAGCCGCACCATCTTCATCAATCCAGCCAGCGCCTGGCATACTTGATCGCCCGGTACCTTTTGTTTAGAGAAACGATCAATGTCCCTAAACTGTCGATACCAACACCCAATGTTCTGTATATACGGCGGTTGTTTTCCATAATTCCTTCTGAACGCAAGCTGACTGCAACAAATAACCATCTCCAATGTTCCAACACATCAAACATCTTCCCTTGCTTCTTCGCCATTTTGTCAAGGCATTGCACTTGAAACGCCAACTGTCGAGCACAATGCAAACTGTACAGGTATTACTTTTGAAAATATGTATCTCTGAAAACGAATGAATCATTTACAGTTACTCTCTTTTTACTGACTTCCAGAAAGCATTTGAATCAATACCACACCAGTGCCTGTTCAGAAAAGCTTGATGTTGCAGTTATGTATGATGAAGTACTGTCTGAACAAAATCTGCGCAAATATTCACTCAGATCTTGATAATATTTCGAAATAGTGTAAAGACTGGCAATTTGCTGTGGACATTCCAAAATGCAAAACTCTGCACTTCACAAAATGCAACAACCTAATACGAGGAGGTTCGTAAAAAAACTTAAATTATTTCCTAAAAGCTATATATTTTGAAAATGATTATACACTGAAAAGCCAAAAAAACTGGCACGCCCGCCTAATATCATGTAGGACCCCCGCGAGCACGCAAAAGTGCCGCAACACGACGAAACATGGCCTCGACTAATGTCTGAAATGGTGCTGGAGGGAATTAACGCCATCGATCCTGCAAGGGCTGTCCATAAATCCCTAAGAGTACGAGAGGGTGAGATCTCTTCTGAACAGCACGTTGCAAGGCATCCCTGATATGCTCAATAATGTTCATGTCTGGAGAGCTTGGTGGCCAGCGGAAGTGTTGAAGCTCAGGAGTGTTCCTGGAACCAACATGTAGCAATTCTGGACGTGTGGGGTGTCACATTGTCCTATTGGAATCACCCAAGTCCGTCGGAACGCACAACGGACATTACTGCATGCAGGTGACCAGACAGGACGCTTACGTAAGTGTCACATGTCAGAGGCGTAATTAGACGTATCAGGGGTCCCATATCACTCCTACTTCACACACTCCACACCATTGCAGAGCCTTTACCAGCTTGAACAGTTCCCTGTTGACATGGAGGGTCCATGGATACATGAGGCTGTCTCCATACCCGTGCACGTCTACCCGCTTGATACAATTTGGAACGAGACTCGTCCGACCGGGCAACATGTTTCCAGTCATCAACAGTCCAATGTCGGTGTTGACAGGCCCAGGCCACGCGTAAAGCTTCTGTCGTGCAGCCATCAAGGGTACACGAATGGGTCTTCGGCTCCGAAAGCTCATATCAATGATGATGTTTCGTTGAATGGTTTGCACGCTGACACTTGATGGCTCAACACTGAAATAGGCAGCAATTTGCGGAAGGTTGCACTTCTATCACGTTGAACGATTCTCTTCAGTCGTCGTTGATCCCATACTTGCAAGATCTTTTACCGGCCGCAGTGATGTCGGAGATCTGAGGTTTTATCGGTTTCTCACTTTACCGCTATCTCGGAGATCCTGTGTCACATCGTTCATGCACCGACTATGACGCCACATTCAAACTCACTTAATTCTTGATAACCTGCCACTGTAGCAGCAGTAACCGATCTAAAAACTGCGCTAGACGTTTGTTGTTTTATATAGGCGTTGCAGTCCGCAGCACCGATTTGTGGCTGTTTACATCTCTCTGTATTTGAATATGCATGCGTATACTAGTTTCTTTGGCGCCTCAGCGTGGAACAACCTTATTCCCTTTAAAACACTCTCACTTGTCCCAACGGTGCTTCCATCATTCGAAACATTTTTTTAGTCATCTTTAGATATGTCTGACAGCTCCTACCTCGTTTTTTCTTGATTTCTTCAGTGTTTCAAATCTGTGTCCTCTAATGCCACTTTTTCAGTCACAAAAATAAAAAAAAAGTCGCACGGAGTCAAATCAGGTGAGTAAGGTGCGTGGAGCAGCAGAATCATGCTATTTTTGGCGAGAAACTGTCTAATAGAGATGGCTGTGTGTGCAGGTGCGTAGTGGTGGAAGAAGCAGTCTCCCATCTACCACAAATCGGGTCTTCTTTGGCTGAACCGAGCTCCAAGATAACCCACTAATCCCTGACAGTTGATTACTTGTTTGTCGTCGGTCTGTGAGCAAAAGCTTTCGAATTTTTTCAATATATTCGTTGATTCGGGTAGTTGATGGACGTCCAGATCAAGGTTTGTCACCAATCGATATGTAACCATTTTTAAATCGAACAAACCACTCGTAGGCCTACAAATGTGTTCTTCGCATTTTTTATTTTTTTTATATTTTTTTTGTTTTTTTTTTATTTTTTGCGGGTGGTGGGGGGCCTCTCATATTGACTTCATTATCAATGAGTCACAATTTAGGCGTAAGAGTAACCTTGCTTCATCCCTTCCTTCTTTTTTCATGCGTTGCATACTCATCTTCTCGTTGCACTATGGAAGCAATCTGGACTACGTAACGTTTGTTATGACGTCGTTGCATACTCATCTTCTCGTTGCACTATGGAAGCAATGTCGACTACGTAAAGCCTGTTATGACGTCGTTGTTTTGTTGCCCGTCACTATTTTGATTGTATATTCACTAGTCTTGTGATCGTCGTACGGTCGTCATAAATTGTGCAATTCTTTAATTCCTCAGAACTTCTAACAATTAGATAGCAATCTTACGTAAGTATCAATGCGTGCTTCCTCATTTAGGAAGAACATGCAATTGCAAAAAATCGCAAAGTCCGTTGCCGAAGCACGATTATAACAGTAGTCCTAGCTGTGAATAGTTTAATTTTTCGTAGGTCTCATTCGGTTTCGTATCAAGTGGGATGGCAATTTGAAATTTTTAAATTGTTCAAATTCAATAGAAAACCACTATCGAATTGGAATGTATTCGAGACGCCAGATCTTTAATGCGTTGTGTACAAGATGTGGAGTATCGTCATATGTATTACCAGGAACATTTCTAAATTGAGAAAGAAAGTGAACAAAATTCGCTCTAGCTCCTTACAAGCTGAGTTTCAGGAACGATAAACTGTTTAGCAAAAGTTAGAAGTTAGAATAACGTCAAAAGTCCTGGAAAAACGGCGGCTAATGTGAAAGCAGAAACAATAAATTACTTTGGCTGATGCTGATATATTTCTCCTGCCGACCGAATATGAAATCGAATCGTGCGTTCTAATACAGTTTCTTACGTCGCCGTTATATCTAGATGAATGCTTCCATTTATTACAATTGACTTGACATGGAGGTCATGGATCACAGGTGGAATGAAACTTTCTCACAATCCGCTTCAAGTTCTTTAATGATGCAGTGGGAGCGTTCGACACGTTTCTGCTTTGCAAGCGATAGCGTGACTTCAACGCCGACCCACAGGGGAATTAATCATTACTATTTTTATTGCAGTTGAGTATACTGCCTTCCATTTCGCATCCGGTAAGAGGCATCCAGACAATGTAAATACAGTTCTGCTTCGCTAATAATTTAGAGTAATCACTCAGACCTATTACTGGCAACGTAAGCCAGTAACAATAACGCTCATACAGAGAAGTCGATTGCACAGTCCTAATAATGAGCGCTACATGACGTTCATGACATATTTGACATTACTCGCGATTCTCATACAAGCGCTACGCTTGCTGAAACACTGAAAGTGCTTAACTGTGGTGTTGTATGTATAAAGTTAACCACATACACTTATGGGAAACAATATATGCACGTTGAATGGGGGACCATTCTAGGACCGCGAATGTGGAAATTCATTGATGTAACCATCTTTGACAAAGGGCAGATTGCCAAGGAAGGAGCCTTGGAACGAGCATCACGGAATCGGACGTTCCAGCCTCGCCATAGAACGTAGAGGTCGGAGACTCGCCTGTTCTATTAAGCATGACAGATGGTGATCTGTGGCGAATCTAAGGACAGAGTACGGTGCTGGTTTGGGCACAATGTTGCAGAGTACACCCTTCAGCCAAGGTTATCGAACATAGGATTCCGCAGCAGACAGTCAGTCCGTGTTCTGATTTTGACCCAACATCGTAAAGTACGGCTGCAGTGGGCTCGGGATCATCGATATCGGATGGATCAATGGAAGCGTGTCGCCTGGAAGGATGAATCACGATTCTTGTTACACCAGGTCTATAGCCGTGTCCCGATTCACCGTCATCCAGGTGAATGGATGCTCGAAACACGCAGCAAACCAAGGTCGCAAGTCGGTGGTGGCAGTACTGTTATGGAGAACATGCACCTAGTCTTCAATGGTGCCTGTCGTGTTAATCGAAGTCTCCATGACAGCTAAGGGCTACGTGAACATTTCTGTGAACCATCTGCACCCTTTCACGGTTGAAGTCCTCCCTAACGCCATGGTATCTTTTAGCAGGATAACTATCCCTGCCACAAGAGCAGAACCGTTATACAGGGTTTAGAGAAGCAAGTAGTGAACTCACGTTGATATCTTGACCATCGACTTTGCTTGATCTGAATCCGATGGAACACATCACGCCTACTGGGCACCAGGTCCGCACCCACAGTCCAATGGTCCGTAACTTACGGGAATTTTGAGACATGTGTGCAGATTTATCTGGTGCATCATCCTTCCAGAAACCTATGAACGACTTGTCGAATCTACATCTACATCTACATCCATACTCCGCAAGCCACCTGACGGTGTGTGGCGGAGACTACATAGAGTACCTCTATCGGTTCTCCCTTCTATTCCAGTCTCGTATTGTTCGTGAAAAGAAAGATTGTCGGTATGCCTCTGTATGGGCTCTAATCTCTTTGATTTTATCCTCATGGTCTCTTCACGAGATATGCGTAGGAGGAACAACATACTCCTTGACTCCTCGGTGAAGATACGTTCTCGAAACTTCAACAAAAGCCCGTACCGAGCTACTGAGCGTCTCTTGCAGAGTCTTCCACTGGGGTTTATCTATCATCTCCGTAACGCTTTCGCGATTACTAAATGATGCTGTAACGAAGCGCGCTGCTCTCCGTTGGATCTTCTTCATCTCTTCTATCAACGCTATCTGGTACGTATCCCACACCGGTGAGCAGTACTCAAACAGTGGGCGAACAAGTGTACTGTAACCTACTTTCTTTGTTTTCGGATTGCATTTCCATAGGATTCTTCCAATGAATCTCAGTCTGGCATCTGCTTTACCGACGATCAACTTTATATGATCATTCCATTTTAAATCTCTCCTAATGCCTACTCCCAGATAATTTATGGAATTAACTGCTTCCAGTTGCTGACCAGCTATATTGTAGCTAAATGATAAAGAATCTTTCTTTCTATGTATTCGCAGCACATTACATATGTCTACATTGAGATTCAGTTGCCATTCCCTGCACCATGCGTCAATTCGTTGCATATCCTCCTGCATTTCAGTACAATTTTACATTGTTACAAGCTCTTGATGTACTACAGCATCATCCGCAAAAAGCCTCAGTGAACTTCCAATGTTATCCATAAGCTCATTTATATATATTGTGAATAGCAACGGTCCTACGACACTCCCCTGCGGCACAGCTAAAATCACTCTTACTTCGGAAGACTTCTCTCTATTGAGAATGACATGCTGCGTTCTGCTATCTAGGAACTCTTCAATCCAATCACACAATTCGTCTGATAGTTGATTTGCTCTTACTTTCTTCATTAAACGACTGTGGGGAACTGTATCAAATGCCTTGCGGAAGTCAAGAAACACGTCATCTACCTGGGATCCGTGTCTATGCCCCCCTGAGTCTCTTGGACGAATAGCACGAGCTGGGTTTCACACGATCGTCTTTTTCGAAACCCATGCTGATTCCTACAGAGCATATCCATGTCACTTAAAGTCTTTTGCTTTGTTGTGTTCTAAAGTGGATCAACACGCTAAGCAGGTGGTCATAATTTTTTGGCTCATCGTTGTTAAGTCATCCAGCAGCTGATTGCTCTCAGTGGTTTGTTGTGCTCACTATTGTCGCCTTGAGCTGCGGTATCGCTATACAGCAACTTATTCCGAACCGAAGATGAACCTAAGTAAAAACTATACATATTAGATATTTACCATACTAACATGCACAATGGTGTTAGTCAGATACGGGCGCTGAGTGGAGTAGCGAAGGTGCATACCAAGCGACTGTACTTAATAGTCGTCCAAGTGCGGAAGTCATTATTCGTTTCCGTTGTGTTATTGCAGAACCCGCAACCGACACAGGCAGTCGTTACACTGACGCGGAGATACAAAAGTGTTTTTTAATTACTGAGGTGGTGAAAGTCATAGGAAACATACTAACATGCAGTCGGACATTACTTTGTCCTGCGTAGTGTAGCAACTCGATGTGTCTTGGGTTCAACAAATCGATGGAGATCCCCTGCAGAAATATGAAGCCATATTGCCTCTATAGCAATCCATAATTGCGAAACTGTTGCCGGTGCAGGATGTGCACGAACTGACCTCTCGTTTACGTCTCATAAATGTTGGACGGGATTCATGTCGGCGCAAACAGTTGTGGCCTGATGACATGATATTAGCATTTGGGATTATGAAGTCCACGAATGACTGCAAATGGTCTCCATGTAGCCGAACATGAGTATTTCCGGTCAGTGATGGTCTCAATTGAACCAGTGGAACCAGCCCACTGCACGAAAACACAACCCACACCATTATGGACCAGCTTGCACAGTGCCCTGTTGACAACTTGGGTACGTGGCTTCGTGGGGTCTGCGCCATACTCCAACCCCACAATCAGCTCTTACCAATTTAAATCGGGACTCGTCTAATTAGGCCACGGTTGCAGTCGTCTAGGGTCCAACCAATATGGTCACGAACCCAGTAGAGGTGCTGCAGGCGATGTCGTGCTGGTAGCAAAGGCACTCGCGTCGGTCGTCTGCTGCCAAAGTACGTTAACGAAAATTTCGCCGCACTGTCCTAAGGGATACGTTCATCGTATGTCCCATATTGATTACTGCGGTTATATCACACAGTCTTCGTTGTCTGTTAGCACTGACAATTTCACGCATACGCCGCTGCTCTCGTTCGTTAAGTGAAGGCCATTAGCCACTGCCTCGCCCGTTGTGAGCCGTAATGCCTGTAATTTGGTATTCTCGGCACATCTTTGACGCTACCGATCTCGGAATCTTTAATTCTCTATTTCCGAAGTAAAATGTCCCATCTGTCTAACTCCAACTACCCTTTTATATCATGTGTACGCAATACTACCGCAGTTTGTATATGTGCATATCGGTACACCATGACTTTTGTCACCTCTGTATACATTGATAATGATTAACAGTCGTTTGAAATTATATCGACCTGAATTCGGTGAATGCGAGTAACTTGGCGTCAACTGTACTAGAGACAGATGTTCTGCCTGTTGATGACACATAAAAATTCTTGCCAGGCCGCGATTCGAACCTGGATTTCCCGCTTATTGCGAGCGGTCGTCTTATCATTAGACCGTCCGTGCACATATCCTGGACCGATCTAAACTTCTCAGTACTCTGGGAATACAGAATTAAGCTGCGAACATGCAGTAATGAAAGTAAGGGACGATTGTATAGGGACGTAGTTTGTGTAGGATGGAAGTTTGGGTCGGTGAGCGAGGTGTGCACGGATGGCTTAATGGTAATGCAACCACTCGCGATAAGTGTGAAATCAAGGTTCGAGTCCTATCTAGTAAAAATCATCATATATCACCAGCAGGTCGATCATCTGTACCTAGTACAACTGACCAACAGACGCCAAGTTATTCACATTCGGGAATTCATTTCGATTCAAGAACTGAATGGAAAATCTAAACAGGGAACCAAGATGAAGCGAAATTTGTCTCGAGCCGACGTCTGTAATGCCGGTTTCTAAGGCCGTGAACGTTAACAGAGCTCCGTGACGTTGTTCAGGTATGATGATGCCACGTTAATGGGGGCTTCGTCAATACACTGCAGGGCTTGCCGGCGTTCCGCCCCCAGGTATTTATCGCCTGTGAGTCGGACATCGGCTCTGACCGATCGAGGTGGCGTAGTGGCAAGACACTGGACTCCTATTCGAGAGGACGGAGCTTCAAATCCCCTTCCGGCCACACAGATTTATGTTTAACTTGTTTCCCTGAATCGCCTAAGGCGAATGCCCGACTGGTTCCTTCGAAATGGCAGGGCCGATTTGCCTTCCCATTTTGAGCTTGTGTCCCACCTCTAACGTCCTTTCTTCTTCTTTCATACTCGATACCGCTTATGTCTCTGCCAGATCATCACAGTCCACTCTCGAGTCGCACGATACGAAACACAACGGCAGCGATTGCACTCGCGTTGCCTCAGCAATCCCATTTGATGTGATATGACACCCTACGCTCTCATTCCTGCATGTTTTTTATGCTGAGACGATTTGTTCACCTTTATATGAGACTGTTTCAAGTGCTACATGACTGCTACGTACAGCGCGTAAACGAAAATTCAGGGACGTTTCAGCTTCTTGTGTATAAGTAGGATCATCTCACTATAAGGCAAAGGAAAATCAGATGTTTAAATTATCTTTTGTACACTCTTCTTCGGTTTCTCGTTACTCACAGGCCTGCTTATTCCCATCACTGTGCATCCACACTCTTGGCTGAAGTCGCTAATGCACTCTCATTTGATCCACTATAAATGGTTCTGAAAGCCTGCGACTGTGAAAAAAATAGGTCTGTTTATAAATAATTCTTCTGCAGCCAGTCACGATTTTCTTTATTTTGCTTTCAACACGATGCGTTTCGGGAAATGATTCCCATTTTCAAGTGCGTTTTTTTATGTTTATTATGCCTTGTCTGTGTGATGTTGTCGATGTGTGAGAGTCTGCTTCATTTCGTTGACTTCACTGCAATACATAAGAAGCACGCGATTTTTAGTTGGTTGTCGATCTTTTTATGAAGTTAGTGGCGAAGTTTAAAAGAATTTGTACTTACAGTTGACTTACGGTCCCTTTGTGCAGTGTACAGCAAGTTGTGTGTGATGTTTAGTGTGTGTGAGACTGCACAAATGGACTATAAGAATACTGTAAGTACAAATTCTTCTAAATTTCGCCATTAACTTCACAAGAAGATCGACAACCAACTAAAAATCGCGTGTTTCTTATATATTGCAGTAAAGTCAACGAAATGAAGCATCACATAGGAAAGGCATAACAAACACACAAAAAAACGCACTTGAAAATGGGAATCATTTCCCGAAACGCGTCGTGTGAAAAGTAAAATAAAGAAAATCGTGACTGGTAGCAGAAGAATTATTTATAAACAAACCTATCGCTAATGGACACTAATCCAGTGACACTTACCCCAGAATTAGTCCATTTGGATCCTACTCATCTGGAGGTCACTTTTGCCATGTAATAGATCACTTTAAAATAATGAATAACACTATACTAGACACAATGTTCTTGGCAGGAGACCAAGTGTTGTCAGCTGCCATAGAAGATGTCATTCAGTGTGGGCTGCACCTGACTGTGAAACAAGAAATTGCGTATGGTTCATATTACCACATAAAAAAATAAAAAGTAAACAACATTGGATAAATTATACGGATAAAAATCAAAATAAAATAAAATGAGTAGAAACACAAAGCAAAATGAATCACACGCCTTTAAAATAAAACTACAATGAAGTACAAGTCTATCACGTGCTCGTCAGTTTCTATCATAAACAGTATTTGGTCAGGGAGGGGTAACATGTATTGACTGAATCAGTATTAGAATGCACCACCTCAATTTTCAGCAGAAGTCACAACAATCATCGGGATATTCCATCAAGAGTATATACCACGTGTTCCTTTGTAATATTCGCTTTGCACAAAGTTTAATTAATACTTACGTTGGACTCCAGTACGAATTGGTATTATAGTATCTTAAATCAGCTTTTAAATCAGGCGAAACACTTCAAGCGTGTCAACCGTCAACTACAGCTGACAAGGAATCGCGTTCCACATTTTATGTGTATGGCAGAGGGGCTATTGTCGTTGTGACAGTGGTCGGAAAGATTCGTTTACATGTTTTTATGTTGCTGCGGTGGCTGTATTTTCATTATAGTTGATTTCCGCTACACTATCGTAACGTCCAAAATAAACGTGAGGCTCATTTTTTGCGAGGCTTTGTTTATTCATTCCCGACGTGTAGTTTCAGCGGTCGTTGGCTGTGCCTGGACTTCAAGGAATAGCGCTGTCGTTCTCTCTCTCTCTCACTCTCTCTCTCTCTGCTCGCGAGTGTGTGTGTGTGTGTGTGTGTGTGTGTGGTGTGTGTAGGGGACGGCACAGAATCCGATAGACAACGCAAGAAATATCTCTAATTAAACGAAGTCTCCTTTAGTTGTGTGTGTGTGTGTGTGTGTGTGTGTGTGTGCGTCATTATTTCAACAGGGATCCGAACAGGAACAAGCTGCAGTATACTATGTTTTCCATCTTATTCCCCTTTTACTGCACGGTGTGATACAACTTAAATGCTCTGATCCTCTGGAATGACAATGCTCTAATGTGCTATGTTGTCTAGGCACAACACAAGACTCACGCTCACCGTTAAAATTAGCCCACGGAAACCATGTATCCGGGTTTGAGTCTCAGTTCAGTACAGAGATTCAACCTATCGCCCTACTGTTTTCAATACAAGCTGATAGAGCAGTGAGACGATGCACCAAACCATTCATCAGTTTCATCTTTCATATACTACTATGAACTGCCCAGAGACAGCTAAAGGAAAGAAAGTAGCAAGATTCCACATGTAACACGCCTCCGGCTCTTTTCTTCTATATTGTTAGTGAACGAACACTGCTTATACAAAAAAAATGGCTCTGAGCACTATGGGACTTAACTTCTAAGGTCATCAGTCCCCTAGAACTTAGAACTACTTAAACATAACTAACCTAAGGACATCACAACATCCATGCCCGAGGCAGGATTCGAACCTGCGACCGTAGCGGTCACGCGGTTCTAGACTGTAGCGCCTAGAACCGCTCGGCCACCCCGGCCGGCACACTGCCTACACACTGAGGCGTTAAAAATCACGCTACGGTCGCAAGTTCGAATCCTGCCTCGGGCATGAACGTGTGTGATGTCCTTAGGTTAGTTAGGTTTAAGTAGTTCTAAGTTCTAGGGGACTGATGACCTCAGCTGTTAAGTCCCATAGTCCTCAGAGCCATTTGAGCCATTTTTTTTTTATTTTTGATAAAAATCATGGGATACCGATATGCACATGTATAGATGGCGGTAATATTGCGTACACAAGATATAAAGGGGCAGTGCATTGGCCCAGCTGTCATTTGTGCTCAGGTGATTCATGTGAAAAACTTTCCGAAGTGGTTATGGCCGCAGACAAGAATTGACATACTTTGAACGCGGAATGGTAGTTGGAGCTAGACGCATGGGGACGTTTGCCTAAAGCTGTCAGTGCTAACAGACAAGTACCATTGCTTGGAATAACAGCAGAAATCCATATGGGACGTCCGACGAACGTATCCTTTAGGACAGTGCAGTGAATTTTGGCGTTAATGGGAAATGTTAGCAGACGACCGACGCGAATGGCTTTGCTAACAGCACAACATCACCTGTAGCGCCTCTCATGGACTCGTGACCATATCGGTTGGACCCTAGACGACTGGAAGACCGCGCCAGATCAGATGACTTCTGATTTCAGTTGGTAAGGGCTGATGGTAGGTTTAGAGTGTGGCACAGACCCCACAAAACTATGAATTCAAGCTGTCAAGAATTCGCTTTGCAAGTTGACGGTGGCTTTACAATGGTGTGGGCTGTGTTTATATGGAATGGACTGGGTCCTCTGGTCCAATTGAACCGATCATTAACTGGAAATGGTTACGTTCGGTTATCTGGCGACAATTTGCGTCCATTCATGAGCTTCATGTCCTCAACCATTTATGGAAGTTTTATGGATCACAATGTGCCGTGTCACCGGGCCACAGTTGTTTTCAATTGGTTTGAAGAACAATTCAAGCGAATCATTTGGCCACCCAGATCGCCCGACATGAATCCCATCGAGCATTTATGGAACATAATCGAGAGGTCAGTTCTTGCACAACACTTCTGCACGTTAGCTGTTATGGGCGACAATAGAGACACCATGGCTCAGTATTGAATGGTGGGCTCCATGTAGTTCCCAAGTAAGGGAGTCCCAACGACTTCTTGAGATAATTCCACGTCGAGTTGCTGCACGACGCCGGGCAAAAGGTGGTCCAACACGATGTAAGTGTAAACTTGAAGCTATTCCATATCACACAGACGACACATAATCGAACGGTATGAATAATGTAATATTCTGACAGTGAACAAGAGATGTATTACTAGGAAAATTAAGCAAAGATGCAAAAGAAAATTCGAAGTTTATGGGTAAGGCCAATATCCGCAATGGATGTTTTGGGGTAGTCGTTCAGTTGCAAATGTCCATTATAGATCGAACATTGTTACTGGAAAGTTCTTGATATTTAACATGGGTGTACATGAGGATATAAAAAGATTCCTTTCAGCGCTACTTTTGCAACAAGTGAGTGGCTGCGTTAGAGACTAGAATAAAGATTACGTTGGTACAGGAAATGAAATTCGCGCACGAATGAGTAATTTCATTGGTAAGTGTGTGACAGTGGCGATTCTATGAGAAGTAAACAAGAGAAGATAAAGAAGAGCTTGGCGACCAGCGGAAATGTTTGAAAACATAAGAGTGTTCCTGGAGCCACTCTGTAGCAATTCTGGACGTGTGGGGTGTCACATAGTCCTGCTGGAATTTATCAAGTCCATCGGAATGAACAATGGACATGATTGGATGCAAGTGATCAGACAGGATGCTTACGTACGTGTCACCTGTCAGAGTCGTATCTAGACGTATCAGGGGTCTCATTTCGTTCCAACTGCACACGCTCCACACCATTACAGATCCTCCACCAGCTTGAACAGACCCTTGCTGACATGCAGAGTCCATGGATACATGACATTGTCTCCATACCCGTACACGTCTATCCGCTCGATATAATTTGAAACAAGACTCACCCGACCAGGCAGCATGTTTCCAGTCATCAACAGTCCAATGTCGGTGTTGACGGACCCACGCGAGGCGTAAAGCTTTTTATCCTGCGGTCATCAAGAGTACATGAGTTGGCCTTCGGCTCCGAAAGCCCACATCGACGATGCTTCGTTGAATGTTTCGCACACTTTCACTTGTTTATGGCCCAGCTTTGAAATGTGCAGAAATTTGCTGAAGGGTTGCACTTCTTTCACGTTTAACGATTCTCTTCAGTCGTTGATGTCCCGTTCTTGCAGCATCTTTTCCCGGCCGCGACGATGTCGGAGATTTGATGTTTTACCGGATTCCTGATATTCACGATACACTCGTGAAATGGTCGTACGTTAAAATCTCCTACTTCATTGCTCCCTCGGAGATGCTGCGGCCCATCGCTAGTGCGCCGTCTATAATACCACGTTCAAACTCACTTAAATCTTGGTAACCTGCCATTGTAGCAGCAGTAACCGAGCTAACAACTGCACCAGAAACTTTTTGCCTTATATAGGCGTTGAAGACCTCGGCGGCGTCCTCTGCCTGCTTACAAATCCCCATATTTAAATAAGCATGCCTATACCCGTTCCTCCCTTTCTCTCTAAGCCTGATCTTTCGTGGGAATCCGAAATGGCGAGTAAGGGATTGATAACGCTATGCCAGTAGTCTGTGACAGGCTGGGAATTTTGGTCGGATGGGAAGCGTGCTCGGATGGCCGAAGCGGTTAAGGCGGCTGCTTTCATTGAGCGGGCGATCCGAGTTCGCGTCACGGTCCGGCAAAAATTTTCACCTATATCCATTGATACAATTTAGTGCTTGAATGCGGAGAATGTTTTTGAAAAATGTGAATAAGGAGGCCCAAAACATGATACGAAAGAGACCCCCAAAATGTAACACAACCTTCGCCGACATCAACTACACCCTCCACGCGCTGCAGGTTAAACGCCCCATACGGCAGTCAGTGCTCTCGCCGCTCAGCGTAGCTTGAAAAGACGCGAAGCAGCGACTCTTCAGACCACTCTCCACACCTCCAATACGCTACTGTCTCCTTGAAGATGTGAAGCCTGCTGTGGCGCTTTGAGCAGTAGCCTTTTGTGTGATACCGGGCCGCAAATATCCATTGTATGCAACTACGTTATCAATATTTGTTCGAAAGCTTTTTGAGACGGTCCTGCATTCATTACTATCATCCCCAACCCATGTCGGTTAGCATCTTTTTTACTAGCACTGTCTTCACGTTGTGTTAATGAGCTATGACTGGTACACCAATCTTTGTGGACACGTTGCATAGAACACGTTTATACCACGTGAAATCTGTCAACTTCATGGATAGTGTGGTCATAGACACGTCCAAACACGATATCTACTCTCTGCCATTCCACCACGTCTACATCTACATCTATAAATCACTTTACGGTGCTTGGCGAAGGATGCTTCGTGTACCGCTGTCGCTTGCTCCTTTCCTGTTCGAGCCGCGACTGGTTCGCGGCAAGAATAATTGCTGGTAACCCTCCGCATGAGCTCGAATATCTCTAATTTTACCCTCGTGGACTTTTCGACTTATCGCGAGATATACGTAGGATGAAGCAATACATTGGTTGACTCTTTCAGGAAAGTACGCTCTAGAAAGTTTAACAGTGAACCACACCGCTATGCAGTACGCCTTTATTGCAGTGTACGCCACTGCAGTTGGCTGAGCACTTCGTGACGCTATCGCGCTTATTAAATGAACCCGTGACGAAATGCGCTCCTCTGCTTCGTATCTTCTCTTTTTCCTCTCTCGATCGATGTGGTACGGATCCCAGACTGACGAGCAATATTCATGTATTGATCGAACGTGGGTTTTTTAAGCTACCTTCCTATTTGGTGGACCACTTTCCATGATGATTCTTCCAATTATTGTCAGTCTGGGATCTCATTTATCTGCGATTACTCTTATACGGTTGTTCCACTTTAAGTCGCTCCGTACCCGTACTCCAAAATATTTAACGGATGTGAATTCTTCTAATGATTGTTCTGCAATAGTGTAATCATACAATAATGGGTTTTCCTGCCAACTCATGCGCAATAAGACACTTGTTTATGCTGAGGATCAACAACCGTTGCCACAAACGTCGATTCTCTGCAGGTCTTTATGCATTTTGCTAGAATTTTCTAGTGTTGCAACTGCTCTATATACATCATCACCGTGCGTGAAAAGCCTCATGGAACTTCAGAATTACGCAACAGGTTCCTTTATATACGGGACGTTAGGCGTATAAATGCAGATATCGTTATCGCTGATATTTTAATACGTCCCCATTTCAATATGTTAGTGGTTTTTTCTCTAACAGTCTTCCCTCGGACACGTCACATAATTTACTACCTGATGTTTTCTGCACGGTCGTAACTGCACCACTGAGTGGATTATGTCTGTCAGTATAGACTAACTATTTTGCGTCCACACTTCAGCACCTGACCTACTGCCCAGTGCAAAATAAGCCTGGCTGGCTGTTGCCACATTACTTGGAGGTACTACCCAAAATAAATATATGCTACTCCTAATAGCTTATTATTAGTCTGAAAATGAAGTAAATACTTACGTAATATTGTCCAGGACACTGTCCTCAGTCGCCAATAAAGGTATCTGCACTTAAACTCTAATACCCTGCGTACAGTAAAAGTAGTTCCCTTTGGGCATGGCTGCAGTTACTTTTTTCTTCATTGAGAACGACAAGCTCTGTTCTCTTTGCTATGAACTCTTCAGTCCAGTCACACAGCTTCTTTAATTTTCCGTACGCTCGCAGTTTCTGGGTTTGGCGGCATTACGGAACCGCTTTGTATACATTCCGGAAGTCGAGGAATACGGCATCAACGTGAGCGTTGGTATCTACTGCTCTCTGGGTCTCACATTCGAACAGAGCGAGCTGGCTTTCAGACGATCGTCGTTTACGGAAGCCATACTGATTCCTAGAGAGGAAATTTTCGGTCTTCAGAAATATCACAAAACGCGAGCAGAAGCCATGTTCCAAAATTCTACAACAGACTGGCGTCAGAGATATAGGCCTGTAATTTTAGGCGTCTGTTTTACATCCCTTCTTGATATCGGCAATGACCTTCGCTTTCTTTTTCTTTTTTCAGTTGTCAGGAACGCTTCGCTCCTCCAGCGACTAGTAGTACAGTGCTACTACTCTATGTTGAATCGCGTTGCTACCCCGTTAGGGTCAGTTGCTTTTCATCTGTTGAGCGTTCTCAGTTGCTTTTCTATCTCGTGACTATTTAGTACATCCTTTGTCATTCTGGGGCAGCGGCCTTGCCGCAGTGGATACACCGGTTCCCGTGAGATCACCGAAGTTAAGCGCTGTCGGGCGTGGCCGGCACTAGGATGGGTGACCATTCAGGCCACCACGCGCTGTTGCCATTTTTCGCGGTGCACTCAGCCTCGTGATGCCAACTGAAGAGCTACTTGACCGAATAGTAGCGGCTCCGGTCAAAGAAAATCATCATAACGACAGGGAGAGCGGTGTGCTGACCACACGACCCTCCTATCCACATCCTCACCAGGGTATGACACGGCGATCGGATGGTCCCGATGGGCCACATGTGGCCCCAAGACGGAGTGCTCCTGTCGTTCTGACGTTCGAGCGACGATTTGAAGACGATCTACGCAGTGAACGTCGTCAGTGAAATATTTTTGGAAAAAGACATAGAATCTCGGCTTCTCTGTGTCATCCGCCTTTCTGTGCCATTATTGTTACACAGTGCCTGGACAAATGACTTCCATATACTGATTTAACGTAAGACATGTCTACACATCAAAGCATCTTACTGGGCTGATTCCATACAACCGACTGTACATACAATTCCATTACCACGACATACGTGAACGGTCGAGGGTCAACTGACAGCCACCGTCTACAGCGCTCCAGAGTTACCACTGTGCTCTGTTAGGGAGCTTACTGATACACTGCACAACAGAATTAAAGGATCATTTTTTGAGCTCCAAAGTTTTCTCCTATTTCGACGCATAATTTTGAAATTTGGCTCAAAGATGTCAACAACGCCCTTCTGTAATGGTGCAAAAGCACGGCGTCCTGCGACGCTGGTGCTCTAACGCTTGAAGGCATGCAGCCACTTCGACACCCCTCGGATAGGGGAGCACCAGTGAGCTGAGTGGGAGTCGTAGTCTCTTTACAGTTACATTTTCTAAGTGATCAGCAAAGGTACGTATGTGGCACGGAAGGTGTTGCAAAATTGCAGGGATCACATTCAGTTATGAATGTGTCAATATAGCACCCCCTCCCCCCCCCCCCCCCACCCCTCCATGTGATCACGCCACATGAGGGCGCGAAACTGGAGGGCTAAAAAAGCGTAAACGTTCTACGCTGCTTGGATCACGTTGAAATTTCGTCGAGTGGTTCTGAACGATCCCTATTGGTCGCACCCCGTGCAACAGACTCCAAAGTAGTCAGGTCGCGTTCATTGGTGTAGCAGCCCCAAGATGTACTTGGTGCAGGTTTTAATCGTCCGCGGGGGTGTCAGCAGTGGCGAAGATTCTCGAGAACGTCGTCCTGTTACTCATCGCATTGCCAACTGTCGTTTTCGACCACGACTGCTACTAGTGCGGGAAGAGAAGGGATGGTTTCCTCGACGCACTTTATGCAACCTCTTGAGGCCTCGTCGCAAAGATTATGGTTCCTCGGCCACTCATAAGCCAACCGCGGGACGTGGTGGTTGGTGAGCCGCGCGCGCTGCAGGTGCCGCGCTGGTCCAGGGCGGTCTCCGGTCGGGTTGCCGCAGCTGCAGCCGTTGGCCGTGACGCTGCTGGGCTGGCTGTGGCTCGCGTGCGACCTTGGGCGGCGCCCGCAATCAGCGCTCCGGCGCTGCGCTGGACAGCCGTCGGCGCCGCTGTAGACGGGAAAACACTTGCCGTCATTAGCAGGTCTGGGCGCTCCTTGCGGCCACTTTGGGTTCGCCGGGCCAGAAAAACGACCGCCTCCCCCTCACCCTCCCTCCTCAGACCCGGGTACTCCGCTCCGATTATAGCCCTAACAGCGGCGCTTGTTCTGCTCGTACGCCATCTCATCGTTCCCTCTTTATTACCGTCCATATTTTGCCTGCTAAATACTCGTTAGCAAACCGCTTCGTTCTTTTGTTCGCCCTCTAGTGTCAGACGACCGGCTGTACCCCTGCATATTCTTTTTAATGTTGCGTTTTTAGAGTACCGGTTCTGCCAGAGCGATCAGTAATATTTGCATCTCTTCAGCATTTGCCTAAACGAGCGTGGAAAACGGTCTAAAATCCGCACTCTAGTTGTCTGGTGTCTCAGACCAGCGGCCGTGAATCCGCCGTGCGAATTCGATCCGGGTTAGCATCTCCTCCCTGTCTCGACAACTACAGCGTCGCGCGTTGCGCTTCTGTTTAGTACAGACCACATAAGGGCAACGACACCAGCTATAGTGCTTGGCCGCGCGGTCTGGGGCGCCTTAGCGCGGTTCGTGCGGCTCCCCCCGTCGAAGGTTCGAATCCTCCCTCGGACGTGGGTGTGTGTGTTGTCCTTAGCGTAAGTTAGTTTCTTTAGATTACCTAGTGTGTAATCCTAGGGACCGATGACGTCAACAGTATGGTCCCACAGGAACTTACCACAAATTTCCAAATTTTATTGTGCTGGGAATGTTGTTTTACATTCTGCCATTAGTTGCGCATTCTCTGGCTGAATTCTTCCTGTCTGTGCTTTGTCCAGAGGGCACTTATCGAATTTCTTGGTGGTTTGTCCTGCAACCTCACTTGTTTAAGCATTTTCCTGGGAGATATTAGGTGTTTTCTGTCTTTTTCCTTACCACCCAGTTCCAGCAAATCTTTTATCACTTCCATCAATCAGGATGACTTGGTCTCTCTCTTTCGCCGTAAGCGAGAAACTGATTGGTAAACCTGCTGAGAAGGATCCTGTAGACAAATCCATCCTGTAGACGTCGCTTACTAGCCACATCCGCAATTTTTTCATAGTATTTGTAGAGCTCCTCGTTTGTCGTTTTTCACATTCGTTGCCTTCCTTGACAGTTCCCAGTACATTCCTCATTATATTTCTCTCTTGAATTTCAAATTTGTCTGTGAGATCCTCCTACTGAGTACCTAATACTCTGAAGGATGTAGGGTTTCACGGTGGATATTTGTCTCATAATGGTTCACTTTTGTGCTGCAGGATGGACATGTTTTGTTATACGTGCCTCGGTCACTTGCTGTGCCAGTTCCAGCTTGGTTGTTCGAGACAATAATGCTATTCTTGAGGAAAGACTGGGCTCCAGTCTTTCTCCAAGGCATTAAAACCTGTTCCTTTTATTGATTTCTCCTTCTTCCAAGTGCAGTGTGCGAGGAGAGTCTCTGATCTTCGTGACTTACTGAGCTTTTTCACGTGTCACATTTATCCCTACCTTCGCTGCTTATTGCCTGAGAAGACTGAGCTGATTCACGGAAGTTTTTATTGAATTAGACAGATGTCATCGACACATGCCAGGAAATCAACAGTGAGTCCAATGAGCTTGTCTTCCAGAAAGATACCGTTTGGAATTCCCTGTCTAGCTAACATCTTTCTCATCTCTCTTTATCACCTTTTGCAGTGCGCAATTAAAGAGGAGAGGAGACAGACTATCACCCTGGATTACTCCTTGTCTTGATTTCAGAACTTCCTGAAAGCCTTCCTATGAACTTTACTCGTGATGTAGAGTTGTTTAAGGCATGCTGGATAAAATTATGTGTCTTCTGATCCAGTCCTAGTTCCTACAGGATCTTCATGAGAGTAGGTCTGTCAATTGAGAAACATGCCTCTTAAAATCAACAAAGACAACATATTTTTCACCAGACACTTTCACTAACTGTCGCACTCACTTTAGGTTCGGTATCTGTTCAGTACAGTTCTGAATCCCCCCCTGGTGTTCTCCTTGTTGTGTGTCTAGTTGCGATCTGTGTCTGTTTAGTATGACCCTGGAGAAAATCTTGCATGTATGAGATATCAGTGAAATCCGTCGATAATTGCTGATGTCACTCAAATCTCTTTCTTTACGCAACAAATGAATGAAAGCAGAAATCCAATCAGTAGGCGATGTTTCAATCTCCCAACTGTTTGTAGTACATCCGTCAACTTACTTACAGTCCTATCTCCTGTTAAACAACGACTATTTCATTCAAAACGCCCTTCTTGTCTATTTTTCGCGGTTGGGTACCTGACCAGGAACCATTTTGGCACTTGGAGCGTTGCAGGATAGGACAATTGAAGAACAACGTGTCATTCTTGTAGATCCAACAACTTCCCCAGGCAGAATATCTTTTGGTACCCCTCAGCAGGTTGGCAACGAACCGTAGAGCTCTTTCCGCGTCGAGATCTCGCCCCCGTTTTTTTAAGTGCTGGACCTCAGCGCTCCAGCCACACCAGTGCCAGATATTTAGAAGAAGCAACATGTCAACAAGATTCGTCCGTGCCGAACGCATCGCATAGTAAGGCGACTGAACGATGCGAGGC